>NC_090923.1:734129861-736539819 GCF_040938575.1 Ambystoma mexicanum | reverse complement strand
ATTACTGACTCTTGACCTCACTCACACCTCATCTACAGCACATCGCAACAACGCGTAACGTCGTTTGTTTCTTAAAAGACGCTATGGAAGGGTAGGTGGCTGTCCACACCCTACTTCCCCCAATCCCCCCTCCCCTTCCCTGTCCTAATGCTCCAGTGCTCGCCGCTGTATTGAGTTTTGCAGGTACTCTTTAGTGCTGACCCGGGAGTGATCTCATCCATTAGTGTGTATTAGCAGAGGGGCATAAATCGCCCCGGGCCGCATTCCATCGCGGACACGCCATTGTACACTGAGTTATTTACAGTTTGTTGATGGCGTAAATCCCGGGACCTGCACAGAAAGGCGAAGGGGCTGAGCGCTGTCCTCTGCAGGTTTTTACCCACCACCTCCCTGCTTTCCCAATTTCCCACCGCTATTCGCCTGAGTTGTACATGTGTCTTGCGCTTCTCCCAGACCAGCCTACATTCGAAAATACATTTTTTAAAAACAGAGATGTCTTTGCCCTGCAGTGCGTGCATGTTTCGCAGCATCTAGAAGTGCCATAATCTCGTGCATGTTTCGCAGCATCTAGAAGTGCCATAATCTCGTGCATGTTTCGCAGATCTAGAAGTGCCATAATCTCGTGCATGTTTCGCAGCATCTAGAAGTGCCATAATCTCGTGCATGTTTCGCAGATCTAGAAGTGCCATAATCTCGTGCATGTTTCGCAGATCTAGAAGTGCCATAATCTCGTGCATGTTTCGCAGATCTAGAAGTGCCATAATCTCGTGCATGTTTCGCAGATCTAGAAGTGCCATAATCTCGTGCATGTTTCGCAGATCTAGAAGTGCCATAATCTCTGCCCTTCCCCCACCTTTGCTTCAAAAGGGGATAAATACCACCCACGCGCACAGTCGAAAATTGACCTTTTGTAAGTATGGAGGAGTCTGAATAAAATAACAGGGTGAGTGCAGCTATCATGTATTTCCATCTGGGTGAGCATACATGTTCGTGTTTTGTTAATGAAAAACACCTTCGCACATTTGTTCTATTTAAATATTATAACTTCATCTATTCAGAGCAAAAGCAGGATTTAGAGTTTTCATGAAAACTCAGTAGATAAAGCACAGTGAGATAAAATGATGTGCCCAGGATCTCATACTCGAGTTAAGTGGTGAAGCTGGGATTTGAAAGCAGTCTGCATTTTAAGCACTTGATCGCGTATCTTCACAGGTCTAGTGGGTACGAGCATGTGTTAATGTTTGTCTTTCAAGAATACTCTGTTTTATAAAGATGAGTCGAAAAATCACAATAGAACATCTTGACAAATATATAAATGCTTACAAAAATGCATTAAACAGAATAGCATAATTTTAAATTCAAGAAACAAACCAACATTACAAAAGATACTGTGATAAGGTTGCCTGTTTATTGGAACTCACAGGTACCTTTCTTAATGATATAGAGCGTGAAGACGATGTTACATTCTCAATAAATGCAATCCCTTCCTTGTCTGTGTCAAATAAGAACATGTAATGAAAATGAGATTCAGTCCAATTTTTATTTTGCCTTGAAATAAGGCACTTATTGGGATATTAACTGGAGTTTTATTTGGGCTTTCTGAAGCAAAATAGAAAACGCCTCAGCTATTATCAGCAAGCATTAACAAAGAGGTGTTATGCCTCAGTGGGAGCTCTGTGAGCTTTGCTGCCAGAGCAGTGTTGTATGTACCCTTGCCTCTCACTGGCCTCCTCTGATCATTGCTGAGTCGAGTGCATTACATTGTATTGCAGGCCCTGCCAATCACAGAGATGTCAAGCTCTTTCCCAGAGACCCAGGAAAGAGAATGAAAACCCTGAGACTCTGGGCCAGTCCAGGAGGTTAGGCAGGTCTGAATTCCTCGTTATGTGGCAAAAAGAAAAGTCCAGCTCGCGCTGCAGCATGATCCCCAGGCTCACGCTTTCACTTGGGCAGCAAAAGAGGAACGGTAATATATCGATGCACTTCTGAAGTATGCAATAGTTGTGTTTTGGTGAGACAGGACAAAAACATGGTTGTGAAGGAGACCTGTAGTGTTTTGGAAAAAATTGACATTGATACCAAAGATGAAGAAGATGTTTGCTAAATGGTTAACTGTGTAATAAGAGCACATGAGATACAGGCTTCACCCCTTGACAACATCATGTGATCATGGATTCATGGTCAGTAGGCTTTGGAAATGGACTCGGCCTAAGGTATCTCTGAAAATTGCAATATGATGGGACATGCAGGTGGGAGGTGGGCCAGTGGTTGCTTAAAGTGAAAGCACTATTTAGCAGTAGTACCCATGTGAGACCAAATGCCCCAAGAAGCAACCAGCGGCATTGTGTTATTATTGTATCTCCTAGTTTACCCATAAATAGCCCACACTTATGCCCCTCCCCACCATATCCAGAGGAACCGGACGGGGTGCAAGTCCTTGGCTTCTGTGGGATGAGATAACTATGTTAGCCTCTTTTATCACACACGTGCCACTGGCACACCTACCTTCAGGGAGGCTTTGGTGAAGGCTGCCATAAGTAATGACGCACAGTGTCCTGGGAGGCCCCTACTTATTCCGGCCACAAGGTACTTTGGCACCATAAGGAAGAAAGGACTAAGAAGCAAAAATCTGCGACGGCCACAGTGGGGGAGGAGAGAATCAGCAAGGTCCCTGATCCCCCAAAAACTGAAGGTAACAAACATTTTATCTGTGGAGTCCAGAGCCATCTCTAAAGTGAATTTCGGCATCATCGGGTCCCTTTCTCGCACTTTCTAGCAGCCACAATTTTTGTGTCTCAGAAATCTGACGGAATCAAGAAACACAGACACCCGAAGGCTTCGACCCTCCAAAAGATGTGGGCAGTTCAAACCCCAGAATGCCAAAGAAATGCATCCCTGTCAACATTACCACATTGACCCTGTGCTTTCCTAGGGTCATAGTGATGCCTCTTTGAGGTCAGCTCTTGTCAATGCTTTGGGTTTAAGACTTGTAGTTTTCTTCTGGAAGGCTGATTTCCACTACAAATGTTTTCCTGTTCGTCATTACCTAATAAACATTCATTCGGACTGGATTCTATCTCACAGTATGCCACACACCCCTCCCACAGAGTGCATGACTTTACTACTCAACCAGGACGGCCAAAGCTGGACAAACAGGCTACTGAACCCCGTCTTACCTCTGAAGACATTACAGTAGACACCTCTCTAGCAGTAACTCCATAAAAGACAACAGGCCCCTTTGTGTGGCACCAAGATCTGGAGAGATGCATAGATGTCCATTAAATTACTAAACACCATCATTATTATGGTGGGTATATCTTCTACCAAATAAGGTGAGGGCATAATAGGGCATGTGACTCTCAAATTATATGGGAGAATGTTTTTCGTCTTGCATTTTGTAAACCTATCATAATGTTAATGGTGTTTATCAAACTTCAACTATCAACTACACCACACTGACAGTGCGCAATGAGGCTGAAATGTGCATACGGTTGTTGCAACCTTGAAAAGTAACTACGACTTTGGGAAAACATGAGTGTAGAGGTTTCGGTTAAACTCAAAACCTATAGAACTTCCATGGGCTTCACCGAGGTCAACTTTAGCCGGTCTTTCCTGAGGCTCGAGAAAGAGGTCGTACTAGGTTTGACCATGCGTATTTATAAAGACGGGCGAGTAGAAACTCCAAATAGTCGATGCTTGGCATTTGAAGAGTCAGGTACAGCACAGGCTAGTTAAGGATGGTTAAGTGAGGTAAGAGCAAAATTAAATAGATAATAGGGCCTCAGTAGATATAGGTTGGAATTATTTGGGATGGGTTTAGGGTACATGATTTGTGTGGTGTATGTGTGTGTGGGGTGTGTGAAAAGTGGGTGGCAGTGCAGTATAGCCCATTTGGATTTGTGAATTGTTGGTGGAGGGGTAGTACAACACACTTGCATTTTGTAGGCAGAGAAGAAGGGAACGCACTGACAATTCCATGTGCAATTACTGGGCACAGAGGAAGGCCAAAGCGCTCAAAAAGCCATATGCATTTACTAGGCACTGGAGCATGCCACAGAACACCATGTGCATGTGAGAACACCATATGTGGCGGGGACAGAGAAGGTGAAAGCAATGAGAACCCCACGTGCATTTTTCACATGGAGTAGAAGACAAAGCACTCAGAACCCCACATGCATTTAATAGCTGCACGGGAAGGCCACAGCACTGAGGACACCACATGCATTCTACTAGGCATTGGTGAAGGCCAAAGCACTCAGAACCCCACATGCATTTAATAGCTGCACGGGAAGGCCACAGCACTGAGGACACCACATGCATTCTACTAGGCATTGGTGAAGGCCAAAGCACTCAGGACCCCACATGCATTTAATAGCTGCACGGGAAGGCCACAGCACTGAGGACACCACATGCATTCTACTAGGCATTGGTGAAGGCCAAAGCACTCAGGACCCCACATGCATCTTATAGCTGCACGGGAAGGCCACAGCACTGAGGACACCACATGCATTCTACTAGGCATTGGTGAAGGCCAAAGCACTCAGGACCCCACATGCATTTAATAGCTGCAGGGGAAGGCCAAAGCACTGAGGACACCACATGCATTCTACTAGGCATTGGTGAAGGCCAAAGCACTCAGGACCCCACATGCATTTAATAGCTGCAGGGGAAGGCCAAAGCACTGAGGACACCACATGCATTTTACTAGGCTTTGGTGAAGGCCAAAGCATTGAGAACCCTACATGCACTTTTTAGGTAGGGGACAAGGCTAATGCAGTAAGAACCCTGCATGCATGTTTTAGGTGAATGAGAAGGCAATACACTGTGAACCTAACAAGCCCTTTCTAGTCATAGGAGAAGGCCAAAACACTGAGAACCCCACATGCATTTAATAGGTGTTTTGTAGAAGGTCAAAGCACCCAGAACGAACCCCATGTAAAAAGTGAAGACGAGTTAGAGCCTAAAGAACAAGCACCAACGTACAAAAGAGGATAAAACATGGATCAAGAAACAACAAAAATCACCACCACCAACAAAAGCAATCCCCCTAAGCACCCGTAAACACTCCTAAGCTTTCCAAAATCACTCCAAAATGACCCCCTCCCCTCAAACCAGCAATTTGTGAGCCTATCCTGTCCACTCTTAGCTCAACAGACAAAAAAACAAAAATGGAAGAAGGAAGCAATCTGGGCTATTTAATGGCCTGTCTAACAATGGAGCAGGAGCGGGCCTCTGAGGGGCAGGTCAAACTCCCCTCTCGAGTCTCAGGCCTTGCAATTTAACGGCCGGCCACGAATCCATCATGGAACTAACGGCTGGGTTCGATCCTTGGGAAATCTCACTTGAATACCGCAGGATGCATTGGATGCAACCAGAAATACTTATTTTCCCACAGGTCACATAGGTAGTTTGTTAAATAAAATGACCTATTCTCCTCTCACATTATATGGTGGAAGGCAAAGTGCATAGACAAGTGCAGTCTGTCTGCAGCCCTGTTGGTGTAAGCTGTTTCCCCTACGCGTGTCTGGCTGTACAGCGTGGTGAGGAAGAGGAGGAGCTGCCACTGAAAAGCGATGTGTTGCACGGAGTGCCGGTGCAAAGTGTGGAGACAAGTGCAGTTTGACTGCAGGCTGGCTTTACAGCGTGGTGAGGAAGAGGAGGAGCTGCCACTGAAAAGCGATGTGTTGCACGGAGTGCCAGTGCAAAGTGTGGAGACAAGTGCAGTCTGTCTGCAGCCTTGTTGGTGTAAGCTGTTTCCCCTATGCGTGTCTGGCTGTAAAGCGTAGTGAGGAAGAGGAGAAGCTGCCACTGAAAAGCGATGTGTTGCACGGAGTGCCGGTGCAAAGTGTGGAGACAAGTGCAGTTTGACTGCAGGCTGGCTGTACAGCGTGGTGAGGAAGAGGAGGAGCTGCCACTGAAAAGCGATGTGTTGCACGGAGTGCCAGTGCAAAGTGTGGAGACAAGTGCAGTCTGTCTGCAGCCTTGTTGGTGTAAGCTGTTTCCCCTACGCGTGTCTGGCTGTAAAGCGTGGTGAGGAAGAGGAGAAGCTGCCACTGAAAAGCGATGTGTTGCACGGAGTGCCGGTGCAAAGTGTGGAGACAAGTGCAGTTTGACTGCAGGCTGGCTGTACAGCGTGGTGAGGAAGAGGAGGAGCTGCCATTTAAAAGGCGCTGTGTGGCATGGAGCACAGACGCGAAGTGCCCATATTTTGGCCAAAAAGAACAAATGAATAGATGGGGGTCTTCCAGGGGAGCACCCATCTAGTATTACATATGAAGCTATCTTTCGGGATGATAAGAGAGTGCCCTTAAATAGGTCAAAGAGTTTGGCTATATTCAAAGGTGTTCCATCGTTGTCAGTACTCTCCTCTGCTGATGTGAAATTAACTGTTTTACAAAATGTAGAGTAACAATTGCACGTGGCACTTTTTCTCGCAACTTGCTTGGGGGCGGGGCTGGTGAACGTGGCACATGAGCTTTCACAAAAGGATATGACACTTATGTACCCTGGGTATGCGATGAAGCCCCTGTAATCGATTCCTTCCGGGGCTGCATGGAAGCGGATAACTTTAACCCAACAGTTTTAAATAGATGGTGCAAAATTGATTCAGTTGGGCGGAGGCAGGTGTCTGCGTCATCTGGTAACACCAGATTTGAAGAGGACTGGGCAAATGTAATCCTGCCATCTGCCCTGTCATGTAACAGAGGCACCTGGCCAGGACTTTGCAAACTGTATCTCTTCTATGTTGGCATGCAAAAGGATTGAACCGTTTTCTGAATATTAGGATGATGTACCATTTTAATGAGTTTGATTTTTTGTTTTGTACCGGCAATATAGCAACTTGATCCTCCCATTATTGATGGTTTTACAACCATTATAAAGAAAGCTATAAAAGGGGTGAGAGGCATGTGTTTGAACTTCTGAAATCTAATTCGGATTCCTCCCTGGTAGCTAAACTGACCATCCATTCTTGAGACAAAGGGCCTCATTACACGGAAGGCGGTGAGCCATGGCGCTATTAGCGCCATGGCTCATGCCGGTAAAATACCGGCACCGCCTTGGCGGAAAGGGGATTTACCGCCCCATTCCAAGGTTGGAGGGGCGGTAAATCCCCCTTCCGCCATTGCCCTTCCCCATTCCCATTTCTGCCCCATAGAGCTCTATGGGAATGGGGAAGGCGCTAATTACGGCACCGCAATTTTGCGGTGCCGTAATTAGCTCCGAGGTCCCTTAGCGGGTTGGTTTTTAACGCCTGCAAAAAGCAGGCGTTAAATCACCAACTCGCAAAGGGACCTCGTAGTACGGCGGTAAGGGTTAACGGTGACCGTTGCCATTAACGGTGACCGTTAACCCTTACCGCCGTCCGTGTAATGAGGCCCAAAGTGACTAATTTGCTACTGATTCATGTGCATTGTAATCCTATTTTAGTGAATGAGGATCTTGCAAGGTCAGATTTGGAGAAGATCTTACCGCAATGGGAGATACATCCCCCGACATCTATGATTATATGTGCGAGTGATTTTAACTGTTTTTGCACTGAAGTAGGAAGTGTACTGGAAGATATAAGTAGCATTCGCTCCTCGAATTAATTGATCCCAATTGCTTCACTTAATAAGAGGGACGCAAGGGGCCTTGTGTTGGTGAAATTCATGAATAAATGGGATCTCTTTAGAATGAATGGGAATGTGCTTGGGGATCGCCGTAGCCAAGTGACCTGGTTTGGCCCACTCTCCTGTTAAACCATTGATTTTATCTTTGTGTCCAATTCCAAAATGGATACCACTGACTCTCTTGAGGTTTCAAAATGTGCAAACAGTGACCATGCAATGTTGGCTTTAAACTGTATGCATATTTTGGGGTCGGGGGAACAGATGGGTACATTCTATGTGTACAAACCTTATGGTGAACAACCCAGGAAATCGCCTGGTTCAGTTGGTTACACATTTAAAAGGCTTCAATTCTAGGGTATATAGGAGCTGGAAAGGTTGGACGCTGCTGGAGAAATCTGACAAATGCTCACCTAAATGCGTCTTTGCTGCCCTAACAAATTGGCTAGTACACTCACTGTCATCTGAGAGCTGGAAACAGCGCCCGTTCATTAATGCTCATACTCACTCGTTTGATATTTTGATATGAAATCGCAAGAGAGCAATGCGCTTGGATTTGAGGAGAATATCCGGGACATTACAGTGGCTATTAAGGAGAGGGGTGTACAGCGCAGGAGGATTAAACAGAAATACAAAAACTGGCCTAAAGCGTATAAAATTCATAACTATACAAAAGGTAATCAAATAATTATGAAACATTTAGTCATGAATGATAATTAAGGTATCTGGCAGTTTTTGAATCCTTACAAAAATATGCAAAAGGTCATGCCAAGCAAATTGCATTTTGAAATCCTCCTGGGCTGTGCACATTTACAACCTCTTTGTTAAAAATAATGATTTGCCTCTTTTTTCTTTTGAGATGTCTCAACCTCCTCAGAGGCTGAATTGTGATTTAGAGCATGTGGAACTTGCCATATGAAGACTGAATAACTCAAGAGCTTGTGGGCCGGATGGAGTTTCCCACATGGTTTTAAAAAGTAATGTTAATCTGTGGGCAAACATCCTGTTCATTATTTTCAGTCAGGTGGTGACTGATTTGATAATTCCAGATTCTAGTGATTAGTGGCTTTTTATGCTAAAAGACTTGGTTAGTTGGATGGAAAGTACTACGAGGCTGAGCATATATCAAACTGGCTTTAGGGGGAGAATGGGGACAACATTAAACTGATTAATTTACACCTTATGCCAAACCAAGGCGCATCGGAAAAAGGGGCAGTTGCTCTATTCGGGAAGTTTGGACTTGTCCACCGCATTTGATCGTGTGGACAGCATGCGTCTCTTGAAGAAGCTATCCAACTGGGTATACTGCCATGGCCTCTTAAAAATGTTATTGCTTTTTTCCTCTGATAATAACGTTAGAGTTTGTTTGAACTCAGATGGCTCGCTTTCTAGGGACCAGTTGAGGTAGGTTTAAGACAGGGATGTGTGCTTGTCCCTACCTTGTTCAACCTGTATACTGCTCACCTCCTGGTAATCCTCCAGAAATCATCACTTTTTTCAGGTACTTTAGGTCTTTTAAAAGTAGGGTGGTTAGCTCATGCTGAGGACCTGATTCTGTTCGATGCCACCCCCATCGGTCTTCAAAGATGTTTGGAGCTGGTCGGGGTGTATGCCACAGAAAATAGTTTAGTGATCAACCCTGATAAGTCCCGTATTTTGATCTATAATAAAAAGTCGAAGTACAATAACTTCAGGTGGTTTATAAATGGAAACAGAATATAGAAAGTTGAACATTTAGTTTATTTAGGGTTTCTGTTTGCATCCAGGAATCAACTAAGCCTCATAAAAGGGAAATTGGAATCCAGGATTCGGTCGCTCAGATGAAGATAATTCAGGCCAAATTTTGTTATTATTCTTTTACACCCCTGATAGAATATTACAAAGCCAAGGTGACTACAACTATTATGTATGGCTTGGAACTGTTAGCAACTAAGATCAGGAAATTGCTTAATGTTTTTGAGGAGAACATTTGGCGCACAGACTTTGGTCTTTCCCGTTTCCTGCCTATTGGGGTTATTCACTCTTGGTGATTTTCATACAAATGGAATACATTGCTTCTTTTTATTAAGATTAAAGAAGAAAAAGGGAATCACTCTCTTCCAAGCTGGGCAACATTTTTGGTTTAGACTTGGATACTTCGTTGGAAGAAATTATGAGTACCTGTGAAAGTTTTTTAATTGAGGCGCTAATTGATTTTGAATCTCACTCTTCGTTAATGAAGAAGCTACGAGGGTGACATTATGTAGAAAATGGGGAATGTTTAACGAATGTAAAGCTCTATAATGAGTACATGAATACCTTTCTATGCTCTAAGTCCCCAATGGCGTATGTGTCCGAATCTCTCCCCATAACCAGAGAATGTGGGTTCTCAGATTGAGGTGTAATTGTCTACACACACGAGAAGTACTCGGTCCTCGATCAGGACTGCTACGAGATAAGCACACCTGCCGACTCCGCAAACCAAAGAAGGTGGAAACACTCCGACATTTCGTCTTGGAGTGCCTTTATCGATTGCAGAGGAGATTATTTTATTTTGAAAGATTTATTCACTCTTCCTCGGCTATAATTTCAGCAAACCTCTGGAGGCGATTGGTAGATGGCAAAAAGCAATCTCTGACTTTTGCACTCACTGCCCATTTAAAGGAGATTTTTCCCTAATTCAGTGATATTCTTCTAGTTTAGCCGATTTCTGTTGAGTTTACAGGATTGATTAAATTTGGAAACTGAGTTTGTTGTTCCTATTCGGTGCTTTCTGTATTCATGATGCACTGTGCACTTTAATTATTTAATCCGCTCTAATCCAATGTTGCTTGTATGGATTTTGGGTTGAATGTATGACCCTTTGTAAAATGTAATGAGAAAGAAATTGTGAGTGTCATTATGATACAATATTTTGCTCCCTCTTAAAGTGTTGATTCCTTTTATACTCAATTGATGTGAGTTGATGTTTACGTAGTACGTGTCCTCGACAGCCATTTTGTGTGGGTTTATGGCGACGCATAAACCCACACAAAATGGCTGTCGAGGACACGTACTACGTAAACATCAACTCACATCAATTGAGTATAAAAGGAATCAACACTTTAAGAGGGAGCAAAATATTGTATCATAATGGCGACGCATAAACCCACACAAAATGGCTGTCGAGGACACGTACTACGTAAACATCAACTCACATCAATTGAGTATAAAAGGAATCAACACTTTAAGAGGGAGCAAAATATTGTATCATAATGACACTCACAATTTCTTTCTCATTACATTTTACAAAGGGTCATACATTCAACCCAAAATCCATACAAGCAACATTGGATTAGAGCGGATTAAATAATTAAAGTGCACAGTGCATCATGAATACAGAAAGCACCGAATAGGAACAACAAACTCAGTTTCCAAATTTAATCAATCCTGTAAACTCAACAGAAATCGGCTAAACTAGAAGAATATCACTGAATTAGGGAAAAATCTCCTTTAAATGGGCAGTGAGTGCAAAAGTCAGAGATTGCTTTTTGCCATCTACCAATCGCCTCCAGAGGTTTGCTGAAATTATAGCCGAGGAAGAGTGAATAAATCTTTCAAAATAAAATAATCATGATGCAACAGGAGACACACACTGAAACAGCTCTGTGCTGTCACCACCGTTATTGGATTTTTCTATGTGTGGGTCTGTGGTTCTGCAGTGCTCCAAAGCTGCCTGTGTACGCAGGGTGTGGTGTTCCCGACTGACTGTGCGGTTCATGTCCTACTTTGAATCTTCCTCTTTGTTGGGCAAGTGGATATGGAGCAAGTTATTGGAGTTAACCTCATTTGGCTGCAATACTCATCCACAACGAGCATTGGATGGTATGCAACTTGGCCCTGCAATGACTACCGAAGTTTGGACGCAAAATGAGCGACCCTACCAATCATTTGTAAGAGGCAGTGGCCATCTTGCTGCCATGACTCCAGATGTATAGCAAACATTCATGATGAAGAGAACACGCTTCTCGAAATGTATTGCATTTCTTCTTGCCAGAATATAAAAGAAAATTACATGAAAAACTGGATTCTGATGAAGTTTTCAGTATTTGATTGCTGAAGTGTCTAAAAGTTGCATGTTTTACCTTGTTGCGATTAACAGCTACTATAAATTAGACTGTATAATTTTTTTCTCTGCATAATACTGACTTATTTTGGCCAGTACAAAAGTGTGCAAGGGACAGGGGTATCCTATTTTATGAATACCATTTTCTTAGCCGCAAGCAAAAGCCCAACCTGTTCACATGGCTCAGATGTTGCCACTGGATCCTTTACAGGTCCCAAGAGTGCATCTAGGTCTCAACACATTTTGTGTTGTTGCTTTCTAGCCTGGCATGCTCTGGTACACAGATCTTCTGCCTAACCTACTTCTCTACCAACTGCACCTAACTGTCCAATGCGAATAGACTAATTTTCTTGTCTAATCCTATCATCAAATGCCATTTTCTTGATTTTCCTATGTTTTTCTTCTATCTTGCAGAATCATACCTGTGTTGGATATGAGCGTGGTGTTAGCAGCTCCAGCTTGCAAACATTTGGACCTATGGAATTGGCATATGTCATGAAAAATGTTTTTTTGGGTTGGGATTACATCTGCACGCATTATTAGCAGAGGATACCTACAGTTGCGCTGACCCCCCTGCTGTTGCGAGATCCCGTTAGAAGGTGGGTTATGTGACCTAAGTAACCCCAGTTGGTGGGAGTGCGTCTGTCTAGTAGAGCATAGTACCTTTCCATGTAGGTCATTTTTATTGGGATACACGAACAGATACATGTGTCTAATATGGAAGAGGAGTCAGGAATGTACCCAGACACTGGATCTGGTGCTGTGGTCACCGGGCCCATGTCTGTGGATAGACCAACTAGCCCTGAGACTCAGACCAACCATTCTGCCGCTATGGCGGCCAGAGTGAGGAAAACCTTCAAATCTAGTCCCACTGTTCCTATCAAAGGTACCCTACTTAACACCAGATCCTTAGACATACATGCCCTGAATGTAGTAGAGTATAGCATAGACCAACGGATTGACATAATGTGTTTAACAGAAACCTGCATGCAAGATTCTAGTGGTCCTAATTTACACCTCGCCACACCCCGAGGCTTTACATTCTACGTACAAAATAGAGACTTAGGGAAGGGAGGAAGAGTAGCGATAGTGATTCATGGGGATACTTTTCCCAGACACCCATTACTGTGAAATTATGCTTATTAAGGTTACCCCTACTTCTAACAACTGTATAAACATTATCCTAGTTTATCGTCCTCCAAATGACATGCCATGCTTTGTCGATGATTTTTTAGTAATACTGTTGTCTTTTAATAAACCAAATAATGCAACACTAGTACTGGGAGATTGTAATATATGGTTTAACAACCCCCAAGATAAGGAAGCCACCTGTCTAGCTCAATGACTCATAGCATGTGGTTTTGAGGTCAATAATAAAGACCCCACTGACAAACTAGGTAATGTCCTAGATTGGGTTGTTAGCAAGAACCTGGCCATAACCCTCCTGGTCACTAGTCATTGTATCTAGTCTGACAATTTTTTCATTTCATTCAGTTTGGGCATTCCAATTCTCACAATAGATAATAACATTTATTGAAGAAAGTGGCAAGTGGGAATTAAGATAAAATCAGCCAAGAAGACTTCACGAATGGCCTCAATAGCCTCATGAGGACTACATCAACCTTAGATCCACCTGAACTGTTGGTAGCTAAATATGACAAAGAGATAACTAATCGCTTGAACCAGGCAGCACCTATTAAAACCAAGATCCTTAGAGAAAAAAAATAACAATCATAAAGGGTACACAGCAGCACTGGCCAACAGAAAAAAAGGAAAACGAAGGGCAGAAAGACCCTGGGGAAAAATCTGTCACAGATTAATAAGGAAATGTGGAAATCACCAGAGAAATCTTACTGTGCAGAAATCCTCTTGACCAAAAAACATTTTCTCAATTGTCAAATCGCTAGCTTTAAAAACGATTCTAAGAAATGATTCGAGATCCTTAGAGATATGGAAAAACCTAAAGCCACATCAAATGTCAGCCTGCCTTCTAACTCTGACTGTAAAAACATTCAGAAGGCTTCTCGGACAAGATAGCTAAAGCCCATGCCAGCATTGCGAAATACATTTAACGGCTCAAAGTACAAATATGTACGGAGACTAAGAAGCAACAGGATCAACAGGATCAACTTGGGCAACCCAAGTTCACTTCCAGACCCATTCATGATGAAGAACTGGCTTTTCTGATTAGTATTATTAATGCATCTTTCAGAGAGAGCAAAGTCCCTAGCTCTCTCAAAAAGGTAACAGTGACTCAGTTGATACAAAAAAAACAAGTTTGGACCCTAAGGACTATTCAAATTTGAAACCTATTCTGAATGCTCATTTTCTTTTGCAAATAATAGACAAGATGGCAACGGCCCAATTACAGGAACACCTGGAAAGTGTACCTGCTTTGCACTGGAGGCAATCCGGTTTCAGAACTCACCATGGCACTGAAAGTGCATTAGTGGACTTGCAGACAGAAATGCTTCTGCTCATGGACAAAAGCAAAGCAGGGCTGCTGATGCTATTAGATCTATCATCAGCCTTCGACTTGGTGGACCATGAGAAGCTTGTGAGTAGGATGAAGATGGTAGGAGGATGATTGGATGAGACAGCTGCCTGGATCGGCTCATTTCTAGAAAACAGGACGTCTAGAGTTGCATGGGGGTGATGCTGGTTCCCCTTTTGAAGTGCTGAAATGCTGTGTTCCGCAGGGCGCATGCCTCTCGCCATCCTTGTTTAATGCCTACTGTCAACCATTGTGTGTCCTATTAGCTGATCTAGGAGTCTGCTTCACTAACTATGCAGACGACACAGAGCTCGTCATCGAGCTGTGTGGAGCATGCAAGAAAGACACTGAGAGAGTGACACGGATCTATGATGTGCTACAGAACTGGATGACATTTAATGGTATGTGTTTGAACGCCGCTAAAACAGGGCTGTTGCTTTTTGGGTCATCTCAGTCTAGAGGGATGCCAGAGGACTCTTATGTTGGATTCACTATTGACAAACATTTAATTCCCATAACCACTGAGGTAAAGACCCTGGGAGATATTTTTGAAGCGTCTCTCAGTTCAGAGGCCCATATTCATAATGTAGTCAACAAAACCCAGAATTACCTTAGATTACTGCGACTGGTGAAACCTTATGTATCAGACACCAACTGCACGACCCTAGTTTGTGCAATAATTATGCCCAGCATCGACTACCATAGCGCCTTACATATTGGCAATATTAAGGGCAGCCTAGACTGCCTGCAGGTCCTGCAAAATGACGCTGTGCTCCTGGTGAAAAATGTGCATAGATATGAGGCTATCTCGGAACACAGAAGAAATCTTCACTGGCTCTCACTGAAGGCCAGGACTCGATTTAAGGCACTCACTATCGGGCATAAATGTTGCCATGGCCAAGCCCCAGGATACTTAAAAAAGCGCACGAAAATGCATGCCCCTGAAAGAGCCGCTAGATTAAGTGATGAAATTCGGGTGATTGTCCCATGCAGCAAACGAGTTAGATGATACGCTAGATCCTTCCCAGAACAGACAGCTACGGCCTGGAACAGATTTCCGAAGGAACTACGCACTAAACCCAATCTTTTGCTCCTCAGAGGTGTACACACGGCCTAAGGCTGGCGAGCATGCTGTCAGTATGATGACTTCCGTCTGCTAGAGATGCCATTTCTAAGAAAGCGGAAACCTTAAACACGCTCACATCTGCCAAAAGGGAAACACATCAGAAGCAAGAGAAGTGGACTTGAGCATAGCAACACACTTGGCGAAGAGTCTTCATCACAAAAATATGCACAGTAGCGCCTAAAGCCTCACCTCACAGTTTGCAGTACATACTCAATATTATGATGCAGCAGTGTGCTAGGGGAGTACCTACGATTCTAGACTTTCCCCCACAATTCCCTCCTATGAGACCTTCACTCCACTCTCATTACATACATCTTTAGAGGAACAAACATCACATCCAGACATATCATAACATATTTCTTCAGTAGCATGACAGTAAAGTACTTGGCAGTCTGAGAGACTTCAGAGCAGGTTGCGCATGCTCGATAATAGTAGACACTTACATGCCATCAACAGACAGGGCAAACTTAGAATTATGACTAGTGCTATAAGTAAGATCTGACCAATAGAAACACCCTGAGGTCCTAGTAGACCCTCAATCCAAGACCCAAATGTCCAGGAAATCTCCGAAATGGTGTGAAGGAGGTTTACAGTGTGGCTAATATGGGTGATGATGTCACTAATATTGCTTGCCTAACTAGGTAGGAAAGTACAGCACTCGCTTTTCACAATTGTGCAGAGACACCTCCTTGTGATACTAGGACAATGTATAAAGCCAAACGGTTCTGAAGCACCATTCTTCAGATGGCTACTTGTTCTCGGGATAACAGAGTCAAGGAGGATGCTGTCGAATTTGCAATATCCTCTATTAATCGTGACAATTGGGTCAGACTGTCTCTGTTTATCTTGATTACCAAGGGATGGTATGAGATATCCTAAAGCAACAACAAAGTTCTCCCAAGCAGTGCTTCTCCTAGGTTTGGTCTGAGCTATAAAAGTAGGAGTATGATGCCCTGTGGGAGGAATATACCCAGTGTAACATCTCCCTCTGCAATAAATGGGCAGCCAGGGATAAGCCTTGTCCCCACAAATGAAATAGTATCCGGAATATGTGGCGTATCCATATTGGGAAAATTAAAAATTAGAGGCAACGGCAAATGTGCCATTATTGATCACTGCATTCGAATTAGGGAACAAGTAATAATGACATTTGCTAGTTCCCATGAATAGAAGACCTGGGTTGGTGCAGCATACAAGGTCAGGGGGAAAGGTGTAGTGCTGCTGGCTTCGTGCGTAATTGGTCTTGGGAGTGGAAATCCAGAGTACTGGTGAAACCCAGCTGTGTATGGGCATCCCTACAGGGTACTGGACTTAGGGAATGGGTGACCAACTTAAGATCCGCAGACAGCCCCCCCACTGGAAGTGGATGGGTCTAATAGGGGACTGGGAGGATAAGTCTGGAGACAGATGGACCCAGATCCAACAGTCAGTAAGATTAGAGATACAGGTATACTGCCAGGAGAGGTGCAGGTACGTGTTTTCACTGTGAACCCAGCGATGTGCAGAGGGACCATCATTTCATGACAGGTTGTACAAAAAACAGCAGTTACAGTGAAATAATAATACATCAGTAACCTGACAATAACGATGATAACTGAAATATAGCCATACATGGTGTACGCAAGGGCCAATCCTTGGGTGTCCAGGTTCAAGAATCATGCCATGGCACCAGCGCATGTTTGCGGCTTGTAAACAAAGTCCTGTTCTGTTCATCAGGGTAGGTGATGTGCGGGGCACAAGTGATAAACTCGACCAGTCTAAAGTTTTAGTTGAAAGTTGCATAGACTCTGTGAAGTTGCAGCAAGGTAAATCTCACAGTGCTAAAAGTTCCGACAGAAATCAGGTACTGAGCGAAGAATTCCTTAGGCCATAGTTCGTAATCGGAGGTTACAGCTAAAGGTTTCAACTAGAGATATCCAAAGTACCACAGCCACGTGCATATGACGGTCATTAAAACAAAGAGCAGGTGGTAATGACAGCACCATAACTTGCAGGTATCAGTGAGTCAACAGAGGTGGCTGCCACTATTCTCCAGCGCATTACCACCTCAGGAGGATTCATAGTCATTGAGGGGACAAATCTAGAAGTGAGTGACCTGGCCAGTTGCCACTTTGTTTGCAGCTACTGCTATTCAGGAGCTCTTCCATGTGACCGCAAAGTGTACCGTTCGGGAGTTGTGATGTGAGCCCCAGAGGAGTCAGGCACTGAAGGTGGTATGCCAGGATTGAGGCCTGAATCTGGGGCTTCGACCGACTGACGAAGGAGCATTAGAAATATCTCCAGCAGAGACCTCACCATGTGGCAGAGGTTCAGAAGCTATGGGTCCGGGTTCAGCATATGGACATATTGGGTGATCGAAGGCCATGACCTCGTCCTGTGGTACTGGCCTTTCCCTTCCAGCCGAAGGGTCTGACATCGACAAACAACCAGTGGCATCACCGGTGGAAGAGTCCAGGTTGCAGTGGGACCGGAGACAAGCAAATAAAGATTGGTCGCGTGGAGGTGGTGTCGTCGGCTGGGGCGGCGATCTTGCGACAGTGTCCTGCATGAATCCAGGCCAGGATCCCAGCACATTTAACCACTGTGTGTGTAGTTAGGAGGACCTGGAAAGGGCCTTACCACCTGGGCTGGAGTGCAGATTTTCACGGATGGACCTTCACCAGGACCCAGTCTCTTGTCTGAAAAGGATGGCAGGGCTCAGTTACTGGTTCAGGCGGGGCTTCACGGACCAGAACATGGAGAGAGCGAACCGTTTTAATGAACATGTGACAGTATTGAAGTAAAGTGTCATCCTCTAAAGGCAAACTTTGCGTGTGGGGACTGCTGGTTGTGCAGTTGCCACTGTCATGTGGCGACCAGTGAGAATTTCGTGCGCAGACAATTTGTGCTTGCACTGGGGATTATTTCACATGGCAAACAGAGCCTGTGGCAAGGCTTGGGGCCATTTCAACCCCGTCTCTTGACACACTTTAGACAACCTCAGCTTGAGGTCCACATTGCGACTTTTTACAAGTGCACTTGACCGAGTGTGATAAGCTCAATTAAACTATTGAGTTATTCCTAGAGCTATGCACACTTCTTTTAAGAACTGACCAGTAAAATGGGTGCCTCAATCGCTGCCTATACTGAGGGAAAATCCAAATCGGGGTATGAACTCTGCCAACAATTATTTTGCCACTGTAATAATGTCTGCCTTTCTACACAGGTCAGCCTTTACCCATCCAGACAATACATCTACCATCACTGAACAGTAAATAAAGTTCATACAGGTAGGGAGCTGTATGACGTCTGTCTGCATGTGTAGAAAGGGACCCTCTGATACGGGACGTGCAGACAGCTTTGTGGTTACCGCTCTCCCAACATTTTGTGTTAAACACGTAACACAGTTCTCAAAATAACCTTGAGCCATAGAGGCTAAACCGGGGGCCATCCAATCTCGATTCAGTAGGGTAATCATAGCATTTTTACCGAGGCTAAGCCATGAGCTTCACGGACCAGGTAGAGGATGAATACCATAGCTGCCATCAGGCGGCCGTCTGGGGAACACCACAGGGAATCTCCTACCAACTTACAATGGGTCCATGTCAACTTTTCAGCTTTGGTGGCTTGGTCTTGGAGGATTACCAGACTGGAAAGGAAGGCGATCATTGACCATAGGACTGCAACACAAAAAAGAATATCATTAGGAGCTATGGCACAGTTTAAGGCAGTTGGACAAGCTGCCCCACCTTCTAGTGTATTTCATTGGGCTGTGAATGACTGAGGGGGGATCATGTAAATTGTAAATTGTAGTAGGCATTTATATAGCACCTTTTCCCATTACTATGGTCTCAACACGCTTGTGGTGGGAGCGCCCTCGGGGACCACAGTCCAGAGTATTGGAACATTCTCAGAAAAGGCTTAGAACGCGTGTGTGCATTTAGGCCAGATCAGGAACTAGGTGGGCTGGTCGGGCTCCAGTAAGCAATCCAAGAGATCAGGCATGTGGATGGGTGCTGGGGGAGGTCAGGAGAGTGCGCAAGTGCAGGAGACTCTTTATGTGTCCAGCTGGACCAAATTATGTCGTAGGTCATCAATATCTTCTGATGCCTGAGGTGTTGAGGGTTAATCTGGTGTAAGAAGGCAATAACGTTATGTGTCCAGCTAGATCAAATTTGTCATAGGTCATCGCTGCATTCTAATGCGTGTGTGCGGATAGCCATCCCATGGCAGATGTCCACTGATGTGGTGCCTTAATACGTACCTTGATGCTCAGATGGAGCTTTGTTACTGACACCACTGTTTGATCAGGTTGTCCATGTGAGAGAGTCCTCTAGGCGCACTAGCCGATTTGGCTAACCTTCGCAATTCTAAGTACAATACCTTGATTAATCCTCGCATTTCTAAGTGCAACTTCACAATAGCTACTGCTGCGGGAAGCAACAATGTATTCAATAAGGCAGACACATATTTTCCATTCAATATTGAGGTGCCCGAGGCTGTTAAATACCCACTCTGCTTCGAGAGGACTCTAAAGTCCTGCACTACCCCATGGGCGTACCTGAAGTTGGTATAGATCGTGGCCAATTCATCCCAGGTCAAGGCACAGGCACGGGTGAGAGCTACGAGTTCAGTGGCCTGTGCTGATTTTGCCATGGGTAATCGATTTTCTTGTAGGATGCTATGGGGTGGTACATACAAAATAACCAGAAACCAACTTCCAGGTTTCTGGGACATGGAGACATGAGCCATCCATGAAAACAATCAGATCAGGCTTCAACAGGGGCACATCTGACAAATCAGTGCGGGGGCACATCAATTGGTTCCCAGTCCTGCTGGGTTGGCAGCAAAGAGGCAGGATTCAGTACTGAACATTTATTCAAAGTTACATTATAAGCAGAAAAGAGCAACTTTTCATATCGAGTGAGACGGAGTTGGACACATGCTGTGTCTTCCCTTTAAGCAGTAATGACAGCTGTGGGGTACATTTAAGGCCTAAGGCAGAACCCCTCTACAACAAAAACTGCATTTTAGCAGTTACAAAAAAATTGCTGTGCTTTAATCTGCTGAGCACATATGGGGCGAGAGTTGAACACAGCCACCCCAAGAATAGCTGCCTTTTGTTTTCATTGATGTGAAACCCGAGAAAACAAATCAAATTCAGAATGGATGTGCATTGCTGTTCTGTCATTTAAACATTCCAGGCTGCACAAGAAAATGACCTGCATTTCAAACGGCATCTCACTGGTGCTTACTTTCATGTCAAGCATCACACAGTTTTGTTCTATTAAAACACAACCCTGGCCGTGTATTCCATTTTGAACACCATCAGATAAGACCATCCTTCCCAGAATGGCATTTTTTCATCAGTAAAATCCATGAAAAGCAAAAGAATTCTGCATCAAGTTCGCACTGCTTGGATTTACCTCTTTGAAATAAACTAACACACTCAAAGTAGGAAAGATGCTCTCTTGCTTTGTGGCGATTACAAAGGAACCATTTTCAAACATATCTCTGCTTCTAGAAACTGACCAGATCTATAAAAGGCTTTTTAGGAAGTAAATGCAAAGGAAAAGCTGTGTGCGGGAAAAACCACATTTTGTGAAAAGAACAGGAGAAAAAATAAATGGACACGTGTAAATCTGTTGTTGCAAAGCAGAAGATGACCTTGGGAAAGCTAAATGTGAAATAACACTGTAGCTCGTACAGAAACACAATTGTACATTGGGACAAGGGGCTGCAAAGATATGTATATTGTGCGTTTCCCCCCCAAAAAAGGACTTCAATAGCCTGGCTGGGGCCCAGGCATTCTTGTCAAACTAGTTTGATTTAAAGGCTAATTCCGCACCTACTAGTGACAAGGCTGCACGGGCATGTGCCCTGTTCTCATGACACTGGCCTTGTGATAAATACAGTTTCGCCCAGACTGCCAGACAGAACTGCTCCCAAGGACAAAGGATGGGGGGAAGCCCTGTGTTTGCCTCGGAGGTGTGATATTGTCTGCATTCATTCCCAGTATCCACTGGAGGACTTCAAAGGGGGAGTCATGGCAACCCTTGTGCAAGCTGACCCATGGAAGACATTTTGGCTGGGGGGTTGGAAAGACTGCCCACATAAGGGGACAAATCCAGCCCATTTGATTTAAAGACCTTTTCATATTAAGACAATTTTCTCCGCAATCTGAATAAGCAGCAATGTGATCCATGACAGTGTTAATGTGATTTTTGGACAAACACAACAAGACTATGTGCATCTCTCTGGCACGTGGGGAAATGAAATGGCATAAAAAATGCAATTCTGGGGGAAACATAAATGGCACCGATATTAAACTTGGGGAAAATATGGCAAATCATATTATGCTTATGTATAGCCATTTGCAGAATTTTTGATAATATGTTTATCCTGAAAATGGTGAAAATTGTGCCCAAGGGCGAGGCAACATTGCACAGATTTGGCGTTCAAACTAGTATATTCCTTGTGAAATATGGGATATGCCTATCTGATTTTTATGATGGTGATATTGTAAATATAATATTTTTGGTCCATACCTTATTTTGGTAAAACGTAACTGTGGTGAAAGAAAACAAGTCATATAATGCACACTCTTAAATTGATGTCACTTCCCTGGAACCAATCTGCCCACAGGGAGGAGGGGACACCCATAGCCTGGCCTATCCCATGCAAGGGGTAAGTCCATGGTGCTACCACCCATATAGTAAAAATTCTATGATGTCACTCTGCCTATATAAGAGGTAGACAGGAAGGCACAGAGATATTCAACATTCAAAATTCACCTTGCAAGATTCCAAGACTCCAGAACCAGGTCCAGAGGTAGCTGACCCAGATCCAGGTAGAACCAGCTATCCAGTACCACCTATCCAGAACCACATTCATCCCAATAATTCAGGGAGAAAGGAGGAAAGGCAGCTGATCCCTTTAGGAGAATCCAGTGACCAGACCTTTTTGCCCAGCTGACCCATCCCGCTGTCCACAGTGACCAGACTTTGCCCAGCTGTTCCCAACAAAGAAAGCCCAGCGGACCCTTACCCAGATCTCTTGACTCTGCTCCCTGTGACCAGATTTGTGGCCCTGCCACCTAGAGACCCTGCTAACTGCCCAAATTACCAAACCCAAGTTTGCCTTGTAAGTATCCTATCACCCAGTACCCAAAAACTGCCTATCCCGTTATTTTACCTTGCATCTTGTTCAAAACCCTATTAAAATGCCATAAAAACCCTAGTCAATTTCTAAATTGCCAGTATCCTCTGTTCTCCGTTTCCCTAGAAGAATCTGTTTAGTCCATATTTGTTAGCATATTTATTTTCTATTTTCTACAGTTACCTGTGTAAGTCCTTAGTAGCATTTGGAATAAATTAATTCATTCCCATTGAAAACTCACATTCATTATTGTTGCACTTCGAAAATAACAATTTTGTTGAGTGTTTTTACTAATTATAGCCTTAAAATATAGTCGTGGTAGAACTAATCATTGTGCTGACAAAACCGATTTTGCCAGTGTAGTTGGCTTTCTTTAAATCCGATTTACATTTGTCAGAAAAAAAACATAACATCATCCTATAAAGAGTCATCCCTTCCCCTCAGTATCCTATATGTTCTGTACCTTTGTTCCCCATACCAAAAAAACGATTTCCGATTTGACCTGCTTATCCCATTTCCTTAGCTGTTTCCCAATTTAAAGCCTGTGTGAAAAAGAAAATTGCAATTCTGCCACGTGTGATTTTGCTGCATTGATTTCCTTCCCAAAGTCAATTTTCTTACCTGTGTTCATGTTACTTTAGTGCCCTACTCAGTAGCCTGTAAGCTTCCTTGCCTCGTTAGCACAGCCACATGAAATTCAGTCCTATCTATACTACCGCAAATTTAAACTGATCTCTAAGTAGCAATCCAAGTATGCTATTTTGCTCAATTTGAAGGTTTTCATTTTTGCCTCCCATTCTGAGGCGGTGGGTCGAATTTAAGAACCGATTCTTCCCTCTTCTTGCTGACTCCTTGCCACTGCTTTCCATCCACACAGAATTCAGTTAGTAGGTGTTTGGGGGAGTGTTGTAGGGGGAGTGCATAACATAGGTGCCATCTATGAGTATGAAAAAAGTAATTTTGCTTCCATTTCTATGTAAATGTTATATCGATGAAGTCAGAAAGTTGAATTAATTGTATTATAACATTTTAATTTATAATGTCACCACACTGGTGATTGCTGCCCTAAAATGTGTTTCGCACTGATATTTCATTTGAATTGAATCGGCCTGGTTCATGGTTCACTATGACACGGGGTGTTTGTTAAGGTGGGTGTGAGACCGGTTGAGTGTATCTTGAAAAAAGAACCCAGGTTTCAAATAATAAAAAAGTAAAAAGGCGTTTTATTGTGCGCCACCTTCAGTGTCAGGGGAAGAAGTCACTGGCTGGGGTCTGCCGTGCCTTAAAATCTGTTACACAGCAAAGCATGGGGAACTGCAATCGTGACAGGGTGACCTTGTACTAGTGAGTCAGTCTTTTCTATCAACAGAGTGGCAGTGGCAACAGCTTGCAGACAAGCTTGGAGTCCCGTGGCTACTGAGTCTAAGGCTACGCTGTGATAAGATACAGGCTGGTGCTTGCATATAACTGGGACAATACAACTTGAGCAAAACTGTTGCGTCGTCGCAATACAGCACAAAGGGCTTACTATAATCTGACCAAGCTAAAGCTGGAGCCATTGCAAGCACTTGCTTAATGGTGATAAAGGCATCATCTGCTTCCTGTGGTAATGGCTGTTGCTCGGGGGTCAAATTGTGTGTGACATTTTGGAAAAACTTAACTATGGTTCCATATCCTATGATCCACTGTCTGCAGTTACCGACCATCCTGAGGAACCCTCTCATCTGCTTTCTGGTCTGGGGCTTGGGACTTTCTGGATTGCTGTAATGCAATCTTGGGATAAATGTCTTTCTCCAGCCTAAATCTCATGGCCCAGCTATCGCACGTGATGCGTACACAACTGTAACTTGTCTTTAGATGCCCTGTGACCCTTTTCAGTGAGCGTTGTCAACAGACTGAAAGAGTCTTCCTCACACACTACCAGGGAAGGGGAGGGTAGGTACAGATCATCTACATACTGCACCAATGTGGTCCCTCCTGGGAAACAAACTGAACCACAATCTCTCTTTAAAATTTGGGAGAATAGGGTAGGGCTCTTTACATATCCCATTGGAAAATGAGTGAATGTATACTACATGGATTTATGAGTAAGATTCTGACTGTCAGGATCCATAGGTATGGACAAAAATGCTGAACATAGATCTACAACAGTCAAATACTTGGCTGAGTAAGAAATGCATGGCAGAATGGTAGTCAGGTTAGGTACAATGGGCAAGCCGGTAGCACAGCTGCAATAACTGCCCGCAGGTCCTGAATGAAATGATAAACCTCTTTACCTGGCTTCTATTGTGGGCACAATCAGAGAATTGCAGGGACTACAAGTTAGTACAACAATACCTTCTTGCAGAAGGGATTCTATAACAGGGCAAATGCCTTATTCAGCCTGTTGGGAAATAGGATACTTAGGCATGGCATACATGGCATGGGTTTGGCAGGATTTAGAGTAATTTTGACTGGCTCGGCATTGATCACGTAACCAGCCTCATTTCCATGGGTTGACCATAATTTGGAAAGAATGCATGATGGTCATCAATTGGACCTATCGTAACCATAAGCAGGGTAGACACAGGATGGGGTATTGGCATTCCTCTATAACTACAGCATTAATCATTTCATAAGAATGCATCATTCTTGAAAACTCAGAGGCTTTTAGTGTGGAGCGTGATGCTCCTGTGTCAACCAAACAAGAAATGTTTTGACCAGCAATAGCACAATCAACATATGGAGCAGTACATTCAATCGGTATGAGTGGTGCAACAAGTTCGGAGACCCCTTGGCAATTCTAACCATTGGTCTCAAGTGGTGTTGGTGGATGTGGGACCTAGTCATTCCACTTGACATGGTTCACTGCCCATCTCAACCATCACACTGAGGCCAATGTGGACTCTCAGCTTTCCATTGTCCAAACTCTCTGCAGTAATTGCACTGATTACTGTACTTGTTTGTGGAATATCTCTCAGCAGTTTGTCCTAGTTCATGTGATTGGGGTGCTCCACCCCCTCTTCCCCATCATCACTCTTGCCCGCCTGGTGTGGGGCGAACCCCTTTCCTTCCCTTTGAAGGCTGTAAACTCTGTATCTGCGACACCATACATTTGGCTTCAGTAGTTTCTTTCTGTCTTTCAACCTTTTCATGGAAGTGCTTTTGGAACTTAATGGGATCTTCTTGTATCTTTGGGAATCTCTGAACGATATTGAATAAGTCAATAGCACTCCAGGGGCATGTATAGTAACTAAATTATCGCCTCTTCCAGGGAGCTGTTCGAGTGGCTATGCACCATTACTGGTACTGGCCGTCATAATTGGGAACCCTTCAGACATTGGAAACATGGCTGAGGAAGGTGAATAAAAAGGTTTGGAAATCTGGGCTTGTATTTCAGGGGGAAATGGGCTGATCATTGTATTTATTTATTTAGTTTAGCATTCATGGCAATGCCCAAATCCTTGGCTATCACGGTGTTAGTACATCAAAATGGTGAAAGCATTTTACAATTGGGTAGGAACAGGTAAGTAAACGGTACAAACATGACAGATCAGGAGCATACAAGGACGCATTATTACTCATACTTATCGAACAGACAGGTCTTGGCAAGTTTTTTAAAAGTAGGGAATGAGTGTTCATTGCGAATGTGCACTGGCAGTGCATTCCAAAGTGTGGGCGATGTTGCACAAAAGCTGACTCCACTGGCTCTTGTTCTCTTAAAACGGGTGGGTAACCAATGAAATACTGGCACTCAATCTAACCGAGCGCGTTGAGACAGATTGTGTAATCTAGTCGTTGAGAGACTGAGGTGCATCTTTATGCAAGCAGTGATGTGTGATAATTAGTGGTTTGAAGTCCACACAGGATTTGATGGGGAGCCAGTGAGTTTCACGTCTGATGGGAAAGATATGGCCAGATCTTTTGAGGCCGAGGGCAGAGCGAAGAGCTTTGTTTTGGAGTAATTAAAGTTTTTTAAGGTTGGCTTTTGAAGTACCCATAAGTAGGTCATTGCAGTAGTCAGGCAGTAGGGTTTATTGGGGTGGAGAGATGATAGGTAAGCTGTTGGGTAGAGTCTGGGCTAGCCGGTTGATGGTCGGGTACAATATTTAAAATGGCAGGTTTGTAAGTGTCCGGAATATCTTGCGTAGTTTCCTTTGATAGGGGCTCCCCTTGGATTACGGGATATAAACGTTTGTACCCGACTTTGTGGGTTTTCAGTGATATAACTTGTTCCTGGAGCTTTTCTTGCGCTTCTTTTAGTGCCTGGGTCATGCCGTTGGTGCACACATGCACCTTTCTTTTTTAATTCCCTATGTTCGTTATCTTATCTAAGTCAAATGTGCCTTCCTGGGGGAAGTGTCTAGGTGACTCACTCTGTGTACAATTGTTTCATTTATCCAGGTACGTACATGCTTTGGGCTAGTAGTGAGTAAACTTGAAGTGTGTTGGACTTCCTTTAGGAGGAAGTGACACTTGTCTAGACTGATCTGAACCCATTCTCACAGGGGTAAGACAATGTATGACTTATTATAGATCCAGGTCCATTGCTAATCCCTCTGCATTGGGATGATATTGTGTTCCATAGCTGGTGGAGTTGGTACGACTCATAGTTTACCGCTCTGCCACATCTATTCAGAGCCTCAGGTATCACCACTTGACCTCCGTTCCTCCCCCCATGCAGACATTTCTGTGACATTCACAGGTGTTAGATTCAGATGACTGCTGGTTCATAGCCTCTATCCCTGTTACGCTACCACAATGCAGAGCAGTATTTCCGCTTGTTTCAGAGTGATGGGTAGGTGAGAGTCAAAGACAAGACACATAATTGGTAGAAACAAAGCCCGTTACAGCTCCCATAGTATTATAGAGGAGAGTGTTAAATATAAAGCAGGGTCATAACTGAGTTGCACACTTAGGGTTTCAATTATCAAGGTACGGCGTAGACAAGACATTCATGCAGCTTTCATCCAAAAACTGTTTTCACACTTACACAGAACACATCCATCTTAGTCTCTCATCCATACTACACTACTCTGACCTGTGCAGCTGTCTTATGTTCTCTTAAATCAGTCGGGAACATGGATGCTCTGCTTTCACTTTTTATTCTAAGCTGCAGTGGCAAAGCACTTTTACTTCTTTTTTTGTATTCAGATTAGCAGTTCTGTAGGCAGGGTACCTTCCCTCCTGTATCCTTGCATGATCACAGTTTTCATATTTCACATTTCAGAATTCTTTAACCAGAGACAAACATTTAGCCAAAGCTGTTTGAAAAAATACTATACAAGACATAACAATACACTGATGCAACTACCTGTGTTCACCAACCCATGATTTTCATTCAGTTATTTTTCTGCATCTGCTTTTTCCACCTTTCCATAGTCTCTGAGTGCTCCAGCCAGCTCTCTCCTCTGATGAAATCGTCTCTCCTGGTCCCATAGGGATCACCAGGAAATAAGCCCGGAAACCATTGGACCTGGCAGCACGGTAGCGGGAATCCGACTTCGCAGGCACCAATTTTGTTGTGGAAAAATTACCACTGACTATTCCAGTGGATTAGTGAACTTGATTAGTGAAGAAGAACCAGTTCCATGTGATATTTTCGAATATTAAAGGCTGCACAGAAAAAATTACTTTTTTTCCTGATTTGCAATATTAGCAAAATATCACTTTTTAACCTCCCCTAACCCTTGACCCCATTCCCCCATTAATCCTGCACCCTCTCCCCCATAACCGTCCCTAAGCACCCCCAATAACACAAACACACTCCCTCTCCACAGCACCCTCCCCACGCACTCCAAACACCACCCCACAACAGGCATGCAAACAGACACACACTTACCTCACCTTCAATGTCCGTCTTCCCGTGATCATCTCGGCCGTGCCTGTCAGCCCCTGCACACACTCTTGTGTGTCAGTGGCATGACAGTAAGATTTAGAAAGACCGCTCTGTGCAGTCACAGAGCTGTCTTTCTAAATCAGCCAAAACAAAGAGGTGATGGCTGGAAGGTTTAGACCGAATCTTAACCACTGGCATTGCTTGGGGCAACCCTCCAGACCATCGTTCTTCGCCTGCCAAGCCATTACAGAAGGGGAAAAACAATCTCAAATCAGGCTTGGTCCCACCCCGAAAGGGGCAGTCCAACCCGAACTGCTAGGTCACATCCCTTCTGCACGAGACCACAAGCATCCCCAAACATGTTTCATCCTTGTTGGGCCCAATCAGTGAGGAGTAGCTTGGGTCTCTAGGCCCAGCAGGCACGGGACCCACGTCTGGCCCGTCCCACTCGGGGTGATAAAGCAAAAACAAAGAGGTGATGGCTGGAAGGTTTAGACTGAATCTTAACCACTGGCATTGCTCGGGGAAACCCTCCAGACCATTGTTCTTCGCCTGCCAAGCCATTACAGAAAGAGAAAGACCATATTCAAATCAGTCTTGGTCCCCCCCCAAAAGGGGCAGTCCAGACCAAACTGCTAGGTCAAATCCCTTCTGCACGAGACCACAAGCGTCCCCAATCATGTTTCGGCCTTGTTGGGCCTCATCAGTGAGGAGTAGCTTGGGTGTCTAGGCCCAGTTGCCACTCGGGGTGACAAAGCAAAAACAAGACCAATCCTGATTTGCTTATAGTCTTTCCCATTCTGTAATGGCTTGGATAGGCGAAGAACGATGGTCTGGAGGGTTGGCCAGAGCAACGCCAGTGGTTAAGATTCATTCTAAACCTTCCAGCCATCACCTCTTTGTTTTTGCTTTCTAAATCAGCCTTTTCAAATGTCTTTTTTTTTAAACATCATTTTCACTTAGAACCAAACAAACAGCAGGACAAAAACAAACCGATGACAGTACGAGACTTAGGCACAAGTGAGAAGCCCCCTCCCTCCATGCATCATTCTCTTATACCCATAGGAACACATGCATTTCAATTGAAGGGGAGTCCCAGACAGGGTAAGGAATCATACTATATAATTCTTTGATACCATATGTGTTCTCACATGTTCAGACAGTGTTATCAGGAAGGACATCATGAAGTTATACATTTAGTGGAGCTGAATATATTCCTCAGAGGTTCACACATGGTCTGAGGTAGGTGAGCATTCTGACAGTAGGATGACTTCCATCTGCTGGAGCCACTGTTCCTAAGAAAGCAGGAGCCCAAAACAGGCTTACATTTGCCAAAAGGGAAACACGTCAGAAGTGAGCAAAGTGGAGGCGAGCATAGCTACACACTAGGTGAAGAGCCTTCATTGCAAGGACATACGCTGTAAAGCCTGCAGCCTCACACCGGCAAGAAACAGTTGTTTAAACATGGCAGTTTGGAGTACCTACTTAAGATTATGATGCTGCAGTGTGCTAGAGGAGTACATCAAATGTTCAATTCCAGACTTTCCCCCACAATACACAGACTCGCTCTAATCAGAAAGGTTTTAGAAGTATGCTTGCTCAATCTGTGGGTTGGAATTCAACAGATAAATCTACCATTTGTCTACTTCAGTACACATCTTCCTCCTTGTGATTCTATGTAGAACATCATGGAAGCTGGTTGAGTCACCTTTCAAAGGAATATGCTGTAATGAGGGAGAGGTCTGGGTAGTGTTTACAATATATCAAATGCTTTTTCTTGATGTATCTCTCAATGTGGATGATACAGTATTATCCAATGATTTTCTGGCTTGTTTACTCTTGCGTTCAATCCCCAAAGAAATCTTGAATGCACTTTATTTGCTCAGATTGGGCCTCATTACAACTCAGGCGTTAAGGGTTAACGCCGTCGTTAACCCTTAACGCCTGATTCCGATTTTCCGGGTGCTTTTACCAGCCGTTAAAATCCATGGCGCTAAACCGCCTTGGTGCTAATTACGCCACCGTAATTTACGGTGGCGTAATTAGCGCCTTCCCCACTCCCATTATGCCCTATGGGGCAAAAATGGGAATGGGGAAGGGTAAAATGGAAAATGGGGATTTACCGCCCCACTCACCTTGGAATGGGGCGGTAAATCCGCCATCCACCATGGTGTAAACATAGTTTACACCATGGTGGTAAAGTTGGCGTACTTACCGCCTGGGTCGTAATGACCCCCATTGTATGAAATATTTGTGCCTGTTTCACTTCTCAAAGCATGCACTTTATATTTTAGTTTAATCATTTTTTTTATTAGGAGTTTGGTTGTATTTCCATTGGAAATACTGTGCCACACATTACCGTAAGTAACACATTCTGGCAGAATTACCACCAGATTAATTTGTGGTAAGAGCAGTTTTTCAGAGTGCATAGTACTCTGTGTGGTTTTGGCAGAAATAGCATGGTGCTAAATCTGCCTACGGAAATTCCTCCACTATTGGGCAAGCTGCCCTTTTTTTGTCATATATCTCCATTTCAGAACATTGTTCATAAAAGGCATTTTGGGGTGATCCAACTTAACACAGTTTGAATCAATAGATTCAGTTGGTTCAAAAAAGGCTAAACTGATTCAAATCAATATATCCTTATTGTTAAAAAATGCTTCAATACATTTTATAACATACTGACCCATTGGCTCGAATTGTATCAAGCCTACTTCAGCCAAGTACGAGTTGAATCAGATATTAACCTTCTCCAATCGATTCCAATTGTGAGCTATCTCTATGGAGACTTGAATGGTTTTAGTCGATTGAAATGTTTTTTTGCATTGTTTGAACAAGCAAAAAGTCACACACTTTAAGGTTTGCCATCCATAGTGAATATGCCAGATACTGATTGATGAGTCATTACTTGCCAGTTTAATTTGATACCCTTTCCTGCTGCTACTTAACCAGTTCCTTGTGTTGAACTTTATGAAACTTCACTTCACACAGCACGTGCTTGGTTGCCAGCTAGGTTCATGTCACTGCCGGAGGATCAACAGGCCTACTGAGATTCAAAATATCAGTACACAAAGGTTTATTATGTAACCCAAATATGCCAATGGTTCAGAGTAGACTGGATAAGAGAATGCGGGACAACTGAAGAAATCAAAATAACTGTAATTTCACAATACTTAAGAACTGTACTCAGTCACTCCATTCCTCACTTCACTTGTCCTCCACCTCCTGGCCTTTAAAAGAAAGCCACTCACAGTCTGTGGGATTTCAACTGCCCCTGCACTGTCTGAGCTCTACAGAGAGGTTTTTCTGTAGTTCTCCGGTACAGATGTAGGTCTCCTCAGTGTTCCCTTTCAGCTGTCCGGGCTTGAGTGGCACTGGCTTACTTGTCATGGTATCATGCCTGGGTAAAGGTGTGCTGGACCTCACTTGGCCTCTGTAACTTCTACCGCAGGACCCAAGGAGCTAGGGTTTGAGCCTGCGACATTCTCTGCAAGTGCAGCACCCACAAATGCAGAACAGCGTTCATCTGTGGAGCTCCGTACACTGAGAGCAGGGATTGGCTCCCTGAAGTCAACTGATGTTCCTCAGCTGTTTTGGGCTGGGTCTGCTGACCAAACCCTTGAGAGGATTGTCCACCATTTTGTTTTGAAATCATTACTGTCTTTCTCCCAGAGATTATCAGCTCACAAATCCATACCTCCCCTGTTCCCTGGAACATTATTCTCTCCAGCCTGCGGGACCATTTAGAGAAGTTGATGAAGGTGATGTCTATCCTTTGTTCTTTTTGCATATCAAGCCACAATTGAATATTTAGCAGCTCAGGTCTGTGGAAACGCGCGTTCCCACATTTCCTCGTACTTCCTTTCTGCCCTTGCTAGTCTCCTGTTGATGATGTGATGCATATGACTAACAAGCTACGGCAGCAACTCCTCTGGATAGATTTGATAAGTGAAAAGCATATTTTCCTTTGGTGATCACCAAAGTCACACTCAAATCAGGTGGCAAATAGTTGTTTGGGAAAACGGGGGTCAGAGGATTGCCCTAGATGTGTGGATTGTTTAAGGTGGGAGAGCAGAGAAGTGTTAGAGTGACTCGATGCATACCACAGGTTAGACATTGAATGGGGAGCCTGGGGGAATCATATACTTACCCTCTACATTATGGAGCGGTTGGTGGTACCTGGCCCCCATGTCTTCCCACATGGCTTCTCCAGTCCCATCTCGGCCTTTTCACGTACTTCTCTGTAGGTAGACTACATCAGGCACTGACCTGTAGTTCTTAACACCTCAGCAAAAGTGTGCTTGTTACCCTCTGCTGTCTGCGCCTGGACTTCTGCCTAGGGCACCAGAACTACCATCTTCCACTGCCTCCACGTTACCATCTTCATTGACTTTGCAACTTTGTGCCTTTCCTTGGACTGGTACTTGCGCAGTTCTTCCATTGTCATCTGCTCCCGTCATTGTGCCATCATTCCTGGGCCTCCAAACTGACTTCCTTGTGGCCATTGCATCGCCACTGCAGCAGGTTCTACAATCTTATCCCGCCCCCGGGTTTGGTGACTGGCGCAGTCACGTGTTTCCACGTGACTGCTACTTTAGCAGCCCACATAGACATCTGCAGCCCTGAGCACCCTACTCAATGGGTGACCCCCCCTTAAAAGGCTTTGATTTTCATTATTTATTTCTGTTCATGGCAGATCATGGGCCTCATTACACGGAAGGCGGTAATGGTTAACGGCCACCGTTAATGGTAACGGTGACCGTTAACCATTACCGCCTTACTACGAGGTCCCTTAGCGGGTTGGTGCTTTAACGCCTGCTTTTTGCAGGCGTTAAAAACCAACCCGCTAAGGGACCTCGGAGCTAATTACGGCACCGCAAAATTGCGGTGCCGTAATTAGCGCCTTCCCCATTCCCATAGAGCCCTATGGGGCAGAAATGGGAATGGGGAAGGGCAATGGCGGAAGGGGGATTTACCGCCCCACCAACCTTGGAATGGGGCGGTAAATCCCCTTTCCGCCAAGGCGGTGCCGGTAATTTACCGGCATGGTCCAGGGTGCTAATAGCACCCTGGATCACCGCCTTCCGTGTAATGAGGCCCCATGTGTCGAGTAGTGATTTATTTGTCTACTTTTTTTCTTCCTATTCCTCTCTCTGTTTTTATGCCCTGTCCTATCCCATCTAGGATAACCGATCGCACCCCTGCGGTGCTACCCTCTGCTCCTTTACGTAATGCATCTAATTTGTCCTGCCCTGTCACTTCATCCGATGCTCTAACTGAATTCCACTTTGGTCTCTTAAATGCCTACTCTATTTGTAATAAATCTTATTCTATTATTGACCACTTTCTTCACTCTAATTACTTCTTTCTTTGTTTAACTGAAACTTGAATCACCCTTGATAACTCTGTAACTCCTGCTTTTCTTCACACTGCCTCTACTTCTTTTTCCCCACACGTCCTGCCCACTTGGCCATGGGTGGGGGGGGCACTGGAATTCTCTTCAATTCCTCCTGGACTCTTCTACCTCCTTGGTCTAATCTCCCAAGCATTCTTTGCTTTGAATAGCACTTTCCCTTTTTAAAAAAAAATCTTTTCCCTGTCTCTCTCCTTGTTGTCTATCTTCCCCCTGGCCCACCCACTGATTTTCTTGAACATCTTGATCTTCCTCTAACTCATCTTCTTCCATCATCCTGCCCTTTCTTTCTCCTTGAAAACTTTCATCTTCCTGGCACTAACTCATCACTCCCCCTGTTGCTTTTACTCGCCGACTCTTATCACTTGCACTTCCTTCTGTTTCTCCCTCTTTCTCCCTCCTGCCCTACATTTAATCTTCTGTTCCTTTTCCCCTCTCCCTACCATCTCCTCTTCCCCCTTTATGCTTCTGATCATATACTTCTCTCCCTTTCCATGTGTCCTTCTGTCCCCTCTGTCCTCCCTTTGACTATTTTTACGTGTCATAATCTATTTTCTTTTGATTTTTCATCTTTCCTCTCATCATTGAACTCTTCCCTTCCTCCTTTTTCTCTCTTCTCTTTCTTTTCTCCTGATTTACCTGCCAGTGATTTACATTCCTGTGTACTATTTGTCCTTGACTCAACCTTCCTTCTACACCCTTTCACCGCGACTCGTAACATTTTGCAGCCCCGGTTCACTCCAAGTCTTATTTCCCTTTGCCGTAGCCTGTGTAAGGCCAAGCCACTTTGGGAAAACTTTCACTCCCCTTCACATCTTGCTAAGCTTTCAATGCGGAACTCTTCTTTTGACTCTGCTTTCCTTATTGATAAGAAATCCTACTTCTCTGAACTTACACTTTCCCTATCTCACCACCCTGATAGTTCCTGCCAGCTTCTACACAATATCCTCTCTCCAAAAGCCCCTGATCCTTCTGCTTTCTCGTCCCTTTCTTTCTCTGATTTTGCAAACTACCTTACATCGAAAGTAGCTAACCTTCGTCTAGCCTTCACCCCCTCTGCCTCTCCTTCTCCTCCTCTTCCTCCTGCTCCATTACTTCACTCTTTTTCATAGTTCTCTCCTCTTACGGACCTTAACACGTCTGCTCTCTTAACTCGTGCTCATACTACTGCCTTTCTTTCTGATCCTCTTCCTTCTTCACTTATCACCTTAGAATATCCCCATCTCCTTCCCGGATCGGTATGATTTGACTGTGGCATAATTGTTTGCGGCGGAATTGACCGTAGTCAATTTCGCTGCAAACTCAATTTTGATGAGGCCAAAATCAACACATCCATGTTCCTCTCCCATCCCCCAATACATCAACACCCTCCCCACACTTACCTTTCAGCATCCACTTTCATTCTGACCCTGCAGCATCAGTTCCGTCCCTGCAACTCGGGTCAGAACTGATGCTGCAGGATCCCGTTCTCTGTTTTTTTTTAAAGTTTCCTGTTTCCAATATCTTAGAAGGGGGTGACACCCCTGCAACCCGCGTTCCCATTATAGCAAGCGAGGGGAGCAGGGGGACACCCCCACAAACCCTGTTCCCCCTGTTTGCAATAATGAAACCGTATGGCCTAGTTTCGTACAGCCTAAATTCGGTCAACTAGGCCATACAGTAAAATATTTTCTGTCAAATTGGCCAATTCGTCCTTCCGTATTTAACTTCTCTCATTAACTCCTCCCTTGCACATTCTTGTTTTCTTGCGGCTTTCAAGCAATCACTTATCCGTCCTATCCTGAAAAAACATTCCCTTGATCCATCTTCCCCAGCTAATTTCTGCCCTATTCCTCTTCTACCCTTTCATGCTAAAATTCTTGAATGGGCTGCATATACCCAAGTAACCCATTATCTCTGTCTTCATTCTCTTCTTCCTCCTTTGCAGTCTGGTTTCCGCCCGTCTCATGCCACTGAAACTGCCCTTCTTCATGTTTTTAATTCTCTCCTCAAAGCCCGCCACTCCAAGCTGTCTTCTATTCTTATTCTTCTCGATTTGTCTGAGGCATTCAACACTGTGGACCACTCTCTTCTTATCTCCTCTCTTTCCACTTTGGGTGTCTCTGTGTCTGCTCTCAAATGGTTTCGCTCTTACCTTTCGCAACTGACCTTTTCCGTTACCTGGGCTGGACACTGTTCTCCCTCTTTTCTATTATGTTCCTCAAGGCTCGGTACTTGGCCCTCTTCTTTTCTCTCTCTACACCGCTCCTCTCTCTGCCCTCATCTCCTCCTTTCATCTTTCTTTCCACCTTTATGCCGATGACACCCAGATCGTTCGCTCTTTCTATTCCTTTGATTATGGTCTGCACTTCACCATTTCAAACCGTCTTTCAGCTTTTCAGAACTGGATGTCTTCCTATTTTCTACATCTTAATTCCTCAAAAACAGAGTTTCTGTTCTTTCCCCCTCTACTACCTCCCTCACTCCATCCCCCTTCCCTTTCATTTTCCCCATCCTTTCTTTCCTTTTCACCATCAGAGCGCAATCTGGACGTTATCTTTGATCCTTCTTTCTCCTTCTCCCTTAATTTTTCCTCTGTTGTCCGCTTCTGCCACTTTTCCCTTGTCTTTTCTCATATCGACTACTGTTCATCATTATTGCTTGGTCTCCTTTCCTCCCACCTTCTTCCTCTTCGTTCTATCTAAAACTCTTCCGTTTGTCTCCTTTTTTCTTTACCCTCTTTGTCCCCCATCAAACCCTCCATGCTCTGAATTTCATTACTTCCTTTCGAATCCCGTCTTTTGTATCGCTTTCTCTCAATTATTTTCAAATGCACTCATGGCCTGCCCTGCCTTATCTTTCCTCTCTGCTCTCGTTCAATGTCCCATTATTTCGTTTAACTGTCCCTAAGGCTCCCTGTGCTTCGTCTCCTTTCCGCTCTTTTTCTCCGTTGGCTCCTAAACATTGGAAAGCTGCATTTGTAAACAAATCGTAAACTCTACCTTCTTTCGTCTCTTGATTCTTAAAATTCTTTGCTTTCTCTCTTTGCTGATGTAACCTTTAGATATACAGCATTTGTACCATTTTGGCGAAAGGCGCTTTATAAATGTAATAAAATTCAGATACAAATACTAACCGCAAACATGGGAGTTCATCAAACTCTCATACACTAAAGAATGGAGCACAAAGGCTTTTATATGGTAATAAACAAAGGGGGGTAGGTTTATATAAAAAGTGCTCTAAAACAAACAGTATGGGCTTAGTTCTGAACAACAAAAAGGGTCTCACTGATGGGCCTAACTGAAGGGCCTCTAGGTCAGGGATTGTAGGGCCAATCTTCATCAGCATTGGGATAGTTCTCTCCCATGGATGGTTGGGCATCACTGGCTTGTATACCCCAACCTACTACACACAAACCGAGGGAAGAAATTATCATCAAACAAGGGATGGTTCTCAGTAATCAGGATGGTGGGATCACCCAAGGTTGAAAAGAGTCTACTTCCAGGAGGATTGTGTTCAATCCCTATTATGATCCACATAACTATGTGATTTCACACCCAAAGAGTCCTTCAAAACGTTTGCAGTCTTAACGCAGTGGTGTCGCTAGGGGGACAGAGGCGGGGGGCGGGGCCCCCCTGTGAAACCCTGTGCCTCCCCTTGTACCCTTTGATCCCATCCTACCTAAAACGATCAGTGACAATGTTCTCCCCCTACTTTTGTCTGTGCCCCCCTACTTTTGTCTTTGGCCCCCTCAGTGCCCCTCCTAAATTTTATTCCTTAAGGCATGTTTAATTGCTTCAGCATACTTCTTGACTTGGCTTCGGCAGATGATCTCAGTGAGGAGCAGTCTTCTCAGACTCTCTGGCCTTAATGCACTCCTACCGGGACAAGACCTTTCCAAGTATCCCCATTACTCCCTGGTGCTCTTTCCTGAGCAAGACCATGTTGCTTTACCCTCTTGCCTTAAGGGTCTCCTGTGTGCTTTTACTGGGGCAAACCATTGGATTTTCACACTATTGCATTACGATTATTCTGGGTATGATTTTCTTTGCCCCTATATTGGTATTTGTCTGGCTGTAGTAATAGTAAATGTTATAGGTGTAGGTTTGTGCCCACCACAGGCTCAGTTTAGGTTCTCATGATTTTGCAAACATGCTCAGTTGGGCCTAGTGGCTTTGTAGCAGCCACCAGTCTCTGAGCTAGACCCCCAGCATGCTACACTCTTGTGCCTTCTCTTTAAGCCCTGACTCATGACAAACATTTGGTTCACAAGCAAGGCCCTACTTGTAGCCTCTCCTACCAGCCTTACATTTTCTACAGTGTGGCTAATTTGACTTAGTGCCTCACGTTCTTCAACTTTCCGATAATATGACCTATTTGGTTTGTCCACCACTGTTTATTTCTCTAAGTTACTCTGACCCCTCTTCCTCCTTCATCATACACTGTATGAAGCGCCCTCTAGCATCCACAAAATTGGTCTGTTTCTGTCTCTTTTTAGACTTTGGATTAGGAGCTAACTGTTCTGCTGAGCTTTGCGATTGGTGGCTCTGTTTCCCCGTTAACACTTTGCCATATGATTGATGGGGCCTAATGATTTCCACCTCCTCCTGAATTTGTACCTTTCCACTTTGTGCTCTTTGTCAATAAACCAATTTGTCTCAAGCACTAGGCACTGCAGTCCAAGGGATAACAAAGGGGTCCGCCATCTTGGAGTCAGACTGAGGCATGATGGTGGCAGCTGGCTGGTCTTGTATTCTGACCGCTGATGCCTTCCCTGTCTCTGTTTGTTGGCTTGTACCAAGTTTATGATGTGAGCTATATATGCTTCAATGCTTTTGGAAGATCCTGATAAACCTTTGGTCCAGTACATACTCCTATCTGGAGCTTGATTGCCGAAGGTGTGCTAGCGACTGAGTCCTGCCCTGTGAGTGGAGTGCTCGTGAGAGTGGAGCAGGCGGCTGAGCTCCTATGCTTATGGTATTCTGTGTAATCTTTCTCTGGGATTGTTCCTGCATGTATGTCCCTGGTCTGAGTGGAACTGCAGGGCCTTTTTATACGCAATACATGCAATACGCATCTTGCTGGCTTATTTGAGGGATAAGTCCTTTAGGAAGGGACTGTGCTATGTGTGGTGCATCGTCTGCTAGGAAAGATTTCTCTTTACTGCACCTTTTCTTCCATATTAAAGGACCCCCAAACATTTTGCTTTTATTTTTGATCCTGACCTGTACTTTTTACAATGCAGTAAAGCCTTAAGCTCTTTTGCTCATCTGTTATGGGGAAACTGACATGTCCTTCAGGCTGTCAGTACTGGAAAACATTATTTCGCTTAGTTTTGTTACTTGCTTACTACTTTTAGTAACTTGTTATCACTTGTGGTAACTTTTATAATTGTACAATGTCCTTACATTGCAGTACAATGGGGTACACGTTTGTTTTAGTCCTAGACTAACACTCAGAGGATTTTTGGTTACTCTAGGTGTGCTAAATGGACAAGCTGGTGGCAGCAGTGACTTTTTACAATTTTATTGTGCTTTTCATTTTAGCCTTACCACATTTACCACATTTGGATACTAACTGTGGCTAGTGAACAAACATGGCCAGGTGGTTTTTCGCTTGTCCTTTGGCCATCTTGTCTTTTACCATTCTTCCTAGCCTGTGAAAACAGGAAAATTGTTATATGGACCTCCAGTGTCCAGGAAAGCAGAGGCTTTTGGCAGACTACTGAAAGGCTATATGTGTTTGCTGGCAGGATGTGGTCTGGGACTGTCTGGCCCAATCCACAAACTGGTTTCAGTGTGTCTCAGTGCTCTGCATGAGTGTTCCCACCGATGATCCTGATTGGACCACTGCTGGGGTTTGAGTGGGGCTAGTTCGGTTATTGGCTTACCTGGCTGTTGGGATAAGAAGAGGACCCCTGCACCCACTCTAGAGAGATCCTGGACAAACCTGAAGGAGCCACGACTCCTGTTCAGCTGTGAGACCAGTGAGGAGACTGTAGACCCATCTGAGGATACCTGATGACCAACTTCTGCTGTTGTCCTGGAAGAGACCTGTCTTGCTGTCAATCTTCAGCAGTCTTTTGAGGGAGCTGTGACCCGTGGAGTGGAAGGGACATCCATTCCTGATGTCTGCTCGGTAACCTGTAAAGAAGAGCCTTCAGAAGTGCCCCTGGACTGCCCAGTGAGTTTGTGCTACTGTGCGGCCGATGTCGCTGTTCCGCGTTGAGGCCTAGAACCTGGGGGATCCTCAGCCTGTCCTACAAGACTTACCTCAGAGGGATTTCAGAGTCCTAGCATCAAGCGGACCCTAGATAGGAGGGAAAGTCTGACTGTGACAAGTGAGTCCCTTTGCATCGCCGTGCTGCGGTGACCACTGTCTGAAACAGCTCAGCTGAGTTGGGTCCAGTCCTGAGAGTGGTTCTGCATCGTGTTTGGCTGTATTCTGCCACCGAGAGTCCTTGCACCAGCCAAATACACTGACCGGAGATCTGCTAAAACTTGAGAACCCTGCAAATCAAGGACTGAGGCTGATGGTGGGAAAAGCAACCTCAGACCTTCTTCCATTGACCGGCCAAGTCCTGTAAAGAATCAAAGTACAGGGGTGAGTTACAGTGGTTCTTACCTGTTCCTCAACTCCCTACAACATTTTGGCTTTGCCATTGCTTGCTCGCACAATCCTTCCGAAGGTTGGGGAGACTTTAGTTAGCTAGAATAACTTGTCCTCTAACACTTGGAATTGTTCACTGGACCTCAGAGACCCTACCTTCATTTTTTCCAGCGTTAGAAACAGTTTCAGAACTTTTCCTGAACTTTTGGGCATAAGGCCCCAGACAACTTAGGGAAGGACTTTTGAAGCTAGGGCTAATTCTCTGGACCTGTAGGGCATAAACCAATATGTACTTTCCTTTGCAGTGGTTTGATCTGTATTATGCCCTACTATAGTGACTGTATATATGTATTATATTATTAGTGGTGTGTGATATTTCTACCTGTTAGTAGTACATTTTCATAATGTTGCTTGGCCATACATAAATAATTACATTTTTATACATACTGTCTAAGTGTAATTTGTGACTCCCATTGTGTGTACTCATTGTGGACCAATGAGTGGACAAGCTCACCACCTCTTGAGACTTAGCCTAGACCACTTGTCACTGCTACAATGAGCTGGTTTGGCTACAGCTCCTAGAGTTGTCCCTGTCACAATATAGGTTGGCCTTCTGGTGAGATGACCCTCTCCACTTAACATCTGGGTGTTTTGTGAAAAGGAACAGTATTGGGTATCTCAGTGTAGTGCACTGGTGGTGTGTCCAAATAATGCTTACACACTACACTGTGATTTGTGATTGCCTTGTAGTTAACAGTCATCTACTGATATAGATAACTTGGAAACAATCACTTTTACTAATTTAAGTTCTTCAAAAGTGGATCACTTTAAAAAGATGTGTAGTGAAAGTGGCTTGGCAGTCTCTGGGACTAAAGCTAAATTGATAGTCAAAATTCTTGATTTTGAAAAGAGCAATGGTGTGCCTCTTTTATCTAATGGTACTGATAGTGGGGCTGGGGATGTACCCAGCAGCAGGAATGTAGTTGCTACCTTTGCATTTGCTATTGGTGACGAAGAGGAGGAAAGTGAAGCTTCTGCACTTTTGTCTGTCACCACCTTAGATGCTGAGGTGTTTTTTGACCTGAAAAAGGAGACACTCAGGCTTAAGGAGAAAGAGCTTGAGTTCAATATGGCCACGTTAGAATTTGAGAAAGTTGTGAGGCAGAAGGACAGAGATCGCCAGTTTGAGCTTGCCTCAATTCCGGCATTCGAGATTTCGACCAGAGGATCTGGAGATGGTTCTGGGTCCTCTTCACATCCTAGATTCCCAAAAAGATCTTCTTAGTATGTATGAAGATAAGAATGAGATAATTGATTGACTTGTGACTTTTGAGTATGCATGTGAAGTACAAGGAGTGGATGATGCTGATAGAATTGCATGGTTGCCCAGAAGACTGCCCTATTCTGGCTGCAGCACGAATATGGAAATGTCCAAAGTTGACAGGCAAGATTTTGCAAAACTGAAGCAAACTCTTGTCTTAAATTTTGGGAAGACTCCTGCCCAATATTTGAGGAGATTTAGAGAATACAAAAAGAAAGAATGTATGGCCTATGTAACTTTTGTTGCAGATTCTTTGAAAACCCTGTGTGGCTGGTAATAGAAGGTAAAGGCGTCAAGCAGAAGCTTTTAGCAGGCTACTGGAAGGCTATGTGTTTTTGCTGGCAGGATTTGGGCTGGGACTGTCTGGTACCAATCCACAAACTGGTTTCAGTGTGTCTGAGTGTTATGCATGAGAGTTCCCGCGAGTGGTCCTGATTGGCCCACTGCTGGGGTTTTCGTGTGGGGCTAGTTCTGTTATTGGCTAGTGGGAGTTTCTGCTCTTACCTGGCTTTTTGGATAACAAGAGGTCCCCCGCACCCACTCTAGCGAGATCCTGGAGAAACTTAAAGGAGCCAAGACTCCTGTCTAGCTGTGAGACCCGTAAGGAGATCGGAGACCCATCTGAAGGAGACCTGGCGACCAACATCTGCTGCTGTCCTGTCTTTCTGTCGATATTCAGCAGTCCCGTGAGTGAGCTGTGACCCGTGGAGTGGAGGGAACATCCATTCCTGATGTCTGCTCAGTACCCTGCAAAGAATAGCCTTCGGAAGTGCCCCGGGACTGCCCTTTGGCTAACCAGCTCTGAGTTTGGGCTACCGTGCTGCCGATGTTGCCGTTCTGCGTTGAGGCCTGGAACTTGGCAGATTCTCATTTTGGAGTCATAGCATCAAGAGGACCCGAGGTAGGAGGGAAAGTCTGCCCGTGACAAGTGAGTCCCTTTGTGTCGCCGTGCTGCAGTGACCACCATCCAATAAAAGTTCACTTGTGTCAAGGTCAGTCCTGAGAGGGGTCCTGCACTGTGTTTTGCTGCATTGTGCCACCAAAAGTCCTTGCTCCAGCCAAAAACACTGACCGGAAATCTGCTCGAACCTGCAACCCCTGCGAATAAAGGACTGAGGCTGATGGTGGGAAAAGAGACCTCGGGCCTTCTTCCATTGACCTGCCAAGTCCTGTGAAGAATCGGTGTGTGGGGGGGGGGGAGTTACAGTGGTTCTTACCTGCCCCTCAACTCCCTTTAAACATTTTGCTAACTTTTCTAAAACTTTTATAACACTTGCACAAGTCTTCTGAAAGTTGGGCACACTTTAATTAGTTAGAATAACTTGTCCTCTAACCGTTGGAATCGTTCACTGGACCCCAGAGACCCCATTTAAATGTTTTCCAGCGTTACAAACTATGTCAGAACTTTTCCTGATCTTTTGGGCATACAGCCCCAGACAACTTGGGGTATGACTTTTGAAGCTATGGCTAATTCTCTGTGGACCTGTAGTGCATAACCTAATCTGTCTTGTCCTTTATACAGGTTTGATCTGTATTATGCCCTACTCTAGTGACTGTATACATGTATTCTATTATAAGGGTTGTGTGATACTTCTACCTGTTAGTAGTCATTTTTCATAGTGTCGCTTGGCCATAAATAAATAACGGTATTTTTATACACACTAAGTGTAATTTGTGACTCCCATTGTGCATACTCATTGAGAGCTCTTTACAAGCTCACCACCTCTTGAGACTTAGTCTAAACCACTTGTCACTTCTACCTTAAACTGGTTTGGCTACAGCTCCTAGAGTTGTCCCTGTCACAATATAGGTTGGCCTTCTATACATCTGTCCCCCAGGCCAGAGTATAGAAAATCAGCCCTAACACCCTCTATGGAAGACTGGGGGGTTCCTTCTGCACTACTTTCAGGGGTTGCATCCCATGGCTGGGGCTTGCCCTGGCTCTCAGAGTTCCAATGGGCTCTCAAAAGGTGCCTTTCACAACAAACACCCATGTCACATGGAGGATTAGACAAGGCCTCTCCATATTCCTTACCATAACCTTACTCTCAAAAACCTATACCCATTATGCCTCATAACGGGGCGACTTCCATGTGACCATTCACACTTCTATCAAAGAAAGAAGGGAAAATATCAGAGGATTTTAGAAACAGCTGTCTGTAGTGCAATAGTGACAAACCAGACACAATATAGTAGACGTCTTTATTGGGGACAGAATTGCTGAAGAAAATATAGGATGCTCAAGCAATTACACGTGTCTGAAGGATACGATTTCTGCTCATAGATATGTTAGTGGATTTAAAGGAGGGAATTAAGTCAACCATGTCTATGGGAGCTGCCATGCCACAAAATGCTACTCGATTTAGCCAATTCGGAATACTGGACCTTGAGGGTACACATAATCTAGTCACAAGGGAAATTAGAAGGTATACAATGTGTGGGAAAGGTTTGGACATGTTAGTGCATCTCTGTACTGCATGTTGCAAAGCGAAGGATGGGAACGTCTTTATGGCACATGTATCACGTGGCAATGAGTCACTTAGTGCTGGAGCAGTGACCGCATTTGGGCTGGTTGTGGTGCCAGTCAAGTTAATAAAAATGGCATGGTTTAGAACTAGCGCAATGTTGGGATATGCAGCATTGGAAGCAAGCGCACAATTCCCATTGCCTCATCAATTCTAAGACGACTCGAATTGGGTTATTGCACAATCATTGCCAATTGTAGACCCAGAGAAATTACAAAATAGAGATTTTCTTAGCCCTGGTGCCAATCCTCTCAGTGCACCAATGATAATAATACCTGTGGAAACCTAATCATTTTGCTGGCTCTAAAACCAGCAATTCAGACCAGTCATAAAAATGGTCCCAGATGCAAAATTCTGAAGACCCTCTACAGGTTGACACATCCGGTGATGGCATACCATTATATGAGGGATCAACTCATCTTGTGATATGCCATGATCATGCCATGTCATGATGCTGTGGCCCACTGCATAACCACCACCAAAGGAAAAACAAATCCGCGCTGATGGGGACATCAGTGATAGTGACAGTAAATATGGCAATGCATATGACTTGTGTCAAAAACAAAATACACCAAGGAGGAGCACAGATCGTCGATGGGAGCAAATATGGGGGTGGGTCATTGCCTTTGTAATGGGCATAAAGAATGACGGACAATGGGCCTCATTCCAAGTTGGGCGGTAAGGGTTAACGGTCACCGGTAATGATGCTGGTGCCGGTAAACCCTTACCGCCCAATTTCGAGGTCCCTTAGCGGGACCCGCAAAGGACGTGTGGTCTGACCACCAGACTGCTAAGGGACTAGGGCGCTAATAACGGGCCCGTAATTAGCGCCTTCCCCATTCCCATTGAGCCCTATGGGGGCTCAAATGGGAATGGGGAATGGTTTACTGAATGGGGACTTACCGGGTCCTCCAAGATCGGAATAACCCGGTAAGTCCCCATTCAGTGACACCGGACTCGGACCCGGTTTTGGAGGCAGCCATGGTGCTGATAGCACCATGGCTGCCTCCAAACTCGGAATGAGGCCCCATGTCAGGAAATGGTGGGATGATCTGTGCTGGGAAGGAAAAAGAAAGGAGGCCAAACGGTGGTGTGATGCGGAAACAACAGGAGGAGGCCTGCGCTCGCCAACACAAATAACCTCAGGTGAACACCTAAATTGCAGAAAAAGCAGATATCTTGTGTGGCAAATATTGAATCAAAGGAACCAGGTTAAGTGCAACAGTGCCATGTTGTTTTGTTGTGTGATGTTAATATGCTTTTTACAAAAGCTATAGTGGACACTCAACACCAAATATTCTAGCACAGGTAAGTAAGGCACACAGACATACCGGAGGAACACATTGTGGCACTATTTATTACCACACCCAAACCTTCCATGGATCTCAGAGTGGAAGCTCTTAAATGATGCAATGGGAATAAGGGGATGGGGCAGACCTGCCTAGTCTCTGTGTTTAGCGCGGAGACTCCATGTTTCCATGCTCATCTCTGGATCTCCAGGGGAGAGCGTGAAGTCTCTGGGATTTCCGGCTGTGAAACGGACTCCACTGCTAAAAACGGACCAATCACATGCAGGTGTGGGAGGAGACCCGTATGGAGCACAAATCCCGCCCTTTGTGGCATCCTAATCAGGCACAATCAACGGCATAGTGTGTTATTTTAATACATGTGGGAAGAGTCTTATGTGTGTGGGTGGGCGTGGGTGATGGGCAGAGTCTTATGTGTGTGGGTGAGCATGGGTGATGGGCAGGGTCTTATGTGTGTGGGTGGGCGTGGGTGATGGGCAGGGTCTTATGTGTGTGGGTGGGCGTGGGTGATGGGCAGAGTCTTATGTGTGTGGGTGAGCGTGGGTGATGGGCAGGGTCTTATGTGTGTGGGTGGGCGTGGGTGATGGGCAGGGTCTTATGTGTGTGGGTGGGCGTGGGTGGTGGGCAGAGTCTTATGTGTGTGGGTGGGCATGGGTGATGGGCAGAGTTTTATGTGTGTGGGTGGGCGTGGGTGGTGTGCAGAGTCTTATGTGTGTGGGTGAGCGTGGGTGGTGGGCAGAGTCTTATGTGTGTGGGTGAGCGTGGGTGGTGGGCAGAGTCTTATTTGTGTGGGTGGGCATGGGTGGTGGCCAGAGTCTTAGGTGTGGGCGGGCGGATGAGGCCTTGGATGCCGCAAATATAGAGGTTTTTGTTTGTGAATTGTAGGCAGGCCTGGAATGGGGGAATCATGAGATGTGAGACTAGAATCTGTTTGATGGATTTAAGAACTAGCCAAGGAGCCATTCATAGCGCTGTAGTACAATAAAACTTGTGTTAGCAATGTACTATCACCAACTTTAAGTACATACTGTAACAAGTGTCCTCACCGTCCTCACTGTGCAGTGCATTACCCATAACTTCACTTGACAGTGAATGACAGACTACAAAGTTAAAAAAAGCAAACTAATAACATCTAATTTCAACGAACTGTAATTTTATCTAGTAACAATCTGAGATTGACGTATAGGCTAGCTCACTGTTCACCTTCAGATACATTGTACAGATGAATTGCCAGTGATTGCTTTAGTTGTGCACATAACAAGCCAAGTATCCTAGAATAGGGGTCATAATACCCCACCCTGTTACCCCGCCAATATGACCAACAAAGCCTCTAACATGTTTTTGCATTCCTATTTCTTGTTAATTCATTAATAAGTAGGGCTAGACAGGGTACACATCTTCCAAAAGGACCCCAGGTTTGCAATCATTGTATTGTGTTATTTTATTTTGATATCAACTCACTTTGTTACACACCACAACAATGTGTGTATCTTTTCTAATTTACAGTGATGATGCCCGTAAGGGAATTGATTTGAATGTAAGTACACAGAATGTAAGGTTTTCTGTTGCCTTCATTAAGTGTTTTACTCCACGGTGGGAGCGAACGTTTTAGCCTTACTTTGAGACTCCTGCACTGCAAGCTGTCCTTGGGCTCTTGCAGTACCCCTGTGCACTGGACTTGAAGCGCAGCCCGGAGGAAGCGGGACCGGTGCTAGTCACGTGGGACATCACGTGACCTATCCCAGCCACAAAGCACCCGCCCATCCGCCCGAGCGGCGTTTTCTGTTGCCTTCATTAAGTGTTTTACTCCACGGTGGGAGCGAACGTTTTAGCCTTACTTTGAGACTCCTGCACTGCGAGCTGTCCTTGGGCTCTTGCAGGACCCCAGTGCACTGGACTTGAAGCGCAGCCCGGAAGAGGCGGGACCAGTGCTAGTCACGTTGGACATCACGTGACCTATCCCAGCCACAAAGCACCCGCCCATCCACCCTTGCGGCGTTAAGCCCAGCGGTGACAAGGCTGCTAGCTGTGCTGTTGTGCGGCTGTTTGGCGCAAGTGTTGGCTTTGGTAAGATCGGGACAGTCAGTAAAGATCCCTATTAATACAATACGGACTGCAGTTGTTTAGTAAGCCTGTTTTTGGGTTCATGGTCTCAGTGTAAGAAGTCATTCAAGGGATATTGGTTTTAGCGCGATTGCGCTTTTTATTGAATTCATTGTTCGGTTGTAGACTATTTTGTGTATATCATTAATCAAAGGTGGTTGGAATATGCAAGCAAGATTTCCAACGTTGACAATGGGGATGCCTCCAGTTATGCATCTTGGATGTCATAAGGGTCCTCTTAACACCCTGTTAACCAAGCCCAAACAACATTCAAACAATAAAATTGTCCCTTTTCGCTGTTCGACTCCAGTCGTTGCTCGTGGTCGGAACAACATGAAAGCTGGTCCTAGAAGGCCTCCACTGCCTGATATTAGGTTATTCTGTAAAGACAAACTTGCAATTTCTACGCCCATTGATATGAGAGCTCCTGCCAATTCACAAGTGTGCTCTACTCAAGGTCATGTCCTAAAGGGTGTGTTTCGTTCGCCTTCCTCAAAAATAGTTACTTCCATAGATGGTGCTTCCTTAGTGCACACTAGTATTACACCCTGTGAAAGCTCTTCATCACAAGTATCTTTATCCGACAGCATGATACTTCATAACCTACCACTAACAGCTTCTGTTGGAGCTAAGGCTGTTTCGCCTACCTGTGTGCCCAATGATGCTGTAGTGGTTAATTTAGATATGGATCTCTCGAGACTCTCTCAACAATTGCTACCTGAGAGAGCCATGATGAACTTGTCGCAGTCTCCTGTCATGCTTTCTGACCATAATTCTGAGTGTTCAGAAAGTGAAGACTCGTATCATGCACCGGCTCCACGTCGAAATCCTATGCCAGCAGTGGCAATTGATAAAGCGAAAACGGTAGTGGTTCCAGAAAAATTTGGTGGCACTTACGCTATCGGCAATGCATGTTTCTTTACAATCTTTGTCTAAACTTTTTGATTCAGTAATTTCAAAGATGGGTGATCATTTGTGTAAGTTAGATCAAATTTTAACATGGCAAGAGAGTGCTTCCATGCTTTTACAGCAAAAAAAAATAGCTCATCCTATGCCTCAACTGACATCAGTGACAAGCCGGTAGTCACTAAAGTATCTTTAGGTACTCAAACCTCCTTTGAAGCACTTTTAGTACCACGAGAAAATTATGTTGCCACGTCTGTGGCAAATTTACCTACATCGTCAGCAGTGCCATGCATTGCAGGTATTATTGTGGACGCCATGGCTCAGGCAAATTTGATTCCAGCTGAACCAACGGTTTCCATGCCCTGTACCAGTGCTAGAGGAGCCCCAAGTGTGCCTTATACTATCTTTACCCCTAAAGTACTTATGACTGGTGCGAAATCCATTCAAACTCCCCAGTGTAAAAAATCTAAAAATCTTCCAGCTGCTAAGAAAAATGGCACAGCCCAAACAAAGAGCTTTCTCCGCCGTGTTGCTCTGCCCAAAAAAAGTGCGCTTATTGCATCATCTGCAGTTGCAAAAAAGTACCATCAAATGGCCTTTATACGTACTCCCGCTCCCACATTACAAGAGGTAAATACCATGCTGCTGTATGCTCCACTTGATGCATTGGCTGAACTGGCAGAAGGCTTGGACTGTCAGGACGAGGCTGCCACTCTCGTGCCCACACTCATGCCTGGAACTGATGATGCTTCAAGCGGTTTAGCCACAAGCTTGCCTTTGGATTTCCATCGACAGGAGATTCGTCGTGCTGTTGATGCGTATATGTCTGGCCAGGTTGGTATGGCCCAAAAAATCACCACTCCAACTGAGGCACTTTCATCTAAGCATCCCCTAAGTGCAAATAACTAATCTTTACCTAATACTGGCTTGAGTTTAGCTAAAGCAGTTGACTCCACAGCTTGCCCATTGGTGTTAGGTGCAAAACCGATGTCTCAAACCGAATTACGGGGTATTACCAGTGCTGCTGGACGGTCACTCTTGGCTAAAATTGCCCCTGAACTTCTTGAATTGCTACAGGCTGTTTGCCAAAAAGAGTCTAAGTCCAGTGTGGCACCTGCGATGGCTCTAACTAATAGGGGCACAGAGTCTGCGGCCCACAAGCCTGTGACTAAGCCTATGGCCAAGCGTCCTGCTAATTTTAGCCTATTGCTCAGTTGTAGGCCGTATCCGTGCCCTCAATATGTCCTAAATCGTAACTCCATTCTGAGCATTTTTTCTGATGTACCATCTTTAGAAGACATTAGCTCTTACGACTTGGCTCTGGTTGACTTTTGTACCACTTCGAAAACGAATGTTGTGCGAATTTGGATGGATTCACGTATCGTCCAGAATGCTATTTGGGCGGCTCAAAAACAATTGTTTGATCTGGGATTTGAGGTCTCATTGGAAGTTACTGACCTAGGCGCTTCAAACCAGCTGCAATTAGTCCCCCATGTCAACCATAAAAACCATGTTTATGAGCTGCGAGGTGAAAAATCTTGTCAGATTCCTCCAAAACAGCATTAACTAGGTCAAGCTGCTGAGCTATGTAATTTTTCTATCATTAGTTGGAACACGAGAGGTCACTCCAAGCTCTTGAATAATGATCTTAGTTCTCTAGCTAATTATAAGCTAGTCTTACTTCAGGAAACTTGGTTGACCACTGATCCCATTTGGGGCGCTCATGATGTGATCTTCCTAGCGGCCAACAAAGGCTTGAGTGGCAGACCATTTGGTGGGCTTCTAACTGCAATTCAAGCAGATAATAATACTAGTATTTATCCGTGGGCCACACCCAATGCCTTTATTCAAATGTCAAGACTTAAATTATCCTCGACATTATATGCCATTATTAACCTTTACTGGAATCCAGTGGGGATTACGGTTGAATGCTTCTTGAAGGCCTTAAATGACATGCTGAACGTAATCCTATTGGATGGTTCGGCTCAAAAACTTTTCATTGCAGGAGATTTCAATCTGGATTGCATCAATTCAACTAAACAAAACAATTCCATTCGTATAAAACAATGGGAACAATTCAGTAAACATAATAATCTCATAAGGCTGAACGGAGCATTCCATTCTGACATTCCTCCATCCTCAACATGGTCCCGGGGCTCATCGTCATCTATCATTGATTATATGTATATGAATGTGTCCCTGTTCCATGATGTTGTGGATTTCAAAATTGTGCAATCGGAGCTGAGTGATCACAAACAACTTACAGCTGTTTGGCAGTATAGCAACAGTTGTAATATGCATAGAGACAGAATTCTGCAAAGTCAATTTTGTGTTAACAATGCCGGTAATAGACTGCGGTGGACAGAGAAGTCAGTAGATGCTTTTCATTTCTATTTGACACAGGCAGTAGCAGTTACAGCCCTCACTACTGACTCCCCAAATGTTTGTTATTCTGATATGCTACAAGTGTTTCGGTCTCAAGTCCCTAATTTCTCATCAAAACGTTCTATCTGTGCTCAATTTTTGCACGTTTTTGATTTAGAAACTAGAGATCGCAAGCGCCTATTTCGACAACAGAAGAGAGATGCATTGAATCTTCCAGCTAATATTCAGCATAAACATCTATCCAACCTTAAAACAAAGTATAGAAATTGGGTGAAGGCAAGGCGTGCGAAGCTTTACCACACTGATAGTCAGCTACTTTTGGCTGCAGTCCAATGTAAGAATATCTCTAAAACCTGGACCTATCTTTACCAAGTAACTTCTGGCACCCAAGCAATAACCCAAGCAAATGAAGTTTCAGAGCATGCCTGGATCACTTATTTTTCTAATCTTTACAAACTGCCTGTTAATGAAGCATCTCTAGACAGTTTTCATTCTTTGTCTAAATTCCATTTAGAATTTGACCTTGAAGATATTCTTTTGTATATCAAGAAAGCGAGCAATTCAGGCGCTTGCGGTCCAGATGGTCTGTCCAACAAGATGTTCAAAGCCTATCCACAAGTGTGGAGCCGTATTCTGTTCACCATCTTTAGACTCATCTTGAAGTCTCAAAAATTAGCATCGTCCTGGACTCATTCCATCATTGTTCCTATTTATAAAAAAGGAGACAGGAAAGATCCGTGCAGTTATCGGCCTATTGCGCTATTAGATGCGCCAGGAAAGATCTTGTCTCGTTTGATCTTAAAAGACTTCAAGAAGTGGATTTTGCAGGTCCATCTTAATGACCCATTTCAATCAGGTTTTGTGACTGGACTAGGTACCATCCCTAACACCATCACGCTACAAATGCTCCTTTCTGATTATGCAGCCCAAAGGCAGACCTTGTATCTAGCATTCGTAGATTTCCAGGTCGCTTTCGACTCAATCGATCGATCACTGTTACAGCATAAGTTGATCAAACATAATTGTCCATCCTCTCTATTATCCTTAATCACTCTATTACATTCTAATACTACCATGCAGGTTCGACTCAATCTAAGTGGTGATTTGACCTCGAAATTTCAAACATTCAGAGGGCTGAAACAAGGTTGTATCTTGGCTTCTTCCATCTTCAATTTTTTCATTTACGACTTGGGCGTAACTCTGAGTCAAATTGTGAGGGACTCTCCCCGCTTAGGTTGGCATAATGTTCCTTATTTGTTTTATGCCGATGATTTGATTCTTTTTTCAAAAACCCATACTGGTCTTCAGAAACTTTTGCATGGCCTTGAAACATATGTAGATACGAACCATTTGAAAATTAATATTAATAAAACCCAAATAATGGTTTGTAAGAGGCATGAAAGTTGTAAAGTTAAAACTTTTTGTTGGCGATTACACAATGTTCCATTAGAACAGGTAGCCAACTATAAGTATTTGGGCACTCTCATAGTGGATACTTTACCAAGCCTTGACCCTGACATGGAGATCCAGGGCAAATTACGGTCTTTAATTGCGCAAGCAAAGATACATATGGCCAAATTTGCCAAATTTACGTGTAAACATATTCTCACCTTCTTTTTTCAGAAGGTGATGCCAATCTTGACCTATGGGTCTGAGGCTCGCAGTCCTAAACCTGTGGAGTGGTGGGATAGAATTGAATCCTTGTTTTGGAAACAAGTACTACATTTACCAGCTTGCACTCCTTTACCTTTGATTCGATTTGAATTGGGTTCACTCTCAATGTTCTCGTTTGTAATTTGGTAATATTGTGCCTTTTTCCGTAAATGTCTATTGTCTTTAGAGCGATCAGACATTTTGGGAAAGGTGGCCCGTCATCTTTAAGAGCAAAATCAGGCTTTTTCAAAACAATGGTGTATCTTTACTATGAATGCAATGTCTGATGCCTCAGTTGATTTAGAGTTACTTTTGAACAATGAAGCTCGTGCCAAAAAGAAAGTCCAGCAACATGATTGGATTCTGACCCAAAATAAATGTCTCAATTATAAGGATTTTGATCGAGCGCTATTTGGGCACAAGCAATGTAGAACAATGTCTGATTATTTGGCCAAATTTCCTTGTTCAAAGACTCGCCAGAAGTTTCTCCGCTTTCGGTTGAAACTTTGGCCGACTTTAGATGTTCAGGCTCGCAGAAACCAAATTATGCAATCAGAAAATGTATGTCGATTTTGTAAGAATGTTGGCAAAAAAGAAACGCTGGAACATTGTTTAGTGTATTGTACAAATCTAGCCATTATCTGGAAAAAATGCTTCGGAAATTTCTTTGAAGACCAAAAATGCACATATTCAAAAGAACTTGTGGCATTGTATTTTTTCATCAACTGCCTTAAGGACCAAAATAGCAATTGTACGCTTTTTGGATGAAATACTTAGTGCATACTCATAATTAGCGTAATTGAGTCAAACTAATTTCAAATTTTAATTGTGGTGAATGAACAAACTGTAAATTTGCCTTCATGGATTGTATTGCTTTGATATTGTGTTATTTTTTGATTTTTGAAAGGTTGATTTTATTAACCATATACATTTTAAAAAATAAAATAAAATGTAAGTACACAGGCTCTAGATAATACAGAATGACTTGCGAAACACGTCAACAATTCTTCCTAAATGTATCTAAGGCCACCTATCACTGTCGCCTCACTAGGGCACCGATTGGCTGTCAATCATGCAAACCTTCAGATGTTGTTATTCAGAACTAACATACTCAGAATAGACTGGTTATCATCATTTTAGCAAACTCCTGCCCACCACAATATGTTGTGGTGGGCAGGAGTTTGCTAAAATTATATGGTACCGGTAAATCCTTACCGCCTTACTACGAGGTCCCTTTGCGGGTTGGGGGATTTAACGCCTGCTTTTTGCAGGCGTTAAAAACCAACCCGCAAAGGGACCCAGGGAGCTAATTACGGTACCCGACATTGTGGGTTAAACATATAATACAATTCTCGTAATGATTCTGAGGCATTGTAACTGTATAATGATGCATGGCAATTTTACCTAAATGGGCCATGCTGTGAGCTTCATGGTCTAAGTAGGGAAGAAGTAGCTTGGGTGGCATGAGGCAGGCTTCTGGGGAACGCCACATGGCATCTCCTCCCGATACACACTTATCTTTTCAGCTTCAGGAGCTTTATCTTGGAGTATTGCCATACTGACCAGGGAAGGTATAGGTGACCATGGAACTACAACACAAATAAGACATTCATTAGGAGCCAGAACGAGCTGCACCATTGGCTGAATCCTTTCCATGGGCCGTAAAGGACTATGAGGGATCATGCTACTTACACTTATGACAGCTACTGCTGCAGGGAGTAACAATCCCTCTAATAATGTTGACACATATGTTCCATTTAGAATTGGGGTATGAGCGGACATTAAATACCCCCGCCGCTTCTCCAAATTTACAAAGTTGTGTACCACCCGATGGGCAACCCTGGAATCGGTGTAGATCATAGTTGATCTACCCCGTGCCAGAGTACATGCACGGGTGAGGGCTATGAGCTCGGCCACTTAAGCTGACTTTGCCACAGGTAGCCGGTATGCTCTTAGTACAGCATAGGGGGTACATACAGAATACCCTGATACCAATCCCCCCATTTCCGGCATATGAAGCCGTCCATGAACAGAATCAGCTCAGGATTGAGCATGGGTACATCAGACAATTCCAAACGTGGCCAAAGTGTTTCTACAACAATCTGACAGTTGTGGGGCTCCCCATCCTCTGGGGAAGATAACAGTGAAGCAGACTTTAGAACTGAACAACGATTCAGGGTGACAATGGCAGCCGAGAACAGCAACTTCTCAGAGCATGTAAGCCAGGAATTTGACACATGCTGTGTCTTTCCTTTAAGTAACAGTGAGAATACCACATGAGGAACAGAAACATTCACAGGATGGTCCTGTACCAGGGAGCCCATTTTCTCCACTAACAGCACAACAGCTGCAACAGCTTGCAGACACTCCTGCAGCTACTGGATCTAATGCTACACTATAATAAGATACAGGTGAATGCTTGTCACTGTGTAACTGAGTGAACACACCTTGAGCAAACCCTTTCTGTTCATCACAAAACAAGACAAATGGCTTGATATAATCCAGCACCCCTCAAGCTGTAGTTATTGCGAGTGCTTGTTTAATGGTGACAAAGGCATCTTCAGCTTCCTGAGACCATGGCAGGGGTTCTGGGATTGAATCATGTGAAAGGTTTTGGAGGGGCTTAACTATAGACACATAATCCAGGTCCCACTGTCTACAGAACTCTACCATCCTGAGGATCCCTAATCTGCTTCTTAGTTTGGGGCTTAGGGACTTTCTGGATCACTGCAATTTGATTCCCCTGCAGAAATTACATGGCCCAGATCCCACACCTGGGGAAGACATAACAGTAATCTGTTTTTAGATGCCTTGTGACTGTTTTCAGCAAGTGCTGTCAACAGAACCTGTGTGTCTTCTTCACATGCTTCCAAGGATGGCGAAGCTTGGAGCAAATCATCTACATATTGCACCAGTGTTGACCCTCCTGGAAATTGCACAGAATCCAAATATTTCTTCAATGCTTGGAAGAACAAGGTAGGGCTTTCCACGTACCCCATTGGAAGCCTCATGAGCACGTACTGAGTCAATTTATGGGTGAAAGCAAAAAGATACTGACTGTCACAATGAATAGGTATAGAGAAAAAAGCTGAACACAAATCCACAACAGTAAAATATTTAGCTGTACACGGAATACATTGTAGCTGGATTGGGAACAACTGGAAAAACTGGTAAAGCAGGCAGCACAGCTTCATTAACTGCAAGCGGGTCCAGAAGTAAATGATAAACGTCTTTACCTGGTTTCTTAGTAGGCAACAAGGAGTATTACAGGGGCGTTTGGGTAGGAACAATAATGCCTTGCTGGAGAAGGGATTCTTTCACAGAACGAATACCCTCTACAGCCTTTTAGGAAATAGGATTATGCGGTACACAGTGCAAGGGATTGGCAGGGTTCAGGGTAATTTTGACTGGTTCAGCGTTGATCATGTATCCAGTGTCATTAGCATGGGTTGAACATCATTTGATGGGGACTGCCATGGACAGGAGGTAGCAGGCTGGTCCTCAGAGTCCAAATGGGTAACCTCCTGTAATATTGCTAATACCTTGTGCTCCTTGTGAGCAGGAATGTCAAGATACACACCATCCGGGGAACAGTAAATAGAGCAGCTCAGTTTACATAACAATTCCAATTCAACAGATTCACAGGGGAATAAGGGCTCAGCAAGAAAGTATGTTGGTTTCAAATGGGACCTATTGTAACCTTAAGCAGAGTGGACAAAGTATGAGGTATGCTTCTAGGAAGACAATAGTGGATTTAGCCCATGTGGGGGTGACATAGACAAAGGCGGTGCTAAGATGAGAATATTGGTGGCCTGTTTTTGATAGAGATTTGGAAAGGTGGTTGGCGTGTTGTGCTGAGTGTGCCAAGGTTGTAAAAGGGAAGTTGCCATGGAACAACCTATTGTAGAGGTTGCCATTCCTAGATAGGTTTGGGATGATCTGGCAATGGACATTTTAGGTCCTGTGGAATTGTGAGGACGAGGAAAATATGTTATTGTTTTGATTTATTTATTGTCCCATTAAATAGAATACACAATTTTGTGTGAGATTAATGGATAGAATACAGTTGCATTTATTCAAGAGGTGTTAGCAACAGAAGGTGTGCCTGGAAGTATTTTGACTGATAATGGAACACAGTTTACCAGAAGGTGCTTTGTGGAGTTTGTGAGGAGTTGCGGAATGAAACAAAAAAGATCAGGTTTGTACCACCCCGAAGGGAACGGTATGCTGTATAGGACCAATAGATGTTTCAAGGATGCCATTAGTATGGCCGGTGCATGTGGAAAAGATAAGAAATTGGCTATCCAGGAGAGATTGCATGCATTACGTATGTTGCCACATGCGGTTACGGACGTGAGCCCATTTGAAGTGATGAGAGGCTGTAAGGCAAATACACCCGTGGTTCCTCCATGGCTTGTAAGAGCAAGGGATGAGGATTGGGTAGTGGATGAATTGAGGAGGAAATTGCAAAAAGATAAAGAAAAGTGGGTGATGGGAGAAAATAAGAAGCGTGGAAAAAAGAAATTGAGTGGAGTGTGGTGATTGGGTAAGAATAAGGAAAGGTGTGGTGAAGAGAAAGGGGGATATGTTGTATTCTGGCCCCATGCAGGTGGAGGCTATGCTGAAAGCGGCTGTGGAGTGGAGGGGGGTCGGGTGTATAATACGAATAGATTTGAAGTGGCAAAGAGGGGATATGTTCATTCAAAGGAAGGAGATGTGTTATGATATGTTCTAGATGATGTTACTAGAATGTGGAACACTGAACGCTCTTGTGGAATGTATCTGATTAATTGTACCTAAGTTCCAAGCACAGCAGTTGGAGTTTTGGAGCTGTGAAGAAAGAGCTGTGCTGGGGGTCGTTGCCTCTATCTTAATAAAACACTTATTAAGCTTACCTGTGCGGTCTTCTACTTCATACCACTCAACATATTTCTATTACAATGTATATAGTGTATAGTTTGTTTATTATGAAAAGCTAGTTTATTATGTAATTTGGTTTGCTTCCAAGGCATTGCTATAAATAAAGTATTATTTAAGCACATGAAATGCAAAGCAAAACGTTAATAAATATCTATGGCCACTAAACCTGGGAAGATGTGCTCAGTTGCTTAGATTGTCCACATCCTGGTTTCACCATTTAACCAAAGTGTGTGATCCTGGACAAATCATTTAAATGCACTGTGTCTTATCTGCAGCTCTGTAAGTGATTCTCTTCATAGCTTATGTCAATATATCATGCTGGTATTTAAAACAGCCTAATGACTATAGCATTGCTCCATATATAATAATAGTGCAATTTAGGTATTTTACACCACAAAGCTATTTGCCAATTGGCTTACTTATGGCAACTTATTCTAAAGTCACTTCCATGGTGCCTCCAAGTATCGAAGGCTGATGATTCCCCTTGCAATGTCCTATTCTGTGAAGTCATTTCTGTTGGTGCAATTCATATGCAAATTAGAAGGTTTGCATGTATTTTGCCCGAGTGCATGAACAGAGCTTTAATAGATGAGGTTCCTGCATCTGTAATGATTCTGCAGTTTTATTATTTTTGTTATGTGTTAAAATGCCATCTGCCCTAATGTAACCAAAAAACATAGATTGGGGCAGGGGTGGGCGGTTTGGGTGTGTGAATGAGATTGTATGTAATTGTGCACACTTCGTTTGGGGGGAGGGAAATAGCAGGATTTTTTTCGTGGTTCACCCCTCCCACCCCCCACTCTTGCAATGCAGGATACTCCCCTGAGGGGGGTGATAATAATGACTTGCAATTCCTACTGAAACTTAACAGGGTCTTCCCGTATCTTTGGAAACCTTTGTACAATGTTAAACAAATCAGTAGTGCTCCCTGGCATGCACAGTCCCTAAGGTACCTCCTCCTGGAAGCTGTCTGAGCGGGGCTACACCAACACTGTTTTTAAGATTAGCATTCAGAAACCCTTCAAATGGCCTATGGATGAGGAGAAGAGTCTAGAAATCTGAGCTCGTATTTTGGGCGTAAATGGACCTTCCATTGGATATATTGGGGTAGACTAACAATACGTTGGCAGTTGATTGGACTCCGGACTATCCCCTCGCCTGTTACGTATTTCATTAGGAATAGCTGGGTTATATCTGTCCAAATTATCTTCATGACTTTCTTTTAACAGGGGCTTTCCTTGGAGTATAGGATATCATCTTTGTACCTCGATTTATGGGTCGGTACCTGCTGGTTTTACTGCTCAGTTTTCAAAACTTTCACTTGCTCCTGGTGCTTCTCTTGAGTGTCTTTTAATGCCTGGGGTTTAGACTCAGCCTGCCTCTTTGTGGTTTCGGTATATCAGTGGAGATAACGGCCCCATTGACGTTCCGGTACACATGCACCTTTCTTCTCTAGCACCTTACGCACATTTGTTATCCTGTCTAAATCAAATGTGCCTTCCTGCGGAAAGAGCCTCGGTGACTCAATCTGTGTATATGTGTGCCATTGTTCCAGCTACTTACATGATTTTGGTGAATAGTGAGTAAACATGAAGTGTGCTGGATTTCCTTAGGAGGTCTAGACTGGCCTGAGCCCATTCTCTTGGGGTAAGACAGGGTATGGCTTATTACAGAGTCATGTCCATTCCGTACTCCATCTGCATCAGGACACTATTGAGTCCCGTGGCTAGCAGTGTGTGTATGGCTCATCAATTTAACCGCTCTGCGACGTCTACCCAGAGGCACAGGTATCATGCCCTGCCTCCATTCCTCCCGCAGTACAGACATTTCAGAAACACCCACATAGATCCCCTGTTACGCTAGGTACAATGCAGAGCAGTACCCAGCTTTTCAGAGACATAAATGGGTAAGAATCAACAGTACTTTCCCTCCTGTATCCTCAGGTAATCATACCAGATTCCAGATTTTTCTATTTCATTTTTCTAGATACCAGAGACAAAAATCAACCTCCCGTTTTGGACCCCACCATACAAGATATGAGAGTACATTAACACAATTACAAGTGTTCACCAATCCACAATTTTCCAGTTGGCTCTCTCTTTCAGGCCTGCTCTTGCCACCCTCCTTGGGCATCTGGGCGCTCAGGCCAGTTCACCTCTCTGATAAAATCGTTTCTTGGGGCTACAGGGATCACTGGAAAATACACCGAAAAAAAGCCACAGAGCAGTGGGAATCCAAAGTCTAATGTTACCAATCTTGTCTAGGAAAGAGGGTCACTCATGACTCTGGTGGACTGGTGAAAACTTTATTAGTAGAAAGCAGTGACAGCACAAACCCAACAGGAACACAAGACACACCGTTCCAAGCGTTCCCTTCCCTCCAAGCCCCCCAGTCTTTATACCCACCAGGGCATATGCTTTCCAATGTAAGGGGTGGTCCATACAGGTCAAAGTTGCACACTAAATTCATCCTGGTAGCAATCAACAAAGCCTCATTATATCAGCCTTTGACACAAACTGTGCTATTTCTTGTAAGCCAGTGTTATCAGTGAGGTCACTCTGTCATAACTCAATTAGTCAAGGTGCCTAAACTCCTTAAAGATTCCCATACACTTTGAGGCAAGCGAGAGCGTTATCAATGTGATGACTTCCGCTCCCCTGTGCTGCTTCTCTTAAGAAAGCAAGAGCCTTGATCACGCTTGCATATGCCAAAAGGGAAACATGTCAGAAGTGAGAGATGAGAAAGTGAGCATTCCAACAAGCTAGGCGAAAGGCTTTCATTACAAAGACATGTGCAGTACGCCTTACAGTGTGCACCTCGCATAACTAAGAAACACTGTTTAAACATGGCAGGCTACAGGCCTAGTCACTATTATACTGCAGGGTCAAGCACAGGGAGTACATAACATTTTAATTTCCCAATCTTCCTCCAAACAGCCAATACTTAATATGCTTTGTCCCAATTTACATAATTTAATTACTGCTTCTGTATGCCATGTGTTTCAGGTGTTCTGACACGGGTGATAGTCCTTTTTTATTTCTGTTTGGGTGTGCAAGGTAAATTGTTTCTTGCAATGATTAACACCTGTTTGTTCTTGAAAAAATGTTTCCCAGTTTACACCTTGTTAGTCTTTTTCTCATTTTTTGTTTATTGCAATTATTTTATATATCAACACTCTGATGAAGACAGAGCTGTGAATTAATGATGAATGGCGTCTAAAGCAATTGACTGTTTTTGCAGAACTGATGGTCAATATGTATTGACGTATTTTTGTTTCAGTTTGAATATTACATTCATTGTGTTTCATATTTTGTGAATATATGAATAAAGAGAAATTAATTTCTGGAGTTCTGTTTTCCTCCTCTTTTCTGATTTTGTGAATGTTGAGCATAACAATATTTTAATTCATCTTGTTACAAATTGGCAGGTTACATTCATATTGATTAGATTAATAACACATATTTATTATTTCTTTTAATTTCTTTACTCAAACAATATTTCTTTTGATATACTGTGCTTATTTTATTTTGCATATACAGCACATTTTGGAAGGATTGAACTACTTAATTCATGCACCAACATAAAGCAGGCATACCCAACAGGGATCCATTTTACATGCTGACTGCTATGTCCCATGGCAGACAGCGTTTACTATTACAAATAAACGCTGCCCAACATGTTTGCATGCTGGGCAGCGTTTAAATGTAACTGTGAATGCTGCAAACCATGCTCACATGACAAGCAGTGTTTACTCACTTTGCACAGCGGAATGCAAAAGTCCAGGGCAATAGGCAGTGTAGAGAGGTGTATGCTGTCTTTTGCCTAGCAAATGTACACACTGCTATGGAAATGATGAAAATCTGTGGGCGGGGACTGGGTTGAAATCGGTGTTGCCCTACACCTAGCACTCAAATTAAACGTTAGATATATATGTCAACTTAAGTAAATGGGCTAGTCCGATAACATTGTGTTAGAGACTTTATTCCCAAATCTCCAATATCAAATTAAATCATTTACACAGTATTGTACTTGTGCCTCCTACACTTATAACCGAAATGATGTCCACAGTATACAATTATTGTTTATGTGCCTGTTAAGTTTCTAGCTGACACATGTTTCGACCTTCACAGTCTATCCCAAGGCTGATAATCAATTTCAGGCACTAATCATATAGCATTCCCCTTTGTGGATACCTCAATATAATACAGTATATCAAACATGTCCATTAACAATCATGGATTTCCTGTATACTGTTCCTAAATCATCAAATCCCACAACATTCATAAACATAAATCATAAGTGAATTCATGGTTTGGGGAGAGAAAAGAGCAATAAAGAAAAACATTAATATGGATCTTAGGTACAATATTAAAATGGAATAGTGATATGACATCTGACACTATCACAGCTTGTGATAAAATCATGCTTGTTAGCTATGAAACCCAGAAATTATCCAGGTACAGTGAAGCAATCGCACTACCTATTATACCCCAATTGTTTTGCTCTGACTTTAGCACTATAAACTGCCAAGTTCAGTACCCCACCTGTGTGCTCTCTATGCACTACTTGTTACGTGGCATTAAAATCAATATATGAACACTTCATGCTCTAAATTATTATGGACCATGAGCTTGCCTAGTTTAAACTCACCCTCTACCCTGTGATTCACTCGCAAATCCTATCTCATATTAGGTTCTAATCTGGAAATTGACTCAAATTGATTTGAGATGGGTATGAAAGAAATTCTGTGACTATTATTCTTGTGGTTCCCACAATGTCCAAACAGATTTTAAGTCTATTTACTTACCCACAATCATCTAGATAATTTATTATTGCGCTGATCTGTCATAAAAACTTTCATTCTGAAGAACTTGGATAAATATATAAAGTAAAAATATCATCCATAATATGGCTCTTCCCTTGATATGGCTTCAAAATAAGCGGTCAACTTGGAACTATAAATGGGCATATTATATAAATGCTGATGGAATCATGTGTAGTATGGCTCTTAATCTGATGTAGAAACTGTGGCAGCAAACTTGTCTTACTCAATTCAAGTTGCTTATAAAAAAATACCCATATATCTAATATAGTGACTTACCTGTTCTTTAAATGGATGTCCTGTAAAGAACATCCCAACAGAATTCAGCGTGCCGCGTGTGTCAAAGATGAAGCTGCCATTTTGTTTTTTTTAATATATGCCCTGGTAACGTCACGCACATGTGATATGCAACATCACTTCCTATTCACAAAATAAATAAACATTTCTGCAAGCGCATGGCCCTGTTCATTTGTATTAGAATCATTGAATTAGAATATAGAGTCGCCCGAGGACCTTATTTGGACTGTAAGCATTACAGTATGTTGTGGAGTGCCAATGCTTGCATGTAAATCCCCTACATGGCAAAGTTATGTTACTATGCCAGCACATCATTTATACCCAGCTCAAACATCATGTTTATAATTCATTACTCAACATTATTATAATATATGGTAAGACCAATTCCAATTTTTAACAACCACTGTTCATGAATTATCACCATATTCGTTCCCCTCATAAGCTACCTGATATATATATATATATATACACATATAATAAGCATGCCTAATGTATAGAGGTCTATGCTCAAATATCATTCTCCATAGTTAACATAGGTGTGTCTTAGTAATATGGTTTCCCCTTTATAGATTAGAACACGAAACAGACAGCTAATTATATCATGTGTCATTGCTGACAGACATATATACCCTAGATGAGCATGCATGATATATGGAGGTCCATGCTCAAACACCATTCACCATAGTTAGCATAGGTATGCCCAAGTAGTCAGGTTTCCCCTCCGCACAGTGAAGCAAGAGACAAGCTACTAGTTGTATCATATCACTGGAATACTTTGTGGTAATATTGATACTTGTATTTCCTTTTGATTTCAATTTAGCCACTGGGTATGCCATAGTGGCTCGGTTCATGTGCCTAATTGTGGCATATGCCTGAATAATACATGTACTGGGATATCCTCTGTCACAGAACCTCTCCCTGAGCAAATGGCATTCCTGCTCAAATATCAGATTGTCACTACAGTTCCGCTTAGCTCTATAAAATTCACCCACTGGTATATTAGTGATAGAAGAGCATCTGTGACAACTAGTCACAAACAAGGTTGAATTAACTTTGGTGGGTTGCCAAAATGTGCTTGTTTGCAGTGTACCTTGTTCATCATAATTATGCCGATCTAAGAAGTCAACATCAGCCTGCTCTACATATCCAATCATTTCTATTCCAAACATTTTGTAATACATATATTTCACAAAATCAGTGAATTCCTCCTCAGTGCCACCCCACACAATAATCACATAATCTATAAACCTTTTCCATGACATGTTTGGTAAAATCATTATTAAGTAGTTGCCCCATGAACAAGTACACGAAGGCGGGTGTGTATTTTGCACCCATTGCAACCCCTTTGGTTTGTAAATAGTAGTCACCATTGAATAAAATGTTATTATATTCTAATGTACATTTGAGTAATTCTATTATCATTTCTGTATGTGCAAAATTGGGGGCTGAAAAATCTTTGAATGTGCATTCTATTGATTCAATTGCTAATTGATGGTCTATTGATGTATATAGTGGTTTGACATCCAGAGTGGCTAGGGAGAAATCCGGTTGCCACACTATCCTGTAGAAATTGTAGTACCCATGTGGTGACCCTGATGTGTGAAGGTAATATGAACAATTTCCCTGATAGCATTGTCAATGTAATGTTATGACCCTTCCATGACCCAGCATATGCTGCTCATTAGCAGTCAAACGTCTGGTAAATTATCATACTTTTTGTCAACTTTGGGGAGAAAGAAAATGGCCGGCATAGTGTTTTCAGATACAGTCAAAGAAATGTGGGTCTTCATCTGTGAGTACTCCTCTTCCATACCATTTCAATTTTAGATCCTGTAATTCCTTAACAACTCCCTTAGTAGGGTTCAGTGTACTTTTTTTGTAGCAGCCAGGGCTTTCAAGATGCTGCTGTGCCATACTGCTGTAGTCCATCCTGTTAAGGATGACCGCATTATGCCCCCTGTCAGCTTCTTTGATCACAATGTTTGTGTCTTTGGATAATGGTTCTAGTGCTAACTTATCATCTTTAGTCAAGTTTTGCCAAGTCCTGGTGGAATTTATTTTGTAACTCCAATGGGGAAAGTCTCTAGTACACTCTCAGAAGTTAGTTGTGGAGTGAATTTTGATTTGGCTTTAAATTCTCAAGATTACTGGAATATATTCTAACGCCAGATTTATTTACACAAAGCACCGACTATTAAAACTGAATTAAACCCTTCATTTTTGAAGACAGTAGATGAGAAAGAAGACAGTGGCAGTGACTGGTGGGAGCTAAGGGACTCCATAAATGTAGACGCTGCATCATGTATAACTATGCACATTCGGATTGTGACGTTTTTGCCTACCATGGTGGTATGGAAATGCATATTCAATTTATCAATCAATACTTTATTTCGACCGGTAATAGGTCATAAAAAGCATAAATATACAAAACCAAAATATGGATAAAATAATGCACATGAAAAACAGTTAAAATTAAAATTAAGCATTTAGATAAAGCTCATAAAACGCATCCACCATCAGCCATAAGCTTAAGTCGCTTCGCCCATGCCAGCACAGAAAGTTCCCCATGCCAGAGAACACAATTGGATCGCCAGCCAGACAGAAGCATAGAACAGAGGATGACCTATTAGAGTTTGCAAGCATAACCAGAGGTTGCAGATATTTCTTCCTTGCATACTTATATGCTGGTCAGATAAAATCAAAATGTTTGATGCTTTTGACCGCAAAAGGGCAAAATTGACAACTGGCTGAATAAGACGCATTCCATGAATGCTTCAGAGATTCCAAGGGCAGGATGCCAAGGCGCAGTTTCATGTATATGGCCCCCAGTAATTTGGGTGGCATAAAATCCAGGTAACATTCAAATCCTGGGATTCATTTCCTAGCCAAATAGGGAGCAAGACTGGCTGAGTTCAGAAGTATCGATATTGTCTCTTTCTCCCATCTGATCCTGGAGGGCCTCTTGAATAATTGTTTAAAATTCCTTGAGATAGAACCAGCCTGTAACCAGTAGCTCTCCATTACCTTTGCAGACAGCTCCCTACGAATCGCCCAGGAACAAAGTAGGCTTGTGCAACCCGGGCACGTCAGAACATCGATAACCGCTCTCCTGTATTGGGCCAGTTTTCTGCTAGACCACAGTCTAGCCCAAAGAAACATTGGTCTCAGCCGGCTATGAACCCAATGCTCTACAAGCTCAGTTCCCACAATACTGGTATGTTTGGCATGCTCACAGGGAGCCCCATAGCTGATTTTAGGAATTTCTGTTCCGCAGCCTGGAGGTCTGCTCAGCTGCGAGTGCCCACAGCTCAGCCCTATAAAGGGCTGCCGGCCTAGCCTGGCTCTTATAAATGTGCAGGGTTACACTGACAGGCCCGCCCTGTGTGCCTGGATGAATCTAGATATGGCTGCACTGTTCCTGGCCAGCTTTAAACCCACCTTCTTTACCTGTTCTGTCTAGGCACAGTTGGATGTTAGACAAACGCACAAGTAAACGAAGCTCGCAACCTGTTCAATTAAACCACCCCTCAAAACCGCTTTTAGATGGGGATGCTTCTTGGTATGAGGACTGCAAAACATCATAGACTGGGTTTTCTGCAGATTAATCTGAAGTCCATTGACCACACAGAATGCCTCAAAAATAGCTAATTGCTTTCCTAACCCTGTCGGCGTCAGGGAAAGCAATAGCGCATCATCAGCAAATAGTAGAATAGGGATTTTCTCCAGCGCCAAAGATGGGGCATCAGTCTGTTCGCCACTAGTAACTCAATCACTCGGTTGATAAAGGGATAGAACAAGATCGGGACAAGTATTGTATTGTATTGTATTGATTGTATTTATTGTACAAGTACAAGTATACAGCCCTGTCGCACACCAGCCTCAACTTCTATTCTAGAGAATACCATTGCCCACCCTGAGTACCTAATAACTGCTCCATTGTTGCAGTACAGGGACTGTATTGCACCTGATATACCCGATGGCAGACCTGCCTCGGTATGCTGTCAAAGGCAGTCTTCAGGTGTATGAAGAATGCATAGATTTTCATAAATCTTAGCACTGTGTACTTCTGCAATATCAAGGAGATCTGTAGGACCTGATGAACCGTGCTGACACCATGTTGGAAGCCAGCCTGGAGATGATGAACAGCCCCCATCGCCTGGCACCAGGCCTCCAAATTACCCAGCGCCGCCTTTGCCGCCGCCTTTGCGAACATCTTCCCCCCCCCCGCCTCAAGGAGGGAAATTGAACGATAATTAGCCGGGCAGCCCCTTTCACCCTTTTTAAATATACAGACAAGGACTGGCTGGGTCCAAGAATGGAAGCGACCAGCAGAGCATTAAAAAACGTAAACTGACAGGGAATGCATAAATAGGCTCCTGTTTAAACCAATCAGCTAAATTAGGGCCAGGAGCTTTCCCCGGCTACTGGGTCTTTAAATCCCTCTCAAAGTCCTGTAATGATAGCATCAATGGAGTGGCAGCCTTCAGATCAGGCTTACAGGGGATGGCGGGATCCTGGCTGGGGCCTTTCGAGTGTTACGCTCACCTGATATCCCAGGGGGCATCTGAAGGCTATGAGATCTGGAACCCATGATGCGTAGTTGCCCAGTGCTGAATAATGAATCTTATTTATTTGTAGGGTGAGCTATCCGCCCTGCGTTTCTTGTGCAGGGGCGCTTGACGTTTGTTGGCGAGCTGCCCGAGTTGCTTCACTCGTGCAGTACGCCTTCCTTGGGCCCAGGCCTGCTGTGACCTCGAATCTGCTGGTAGGCAGGTAGGTTTGTTAATTGTAAGTCTTTGTTCTGTTTATGGTGGGAATTCGTTAATGTCTTTATCTCCTTCTTTTCAGGTGCGAAGGTCTTGATGCTGGCGTGCCGGTTGGAGAGGCACATTTCTAGGTAAGAGAAAGCGCGAAGCGCAGTGTCTTTATTGTCTTTTAAAGCTAACCTGTGTTTTCTTCTTCTTCTCCTCACAAGCCGCTGTGGTGCTGCGAGTGGAGGAGAACGTGATGAAAAACAGGCCCCCGTAATCCGTTAAGGTAAGTACAGCGCTTTGCAGTTGTTTAATATTGAAAGCGAACCAGAATATGTCTCTTTTCCTTTGCAGATGTTGCTGTGGTGCTCCGGATGGAAGCGTGGCATAACGCGATGGAACTCAGGTAAGACTGATGGAATTCGATGTTTTGGAAGCGCGTGTTCTAATATTGTTTTTCTTTTCTCGTTATTGCAGGCCGCAATGTTTGAACAGCAGCTGTGGTAGCGGTTCGCCAGAAGTCCTTAAGCTGGTACTCAGAGGTGAGTGATGTTTCTTCTTCTCTCGGTTTCCACAGATTGCAGCCCAGTTGAGATGCTGAGTGCTGGATGGTGTTTTCTCAGGTAACACAGAATAATCTTGTTCTTTTTCTTGCAGGATTACAGGAAGATGCTGAAGACCAGGAGCTGGACAAGGTGAGCGTCACGTTGCTGGTTGCAGAATAACACAAAGCGTGTTCTGCAGTCAGGGTGTGGTTTATATAGCCCACGTAAAGTAGTACCAGGGAAAGTAGTTCTAGGCCTGCCACACGCAAGACACTAGACCGCATGGCCGCATGGCTTGGTTCTTAGAACTAGACTGTGTGGGTGCTTCCATGTTGGATTTAAAGGCCCATGTACATAAATGGGACCTAGTTTGAACAGCCCTTCCTTCCTACATATGAGCCAAAGGCACCAGAACTGGCTCCAGGAGCCCTTTTGCAGTGGTTTTAAGGCCCTCAGGGATCTGGTGGGAGCCTGCATGTGCCCTCTCACAGTGGTCATGACAGCACTCCCCCCCAAGGCCCCTCTCATGGTATCCTTCCTGTCCGGTCCGGGTTTGGTGGGGTTATGACATCGAGGCACTGTCCCTGTTATGTTATGTCACATTTATTTATAGAGCGCTCAACCGCCCAAGGGCATCTTGGCGCTAAAAGCAGAGGAGGATCAGCGACAGATACAGATAACCTAAAAGAGCATTGTTTTAGCGAGCGTCGAAATGATCAGAAATAGCTCGCAAAGTAGGTGGGAGTTTATTCCAGGACCTTGCAGACGCCACTGAGAAAGCACGTCCTCCTATCCGAGACAGCCTGATCAGTGGGACCAAAAGCAGGAGAGCAGACTGAGAACAGAGAGCGTGTGAGGGAACGTATTGGGAGATTTTTTCCTGGAGATATTCCGCTCACTGTTCATAGAAGGCACAGTGAACAATTCAGAGTGACTTGAACAGAATTCACTTCTCCACAGGAAGCCAATGCAGTTTTCTGAGCACAGGGTACATGTGAGCCTATGGGGGATGCTGAGAAACTGCTCTAGCCACAGCATTTTGGAGCAGTTGAAGTCTATTTATGAGATAAACATAGAGCGAATTGCAGTAGTCGACTGTGCTAATAACCAGTGCAGCGAACACAGGGGCATGAAATTGGGTAGGAATGAAGGGAAGAACCTTCCTCAACACATGAAGTTTAAAATGGCCAGATTTACTGACAGCCGCAACCTGATCTGCCAGAGATAGGGAACAGGATAGCTTAACCCCTACATTTTTCCCTGCTATACGGGGATCGAAAGGGTGAGACCCAAGCCACCTCAGAGATGGAATCCTGTGCTGGGCAGACCACCTTACGATTCCCTGCGTTAACATGATGCCAGAGAACTTTTGCATCTCTGGATTTTGCAGTACGGAAAAGGTTATCCCAAAGTTGCGCTGAGTAGTCCTAATTTTTCCCCCTAAGTAATTTGCGGTAAAGTCCTCTTGCAACCACAAGGGCCTCGTGCCCTGGGCCCTAGGCCACCTAGCGCACTCGATTAGGACCCTTTTGGTCCAACAAGGCCCATCATACCAGGGTGTGCTACTCTTGGCCCTGCTACTATTGGTGGCCCTAGCTTTGCTCAGACCACTGCCTAAGAAACTCATAATACTTTCATACACTGGCAACAAGCAGTCCACACTAGACCCCGCAATAAGGCAAAAAGACTCCAGCAGAGACAGCATCGATGCATACAACCCTGGAATTTTCAGTTCCAGGTTCAATGTGTGCCACTTTACCAGACACCTTACTACACCACCTGTCACCGCTGGAATTGGCTCAGACCTGTGGCCCTCCCCTTTCACAACAAAGAATGACCCTTTGGCCAGGGATACAATCAGATTGTGGTTGCTCTCTAACCTCTTCAGTACTCTAAAATCACACAGATGAACCCAGGCTTCCATGTTTATCAGAATATATTCCATAAAACTGGAGTTAGTGTACATATCATAGGTCTTGCTTGCCGGCTGATCACTTTTGAAACATCCGTTCCATGCCCTTAGTCCCAGCATCATAAACAAACTTGCTGCGTCTCTTGTATATCTGTGCAACCTCTTGGGATAGTCCGCCACCAAGTCTCCTACATGCCTCAGGTCCTCATCTTCCTGGAGGCCTGCTGTAATGACCAGTCTTTCGAATTGAAGGTTAAGGTCCCCACAGATTATCATTTTTGATGGACCAGTGTGGCTTTCCCTCCACACGACAATTGTGTCATCCAGTAACTGCAATAGGGAGTTATTGGCAGGGCTACTTTGGTGGTTGCAAACATTAATACACAGGAGCCATGAACCATCAGGACAACACCTTTGGAGTTCTATTAGATTATTATAGACAATTGGACACATACTGATTGACCGAAATAGACCCCTCTTGCTGTGGTCACCAATTATGGGATCCTGAAACAAGGTTAGGGGTGGAGGATTTGGCCAGGGGCTACGGAAAGGAGAGACATTCCTCCATTGTGTCAGGCAGGTTGGTGCCGCTGTAACACTGCTCTCCCGGGACTCGGCTACTAGTATGGAACCCATATCAGGGTTAGCCATGGTTTTGACTGTGGAGGACTTCGCCCCTGGATACGTCCATTTATCCAGGGGCCTGGGAAGTATGACTTTCTGCCTCAAGCCATCGCCCTGGACTCTAGTAAACAATTTTGGTTTGCTGGATGGAGCTCCACTTGTTGGCTCTCTAGCTGGATATAGTCCAATAGAATTGCTCCGAAAAAAGACTTGCTTTTTTCCTTTAGAAACATCATCACCAGACGCCTTTTGTGTGTTTGTGGGCATCGATAGAGGAGGGGTGCCATTCATCATTGAGATTCCATTAGACAGTGCTTTCAAAGCATCGTTGCAGCGATATTTACAGTCTTGGAACAGCAAAGAGGACGAGTTTCCAGGCAAGAAGTCATATACAGGTGTAGAGGAGCAGCTGCATATCTCTGCAGGAAACCCTGCCCCCCTCCCTCCCTTATGTTGGAAACATGAGACAGTGCCATTTTTGACACCAGCCGTTGTGCCAATACCGCAGCGTGTGTTCGAAGGAAGATATCTGTCGCGACAACCCTACTGAATGTATCCCCGAATTGATGATAACCTAAGAAAGGAACTCCCTGAGGGAATATGAGAAAGAGCAGAGAAAAGAAGCTAGTGACGTCACAAAAAGTATGTACAACGCCCCAAGATACTGACTGAAGAGGATGTATAGATCCTAAAGAAACTAATGACGAAGTAAAGAATCAAGTAAACTTCTAAATACTAAAAAGAAGATTACATGTGCACAAAGTGGTGTTGAAAATCAACCGTTCAATAAATGTACAGATGCTGAAATGCAAGATAGACCAAGTCATCATAGAAGCTGGCTATATGTAGTGAATAAAACGCAGGCAAAACCGTCATTATATAGAAGCTGGACATCAGTATCATGAATTTAGTTCCATCAACACAAGCGTGTAGCTGCTCAAAATCCCACGGCTGGCATAATTTATTCCAAGATGAGTCTCCCACTGTTTTACAATGAGGACTAAAGGACAAACTATATTCTCAACATGCGCATAAGTGCCGTCAAATGGCACAGCAAGTAGAGCGCTTGCTTTGACATCTGTGCAGAGCTTGCTAATGGAGGTTCAAATCCCGGCAGGGCCAAACTCAGCATTTCATCCTTCTGAGATCGTAAAATGAGCACCACACACTGTTGGTAACAATAAGCTGCGGTCAGATACCTGAGGGTTTGAAGTGCTATATAAATGCAAAATTATTATTATTATTATTATTATTATTATTATTATTATTATTATTATTAGTAAGCCAGGACCCATGAAGCGGGAAGGGAAAACTGTGTTGCATCAAGAATAAGCAGAATTGTGGAGCTGCAAGACAAGGCTGTCTGGCCTGGAGTCAAGACTGAAGCAGCCGAGGTCAGCTATCTATTCTGGAATGATCGGACGTATGGAGGATGAATCATCCCTTGTGAAGGTGCAAAGAAAGAACACCAAGAGTGCCAAGTTTAATCACTTAAAACATTTAAAAGCTGCAAAATAGACCAAATCGTGGTCTCCTGTCATGTGCGCCAAGGATGAACACAATAGTGAGTGCTCTCACTCCCATGTATTCTAAAGCCAAGTATACTTTGCAATGCCAATTTCAAAGACAATCTTCATGGCAGAAGGCATGGGCGATGAGAAATGCTGGGCTAAATGGGTGGTGAAGTTATGTCATGCCCCATCTCCTTGCACCTGGGTCTGGGCTCACGTGCTGCTAAGTGAACTGAATGTTCCAGACCTGGCACAAGCGTGACAACCAATTATATTAGTCAATATAACGAAGGACCTTATAGTTTGAAAACCAATGGGAAACTGTGTGTCTAATGTTTCTGGAGATTACATGTTTTAGAGGTAGGCATATGTTGTCCACCTGATAGTGGACAGCCAATCACAATCCTAGTTCCTATAGAAAGTATACTTAGATGTTCCCCTTAGCCAATCCTGACCTTTGATAGGTTTTTCATTATTGCCACGTAGTATGACATCTCCTCTAACATATTTTTGGTATAAAGTCTATGTTTTGTGAAAAGATCCCTGGGAAAAGACTGAGCGTACGTCCGTTGATGTTCGTTGTAAACTCCCTGTTTTAGAAAATTGTTAATAAAACAGTACTTTGCCATCTTCCTGAGTTGGTTTGGCTAATTGGACTCAGATTTATTCTGTATGATCCCATCCATTACATATGCATGTTTCTAAAGGGCCCTAAGCTCACAGGTGCTTTGCCATTCTCTGTAGTCAGAGTATTTGATGAGGCTTCACCATCACCTGTTAAGTATGAGTTGACACCTACTCAGTATTTTTCTCTTTGGTCTTCGTCTGATGGCTCAGCCTTAGCTTTGGCCGAATTAACCAAGATGATGTTCTCCATTTTTGTGGTTACACTTCTCAGGTTGTGCTGTTCCATGGCCATTACTGTGCATAAAGCAAATATTGCCTTAATTTTTTAATAGATGTTGTAAAGTAGGCATGTTATGGGCAGTGTCCCCGTAATATGGTCACTGTCATGCAGAATTCCTGAAGCCTCATCGTCAAGGTCATGGCTTGCATTGCCAGTGCTGGTTACCTGCACTTCAGGCTTCAGAGTGCTGGCAAGTTTCCCTTTAGTACGTTTGCATAACAATCTGCAAGACCAACTGACAGCCATTGTTATCGAGTGATTGCTGGTAGCCTGGCAGTTGTGAACTGGAGAACCCAGACCTTCATAAACCTTTGACATCTGTGGATCAGGCAGTGGAGGCAAGATACTGGACAAGGAGGCGGATGGACGCCCGAGCTGGCTCAAAAATCATCTTATTACTGATTCAAAGACATCAGAAGTAGCAGCATTGAGCTCCTAAATCAGCTGCATTTTATACTTTTGGTCTCAGGCTGATGTAACATTACATATAATTGCACAATACATATTGATTGATCCCTGCAACTAAAAGCAGACCCTATTTATCTTATTATTGGTTGGCTTAGCTGCCACTCACCAAGCCCACAGGACATCTTATGGATATCTTTGGCTTTTACATGTGCACACAATGTGCTTTGTCAATTCATGCATTTAATATAGAGGAGGAGCTCTTCTGACTAGTCCCCTTGATTAAATCCTCCTTGCACATTTTGGTTATCATTCTGCATATTCTAAAACCCACCTTCGTTATTTTTGAAAAGCCACCCCTTCCTCTGTAGGTCATTCCATTGCCTTGTGGCATGAACCCATTCCCTTCTTATCCCATCTGATAATAAAAACTGATTTTCCTAACTTCCACAAATTAATTACTAAACATATTTCTCATATACTAAATACACATATTTGCTCCATTTCTACTTATTTAAACCATATTTCCATCAGTTTTTGCATAACTTTCCCTGTTTTTTGATGTGAGTACATATCCAAATATGTTCCTAATCTGCCAACAGTTTTGCTGTAGTGTTTTATACAAATAATAACAAAAGCATTGTGTTGCTTCTTCTGCACAACTTGCCTCGGTTAACTCAAAGAACTATCCCTGTGTCTTTTTGTGAAACAGCTCTGCTTTTTTCTGCAATCATAAATTATTCTCCTAACTTCTGCCAACTTGTAATCCCTCAGCCTTGAACAGGCATCGTAGCTGCTTCCAGCCACGCTGAAATTGCACACCAATCTGCATTGTGTCCTGTCAACAAAGGCTTTTATTAGCTGTGTAGCACATCTAAAAGTGGTCCTAAATTTATGAAATGTTGCTTTTTAGCTATGTACTGTGTCTTATTATCTCTGCTTTCCTCAGCAACAAAGGAATGTGATGTCGGATTTGTGTTTCAATTTCATTTACAACTCCTAATTTCCTTCCTTTGTAACTGCGTAGCTGCCTGTTTAAAGCAAGATTAACCTCTTTCATATTGTCGTGCCTTATCTTTCCTTCGTTTACATCAACCGCAATATGAATTTCTATTGTTCAAAGCAATTTATTATTTTAAAGCTGTCCACTATGTAGGAATATAAAAATTAACCCTCTATCTGCTTCATCTTTTTTGCCTTAAGGATGCAAAGCAGCCACACTTTTTGACTATTTTCATTATTTTGTCTGTTTTTTTTCCTTTCTATTACAGCCCTTCCTCTGTAGGTCATTCCATTGCCTTGTGGCATGAACCCATTCCCTTATTAGCCCATCTGGTGCTAATTATTCACCTGCGATGCACCCACTGCTTGCCGCATTCCCAGTCCTCCTCCACTCGTCAATATTGCCCCTTTCTATGGCATACCAAGTTCTTCTGAACTAACTTGGCTTCCTCGAGTTTTCCTAACATCGTTTTTATTTTTATTCTTCTCCTATAACAGCCTGCAATAGTGTGCGACAGTCAACTGTATCTTTGCCCATGACCTTGCTGACATTCAAACCCGCATTCCCAACTGTCTCTGTACCTGCTCAAGCATTCCCTGACATAAACCTTGGTGAATTATTATCACTGTTTTCACCTCTGCTTGCGCTCTTCAAGAGTTCAGTGCTCCTGAATATAAGCAAGCCAATCTTCATCCTTTTATTCATACTTCTTCAAAAGAACAGCTATTCTTTTATTTTACTTCAATAAACATAATGTTCCCATCTAGTACGCTTATTGTGAAACAAAAGCATCCTGTGTCTGTGTGTTCTCATTACAATGTTGAATTCCTTCTTCTGACTGCCTATGTGTGTTTTTTAAATGCATTGTCTATAGTTCATTAATCACCTATACTTCCATAAATAATTCATACCTGTGCTCATGCATGCATGTGCGTGCATGTGCATTCATGTGTGTGTGTGCCACTCCCCCCTTCTTGCAAGCATATCATAATAGAGATTCTATCTTTGATCATCTCTATTTCTTCTGCAGTAAATCACTTAATCACATGTAATAATACTCCATGATGTACTCAATAACTGTGCCAAACCTGCCTTCATTTTCTTTGTCAATGTCCAACCTGGTTATACATTATTCATAAATAAATGTTTCATTTAAACAAACCCCACAAAAAACTAAATAGTGGATTCCTTATTCTTAGAAGCCAGACCATCAAGGTGTGTGCTTCTATAAAAAATACTTTTCCAACCTAATGTTTTCTCAATCCAATTATTTAAATGTATCATGCCCCTTACTTACTCCAAATTTGTCTTTAGCCTTAGTGCGCTTTGTGAGCACTTCCCTTTATTGCCCACTGCTTCCTTATGCTAAATACACATTTTATCATTTTTACATGCATTTCCCATGTTTTCCCCAAAAAGTGTTTTTGTCTCATTTATCCTTGACATTCCCCATAAATATTCACTGTGCTTTGGCCAATATTATCCTCTAATACATGAACCTATTTTTTACTGTAATTTACACTCATAATTACATTTTTACTCTGAGTGACACTTTTTCAATTTGTGTGATCATGGACACCATTTTTTCTTTTACTTCTCCAAATGTCCCCATATTACATAGACATAATGTATAGTGAGGGAAAGTTGCTGCCCTTCTTGGCACCCTTCCAATGTGCTCTAGCGTTTTGGTGCATATGTCTAAACCTACATGCATAATACCCCATGCCTCTGTATTGCATTGTAATACATATCTCATGCCTTCTCTCTGTCCCTTAACTATCAATATTCTCACTGATGTGGTCACCCACAGCACTTCTCTTGTGCTTCCATTTTGCAATCTTTTTCTCCCATAGCACACTGAAACACGATTTTACAAATATGTTTTCCTTTCTCCTTCTCATTTGTATAATTGGTCATGCGTGTTCCAGGATCTATGCTCTTTCTAAATGCCCCATCCCTCCTTAACAAGGGATGGTTATTTGCCCCACATAAAATCGACAACTTAGGGGTGCTCTAGTGCGTGCCCCTCAAAAACGGCATTCAACACCAACCCCACTAAATAACCAACAACCCCCTCCACAATGGGAAGTGTCTTTTGTGGCCTTAAATAATGACTCAATGGGCTCCCCCATACCCCAAGCTCACACATATTCAATAGCCGGGATAGCCTTCAGTAATTGTACTGGCATTTGAGGAGCAGGTGCAAGTGGATCTAGGTCACCTGGCCTAAGCCCTGCCCACCTGGTGCCTTCCTGCCTGCCGCTCTTTTTCACCTCTTAGCAAGCCCCGCCTACCTGATGCCTTCCTGCCTGCTGCTCTTTTCCACCACCTAGCAAGCCCCGCCCACCTGGTACCTTCCTGCCTGTTGCTCTTTTTCACCACTTAGCAAGCCCCGCCAACCTGGTGCCTTCCTGCCTGCCGCTCTTTTCCACCACTTAGCAAGCCCTGCCCACCTGGTGCCTTCCTGCTTGCCGCTCTGTTTCCCTACCTGAGGAGCCCTCCAGCCTCTTTTCCTTTGCAGATGGGGAGCAGGTGCAAGTGGATCTAGGTCACCTGGCCTAAGCCCCGCCCACCTGGTATCTTCCTGCCTGTTGCACTTTTTCACCACTTAGCAAGCCCCAGCCACCTGGTGCCTTCCTTCACCATCATTGTCTTGTGGCCAATGCTGGATTTGACTTTTATGGACTTCATTCATTCACAGTGTGTCACTCTTTCTCAACTCTCATGGTGAACTTCCTTTGCATCTTGTACTCATGGTGGCCCTGAATCATGCTGTTCCCATCTTCATCTTGTATCCTGGCTGGCAACATTATGTGTTACTACTGACTTCTGCAACTGTATTCGCTCTCCACTCTTGCTTCTCCACTCTTTTTGACTGCTTACTCTTTTTTCTCTCCTCCTTTCCCTTCTCCCTTTTCCTATCTCCTCCCCTTACTTTCTTCTATGCACTTACTCTATCAGAATTGTCCCTGGACCTAATATGATAGCAACCTCGTCTGTTTCCTCCACCCTCCCATTACTGTTTTTTTCCTCCCCACCATCCCTCCAGCACTATCTGAAATGTCGTCAGGCCTAGTATGATAGTCTCTTGTTTTGTTCCTCCCCTCCCTTTCTGCACCCCTCTCCCTCACCTTTTGTTTTTCTCTGGCTCTACCAGAAATGTCGTCAGGCCTAGTACGGTAGTCGGCTGTCTGTTTCCATTTCCTTCTCACTCTCCCCCTCCTTTCCTTATCTATGTCTTAGCTCTTGCACTATCTGAAATGTCGTCAGGCCGAGTACGATAGTTAATTTCACATCCTTACTGTTCATGGCCTGTATGAATGTGGTTGTATTTTCCCTTGTTCCCTCCCTTGCCTTGAAGCACTTTGAAACACATTGGCCCTCATTACGACCCTGGCGGAAATCGAAAAACGATGGCGGAAATGCAATACCGCCATCGAATAGCGCTCGGTGCGATTATGACCCGTCACCGTAAAGTACGATGCAATTAGCGACACCGTAGTGAACGCCAACGCTAACTGCACCAAGTACGCGCGCGCGCTTCTTGCCAAACCGTAATTAGCACCATGGCGCAAGGGTACGCGAATTCCGACCCTAGCGGACATGTACCTAACGCCATCAAGCACGGCGGAAAGTACCATTCCGCCATGGTGAGAAGTACGGCATCGCGAATCAACCGTAAACGGCCCCACTGAGTGCCTGTACACCGCTCCCTGGCCACATAGTACAACTCCCCGTAGGTGCAACGAAGTCACAATGCAACCAGTGAAATGTACAAGTCACCCATGCATGCCAACGAACAAAAGAATCACAAGAGGGGCCAATGGGAGCTGCAGGGCACAGATGGCACGAATACAGAAGCTATACCAATGGACATGACCTCAGTCTCCCACCAAGAAACGCACGCAAACACAGGCACCTGTGACCAGCAATATTCCGATAATCACATCATTCCACCAATCCACCTGGCTGACCGGCATCTGTTACACAAAACCTAATCCCCCGCCCCTGAGCATGACATCATTCAAACAGTCATATTGGCAGCCCTCACCCCTGACCTCACTGGGCTTCGTAGGCAAACGCGCCCAGCACAGTACCACGCAACTATACTCCGAAGCTGGAACCCAATGCAGATCTCCTCACAATAAATCGCTCCCCAAATAGGAATATGCCACATCACTTGCAAAGAAGAACGCTACACGGCCCATATCAGAATAGAAATTTAATGCACAACAAATTCACCAAGCCCATACAGCCATTAGGCCATGAACTCCAAAACACATTTCACCATTGTGGGCTGCATCCGCAATAAATGACCAGCTACTTCTTGTGTGACGCCCTGTTCCTTCATGGTACACAGGGGCTACATTCTCGTACGAAAAGGCAACATGGAAGCGCCTAGAACCGCAGGGCCGTCCCAATAGGGAGGCACTAGTCCAGCTGAAAGGCCAAAATGTTGCTCCGAGCCACTAGTACTGCGTAAGGGCATGTGGCCCATTGGCGATCGTCCCATAAGATCGTAATGCTGCTCCACTGATTAACACGAAGCAGCAGGTGTCGGGAGTAAAACCCATCTGAGTGGCATACAGATGGCAGTGGCAAAAGGGGAGGAGATACCTGTCAACCAAAAGAAAAGAAAAAGAATAGAATGGCCATCAGAACTACATTCGAACAACTCACTTCAATGATCACACTAGATCCACAGCCATATGCATGCAAGCCCACTCCAAAGGATCATCACCACCCCAAAACCACTTGCGACTCATAACTATCCATATCGAGGTGAAAACACCATCACAAACGAGTGTACCTGTGCATGCGTCTGTGAAAACAGAATCCATCAGATGGGATTGGTAACGTGCATGGACACAAGTGTCTGAAGGCGCGTCGAGACAGGGAGGGCTCAACAAGGCCAGATAGACGATGGTCCCACTATGGCAGCCCTGCATCACATAGCGCAGGGGAGGCGGACAGATTCCAAGAAGCCCTGTACATGGCAAACACTGTATCAAATCATCTGTCCATGCATCCATTCATCATTCCCTCATCCCGTAATGATAACGCCTGTTTCCATACTCACATAACATGTGAGAATTCCATTGAGTCTGTGCGTTATGCAGCCTGCAAAATCCACTGTGCCCCAGCCCGTAATTCCAGTGTTGTGAAGTAACATGTATTTGGGAACGTCCGGCCTCATCATCCACTTCGCTATTGCGCATCCCAAACTATTCATATCAATCATTGCATCCTCGCCATGGCCCCTGTCCCAAGGACACTGAACAATAGAACGTTATATTTGCAGTCAGACCTGTGGGCATCTCCTCGCCGCTAGCTGAAGACCGAAAGCGCCGCCCTTCGAATTACTCATTTGCAACATCACGTCGAAAAGGCATCTGTGGCCGCTTGAAATCACAAATTAATCCATCTAGTGCGGCTGTGTGTGAAAATGGCAACTGCCTCCACTCACAAATGGGAGGCCCCGCCCGTCGGTGAACCTCGGTACAGTGATGCATGAGGGTCCACCATTACTCGAGTACTACGTTCCACTGACCCTTCACAAGTCTGTTCGCGACTGCAAAGAATGCATGTGAAACAATGGGACCATAGCCGAATGAACATATCAACCAATGTTACACGGCCATCGGGTACTAATACATGATTGTAATAGCAAGATGCCATTCCTCGAATTGCAGCGTTGTGTGCGGGACGTGCTCGCCCAAAGGGGAGAGCAGCTTGCACAGGTGGAATGAATCACCACAGGTGGAGGCCATACAGCCTGAAAACACATAAATTGCACACCCAGTCTCCTCCCACAACCACACCCACTCCGAAATGCTACCGGCAGGACTCGCGATGTTGGCCCTGGGGGGCCTGATAGCACTGCAAGTACTCCAACTCCAAGAAGAAGACGAACACCAACTACAACCGGCCGCACGGAGGAGACGCAGGAGGAGGAGGAGGGCAAGGCAGGGCCAGCAAGGGCTGCCAGCACAGCCACTACCACCACGCAGGCAGCCCGCAATCCCACGCCTCCGAGCACATCCGTTCAACCTCACTGATGAGCAGATCCACACCCTCTACCGTTTGGACCGGGACACCATAGCCGCCATTGTGGACATGACACAGGCTGACCTTGTCAGCATGATAGATAGCCCAACCGCCATCCCACCCCTACTGAAGGTGGTGTCTGTACTCCACTTCCTGGCCACAGGCACCTACCAGCACACAGTCGGACAGTTGCATGGCATCTCACAGCCACTGTTCTCACGGACACTATTGCAAGTGCTCGATGCCCTCCTGCAGCACGCAGACGACTACATCTCTCTACCACGCTCGGAGCAGGAAATAACCAACACAAAAGTGGGATTCCATGCACTTGGCGGCATACCGGGTTGCATTGGTGCCATCGACTGCACCCATGTGGAATTGGTCGTCCCACATGCCATGGAGGCCCAGTACCGCAACCGAAAACAATTTCATTCACTGAATGTACAAATGGTGTGTGACTCCAACAGGATCATTACACATTGTTGTGCCCGATTCCCTGGATCAACCCATGATTCTATGGTCTTGAGGAACTCTACAATACCACGCTACATGGAGCGACACGCAGGGAACAGATCCTGGCTACTCGGTGAGTCTCATTTCATGCATGATGATGTGGGGTATGTGATGCGGCAATGACCTGGCAGGAAGGGGGGGGGGTGCGTACGTAGCAATGGCATTCCACATAATTCGTTTATCGTCCACATACAGGTGATGCCGGATAGCCACTGAAGAGATGGCTCCTCACACCAGTCCGGAACCCACGGGACCAGCATGAGGAGGACTACAACCATGCCCACTCACGTACCCGTGTAGTCATTGAACAGGCATTCGGCCTACTGAAGACCCGTTTCCGGTGCCTCAGCAGGTCTGGCGGGGCACTCCTGTACCGCCATGAGAAGGTTGCAAAGATGGTGATGGCATGTGTCATGCTCCACAACATGTGCATACGTAGAAATGTGCCCATGCCCCCTGACGCATAACTGCAAGCACCTGAAGATGGTCATGATGAGGGTGGGGATGTGGCAGCACCTCAAGGAGTCTGCGAGGCACAGGAGGGCCGTGAAATTCGTCAGCATCTCATAGATGCATGCTTCTAGCACTCACGCCTGGTGGCTGTTACATGGACACGGGACTCGTGGCACTGTGTGTGTCTGGTACATGCACAATATGGACTGTACGCCTATGATGGCCTAGTACACAAAGATCATTGTCCACACATCTCATTGTTTGATCGTGCATTGTTTATGGCATATGTGATATCATGTTGAACACCCTATCGACCCGCCACCCAAGTGAGCCCAACACACCCCCTCCACCCTCCTACCTCCCCCCCGAACACCAGTGTCCAAAGATGCTCATTGTCAGTGGGCAGTCGCTATTGCAAGCCCCCTCTGCGGGTATCAGGGGCACCCCTGCCTGTGGAGCGCAGGTTCCTCCCAGATCTACGTTGGGGGCTGCCCTGGACGGAACTTGCAACGGATGATGTCTCTGCCTGCTCACGTCCATGCATGTCCCTAAGGGTTTGTGAGAGCTCAGTGAGCACACGGCGCACTGCGGCAAGTTCGGCACATACGTCTTTGGACGTCGCATGCAGTTCCCCCCTCAGGCTCTCGGTGCTTCTCTCCATTTGGACTCTCAGGCTCTCGGTGCTACTCTCCATTTGGACTCTCAGGCTCTCGGTGCTACTCTCCATTTGGACTCTCAGGCTCTCGGTGCTACTCTCCATTTGTGCCCTAAGTGTCTCAGTTGATGTTTCTATGTCTGCCTTAGTGCCCCCACATCCATCGGCATGGTCCTTGAGGAGCGTGGCCAGTTGCTGCTGTTGCACGATTAACTGGTCGAGGGACTGTTGCCTGTGCTGGGCCATGGCCATTTGCGGTGGTGTCACAGAGGGGCTGTTCGCCTCATGTTGCCCTGCCACAGGGCTTGTGGGGGATGGCCAGTCGTCGTCTTGTGGGTGCCCCTGCGTGGTATCCTCATGGTGTACGGGATGGAACAGACAGGGGGATTGGGACAGGTCATGGATGGATCTGACTTCGACATCCCCGTCTTCTGTGTCGGAGCATGCTGCCATTAATGGGGTGTCACCTATGGTGCTGCTGCCACCAGAGGCAGTACCTTCTGTGGCATCCATTGGGGGGACCTGTGGTGGTGCTGTTGTGGGCATGCTGGCTGCTGGGGTGCCTGTTGATGTTCCCTCCTGTGTGCTGCCACTTGATATGTGCTGCTGCCGTGTCTTGATGCGTGCAGCTGAGGTGGAGGGTCTTTGGCTGTCGGTCTTGGCCCTCTTTGCAGGTGTGCTGGTAGGGGTGTCCTGGAGCTCGTCGTTTGGATCGGACCCTGTGGTGGAGTAAAGGAGGGCGAGCGTTATTAATGGGTCTGTGGGAATTGGAATGGCAATGTATCACATGCATTGGGGTGGTACCTCAGGGTGATTTGGGTCAGGGCCTTGGAGGTGCTTTCATTTGTGTGTGGAGTGAGGGTGCAGTTGTTTGGCAGCCTGCAGTTAGGGTGTGCCTGCTGCACGTGTAGTGGGTGTTTTTGGGGTTTTTACTTATTTATGTATTTATTGTGAGTTTTAAAGTGCGCTATCAGGCCAATGTGTGTGGACGTTCTCCTGGCCATGTGTTGCTGTTGCGCTATGTGGACACATGTGAGTCACATGATTGGACATTGTGGATTTGGCATGGTTTTATTTGGGCCACCTACCTGATTCTCCGGATGTCTGCACTCCTTTCTCCATCCCTCCGACTCCCTCTATGCTCTCCATTCCAATGGTGGAGGCACAGATTTCTTCCCAGGGGGTCAACTTGATGGGTGATTCCGATCCTCCCCCGGTGGCTGTGGCAATGTTGCGGTTGGCAGAAAGTATGCTACGGACGCGTATCCGCAGGTCGTCCCACCGCTTCCTGCATTGCTGTGGGTTGCGGGGTGCAGTCCCCATCGCACTTACCCGCTGTGCCACCAGGGCCCATATGGCCTTCTTGTTCGCAAGTGCCGTCCTGGTCATTTGCGTGGAGAAGACGGCGGCGGCATTCTCCTGGAGGGTCTCTGTAAGCACGGTGAGTTCCTCACGGGAGAAGTGGACCTGCCGCTTGCGGTCGCACGCTTTCTTCGCTACTTTTCCCATTTTTCTTGGTTTTTAACTAGGGTGGATGACGGGTTGGGATGTGTCTCAGGGTGGTGTTTTTAGTGGTTGTGTGTATTTTGTGGTTTTATAGGTGTACGGGGTGTTGTTTCCCGTTCCGGGCCCATGTTTTTACTTCCGTTTCCGTATATTTACGGTCACCGTACTTTCCGGTTGGCGCTCACTGCGGTGTCCGCTATGATGGGTGGCGGTATTGCACCTAGGGCGCCGTACGGCGGCGGTGTGGGCCGTTTTGGGGTCATTTCCGCCATCGCGGACTTTGCACTTCCGCCATGGCGTGGTGCTCGTGCCCGATGGGTCGGAATGGGCCGCACTTTGCTCCATCGTGCAATGGCGGAAACGCTATTTACGCTGTGGCGGTCCGGTCAGTCACTTTCCGCCAGGGTCGTAATGAGGGCCATTGTGTATAGGCGCTATATAAATAAACAATCATATCATAATCATATCATATCATTTGGCAGTGGCTGCTGGGCATTTTTCCCGCTGCCAATATCCTTAGTGTCCTGTGTGTCCTCATCAGAATGGAAGGGTTGTGGCTTGTCTAGTATAGTTGTTGCCCCATGCTGACTTGCTGCAGGAAAGAAACAAGTGATCATGGGCTGGGGTAGAAACCAGTGCTTGTCAACATGGGTCGGTTCCCTTTTACCCTTCTTGGTGTTAGGCGCATGTTTAAGGCCTCTGCGTGGGTTCAGGATTATCAGCCTTGAGAAAGACTAAGAAGGTCAAAACACATGTCGGCTCAAAACGTAACAGGCACATAATGTGTGGAATTTGACCATCCGCATGGGGGAGTGTGCGCTCACCTGGGCTTTTCTGAATTTTGGAAATGAAAATGGATGATGGGAGATCAACCTCTGAAAAGTTGTGAGGCCATTCCACACACATTTTCCAAGCTCACCACACAACAAATGCAAAGTCGAGCGTACTCCAGGAGCACACAGCATACAGGCGCCATCCTCCCTTGTCATGTTCAGCTGGAATGTTGCAGCCACAGGTACATCAAAAGCATCTCAGAGGGGGAAGGCAACACCTTCCTCTGGCCATGGCCAGCCTAATTAAAATATAAAAGGCTCCATGGATCTGCCTCTCTATTGTCTAAATCTTCTGGTGGAAGCGCATTAAGAGAAGAGTTAATTGAAACAGGCCTGTGACAGGCTTGGTCCCAGAACAGACATATGGGAGGCAGGACTAACACCTCTTGGATATGCAATATATCAACTTGAAGCTAGCTCCCACCCCTCTGTATGAAAAGCACTGAATGGCATGGCTGGGCCCACTAGTTACCGTAGGCAACCCCTGCAGAGAGGAGCCCTTTCATCGGAAGAAGTATGTAATTTAAGGGAGACAGGAAGTCTGCTCTCATCACAGACTTCAAGGGAGACTTGCGCGTTGAACAAGAGTCACAGAGTGCTCAGTTAACCAGAGAGACACTTTGATCTACAACAGACAGGAAGATGGGTGGGATTTAGGAGTACATGTTGCCACCCTTTACCTTTCCTGTTGCACAGCACTCTGGTCCTGAACTCACGCATAACAGAAGATTGTTGGTGGAGATCCAGGATTAGTTCATTAAGGTAGGCTTAGACTGCACCAATCAATGGGGCCATTTGGCTTTACAAGAGGGCTGAGCCCCTCACTTAGCAGATCATCCAATGACTTCAAAAGGAGTAAGAAGAAGGACTCATTTGGACCCTGGCTGAAGGTACAGTCTGCCTTACAGCTTCCGCCAGTGAAGGAAGGCCAATATTTCCAAGAGGGAAGCAAGATCCCTCCCCTTAACATCTCCCATGGAAATAAGGGAGATACCGGGCTCAGAGGACCCGTCCAGCAGCTCCAGAACCAGTACCCAGCCAGCACACAGAATGGCCTGCTAGGTTCTGCCAGCAGGTTTCCTAGGTGGGAAGTGCCAGAGAGTCTCTAAACAAAGGACAAGGCTGTTGCCTGCAAACACTCTCCTCAGCTTTGGACCATTTGCCTTAAAGGATGGCACAAGCCCTGCGAAGAAGCTAGGAGAAGTGCCACAACAAGCATCAACCAGCATCCATCTTTTAAGGACATTTTTGAGGCAGTCGAGCCATTGAACTGCGACCGGCTGAACCACTGAGTGTTGTCACGCTGCAGTCACTAAAGCCGTCTGAGACGCCTCGACCCAAGTTCCAGATCCACAAACCAGCACAGAGACAATGGGCCTCATTACGGGTCGGGCGGTCCGGAATTAAAAGTGGCGGTAAACCCGCCTCCACTGTTAATTCCGGACCGCCCAATCCTGAGTCCTGCAGGCGGGAGGTGATCTTCCCGCCAGGTCTGACCTGGCAGGTTGAACACCTCCCGCCTGCAGGCGGACGTGGAAACACCAGCACCATCACGAGATGGTGCCAGTGTTTCCACTTCCCCATTCCCATTGAGTCCTACGGGACTCAATGGGAATGGGGATTAACACCATTCCGCCTCCGTGACTCCCGGGACACCGGGGCTGTAATGCCCTGGTAATTCCAGGAGTCATAGAGGTGGAATGGTTTTACCACCGCGGTTACCGCCGGACTCGTAATGAGGCCCAATGATTCTTGACCCAGAGCCGCCATGTAGGCCAGCCTGCTGCCGTCTGTCCAGCCTCGCTTGCCGAACTGCCTGCTACCTAATACCTGCAGCTGTCTCCCATCTTGAACTGTGTTGCAGGAGCTGCAAAGCATTCTAGAACCAATTCGATGCTGTCGAGCATCAAATTAATCTCAAACACCAGATACATTGTAGTTCTGTCCCCCTGCTCCTTCTCCGAAGGCCCCTAGAGACATTTACGACCCCTTGCTCCCTTGGTGCTGAAACCAAATGACCTCGAACAGTTAAGATGGATTGCTTTACCGACTACCCTCCTGTCAGTATCCAGAGTGCATCCCTTTCCTTCATGAAACTGTCTGACCTCTGTGTTCCTTTATAGGGTGGGTTGCATTTTGCAGTGTGCTAGAACTGTCTGTTGTAATAATAAAGTAGATATTCTTATACAACCTTGATTGGACAGTCCCTTTTATCAATGGGTAATAATTGTATTTTTCGCTGTGTTGCAACTAATCAACGATCCACGACCTTGTGGAGATAAGCCTGCTGTTCCGTCCACGTTACCGAAATTGGACAAGGAGGTCTTATAATTTACTTGTTTTCCAATCTGTTCGGATCTCTTCTTTGTGTACTAGAAGTGTGGGGCTGATTGATTGTTTAGAGACTGATTCATCACTGGACCACTGGTGCCCCGGAAGTTGATTTGTCACACATAAACAGTGATTTTATACTGTGGACATAATTTCTGTTATAAATGTAACAGGCACACGTACAATACTGTGTATATGACTTCATTTGATATTGGAGATTTGGGAATAAAGTCTCTAACACAATTTTATTGCACTTTCGCATTTACTCAAGTTGACATATTTGTCTAACACAGCAAGTAAGTACCCAGCTTGATATTTCCAGTTAGATTGACATTTCAAGTAAGATACTAGTTGGACATTTAAGTACGTTTTTAATTTGACATTGCTTCTAAGATTGATATTTCTAGTTTGGTCCAGTTTGCCATTCCAACTACTCTCATAGTGTTGCATTGCAAGGATGATCCCAATTTGATATCTCCAGTAAGCTTGGCGTTCCTAGTGTGGTTCTAATATGATATTTCCAGTAATCTACCAATTCAATAGTCTCAATAAATATGATGGTCTGAGTAAGTTCCAGATTGACATTCTCTTTAAGCCCAACATTCCCACAAGTTCCCAGTTTGATATTCCCAGTAAGATCCTAATTTGGCATTTCCAATAAGCTTTCAGTGTGACACTCCCAGTAAGCTCCCAGTTTACTCATTTCTAGAATACTGCACTGAGAAATGTCAAATCAGTGGAAAAAATATAATGATGAGCAGGCCAGTGTTGGCGAACCCCTGTTTGTGCAGCTCACGCTCAAAAGAACAGATCTCCCTAGTCCCCACATAATGCAATGGCAAACAGTAGGGTTGTGAGGTTCTAGGCCACTCACACTGAGGCAATGCTTTCCAAATCTTTGTGACACGATGAATATCTATCATCCCACAAGTGGACAAGAGCTGTTGGTGCTTAAGAACGATGCACGGATTGATCTAATATTGTTGATGGAGAGCTCAACAAACGCATTACAAATTGTTGCTGCTGATTTTTGAGAACACTATAAGGCTTGCTACTCATTCTTAAATTATGGAAATGGCTAATGAATCTGCTGATTGTATGCAATATTTATAAGTCTGGTAAAATTGTAGGTTTTATTGTGGCCATTGATAACTTTTTTAAGCCTGGGTGAATAAATATATCGAACTATGAATTACCCAACATGTCACAATATTCAGATTTTGCAGGATTTGCTGAATTTTAGCAAAATTTGGAAGACAGATTTGAGTTAAATTCCTGACAAATTCATTCTGATAAAATGCTGTTGAAAATAGAGGGTCAGTACCTTTCCGGTTGGCTCATGTGCAAAGCAAACTAAGGACAAAGTTAAAGGAAAAGATCAGATCCTTTCCTGCTAGGGATGTTTAAAGAAAACAAAGAATCTGGTTGACTAATGGCTTGCACCTAGCTCTTTGTTTAATATAGAAACAAAAATGAACTCTTTATTTTCAGCTGACAAAAAATATTCTTTTTAAAAAAAATACTTTATGTTGATATGTTATATGTATTTCCCCATCTACAGAGCTCATAACATTGAAATATCACCTGATAAAATGGTATTGATTTAAGCAATGTGAAGGGGATGAAAGTCTGCATTATGAATACTTTCCATATGACTGACTCTTCCTCAGTCATACTGGTTATTAACCTGCGTCAATGGACTCTCTGCATTATAAATTAGCACCCGGGGCAGGGGAGCCAACCAATCCGGTTGCTTGGATCGTTGGCGGAATCCCACGATCCAAGCTTGGTTTCCAAGTAACCTGATGTCTGCTTCTCCCACCCGCCATCTTCACCCACCCTCTACTCCCTTACCCTTGGGTCTCTAGTCCCCTCCCACCCCCACTTACCTGACTGCTTTTGGTGGTGGCTGTGCATCCGCCGGCGTGCCAGCCTCGGTTCCATGTCATTTCATAATGGGATGTTTTTTCGTGGGTGTTTTTACCATGATTTCTTTTGATGAAAAAACCCATGGATTTTTTTTACATTATTTTGGGGGGGTTCACTCTCCAACCCCCCATTTTCTTTAATTTGTATTTATTCCCAAATACCCACACCCCATATAAATAATTTACTAACCCTCCTAAAAAAATCGATGGGTTTTTTAGAAAAATAATTTGCGGTAAAAAACCCTGCAAAAAAACATCCTGCGATGAAAGGACGTCGTACCCCAGCCTCCTGGCTCACCATGGAAATGGAAGAGGGGCTCCGTATTTTGCCCCATCTTCCAGATCCATGGTGGGCATCTTAAGTAAGTATTTTGTTTCAAGGAACAGAACGCTGCAAGGCATCCCATTAAGTGAAACAAAATACATTGCTCTTAGCACCACAGGTTTCTGGATTTAAAATACAGGGCGCTAATAGCAATAACACCCAATCACCGGCTCACCAGATCAGGTGGTAATGGCACCGGGGCCGTATGCCTTGGGCCCTGGGCCGTAACCACCGGATCCAGCTCGCCGGATTGGGTGTTATCTCTTAAATAGTTAACCTCAGTAGTTCTCATGGAAGTAAATGCAGCAGTGTTACACTTCATGCACACCTAATGCATGGCTGACTCTTCCCAGGATTTTTAGAGGCCCATGTCTCTTTCTAATTCCCTATATTGTAATATTATAAGCCACATTCATATGTAATGGATCATCCTCCGAATAATGATACCTGACAGGACTCACTCAGCTAACCGACATGAAATCTGACAATTTACTACTCCAACTTTGCAAATTTAATGAAATTCAAAATGATGAAAGGCTGAGTCATTTTTACCCATGTTGAAACCTGGGACCTGCAGGGTACACATGTAATTCTGCAGCAAGTGCATTAACTTACTGAGGTAGCTTACATCAGAGTGTCTTGTGCTTTCCTGTATGGATAACATCCACAGATGTCAGGACTCCAATTGCTCTTGCTAACTATCTTTCGAGTTTTACCCCAAACTACCTTTCACCTAAACGTTCTCACCTTTTAAGTTATTTTGTGTATGTTGTTTTCCCAAGAATCAATCTGAGCGTGCCTGAATTTCAGCTGAATTCCTCTGCACATTAGGGCAGATTTGGTCCCCAAATTAAATCTTCAGGAAGCTGAAAAACCTACGCAGAATTCTCACTTTTTCGCAGATCACGTTGGAGAAACTTTGCCTGGGCCTTTTTGTCAGATGGATTCTATTTTTGTAATCATTTAAAAGTAATATTTTCTACAAATGAAAGTTTTGGGTAGAACGTGTATGCTTTTGAATAAATCATTAAAAATGTATCAGATGTTCTCGTCCCTTCCACCCTTCAGATTATGGCAGCAGTCTGTGGCTTTATCAACATTCCTACCTCCTAAAGATGCTTTCTAGAATAAAAAATACGTTTCTACTTTCCTTGAGAACTTAAGACCCAGCGGTAAAGCAGTAGCCCTCTGTCTGTGTGCAGCCAGCTCCTGCACAGGTTGACACGTTAGAAAGCTGTCTCACAGTTTCTAACACGTTTTAAGGAATATGTCAAATCTCACACTCGAGTTTGGAAGGTATGATTCTTGTTCCTGGAAGCTTCGTTTCAGCAAAACGAACTTTTATCTGCTCCCAACTCCTGCCACAGCACTGCGAGCTAAGGGAAGCTCTTGCTGTGCCCAGACCGCTTCCTGGAGAAGGCGGAGTCTATCGCTGTCACGTGACGCATCACGTGATTTCAACTGGGCTTTTAGCCAGCCCCCAGTCGCCCGAGCGGGGTGTTTACTTGTTCCTGGAAGCTTCGTTTCAGCAAAACGAACTTTTATCTGCTCCCAACTCCTGCCACAGCACTGCGAGCTAAGGGAAGCTCTTGCTGTGCCCAGACCGCTTCCTGGAGGAGGCGGAGTCTATCGCTGTCACGTGACGCATCACGTGATTTCAACTGGGCTTTTAGCCAGCCCCCAGTCGCCCGAGCAGGGTGTTTACTTGTTCCTGGAAGCTTCGTTTCAGCAAAACGAACTTTTATCTGCTTCCAACTCCTGCCACAGCACTGCGAGCTAAGGGAAGCTCTTGCTGTGCCCAGACCGCTTCCTGGAGGAGGCGGAGTCTATCGCTGTCACGTGACGCATCACGTGATTTCAACTGGGCTTTTAGCCAGCCCCCACCCACCCTTGCGGCGTTAAGCCCGACTGCGGAGTAAAGGGCACTGCATTTTATATGTAAAGAACTGTTTTGCTGCTGTTTGGCTCGGGTGGCTTAAAATAAGGTAAATCGTGCAGCTTACTAGTTAGTAATTGAACTGTGGGGAGGAGAGACGGACTAAGGCTGCTCCTCAAGCCATCGGGCGTTCCCAAAGCGATACAACCATAGTCGATACATTTGTAAGATAAGAGAATCGTTATTTAGCACAGAATATTACCATCATTAATTTCAATATACACTGTAATTGCTTATTTTTAAATTTGTACTCTTGTATAGCAGAACACCATGGTCATGGTGAAAAATACTTTGAAAACAGGCATGCCGAACTTGGTTTCGGGCCCTCTTACTGCTGTTTCTCGCCCTTCTTTAAAGCAGTCTATTTTGTCATTTGCTACCCCCACCTCTTCCAATTTTCAAAGTCAAAAAATGTGTGCTGCTACTAACCACTCTCAAACAATTTGTGAAAGATCAGCAGATAGAACGTTGTCTTCCCTTGTCGTGTCTATGGCTATTACAACAGAAACTGGCATTGTGTCTTCGCAAGCCACTAGTGTTACAGAGACCTTAGTCTCAGCAATACCCACATCTGTACAGCAAGCACACATCCCACTCACCTGTTCCATACCTATTGCTCTACCTAGCACTATCTCAACCATGTGCCATTCTGGTGAATGCATTCCACCCACAAGCAGTCATGCAGAAGTTACAGATACCACATTAGAGTCTGCATGTTTAGCGGGAGACATACATGATGCCTTTCATCTTAATTCAAATAAACAGAAATATTGCTCTCCTGTTCATAAAACTCAGGCGATAAACAGTGCACAAAACATCGATTTATCACAGATACAAGTAACTTCGACGTCATCCTTGGCACCCACTCAGTGCTCTGTAGCTGCACAAGTCAATTTGTGGCAAGAGCATGAGCAATTACGAATATTGGGAGAGGTGGGCGAAGATACTATGGAATCCATGAATCTGTCTCACAATTCAACCTGCCCCAGCACTGATGTACTATATATATGCTCAAATACAGGTGACTTAATCCAATTGCAGGAGGACCAGTCACATAACAATACAGTAGTACCTGCTATCCCTGGCCCCCCTTCACTTTCCCATCATTTGAATTCTGTATCATCCCCAGCATTAGATAAAACCCATAATCAAACTATTAATGAATCTCCATCTTTTATTGCGCCTACTCCACGACGTACCAGATTTCATGAAGAGAGTCGCCCATCAGATTGTTTTATACACAAATCCCAAGATAAACGTTACTCTTTTCCTGAGGCCCCGGCGCTTAATAACACATTGACTGCTATGAATACAGCTTTACTAACTATTGCAAAATTATATGAACTGTTAGATCACAAAATTTCACACCAGACCAAACTCATTGAACAATTTTGTGTCAAAACGTCATATCCTGGGACTGCAACTAGTATTATCAATGAAGAAATACAATTGTTGACATCGCCTCCTAGCAAATCAAATATAGTAGGGGCTGACAATGTGACGCAACAGTCACTTATTGAAATTGCACAATTACGATCTGTAGCACATGATTTGCCCAACAATTGTAATTCTAATCAATTTCAGCTAGATCTTGAAGACATTCAAATAGTATCTGAGTTAGATCCACCACAGACCCCTAAAGTAACCACCGAAAAGTCAACAAATATATTCGATCTTTTCACGCAACCATCGGTAACTTTATCAAATAAAGAAATAAGAGCTCGCCGTTCAAGAAAAGATTGGAAAAGGATGAAGAGATCAAGTCAAAAAAAAAATCACTGTCCAAAATCCAAAGACACTGCACGTAAATATATCAACATTCCTACTCGGCTAGAATCTTCTATAAACACACTTCCTGTTGGCGTTCTCGCGGCCAAGATTCCAACAGTGGCTAAATACAAGCCACTTGATGATCTAGTGACCCTTGTGAAACAGACCATCTTTCCAAACCCCACACCACTTACTATGTTTCCTACTTCACCTGCTAATGTCTCCACCGCAATAACTAAGCAGCCTGGTCCCATTGGCACCGCTGCATCTATATCCATAACATCTAATACTAGCCTACAGCAGGAAACTGAATCTATCATGTCTCAATTGCGAGATGAAATAAGAGCTTCAATTCATGCTTATACTCTTCACTCGCTACCTACTCCCCAAATTACCTTGCCATCTCAAACGATGGATCAATTGAAGGCATCATCTCTAATCACATGCCCCCCAAAGGACTTGAAGGAGTCACCACCTATTGACTTGACCTCCAACAAGGCCGAGAATAAGTCTGTTTTGGCCGCCTCAATAGACCGGCCACAGGTGCAGGCAATCTCTGAGGCGGCTTATAATGGCGTCATCCACATCCAAAATGAATCGGATCCTATACCTACAGTCTCGCCACAAGAGATACAAGATTATATTAAATCATCCATTGACCAATATATGAATGAACTTAAATCTTGTGATAGAGATCATAGAATGCCCCTAGTGACTAATTCGCCCAAAACGTGCACTGCACCACAAGACTTGAATATTACAAACAAACAACAGGTCCACCAGAAAAGCCTAAATAGGACTAGTGATCCGCAAGTTCGCAAAGGAGTCCTGCGACTTCACTCCCTTAATTTAAAATGTCGCGCATCACCATTCCCGAACTATGTCCTCAATAGGACAAGTATTTTGAACATTTGTTCTGATGTACCACAATTGAAAGAACTCTCTACTACTGACATCGATTTGGTGGAGTTCATAAATCTAAACGATCTAGCGGAAGTTAGAATACATGTCCGCTCAGGCCTGGTGTTTGATTTACTTTGGCAAGCAAGGATGGTCTTCTTTGATATGGGTTTCATTTTGTCTCAGGAATTCAAACCAAGTACTCATAAAATTGAGAAATCACAAATTCCCATTTATCAGTCCCGACAAAATGATGCAACTAAAACTACATCCTTTTCCCAGGACTCAAGAATTTTAAGTGCACAAGACCGCGGTGTATATTCATAACTAGAAAATAATATGGATACAATCACCCTTCTTTGTTGGAACACTAGAGGTCATGCTCATTTTATTAATTCAATAGATGGCAATATGAACCAACATGACCTGCTGGTTCTACAAGAAACATGGCTTACAGAAACCCCATGTTGGGCCTCACATGCAATTGTTTCAACACCTGCAATAAAAAAGTCAATGGGACGCCCCTCTGGCGGCCTACTTATAGCCATTAAGCATGATTGTGGCTTTAGTATTACACAACACCCCTCTCTATCTCCCTACTTTCAGAGTGTGAAATTGACTCGAGGTGAATTGAATTTAGCCATCGTAAACATATATTGGAGTAGACAAAATCTATCTATCGATTCCTTCTTTACCTGCCTATCTGCTCATCTTGACATTATAACTGCCGATACTAGCATTACATGTTCCATTATTCTCGGTGATCTAAATTTACATATCTTGCCATTTGAAAATAACAAATATATGCCTGAAAAATTAATGTGGTCTAACATCATGCAAGAAAGAGGATTTATCATGGTCAATAATTCTGTGCCTGGTGATGTACCCGGCTGCTCGACTTGGGCGCACTTATTGCGACAGGCAACTTTAGACTACATTTATATCAGCAAAAATGACTTTTCCCAGGTTGAATCTCTATATGTAGTACCCTCTCCTGCCAGCGATCATCATAAACTCATCATGTTGCTCAAAGTACCATCTGGCCAACGTCCTGTCTACAAATCCACCCATGTATCCTCTTCATATGTGAATAACAGTGGCACTCGCTTACAATGGAACCCTGAGAAATTAGCCCACTACAATCAGGCGTTGATTAGTTCTTTCAATTCCCCAATTGATAATTTCCCCAAGTCCTATGTTAATACGATGCAGCTTTTTAAGCAAATCAAATTACCAGATCATACTATTAGACATAAGCATCAACATATATATAACCCAGTTCTTCAGCAAAAAAAAACTAAACTAAGACAAGATATACGCAATCTAAAGTTTGAACCCCTGGCTAATAGATCTGTGCTTAAAAGACAATTAAAAGCAATCTATAGATGCTGGTTAAAAAGTGAGAGAGCCCTCCACTATCAAAAGAACGGAGAAGAAATGTTGAAACAGATACTCACCAAATCAACCAGTGGTGTCTGGAATTGTTTGAACATTGCTACCTGTAAATCACAAGCAGCTATACTTACATCTGCTGTAACCAATGATAAATGGCAGGACCATTTTAATACCTTGTACCAATCTCCGTTCACAGACCTTAATCTGAGTTCACTGAACATGGCAACATCACATGCCTTCCCACTTGTATTTACAGATATTCTTTTATGCATTAAAAATCTAAGTCGATCAAGGGCAATTGGCCCAGATGGCTTACACAATGGCATGCTTAAGGATCACCCCTATGAGTGGTCCTCCATACTCATCACAATTTTTTCCCATATTTTTACAAAGGGCAGTATACCAGAGTCACGGAAACGTTCTATCATAGTCCCCATTTTCAAAAAGGGCAACAGAGCAGACCCTACAGCATATCGCCCCATTGCCCTCCTCGATTGTCCGGGAAAAATTTTTGCCCGCTTGGTACTGAAACAATTGAATATATGGTTGGATATGTACAAGTTGCGTGATCCATTTCAGACTGGATTCTTGCCAGGTTTAGGGACATCTGTCAATGTTATCACTTTGAACTCAATTATTCACCAAGCTCGCCAGCGAAAACAGGCATTATATATGGCATTTATAGACTTCCGTATGGCCTTTGATGCCATACCTCGTGAAATACTATTCAAAAAACTCATGGACAGGGGCTGCCCCTGGCATGTATTAAAGTGGATCATTCAACTTCACAGTGGTACATCCATACAAATTAGATTGAACCACAAAGGCCTCCTATCTGAGCCAATAGTTACTGCACGTGGTCTAAAGCAAGGTTGTCTACTGGCATCAGCAATATTTAACTTCTTCATTTCGGACATTAGAGAGGACTTTGAAACTGCTATTACAGATTCGCCAAAAATCAACAACACTCACGTTAAACATCTGCTATATGCAGATGACATGGTGCTTCTTTCAAAGACTGCGAATGGTCTTCGCATCTTATTGCAAATCTTAGACAAATACACAGCAGCAAATTGTCTAACTGTTAATATATCTAAAACTAAAGTCATACAATTTGGAACACCTAGACAACGTTGGACCAAACAACAATGGCCCCTTCAATTAACCACTGTAAGCATAGTGCAATCTTACATCTATCTAGGCACCCTTGTGACGCACAACTGCAGCTCAAATCCTGATGAATTGAGAATTAAGCAAAAAGTACTGACGGCGGTGTCCCAAACACGTTTGATTAAAATCAAATACTGCAAATTTTCAATAAGTCCTATTGTAACTTATTATAAGCAAAAATTTGTTCCAGTCATAACTTATGGTACGGAAGCTGCCCTAAAAATATCATACCATCACTGGTCCCTACTCGAGGGTTGCTATTGGAAATGAGTGCTTGGTCTTCCGTTGTCTCAGCCAATATGTATCGTAAGGCATGAATTGGGTTTTTTGTCCTTATATGCCATGCACAAGTGGAAAATGTGTACTTTCTACAGAAAATGCCTGATGGCCGAAAACAAAAATGGCCTCATTAACATCATCGCAAGGTATCTTTTAACCTCAAAAGATATATTTCCTCTTACTTGGCGAACGCAGGCGCAGGAAATCATTACTAAGATAGGCATATCCACATCTCTGTTGATAGCTAATCCAAATAAAGCTAAGATACGCTTATGGGAGTTTGATTGGATACAAACTAGAAGAGCATGTAATCAATACTGCTCTTTTGCAAACAACCCCTTTAATGTTAAATGTTATGGATCTACTGAAAAGTATTTAATGATCTTTCCTGACTCTCGACTGCGAAATGATTTTCTGCGCTTTCGCTTAAATTTATGGCCGACTCACGAAATATTACATAATCGTAAATTAATAACTGATGATGAGCTACCATGTAGGTTCTGCAGAGGAGCCATCGAATCTATGAAACATTTATGTGCAGAATGCCCATCACTCCTTAATCAGAGACTTTTATATTTTAAACCTCTATTACAAGATTATGTCATAACAACAACTGAAAAATTGTGGGAGCTATTGTTTCACTCCAATACTCAGTTAATTAAGTACGCTATTTTGAATTAGCTTTATAGTTTAAAACTCCAAGACAAAAGATTAAATTATAGCAAATTGTGAGCATACATATCAAAATATTAATGAGATTCTTATCGAATGATACGACTTCTCCCTAAAAATGTCATCAACCATTGCACATCCTATTGCTATTAATGTCTTGTGAACATTTTGGAAATTTTGTAAGTTTTGTAAATTATTGTTACAATTTTTCGATTATTTTCTCGTTTAAATATTTTGTTAACTGTTTTGAAAGTATTATTTATGATATTTGTTGAAAAATCAAGTTTCTTGATTAAAACAACTTAATAATAAAAAAAAAAAAAAAAAAAAAAAAGATTCTTGTTAAATAAAAAATCTCCAGGGAAGAGGTCAGAGCTTAAAATAAATGATGATTTATTGTTTATTTAACTAATTTTCCCCTCAGATCTTAAATGTTAAACCCCATGCGCCCAAAACCTGAATGCTTTATATTTCTGAAAGAGATAATAAATCTATATATAAAAATCAAAAAGTGTTTGTTTGTGGTGGGATTTATGGTGAAGCGTTGTTCCTTATACAACACCGTTTCACCAATCTGCACCGAATTGTGCATAGGTGTCTGTTAGGACCTGCCAGACATTACTGGCTACATGACATTTGGACACACCACCCCTTTCCTCAGATTTCAGCAAAGTCAACATTTATTTTTTGGTTTGTGGGTTGGCGAAGTGTTGTTCCTTATACAATTCCACACCGTTTTACCAATCTGCACCAAATTGGGCATAGTTATCCGCTAGGACCCACCAGACATTACTGGCTACATGACAGTTGGACACCGTACCCCGTTTCCCGGATTTTAGCACAAGTCCACATTTATTTGTGGGTTTGTGGCTTGGCAAAGCATTGTTCCTTATACAATTCCACACTGTTTCACCAATCTGCACCAAATTGTGCATAGTTACCTGTTAGCCTGAAATCGGTGAAACATCAATGTGGTCATAGAAGGACCAGTTCCGACGCGAGAAACAAAACTTGAGGTCCAGGCCCTAGGATGCACGGTTTCCAAGATATTTGCACCGCAGTGAACTGCACCACACCAGGGTGAATCGACCAGTGGGGAGAGAGCAAAGAATATCCCAGTATGCAGCAGCACACCAACTCTCAACCCCCCACCCAATGTCTGCTCTGGAGTATGCCAGCCAGCCACACGCATCCATTATCAGCGCAGTTTACTTCAGGGTGCAAAGCACATCAAGCGATAAGCAAATCGGAACAGCGACCTACAGGATCAGTGTTATTATGTCTGTCTACCGAACCCATTTGGAGAACGGGTACTTCTACTAGTAAACTATAAAACTGAGATTTAATATTATATATATATGGGCTTGCAGTGTTATCAACCAAGAGGTTGCTACTGTATTTTACAGCAACACTAAGCAACTACAAATTATTATTTTCTAATGAACAAATATATAGCCACAACAGTATCTGCATAGATCAACTGGTAGGTCAACTACCACATATAGAATTGGACTGGTCTACAGGGAATTTAGGAGCCTCCCATGTCAGGCACCTTCGACAGGTGGTGAGAGTTGGGTAAGAGACAGTCACACTTCAGGTTAGCCTCAGAAACACCAGGATAGCTGATGCAGGCTGCGTCACATGTTAGGTGGGAGCTCCTTCAACAGGTGGCGAGAGCTGGGTAAGAGACAGTCACACTTCAGGTTAGCCTCAGAAACACCAGGATAGCTGGTGCAGGCTCAGTCAAATGTTAGGTGGTTGCTCCTGGAAGCACTTAAGGGCTGGGCCCGAAAAGATCATCTAAGACTCATCTATGAAAATATGATCGGACGAAGCAGAGTAAGTCACTTCTCACGTGAATCTTAGAAAGGTCAGTAGGGCTGCTGAAGAGTCAGTCACATGTCATGCCGCTACTACTGAAAGGCCTGTAGGCATGAGTGAGAGCTAGCGTAAGTCGTAGTCATCATTCAAAAGGTAATCGAGGTGGCGGAGAGTTAGTCACTTGTTCGGCCAACCAATGTTAGCAGTTGCTTTAGTGACAGTCACAGTAGGTCGTTCAGTCTTTGCCAATGGTATGTTATACGTTGACCAGGGACGTATTGGGAACTTTAAGTAAAGTGGATGGCCCGTTTTATCCTTTCATCCTTCCGAGGTCAAGTCATGGACTTCATTTAGGGGTTCCCCTGTGGTCTCCCTCACTACCCCTAAAAAAAAGATTGAGGCTCATGGGCTTTGGCCAGCACCATGTGGCTCTTTGTTTCTGGAGTGGCTGGTATTCTAATAGTTATAGCAAGTAAGGTAGCTCAGTGGGTTGAGCACTGACTGCTGCAATGTGTGTGTGATCTAGAGGTTCGACACCCTGCAAGGTCAACTCAGCCTTTCATCCTGCTGAGGTTGATAAAGGAGTACCAATAGAGGTTGGGTGATATTGTATGTATATTTGTTCTATATTAAGCGCTTAAGCGTAAGTGCTATATAATACCACATCATTATCGTTTGACCTTGAACATCTGCTTGCATTCACAGTGATTTGGTAATATGGGCCTATACGCACTGATATAAACGATACATATGGTGATCCATTCTTGTATGAAATGTATATCACTTTACAGTGATATCGTAACCATATTGTTCATAGTGTACTTAGAAACCATGCTATGTGATGCTACTTCCTGTTTTGTGGAGGGGTAAAAGGTTGTGTTCCATCGCTTCCTGTCATGTCTCACTTCGGGGTGGGGTCAAATGACATCACTTCCTGTTATGTCATCAGAGGTCAAGGGTCGTGTGATGTCACTTCCGTGCCCCTGGCATTTTGGTGAAATGACGTCCCTGGGTCAAGTACCACTAATATAAAATGGTGGAATAGTAACACTTGTCCTTACAGTCCTTGAAGGTGGACTTTGGCATAAAGCGCTTTATAAGAGCACACTATTATTATAAGTTAATGTGGTTAAGGTTGGTCACAGCGCTCACTAATTTTCTTCTGGGACTTCTCATTATACCATCTGATTCTGTGGCCATATTGTCATTTTCTGTGATCTGAGCTGGATCGCGCATATCATTTCATTTCCAGTGATCTCATCACGTCAAAAACATGCTATTTCTTGTGGTAGTGACTCAGCCAATCGCTACTTTAAAGCCTGAAAACCCCACCACATTTGGTCACAGAATGCTGGGAAGTGTGTGGCCCACACCACAATGTTGTTGATAGCCCAATAATGTGCAATGTTAAAAGAAATGAACGGCAGTAAGGAGAGATTGTGTTTTGGGTAAAAACGTCAACATTCCATAAGGCAGCGAAGATAGTGCGGGCGACCCACCTATTCCAAGGGAAGAGCTCGACGCATAAGGCTCAGAATCTGAGCTGTGGCCCACATTCATTCAATAATGTATAAAGAATGAATAACTGTACATGATGTATAAAAGCAAGTCCTCACCATGTATTATTCCGTCGTCGATGTGCCGACTGGTGCCTTGCCTGTTATTCTCATTTACGGGGTTTCTGATCCTTGCACTCGCCTTGCTAGGTCGATAAATGCAATGAATGCTTGGACAGGCTGCCGAGTGAGATTGCAAAAGAGTGGCACATGTCTGCGACAATGCAACCGCGGAAAGGCGGCAGCACTAGGAGAAGAACTGGTGATGGGGGGTGGCGGTGCAGGCCTAGGGGAGCTTGTAAATCGGGATGTGGTTCCCCGAATCCCCTGCTGCCTGGAAAGTAGTGACATGGTATTGACCGGTGCCCCTTGATGAGTCATTCAGTACTTTACACCAACTCGCATCGGAAGAGTCAAGGACAGAAACAATAAACAAACTCAAAAAGGACTTGGTCTCCATCGGACACCTGGGGTGGGGTGATGGGCAACAGAGGAGAGATGGCAAAGGTACATTGTGAGACAATATATGGCAAACTCGGTCTCCATAAGACACATGGGGGGAGGCGGTAGGCAATAGTGCAGAGTTTGCATGGGTACATGGTGAGAAAATATAGGGCCTAACATGGTCTCCATAAGACATATGGGGGGTGTGATTGGTGGAAGGCAATAGTGCAGAGATTGCATGGGTACATTGTGAGAAAATATAGGGCCCGACTTGGTCTCCATAAGACAAATGGGGGTAAGGTGGTGGGCAATGGAGCAGAGATGGCAAAGGTACCATTTTTTTTGGGGGGGGTTTAAAAATTAAATAAATATTTGTGGGTGAAAGGGAATAAGTTAAAAAAAGGGAGAGTTTGGGGGTGTAACCCCCCCTAAAAAAAAAGAATAAATGATTTTTTTTTTGATAAAAAACGGCGATGAAAAGTCCCGCGACGAAATATCCCGCGGCAAAATAACATAGAACCATTGTGAGAACCTATAGGGCAATCTTGGTCTCAATAAGACACATGGGGGTGCGGTGGTGGGCAGTCGTGCAGAGATTGCATGGGTACATGGTGAGAAAATATAAAGCCTGACCTGGTTTCCATAAGACAAATGTTTGTGAGGTGGTAGGCAATAGTGCATAGATTGCATGGGTACATTGTGAGGAAATATTGGGCCCAATTTGGTCTCTATAAAACACATGGGGGTGTGGTGGTGGGCAATAGTACAGAGATTGCATGGGTGCATTGTGAGAAATTATAGAGCCTAGCTTGGTCTCCATAAGACACATGACGGTGCGGTGGTGGGCAGTAGTGCAGACATTGCAGAGGTACACTGTGAGAAAATATAGGGCTGGTGAGGTGGTGGGCAACAGTGCAGAGATTGCATGGGCACATGGTGAGAAAATATAGGGCCTAACCTGGTCTCCATAAAACATATGGGGGGCGATAGGTGGTAGGCAATAGTGCAGAGATTGCATGGGTACATTGTGAGAACATATAGGGCCCAGCTTGATCTCCATAAGACACATGGGGTGAGGTGGTAGGCAATAGTGCAGAAATTGCATGGGTACATTGTGAGAACATATAGGGCCCAACTTGGTCTCCATAAGACACATGGGGGTGTGCTGGTAGGCAACAGTGCAGAGATTGCATGGGTACATTGTGAGAAACTATAGGGCCTGACTTGGTCTCCATAAGACACATGGGGGTGAGGCAGTGGGCAATGGTGCAGAGATGGCAAAGGTACATTGTGAGAACCTATAGGGCAATCTTGGTCTCCATAAGACACATAGGGGTGCGGTGGTGGGCAGTCGTGCAGAGATTGCATGGGTATATAGTGAGAAAATATAGAGCCTGACCTGGTCTCCACAAGACACATCGTTGTGAGGTGGTAGGCAATCGTGCAGAGATTGCATGGATACATTGTGAGGAAATATTGGGCCCAACTTGGTCTCCGTAAGACACATCGGGGTGCGGTGGTGGGCAGTAGTGCAGAGATTGCACAGGTACACTGTGAGAAAATATAGGGCCTGACATATGGCGGGTGAGGAGGTGGGCAACAGTGCAGAGATTGCATGGGCACATGGTGAGAAAATATAGGGCCTAACCTGGTCTCCATAAAACATATGGGGGGCGATTGGTGGTAGGCAATAGTGCAGAGATTGTATGGGTACATTGTGAGAACATATAGGGCCCAACTCGGTCTCCATAAGACACATGGGGTGAGGTGGTAGGCAATAGTGCAGAAATTGCATGGGCACATTGTGAGAACATATAGGGCCCAACTTGGTCTCCATAAGACACATGGGGTGAGGTGGTAGGCAATAGTGCAGAAATTGCATGGGTACATTGTGAGAACCTATAGGGCAATCTTGGTCTCCATAAGCCACATAGGGGTGCGGTGGTGGGCAGTCGTGCAGAGATTGCATGGGTATATGGTGAGAAAATATAGAGCCTGACCTGGTCTCCACAAGACACATCGGTGTGAGGTGGTAGGCAATAGTGCAGAGATTGCATGGGTACATTGTGAGGAAATATTGGGCCCAACTTGGTCTCCGTAAAACACATGGGGGTGCGGTGGTGGGCAGTAGTGCAGAGATTGCACAGGTACACTGTCAGAAAATATAGGGCCTGACATATGGCAGGTGAGGAGGTGGGCAACAGTGCAGAGATTGCATGGGCACATGGTGAGAAAATATAGGGCCTAACCTGGTCTCCATAAAACATATGGGGGGCGATTGGTGGTAGGCAATAGTTCAGAGATTGCATGGGTACATTGTGAGAAACTATAGGGCCTGACTTGGTCTCCATAGGACACATGGGGGTGAGGCAGTGGGCAATGGTGCAGAGATGGCAAAGGTACATTGTGAGAACCTATAGGGCAATCTTGGTCTCCATAAGACACATAGGGGTGCGGTGGTGGGCATTCGTGCAGAGATTGCATGGGTATATGGTGAGAAAATATAGAGCCTGACCTGGTCTCCACAAGACACATCGGTGTGAGGTGGTAGGCAATCATGCAGAGATTGCATGGGTACATTGTGAGGAAATATTGGGCCCAACTTGGTCTCCGTAAGACACATGGGGGTGCGGTGGTGGGCAGTAGTGCAGAGATTGCACAGGTACACTGTGAGAAAATATAGGGCCTGACATATGGCGGGTGAGGAGGTGAGCAACAGTGCAGAGATTGCATGGGCACATGGTGAGAAAATATAGGGCCTAACCTGGTCTCCATAAAACATATGGGGGGCGATTGGTGGTAGGCAATAGTGCAGAGATTGTATGGGTACATTGTGAGAACATATAGGGCCCAACTCGGTCTCCATAAGACACATGGGGTGAGGTGGTAGGCAATAGTGCAGAAATTGCACGGGTACATTGTGAGAACATATAGGGCCCAACTTGGTCTCCATAAGACACATGGGGTGAGGTGGTAGGCAATAGTGCAGAAATTGCATGGGTACATTGTGAGAACCTAGAGGGCAATCTGTGTCTCCATAAGCCACATAGGGGTGCGGTGGTGGGCAGTCGTGCTGAGATTGCATGGGTATATGGTGTGAAAATATAGAGCCTGACCTGGTCTCCACAAGACACATCGGTGTGAGGTGGTAGGCAATAGTGCAGAGATTGCATGGGTACATTGTGAGGAAATATTGGGCCCAACTTGGTCTCCGTAAAACACATGGGGGTGCGGTGGTGGGCAGTAGTGCAGAGATTGCACAGGTACACTGTGAGAAAATATAGGGCCTGACATATGGCGGGTGAGGAGGTGGGCAACAGTGCAGAGATTGCATGGGCACATGGTGAGAAAATATAGGGCCTAACCTGGTCTCCATAAAACATATGGGGGGCGATTGGTGGTAGGCAATAGTACAGAGATTGCATGGGTACATTGTGAGAAACTATAGGGCCTGACTTGGTCTCCGTAGGACACATGGGGGTGAGGCAGTGGGCAATGGTGCAGAGATGGCAAAGGTACATTGTGAGAACCTATAGGGCAATCTTGGTCTCCATAAGACACATAGGGGTGCGGTGGTGGGCAGTCGTGCAGAGATTGCATGGGTATATGGTGAGAAAATATAGAGCCTGACCTGGTCTCCACAAGACACATCGGTGTGAGGTGGTAGGCAATCGTGCAGAGATTGCATGGGTACATTGTGAGGAAATATTGGGCCCAACTTGGTCTCCGTAAGACACATGGGGGTGCGGTGGTGGGCAGTAGTGCAGAGATTGCACAGGTACACTGTGAGAAAATATAGGGCCTAACCTGGTCTCCATAAAACATATGGGGGGCAATTGGTGGTAGGCAATAGTGCAGAGATTGTATGAGTACATTGTGAGAACATATAGGGCCCAACTCGGTCTCCATAAGACACATGGGGTGAGGTGGTAGGCAATAGTGCAGAAATTGCATGGGTACATTGTGAGAACATATAGGGCCCAACTTGGTCTCCATAAGACACATGGGGTGAGGTGGTAGGCAATAGTGCAGAAATTGCATGGGTACATTGTGAGAACCTATAGGGCAATCTGGGTCTCCATAAGCCACATAGGGGTGCGGTGGTGGGCAGTCGTGCAGAGATTGCATGGGTATATGGTGAGAAAATATAGAGCCTGACCTGGTCTCCACAAGACACATCGGTGTGAGGTGGTAGGCAATAGTGCAGAGATTGCATGGGTACATTGTGAGGAAATATTGGGCCCAACTTGGTCTCCGTAAAACACATGGGGGTGCGGTGGTGGGCAGTAGTGCAGAGATTGCACAGGTACACTGTGAGAAAATATAGGGCCTGACATATGGCGGGTGAGTAGGTGGGCAACAGTGCAGAGATTGCATGGGCACATGGTGAGAAAATATAGGGCCTAACCTGGTCTCCATAAAACATATGGGGGGCGATTGGTGGTAGGCAATAGTGCAGAGATTGCTTGGGTACATTGTGAGAAACTATAGGGCCTGACTTGGTCTCCATAAGACACATGGGGGTGAGGCAGTGGGCAGTGGTGCAGAGATGGCAAAGGTACATTGTGAGAACCTGTAGGGCAATCTTGGTCTCCATAAGACACATAGGGGTGCGGTGGTGGGCAGTCGTGCAGAGATTGCATGGGTATATGGTGAGAAAATATAGAGCCTGACCTGGTCTCCACAAGACACATCGGTGTGAGGTGGTAGGCAATCGTGCAGAGATTGCATGGGTACATTGTGAGGAAATATTGGGCCCAACTTGGTCTCCGTAAGACACATGGGGGTGCGGTGGTGGGCAGTAGTGCAGAGATTGCACAGGTAGACTGTGAGAAAATATAGGGCCTGACATATGGCGGGTGAGGAGGTGGGCAACAGTGCAGAGATTGCATGGGCACATGGTGAGAAAATATAGGGCCTAACCTGGTCTCCATAAAACATATGGGGGGCGATTGGTGGTAGGCAATAGTGCAGAGATTGCTTGGGTACATTGTGAGAAACTATAGGGCCTGACTTGGTCTCCATAAGACACATGGGGGTGAGGCAGTGGGCAATGGTGCAGAGATGGCAAAGGTACATTGTGAGAACGAACCTGTAGGGCAATCTTGGTCTCCATAAGACACATAGGGGTGCAGTGGTGGGCAGTCGTGCAGAGATTGCATGGGTATATGGTGAGAAAATATAGAGCCTGACCTGGTCTCCACAAGACACATCGTTGTGAGGTGGTAGGCAATCGTGCAGAGATTGCATGGGTACATTGTGAGGAAATATTGGGCCCAACTTGGTCTCCGTAAGACCACATGTGGGTGCGGTGGTGGGCAGTAGTGCAGAGATTGCACAGGTACACTGTGAGAAAATATAGGGCCTGACATATGGCGGGTGAGGAGGTGGGCAACAGTGCAGAGATTGCATGGGCACATGGTGAGAAAATATAGGGCCTAACCTGGTCTCCATAAAACATATGGGGGGCGATTGGTGGTAGGCAATAGTGCAGAGATTGTATGGGTACATTGTGAGAACATATAGGGCCCAACTCGGTCTCCATAAGACACATGGGGTGAGGTGGTAGGCAATAGTGCAGAAATTGCATGGGTACATTGTGAGAACATATAGGGCCCAACTTGGTCTCCATAAGACACATGGGGTGAGGTGGTAGGCAATAATGCAGAAATTGCATGGGTACATTGTGAGAACCTAAAGGGCAATCTTGGTCTCCATAAGCCACATAGGGGTGCGGTGGTGGGCAGTCGTGCAGAGATTGCATGGGTATATGGTGAGAAAATATAGAGCCTGACCTGGTCTCCACAAGACACATCGTTGTGAGGTGGTAGGCAATCGTGCAGAGATTGCATGGGTACATTGTGAGGAAATATTGGGCCCAACTTGGTCTCCGTAAGACCACATGTGGGTGCGGTGGTGGGCAGTAGTGCAGAGATTGCACAGGTACACTGTGAGAAAATATAGGGCCTGACATATGGCGAGTGAGGAGGTGGGCAACAGTGCAGAGATTGCATGGGCACATGGTGAGAAAATATAGGGCCTAACCTAGTCTCCATAAAACATATGGAGGGCGATTGGTGGTAGGCAATAGTGCAGAGATTGTATGGGTACATTGTGAGAACATATAGGGCCCAACTCGGTCTCCATAAAACACATGGGGTGAGGTGGTAGGCAATAGTGCAGAAATTGCATGGGTACATTGTGAGAACATATAGGGCCCAACTTGGTCTCCATAAGACAAATGGGGTGAGGTGGTAGGCAATAATGCAGAAATTGCATGGGTACATTGTGAGAACCTAAAGGGCAATCTTGGTCTCCATAAGCCACATAGGGGTGCGGTGGTGGGCAGTCGTGCAGAGATTGCATGGGTATATGGTGAGAAAATATAGAGCCTGACCTGGTCTCCACAAGACACATCGGTGTGAGGTGGTAGGCAATAGTGCAGAGATTGCATGGGTACATTGTGAGGAAATATTGGGCCCAACTTGGTCTCCGTAAAACACATGGGGGTGCGGTGGTGGGCAGTAGTGCAGAGATTGCACAGGTACACTGTGAGAAAATATAGGGCCTGACATATGGCGGGAGAGGAGGTGGGCAACAGTGCAGAGAATGCATGGGCACATGGTGAGAAAATATAGGGCCTAACCTGGTCTCCATAAAACATATGGGGGGCGATTGGTGGTAGGCAATAGTGCAGAGATTGCATGGGTACATTGTGAGAAACTATGGGGCCTGACTTGGTCTCCATAAGACACATGGGGGTGAGGCAGTGGGCAATGGTGCAGAGATGGCAAAGGTACATTGTGAGAACCTATAGGGCAATCTTGGTCTCCATAAGACACATAGGGGTGCGGTGGTGGGCAGTCGTGCAGAGATTGCATGGGTATATGGTGAGAAAATATGGAGCCTGACCTGGTCTCCACAAGACACATCGTTGTGAGGTGGTAGGCAATCGTGCAGAGATTGCATGGGTACATTGTGAGGAAATATTGGGCCCAACTTGGTCTCCGTAAGACACATGGGGGTGCGGTGGTGGGCAGTAGTGCAGAGATTGCACAGGTACAATGTGAGAAAATATAGGGCCTGACATATGGCGGGTGAGGAGGTGGGCAACAGTGCAGAGATTGCATGGGCACATGGTGAGAAAATATAGGGCCTAACCTGGTCTCCATAAAACATATGGGGGGCGATTGGTGGTAGGCAATAGTGCAGAGATTGTATGGGTACATTGTGAGAACATATAGGGCCCAACTCGGTCTCCATAAGACACATAGGGCGAGGTGGTAGGCAATAGTGCAGAAATTGCATGGGTACATTGTGACAACATATAGGGCCCAACTTGGTCTCCATAAGACACATGGGGTGAGGTGGTAGGCAATAGTGCAGAAATTGCATGGGTACATTGTGAGAACCTATAGGGCAATCTTGGTCTCCATAAGCCACATAGGGGTGTGGTGGTGGGCAGTCGTGCAGAGATTGCATGGTTATATGGTGAGAAAATATAGAGCCTGACCTGGTCTCCACAAGACACATCGGTGTGAGGTGGTAGGCAATAGTGCAGAGATTGCATGGGTACATTGTGAGGAAATATTGGGCCCAACTTGGTCTCCGTAAAACACATGGGGGTGCGGTGGTGGGCAGTAGTGCAGAGATTGCACAGGTACACTGTGAGAAAATATAGGGCCTGACATATGGCGGGTGAGGAGGTGGGCAACAGTGCAGAGATTGCATGGGCACATGGTGAGAAAATATAGGGCCTAACCTGGTCTCCATAAAACATATGGGGGGCGATTGGTGGTAGGCAATAGTGCAGAGATTGTATGGGTACATTGTGAGAACATATAGGGCCCAACTCGGTCTCCATAAGACACATGGGGTGAGGTGGTAGGCAATAGTGCAGAAATTGCACGGGTACATTGTGAGAACATATAGGGCCCAACTTGGTCTCCATAAGACACATGGGGTGAGGTGGTAGGCAATAGTGCAGAAATTGCATGGGTACATTGTGAGAACCTATAGGGCAATCTGGGTCTCCATAAGCCACATAGGGGTGCGGTGGTGGGCAGTCGTGCAGAGATTGCATGGGTATATGGTGAGAAAATATAGAGCCTGACCTGGTCTCCACAAGACACATCGGTGTGAGGTGGTAGGCAATAGTGCAGAGATTGCATGGGTACATTGTGAGGAAATATTGGGCCCAACTTGGTCTCCGTAAAACACATGGGGGTGCGGTGGTGGGCAGTAGTGCAGAGATTGCACAGGTACACTGTGAGAAAATATAGGGCCTGACATATGGCGGGTGAGTAGGTGGGCAACAGTGCAGAGATTGCATGGGCACATGGTGAGAAAATATAGGGCCTAACCTGGTCTCCATAAAACATATGGGGGGCGATTGGTGGTAGGCAATAGTGCAGAGATTGCTTGGGTACATTGTGAGAAACTATAGGGCCTGACTTGGTCTCCATAAGACACATGGGGGTGAGGCAGTGGGCAGTGGTGCAGAGATGGCAAAGGTACATTGTGAGAACCTGTAGGGCAATCTTGGTCTCCATAAGACACATAGGGGTGCGGTGGTGGGCAGTCGTGCAGAGATTGCATGGGTATATGGTGAGAAAATATAGAGCCTGACCTGGTCTCCACAAGACACATCGGTGTGAGGTGGTAGGCAATCGTGCAGAGATTGCATGGGTACATTGTGAGGAAATATTGGGCCCAACTTGGTCTCCGTAAGACACATGGGGGTGCGGTGGTGGGCAGTAGTGCAGAGATTGCACAGGTACACTGTGAGAAAATATAGGGCCTAACCTGGTCTCCATAAAACATATGGGGGGCAATTGGTGGTAGGCAATAGTGCAGAGATTGTATGAGTACATTGTGAGAACATATAGGGCCCAACTCGGTCTCCATAAGACACATGGGGTGAGGTGGTAGGCAATAGTGCAGAAATTGCATGGGTACATTGTGAGAACATATAGGGCCCAACTTGGTCTCCATAAGACACATGGGGTGAGATGGTAGGCAATAGTGCAGAAATTGCATGGGTACATTGTGAGAACCTATAGGGCAATCTGGGTCTCCATAAGCCACATAGGGGTGCGGTGGTGGGCAGTCGTGCAGAGATTGCATGGGTATATGGTGAGAAAATATAGAGCCTGACCTGGTCTCCACAAGACACATCGGTGTGAGGTGGTAGGCAATAGTGCAGAGATTGCATGGGTACATTGTGAGGAAATATTGGGCCCAACTTGGTCTCCGTAAAACACATGGGGGTGCGGTGGTGGGCAGTAGTGCAGAGATTGCACAGGTACACTGTGAGAAAATATAGGGCCTGACATATGGCGGGTGAGTAGGTGGGCAACAGTGCAGAGATTGCATGGGCACATGGTGAGAAAATATAGGGCCTAACCTGGTCTCCATAAAACATATGGGGGGCGATTGGTGGTAGGCAATAGTGCAGAGATTGCTTGGGTACATTGTGAGAAACTATAGGGCCTGACTTGGTCTCCATAAGACACATGGGGGTGAGGCAGTGGGCAGTGGTGCAGAGATGGCAAAGGTACATTGTGAGAACCTGTAGGGCAATCTTGGTCTCCATAAGACACATAGGGGTGCGGTGGTGGGCAGTCGTGCAGAGATTGCATGGGTATATGGTGAGAAAATATAGAGCCTGACCTGGTCTCCATCAGACACATCGGTGTGAGGTGGTAGGCAATCGTGCAGAGATTGCATGGGTACATTGTGAGGAAATATTGGGCCCAACTTGGTCTCCGTAAGACACATGGGGGTGCGGTGGTGGGCAGTAGTGCAGAGATTGCACAGGTAGACTGTGAGAAAATATAGGGCCTGACATATGGCGGGTGAGGAGGTGGGCAACAGTGCAGAGATTCCAGGGGCACATGGTGAGAAAATATAGGGCCTAACCTGGTCTCCATAAAACATATGGGGGGCGATTGGTGGTAGGCAATAGTGCAGAGATTGCTTGGGTACATTGTGAGAAACTATAGGGCCTGACTTGGTCTCCATAAGACACATGGGGGTGAGGCAGTGGGCAATGGTGCAGAGATGGCAAAGGTACATTGTGAGAACGAACCTGTAGGGCAATCTTGGTCTCCATAAGACACATAGGGGTGCAGTGGTGGGCAGTCGTGCAGAGATTGCATGGGTATATGGTGAGAAAATATAGAGCCTGACCTGGTCTCCACAAGACACATCGTTGTGAGGTGGTAGGCAATCGTGCAGAGATTGCATGGGTACATTGTGAGGAAATATTGGGCCCAACTTGGTCTCCGTAAGACCACATGTGGGTGCGGTGGTGGGCAGTAGTGCAGAGATTGCACAGGTACACTGTGAGAAAATATAGGGCCTGACATATGGCGGGTGAGGAGGTGGGCAACAGTGCAGAGATTGCATGGGCACATGGTGAGAAAATATAGGGCCTAACCTGGTCTCCATAAAACATATGGGGGGCGATTGTTGGTAGGCAATAGTGCAGAGATTGTATGGGTACATTGTGAGAACATATAGGGCCCAACTCGGTCTCCATAAGACACATGGGGTGAGGTGGTAGGCAATAGTGCAGAAATTGCATGGGTACATTGTGAGAACATATAGGGCCCAACTTGGTCTCCATAAGACACATGGGGTGAGGTGGTAGGCAATAATGCAGAAATTGCATGGGTACATTGTGAGAACCTAAAGGGCAATCTTGGTCTCCATAAGCCACATAGGGGTGCGGTGGTGGGCAGTCGTGCAGAGATTGCATGGGTATATGGTGAGAAAATATAGAGCCTGACCTGGTCTCCACAAGACACATCGTTGTGAGGTGGTAGGCAATCGTGCAGAGATTGCATGGGTACATTGTGAGGAAATATTGGGCCCAACTTGGTCTCCGTAAGACCACATGTGGGTGCGGTGGTGGGCAGTAGTGCAGAGATTGCACAGGTACACTGTGAGAAAATATAGGGCCTGACATATGGCGGGTGAGGAGGTGGGCAACAGTGCAGAGATTGCATGGGCACATGGTGAGAAAATATAGGGCCTAACCTGGTCTCCATAAAACATATGGAGGGCGATTGGTGGTAGGCAATAGTGCAGAGATTGTATGGGTACATTGTGAGAACATATAGGGCCCAACTCGGTCTCCATAAAACACATGGGGTGAGGTGGTAGGCAATAGTGCAGAAATTGCATGGGTACATTGTGAGAACATATAGGGCCCAACTTGGTCTCCATAAGACAAATGGGGTGAGGTGGTAGGCAATAATGCAGAAATTGCATGGGTACATTGTGAGAACCTAAAGGGCAATCTTGGTCTCCATAAGCCACATAGGGGTGCGGTGGTGGGCAGTCGTGCAGAGATTGCATGGGTATATGGTGAGAAAATATAGAGCCTGACCTGGTCTCCACAAGACACATCGGTGTGAGGTGGTAGGCAATAGTGCAGAGATTGCATGGGTACATTGTGAGGAAATATTGGGCCCAACTTGGTCTCCGTAAAACACATGGGGGTGCGGTGGTGGGCAGTAGTGCAGAGATTGCACAGGTACACTGTGAGAAAATATAGGGCCTGACATATGGCGGGTGAGGAGGTGGGCAACAGTGCAGAGAATGCATGGGCACATGGTGAGAAAATATAGGGCCTAACCTGGTCTCCATAAAACATATGGGGGGCGATTGGTGGTAGGCAATAGTGCAGAGATTGCATGGGTACATTGTGAGAAACTATGGGGCCTGACTTGGTCTCCATAAGACACATGGGGGTGAGGCAGTGGGCAATGGTGCAGAGATGGCAAAGGTACATTGTGAGAACCTATAGGGCAATCTTGGTCTCCATAAGACACATAGGGGTGCGGTGGTGGGCAGTCGTGCAGAGATTGCATGGGTATATGGTGAGAAAATATGGAGCCTGACCTGGTCTCCACAAGACACATCGTTGTGAGGTGGTAGGCAATCGTGCAGAGATTGCATGGGTACATTGTGAGGAAATATTGGGCCCAACTTGGTCTCCGTAAGACACATGGGGGTGCGGTGGTGGGCAGTAGTGCAGAGATTGCACAGGTACAATGTGAGAAAATATAGGGCCTGACATATGGCGGGTGAGGAGGTGGGCAACAGTGCAGAGATTGCATGGGCACATGGTGAGAAAACATAGGGCCTAACCTGGTCTCCATAAAACATATGGGGGGCGATTGGTGGTAGGCAATAGTGCAGAGATTGTATGGGTACATTGAGAGAACATATAGGGCCCAACTCGGTCTCCATAAGACACATAGGGCGAGGTGGTAGGCAATAGTGCAGAAATTGCATGGGTACATTGTGACAACATATAGGGCCCAACTTGGTCTCCATAAGACACATGGGGTGAGGTGGTAGGCAATAGTGCAGAAATTGCATGGGTACATTGTGAGAACCTATAGGGCAATCTTGGTCTCCATAAGCCACATAGGGGTGTGGTGGTGGGCAGTCGTGCAGAGATTGCATGGGTATATGGTGAGAAAATATAGAGCCTGACCTGGTCTCCACAAGACACATCGGTGTGAGGTGGTAGGCAATAGTGCAGAGATTGCATGGGTACATTGTGAGGAAATATTGGGCCCAACTTGGTCTCCGTAAAATACATGGGGGTGCGGTGGTGGGCAGTAGTGCAGAGATTGCACAGGTACACTGTGAGAAAATATAGGGCCTGACATATGGCGGGTGAGGAGGTGGGCAACAGTGCAGAGATTGCATGGGCACATGGTAAGAAAATATAGGGCCTAACCTGGTCGCCATAAAACATATGGGGGGCGATTGGTGGTAGGCAATAGTGCAGAGATTGCATGGGTACATTGTGAGAAACTATAGGGCCTGACTTGGTCTCCATAGGACACATGGGGGTGAGGCAGAGGGCAATGGTGCAGAGATGGCAAAGGTACATTGTGAGAACCTATAGGGCAATCTTGGTCTCCATAAGACACATAGGGGTGCGGTGGTGGGCAGTCGTGCAGAGATTGCATGGGTATATGGTGAGAAAATATAGAGCCTGACCTGGTCTCCACAAGACACATCGGTGTGAGGTGGTAGGCAATCGTGCAGAGATTGCATGGGTACATTGTGAGGAAATATTGGGCCCAACTTGGTCTCCGTAAGACACATGGGGGTGCGGTGGTGGGCAGTAGTGCAGAGATTGCACAGGTACACTGTGAGAAAATATAGGGCCTGACATATGGCGGGTGAGGATGTGGGCAACAGTGCAGAGATTGAATGGGCACATGGTGAGAAAATATAGGGCCTAACCTGGTCTCCATAAAACATATGGGGGCAATTGGTGGTAGGCAATAGTGCAGAGATTGTATGAGTACATTGTGAGAACATATAGGGCCCAACTCGGTCTCCATAAGACACATGGGGTGTGGTGGTAGGCAATAGTGCAGAAATTGCATGGGTACATTGTGAGAACATATAGGGCCCAACTTGGTCTCCATAAGACACATGGGGTGAGGTGGTAGGCAATAGTGCAGAAATTGGATGGGTACATTGTGAGAACCTATAGGGCAATCTTGGTCTCCATAAGCCACATAGGGGTGCGGTGGTGGGCAGTCGTGCAGAGATTGCATGGGTATATGGTGAGAAAATATAGAGCCTGACCTGGTCTCCACAAGACACATCGGTGTGAGGTGGTAGGCAATAGTGCAGAGATTGCATGGGTACATTGTGAGGAAATATTGGGCCCAACTTGGTCTCCGTAAAACACATGGGGGTGCTGTGGTGGGCAGTAGTGCAGAGATTGCACAGGTACACTGTGAGAAAATATAGGGCCTGACATATGGCGGGTGAGGAGGTGGACAACAGTGCAGAGATTGCATGGGCACATGGTGAGAAAATATAGGGCCTAACCTGGTCTCCATAAAACATATGGGGGGCGATTGGTGGTAGGCAATAGTGCAGAGATTGCTTGGGTACATTGTGAGAAACTATAGGGCCTGACTTGGTCTCCATAAGACACATGGGGGTGAGGCAGTGGGCAGTGGTGCAGAGTTGGCAAAGGTACATTGTGAGAACCTGTAGGGCAATCTTGGTCTCCATAAGACACATAGGGGTGCGGTGGTGGGCAGTCGTGCAGAGATTGCATGGGTATATGGTGAGAAAATATAGAGCCTGACCTGGTCTCCACAAGACACATCGGTGTGAGGTGGTAGGCAATCGTGCAGAGATTGCATGGGTACATTGTGAGGAAATATTGGGCCCAACTTGGTCTCCGTAAGACACATGGGGGTGCGGTGGTGGGCAGTAGTGCAGAGATTGCACAGGTACACTGTGAGAAAATATAGGGCCGACATATGGCGGGTGAGGAGGTGGGCAACAGTGCAGAGATTGCATGGGCACATGGTGAGAAAATATAGGGCCTAACCTGGTCTCCATAAAACATATGGGGGGCGATTGGTGGTAGGCAATAGTGCAGAGATTGTATGGGTACATTGTGAGAACATATAGGGCCCAACTCGGTCTCCATAAGACACATGGGGTGAGGTGGTAGGCAATAGTGCAGAAATTGCATGGGTACATTGTGAGAACATATAGGGCCCAACTTGGTCTCCATAAGACACATGGGGTGAGGTGGTAGGCAATAGTGCAGAAATTGCATGGGTACATTGTGAGAACCTATAGGGCAATCTTGGTCTCCATAAGCCACATAGGCGTGTGGTGGTGGGCAGTCGTGCAGAGATTGCTTGGGTATATGGTGAGAAAATATAGAGCCTGACCTGGTCTCCACAAGACACATTGGTGTGAGGTGGTAGGCAATAGTGCAGAGATTGCATGGGTACATTGTGAGGAAATATTGGGCCCAACCTTGTCTCCGTAAAACACATGGGGGTGCGGTGGTGGGCAGTAGTGCAGAGATTGCACAGGTACACTGTGAGAAAATATAGGGCCTGACATATTTCGGGTGAGGAGGTGGGCAACAGTGCAGAGATTGCATGGGTATATGGTGAGAAAATATAGAGCCTGACCTGGTCTCCACAAGACACATCGGTGTGAGGTGGTAGGCAATCGTGCAGAGATTGCATGGGTACATTGTGAGGAAATATTGGGCCCAACTTGGTCTCCGTAAGACACATGGGGGTGCGGTGGTGGGCAGTAGTGCAGAGATTGCACAGGTACACTGTGAGAAAATATAGGGCCTGACATATGGCGGGTGAGGAGGTGGGCAACAGTGCAGAGATTGCATGGGCACATGGTGAGAAAATATAGGGCCTAACCTGGTCTCCATAAAACATATGGGGGCAATTGGTGGTAGGCAATAGTGCAGAGATTGTATGAGTACATTGTGAGAACATATAGGGCCCAACTCGGTCTCCATAAGACACATGGGGTGTGGTGGTAGGCAATAGTGCAGAAATTGCATGGGTACATTGTGAGAACATATAGGGCCCAATTTGGTCTCCATAAGACACATGGGGTGAGGTGGTAGGCAATAGTGCAGAAATTGCATGGGTACATTGTGAGAACCTATAGGGCAATCTTGGTCTCCATAAGCCACATAGGGGTGCGGTGGTGGGCAGTCGTGCAGAGATTGCATGGGTATATGGTGAGAAAATATAGAGCCTGACCTGGTCTCCACAAGACACATCGGTGTGAGGTGGTAGGCAATAGTGCAGAGATTGCACAGGTACACTGTGAGAAAATATAGGGCCTGACATATGGCGGGTGAGGAGGTGGACAACAGTGCAGAGATTGCATGGGCACATGGTGATAAAATATAGGGCCTAACCTGGTCTCCATAAAACATATGGGGGGCGATTGGTGGTAGGCAATAGTGCAGAGATTGCTTGGGTACATTGTGAGAAACTATAGGGCCTGACTTGGTCTCCATAAGACACATGGGGGTGAGGCAGTGGGCAGTGGTGCAGAGTTGGCAAAGGTACATTGTGAGAACCTGTAGGGCAATCTTGGTCTCCATAAGACACATAGGGGTGCGGTGGTGGGCAGTCGTGCAGAGATTGCATGGGTATATGGTGAGAAAATATAGAGCCTGACCTGGTCTCCACAAGACACATCGGTGTGAGGTGGTAGGCAATCGTGCAGAGATTGCATGGGTACATTGTGAGGAAATATTGGGCCCAACTTGGTCTCCGTAAGACACATGGGGGTGCGGTGGTGGGCAGTAGTGCAGAGATTGCACAGGTACACTGTGAGAAAATATAGGGCCGACATATGGCGGGTGAGGAGGTGGGCAACAGTGCAGAGATTGCATGGGCACATGGTGAGAAAATATAGGGCCTAACCTGGTCGCCATAAAACATATGGGGGGCGATTGGTGGTAGGCAATAGTGCAGAGATTGTATGGGTACATTGTGAGAACATATAGGGCCCAACTCGGTCTCCATAAGACACATGGGGTGAGGTGGTAGGCAATAGTGCAGAAATTGCATGGGTACATTGTGAGAACATATAGGGCCCAACTTGGTCTCCATAAGACACATGGGGTGAGGTGGTAGGCAATAGTGCAGAAATTGCATGGGTACATTGTGAGAACCTATAGGGCAATCTTGGTCTCCATAAGCCACATAGGCGTGTGGTGGTGGGCAGTCGTGCAGAGATTGCTTGGGTATATGGTGAGAAAATATAGAGCCTGACCTGGTCTCCACAAGACACATTGGTGTGAGGTGGTAGGCAATAGTGCAGAGATTGCATGGGTACATTGTGAGGAAATATTGGGCCCAACCTTGTCTCCGTAAAACACATGGGGGTGCGGTGGTGGGCAGTAGTGCAGAGATTGCACAGGTACACTGTGAGAAAATATAGGGCCTGACATATGGCGGGTGAGGAGGTGGGCAACAGTGCAGAGATTGCATGGGCACATGGTGAGAAAATATAGGGCCTAACCTGGTCTCCATAAAACATATGGGGGGCGATTGGTGGTAGGCAATAGTGCAGAGATTGCTTGGGTACATTGTGAGAAACTATAGGGCCTGACTTGGTCTCCATAAGACACATGGGGGTGAGGCAGTGGGCAGTGGTGCAGAGATGGCAAAGGTACATTGTGAGAACCTGTAGGGCAATCTTGGTCTCCATAAGACACATAGGGGTGCGGTGATGGGTAGTTGTGCAGAGATTGCATGGGTATATGGTGAGAAAATATAGAGCCTGACCTGGTCTCCACAAGACACATCGGTGTGAGGTGGTAGGCAATCGTGCAGAGATTGCATGGGTACATTGTGAGGAAATATTGGGCCCAACTTGGTCTCCGTAAGACACATGGGGGTGCGGTGGTGGGCAGTAGTGCAGAGATTGCACAGGTACACTGTGAGAAAATATAGGGCCTGACATATGGCGGGTGAGGAGGTGGGCAACAGTGCAGAGATTGCATGGGCACATGGTGAGAAAATATAGGGCCTAACCTGGTCTCCATAAAACATGGGGGGCGATTGGTGGTAGGCAATAGTGCAGAGATTCCATGGGTACATTGTGAGAACATATAGGGCCCAACTTGGTCTCCATAAGACACATGGGGTGAGGTGGTAGGCAACAGTGCAGAGATTGCATGGGCACATGGTGAGAAAATATAGGGCCTAACCTGGTCTCCATAAGACATATGAGGGGGGGTGATTGGTGGTTGGCAATAGTGCAGAGATTGCATTGGTACATTGGGAGAAAATATAGTGCCCGACTTGGTCTCCATAAGACACATGGGGGTGAGGCAGTGGGCAATGGTGCAGAGATGGCAAAGGTACATTGTGAGAACCTATAGGGCAATCTTGGTCTCCATAAAATACATAGGGGTGCGGTGGTGGGCAGTAGTGCACAGATTGCACAGGTACACTGTGAGAAAATATCGGCCTGACATATGGCGGGTGAGGTGGTGGGCAATAGTGCAGCGATTGCAGTGGTACATTGAGAGAAAATATAGGGTCTGACTTGGTCTCCATCTGACGCATGGGGCTGTGGTGATATGCAATAATGCAGATAATGGAAAGGTGCATTGTAAGAAAATATAGGGGCTATCAAGCCGTGCTATGTATGGGGCAGATTGTATGTTCCTGGTGGTCCATATCTGCAGTCAAATATTGTGTTTTCTTCTTTAGAAGCTAAAACAACGTCAATGGCCTGGCAAGTGAAGAGCTTGTGGCAAGCATCCAATGTAACAGTGCAAACTTTGCCCCAGCTTGCTTAGTTTTCTGAAGTGCCCTTGAAACTGAAGCGTTGTTTAAAAGCGCAGGGATGCAGGCTGGGGACAGAAAGCTGGCAAATAAAATGGGATTATTTTTAATGCCTTTTGCACTGTTAAGGGTGAGCTGCTCGCACCCCGAGATGTTGTGTATAGCTTTACCTCCGCTTCATTGCGGCCATGTGCTCAAAGAAGAAAATACTCATTATGGGATGGCGTCATTGACCAGCTACTATCCATGGTATGGAAGGCAACCGAGCGAACCGACATAACCAGTACACATAGGAGGTGTGGCTTCTGGTAAGCATTCGTCCAATTGGCCATGGCACAGTAATGTTTTACATCACAATGTGGATTATGGGTAAAAACGTAATCGTGTATTATTTCTCTCTGCCCCAAACCCTGGTGCCCCATTCGACGTCCAAGACCAGTGTGTCTTTCTTGAATTTCCTTTTAGCCAGTGCTGCTCCTGTTTCCACTGAAGGTGATTGTATGCCTTCATGACAAAGGAACTCTATGTCTGTAGTCATAGGATGAATTTTACAACCCATTGTATTCGGTATATGCTGTGAAATTTAGCTCGCATAAATAAGGGTATGTATGCGCTGTTTTTTTCAAAGGAAGCCCAGGTCTGGAATGGTGGTTTCCAAGTGAAATTGACCCGTAGGGTCACCATGAGGGCTTTTATTTAGCAAGTTATCCTTAGGGTGCTAGACTACCACATGACCTACAGTGCCAGGACTGCCGTAATACATACATATCACAAGAGTAAAATGGATCTTATTAGGGCGTAGTATATGTGCGTTCTAAGGGCACTCGATGGGTTACTGCATTATGGGAATAGTGACCTTGCTTAACCTCCATTGATCAAATTGGGTTTAAGCGGTTTACAGCAATGGTCTGAAAAACGAAACCCCATTACTGGAAACATGGTGTCCCGGTGACATGGAGTTAGGTGGTCACTAATGAAAGGCAAGAGTCTACGAGAGAGGTGGGCTGTAAAGGCCCCTTCCTCATAATCTTTCCAGAATGCCTCTCAACTTAAAGAAGGAGAAGCAAAAACAAAAAAGCTCAAACCGCTGTCTAATCTTAGCAGGCGAAGCAACCTTTTCCTTCCTGCCGGCCCGTGAGCTCTGCGGTTGTGAGGAGGCGATAAAATGTCCCCTGAGCCTGGAGATGAATGTAAAGTCTTTTAAGCTTGCAGGGAAGTGCAACAAAGGCTGGAGAAGAGCATTATGAAGGAGTAAATCCGCACACCACCGCCATTATCAACGGGACTCGGGCCCAGTCTGCTTTCCCCGCTAATGAAGGCCAAGATATGCACTTTCCTCCGGTCAGCGCTCTGTGGTGGATCCTGCACGGGATTTTCCTGGATGGATGGTGCGCCGGGGGTTTTCGTTCTTTATTAACTCCTTCCTCACTTTATTCTGTCTCATCACGCCCTGCTTTTCCACACGGTTAATAATAATTTTCAGCCAGATCCCTCCTGCTTCTAAGCACTGCAATAACAGATTTTATTATTACCCCATTTAATGTTACTCAGTATAGCTACTTTGGAAGGAGGAAAGGACAGATGCCCTCAATGCGCGATATGAACTTGTAAAGTGCAGGGCGCCCCATTTGAAAAGCACGCACTTTACTCATGAGCTGTTCACCAGGTGAAAAGCAAGTACTTTACACGTGTCATGAGCTGTTCACCAGGAAATAAGGCCTATCCTGGGAGCCTCCTACTCAGACATTCGTTGACGAGTGAGGTAAATTGTTTTGTAGAAATAGAGCTTATATATTAAGAAATTAGAGGCATTATAGTTTCCCAACCTTCAATGCTAGCAAACACCTGTAAAACAAGCATTGCAATGCCAACAGTTTTGGCTTTTGTATAGACACGGGAAAGGCACTGCCGTAGTGGTATTAACTGCCCATCAACGGTAGCAGCTGCAGAATGGTGCCAGTACCTGTGCATATAATAGCAGTGCCTTGCAAATGCCTAGTAAGTATACACAAGATAAAACTGTTGGCTTTGCTAATACTTGTTTTCCACAGGACATCAGCAGCGAAGGACAAGCGTGGTGCTTAAAAATTGAGTGGCTGAAGGCAGATCTAGTTAAGACATTTTTATTACACCAGTAACATGTTTACATCTCCAATTAAGTCCTTAACTCTCTGGTGACTGCTTTGAAAAAACACTGGCAGAAACTTCACACACAGCGTTTGATGGTAAGGCTTAAAAAGGTAGCTCAAAGAGATGCCAAGAGATGTGTCCTGAGCGCTCGTGACTTCCGCATGCTTTCTTCCAAAACCAATTCCTGATTCGGTCCTCAACTGCAGAGGGATTCTTTTCCTCAAAAACTCCAGACTGCTCTGACAGTACCTTTCCCTATTTGGCATCCCTCACAATGAGAGAAGATGGCCCGATAACAATGAACTGTATGAGATGGCCAAATTCAGGACTACCTGAGTATACATAATGTAGCAGGCCCTATGCTATCGGGTTTTCGGAGTGCACATAGCACTGAATTAACTCTATTAGATCTGAGGACTAACATACTTCAGCACATGGATAAGGGCGTTGCTTCATTGCTGATGCGCTTGGATCTTACGGCTGCTTTTGATTTGGTAGATCATACCACCTTAGCGGGCCGACTATTAGAGCGGGCAGCTTTCACTAAGGAAGCTGTCAGATGGGTGCTCTCCTTCCTGTCTGGTCGTACTGCTAAGGTTTTCTATGAGGATGCCATCTCAGAGGGGTATGCTCTAAACTGTGGTGTGCCACAGGGATCGTGCCTGTCTCCAAACCTTCTTAATATCTTTAGGCTCACATTGTTTGATCAGCGGGATGCTGAAGGTACCAAGCATGCTAACTATGCCGACGATACTCAGTGTCACTTCCCACACAGGCAATTACATCAAAGACACTGAGGTCATCAACGCTACATACAACCAAATTCATCTCTGGATGTTGCATAATGGCCTAGCCTTGAACAACTCCAAAACAGAGATCATGATCTTGGGCACTGCCTCTAAATTGCACAACCTGGATCAGGCCTACTCTTCATTTCAAATTGCAGACTGCCTTCTTCCTACTCTCAAGAAAGTGAAGACACTGGGAGTCACTATAGACCAAGAGCTCTCAATGAGGGCATACATCAGTGGCCTAGTGTCAAACTCACCTTACTACATTAAGCTGCTGGGACAAATTAGGCCATATCTTGGAGTTTCGAGTTGTGCCACCTTGGCTAGGGCAATCATAGGCAGCTGCGTGGACTACTGTGCCTGTATCCTACTAGGAGTTGGGAAAGGAGAACTAAACCGCCTACAAGTTGTGCAAAGCAACGCTGTGAGTTTGTGGTTGGTCTACACAAAACTGATCATGTGTCAGTAGCACATAAATCACTACATTAGTTACCTATAGCAAAAAAGGTCATGTTTCGTACCATATGTATTGCACATGCATGCCTTCATGGAAATAGACCTGCGTACCTTTCAGCACAGCCTAAATGGCTACCTGACAGACGCAGCCTAGATCCAATAACATGGTTCTACTGCAAATTCCCAAGGCTAGATTATCACAGGTAAAAATCGGATGCTCTTCAACGTCCATACCACGATTATGGAATGCTCTTCACCATGGCCTGAGGTTGTGCCCTAGCCTTCCCTGCTTTAAACACATACTGAAAACATTCCTGTTCAAATTAAATAGAGCTCTTCTATGTTATCCATGATTCCTGATCCTCTATCTGATTTTACATGTTGCATGTTGTCTGTCAGTCTTAGCGCTCCAATGCCTCAGGGCCTTTTTATTTTTTTTTTATTTTACATTTTTAAAGCGCTCACACAGCCCACAGACATCGAGGCGCTGTTACAGGAATTGTTTGTTTTTTGGATGCGTAATAGTTTTGTTTTTTTTTTTTGTCTTAGTTGCGTATTTATAACGCGCTTAAACACCCAGAAGTTTCTAAGCGCGGACCCGGGGATCAAACCTGTGTTGCTTCGTGTCGTCATGCTTCCAAGGCGTGCACGTTGCCGCTGAGCTATCCTCCCGGGATAACCTTTGTTATGGTGCTTTAGACATAAATTAAAAAATAAATAAAATTATGAATCAACTGCTGAAATTTCTACCTACTGTAGATCGCCTTTCTGGAGTTGGAAAAGATTTGAATAAGACTTGGGAGTCCAGTCCTGAAGAAGGTGGCTAATTTATTCATGCTGAAATGCAGTTCCTCAGCGTCAACCCTGGACTACTCGCAAAAATAATTTTGTGTACTTTTTTAGGTATTTTGTGTTATCTTGTGTTTTTCACCATTGGAACTATGTTTTTATAATGCAGTTCACATTGAAACCTGTATTAGCATTCTTGATAAACTGTTGATATGCAAGCCCTTGTTGAACTATTTTAAATCTGCGAAAATGATGCACCATGATTATTGAGACTTATGCTCAAATACAAAATTAAAAATGCTTGATTGATCAATGCACTAATAGTACACCTAACAATCTCAGATTTCTTGAATGAGATGCCAATATTTGTTGAATTAAATTTGTACAAAGACATTTCCAAATAGATATTGAATCATATACAGATAGGAACACCTCGCTTTATGTATCAAACTATTCTCCCCAGTTCCTACTAACGTATGGCCTTCCCCTCCTGTACCCTTGATTCTGGGCGACGAAGGACAGGAAGTGAGTGAGAATGGCCACAGGGATTACCATTTCCATGGGCAGTAGTGGATTGATAAATAACCGAACAACACCTACAAGCATTGATTCCCTCCTCATATGCCATTTCTCATAGCTGTACTCTAATGTAATAGTTTTGGCTTATAGGTGACACTTTAGCACCGCTTAATAGCCAAACCAATTAAATACTTGGAGCTGTCAAGGGCTTGAGGGCAGAGACATGCCCACAAAGCCAAGGGGAGAAAAGTGCACAAGAGACAGGAGTGTAAGAAATCCTGCAGACAAGAAAGGGTAGGCAATAACTACAGACAAGCAACTAAGGCAAGGCATAAAAAGGGTCAGGGATTACAAGTAAGACAAACACGTTAGGGTCCCAATTGTGGTGTACACAGAATGTGGGAAGAGTTTCCCACAGGGTCAGGAGAAACTCTTATCTTCTGAGCTGGTTACTATTACAGGGCTCTACTCTGAATGCTCATGGAAAGGAGCAGCAGTTGTGGGTGCCTGTGTCTGGACCCTAAGAAACAAACAAGGACAATTAGGTTTAGGGAGTACAATAGTAAGGCCCATTCCCAATGGGGGTATTTTATAAGCGAGTAAAAATGTTTTAACTGTAAATCAGGTTTTTGCACTAGGTATGTGTTTGCACCTAGTTATTCAGGCACATTAAAAGATACATGTTTAACTCTTCAGATTAGGCAGTAATAATAGCTGTTTTTCTCCTGCATTATGCATACTACTGGTCCAAACACATCCATGGAGCTAGCTGTGTGGGAGAAAGCAGGGCACAAGCTCATATTTTTAGTTTCCTGTTTTTTGTTGGGAGTATTTTTACTTCCTACCTATTTTTAGGTAGTAAAAGTGACCGATACACTCCTTATCTCTAGGGTGGCTTGCATGTATTCTTTCTTTATGTGTTACCCTACAAAACCCATTGCAAACTGTGTGGCTTTTTATCCATTTATTCACAGAAAGTGTGCTGTAAAATGCTCAGGAAAAAAACAGTCCCAGACTTCATCCTCAGTGTGGTAATCAGCGCCGGTGGCAACCAATATGGTGGCCAATGCTACACAGATGCTGTCTTTATTTACCTCTGTAGCAAGTGAAAAGAGCACACATGAGTGTGGGGCTAATCCGCACACATTTTCCTATGCTCACCGCATGACATACACGTAGGCCCGAGTACTCTGGGTGGACACAGGCTAAAGACACTGTCCCCTCTGTCATATTTAGTGGGGATATGACAGCCCCATAGGCTAAAGGCACTATCCCCTCTGTCATATTTAGTGGGGATATGACAGCCAGGATTACACCATGTCCTCTCAGAATGGTGAGGGAAAAACATTTCCCCTGCCATGACCAGCCTCATTAATTAACAAAGGTTCCATGGATCCACTCTGTCTTTTTGTTAGCTCTGCTGCTAGTGGCAGCTCCGAATACTAATAAGGTTTTAATTGAAACAGGCCCACATGAGGCCTGGCTGCAGAGGCCAACAAAGGAGACAGGAAACCCCAACTACCTTTGACATGCACTGTGCCAACCTGAAGCCAGCTCCTGCCCCTAGTATCAATGACCTGTGAAATATCATGTCTGGGACTGCATGTTGCAGTAGTCATCCACAGAGGGGGACACCATTCAGAAGGTAGGAGTATGTGATTTGACGGAGACAGAAAGTCTGGTCCCACCACAGCTTCAAGGGAGACCTGTCGCTTTAATCAAGAACCACAGAGAGCTCCATTAACTAGAGAGACCCTTTGCTCTACAACAGACAGGAAGATGGGTGGGACTTAGCATTACATGTTTTCACCCCTTTACCTTTTCTGTTGCAAACATCTCTGGTTAGGATCTCATGTATACAGAAGATTGTTGGTGGGGTCCCAGGATTGGTTAATTAAGGTAGGCTTAGCTTACACCAATCACTGTGGCCCATTTGGCTTGAAAAGAGGGCTGATCCCTGCTTTTGGGCAGATCATCTGATGACTTTGCAAGGAGTAAAATTCATGATCTTCTGACCTCCAATGATCTCAACCTGCTCACCATATGCAAAACATGGCTCCACCAAGCTGCCGGCCCTGCATTATCTATCGCTCTTCCTCAGGGATATACCATCCTGCGCAATGATAGAAACCCACAGTAGAGGTGGCAGATTCGTGCTAATTTACATAAACATCCTAGCTATCAGGGTCATCAACTCTTGCCCAATATCAAACTGTGAGATCTCTCTACAACGCTCACTCTCTCACCGACCAATACTATCAGTCTCCAACTCATCTATCACCCCCCAGGTCCCATTTTATCCTTTAAGGAAGAACACATGCTAACTCTCAATCCCTCAATCATGCATGCAAAAGCCAAACCACAGCCCTCGACCGCGCTGGCTTCACACAGTGAACAACCGAAACCATGCACATCCATGGTCAAAACCTCGACTTTAATTGCAACCTAGCCAGCCGTATCATCAAAATCTGCCCGTCGTCTGACATCACACCATCATATTCACCATTCCTATCAGCAGACGTCCCAGCCCCTGTCACCCAGTGAAACCAGAAGCCTTAGCTTGCTGCTCTAAAAATCTTAACAAGGACCGCCGCACCCCTCCTCTCAGACCTCAAGGTCCTGTCCAATGTTGCAACCAACCCAGAGGCCCTCATCAACCTCTACAACAACACCATAGCACAAACAGTCGACATACTTGCCCTGCTAAAAATGTGCAACACCAAACCTGGTCTAAAAAAGAACGCTGGGTTCACCCCCAAGCTCCTTGCATCCTGTGCCAAGAAGCGTGCCGCCAAAACAACATGGAGAAAAGACCCTTCCTTGACTACCAAAGCTCAGTTCACCTCCCCTGCCAAAGACTACAAAAGAGCGATACATTGTGCCAAAAGCCAGTAGTTACAATGCGAGAGCAGATAATGCACAGTCGAAACCACGTGAATTTTTCACGAACCTACGCGAACTTGAGTTACCAGTCATAGACGATTCCTGGTGTACCAAGGTGCAAGAAGCCCTCACAGGAAAACTCCTCTCCCTCCAGGACAAAATCCGGGCCAAGCAACTAGCCATTCATGCCAAACCACCCACCAACAGCCCCCCCACAGCCACCATGGCCAACACCAGTCACCCTACCTCCCAATTCGACTGCTCGCCAGTATCGTAAATCAAAGTTGCTAACATCATCAAAGCCCTTAAGCCCTCCTGCTGCAAATGTGATGTCTGCCCCGCACCCATCATCAAAGACTGTGCTGAGACACTCACCCTCATCACAGAAATAATGAACTTATCCTTTGCTACAAAAACTGTCCAAACCTCCTTGAAAGAGGCATGGATTCTTCCACTGCTAAAAATAACATCCCTTGATCCCACCATCCCCACAAACTACTGCAATATTACCACCGTACCCTTCATCCTGAAAATCCTTGAACGCAAAGGTTACATCAAAGTCCAACAATACCTTGAAGACAACCATATCTTGGGCACTTGCCAATCAGGCTTCCGACTAAGGCACTGCACTGGAACCACCTTGTTGGACCTGAAAAAACAGCTATTTAATATTAATGACTCAGGTAAACTCTCCCTGCTCCTCATGATAGACTTACCAGCGGAATTCAACCTCATCAACGACGAGACACTCTGCAACCACCTCACCCCCACAGCAAACTTCTCCCCTGCAGCTGTAGACTGAATCAGATCCTTCTTGGCAGACAGATCCTCCCGGGTCTTCATGAAACAGCATGTTACACCCCCCACACCAGTAATCCCACCAGGATCATGCATCTCCCCCACGTTGTATAATGTTTATACTAAACCCCTCTTTGATCGCCTGGATGTCCTCAGCATATTTTACACAAATTATGCCGACAACACCCAAATCCTCGTCCCTCTCTCAGGCACCTACCATCTAGATGTCGCGGCCATAAACTCAGTCTATAATATTGTCCAGAACTGGCTACCATCAGACCAGTTATGTCTAAACAATGACAAAAGTGAGATCCTCATTCTAGGCTCGCAGACCACTCTCTGCAACACGAATCCAGCTTGCAAAGTCTTTAAAATTGATGGTAACAGTATCCAAACATCTCCTGCAACCAAGACCCTGGACATCTACCTAGACGCCACCGTTGACCCCTCAATGCCATTGTCTCCTCTGTGGCTTACACAGACACACTTGTTAATGCTAGCCAGCCCTTCCTCACCACATCCAACCACCTCACCATTGCCAGAGCCATCACCTGAGCCATATTACTGCAATGCCCTCTTTGCAGGCACTTTGGAGCGTAACTTTGGCAAACAATCCAAAACAGTGCCTTCTGGGCCGCCCTAAGCTTGTCCAAGTACGATCATGTCTCAGAAGCCAGAAAAGATGCCCACTGGATTCCGGTCCACGAGAGAATCAAATTCAAAACCCTCTGCATCGCACACAAGTGCACCACCAACACTGCCACAGCATACCTCTCATGCTGGGTGGAAAAATACACCCCACCTCGCCCACCAACATCCATGAACTCCCACTTCCTCAAAGTGCCTACCTTCACCAGAAAGACCGGAGGAGGCGCGAGCTTTCCAGTCATTGCTGCTAAACTCTGGAACAATCTCCCCATTAATCTGAGAAAGGAACCCTCCTACTAGACCATTAGAAAAAAAAGCAAAAAAACCTGGCTTTCCACCTAAAACTCCCTCAAACTAGACTATACACTTCCCCATCTACCTCCCCTACCCCATGTACTTTCGTGTATAAACCTGCATGTACTATCTTCGTATAATGCCTCATGTACTTTCTATTTATTCTTTCTTCCAATGTAACTAGCGCCGAGATACCTAAGGGTTCAGTGCGCTGCAACAAATGCACACATAAATAAATAAATCAGATTCCTCCCTAAACATCTCTCAGGGAACAGGGTGAGATACTGAATCCAGAGAACCCTCCAGCAGCTCCATAACCGGTACCAAGCCAGCACACAGCGTGCACTGCTATGCTCTGCAGCATGCTTCCTAGGTGGGAAGTGCCAAAGATTCTCTGAAACAAACCAAGGACGAGGCAGCTGCCTGCAAAACTCTCCTGAGTTTTGGGCTGTCCACCTTAAAGCACTACACAAGCCCAGTAAAGAAGCTAGGGGTACTGCATCGACAAGCATCTACTGATGTCCATCTTAAAGGACATTTTTGAGCCAGTTGAGCCCCTCAAGTTGCAACTGAATGCACCGCTGACTGTTGTTACGCTGCAGTCGGTAAGGCCATCCGAGATGCCTCGACCAGTTATTCAGACCCGCCGACCAGCACTGAGACGATTCCTGACCTCAAAGGTACGGAGAAGGCCAGCCTGCAGCCGTCCGTCCAGCCTCGCTCGCCGAAATACCTACCGCATGATACCCGCTGCTGTCTCCCATCTTGAACCCTGTCGCAGGAGATGCAAGACGTCCTGGAACCTGTTGAGCATCAAGATCATCCCAAGCACCAGGTAAATTGTGGTTCGGTCCCCCTGGTCCTTCTCTGAAGGGCCCTAATGACATTTTACGACCTCCTAATCCTTTCATATTCAAATCAAGTATGCTTGAACTATGGCAATTAATTACTTTACCGACTACCCTCCGGTCACTATCCAGAGTGCATCTCTTTTCCTTCTTTGAAACTGTCCTCTGCATTCCTTTACAAGGTGGGTTTTATTTTGTAGTGTGCTAGAACTGCCTTTCTTGATAACAATAAAGTTGATATTTGTATACATTCTTGACTGGACAGCCCCTTTTATCATTGGGTAATAATTGTATTTTCACTGTGTTGCAACTAACCAACAATCCACGGTCTTGCGTAGAGAGGCCTGCCGTTCCATCTACGTTTCCAAAATTGGACAAGGAGGTTTATAATTTGCTTGTATTTCCAATCTGTAAGGATCCCTTCTGCTGTACTAGAGGTGTGGTGTTGATTGATGGTTTAGAAACCGATATTCATCCCTGGGCTACTGGTACCCCGGAAGTTGATTCGTTGCAGACATCCTGGTGAAGACCTATGTCTTTTCTCCAGTGAATTTTCAAGAGGAAGTGTTGGACCAATCAAGACTGCACAGGGGCCTCAGGACACCCTGTGCAACACCGTGGGCAGCCCCAAAGTGAGGAATGCCTCAGGTAGATATTGCTATTGTTGTGGCAAAGCCTACCCCCATAATAGTGTGTTCGCTGCTATGCAACAGATATCCCGACACTGTGAGAAAGATAATTACTTTCAAACTGTGTGTCACACTACATAAAATTCAAAAAGAAATGAGTGGAGATCTGAAAGACACAGATTCGATCAAAGCAGACCTCTGTTTCTTCTGGCCAGGTGTTCCAGACCCAGGCACTGCATATGGCTTCATATAAATCCTGCATGCACAAATTCGGTATACTCCCAGTTAGATTTACCTAGTTTTCACAATCTCCCTATGTTCCCAGTTTGACCAATGTATTATATTCTCTGTTTGACAACTCTTGCAGATTTCCAGTTTCACAATCTCATTAAAGATTTGATGATCAGGCGGCTTGAAGGAATTGGGGTCTGGGGAATGCCTCAGTGAGGAATTTCATATTGGGGGGTGGGTCACACAATTTGCATCTGGCTGGACAGACTTAGAACAATACCGATCAGTATTTTTTGTTTCCATAGCTCCAAAGCAACCAAAAGGCAATATGCGGTGATCCCCAAAACTCTATAAATGAATACATATAGAAGCACTTTACCCAATCCCATTATAGTCATAGTTTTCCATTCACCTGTATATCCAGTTTGAATAAATCCAGTTTGACCATTCCAGCATACTCGCTGTATGAAAAGCCAAGTATGCTACCTGTTTGACTAACCTAGTATATTTCTAGACAGACAACCCTAGTTTAAACCCAGTTTGCACAGTGCAAGCCCAATGTACTTTCAATGTACTTTCAATGTAATGTGAAAACTGAAGTGCAATCCTTGTTTTAGAAATTAATTTTACTCCCAGTTTCACAGCTTCAATGGGAGGAGTGTTCCCACATTCCCGATGTGCACAATCTCCGGACATCACTGCCTCTTAAGCCGGAGTTTTCATTGTGCAGGTCATTTCAGTGTTGCCTCAAATGGTCAGGAACCCTTCAGGGCTTGGCCCTGGACCACAATTGGAATGTTTGTAAAGCCTGTTTCTCACTTTCCGTTAGGGTTTAGGATGTGTGCCCTTTGGAAGACATAATTATTATCATTTTAATTGTTCTTTTATAATGGGTATAATACCAGCAAGAAGTTTCTAAGCGCGGGATTCAAACCTGTTTTGCACGTCGTTGTCTTGCTTCCAAGATGAACCCATTGTCCCTGAGCTATCCTTCCTCCCCAACCATCACGTTTGAACGAATTTGTGACAACCAAGAAGGACAAAGTAAGGTCCATGCATTATTTTCACAAGACCTAATCCTGAAACCATCCTGCTTTGCATCTCCAGTAGTGAGAGAGACCCTCGTGGTTCTTTGGTGTTTGACACCCACACTGCACTTCAGGGGGGAACCTTGCGATTCCCTGTCCATTTTCACCAATGTTCTTCTGAAACCTTGAACCAGAGGAGACTTCCAAATGGTGCTTCAGTGTTCTAAGGCTTGTACGGCGAAAGCTAAAACCAGGATAAATCAATGTGTTGCCTGTTCCCTAGATTTCTCTTGAAGTCTCAGCAACCATTGTCCCTGAATCCGACCTGCAGGTTTGGTGGCACCTTAGTGTGCCAAGGTGCCTGCTGACAAATAACTTCTCTGACTCCCTTCCATCAGAAGTCCTAATTACTCCCAAGGTGGACGTCCGCCTCCCGAATATCTCCTACGACCAGGACATTTGTATTTGATTCTCTCTTATCTGAGACATACATGATCTCCATCTACAACCTTCCCACTCACACTTAATTCAACTATGTTGACCTCATCTTTCTTTCTTCCTCCCTTACCCTGTCTCACTCCACTATAGACTTCCAGATCTGACTAGTCCCTTTTTCACTTTGATGTCGCTGTTCACCCATCTCCAAAAGAAAGCAATTTTAAGCCCAACTTATTGACCCCCTATCTGGCTGAGGTCAGATGCTCCCTTCCAGCCCTCTCTCCTTTCCCAAACTCCTCTATTAATCAGGCATTCAATGACTTCAACCTCGGTCTTAGCTCCCCTTTCACAAACCACTTGCACTCTCTTACTTCTCACCCTCTCGCGCTAATGTTACCTCTAAGGTCCACTTGCATTAACCCTCTTAAATGTCTTAACGACAAACATCTAACAAAAGGGCCCATACACCTTTGTTTTCAAATTCCAAGTGAAAGAGCTTGGGCCAATGACCTTCACCTACTACTCATCCCCCGTCATCCTACCCCTGTCTCTACATACATGTTCCTGCTTGCATCAAGGTAGCCACTGTAGTACCTATTCTCAAGAAGCCCTCTGCTGATGCTAACTGCCTTGCCACCTACTGGCTTGTCCCTCTCCTCCCTCACCCTCTCTATTTCTAAATCGTGGAACATGTGGTATTCTATTGCAGTGGGATATAACATTTGGCTCTCCAAATGTTTCACACTGCAACTCTTATCCACATAGCCAGCATAGTCAGTGGTGAGGGAGCATGGGTGTCATAGTAAAGAACATCTGTAGAGCTATAACTCCTGAGACCCCTGTTCTATGGAATCCTTAGGTACCTTAAGCACAACAGTCTTTACAACCCTCTCCAATCTAAGTCCCACAATTGTCACTCCACTGAAATGGCGTTGACTCAGGTCTCTGACTTTCTGATCTCTTCTCACCATTCCAAACTCTCTTCCAGCCTTATCCTCCTCAATCTCTCCACTGCTACTGCTTGCAACCAAATCTACCACCCTTCCCCCTACGTGCCCCCTGTAACCTTGGAATCCAAGACACCTGTCTCATCTGGATTGCCTGCTACCTCATCAGATATTCCTTCGCTCTATCCTGGAAAACTGACATCCCTGAAGCCAGTTAGCATGAATCCAGTGGGAAGAGATGAAATAATCTCCAGGAACATTGCACAGGATGCATGTAGCAATGTTGAGGAGTTTGTCAAGGTAAGCAAAGGAGTGGAGAGAACGGTCTAGAAGGAAACACAAGCCGTGGTTAAGGTGACTTAAATCCTATGAGGAACGCAAACTTGAAGTTCTCTTCAACAGTGATCTAAAGCACAAACACTTCATCACCTCTGCAGATACATCTGCTATGATCAATCCCCTTAACATCCATACAATAGGCCCCTTCTCACCTACCATTCAACTAAATCTCTTCTATCATTTAGCCCTCATCCATCTTAATCACTGCTCGTGTTCCCTCCTAGACTTCCCCTCTCTACTCCTTTGCTTCCCTTGACAAAATCCTCAACTTTGCCACCTGCATCCTGGCATCTTCGTTGCGACTCTTCCACTTCTGCCCACCGTATTCATGCAACTGGATCTCAATGCACAACCTGCCCCCTACAAATTCCTACTTCTTGTCTTCAAATTCATTCACGTTCAGTCCCTCCCACACTCCTGACATCCTCCAATTGTCTCTACTCTCCGTATCACAAACTTTGATCTGGCACCCTCCTCAGTCTGTCTTTCCCTTGCCTGCTGTGTGCACCATCTTGCATCAACTTCTGCTTCCGTCTTCTGCCTCTCCAATGGTTGCTGCTCCACACATGAAAGGTGCTCTGCACCTAAAAACGTGAAGGTAGCAGGTTCCATAGCCCTACATAATCTATCTGGACCTGTTTGGCTTTAGAAGAAGTTCAAGCTGAAGTGTTATTAAATCATACATATGCTACAAATAATTCTTATTCATTTGCACATTTGATGAATTCAGATCAGTAGAGTTACCACACACCATATGCAACATTCAAGTCTCTCCTGAAACTGTTGTCGTTCATGCACCATTCCCGACTGAATAGCCCCTGAAGAAAATCCCATTACCAACGTAGGGGAGTGAAACATGTAGGGTTGAGGTGGAGAGTTATCACATAGTTTGCCTGCCCCAATCTAGTCAAAACCTTCACCAAAGCCCAGTCAAGGAGACCCACCAGAGATCCAATCCATATTCAAACACAGAAAAGTCGGAGGCTTCCTGGCCGCCAAGCCCTGGAACGCCTTACTGCTTGCCCTAAGGGTGGTAGACTCCTACTGGGTCTTCCACAAAGCTTGCAAAACTCAACTTCACCTAACCTCCTTGCACCTCACCGTACTCAGGTACACTGCCAGAAACATCTCAAACACCTCTTAGGTACTCCTACCGAACACATCAATGCACCTTACCCATCCTATGCATTCCTGTCTGTTATTCCTGAAATGTACCTAAGTTGTTTCCCTCCCCGGGGCTGTATGTAAGTGTTGCATTAGTTGTATCTGCTTTTGCTATTACATTTCCTTGAAAAAAATAAAATGTTAAATATAAGTCATTATAATAACTACGATTTAGGGCCTAATTCATGGGACTTTTAGCATGGTGCAAAGTGAATTTGCACTGCCATCAAACACCCTGGTTCACAGAGTAGGGCAAAGTTTATTTTTGCACAGCAAAGTCACTTTGCACTGCAAAAGTCTCTTTGCACCATGCAAAATGGGCCTAAATCACAGTCCAAATAGTACTTTCGTAGTCTAAAGTGACTTTGCTCTGCAAAAATACACTTTGCCCTGCTCTGTGAATCAGGGTGATTGTTGGCAGTGCAAAGTCACTTTACACCAGTGCAAAGCCACTTTGTGACATGCTAAAAGTTCCATGAATCAGGCCCTTAGTGTCTCAAGGTGTATTTGTTTTTCCCAAGACACGGTGTGGAAAAGGTGGTAGGCTGTCCACACAAGGATCATTTGATGGTTTTGAGTCGATATAATTGATGCCCTTTCATTTTATCCCTGTGTATAAACTAAAGGGAATTCCCTCTGGGTTGATAAAATAATTTTTGGAAAGTGCTTCATGAAGGCAGGTGAGTATGCGAATAGCAGCAAAATGAGAAAGAGAGTGGAATCTTAATAGCAAAGAACATTTGGCAGAAAAAGACAGGAGGTTTAAGGGAATGAGGCAAAAACAGGGGATAACATAGTGTTCAAAAAGAAAACAAAAGAATAGAATAGCAGAGGGGAAACTGCTGGTAAGGAAAAAAGAATGCTGTATGGGAGAAAAAGGAAGCATGAGGGAAAGGAGTAAAAGGGGGGCATATTTGTGATGTGAGGTGAGCAGGTGCTTGCCCTAGCTGCTCACCTTTTCGCTGTCACAGCTTCAATAGATAATTGAACAGCGAAACAATTAAAATTCAGCCATTTAGAAAATATTTTATTTAAATGGGCCAAAAAGATCCTCGTGGATTATGAAATTGCCCTTTGTGCAAGTTCTCTGTATTCACCTTATACCACGTTGGCAGCTAGACAAGCCCAGATTAAACCCAAGGTTGGGGAACAGGGCTGGGTTTGTTTGTAGGGTGGCCAACTATCCCGTATTTTGCGGGACTGTCCCAATTTCATGTGTCCCCTGTCTCGCACACAGCCAACTTGGGACAGGAATAAGACCTGACTTTTCTCCTCTGAAGCAGGATCAGCTGTCCAAAGTCTTCCCAGCTCACACTTTTCATGTGACAGTTAAAAGCACAGGGAAGCACAGCGCCTTTACCATTGCTACCCAGTGCCCGCAGGTTCAGCTTCGTGTCAACTTCATTTCAATAAACTGAATATGGGTTGATGACCCAGACACATAGGCACCTGGGTAAGGACTGTTGTGACTTAGAAGGTGCAATTGGTGGGTGATAACAAATGGGAGGAGAGTATAACGGTGCATGCTGTGTAAAGTAATGGCTCCAGCAGATTACCATATATTGGGCCTCATTACACGGTAGGCGGAGGACCAAGGTGCTGTTAGCACCTTGGTCCATGCCGGTAAAATACCGGCACCGCCTTGGTGGAAAGGGGAATTAACCCCCCTACTCCAAGGTTGGCGGGGCGGTAATTCCCCCTTCCCCCATTGCCCTTCCCCATTCCCATTTTTGCCCCATAGGGCTCTATGGGAATGGGGAAGGCGCTAATTACGGTGCCGCAAATTGCGGTACCGTACTTAGTACCCTGGTCCCTTTGCAGGTTGGTTTTTAACGCCTGCTAAACAGCAGGCGTTAACATACCTACCCGCAAAGGGACCTCGTAGTAAGGCGGTAAGGGTTTACCGGTACCAGTGCCCTTACTGGTACCGGTAAACCCTTACCGCCATCCGTGTAATGAGGCCCATTGAATTTTCTTTCACTGTGAATACCTTTCGTTAAACCAAACGATTTATTTTTAAATCCACATTCCTTTGATGGCTGCAACTGTAATCGTGCATTCAGGGTGGTGACAATGAAGCTATACATGTCTTTTTGCTTGACCTATTTCTATAACAATGTATATGATGTCAGGTCGTTTTCTATTTGATTTGTATACTTTTCAAGGCATTGATAGAAAAACAAATTATTTAATGTTTGGAAACCCAACCTTAAAAGCTATTTGTGACCTATCACTGGGAAGATATGTAGACAATGGCTTAAATCACAGCATGGGTCCCAATACTGATTTCACCATGTGAACTAAATGTGTGAATCTGGGCAAATCATTTAATCTCACTGTGCCTCATTAGCTGACATTGGGTGTCACTGGAAGTGATTTCGTTTGAAAATATTCCTATGAAGAAAAACCCTCTTGATTTAGTAAACTATTCAGTTGTTGCATATTTACATATTGCACAGCACATTATTCTCTTGGAATACACGTGGATACTTCTTTTAATGTTTCTACCAATGGTGTCCTAGAGTACTGAAGACTGATGCCACTGCTTGTAATATTATTTACTGTCATGTGTCTTCTGATCATGTCAATCCATACCATGCAAATTAGGGTTCTGCATATCTTTTGCTGGACGTGTCCAGAAGACAAATTAGAACATATCAGTGCCTTGTATGCCTTGTATCCCACAGTTGTGTGATTTTGTTGTTCTGTGTATGTGTTCAAGAGCCTCTGGGAAGGGTGGGGGGAGTGGGGTGAAGCGGCTGTCCCTATTTGGGTTACTACAAAGTAACATCATTCTTAGTTTCATGGCACTAAATGTGCACATGTTACAAGCTGCCCTTTGCTGGCTGCTGTCACCCTAACTGAAGACTTTAAAGGTGCACTTTGCAGCAGGTTACAGACTGGCTTTGATAGCATCCAGCAGTGTTATTACCTACTTGCCTTTACTCTGGTTTCATCTGCATTAGCACCTTGCTGACAGAGCAATTACTAATTTGTCAGTGGCAATTTAGTGTTTCAGCGCCCCTCTGGCTGCCTGCCCCGTGAGATTAAAGAGCATTCCTTTGTATCCATTCTTATTTAAACAGCCCAGTGTGCCACAGACTGTATACACCCCTCCTAATTGTTGGCAAGGGGGGCCCAATCATATTAAAATGGGCCCCCACAAGACCTGACAAATGTTTAGCCGGGTCTTGTGAGTGAGCACTAAGACTGTTCTTTGTTATTTCAATGTGCCTGACTGCCAGCAAGGAGGGAAGAGAGTGTGTGTTGTGGCTGGAGTGAAGAGAATGGGAAGATGTCGGACCAAGACACGCAGGGCCCTCTTGCCGTATGTCCACCATCCGTGTGCTAAAGACACCTCTGGTGCTTCAGTACCCCGAGTTCTGGATCGTCCGAGTCTGAGAGCCTTAGGTGGGGACAGGGCTCTGCTCAGATGTACCTACAGTGGTCCTACTGTGAACTTCACTTCACATTGTCAGTGACAACCCTTTGAATACTTTGAATTGTGGGTGCTTCAGCACCCCCAGTTCTGAATCCTCTGAATCTCGGAGCCAATGGTGGGGGACGGGGCTCTGCTCAGATGTACACAAAGCTAGCCTACTGTGAGAGTTCCCTGCCATTTCATCAATTTTTTATTTGGGGTGGGGCACTTTCTTATTCCTCCCTTTCCCTTCTTTGCTGCCTCTACCCCAAACTCCTCCACACCCCCTTTTTAGCCCTTACCCCACAATTCCCTAAACATTTCAATGAAAATGCGAAGTAAATACTGCCTGTGAAACAATGGGATAACATTGTGACATGCATGGTTCCCACCTGGTATTTTTATCAAATCAAGGCAGTGACACTGTGTGGCAGTCTCAGGATCTGTACAGCTGGTTGGTAATGAAAACAGGTATGGTGGGCTTCCCATTCAATACATTCCCCATCTTCCAATCCCTCACTTCCTCTGCCCAACACATTCTCTGTGCAGACTATTGTCCCCTCACTCTCACTAGAGACCATCGTCAGTGGTTCATTGATTGACATATTGAAATCCCAGCCCCTGCCCCCACATCCCAGCACCTACTATTTTATAGCAGGCCTGTATTTACAAATAGAATATCGTTCCAGCCAGAATGAGTCCCTTATCCTTTCTGTCCATATAGCATCCACCTGTCAGACCCACTACTCATTCTTACCTTCAGAAATCCACTTCTGCAACATATTTTAATTAGATTTTATTTTGAAGTTGTCTAACGCGCCAAATTCCAGAAAAAGCTGCCTCAACATGTAATATTATAGGCATACCCACTTCAGCCTCCATTTGCATAATAAGAACAAGCACACGCCATTGCCTTGAACTTCCCCAGACCTCTCCTGTGTGCCAGATGTCCATCTCCCGCTGGCTGGCAAAAATATTCGCACCACAGAGGCGGGACCCGCAAACGCTCTCTTTTCCCAGGCTCGGACAATGCCTGCATCTCACAAACTACGTTGTGTACAGTGTAGTCATGTGTACTTATTTAGAATCCATTTTACTCTGTCATACAAAATAGTTGTTTTGTATAGAGGCAATCGGCCTCATTCTAAGTCGGCCGGTCCGGTAAAAAGGTGCCAGTATTCATGGATACCGGCACTTTACAGGACCGGCCGACTACAGGTATGCCTGTGGGGCACCTAAGATAGGTGCCCCACCAGCAACAAAAGCTGTCATTACCGGCACCAGTATTGCCAGTGCTGGTAATGATGGAAAATCCCCTCATGGAGTCCTATGTGACTCCATGAATGGGGATTTACACCGTCACTCCGGCACCTGTAATCCGGCAGCAGTGTCGCCAGACCGAGTGCCGGAAATGATAATAGCCTTTGCCAGTATGCTGGCGGGTTTAGAATGAGGCAGAGTGTTTTGAAATAGCAAGAAGCATCACCAATGGGAGTGAAGCATGCTTCCGTTCTTTGGGTGCATACTGTCTCTCGCAGAACGCACACATCATTCTACACAGTAGTAGACCACAGATTCTGACGCAGTCCTTTTGTAGTTGGTGGAGCGGAATAAGAAGGCGTAAAAACCAGGCAAAAAGCCGTTTATGCCCTGCGATACCACTCTGGCACATTTAACAAATGTGAAGGCAGAGTGGGGGATGGGAGCGCAAACCAGTTTCTGCCTAGTACTTCCCACTCTGTCTACAAATCATCTACTTTTTATGCCAGCATGTGATTTTCATACTGGCGTAAAACTAAAGGATTCCTACGAAATCTGCCTGCAATGATCACCTACTAAAAACAGGAGGTTTCATAGGAACTTATTTTACATTGAGTCTGCAAAGCGTCATTTGCCAGCAGAATGTACTTTTTTTTTAAGAAGACGCAGAGTAAAAGTGAAGAGTAGGGGCGAGTGAAGACATTGTGGTTCATTAGGAGTTTGGTGGTAATTCAGTTGGAAATCTGCCAAATTACTGGCAAACTCAATTATCCTTACTGCTCCTTGGTCCTGCTGATTTACTGTGGCATTACAAGTGGTGGTAGGGCAGTGTAATTGCCCATTTTTGGAGACCATACCACTCTGTGGGGATTTCAGTGGAATCACTGCCAGCGGTAATTCTGAAGAGGATATTATTTTGATTTTTGACAGTTAAGTGGTAGATTCTCCTCCAGTTTTTTGTTGAAAGTAAATCCTCCACTTTGCTGCCAAACCAGTGGTATGTAAGAGGATTCAATTCAATACTACAGCTAAGTCAATGCCCAGTCTGGGATACTGAATGGAAACCCTTATTGATATATCCAGTTCATGAGTTCTGGATGACTACCCCTATATAACACCCCTCTCTTGGAATCCCCCTGCCCCCACTGAGCCAAGAAGTAGTTCTGTTTTGCAAGTTAAAAGGTTTATTTGATAATTTAAACAATATATATATATATCACAATATATAATAAATTAATAATTGAATATCACACTTAATCTGAGCAGTAATCAATAATGGATAGTCCGGTACTAGCACACTTCTTTATAATCAAGGAATGCAATCAAATAGAATTCAGTTCAATTCCCCCCCAGCAGCTTATACAACAGATAGGAGTTTTGAAACACAGGCAAAATGCTTTGAATATGGTGACAATGCAGTGAGAAATATGCTGAAAATGGTTTTAATTCCCTTTAGGAGGTTCAGGGTGAGGGAAATATACTTGGGATGAGTTCAGGCTCACTTTAGCAAGGATCTAGGAGTAACTAGCAGGTTAAACGAATTTGATTATGGCAAAAGTATGAGGAGTGGGAAGTCCTAGGCTTGTTGAAAAGCTGAGATTCTAAGCTTCCAGAGGAAAGTTAAACCAAGTTCCTAGCCCAAACGGTTCCAGAGATACAGACAATTAAATAAAGGTAGTTTTTCGGATTTGAAATTTTAAAAGTTCAAAGCGACAGGTTACAGCTTGCAGCTAGAAAATGACAAGTGACAGCTTTGCAAAAGACAGGTGACAGTTAGGAGGCAGTTCTGGTTAGATTAAAATAGATTGAATTATATTATTTTAACTAAGAGATTGGTTCTGCACAGTTCTGCTAGGTACTCACAATATATTTAGAAATAGGCCTCGCCATGGATCTGGTCAACAGGTTTTCCTCACTCGCCACGGACGGTTTCTGCGCACAGCGTCTGGGTCAGCTCTACTCTGCTGGTCTGGGTCTCTGGTTCTGATCAGGTCTGTGGGTCCGGATACAGCGGTCTCCGGTTCAGCTGGTCTCTTTCTGGATACAACACTGCTCCCTGGCAAATGGCAAGAGTTCTTGCAAAGAATTTAAACAGCTCGCCTGGCTGTGAATAGTGGCAATGATTTGAGGCCTGCTAAAGAGGGATTTAGCTTGTAGTTGACCTCTCTGCTACAAATTCTGAAGTAAAGTCTTGGTCTCTGAAGGTGGATAGATTGAAGTCTCTATGTTGGCTCTCTGGAGGTTGATGGAGGTAAAGTATAGATTTTCCCGGCAGAGCGTCCCGCAGCAGATGGAATAGAATGTCCCTATCTGTCCTGACTGTCTGCTTTTATGTGTTTTGAAAGTGGGTGGAGAGGCTAGCTTTCTAGGCCCTACCCCTCTCCACTTGTCATTGGTCACTTCCTCCTCTTCCCCTTGATTGGGGGAATGAAATGAAGTGTCATCATGATGAGGTCTGTTTATGATACAGAGAACCCACCCCTGTCAACTTTATACACAATCTATATCTGACCATAAGACATATTTCATAGATACACAGTGGTTTGAAATTACATGCACAAATCACATTTACTGATGATAGCCCCTGTTCCAATTCTGTCATTTCTAGGAGCTTGCATTCAGAAATGGCAACCTTTGGTGCTTTTTAGTGGGTTTTGCAACATCGGATTTTTCTCCAGATTTATACACATGTACACGGCCTGTCCATACATACTCCAGTAAATTACCATGTCTCTAGCTTAAACACAGAGTCTGTAGTATACATAAATAGCAGGGTTTTGCCCCAGAACATCACACAAATTGGAGTTTGGGCTTGAATCGAAGGTACATTTTTTAAATGAAGGCTCTCAAAGTTATACATTCCTGTCATTTGATTACAAAGAGTTATCAGTGTTTCTGTAAAATATATATTTTGCTTTCAATTCTGTTCTCAGAGTGTTGGAGTCCGCCTCCAAGACTTGGGTGGGTCAGTGATCACATGTGTCTTCTGGCAGGCAGGCCTTTGTTGACAGGAAACAGTCAAAATCAACATATTCTATTCAAGTGCAATAGCCTATTGTGTGGTCTCCAGGAGGTTGAGGTCAGCAGACCAGGGGGTCACTTTGCATTTGGTTATTATGACCATGTGATATCCTGGGCTGTGGTGTGAATCTCTTGAGGTGAGAGGGTTTACCAGGCTTCTGGCCTCTGGGAACAGCAGGTGGCTAATTTTTAATTAAAATGCAGCCTTTGAAGTCAGCTGAGTCAAATCCCTTTGTCAGCAACTGCACTTAGTTCTCCTGTCAGAGTTTAGACCGCTAGCGCCGCCTTGAGGATTTTGTTGGTACTGCATCCATTTTTGGGATCTTTCTTGGATTAATGCATTCCAAACAGGAATGGTTCTTACATGGTAGTAAATAATCCTTGCTTAACATTGTTTTGATGGGGCTCCTTACAGTAAAATGGTTATGTGGAACCCCACAAAAGGGTTGAATCTTTAAAGTGGTCCGGTGAGCCATGATTTCAGCAACTTTTTGACATCAGTAACAGTGGATTTTGTTAACAAAGATCTTTCTTTACACTGGTGGGTGGCAAGTGAGGTAACCATTTTGGTGTGCGCACAAACTGTGTGGTTCTCCTGGATTCTGGCGCACTTGTGGGCTTTTTGGCCATCTTGGATTTTCTAAGCCCACAGCACCAAATGTTGCAGCACGATAGCTCAAACGTGGGTCAGGACACCCAACAAATCCCCCCACGTGACTGCCCTTTGAATTTGAGTCGATGGGGAGTCGGGTGCACAAGGGTTTTGACCCACACACTGGTCTGTCCGCATAGTCTTCTTCCAATTCTGCAAATGGCACAGTTCAGCATTTTTTCCTCCATCCAGTACTGATCGATCGGTTCTCCTCGCCGGCCCTGATGGGAATATTGGGCGGTACCCTGGGCCCCTCGCGTCTCTGCTCCCGGTCTCCGGATCGTCCTCCCTGGCCAGTCTCAAGGTTTTCTTTCTCCTAGGATGACAAAGGAAGAGCGGCAATACCTAGTCATAGACATTTTTCCCCCACCATTGATATAGTGGGGTGGCATATAAATTTATAGTCAAAACATATGAACATGCACATTTCTTTTTGCATTCAAAAACGAAAACACCCACATTGAGAAACTCAGAATTTGATAGGCGATATGTAGGATATTTTAAGTTAGAACTGAATTAATCTGAGACAGTACCCTCTAGGATTCCAGAGGATTCCTCCAGTTGTTGCAGAGTGTGCCTGGGATGGCAACACTTTAGCTGATTTATATGTACCCACTTGTCTTCCCCCTCTGCCAAACCGCCTTTGGGGATGCGGATCTTGTAGGCCACAGGGGAGATGTTGTCTATAATCTCATAGGATCCCTTCCATGTAGGCAAATATTTTCGCTGCTTGGCCTGGTTCCTTTGGAAATTGTATAGATAGACCCGGTCCCCCACCTGATATTCCTTCCTGGAAGTTTTCAGGTCATAGTGGGTCTTCATACCCTCAGCTGATCTTTCTAGATTCCGCTGAGCATAGGCAAAAGCATGCTGAAGGCGTTTCCTTAAATTCTCCACATACTCATGAGTTGTGGATGCATTTATCAATGTTTGATCTTGGGTTCTGTAGAGCAAATGCTGAGGAAGCACCATCTTGCGTCCAGTCATCAACTCAAATGGTGACATTTTGGTTGCAGATGACGGGGTAGATCTGATGGCGATTAGGACCAGAGGTAATCGGATATCCCAACTTGGCCCAGAATCTGCCACAAACTTCTTTAATATGCTCACAATGGTTCGATTATATCTCTCTACTGCCCCAGAAGAAGCTGGCCTGTAAGCAATGTGTAGCTTTCTCTTGACCCCCAGTATCTCCCACATCTTTGTCATTACTTCACTGGTGAAGTGGCTACCTCTGTCTGACTCAATCCTTTGAGGTAGACCAAAATGGAAAAGATGTGGTTAATCATCAGGGCAGCTGCTGTCTCTGCCTTGCAATTTGGGGCTGGGAGACATTCCACCCACTTGGTAAACAAGCATGTCACAGTCAACTGGTCGTGGCCAGCTTTGGATTTCCTTACCAGCAAACCTTCTTGGATTCGGAACATTTTTGGACATTTCATCAACACTCTTAGGTCCTCTTTCCCGATGTAATCGGTATCCGTCAGGGGAAAGTTCTCAGGGTCCTCAAGGTGCTGGTAAAATTTACCAATTATTGGATCCCCCTTCTGAGCGGTAATCAAATCAGCATCAGGGGTCTCCTTACTCCATTGTGCAATTGAAAGGTCATTGTGAGCATTTGTCTGGGACCTAGTGATAGCAGTGACCTGGATTTCCCCCAACAGGGACTCAATCTCAATTAGATCCCCTTGGATGGCCCCGGTTTTGGCCAGCTGATCAGCTAAGTCATTTCCAGTTTTGTCTGGTCCCTCTACTTTGGAATGACCCTTGATCTTTTTCCAATAGATGGTCATCTCATTCGAGGTGACCAGATCATCAATGTTTTGGATCAACTTCCCATGTTTCAAGGGTTTGTTATTAGCACATAACATGCCTCTGGTTTTCCAATTAACCAGGTGCTCCACGAACCCGTTCCGGACATAATCCGAATCTGTGATTATGACCAGTTCGTGGAGTTGATGTTGGACAGCAGTGAGGATGGCTTGATGCACAGCCATCAATTCTGCCACCTGACTACTTCGGGGACCAATTTTGTATCCAGCTGAGGGTTCTGGGAACTCATTCACCCATGCATTCCCTACGCCGGCCACCAGTTCTTTCTCCCCATTGTTGTCAACATGGTAAGAGCATCCATCCACATAGACAGTGGGCATTCCCTCACACTTGTCTTCTTCAAAGACTTTGTGTGGGGAATTAAGGTATGCCTCCGTGTTGTCCTTGATTTTTAGACTTTCGTCCCCGAGACAGTTTTCTCTGGCACAATCATGCAAGTCAGCCAGACCTTGCGCGAGGGGACTCTTCTTGTTTTGGCCATATCTGACCTCCACAGGAAAGCCCTGCATTGACAGAATCCAGGAAGTAATTCGGGAATTACTCACATTTCCGGCCCGGATTCTGTCACTTTGGAGATATTGCAGAGGCTGGTGTGGGGTCTCCACTATGATGTGTTCCCCCTGGATAAACGGGCAGTAATTCTTCAATGCCCACACCGTTGCCAGGAGTGCCTTCTCACAATCGTTGAATTTTTCCTCCACAGAGGATAAAGTTTTGCTCGCATAGGGGATTACTTTATTGACCCTGTCATGCTTTTGGTATAATACCGCCGTCAAGCACATATTAGAGAACCCCGTCTCCAGGAAGAACTCCTTGTTTCTGACAGGGTAAGCTAGGCAAGCCGCTTGTGAGAGGCTTCTCTTGAGTTGTTTTACCGCCTGGGCTTGTTCTGGACCCCATTCCCACTTGACCCCCCCCCTTCAGGAGATGAATCAGGGGTCTGGTGATCTCTGCGTAGCCCTCAATGAACTTTCTGCTGTAATTAGTCAGTCCAAGGAGGCTCCTTAGTTCCCGCAGAGTTGTGGGGTCTTTCAGTTTCTGAAGTGCTTCCACTTTTCTTTGCTGGGGACAGAGACCCTGATGAGTAATCTCATGCCCCAAGAAATTAACACGGGTTCTACACCACTGTGCTTTCTGAAAGGAAAGTTTTGCTCCGGCGGCCCTCAACTGGGTCAGAACATAACGGATCTCCGCTATGTGTTCCTCCATAGATGAACTTTTGATGAGGACATCATCTACATAAGCCAGGTTACCCCTTGCACCCAGGTCGGGCATGGCCTTGTGTTGGAAAATGTTGAATTCATTGCCGGAGTTGAGGTATCCGAAGGGAGTCCGGGTCCATGTGTACTGCTGGCCCCCAAAGGTAAAAGCCAGCTTGTATTGGTCCTCCCTACTGACTGGCACAGTCCAGTATCCATTGGTCAGGTCTATTGCAGTGAATACCTGTGACCCCTGGATCTGGGCCAGCCCTTGGTCTATGTAGGGCAGAGGCCATCGGGAAGTATGGACCCGTTTGTTGAGCTCCCTAAGGTCGGCGCAGAGTCTCCACTGGCCGTTTGGCTTCAGTATTCCCAGCACCGGATTATTGAAGGTGCTGTGAACTGGACGGATTATTCCCCGGGACTCAAGGTTCTTAATTATTTCAGTAAGGGACTCCATGGATGCGAGAGGCAAACAATATTGCTTCACAAACACTGGAGTCATGCCAGGGTCCGTGGGGATTGTTGTTGTGTGGATATCGGTGCGGCCACAGTCATATGAGTCTACCGCAAAGAGATCTTGGAAATCCAAGAAAACTTGTTTCAACTTTTGCTTTTGTTCCAGAGTCACACAGGCATCAGCTAGGTTGACTCTCTCTTCCACCATCTGCCTGAAGCCTGGAAAGACTTCTGGTTTGGCTATCTCAGCGGCCTCCTCCAGCTGGGTGGAGAAGTCCCTGGTCAGAGTGCTGATTTGGACTGGAGGCTTCAGGTGGGAAAGGCAACCCTCATGGACCTGGAAAATCACCTCATCCCTCCTGAAGTCACAAGTCACATCTCCCTTACCATAAGGGCAGGAAGTGTACACCAGGAAGTTCCCCCCATGCCGGGTAAAAATCCTGTCTGGTGTTGTATTGTCATCACTGTCACTGTCAAAACAGTCCTTGGGGATTGGTCCTAACAGTTCATTTCCTAAATCGATGAAAAATGTCGGTCATCAACCGCCATTCCAATAATGGTGCCTGCGGCTAGAGTAATACTCTTTAAGTCGCTGTTATCCACCTCTATTAGAATGGTGTCATGTTCTATGTTGACTAATGGAGTTGGGTTTACCCCCAACCCTTACTGTTGGAGAGAAGCGTTTAGATGTATGTAAGCATCAGGGTTTTTCAAATGTTGTCCTCTTTTAGCTTTCATTTCCAGGGAGAATTGTCGGGTCCTTTCTGGGATGGTGATTTCCTCTTTGATCTGAATTTCAACTGCATAAGGTAGCAATTGAGCTGACCTAAATGCTTTTTCTGGATCATCAAAGCCCATGGGATTATCCGCTAATCGGGACCAAGCTTTGAGGTTTATTAGGTCCAAACTAATGGGAAAGCGATTGAGAATGTCACTGCTTAAGTAAAAAGCGGCAGTGACGTCTCGCACGACCCAACAATTGTGGACTATGCTCTTGTTGCCAATGGAGATTTTGAGCATACACCTGCTTGGCAGGAGATGTTTGGAATTGTGCGCTTCCAGGTCCATTTCCCATTTGTCTATCAGTTTGAATGTGGGAATGGCTGGATCTTTTGGGAGTTGGCGGAACATGGCTTCGCTGATGAAGCTCTTACCGTTGCTCACACACACTCGGGCGAGAACAGAGTCCTTCCCATCGTTTAACTGAACAAGGATGAACAACTGCTCTCCAATTTGCTGAATATCAGCCAGGCTCTGAGCTGATTTCACATCTTTCTGGACTATATGAGTGGGAGTTTCTGATTGTGGATTAGTATAGAATTTCAGAGTGTTTCCTTCCAGCGTGGAATACCACTTTAGACTGGAAGGAAGGTTGATTTACAGAAATAGAGAGGACCCCCCATCACCAGTCTGTTGTCCTACTGCTATTACTGTCACGTCTGGACTTTGGTTATTCTGGAAGTGGAATTCTACTTGGTCAGATTTTTGTTCAACCATGTGGCATGTGCCGTTTAAACTAACATGGTTGACACTCTGTTTTAATTTTATGGGTCGGCTAGTCTGGGTCCAGAGGACCTTGTTTACGCAATCTATTAGGGGTGACAACCTTCTCAGGAGGTCATTCCCTAGTAAACAAGGGGTGCCCTCTGGAGTCACAACTATGACCGGGTGTTTCAACTTGTGTCGCCCAATTTTAATGTCCAAATCTGCCGTCCCCTCGACGGGAATTTCCTTCCCGTCAAAGTTCTGGAGTTGTCCAGGAAGTGAGGTGAGAGGAATTTGGTAATTCCCTCCCCTTCCTGCATTCAGTTCATCAAAGGCCCTTCTGGACAGAAGGGTAGCTTGAGATCCCGTGTCCACCAGCGCTGAAAACGTACCCTGCCCCTGTACTTGGACCGGGGCATAATATCTTCCCTCCTTCTCCTCACGGGGGCACAGATAATGCACATTTTTGGACAACTGGTGGGCTAACTTTCTGGTTTTGAACATTGCAAGAGAAGAAATTTGGGCAGAATTCTGTGGAGAGCCTTGGGAATCTGAAAGAAAAAGTTGTCAACTGGAGATCAGAGCCATTGTGGGTTCCCCTGGTTCCGGTTCTGGGCCGCCCCGCCCTTTTTGGAGGCAGTCATCAGGACGGGTTGGAACCAGGGGATTTCGGTATTGTGGGTTCTGGGATGAGATGATGGGCGGCGGTAGCTCAGTCTCCATAACTCCCCAGTCTGAATAGGCATCCCTTGGGACCCATTTTTCCTTGGGAGGAGTTCCCCCATCTCTGAAGGAGAAGGTCCTTTCCCCAGGATCCTCTGAGGATCCCTCTCCCTCATATTGGAAGACCTGTACCTCCTCCACAAAGTGGGTCTGTTTGGGTCCTTTGTTTCTCCTACCCCCCCTCTGCTCCTTGGGAGGCGGGCTTTCAGGGGCAGGAGATTTTGTTTCCGGTTCCTGGTTTTCCAGGGGCTGTTCACAAGTTGGGAAGGAAGCTTCCTCCAAGGCTTTACACCCCCCTTCCCCTTGTGCCTCCTCCCTGGGAACCGGTGTGTTATCGGGGTGCTGCCCCCGTCATTGTTCTGGAGCACCAGGTCCAGAGTTTGGGGCATTCCGCGGTGGCACGCTCATCTGAGGGTTCTGTTGAGCCCTCAGTATGTGACCCAGATCCAGTGCCATATTTTGGACCTGGCGCTCTAACTGGGAAACCCGCTCAGGCTGATACGGGGCTCTATTTTCTCCCCTGGGCTGATCCCGGGAAGGGTAGCTATCCCTTCTCTGGTAGTACCCCTGGTTGGGAAGATTTTGGTACCCCTCCACCCTTGGCCTCCCCTCTCCCGGATTAGGTTGTCTGGGCTCAGGGAATTGGGGAAAGAAGGATGGATGATTTTGGGGCTGGAAATTGGGTGGATACCTGGGGAAAAAGTTCTGCCCAGGATTTGGAGAATTTCTGCCCTCCTGTGGGAAGTTGGGAGGGAAGTTCCCTGGGTTAGGTGCTTGGCCGGATCCCCCCCCTGGGGCTGGAGGAGTCCACACATAACCCAGGATTGGTCGGTTTCCGTTATAGCGGGGACTTACATAGTCAGGGGAGCGGGGAACCCCATTTGTGGGACTACCTCCTCGACTCCCTGTCTTTGACTGGCCCGAGGGCCTTCTGGGCTGTGAATTATTAGGTGCAGGTAGGTTTTTAAGCCCCCCCATCTCCAAATCCAAAACGGGGGTGACCTTTACCTCTGCCACCTTGGCAGCAGCAGGGGTGCTGTTGGTTTTGGGATTTTTCTGGGTATTGCTTTTATTTTCTATGGGCTTCTGCACCTCATAGATCCGGGTAGCCTGTTCAATGACCCAGTCTAAAGATCTTTTCTCATGAAAATCTCTCACGAGCTGGGTCATTATATATTTGGGCAAGGCATGGAAAAATGTATTGACAAATTCTCTGCTGTCTGTGCGCACCCTTCTGGTGGTCTGCGCAAAGGCACGTTTCAGTTCTTGCACGAATTCTTGTGGGGCCTGATCATCCCCACATTGCAAATTGTAGGCTGCCTTGCGAGCCTGTTGAGGATTTCTGTGAACAGAAAAATGTTTCAAGATGGCCGCCTTATAGGTGGACCATCTTAAATGATTTTGGTCCTCCAGCCCCGCAAAGAAACTGGAGTATTCTGGGCAGAATGTCCATTTGACTTACTGGATGCAGCTACTGCTGTCCTTCAAATGGAAAGTCTCCATCATTTGCTCATAGAGCTCCAAGTGTTCCCAAACAGAGTACTTGGCGTTCTTATGATAAGGCGTGATGACACACCTGATTGCCTTAATCTGTTTCAATGGGTCCTTAAGCAAGGCCCTTTTTGCCTTACTGGCCTTTTTGGTTCGGGTAACCCTTGTCCATTCATCCTGTGACTCAGAGGCACTGCTCTCAGAGGTTCCTGTCTGATCTTCCAGGTTTTCCCGGATTCTGCGAGCCTGGGAATGGCTGGCAGAATGTGGGGACCTGGTCTCCTGTGTCCTGCGCCATTCAGAGGAGTCTTTAGATTCCTCCTTGCTGCCAGGATTTGATGGGTACCCCCCCACACTGACCTAACTGGGCAGAGGTTTTCAGGATGCCCTTAATGGGCCTATTCTCCTGGGGTTCCCCACTAAATTGCACTGTGGTTGGGTGCCCATACCCGGATGCCCGCCCATCCATTCCTGTGAGGTACTGGCCTATGAGCCCCATGCTTCTGGCTGGATAGTAATCTGCCATCCCTGTGGCCCGGTGCTCATGTGCGCCAGGGGACAGAGGGTGGCAGAGTCCAGGGACTGAGAGAGATAAATGCCTCTGGTATTAGGGCTCCTGAGGTTATGCTCAGGAGTTTCCCTTTCCCAGCGAACCTGGTCTCTATCCGCCCCTGCTCCCTGTTGCAATGCAAGAGCCTGCACCTTCAGTTCCTCAGTTAAGGCCTTACTAGACTCTTATCAGACTCTCCTGCATCGCTACCTGTTGTTGGAGCCTATCATTGTGCTGGCAGAGAGCCTCATTCTTTCTCTGCGTTTCCTGATTGGTCCTGGAGCACTGGGCCAGTCTTTGCTGCAGGAGGGTTACCTCCTGAGCTGTGTCCCTATTGGCCTGCTCCTTTCTTGCCAGAGCATCCTCCACCTTCCTGGTGTGCTCTAACAAGTTCTGGTGTTCTTTTTGGAGGTCACCCAGTCCCTGGAGGGCCAGGTGATTTTCTTCCATTTTCTTTTTTAAGTGGCAGACTTCCTGGCCTAAGGTATCCCTTTCCTGACTAAGAGCCTGCATCTGTGCCGCCAGGTCGTCCCTTTGCCTTTGGAAGGCACCAGTTTTCTGGCGCTCCTGGTCAAACTCTGCCTGGGTATCCAGGTCTTTCAAAATCATTTTATTGCTCTCTGCCTTCTCCCTATCTAGGTGGCTTTGCAGGGTGACTACCTGCTCTACACATGTCCTATTGAAGTCTAACTGTTGCTCCAGCTTTTTCTGGCTCTGCAGTAGGGAGTCCAAACCTTCTCGCTACTCCTTCTGCAAGGCCAGAAATCTGGTATCCTGGTCTGCCTTTTCCTGTTGCAGCACATCCATATCCTCCTTTATTTTAGTGATGTACCGTCTGCTGTCATTTTCTGACTCCTGGCTAGTGAGCAGCCTCTGCTCAGAAGAGTACAGATCAGATTGGGCCTTCTGTAATGCCAGCAGTTGCCTACTCGCCAGATCTTGGCCTTCAGCACATTTGTCCTGCATGGCTCCCATATGTAAATATAAATATGCCGCTACCCTGGCAATCTTGTGGTGCTCATCCTTGGCCTTCGGGGCCATGTATAGTTCACTCAGGGCTACATGTAGGGGACCCTGATCTCTCCATATATCTAACCCTGTTTCAGTGACCTGTTGCGCGATTGCCTGCAACCAGACCGTCTGGTCCTGATGAGTCCACTCACCTCTCACAAATAGCTTATGTAAGAAGTGTTCTCTGGCTATTTTCATATCTACCAAGGTCATCATTCTAGAGATTGGTCTCTGTCCTGACTTACAGAAGTTTGTATTTTATTTTTGCAAAACAGACCTTTTCCTTAGAGCGTTCCTTTGAGGAGTGCTTTACAGCGTAACACAGCGTGGTGATCCGACCGGATATGTGTATGTGGTCAGCTGGCCCGCTGTATTAATCTGCACAAGTGATAGATCTAACCCAAACTTCCGGCTCGAGCCCCCAATTTGTAAGAGGATTCAATTCAATACTACAGCTAAATCAATGTCTAGTCTGGGATACTGAATGGAAACCCTTATTGATATATCTTTACGTCCAGTTCATGAGTTCTGGATGACTACCCCTATATAACACCCCTCTCTTGGAATCCCCCTGACCCCACTGAGCCAAGAAGTAGTTCTGTTTTGCAAGTTAAAAGGTTTATTTGATAATTTAAACAATATATATATATCACACTTTATAATAAATTAATAATTGAATATCACACTTAATCTGAGCAGTAATCAATAATGGATAGTCCGGCACTAGCACACTTCTTTATAATCAAGGAAAGCAATCAAATAGAATTCAGTTCAATTCCCCCCCAGCAGCTTATACAACAGATAGGAGTTTTGAAACATAGCAAAATGCTTTGAATATGGTGACAATGCAGTGAGAAATATGCTGAAAATGGTTTTAATTCCCTTTAGGAGGTTCAGGGTGAGTGAAATATACTTGGGATGAGTTCAGGCTCACTTTAGCAAGGATCTAGGAGTAACTAGCAGGATGCTAGTTAAACGAAGTTTTGGCAAAGGAAAGCAATGAAGCTGCTGTTTTCACACGTGGCTGGATTTTTAACCAAATTGCAAATCGCGGTAAAATTCGTGAATGCGAGAATCGTGATTACGGCAAAAGTATGAGGAGTAGGAAGTCGGTTCTAGGCTTGTTGGAAAGCTGTGATTCTAAGCTTCCAGAGGAAAGTTAAACCAAGTCCCTAGCCCACACGGTTCCAGAGATACCGACAATTAAATAAAGGTAGTTTTTCGGATTTGAAATTTTAAAAGTTCAAAGCGACAGGTTACAGCTTGCAGCTAGTAAATGACAAGTGACAGCTTTGCAAATGACAGGTGACAGTTAGGAGGCAGTTCTGGTTAGATTAAAATAGATTGAATTATATTATTTTAACTAAGAGATTGGTTCTGCACAGTTCTGCTAGGTACTCACAATATATTTAGAAATAGGCCTTGCCACGGATCTGGTCAACAGGTTTTTTTCACTCGCCACGGACAGTTTCTGCGCACAGCGTCTGGGTCAGCTCTATTCTGCTGGTCTGGTCTGGGTCTCTGGTTCTGATCAGGTCTGTGGGTCCGGATACAGCGGTCTCCGGTTCAGCTGGTCTCTCTCTGGATACAACACTGCTCCCTGGCAAATGGCAAGAGTTCTTGCAAAGAATTCAAACAGCTCGCCTGGCTGTGAATAGTGGCAATGATTTGAGGCCTGCTAAAGAGGGATTTAGCTTGTAGTTGACCTCTCTGCTACAAATTCTGAAGTAAAGTCTTGGTCTCTGAAGGTGGATAGATTGAAGTCTCTATGTTGGCTCTCTGGAGGTTGATGGAGGTAAAGTATGGATTTTCCCGGCAGAGCGTCCCGCAGCAGATGGAATAGAATGTCCCTATCTGTCCTGACTGTCTGCTTTTATGTGTTTTGAAAGTGGGTGGAGAGGCTAGCTTTCTAGGCCCTACCCCTCTCCACTTGTCATTGGTCACTTCCTCCTCTTCCCCTTGATTGGGGGAATGAAATGAAGTGTCATCATGATGAGGTCTGTTTATGATACAGAGAACCCACCCCTGTCAACTTTATACACAATCTATATTTGACCTAAAGACATATTTCATAGATACACAGTGGTTTGAAATTACATGCACCCATCACATTTACTGATGATAGCCCCTGTTCCAATTCTGTCATTTCTAGGAGCTTGCATTCAGAAATGGCAACCTTTGGTGCTTTTTAGTGGGTTTTGCAACATCAGATTTTTCTCCAGATTTATACAAATGTACACAGCCTGTCCATACATACTCCAGTAAATTACCATGTCTCTAGCTTAAACACAGAGTCTGTAGTATACATAATTAGCAGGGTTTTGCCCCAGAACATCACACAAATTGGAGTTTGGGCTTGAATCAAAGGTACATTTTTTAAATGAAGGCTCTCAAAGTTATACATTCCTGTCATTTGATTACAAAGAGTTATCACACTCCAAATAACGCTCTACCTAGGTAGGTGAACCCCTCACTTCCGAGGTCCTCGTTTCTGTAAAATATATATTTTGCTTTCAATTCAGTTCTCAGAGTGTTGGAGTCCGCCTCCAAGACTTGGGTGGGTCAGTGATCACATGTGTCGTCTGGCAGGCAGGCTTTTGTTGACAGGAAATAGTCAAAATCAACATATTCTATTCAAGTGCCATAGCCTATTGTGTGGTCTCCAGGAGGTTGAGGTCAGCAGACCAGGGGGTCACTTTGCATTTGGTTATTATGACCATGTGATATCCTGGGCTGTGGTGTGAATCTCTTGAGGTGAGAGGGTTTCCCAGGCTTCTGGCCTCTGGGAACAGCAGGTGGCTAATTTTTAATTAAAATGCAGCCTTTGAAGTCAGCTGAGTCAAATCCCTTTGTCAGCAACTGCACTTAGTTCTCCTGTCAGAGTTTTGACCGCTAGCGCCGCCTTGAGGATTTTGTTGGTACTGCATCCATTTTTGGGATCTTTCTTGGATTAATGCATTCCAAACAGGAATGGTTCTTACATGGTAGTAAATAATCCTTGCTTAACATTGTTTTGATGGGGCTCCTTACAGTAAAATGGTTATGTGGAACCCCACAAAAGGGTTGAATCTTTAAAGTGGTCCGGTGAGCCACGATTTCAGCAACTTTTTGACATCAGTAACAGTGGATTTTGTTAACAAAGATCTTTCTTTACACTGGTGGGTGGCAAGTGAGGTAACCATTTTGGTGTGCGCACAAACTGCGTGGTTCTCCTGGATTCTGGCGCACTTGTGGGCTTTTTGGCCATCTTGGATTTTCTAAGCCCACAGCACCAAATGTTGCAGCATGATAGCTGAAACGTGGGTCAGGACACCCAACAGGTACAGTGGTCCTCCTTCGGAATTACTGCCACATTACCGCTATTTGTACCAGCACCTCTGTGCTTCTTATGCGGGCCTCTGCCTTGTAAATGTTTAAAAGTACATACAGGGGACACAACAGCACATACATTCAAAGATTGATGGTCCCCTGTATACAATCTACAATTCATAGAAAAGTACCCCAAGAAAGGTATAAACGACCCTGCCACCCCAGCGTTCGGAGCCAGTACCTGACCTGGATAACTCGACCGTGCCAACACTGGCAACCCTGATCCTCCAAATAACGCTCTACCTAGGTAGGTGAACCCCCCACTCCCGAGGTCCTCGCTCCACAAGTACCTTTTCATCAGTTTGTTTCCTCATGACACAGAGATTTTGACATATAGCCACACTGCTAACCCTTTACAGAATCGAACACCAACAGTCACCTTACTACTGACTACTTTGGCCAAGAGGCAGTCTGTCAAGTGCAGCTCGCCGATTATACCATTCCACGCAACATAGCAAGTCACACCTCCTAAGCACTGCTGAGAGCCGCGCCGCCAGAGTCACATAGATGCGCTACATCAGCTACTGCTGGTACACACTATCTTGGTACTACCCAGGTACGCTTTTATTAACTATACCATCCCTCTTTTGGATAGTGAACCAACTGTGCTTGTAGGCCACAACTACGTCTATTGCTACATAGTTACCAGCTATGTACCTTACATTGTAGCCTCCTTGCATGCCGATAGATGCTTTCATCCGTGAATGATGTCACTAGCACATGATGTCACTAGTACTAAACACATCTCTAACCATTCAGGGGACAAAGGCTTGCACTCTCTCCAGGTCAGTCCTCGGAGGGCATTTACCCTCCACCCTATATATGTCTATCACAATGTGTATGTACACGACCACACTGTTATCTCAGCTATATCCTCAACCCTCCTTTCTAGAAGTGATCCTACTGTTCGCTGTTCCCACTGCAGGGGTCCAACAGTTCAAAGGTCCAGATGAAGGGGGATTAAATTATGAATTGCCGAAACATCCAAGATAAAGACAACAAATCTCTGTCCTCACTTTAGACTAATTATAAGTGATGTCGACCAAGATTTGGTCGACATCACCCCCATACCAATTGTGTAGTACAAAGATCTGGCCACTCTAACCCATTATCTAGATCAACAATTGGTCCGGTGACCCCTCTACTAACTGTGAAATACAAAGATCTGGCCACTCAGGCCCACTATCTACTTCGCCTCTGACTAAACCAGGAGGATAGGTCCACACAAATTCCCAACCTAGATAAACGGATTATATCATATACAAATACAGATCTGTGATGTTTTTATTGATGTATTTATGCACCTTTGCTCACATTGAATGTCTAATTGTACATATTTTGTTTTCTGTGCGTAATACAAACTAGGAGCCCTACTTGTCTGCTAGCATTAAGTATATGTAAAAATCGAGAGATTTCTCTATATTTTATTTGACTATGTTTGTTGTGTTTTGATGTCTCTTGTTAAAAAACTGAGGACAAAAATGATGTCTCTCGACAGCAATAAAGAAAAAGAAATGAAAAGAATGAATAGAGATAATGTTGAAGGAGGAAAATAATAGTATCACTCCTTCACGTTGTACTTGATAAAAGCTGAAATGAGTATGCTTTTTTCATGCTGATGTCTCGGGAGGATAGCTCAGCGGCAACATGACCGCCTTGGAAGCAAGACAGCACAGAACCCCACAAGTTCGATGCCCGGGTCTGAGCTTAGAAACCTCTGGGTATTAAGCGCGTTATAAATAACCAATCATATCGTATCATGTGTAAAATGAACTGATCGGTTTCATCAAAGACAGATGCACACCTGGTGCACAGGTAATTAATCAATTAGGATGCTCCCTTCGTTATAAAGTATTTACCAATCCCAAATCCTAATATTGGGGGTTTTCCCTTCCCCTTAGTACTCAACCTGATAAAACACATGGTTTCCTATGGAATCCATCTGTTTTGAGCATCTGCGAAAAGTGAGGGGATTCCATAAAAATCCACTGTAAATGGCGTCTGCCAGCTGTAAATAGCAAGCTGCATTTATAGTTTTGCAAAACAGAGGGCAAGGTGGAAAGGTGATTTTGTCAGTTTTTACACTTTCTTTACACTTTGTGTGCAATAATGACCATTGCCTGGAGGGAATATTTGTGCACATAAGTGCATAAGTGATGCCAAAATATATATATAATGCACACCTTGTAAATCAATTCGTAGGAAAGAATGTTGATTAGGTATGTGTCTTCAGGATAGATTTCCTAATATTAAGGTGTAGGGGAGAGAAAGCCTGTCCTGACACATGGGTGGGAAATGTCAGGAGAACGAGAGAAGAGTTTCCAAAAATAAGGTAACTCCCGTCCTTTGCACACTGTCATAGGCCGAAGTAAATCAGCCAAACATTTGATGAAAAAGCCTATATTCAGGTACTAAATCCAATTTAAGAACATGAGTTATATGATTTAAGATATAGGGTCATAATATAAGTATTGATGATGTTGAAAAAAGGTTAGAGTCTCAATTGAAGAACAATGTTGATTTGATGCACAGAGTTTCTTTATTGATATAGCCGATACACGTGTAAAAGTCCATGCGCACCCTCGGAATTCAGGTACCGCATCCAACGAAGAGCACGTACACAGCGTTGGAAACCCATGTGTGACCTTCAACCCCTGGCGAGGGAAACGCCTGCGCGTGTTACGTCACAGACGCGCTTACTCACTAAGGGCCTTTCCTCGGATTACACGCTGACGTGCTGTTTTTTCATGTGCCAAATCACCCCGTATCAAGCTGGCCATGTGACAACACACGGAAGATCACACTCCTGCCCAGAAGGCCGAATTACTGCCCCCCAGAACCCTGAGCAGCCTCCCACGAGCCATCTGCTGCTGCCTCACTGCCTGCTGCCACCGTGCCCTGCCATTTGGTGCCTGCACATCTGCCATCTGCAGGGGTCCAGTTGCAGTGACCACCCCTGCTGGAACAGAAGACTCCCGACTGAAGTAACATCACTCCACAGCCCAGCCCCAGGACCCAGTTGCCCACCCACACCTGCCTCGGGGGTTGCCATGTCTGACACAACACCTTCCAGCACCAGTAGCAACCACCAGCCAGAGAGGCAGAGGGTTACCAGCTTCAGTGAAAATGAAGTTGGCATCATGGTGGAGCAAGTTCTGGTGCATTATGATGCCCTCTTCACACCATCGCGCGCAAACAAGGAAGGACAGAAGAGGATCTGGAAGGACATAGTGGGTGCCATCTACGCGGAGTGGGTGGCACCCCGCAACATCAAACACGTCCAGAAGCGCTGGGAGGACTACAAGTCCAGGACCCTCAAGAAGGCCCGGCGCCTCTTGGAAGGAGAGGATGCAGTGGGGCACCAGGGCCAGCTTACCAACCAGCAGATGACGGTCCTGGAGCGCATTCTCCCAGTGCTTCACCACCAGATCCTCAGGATGCAGGCCCGTCTGGAGTCGAGCAGTAAGTGGCCATACACTTATGTTTAAAAAAGGGCATGCTGCAGTGTGCTGGTAGTTAGCTACTTGGCTGCATGTGTGAAATGGGTCATGTTTGGATGTGTGTGTGCAGGGACATGATGGTGCCACAAGTGAGTCCAGTCAGGCATGACCCACATGGATGGTGCATGTGTAACAATGCATAATGCGGAGCAGCATGCGGAACGCACACATGTATGCATGCCTGTGTCTGTAATTTGACATGTTTGGGGTGTGAGAGATGTGTGCTGTTGTCATGGACATGCATGATGTACATGTCCGTGTGTTTGAGTAGTGTGTGCGCCATGGATGCATGACACATGTTGGTGACGATGTGTTGATTGACTGATACAGCCTAGTCATCCCTGTATCCACTGTGTCTGGGGGTGTACCGGGCCAAATGCATGACCATCCGGTGACGTGTGTGCATGTGACCTGCATGTCCCATGGTGCATGTGAGAATCAGCCCACCATTGGATGCAACTACGGTGCCTTGGATACGGATGCCAATGTATGTTGCATGTGCCATGCCTGTTCCTGCATGTGTGTTGCCTGTACTGACCCATGTGTTGTGGAGGGACATGATGGAAGTGACGTTTGACAGTGCCACTCATGCGCTATTGCTTTGTGTCTAGGGGACTATAGTTCAGTACTCTGATGCTTGTGTTCAGTGTCTCCCTTTACACAGCGGCGAGTGAAGAAGAGGGCAGAGACGGCACTGCGGAGGAAAGCAGCAGGGATACCTCCACCGGCCGGTGACGCAAGGGACAGTCACCCTACCAGGAAATATCATCATCCGGGAGCGAGGAGACTGGTGCCGCGTCTGCCACTACGGCTGCGTTGGAAGGGGCAGATGAGCCCCCACAGGGGCCTGCTACGGCAGAAGATAGTGTGGAGATATCCAGATTGGTGGTGGGCATAGAGGAGGAGGAGGCTGCTACAGAGCCGCACATGGGGCCTGGTGGGGGTGGTACCACTGGTGCAAGTGGTGCAGTCCAGAGACAGGAGACAGCACAGGTTGCCGCAGAGTTGCCTGTGCATGTCTCTGTCCCTGACACTGTGACTGCATCACCAGGCCCGTCTGCAGGTAGGGGGAGGTCCATGTCATCTGGCACTCCTCTACCTGCGGACGAGGGAACCCGTGACCGGATGGAGTCCGTCCTGATTCGTGTCGCGTTGCGCACACGTGACATTCGTTATGACGTGCATGGTTCCCGGGGGACCGAGCACATCATCACGAAGAGCTGTGTGCCAATGTGGCCCAGTTGGGAGGGTCCATGGTTGGGGGTTTCCTCCATGTGTCGGCCACACTTGCAGCCCTCTCCTCCTCTGTGTACACCATACGCCAGTCATTCTCCGTGCCGTCTTCCGGCCCAGATGCCACCAGGGCCCCTTGTGGATCTGCCCCAACCAATGCATCCAGCCTGGTGGAGACCCCATCCATGCCACAGTCGGGAGTCGGAGGTCCAGCAGGGGTGGACACCCCACCAACTAGACCCCAGCGGATGGAGGATGTGCCGGCATCATCAGGCAGGGCACGTGCACGACGGCGCCGGTGGATTCCATCATCCGGGATGCCGTTGTGCTGGCAGAGGCAGTTGCGTCGGAGGCAGCGGCAGGCTCAGCGTGGGAGGCATCATGGCTCGGGGCCATCAACATCAGAGGGGCAGGCATCGGCAGGAGGGCAGGAGGACCCTGGATTGGGACTGTCTTCTGTGTGGCAGCGGTTGGGCCAGAGGATAGATGAGGAGCGACGGCGGGCAGAGGAGGCACAGCTCACAATGGTCAGGGCAGAGAACTCCATGTGCAGGGCATTGAGGCGGGCTGAGTTCCTTGAGGCAACTCGCAGGGAGTTGGAACAGGCCATGACTGCATCCCTGCAAGACCTCGAGGCCAGGGAAGAGACCCGCGTCCGGGACATCGACGTGGAGTTCGATGATGCCCTGGCCCCAAACATCAACGAGTGAGCCGTTGGACTTGCCCGCCGCCATTGTACATAGTTCATTAGTGTTAGGTTTCCTTTGTTTTTACTTGTATTTTGGAGTTCATGGACATTGCTCCACTTCGTGTATATGGTTCATTATTCATAGGACTTTTTTGTAGGTTTTCTTTTGTTTGTGGATCATGGACCATTTGGACTTCCATTGTAAATAGTTACAGATTTGTACATACTTTATTTTAAATGTTCCCATGGATCAATGGTTTTCTTTAATTTGGATTGTTTTTCTAATCGACATTGGCAATGGACCACTTTTTAATCCAACATGACATATTTTATTTTTTCTTCATTGGATCTACATTTTCTCTTTTTTAATTTAATTCATTAGACAAGTTTAATTTCTTCAATGTCAGTTCATAATGTTGTAATACATTTCAGCTAACTTCAAGATTGGTGTTGTGTTCTATCATTGGTTTTGTTCATGTCTCAATGAACATTGCCTCAGTCATGTGTTGCCACTGTGTGGCTCCGTTGTGCTTTCCTGCATGGGCATGGTGGTCCATTTAAGACTGTGATGGCATGGGTAATTTGGGAGTGGGTTCTGTGGATGGTTGCATGCTTGTACTGGGGGGCAAGGGGGAATAGGGTTGGCATTAGGGACATGGGTCTGTTTTGCCAGGACATGTTTGGTGGGCCATGTGTCGGAGCCTGCTGGCAGGTGCCGTTCAATGGTGGGTGGGTGGGGGTGCAGGGGGACATGAGTTGGGGCCTGCTGGCAGGTGCTCGTCAAGGATGGGTGGGTGGATGGGTGGGGGGACATGAGTCGGGGCCTGCTGGCAGGTGCCCGTCAATGGTGGGTGGGTGGGTGTATTGGACATGAGTCGGGGCCTGCTGGCAGGTGCCCGTCAATGGTGGGTGGGTGGTCGTGCAGGGGGACATGAGTCAATTTCCACAAAATGTCCCTACATAGGACAGCCAACCTCACCGCCAAACTCTCCAACCTGTCCATCTGCCCTATACCCACTCTACAAGAACCAACCTTGCCCAAGCCCCCGCAGAACCCTTCTTTCTGCTCTTTGAACCATATCTCAAGCAAGGAGTTTGGGAAACTACTATCCGTCATCCGACTCTCCGGCTCCCCCTCGATCCTTGTCCCGCCTCTCTCCTCAAAGAAATCTTTACCTCCACTTGTGCAGGAGAATTGGCAAGGTCCATTCTTAATGACTTCCTCACCTCCAGCAACTTCCCAGAAGCCTTCAAAACTGCACGTGTAAAATCTCTTCTCAAAAAAGCATCCCTCAACCCTCTCCTATCAATTAATTACAGGCCCATTTCCAACACCCAATTCCTGGCAAAGCTCATCGACCACACTGCATACTCACAACTCAATGGTTTTGTGGCATTAACCAATCTCCTAGAACCTGCGCAATCAGGGTTCCATCCTCGCCACAGAACAGAAACCACACTGATCTCTATCTGGGATGACTTCAAAGTACTGCAGACTCAGGATGCGCAACACTTGTTCCCCTTGACCTCTCGGCAGAGTTTGACAGCATCAACCACATGATCCTGCCAGACAGACTGCACTCCCTAGGAATACAAGATTCAGCGCTCACCTGGTTCGGCTCATTCCTCACTAACAGACAGCAAATCACTCTCCTGCCCCCTTTCTACTCCACTGCAAGCCTAGTGAACACTGGAGTACCCCAAGGCACCTGCATCTCACCCTTTCTCTTCAACCTTTACCTAAGACCTCTGCCCAGGATCATCCTCTCACACAACCTCACATGTTATAACTATGCGGATGACACACAAATCATCTTCAGAATTCCTAAATCGACCTCTGACCCTCGCCCTGAGTTAGCAGCATGTCTCACTGACATTGATGACTAACCATCTTCTGCTAAACCCAGGGAAAATGGAGATTGTGGTGTGTGGAAAAACTGCTTTAGTCCCCCAACCGACTCCCTGGCCACCCTCACTCAGTCCTCCCCACCCCACCCGACCACCACCACTGTCAAAATCATCTGTTGTACAATGGACTAGGACCGAACTCTGTCTCACCACATCAACAATGCATCAAATTCCTGTCATTTCCATTTTAGGCTTCTGAAACGCATCTTCCTGTATCTCACCTACCCCAATAGACTGGCTGCAATTATGTCCATCATCATGTCCAGACTTGATAACGCAAATTCCCTCTACCTAGGTGCACTGGCCTACCAACTAAACAAACTTCAGAGTACAATACCCGGCTCCCAGAGAGCTTCTCGCGTTGGGACAAAGGGATCAAATCTCACTAGGCCTCCACACCTTACACTGGCTCCCAATTGGACTTGGAGCCACCTTCAAAATCCTGTGAATTACCCACTGAGTAGGCCCCAAATACCTACAAGAAAGAATCATGCTTTACCACCCAACCAGCAACATAAGGTCAAGCACAGACCTCCTGCCAATGGTCCCTGCCTGCAATTCAGCCAAAATCAAAGGATCTGCCTACTCAACTCTGGTGCCAACTTTGAGGAACTGACTGCCTCCACGCATTAGACACAGCTAAGATTACATGGCTTTCCGAAAGGCACTCAAAATCTGGCTCTTTCCCTAAAAGCTCAAAGGACCACCCTGACCACCCGACTTACCATCACATCGAAGAAATGGCTTGGTAACCCTTCAATATGGGCCCTCAATAGGCTCTCGGGTCAGGAGATATCTACCTCCAGCTTTCTGGAGCCAATGCCCTAGACATGAAATCCAAATTGCAGTAGCACCAATGTACATAACCCATGATTGAGTTGAAGCATTGCTACCCTCCACCAGGCATACACTAGACTCTGAGGCCAAGAGATATCCTTCTACAATTACCTGGATCAACTGTGCTAGACTCACAACCCAAGCACTAATAGCACTTATGTACCTACTCCATGACTGGCCTTGATCATCGCCCCATCCAGATATGCAGTACACTATCAATGATGCCCATCCTCGCTAATCTTACCCATCTGGAAATCGAAGCAGCTCTTATATTCCCTCGCCATGGCGGAACTGATTCATTGCCTTCCTTGACCAGGTATTCACTAAGCACTGAGGCCTACAGATATTGGCCTCCAATTATCTGGACCGGCTGTTCTAGACTCGTAACCCAAGCACTAAAAGCACTTATGTACCAATGCGATAACTGAGCTTGATCATCACTCCATCTAGATATGCATAATGCCAACAGGGCAGGAGATGCCCATCCTTGCAGATCTCACTTATCTGGAAATCTTTGAGCAAAATCCTATACCAAGGGCCTACTAACACTTATATCTTTGCTAATCCTACCTATCTGGGAATGTATGTAGCAGAACTACTGACCGAAGACCTCTGCAGCACCTAGATTGAAGCTGCATAATTTGGGCCACATCTGGCCATCATCATCCAACAGACAATGGTAATAAGCAATTGCAAACCCAATAAAACAGAGGAGGACTTAGCCTAAGGGAAAACATCTCCTATGCAGAAACTAGTCAGGAACAAGATCTGCCTCAAATTTACACAAACACTCTAACACAACAATATGCTAACTCTTCCCTCAGCACCAACATATTATAGAATGAAGTTATACCCCTCGATTAACAAAGTATAGCTGCACACATACACAAACACTGCCATCACCTCACTTTAGCGTGCAGCTATGCCGCATGAAAATCAGCCTAGCAGCACAAATAATCCTTTTCACAATCTCCACCACCGACAGAATGCAGCTTCCCAAATCCCACTTGCCTGGCTGCACACATTCTACTGATTTCACACAACCACTGCACCACGTCTAGCACTAGAGCAGCCACACACCATTTAATCCACTTGGGCTGTGCACATACCGAGTGCACCCAAGCACTTTATTACACTTCTCACTCACCTGACCAGTACTACGGTATCCGAGGGTGTTCAACCCACAGCGCTTTGGAATGATACCAATTGTAAAAGGCATTATACAAATGCCCAATAACAAAATATTAGTTTCTTCACATACTCAGAATACAAGAAATGCGCCAGACTGTATTATTATAGACAAACCGAGAGTTATTTTTAAAAAAGCAGACACATTGAAGACCAAACTAATTCCATCACTCTTAACGGACGTTAAAAAGTGTAATACCCATATATGGACTATGCCACTCAATAAAGGCTTCCGAAAATGTGGGAATTGCACAATGTGCAAATTTGCAAGTGAACCAACTGAACTTTTCAAGGATCCAAATGGCAAAGATATTCAAATAAAATAGGTAATTGCACAACATATGTAGGTTATGGCTTACTATGTGTATGCAACAATGTATACATACGAAGTACAATTCGAAAATTCATTGGATTGCGATATGTACAATTCGGCAAAAGAGGAGGGACACAGAAAAAGCACTCTGCCAGGCAGATGCAAGAATCATCTGCAAACTCAACAGTACAGTGACTGGATTGAATTCAGATAATGAGATGGTGTAATTTCTTTGAACTATGTATTTACACTGCAGCCTTCCCTATGACGAATTTGGTATTTGGTTTTATGGAATGCTAACAACTGGAATGTATTTGTTAAACATAAACAACTTAGATAAATGAGCCAATCACGACGATAATAATATTAGTGAACTATTATTAGGATATGTTCTACGTGTACACTATAATTAATTTCAAATATTAAATGCGTATTGTAAGTATAGATATGAGGCTTAACATAACAATGATATAGATGTAACTATATAATTAACTCAGGAACGCTATTAAGCTCTTAAATACTTATGAATGGACAATATATAACTGGTAATCAGTATGTTTACGGGCACCGTATTCCCAAAAGATGGCGGCCGTCAAATGCTGTGCATAATGGTGAACACAAAGGAAGGACGCAGGCAAGTTAGTATTAGCAATGCTAGAGCAGTACGGGAAGCTTAGGGCCAACGCGAGGGACACCGGATGGCAAAGTAGCAGGTAAGAGAACATCAATGTTTTTGAACAAGGTTTAGAATACATATAAAGCCATTTGCATTATATAGTGGGAGCATAATACTACTAGTGCAACGGACACTCTTTTTTATACATGCAAAATGGTGTTGTCAGAAAACTGACTGTTAGTGAATAGAAAGGGAATTTCAGAAGCCAGGAAGGTATTTACCCATACAACGCGGGAATCAAATATGCAATCAAGAAAACACAAAAGTACAGCCATACAAATATGGGTGCTTTGAGCATCGTACAAGTAGAATTTTACGAGCGCGTCACAATTTTGGTAGATAGTTATGATGCAATCTGGACGTACATGAATCATAGTCAAAATGATCATCTGTGACAAGTATAGCTCTGGTAGTTTAGGAATGGAGTCTAAAGGACGTAAGCACCAGAGTATTGCAGGCAACTAGTTAAAACACTCGAATCATGCTGTATAGAAACAAGATGACATGCAGCTATGTGGAGATTCAATATCTATAAATGATGATTTGAATAAGTAAGACCAAATAGAATATTGCACGTAGGATGTACAAATTGTACTCTTTGAACTATTTGAATTATATTGCAAGAGCATGTAATAGACATTGAATACAATACTATGGCTTTTACCCACAGGGATTGGACCCTTATAATGGCTAAACACCCAACAAGGATTGACAAAGTAACAACGCTGCAAAGGTAATGTGGAACAGAAGTTGTACACATACACATATGAGAGTAATATGGAATGAATTTAATATTGTGTACACTGTGACATTAATGAATCTGACTACTATAACATTACTTCCCATTTGTTGTTTTTATTTTTCAGCCACCCTTTAATCCTCCTTTCAATAGCCGAAACTCGTGTCATCACCAAGGGCAAATATTAAAACTTGAGATAATGTAATAATACAGTGTTGCACATTTCTTGTATTCTGAGTATGTGGTCAAACTACTATTTGTAAGGTGCTTTAGTAGACTTTTTCACCACCCAACTCGGATAAGACGCAACAGAACGAGTGGATCAATATCAACTAAAAATGTGTAGGATTATAAACTCAAGTGTCGCCTGACAGACTAGCCTCTCAAAAAAAGTCTAATTGTCTATATAACAATAACAAAATATAACATAGCATAACATAACTATGCTTGTAAAGAAACTAAGAATTCACAACAGGTAGTGGAGACCAGCAGGGCTGAGGTAGTCAGCTATCTCTCAAACAGGGTGGCATGTGCCCACCTAAGAGTTCTCTCAGGGATTTCATGCTGGGAAACCACTCCCGTTTCCTGCGGGCCAGTCGGCCAGATGGAGTATAAAGAGATAGGTGTGAAAACTCTGCTTGTATGGGGCATAGAGAACTATGATCTGTCGTGAAATCAGTGAGAGGGAAGGATGTTCACAAATCTGAAGACTTTCCATTATGGGCGCTGCCTCCTTAATTCAATAGGGCTCAAGGCTTGTTAGATGCATGTCAGCCAGTGCAAGATGTGGCAGACATTTCTCAACCCATATTTACCTCTTAGGAGGACTTTCTTATTGGAAAATCTCCTGGATAACATTACAGGCCCGTCTGCCCTGGTACTGGCTGGAAATGCTGACAAAATGATGTTGAATGCGCAATTACTGCGCATTCGGCTATTTGCTTAATTCCGAATCCCATTACACCGAACAAGGGGAGCGGGTGTTACAGGGGTGTGCCCTGCTCCCCTTGTTTGGTGTAATGGGCTCTGGGTTACGGGGTGTCCCTGCTTCCATTACATGGATAGACAGGGACAATAAAGTAAAAACAGAAGAAGAAAAAAGGACCCTGCAACACCAGTTCCGACCCACGTTAGTGGAAGGGAACAGATGCCTCAGAGATAGAAGGGAGTCTGCGGCACACACAAAAGTGTTCCGTCGAAAGGTAAGTAGGGAGGGAAAGGGGAAGAGGGTAAGGGTGTGCGGGCAAAGCTGATCTATGTGATGAAGGCGCCACGCTGATTTTGAAATCAGCATTTTTTTTGTCTACATTTTTGGCAGTGCAGTGATCACATAGATCCGTTTGCTCCAAAATGAGAGGAATGTGAGATGTGTGGATAGTCATATGGAGCACTGGATCCACTAGTGTTGGAGATGGGTGCGTAGAAGAGAAAGAGACATAGAAAAATCCAGTTGGGACTTTCATCCTTAGTATGATGGGAAGGAGATGGAGTAAATGGATGTTTGGTGGCATTAAGTGACTGCTTGGTTGTAACACCTGAGCTTCTATCCGGGGTTACAACCAAAAGACCCGGGGCTATAGCCCCCTCAGCCCCCCTCCCCCCTTAGCAACACCTCTGTGCTCAACAGGCAAAAGCCTTCTTGAGGTTTGTAGGGTATGGACATACTCAGTCACATGTCAGGCGTTCCTACGTGTGATTACCCCATTTCCAGCCCCATCAGCCTCTCTGGGAGAGAACTCTCCATCGTTTGATCTATGGGAAGGGGAAATACTGGTGAGATGGGTACTCACCTCAGATGTTCCATTAACATATACCCGGCATACTGGGACAGAAACCATTTATACATTTTTATGTGAGTTGCAAGGGACATTTGAAACTCTAAGCTACCAGTCAACGTGTGGTGATTCGCAATGACAATGGCAACTTCAATATCCGTGTCAATTGCAACCTACCGCTTTGGTATTCATGAAGCCCGCACATTTGACGCGCACTGGTTTTGCGTATGCAACATCTTTCCCTAGATTCGGTCCCTGATATTTTGTTGATCTGTTCTTTTCTGGAGTATATGCATTAACTACGGATATTATTATTTAAATGCAGAAAGAAAGAATAAAACATGGGAACACACATTTAAAATAGTGTTTACTTACTTCCCCAAGAATGTGTATTTTTCAAGTTTGGAACAAGATTTATTAAATGAAACTATTCCCGTAAATACTTGACAAACTGGGCAGTATTCGGCCGAATACTAAACATGCTATTCTGTACACCCCTAGAACTAACATTCCTATTCACGTGGAAGTTGATGCATTCACTGGACTGCCCTTGATGGGGAACACAGGAAGAAGACCTTAAAAATACATCGGAGAGTCAGGGGCTAAATCATAATGCAAGAGCAAAGACAGAGCTCAAGACCAAGAAGGGGCCTGTGCAAAAAAAGCAGACACGGCTATGGGCCTTGCAGATACGCGATGCCGGGCTCATCCGTCGTCGATTTTTGTGTATCTAAATACATGCATATCTGCTCTCTGCCATCATCCTTGCTGGCCCTTCGCATCTTCCTCTTCCGCTGGCGCTTCCCTCCCACCCACCTGCCCCAGTTTTATTACTTTTAATGAAAGTTTTCCCAGCTCTCCTGGGCTGCGGCACCGAAATCAGGTGCTCCCGGGGCCCATCTAGGACAGGACGATAAATCTAATTAAAACCGTGTTCTCGGCTCTGCGGCGGGGACAGGGGTCCCCCCGCCCCCCCCCCCACCCCCCCGCGGAGCACTCGTTCCGTTCGTTTCCCTCTTTTTCACCCCCGGCCTCCTCCCTACACACACCTCTAAGGTTTCCCTCGGGCAGCATCGGCCGCGAGATATGATTACCCTCACGCACCGACCAGCATTGCTTAGAAGCCTTGGGGGGTGGTGTGGGAGAGGGGGCGCGGGGCAGGGCAGGTGGAGTGGTTGGCGTTTGGGGGGGGGGTGGGTGCTTTTTGGAGTGAGGGGTCCCTGGTAGCGCCACCCCCACCCTCCGTTACAGCACAGCGGCGTTGCTTAAAGATCATTCAGTCAGAAACAAACACCAGGGGGAACAAATTACCAATTCGAAGAGGAACAGGAAAATGGTCATGGGGGATGGGGGGCTTGACTGGCAACCGCCACGCGATGATAAATGAGTTTATTATTATTCCCTCCCACTCCCCTTTCTCCCGCCTGTCTGTGTGTGCAGTGTGTTGTAGGCCCAGGGTCCCCGACGCCTAATTCTGCTGCCTCGGCATCGGTCATCCATCATCCCGGGGTGACAGCCGACCGATTGCCATGCGGTGGGCGCTGAATCATGGCCCAACAGTAAGACGCATGTGTCCAATAAATTAAAACAGTCGGGATAAGAGCGCCGAGCCTGTCATCTGTTATGGCTCTACCCAGCCAGAAAAAAAGAAATTAGATGGGGGTTCGTCTCACCCCCCTTAAAACAAGGTTCACAGGCACAATATTTCCTGCCGCTTCGTAGCCCTCGCTGCCAGCGCGGCTCCCACCGCCTTCGGTGGGCTGTGGTCCCCGCCATCTTCCCTGCTACTCTCTGCGTCTTTGAAGCTAGAGGCGGCACGTGCTCCTCGTTTGGGCAAGCAGACTCACGCGGTGACTACGGGGGACAGCCGGGTTCTTGGTTTGGCAAGGGCCGCCATTTTCCCACTTATTCCTGGCAATGTGGGGCTTGCTGTCTAAGCACGTCGAGATTAGCCGGAAAGCTGGGCTAATTGCGCTACCAATCAGCTGCCAAACACGGTAGTCAGTGCCCGCATTGGCAGCAGGTTGTTTACTGTAAATTCCTCTAATTAACCTAATCCAGAACCGTGCCTTTTTATAGCATGAACTGTGCACCTACTAACATCACAAGTGACCACTTGACCTATGTCAACTTTGGGCTCCTGTCTGGCCTCTCGACGCCCCTTTGCCACTTGGAGGCCCAGAGAAGCAGTGGCTTCAATACAACAAAATCCCATAGTAGGTGGAGCGCTACCTAACGAACGTTGACTTTATATGATAGGTTATTTATAGCACTTAATACCCAGAGGTTTCTAAGCACGGACCCGGGGATCGAACCTGTGTTGCTCAGTGTCGTCTTGCTTCCAAGGCGAGCACATTGCCCCTAGGCTATCCTCCCGAGAGGACTTCCAGTGACATCACATACTTTTTTTTTACTCCCACCCAAAAATGGCCTCATATATTTTTAAAAACATGATTCTTTGACAAAAATAGGTTCAGCATGTTGGTAAATACTGGTTGACACAGCAGGCCCAATAAATTAGTCACAAAAACTGGCAAGTGACACAGTGGTTGTAATGTAGTTCAGGGGTTGCACTAACTACTCACACATGACACGTATGTTAGCCTGGAGTCTAGATCACACACCCATTGACGTAATTGTAGGGGGGCAAGGGTGTTTGTCACCCCCAGTTTTTGTGGCACACCATTTTATCCCATTCATTTGGCAGGGGCCCCTTTCATTTAGCTGTCATGCCCCTGCCCCCCCATCCCTCGGCCCCCAACATTTTCAGCTTTGCAGCCTCCCCTTGCAATCACCCACCATTCACACCGTTTAAGGGACATGCCCAGGGCTACAGCCAGTGACACACCTCGCCCATTACCTGCAAAACCCCCTGTGCCTACACAAGCACTCCAGCGCCTACAGCAATTTCTATATTGCTGCCTGACTGCTTGGGAACGGGCGTCATGCGCAAGCAGTCCATTGAAATAAAGAAAGCTTGGCCAGCGCTTGCGAGATTGCACAATGAGGTTTGACACAGGATTGTTACCGGCAGAGCCTAGGTTCAAATCCTTAGCAGCGAAAACATTATTCCATTTGAGGAAAAAAAGCGGACTTTCCTACCGTCCTGGAACAGCACTCCAGGTCACATAAAGTAAGGGAACTATAGCAGATTTCCACGAGAAAGTAAGGGGACATTGTACCCTTTAGTTTCCCCCCCACTTTGACCTCTGTATACACTTGCAGAACATGCCAGCAACAGACTCGTTATGAAGCGGATCTAATGGATGTTTCTGCCATTTCCTCTTCTTGAACTATCTCGGTTTATTTGGAAAAATGTAGTACCTTCGCTTGGGCATTAGATGGCGCAACTGATACTTAACAGTACAATACAATTCAATAAAAGGTACTTTATTGGCATGACAGGTTACACAAATTGCCTAAGTAAATACATGGTATATACAGACATGTTAAATTCTCTTCAGTGCTGATCATTGGGGTTTCAGCTTATTTCTAAGCGTCCATATTGCTTTATGCGCCCTGTCTTCTCTGGTGGCGCGCATACACATATTTTGCAATGTGTGGTACTGTTGTGACTCTAGAAGAATCCACCAAACCCCCATGTCTTTTCCTATAAATGACACTAGAATCGCTCCGTGCAGCAGTTCCTCTTGAGAGACGACACAAGCACCAAAGGCAGGCTACATGCGTGTGTCTAAATGTATTATGAAAGGCTGCAAGCTTGCAAAACTATGCTAACCTGGGTTGCCTCCTTAAAAGAAATACTTCTCCACCAACTCTTCTTGATCCTGGCTAGCCTGGATCCACTATGTGGAGACCATACATTAGACAACAACAGATTATCAGCCATTTACAATACTATTGAGAATTGGATGAAAGTTCACTGGATGTGTCTGAATGGCCCCAAAACTGAATTCATGACTTCTGGAACAAAGAAAGCCTTACAAAATCTAGGCCCAACCTACTCTTCTTTCAATATAAAATACTCCAACATCATTGTTACAAATAAGGTCAAAACACTCGGCATATATCTGCAATCCTCATTAGGAGTGGAGGCACAGGTCTCGTACCTGAAAAGAAACTGCCAGTATTATCAGAGACTACTATGCCGTATTAGGCCATTCCTGAACACCAAAAACAGTGCCACTATTGCTAGAGCCACCATCGTATCACAACTGGATTATGGTAATGCATTGCTACTAGGATCCAGCAGTAGATGCACCAAGCAATGTCAAACAATCCAAAATAATGCAGTCAGATCCATCACAGGGAAATTCCAACGAGAACACATAACAAAAGACAGAATCGACTTTCACTGGCTCGCCTTAAAGGAGCGTGTTAGTTTCAAATCTCTGACAATAGTCCATCGCTGCCTATATGGCACTGCTCCAGCATACCTTAAAAAGGAATTCAAATGGTATGAACCAAGCCGAAGCTTAAGATTGGCTAAGCAAGGTCTACTTGAATCCAGCCATGTCAGAGTAAAAGCCACAGGCCTCAGAAGGGCCTTTCCTACCAAAGCTATCTCTTTTTTGGTATGAGCTGCCCTGCAATCTCAGGCTAGAAAGCAACTTCCACTCATTCAAAAAGCAGCTGAAAACCATACTCTTGAGGTAATCAGACGCACTAAACTTCACTGTACTTTCTTGAGTCCTCCTTTTCTTTCTTGTTGTATAGTCCTGTGATCTTTCCGTCTTTGTGTCTTTGTTGTCTGATGTTTGCGAGCTTCGGCACGTTATAAATATATAAAGTAATAAATCACAGGAAGTGATGTAATTTGACCCCACCCCAAAGTGACATCACAGGAAGCGATGGAACATGATCTTTCACCCCTTGACAAAACAGGAAGTGGCATCACATAGCATTGTTCCTAAGTACACTACGAAAAATATGGTTATGATATAACTTTAATGTGATATCCATTTCATACAAGGATGTATCACCAAATGTATCATTAATATCAGTGTGTATAGGCCCATATTACCATATTACTGTGAACGCACGCAGACGTCCAAGGCCAAATGATAATGATGTGTTATTATATAGCACTTATGCTTAAGAGCTTTTTATACAACAAATATACAAAACATATCACCTAACGTGTGTTGGTACTCATTTATCAACCTCAGAAGGATGAAAGGCTGAGTTGAGGTGTTTAAGAACACACTAAATCAGTGACTCACCCCCTGAAGTGTGCCGGAAATAAGCCTCTAATGAGTTTAGCAATTGTATAGAATTGCAGAAAGACACATTACTTGTTATTCCTATTCTTTCTTATTTAGGGTCACTGCTCACAATGTTACACTTATGGACCCATGTTTTTTTAAGAGGCCTAACCAAGGAAGCCAGCCACTCCAGAAACAAAGAACCACATGGCCCTGGCCACAGCCAAGGAGCTTGCATTAACAAAATAAAACATTTTTTTTAGGGTTAGTAAGCTGCTGCGACCCCTGGCAACCCCCAAATGATGTCCTTTTATCATCCGAATAAGCACCATCCCTCCTTTAGACAGTAACAATACACATTCAACACTTGGCATTCCTGCCACTAATGAAATTCCTGTGTTCAGGCCTGCATGTCTGGCTTCACCCCATCCTTCTTCTCCACCAACTCTTCTTGATCCTGGCTAGCCTGGTCATGCCGAAGCAAAGACCCCAGTCCCTCTTTAACTGGGTCTGTGTCTCAGTGGACTAATGCCTCCACTACAGAAGCCTGTGTTTGACCTCATGGTCACATGTTCAAATCCTGTCAGGTCCACTCATCCTTCCATCCTTCCGAAGTCGATACAATGAGTACCATTAAGTTGGGTAACAATAAACATTTGTTATCTGTCAGTAGCGGCCCTCTGGGAGTGAACGTTTCCTCTACAAATACAACAGTTATGTGTAACAATTGAACTCTGCCACCTTAACATATGTAACTCATCCAATGTAACTTAATTCTTCTGTCAAGAAGATTTCCCCGGCTTGTGTTCAGGCACCAAAATAACCACGCTAATCTAGCTAAGCTTTGCATTCCTACAGCTGTCCTGCAGCTAACGTGAGGTAGTGGTGTCCGAGAAGCGAAGGCAGGCCTCTTAGGAAGGGAGCGGGGAAACATAAATATAGTAAAACAATTGTGTTGCGAAAGGACTAAGTGTGCCAGCGCTTTGCAAGCATGCCATGTTTAAAGGAGTCTCTGGTGAGCGGGAAAGGTCCTTGAAAATTTGCACTAACCATTCATTGGTAAGTGCCCGCTTTTACTGCTTGGCATGATTTTAGGCCCAATATTTCCATGTAGGCCAGTGCTGTACCACTGGAAATGTTCCAGCAACTTCTATCAGACCTTCCTGTTTTTCCAACTTTGGCCAGATAGACTTCAGTCACTACAACATGTCAATGGACCAATGCTACCCTCTAGGCCGGTGGAGTCATCCGGTCTGAAATTCCGGCTACATCCGGTCGAGTGTTATTTGTTTCAAGCCCTGCATTTAACTCTGGTTATCAGAGGGTAACTTCTGGGTAACTTCAGCACTTTGAGACTACAATAATGGTAAAAGGCGCTATATAAATGATAAGTACAGTACAATTTAATACAATTCCAGGATCCCCATTCAGATGTTTACAAGGATGGACAACTACTTCCTGTAGGGCAGGGAGCTGAAGATCATTGGGAGGAAGTCACACACCTGTGAATGAAGACAAAGGCGAATTATGATTACGTGTTTGTCATGGTCACATCCCTAACACAGATGGCCATACCACCTGCCTGCACTTAAAAATGTATAACATTGGTTAGCCTTAATTTACGTAAATCCCTTGTATCGTCCCCAGTGATTGTTCCATTTACTCCCCTCCACAACCTGATCAGAATGCCACTCGAGCTCACTCCATTGTAGGAAGCTCACTGCTTCCTCTGAAATCTGATTTCTTAGCTATTGTTTGTTCTTTTGTGATCCAAAGAGCATTGTTCCTCCCTGTATATTCAATAAAATAATAATGTTTACAATATAGATGCACTCCATTCTTTGGAAGTTGTGGTGTCTCTCTTAGTACCTTATGAAAAATTCAATGTAACTATTAGGATGCACTTGTAATTTTGATGGTGGAACTGTCGAAATAATGTATTTGTTGATGAGGACAATGTATCTTTTTTTCCTCCATGACGAGGTTGATGTTGAAAGTATACATTTAATGTATTTATATTGCAACAACAATGCGATCACGAAGAAACAATGGCGAGCTGAAGAAAATATATAACACTGCATCCGCAGCTGCTGTAGAGCGACGGGACCAACCCGGCCCAGAAGAGCAGCAGTTCTGATGCTGAATTCAGTGCTGTGACCTCTCTGTGACAGCAGATAGGCAGGTCTGCTTATTGAGGAGCAAACACTCCTTTCCTCATTCTTGTCCTTGTCTGTGCTTTTGTTGCAGTCACTCAGGACCTGATGGTCCATCCAGTTACCCCGGCTTCCATTTCTCATTGTCCTCAGCTGTGGTGCCTCTGAATCTCAGCCAGCTAAACACAAGCCAGGCTTCCCTGAGCTCGGAGGGGAAAGGTGAAGGGGCGGAAAACTGTCCAACATATTTCCTTCTATGAAGGAACTAAGTTATCACCCCGGGTTTCTTGTTCGGTTCCAAAGGGGGAAGTTGCAACTTCCCAGCAGAGATTTGTCTTGAGAAGAGTTCTGGACTGGAATGCCTAAGAGCCACAGTCCAGTTTCGCATGATTGTCAGGGCCTGACGTTTTCCTCTTCTGTATTCAGGGTTGCAGCCCAGGAGATGAACGAAGCAATGGAGCAGACCCTTGACTCCTGTGGCACCTGGGAACAGCCGTTTTAGAATTAATCTTTGCTAATCTGCATAAAATGTTGCAGAGAAAAATAATAGATTAATTAACCTGAAGGTTTTAACAGGTATCACGAGGTATGATCAGGTAAGTGTGGGCGCTGGGTTTGGGGATTTGGACGTGGCCTAACTTGAAAGTAATGGAAATAGCTGCAGATTGTGGCAGTGCTAGGCTAACCCCTGCCTAAAATACACACGATGACACACTGTGTGCCAATGGCTATGCGCTTGTACAAAGTGTCACTTTGCTAATAAATATTGACATCAATGTTGTCACAAATATTCTATTTATTAACTTTGTATTCACACAGATTATTGAAACAGTTTGTCCTCTGCAGGATTTCTGCCAACACGTATTTCGAACGTTGTAGTATTTTTCAAGGCAACCTTTCAAAATTAACAACCTAAATCACCAATTTGACATGACAATATATGAGTCCATAGAAACCAACATTGGTATTAACATAAAATGAAACCCATATGATGTTAACATAAGATAATACCATTGCACAAACATTGTATCATCACTGAAGAAAAAGAGGCAAAACGGGGGAAAAGAAGGGGAAAAGAAAAGATAGAAAATAATTAATCATTAGTTCATCCAATATAGTAAAACAGTGATGAGATAGATTCAAATTGCTTATTCAAGAACCCTCAATGGGTTCCTTAATTAAGAGTCAATTATAAAACATGCAGGAAAGTAGTCATCACTGCACTGACTGAGCAGTGGCTTGTTATAAAAAACCTGTCTATACATCATGTGCCAGTCTGGAATAACCAATCATCATATTATTTTGTCAACCAATTATCAGAACAATACTAATGGTCAATGGACCATATGTAGACCAACTTGAACCCTCCAGGTCTGAAAACAGGATACTAATATTAATCAGATAGTTTATGTCTCCTAGTTACTCACCTTGTTGGGGAACTGGATTAACAAATAGCAAACTACTGGCTGTGAACCACCTCCAAAAAATCTGCCTGTTAGGCCCCGGAGTAGAGATACTGCAAACAATTGTATTGTATTGTATTGTATTTAGTTATTTATATAGCGCTCTTTCCTCACTTGTGTGACCTCAATGCGCTTTTTCCGGTTGGACAGCCCTCAGTGACCGTAGTCAATGTGCTGGAAAATTCGAAAGAGTTTAGATTAGGAGATGCATGTGTGCATTTTTGCAGGTCTAGGACTTTGGTGGCTGGCTAGGCTCGACTAAGCAGCCCAAAGAGAGGCAAGGCACGTAGTTGGGCGCTGTTGGTGATTTGCAATAGATTGCTTTTGTTGAGAGAGTCGATATGTGGCCAGCTGTACCAAATTTCATTTTATTGGTAGTCGCTGTATGCTAGTGGCAGAGGTGTTGAGGTACGTCAGGTATTTCAGTGTGGATGGCTACATGTGCTGCTAGAGGAAAGCATAGCGGAAGCTGCATTCTAAGGTGCATGGATGCTTGGACGTGCCTGCAGCCTGTGTCCACAGATGTGGTTTAAGGTATGCGTACCGTAGTCTTCACGGTTATACATACGTTAGTCTTCAGAGTTGTTCAGTTGGAGCGATCTTTGTCCAGTGCAGACGGCGTGGTTTCATTATTCATTGTCTCGCTAGTGCAAGGGTCTGAGCATGCGGTGAGTGTGGGTGAGTTCACTGCGGGCTGCTGGCTTCCCTGGTCTATATGTCTCATTATTCATTGTCTCTCTTGTACAAGGGTGTGAGGGGCGGTGAGCATGGGTGAGTTTATTGCAGTGTGCCAAGCGAAGGATGCTGGCTTCACTGGTGTATTTGTCAGGTAGGAATGTTGTTATGCATGGGGTGATAGTGAGTCAGCTGAGAAGGCTGCCGGCCACTGTGTTGTAGATGGTGTAGGGAGAAGTTGAGTTTGGCAGTGTAGTTTCGAGGAACAAGGGTTCAGGGGGATATAAGGAAAAGCCAGAATTTTAGGGCCTTTCTGAATTTCAGGTGGTTTTCAGTGTTGAAAATGTGCAGTGATAGGGAGTTTCAGATGATTGGCGCTTGGACGAAGAAGGAGGAACCGCCCAGCCTAGAGGAGTTGTGAGGTGGGATCACTAGGCGAAATTCTGTGTGAGATTTGAGATTCCTAGAGGCTTGGTAGGGAACAATTTTGTCTCGGAGGAATTCCGGTCCGGTGTTGTGGACGGCGCAGTGGGTGATGCACATGGCTCTAAAGGTAGTGCGTCGACCAATCGGGAGCCAATGCCGGGTCTAGGATGTTATTGGCTTCGGCAAAATGGTCAAGCTGTTTGTATGTCACGCGGTCCATGAGTTTGGCGATGAAGCATGTGTTGGAGATGGGCCGGTAGTTCTGAGGGAGAAATGGGTCTAGTGTCAGTGTTTTGAGGATAGGTTTGATGTAAGCTGTTTTAAGGCTTTCGGGAAAGATCCTGATGTGAGTGTATGGTTGAGGATTGTGCATGCAACACTACCTGCACAGGTGGAGGCAAGGATGTTTCAGAGAAGTGTGGGTGGGCAGGGGTCCTCAGAGGAGCCTGACGGGAAGCTCTCTGCTATGAGCGAGAGGAATTGTAGGTGTGTGATGGGACAGAAAGAGTCAAGGAATTGTATCTGGGGGGGTTTTGGACGTTGGTCTGTAGGCGGGTGGGTGGTGGGGTATATGTTTTAATTTAGAGATGATGGCGGAGTGTCTTTCGTTGGTGGCATTGTGGAAGTTCAGTGATAAGGTGTCACATAGGGCTTGTGAGTTTGGTGGGTTTTGGCTCGAGCATGCAGGAGATTTGAATACGGCTATGATTCTGTGTAGTTCCTTACTTGGATTTCCAGCATTTAGGATTTGGTTCCCATAGAATGTTTTCTTGCTTTTTTTAATTTCCTGTCTGTATGTTCAGGTTTTCCTTGGTTGGGTGGTTTTGTTCTGGGCTGAGGGGTCGGCTCTCCAAGTCTGTTGCAGATGGTGGTTCGGAGTTTTGAGTGATTTGAAATTGGGGTGAACACCTAGGCATTGGTCCTGATCTCTGTGAGGTCCGTTTCAAACAATGAAAAGCCATTTGTATCAGTTAGGTTGCGTGTATCTCTGAAAACAAACATATTACTCGAGTAAAAAATATATAAAAAACTTACCATTTACAATGGGATATGGTCCTGTGTAGGGTTGAGTAGGTAATTCAAAGGCTAGTCTTCTATTCTTTGGTTAGCTTCCCACAGCAAGATTATCCACTTTCTCTGCGATATCTTCAAATGAAAGTCCCTGCAAATAAAGTGTTGATTGTAATGGCTTGTAAAGTATTGGATTGCGCGGGTTGTAGGGTTAGCACATAGAACTCAATGGCATTGCACTAATCCCATTGAAATAACTCACTGATGTCCGGTAGTATCTTCAGAGTCATGTCGAGTTCCTACAAGTGGAGGACCCAGCCTCCATCTGACATCCGTGCGTAGTTGCTCGCGGGCGCCATTTTGCCCTCGGTTAATATTGTAGGCATGACCTCACACGCACACTGTGCGTTTCATGATGGCAATACTGATTTGTAAACAATTAGTATGGGAGAAAGGTTTCGGACTTAAGGCATTCTACTTATAACACATTGAGAGTGTGATGAATGCATTGGAAAAAGTGGCTGTTAAGCGTATAGTTAGAATGTGAGATGACACTTTCGTCGTCTCTGCATTGCATCACTGAAAAATCACATAAATGAGCTGTTTGGCATATAATTAGAATTTAAAATGACACGTTGCACGCCCAGTGCGTGCCTCTTTTCTACCATGCATCAATATCAACACACATGTATATGCAGAGATCCTCTATCCTAAAGCTAGCTCATTGTTAAGAGTTTTGATTCTTCCCAGAAAATTGAACTTCTCTTTGTTGTGCTGGTGATCAAGTATTAGTTGAGAAAACTGGCTAGTGACATTGCGGGCTATGCACATTGCCACATGGTGCCCACTGCTGTGAATGCGAGCACTAGGTCGGTTGCCCTTTTCCTAATGCGTGTGTGAATGATGAGACATATGGCCAACCATACATGCGGTTGTGAGGGATCCTGCCTTCAGATCAGAGTACTGGTCAGGTTGGTCTACAGCATGTTGTTAAGTTTTGTCAAAGATTGCATAATCAAACATTAATTTAGTCGTTTCTAAGTGAGAGACAAATTCCAATATAGAGGACCAATACGTGGGCCTACTATGTGACATAATATCACATTGTTATATGGTAATACAGTTACATACAGTTTCACAATAGAAGGTATAGGGAGATTAGTGACCGTTGAATATAGGCTCTTGCCATTGTCATTCCTTCATAAGGGTGCTGTTGTTACAAGAATACGTTAATTTCATGTTCCTTATTCAGGCCTTGAGTTGTGCATTGAAGTCTACAGATCATTTGTGATTCTAATTGTCTCAGGCGGTGTCGTTGGTCTCCATCTCTTCTCTTGCAGTGTGCTATTTGGATGCCAATAATTTGGATGCACGCCTTGTTTCTCATCTGGTGCTGTTCTTGCTTGTGTTGCGCTAATGGCAGTTTTCGGATCTGGCTACCTAGGCTGGACAAATGTGCTCTAATATGCACACGTAGTTCACAAATGGTGCTACCAATGTAAACTTTTGTACATATACAGATGATCGCGTACACAATATATTTGGATCTACAGTCAATGAAATCCTTGATTTCCATTGTCATCCTTCCATGGCATGTAAATGTGATATTGTCTGAATGAGCATATTTACAGACACTGCATGACCAACATTTATGAAAACCCTTGTGCATGAACCTTAGCCAGTTGCTCCCAGTTGCTCTGTCAGTGTCCGGTTTGAGGAACGAGGGACATATTTTGTTCTTAATTATTGGTAACCGAGTGACCGCAAATTTGTGTTTAGCTTCAATATTATTGTTAAGATCAGAATCTATTGATAACAGATGCCAATGTTTCGTTACCATTCCATACATCTGGTTGCTGTCTTTCCAGTATTTAGTAACAAAATTGACTCCTTTTGTGCTGGAGTTTGAGCACTTTCTTGTGGGTTGTAACATGTCCTCTCTCCATAAGGGTTAGGTCTTATCCCGGGCTCTTGTCACGCAGCTCTGCGAATACCCTTGTTCCTTCGACTTAATTTAACAGCTACATATTTCAAAGGGGTCTTGTAAGATGGACCACACCAGAAACACTGCAATATACAGAAATGAAATCCCCTATAGCACACTATCCACAAGAGTACAATCACCCTTAAAGGTCATACCCCAGCACGGAAGGTGTAAAATCATCTTTTTAAAAAGGGAGCCACTTTCCTCTCCACATATTTATGCTGGGGTGTGACCCTTATGGGGGATTGTACTCTTGAGGATAGTTCTTCTAGGCATTAGGTGAATCGTGTAGTGGTGCCTTTATGGTGAATGTTCAAGGTTGTGCTTTTATAGAGTCTGAGTATTTAATTCTGAATACTATGTCATTGTTTTTGCAGAAAACTGGGGAATGAACCCAAGTGTGGCCGGGACCGATAGGAGCCAGGCGTTTTTTTGATTCTCATCTACCAGGTGGGTATCATGGTTTGTTTGACCTGAAGAAATAATGCTTGAGACTTTTTTCAAAATAAATGTAGGTCGTGTGCTATACCCAGGATATTTCATTTCTGTTTGTTGTAGCGTTTCTGGTTTGGGCCATCCTACGAGATGCCTTTGAAATATGTAGCTGCCCTACTTTTGAGGAGCAAGAGTGCATCTATGCACTAAAGGAAATACCGAGCACTGGAAGCAGGTATTATGGTCAAACTTTGTTGTTTGATGGTGCAGTAATGAGAATTAATCATGATTGTTGTACATGGCTGGTGCACTCTGTGTAGCATGTTCTTTTTTGGTGTGATACACAAATGTAATTGGTGATTGGTCTGTCCTTCCTTTTTATCGTTTATCTTTTGGGGTGTGGTTGCTATTCTGTGGAGACCTTTTTGCGCATCCAACAACATTCAAATTGTGGGTTTTGAGGCCCTGAAGAAGGTTTCATGAATCAAGTTTAGGGACTGAAACATGTCGGACTGTTCATATTAAAACACAAATGGGCTACAAATGTATTCATTATGAGGTCTATCTGTTTAGTGTATGATCATAAAATGAATTGATGTTAATATGTTTTAAATGTTTTGTAGAGGTTTTATTATGTCTAGTGGATACTGTATGGAATGTCACATTTTGTTCAACATTACCTTGCTTTTTTAAAGAAAATTGATACATTTTATATTAAAAGTATATATTTTTTAATGATCTTGTTTATTGAATATGTGTAGGGCTTTGGGGCAGGCATCACCAATGCTATATTGTTTCACTCGTGTTTTGTAGTTCTCTCTTTCGTATATAACTAGTATGTTAGCACCTACCAGACCATCAAAGTAATCAGTACCACCTGTGTGCATTGTGGAGTACAATTTTCTTTCTTCTTCTGCCTCTGCTCAAAAGCCAATGATCCCTACTGCTAGTCCACAGATCATATTAACTTCATTGTAAAAGGCCGATAGCAGCATCTTGCCATCTGCACCCTCTGTAGAGAAGATGTGCTCCATGGGAAGGCAGGGACACATCTGGGCATGTCATCATTGCTGAGGCCTTTCCACAAGAGTGGGACCAACATATTATACAGCATACTACCAGGAGCCAATGAGCACTCAGCAGCAGTTAAACCCAGAATTAGAATGTGTCAGTCAAGCAGCAGCTATAAGCTAGTGTGTCTGGCAGGTCCATCAGCATTACGTTAAAGACTAAGTAGAACGAAGGGGAAAATGCCTATGCACCAGCTTAGCCTCACCAAGTAATTTGAGTGCAGCAGAATTATCATCAAAACTTTCCACGACTACAGCTGCTCATTGTTAAATTGGTGATAATGTAGGTAATAGACCGTCTGCCATATGCCTTTGTTGAAAACAGAGGTTTCAGAGAGATGATGGGAAATGCTGATGCACGCTGGTCAATTTCTAACTTGACTTACATTTCACACAATGCTGTAACTGCAGTGTATGATACAGTAGTTCTTGTGATGAGAAAGGCCTTCGACCGGTCAGAAGGTGGGAAAGTCCACATCACTATACATTTGTGAACAAGTGGGAAAAGCTCTGATTGCATGGTTGTAACGGTATCCCTACATATTATCCCCACCAAAAATATTGCCGTAGATATGGTTGTTTGTCTCGCCATAGGTGATATTTTTTGGGTGATAATTTGTGGGAGCAAGGGTTGCGGGGGTGTCCCACGCACATTTAAAAATAATGCAAGGGTTGCGGGGGTGTCCCCCTGCAGGGTCCGTGGGCCTTATTACGAGTCCGGCGGTAACCGAGGTGGTAAAACTGCCCGGTTACCGTCGGACTCGTATTACCATTCCGCCTCCGTGATTCCCGGAATTACCGGGGCATTACAACCCCGGTTTCCCGGGAATCACGGAGGGAGAATGGTGTTAATCCCATTCCCATTGAGACCTATGGGACTCAATGGGAATGGGGATCATGGAAACACCGGCAGCATCTCGTAATGCTGCCGGTGTTTCCTCGTCCGCCTGCAGGCGGGCGGTGTTAAATCCACCAGGTCAGACCTGGCGGGAACATCACCTCCCACCTGCAGGAGTTGTGATCGCCCGGCATGGAAACAACGGTGGCGGCGGGTTTACCGCCACCGTTGTTTCCATACCAGGCGATTTGTAATGAGGCCCCATGACTCAATATCTCTGCAAAAACATGGCGATATTTTTTTATCGCGATTTTTTTGCAGGGATATTAACACATGGAACCGGTTGTAACAACACATTGTGTCACATTCTCATCTAGTGGGGAGCAAGGAAAGCAGCTGCATGCCGTCCACCTAAAATGCCACTTTGTGCATACAAGGTTTTGATGGTAGGAACCACACAGGAGCAGACATCTGGGAGAAAGTAGTGCAGGTGGTGGCAGAGTGGCTAGCTGCCCAGCAACTAGCAATGGGCTTTGTGGCAGCAGACACTAGTTCTGCTGCACTAATTGCTGCACTAAGGCCCGGAAACAATATGCATGTGTCATGATGTGTACCTGTTCCTCACCTTGTGGTGACACATTTCATCAGTGAATGCTCCCCTCTGCAGGATATGTTTGCTGTGGCACTCAAGATTGTGCCTAGAAACACTTGTGTACAGGAGCGTTATAAATGACATATCATATCATATCATATCTGCTCTCATTTCAGTTTGTCATACAGAGCCAGAAATGTTTTTAGTTCATTGCAGATGCAGCACAATCTTTCACACCATCAGCTAAACGTTGCTGTTCGAACCCGCTGGAATGCAACATTGCATATGCTTAACAGGCTGTGTGAGCAGAGCATTGATGTGAGTTACTACTACAGCTACAGTTCACACTGCTGCTTTCTCATGAAGGAAAAATGCATTGAAAGATTATTATGCATTATGCATCAGAGGGGTGAGAAATATTATCAACTTCATTACTGCTTTTTCCCTATCTCATTTTTGTCTTGTAGGTTTACGCATGCCTTCACTTACTGAACAAATACCATATAACATACTGTGGGCAAGAATATTTTTTTTGTTTGTCTATTTTGGGTTCGATATCAATTGTATTCCGAAAACAATTATATGGGCCTCATTACGAGATTGGTGGTAGTCATGGCGCCATGACTGCCACCAATTACGTGTCCGGCACCGGTCTCATTCAATGGGGACTTACCGGTGTAGTCCGACCTTTACGGGACCGGTAAGTCCCCATTGAAAAAGCCATTCCCCATTCCCATTTGAGCCCCCAAAGGGCTCAATGGGAATGGGGAAGGCTCTAATAACGGTACCGCAAATTGCGGTACCGTTATTAGCTCTGAATTCCCTTAACGGTTCCATAACGCCTGGTCAGACCAGGGGTTAAAGGAGGGACCCGCTAAGGGAAGTCGTAGTAGGGTGGTAAGGGATTACCGGCACCGGTCTCCTTACCGGTGCCCGGTATCCCTTACCGCCCTACTCGTAATGAGGCCCTATGTCTCTTACAACATATTTGTATTTCTTTCAGTTTCTCAGACTCTCTACATCAAAATGATATCCTTTTTGTACAAACAAAAGCTCAAATTCAAAACTAGCATAACACTATCCAAAGAACAGACTTATCTGCAGATTCTAGACATGGGAATGTTCAGTAAGAATGGCTAATGAGATAGGAGGATGGCTCAGGGGCAACACATTGCCTTAGAAGCAAGACAATGAAGAGCAGCACAGGTTTTGATCCTGTCCACGCTTTGAGACTGGTTTCCGCTATTAAGCATGTCACACATGATTAATTAATTAATGGCACAATTAGAAGCTGCTCAACAGAAGACCTGAAATCCATACTTCAGAAGTGGACCACTTCTGAGTGCCCCACAGACACCAGAGCCAGCACACTAGCACATCCAACGTTTCAAAAGGAACAACTAATTGGGAAGCTCAGGAACATGTGAGATCCAGGAACCCCCAACTCAAGATGGCCGTCACAGTACGTGTTCACAATGTGAATCCTGGGTAATGGGTCATGCAATTTGTTATAACCAGAGGACACAGCGTGGATCTCATCTTCTCTGGTACTGGCTTTGGGGACGTTGGTGAGCAGGCTATAGGCTATGATCACAGAAGATGAAATCCAGGTTTGTTTTCTGTGACAATAACATGTTATATATTCATAGAGGATACAAATGGACTGTGACATAAAATCACTGACCTCTTTGTTGGTGTCACACAGAACGACCACTGCTCATTTTGTACATCCGTGGAAGTTATATGCTGAGCTATTGTCTGTTGTTACGTGAAAATGGTTACAATACAATACCTAAATGGCACAGCCATTAATCGTAGTTACCAATACAACCGTAAGCAGTGCTCTTGGCATCACAAATGAGATCATCTATGCTATTACTGAGGGGCGTTATGAAGCTTGCCATAGCCTGTCCTCCTCCTTCAAGAGTGGAGCTGACGATCTGATTGCTATCACTTATACCATAGGACAGTGTGGGGCCATAGTAGACAAAACATTTCAGGATTGTCATTGATGACAAACTCTAGCAGGAGACCAAATACCCCCATTTGAGGCAATGCAAGCAGTCTGTACTGTGCCTGGGAAGTCCCATGTAAAATATGTGCGCTTTCCAGATCCTTGGGGTGCGTGTACATCATCTTCAGCAGCTTCTAAGTTAGACATGTGGTTAGTGTCAATGCACTGGAATTCCCTACAAAAGACTGTGTAGTAGGTCAGCCAACGTTTGTTCCATCAAGCTGATAGGAATCCTACAGTAAGTGGTTGCCAGAGCGGAACAGCCTGTAGATACTAGCAGGGGCAATATTCTGTTTAACCAGAATAAAGATGTTCCCAGTATGATACAGTCACATGCGTAAGGCTAGGAGATGGCACTAGGGTGATTCTAGGGGCTGGGGTTGCTCTGTGGTGTAGGCTGCAGAGGGGGTTTGCGGAGGATCCCCAGGGTTCCTAAACCCATCCCTAGCCTCGAGTGCTGGAGATCCCTTACTATCCCAAGAACGATACAGTGGTCCAAGAATTCCATGAGTGATATTGAAACACGCAATTGGAGGAATGGGAGGCACATGGCTCAAGAACCCACACTAGCAAGAGTCCATGAGCCACGCAGTCACTATATGGAATCATGTTTTCTTTGAGAAAGAGAATCTCACATACATAGCTCACTGGTACTGGCCCAGAGCCAATCCATCCAGCTTACCACACTTATGACCACCAGGAAACCGGCAGAAAGAACATGCAAGAGAGAAGACAGGTGGATGGTCCAACAGCCCTCATGGCCGACTGGAAGCTGCAGGAGAACTGTTTCCAAGAAGGCGGACAGCCGCTGTCAAACATTGGCTTACAGAGCCATGGGGTGGACTGTGAAAACAATGTGTGTACATGTAGCTAGGCCAAGTTCTCTCTATCAACTCACATACTCACCCAACGCATACAGTTGAAACTGATCTCAGACTTACTCTGCCATGTACCGGCCCTACTACCATATTTAAGGGAAGCACAACCGTAGGCAGGCGAGGGAATGAGGAGTCAAAGTGCTTAGGTGCAGGGGCAAAGTATAGTCTTGTGGAGTGGAGAGAGAGTGAAGAGGGGTAGGCAGACAGGAGAGAGAGGAGAGGAGGAGGTATACAGCCGAAGGAGGAGAGATAGAAAAGAGGAGAAGATGGGGTGGAGAAGAATAGGAAGTGGGAGGGAGGAGAGAGGAGAAGAGAGAGAGAGAGGAGGGACAAAAACCAAACAGGAGTGGAGAAAATGGGAGTAATGAGGCAGCAGAGGAACACAATATTAAAGAGGAGGCGGAGGAGGAGGAGAACACAAAGCACAGTGTATGTGCAAGGAACAAGGGGAGAGAGGGAGATACACAGATGTAAACCAAGGTTGAAGGAGGGAGGAGACTCTCCTGAAGAAGGGGGGCACGCCTTGGCTTGAGGTCCCTGAGAGTGCTTCACATCCTGGGTTAGAAAGACCTTCATATGATTCAACATTTATCAGCTCAACCAAATAACTCATGACTGGTGTCTTGACCTATTTGATCAAATTGACACAGTAAGATCCCCTTGTGTACATTTTAATTGCAAGCCACACCCCTCCGTGTCCCACTTTCCGCATCCAGTTCTTCTTTCACTGTGGTACTCAGTCCATCATCCCTGTTATTGTTTCCCTTCTATTATGCCTTCCGACTTCCAAAGCATGGCCTGTTTCTCGAATTGCAACACATAATGTTCCATGGTCTTTCACTGTAACCTTTGGTTTCACATGTCTCACATTTTCCACTCTTGGCGTGATCTCCTGTCCCTCTGCTGCTGAGTTGTATATCATCAGCCTCCTGTTGGTTTTCTGTTTTATGGGCCCTGTCCCCCAATCTAATCTCAAGCTTCTTATGGTCTTGTGAAGACACCCATGACTTGCCTTTGTGCAAAACTCATAACTTTTCAGGAAATATCAACATGACCCCTTTACCATCCTATACAATTGGATCTTCACCCCATCCAAACAATTACCTTTTCACCAGACAGTTTGCACATATTACAGAAGATCGAGACTATGTATGTGCCTTGGTGCTGTGATGTCGATGCACAGTGCAAGTCATGATACAGGTGCATTATAATAGTTCTGTGGTGTTAGAGCATGATAATACTGCACAGTGTCCATCCAGATCATGGTAAAATGACAGGGCCCGCTGGATGTTTCAGTACTCTGGGGTGAATGTATGGTGCAGGGTCTCCATTTTGTAAAATAATCTTTTAATAGGATCCAGAGCTCTGATGGACTTGCACAGATAAGTGGAATACTTGGTGCTGGAATATCTGTGTGCATTGCTGTTCACAGTAGAGGTCAGTGGTAGGCTCTCTGGAGATCTCACTACGGGAATTCCACTCTGTAAAGTTGATTGGAATAGTGTTGTATTGTGAGTTTTGTTGATGTCTCGGCAGGTGGATGTTGATGCAAGCCAGCATAGTGGTGAATGATGGGGACATGAAAGACTCCTATGTCGTGAAGTGGGATCTGAGTGACACCAGTGCTCTAGTAGGGCTGACACCAGGTCAATCAAGGAAGATAATGCAAGGTTCAGAGCCTGGGTCAAAGGGTGACATGTGACCACCAGTAAGTTGGCAGCAACATGCAATGTTTCTCGAGAAGGAAAACATCTAATGTGTGTTGGCTGATGTCTGATCGCGTCTGAGCGCACAAGCTGGCACTCTCTTCTTTGACATTATTACACATGCCCTCATCATTTAGCCCTTGCGTGGTGTGCTAGTTCATTGTCTTTGCCTGCACTTCACACTGATAGCTCTGAATGTTGTGCCTAAGAAGCTCCAATGTGACTGCTTAGCAGGAGGCTCCAGAGCTGCGAGAAAGTGGGTCTCAATGACTGACAAGAGGCTCTGAAAAAATCTGAGGGCAACAGTCAGAGGGTGTCTCTGGAGCAACAGGGGGCTGTGAGTGGGAGGACAGGGTGGGCTTTGAGAGCTAGAAGAGTGACCTGGGTGTATCTAGGAGTCTGCTGAGTGGACCCGAGAGCTGGCTGCTGATGGATGATTAAGGGTGTTTGTGTCTTGTAGAAAACTCTTAGAGTCACCAAATGCGATCCATGGTTGAGCATAGGAGCCACTTTGGGTGGCTGATGGATCAGAGGCATTCCAATGGGCTTCACACATGGGAGATTCGAGGGAATATGAATGCCAGATGATCAGGGGTGGCTGAGGGCAGAATGGTAAGACTGGAAGTTAGGGCCAGAGAGAAAGGAAGAAATCCTGCCATCTGACATTTGCACTGTAATATTTGATCCTGGGGACAGGGTCATCTGTTATATTTGTGCAATGATGTTTCCACCCAGATGGGGGTCATCTGTGATATTTTCCCCTGGATGGGTCCTTGGGTGGTCTCTACGATTGGGGTCTATTATGATACTTCCACTATAATATATGGGCCTGCGGGACATCCATTGGGATGGCTCTTCTATGATACTGGTTATGAGACTTCAAGTGTTTGTTGGGTCCCAACTCTGTGTCCTGGCCACTAACCCACTCAGCATCCTTTTTTTCACGCCCTAGGACCTGTGCTTGTCCTTGCAGTGGTGATGAAATGCAGTGTGAGTGAGTGGTGAGAATTAAAAAGTTGGAAACATGCATGAGCGCAGTCGCGTGGTGTGTTTACTTTGGTAGCCAGATTGAAGTGGATCTCCAAGGAGGCCATTATCCTCAAGGTACTTAGTGGTAGGGTTGAAGGCCATCCGCTCAAGGACTTTTGAATAATGGGTGAGGAGAGAAACTGGGCGATAGTTTGCTGGGATGTTTGGTTCAGCAAGGGGTTTTCTTCAATAGGGTTAAGGCAGTTACAGATTTGAAGAAGGCAGGGAAGAGTCAGGGGAGGGCACAATGAGAGAGGTTAAAGAGTTCATAAAGAATAGGGCAAGTGATTGAAACTAAGTCTTTGACCATTTGGTGAGCAAAAGGACAGATAGGAATAGTGCAAGAAGGGTCAGCACTGCAAAGCATGGGTGCTAATTCAATAGGAGAGGTAGGGGTGAAGTAGTCGAGCATAGAACAGGAAGGGAAGAGGTGGTGGGCAGAAGAAGGTTTGGGGAGAGGAAGAGTGGAAGGCTGTGAAGGTGACACACATTTTTTAGATTTTAGAGGAAAAGATGTGCACAAAATAATTCGCAGAAAGAGAGGAGGTGACTGACATTGGCTTGCGAGGTGTGAGCAAAGATTGGAGGGTACATGAACGTTTACGGGGTGATTGCAAAGGGAGGAGATTACGTTTGTGAAGTATGAGGATTTGGCATAGTCCACTGCAGAGTTTAGGGCAGGGAGGGAGCTTTTGTAAGCTAATAGTAGAGAAGGCATCTAATTTGCACCAGCATCGTAGATTTATTTTATTTATTTATTTTATTCACATTTGTACAGCGCACGTCAGCCCAGGGGCATCGTGGCACTTGTTACAGACATATCTTAGTTACATAGAGTGAATTATTTACATAATATACATTATTTACAGTGGCAAATATCACATTTGTACAGATTTGCAATGCAGTATATTTACATGGATTCGCGAGTGTCCTATATTAATGTGCGAGGAAGGAGGTCTTCAGTTTCCTACGAAAAATCGTGAGTGAGTTCTCCGCTCTAATGTCTGCAGGAAGAGCGTTCCAGGTCTTGGCGGCAATGTAGGGGAAGCTTAGGCCACCGGCTTTGTCTTTTTTGATGCGTGGGTTCATGACGCATGTTTGTTTTCACGGTCTGAATTTCAGAGGTGATCCAAGGCCGGGGACAGGAAGGTGTACATCTATGAACATTATTTAGCAAACATGTTAGCAGCTATGAGTAGGTGCAAAATATCGCATTTTGGCAAATAGGCGCCATTGTTTAAAGCAAGTTGTAGGTGCCATCTGTCATATAATCAAATGAGCCATATAAGCTTATCAAACCAGGAGATTGATTTTACCTTTATAAATCATTACTCTGTGTTGATCACATTCTACAGGCTCATGGTGTAGAAGAACAACCGAAGTGGATTAAGAAGAGAAGTAGGGGAGCCGAGGTCGAAGTGGGCAGGAACCTAATGGTCGGCATTCCTCTACTCAGGTAAATCTGCTATTGTTCGCTTACTTTTTGTCCCCCTGCACACCGTTCCACTATGACAGAAAAGGCACCATTGTCTTTTGCTCGCCTCCACCTTACTGGGAATTAGACCCTGGGTCCTACTCGAAACATGCTAGTCTCCTATCTGGCTGAGCTATCTTGCAAGCACTGGTTTGCTTGTGTTTATTTGAATATCTTGCTTGGGGCATGGCACCCATTCCTGAGCCGCCACATAGCCCTGCACCGCAGTGATCAGCCATTGTCTCCTGCAATTAAGCACAACTAACGTGACATTGCTGCAGGCAGATCTGTGTGGGAATGTCCCTTAAGAGGTGCGAATGGTGGGTGATTGGAAAAGTGATCGTGCATAAAGCTACATTCTGTGAGAGACTGACTTAAAGTAAAGATGGTTGTTTAAGATGCATTGTTTTCACGTTTTCTTTCAGTGTTGTCTGTACGGCTGCAAAGTAGGCTGGGCTGAGGGTGGGTATGGAGTCTGTGGGCATGGGGGAAGGGGTCGAGCATGGTAGATAGGGCAATAGTTGCACTTCTTTTTTGTACACTTAGACTCCTAGACGCTATAGAATGTGTACAGATCCAGAATATTTTTTTTATATATCCTAAAGACAAGGAACAATCATTGGGCCTCATTCCACGGTAGGCGGTGGACCATGGTGCTATTCGCACCTTGGTCCATGCTGGTAAAATACCAGCACCGCCTTGGAGGAAAGGGGAATTACCGCCTTATTCCAAGGTTGGCGGGGCGGTAATTCCCCCTTCCCCATTGCCCTTCCCCATTCCCATTTTTGCCCCATAGGGCTCTATGGGAATGGGGAAGGCGCTAATTATGGTGCCGCAAATTGCAGTACCGTAATTAGCACCCTGGTCCCTTTGCGGGTTGGTTTTTAACGCCTGCTAAAAAGCAGGTGTTAAAGTATCAACCCGCAAAGGGACCTCGTAGTAAGGCGGTAAGGGTTTACCGGTACCGGTGCCCTTACCGGTACCGGTAAACCCTTACCGCACTATGTGTAATGAGGCCCAATGTCTCAAGAAAGAAGTCCTGCATCAGCGTACGCACGACCAGGAGCCTATGCTGGGCACGGGCACTGGACGCTTTCAGTTGCTGCCCACACATGTATGAGTATCACGCTGCTTCTGTCACTTGCTCAGAACGGTGCCCTGCAAAGTGCCAGAACATATTAATTACCACATACGCAGGAAGGGCGTCAGAGGTTGTTTTGCACTGGCAAACTTCCATAAACTATGTGTGATAAATGGGGCACACATACCAATCTGTCCACAATTTGTCACACCGCATGTGTATGGCCATATCGGGTGGGGGACATGACGGGGGGCGTGATAGATGGGGGGTGATAGACGCAGCTCATAACAAACGTCAAACGTCAACGTGCCTGGGTCAAGGGTGGACTGGCCTATAGGGAACTCTGGAGATGTCCTGGTAGGCCTCTGCACCCTGGGCCTCTTTTGTGTGGTAACCTGTTCTATTTTCAAATTTTCAAATAGGAAAAGGTTGGGGCTTCCTGAAAATGTGTAATACGGGGCCAGTGCCACCCTGAAAAACATTTCCAGGGCCTCTTTTGTTGGCAGGCTTTCGACATGGAGGCATGCATGGCAGGCTGTCCAATGATGATTTGGGAGATTAATCGTGGTTGCCAAGTGCAGCACAGTTGCATTACGATCATACATTTCTCTACACACTATTGTAACCATGTGCACCCTCCCTAGAGACAGCACGTATGGCAACCGACTTTGTCTACTGACATCCAGGTCACATGCTGTTACGTGCCCCCAACAATATTATAGCACTGTGGCCCAGGCGCTGTTGCTGAGAAAACATTTGGCATCATGAAGTCACGTATTGAATGCCAACACAAAGCAGAGGAGCATGCATGTCTGTCAACGTTATCCACTACATTCGAGAATCTAAACCTAGTTTTAACTTTTGCATTCTGGGACTTGTAGTCCAGGGTTTATGATGATGACATCCAGGACTTCAATTTCCAAAATTCACAGTTAAAACCGGAACCGGACTGCTGTCTGCCAAATGGAATGGATAATGTTATCATGAATGGAGAAGCCATATTATGCAACTCTGTGCAACATCATTAGCACATATGCTATGCTGCATAATATTACAATGAACAGAGGTGTTCCCGTTGGCGTCTGCCAAAGGACCAGAAGACATTGATGTTGGGAAAGCCTCAGATCCTCCCCTCCCCCTCAAGGCCCCGGGAAGATAGCTCAGGGGCAACATAATTGCCTAAGGTGACGCAGAGCACCACAGGTTCGATCCCGGGTTTGCGCTTAGAACCTCTGCGTTTTAAGCGCGCTATAAATAACCGATCATAACCAAGTGAAGGTGATGGGACCATGGGCAAAGGTTGAGCATAGAGACAGGAAGCGGTTGTTAACTACTTTTCAGGCAAGAATACACAGTCCACCCAACCTGGCTTTTGGATTCTCTTAATTCATTTTTCATAAAATCGCAACCAAAAACAATGAATCATGGAGCCGCACTCCATCGAGTGCTATGTGTGCAAGTGTGGATCAATATATGAGCAGTGAATTGCATCAAAAGTTGTATCATTGTAAGTGATTTCAACCCAGCACCTCACCTAAGTCAATGCCTAGCATGGGATGCACTTTTGAAACCCTTAATTATATATTTTTGTCTATAAGTTCTTTTATTTCTGAATGATGTACCCTTATATCACGCCCCTCTCTTTGAATCCCCCCCCGTTCTCACTGAACTAGGAAGCAGGCTGTTTTGCAAAGTTAAAAGATTTATTTTATGGATTTTCAATCCCCAACAGCAACGTGATTATGCACCCGGTTATGCACCACTAACCGGGTGCATAATCACGTTGCTGTTGGGGATTGGACCATTTTACTTACTATAGCATCTAAGCTACGAAGATTACTTTAGCAACAGATATTGTCAAAAGAATTACCATTGTTGGTATATATCTGGCTCTACCACTCACTATCTAATGATCACTGCACTACTGGACTTAGGCCTTGACAACGACCGGATTGGTCGAAACACATGTCGGCTGCCTATGACCAATAAATCTTTCACATAAGCAGATGACCTTGGTTGCAAAATCTGTTTCTTTTGCATATTATTTGAAACTGCGCATTGGACATGTCTTTCCTTCGTAGTTATAGAATAATACTTTGTGTGGGTTCAGTCAAATGCAATGTCACTCTTTCCCCCTGCACACTACTCAACCCTCCGCCCCCCCAATATGCAAGATAAAGCGATGGAAGGAGAGAAAACAGGTTCAGGAATACAAACTCAAATAGAATTTCAATCCCAATTTCCCCCAGCAAACTCAGAGAGAAACAGGAATGATTGCAAATAGGTCAAAATGGTTTAAATGTGGCTTTGAATGAATGGGAAAAACACTGAAAAATTGATTTAATTCACTAAATGGGATTTGAAACTAGTGGGAGCTGCTTTGTATAGTTTCAGATAAACACTAGCAATGATTATTGAGTCACTAGCAGATTGAAAACTGAATTCTGAGGTTGGATGCAAACAACAGCTGTTTTACACGTGATGAACACGGTTTTGGAAAGCTGAGAATGTTAGCTTCAATTTGACACTTAAATTTTGTTTCTAGCATACACGGTACGGAAGTTATGAAGGTTTTAGTAGAGGTCGGTTTTTCTCAGAAAGAGTCAAAATGTTCAAATGAGAGATGGGCTTTTGAATCTACAAACAACATTTTCTTTACACTAGGGAGTCTATGAAGCCACAAGCTACACGACAGCACAGCCACCAATCCAGCGACGTCTCCGGATGGTTTCTACCTGCCGAGACGCTTGTCTTTCTCCAGCAAATATATTACCGCAAAGATGATTTTAACACTACTATTATCAAAGGACTACAGGGATGAGAGACAGATTCAGGAAAGACAAAAGATGTTCTACAATGCAGTCCGGAATATGATAGAATGGGTTTGGATAGGGATACTTATGGATAAGACACTGGTTATGGACAATCCTATGCTATAGATACTCACTATTCCTGTTTGAAATGGGCCCATCAGGGAGCTGGTCAAAGATTTCTGGACTGGAATTCTGCTAGCACACCGGATGGAATTCAGGGCGCTCGGGTTCTGCACTCAGCACAACACTCTGGACACTGCACGGTACTCTTGACTGGATCTGACGGGTTGGTTCTGGGTTGCAGCTATCTGGTTACAGCTCTGCTCTTGTGGTTTGGATCTCTGGATTCTAGCAGGAATTCTTAGCAAGAAAGCAGAAACAGCACAGCCAGGCTGTTCTTTTTGTTGTTCCCCTTGGAGGTCTGGGGTAAAATCTGGTTTCAGGATTTTAAAAGGCCAAGCTGAGAAGGGTTCAGCTTTGGAAGTGGGCCTTCTGCTTTCAGAATTCTGGAGTCAGGAGTCTGGAGTCTCTTGCAAAGTGCTGCGCCAGCAACCAGTTGATGAGTGAATGTGTGTGTGTCTCCAGGTCCTAAGCTGTCTCTATGTATTTCCCAAAGGGTTGGGTAGGCTGAATTATACTATGCACACCCTCTAGCAATCCTATTGGTTAGGGTCTGTCCTCTCCCTTGATTTGAGAAGAACCCATGGTGCCATGATGATGCTGTATTTTACAACCCAGGGAGAACCTCCCTTTTGTTTCTGCACAGTAAATCTATTTTTCATGTAAAACATATTTACAATACTACCAACTTGCTAGCAATAACATATTTACATCACAGATTTATTGGAGCAAGTATCCGTCCGAGCTTTAGTTCAGATTTGACAGTTTTTTACGCTTTTGGTTGGGTACCCAATGTCAGATTTGTCCACATTTCTATACATATATGCTAATGACATCTGGGCATAATCCTGTGAAGTTTCATATTTCTAGCATGATCCCAATTGCTACAAAATCTCAATTTCTGTAGTCATGTCCCTGAACATGTTCTGAGTAGTTTCAAAAATGTGACCAGGATTCTCATGTTAACAACACTATATTTTACAGATTTGTTTCAATTTTGCACAGTTCTCTGTGAGTCTTTTCAAAAAGATGCTTTCTTGTGGTTTAAGGATACACATATCTATCTGGCCCACCCCCAAAGTTTTAGTGGGCCAAGAGCAATCCAGGCCTCTCTTCCTTCTGGCAGGAGTTTTTGTTGGCACTTGAATTTGCATACCCTTTCAATCCAGGAAGTCTATTGTCTCTCCCCAGAGAAGCAGAGCAAAATCTCCTCCCCCTTCATTAACATCCGACTGAGAGATCCTGGGGCAGAGAGCAGATGGAAGGCACCTTTTGTTTGGGGCACGCTGTGGAATTAGCCTTTGAAGTTCTGTGGCTGGCATCAGATGCTACTTTAACACACTTTTGTCTTTGCTAAAATAAATACATTTTCAAAAACAGACACAAAGATCTCTAATTCCAGTCTTTTTACAACATAGAGATTGAATAGTGGCAACCTATATTGCTTTTGATGGCAAGTCACTTCTTTTCCACAATTTGATTTTAATGTACAAGTTTAAACTCCCAGTGTAAGTAAATGACAGCTTTGATACAGGCGGCCAGCGGTACTGCGCCCATATCTGACAGATTTTCCAAGGCAAGCACCTTTTTTAATGTGGATATTCTTGTGATGAAATCTGCTTCTCCTGACATTGTGTGCCTAGGTGGATTCTTTAAATAAGGCAATGGTTAACACCCAGCAAGGTTGTTGGATCTTTTCTGATGTTTGGGAACCAATTTCAACAGCCAAGGAAAAACGGATTTTAGAGCACCTTTGGTTTTCCTGGCAATTAAGCACTGCCTTTCAGTAGTCTCCATTTTCCCTCTGTGGGCAGCCCAAATGACAGGTTTCGGTAGTATGGTCGCCTGTTCTACCACTGACACAGGCAAAGTAGATTGGCATCCAATTTTTCTGGTTTCACTGCGCACTTCTCAGCGGTTTTAGTGCGCACAGGGCTTTTTGCAGCCATTCTGTTGGGTCTGGTGAAAGCAGCGCACAGTGATGTTGCAGGGCAGAGCCTAGTGAGTCAATACATCCCACATCACCCACATCCCAGCATTGTTAGAGCCTCTTTTGCATATGGCCTGCCCATTGAGAACACATTACGGATGCAATCCATTTGGAGGACAGTATCATCTGCATCAATATCCTCCATGCATCTGCAGGAGCAGGCCCCAAGTAGTCCCACTCATTTCCCCAAGAAGCTGTCACTCCCCTGTGACCCAAGTGGCCCAGTCGGTAGCAATCTTTCTCTTGGCATAGATTAATGGCACATCTCCAAATTTGTGTAGGCGTCTCTCCCCCTTACTGAGAGGGACTAGTCCTAGAATGCAAGTCCTTCCATGTTCCCCATTGACTGCCCAATTTTATCAGAGACTTGTTGCCAGTGAAACCGTATTTTCAGCAATGTCCGAGCCTTAGTCTGCTGCCTGTTATTGCTTCATTTCATCTAGTTTCCATCTCTTGCTTCACAAGAGTGGTTTATACAGCATTCAGAGGGTCTTTCCTACCAGCCCCAATTCCATCACCATACTTGGAACATGCGTCTTGGGACGTTTGTCTAGTGTTGGACCCAGCGATGTTCGACAGTCTTGACCAATCTGCTGTGCTGCGGCAGTGTGGCTGTGGCAATTCAGAAGGCATTGATGATCTCTATGAATGCATTACATTTACATTCCTGAAAAGCTGAACCAATTTGGGTCATCCCGTCCTCGGCCACACAGTGATGGTTTCTTCTTTTATAACCTTGGTGAAATGTCTAATGTACGCACATGATGTTATTTTGCTGGACTTCGCACATTTGGGGCTGGATAGGTTGGCTTGGGCACTGGTGCTATACGTTGAGTTAAACGAGCTTGTGGTAAACAGTGCCACAAGAAATATTTTGAGATTCTGCAAATACACCAAAACAAAACTCGTGGTCAATGTGTGGTGAAATGCTGACCCCAATGACGAGTTTTGTTTACCTATTTTCTTTATAGATTCTGGCCCAAACAAGGGAGTGGTTTTGGGGAGGCTTAGATCTAAAACGGAACAAATGGACATTCAAATGAAGAGAATTCGGGCTAAATATTTTAGATTCTCACTTGTACCAGTCTTGAAATTGTATACCAGGAAGGTCCTCCCAGCTCTTATGTACTTATATTTGCAACTGAAATAGTGCATGTCTTTTGGGAACTTGGCTGTGACAAAATTGAGGGCATTATTTGGAGAAAGGAGATGACATTGCCAAATTGTCTGCCAATCATTGCACTTCGCCTAGAACTGGGACTGAATTTGCTGGCATATACATTTAAATCAATACAGGCTCATATTAAATCCTCCGTTAAGTAGCCTGTATAACGACCTGAGTGCCGCTCTTGAAAGGGGCAAGTATGCCCCGTTGGAAATCTTTGGGAGAGGGGCAGAGCTAATCCTAGGAGATTGTAATGTAAGCAGGAAATTGCTGGTTTCTCACCCGGGTAAGTCCAAGTTGAAGTTGAGAGAGCTTGAATGGTGTATTACGTCAGATAAAGTTGGCAAGTACAAACTATACAAACCTGTCCCGTATATCGCAAAGACTATGAGATATGTTCCCTTGTACCTAAGAAGATTCCCCAATCCAAACTAGCGAGATGAATTTCTCAAACTACGCTTGAATTTGCTATTAACTGACGAGATTGAGAAGGTGAAAAATCTAAGGGGAACAGAAGAGGTAGAGGTAGTGGGAATCTGTGAATTGTGTGGGTCCCCCAACGCTCTGCAGACTCTGGAGCACAGCTTGGTCGAATGTGAAGCACTCCAAGCGAAGAGACGGGATTATATAAATAGATTTGTCTGGAATGCGGACTGTGTGAATAACGCTATGTTATTTTCGAGGTTGATTAGTGGAGAGGAAGCACTATTAACAATAGTAGCATTGAAGCTGCTTCTTCTAGCTGGCATAGTGAAATCTTCTTAAATATTCCACTGTGGTAAACTGTTTGCTAATTTGCACTACGAACTTTGCACTGAAAGTAATTGTTATACAACTATGTAACTGTATGGAGAATGAATTGTGACTTCTACATTTTTACATCATTTGAGTTATTGTATTAATTGACGTATGTACTGTAACCTTACCCTGTTTGTGTTTTTTACCTTAAGTGTGTGTTTTAACATTTAGTTGACTAGTTACAACCACTTTCACAATAAATAAATAATAAATAATGTCTTTGCATGCAAAGTGGCACATCTGGTGTATAGAGGGTCCCATTCATGCCCATATCCGCAGGACTACCTTCACCTGGCACCACAGACCTAGCAGGCTACCATATGTCAATGAGACTCGAGGGCCTCGATACGGATAGATAGAATCCTTGTTTACAAACCAGTACACCTGAAGTAAGCTGGGCCACTTTTTCTGTCCCCCACCCAGCTCACATGAGGAGTTCCCCAGGGTTCAGCAGTATAATAATATTAATAATTTGCATGTAAATAGTGCTACGAACCCTCAGGCATCTGAGCGCTGCTTGTTGTTACCCACGGAGTGTGGTGCTCATCACTCTGCTCATTTGCTTCCTTCCATTTTTATGGACCCCCAAACTTTTTGCTTTTATTTTTGATCCTGACCTGTACTCATTACAGTGCAGTTAAGCCTTTAGCTTCACTACACTGTCTTTTGCTCATCTGCTATGGGAAACTGACATGTCCTTCAGGCTGTCAGTACTGGGAAACTTTGTTTTCCTTATTCTAGTTACTTTGTTACTACTTTTAGTAACTTGTTATCACTTATGGTAAGTTCTATCATTGTAACAAGAAAGGGGGGGGGTGAGGGGCGCAGCAGTGTAAACAAAGGATTAAACCTCTAATGATTATTGTTGAAATGGGCAAAAAGATTTAATAGTTTTGCTAGTATAGGGAGCTGTTTCAGGTTCAGAAGGGCAAATTCTCAAGGCCACCTGAGACTTGTAAAAAGATACACAAGCAAGACCTGTTGTTGTAACACTTTTGTGCACTCCTGGAGGACTAAGAATCCCAAGGCTTTTTAGAGTGTTAACAAGTGATGTCCCAAAAGCTGGGTATCATGTGACACATCAATACTGTAAGAGGTTCAAGCGAAAATTCTTATAGGCAGTTTTCTAGAAAATTCAATAAAAACTAGAGTATGAAGGTTTAAGTTTAAAACAATATTCATATGTGAATAATCAGTGATAAAAAGTAATCCAATAAAGAATACCATCAGTCATCATTGTACTCCAACGTTATAATCATATTAAAATAGTATTAATGCATACTAAAGTTCATGTGAAAAAAAAGGTTTACAAGTCCAGAGATAATCGTACTTGTATATCTCCTTATATCGAAATATTAGTGCTCATACAATCTGGTATAATACAAATAAGGCAAGTGTATGTAAACCAAGTCAAAAAGACCATTAAAAAACACTCATCAGATACATTGTGTTACATCTCCACACAATTAGGTTGTGAAAAATATAAATCAATAGAGCAATTATTATCATCCAATAAACTCAACTTAGAATCACATTTGCCAGCGCGTTACAGATTTTAGTAATCCATCTTCAGCGCTCGGGAGCTCATATTTACAAAAGATTCCAACAGTAGAATTCTAATCTCATAAACACCTAGAAGGTAATGGGTAGACTCACTGAGTCTGTTTTCCTATTGATAAGTGGCTACTATAGTAACCGTAAATAATTAGAAAATGAAACACTAACCTTCAATCCCTCGAATTGCAGGATAGATTCTACCGCCGATCCCTATGTGACAAGGATATGTATGTCAAAAAATCATGTATACTCTACATTAGTCAGAGCTATAGCATAGATCTATAGATCAAAAAATTACTCACCGGGCAGTTACACAGGTTGTATTAGCCAGGGAGGGCAGATGTAGGTCGGTCATTTTGTGAGCAAATGAGCTCTCCACTACAAAGTAAATGGGAGAGTAAATGGTAAGGAGGCGCTAAAGTCGCGTCCAAGACACATGATATCAAATGTCCTACCAGTGTGATATAAAACACCAGTGTGGTAACGTTTGCAGCAATCAAACCAACATTTGACATACGTGTTTCATGAGCAGAAAAGCTCACCACCACTAAGTAGGTAAGAGAGTAAATAGAAGGTAACAAAGCGCTATAGTAGGCGCTTTGGTAGCGTCCATGTCACATGATATCAAGTGTCCTATTATTGTGAAACAATATTCCAATATGGTAACGTTCGCAGCACTCAAGTTAACATCTGCCATATGTGCATAGCTGCTGGTAAGTCAGTCTCATACTCTGCCTCGTACGCACAGTGCATGAGTGAGAAGTTTCATACCATCCGGCCGTATCATGGCCCTTATAGTAGAAATGATAATCGTTAGTCTACAGCGAGAAAAACGGACAGAGCACACTTACCAGAGTGAATTCAATGCTGGATCGGAGCCAACCATCAACACGCGGCCCGAGCCACCATTGTGGTAACTTTTATCATTGCACAATGCATCTCACCATGCAGTACAATGGGGTACACTTTTGTTTTGCCCTAGACCAACACTCAAAGGATTTTTGGTTACTCTAGGTGTGCTAAATGGACAAGCTGGTGGCAGCAGTGACTATTTACAATTTTTTGGTGCTTTTCGTTTTAGCCTTACCACGTTTACGGCGTTTGGCTACTAACCATGGTTAGGGTCCAAACATGGCCGGGCTACATGGTTCATGGGTTGTAGCTTGTCCTTTGGCCATTTTGTTCTTTAGCCTTCTTCCTGGCCTATGAGGTCAGGAAAATCCTTATATGGACTTCCAGTACTTGGGAAAGCAGAGGCTTTTGGCGGCCAATTGGAGGGCTATGTGTGTTTGGAGGTGGGATGTGGGCTGGGACTCTCTGGTCCCAATCCACAAACTGGTTTCAGTGTATCTGAGTGGTATGCATGAGTGTTCCCACCAGTGGTCCTCATTGGACCACTGCTGAGGTGTGTGTGGCTAGTCCTGCATTTGGCTAGTGGGAGTTTTGGCTCCTACCTGTCTTTCAGGATAAGAAGAAGGCCCCTGCACCCACTCTTCAGAGATCCTGGAGTAACCTAAAGGAGCGAAGACTCTTGTCCAGCTGTGAAACCTGTGAAGAGACCGGCAACCCATCTGAAGGAGGCCTGGCAACCAACGTCTGCTGCAGTCCTGGTGAAGCCCTGTCTTGCTATTGATCTTCAGCAGTCCTGCAAGGGAGCTGCAATCTTTGGAGTGGAGGGAACATCCATTCCTGATGTCTGCTCTGTACCATTTGAAGAAGAGCTGTCTGAATTGTCCTTGGTCCGCCCTGGGCTGACCAAACCTGAGTTCGGGCTACTGTGCTGCCAATGTTGCCATTCCGAGTTGAGGCCTGGAACTTGAGGGATCCTCAGCTTGTAGTACTGTAACGGTTTATTGAGAAGCCACCCTCAACACAGGGAGTTCCTTTCCTCCCCACTCAGGGTGCTACGCAACAAACTGTTTAATGGATTCTTTTCTTTAGCCCTCCTTCAGATGCATATCATGCCCCTTGGATCCCTCCCCCTGAGCTAACAATGAGCCAAGAACCAGGCCGGTGTATGGGAAATATACTGGTATTTATTTAATTTAAAAGTAGTAGAAATTTACACGAAAATGTCAAACACCACTTTATCCGTGGAACAACACAATCAACTTCTCTCAGCATATATAAATCACAAATGTGAGTTGAAAAGAAAACAATCACAATTCTTCAGTTTCTACTAATTTCACTTCAAGAAATAATTAAACTGATCAATAACCAAAACAATTACAACTATAGTGTTGTGTGATTTTGATTTTCATGTGGGTTTAAAAGGCTAGCAGTAGGATTTCAAGATTGGTACAAATACATATGGCAATTATGATTTCACCCTCTCTTTTGGATTTAGTTGTGATTTAGCGGTTTGTTTTTCAGACCCCCCTAGTTTGGTCTGCGTTGGGGAAGCGGGAAAGAAAAGTTGGAATGATTTGGGGAATTTTGGATTTCAGACCCCCCTCAACTGACAGGCCAGTGTTGGGGAAATTGGATAAAAAGGTTAGACTGATTTAAGAACAAAAACACCCCTCTTCCTTCAAAAAGTCATGGTCATCAGGACAAAAAGGATTGCCCAATTAAATTAGTTTTCAGAATACACTGGGAAGTGAGCTTTGTTAATTTCGAACTTTAACAGTGTTCTGCCGAATGGGGAATTAATTAAATTAATATATTTAGTTAAATAGGTTAAGGATCAACACAGTTGTGCATCCCTCCCACCCACTATAAAGGGAAAGGATTTAAGGCAAGCAAACACCACTACATTTGGGTTTCCCAGGGCTCAGTTCTACATATATAGAAAGCCTCTGCTTAAAGTTCAGGAATGCCAGCTGCATCTCAGGGCACTCTGGAAAGATAGGGCAGTGGGCCTCCCGCTCTCCACCATAGGACCCAGTCAGCTTTGAGGCCTTCCGAGAAATAGACAGCTCACCCAAATGCACTCTTAGCAATCTCCTCTGGTGTTTCCTAACAGCTGTCAGATGGTAAGTTTCAGCAGCCCTCCCGATGGTACATTTCACCAGCTCTCTGTTCCTTCCTCCTAGTGCAGTCCCTCTTATATAACAGCAATGACACCACCAATTTTTCGATCTTGGGGAAGAACCCTGCCAGAGTTCTTACAACTAGGATTGGACAGTTACCCTTCTCTCTCCTTCCAAACCAAGCCTCCCAGTCAGGATTTGTTTAGATGTCTGGATCAACATATGGCAATTCCCATTTGTAATTGCTATTTCTTCTCATGAAGAAGATGATGGAAGTATAATTTCAGTGCGCAGATCCCCAATGTTCTTGTTAAAAGTTCAAAAAACAAGTGAGTCTGGCTTCAAATCCTAATTTATTGGTTACTAGACAGCCGACACGTGTTTCGACCTTTGTGGTCGTTCTCAAGGCATGACTCAAATTGTATGATGAGCAGATTGAATTATCGCAAAATAGTCATAACCCTCCCATGGGTATGTGTCATGTAAAGTGGACGATTATCTGAAGCTGATTAGCTCTTATGACCACAAAGGTCGAAACACGTGTCGGCTGTCTAGTAACCAATAAATTACGATTTGAAGCCAGACTCACTTGTTTTTTTGAACTTTTAACAAGAACTTTGGGGAGCTGCGCACAGAAATTATACTTCCATCATCTTCTTCTTGTCTAACTGTACTGGTGTTTACTAGGGACGCCAGTGGAAGTATATCATAGTAGCAGGCCACACCTCTTTTATTTCGGTCGTATCAACTAGCGCACTGTCTTAATTATGACCCCCAGTTCTTCTTACTCTGCTATTTCTTCTCCTTTCACATTTTTGGCAAAAACTAGTTATGTATCAAAAACATTGTGATTTACTAGCAAATGCCATAATAGATATAGTTTCCTTTTCAGCTGATCGTGGGGCATTTAATCAAACAGCAGCCAGGTCTGCACCATGTTGCACGACTGTCTGGCAATTTCCTGCTGTTTTCACAAAAAACATATTAGTTATGAATTTGCCATTTATTACCCATATTCCTAATGTTTCGCTCCACCCATTCACCAACTCTCATATTTGGAACCTTTTCAGATCAGCCAGTAACCCATCTTAGATGACCATTACAGTTCCCGGTGTCGCAGGTGGATCAATTTTATATCTCCCCAATCACCTGGAAATTACATAACAAAGCCGGTCCGATAGCACAGCGTGTAGAGTGCTCGCTTTGACATCTGTGCAAAGCCTGCTGACGCAGGTTCGGATCTTGGCAGGGCCAAACTCAGCCTTTCACCCTTCCGAGGTCAATAAATGAGCACCACACACCGTGAGTAATAATAAGCAGCACTCAGATACCTGAGGGTTTGTAGTGCTATATAAATGCTAAATCAATATTATTATTAAAAAACACATTCATGTAATCAATACGACTTATGGTTGCTGAGAACAAAGGCCTAAATGATAACAGTCCTTTTAAATTAATTGTGAATCTTCATGTGGGACAAATGGACATTCTCCTGCCTTCAGGCCAAATGGTCTCACTGGGTCAGACTGTAACCAGAGTTTTTGTTATTCTCTTTGTGTTTGCAGCTTGCTCTTTGAAGTTGGTTGCCTCCGTGTTCACACCCTTTGGTCATGCTCCAGCCAAGGGGAACTTGTCCTACAGTAACTGCCTTCAGAGCCAGCCAGTTTGGGGAACACTGGATTTCATCACTACTAGCAGGACACTTTATTACAGTTGGTAATTAGCAGGACACTTTATTACAGTTGGTAGTGGCAGTGGGGGATTTCCTTGTGAAGTTTGCCAAAAGCCAACAAAAAGGGTTTGCCTTGGGCTGAAATTTTTCCATGAAAACAAAGTGGCTTTTCAAATGTCATTGGTAATTTGTATGTGAAACATAATATACATTACTTTTTGTCAACACGCACCATGTTTTTTCCCTGACATTTTTCCTGTCAGCAGTGGTATATTTTCACACTTAAACTGCAGATACACATTCAAGCCGTTTTCGAGATCAGTGTTTAAAAATCCTGCTTTTCAGATGAAAGGTACTTTCAGTTTTCACTTGTAGCCATAAGCAAAGTGGTTTTTATGTCAATGTTGAAAAATCCTGCTTTTCATGTGAAAGGGACTTCTGTTTGGGGCCTTTGAATGCACCTCACATGCCCCATGTTCTTCTGTGACTCTTTGTTGGGGAAGAGCAGGGCAGAATGGGGTTTCATTAGGTGTAATTTCCTTCATCAGGGAGTGGGCACTCCAGTCTCCCCTTCCATCTCTGGGTTGGGGGTATGGCATGACACCCCCTTTACCTCCTCATTAGGGAGTGGGCACTCCAGCCTCCCCGTCCCTCTTTGGTTTGGAGAGTGTGTCAAGCACCCCCTTTCTTCCTTCTTCTCCAGGTCCCTGTGGTTCTAACCAGACTCCTCTCTCACATCCAGGCTGGTAGTTAAGGAGGTTAGTTCCATAGAAAAGAAAGAAAAAGAGTTTTAGTACTTTTTACACACATATGTACTGGGAAGATTTACATAGAATTTACAACAACAACAACATACAATTATAACATGACATTTTCACCATTTCATGAAACATATTTTACTTATTTTCTTCATTTGTACAACAACTCCAAGTATATTACTCCCTGATATATATATATATATATATATATATATATATATATATATATATATATATATATATATATATATATGTATTTGTTTTAGTTTCCATCTGATTTTTCATACTTCCTTTTCCTTCTTCAGATGTTTCCTCTGCTCGACTTTCATTTGTCTCATCAATCAGTCGTAAAGCATGACTGGGATGACAGCTTTTCAAATGATTGACGTGGACCAATTTTTTCTTTTGTTTGTTCTCCTTTTGGGATGCGGATCTTGTAAGGAACAGGTTATATTTTATCTACAATTTCAAAGGCACCACACCAAGCTGGGAGGAATTTCCACTCCTTGGGCTGATTCCTTAGAAAATTGTACAAGGAAACCTTGTCACCTACTTCATACTCTTTCTTGGTGGTCTTTAGATTATAATAGGCCTTCATCCCTTAAGCCGACTTTTCTAAATTGTGCTGAGCATAAACAAAAGCATGCTGGATGTGCTTCCTTAACTTTCCAATGTACTCGTGAGAACTGGACGCATTTATCAGTGTCTGCTCCTGAGTCCTATAGAGCAGATGCTGTTGTAACACCATTTTCCGTCTGGTCCTGAGCTCAAATGGAGACATCTTTTTTGCAGAAGATGAGATGGTGTAGGCCTAATAGCCAACAGAACAAGAGGCAATCAGATGTCCAGAGTCTGCCACAAACTGCATTAAGATACACACAATTGTTTTGTTGTATCTCTCTACCACCCGCTTGCGGTAGGCAATGTGGAGTTTTCCTTTTACCCCTAGAATCTTCCACATCTTTGCCATTACCTCTATGGTAAAATTGATTCCTCAGTATGACTCAATCCTTTGTGGCAGGCCAAAATGAGAGAATATTAGACTGATCATCAGTGCAGCAGCTGTCTCTATCTTACAATTCGGGGCTGGAAGACATTCTACCCAATTTGTGAACAAGCATGTCACTGTCAACATGCACTTGTTTCCTCTAGAGGAGTGAATCACTGGCCCATTGAATTTGACTGGCAAATCCAATGAAGGCAGGGTCATTCCACTTTGTTTGTAGGGGAGCGCTGTGTGTGAATGAACTGGGTTGAAATTGAGCACACCCAAGACACCCCTTTAGGTAAATGTCGAGGTCCTGGCCCATATGTGTCAAGTAGGCAACCGGGTGCAAGATTTCAAATGTTGTATAAAAACCCCTATGACCGGCAGTGGCCGTGTCATGGGTGTGGTTCAACATTAGTCTTGGAATGAGGTAGGTACAACCCACTGGTCACAGCCAGGTAGGGCTCTCCTTACCAGCAGACCATCTTGGATACAGAACATCTTGGAAAACCTCATCAACACCCGGAGATCCAATTTACCAGTATAAACTGACTCTGTTAGAGGAAAGCTTACAGGGTCTTCAATGTGTTGATAACATTTCCCAATGATCCGGTCCTCTTTCTATGCCGTGATCAAATTTGCACCTGGGGTATATTTACTCCACTGGGCTTTTGAGAGTTTGCTGTTAGCATGAGTTTGTGACCTGGTGACAACAGCATTTTGGATTTCACTGAGCAGGGATTCTGTTTCTATGAAATCCACCTGCCAAACTCCAAAAATTTAGCCAGCTTCTCAGCCCCAGTCATTCCCAGTCTTATCTGGCCCCTCTATTTTGGAATGACCCCTTATTTTCTTCCAATAGATTGTCATCTCAATCTAGGGCAGTAGATTGTTGATTGACTGGATTAGTTTAGCATGCTTTTGGGGTTTGTTGTTGGCACAAAGCATGCCTTGATTCTTCCAGTTAATCAGGTGCTCCATAATCCCATTCCTGACATAATCACAGTCAGTGATTATGACGACCAGTTGGTGGTGCACTGCAGTGAGGATGGCTTGATGAACGGCCATCAACTCTGCCACCTGACTACTTTGTGCACCTATTTTATAACCAGCAGAGGGTTCCAGGGTATCATTCACCCAGACATTTCCCATGCCAGCCACCAGTTCTTTTTACCCATTGCTATCAAAATGGTAAGAGCACCCATCCACATAAACTGTGGGTATCCCCGACACATGTCTTCTTCATAGACCTTGTGTGGGGAAGTTATGTATGCCTCCATTGTTGTTGGTCATTAGACTTTCATCCTTGAGACAGTTTTCTTGAGCATGATCATGCAAGTCCACCAACCCTTGGCCTAGGGGACTCTTCTTGTTTTGTCCATATCAGACCTCCACAGGAAAGCCTTGCATGGACAGAACCCAGGAAGTAATTCTAGAATTACTAACATTCCCCGGCCAGATTCTGTCACTTATTGTAGATATTCCAGGGGTTGGTGAGAAGTCTTGATAATGATGTGCTCCCCCTGAATGGTGGTAATTTGTCAGCACCCACGCTGTTGCCAGGAGTGCCTTCTCACAGTGATTGAGTATGAGATGACTTTGTTGACCTTCTCATGCTTTTGGTACAACACCGCTGTTAGGCACGTATCTGAGAACCCTGTCTCCAAGAAGAACTCTATGTTCTTTATGGGGTACGTCAAACAAGGAGCCTGGGAAAGGCTTCTTTTCAGTTGTATAACTGCCTCGGATTGTTCTGGACCCCACTCCCACTTGACTCCAGCCTTTAATAAATGGACCAAGGGTCGAGTGACCTCGGCATAGTCTTCAATGAACTTTCAACTATAATTAGTAAGTCCAAGAAGGCTTATTAATTCTCGCAGAGTGGTAGGGTCATTTAATTTCAATAAGGCTTCCACCTTCTTCACCTGGGGATTAAGACCCTCAGGGGTGATCTTGTGCCCTAAGAAGTTCACTCGGGTCTTACACCACTGTGCCTTCTGAAAGGACAGTTTTGCTCTGGTTTTCTGCAACTGTGTTAGAACATAGAGGATTTCTTCTATATATTCCTCCACAGTTGAGCTCTTGAGCAAACCATCATCCACATAGGCCAGGTTTACCCTTTTGCCCAAATATGGCAGAGTCTTATGCAGAAAGATGTTGATCTCATTGCCGAAGTTTATGTATCCAAAGGGGGTTTGGGTCCACATGTACTGTTGCCCCTGAAGGTAAAGGCAAACTTGTACTGGTCTTCCTTAACCACGGGTACTGTCCAGTAACCGTTGGTAAGGTTAATGGTGGTGTACACCTTTTACCATTGGATCTGGCCAGTCCCTGATCTATGTAGGGAAGGGGCCATCGTGACGTGTGGACCCGTTTGTTCAACTCCCTCAGGGCTGCCCATAGTCTCCATTGGCCTTTTGGTTTGAGTATCCCCAGTGCCCTGTTGTTGAAGGTACTGTGGATCAGCTGAATTATCCCACAGGATTCTAAATTCTTAATCTCTTTGAGTGACTCCATGAACACGGTATTGTGCCACACATACTGGAGCCATCTTGGGGTCCGTGGGAATGATGGTTGAATGAATGGGTGTGCATCCACAGTCGTTTTAGTCCACTGAAAAGATATATTGGAATTCCAGAAAGACTTGTTTTAGCTTTTGTCTTTGCTCTTTGGTCTCAAAGGTATCACCAAGATTGATCCATTCCTCGACCATCGATTTGAAACCTGGAAAGACCTTGGGCTTGGCAATTTCAGCGCTATCCTCCAGTTGGATGGAGAGATCTCTTTTGATGGAGTTGACCTGCACAGGGGATTTGAGGTAGTGGTCCTTGACTCTGAACACTACCTCCTCCCTCCTAATGTCACAGGTCACCTCTTCCACACCGTAGGGGTAAGAAGAGTACAGCAGGAAATTCGCCACATGCCTAGTAAAAATCTTTTCTGGAGGAATACTGTTGCTGATGTCGAAATAGTCATTTGGGATTTGGGATTGGTCCCATGATTTAATTACATAAATCAATAGAATAATGTCGGGCCTCAACCGCCATTCCAATAAAGGTGTCTGCACCCAAAGTGAAAATTCTAAGGTCACTGTTATCCACCAATATTAGAATGGTGTCACGCTATAGGTCTACTAGAGGTGTCAGATTTAAATACAAACCTTGTTAGAGATGGCAATGTAGATTTATATATGCATCCTGATGTTTGAGGTTCTGTCCTCAGTTAATTTTGAGGGCAAGAGTAAATTGTAGCACCTGTCCTGGGATGGCAACCTCTTCTCGCATTTGAACTTCAACGGCATACAGCAGCAATTGAGCTGACCACAATGCTTTTTTCAATGTTGTCAAAGCCCATGGGGTTAGCCCCCAGTCGGTACCAGGCTTTATGGTTAATTAAGTCCAAATTTATTGCAAATCGGTTGAGAATATCACTTCCCAGATAAACGGCAGAAGGGACACCTCTCATGACCCAACAATTATGTTCTATGCTTGTGTTGCCAGTGGACATTTCTTAGCATACACCTGCTAGGCAGGAGAAGTTTTTAAATTTGGGGTTTCCAGACCTACTTCCCATTTATCAGTCAATTTAAAGGTGGGACTCGTCTGATCTTTTGGGAGTTTTCTGAATAATTCTTCGCTGATGATGATCCTTGCATTATTCAGGCATACTCTGGTGAGCACCGGCTCCTCCCCCTATTTAACTGAATGTGGAAAAATAATTGTTAGCCCTTTTTCTGAATGTCCGTCAGACCTTGAGTGGGTTCTTCTTTGTCTAGTTTCACGGGACTCAAGGTTTCTTAAACTGGGAGGAAGGTTGATTTTTCAAGAATGGAGAATGGTTCTAATCACCAGTTTGTTCTCCTACAAAGATGACAGTGATGTCTGGGACTTGGTTAATCTTGAAATGGAACTCTACATTCTCAGAGCGTTGATCAATTATGTGACAGGTACCATTCAGGCTTACATAATTGCTAATCATTTTTAATTTTATGGGGCGGTTAGTCTGAGTCCCGAGGACCTTGTTTACACAGTCGATCAAATGGGATCGTTCCCCAGCAAACAAGGTGTGCCCTCTGGAGTCACAACTATCAACAGATGTTTCAGCCTGTGCCGTTTAATTTTTATGTCCAGATCCACAGTCCCCTCAACGGAAATATCATTCCCGTTGAAATTTTGGAGTTGTCTGGGAAGTGGTGTGATTGGAATTTTGGGCCCTCCCGCCGTCCTGAGTTTAGTTGGTCAAATCCAGCATCCAAAAGAGCAGATAATTCACACTGACCCTGCACCTTGACCGTGCGTAAAATGGGACTTCTTTTGGCAAAGAAAGTGAAAGTGTACGTTATTTAACAGCCCAGTGGTCATTTTCTTAATATTGAACTCTGACACTGTGATCTTGGGCAGTTTTATGTTTCAATGTTCAGGAATCTTTGAAAAAACTTTGCAACTTGCAATGGGAGTTGTTGGGAAATCCTCTGTTTTCCCAGCTCCTGGGCTGTCCCCCATTAACTCGCAACAGCTTACATAACCTGTTTGGAGAAAGGACACCCCCTCTGTTTCACTTCTGTCTGGTTTGCATGTTTGGGTTGAATAGTTTCTGGTTCTGAGTCAGTCTCCATTCTTATCCTGTCCCACTCAGGGTCTTTTGGGACCCATTTTTCTTTGGGTGGGATCCCCCCGTTTTTTTAAAGAGAAGGTCTGCTTACCAAAATCCTCCAGGGATTCTTCTCTTTTAAAGGGGATAATCTGGAGTTCCTCCACAAAGTGGGCTCTTCTTTTGCCTCTCCTACTTACCCTTTGCTCTTTGGGTTCTAACATTTGGGGGATAGAAGAGACTCTTTCAGGCTGAGAGGTTTTTGGGGGTTCTGTTTGGATGAGAAAGGAAGCTTCCTCTAGTGTTTGGCATCTCCCCTCTACCCGGGCCTCCTCCTCAGGAACCTGTGCTTTGTCAGAGGTTTTCTCCTGTCATTTCCCCCCTGCTGCATCGGACCTGGGTGTTGGGGAATTCTGGGAAGTAGGGTTAGGTTGAGAGTTGGACTGAGCATGTGCCCAGATCATCAGTCTGTTGCTGGACCTGGCCCTCCAGTTGCGAGACCTTGTCTGGGTGATAGGGAGGTCTGAAGTCATAACACTACTGCTCGCAAAAAGGGTAACTGTCCCTTCTCCCGTAGCAGCTTGGCTATTGGAAATTCCCTCCATAATTTATGATATGATATGATATGTTTATTTATATAGCGCCTATACACAATGTGTTTCAAAGCACTTCAAGGCAAGGGAGGGAACAAGGGAAAATACAATGACAATCTTACAGCCCATGAACAGTAAGGATGTGAAATTAACTATCGTACTCAGCCTGATGACATTTTAGATAGTGCAAGAGATAAGACATAGATAAGAAAGGGAGGGGGAGAGTGGGAAGGAAATGGAAACAGACAGGCGACTACTGTACTAGGCCTGACGACATTTCAGGTAGAGCCGGAGAAAAACAAAATTTGAGAGAGAGGGGTGCAGAAAGGGAGGGGAGGAACAAAACAAGCGACTATCGTACTAGGTGTGACAATGTTTCAGATAGTGCTGGAGGGAGGGGGAAGTAAGAGTAAGGGGATGGGGGAACGGGGGAACGACAGACGAGTTTGCTCTCATACAAGGTCCAGGGATAATTCTGGAGTAAGTGCGTAGAACTTTCCCATCCTGAACCTCCCTTCTCAGGGTTCAGGGCTCTATTGACCTGGAACCAGGGAGAGAGAGGAGGATTGTTTTGGAAGTTCTGGTTTGGGTGATATCTGGAGAAAAAGTTCATAATGGGAGGTGGAGTGATACTTCTCTGAAGGAAGTTTGTGGGTAAGGTTCCCGGGCAATAACTACCTGATTAGTTCCTCCTCTTGGACCGGGGGAGTGTGTACCAACCCCAGTATTGCATTAGTGTCAGGGGTTCAGGGCTCTATTGTCCTGGCTCCAGGGAGAGAGGGGAGGATTGTTTTGGAAGTTCTGGATTGGGTGATACCTGGAGAAAAAGTTCAGAATGGGAGGTGGAGTGATACTTCTCTGAAAGAAGTTTGTGAGTAAGGTTCCCGGGCAATACCTACCTGATTAGTTCCCCCTCTTGGACCGGGGGAGTGTGTACGAACCCCAGTATTGCTTTAGTGTCCTTGGACCTAGGACTTATATAGGTGGCAGGGTCAGAGGGATCATTGTTCTGGGCCCTTACCTGACTACCATTCGATTTGGCCAGGTTGGAGGGTCCCTTCTGCTTTCCATCTTGCTTATTGGCAGGAGGGTTACTTTTAAGCCCCCCCGTCTCCAGATCCAATCCAGGGATAGTTTTTACCTATGTCCCCTCTGCAGCAGCAGGGGTGTTAAATGGTTTGGGGCTTTTGGCAGCATTTTTACTGTCAGAAGGCTTTTGGACATCATACATCCTGGTAGCCTGTTCAATCACCCAATCCAGGGTACTATACTCGTGAAAGTCACGCACCAATTGAGTCATTATGTATTTGGGGAGAGCATGGAAATATGTAGTTATGATCTCCCTACTACTGGTGTTCACCCGCCGGGAAGTCTGAGCAAATGCCAGATTTAACTCCTGCACTAACTCCCTAGGCGCCTGATTTTCTCCACACTGGAAGCTAAATAAAGCCTTATGGGCCTCTTGTAGGTTCTGGTGGGTGGAAAAATGTTTCAATGTGGCAGCCTTATATCTGAACAATTTATGATGATCCTGGTACTCCAGTCCAGCAAAGAAACTGAAGTACTCAGGTGAGAAAGTCCATTTGGCAAATGCTATACAAGCCATATCGTTCCTGACCCGAAATGATGCCATCATCTGCTCATAAAGTTCCAGGTGCTTGCATACCGAATAGTTGGCATTCTTGTGGTATGGGGTCAGGAAACTCTTTATGGCCTTGATTATGGCCTTATTGGGTCTTTCACAAATTCCTTGCTCTGTTTTGCTGTCTTTTTCTTCCTCTGCAACTGCGTCCATTCACCTTCTGACTCAAAGCTGCTACTGGTACTTCCTTCCCTGTCTTCAAGGCACTCCCAGTCTCTATGAGAACCACAGGCCTGGATTCCTCTCGTCTAGACCAAAGTCAACCATCAGGGCCACTCTCCAAGGATTTCCTTTCCGGCCCAGGATAGAATCCAGTTTCCTCATCCCTCCTACTGGAAAGTCTCTGGAATTCCACCCTTCCCCTGAATTTACAGAAGTTTTTAGAATGCCCTTCCTAGGCTGAGGGTCTGTTTTTTCTCCTTCGGCGAAGCAGGCAAGGTGGTCTCTTTGTAATCGCATCTACAGCCAATCTAACTCCCTGACTTCCCCATCATAAGAGTTTTCCTGGTCTGAAGTAGTTACAGTATTATTCCTTACTTCCCAGGAAAAACGGTCCGGACACTTTTCCTTCTGCGTGGTAGAGATGAATCCTCATCAATATCAGACAGGGACTGGCCTTCTTCATCAGTTGGGCTAGGCCTGCGTAGGTCTAACTGCCTCATGTCACCCTGTTCTTGGTGGGTGGCATGCATGAGGTTGGTTCCCATTTGTGCATGAGAGGTTGTAAATGACTGGCATGAGGCCCCTTTTGGGAAGGGCACCTCACCTTGATCAGTGGGCCTTGTCGCATATCCTGATTGGTCAGGGTGCCTCAGGGCCTGTTCACAATTTTATATTTCCTTGGTGAGGCTCTCACACCTGTGTCTCTCTTTATTTATTTGGTGTTGGTAGTCAGAGAGCTGGCTTTTTAATTCTAACACTAAGGCCTGATTAGTGTCAAGCATCCTACTATGAGTTACCAACAATCCTTTGTTTGCTGCACCTCATACTGAAGTGATTCATTTTACTTCGGTGAGCCTTGTATGCTGCGTGCATATTCAAGGCGCATTTCCTTCAGGAGAATAAACTCTTTCTCTTGTTCGTCCCTACATTTTGCTGCCTCTAATAGTTCAGCTTCTATATCCCTCACTTACTCTACTAGCCCATTGATAATTAGAAGGGAGATGTAACATCCAGACTGGCAATGGGGGATTCCATGTGATGTTTGCCCGCAGCCAGCAAAAAGGGTTTGACTTGGGATGACATTTTTCCATGAAAACAAAGTGGCTTTTCAAATGTCACTGGTATTTTGTATGTGAAACATAATATAAATTACTTTTTATCAACACGTTCCATGTCTTTTTCCCTGACATTTTTCCTGTTAGCCGTGGCATATTTTCACATTCACACTACAGATACTCATTTCAAGCCGTTTTATAGGTCAGTGTATACAAATCCTGCTTTTCAGGTGAAAGGTACCTTCAGTTTTCACTTGCAGCCACAAGCAAAGCGGTTTTTGTGTCGCTGTTGATAAATTCTGCTTTTCATGTGAAAGGGACTTCTGTTTGGGGCCTTTGAATACACCCCACACTACAAGACTTACCTCTGCAACATTTCTGAGTCCTAGAATCAAGGGGACCGGAGATAGGAGGGAAAGTCTGACTACGACAAGTGAGGCCCTTTGCATGGCCGTGCTGCCGTGACCACCATCTGAAGCATCTTACCCGCATCGAGTCCAGTCCTGAGAGGGGTCCTGCATCATGTTTGTCTGCATTCTTCATTTGAGAGTCCTTGCACCAGCAAAAGACATTGACAGGAGATCAGCTCGAACCTGCAACCCCTGCAAATTAAGGACTAAGGCTGACATCGGGAATAGCAACCTCGGACCTTCTGCCATGGACCTGCCATGTCCTGAGAAGAATCAGAGTTTGGGGGGTAAGTTACAGTGGTTCTTACCTGTCCCTAAATTCCTTTTAAAAGTTTGCCTAACTTTTATAAAACGTTTTCTATACTTTGGCTTTGCTATCTCGTGCAAGCCTTCTGAAAGTTGGGGACACTTCTATTATACACTGTCCTCTAACCCATGGAACTGTTTGTTCACGGGACCCCAGAGACCCTGCCTTAATTTTTTCCTGCATCACAATCTGGGTCGAAACCTTGCCTGAACCTTTGGGCATAAAACCCCAGACAATTTAGGGAAGGACCTTTGAAGTTAGGATGTATTCTCTGTGGACCTGTAGTACATAAAAATTATCTGCACATTCTTTGACAGGAGTTTAATTTGTATTATGCCCTAATCTAGTGACTATATATATGTAATCTATTATTAGTGTTGGGTGATACTTCTACCTGTTAGTAGTCATTTTTCATAGTGTAATTGGCCATAAAAAAATAACCATATTTGTATACATACTAAGTGTAATTTGTGATTCCCATTGTGTGTACTCATTGTGGGCCCTTTACAAGCTCACCACCTCTTGAGACTTAGTCTAGACCTCTCGTCACTGCTACCTTGAACTGGTTTGGCTACAGCTCCCAGAGTTGTCCCTGTCACAAAATAGGTTGGCCTCCTATACATCTGTCCACCAGGCCAGAGTATAGAAAATCACTCCTAACATCATTCAACAATCAAAGAACAATGGGGATGCCTGTTTTCTCAACTGGTCCCTCAAGCTGTAGACAGTGAAACAATGTATAATGGACCAGTCGAGGAGATGGGTGATCTCTTGTACTAATACGTTTTTTAAAATAAATATCAACCAATGATTCAAATTATTCACTCAATGAAATCAGTTTTATTGTGTCATACACATTTAAAAAAAATACAAAATACATTCTACAAACATTTTCTGAAAGTTAATCAAGTAACCTGTGTTGCATCCAGGTTAGTTTTAAGACACCAAAGCTCATGTATCAAAATATTCTACCACTCATTTGCTCTCATTCTCCATTCCATTCATACTCTCTATTTTCTTTCTCTAACTCTCTTTGGTTAGATACAACAGTTTTTCTGTTGTAATTTTTCTGGGTTCAAGTCTATTACTCAGTCAACCCATCTGTGTAGATGTTAATCTCACAGATTCAAAATGTCTACACGTGTTTTGGTTGTTCCTTGACCAATATTCGGGTCTTCTTCATATAGTAACCTTCTTCATGATGGACAAACAGCAACCCTTCTATATGCTGTCTTTTACGGTAGGGTGAGTCATGGTCCCTGCACTTATCAATCAGCGCAGATGGTTCAGATGTTGGTATTAGTCCATATTTCTGTATGGGTCCTAGTTTCCCCAAGATGGCATGACTGTTCGTGCTTTGTATGCAACCACTATAATATGGGCAATCCTCTTCTCCAGAGTATTTGGTCTACCCTGGGTTTTGTTGCTTCTACCAATCTCAACTGGTTCTTATCCAGTGACCTAACTTCACTGTGGTGTGACATGCAGAGGATATCACGTGCTTCGAACTCAGAAATTGGTGGGCACTGCCTTGTCTTATATTGACCACTGACCTTGGCAGTGCACTTCCACAAGGTCCAACTCTGGGGGACTGCTCTTCTAGAATTTTGAATTGTGAACCTCCCAACTCTGCAGATTCGGAGGAATCCGGGCGTCGTTCTCCCATGATGTGAGCCGTGTATGACACAATAAAACTGATTTCATTGAGCGAATAATTTGAATGATTGGTTGATATTTATTAAAAAAAACATATTAGTACAAGAGATCACCCCTCTCTTCGACTGGTCCATTATACATTGTTTCACTGCTAAAATCATTCAATACATATGCTGATTTTACCCCAAAACCAAGTCACAGAATGCTTTTATCTATGGACTGCTGATACACAACTGATTTTAGGATAGATGACAACGAAAAATCCAATGATAAGATTTTGTACTGTTGAACGTTTTAGTGCCTGTTCCTTCCTCTCCGAGGGGCCCGATGCTGTAGAAAAGAATGCTAGATATTCTAAGCACTTTGTGGTTGTTGAGGGGTGTACAAGACTTACTGTACTCCCATTAACTAATTGCACAATGATTGTGAAAGCTTACGTTGGAAATGCACCTAAAAGTGAGGTTATGGCTGTAGTTTCTTGCTTTGGCACATTCCATCCTGACATCTTACGTTTTGCTTATCTAAGCATGTTGGGCAAACCCAACGCTCCAACTGATAAGGTTGAAAACGTGGGCATTCTGGGGATTCTGTTCAACAATAACCCATCTTTCACCCTACAGAAAAAAACTCGATGACCAGGAACACACACTTCCAACATAGGGGGTCATTTTGATGTTGCCGGAGACTCTGCCCTAAATCACCCTACCACTTCCCCATTCAGCTGTACGGGCCTTTGCATGTGGAGCTGATTTACCACATGAAAGGTCTGCTGCATGGGAAGGCCACATTGTGTTTCCTGCATTACACCCTATATTCTTTTCCTGACTGCTCTACTTGCAGCACAACCGCCTCTACCTGGATCCTGCTGCTGCCAACGCACTCTGCTTGCTCTCCTAATAAATGTGTCTAGCCCTATTAATCTGATTCCTCCTGCAACTACAACTTCCTGTTCCTGTGATGACATCCTGTAACTTTCTTATTTCCAGATAAGCTACCTTCCAGCACAGGAATCCAACAGCAGTGTAGTGTCCACCAGGACTGTAAAATTGAGGAACAGCACATTTTCGGACAGCAAAACAAGCTAAATAGCTTTGCGGCATGTGTAGCGAATGAGTAAGCCAGTCTCTTTGGATCTGTGGTGTGCAAGACCTAACTACACCAATGTATAGGAGAACATGTGTGCCACAGTGAATGTTGTCGCTGGTAACCCTCATAGCTTCGAGGATAGAACACTTAATTGGCAAGATCTCAAGAGGTGTATCCTCAGCCTGGCCACAGAAGAGAGCTCCACGTCACCACGAGGGCTGCGATCATTGGAGGAACACACTATGACAGAGACCGATATCAGCAGCATGGAGGGAGTTGGAGGTGTGCGAAGGGAGGTGAAGGTTAGTCCTGAACAAAAAATACAACCCTGCCATATGTGCATGAATAATGTGTGTTCGGCTAGGCCCTGTGTTTTCTCAAAATGCTACTGAAACTCAATGTATCTCAGAGGCATAGAATCCATCTTGAAGAGGCCTACAGCTACACATTCCGTAATATATGTTCTTACACATGAGGCAATCCATGATACCCAGTCCCCTTGCTTCCTGCGTCTAACACAGCAACATGCAACAAATCTGCTTCCATCTCCAATGGGCACACACATTGAAATGGGCCCCTACAGGCTGCCTGTTAATAGCACAGTAGGGGAAGTCGAAAATAATCACTTTCTCTCCATTGGCATCTGCATAGTTTTTCAAAGCTGGCCTGCATGGTGTGGGAAAATAGGTTACGATTCTGTGTTCTGAGCTGCTGTGCATGTTCGCATTCCTCCCCGCTGTGAGTATTCAAAGAGCAGGCTGCCGTGGGTCTTCTTCTTCTTCTTCTTAATTATCGTAGGCGTGGGCGGACCCACGCAGGCGCTTCCCCATCCTAAAGGATGATGTGCACCAGACCCACCAATCAATACTTAGCACACATAAACTCACAACTCCTCCCACTGCCCCGTCTGCCTCATAAAATCCAACATCACACTGCTCCTCCTCCTGCCTCTCACCCCGTCACCTCCCAGCAAAGCCCTCCCACTCAGCTCAGCCACACCCAGCGCAGTCAACCGAACCCTCATCAATTCTCTCTCTTCAACATGTCTCTCACACCTAAGCAAAAAATGTCCCACAGTCTCAGGCACACCACACACCGCACAGTCCCTCGACTCACGCTTCCCCACTCGAAACAGACAGTCATTCAGTCCCACATGCCCTATCCTCAACCGATTCAGCATCACCTCCTCCCCCCTTCTCCATTCCTGCCCTGCAGTCTGATGGGCAGCCAGGCTGGCTGGTGGTCTGCTAGGCTTCCTGCTGGTTCATCTGGAAGGGTGGCACTTTTAGTGGGATTTATCTCAGAGCAATAAGGCAGGCTGTCGCCAGTGGAGTTAACTTTGCTGAAAATGGTGGGGTGGGGGAGGGGTCCGGTGTGGGGGTGACATCTAAAAGAAAGGGGCTCAGCCACATTAGAGGGACAAAAAGGTGTGCCATAAAAGTTGGTGCGGGGGGACAAACACCCTTGGCCCCCCTAAAATTACCCCCAGGGCTTATGCTCCCTCCATGGTGGTGCGTGGAAGTGAATGTAGCCGTTCATGGACTTTTAAATTGTTGAGCCCTTCTCTTTGTACCTGGTCTTAGGTGTCGGCTATTTGATGAGCTGTTCTGTCTTGTTTTCTTTTGTTCGTGTAGTGTCGGGTCTTTTCCCACGCCCCTTCTGATGTGCAGCTGCTTTGTTTAGGTGCCAGTTGCAGGTGGTGTTTCGGGTGGGCATGCTTCTTCAGGCATTATTAAAATATAAATGTATTTTATATGCTAATGTAATATAAGACTATAAATGACCCATTTCATAAAATCTGGTCGTCCGAGTCTCCTCATCGGACTTAGTGTATTCCGTAAAACATGATAAATTGAGTTTTCTTCATGTTATAATACGTTTACACATGGATCTAACTACGCAAGGACTCTAATCCGCCATAATTCTGTGTCATAGCTTTACGACCTACTATGTATGTAAATCATGTGTCGATGCAATGTTATTAGACATCTGTACCACTGTATTATGTCAACTAGCGCCCAGATGCCTTCAAGCTTTGCGCGTACTACAAATTAATAAATAAATAAATAAATGAGGCTATCATTGTTTTCCAAAGGACCCTTTTTTACCTCAAAATGGGCCGTCGAATCCAGTAAACCCAAGCCCTGGGAACTTTCCAGGTTGGACCATTATAATTATATATAGATCCTCCGAAGAAGCTCCCCAGCCAGATCCGAATAGTGTGGAAGGGAAGCAAACAGTCTGATTGACCCTTGGCCTTAAGTGCATGATCAAATCACTCACCTGATTGCTCGTGGAATGTAGAATAAAAATCTAGATCATATGCGTGACATCGAAGACCTTCTGAAAGTATTGCCTGACCTATCTGTGGAGCCTCCTGCCCAAGATCACACACGGAGATCCTGAAGATCCTCAACTGCAAACATTCTTTGATCCTTAACCTCTTGGAAATCTTAACTTTCCTTCACTGGCAAAAGCAAAACTAGAGTAACTCTTGTTTCCCCCCAAGGATCCACTTAATAGAACACTGAACCAAATGGAATGAAAGCGCTAGAGGACCTCTTTTATCAAGGCCCTAAAAGCTGTGCTTTTCAAATAGAGCTTCCACCGAACTATTGACCAATACACTGATCAACACTGTAAAGAACTGGGCTAACATACCAGCAACTCTGGAACTGTTGCTTTCCCGCCAGCCACCTACGTTTAGTGGTCAATCCTACCAGTTTGGCTCTGCCTGGCCTATTCATGCTTCACTCTGCGAATGGCGTACATTTTACACTGGTGCGTCCCTATTTCATTCCACAAGGTGGAATGTTAAAAAATCAGCAGTGACACACTTTTGTGGTTGCCAACGAACCGGAGAACATTGAATCAGCCACTGGTCCATACATGCAATTTGATATATATATAATTACATATAGTGACCATAACATTTTTTTGGGAAGAAATGAAGACAGTTAGACTTACTTACGAGCATGGTCATCGGGACTATATGGGAACATATCGGTCATACCGGACCTTAAAGGGCAAGACACATGCAGCAATAGCATATTATTGAGAAGATGGTCCTGCTGATGGTGACTACAAGACAATGAAGTGCAGGACCTCTGAAACATATATACTGACCACACAATGGGCTACAATGTTTTCATGTACGTGTCTATGTCACTAATAACTTGTGTTATATAGATGCAAATTGTAGCATTTTGAGTGCCCTGGCTAGAGAGACACAAAATGATGCAATGGGTGTGACAAATCAACTTCCCGGGCACCAGTGGTCCAGGGATGAATATCAGTTTCTAAACCATCAATAAGTCCCACACCTCCGAATGGATTGGAAACACAAGCAAATTTTAAACCTTGTCCAATTTTGGTAATGTGGACGGAACGCCAGGCTTATCTCCGCAAGGTGGTGGATCGTTGGTTAGTTGCAACACAGCAAAAATACAATTATTTCCCAATGATAAAAGGGACTGTCCAGTCAAGGTTGTATACAATTATCGACTTTATTATTATCACAACAAACAGTTGTAGCACACTACAAAATACAACCCACCCTGTAAAGGAATGCAGAGAACAGACAGTTTCAAGAAGGAAACCGGATGTACTCTGGATACTGATAGGAGGGTAGTCGGTAAAGTATATAATCACATTAATTCAAGGATACTTGGTTTCAACACAAAGGGGCCAATGGGTTACAAAATGTCACTAGGGGCCTTTCGGAGAAGGACCCGCGGGACAGAAGCACAATGTACCTTGTGCTTGTAGAAGCTGTTGGTGCTCGAAAGGGTCGAGTCGGTTTCAGGGTGCTTTGCAGCTTCTGCAACAGAGTTCAAGACGGGAGACAGCTGCGGGTATCAGGCGGCATGCAGTTCGGCAAGCAAGGCTGAACAGATGGCTGCAAGCTGGCCTACACTGCGGCTCGAGGTCAGGAATCATTGTCTCAGTGCTGTTTGGCGGTCTGAAGCACTGGTCGAGGCGTCTCAGACGATGTTAGTGACTGCAGCATGACAACAGTCAGTGGTGCAGTTTGTTGGAGCTCGAGGGGCTGGACTGGCTCGGAAAATGTCCCTTAAGTGGGACACTGGTTCTTGCTTGTCATGCACTCCCCCTAGCTTCTTCACTTGGCTAGTGTCATCCTTTAAGGTGGATGGCCCACAGCTGAGAAGAAAGTTTCAAGCAACAGCCTTGTCCTTAGTTTGGTTCAGAGACTCTGTGGCACTTCCCACCTAGGAAGTTTGCTGCAGAGCCTAGCAGGGCATACTGTGTGCTGGTGGGGTACCGATTCTGGAGCTGCTTGGGGGTCCTCTGGATTCAGTATCTCCCTCTGTTCCCTGGGAGATATTTTGGGGAGGGATATTACTTCCCTCTTGGAAATCTTAACTTTCCTTCACTGGCAAAAGCTGTAAGGCAGACTGTACCTTCAGCCAGGTTCCAAATTAGTTATTTGTGTTACTCCTTGCAAAGTCTTCAGATGATCTGCACAAAAGAGGGGCTCACCCCTCATTTAAAACCAAATGGGCCCCAGTGATTGGTGTAGGCTAAGCCTACCTTAATGGACCAGTCCTGGGTCCCCACCAACAATCTCCTGTATGTGCGAGGTCATAACCAGAGTGCTTTGCAACAGGAAAGGTAAAGGAGTGAAAACATGTAGTACTAAGTCCCACCTATCTTCCTGTCTGTTGTGGATCAAAGGGTCTCCCTGGTTAACTCTCATCAGCATGCGTAGCTGCCACCAGAATGGCTGACAAAGGATAGGTCGGATCCATGGAGCATTTGTCATTTAATCATGCTGCCATGGCAGGAGGGAGATTCAGCCCTCCCCCTTTTGAGATGCCTTAATGTACTCCTGGCTGTCACATTCCAACTAAATATGACGGGGGTGGACCCTGTAGGCTGTATCCACCCAGAGTACATGGTCCATGTGTTTGTCATGCAGTGAGCATAGAAACATGTGTGCAGAGTAGCCCCACACATTTTCCAGAGGTTGATCTACCATCATTCAATTTCACATAAAATGTCAAAAAAGCCCAGGCGAGTGCACACCCACCGTGTGAATGGTCGAATTTCTCACATGCCCCCCCCAGCCACAACATGTGAATCACCACCCATTTCTAAATCCTGTAGGGATGTGGCTCAACACAGAAGCTCAGGTTTCTCCACTTGCTTGGCATTTACCATCTAAGAGGCCTGTGGTCTGTCTGGATCATAAAGTGCGACCCAAACATGTACGGTTTCAGCTTCTTTATGGCCCACACAACCACGTAAGCCTCTTTTTCAATGACAGCCCAACTCCTTTCCCTTTCTGTCAATCACCTGCTAATATAGGCAACAGGTTGCCCTACCCCTTGAGAGTTCAGCTGCGCTAACACTTCTCCAATCCCCAAATCCCAGGTGTCTGTCTGGAAAATTAACTCCTGACCATGGTGTGGCACTTTCAGAACTAGGGCCCTGCACAATCCATCCTTTAAATCCTGAAAGGAGGTTTGACAGACGGGGGTCCAAGTTACCATCTTCTGCTTCCACTTGGAAGTTACACCATTCAGGGGCATGGCAATGGTCCCATACCCCTGGATGAACTACCGGTAGTACCCGTGAGACCTAGAAAGGCTCTCACCTGCATCTGTGTGGTGGGGATGTCCCAATCCTTCACAGCCTGTACCTTCACTTTGAGAGGTTGTTTCTTACCTCCACTGACCAGGTGGCCTAGGAAAGTCACTGTACCCTGCGCTATCTGGCACTTCGGGGCTTTGCTAGTCAGACCTGCATTCTGCAGTCCCTGAAGCACTTGTTTCAGGTGGGATAAGTGATCCTCCCAGGTGTGGATGAAGACAGCAATGTCGTCTAAACAGGTGACACCAACGTTTTCCAGACCAGGCAAAACCTGGTTAACTATCTGCTGAAAAGTGTCAGGGGCATTCTTCAATCGAAGGGCATGACAATGAACTGATAATGTCCTTCCGGGGTTGAGAATGCTGATCTCTCTCTCACTTCATCTGTCAAGATGACCTGCCAATACCCTGCCGTGAGGTCAAACATACTCATGTACTTGGTAGCACTGAGTTTGTCAATGAGCTCATCTGCTTGAGAGATGGGGCGAGCATCCGTCTTCATGACAGAACTGAGCCCCCTGTAGTCCACACAGAAACAAACTTCAGTCCTCCCACCATTGATATTTTTAGGGGCCAGTACCACTGGGCTAGCTGAGGGGCTGTCGGATGTCTCTATCACTCCTAGGGACAACATCTTGGAAACATCCTCCTTGATGATGTGCCTGACCTTATTGGACATCCAGTGAATCCTACTCCTTAATGGCTTACTGTCTCTAGTGTCCACATCAAGGTTGCACCAGTATGCATGACCTGGAGTCAGAGAAAACAGACCGGCAAACCATCCAAGTAAACAGCGACAGTCTGTTAGTTGCTGTTCTGACAGTTCCATTGCAAGGTTGACACCTTCAACTGACCCATCTGTGACTTCAGTGAGCACGAAGTATGGGAGGGGATCGACTTCCTCCTCTGTCAGTCACTAATGCCATGACCAAGTCATCACGGCTACAATGGGGTTTTAGTCAGTTGACATGAAAGACCCTGCACATCTGTTTAGGTCCTTTAACGTCAATGAGATAATTCACCTCACCGACTTTTTTGAGCACAGAGTAAGGCCTTGTCCACTTGTCCTGAAGGGCACAGGGTTTGATAGGCTCCTTAATCCACACCAATTGGCCAGGAGAATAGACTGTCACTGTGGCCTTCTGGCCATGCCAGTCCTCAACAGCTCCTGACTGGCTTTTAGGTTTCTCTTTGATTGTTCCATGTACTTTGGAATTCTAGACTGCAGGCCAAGTACATAATCCACCACATCTCGTGTAGGAGATGAGGGGTTGCTCTCCCATCCCTCTTTAACTAGACTGAGGGGGCCTCATACAGAGTGACCAAACAGAAGCTCAAAGGGGCTAAACCCTACTCTGTTTTGTGGCACTTCCCTGTAGGCGAACAGAAGGCATGTCAGGAGAATATCCCATTTCCTCCACATGTGCTCATCGAAGCCACCTATAATGCCTTTAAGATTCTTGTTGAACCTCTCTACAAGCCCATTTGTTTGTGGATGGAAGGATGTAGAGAACGGTAGGTGACTCCACACTCATCCCAAATAGACTTCATATACGCTGATATGAAGTTTGATCCTCTGTCAGAAATGATTTCCTTGGGGAATCCAACACGGGATAATATCCCAAAAAGAGCCTTTGCAACCACTGGGGCTTTGATTCTCCTCAGACAGTCAGTACTGGGAGACGTTGTTTCCCTTAGTCCTTTCCTCATGTTGCAACTTTTGTGCAACATGTTACAAGTGTGCAATGTATCTTACTATACATCACCCTTGGGTCTATTGCCATTTCCAAAGGCCCTAGACTGTGCAGATGTGTCATGGACAGGACTGGTGGCAGCTATCTTTTCACATTATTTTAACCCTTTCCTGCCATGCTAACTGCGTTAACCGTGCTTGGCACAAATAGGTGGCCTGGCTCCAAAATGGCCATGCCAGGAGGTTATTTGTCCTTTCCTTTGGCCATCTTGCCCCTTCACCATCCCCAGGTCGAGTCGACCCGGGTCAGTCCTTATTTGGCCATGCACTTTCCCACGAATCCCAATGCTTTCATGGGCTTCTGTATGCCTTGTGTGTGTGCCTCCAAGATGTGGGCTGGAACGTCTGTTTCCAATACACATCCTGGGTGCCAGAGAGTCTCGAGTGCCATGAATGACTGGGACCACCGTGGTCCGTGATTGGTCCATGTATGGAGTGTGTGTTTGTGAGCAGATCTCCCATTGGGTCCTCTTTGTTTTGGCGTGAAGGGAACTTTAGATAAGAGGAGGCCAAAAACACCCATACCATGTCGATCTCCTGAGTTCTCACTGAACGAAGGATAGAATCCAAGTATCCTGCAACTACGAAGCTGAGTCGAGGAACCGCTGGTGACCCGCTGGAAGGTTTGGCACCCTGAGCCCTTTGTCGTCCCGTGGGACCCCGCTGCATCTGGTCGTCCTAGAAGGTCTGCGAAGACGCTTCGACCCATTGGAATAGTGGGACCAATTATTCTTGGCACCTTCATCAAACCCTGCAAGTAAGCTTTCTCAGAAGTGTCCCTGGGCCAACCAGTGGACTGACCAGCTTACCCAGTTGCTTTGTTCTGTCACCGCTGCCATTTCGAGGAGGCCCTCAAAACTTGGTATACTGCTAGCTCTCTGTCCCCAGCACACTCACACCAAATTTCGTACACTTGGCATTTCCAGGTCTGAAGTGAGACGAGTGCGCCAAGACCGGAGCAAACGCGGTTACCGTGTTGCCCTGCCGCAGCAACGTCCTTTGCAAGTCTGCTGCATTTGTGACCCTCTTGCCCCTGAAGCCTGCTGCAGTGAAACTGGGTCAATTCATCCACCTGGAGCAGAGAAAATGCCAATGTCCCGTTTGGGAATCATCGCTGGATCTCAGGAACTAAAAGGTGCCGAGATGTCCTTTTTGCCGCATTCAAACCTGCAAGCGAAGTGGACTGACCTGCCGAAGTTTGGATCCACTTGCATCGAGGACTGGCGAGTACTCAATACCCCAACCGGTGGCCCCTAGTGCAAGGGCCCACTTTTACGCGTGAGTGGCCCCTGAGGGCCCCTCTCCTTTCCACTGCTATTGCGAAATAGTGACTCCATCCCGAACTCTCGAACTGCCTCTGCCTTCAAGTGGAGGTCCTTCTTGAATAGTGGGAACTTATTCTGCATTGCCTCATCCATCTTCCCGAGCTGCTAGAGACCCCTGAAGAGACACTGTTCTGCCCATTGGAACAACCACATGCATTTGAATTGCATGTACTATTTAGCACAAGGCTCCTCTCTTCTTAGGGCTTGGATTGCCTCTTAGCTAGGTCTACTGTCGATGTCGAACTTGGCCTAACGACTATCTGCACTGCCTGTTTCCTTCCCCTCTAGGTTGTCGACATATTTCGTGCATCTAACCCTTTAGACCCCAATGGCCTTTTATATACATTGTATTGATAGTGTTGTGTTGGTTTACTTTGTGTTACTGTGATTCTTTTGCTATGGTCTATGTTACAATGGCCTTGTAATAAATGTGTCTATATTTTTGATAGAACACCTGCCTGCAGTAATGTGTAAGTGTCCTTGCTCTGTGTGCTCATTGAGGTCCTTCAGTCACCCTCACCCCTCCTGAGACTTAGGGCCTCATTACGACCCAGGCGGTAAGTTACCGCCTGGGCCGTCACTTTACCACCATGGCGTAAACTACGTTTACGCCATGGTGGTTGGCGGACTTACCGCCCCATTCCGACCTTGGCGGGGCGGTAAGTCCCCAATCCCCATTTACCCTTCCCCATTCCCATTTTTGCCCCATAGGGCATAATGGGAGTGGGGAAGGCGTTAATTACGCCACCGTAAATTACGGTGGCGTAATTAACTCCATGGTCCCTTAGCGCCATGGATTTTAACACCCGCTAAAAGCGGGTGTTAAAAGCTCCATGGCGCTAAGGGACCTCGTAATTGGCGGTAAGGGGTCGGCGCAGCTAACGCTGGCGTAAACCCCTTACCGCCAGGGTCGTAATGAGGCCCTTAGTCTTGACCGCCTGCCATAGCTACCCTGATTGGTCTGGCTTGTCCAGAGGTTACCCTGTTCCAAGAAACTAGGCTGGCCTTCCGAACCTCTGCCCCTTCAGGTCAGAGTCCAGAAATCCATCTTAACATCTACCACCACCAAGATGTCTATGTTCCCTGAGCTGGTTGGAGGATGCAAAGGACCCAAAATGTCCATGCCTATTCTCTCAAATGGCAGCCCACCCATGGGTAGTGGAATTAAGGGGGCCTTTGTGGCACCACCTGACTTGCCAGAAGCTTGACAAGTCAGGCAGGACCGGACAGATTCCTTAAACTTTACGCCGAACTGCGGCCAGTAAAAGTGCACAGACAACTGGTCCTATGTCTTTAGTCACTGCCAAGTGACCCGCTAAAGGAATTTGGTGAGCCAAATCCAAAAGGAACTTTCTGTGGCACTGGGGAATCGCCAACCTTCTGGTGCCCTCGCCATCAGTGTCTTTTAGTTCACTGTACAGGAGTCCATCCTCCCAGTACACCTTGAACTGTCCAGGGACTTCAACCTCAGACTTCTCCTCCACCTGCTTCAGCAGACCTGCCAGAGTGCGACAATATTTCTGGGCTGTGAAGAAGGCAGTCTGATCTGGGACCCCAGCTGATGCAAACTCATCCAGCTTGGGCAGGCCCTTCAGATCTGTGCCCACCTTGTCCTCCACCTCAGGTTCTGTCACGACTCAGTGTTGCCCCAAGACAACACTAGGGGTCATGGCACGACATCAGGAATATGGGCAGGGTATAAGCCCCTTTAGGCATGGAAAGGGTCCACCTGGACCCAGTCCTGGTGCCTTTGCCACCAGGCTCATAAGAAATGCTCGGGTGTTTCAGCACTACACTCTTGGTGATCCAACATGGCAGGTAGAGAGCTCCATAAACTCCTTCATGCGGTCCAGTGTTCAGGGTGTGGCTTCATCCTTGGGCGGGGCCCTCTATATAAGCCACACCCTTCCAGTAATCCGTGCTTCGGGTTGTTCTGCTTCCAAGCAGCAGCACGCGATCACCGCTGCTCAGCATCCAAGATCCAGCAACTCCGGACCAGCTTACCTTGATCAGGAACACCTGCTGCAATGACCATCATCTCTTCACCAACCCGGACCAGCTTACCTTGATCTGGATCTCCGCTGTATGACTGCAACAGCTTCACAATCTGGATCAACTTACCAGTGTCATCCGACACAGCGGCCGATCCATTTTGCAGGCGCATACCTGTCCGCATCCTCGCTCATCTGCAATCTGGTCCGGAATGCGGCTCCACACCTAGTGCCTGAAAGACAAAAGAACAAGGTTAGTGAACATGGAAAATACTCGCTAACGCTCGTAACGAAAAGCTATACTTACCACGTATTGAAGTCTCGGTCCCACCAAGTGCTTCACACTTGTTGGTATCACAGCAACAGAAGGCATACGTGTCAGTACCGCAGCAACAACTGTCATCAAAGGAAAGGAGAAAGACATTAGTACAATAAAGACTGGCAGAGAAAAGACTCATAAAACACAACACATCAGAGGAACGTGGAAGTTGAGAAAGACAATACAAGAAAGACTTTACAAGATCAAAAAACTAATACCTGAGAGGAGTCACAGCAGGTCTGGGCACCTTCCACCGCACGAAGCTCCAGTGACGTAACTGGACAAACAGCATCCCTGCTGAATTAAGCAGGATGGAGAGTTCACCTTCACGAAAATTTCTAAAATTCAGGAAATCACTAAAAACCTGGCTCTTCAACACCACAGATTAAATATGGAAACCAAAAACCGGAAAAAGGATGACAAAATCAGAAAGGACACAGACATCCCCGACCCAAGAGGGCAACCCCCACGGAACCTGGACGGGTGACACCAGATAGACTAGAACACAGGCGGCACGCACAGAAACTGAGTCAACTACCCCAGACAATCCCACCAACACTTTCGCCCGCCCCTTAGTTACCGCCAGGCACCACAGTCATGTGGAATTGTCGAGATATTGGCAATCACCACACTACCTGAGAGGTTGACATTGGCAGGTGCACTGGACACAGGAGTATGAAGGGAGGATAAGGGGAGCTATGAGAGAGCATGTTAGAGGTGGGGGCCAGAGGAGTAAGGAACCTTATATGCCAGTCGGACCCAGATCAGGACAGAGCCGCATCAGTGGAGACTACGCAAGCCGAGCGCCTCAACTCAGTATAGAGATGCAAACTAACCAACCCTACTAACAATTTCCCTTTCTGCATACACCTCTCAAACTCCAAACCAAACACAACCAAAACCTACAGCACAACAAACCGCACAAACTGAGGCCGCCAACAGCACATCACTGCTCTTTTGCACTTTTCCTGCTGCCTCCCACTAACTCAACCTCCCCTCCTCTTTCAGAGCTGCCAGAGCGCCAGGGGACCACTCGGTGGTGATAGTGCGCGGTACAAATGTCCTTTAACATTAACATAAAGAAGGTAAGAAGAGGTATTCCGAGCAATAAAGTCACACACAAGGGCACAAAGGAGGCGGGCCCAAGGTTACAACAGTGGCTTGAACTGATCAGTAACCCTCTCATTGCAGGTACACCTTCTTCTGCTAGGGGAATCATAGTAGCAGGGAATTCCAGACTCCTCAGCAGAAGTAGCCCTCCTGACGGATCAGCGCCATCGCAGAAACAAGGTGAGCGTTACAGGTTCCTGTGCTGCACCTGGCACCTCAGAAGTCACTGAGTCCCCTGCTACCAAAGTAGGGTCCTCAGTGGCTACTGGCCCCTCCCCCACAGGAGTAGCCAATTTAGTAGTATGTGGAACTAGACTAGGGGCTATAGTGTTAGGGGTGCCTTTGCTCTTTTCAGTGTGTACAGCTGAACTAATGTTTTGGGATTTCCCTTCATTCTTTTGGGGACCTGATTTCGAAGAGGAGTAGGTTGGCCCTTTGTCCTTCCCATCCTTGTTTACTCATTTGTCTGAAGATTTCTCTTCTGGTTTGGTTGTGCTCACCTGAGCCTTTTTTCTGGACTAGAGTACTCAAAAATCCTGTCTGCAGCCTTTGCAAGCTCTGTGGGGTCTGTGATAGTCTTGTCCATATGGTGCTGTGTAGGTCATCCTCACAATTCTTCAATACAAGCTCACACACGATCAAATTGTACATCCCTTTAAATGTGTCAACTTAGTTACCAGCCACCCACCTGCTCAGATATTTTAACAACAAATGTGTGAACGCTTCTAATGTCTGCCCACTTTTCTTTCCGAGCTCTCTGAAGCTCTTCAGATACTGTTTTGGGGTTTTACAGAACTTCCTGAGGAGGGCCTCATTCATGCTCTCATAAACAGGCTTTTCCTCACGAGTTAACTGAAGAATTGCATCAGTCCCTTGTGTCGGTAAGGGACTCACCAGGGCTGCACACCACAGTACCTCGTCCACCTCGTGTAGGTGAAAATCCAGCTCGAACGCTTCAAACCAGTCAAAAATATCCTTCCCCACTTAGTAAGCCTGCACTAAGTCTTTGGGGACGTGCCGCCTGGGCTTATCCCGGGCACTCTGGTTTGAACCCCTTCTGCTGCTTTTGCTAGAGGTGAATCTGCTACCCTCCTTCTTCTCATCGAGCGCCAGTTTGCGCAGCTCTATGGTGACTATGTCCTGCTGTTTCTGTTCCTTTAGTGCTAGTCTCCTCTCCTCTATTAGGAGATTTCTAGCCGCTACCTCGTTAACAGCTGAAATAATTACTTGGCCCCTTAGAGACTGTGCTGAGGCCTGGGACCTGTGGGATGCTGCACTAGCCCATGGCCTCACTGACACTCTAGAGTGTTGAGAAACCATGCTTGCTTCTTGGCGGAATTGTTGTCGAGAAGCACCGCTCTCACTGTCTTCCTCATCATCTTCCACTACCCCATCCGGGAGGTCTTCTTCATTCGAGTACAGAGGGCCTAGCCCGTCCCCTAGGGTCTTCTGCCCAACCGCCCTTCCTTATAGCCAAACCTGAACACTGGTCAGCAACCCAGGTTTATTAACCTTAGTGCTGTGGAGAAGTCCCCTCTATTGACAGAGGATGCGCAGAACTTCCTTGGCCATGTCTTTCACAGTCTCCATGTCATGCTCCATGATTATTACAAATACCTTACAGTGTCTAAACATTGCCTGCAACAGCACATTTATCGTTGCATGACTAAGCTGTGTGCAAGGTTCCAACTAGATCCCGCCATTGCCACCAATGTAACGAATCAACGTCCGGGGCACCAGTGGTCCATGGATGAATATCGGTTTCTAAACCATCAATCAGCCCACACGTCTAGTACACCAGAAGGGATCCGAGCAGATTGGAAATATTAGCACATTTTAAACCTCTTCGTCCAATTTTGGTAACATGGACGGAACGGCAGGCTTATCTCTGCAAGGTTGTGGATCCTTGGTTAGTTGCAACCCAGCAAAAATACAATTATTACCCAATGATAAAAGGGACTGTCAGTGTTGAAGACGGTTGCAGCTCAAGTTGCAGCTCAAGTGGCTAGACTGGGGAAAACATTTCCTTTAAGGTGAACAGTGGTTTAAGCTTGTTGATGCACTCCTCCTAGCTTCTTCACTGGACTTGTGTCATCCTTTAAGCCAGATGGGCCAAAGCTGAGGAGAGTGTTGCAGGCAACGGCCTTGTCCTCGGTTTGGTTCAGAGACTCTCTGGCACTTCCCACCTAGGAAGCTTGCTGCAGAGCTTAGCATTGCACACTGTGTTCTGGCTGGGTACCAATTCTGTAGCTGCTTCGACGGTCCTCTGGATTCAGGATCTCCCTCTGTTGCCTGGGAGGTGTTTAGGGAAGGAATATTGCTTCTCGCTTGGAAATCCTGACCTTCCTTCCCTGGCGGAAGCTTTAAGGCAGACTGTTCCTTCAGCTAGCATCCAAATGAGTTCTTATTGTTACTCCTTGAAAAGTCTTCAGATGATCTTCCCAAAAGAGGGGCTCAACCCTCTGTTAAAGCCAAATGGGCCCCACAGATTGGTGTAGGCTAAGCATATCTTAATGAACCAATCCTGGGTCTCCACCAACAATCTCCTGTATGCGTAAGGTCATAAATAGAGTACTTTGCAACAGGAAAGGTAAAGGGGTGAAAACATGTAGTACTAAGTCCCACCCATCTTCCTATCTGTTGTGGATCAAAGGGTCTCACTGGTTAATTGAGCTCTCTGTGGTTCCTGATTAAAGCGGCAGGTCTCACTTGAAGCTGCGACCAGACCAGACCTTCGGTCGCTGCCAAACCACATATTTGTATCTTCTGAATGGGCTCCCCCTGTGGAGATGACTACTGATAACAGCTGTCCCAGACATGACATTTCACTGCCCTTAATAGTAAGATGCGGGAGCTGGCTTCAGGTTGACACAGATGCATATCAAAGGTGTTGGAATTTCCTGTATTTTGTTAGCCCTACGACCAGGCCTCTCGTGGGCCTGCTTTCATTAACTCCCATCAGTATGTGTAGATGCCACTAGCAAGGCCAACAAAGCATAGGGCGGATCCATGGAGCTTTTGTCATTTAATCATGCTGGCCATGGTGGGAGGGAGGTTTTGCCCTCCCTCTTTTGAGATGACTTGATCTACTCCTGGCTCTTACATTCCAACTAAATGTGACAGGTGGCGGGAGTGGCACCTGTGGTCTGTGTCCACCCAGAGTACACGGGTCTATGTGTTTGTCGTACAGTGAGCATAGGAAAATGTGTGTGGATTAGTCCCACACATTTTCCGGAGATTGATATGCCATCATTCAATTTCATATAACATTTAAAAAAAAACCCTAGCGAGTAAACGCCCACCGTGTGGATAGTTGAATTCCTCACAACAGGGTTTCTGGGAATGTGGAGGGCGGCGGGGATAATGTAGAGCTTACCCCTAAATTAGGATGTACAAATATGTGTTGTAATAAAACAAGACCAGATTTATAGGTTGTATATGCCTGCTCTGTGGACACAGAAGAGGTATGTGATTGAGTATGTGACTGCACATAAAAAACACAACACCAAAATAGGGAAGCAGTAGACACATGGATTGTGTGTGTGAAAGTGTTTTGTTGAGGATGTCACATTTACCTTGTTATTGCCCCACCAGGCACTGTGTGGTCTCATACTCTTGAGGCGAACAGGGCAGCCCACCTGTCACATGGGCCTCATTACAAGTACAAGGTAAAACACACTGTAGCATGCTGGCAATTCTGTTACCACCTCGTTACTGCCGGATTATGGCACTGCCACACTATGAGTTTAATGGGAAGGGAAATCGGCTCAATTAGAAATTACTGCTGACAGAATTAGTGGCACGATAATTCTGCCAAAATCTCCATGGAGTCCCATGGACTCCAAAAATGGGGATTTAACAGCACCCTACTACCACTTGTAATCCCGCAGTAAATCAGCAGGACCAAGTGGCGGTAACAATAATTCTGTTTGGCAGTATTTTACTGCTGAAATACCTCAAAACCTGGAATGTGGCTTCATTTTCCCCCAAAGTATTTACCACTTAAAGGGAAAGGAGAGTGTTATCACCCAGAACTGCAGGCACTTGTTGGTCCAATATTCCACAGCATGAAATACAAACGCAGTCACATTGAGAGGAATACCTATAATAGTTGCAAATTAGATGTTAAAAGTGAGGGTGAACTTACACCCATCCAGCAGTTGCTCCCACCTTTGCAAGACCTCTCACACACTTATGTGCACCTGCCACTTCCCAATCCAGCTCAAGTCCTCCCTGTGCTCACTGTCACATGTAAATACAATGGCTGTGTTCTATTTGACCTGTGGTCCTGGGTTAGTGTTTGTGCTAGTGCGTGTGCATGGATTGTCTCTCTTCTGGGCATAGCATGTTAACAGTGTGCTGTCCTGGTGCCGTCATCCATGACCTGTATAGCGGAGGGCTGCTGTGGGACTGCTGGCATTTGTCATTTCGCTGTTTTATTGTGTGCTCTTGATCGATCATGTGCAGTAGTCAGCACCATTTGTTGGTAATGCTCATTGCATTCTACCCAGCGTGTCTCTGGACGTTGTGTTAGCCTCTGTCAACAAGAAATGTACTAATTGATCGGTCTCCTTGACTCGGCTACTCTCCTGACAGTCTATCACAGCACCCATCCACTAGCCGGATCTCCATGGGTCGCTGGCAGGAATTTAGCCACCGCTCCCTACCTTTGTGCTGGCTAAATTGCACACATGCATTCAGAAAATCCTCCTTTCAATTCTCATACCTCAGACTTCGGTCCTCCAAGGGCGTTCCCCCCACAGCGCTTTGAGGTCATACCATTGGCATTGGGCACTATACAAAAGCCAAATAACATAACATAACATTGACATCTGCAGAATGCATGCACCAGAGATGAGGGTCTAATCGGAACGAAGGTTCCACTACAATCACACCCTGACCCCTTTGAATCAGGACTCCACCCAGGAATGCCCGAAGATAAAGACAGAGGTCATCCTACATTGTGACATTTAGGGCCTGTTGCATAGCGACACTGATTAACACGCAACAGACCATTGTCATTTTGTACATCACAGGTGGTGTGCACGTCAACGTACCACCTGTGTAAGAGATGCGCTGAAAACATAACTACAATGAGCCAAACAAATGCTCAACGATGCCTCTGATGGATTTATGCATTATCACTCTGCGTTAGGGTATTCAGTTTCATGATGGTTGACAGGCATTACCGATTCTGAAGGTTATGCACTGACACCTGCAGGGCATGGCTGGATGTGAGGGATTGTGCTCTGCTGACATTACACAGAACAGTGCACTGTTGCTCAATTGCATGCACACTTATCATGATCAGTGTGTGTATACTTACTTGGCAGCCACAGTAGGCGTCATCTCCTACTCTTAACTGTGCACCAATCAATGAGTTCCAAGAAATGTAGCTGGAATTTGTTCAACTAGTAAAGTTGGCATTGACATGCAACACGTTGTCCCTGGCATCACCGATGACTTATGAATTGCGTTTACGATTGTGGAGAATGTATTTAGGCTGGAGTGATGGTTGCACTGACAAATGGATGCAGTCCTGCACCCTGAATGTGTGGGGGTTATAGGCAATAGGGTTCCATGTGTTAATATCCCCACAAAAATGTTGCCATACAAGAATGGCGCCTTTTTCTGCGGCGATATCAACATATCAAACCTGCGGGGGACATCCCTGCAACCCTCGCTCCAATTTGCCTCATAAATCATCCCCTTGAATAATATTGCCTATGCCGTTTACCGGCGACTATCTGTATGGAGACATTATTTATGGGGATAATATTACCTGATACGGGCAATAGCGTACAACTGATGTGCAAACTGTTGCCTGACCTGCGCAATATGTGGAACGCTGATATATTGGTGGATGTGCCGGATGAGGCACCAAAGCACTTGGTGCTGAATTTTTGACTGGCTGGCCTGTGAAATGCCACCTGTAATGTCAGTGGTCTGATGGAATTACCCATTTTCCAGGAAATGTAGTGATGTGAGCACTTTTACCTGAGGCGGCAGTGCATGACAGCGAGCTGTAGGCATGGATAGCTCATCTCCCTCGCTATATGCTGTATCACACGACTGTTATGCTTCCCCTTCACAACAAATATGGCTATTTTTGGGTAGCATGTGCTCTCCCTCTTCCACCTACACCTGAGCACGATGGCCATGGCCATTGTAGCTATAGCAGACATTTTGTTTCAAAAGTGGTCTGATTTTATCCAGTGATGTTACTGAAATGAAAATAACGAATGAAATGTTACCGAAAACATAACAAAATATAAATATATATGGGGAGGGGGTAAAGGATTAAAAGGTGTGGGAGTGGTTTATGGTGCGGTTTCAAACATGGGTAAAGAGGAGGCCTGAGGGGTCACCCCCCCAATAAAAAATGTTTAAAAATGATTTGATTTTTTCTTTTGCGATAACAGTTCATTCATTCAAATTCTTTCGGTAACATCACATGGAACATGGTCTGAGGGTCAGGTGAGTGGGTGCTAAAGAAGATATACAAAGAGACAGGCTCTTGTCTCAGTCAGTGGCTCTGTGATGCTTCGACAGTACATCCTGTCCAAAGCTCTTTTACAGCAAAAGCCATTTTGTAAGGGCCAGGGGAACAGTGTTAGCTGTGGGAGAATATTACTGAAGGTTTAGCTTGATGTGTTACGACAAAGCAAGCAGTTCACAGGTCCTAGGCCCAGACGGGCTATCAAATGCAGCCTTAAAAATAGACCCGGAGAAATGGGGAGAATATTGCAAGATGTTATTCAAGAGAATAAACAAAATGGGCCACGTTCCAGAGTCCTGGAGAGCTGCAATCATTGTCCCCATTTTTAAAAAGCGGGACCGTTCGAATCCGTCAAATTATCGCCCAATTGCTCTGTTGGACTGTGTGCGCAAGATTTGCGCCACATTAATCTTGATCAGGCTGAAGAGGTGGATTAAAGAGTCTGGGTGCTATGACATACGGCAATCAGGTTTTGTGGAAAGATTGGGTCGCAACTTAAACCTTCTGTTACTGGCACTGCTGAAAATAAGAGCTTTCGATAAAAATCAGAAATTATACCTGGCGAGTATTGACCTTCAGCAGGCCTTTGACAGTTTAAATCGAAAATTACTTTGGAAAAAACTAAAGAATAAGGGCTGCCCGGAAGAGCTCCTAACAGCGATAAGAGATCTATACGTCGAATACATTGATAAGAGTGAAACTAGATCAGTATGGTAACCTACCAAAAAAAGTTAGGACAAGAAAAGGCCTAAAACAAGGATTCCCTTTAGCAGCCACATTGGATTTCTTCTATATAGAAGATTTACAAAGAATTGCAGATGGAGCCTTGTCATTTCCACCGAAAATAAACGGAACAGCTGTAGGAAGATTACTATATGCTGACGATCTGATCATTTTGGATCAGACCATGATAGGCCTTCAAAGATCTTTAAACTCACTAAAAAAAATATGTAGCTGAAAAAGAACTGAAAACATATGCACTAAAATCAGAAATATTAGTTTTCGGTGATAGAAGATCGAAAGGCAAAAAAAGACTCAAATGGTCTCTAAATGGCAACTTTATAGAACAAAGTAGTGATATAAGATACCTATGAGTCCAATTGAGTGCTGAAAAAAATTGAAGACCCATGGGATTAACATCACAAGGGACAATGATAAACAAAGTGTCTTGTCAGTCTCTGTGCGAATGGAGGTGATGCGCGGGGACTGATGAGACACTTTTTTAGGAGGGATTTAACCCTGGACTTCCAGCCGATCAATAACGTTAGACCTATATGGTCTTAGCCAACCAGAACAAAACACTTCTACTGCCCTGATTGAAAAAGGCACAGTACGTGCCGTAACACGTGTCTCTAATAAGGGCTACTATGATATAATAAACCAAATATCAACCTCAATTAAGTGCTATTGAGGTTTTTTACTATAGTGGTGCAGCCCATCTATGAAAGTCCTTTTGATACTTCTAGAGGAGCAGTACACAACATCATGGACATGTTTTTTGCGCAGTGTCATAGCATAATGGGCACAGCTTTTGTGTGTGATCTTAACTGGGATACTGCATACATTGGCACAGTCAGCATGGGCATCTGTTCTTACCATGATATGCAATCTTTACTGGAATTATGGGCAAAGCTAATCTGAGTGCTCTTATGTGGCTATACGGGACTATTTTGGCACAGGCAGCATCAGACTTCTTTCTTACAGTGGTATGGAATTACTAATGGCATAATGGGCAACGCTAATGTGAGTGTTTCTATGTGTGAATACTGGCCTATAATGGCACAGCCACCATGGGAATGTTTTCTTACAGTAATATTGCATTATTACTGGCATTAGGGGCAAAGCCAATTTGAGTATTCCATGGACTTGTTTTCTTACAGTTATATTACTGGAATTATTGGCAGATAAGAATGTTCTTGTCTGGGAATACTGGCATATATTAGCACAGCCAGCATGGACATTTTTTGTACAATGGCATTAATGGAATTCTAGGCAAAGCCAAAATGAATATGTCCTTATGGGGAAGTATTGGCATATATTGGCACGGGGAGCATTAAACTGTTTTCTTCCAGTGGACAGTGGTTGATTTAAAAAAAAAAAAAACATGGGAGCCCTTTATGCCTGCATTCTGTGTTCAGGAAATTGAGGGGGATACGTCATCTTCTAGCCCTCCCAGTTGAGAAAGTGGGAGCGATAAATTCCCTCCAATCCTTTCCGGTTCCTATGACCCTACCTCAGTGCCACTTGGAATTGTCTGCAAGGAAACATATGAACTTAAACCAGAGGGATTTGATCCAAGTAATATCCGTGCTTTATTCAAATCAAATTCTCATTAATGTGGTACCATACTGGCTGATCTATTCACAAGCAAACCTTAGATGAAGGTACTATTCTAAGCCATGATTAGGCAGTAATGCTGTGCTAATTTTAAAAATAAACATTGGCAAAGACAGTTCACGAAGCCAGGCCTATTGGCTTTGCCAATGCTTGTTAACGTTGACCTTTTCTTGGATAGGTGAATGGTGAGATTGGTGAATCTGCAAGCAAATGAGTGTACATTTTTTTGTGACTCAGCATGAATGCACCTTTGGGAGCGCAGTCCTTTATTGCGTTGCACTGTCACAGCTACTCCTCCCTTTTAATAGGTTGATCATGCTTTTTACATGTAACTCCCCCTTTTGTGACTACATTGCCAACATGCAAGCACACATACTGCACTGTAGTGGCGTCATCTGAACACGCATTTCCAATCCACCTGATCAGAGAAGCACCATTTTTTGTTTGTGTATCAGGCGCCCTTTGCCTGATCCCACTATACATATTTTTCAAAATAGTATTTGTGAATGGATCCCATTGTGTTTAATAAAAGTGCATGTCTTCTACTCACATTAACATTTCCTTCATCCAATGCGTCAATATCATTTTAAAAGTAATCTGGCGCTGCTTCCAGCCTACGTGCGGCTCATCCACAATGTGCAGGGAAAATTGAGTTTGCAGTCTGCTTTGCATATTGAGTGCTTAAAACAACCAACTTGGAACCCAGAGTACAATTTAATTTAACACTCTCTAGAAATAGCTGTGTCATGTTATTATTTGGGCTGAGAGAAGGCTGATCATCTAGCAGGTGTGTCTCTCTTAGTTTTGCTTTCCTGGTAAAAGACGTGCACAACTTGAAGAGTTGTGTATGAGGTGCATTGCCCTCTCATTTCTCCCGCCGCCATGTCTCGCTGGGTGCTGTGCTGGGTGCTTAGTACGCCGCACAGGCTTTCTTAGGCAAGGTTTTTCACATTTGTGCCTCTACATGCATTTGATGTGGGGATGTGAATTGTGATTCAATACATAACAAGTGTATTTGTGGAGCGCACTTTCATCCCCACTGTGGTATCTTGGTGCTACAGACCGAACACAGATGTTTATTGTTACCCAACTCAATGGTGCTCGTTTTATTGACCTTGGATGGATAAAGGGTTGTTTGGGCCTGCCCGGATTCTTCCCGGATTCTTCCCTGTGACCATGAGGCCAAACGCAGGTCCCTGTAGGGGGTGCGTTAGTTCAATGACCTGCGCACCCAGTCCATCTGGTGGTGTCAGTAGTGGGAACCCCTACAACCATCCTCGGAATTTGGGAGCTGGACAATTGCTAAACTCATGCTGTGGATGCCCTGCCATTACATTCAGGACCCTTCCCTTGAGCTAGCTGCTGTTTTCGTATTTCAGGATTCCCCCGTCCGCTTATGCAGTTCTGTGATTGGTATTGACCCTTATCTGTGGACAGTGGACAAGGCCTGGTACTCTGGACTACCAATCCCCAACACACAATAATCTCGATTGTTGGGAATTTATTATAATTGTAAAAGAACATTTATTATTTGCTTAACTTTTGAATTTTCAGCAAGAACACTGTCATTATTATTGTAATTGATTTTCAGTTTAACCCTATTCCTTGCTTTGGTTTAAATTGAGCACCAAAGTGATAAATACCTGGTTTTTGTTAATATTTATATTTGGTTTAAGTTCTTCTTTCATGCACTGTTCATGCACTGTTCTTTATTTTTATTATTTGAAGAACTCTACATTCAATTTTTGTATGTGTTAATTATGTTATTGATTATATATGTTCCTCCATGTTGGATTTTGGATGCATATGCACCACCTTTTTGATATAAAGTTTGATTTTCAATTTCAACAATCCTATATACATAATTGCATGTAACATTTATAACCCGTGTGGTTATATGGTTTTGGACCGGGTGAATGATTCTAATTCATTTACATTTCACATGGGCCAACCCTTGATGTACCAGTACCTTTGTTTTGTTGAGAATACTGGTACTCTGGACTAGCCAACAAATAAAATATGGCATGCTGCTTAGATAAGAAGTCAGAGGATCCACCCTGACCATGAACTACATCCTCGTTGTAAAATTTAGAGAGGATGCGGAAAAACAGGTCCAGTCCTAGGATTTCTGAGGCCATGTTCAGCAAAAGACATGGCGGCCCTCTTAATTTGCATATTTAGTGACATCACGAGAGTTGACAATCACCTAAAAGCTCATTACAGACAGTGACATTACAGTCTTTTATACGCAAGAGTATCATAGGAATTGATATTACAAGAAGTGGATTAACAGCAAGGACATCATTGAACGGGAAACATACATCCCATTATCACAGTGCATTGGAAGATTAATGTTCCACGAGCAACAGATGCTTAACAGCTACATATGGCCAGATGGCTGCATTACTTGCTATACATGGCCACTGCACTGAGCATAGGATGAGAAATCTAACTGGTATGATCTCAGTGGCCTTACAGAGACCTGCAGGTAACAGTTTCCAATCTTGACTGGATCAGCTGTTCTTTCCCCTGTGGTTGAGAATGTGAGTACTTAGAAGCCATTCTGTTTGTGGTGTGCACCACAAAATGTCTCTCAGGCATAGTACCTTGACTGCCACATTTATACATTTTTGAAACTTCAACATCTTCCTTGAAGTCACTGAGGATTCAATTAACTAGCTAAAGATGGTGGACCCTGGCACTCCAGTCCAAACTTAATACACCGTCTGCTTCCATCTAGGGATGATTGTAGTGATCTCCCTCTATCTATAATCTGTGTTAGGGGGCATGGAGGAGGAAAGAGAGATAACGAAGGGCTGCTAACTAATTGGGGTGAATGCTGAAGTGTAGCAACTATGTGCTCATTCATAAGCATACATCTGAATCTAAAGCACTACCACCCATTGTGATAGATCACGTAGGCGAAGGGGGACATGGTTATCAAGTAATGGTCCCATGGGTGAGCCAAGAGTCTCTTCTCCTATGATTCTTCTTGCTTCTTCTCCTATGATTTATTGTAACTATTACCACTTTTTGAGTAGTTTTGTTTTTTCATTTGTAAGCTGTTTTGTTTTTTCATTGGTAAACTGTAGAGACCTGTTGTATTTCTTGGTGTTGTTTTCTTTTGGTCTGCACTGCATGGCTTCCCTGGCGTGGTAATTTTGGTGGGCCTTCAGTCTTCTCTGGCTGACTCCCTACTAACGTCATTGGTTTCATGCTATTTAGTGCGGGCAACACTCTGAGGTTCATCTGAAGTTGGTTGTGGAATGAGAGGGTCTTAAGTTGATCACACTGTGTATTTTGAATGTTTTGTTTGAAATGTGTAAGTACTGCAAGTCTACTTTCTTTTACTAGCCAGAGTTCACTCATTGCTATATTTTTATATTAATAGAGTGGCATCTTTCTTGAGCTATGCTATATTTTTGGTAGTCCCACTTTTTCAGTAGTTCTTTAGTTCTGTTTTATTAGTGAGTAAGCTGCATTTCTTACAATTGCTGTTTTCTTTTTGTCTTCTCCAGGTGGCTTCTCTTACATGGTCATTCTGTGGATTGCTGGTCTTCCTGGGTGGCTTCCTTGCAACGTGATGTGTGTGGCGTTTTTCAGCACTGCCAGCACTGTGAGGCACATTTAAAGTTCTATCTTGAACAAGATGCGTTCATGCTGTTATTGACATTATAATACCTGATATTTTGTTTGCACAGTTAAAAGTATTAATACTTTGTTAGTAACCCTAGTAAATATACATATATTTTGGTTTTACTTAAGCTTTTTGTTTCTTCAGCCATGAATTAATGACAATATTACCACTTTTTAAGACATTCTGTTATTTAGTTTGTAATCTGTCAGACCTGCTATATTTCTTGGTGTTGCTGTTTTCTTTGGGAGGAATCTGTTGTGTGGTACTTTTGGTGGGTTGAGTATCACAGTTTATTACATGGCACACACCAGCCAGGGAACCCCTTCCCCTACATTGAATGTGGCACACAATAAAGCATGTTATGTTTAAAATACTATGGATCCTTTTTGAGTAGGCCCCCAGCCCTCCTCTCACCCAACCTCCACAAACACCCCATGTCTCAATGGACTAGGAAACAGGCCGGTATGTATCAATAAGATATTTATTAATTTATTATTTAATTAAAAAGGAAAATCAACCAATTACACAGCCACCAATGTTGTGGCAACAGGAAATGCAACAATCTCTACAAAACAACCAGGTTACGACATACTATTACAGTTAATTCTGGTTATTTTAATGGCAGAACAGAAAAAGGATAATTTACCACAAAGTGATAGCGCTTACAGTTATGCACCCCCTGCAACACTCACCCCAAAAATCAATTTGGTTTTGATTCCTTTGAATGGAAGGCAGTGGCAATCAGTAGGATATAGAGGGAAAATCCGTTTTGGTGTGAAGCCCACCACCATAAGATGGGAAGCCAGCAGAGAAAGGGAAAACCCATTTTTGGAGCAAAACGGGAGAATGGGTTTTTACTATTTCTCACAACTGCTAGGGAACAGAATAGAAGAAAATTCTTAATGCTTACACTTATGAGACAGGTAAAGTTTTAGAGAATACTTGTCATATCTCACAGAAGGAGATGGTCATTGTGGCACCGTTGGTCCCAATCACGGGTGGCGGACATTGTTTCTCCCAAGATGGCGGCGTCATCCGATTGCAGTATTCCAGCCTTGCAAGGGATGTTGGCAACTATGGCTCCACCCCATCAGCAAAGATCCGGTTATCTTGCGGCAGGCACAACGCTCGAGTGCGTTGCTACTCTCCCCAGTCAGCGTTTCGTAAGTTCGCCTCTGGGCTTATACACTTACTTAATTTCTCATTGTACTTTGCTAATACCTTCCACTGTTTCTGTCTTTTAGAAGCTTTCTTGTCGTACTCCAAGGACAGAGACTCCGCCTCCTAACCTCTGTTTTCGAGTGCCAGAACGGCTCGGAACAGATCCTTTTCCTTCCACCTGTAACCACTTCCAATCGTATCGGTCTGAACACTTCGCATACATTGATTCGATTCAGCCTCTTCACTCATTTCCCGACAGTGTCATTCAGAAGGCTTTTTCTCTTGCATCACAATCCAAATCTGCTGTCAGGTACCCTTTTCTCCTTCTCATTTTTTCCTACGGCATTTCAGAAAGGTCAGCCTGTTCTAACTTCAGGTCTTTCTTGTTTCCCTTACATATCATGTTAAATTCCCGAAGTTACATCACGATATCCACGAGTTCACACTCTCTGTGTCACCCAGAAGGAATTCGTACACATGCAATCCTGAGACATTATAGGGCACAATCTCCTTTCTAAAGGGTAACTATTTGGCAACTGATATTCTGCTTTCACTCTGTCCTTCAGTGCAAACTTACCATTCTCTAATCTTCACTTTCATTATTTTCTTTGTGGTATTTGCATCCAGTCACCTGGAACTGTGTCAGAGACTCGTCCCAACCTGCTTAACAGAGAAGACGTACAACAGCTGAGACGGTCAGGGTTTTCTTCCCCAGAGGGTTTCCCTGGGGAGTTCATTCCTTCCTAGTGCAATCAATCACGGGATAGGAAGAGATTCCCCCGGGGGGGCTTCTCATATTCAACACATTCGAGCTACTGGATCAGGTCAGTGGGTGCATGTTTATAGGGAACCATTATTATTCCTGGAAATTATAATGCAAGAACAGTATTGTTACAGTTAGCAACGCCCAAGAAAGATTTAATAAGGAATTACCTTAGTTCCTTTCTAGATTTACATTCGGTTTCCAGGAATAATTATTTTCCCCTTACGCGCTCACTGAAATGGATCCGGCTCAACAACAGCAATTATTTGCGGCAGTTCAGTCGCTAACGGCCGAAGTCCAAGCACTTAAACAAGAGAATGCTGTATTACGGCAACACATGGGGAGGTCCCCTAGTTGTTCTGAACTTCCTCCTGGACCTTTACAAGGGGGACGTTTTGATGGAGACCCGCATAAGTTGAGAGAGTTTTTAGAATATTGCATAGTGCAGTTTGCGTTTAAGACTGCATTTTTTCACACTGATAGTGATAAGGTGGGACACATGATTGCTCATCTTACCGGTCCCGCTTTAGCCTGGGCTACCCCTTTAGTTACTTCAAACAATCCAATTTTGGATTCGTATCCTGCCTTTGTTAATAGTCTCAAGACCATGTTCGCGAGGCAGGAGGTTACAGTGTCAGCTCAGGAACAACTATTAGATTTCCGTCAGGGTTCTTTGGATCTCTTGGCTTATATTACTCGTTTCATACAATTGGCAGCAGGAACGTCCTGGGCGGATGACGCCTTGATTACGCTTTTTAGGGGAGGTTTAAATGAAGAACTAAAGGATGAGGTCTGTAGAGTTCCTCGCCCACCTAATTTGGCCGAATTAATATCGATGTTTATGCAGATGGACTACCGAATTTTGGAAAGACGTCAGGAAAAGAGACGGCAAAGGAATTTTCGGTCTCTGCCTGAAAATTCAATTGTCTCCCCCAAGGGAAACATCTCTGACGAACCAATGCAGATAGGTGCTGCCCGTGGTCCTTTGTCCGCTGAGGAGCGATTTCGACGTCGCACCTTAGGCTTATGCATGTACTGTGGTTCCAAGGAGCATTCGTTACAAAATTGTCCGATCATTCTCTCTCGGAAGCAGGGAAACGCTCGAACCCGACCGTCAGGGGAGCCGCGGTTAGGAAATCAGTGAGCGGTTCCCCTTCTTCTTCCATTTCATCCCACATTACAGATGTCCCTGATACCCCTATGTTGGTTCTAAAGGTCACCTTTTCTTGTGATTCCTTGGGTTTCATTGAGGGTCCAGCATTGGTGGATAGTGGGGCAGCAGGTAATTTCATTGATGATATTTGGGCGGCCAAATTTAGAATTCCTCGTTCTTCCAAATCTATCGCTATTCCCGTTGAGTCAGTGGATGGGAGTCCTTTGGTCTCGGGTCCCATTAAGGAACAGACGGTTCCTCTACGGATGTCCATTGCTACTCATAGGGAAGTCATTACATTAGACATTATCCGGACTGCTCATTACCCCGTGATATTGGGATTACCTTGGCTTCGGGTGCACAACCCCTACATTAATTGGTCAGCTGGAACCTTTTTTCTGGGTTCTGTTCATTGTCAAGCCCACTGTTTTCATTGCGGTACTGGTGAACTTCTTTCTGCCTCGTCTCACAGGGGTGAGGAATCGAGAACTACTGTGCTGAATCAGATTCAGGGGATTCCTGAGCCTTATCACTCTTTCCATAAGGTTTTTTCCAATACTGAATAAGCTGAACTGCCACCTCATCGTAGGGATGACTGTGCCATCGAATTACTTCCGGACCACCCTATCCCATTTGGTCGCTTGTATGTGCTATCCGCAAGAGAAAAGGAGGTTCTTAAGGAGTATCTTCACAAGAATTTGCACAATGGTCTCATTGCTGAATCCACCTCCCCTGCAGGGGCTTCCTTATTTTTTATTCCCAAGAAAGACTCTGCTGAACTTCGACCTTGTGTTGACTTTCGCAGATTGAATAAGATTACGGTCCCTGATCGTTATCCTATGCCCCTGATCGCGGACATCCTTGAAGCCATTAAGGGTGCCAAAATTTTCACCAAGTTGGACTTGCGGGGAGCCTACCATCTCATCCGCATCAAATCTGGGGATGAATGGAAGACGGCTTTTAGTACGCCATTTCGACATTATGAGTATCGCGTATTGCCATTTGGATTGTCTAATGCACCTGCTGTCTTCAAGCGCTTTATGGATCATCTTTTCTCTGACATTCTCCTAGATTCAGTTATTGTATATCTTGATGATATTTTGGTTTTTTCTGCTACACCCGCTGAACACATTGCTCATGTTACAGATGTGCTACAGCGCCTTCTAGACAATCATTGTGAATGTGAATTTCATCAAGACAGTGTGGCATATTTGGGATTCATTCTATCCGCTCAGGGGGTCTCTATGGATCCCGGGAAGGTTTCTGCTATCTGAGACTGGACTTCTCCAAATTGTGTTAAGGATATCCAGCGCTTCCTGGGTTTTGCCAACTTTTATCGGCGATTTATTCCTAGATTCTCTGAGATCATTTTGCCATTGACGGCTCTCCTCAAGAAAGGGGTTCCGTTTCGTTGGTCCCTGCAAGCAGAAGAAACCTTCACCTCCCTGAAGGACTGTTTCATGACGGGGCCTATTCTGCTCACTCCTGATCAAGGAAAGAAATTTATTGTAGAGTCGGATGCCTCCCACTTCGCCCTTGGAGCTATTCTTCTTCAGGAAAATGAACAAGGGGTGGAGTGTCTCGTTGCATATATGTCTAAGAACATTTCTCCTTTGGAACTGCACTATACAGACCTTGAGAAGGAGTTGCTTGCCATCAAACGGGCCTTTGAGGAATGGCGGCATTTGCTACTAGGAGCCCAGTTTGCGGTTGAGGTTTGGACAGACCATCGCAATCTTCGAGCCCTTCAGAATGCACAAACTCGGAAGAGCAGACAAGCCCGTTGGGCTCATTTTTTTTCTCCATATGAGATTGTGTTTACCTTCATTCCTGGCAAGAGTAATTTAAAGGCTGACGCTTTATCTAGGAAGGAATCTACTGAGTGGGCTCATTTCTGGGCCAAACCTTTATTTCCCAATGCTTGTTTTGTACATGTGATTTCTAGTTTTCTTCAGTCGGTAGCCAACGCCATGTTGGTTTTTCAACAGGAGAACCCTGACATTTTTCGGGCACTGGGGCTCACTATCTCCCAGGGTTGTGGTTACCGGCATCGGAAACTGTTTTTGCCTTCGGCTGAACTCCAAAAGACTATTCTTAATATGTGTCACGATTCGCTTATGGCTGGTCATCGAGGAGTCAACAATACTACGGAGCTGGTCCGCCGTAACTTCTGGTGGCCTAATTTAGTGGAGGATGTGAAGCAATATGTGGCTGCCTGTATCATATGTTTACAATCGAAGGCACCTTAATGTCCCCCCTTGGGTCTGCTCACGAGAATGCCTGTGCCGGTTCGTCCATGGCAGATCATTTCCACGGACTTTGTAGTGGATCTTCCTAAGTTAGCGGGATGTACGACCATTATGGTCACTATTGACTACTTCACAAAGATGGCCCACTTCGTGGCTTTGCCTAAGGTACCTACCTCGGCGCAGATGGCAAGGATCTTTATCACGCATATTTTTTCTGTTCATGGTTTACCGGATACGATTGTTTCTGATAGGGGTCCCCAGTACACTTCTAGATATTGGCAGCAACTGTGCAGGATGCTTGGTGTTACCCGTGCTTTGAGCTCGGGTTTCCATCCTCAAACGAATGGACAGACGAAACGGTTAAATCAGACCCTTGAGGGTTATCTCAGGTGCTATGTTTCGGCGTCTTAGGACAATTGGACGGAGTTGTTGTCTTTGGCAGAATTTGCCTATAATAATGCACATCACGCTTCACTGGGATCCATTCCGTTTCACTGTTCCTATGGGTTCCATCCTACCTGCTTCCCTGTGGGTTTGTCGTCTGCATCTTCTTTTCCGGATGTCGTCAGTCTGTCTGCTGCAGGATATTCAACAGGGTCATCGGAAGGCTCTGACTTCTCTTCAGAACGCTCAGGGACGGATTAAGCGCTTTGCTGATCACCAACGTTCTCCTGCTCCAGTTTTTGCATCCGGGGACAGGGTATGGTTGGCCTCCCAGTTTCTTCCTCGGCACCTGGTGCCCTCCAAACGTTCTCCTAAGTACTTCGGTCCATTCCCTGTGCTTAAACCTTTGGGCGAGGCAGCCTATCGTCTACAACTTCCTCCTTCTTGGTCCAGGATTCACCCAGTTTTTCATGTTTCTCAACTTAAGCGGGATGTGGCAGATCGCTTTTCTCGTCATCTGATTGCTCGTCCTCCTCCTGTTTCGACTCCTTCGGGGCCGGAGTTTGAGGTAGCCGGAATTTGCGATTCCCGTTACCATCGGGGCCGTCTTCAGTACTTGGTGGATTGGCGTGGATATTCGCCGGCTGAACGGTCCTGGGAACCGGCTTCTGCCGTTCATGCTCCGCAGCTGGTTCGCCGGTTTCATCGTTCTCATCCCAGCAAACCGGGTACGTCTGCCCTTTGGAGGGGGCATACTGTCATATCTCACAGAAGGAGATGGTCATTGTGGCACCGTTGGTCCCAATCACGGGTGGTGGACATTGTTTCTCCCAAGATGGTGGCGTCATCCGATTGTAGTATTCCAGCCTTGCAAGGGATGTTGGCAACTATGGCTCCACCCCATCAGCAAAGATCCGGTTATCTTGCGGCAGGCACAACGCTCGAGTGCGTTGCTACTCTCCCCAGTCAGCGCTTCGTAAGTTCGCCTCTAGGCTTATACACTTACTTAATTTCTCATTGTACTTTGCTAATACCTTCCACTGTTTCAGTCTTTCTTTTCGTACTGCAAGGACAGAGACTCCGCCTCCTAACCTCTGTTTTCGAGCGCCAGAACGGCTCAGAACAGATCCTTTTCCTTCCACCTGTAACCGCTTCCAATTGTATCGGTCTGAACACTTCGCATACATTGATTTGATTCAGCCTCTTCACTCATTTCCCGACAGTGTCATTCAGAAGGCTTTTTCTCTTGCATCACGATCCGAATCTGCTGTCAGGTACCCTTTTCTCCTTCTCATTTTTTCCTACGGCATTTCAGAAAGGTCAGCCTGTTCTAACTTCAGGACTTTCTTGTTTCCCTTACATATCATGTTAGATTCCCGAAGTTACATCACGATATCCACGAGTTCACACTCTCTGTGTCTCCCAGAAGGAATTCGTACAAATGCAATCCTGAGACATTATAAGGCACAATCTCCTTTCTAAAGGGTAACTATTTGGCAACTGATATTCTGCTTTCACTCTGTCCTTCAGTGCAAACTTACCATTCTCTAATCTTCACTTTCATTATTTTCTTTGTGGTATTTGCATCCAGTCACCTGGAACTGTGTCAGAGACTCGTCCCAACCTGCTTAACAGAGAAGACGTACAACAGCTGAGGCGGTCAGAGTTTTCTTCCCCAGAGGGTTTCCCTGGGGAGTTCATTCCTTCCTAGTGCAATCAATCACGGGATAGGAAGAGATTCCCCCGGGGGGGCTTCTCATATTCAACACATTCGAGCTACTGGATCAGGTCAGTGGGTGCATGTTTATAGGGAACCATTATTATTCCTGGAAATTATAATGCAAGAACAGTATTGTTACAATACTAATCAGCAGACTAGGGACAATAGAAATTAAGTAGGAAATCATTTTTTGGGAGAAAGCAAATGCAAAGTGAAAACACAGTGGCAAATGGAAATTTGTTTTCACTGAGGCTTACAAAGACAGGTAGGCTCTGGGAAAGGGGTAACTTACAATTGGACAATCACAGAGGCATATAACATGTAGACTTCAGGGCAAAGGGACTGCTCACACTAATAAAAACCAGTTGGGGTTTAACTTACAAATGCAAATAGGAATTTGTTTGCTAACGCATAGAAAACATGGACAAATTTGGCTTTCAGCTCACAAGGAAAATTATTCTTTGAGGCAACACTTAAATGACTACAACAATTAATGAAAACACTGGGAACAAGATTGTTGGTTTCAAATTTCAACAATCCTGATCCGTGAAATTCAATGTGGGAATTAATTGCTTTATTCACAAAAATACTAAGGATTTACACAGACAGATGCGGGTTTTTAATGGGGATATGCTAACATACACAGGCAAACAAGAGATTCTTCTATGGGGAGATGACTGAACTACACGGTCAATTGGGTTTTTCAATGTGGAAATATAGGATGCACTGCTACAAAAATGAAGGGCTTATGCAATTTAGGGCTGGGGTTATTGCTGCTTGCATAGCAAGCCTTTCTTTAAGATTCAGGAAAGCCAGCTGGATCTCAGGACACTCTGGAAAGGAAAGGGCAGGGGGTCTGGTCACTCCACTCTCAAAGATGGTAAGTTTTAGCAGCCTTCTCTCCGTCCGCCTTGTTCTGTCTTCCCTGGTTGTTGTCTCTCTGTCCTAGTACAGTCCCCTTTATATAACAGAAATGACATCACTAATTTTACAATCTAGGAGACGGACCCTGCAATAATCCCTGCCGCTAGGATTGGACAGTTACACTCTCTCTCTCCGCCCCCAGTCAGGATTGGTTTAGTGGAGGGGAGCACCATCTGTCTTTTTCCATTTGTCATCATCCTTTGTTCTCCTTACAACTTTTTGTCAAAAACTAGTTATGTATCATAACTTCATGTACTAGCCACTGCCATATGAAAAATATATTCTGTTTGAGCTGATCATGGGGAATTAGATAAGATAACCACCAAATCCATATGATGTAGCAATGCCATGTGTCAGGTTTTTGTCATTTCCATAGAATGTACAATAGTTATGATTATGTAAGTTATCAAGCATGTTCCTGATTTCATTTTCCTCCTTTTCATCATAATTGTCACATGTTCAGATCAGCCAGAAACCTAATCTAACTGGCCATTAAATTTCCCAGAGTCCCAGGGAGATGCTTTTTATACCCCTAGAACCGCCTGGAAATTACATGAAAAATGGCATAAAAACTAAATTAATCCTCAGTCTGATTGCTGTGCAACATGCATAAAATTAAAATAGTTTTTAAAATTAATTTGGAATGTCTCTAGTTCAACAAATGGGATGGCTACTTCATCCCCACAACCATCTGTATCCCTGGGTTTGCCTGTTACCAGAGTTTTTTTTATGAGTCTCTTTGAAGTCAGTGTGGGCTCTTTTGAAATGGGTGCAACAATGGCTCACACCTTTGTGTCATGCTTCAGCCAGGGATGGGCTTCTTTTGAAGTCTCGGCTTTCCTGGCAGCCAGTCTGCAGAATATGGAATTTTGACACCTTCATCAGCATCACATTTTATCGCTGGGTTATTAATGGGAGGTGTAACAGCCAGCTGGAGTGGGGATTTTCATTGTGAAGTTCCTGCACCCAGTCAGAACAGGAATTTCCTGAAGTAAGTGTCTCTCCAACTGAAACTGGAGTTTTGAGGGTGAAACATAATATACATTTGCTTTGCTCACCCCACACATCATGTTTAGCTTTCCTGACATTTTTCTGAGGGCAGTGATATCTTTTACCAATGTGGCTTTTTAATGCCGTTTTTATTTGCAAACACATGTACAGCCCGTTTTTGCTTGTAATGTTTAAAAATCCTGTTTTCCATATCACAGGATTCTTTGATTCGTCCTTCTTGGGTGAATTAGCTGCTGCTTGTCCATTGATAATGATAGGTAGGCCCCGTTCCACATGGCTCTCAAACCTTACATGAAACAAAAGAAAAAGCCAGGCCGTTTTTAGTGCAGTGTTTAAATTCCTGCCCTTCATGTGACAGGGAAAGCAAAAGCCAGGCAATTTTTGCTTGCAGTGTTTAAATGCCTGCTATTCATGGGAAAGGGACTTCTGTTTGGGGCTTTTAACTACACCCCACATGAGGTTTCTCCTGACCAGTCGTTTCAGTGGGTTTTTCAGAAGTTGGGTGGCTGGGGCTTAGATGTGGAGATTACTCTGTAAACAGATATAGGTATAGTTAATTACAGTTTAACTAAGCTGTTTATAGTACCATCAAATTTCCTTAATGCAACTGAGGTTTGCTAGTAAAACTGTAAAGAGTTTCTCGCTATTACAGGTAACATTCACTCCTAAAACAGTATTTGTATTTGTCATTCATATTATCCCTTTGTTAATGTGCAATAATGATTTACTTTCTAACATGGTGTATGCGCCCATTTTTGCTTTGTGTTTCCCTCATTTTAATGGCTGCTGCCTTTCAGATGTCTGGGTTTTGTCAATCGTTCTGTAATGAAATGACAATGTAATGTTATAACAACTTTTTTGATTTGTATAATGATGTTGCACCATTTTCATATTGTTAATAATTTTGAAGATTGCCAATGGCATCACTTACCAAAAATGTCAACATATCCCTCATCTGTTTATGTCTCCACTGCTCTCAGGTGCTCTTGGCTAGTTGTTGCTGGCTTCTGCTGTTCTGTAGGAAAAAGGCGCTGAGCTCTAAATCCACCAATGACCTGAAGCTGTGTATATATATATATATATATATATATATATATATATATATATATATATATATATATATATATATATATATATATATATATGTTGTTACTTTTACTAAATACAATAATTGTTCATTTTACTAATAGGATTGAGTGGAACACTTACTAAAGTTGGTTATTTTTTAAACATAGCAAGTTCTTTGCTGTTACTTTTACGGACACTGTTAAGCAGTATAATACTTAAGCTGTGTGGTACATTTACCAGCCCAGCAGAATTCCCCTGCACCACCAAACTCTGTTTTCAGCAGTTATAAGAATAATGGCTTTGCTGGGCCTGCTGAGCACATATTCCCTTGCATCAAAACTGCATTTTCAGCAGTCACCAAAAATAATGACTGTGCTGGCTCCGCTGAGCGCATATGGGGCATGATGGAACATAGAACACCCCGAGAATGGCTGCATTTATTGTCTGCATGTGCACCAAAAAGAAGAATTCAAAAGCAGCCTGGCTCAGCGCTGCTATGCTACCAGCTCAAGACTTTCAACTGAAAGAGAAAATGTTCTGTGTTTAAAATGACTTTTCACTGGTGCTATTTCTATCTTTTCAACATTGCTCAGTTTGGTTCCAGTAAAACACATCCATGCCCATCTATCTTCAGGATGAAAATCATCAAAGAAGGGCCATTCCTCTGTGAAAGGCATTGTGTGTCAAGTAAAATCTGTGAAAGAGCAAAGAAATTTGTTTCAGGCCATACAGCAACAGCAAGCGTTTACTTTTGCAACAAATTAAAACAGGCAAAACTCTTCACAAGAAGCTGTCTCTCGCCCTTTGCTTATTTCAGTTTCAAAGAATCTTTTTCTAGAATAGATCCCTGTGTATTAGAAATTAACCAGAGCTATGGAAATGTTCAGAATGAAGATGCGAAGAAAATCGCATTTGTAAATGACCAGGAGAATGTAAAATGAACCTGTGTTGCACTGCTCTGCTCTGCAAAGCAGTGATTTGATATTGTACAAGTTCAATGGAAATAATACTGTAACATTCCCAGAAACAAAACTAAATATGCTGGGAAGAAAAGCTGCCAAAATGTAAGTAAATTGTACTCTGTGTAGTTTGTTTTTGCCCCACAAAAAGAACTTCAACATCCTGGCTAGGCCCAGAAATTGCTGTCAAACCAGTTCTTGCAGGGGCGGCACTTCTAATGTACCAGCCCCATGGGAGGCCCAGTGGTGTGGGAAGTGGCGACTTCGTCAGACTGATCGATATTGCTGCAGCCTGGGATAATGGACAGCCCTGTCACTGAAGTGTGAATTCCTTTGACACATGTCCTCAGCTTCAACTGCCTGGGATCAAAGGGGAGTCATAGCAACCTATGGGCAAAGCTGACCAGAGCATGACATTTGTCTGGGGGATTGAAAGGACTGCCCACTTTTGGGAATAAAGACAGCCCATACGATTGAAAAGACTTTTGATATTAAGACATTTATTTCAGTAATCTAAAGAAGCATTAATGTAAAATGTTGACAGCTCGAATTTAATTTTTGTGCCATGAAAATAAGACGATGTGGATCTTCCTAGCATGTGGGGGACGTGAATGGCACTAAAGTGACAGTCCTGAGGGAAGCGTAAATGGTACAGTTATGAAACTTAAATGAAAATATGCCTGACAGTGATAAGCTTCTGTGTATCCATTTGCAGATTTGTAGGGGAAATAGTTTCCATAGAAATTGCAAAAGATTGCCAGAAGGACTAACAGCATCATACAAACTTGGGGTTTGGAATAGTATGCTCCATGTGAAATATGGTATTTACCTATCTATTTTTATTTAAGGGCGATGTTTATAAATATGAGGGTTTTGTTTCATAACTGGTTTTGGCAAAAGTAACTATGGTATAACAAATCACCTCATAAAAACACCCACAATAAAACTGAGTCACTTCCTTCAGTCCATTCTGCTTACAGGGAGGCGGCAACATTTACAGCCTGACCTATCCCATCTTAGAGGTATGTCTAGCTTAGTTCTGCCCACATATTAAAAATCCTCTGATGTCATCCGGCCTATATAAGGAGGAGACACTCACATTCAGGTCATTCATAAAAATCCAGCATTCATAAATCAACATCCAGAGATCCAGACATTCCACATTCTCCCTGAAGGATTCCAGGCTCCAGTGCCAGGCCAGGGGTAGTTGATCCCAATCCATGCAGTACCTCCTATCCAAGCAGAACCATCATCCAGAACTAAACCCTACAAAAATCCCAATAATTCATGGAAAAGGGGGGAAGGCTGCTGACCCCTTTTGGGATTATCCAGTGACCAGACCTGCTTTGCCCAGCTGATGCACCCCGAAGTCCACTGAGACCAGACTCCAGTTGCCTCGCTGTGTCCCTAGAGGAGAGCCGCCGCTGCACAGTGACCAGACCCCTGTCCCGCTGTCCAGAGACCTGGCTGGCTGTCCAAACTATTCCATTAAAGTGTGCTTTGTTAGTATCACCCTTTCCCAGTAACCAAGAATCTGCATCCCTTGCGTTGTTGCCTTGTAGTTTGTCCAATCCCATAGAAATCCTATACATACCCTAGTATATTCTTAAATTGTCAGAATCCCCTGTGTATCCTGTACTTAGGAAAATCTGTGTTAATCTCTAGCACAATTCTTTCTAAATAATGTCAGTCCATTGTATAAATCCTTTGTACTATTTTGAATAAATTAATTAGTTCCCAGATAAAGAGGCACACTCCGTGAATGAGTTAAAATTGCAAATTAACCTTCTCGCGGGCAGTGTCCTTCTTCAATAATCTGGCCACCAAAAAAACAGTCTGAGATGAAACTGTCATTTTCCTCTTAAAACCGATTTTGCCCGTTAACTGCTTTCATTATGAAATCCAATTTATTTCTCCCACAAAGAATCCCATACTGTACCCATCCAGAGTCACCCTTTCACTTTAGTATCATACCTGTTATGTGCCTTTGCACCTGAGCATTAAAACCGACTTCTTATTTTGATTGTTTAGCTCATTTCTGAAGTTGTTTGCCTATTTGAAACCCGTGAAACAAAGCAGTTGTAATTTCGCTACATATGATTCTTGCTGCATTGTTTTTTCCTTCCAAACTCAATTTTCTAAACTGTATGCCCACTGTTAATACATTGCCTTGTAGCTTATATGTTTTCTTGCCTCTATAGTCAGCCACACATATTCTTGCCTTATCCGTTCAACCGCACATGTAAAATAACTGTTCAGTAATTCCGAGTGCCATTTTGCTAATTTTTCAAGAGAGCTCAATCTGATTTTGGCTTCCCATTTAGGGGTGGTAGGTTGGATTTTCCTTCTGATTTTTGCCTAGTATATCTGACTACCTGCTATTCCTTTCCAGCCACATAAAACATGGAGAACTGGGGTATGAGGGAGTGTTGCAGGGGGAATGCTTAACTGTGGTGCCATTTAAAAGCACTAGCTAAAAGTAATCTTGCTTTCATTCAATTGTGCATTGTGTATCTTATGTTAGAAGGTTAAACTAAGTGTATCCTATCATTTTACTGTGTAATTATCACCACACTGGTGATTGCTGCCCTATATTGAATGTGTTTGATTTTTATTAAAAATTAAAAATGAATAAAATATTTCATTATTACACACCGGCTTGGTTCATGGTCCATTGCGACACGGGTTGTACGTTAAGGGGGGTGTGAGATTGGTTAGCTGCCGTCTCACAAATTTAATCTGAATGAAATAAATAACACAAGAAACAACAATAAACGCTGCATAAGAACTGGTATTCTTCACCTTCAATATTTGCTAACTTAGTGAGATACCTTTTTAGACGGGGCAGATGTATCTACTCCTTCCCGATCTGCATCATATTTGTGCATGAATCAAGAAAATAAATGCCACAACCGCCATAACATTTTGGTAAATGATTATTAATGTGATATTGGCACACTGCAATTTGCATAAAAAAGGAAAATTATATATGCACATGAAACTTTTGATATACAAGACATGAAATGTAAGTACACTAAATGAGGTAAAGTACCTCGTTGCACGTTCCTGTTGTTTAGGAGGAATAGTAAAGAGCCAGACTTAGAAAGGGCAAAATTGACGTTGAACAGAAACCCAGTGCTGGAGGGAAAAAGGAGTAGGAGTAAAAGAGTATCAAAAGGCAAGTATCCCTGAGTTGAGTCAGGTCAAAAGGAAAAGATTGATACAAAAAATGTTTTTGATTAAAATTGGAAGACTTGGTATCAAAATTAAAATCTAGGCCAAGTTTTCTTCCACCAAAGAATTAAGTGAGAGACTAAAAATAAAAAATAATTATTTGCAATAACTGTAACAACTCTGGGTATTAGGTTCATAAACCAGAGGTTTTTCTGTGTATACTACAATTCTAAAGTATATACATCTAGGCCCTGTTTTATGAAATACAGGGTGGTTCAATTTTCACAAGTATAAATACTAAATTTAAGTTAATGAATAATTGAACAAATCCATTGTTTTTGGAGCTGTTATTGGTTTGACATGTTCTGCTCATGCGTGAATGTCCATAATTTTGAAGAGTTTGACTCCATGAATTCTATCAGGAAACCCCCATTGGGTCTGCCAACGCGTGTTAGGGGATTGCTCTCAAGGGAACAGGAGAAGAGAAACACAGCTTCCAGATAGTCTGTTGGGTCCCCAAAAAGGTGAAATATTTCATCTGTCCAAACACAGGAGGTGGAATCCTCTTAATCTTAATCGCGTTTCGGTGGTCTAAAGCTGCCACCTTCATCAGGGCGGAATCATGGTACCCTGTTGTGAAAGGGGGACAAAAAGAAAAAAAGAGAAGAAAAAATAGATTGGAATTCTAATCGGAAAGTCACAAGTTAAGGCTGGGTGGCAAGTTCCAGGCTTGAATTATCTATTTGTATCAAGTCTGCTATAAAGTTTACCATTGACAAGTTCTGTGTATAGCACCTGAGTGCTAGTTGTCCCCACTATGGTAGGAGAAAGAAAAAAAAAAAACATTCTTCTTGTTCTCACCTAGTGGGGTTGTGGAACAGTCTCCATGGCCGTGAGACTGAACCTGCGCGCTAGCTCCCGTTGCCCAGACGGTCCGGCGGCGAGGTAGCTGAGATACAAGGTGTGCCTGGCGAGTTTGAATGAAATAAACATAAAAATGTTTTTATTGTGCGTCGCATCCCTGGCCAGTAGAAAGAGTCCTGGTCTAGAGTGTGCCATTTCTTTAAAATCCTTAAGAAAGCAGTATTTCTTTAACTTAGGTACAACGATTAAGTGGTTCTGTTACTACCTTAAGTTCTTCTTTTTACTTTTGAAGTTCTTGATCAGTTTATTTTTTCTAACTCAACATGGTATTTCTGTACTCAGGCAATACTATAGGAATGATTTGCTATTACGTTTTTCATTGCTTTTGGCTTGTTAGTGTAATGATGGTGATGCTTTTTGTACACCTCCCTCTTCTTCTTTCCCACTTTTTCCCAGTCTGACATTCTGATCCTTTTTTATTGCGCTCTTTGTAATCTTATAGAAAATACATGTTTTAACAGTTTCATTAATCTTTATTGTGTGCACATGTGCGACGAATCTGAGGATGTCGTCCCTTTTTCCCTAGAGGGAAAAATGTGTCTAGATGCTAGGAGAGTACATTCACAGTACACTACTGCTCTTGTTGGTAACACACAAGAGAAAGATGTTGCAAAACAACTGCTCGCTAACATTGGGGACCAATACCACCAGGGAACGCAACGTCTAACTGATGTAATAGACCACACTCCTTCTCCCTCTTTAAATCATTCTTATACTTGCTTAGACAGAATTTACATGTTTTATTGCCAATGTATTCCATTTGGTTTAACCAACCACTATGAGAATCTAAAGATTTCCAGAACTCAAACACATAACTTCAAGACTAGCACTGGGACGAGGAAATGCACCGCAAGGATCATGTCTGAGAAACAGAATGAGCAGTCAGTCTAGACTCCTGAGACGGGTGATTGGCCTGAATCAGTATAATTTTCCTTCGCAGGAGTTTTGAAGGTGTTCAGGCTCAGCTCAGAGAGTGAGATGAGGGCAAAACCCTGGGAAGCTGAGCATGTAGAGGAACAGCGCGAAAGAGGTCCCTGACGCCAGGACTCTTCGAGTCACTGCCGTGAGAGACCTCTAGGCTCCCATTTCTTCGGCGAGTGATCCTGGCAAAGGACACCTGGCCAAGAAGGGGCAGATGGCAAACAAACCGCTGCTGACCATGACGTAGTCCTGACAGTGACCAGAGCCTCCAAGGAAGCAGCAGAAGCCTGGAAGACACCCGTACTGACCTGGAGAGAAGATACAGGTATGCATGTTGTTTGGGAGCTGTGGGAGGTCCGGGAGGCATGGGGCTGAGCAAGTGAATGGCACAGAGAGGTTCTTGGAGCCTGACAAAAGCCCGGGAGTGTTGTCTACTTGGCAGGAGAGTGAACCAAGGGAAGGCAGCGCCACTGGGCGAGTCGAGGTCCCGCATTTACAAGAGAGGGTCTAGGACCCTGAAGGAAGCAGGAGAGTGAACCAAGGGAAGGCAACGTCATTGTGCAAGTTGATGACCCTCAACAAGAGGGTCTGGTATCCCAGAGAAAGCTCAAGAGAGTTTTCTGCTTGGCAGGGAGAGAAAACCAAGGGACAAGGGTAGACAGCACCACTGTGCGAGTGGAGGACCCACACCTGCAAGAGAGACTCTGGGACCCTGAAGTAAGCTCAAAGGGGTTGTCTAACTGGTGGGAGAGTGAACCAAGGGGAGACAATAGCACTGTGCAAGTCAAGGACCCACACCTCAACAAGGGGGTTTGGGACCCTGAAGAAAGTCTGAGAGAGTTGTCTACTTGGCAGGAGAGTGAACCAAGGGGAGATAACGCCATTGTGCGAGTCGAGGACCTGCACCTCACAGAGAGGGTCTGGGACCCTGAAGTAACAGAGACAACTGCCTAATATGAGACGGAAAATCATAAAAGCATTCCATTTCTAATAAAAGAGATAACGAAAACATGATATAAGAATTTCATAATTTGACAAGAGGAAGAATCAAGCCAACCATTTCCTGGCAGTCTGGGCTCCGCTCATACAAAAACCAAAAGCAGGAAACCTATGACTCTAAGACTAATCAAAAAGATCCCCACTTTTATAAATCCTTAAGGTGGCATGATGCCGAAAGGGTGTAAAAGAGATAATCCTTCATATAATAAACAGCCTTAAAGGAGAATAGGGCGTCTAGAGGAAAGGAGCGGCACCCTAGCCTTAGAACTTTGTATTTTCAAACATTACTTTCTTTATTACTTAAACATCAGTAAAGCTGAAAACGTATCTGTTTTTGCGAAAATGCTATGGACATTTTAGACTTCGAGAAAAGACCTTACATGCACATTTATCTTTGAGTATTATTTGTAGGGACAGAAGTAGCGTTTGGGGACACAATAGTGACTAACTTTATAGTTTCTTTTGACAGAGGGAACTCCCTCCTAGACATAGGGACAGAGAGGCCTTTTCCAACCCTTTTATTATTTAATAAAAGATTTTACCCAAACAAATTCCCCTTTTGTCTCCAACGCTTCTTCTGATTCCTTGCACTTGATAAGTGTTATTAGGCTCTTTAGCTGATGTTTTTGTGACTGGGTGGGTGGTGAGCTCTTGAGATTCCACTTCTGATCTGAGAGACAGGGTTTCCTGTGGGTGATGTTGCTGCTACTTGGCAGATGATGTTTCTGGAATGTGTTATAACTTCCTTATTCGGGTCTATAGTTTCCATTGGTGGTAGTGAGTAGTGCGTAACATGTGTCCGTGCACTTTGTACTATGCTGTGCTACTGGGATGCATGTTATTTGAAGTGGCACATTCCTAAATCTAATTGTGTTATGAGATGATGTGTTTGGCTGGGGTGTGATTGAGGAGAGGGGTACGCCTGTGGGTTATTCAGCTAAAACAGTGGGCCAAAGTGATGCATGTCTTTGCAGAATTCCCTTTTATTCACCTAGCGTGCAATCAGATGTCATGATATTAGGTAAAGCACATTTGATGGTTTGGTGCCTTTGGTTGCTTTCTGGTTGGGTGTAAAATGTCTGTAGACACAGAACACACATGCGACCTATTGTGGTTCCTTTTTAATCCGATGATGTTTGATGTACATGCTTTATGTGAACAATATGTGAGGTGCATAGTATCTTTCTGTGTATTTAAAATTGCATTGTGCTCCTGGGAACGTCTTCATTTATAGTGACACATTAATCAACTTTTGTCATGAGATGAAGTGTTTGGGTTGAGTCTGAATGATAAGAGGAGTGACAATGAGAATGTGCTTTCATTCAGCTAAAACAATGGGCTAAGTGACTGAAGTATCTCTTTCAAAATTCCCTGCTATTCATCAACTCCAATATCTATTGAAGTTTCAGATTTATAAATTTAACTATGTAAGTGGCACCTTACAAAGTATATTTTTGGTACACGATGATGGCCCTCATTCTGAGGTTGGCGCAAAGGGATTACCGGCACCGGTAAGGACACCGGTGCCGGTAATCCCTTTGCGCCCTATTCTGAGTTCCCTTAGCAGGTCCCTTCCTTAACGCCTGGTTTTACCGGGCGTATGGACGGGACCCGTTAAGGGAAATCAGAGCCAATAACGGTACCGCAATTTGCGGTACCGTTATTGGCACCTTCCCCATTCCCATAGAGCCCTATGGGGCTCAAATGGGAATGGGGAATGGCTTTTACAATGGGGATTTACCGGTCCCGCCAAGGTCGGTCTGGACCGGTAAGCCCCCACTGAACGGGACCGGACACAGTCCCGTTATTGGTGTTAGTCATGGCGCAAATAGCGCCATGACTACCGCCAACCTCGGAATGAGGGCCGATGTCTTTGGGTGGGGAGTGAGGAGGCAGACGAGTCTGTGGATTGACTGTTCTTTGTCTAAAATGATGTCCACAGTGACACATTTCTTCCAGATTCCCTGTTACTCAGCCAGTACTCGATGCAGCTGTGGCAAATGTCTTTTGAATTGGCACATTTGGAGATCAACCTTTGTTCTCGGATGATATGTTTGAGTGGGATACTGAATAGTGTGACCCGTGGGTGTGAGGTGCTCTTGTTATTCAGCAAATACGATGTACCAAAGTGACGTGCGCGCTTCCAAGTTGTGCGCAAGTCACTTTTTTCGTTCAAGTTTCGTATGAAGAAGTGCGCACTTGAAAGAATGGGCCGGAGTGAATACAGCTTTTCAGCTTCCTTGTTGATGATGGCCCATTACGCTTTGAAGCTGTGACAAGTCTATTTTGCGCTGGCACATTGTGGGCAGATTCCCAAAACCTTTTTTTTTTTTTTTTTTTTTAGTACAAGTGTTAAGATCGCTTGCTCCTCAAAACCACTGTACCCTATTCTCAACAGATGCGCATATTCAGATGCCCTCTATCACGCCCTTTGCATTAGCACAAGAGATGGGGCACTTCTTCACACTCTGATGCGCACCCCGAATTCCAAACTGGGATTCGCTTTGTAATGCGCAAAAATGAGAAACATTTCCTGGAGCCTTTTTGCAACAGGTGCAGGACAATGCGCAGTGCATGACAAGGTCAGTACTCACTCTGCAATGCATTTTCTTTCCAGCAGTGTCATGAATCACTGATGTCCCACTTGCATTTCTATCCCTCAAACAGTGATAGACATGCTTCTGTTTTAGCATTCCCCACAGATGGGCCCTTTAATTCTCTCTCTCTCTCTCTCTCTCTCTCTCTCTCTCTCTGGGAGCCTATCATAGATAAGCCTTCCACGGGGTTGGCCGGTGCATCATTTGTGCCGCTGGCCTGCCCTTCTAAAATGCGCATGTCTCAAACCAGTGCAAATAAAAGAAGTCTTATGCGCTTTTTTATTTGCACTCGTTTTCTAGCAACATCACTCTGGAGTAGTGGCTTCTGATTTTCGTGGCTAAGAGAGCTACGAAAATCAGAAGCCACTACTCCAGAGTGTAAATTCTGCAAACAAGAGGAAGAAATTTTAATACAACTGACACTGTCCTGTAAGAGTCTGCTCCCGCAAAGATCACGGACTCTGGGGGCCCAGCTAACAAAATATCAAACCCCAAGTATGGAGGATTGGTGGCAAGCACTGTTTGATTGCAGAGAGAGGCAACTAAACTATGCACTAATTCGATTTCTGTATTTGTTGAAAAAACTGCTGGTGTAACAACAAAGAAACTGAGGAACGTGCTTTTGATAAAGCTCAAAGTGTGGTAATTCAGGCCGAAGGACTGAGATGGAGCATGACGTCTTTGTGTTAATGTTGGGATGAGGAATTGGTCAATGCACGCGAGGTGAAATCTCGCACGTACAAATGGAACGTGGAATTGCTGAAATGATGAACATTTTGTTTACCCTTTTTAAAGGCTAATCTCAGCCAATAGAAATAATAAAAAAATTTAAAAAAGAAACATCACATTGAAATTCAAACCTTGTTCTCCGAGGTATTTAGATGGGGTGCTTCCGTGGAAATGTTGTGAGCAGTGTGTCCGAGGAATGCCTGTGATAGGGCTCATGATGTGGACCACACTGGCGTGTTTTCAAGTTGTTCGGTGCAAGTCAAATCTTTTTTGTGTGTTTTGTATAATTAAGCGCATGCTTGATAGGAAGGCCAAAATAAAGTGTTTTCAAATTCTCTTTTAATGGCCCATATGCTGTGCAACTGTGACAGATCTATTTTGCATCGGCACATTTGGAAATCGTACTCTGTTCCAAGCTGATGTGTTTGGAAGAAGTGTGCGCATGGGAATGCGGTGAGCGGACTGAGGATTGCCTGTTATTAGGATAATGATTTATGTGAATTCACGTTAGTTTGCACAAATGCTTTTTAGCTTGAGTTTTGTATGGGGTAGTTTGTGTGTGATTTCTTTTAGCAAGAGAGTTGTAGGACTAGAGCATGCGTGCAGCCTACCTGGATCAGTGTTGCTGCCCACATCCAAGAAGAATTCGGTTGTGTCTGGCTTGCTGCCCAATAAATGGAGAAAACATTTCGTTTTATGTGTTTTAAGTGTTACGTTTGTATGAAGTCCAAATTTGTGATGAGATCTGGTTTGTTGTCACTGTGGGTGGTCGTACAGTTGTTCCCCAATCATTCACCTCACAGTAGAACAATCTAGATCCTGGGCATGACCTTTTAAGTAGCGTTATTACGCTGAGGTGATTTTACGCCAGGCTGTAGATGCCTGATTGGTCCTCGCATTGCTCATATTATCACATGCTTGTTGCTGTTTTTTGAAGTCTTCCTAGTGCATTGGGCCTCATTCTGAGTTTTCTGGTATCCTGGTGGTAGAGCTGCAAGGATACCGCCAAATGTAGATACCGTTTCCGACACCCAGTCCAGCAGTATTGCTGCCAGATTAAGGGTGCCGGAGTGATGGTGTAAATCCCTATTCATGGAGTGCCATAGGACTCGTTGTTGGTGCTGGCAATGAAGGCATTTTTGCTGTTAGGGTGCCTGGCTTACCTCCAGCTCTTAGCCGAAGGTAACCCAGGTGCCCCACAGTTGGCTGGTTCGGTAAAGTGCTGGCATCCATGAATACCAGCACTTTTTTACCGGACCAGCCGATTGTCCTGCCATTTTGTGTCTTTTCCAATTGCTCTTCTTTGCACTACCAGGTTCTCCCCCCAGCCCCTGAATATCCGCCTTTTTGCTCAGTGCCTAGATGCCGAAGCGCCTTACTTGTGCTTTATAAATCCCACTACAATACAATTCAATGCATTGTCGTGCATTTACAATTCTTTACTAATAGTACTTCCCGGGTGAGCATGAGAGGTGCATGGTGTAACACAGCGCTTCACGCTTGTACACCTAGTAAATCTGGGTTCAGTAAGGCTTGTTTGACCATGATAGGGGTGTGTGTCTGTGTGCAGTTGTTTTGTTGTACAGCCTGTGTGTGCAGTTGTTTTGTTGTACAGCCTGCAGTTTCTTATGTGAAAATGGTTCATCATACATTACTGTTCACTTATTCCATGGTAATTGAGGTGCTTGTGTATGTTTTGTGATATTCAGTGGTGCAAACATAATTTCTTTTGACCCTCAATCATTGCAGTACAAACTTGATTTTATTGTGGCCTGATCGTTACTGTGCATCAGTCACATGTTAGGTGTGCTGTTTATGGAGGTGTGTGTAGAACTGTATAAACTAGCATCTGTTTCTTTCACCACACCTACTGCTCATGTCTTGATATGATATGATATCTATAACGTGCCACTACACAAGTGTTTCTAGGCACGACGGGACAATGAGGGGGAAACAAAGGGAGGACAAAATAACAATCTTACTAGGCCTTGTGTGCGGGGAAGAGGGAAGGGAAGAAGTGCTGGGGGGAGGGGAAGGGCGAAGTGCAGTTAACTCACAAGTGCAGCCAGCAGGTGCCTCATAAGTGCAGAGAGAAGGGACTGTAGCGTTGCAGTCACACACCCTTAAGTTGTGGAGTGCCCAGAGGCAGTGCAAGGGCAACTGGACATGCAGGAGCCTGGGCCTGGGTTCCAAGCGTGACCAGGTGACCAGTACGCGGAGCACTCATGTGCATCAGCAGGGGAGAAGAAGTGAGAAAGTGGAGTTGCTTCCGGAACCAGAGGTGGTTCTGCTCAAGTTTGAGAGAGGCAGGGAGTCTGTTCCATAGAAAGGCTCCAGCCAAGTAGATAGATCAGACCCCAACTCTCTGCTTGGAGAAGCGTCTGACCCTCAGACAGTTGGAGGTGGATGAGCGGAGAGCTTGAGAAGGAAGATGTTATGGAAGAGAATGTTTCAGGTACAATAGTCCCAGGCCCCAGAAAGCCTTGTGTACAATGCAGAGGGTCTTGTACTTGATCCTTGCAGCCACGGGGAGCCAGTGAAGAGATTTCAGACCTGGAGAGTTATGATCCCTGGGCTTGAGGCCAAGGACAAGTCTTGCAGTCCTGTTCTGGATAAGTTGTAAAGGTCAAAGAGTAGAGGCAGGAGGATTTAGAAAGAGTCTGTTGCAATAGTCTAGCTTAGAGAGGACCAGAGCTCTGGAGACAGTGAGCTCTGGGGGAAAGTGAGTAAGGGAAGAATACCTCTGAGCATGTGCAGCTGATATTTTGACTTCTTAGAGACGTCAGAGATGTGAGGAGAGAAGGCGAGGTTGGAGTCAAAGATGACACCAAGGTTCTTAGTCTCACAGGAATGAGCAGGAAGAGGGCCCAGAGCGGGCGGCATAGAGATAGAGAGAGGAAAGGAGTGGTATAGACATCATTGTGTTTGTCCTGTTGCTTCTACTGCACTTGTTTCAACATATAAACACATTTTATGGACCTTAAAGGGTGAATACCTTGAATTTGGTTAATTTGATTTTTGGAAATGTTTCTGACATGCAATACTGCCGGTCCATTTTAAGATACCTTGGGCTAAATAATGCATTTTTCTGCCTTCAGAAAGAATATTCTTCATGGAAACAATCGCAGAACTTGCCATATTTGGCATGAGTGTTTGATTTTGGCATGATCAGTGGCCTTCCAAATTTAGTGAACCTTGATGGTTGGGAACCACAATTAAAGAGCAAAGCCATTTTTCCACTTCCCTGCCCCACATAAAAGGGGCAGCACATTCTGTTCTCATCCTCACAAGGCAAAGCATTTGGGCACTCAAAGACGGTTGGATCACAATTAGTACCAATCGTGGGTTAATACATTCTGACAGTATTTCTGTTATGGAGTGAAATTCAGAAATATTTTGTCTCTCTGGTGGAAATCCAGAACGTTTTTGAATTCTGAGAATGACGCAGATAATGAGTATTATGTGAAATTGGACATTCCTAGACTGCACATGGCCAACAGTAATGTAGCCATCAAAACACCAATCATTCCAAAGAGAGCTCTTCTCCTGCTTCATACTTGGGTAGGATTAGAGGCCATCTTTCTGTAACAACTTCTATTACTCACCTGTTTGCAAATGTACCAAACTTGGCTATCTTTCTTCATCCATTGTCTATTTCACAAATACCTATGGACAAGTCATCCCATAATTATAAATAGAGCAACACCACGCTCTATTGATATAGGAGTGTGGTTGTTTTGAATAGAATATACTGTGATCTGAACCACTTCTAAGGATTTACAATTTTGGCAGACATGGCACAGTGTGATTACATTATTCTCCCACTCCCAGACACTAGTTCAAGGGCCACACCCATTGTTGGCTTCATTGACCCACTGAACACAATTTTGCCAAAATTAAGCTGCATTTGCGCAGAAACAGCAAAATGGTTGCACTGGCTCCTGTGAGCACCATGGCCTTAAAACTGTGTTTTGCAGCAACAAAAAGAAGGCTGCATCATCATGGCAAACACATATTGGGCAGAATGGAACAAGGGGACACACTGAGGGAGCGTGCCAGTGTGTCCTTATATGTACAAAAGAAATAGAGTGAAAAGGCAGCTCTGATTTGCTGACAGCCCAAAATCCCCATTAAAAAGGAAACTTTTTCACCTTTGAAAAATGCTGCTCTGGTGCTATTTCCATCTGTTCTTCCTTAAACCACTGTTATTAATAGGGCCCTGCCATGCCCAGCATACCCCATTGTGCTTCAGCAAAACCAAGCATGATTTCTGAATGACAGGCCCTGTCAAACCAACTCTGAAAAATCAACAAAGGAACTCCACTTTTACCCGCACAGGAAAACGCGTTCATTTTCACAAAGTATCAAAGGTCAGTAGTTCAAAGGAACTCCAGCTATCTGGGCTATGTCAATTTCAATGTATCTGTGCTTCAAACAAAACTCTTGCATACAAGAAATAACTATGGCCGCAGAACAGTGTGGGATTCTGATGGAGATGCAAAACCAAATTTAAAAAGAAATGCCAGCTTTTCACCACACATGTAAAATGGGCTTTGCAGACTAAAGGAGAAAAATGCCAGTTTTAAAAAGTAAACTGTTGAATGAAAGCCTGCCATTATCTAGCAATGTGAAGGGGTTTGTTGCTGGTGAAAATACACACATGGGCTATTTTATGCAACAGGCTTGTTTTAATTCAGGACCTAATATGAGAACATTAAAGTTTTAAACTGCCTTGGCTAGATTTGCAAGCTTCCAAAAACAGGTTATTCCAGTTGGCAGAGCTAAAGCTTCCCCCAAGAAAGGAAACCACCATAAACTTTCAGGTTTCTGTTGAGAGGATGACGGAAACAAAAGGGCCTCTCAGTAGATACTAACAACTCCGTGATAATTACTAGGTTGGACAGAATCTGGTCTGGGCTAAACCCACTGACAATGGAATTTCCAGGACAAGGATATGTGAAAAGAAAGTCACACATCTTTGTGATTTCTACAGGAGGCCTCAGAGGAGATCTCCATGACCCTCTGCCATTCAGGGGGGTAGCTTGGATGCTATTCCCAAATATGGGGGACAAAGGACTGCCATTTGTTTCCAAAGACTATTTATGAATAAAAATGTAAAGACTTTTATCTCTGCAGCAGGACTTCGTAAAAATGCAAAAATGTTGCAGTTTAAAAGTGATTTTATGGGCTTTCATTTAAGACATGGTGGAATTCACTGACCCCTTGGGAATAGAAATGGCAAAGAATCAGGGATTACAAGGAAAGTATCCATGATGCCAATGCACATTTTTATACTTACATCCCTTATGATAATCCACACATGTGTATAAAGTTATGGAATTTTAGGCTGAATCGTTCATACTCAAAATTACGAAAAAGTATTAGAAGGGTGAAGCAATGTCTCGCAGATTGCACCGTTGGAGTGCTATGCTCTACACAAAATATGTAACCCTGTGTATATGATTTGCTAAGAGATTTCAACTGTATAAATGTGCCGTTTGTGGCAAAATCGGATTTTAGCTAAAATAACTATGGGAGGTTTTTGAACATTGTAAACTCACATCATAAATCTGCCCTCCTGCTTTGAAATCCAACCAGTTGAGAGCGAGGCAGAGACTAGCATCCCTGATCAATCCCTTGGGTTAGAGGTGTGCTTAGCTAGGCCTGCCCAGCCATAAACATTGATGATGTCACTATGCATTATAAATAAGAATACCTGACAAGATTCATTTATTCCCTCCATCCTGTTCCATTCATCCTGCAGAGTCAAGATTCCAACTACAAGGCCTACTCATTGCTGACCCTTCCAGAAAGGCCTCAATTCTAAAATCCCAAATAACCAAAGGGAGAAAGCTGTGGTATTTTTTTTTTGGGAATCATCCTGGGACCAACACACCAATTGCTGCTCACTAATTGCTGCACGCCAACTGCTGCCCACTAACTGCATCCAGTGGTACCTGGGCTTTCCAGTGACTAGAATTACCATCTGGTGACCCGACCTTGCCCAGCTGTCTTTTGCCCAGCTGTCCTTTGCCAGGCGCGCTGCCGTGTAGTGACCAGAACCTGTTGACGGTCCAAAAATGTCAAACTGAAAGTGGACTGTAAGTATAATCCCTACCCCATAGAAATGCATAGTCTACCTTGGCTTGCATTTGTCCTTATCCCACTCTCTATGCCATCCTATCCTGATCCTGATAACTTGTTGAAACTGTTAGAATTATCCTCGCATCCTGTCCTTAATTTTTAAGTACAAGCGCCATCTCTTTTCAATTTTATCATGTGTAATTCTAAGCCATTAGTCATATTTTGAGTGATCGGACTGGTTTCTGCTAGGGTTGGCCGCTGGAGTGACAGGGTTGAACTCGCAAATCAACCTTGTGTCCATCTTTGGTGGTCTAGCCTGAATACTCTAGTTTAAAGTAAAATTGTCCTTGTCACAACTGATTTACTTTCCTATTTCACGCCTTCATTTTGCTCAAAGCACACCTTTTTATATCTTGCATAACTAATCCAGTTTCATAGCGAGAGACCTATTTACACTTCTATACTGTCCCTGAGATATACCTCTATCCCTCAGACCAAACCGCATCACGACTTGCAATATTTCTCCCGTTTTTTTAAGAGTAAATTTACACGGAAATTGAAAGGAAATGCACTTTTTACACATGTGATTTGGCTGCAATCAGTTTTAAGCTTTCCACTCAGTTGCCCGATGTATGCTCTTGGTAATCCATTGCTGGTGATTGTTAGTGTCTATGCATTGTTGCTTTAGTGAGAAATTGTATTTACCTTCAAGTTTTAATCGAACAGTAATTATTTATTTGTCCATTTCCGACTGTCATTTCATAACATTGCAAGAGGTTTAAAATCCGTTTTCCACTCTTATTTGGTGAGGGATGGTCGGATTTGGATTTCGCTTTCTCCCTCGTATTCCTGATTACCTGCTGTGTCTTTCTATCCATTCAGAATTCAAGTATTTGTGGGCTGAAGGAACAGTGTAGGGGAAATCCTAACTTGGGTGCTATCTTTCCTAAATCAAAAGTGCTTCTATTCCCTGGAGTGTTGTATATGTTCCACTAGAAGGTTAAATCAAGTGCATTGCTAACATTCTCATTGTAATTATCACCCCATTGGTGATTGCTGCCCCATATAAAAAAAATGGAATGATTTATTGTGAATTTTAAAATAAATAAATAAATAGATATTGTATTTTACCATCCAGCCTGGTTCATGGTCCATTGTGACCCGGGGTATTTGAAAAGGGGGTGCGATACGAGTTGTGTACCATCTCAAATTGAATCTGCGTAAAATAAGTAGAAAAGCATCTCAGTTGTGGCTACATAATAGGCTGAGATCAAGGTGCGAGTCGCCTGATTGAAATCCTTAACACCATGCAATGTTCTTTTTTTGCTGTAAAATGTCTACACCCATAATCTAACTGAAGGGCACAACTTTGGGGCAATTGGGGTATTTTTGCAAGCCTGCTTCAGTTCTCTGCCGATGCTACTGGCAGGTTGCTGCCGGACTCAGAATGATATACTGGCGCCTGACCTCCCAGTGCCACCGGCTCATTCTGAGTCCAGCCGCCCCGGAAGTCAGCCGCTGCTAATTTTGTTAATCCCCATTCCCAAAAAGTCTCTAGGACTCTATGGGAATGGGGGCACGGGAGCACCAGCACCATTAACAACGGTGACGGTGCTCCCGTGCCAAGTCTGCCTACCATGGCCGCTGTGCCCGGCAGGGTAAGACCTGTGCAGGGTGAGCTTACCGGCACCCTTGATTCCGGACTGGCAAACTTATAATGAGGCCCATTGATTTCTCAATTCGTCCAAATGCAGCCAGCACAGGGTACCTCGAGGGTGAGGAGGCCTGTGAGCTGGTCCCGGAGCATACAAGGTTGACTCTGTTTGTTTGTCTTTCTTTTTGTTCTTTCCCGTTGCCATTCTTCTCTTTATTCAAGCTGTTTCAATAAAGTATTCAAGGGATTATCCCTTTAAGTGGTGAAGCAAAGATTTGAGCTTAGTCTACAATTTAGGCACTGGACCACATCTTTGCCCAATTCTTATTTTACAACAATGTACACATATTTGTGAGTGTTTGTAGAGCTAAAATGATTCCCTGTTTTATAGAGCTGACTTTCAAAGTACACATATCCCAGGCTAAACTAACCTGACTCTATAGAAGTCCTTATCAAAACCTACAAAGAAAAAGAGTATCGTTGTGCCTTTATGTATTTTCCCCGTCCTAAATTGAAGCATACAAGTTAGTTTATTCCCTCCATCCTCAAAGGAAGCAGTGCAGTGTTTTGGGTCCAAAAATCACGACCTGTGTTTTAGAACTGTAAACTTAAGACTTAAAGACACACAAGAAAAAAAGTGAAAGAGTGTGGGATAAGATCATTTGTTTCTAGTCATTCATTGACACAGGAATATAGCAAGTTATCATCCATTAAGGTCACACAAGAGCTGACATTATACTAAAATAGTATTTTAAAAAGGAGGCTATTTTGCAATTCAGTCCATTTGTTATCTTCAATGAAGGAATATATTGGGTAGTTAACTAGAGCTACGAAGGGGCTTTGAGTAGCTCATGTAACTATCACAGCGGTAATTATCGAATCATTAACACATTTCTTTTGCAATTTTTTTTTATTCGAATTTGTACACCAGAACATAACAAGAACGTCACTCTGAATGCAGAAACGTCCCCACCGCATGCTGTATTCACCCAACCATAGAATTCTGACAATGTAACTAGGGACAGTTCTGATGTTCTTCTTTATCTTGGGGAAGATAAAAATAAACCACCACAACCGAAGTCAAGCGCGTTAGGCTTCTCCATAACACTGCAGACCAACAAGGGCTCATCACCACCTGCAGGTAAATCATAAAACACATCCAGCAACATCCCCCGCCCATGTGCAATTGGGCTACCACACAGCCATTCCTGATTGTCCCCCTCACTTCTACCCAGTAGGAGGTCCCAAACTCCCCTACTGGACCATAAAATCAGATAACCAATCCTATGGTCACACTGTACATCGATTGAACTTCAGTCAAGTGTTGCCAACCACTCTTTGCCTGTAAATACATTCTGTTAATAGAACCTTTGGCTTAGAATGCTTCCTAGCAACTTTCATAATCATCACTCTCTCCTCAGGTTGAGCTTCCCCTCCAGTAGAGGACCTTCTGTGTCGAGGCCTCCTACTTACTCACACCTCTGTTTCATCTGTTAATCCCTTTTGTGGTAGTGTTTTCAGTAGTTCTTCTGCTTTCTTCAGGTCCCAAAAAAGATATTCCTTCTCTTTCCGGGTTATTCTCAATTTGGCTGGTCACAACAACTTCACCTTCGCTCTTTGGTTGAGAAAAGATTTCTTGAGCAGATTCAGTTTTCTCCTTCTCCTTTCCGTAGCCGGTGCCAGGTCTGGGAAAAAAAAGAATCATTTATCCCTGGACCAGCATGGTCACTTTTGAGGAAGCCGCCTTTAGGATCTCTCCCTGTCTTTGGCATCTGCAAATTTGACCACAGCCGTTGGGCCGGACATCGATGTAATTGACTTGTTTGGTGTGGGCATCTTGAGTCTATAGCATTTATTTACAAAAATAGGGTCCTCTTCCACATCCAGGTCCAGCATCTCTGATAGTCAATTAGTAATGCAAGTAATTGGACCATCTCCTTCCAACATCAGGGGGGAGTCCAATTGTTCTTATCAGCTTTGCTCTGACCAAATTTGTAAGATATTCCAGCCCATTCTGCAAGGCCCTACTACCCCTGATGGTAGCCTCCAATTCTTTGCACATGCACCTTACTGTTGGGACGAGTTGGGACCATTGTTGGTCCAATTCTTCAGTTTTCTGCTCCAGGGTTCTCATTTCCAGCTGCATCACTTTCTCAGCTATACTGTCAAGTTTAGTTTGTAAAAATTCCGAGTCCGGCAGTAACCCTGCCGATGCTACCGGCAGGTTGCTGCCGGACTCAGAATGATTTACTGGCGCCTGACCTCCCAGTGCCACCGGCTCATTCCGAGTCTGGCCACTGGGAAGTCAGGCCCCGATAATGTTGCTAATCCCCATTTCCAAAGAGTCTCTAGGACTCTATGGGAGTGGGGACACGGGAGCACCGGCACTGTTAACAATGGTGACGGTGCTCCCGTGACAAGTCTGCCTACCGTGGCCGCTGTGCCCGGCAGGGTAAGACCTGTCGGCCACAGCAGCTCGGGCAGGCAAACTTGTAGTTTGCCGGTCTGGGAACAAGGGTGCCGGTGAGTTTACCGGCACCCTTGATTCCGAACTGTCTTTTTGTTTTTATCTTTTTACCTGACCATTACTAACACAAAGTTATGTATATGGGAACTTTAATAGCCCATGTGGTTTAAACCAATGGAACGCAATTGGAGGTTACTAGAACCCTGGCACAGGATTTTGATTTCTGAAATGTCTTGATCACGGCTGGAGGGCACAGCCAGTGAGGCAATAACAGAGGAGTGAAACGTTTCTTCATAGGCCATGCTTATTTTCTGAAGTGGCCACAATATGTCTCTCGCTTAGAATTTCGACAAACTCCTCTATATGATCCGGTGAGATTATGGGTAACACAAAGGGTGGTTACTGTTTTTCACTTTGGTCTATATCCCTTCCTAGGCTACTTGCAAAATAATGCAGACTGCCACGAGGTCAGTACCTTTTCACTCACACTAGTTTTTCACAGAAAACACAATAATGTTTGCAGATTTACACAATTCAAATTTCCTGTTCTTTTACTGAGAGTTTCTGTCAAGCTCCTGCTTGATCTGGAGTGAAAGCAAAGCCAGTGTTGGGATTTCCAAAGTCCCCATTTTCATAATTTGAATTAAGGTCTAGGAAGTTGTCCCCTCACTTTGACTAGCTTATCAGATATAAACAGGGCTTGGATGCTTGGCTGCTGTACATCGCCAGATTCTTCACATGTCTCCTGTTCTTGCTTTGACCAGCCTCGAAGATGGTACAAGATGTGCCTCGCCTGGATGAAGACAATTGGACCTGTCAGTACACTGCAGACGTAGGTGGACACAGTGTTGCTACTGATGACTGCCTGCTTATTGCTGGCCTTTGCTGATTTTTGCCAAATTCAGCTGAACACCGCTGAACATCACATACATTGCAGATCCCACCATGTCCTCACTGAACTGCTCTGGTCATTGCTAGACTCCGCTGAACATTCTCCTGATCATGCGAGCTGGCCCTTTGGGTAGCTCTTTGGCATTAGGCCCTGAAATCTTGATCTGGTTGGCATCATAGGCTTCAACATGGCAAAGGTGTGGGATGTTGAAGGTATTGTCCTCCTTGGTGGACACCTGGATTCATCTGGTTACCAATAGACCTTATGGATCTACGTTAAAATAGGGAATTACAAATAACAATTTTTCAAAATTATTTCGATTTTTATTCTGGAGGGAGACCCCACACCCCCATCTATTTATTATGAAAAACGTGAAAAAAACCCAGTAAAATCTGATTAAAAATATTCTGGATTTTCGGCCTCGTTGTTATGCAATTCGTTATTTCAAGGCGATACCAGACCTGATATGGCCCATCAAAGGCACTTGTTTGTCACTTGATACTAGTCATACCTGGGGACTTCGATACCTTCAGTATCTAAGACCATTCTGACCCTCTAACCGCTCTACTCCTAAACGATGTACATGCATTCAGTCACCACCAACTCATAAATGGTCCTACTACACTCTAGCTCTACTAACCCCCAAAGGACCGCAGTCTTCATTCTCCCACCATCATTCCTATAAAACGGACTGGCCACTCACTCATCTCTTAGCCCTCCTCGTCTTCTGGCTTCTACCACCCTAAACCTCAATTGTCTCTATTCAAACTTGTCAGACAAAAACTCAAAATAACCAATAAACTTCGAAGACAGGATGACCTCTAAATCAAAACCCCTCTGTCAGTCTCATGAACCCTCACATCTTCTAGATGACCTTAAGACCGACAGTTAAGGGACCGTAGACTAGATTGCCTCTGCCAAAAGAGTTTGCAAATGACCTGAATACAACAGACAATCGTTTTCAAATGATTTGCTCATTTTGAAACCAGAGTTCTATGGGAAAGTGGGCAAATGGAAGAAACGCAAGATTCTTATGGGCAAAGAAGACCTCAGGTCACATTGCTACACACACCCCAAATCAAGCCAAGCAAGAAGCTCCACCCCTCGAGGCTCAGGGAACAGGCAGCAAACAAATCTAAAGAGCGCCTCAAAATAGCGACAAACTTCCAAGCCCGGCAAGGACTTTCCCTTGCTTAAAAGCCAAGTGTCTCACTTACCCTGATCATTTGACAAATGCGCAACCTTTTCTCATACCACCATCACAGATTGATTGAAACTTGCCTAGATCAAACCGGCACTCAAGAAACGACCCCCCATTTTCAAAACTCAAGCGAATGTCAGGCTTGTTACACCCCTTCCAACCTTGGCAAAAGTCATTACATCAGTAGCCTCCAATAGCTCAATTTGCCACTCAAATGAACGGCGTAACCCTATTCCAAATGAACGAGAGGGCTTGGGGGAGGGCAATGGCTCATGGCAACTTGGCCCCCTTTCACACCGCCAGCCCTGGTCTGGTTTCATAATAATGAGTGCATCCAGTTGAATGAGTCCGCAGACAAGCACCCTCTAAGAGACGCTCTGTGTAATTGTGAGCATATACATTCTGCAGTATTAAATGGCTAGGCAACTTTAACGACGACACTACAGTGAACCTGCAGATCTTTTATTATACCTATGCTTCACCGCAGTGTATGCAAGCACCAACCTACATACACCACCAGATCTTCGCAATCTCACAACCTTGTGGTACCAAGATTCACCCTGAAAACAGCTGGAGGAGCTAGCTTCCCAGTCCAACCTGCCAAACGTTGGAACTCCACCCCCATCCCTCGCAGACAAGAACCCTCCTTCCTCACCTTAAAAGCCAGTATAAAAAACTGGTTGAGCAACAAACAGTAAAATAGTACCCTCTTGTTTATCCCCTACTGCTACTTATGACACTGTATTATGTCTCCGACTTTCTGACCCATCTGTAACCAGGGTCTCAATCCTTGCATATATTCTTGCCTAATGTACACCTCCATAACATGTATGTAACCACTAAGTTTCTCAAGCTCCCAGTTACCTTAGGGTTTGGCGCGCGATATAAATAATAAACAAATACAAATACAAATACATGACATGATTTATTTAACCAGCACTATTTACGTGACTGACATCTGAAGCAGCATGAAACTGAAAAGTGCACTAAATATATCGTTCTCCTGTAAATATAATGATCCTCTAACCTGTCGAGATATGTTGTCCTCTTTGGGAGACCGGCATTTCTAGGACACGCTACAAAGGGTGGCTAGAGGTATCTTTCAATCTCTAGTGAAGATTATCGATCCTTGAGGATCCCTATGCACATCCTTGTGGAAGAACTGAGTGAGGCTGAACAGGGAAACAAATGGGTTAATGGGTGGGTGATCCCTGTGGGAGATCTGTGCCAGAATAGGCATACCCTCCCTTCAATAGTGTATGCTGGGACAGCTTATTTAGCAGCTTGAGTCTTAGCATTATCAAGGAAAGGGATAGATGAGCAAGGCTGTGGGAAGATTCCCATCCTAATTTGTCTGTCTCTGACCATCATCAATTACCTGGCAACGTGTTGATCTTGGACCCCTTTAGAGGCTCTTCTGGTTCTAGATGCCAGGAGTTTTTCTCTTGCAAGGTTCCAAAGGTCTACCCAAATCATGCTTTCAAATGTCTGTTCCAGCATGGTTTGGGGTCCCCTGTGTGAGCGTTTTCAGGGGCTGAGCAGTATAGCCCTTACCATTCTCTTAGTAGGTCTGGCCTATGCAGGCAGGATTGGGAGATGTGAAGAAGGAAAACCCCTCATGGCGGAGGAGACGGCTGATATGCAGGTACGTTGCTAGATTTGTAAAAGATCCGGGGTTAGAGCCTATGCCATGGCAAGTTTAGACAACACATAACTATCATCTGAATGCATGCGCCACTTCGCACTTTTGAGCGTTAATATTGCATACTATAATGCTCATACTCGTTTGGATGTACTGCTAACCAGTAGCTGTACTTCCACTTCAAAGTGTGAACATTCATCCAATACTGCTACGTAATACTGTGTGGAGGTTATATAAAACAAAGAAAAGCCTTTGGACAGGACAGCCAAAGAATTGCTGTGGAATGAGAAATTGTATTTTAGCAGCAGCTGGAGAGCTACCTGTCTGCCACATTAGCCATACAGTCGCTTACTGCTGGTTGTTGGGCTGACAAACTGACAGGGGTTAGATAGTGGCCTTAAAAAGTGGTGGGACATAATTAATTTAATCATACAATGTAGCGAGCAAGTGCAGTGCGCGAGCCTGAACTTGACATGGGCGGTACAGAGGTTTGGGATCCCGCCCTGTGAGACATTTTTTGAACACTCCCTGTCAAAATCACACATATTTCAGCACGATTTTCCAAAAATAACCAGAAAAGTTCACATGTTTCTTGGGGCAACATACTATGGGATAGAAAATGTAATTTTAGTGGTTAAATCTATGGTAGACCCTTAAGCTACCTATGCTAAACAGCTCCTTTACCACACACAATGCCATGATCAGCAATACTCAACAAAGAGTGCACCACTGCATGTATGTTCCATGCTCTTACTGCAGTCCTCAACATACCCTAATTAAGAACATAAGGAGGCACTAAAAGGACTATGTTATATATCAGGACATCCAGACGCACCCAGAGGAAGTCAAGGTCAAACTCCAAGAAGGCACTCAACAGGTTCTGCAGCTTCCATTCAAAATTGCACACTTAACGTCTGTGACTGGCAGAACACATGAACAGATCATGCAGCCCATTGGACAATGCCATCAGATTGAGCATTTCAAACAGTACAGTCAGTACCTGTCTGTGCTGAAGGCCCATGCTGAAGAATCCACAGTCCCAGCAAACAACAATGGACCACAGGTTTCCCCAGCTCCACCTGCTTCCAGCTTCGGCAAGGTCCAAGTCCAGTCCTATATGCTACCATAGCAGTGCATCCACATTTCACTGAATCAGAAGGTGTTTTTGGGAATCATTTGGCTGTAAAACCCAAAGCCTGATCAGTAGTTCCACCTTTGGTCGGACCAAGACATTTGTTTCCCCAAAATAGGGAACCCATTCCACAGACGTGCCAATGTTGTTTAGAACACATTCAACCCCATCACGTGGGGACGTCCCCATCAGACTTCTACCCACGTCATCACTTGCAGCTTGGCTACCATGGCATAAGGAGCTCACGCTGATAAGAAAGTCTTCCAAGCAGTACCCTTTCAAGCCAGAATCATGGCAAGGACAGAACGCTTGCCCCACAACCACGGAGGTAACTCCACAGGTGCAGGGATGGGTATCATTCGTAATGGAAGTAATCCAACAAGGTACTGGCCCCCTCTTCTCCTGCTGCCCCGCTACACTGTCCAAATTGCACCCAGCACTGGGGCACCCTGAGGCGATGCCAGTACTCTATTCAATCCTGGGAAGACACAGCAATCACAGATGGGCAGCTAGCAAACTTTAGCACTGCGCTGCCAGAGCCTGTATGTTCTTTCCTAATTGCTGGGAACAATATTGGGACCAATTACATCACACTGATTACCTAACCATCCACAGGGAAGAGTGGGTTAGCATTGCTGTGGACCCAGGCCTCTCTGCTGCCTTTGCACTCGAACCAGGATCCTGCTCACTGTAGGTGGAGGATCCCCTCTGGGTACCAGACAAACTTCGTGGAGTGGAAGAGCGGAACTAAGGACTAACGTGTTCCTGGAGACCTTGGATTGGCTCTCTCAGCAACCCAGACGTATAGAAGCAGCTGGAACCCTATTGTTTTGACTTGAGACATCTTCGAGCCAGTTTTACTTTGCATGACTCACTTCAAGCCACTAAAGAACCGGTTGTTCTGCTTTGACCACTACGCATTTAGAACCGCTTACCCGATCTTTTAGCCATCCAGGCGCCTGCTCAACCCATTGCAGGAGACCACCTCAACTCAACCCGATTGTCAGCTCGACTCCGTGGAAGCAACTGACTCGAATGTCGACACGACCTGTTGAAAGCCACTGACTCACCATCCAAAAGGCCAACTCGAATCAGATGAAGCTTCATTTCACGACCATCTCAAACCATTGGAAGCCACTGACATGAACATCTTGAATGCAGACTCGATCTAATGGGAGCCCATGCCGCTAAGCGACACTATTTCCAACACACCATTGGAATGTACAACTCAACTGTCTGAACAAGCACTAGATTGCAGCAAAGCACCTAGAAGCCGTTCTCCATGTTGAGCCCCAAAACAATATTAAAAAAAGTATTTAGAGAGGCTCTGACCCGTGGACAACCTTAAAGGACCATAGTGACTTACTTTGATGCCTCCCTTTTTGTCTTATATAGGCATATTCTTTAACCTTGACATTGCTTCCCAAATCTTTTTCATGCACACCCTGCTTATCAACCCAGAGTGCCCTTTCTTCTCAAAGTCTGCTTTCTTGGTTTTTCCTTTACAGGGGTGGGTCTTTAGTGATTTTAATTAGTTGTGTCGATGGATTGTTTTATTAAAGTCTGTATTTTATAGAGCGCTTATTGGGTATCTTTTTAATATTGGTCTGACCATACTATTGTTTGTGTTGCAACTGTATCAGTGCTCTATCAGCTCACACCGCTTATGAAGATATAGCCTGCCCTCGGCCCACGTTACCAAAAGAAGCAAAGGAGGAATACTTGTTGAGCTCTGCCCGTTTCATCCTTATGATTTGTATCACTTCTGATTTAGTATTAGCGTGGTGCTGTTCTGCTACAAAGTAGCAGTCATTTCATCACAGTGATTACTGCATTCGGTATTCTGAGGAGTCCACATTTATGGTGATGCCAAACACGCAGCACTTACAGAATACCTCATGTCCTTTTTTAGAAAAAGAACATAAAAGATGTTTTTCCATCCCGTTTTGGCGGTAGGGAATGCATATCAGACTGCACTGAGCTTCCAGCTCGGAATGAACAAACGTTCAGAAGGGTTAGTAAAGACCCTTCTGTGCAATGCATGACACTTCAATGATCATGCAAGTAAAGGGATGCTGCACGGTTGGGAGAAAATGCATTTAAAGACACCCACATTGATTACAGCACATTTTTACCTCCAACTTTTGGGTACTGGCATAATTCTAGGGTATTTATGAGTAATATCCCTATCTATAATCATGCAGTAAATACTGCATGCATCTTTTTTACTTGAATGCCATATACACATTTCACATGTGATATCCTCTGTATTGTACCAAAATGTCGCCCTCATTTGTGCGCCCCCGCAGTCACTGCGACTTTGGATGTGCACAAAATGAGGGCGACATTTACTGCGCCCAAGCAGAGCCGGGCTTGCAGGGGGGCCCCCGCTCTACCTGGGCGCAGTAACAGGGGTCGGGGGTTTCCAGGGGTGTCCCCTGCTTACCATTTCGGAAAAAAAAAGAAAAGCACCCTGCGGCTTCAGCTCCAACCCACGTTAGTGGGAGGAGCTGACAATTCAAGGATAGCAGAGTGCGGGCAGCACACTTCTGTGTGTGCCACCCTAAAGGTAAGTGGAGTGGCAGGTTGGGAGGGGTAATGCAGGCCAGGGGAAGCGAAGTGGGCACAGTGATCTATATGATCACTGCGCCGCGCCGTAACTGGCATCGGCATTTTCGGCCGTCGCAGTTACGGGCGGCGCAGTGATCACATAAATCCATATCCTCTTATGGGCTGCCAGTAAAATCATATGCTGGTGAGATAGCTCTGTGCGTTTAGTGCTCATGATGTAATCTGTGTGTGATCTGCAGGTCGCAGGTTTGAATCCGAGCAATGCCAACTTAGCCTTTCATGCTTCCGAGGTTGATATATGAGTACCAAATTCGATTGGGTGATATTGTATGCAAATATGTTCTATGCAAAGCACTTTGTTGAAAGCACTATATAAAAAAAATCATTATCATGTGAAATTTCACCCATGTTTTTTTCATTACTGCCAAACCCATACTGGCACATGTGTTAGCGTTCTTTGTTGCTGGTCAGGCCTAAGGTACACAAAAACTCAAAACTGGACATCGAAGGCGTTGTGGTGAATGTCAGGCCTTGCATTGACATGAAAGACGTGAGTTAGGAGTTTGTGCTGACTATCAGGCCTTGAACCACAACCACCATCCTTCTGGTGAATAAGGAATGCTCCCAGAAATAGGCCACCAGTTACTACAAACAGGTTTTGGGCAGTTTCTGAAGGCCTTCCAGGCACTATCTGCAAAGCATGGTAAATAATATTGGCAATTAACACATATTGGGCCTGATTTATGAAGCATTTTTCAATGGGATTGCAACATTTTAAAACACTTTTGTAAATCAGGCCCTTTGCATTGCAGTGCCCATGAGCTATGCCCTGTGCACGAGGCGGACTTCATTTACACCTCCCTCCATGGGAATGGTGCAATTGCACCGGGTCGGTGATGGAAGGGACAATCCGGTCACAATTTCCACATGTTTGCAGGCTCCCATCCACTCGGAAGCATCATGCATTGCGACATGCAGCGTTACCACTCGTGTGTAGCGCAAGTGAATGTGTGTGGTAAAATTTCCACATTACAGAGAGAACGTGTGCATTTGGAAAGTCTCCCTGCAAAGCAGCTGTGACTGGAGGATGAGGGCTTGCGTTTCAGGGCTCTATGCAGCCCACCATGCCTCACACCCACGATGAAGACATCACCAGACAGCCTGGAGGCTGGGGATAACAAATAGAGAATTTTGTCTCTCACAGCTTCATGGTCTGGATCGGGGTTCGTGGGTAGCCTTTTGGTTTTAGCCTCTGAGCTTCTATCTGGGGCTACAACCAAAAGACACAAGGCTATAGCCCCGCCTCTATTAATATGTCTTTACTGATTAGCATGACACTACCCTGGCTATCAACAATACCAAACTCCTCGAACAGACTTTGGGGTACATTTACCAGCCCGAGCAGAAATTCCCTTCATCACAAAACCGCATTTCAGCATTCACCCAAGAATAGCTGCATTTTGTTCTCCCTCACGTGTATCCAGAGAAAATAACCTGAATTCAGAATGGCTCTACATTGCTGTTCTGTCATTTAAAGATTCAAGGCAGCACAAGAAAATGAACTACATTAAAGACGGCCTCGCACTTGTTCCTCCTTTCATTTTAAACATCACACAGTTTTACTCCATTAAAACACAGCCCTGCATGTGTATGTCATTTGAAGGCCATAAAATAAGGCAATCCCTCGCAGAACAGCATTGTTTTCCTTAATAAAGTCCATGAAGAGCAAAGAATTCTGTTTCAGTCCATATGGCTAGGATTTACTTTTGAAATGAACCAGCAAATTACTTAAAAGGAAAACTATAATGTGGCTCTCTCTATTTCCTTGTGTCAATTACCAAGAAACTATTTTCAGCATATCTATGTGTCCAGAAACTGACCATATCTTTAAAAGCCTTTCAGAAAGTTAATGCAAAGGAAACTGTGTGCGTCAGAAACCACATTTTGTGAATTAACATGAGAGAAAAAGAACATGTGTAAATCTGCTTTTACAAAGCAGGAAAATTACATGTTGAAAACTAAATGTGAAATAATACTGTGCCTTGCACAGAAACACAAGTGTATATGTGGGTAGAGGTGGTGCAAATTTATGTATATTATGCTCTTTTTCCCCAAAAAGACCAATCAGCCTGGCTGAGGCCCAGGAATTCCTGTCAAATCAGTTGGGAAGAAAGGTTAATTGATCCTGCAAGGGCATGTGCTCTGTTCTTATGGGGCTGACAATGTGATAATTATAGGTTCTACCAGACTGCCAGGCCGAACTGCTCCCAAGGACAAAGGAAGGGGGTGAAGCCCTGTGTTTTGCCTAAGAGTTGTGATTTCCTCTTCATTCATTCCCAGCATCCACTGGATGCGTTCAAAGGGGAGTCATGGAAACCCTTTGTTCAGGCTGACATAGGAGGAAGACAGTTCGGCTGGGGGAGTGGAAGAACTGCCCACACAAAGGACTAATCTGGCCCATTGATTTTAAAACCTGTTGTACATTAAGACATTTTGCCCAGCGCCCTAAATAAGCAAGAATTCAATAGTATGCTAGTATTTTGTGGGATTATTGGTCAAGCACAATGATACCATGTGTATCTTTCTGGCACTTGGTGAACTAAAATGGCAGGAAAAATGCATTTCTGGGTGAAGCATAAATGGCACACACATTAAACTTGGGGAGAATATGCCAAATACTAGTATGCATATGTGTAGCCATTTGCAGAATTTTAGATATTATGGGGGTAATTCATAGAATTCGGCGCACAAGTGGTGCACGCGGCTGGCACACAGTGTGCGCGTACGGCAGTCTGCGCCAGCCGCATGCGCCAAAACTCATTTCAGCGCACAGCGTATTCATGGATTTCAACATCCATAAGCAGCCGTGGCACAGAGTGGCACAGCAACCCTGCAGCGGCGCCAGTTACGCCCCCAACCCCGCCCCGTGCTCCATGACCAGCGTACAAATCCAGTACAAGGCGCAAAGGCCAGTGGACCAGCATACAGCCCCCAACCCCGAAAACGCGTGTAAAACTCCCCGCGCACCCCTCTGAATACACTTACCCCGCTCACGCCAGGTAAATAGCGTAGAAAAAGCACCCACGGTGGCGTGGGCTGCCTGTGGTGCATGCGCAGGGTGGATGGGGTGCCTGCGTGTATTCGGGGGGTGCGTGTGAAGTATCACACGTGATAGGCCTTGTGCAAGTGGGGTACGTGTATTCCAGGGGTGTGCGTCACGTTTTACACGGGATACGCCTTGGCAGAGCGGGATACATGTATTCTAGGGGTGCGCGGGATGTTTTACACATGATCGGCCTTGGCCGAGCGGGATATGTGTATTCATAGGGGTGCGCATGGAGTTTTACAAGCGATAGGCCTTGGCCGAGCGGGGTATGTGTATTCAGAGGGGTGCGCGGGACATTTTACATGCGATATGCCATGGCCGAGCAGGGTACATGTATTCAGAGGGGTGCACGTGGAGTTTTATACGCGATAGGCCTTGGCCGAGCGGGGTACGTGTATTCAGAGGGGTGCGCGGGACGTTTTACACGCGATAGGCCTTGGCCAAGCGGGGTACGTGTATTCTGAGGGGTGCGCGGGAGTTATACATGCGTTTTTGCTGCCGCGGGAGGGGTACGTGTATTCTGAGGGGTGCGCGGGGAGTTATACATGCATTTTTGCTGCCGCGGGAGGGGTACGTGTATTCTGAGGGGTGCATGGGGAGTTTTACACGCATTTTCGCTGCTGCGGGAGGGGTATGTGTATTCTGAGGGGTGCGCGGGTAGTTTTACATGCGTTTTCACCGCTGCAGGAGGGGTACGTGTATTCTGAGGGGTGCGTGGGGAGTTTTACATGCGTTTTTGCTGCCGTGGGAAGGGTACGTGTATTCTGAGGGGTGCGCGGGGAGTTTAACACTCATTTTTGCAGCTGCGGGAGGGGTACGTGTATTCTGAGGGGTATGCAGGGTGTTTTACACACGTTTTCGCCGCTGTGGGGAGGGTACGTGTATTCAGCAGGCAGCCCACATGTCACCATGCACAAGTGAGCACCGACACATGACCCCCTACATCCCTCCCACCCAGCAGTGACAGGCACCTGCCAGCAGGCCCCGCTCATGTCCCCCCACCCACCCAGCAGTGACAGGCACCTGCCAGCAGGCCCCGACTCATGTCCCCCCCAACACGTCATCACGATCCACAATCATGGGCCTTATGGCCACCCAAATCACACCCCATGCCACCCCAGTCCAAACACACAACCAAGTATTACATCCACCCCACATTGAAATCCCCATCACATGATACATCCGAAATGGCTAGTATGCACATCAACACATTTCCGCCACACACACACAATGAATGCATGTGATTCAGAAAACACACATCGTGACATGCATGAAACCAAAGAGAGAATACCACACATTGAAGTATGAAATAAAAATGTATTAAACACAAAAGCAAGGGAATGAAATGAAACACACAATAATAGAAATAATGAATAAAAAGCTGCATGTCCAAAATATAAAATAAAAATGTTTGAAAGCAGAATCCAAATCAATCCAAAAGCACATGGGTCCAAAGTGTCTTTCCGTCAAAACAAATCCAAAGTGAAAAAATAAGACAAAACCATTGATCCATGAAAAAAAAAATAAGAACTGAAATCCAGTGTTAAACTATATACAAAGTACAAATCCAGGGTCCATGAGGCCAACCATAGAAAGGAAACCTACAAAAACCCTACCTAATGAACAACTATATACAAAAAGGTGGGGCATAGTCCAAGCGCCCTAAAAGAAATAAAAACAGAAAGGAAACCTAACACTAATTAACTATATACAAGGGCGGCGGGCAAGTCCCACGGCTCACTCTGTGATGTCCCGGGCCAGGGCATCATCGAACTCCATGTCTATGTCCCAGAGGCGGGCCTCTCCCCTGGCCCCGAGGTCTCGCAGAGATGCAGTCATGGCCTGTTCTAACTCCCTGCGAGTTGCCTCGAGGCACACAGCCTGCCTCAACGCCCTGCGCATGGAGAACTCCGCCCTGACCATAGTGAGCCATTCCTCTTCCGCTCGCCGCCGGTTCGCATCTATCCGCTGGCTCAACTGCTGCCACACGGAAGACACTCCCATTCCAGGGTCCTCCTGCCCTCCGGCCGATGCCTGCCCCTCTGATGTTGATTGCCCCGAGCCATCATCGCTCCCACCTTGAGCCTGCTGCTGCTGTCCATGTGCCCTGCCCGATGATGCGGCACATCCTCCATCTGCTGGTCTCCAGTTGGTGGGGTGTTCACCCCTGCTGGACCTCCGACTCCCGACTGTGGCAGGAATGTGATCTCCACCAAGCTGGCTGCATTGGTCGGGCCAGGTCCACAGGGGGCCCTGGTGGAATCTGGGCCGGAAGACGGCAGGGAGAACGACTGGTGCATAGTCTCCACAGAGGAGAGGGCCGCTAGACTGCCCGACACATGTAGGAACCTCCCACCAGGGCCCCTCCCAACTGTGCCACGTTACCACGCAGCTCTTTGTGATGGCGTGCGTGGTCCCCCCAGGAAGCACGCACGTCATCACGAATGACATGTGTGCACAACGTGACACCAATCAGGACGGAGCCCATACGGTCATGGGTCTCCTCGTCCGCAGGTAGTGGAGTGCCAGATGACGTGGGCCTCCCCCCTACCTGCGGATGGGCTTTGGACGGGGCATCCCTGCTGGTGCATGGTGGTGCAGTCACAGGGTCAGGGACAGTGACATGCATAGGCCCCTCTGCGGAGACCTGTGCTGCCTCCTGCCCCTGGCCCTGGACTGCACCACTTGCACCAGTGGTACCACCCCCACCAGGCCCCATGTGTGGCTCAGTAGCGGTCTCCTCCTCCTCTGTGTAGACCAGCAACCTGGATGGCTCTGCACCATCTTCTGCCATCGCAAGCCCCTGTGGGGGCTCACCCAGCCCTTCCGCTGCAGCCGTAGTGGCAGACGCGGCACCAGTCCCCTCGCTCCCGGATGATGGTAATTCCTGGGAGGGTGGCTGGGCCTTGAGTCGCCGGCTGGTGGAGGCATCCCTGCCGCTTTGCTCCACAGCGCCGTCTCTGCCCTCTTCTTTACTCGATGCTGTCTAGAGGGAGACATAGAAAACAAGCATCAGGGTACTGTACAATAGTCCCCTAGACAGGAAGCAATAGCACATGAGTGGCACTGTCAAACGTCACTTCCATCCTGTCCCTCCACAACACATGGGTCAATGCAGGCAACACACATGCAGAAACAGGCATAGCGCATGCAATCAACATTAGCATCCATGTACGAGGGTCTCTATTGACATAAATGTTGTCTTCAAACTCACATGCATCATGGGTCATACTGGTCCCATGCACATACATCACCGGAGGCTCATGCATCTGGCCTCGTACACCACAGACACAGTGGATACAAGGATGACTAGACTGCATCAGTGAATCAACACATCGTCACGGACATGTGTCATGCATCCATGGCGTTTCAAAGTCACACACACGCTACTGAGACACACAGGCATGTACACCATACATGTCCATGACAGCAGCACCCATCTTTCACACCCCATCCATGTCCAAGAACAGAGACAGGCATGCATTCATGTGTGCATTCCGCATGCTGCTCCCCATGTTGCATTGTAACACATGCACCATCCATGTGGTTCAGGCATGACTGGTCTCACATGCAGCACCATGATGTCCCTGCACACACACATCCATACATGGCCTATGTCACACATACAGGCAAGTAGCTGACTACCAGCACACTGCAACATGCCCTGTTTCACACAGCAATGCATGGCCACTTACCGCTCAACTCCAGACGGGTCTGCCTCTGAAGGATCTGGACATGGAGCGCTGGGTTTATGCGTTCCAGGACCCTTGTCTGGATGTTGGTCAGGCTGACCCGGCACCCCTCTGCATCCTCTGCCTTCAAGAAGCGCCGGGCCTTGCTGAGGGTCCTGGATCTGAAGTCCTCCCAGCGCTTCCGGACGTGTTTGAGGTCGCAGGTTGCCACCCCCTCCGCGTTGATGGCAACCACTATGTCCTCCTAGATCCTCTCGCATCCTTCCTTGTCGGCGCGTGATGGTATGAAGAGGGCATCATAATGCCCCAGAACTTGCTCCACCAGGATACCAACTTCGTTATTGCTGAAGCTGGTAGCCCTCTGCCTCTCTGGCTGGGGGTCGCCAGTGGTCTCAGATGGTGTTTGCCTCGACATGGCGACCCCTGAGGCAGGTGTGGGTGGGCAACTGGGTCCTGGGGCTGGGCTGTGGAGCCATGGTATACCAGTCAGGAGTCTTCTGTTCCAGCAGGGGTGGACACAGCAACTAGACCCCTGCAGATGGCTGACGTGCAGGCACCAAATAGCAGGGCACGTGGGCAGTAGGCAGGCAGGCAGCAGCAGATGGCAGGTGGGAGCGTGCTCAGGACTCTGGGGGCAGGAAAATGGCCTTCTGGGCAGGAGCGTGGCCTTCCGTGTGTCGCAGCTTGATACGGAGTGAGTTGGCACGTGAAAAAACTGCACATCAGCGTGTAATTCGAGGAAAGGCCCTTAGCGTGTAAGCGCGTCTGTGACGTTACGCGCACTGGGGTTTCCCTCGTGACGGGTGCATAGTGATTCAGCATGTGAAAAAACAGCACGTCCGCGTGTTAATGAGTGTAATCCGAGAAAAGGGCCTGAGCGCGTAAGTGACGTAACACGCACAGGCGTTTCCCTGGCACGGGTTGAGGGTCCCACGTGGGTTTCCATCGCTCTGTGAGTGATTTTCGTTGAATCTGGTGCATGTGTTTTCCAGGCGTTGGGGTTCACATGCGATTACTTCACAGGGGGTGAGTGTTGGCTACACATTCTTCTTCTACACGCAAGGCAGACGGTAAGTCGCACATGCTATTTTTCACACTGGGGGTGTCCATGTTTGTCGTATAGCCCTTTTTTCACGGGCATACTAGCCTGCGTGTTGATTGCTTATGTATTTTTGGGGCTCCTGGCTGCCACAGCGTACTGTGTGTGTTTTTTTACACACACGTAGGCAACAGGGGTCGCTTATCTCTTTTTCTTGCTTTCCGGGCATGCCTGTGCGTTGTGTGACACGTCATTTGTCCTAGGGGGCCACTGAATGGGACATTCATCGTTGCTGTATATACGTGTTTTTTGTTTGTGCACACTTTTGTAATGCGCAGGGATGCTGCCGTCTGCCTTCGTGTGGTGGACGTGTTTAGGCCTGTGCGTGTCTTTGGCCATGCGCAGGTTTGCCCTATTCGATTCCATGAATACGTGTGGTTCGCCTGCGTGTGCACGTTCTGTGTACTTCCCAGCAGTACATCCCCAGTTATGCCCTTATTTTCACGCGTTGTTCCCCATTCTGCGCATTACGCCCATGTTCTGCCCCCTTTTTGGTGTGTGCGCTAACGTTGTGCGCTTTCGCTGTGCGCCTCGCACACGTCGTTCTGGATGTTGCAATGACGTGTGCAATGACGTGTGCGCCCATGTGCGCCATGCACGGATTTGGCGCACATCCAGAGGAAAACACGCGCAGGGCCTTCCATGAATCGAATTGGCATTCCAAATGGCTAATATGGGATCTGCATATCTGCTTTTTATGATGGTAACTAGTGTAAATATGAAGTTTTGTTCCTTAACTCATTTTTGTAAAAAATAGGCTTGTGAGAAAAAGGAAGCAATAAAATGAACACACATAAGGTGATGTCACTTCCCTTGAACCAATCAGTCCAGGGGGAGGTGGGAGGACCGATAGGCTGGCCTATCCTAGAATAGGACTAATTCCAGGGTACTTCCCCCATATTGTAAAATTCTATGATGCCACTCTGGCCATATAAGCAGGCGACAGAGAGACACAAAACATTCAACATTCAACATTCAATATTCAATATTCAACATTCAAGATTCCAAGACTACAAAACCAAATCCAGAGGCAGCTGATCCCATCCAGGCAGGACCATCCAGATCCAGGCAGAACCACCCATCTAGATCCAGGCATACCCAATAATCCAAGGAGAAAAGAGGAGAGGCAGCTGATCCCCTTTAGGAGAATCCAGTGACCAGACACTTTGCCAAGCTGACCCATCCCGCAGTCCACAGTGACCAGACTTTGCCCAGCTGACCCATCCCACTGTCCACAGTGACCAGACCTTGCCCAGCTGTGCCCATCCAGGAGAGCCCAGCAGTCCCAGTGAACATATCTCTTGACCCCACTGCCCAGTGACCAGATCCTTGGCCCACTGTCCAGAGACCTTGCTGGCTTTCCAAATTACCAAACTCAAGTGTACTTTGTAAGTATCACATCACCCAGTACCCAAAAACTGCATATCCCGCTCTTTTACGGTTGCATCATTTTCAAATCCTATAACAAACCCATTAAAAATCCCACTCATATCCCGAATTGCCAGTATCCTCTGTTCACCCTTTTCCCTAGAAGAATCTGTGTTAGTCTACCTCTGTTAGCATATTTCTTTTCTATTTGTTTCAGTTATCTGTGTAAATCCTTAGTACCATTTTGAGATACATTTATGAATTCCCCTATAAGTAGGTACGTAGTGCAAGCTGGTTAAAATTCAAAATTAACCCCCTTGCATGCAGTGTCTTTCCTTAAGAATATGTTCATTAAAATATAGTCTCAGTAGAATTATTCACTGTGCAACCAAAACCGAATTTGCCTGTGTGTTTTGGCTTTCTTTAAAAATCTGATTTGCACTTTCTTTAGAAAAACCTACACTATTATCCTATAAAGAGTCATCCCTTCCCCCCAGTATCCTATCCGTTCTGTGCCTTTGTTCCCATCCCAAAAACCGATTTCCGATTTTGACTACTAAACCTTTTTCTTTAGCTGTTTGCCAGTTTAAAGCCTGTGTGAAATAAGAAATTGCAATCCTGCCGCATGTCTTTTCCCTTGCATTGTTTTCCTCCCAAAATTGATTTTCTCACCTGTGTTCACATTGCGTTAGTGTCCTTCTCAGTAGCTTGAAACCTTCCTTGTCTCTTTAGTGCAGCCAGACAAATGTCTGTCCTAGCTATCCTACCGCAAGTGTAAACTGATCTATAAGTAACCAGTTAAATCTGAGTATGCCATTTTGCTCATTTTTGGGGTTTTCATTTGTTCATTTGTTTCTGGCCTCCCATTCTGGGGTGGTGGGCTGAATTGTCAATCTGATTTTTACCCTCTTCTTTCTGACTCCTTGCCACTGCTTTCTATCCACACAGAAGTTATTCAGTAGGTGTTTAGGGGGAAGTGTTGCAGGGGGAGTGTGTAACCTATGTGCCATCTGTGATTGTGAAGAAAAGTGATTTTGTTTCCATTTCTATTAGAGGTGTATGTATTTAGTGTTTGAAGTTGAATTAACTGTGTTATAATGTTTTGCATTTGTATTGCCATACCGTGGTGGCTGCTGCCCTAATTTTGTATTGCACTGATTTTTCATTTGAATTCACAAAATGAATAAATATTTCATTGTTACACACCGGCCTGGTTCATGTCCATTGCGACACAGAGTATTTGTGAAGGTGGTTGTGAGACGGGTCAGGTGCCTTCTCAAGAAAGAACCCATGGTTCAAATAAAAATAAAAGGTGTTTTTATTGGGCGCCACCTTCAGTGTCAGTGGAAGAAGTCCCTGGCTGGAGTGTGCCGTGTCATAAAATCTGTTACACGTCTGCAGCTACACTGCCACTTATCACTGGACCAGGTTCATCACAGTGCAAGGGGATTAACTAAGGGTGTGGTGCCACTGCCATGAGTCTGAAAACAGGGAGAAGAACACTGTTTGCCTAGAGGAATCAGAGGGACGCTGTCAGTATCCTGAATAGAAACTACCACGATTAATTTTAAAGGTTCATGTTCTCAGAAAACAAATCAGTATTTTTAAAAGGTTTTAAAGAAAAAAATGAAAGGTTGGCCAGGGAGAATGGTAAATGGTTATGGGGGCATGTAGGCTAGGACTGGAAGGGAGAAACACATGTTTCGGAACCTGCAGTGGGATACTGCAAATCGGGATGATGTAGGTCGAGACTTGTAGGTGGAATGCGACCAAACCACCTTAAACAAGTTACGACCTTAAAGATCAGGAGGATGAGATCCACACGGGGAAGGAGGGGGGAAGAGGATAGGCTACTAGAGCCTGGGAACTCAGAATACTGTAGAGGATGAATTAAGAAGATCCCTACAGCAAATGTCTCCATCTCCTATTCATTCCCAGAGTATCTACTCTGTTCATGACATGATATGTATGGCCCTAGCCATGGGACCATAAAAACTCCTACATCGATCCTCATCATACAGTCTTTATCCTCCTATTCTGTAACAAGACTCCAAATGGCTTAATACTTGCTGTGAATACATAGATGCTACTTCAGGCATTATCAGAGTCCTCCAAAGGGTGTTTACATGCCCACGTCTCTGAGCCAAAGCAATCCGGATTTCGATTACAGTATGTCACAGAAAAGGCCATGGTGACAGTAGCCAATGACGTTCATCAAATTATCGACTTCAACGGTTGTGTACTAATGATCCAGCTTGACCTCTTTACTGCAGTCACACCACTTTACTACCAATGCCTACTTTATAATCTCATGTTTGTGGCCAATGTTGCACCTTCAGATCTAAGCTGGTTCAAATCGTGTCTATCCACCGTACTTCAAAGTATGTCATGGCACCTTCACCGCACCTAAGCAAAACAAAAGAGGTGATGGCTGGAAGGTTTAGAATTAATCTTCACCTCTGGCATCGCACTGGGCAACCCTCAAGACCAGCGTGGACGGGTTTGCCCAGACGTGGGCCCTGTGCCTACTGGGCATAGAGACCCAAGCTACTCCTCACTGATGATGCCCAATGAGGCCAAAACATGCCTGGGGATGCTTGTAGTCTCGTGCAGAAGGGATGTGACTTATCAGTTTGGACTGGACTGCCCCTTTGGTGGTGGGGCCAAGCCTGATTTGCATATGGTTTTTTCCCTTTCTGGAATGGCTTGGCAAGTCGATGAACGATGATCTGGAGGGTTGCCTAGAGCAATACCAGAGGTTAAGATTAATTCTAAACCTGCCATCCATCACCTCTTTTGTTTTAGCTTCCCTGCACCTCCCATTGTATCTGCCTGAGTAGTCCTACAAGGCTCTAAATATTCACTGGCACTCTCTATGTTTTCTCACATACAGTTGCATTATATTGTGTTTCTTCATTTTTACTTGCACTGTAACTTAACAATTTCACTGCACAGCATTCCACTCACAGGTCCTGCTACTCCAGTCCACCTCTGCATGAACACAAATGCATGCTTCCATGTGCTTCTCCTTGTAAGGTAATACAGTTCTGGGTAGGTGATCTGGGCATACTAGAATGGAGTTGGCATCTAGAACAGTCACTGCCCACAGGAGAGTTGTAATTAGACATACAAGGATGGACATTAAAATATGATATTGCATTGGCCAATAGAGTTATGTACTGGCACGTGAGGCTGCGGCTGGACAGGTGAGGATTTACTTGATTATACCTGGAAATATTAGCCTGTGCTTGGAAAGATGAGGCTGACAATATAAAGGGCATTACGAGTGCATAGGACGCGGCTCCTTGCTTGGGCATGTGAGACTGTATCTCAGCACATAATAGCGGTGCTTACTCAAGCATCAGGAAGTCTCCCATTAGACAAACTTTGCGATCATATTAAGACTCCCTGCTGACGTTCCCTCACTTCTGCTTCAGAAAAATACGCAGGTATTGGCTTTGATGCCTGGGCCCCCTTGATTGGTAATGCTCTTCCTCCACTACTCAGGTCAATTCCACCCTCAGCACAATTTAAAAAATGCCTTAAGACATTTCTCTTCGATCAGGGCATAGATTTATTTTCTTGATTATATTCCAATATTCTACTTTTCTGTTCTTTGTTGTTAGTCTTGTCAGCGCCCTGAGGCCTGCGGGTGTGAGACGCTATATACAAAATGTATAGAATAGAATAGAAAGCTGGCTGCCCTTAGTGTAAATAAGACTTTCCCAGTCATAGGACACTGGGCCTTGGGGATCTAGATTGGCATGTAAAACCTGGGCATTATAATGTTGTACCCAGTTTTATGAGGCTGTGCCCACGAATGTGAGCGTGTGTCTGGGTATGTGCAAGGCGGCAGAGTACGCTGCAGAAAACGACAGAAAATATTCCAGAACATGTTTAAACCATTCAAAGTTCTCGCCATACAAAATGCTCTTGAAATAATTGTAAAAATCCCAAAATAACACTGAAAGAAGCTAAATATACCCTTATCGTGCAGAAATGAAGAGAACTCTAATGATCCACTTTTGTGAAATTAAAACCGGGACTGGACTACCCTTTCCAGAATGGAATGGATAATGTTGGCATGTATGTCATTAGCAAAAACTAAAAGCATTCCCAGGCTCCATCGGAGGGCTCAGAAAACGTTTCCCGTTGCCTCGTCGTATGCGCCTATGGCAGTGCGCTTTCACAAAAAAACACAGACAATGAGGCCCATGCTACACCACACCTGTTAGCGTCAGCACAGAGGTTCTAGGGATCCTTGTTTCGTCCTTCAGATGGACACGGGCCCGATTCACAGAGCGTTTTCCAATGGGATTGCGCCATTACAAAACGCTTCTGTGAATGTTGTGCTCTGCATGCGTCGCCTCACCTTCTCGGTAGTGCACAGGTAACTCCCCCAGTGCTCGATTGCCTCTTTGTATACTTTCTTCATAGAAAACACATGCAATAGTGATGTTGAAACACATTGTGTATAGGCGCTATACAAATAAACAATCAATTAAATTCAATGTATCTAGTTGCATGGGAACACCCATAAAAATTAGAGAGCCTCCCGCCCCATCTTCCAATGTGGACCCACACATTTAGCAGCCATGTACTGATATTGATGTCCGCGGACCCCAGGCTTGTTGCATGTCACCCCTTCTCTGGGATATGGTTCCTTCCAGTGGGGGTGTCATGGTCACATGGGCTAACCATGTGACCATGTAAATAAAAGGGTCGAGCCATTTCTGGCTCGTCAGTCGATGCAAACCTGACTCCGGTGTCATTCCTTGGTGCACCCTGCTGGTGCAGCACCGCATGCAGTAGGCCCACAGAAGGGGCCCTGCACGAGGTCAGCGCCCCTGCTGGGCAACGCCGTCCTCCGTCAATGGTGCAGCCATGTGATCATGGCTGAGGTTGCAACCCCGGCCTGGGTGCCCCAGAGCTGGGGCTGCTGTGAGCTGGGTGCCCCCAGCCACGTGGGCTGCTCTGGTGATCCGGGGTCCAATTGGTGTGCAGCTCCGGTGCCCCGGAGACCAGGACGCCCACTGCGGTCCGTCTCAAGAGAAATGTGTCATCCGGTGACTCGGAGGCTGGAGGGTGCTCCCTCTGGTCCGCCTGCTGCCTGAAGGTCAAGCGGGTGGAGGCCTGGTGACCCAGGCACCCCCAACAATGCACCCCCAACAAGGCTAAACGATGTGCGTAGGGGCCTATATTCCAATGTTGGGCATTAAAATAACCTATCATCTGCTGTGGGCGGTTTATAAATCGAACGCTTATTGCAGTTATTTTTGTATGCATCGCTTGTACGTCACTTCCTGAAATGTAATCTGGGTCAAAGACAGTGTTTCAGCAGTTCCCGTGACGTGGCGGCTGCAAGTGATCGAGGGGGGTGAAAGTCGGCATGCGATGTCACTTCTGCGACAGTGGAATTGTGGTGAAGTGACGCTTCCATGTTGCAAGGGAGCTTTTAGCAATAATTTGCACAGAGGAACCACTTGCCGCCGACTGTTGGCAGGCCCGCTTACAAAGGATGAAATAAAAACCATACATAGGAGCTGCAACGTAACAAACACAACAAAGAGAAGCGGCTTAGGTAAGGCTAGCGAGAACTCGGGGCGGAGGGCTGGCGGATGTGTCTGCACATGACAAACAGGCAAAGCTTGGGAGAGAGGGGCAAAGCAAACGAAAATTAATCTGAGGCCCGAGCAGGGCTGATTACTCATCGTCCGTCAGCGGCTTGATTAGAAAAGGTAGATAACAGCACTCCCGGGGAAAGGGCACTCGCACAAGATTTATTGTTATTTTTCCAACCGATATTAAAAAGGAGCCGTGTGAGGCAAGCTAATGGCTCCCCAAGCTAAATACTTTACCTGTGGCGAGATCCGTCACCTGCCTCGGCTCTCACCAAATAGTCCTCCTGGTTATTCATCTTCCTTAGGCCTCGCCGTCCCCCAAGCGCAGCCAGGCTCCTCCCGGCTTGCTAGGATTCTGCTGGAGTGGCGGAAAATAAGAAAGCGAGGCGGCGGCCATTAATCTGGGGTGGCGAGATCGAAGGCCCGCTCTCCCTCCTACTTTAATGCGCCACGAGCAGCGCAGGATGCTGGGTCTTCTACTGCGACAGACAGTAGTGCTGGTTTATACAAAGGGTTCAAACAGAAGCAACATGCGTAAGGTAAGGCAGACATGTTCTATTCTTTAAGAGAGTAGGAGATTGAACCCTCAGGGCTCTATAGAGGCACAGGGCCGTAGGGGTGAGACTTGAAAGGTTTGGGCCTTGACCATTTGAGAATACCGGTTTCTAGGGCATATAAATACCAGTATAATTACAACTCTGGGAGCTCATTTTGGAAGCACCTGTAATTTACCAATGGGGCACCTGTTACGTTTACACTTTGATATTAACCGCTGCTCTCTGCATAATTTTTAACATTTTTGCAAAGGGGCGTGCAAAATGATGGCATGGTCGCCTTTTTGTCAACGTTTTGCACTCTGCCATGCAAATTCAGTACATGTCGCCTGCTGTTTATGCATGGCAGGCAGCATTCACAATGATTATGTATGAAATCCGCCTTCTTTTTGCTGGTTTAAAATGCAGGCGCATCCCACAAGAATCCACTCCATTTATGCCAGCATGAAAATATCATGATGCCTAAAATACTGGAGTATTTGTATTGTGGAGAGGAAGGGGGTGTCACTCACAATTTACAATCCGCATCTCCTCTCTGCCACTCAAGTGAATAAAAATGAGGTGTACCATAAATTCAATGCATAAGTCTTACTTTTACGCATTGTACGTCACAACTCAAACAAAATCAGCTCCTATGTGGGTAGAGGGCCATTATTAGTCCATAGGATTGGGTGTATGTTATTTTCCAACTGATACAGTGACCAGTGGTAGGGCTACTGTTAGGAAACTCCCAAGAAAACACCTAACCACGGTACGTGAAAGGGGAGCTACCATCGAAAATAACCGACTGCCTAACGGAATCCTGAACAACAGGCTCAACCGGCCACTGGCTAACCAAACCCAGAAGACTGAGTCAATCTAAGGCATAGGAAGAGCCCGCCCCATCCCCCAGAGCCAAAGTGACCAATGGACACAGCAACCGGAAATCATTTTCCAAACACAGAAGTTAATCACCTAGGCTAACCCAGTTACGCTGACCACCACAACCAGGAAATCAACTAACTGGCATCAGTGCCAGCTCAGATCAAAACACCCAAAAAACTATCCCAGGCCCCATAAAGAATAATCCGTAACAATTCACCCCTAGAACAAAGCTATACTCGAAACAATATCTGTTCAGTATGCCACGCACCAAGAAAGAGAACCTGAGAATACCACGTCGTGAAATGGATGCACACCATGGGAGTACACGCCAGCACACTCAAAGGAAAGAAACCCATTCACGAAAAGAAGACTGAAATCGCTCTACCTTACAACCTACAAGTCAACCTACCACCCACACGAACAACCACTGATGCTTAAGAAATAGAAGCACATCAGCAGAATAACAAAAAAAGGGAAAAGAGGTGAAACTCCTCTAAACAAGACAAAAGAAAGCTATATTACTGCACCGTTCATCACCAGAAATGGGCACGATCATAGGAACCATCAATCAGAACAAGACCATGAAGAAGACATCAACACAATCTGGACCGTAAACCAACTATTCAATGAAGAAACAGATTGCGCAGACCAAAACATGCAAACCAATGGCATCCACGAACACCAACATGAACACCAAAGGACACAGCCTAAAACCAAACAAACCACAACAGATAAAAAGATACTCTGCAGCCTAATCAAAGCTAGATCAATGTCAAAGCACAAAACCAAAATCTATGATCTGCAATGTGGTGTAGGGTTAGCCACCCTATTTGTCACCTAAACCTGGTTGACTCAAAACTACAAGGTCATAGTGTACAACTGCCTACCCCACAACTTTAAAATCAAAGAAGCTAACAGAGAAGGAAAAAGAGGAGGAGGAATCACTGTGGCCTAAAAGGACCACCTAAAAACCACAGCAGCTCAACCATTAAACATCCCAAACTGTGAATGACTCGTAGTAAACCTAGGCTCAGACCCTCAAACCAATATTACGTTTGTACTCCTCTACAGACCAGTGACTTACAATACTACATTCATGGAGAAATGTGTGGACGCAGTCACCAACATGGTCCTTAGGCATGACCACCTAATCATCCTTGCAGACTTGAAAATCTGGTTCGAAGAAGAAAACATAAACTCACCAAATCTCTAACCAACCAACTAGTGACAATGTAACTACAGCAAATGGTAAAAGGAGCAACGCACACAGCAGACCATACGCTAGACACACTCATCGTCAACAAAAACCTGGTTGTAGCCTCACCTCAATGCAAATCCTTTGGAGTGACCACCTCTTTATACCCTTTGTGGTATACTCTCCATCTGGAGCACTAGATAGATGAGCTATCCAACAAGAATTCTTCAAACTTGAAAGGAAACTGGAGAAGTATTAACAGCCTAGACCTAAACGCAAAACTAATGGCAAAACTGTACCCCACCACCCTAGACGTAACCGGCATAGATGAGAGAACAGCCACAATTCAAAAATGGATCATGGAAACAATTGATGACGCTGCACCGGAAAAAACTTTCATCCCATCATGCAAGAAAACAGTTGCAAGATGGTTCATGCCCACCCCACAGCAATGAAAACAAAATACAGGAGACTGTAAGAAGAATGGCGGAAATTCTGTGACCAACACAAAAAAAACACATATCAAAGATAGATTAGATATACAAGGCAGAACTACTCAAAGCAAAGAAAACATACTACAACGAATGGATCGCCAGGGCAAGGAAATGTTCAGCATCATAAACGAGATTAGAAACCCATCCAAGTGCAACAATTCACCAGTCCCCACACAAAAATGATGCAACGACCTAGTCAATCATTTCAAGAACAGAATCACCAACATTCAGCCAACCATCCTAAGCAGACCAAACAACCCCAATTACCAACCCATTCAACCAATACCGGAGCCAATGACCAGACTAATCGCCTTTCCCCAATCTCAACAGATACATTCAACAGCCTGGTGAGCAAAAGCAAGAAACCGAGCTCCTCTTTAGATCCCTGCCAACCAAATGTCTACAAAACCATCCTCTCCCAGAAAACACTGGCAGAACACTATGTCAATCTGTTCATCCTCTCAGTAGAAACAGGAACAGTGCCGCACACCTTCAGATCACTTACATCACACATCTCATTAAAGTCGCTAAAGCAAACATCCAAGACCTCACCAACGGTCGACCAATTTCAAATATCCCATAGCCGGCCAAGTTTTTACAAAGCTATGACTACAGACAAATCCTGTAATATGTGAAAAATAACCATCTGTTAAATCGAGCGCAAGTAGGCTTTAGAGCCAACAGAGGAACAGAAACTGCCTTACTGCCTACTGTCCATCTGGGAGGATGTGAAGACCAATGCCGATTCCAACACAAACCCAGCACTAATACTACTCGATCTCTAAGCAGCCTTCGACACAGTCAACCACAACACACTCATCAAGAGACTAGAAGACATTGGGATCTGCAACACAGCTCTTCTCTGGCCAAAATAATTCCTGACAGAAAGAACCAAAACAACACCACCGAAAAACATGTGGAGTGCCACAGGGCTCTTCCCTATCCCCATTACTCTTTAATATCTACATGACACCCCTAATCAACCTCATCAAAAGACATGGCCTGACCTACTACAACTATGCAGACAATACACAAATCATCTATAAAATCGACGCCAGTGAAGAGAAAAATACAATACTAACTGACTGTCTCAAGGAACTAAACCCATGGATGAGGAACAACAACCTCAAACTCAATCCAGAAAAAACTGAAATTATGATTACTCCCAATGACATGTCAAACAATCAGCACCTTCCATGGCCCTCTGGGATGGGAAAACACCCAGAACCATCCAAAGTGGTCAAAAATCTAGGAATCATAATGGACAAAAAACGAACACTAGAACCACAAGTCAATGCGATAGTCCCCGGAGGATAGTTCAACGGCAACGTGCTCGCCTTTGAAACAAAACGACACGAAGCAGCACATGTTTGATCCCTGGGTCAGCGCTTAGAAACCTCTGGTTATTAAGCGCGTTATAAATACGCAACTAAGAGACATATTCCTGTAATAGCGCCTCGATGCCCCCGGGCTGTGTGAGCGCATTAAAAATGCAAATAAATAAAATAAATAAGAAATGCTTCTTCCACCCGCACACAATCAAGAAGATACTGCCATTCCTATCCTTCACCACAGGACACTTGCCATCATCTCCCTTGTCATGTCAGCAATATTTCATTTATTTATTGAATTTATTGTTTGCTTTTACAGCAAGTAAAATACAGTTTCAAAGCCCCCACAGGGCGAGGGGAGGGAACAAGGGAGTGAAACACATTACAAAACACAAAGACACAATAATTAATACGAGCACTGGAGGGAAAAAGGAGGAACAAACGTACTATACATTGTGAATATTCAGAATGTGCAAGTGTGCAAAGGAAAAGGGCAGAAAGCATAAGTGCTGAGGAGTCCGGGCTCATGGGTGAGAACAGATGAGGTGCTTGCATTGTTGAGTGCTATATGGCCATGGGCCACGTTAGGAGTATGTGCAAACCTCCAAGGTAGAGGGTGTGCCAAGGCAAGAGCTGACGGTAGACAGGAGCAGGGTAGATAGGATTTGGGAGGTCCGGGACCCAGAGGATGCATAAGGGCCCTGCACACCAATCACAACAATTTTGCAGTTAGCACAGAAGAGAAGGGGAGGAGGAAGTGAAGAGGCCTTGAAGAGCTTCTGGAATTTAATAAAGTCCTGCTCAAGGTGCAGAGTTCGGGGGAGGCTGTTCCATAGGAGGGAGCCAGCTGAGGAAAGCAATCGACCACCTACCATCTGTTTAGCAAAGCCCTTTACACACCAAGAGTTGGTGCCAGAGGAATGAAGTGATCTAGTGGGAGAGTATTTATTAAGGTAAAGATGAAGATAGTGTGGTCCCCGGCCCCAGACAGCCTTGTGGATGATGCAGAGGTATTTGAATCAGTGCAGCAACCGGCAGCCAATGAAGACTTTTTAAGGCATGAGAGATACAGTCCCTGGGCTTAAGGCCAAGGATAAGTCTTGTTGCCCTATTCTGGATTAGCTGGAGGGGTTGCAGAGTGGAGGAAGGTAGATTCAGGAGGAGGCTATTGCAATAGTCAAGCTTAGAGAGAACCAGGACTCGGTAACATTGAGCCTCTCAGTGAGAAAAGTGAGAATTTCTTTAAGAAGGAAGAGCTGAAAGTGCAACTTCTTGGCAATGTCCTGAGTGTGAGGGAGGAAGGAGAGAGAGGAGTCGAAGATGATTACAAGGATTCTGGCTTCAGAAGAAGTAGTAGGGGGAGAGCCCAAGGAGGAAGGCCAGAGTGAAGGGAACAGGTTTTGAGGCAGAGACCATTGGAGGTGCACCTGTACTGGATGGCAGATAGGCAGTCGGGATGATGGAGGGTGCAAGAGGGTCAGCAGGAAGTTTGAAATAGAGCTGTGTGTCTTCTGCGTAACACTGGAAGTTGGAAGAGAAAGAGGAGAGGAGACGTGCAAGCAGAGCATGGTAGATGTTAAAGAGCCAAGTGGAGAGGATAGAATCCTGGGTGACCAACATGTGGAGAAGGTGCCCAAAATGACTTGGGAAGAGCGGTCAGTAAGGAAGGACGTCAGCAGGTCCAGTGAACGTTCTGAGATACCAAGGGAATCGTGAAGCCTTTGTATGAGGATGGAATTGTTGACTGTGACAAAGGCAGAGGAGAGATCGAGAAGGATGAAGGACAGCAGGGGAGTTGGAGTTTAGAGATGCAAGCAGTTCTTCACGGGTGTTCAGAAGACCAGTTTCCGTGCCTCTGGATGCTCGGAATCCAGATTGATGGTCGTGGGGAAAATCAACAAGTTCGGTGTGTGAGTTGAGTTGGGGCCATGCAAACTTCTCCAACAGCTTTCCCAGGAATGGGTGATGGAAATAGGGGAGTAGTTGGCAGGGCAGGTAGAGTCTGTTGAAGGTTTTTTCAGGAGTGGGTGCACAAAGGAGTGCTTAAGGGAGGCGGGGAAAGATCCAGTGTCAAAAGAGTGATTGCAAAAATCAGCAAGTGAGGGAGCAAGGGAACCTATGTTATCCTTGATGGTTCTGGATGAGCAAGGGGAAACCTGTTTAGAAGAGACCTTCCGGAAGCGGACATCTCTGGATAACTTCTTCAGGTGTGACAGGGGAGAAGGAGGAAAAGGAGGAAGGAGGAAAGTGAGGGGATGAGGTAAGGGATCAGAGGTTAGCTAGCAAGGGTGTTGCGGAAGCCCTGAGTTTTGGTGGTGAAGTGTGTGACCAGTGTGTAGCAGAGAGCCTGGGAAAGCGAAGGGGAGGGGGAGGCTGCAGAGGGTTGGCTAGTTCCCTGCAGATCTTGAAAAAGTCAGCCGTGTTGTTGGATACACCGGAAACCCGTGCCTGAATGTGGGCTCTCTGGCGCGGATGGAGAGTCTGTATTGCCTTTGCGGCATGCAGCAGGCCATCTTGTCAGAGGGTGAGCCTAAAGTTTGACACTTACGTTCCATCGCCCTACACTTTTGTTTCAGGGCTGCCAGTTCGTAGTCGTACCAGGTGTTATGCTTAGAGCCAGGTTTCAGGTGGATCCTCATGGCTGGGGCAATAATGTCAAGGGTATTGGTGATGGAAAGGTGGAGGTTGGAAGGGGAGTCCAGTTGGATGTTGAAATCACCCAGAAGGAGGAAGTTGGAGGTCGATGAAAGTAAGGAAGAGCAGAAATCGGCCCATTCCAAGAGGGACAGGGTGGTGTCGCCTGGAGGCCGGTAGATGATAGCAATGGTCAGGGTGGAGATGGGAGAAATGACCAACTTGCAAACCAGGCTTTCAAAGGAATAGTAGTGCTGGGTGAGTAAGATGGAAGCAGGAACCCGCTCAGGGAAGATTAAGGCAACCCCCCTGCCAGTGCTGTGAGACCGAGCCTTGGAGGAGATTTTGAAGCCATCAGGGAAGAGGGAGTCAAAAGCAGTGACTGAGCTGGCATTGAACTATGTCTCAGTAAGAGAGAGAATGTCTATGTCTTCAAGAAGGAGGCAGATGTCAGTGGAGGGTTTGTTGGCTGAGTGGGCGGTGAGAGTCACCAGATGGAGGAGTTCTCTGCCTTTGAAAGTTTTCTGAGGGGTGTAGAGGGGCATGGTACACCAGTTAGAGGAGGGACACAGGGAGGGCGGTAGGGGGAGATGCAGGAGATGGGAGGAAGTTAATAAGAGAAGGCAGGATCCAGTCAAAGAGAAGGATGTTGGGTTGTGTACCCTGAACCAGGATAGTATCTGCGTGATAGACATTAACAAAGCAACGTGAGGATGAGAAGATGGCCAAGTGAGCTTCCCACTTTGTGCCACCATTAATGGTAGAGGATGTGGAAGGCGGGAGAGTGAAGATGAGATGGGGGTTCCATACATCTGGAGATGGGACAGAGAAGAGGATATCAGTGAAAACCTCTGGAGGAAGCGCTGATGTAGGTGTCTGCGATGCGAAGTCCAGGGTTTTCACTCAAGATGTCTTTTTCTTGTGCTTTTTCCTACCGACCTTCGTGAGAGAGGGGGGATAGGTGATGGTGTAGCAGTTAGAGACCATAGGAGAGATGGAAAGAGCCATAGTAGCGGCAAAAGTTTAGTTGAGGAATGAAAGAAGAGTGGCTGCACAGCACAGTTCTAGCTAAACTCACCAGGTGGCCTGGTGGAAGTAGTCACAAAGGCACAGATGGAATCCAGAAAGGAATAGAGTATCAAGAGATAAGAGGTGCACAGATGCTAGACTACGCCAAGAGCACTGCATTGCCTGCCAGTCAAAAAGCAAATCTCGTTCAAAACACTGAGATAAATGGCCAAAGAGCAGAATTCACCCAGGAAAAATCCACTTTTTTTCTTCTCTTTATTGGTTTACATGAAAGCTTCCACAAATGTATACAAAATACACATGATTCATATGATACATTCACATAAATAGTTAACAATTAAAATCAATTCCATTAAAAAAACTAACAAGTGCAATAATTATAGATATGTTCACTCCCCACATAAGACGAGACCAAAGCAATTCTTTGGCGTGAACAGTTGAAAAACTATCAAATTCCTTGTGAAAGTCAATCGATCTGCCAGAGCTCAAATCTTTACTGTCCAAAATCCAATGTCTAAGACTTTCAATTGTGGTAGGACACTGACAAACAAAATGGCATACCACTGAAGAAACAACTTCGCCAGAAGGAAAAATCCAATGCTTAGTTCTTTCCCTTGTATGAAATTGATTCAACTTAAAACGCAAAAATACCTGTCTGATCTTGTTGTAGTTAAAACACTTAAGATCAATAGACAGGTCCACCCTCTTTTGGGGAAACCCAGCATATTCCCGATAGGATGAGTATAGAGACAAGGACTCGATGGTCGTCCTCCAGTCGTCTCAGAAGAGTTTGAATTTATCTTTTTCTGGATTGCTCTTAAGTTCCATTTCGGAGGACCCATTTTTTACCAGCAGATCACTCATACATGGCCTAAACAAATTAACTGAAGAGACCGCACCATGTTCTAAAATCTGGTGAAAGTCAACATAGAGGGAATTTGTCAGAGGCTTCAGAAACTTAGACTAGATCAGCAGTCTCCAGAGTTGTCTAGCATGTAAAGAGACAAGATTCAATTCATGACGTTTCACCACATTTTCGATAGATGAAGCCAATCCCAACACATTCTTCCACAATAGCCTTTGCATAGAGTCCAGACATGAACCCAAGTCAACAGAGGCCATGTCCAGCCCATACAATAGGACTGGCTTGATTTTCCCCAAATAGAATACCACACACTTTCCTCATGGTACGCTTCATATGCAACCTCAATGGCAACAATTTGACCATCAGCATCTCTTTCCACATCTTTATGGCTCAAGTATTGGTCAAATTGTATCCTAGGAAGGGAATAGAAGCCACCCACTGAACATTTCCTGTCCCCAGTGACCATCGCATTACTTTAGTTTTTTTCCCATTAGAGAATACTACCACCATAGACTTGTCACTGTTAGCCACCAAGTTGTTTCTCAAAGCATAATCATAAAAAACATTTAACTTCCGTTGGAGGCCCTGCGGAGTCCTGCCAGAAATAATGATATCATCCACGAAGGCCAACCAATGTATACTAAGGTGGCCCAACTTAACCGGTATCAAATCATAGATGCGCCATAAGATCCTCAATATCACACAAATACATATTAAACTTTGTGGGTGCAAGAGTACAACCCTGCCTGAGCCCTAACCTAACCGATAAAGGACAAGAAATGGCCCCATCCTTATCTAGACAAATAAGTAGCTTAGAATTTTGATTTAAAGGAGCAATAAGCTAAAACGAGTTTTCGAGGGGCAATACAAATAAACAAATACAATTAAACCGAAGATGTTTATCCCACAGACATTCATGCCCTACACAATGGAAAGTAGAAGATAAATCCAGGGAGGCCATGTATATTTACACCCACTGGGATGCATTCCCTTTGTGCAGTGGATGTTTCAATACCATGGCATTAGGGAAGTGCCAATTTCCTGTCAAAACCCTACCTGAAAGCAAGATAAAATGTTAGATTTGCTCAGGAAGGTCTTCAGATCCTTTAGTAGCAGAATGGAAAACAGCTTACTAGTGGAATCAGTGAAGGCTATAGGCCTATAGTTCCCAGGCTCCTGTACATTACCCTTTTTAAAGATGGTGATAAGAATAGACTCAGTCCAGGATACGCGCACCATATGTGTACGATACATTTAATCAAAATAAGGTTTTATAAAGAAGTCCCAAACATCTGGATCATTTTTCAGAAGAAACTGAGGAAAGCCATCAGGTCCTGCTGCCTTAAAAGGTTTGAGTCTGTTAATAGCCCAAACAATATCCTCTGCTTCCCAAGGACATGACTCGTCAGGCACAGAGTTCTCAACTACACCGGGAGAGCAAGCAGCCATAGAAGGGAGAATACCAACTTTTTGGACTAGAAGGAGACCCATGTGTTTTCTTGAATAACATCCCCCCTGGAAGCATAGCCTGAATCATGAATTGTATTGATATAAGAACAGAACTGTCTAGAGTTGGTTTTAAGCAGAGTCCTCATCATAGACTGGTTATTTTTCAAATAGAGGTAATATTTTCAGAGCTTGACAACATTTCTATGTCTTTGACCCTCCGATTTTCTTAATATTTGAAATTAATCATCAGAGAGTACCATACCACTCAGTTTTTTGATAACCCGTCTTTTTTGTCTTTAAGATTCTTTAATTTGAGAGTCAAAATGATGAGGATGCATAACCAGAGGTTTGGGTCCCCAATCGGACAAGACCACCCTAATGCCCTCAATGATACATATGTCCAAAGGCCTATCACCCAGACTTGTCAAGATCAGGCTACTAGATAAGCCCACACCCCCCTCATATCGACCGGGGACAATTGTCTCAAAAGTTGATGGTAGGTCTTTCTGTCGCATCGACACAAGAGGTCACTCCTGATGGGTTTCATAAGGACCAGCATAGACAAGACCTACTGCCTACAAGACGAGGCTCTCATCGTGAAGTGTATTATCTAATGGTCAATGGTGTGCAAGTGACCTGAAAGTAGGCGCACTCATCCTCAAATTAACACAATTGGACTAGATTCTTAACACAGCACATTGAATTTATAGTAAAGGCTAGTTATAAGTATCAAAAGTCCTTAATTGCAAAAAAGTTGCAATGTGAAGATCACAGCTTGTTGTCCTTCTGATAAAGTATTGTATTGTATGAAGGTCTCAGCCTTTTTCCATATGGTAAGGTTTTTATTTTATGAGAATCTCAGCCGACACGTGTTTCGACTATAAAGTCGTTATCAAGGCTGACATATTAATTGATGAGAAAATATGTAGGCATAGTCATATCACATAGAAAGAAGGAGACCACGTCACATAAGGAAATTACACATTGCAATAAAATATGAAAAAACATGTGCGGGTTCACATACCCAAGTAAGTGGAAGGTCGTTTGGAAATGGCACGAAGGGAGCAAAAGAAGAGAGAATAACAAAACATTCAATATATATGATAAATCATACCATGAAAATAACAAATTAATAAATTCATTGAACATGTGTGTCAAGCATCACCCGTGCATGAGCATCACCACCGACTTTCACCATTGTGATGTGTCCCAGATATGCAAGTATGAGTATAAATAGGGAATAGCAAGGTCTGTCATTAGGTAATTGGATGTATATTATGCTATCTCACCTTGCATCCTATAAACGAATTAGAATAAGCATTCAATTGCTGTCAGAGGGCTAATGTAGCTTGGGACAAATGATTCAGTCATTGGTGGAGATTGTACTGTAAAAGAAAAGAGAAAAATGCTGAGGGCGGACGATAATATATGTGTGTCGTATCAGATAGCTGTATTGTGCATTAGAACTCACCATCTCATGAAATACGGCGTTCTGACTCATTATGTGCGAAACTGACTGACAAGTCTTTGAAGGTTTGTGCCGTTAGCATAGCAGTTATATTGGAAATGGTCTGCCAAATAAATGAAAACATTGGCAGTATAAGTTTACAATAGTAAGAACGAAAGGCCAGTTGCATCAGTCTTTGTAATATTGTGTTGTCCGATAGCTGTTACCTGAATATCAGGGATGAATCCCGATTCGTGGAGATGTAGCAGGAAGGGCGAAGCTGCCGATCACGGCAGATTAAATACCATCTGCATACAACCAGACGGGAGACAGGAAAAGATTAGTGCGCATGTCATGTAAAGGCCGCGCTGTTCTAATGCGCACACTCAGTGGCTAGACAATGTATTAGAAGTACGCATGCGTGTCACCTGTTCGGAGCTTCCCATTGATAAATCGAAGAAGAGGAGTAGTGGCTCAATTACACGTATGAACGTTACATTTCTGTCATAGGTTTCTTTTGAATAGAGATTATAACAGAGTATAGTGCCCCCGCAATTTATAAGTTAGGGTGAGATGATCATGAAACTGGATGCATTGACACACATGGTGAGATGTTACCAATGATAGAAAATTGGCTATCCATTGATGTATCAAAATATGTGAAAGAGTGTATATGCACCAAATGATGGTATTCAAAATAACTAGTGACCTATATATTAATTATGATGACAGCCCTTGAAGAAAGAGTATTTAAAGCATAGCATGCTTAGACATTCTATAGCAAAATATAGAGAAAGCTCTGAAATCTATGATGCAGAATTGAAAGTGACCATGGCAAAATTAGAGGAAAACATGCATCTCATTATCTGTGTTAAGACCCATTTGGGTGCATCGGAGAAAACAAATAAATTTGTCTTCTATTTGTCTCAGTTTCAGGGTGATATCACCCCCTCTTTTGCCCAACCTGGCCCTCTTCAATCCCACATTGCGGATGTCTTCCTTACGTTCACTCTGGTGCTTAGTTTGCCAATGGACTGCAAGAGGCAATCTTGCATCCTGGCTATTCAACTTGCCAAGTGCTCCCGTATTCTAAAACTATCTGTCTAATAGTAGATCCAATATACACTTTGGTACAGACACATACCAAGGCATATACTACATGGGTGGTCCTGCAGTTGATAAAATCGTTGACCTGTATTTTTTGACCATTGATATCCAATTGTTGAATCACATTATTATCCACATGCTTACACATCAAGCAGCTGCCACATTTGTGAAAACCAGAGATAGGGGACAGCCATGTTCTACTGCTAATAGTTTGTGTGGGCCTGATCTGTAAAAATGAAGGACTAATTCTGTCCTGTATTGTCTCCAATCTGGTCAATATCAGCCTCGGTTTGTCTGTTAGAAAAGGCCTAATATCTTTGTCTAGTAACAAAATGTCCCAATGCCTGTACAGTAAATGATACAGATGTTTAGAGTCACTAGAGAACTTAGTGATAACATCAACAGTTGGTTGAAAGTGAGATGCATATTTTTTAGGCTGTAAGGTAGTGTCCCTATCCATATTACGATATGTATTAAGACTCTTGCTGATGTTATCTGTAGAGTAGCCTCGTTGGTGAAATCTTGTGGATAGAAGTGCACTTTCGTGCTCAAAGTCTTGATCTCTATTACAGTTCCTGCGGGCCCTATAGAATTCACCCATTGGGATATTCTGTATGGTAGATGGCCGATGGCAACTAGTAGAAAACAAAGTGGATTAGCTTCATATGGTTTCCGAAAAGTCTTGGTATTAATACGTCCATCTTCAATGAAGATAGTAAGATCAAGAAAATCAATGTTAGAAGTACTGTGTTGGACGGTAAATTTGATGCCAAAATTATTGTCATTGATATGGGAAAAAAAGGCTTGTAGTTCTGTCGTGGAGCCAGACCAGATCATAAACACGTCATCTATAAATCTTTTCCAGATCACTATATTGGATCTATATTGCCTGTTGTTTAGAATATGTTTATCTTCCATTTGATCCATAAATAAATTGGCCAAGGTAGGGGCATACTTAGCCCTCATCGCTACTCTCTTGACCTGTGCGTAATATTGGTCATTGAATTGAAACACGTTATTTTCAAGGGTGAATTGAAGAAACATCTTGAGCATAGCGATGTGGGTTCTGTATGAAGCAGATTCTCCACGATAAATGTGGTCCGAACATGCAATTGCTAATTTATGATCGATACTTGTATAAAGGGCAGATACATCCAGAGTTACCAAAATGAAATAGGATAGCCATTTAATCTGCACTAGTATTTGTAACACATGTGTTGTATCTCTTATGTATGAAGGCATCTTGATCACATGTTGTTTGAGTGCATTGTCTAAATATTTGAATAAACCTTCAGTTGCCCAACCAATACCACTTAAAATAGGTCTGACTTCGGGTAAGTGATTGTAAGGTTTATACATTTTAGGTCGAAAGTAAATGGTAGGCATAGTGGGCTCTGTGATGCTCAGAAACTTTTTTTCATCATCAGTTAGATATCCCAGGGAGAACCAGTCATTGATCATATCCAACATTTTCCTGACTATCTGCTTAGTAGGGTTAGCTTTTAATTGTAAATAGCAATCTGGAGTATCCAAATGATGTTTGGTCGTGCATAAGTAGTCTTCATTATTAAGGATCACAATATGGTCTCCTTTGTCGGCTTCTTTTATGATTATGGTTTGGTCTTTAGAGAGCCTGTTAAGAGCTCTTCTTTCACCTGGGGTCAAGTTAGAAAATGGAAGATAAACATATTCTAAACTACAGGCAATATAGATCCAATATAGTGATCTGGAAAAGATTTATAGATGACGTGTTTATGATCTGGTCTGGCTCCACGACAGAACTACAAGCCTTTTTTTCCCATATCAATGACAATAATTTTGGCATCAAATGTACTGCCCAACACAGTACTTCTAACATTGATTTTCTTGATCTTACTATCTTCATTGAAGATGGACGTATTAATACCAAGACATTTCGGAAACCATCTGAGGCTAACTCCACTTTGTGTTCTACTAGTTGCCATCGGCCATCTACCATACAGAATATCCCAAGGGGTGAATTCTATAGGGCCCGCAGGAACTGTAACAGAGATCAAGACTTTGAGCGCGAAAGTGCACTTCTATCCACAAGATTTCACCAACGAGGCTACTCTACAGATAACATCAGCAAGAGTCTTAATACATATCGTAATATGGATAGAGACACTACCTTACAGCCTAAAAAATATGCATCTCGCTTTCAACCAACTGTTGATGTTATCACTAAGTTCTCTAGTGACTCTAAACATCTGTGTCGTTTACTGTACAGGCATTGGGACATTCTGTTACTAGACAAAGATATTAGGCCTTTTCTAACAGACAAACCAAGGCTGATATAGTCACCAGATCAGAGAAAATACGGGACAGAATTAGTCCTTCATTTTTACAGATCAGGCCCACACAAACTATTAGCAGTAGAACATGGCTGTCCCCTATCTCTGGCTTTCACAAATGTGGCAGCTGCTCGATGTGTAAGCATGTGGATAATAATGTTATCCAACAATTGGATATCAATGGTCAAAAAATACAGATCAACAATTTTATCAACTGCAGGACCACCCATGTAGTATATGCCTTCATATGTGTCTGTACCAACGTGATCTACTATTGGACAGGTACGTTTTAGAATATGAGAGCATTTGGCAAGTTTGAATAGCCAGGATGCAAGATTGCCTCTTGCAGTCCATTGGCAAACTAGGCACCAGAGTGACCGTAAGGAAGACATCTGCTATATGGGATTGAAGAGGGCCAAGTTGGGCAAAAGAGGGGGTTATATCACTCTGAAACTGAGACAAATAGAAGCCAAATTTATTTGTTTTCTCCGATGCACCCAAATGGGTCTTAACACAGATAATGAGATGCATGTTTTCCTATAAATTTGCCATGGTCACTTTCAATTCTGCCTCTTAGATTTCAGAGCTTTCTCTATATTTTGCTATAGAATGTCTAATTATGCTATGCTTTAAATACACTTTCTTCAAGGGCTGTCGTCATAATTAATATATAGGTCACTAGTTATTTTGAATACCATCATTTGGTGCATATACACTCTTTCACATATTTTGATACATCAATGGATAGCCAATTTTCTATTGTTGGTAACATCTGACCATGTGTGTCAATGCATCCAGTTTCATGATCATCTCATCCTAACTTATAAATTACGGGGGCACTATACTCTGTTATAATCTCTATTCAAAAGAAACCTATGACAGAAACCTAAAGTTCATACGTGTAATTGAGCCACTACTCCTCTTCTTCGACTTATCAATGGGAAGCTCCAAACAGGAGACAGGCATGCGTACTTCTAATACATTGGGCCTCATCACGACCCAGGCGGTAAGTTACCGCCTGGGCCGTGACTTTACCACCATGGCGTAAACTACGTTTACGCCATAGTGGTTGGCGGACTTACCGCCCCATTCCAACCTTGGCGGGGCGGTAAGTCCCCAATCCCCATTTACCCTTCCCCATTCCCATTTTTGCCCCATAGGGCATAATGGGAGTGGGGAAGGCGTTAATTACGCCACCGTAAATTACGGTGGCGTAATTAACTCCATGGTCCCTTAGCGCCATGGATTTTAACACCTGCTAAAAGCAGGTGTTAAAGTCGCCATGGCGCTAAGGGACCTCGTACTCAGGCGGTAAGGGTCGGCGCTGTTTACGGCGCCGTAAACCCCTTACCACCTGGGTCGTAATGAGGCCCATTGTCTAGCCACTGAGCGTGCGCATTAGAACAGCGCGGCTTTTACATGACATGCGCACTAATCTTTTTTCCTGTCTCCCATCTGGTTGTATGCAGATGGTATTTATTCCGCCGTGATCAGCGGCTTCGCCCCTTCCTGCTAGATCTCCACGAATAGGGATTTATCCCTGATATTCAGGTAAGAGCTAGCGGACAACGCAATATTACAAAGACTGATTCAACTTGCATTTCGTCTTTAATATTGTTAACTTATACTGCCAAAGTTTTCATTTATTTGGCAGACCATTTCCAATATAACTGCTATGCTAACGGCACAAACCTTCAAAGACTTGTCAGTCAGTTTCGCACATAATGAGTCAGAACGCCATATTTCATGAGATGATGAGTTCCAATGCACAATCCAGCTCTCTAACACGAAACACATATATTATCGTCCGCCCTCAGCATTTTTCTCTTTTCTTTTACAGTACAATCTCCACCAATGACGAATAATTTGTCCCAAGCTACATTAGCACTCTGACAGCAATTTAATGCTTATTCTAATTTGTTTATAGGATGCAAGGTGAGATAGCATAATATACATCCAATTACCTAATGACAGACCTTGCTATTCCCTATTTATACTCAAACTTGCATATCTGGGACACACCACAATGGCGAAAGTTGGTGGTGATGCTCATGCACGGGTGATGCTTGACACACCAGTTCAATTAATTTATTAATTTGTTATTTTCATGGCATGATTTATTATATATATTTAATGATTTTTTATTCTCTCTTCTTTTGCTCCCTTTGTGTCATTCCAAACGACCTTCCACTTACTTGGGTATGTGAACCCGCACATGTTTTTTCATATTTTATTGCAATGTGTATTTTCCTTATGTGACGTGGTCTCCTTCTTTCTATGTGATATGACTATGCCTACATATTTTCTCATCAATTAATATGACAGCCTTGATAACGACTTTATAGCCGAAACACGTGTTGGCTGAGATTCTCATAAAATAAAAACCTTACCATAAGGAAAAAGGCTGAGATCTTCATACAATACAATACTTTATCAGAAGGACAACACACTGGCCCTCATTACCACCCTTGCGGAAATCGACTGACCGGAGCGCCACAGCGTAAATAGCGTTTCCGCCATTGCACGAAGGAGCAAAGTGCGGCCCATTCCGACCCATCGGGCACGAGCACCACGGCATGGCGGAAGTGCTAAGTCCGCGATGGCGGAAAAGACCCCAAAACGGCCCACACCGCCGCCGTACGGGGCCCCAGGTGCAATACCGCCACCCCTCCTAGCGGTCACCGCAGTGTGCGCCTACCGCAAAGTACGGTGGCCGGAAATATACGGAAACGGAAGTTAAAACACGGGCCCGGAACGGGAAACATCCCGGCGTACACCTATAAATACACTAAAACCACACAACCACTAAAAACACTACCCTGAGACACACCCCACCCCGTCAACCACCCTAGCGAAACCAAGAAAAATGGGAAAAGCAGCGAAGAAAGCGTGCGACCGCAAGCGGCAGGTCCACTTCTCCCGTGAGGAACTCACCGTGCTAACAGAGACCCTCCAGGAGAATGCTGCCGTGGTCTTCTCCACGCAAATGACCAGGACGGCACTTGCAAACAAGAAGGCCATATGGGCTCTGGTGGCACAGCGGGTAAGTGCGGTGGGGACCGCACCCCGCACCCCACAGCAATGCCGCAAGCGATGGGACGACCTGCGGATACGCGTCCGCAGCATACTCTCTGCCAACCGCAACATTGCCACAGCCACCGGGGGAGGTCCTGAATCACCCATCAAGTTGACCCCCTGGGAAGAAATCTGTGCCTCCACCATCGGAATGGAGAGCATTGAGGGAGTCGGAGGGATGGAGAAAGGAGTGCAGACATCCGAAGATTCAGGTAGGTGGGCCAGATATAACAAGCCACACAGTCCATCCATGTGAAGCACCATGCGTCCACATAGTGCAACAGAAACACATGTCCAGGATAAGGTCCACACACATCGGCCTGATAGCGCACGTTAAAACCCACAATAAATACATAAATAATTAAAAACCCCTAATACACGCACTACACGTGCAGCAGGCACACCCAAACTGCAGGCTGCCAAACAACTGCACCCTCACTCCACACACAAATCAAAGCACCTCCAAGGACCCGACCCAAATCACCCTCAGGTACCACCCCAAAGCATGTGATACAATGCCATTCCAATTCCCACAGACCCATCAATAACCCTCGCCCTCCTTTACTCCACCACAGGGTCCGATCCAAACGACGAGCCACAGGACACCCCTACCAGCACACCTGCAAAGAGGGCCAAGACCAACGGCCAGAGACCCTCCACCTCAGCTGCACGCATCAAGACACGGCAGCAGCACAAATCAGGTGGTAGCACAGAGGAGGGAACATCAACAGGCACCCCAGCAGCCAGCATGGCCACAACACCACCACCACAGGTCCCCCCAACGGATGCCACAGAAGGCACTGCCTCTGGTGGCAGCAGCACCATAGGTGACACCCCATTGATGGCAGCATGCTCGGACACAGAAGACGGGGATGTCGAGGTCAGATCCATCCATGACCTGTCCCAATCCCCCTGTCTGTCCCATCCCGTACAACATGAGGATACCACGCAGGGGCAGCCACAAGACGACGACTGGCCATCCCCCCCAAGCCCTGTGGCAAGGCAACATGAGGACAACAGCCCCTCTGTGACACCCCCGCAAATGGGCATGGCCCAGCAGAGGCAACAGTCCCTCGACAAGTTAATCGTCCAACAGCAGCAAATGGCCACACTCCTCAAGGACCATGCCGATGAATGTGGGGGCACCAAGGCAGACATAGAAACATCAACAGAGAGACTTAGGGCAGAAATGGAGAGATGTACAGAGACGCTAGGGGCACAAATTGAGAGTAGCACCGAGAGCCTGAGAGTCCAAATGGAGAGAAGCACCGAGAGCCTGAGGGGGGAACAGCATGCGACGTCCAAAGACGTATGTGCCGAACTTGCCGCAGTGCGCCGTGTGCTCACTGAGCTCTCGCAAACCCTTAGGGACATGCATGGACGTGAGCAGGCAGACACATCATCCGTTGCAAGTTCCGTCCAGGGCAGCCCCCAACGTAGATCAGGGAGGAACCTGCGCTCCACAGGCAGGGGTGCCCCTGATACCCGCAGAGGGGGCTTGCAATAGCGACAGGCCACTGACAATGAGCATCTTTGGACACTGGTGTTCGGGTGGGAGGTAGGAGGGTGGAGGGGGTGTGTTGGGCTCACTTGGGTGGCGGGTCGATAGGGTGTTCAACATGATATCACATATGCCATAAAAAGTGCACGATCACCCAATGAGATGTGTGGACATTGATCTTTGTGTACTAGGCCATCATAGGCGTACAGTCCATATTGTGCATGTCCCAGACACACGCAGTGCCACGAGTCCCGTGTCCATGTATCAGCCCCCAGGCGTGAGTGCTAGAAGCATACATCAATGAGATGCTGACGGATGTCACGGCCCTCCGGTGCCTCGCAGACTCCTTGAGGTGCTGCCACATCCCCACCCTCATCATGACCATCATCCGGTGCTTGCAGTTCAGCGTCAGGGGGCATGGGCACATTTCTACGTACGCACATGTTGTGGAGCATGACACATGCCATGACCATCTTTGCAACCTTCTCATGGCGGTACAGGAGTGCCCCGCCAGACCTGCTGAGGCAGCGGAAACGAGTCTTCAGTAGGCCGAATGCCTGTTCTATGACTACACGGGTACGTGAGTGGGCATGGTTGTAGTCCTCCTCATGCTGGTCCCGTGGGTTCCGGACTGGTGTGAGGAGCCATCTCTTCAGTGGATATCCAGCATCACCTGTATGTGGACGAGAAACGTAGGATGTGGAATGCCATTGATACGTACGCACACCCCCCCCCCCTTCCTGCCAGTACATTGCCAAATCACATACCCCACATCATCATGCATGAGATGAGACTCACCGAGTAGCCAGGATCTGTACCCTGCGTGTCGCTCCATGTAGCGTGGTATGGTAGAGTTCCTCAAGACCATGGAATCATGGGTTGATCCAGGGAATCGGGCACAACAATGCGTAATGATCCTGTTGGAGTCACACACCATTTGTACATTCAGGGAATGAAATTGTTTTCGGTTGCGGTATTGGGACTCCATGGCATGTGGGACGACCAATTCAACATGGGTGCAGTCGATGGCACCAATGCAACCCGGTATGCCGGCAAGTGCATGGAATCCCACTTTTGTGTTCGTAATTTCCTGCTCCGAGCGTGGTAGGGAGATGTAGTCGTCTGCGTGCTGCAGGAGGGCATCGAGCACTTGGAATAGTGTCCGTGAAAACAGTGGCTGTGATATGCCATGCAACTGTCCGACTGTGTGCTGGTAGGTGCCTGTGGCCAGGAAGTGGAGTACAGACACCACCTTCAGTAGGGGTGGGATTGCGGTTGGGCTATCTATCATGCTGACTAGGTCAGCCTGTGTCATGTCCACAATGGCGGCTATGGTGTCCCGGTCCAGACGGTAGAGGGTGTGGATCTGCTCATCAGTGAGGTTGAACGGATGTGCTCGGAGGCGTGGGATTGCGGGCTGCCTGCGTGGTGGTAGTGGCTGTGCTGCTGGGCCTTGCTGGCCCTGCCTTGGCCTCCTCCTCCTCCTGCGTCTCCTCCGTGCGGCTGGTTGTAGTTGTTGTTCGTCTTCTTCTTGGAGTCGGAGCACTTGCAGTGCTATCAGGTCCCCCAGGGCCAACATCGCGAGTCCTGCCGGTAGCATTTCGCTGTGGTTGTGGGAGGAGACTGGCTGTGCAATTTATGTGTTTTCAGGCTGTATGGCCTCCACCTGTGGTGATTGATTCCACCTGTGCAAACGGCTCTCCCCTTTGGCCGAGCACGTCCCGCGCACTACGCTGCAATTCGGGTAATGGTATCTTGCTATTGCAATCATGTATTTGTACCCGATGGGCGTGTGAGATTGGTTGATATGTTCATTCTGCTGTGGTCCCATTGTTTCCCATACTATCTGTGCAGTCGCGAACGGACTTGTGAAGGGTCAGTGGAACGTAGTACTCGAGTAACGGTGGGCCCTCATGCATCACTGTACCGAGTTGCAACGACGGGCGGGGCGTCCCATTTGTGGGTGAAGGCAGTTGCCATTTTCACACACAGCCGCACTCGATGGAATAATTAGTGATTTCAAACGGCCACAGATGCCTTTTCGACGTGATGTTGCAAATGAGGAATTCGAAGGGCGGCGCTTTCGGTTTCCAGCTAGCGGCGAGGAGATGCCCACAGGTCTGACTGCAAATGTAACGTTCTATTGTTCTATGTCCTTGAGACAGGGCCCATGGCGAGGGAGCAATGATTGATATGAATAGTTTGGGATGCGCAATAGCTACGTGGGCGATGAGGCCGGCCATTCCCAAATACATGTTACTTCACAACACTGGATTCACGGGCTGGGGCACTGTGGATGTAGCAGGCTGCATTACGCACAGACTCAATGGACGTTTCTAATGTCATGTGAGTAATAATTCAGGCGTTTTGATCCCGGGATGAGGGAATGATGAATGGATGCATGGGCAGGTGATTTGGTGCAGAGTTTGCCATGTACAGGGCTTCTTGGGATCTATCCGCCTCCCCTACGCTATGTGATGCAGGGCTGCCATAGTGGGACCATCGTCTATCTGGCCTTGTTGAGCCCTCCCTGTCTCGACGCGCCCTCAGACACTTGTGTCCATGCACGTTAACATTCCCATCTGATGGATTCTGTTTTGGCAGACGCATGCACAGGTACACTCGTTCGTGATGGTGTTTACACCTAGGTATAGATGGTTATGAGTCGCAAGTGGCTTTGGGGTGTTGATGATCCTTTGGAGTGGGCTGGCATGCATATGGCTGTGGATTTCGTGTGCTCATTGAAGTGAGTTGTTCGAATGTAGTTCTGATGGCCATTCTGTTCTTGTTCTTTTCTTTTGGTTGACAGGTATCTCCTCCCCTTTTGCCACTGCCATCTGTATGCCACTCCTGCAGATGGATTTTACTCCCGACACCTGCTGCTTCGTGTTAATCGGTGGAGCAGCATTACGATCTTATGGGACGATCGCCAGTGGCCCACATGCCCTTACGCAGTACTGGTGGCTCGGAGCAACATTTCGGCCTTTCAGCTGGACTAGTGCCTCCCCATTGGGACGGCCCTGCGGTTGTGTGCGCTTCCTTTTTGCCTTTTCGTACGTGATTGTGGCTCTGTGTACCATGATGGGACAGGGCGTCACACAAGTAGTGGCTGGTCTTTTCTTGCGGATGCAGCCCACAATGGTGAAATGTGTTTTGGAGTTCATGGCCTGATGGCTGTATGGGCTTGGTGATTTTGTTGTGCATTAAATTTCTATTCTGATTTGGGCCGTGTAGCGTTTTTCTTTGCAAGTGATGTGGCATGTGCCTATATGTGGGGCGATGTATTGTGAGGAGATCTGCATTGGGTTCCTGCTTCGGGGTTTAGTTGCGTGGTACTGTGCTGGGCGCGTTTGCCTACTGAGCCCGTGAGGTCAGGGATGGGGGCTGCCTATATGACAGTTTGGATGTTGTCATGCTCAGGGGCGGGGGATTGGGTTTTGTGTGACAGATGGCGGTCAGCCAGGTGGACTGGTGGAATGTTGTTATTTTCGGAATGTTGCTGGTCACAGGTGCCTGTGTTTGCGTGCGTTTCGGGGGGGGGGACTGTGGTCATGTCCATTGGGATGGCTTCTGTATTCGTGCCATCTGTGCCCTGCAGCTCCCATTGGCCCCTGTTGTGTTTCTTTTGTTCGTTGGCATGCATGGGTGCTTTGTACATTTCAATGGTTGCATTGTGACTTCATTGCACCTACAGGGAGTTGTACTTTGTGGCCAGGGAGCGGTGTACAGGCACTCAGTGGGGCCGTTTACGGTTGATTCGCGATGCCGGACTTCTCGCCATGGCGGAATGGTCCATTCCGCCATGCCTGATGGCGTTAGGTACATGTCCGCTAGGGTCGGAATTGGCGTACCGTTGCACCATGGTGGTGTTTGCGGTTTGGCATGGCGCGCGCGCGCGTGCTTAGTGCAGTTAGCGTTGGCGTTCACTACGGTGTCGCTAATGGCTTCGTACTTTGCGGTGACGGGTCATAGTCGCACCGAGCGCTATTCGATGGCGGTATTGCATTTCCGCCATCGTTTTTCCCTTTCCGCCAGGGTCGTAATGAGGGCCACTGTGATCTTCACATTGCAACTTTTTGCAATTAAGGACTTTGGATACTTATAACCTGCCTTTACTATAACTTCAATGTGCTGTGTTAAGAATCTAGTCCAATTTTGTTAATTTGAGGATGAGCACGCCTACTTTCAAGGCACTTTCACACCATTGACTTCACTTTCCTCTGGGTGTAAGCAGGCTTGCCCAGATACTGACCTAAATACACAGCTATATTCCTAACTCTTTTATGTTGGTTTGTGTTTAGCGTACACATCGGGTTTTAGCCTGCCACCATTGCTGCATTATTATCTAATGGTCACCGATCCCAGGATCATGGAGGAGCAAGTGACCACACCTAGGTTTAAGAAAAGATGATACAAAGAAGTAATAAATCCAAGAAGTACTGGAGCCCCTGTGCCAAGTAAAGAGAGGTGAACCAGGCATGAGAGTAGCCTCTATTTGCAGGAGATCCCAGGAAGTCATAAAGGAATCCCAAACAAGTCCCCTCATGAAATCTTTAGCACAGCAACAAGGGATAAATGACTTCCCATTGTAAACCTGACCCTCCGCACAATATGCATTAAAATTACCCCCCACAAGAATAGCATGCTTGTGTGCCTCGGTTAGCCATAGATCAAATATCTGAGTCAATATAGCGTGAAAATCATGAATAGGATGTTTTACAGGATTCTAATACACATTGACCAGCAGTACATCTCCAATGGTGCCAGGAAAACGCACATGCACAGCCAGAATACATTCAGAGACAAACCTTAACCTGGTGCTGGCAAAAAGAGTAATATGGATCTCATTAGCCATGCCACCACAAGGTCTACCTTTTCCTACGCAAGTAGCTGGACAGGAAAAAATGGAGTATCCATCCAAGACAAAGCTTCCCAAACACATAGTTTCTTGAAAAAACAGGACATTAAATGCATGTAAATCGGGAACACTCTGGCATGCACGTTGCAAATTCGCCATACCACATATATTCCAGGACAGGACCCTAATACCACCTGGGCTAGGATTGATTGGTTCCCACATTGAGTGCCACAAAAGTTTGAATTGAAGCCTCAATCCATGTCCAATCTTGATTCTCTTCTGTCCTATTAGATGGAAATTGTTCTGATTGGATCATAGCCCATACACGTGAAGCAATGCCCTCAGGAATAGACAAAGGTTTCAACGCAACATCCGGGGGGAAGAAATAATTTAGCCACCTCACTGGACTTAAGTTGACATATATCATATCCTAAGGATTAGAATATATCCATGTGGTCCGACACTAAAGTAGATACTATGGGAAACTATCCGCTTATCAACATTTACTGAGAGGGAAATAAATTCAATATCTCCAAAGTGAAGGAATCCCAATGGGAGAATTTGTGTAAACTCTAGCACGCTTGACCTTTTCAACTGCTTAGAACTATGTATTTATTTGTTAACTTCCCACCCAATTATACTATGTTGTATGAACACTGCCTGATCCAGCCCTGGGACCCGATTGCCCTTTCTTCACTCAATGACGCTTGCTTGTAGGATGTCAAAAGGTTTCAAGTCCATTGTTGATATCAGATGTAGAACACATATGGGTTGGCTCCACATTTCTCCCCACACCTTTAGCCACCTTTGAATGCAATGTTTCACCAATGTTAGGCATATTATTAGTCAGTGCAGGAGCAGAGACCCCCAGTTGCAATGTAGCCATGGACGAATTACTGCACTTGGTACTAGTGGTATTTAAAGTCTGAAACAAAGTTACTTTAGACTCAGTACCTCTTCCCAAGGCTTCAATCCGTTTGGGATATAAGATAGCCATTTCTCTCTCAATGGAATCAACACTTGACTCTTGACAAATGAGATCAGTACCCAACTCCTGCCGCTGCACCATGGGACTTGTTGGCTGATCAACCATAATCTGGGCAGATTTCACCTGTTGCTTATTGCCCCATTTTTGTTGTTTCGTAGAAACACTCCAACTATTGACACTGCCACAATGGATACAACTTGTAAAACCTTTATTGAAAATGATGGGGTTGGAGAAACTTCTATTCTGCCCATTGACTAAGATGGGAGTAGTCTCAACCATCAAACGATAAACAAAACAGTCCTAGTGGAGTCTGTCAAATCAAAATGGGCTATACTAACTAACACCTAATGCCTGCCCTATCTCTTGTACAAAAAGTGTAAAAAGGACAAAACGTATGCAAAAGGAAACGTCAGTGTTCAAGTAATAGTGTGGCTGAATCACCTCTCCTCACCACGTTGGGCCTCACTAGGTAAGGCAATCTTTGTAGGCAGGATGACACAATCGGGCTCAGCTTCCAACACAGTACACAGTTCAAAACAATGGATCGAGGCCTGTTTGGCCTTCCACGTTTTAAAGTTCCTTTCTCTAAATTTCAAAAAGAATGTTTGAACCAAAACTTTCACAATGGTCCCCCTCTGCCGGGCTCAGACCTTTCATCACGCAGTTCCCGTAGGTCCTCTTGTGCCGGGCTCAGACCTCAGTTTACACAAAGTTGCACGGGGACTCCCTTCCCCAAGCTTAATACACTTCGGGTCTCCCTCAATCGGGCTCGGACCACTTTTCGTTTGTCAAATGTGCATGGCTTTCTTTACAGACCACTGCTGGACCACTTTGACTCGACGTTCACTATTTACTTTCACTCTTCCTATTTGTTCGCCCGTTAGCTTTCAAACAATGCACCTTTCATGGAGACTTACGAATGGGCTAATTCCTTTCACCGGACCACTCCGTTACTTTGTATCGCTGATCTTGCAGCTGTATGTCACTTTGAAGTTCATTCACGGGTCTGCCTTTCTTCACGTCTCATCCACACGCGTGCAGCCTTCACTTTTGATATGATGTTGCTACTTCATTCCCTTTAACACCCGCCGGTCTCTCAGGTCACTTGCAAACTCACCAGCTGTGCGCCCTTCTTTCTTGTTTTGCGTTTACAGATTTTCGAGTCAAGGTTATTACTGCAGGCTTGACCTTGCCTCCCCAACTCTGCCATTCACCCCGGGAGGGTCGCTTGCATCCTTGAAACACAATGCAGTCTTCACTTGTGGCATCTGGCCTTCTCCATGCGTCCTTTGAGGCCTGTCAGAAGAAACAACCTCCAGTAGGGAAGCCTTGGGGTTTTCGGCCCGCTGCTCTCACCCCTTGTTCTGTTGCTCTGCTCCAGTAGGTGTGCCTTTGTTCTTGATTTTCTGCTCGTTCTCGTGTTTCGCCTTGTTCAGAGTGTGTCTTTAGATGTTGCCTTTTATTCGTGTGAGGAGAGCTAATTGGTATCAGGTGTAGGCACTTAGAGTAAAGTTCTTGACTTTGCCTGACCCGAATAATGGGACATGTCTAATACGATGTGAAAGAGTTAGTCTAGTTACTTTCAGTTACCCTCTTCCTCGGCCCAGTGTTTGTGTAAAAAAAAAGGGGGGGGGGGTGTTGGGACTTCAGAAAATCCTAAAAAACAGATGGGGGAGATGAACAAAAAAGGGGGAATACTGCATCTCACCTCGGTTATCTCACCCCCACTCCCTGAAGACCCCTCACCCAGGTAATCCTCCTGCACTGGTCCACACCTAGGGTCTGGATCCAAAGGCGATGGCCGTGTGCTGGGCACCCGAGAGAGACATCCCGGGGATACCCACTGGTTTCTCAAAGCATACATACATTTTCTTGAGCTTTCAAATCAATAATGGTGTCAACCGTTGACATCTGATCTACATGTTTCTTGGAGGCATTAGCAGATCTATGTTTAACTGCCGGCTGGTTTTAGTTTTTTGTTTTCCCTTATTGGCATTCTTATTTTTTTTGTTGTTGCTTATACGATTTGAAGCATTTGGAGGAGAATGGCCTCAGTGGCAGTTTGAATAAGTCACCCCACGCCTGTACCATCGTCCCCCACCACAACAATATCAGTAGTTTGTATCACCTGGGGAATGGAAACAATACACCCAGGATGATGGGGAATCCAGAAACTCAACAGAATCGAGTTCCACAGGATCGCCTTCATGTGTAAGAGCCACCGACTGAGGGTTGATAACTTCGGACATACTAATAACCTGACCCCTAACGAGGGATATAAAGGTATTTAGGTCCACAACACCAGACTCTCTGTCCCCCTCAACAAAAGACAATTTCTCATTTATAACTGATAATTTACTTTTTATTTATTTGCATTTTTAAGGCACTTACACAGCCTGGGGGCATCGAAGCGTTGTTACAGAAATTATTTGTTGTTGTTGTCTTAGTTGCATATTTATAACGAGCTTAAATACCCAGAGATTTCTAAGCGCAGACCCAGGGATCGAACCTGTGTTGTTTCGTGTCGTTTTGCTTCCAAGGCGAGCACGTTGCCACTGAGCTATCCTCCCGGCACAATGTCAAAGTATTCATCCTCACAGCACTTCATACTAGTTCTTGTTGATCACAAAGTGCTGTAAGCTCTTTATTCAGATTCTGGGAAAAGTTCCCCCAAGTGACCTAATCCCTAGACTTAAAAACGTCACCCGGTGGAGGTTTAGTCCAGAAATCTCCCACTGGGGATGATGGTATCCTGGAATGATGTACCTCCCTCACATCAGACATACCCACTTCTGGCCATTCAGATGCCATATTTTGACCTACGAACAGTGTCTTGGTAACTCTTGCTTTAAGGGTCATGCCTCTGGGATCCCTGACAACCAGGTCCTGACAAAACACTCACATTTTTAGACTGAACCACATCAGTATCCCCCAGCAACCACTGAGTGCCTACATCCATCTGGTACTCGTATGACACCGGATCCATTAACCTCCAAACACCCCCGTAACCCAATTCCCCTACAAGAAGTAGCAGCAAGCAATTTAACATTTTCACATCCAGATAACATTTCCAGGTCAGTGATTTCTTTTTGTTTATCCCGACTCTCAGTCAACACATTCCTAAAAGAGTCATCATGAGAATTCCTTGGTATGGTACCACAAGAGGCCTCCTTTCATCCTACTTGACCCACAATTTTGCCCCCACTAATAGAACCACCATTTTTGTTCACCAAATCCTTTAATTTAAATGAATGTGGTTGACGTGATCCAAATCCAAAGGTTTCTGCCAATGAATGCCGTATCCACCACAAAGGGGCAGACTGGGGACCTCTGGATCAATCCATATGGTGTTTCGGAGTAGAAGCAGCAAAAGCAGCATGAAAACAAACCTGCTTGCACATAGGGGAAACATTAGGACCTGCGAGCATGCTACGCAGAGTTTTGGGAGCAATGTTTATATGCCCAGAGATATTTGAAGGACACACATTTTTAGGGGGACCAACAGCAGCCTGAACTTCACTAGCACCCATTACCGCCTTCTCATCATTCCCATGTTTATTACAGGGCCCTTGTTCATCATGGGGATATGTTTCAAACCATTAATCCCCTCCCTTGCCAATTCTGGCACCCCTACCGAGGTGTCCACAGATTTGTGCCTGTTATTCAGCATAGTTCTATGGAACATTTCAGGGGTGGGCAGCGATGCAGGGGCCAAATAAATCACCATCCCCAATGTCAATGTGCGCTGCGCCGTGCTTTTGGGGCAAAAAAAGAAAGCTAACACAGAAAGTTCCTCCACAGGGAAACTGATTCAAAGGCCATATGCCCAAAGTCATCAGTTCCCGAAAGTACTCTCACGGTAATCTAAGATCAGATGTTATGCAGAACTCAAGTGGCTGACTCAAAGGCTTGTCACCCACAGTCATCAGCTCTCAAAAGGTTGTGCAGAGAAAATGTAAATAGTCAGATTGGTATGATATCCAAGATTTTCACAGTAACCTCACAGTAGACCAGTTCACACAGCAAGTCTCAGGAGGATAGCTCAGGGGCAATGCACTTGCCTTGGAAACAAGACGATGCAGAGCAACATAGGCTCCATACCCGGGCCTGCATTTAAAAGACTCTGTGTATTAAGCGCGTTATAAATAACCAATTACATTTACAAGGATATATCCTAGCTTATCTGTTGGAGCGGTAATGAAGGCAGAGCTCATCTTGCAAGTGGGAACCAGCACATTGTCACTCCCATGTTCTCTTAGTCGGAGAGTCGATAGATGCCGTTAGATTTGAATTTGGAGCGATAAGGATGGAAAACAGAGTGATGTGGCCCGAAGTCAGCACAGACTGCACGGACTGCCACTTGCACACCACTCTGCGCCGCTCCGCAGTATAGATGAGATTATAAGCACCTCCTCTCAGGATCAAGGAAACAGTAAACAGACTTGCTTCTCCTGACAGTGATTCCCACAGACTGCCACTCGCACGCTACTCAACATTACAGAGGGGAATATAAGCACATCCTCTCAGGATTGAGGAAACAGTAAACAGACTTGCTTCTCCTGGCAGTGATTCCCACAGACTGCAACTCGCACTGCATTCCACCTTCTACAAACCAGTACGACCACTAAGATCCAACAACGACATGCGCCTTTAAACAAAAAAAGACTCCAAACAAAGATTTGGAGGATCAACGCTCTCCTGCATATCAGTGAAGCTCCAGAACTCGTTCCCAAAGGAAATACAAACAGAAGAGGACCACCTCAACTTCAGGAAGCTGTTAAAAACATGAATCTTTTAACAATCCTATCTAAGAATACCCCGGAACGACAAACACCACCCAATCCAAAACAAAAGAAACCCAAGAGAACAAAAGTGCCATAAAGATATGCCTTTCCACAGACAAACTCATTGAATGGGCGATGCACTGAGCCTAGATCCGTCAGAAGGTGGCCAGTGTTTGAAACTGGGAGTGTTAACAGGGTGTTAAAAGGGTATACAAGGTCGAACTTGGATAAGGCAGAGGATGCAGTGGCATTGGACATAAGTCAAAGGTAAAACTTGGATGGAGTCTGGATACAACCCAAACTGAAGCTACCAACAGCACATCAAAGATTGTGCACTTCTTCCGCAGTATGCAACTAACAACCCCTCAGCACTCTTTCTTCTCAGATCTGGTAGGTAGCCAATAGACTATGCAAGCGGCTTTGTGGAAGGCTGGCAGCACCACATTTTGAGAGCGATTCAACTTTGTCACCACCCTAATAAAAAAAGAGGGCTCATGCTTTAGGCTGATAGTGCCTGAATAAACAGTCAGAAAAAGAGGTATAGAAAGAAATGCACCAATTACTCCCATTCTCACAGTCAATGTTATTTCTCCAAACTAACTCTGGTGTTCCTAAATACCTATTAGCTGACCATTGAGCCTTCAAAGAAGATACTACCAATACCTTTGAAAATCTGTCTTGCAAAAACTGCATGACTACAGGGAAGTCCCAACTAAGAGACGGAAAGCCTCTTAAATTGCCCAATCAGTAACATTTCTCCATTGTTCCCTGTATGATTTTTAGCAGGTGGACAATGGGGCCTCTGGAAATAACCTGATACATGCTCTGAGTACCCCCTCCGCTCCCCCTAGCCCTCTCTTCTGTGGTGATGTTGAGCTAGCGCTGGGGTCTGCCTAAGGGGAATCTTCCATACCTGCTCTGTTGCTAGCTCCAGTAATAGGGTAAACTATGACTTCCTTGGCACAAAAATGAGCCACTGTAATTACTGTAGACTTTGATCTTCAGGAGAACTTTGGTAATCCAAGGTATATGCAGGGGGCCTTAAAGAAGGCCCTCTGGACAGTCTAGTGACATCACGTGTACGTTCCATGATTCTTCTTTCTGAAACTTGGAGCAGAAAAAGGGCAATATCATGTTCTCCATTGAGGCAAAGAGGTCCAATGTGGGGTTTTCAAACCATTGATATATTTCACTGAGCAATCCTGGGCGCAGTGTCCATTCCTATGAGGGTGGAAAGTCACTGTTGAGGTCAGTAGCTGAGTTGTCTATCCTCCTTTATGTGTACTGCTCTCAGAGAAGTCAGGCTCTCCTTTGCCTGTGATACCAGGTGAAATGCCAACTCTGAGAGTCGCCAGGACCTGGCGCTTCCTAGTCTGTGGATAAGGGACAAATCAGTGATAGTGTCTATTCGCAGAATCACTGAATTCACCTGAAGCTGGTAGAGCTCTGAACGCAGCTGCATGCTCCTTCCAGTTGGATGACATTGGGCACGCCTCTTGCTCCCATTTTTCCTGGTGCATCCGGTGATCCAGAGTTGCATGCCAACACCTGCCGCTGGTGTCTGTGGGAAGGGTAATCATTAAGCCACAACCCAATAGAAAGACACTCGGAAGATTCTTTCCTGAGCCACCACTGCATTGTATTTTTTAGCACTGGAATTACTGGGATGAGATGTGGGGACCCAGTGCTTATGTATGGGGGCCATGTAAGGGTGGAGATGTTGCCTTGCCCCTGGTACTACTTTGTCTTACTACTTTGTTGCTAGCTGCCATGTGCCCCTGGATCTACGAAACTGCCTTGTCATAGCTGCGTCCATCTGACTGAATGTCTGACCCAGCCTCTCTTCCCTGTCCTGTGGGATAGACCCTGTTCATGGTGGTTGATAGGAGAGCCCCTCTTTAGAGAAGGTCCTGAATGGGTTCCAAGTGAGATTTCTCCTGATTGATGAGAAAGACAAGAGATGCCCTTTCCAAATGAGTCCCCAGGAGAGGTTTGGACGAGGACCTCACCAGCCAATCACACAAACACGCAAATGCCTCTATTCCTTCTATGTTTAGGACTGCTCTTACCAGAGCCAAGACTTTTTTGTGAACACCCGTGGCACGGTTTTGAGTGAGAACAGCAGAGCCCTAAAGTGAAAATGATCTTCCTCTACTGCAAACCTGAGACACCTTTTGGTCTTATTTCCTTATATGAATATGAAAGAAAGCATCTTGGCGATCTAAGGAAGCCAAACAATCCCCTTAATCGATCATGAGAATGATAGCCCGAAGAGTCTCGATTTGGAAATGTTTTGTTTTGATGAACTATTTGAGGGCTTTTAGGTCGAACGCCATTCTGTATACCCCATAAGATTTCATCACCTGGAACACTATAGAGTGGAATCCTTCTGCATCAGAGCAGTCCAGATTACACTTTTGCCGAGCAACTCTTGGATGCAACTCCTGATTACTTCTCTCTTGCCTAGTTACTGGGCAGGAGGGTATAATCTACTATGGATGGAGGGGAAGCAGTCTAAAATTCTGATCTGTTACCCAATTGCGCCACTCTGATGACCAATTGGTCCTGTGTTACATGTGTCCACTAAACCATCTTGAAGGCGCCATCCGCCTTCCTATCCACTTGTTCCCTAATGGAAACTGTCTCTGCCAAAGAATGACATTCCTGTGAGGCTGAGTAGGATCACGTCTGTAGTAACCCTCTGGGTGAGGGACTTTTCCTCTCTTCAAGAGGGTACCGTTTTGTGTGGGCATAGCAATGTTCTCAAGCTCCTTCCATTCTCTTACCTGGCTCTTCTCCAGAGTCTGTAGAACCTAAACACCAGAGCACTGGGGTGCTCGTACTCTGGGGCCCCCCTATTATCCTACCTTTCACCCCCCCAAACCAGTCAAAGGAAGGCCCCCTAGAGCAGGCATTCAGAGTAGTCTCCCCAACCCCCACTCCTATCCCACTCATGTAGCATGTAGCTGTGAAGCTAAGAAAGAGGTCCTGTCAGCGACCCCTCTACTGGATGACATTAGGTAGGTCACTTTCTCCAATCTCTCCCACCTGCCGCAAGGCTACTCTATCCTGTATCCCCCAATATCCCCATCTAGAGAAGGAGCCAAGTGCCCCCACCTCAAGCATCTCGCCCATATTGCCTATATGTTGGGAACCAGAGTGTGAAACATGTGCAGTACCAGTGAAAATACCCATAACAAGGAGAATCCTGGAAGCAAGGTTCCCATTGAGAAAGCCATCTCTGCATACAATACAGTATGATGGCCATTTGAATGAAATCCCAGAAGAAGCATGAAAAGAAAGCAAAAGAGCAGACTAGTGACGTCAAGGGAAGTAAAACTGATGCACCTAGAAGAGATGCAGAGACACTAAAGTGAAGATAGTCTATAAGGCATCAAGAAAGTATTAAAGATAAGAAACATTTCAGGCTTGAGATGAGGAAACTTAAGCTACAGACACACTGAAGATATCAAGTTATTTTACACGTCTACATATGCAAAGAAACGCAAGCTGACAAAGTATTCTTGAGGCTAGGTATGCAGTGAATAGATTGCGGCAAGCTCTAACGTATACATATATAGGAGTAAGTAAAGAATGGATGTTTCCACTAAGTGTTATAGCAGAGCTGGCCCAGAGAAGGAAGTCCTTTTCCAGTGTGTCGCAGTTGAAAAAACAATTGAATTACAGAAGGGAATCAGAGAAAGGCAATGCTGGATCAGCCCCAAGAAGCCAAGGTCTTATCGGACTGGGATGAGCAGACATTAGTTACAATCATGTGAAAGAATGAAACTCCTGTTCAGAAGACATGGACGAAAACAAGGAAGATGTCAGAGGTTTATTAAATAATAATATTTTAAATGCAGCAGAGCTCAAATTTGTGGTCTTCAGTCACGTGGATGCATGGAACTGGACAAACATGACGAACCACACCTACATAGAGCGTGCCTCTACTCCCCTGAATTCTCCAGAGCAAGGAACATTTCCAAGGCCAAGTTGAAAGCCTTAATTGACGTGCAGACCACTGAGGTGATGATAGTTGATATGCTAATTGGTGGGAAGCTATGGTTATGACCAGCTCACCAGGACCTGAAAGTCCAGCCTGCGTGCTGCTAACATGGGTGGAAAAGTACTGACGGATGTAAGAGTGCCAAACAATTATATGGGCTGCGTAATTAAGAGCCCTATAGTTTGTATAACCAATGGGACGTCGTGTATTTAGTGACATTAATAGTGACGTGTTTGAAGGGTGGGCTTACTAGTGCCACCTGATGTTGAAGAACCTATCACTTTTTAGACTAGTATGGAATGTATACTTAGATGTTCCCCTTAAGCCTATCACATTTGCCTCTAGGTATTTGTAGTTTGCCACGAAGAATGACGTCAGCAAATATGTAGGTTAACGTCATCAATGATGAGTTTTTGTTATTTAAAGAATGTTTTTTAAGAAGTGTATTGAGAGACCATGCTGTGAGACATCCGTTGATGTCCATTGTACTCTCTGTTTTAGATAATTGATGTTAAAACAGTCAACTTTGCCAACTTCCTGAGTCATTTTGATTATTGATGTTTCAGTATATTCTGCATCCCCATTCATCTCAAAGTATTGCTACCTCGCCTTAAAGGGCTGGGTCAGCTGTTCTGGTTCACATGGTAGCCTAGAGATGATGGTTAAAGAACTGTCGACCTAGTAAGCTTTGGGGTCCCGGCAATATCGGATGTCCTCTGCCATTCGGCTGAAAGGACGTGAAGCTCCCTGTAGATAGCGGATATTAGTTTAAAATAAGGCTTGCAAGCGTAGGTGAGACAGGTCCATTGTTGTCAGGCAAAATCCCCTTCCCGATTTCTACAGGAAGCTGAGAAGATGGAAATTTGAAGAGGTTGATTGAAGAGGTGACGATCTCGAGAGCCGGAAGTTGCAAAAGCGAATGGTGAGTAAAAACTGAGTGAGGTGACCAAATTATGAATGGGCAGCAAGTGGAGAAAGTATTAAGGGGAAACGAGTAATAGAGGGAGGTTGGGGGTAAACAACTTGAGATGATGAGCGACGAGTTATTAAGTAATTGACTTGAGGAGAGGAGCCAAGCAATTGAGAAACTGTGAGACGAGGAACATCACAGTAGAGTAAGCCCATTGTCCTGCGTCATAGCACATATCAGAAGGAGTCGTATCTAGAGTTCCATTAGCGGATGACGTAGGCCACGGACATGTTTAAAGACTGTCGGAAGAGAATGATTAAAACTCCGCAGGAGTGTTTTTTAGGGGTGTCACAAAGATCGTAAGTGAATGGGCTGGCCGAGTTTGTCAGTTTGTCTATTTGTTTTATGTGTTGTATAAATATATGTGTGGTGAAAAAGTAATAGACAAATTAAGAAACGTCAAAAGGAAAACACGAGACTTGAAACTTAATTATTTATTTGTGTAGCTGAATTGGTGGTGTTTAGTGGATAAATAGATTGAAATAAAAACATGATATAAAGGGTTTGGAGCTGCGACGATTGGTGCATGCTCATATTGTATTATTTTTCTGAAAAGTATTTTTGAAAAAGTGCAAAATGTAAAGGTGAGTATTGACAGTCAAGTGTGATGAGTCAAAATGGAGGATATTACTCTGCTTACACATCTATGCAAACAGATACCAAAACATGCACCCAAGCTTAAGCAGCACAGTGCAGAATGGGTTAAGGGCACAGCAGACAAGATGTTCATGCCATGGCCCCAAGGGGGATCATTATCAAAAGCAGTTTTGCAACACATGGGCCCTCATTACGACCCTGGCGGAAATCGCGGTGCAAAATGCACCATGGAGCACGGCGGAAAGCTGCCGATAGCGCCATGGGGGTTGGCGGATTTTCCGCCCCATTCCGACCTTGGCGGGGCGGTAAATCCCCATCCCCCATTTTACCCTTCCCCATTCCCATTTTTGCCCCATAGGGTATAATGGGAGTGGGGAAGGCGTTAATTACGCCACCTCAAAATACGGTGGCGTAATTAACGACAAGGTCCCGTAGCGCCATGGATTTCTCCGCCCGGAAAAACCAGGCGGAAAACGCTCCATGGCGCTACGGAAACTCGTAGTAGGGCGGACGGGTCCGCCGCGAATAACGCTGGCGTAAACCCACTGCGCCAGGGTCGTAATGAGGCCCATGATGACATATTTGCACATAGCATACACAGGAAAAAAGTTAAATAAAAGGCTAGCCAGTTTAGAACTCTGGAAAATGTATCAGGAGGAAAGGGAAGACTGGATACTTAACAAATTCAAAGAGGAGGTGAGGAGCCTTCTGCTCCCCCGCCACGCCTGAAATTAAAGGCGATAGTACAAAAGATGACAGAGTGTACCCTAGGCAGCGACAGGGTACAGTGATCCGGATATGAGTTGCCTGCGCATAGCAGCGACAAAGGTACAGAGAAGATTCCTGAAAGAGAGGTGATCTCTAAAGTCCCAAGGGACAAAGAGAGATGGAACAAGGAGAGAAGTGATGGACAAAATACATCCTTAGATATAGGAAGAGAAATAAAGAGATGGAAGGGAGAAAAAGAAAAGGCTGATGAGGTAACGCTCATACAGAACAAATGGATGCGTGGTCAGATTTTGCCCAAACTTGATGGAAAGAGCATTGAGGAAGGAAGGCAAAAGGAAGATCGAGATGAACGAGACAAAAAAGATAGAGACAGAGAGGAACGATTGAAAGAAGATGGGGCGAAAAGGAAGGATAGACAAAGACGAGAACAGTTGTATCAAGATGAGTACCTGAAAAAGCAGGAAAGGGCAGAAGAACAGAGAAAATATGACAACAGACAGAGGGCAATCAGAGAACGAGAAAGGCTAGAAAGAAAGAGAGAGAGGAAGAGGAGGAACAAAAATGAAGGGATAATAGGATACAAGGATGTAGAGACGAAGAAGTAAAAAGGGAAAATGAGAGAAGAAAAATGAAAAGAAAGGAAGAAGAAAGGGTAAGAGAAGAAGCAAGGAAACAAAGAGAACTTGATGATGAAAGAGAAGGTAGAGAGGACGCAACATTGAGCGTGTACAAAAGGAATTAATGGACCCTAATCCAGTAGTAGCATGGGAGGACATAGAAGAATTCTTCCCAGCACATGAACCGATGCCAGGTCTCTATGGGCCAATCTAGAGGATGAGTTTGAATCTAGAAGCACTGGGGACACAATCGATAAAGTCTATCATGATATGAAGACTAAGAAAGAACTGAAAAGAAAGTGTAAAAATGATTGACTCGAGAGTACACAGTTATACGACAGAGAGGGAGGCTTGTGTAGTTTTGAGCCTAAAGAGTTGTCTTCAGATAGACTGGTTCTAGCTAGAAACGAAGAGAAGGGAAGCCATACAAGTTGGGGACAGGGAATGTCAGACGAAGACAAAGATACCTTCTGTGGGGAGTAGGGAAATAACGTATGTGGTCCCGAAGGATGTTCTCTGATGGCCAAAGAAGATGGACAGAGATGGTCAAATCTAGATCTACCCAAATTGCAGGCATCAGAGTCTCTGGCACGACTAGCTCCACCTAGAGGGTGATCCCATAGTGAGAGGGGGGACACACCACCTTATGCAAGCAGGTTAAGATCGCTACCAGGAAGAAGGGGTTGTGGAACCATTGTCCCTGCTATGGACAGACAGATGATTGGGAAGGAGTGTGAGTTTGGGATATCACAGCTTCCTTTGTTAGAAAAAGGTGGAGCCATACCACAATATATACATGGCCACAGATGGATAAGGATAAGGTGCAAACTTATGAGTTTAACTTCCGGTGCTGGGAAATGGATACATGATTTAGAAAAAATGACAGGACGAAACACATTAGCTATAGCAGACATTAAAGGTCTTCTAGCCGCTATCCTTGGGGAGAGAGCAGACAATGTTTGGTCGAGAGCAGGATAAATCACTCAAAGATTATCTGGAATTCTGTGGCATAATTTGTCTGATCCACATTACCTTTTACAACCTAGTACTAAGGATCTTGAAACCAAATAGACAATGGAGACTTTGTGCTGACCTGAGGGAGTTGTATAAGCATGCCAACCTGTCAAAGTTGCTTCTTCCCTACATTGACCAAGGAGTGGCTCAGATGCAAGGATCAAAAGTGTACTGAGCCCTTGACTTGACAAACAGTTATTGGACAGTACCAATGTGTAGGGAAGATCATTATAAGCTTGCATTTACCGTTGCGGTGCAACTATATCCTTGGACCCATATGCCCTTCGGAAACATCAATTCAGGAAATTAGTTCAATATTTTCCTTCAGAAGGCCATGTCTGATTTGATTAAAAGGACAAACATGGCCTATGTGGATGATCTGTTGATAAAAGGCTCAAGTGTGTAAGAACATCTGGTGGAGGTCTGATATATTCTTGCCCATTTGCATAAGACTTGTGCAAAATTATCATTCCAGAAAGCACAATGGTTGCAAAACCAGAGTGAATGTTCTGGGAAATGAAATTACATCTTAGAGTTTCAAACCCCAGAAAAATAAAGTTATTTAAATTAAAGAACCCCACAACTCTGCATGACTTATGATGCCTCCTTGGATTGACTAATTATAGTTGAAATTCATTGTGGATTTTGCAGAGATTGCTCAACCTTTGGTCCACTTATTGAAAGCCATAGTAGAGTGGGGTGAAGCATAATCTGAGGCTGTACATCAATTAGAAAGAAGCCTGTGACAAGCTCCTTGTTTGATTTACCCCACCAAGAATAAGGAGTTCTTCTTAGAGACTGGTTTCTCAGATATCTGCTTGATGACGGTGTTGTACCAAAAACATGACAAAGTCAACAAGGTAATCTCCTATTTGAGCAAAAGATTATCCGTAGAAGAAAAAATCAATGATTTTGAGAAAGCACACCTGGCAATGGTGTGGGCATTAAGAAAAAATGACCGCCTAGTTATCCCTCAAATCATACCTCAGTGGGACTTGCAGTTCTGTAGGATGTTATAATCAGGTGTCATCTAATTCAGGGAACTTTCCACCCACCCTAAACGATGCGCCACACTTTTCCTTTATTTAATAAAGTTCTTTTAATTAATCTGGGACCCCCCATTTAATAACATTGATTCCTTACTTTTTCCCTTCCCTTTCGAGACAAGAAACACACAGGTTTGCACAGAATGTACATTTATTACCCAAATACATTTAAAGATAAATAGGTTATACATCCATGAACTGCTTATGATGAAAAATAATCAACACACTAGTCACCTCAGTTTTCAAAGCTAAAGTTCTAGAAGCAGAGACTTTTGTAGCACACACACCACCATAGGCATCAACACATTCAATTCACCCTGAGCGCGCATGCACCATGGATTAATCAATGAGAGTGCAGGAGGAATCTTTCATTTGTGAAAAACACCAAATTAGTTTAAAGTATCCCTGCCTATGCAATTCTCACTACTTTCCCTTTATTGTAAACTAGTAAAAAGTACCCGTTCTCCGAATGGGTTCTGTAGACAGACATGACAACACTCATCAATTGTTGAAAATCAATGATCCTGCTGGTCGCTGTTCCAATTCGCTTATCGTTCGATGTGCTTTGCACTCTGAAGCAAACTGCATTGTGAATGGCTGCGTGTGGCTGGCTGACATACACCGCAGCAGATGTTGGGGTGAGGTGAGAACTGTTATTTCTGCATACTATTACCTTCTGTGCTCTCTCCCCATCCAAACCGTGTACTAGGGCCTTGAAACATGGATTTCGGTGTCCCATAGGGACCTCGAGTTTTGTTTCTGGTGTCGAGACTGGTCCTTCTAGGACCACATTGATTGTTTGCCAATTTCAGGCAGCCGTTTCATGTGTGAAGATGCTGACATCTTGGGAAAGGGGTGGTGTGTCCAAATGTCATGTAGCCAGTAATGTCTAGAGGGTCCTAACAGGTAACTATGCAACATTTGGTGCAGATTGGTGAAACGGTATAGAATTGTACAAGGAACAATGCTTTGCCAAGCCACAAACCTTGACTTTTATAAATATAGATAGATACCACCCCTGTACTCAATAAACATGTCAGAATTTCAGAAGCATTCCATAAAACTCAATTGCAACAAACTACTGGACCTTTGTGTATTTGAATTGCTTGTAGAAATGAAAATGTACGTTCAACTTGTATGGAGGCTAGATTCCCTTCAGTGATGTTTCTTTTTGATTGCCCTGTAAAAGTGTACCTTCCTCTCTTTCAATGGGCTACTTAAAAAAAACAGAAAAATAGGTAACAATGAATCACACTCTCCTTTTTATCTGGAGCAACTTGGCATCAATAACCATATGCACACAGTGAGATGTCCATTTAACTCCCAGAGAATTGTTCTGCGCTAGATGACTTTGCATAGAGAAAGAGTGAGGGGATCTCACTGTAGATTAACCATGGGACATGGTCTATAAAATAAATATTTTGCCAGAAACACATATACTTCTGAAATGTTCCCTAACTTCTCGGGATGCACAATCAAATTATATATTCCCAACTCTCGGCACTGACAAATAACAGGGACCAGGATTCAATTGAATTCCCTTTTTAGTATCGCTCCCCTCAGGATTATTTCCCCTTTCTTTTAAACCCACATATGAATTGCTTTTGGCTGTCTCACAAATAGGTGGGCACCCTCCTACGTGTGGGTTCAATTCTCCCCACCAGGAATAGGTGCACATTAGTCAGCAAGATGGGATCAGATTTTTCTCCACAGCCTGTCTGCTGTCTCTCTCTCTGAAGAAGGCCTGGGACTTTAACTACTACTAGGCCTCACTTACAGGGCTCTGACAATAATCCAAAATGTGTCCAAAAGTCTATTCCTTTTCTTTGTTTTTATCGATTCTTCATTATTTTCTCCTTCCCACTCAGTCCGCGAGTGAGTGAGTCTTTCAATGTCACACTTTGAATGTGTTTTTGACATTTTATGGAACAGTAACCCCATGTTTTTTGAGTTGTGTATAATTTCCTGAATCTAATTGGTCAATGTATGAGATTGGACAGTGTTCCAAAAGTGACATCATAGTAGGCATACCCACTCCACAGTCACCGGGCATATTACTGAAGGATGCAGTCTGATGGGAGTAACCTATAATAATTGTAGAGATATTTACAGAACATCTAGACTCCCAATTCGAACAAATCACACAAGAAATGAGGGAGTTCATTGTATTGTGCACAAAGACATTTCTTACTAAAAGCTTTTTTAGATTACAACAAACATTATATCATCAAATCTAAGGAACAGCAATGGACTCCATGGTGACCCCAAATTTGGCCAATTTGTATGTGAAAAGTTTTGAAGAAACCCATTTATATGTTGTCAAAAAATGTAATTAATGATCAGTGAACACACAAGCTGTAATCGAACTAGCAACTTAAATGCCCCATTGGTACAACATTACAATGATCTACAACATTCCGAAAATGACCTTAGGAGAACATTCCTTTTACAGATCAATCAACACAACAAAGAAGATGCATTAACATATTGCAAACCGAAATTCATTTTTCTAACTAGAAGTTACATTAGGGGTTTGAATGAAGAAAGTGAAATTGGTTAAATGCGAGACTAATTCATTCACCAGTTTCTTGATTTTCGCCATTATATGTGACATGCATCCCTTTCAGGCATTTATATACATATGCACACAAAATACCCAATCTTGGGCAAAGGTTTTTTTTGTCTTTACATACACATTTGTGGTTAGGATACTTTCAAACCTACAAGTCTCTCAATGCACATTAGCTCTGAGCAACCACATAGGTTGATTACTGTGGGATAGCACTCATTCCTTCATAAGAGTGCAGACAATTGTTAATAGCAATCCCTTGAATGTCGTTGTGTGGTGTACAATGAATATTTACTGTATGTGGATACATCCACTGGGCATTTATGGTTGTGTGGCATATTTAGCAGTAAGGTCCTCTAGCTGCTGCACACCATTTGTTGTCTTTGCAGCATATATACATGTCTCCCCACTAGTAGACATACGCATGAGCCCACAGTCATCCCGGGGCACATGTGTGTAATCTTCTACCCCAAATGTCGACGGGTGATCTCTCTCTTTTTGATCTTGTCACAATCAGAGTGCCCCTTGCATGGACATTGGTTGCCATTCATAGGGAAGTTGTGCATATTTATATTCCATTCACATGCACACATATTTTCACTTGCATAGTGAAAATAAAAATATCCATGGTAACATGTAATTACATCTGTGAGAGGTTCAGCATCCAAATGGGACTCAGGTGTTCACTTTAACAAAACTAGCTTCCATCGCTGGTTCTCTACTATTAACTTTCAATGAGACGTGAGATATTCACTTCACGTATCACGCTGTGTCACATGACGTCTTCCATCTATATGGACACTTGGCATTCTCAGCGTCCCTTTGGCGGGGTATAATGAAGACGCGTTCATGTCGTGGTTCCATTAAGAGAAAACGGGATAGCCCCTGATAGGTTTGAAACTTCACATTCTTTGAGATAAGTAAAATGGTACACATAAATACTCGCATCTTTTTAGAACTGCTTGTAATTTAAGATGGGTACTCCGTGATGACTATGCCTCTCTCTCGGTATCACGTTCAATACATAGATGAACTTGAATCTGCACTGATCAGATGCAGTAATGAAACTGACACGACGATGCAGTAGAGCCCAAACTCACCAGAAATGAAACTTCAGTTATAAGCTATTACCTTTCTTTTGCGGTTTTTATTCCTGGCACGGTATTTGATCATGCCACTGTAGTATGCTTAATATATCATAGTTTGATATGCATGTACATCTTCATGTATCCGATTTTGATTGACATAAAGGCATGTCATTCCCTGCAGTGTTGTACTCACCAAGAACATTAAATACGTAAAAGCTCATTTCAGCAAGGACCGTTCAACATTTGCATTTTTAAATATACAAATCCAACTGGTGGAACGACACGCATGCCCCTTTCTCTCATTGAGAGCTCAAAGTCTGTGTTCAATGCATTATGGAGCACCAACCTATGGCATGCTCTCTGGCTATTTTGCAGTAACATGCTGTGTTTTACACATACAGCACATATAGATTGCATGGCTGTAGGAGGGGTTTCTGTCTATGGATCTATTTCATTTAGCTATCCTTATTAGAGGAGGGTGGACGTAGACCTATGGTTAGGCCACTTTTCTGCCTGACGTTTCTGACCTCGGCAAGGTCAAGGTCAAGAAAGAGGAGTTTGACATTAAGTAGTCTCCACAAGCATAATTGTGACTATACATTTGTATGTAATGTTTTATGTCACACCACTATGACACCTATATATGTGATATGTGATCATGTATGGTAACCTTGTGTATATGTATGAGCACCAATTTTTATATGATTTACAATTATGAATAATGACAAATGAAAAGTCAAAAATTGTTGAAATAAGAAATAAGCTCACAAGCCAAATATTAAATGCTTTGTGAATCTAATGCAGCACAGTGTCATTATATCTGCATGTTGTTACCAGTAGACATAGAGTTCTCTATGCCTAGATTGTGTACGGACCAACTAATGAAGGCCCTGATGAATGGAAAATTGCTAATTCACATGAATTAATGTGGATCCAGAAAAATATGTGGCTGGATGCCCGCCCTGTTTTAGAATTTACCGTGCCCATAGTCCTCCAACTAATAGGGCAGTCCCTCCAGTTACCCCTGTCTTTTGTCCTTTAGCTGTTAGTTTAGGGCTAAATGTGTCTATGCCTTTTGCCTGGCAGTGGGACAGTCTTTGAAGTTTGAAGTTCTCAGGGGTTTGGGGTCTTGCAGATACTAGGTAAACACCTTTTTTTCAGGTACATTCTTTCTTCTTACAGAAGGGCCTGGAAGATTGAAAAAGTAGATTGGAGAAAACAGATCCACTTGTCAAGCTGAACCCCTATTTTTTATATTAAGAGGTTAAGCCCACTACCCAGATGCAACCCATAAAAACGCCTCCTTATAATGAATTGCAAATTCAGCCTCCCTATGAACTAGTCACAGAGACCGTCACTATCTTTATTACAGTGTTTCAGACAAATTAGAACTCCTTGAGAGGGCTAGGCAGATCAGTTCTGTTGTATTGCTGGGGAGCAGGTGAATTGAACAGAATATCAGATGCCAGAGTTCAGACCTATAGCTGATGCTTGCTTTATTTTTCCCAAATGTCACTTTTAAAGTAACATTTTTCTGTGCTCCTAGATTTTGCATTTTTGCCAAAACAGCTGTTTATCTATTATATTGGCTGCTCTCACTCATATCAAAGGTCCACATTTTAAACATCTGTAGGTTTCATAGCACTGGCCCTTGATTTCCTACAAGGAAAACACAAACACCAGCAGAATATACAAGCCCAAATCTGTTTTTGGAATCACATTAAGCTACAATGATTTTTTTCCCCATGATTAAAAAGTTCTCTCTTTTGACTCCCTTTTGAGTTGCAGGATCTTTTCTTGTACTTGAAAGTTTATCTTGGGCCTTGTCACTATATTTTGATGTGAGGGGACTTGAAGATATTCCACATGTGTTTTTCAAATGATGTGCGCAGGCCGCAGCTTAAATGCTTTCTTTTAAAATGGCATGTTGATCTGAATCGTTTCTTTGAATTAGATTTCCTTACACTGTTTATCCATGAAGAGCACATCATAGTGGATTCCTCCCGCCAACTGTTGCATTATCTACAAAGTAATAGAATATGGCCTGGTAATTTCTCTAATTCAAAAAATACTTCTTGGATTCTGTCAATGCAGGCCTTCACTGTGGTGATCAATCATGGCCAAATTAGAATAGCACAATAGCTCCAGGTTTGGTTGACTTAAACGTCTAATCAAAGGGAAAAGAAAGTTGTTTTAATGTTACTTGTATTAATGACACCTACTTTTGGGACTAGCAATCATATGATATTCCTCCCCCATCCCATTCCAACAAGCTACCAGAAGGGGGGATTGACTTTGCAAAGGAAATGAAACTCGAGGGTTTTGAAGCTGAACCAAAAAAACCTCATGACTTTGCCTGGAGTTGCTTCACAGGATTCAGGCCCCACAATAAAAACAAATGCCCCCTATTTAGAACTTACATCTGCCCCTGAGCTTGGGCTAAATTCCTTAAATAAACATTGAATTAATTCTGAAGCAGCAGTCAGTAATGGTTTCTTATCAAATAATCACATCTCACCATCAGCCAGACCTCTCCTGAAGGAAACTCTTCACACCTGGGAATACCTAGCGTCTGTTACAAGAGGCAGACGCTGGAATCACGTGTGATCTTGTAAATGGCCATGTAACCTTAACTACAAAGAACTGGCATCATGACAGTAGAACTCTCTGGGACATAAACGCCCCAGCCCTCAGCTTCAAGAGTAACTGGCACCATTTGGCTGTACCACCCAGGAACTGATATGTCTATTAAGATTGTGATTCATCCCATTATTTCAAATAATGTGCTATATGCCATTTACATAAGGAATCTTATTTTGCTTTTAACTATTGAACGAAATACAGTTAATTTGTTTTTGAAAATGTTCAGCTTGAAAGGCTCTATCAGATTAATGGAAAACACATTTTTTTTAAATAGGTTAATTAAATTATGTAAATTAGGCAAATGTTTCATATATCCTAGCTTCTGTGGCAGTGAACCTGTTACTTTGAGATGGAAAAACAGTTTTGGTGTAAAAATATTAGCATGTAAAAGGCTGAAAATTGAAGCACAAACATCCCATGTTGTTCCGAGATAAAAATTGCATTATTTGATTCACCTAAGTGAGAGCAATCTGATGAACCAATTAGTGGTATCACATTTCAGGAATATTAAGTTTTAGAAAGGTACTATTGTTTCATGCAGAAATCTAAAATTACATCATGTGGGAGGGAAACTGAATCTGGATGTTATTCCCATCAGACTGCTTCCTTTGTTAATATGCCCAATAACTATAGAGGGGCTGGGTTCATGTGATGTCACTTTTGGGACACTGTCCAATCACATACACTGACCAATAAGATTCTAGAAATTATACACACCTTTAATGGGTATGGTTTCTGCTCTATAAATGTTCACACCCATAGATTCTGGGTGTTACTTGCTCAATCACTAACTGATGGAGAGGAAGAAGGGAGCATTAGAGTTGATAACAAGAGAAAGGAGATAGAATAAATTGCTTTCCTTTTGGACCCATGTTTGGATTACTAGCAGTGGACTGTAAGGGAGGTCTACCTGGAGTTAAGGTTCCAGGCCTTCTTCAGTGGAAGAGCCAGTAGACATGCTGTGAAGGGAAACTGACTCCATCTTGCTGACTGATGCCAACCTGTTGCCGAATCGAGAGAATTAAAAACAGTCATTAAGAGGGTGCCCACCTGTCTGTGAGTCAGCCAAAATGAATTCATATGAAAGTATAATGTAGTATCAAAAACGGAGATGACTAGTGTATTTATCATTCTTCGCTGTTAATGCTGGAAGTTCATAGATCCATAATTTGTTTATGTTTAAGTTGATTCAATTATTTCTATTTTTAGTAATAAATAGAACTTCAGTACAACACTGTTGGTTTCTAGTCCTGAAAGGGTAGGGATGCAGTAGAGAATCAATATAATCAGTAATTGGGTGGGAGGGGCAGGTTCATAAAAATAACTTTATTAAATACATGCAAATTGTGCACACATTATTTGGGGTGGTTGTAAAAATCCCCTGGGCAAGATGTCATCCGATTAAAGCATCCTACAATAGTGAGCCATCCACATGCAGGTAGTGAGTGCAGATGTAGGAAGACTGGGTGAGGTTGTTAAAGGTAATGGTTTCCAAGTTGAGAGTTTTGTTAAGGGAGCAAATAAGTAGCAAGAGTGGTCCAAGTGGTGATTAAAGCAATAGTCAAGGGTGGATATTAATGTTTTGGTAGTGTGGTGTCTAATTGATGATAAGCAGGTTAGGCCCAGCAGCAATTGCAGTAAAGGTGAAGTGCCACAAACACATTTGGTTCAAGAGCAGTTTTCTGCTGCAGATCATTTGATTTCTATTGCAGTTGCTTTCAGAAGGTTAGTGCTGTAATGGAGGGAGTGCTGGTATGCAAAGTGACTAACATGATTCCTAAAACAAGATTCACAACAAAAACCCCAACCAAAACATGTTTCGCGCACCATGTGCTTCATCAAGACTGCAAAAAAAACAGAAACAAAAATAAAAAATGTGTGCAAAAGATTCTTGTGTTGTCATCAAAAGTGCAATACATAGACACAATATCAATGCAATCAGTTATATAGGTTTGGGAGTGCAGATCGTTACATTCTTACCTAATTTGAAAATAGCTGCATTGCTCTGTCCTTGGATAAGTGCTAGTGTACAAATGACTAGTAACCCACTATCGCAGCTCTCATGATTGTCTAAGTGAGGAGATGAGTAGAAAGTTAGGTAGAGAAATATATGTCTGTTAGACTGGTTCCATATGCCTGTTGTTCATCCTTCGAAACATTATTAGGGTTGACTTTGTGCTTTACCAGTCAATTGCAGCATATTAAATAATTGTTCATTGTCCGCATTATTTGTATTGGTTTGCCGTTAGACTAGTGATATATGCATCTTGATGCCATCTTGCGGATAGTGTTCAGGTACAACCGCAGCTGGAGGAAGGCAATGCTCTATCCTTTATCAATCTTTCATTCACCAGTGAATTAGTTGAGGTGACTAGGAAGTTCAGACTCGAGGAGGCTGTTTTTCAATTGGATAGCAACATCTTACTGTCCAACATGTACATTACACCTGTGTGTGTTTTATAATAAGATAATGTATGACACAATAACATGTAGTACTATATTAGACACAATGAGAGCACCAAAATGATAACACAGATCCAAGAATGTGTCATTGTAACTTTTTTATGTCCCTGCATGTAACTGGTAACACTAATTACTGCATAAGGTAATCAGGGCCAACAATCCACCTAAGTAGTAAAGAAGCCCCAGGAGTTTGTAATATCATAAACATGCCGTATTTTAAGTATATCGCCATGACCACTGAACATAAACACCTAAGATGTCTTTGAATTCTATGACAAGACAGGAGGCTCGCATTATGCTTAACTTTCTTTTATTTGCTGCCACACCAGCACTTTAAAACTTAACTTTAATACTGCACATTTATGTTCTTGCAAAACCACAGCTATGGAAAACGAAAATGGACCAGTTTAAATGTTTGTTTCGCATCTGAATGTGATCACCGTAATCACCCGGGAACTACTAGTCCCATGATACTCATGTCTCTGGTAGTCCGATCCTCCAAGCTCTGCACATATCAGAGGGCAGCCTCCTGTATAAGGACCCTTGTGCCCAGGTCCTTTCCTCTTTCTTTTTGCTGCCTGAGATAAGTGACATTTTTCTCTATCTTTGCTTATAGAAGGATTGTTAGTCACGTATATGTTTCTATAATTTCTATAATATGTGTATATCAGTATGGCATTACACCGTAGCGCACATGGAATTAGTTTCATTCTCCACAAAAGAGTTTACCTGAACGCGTAGCGCGAGCGTTGCGCAGCGTATCACATTCAGTTCACGCGCGTTAGACTTCTTTCACGAAAGTTCGAGTGTTGTGAAGAGCGGGCGAGGGCCAGAGCCGCAAGTAACTCCGCTCGCTTCAGGCTGTCGAGCCCCGCGCTCTGTATTAATCGCCGCCGGCGAACTCGGCGGCCGTTAGGACCCGTGGGAGCGGGAACCCGTCAGGTTTTCCCAGCTTCCCCAGCGATTCTAGCTTCCGCTCACATTGCGCCTGCAGTCGCGTATGAGGGAAGTAGTTAATTAGCACACACTACATTAATCCTCAGACGTGTGTAGAGCCTGAAGAGCCTTCATCTGCTGACTTCCACACAGTTGGCTCAGCCAACACCTTGATTATGGCTCTATTTGTCACCCCCAACAACACCCCTTCCACTTCTCCGGAGTGGAGTCAAGAAGAGTGGGAAGAGGATCCTTCCCAGCAAGAATCAGACTTGACACAGCGTTTTAAGAAGGTACTTGGAGACTCCTTGCAGCAGGCGGTCTCTCAAGGGGTGCAGTCCATTACAAAGAGATTGGAGACTCTGGAAATTATAATGGCTGAACAACAGAAACAGATCACAGCCAGGAAAAGACAGGCTAGTAGCCCTGATGAAGGAACGTCAGCAGGACACCCCCAAAGAGGGGTTGAGAAGAAGGGGTGTAAAGTAGCCCGGAAGAGTAAGCACTCTTTGACCCCCCCGGGCGACACTGAAAGGGTTAACACTGTTCCCCAATTGACAGGCGACCCTGTCGCCAGGCTTAAAGAAGCCTTTCTGGCAAAGAACAGAGACGGCTAGAATAAACCCCCTACCCCAGGGGTGTACAATTTAGGGGATGATGATGAGGGCTATTCGCCCGATGGTGAAGGGGGCGAGGAAGAGGAAGATATCAGTAAAGGTGTGGAAGACACCCAAATCATAGAAGATACAGCAGACATGTTCGACCCCGAAGCCATCCGGCACCCTAAGTCGTCAGAATGGGTACCTTCCCCTAGAGTGGCACTTTACATGGCTCAGCATATCAGAAAACCTATAGAAAGAGAGGTAAGATCGAGAATGAGATCCAAGTGTCCTAGACCAGAGCTGCCGAATAACAGAAACCCCTGACTTAGACCCCAAGATGATTACGTTTGTGACCAAAACAGCTAGAGACGTCAGGAAAGGTGTGGACCGAGCCTGGAAAGGATGTCAGGATAAGCTCCTAGACATTTCGGGTCCATCAGCAAAAATTATGGACCTCGCTGAAATGTCAAAAGATACAGGTACGCCAGTAGACGCAACCATCCTGGGCAACTGGGCGCAAAGAGCAGTATGCCTCTTGGGCAACGCCAATTGTGCCTTATCTTCAGAAAGAAGAAGAGGAATCTTATTGAAGATTGACAAGTTGAGCGACCTGGCCACCTATGAAGCGGGCGAAGGCACCAAAGGGCTGTTGTTGGGCAAGGCGTTTGCTAAGGAAATGGCGCAGTTCGTAGGAACTTATTCCGCTTTAGAGAAGGCCCAGACTTCCATCAGAAAAATCTTTCCAGGGCGGATTTTTTCCGGGACTGGACGACATAGGGGTCGCTCGTCCGGTCTCTATAACTCCCAACGAAGGCCCTACAATCAGCACGCCCAGTACTGGGATTCCAGACAACGAGACTCCTTTTTCCCGGCTAGATCGAGGTTCCCTAGAGGCTGCAGGGGAAGAGGATCTTACAGACAACCAGGGGCAGCAGCTGGTGAGTACAGCATGTCGGAGTGTAGGAGGAAGAACCCTCCACTACCTGCGCAAATGGCAAGCATTATCAAGCGATGCATGGGTGCTACAGGCAGTAACAGGCCTACAGATAGAGCTTATAGGTACGCCAGTGCAGAGAACAGAACCATGCCCCATAGTTATGGTGCAAGAGGAAGCAGCGCTCCTGCACAGCGAGCTCAGCAAACTAGAAAGCAAAAATGCGATAGAGCGCGAACTCCAAAGAGATCCCGGTTTCCTCACCAACATGTTCCTAGTTCACAGAGGGGACAAAATAAGACCAGTAATCAATCTGAAGGACTTAAACGAGTGGGTGTTATACAACCATTTCAAGATGGAGGGGATTCACCTTCTCTGAGACCTTCTGTGCTCTGGAGACTGGCTAGCTCATCTAGTTCTCAAAGACGCATACCTAACGATTCCGATAGCAACTTCTTATCGGAAATATTTGCGCTTCCGATGGAAGGGAGAAATATGGCGATTCACGTGTCTCCCGTTCGGTCTGTCTTCCGCTCCTTGGGCCTTCCCCAAGCTCATGAAACCGGTAGTAGCAGCCATCAGAGAGAGAGGCATACGTATCATCATCTATCTAGACGACATTCTCGTCTGCGGATCAGAAAAAGCTACTCTAGCAAAGAACGTTCAATGGGTATTCTCACTCCTCACCTCGCTAGGATTCCTAGTTAACCTAGACAAATCCCAACTACGTCCTGTCCAGAGGATAGACTTTCTGGGCTTTACAATAGACTCAGTGAAAGCCTCCCTCGAGCTTCCGGGTCACAAAGTAAGAGCGATCAAGAAAGAACTCAGAGTAGTTCTAGCGAAAGGGACTATTTCCCTTCGCAAACTAGCCAGGGTAGTAGGTCTTCTAGCAGCCTCCATTCAGGCGATATTCCCGGGTCCTCTTCATTATCGAGCACTGCAAAGGCTCAAGATAAAACATCTCCAAGGAGGTCTGCGATACCATCAATTAGTGAGTTTGGACCACAAAGCCCTCACAGAGCTCAACTGGTGGCTAGAGAATATGGAGGCCTGGAACGGCCGCGCCATTTTCGGCGACGCCCCAGAATTAGTAATAGAATCAGATGCATGCAGGTCAAAGGACCTGGTGTCAAAGGACCATCACACATCCTGGGAGCTCCACTAAAGGTCAGACAACCATTATATATGAACATTGAAACCCAACAACCCATGGGAGTGCCCACCTCTTTTTGTCAGTTCAGTTTGTATCTCATTCGACACCACTGAGTTGGAGGCACCCCTACCTAAGAACATATTAGAAATCAGAAATTTGGATCGAAATCTACCAGGTAGCTGTACTTTAATAATGTCTTTTGAAGATATCGAAGCATTAACTATTAAAAGAGCTGAGACATTAGGCTTTTCTACAGAGGAAGCTAACACAACCCTGGGATTAATCAGTGACAGAGGATTCAACAAGGACACCACAGGAAGCCAAGACCCTGCCAAAAAAATTAACAATTGGAATACCTCATTAGAAAGGAGATAAACCGCAAACTCCATGCTATAACATTAGGGAGATATTACAAAAATCAAAGAATACCCAGAGAACTGCGGATCCAACTTCGACCAACACTTTGCAAAAAAAGCAAAGAATTTGTTAGGAAGTGGGAAGCAATTCTAAACAGATGCTCACTCAACTTGATACTATTGACCATTCAGGAACTTACTGTCAACTTACAGATAATAGACACAGAAATTAAAGAAATTCAGAAAGAGTTGTCAACAACACATAAACTCAAGAAAAAAGAGATAGAGGAAATGCTTGCAGATATGAACATTAAGTTAGCAGACTACAAATCAGAATTGGAAAATAAGAAGATCATAAAATGTAAAAGGGATACCTACGATTACCTCAATGACAAGGTTTATACTTGGATGGAGAAATATGGTCCACTACTGAAGAAACCTAGATATAACAATTTGAGTAACACATCAAGCTCTGAATCAGAAGCTACGGGCAAACCTACAACCAACAGAGAAACACAACCAACAGGACCATTAAGACCGACACCTGCCAGAGCTGGAATATCAGGGGTCTCTTTTTTAGAAAGAGGACAAAGAGAACCAGGAGGGGAAAGAGAAAGAGGTCGTGGAGGACCAGTGACGCGTCTACAGCACAAGAAGACAAAGGGGGTAATTCATAGATTTCAGCGCGGAGGCACCGCACGCGAGCAGCGCAGAGAGGGAGCGTGCGCCAGCGTGCGCCAGCCGTGTGCGCTAAACAGTATTCTGGCGCACCGCGTATTCATGGAATTTCCAAGCCATTTTGAGCGCTGGCGCAGAGAACATCCCACAGCACCAGTTACGCCCCCAAGAACGCCCCTTGCGCAAGTAAAAAGCATTGAAATCCCCAATGCAGCGCAAAGGGCTGCGCTAACCCTGCACCAGTTTACAGGGCCGATACACTGTAATCGCATGAAAATACTACGCGTACCCTGCTCACAGCAGCCAAAAGCGTGAAAATGTGCTGGCCCACCCCTCGGAATATGCGTACGCCGCTCACACCAGATAAATTGCGTAGAAAAAGCACCCCCCTGTGGCGTGGGCTGCCTGTGGGGCATGCCCAGGGTGGATGGGCTGCTTGCGGGGCATGGGGAGGGTGCGTGGGCTGCCTGTAGGGCATGCCCAGGGTGGGTGGGGTGCCTGCGTGTATTTCGGGGGTGCGCGGGAAGTTTCACACATGATAGGCCTTGGGCGAGCGGGGAACGTGTATTTCGGGGGTTCGCGGGAAGTTTTACACGCGATAGGCCTTGTGCGAGCGAGGTACGTGTATTTTGGGGATACACGGGGAGTTTCACACGCGATAGGCCTTGTGCGAGCGGGGTACATGTATTTCAGGGGTGCGCGGGAAGTTTCACACCCGATACTCCAGGCGAGAGTGAGGTATGTGTTTTTCGGGAGCCCCGACTCAGGTCCCCCCATACCGTCCCACCCACCCACCATTGATGGGCACCTGCCAGCAGGCCCCGACTCATGTCCCCCAGCCACAGTGATGAGCGCCTGCCTGCAGGCCCCGACTCATGTCCCCCCGCCCCACCCCCAGTAATGGGCACCTGCCAGCAGGCCCAGACTCATGTCCGCCGCACTCCCATTGACGGCCACCCACCATTGACGGCCACCTGCCAGCAGGCCCCGACTCATGTCCCCCACCCACCATTGACGGGCACCTGCCAGCAGGCCCCGACTCATGTCCCCCCACCCCCAGTGACGGGCACCTGCCAGCAGGCCCCGACTCATGTTATCCCCACCCCATCCACCCACCCACCATTGACGGGAACCTGCCATCAGGCACCGACTCATGTCCCCCCACTCAACATGTCATCACGATCCACACTCATGGCCCTTATGGCCACCCAAATCCCACCCCACGCCACCCAAGTCCAAACACCCAACCAAGCATTCCATCCTCTCCATATTGAAATCCCCATGTCATGATAGATCCCAAATGACAAGTATGCACATCAATAAATGTCCGTCAGACACACACAATGGGGGCACGTGAATGAGAAAACCCACATCGTGACATGCACAAAACCAATGAGAGAATACTGTACAAGTGAAGTATGAAATAAATAAAAATGTATTATATACAAAATTGAAGGTATGAAAGAAAATCACACAAGAAAAGAAATAATAAACAAAAGCCTGGATGTCCAAAATGAATGAAATAATGTGAATGCTGAATCCAATTAAATCCAAATTAAAATGGCTCCAAAGCGTTTGTCCATTAAACCAAATCCAAAGTTTAAACAATAAGAAAACCATTGCTCCATGGTAAAAAAATGAATGAATTCAAATCCAGTCCAGAACTATATACAATGTAAAAATCCAGGGTTCATGAGCCCAACAATCCAAAGGAAACCTACCAAAAAGCCTACCTAATAAATAACTATATACAAAAAGGCGGGGCATAGTCCATGCGCCCCAAAGGAAAAAAAAAATAGAAAGGAAACTTACACCTACAGAACTATTTACAAAGGCGGTAGGCAAGTCCAACGGCTCACTTGTTGATGTCCCGGGCCAGGGCATCATTGAACTCCTCTTCAAGGTCCTGGAGGCAGGCCTGTTCCATGGCCCTGAGGTCTCGCAGGGATAAAGCCATGTCCACCTCCAACTCCCTGCAAATTTCCTCGAGGCACTCAGCCCGCCTCAACACCCTGCACATGGAGTTCTCCACCCAGACCATAGTGAGCCGTGCCTCTTCAGCCGGCCGCCGCTCTGCATCTATTTGCCGGCCCAACCGCTGCCACATGGAAGACACTCCCAATCCAGGGTCCTCCTGCCCTCTGGCCCATGCCTGCCCCTCTGATGTCGGTGGCCCCGAGCCATTATCGCTCCCACCTTGAGCCTGCTGCTGCCGTGCATGTGCCCTACCTGTTGATGCCTGCACGTCCTCCTCCTGCTGGGATCCATTTGTTGTGGTGGCCACCCCTGCTGGACCTTTGACTCCCGACTGTAGCAGGGATGTGTCCTCCACCAGCCTGGCCGCTGGGTCAGGGGCGGCTCCACAGGGTGGCCAGGTGATACATGGCCAGGAAGATGGCATGGAGGATGACTGGCACATAGGGGGTTCAGTTGAGGAGGGGGTCGGTAGAAGGTCCAGCACACGGAGGAACCCAGAACTGGCGACCCGTCCTAGTAGGTCAACGCGGTCAATGAGGCATCTGAAAAAACGTGCATTGTCCACACGGGAACCCTGCACGTCTTCCAGAATGCCACGTTGACGCAACGCCATCCCAGCCAGGACAGGCTCAACACGGTTCCGGATTGCCACATCCGCAGGGAGAGGAAGGCCAGTTGTTGTTCGCGCATCCCCTCCCTGAAAACGGGTCTGGACGAAGACATCCCTGCTGGTGCGGGATGATGCAGTCACAGGATCGGGGACAGGATTACACACAGGCACCTCCGCGGCCGCCTGTGCTGCCTCCTGTCCCTGCCCCTGGACTGCACCACTAGCACTAGTGGAATCCCCCCTCCAGACCCTGTGCGTGGGCCTTCCATGGCCTCCTCAACCAAACCCCCCAACAACCTGGATGACTACGTGCTATCTTCCTCCATAGGCCCCTGTGGGGTCTCAGCTGCCTCTTCTGCTGCCGAGGAGTCCACCTCCGACCTCCGCCTCTTGGACTTAGCCTCGGCAGCTGCATCATGGCACCAGACTCCTCACTCCCCGACGAGATGACAACATGGGAGGGGAGCTGGGCCTTGCGTCTACAGCTGGCGGTGGGATCCCTGCCACTGTGCTCCACAGCACCGTCTCCGCCCTCTTCATCAGTTGACGCTGCTTACAGGGAGAAATAGAACACATGCATCAGGGCACTGTACAATGGTCTGATACACACATGTCAGTTGCACATGAGTGGCAGTGTCAAACTTCACACATGGCATCACACTCCCCAACACACATATCATTTGAACCCACACACATGCGCAAATTAACAGGAATGTTGCAGCAGGCAGCACCATCCATACACATACAACAGCATGAGCATCCAAAGGTTAGCCTGACGTCACATGCAACATGGGGAGTGCCAAACACATGCACACACGCCACCAGACATACATGCATCTGTACATCTCCACCACCTGTCGCAGTGAAATCATCGGCATCCATGTCACATCTGCCAATCAGCCTCCTACATGTCGGTGTGACATGCATCCATGGTGTATAACAGTGGCACACATGTCAAATACACACTCACGCACCTGTACATTGTGCACATACATAAAGGTGGAACCAGCATCCATGTGTCACACTACAACCATGCCACAGTACATACACAGAAATCTAAACATGTGTGCATCCACACATGCATTTGGGCACCATGCATATGAACACATAAACCATTGATGTGCCTCACACATGACTGGACTCACATGCGGCAGGCTCATGTCCCTGTGCATACACATCCATACATGGGCCTTCCAAGACATATGTCCAACCTGCACACTCCTGCCACACCTCAACATGCACAGCGTCCAATCAGTGCGCATGGACATTTACTGCTTGACTCCGGACCGGTCTGCCTCTGAAAGGATCTGGAGGTGGAGAGCTGGGTGTATGCATTCCAGGACCCTCATCTGGATGTTGGTAAGGCAGACCCGGCACCCCTCTGCATGTGCTGCCTTCAAGAGGTGCCAGGCCTGGCTGAGGGTCCTGGACCTTAAGTCCTCCCAGCACTTCCGGACGTGTTGCTCCACGTGGATGGCAGCCGCGATGTCCTTCCAGATCCTCTTCCGTCCATCATATTCGGTGTGTGAACTTCCAAAGAGGGCATCATAATGCCCCAGGACTTGCTCCACCAGGATGCCAACTTCGTTGGCAGTGAAGCTGGCAGCCCTCTGCCTTTCTGCTGGGGGGTTGCCACTGGTGCCTGATGGTGTTGTGTCGGACATGGCAACCCCCGAGGCAGGTGTGGGTGGGCAACTGGGTCCTGGGGGTGGGCTGGGGAGCGATGTAATACCAGGGGTGGTCACAGCAACTGGACCCCTGCAGATGGCTGATGTGCAGGGACCAAATAGCAGGGCACGTGGCCAGCAGGCAGGCAGGCAGCAGCAGATGGCAAGTGGGAGCGTGCTCAGGGCTCTGGGGGGCAGGAGCGTGGTCTTCCGTGTGTTGTCGCGTGGCCAGCTTGATACGGAGCGTGTAATTCGAGGAAAGGCCCTTAGCGCATAAGCGCGTCTGTGACGTAACGCGCGCAGGCGTTTCCCTCCACACGGGTGCATGTTGATTGTACACGTGCAAAAACTGCACGTCCGGGTGTCACTGCGTGTAATTGGAGGAAAGGCCCTTAGTGCGTACGCGCGTAAGTGACTTCGCACGTGTGGGCTGGGTTAAAAGGTACGCATAGGACGCCATTTTCTTGTACGTGCTTTTTGTGGAGAGCGAGCAGGTGATTCTTGTACTTCTTGTCGTTTCACATGCGATTACTTCACAACGGTTCCAGTTCGTACTCCTTGTATACTCAGACAGCGTTCAATTCTTCTTTTGGCGGGAGTGTTGCCAACACGCACACGTGCGTCTTTTTCATGTTCTTTTTCCAGGCAGACGGTGAGTCGCGCACATATTTTTCAACTGTGGTTAACCCTGTGTGTCGCGTTCCCATTCAGAGGCCATTGTAGCCTGCGTGTACCACGCGTACGCTCATTTTTGTGTTTCTGGGTGCCACAGCGTAGTGCAGTTTCTTTATTCCACGCACGTGGGCTACCAGGGGTTGCGTGCACGTTAAATTTTGTTTTTGGTGTGCCTGAGCATTGCGTGACCCGTCATCTTCTCCCAGGGGTCACAGACAGCCTTGCTAGAGCACTAAGGTACGTATTCCATCTAGTACCCTGCCCCTTACACCCCAATTGCTCAGGACAATTGTTTACCACACTTCCCATTTGCACAAGAACATCAGTGCCATGGTTGGGAGGCGACCAAGTGGTAAGGGAGGCAAAGGTGGCTGACCTACAAGAGGTGTCCGCGGTATGGGATGTGGCCAGGATGTACAGGGTGGCCCAAGAGGCCAGTGTGTGGAGGACCAATCAGGGACACCTATGCCCCCCCAATGGGTCAGGGAGATGCAGCTGACACCATCCCAGCTCAGGCCTTCTTAACCCAGCCCATATTGTCAGGATGACTCCCAGGCCGACTTCTGTGTCACCAAGTGAAAGCCACGTGTGGTGGTGAAAGTTGCTGATACCAGGCCACGTGGATCTGGGGCAGAAATGTCATCTGCTGCCCCAAGTAAGTAGCCAGGGTGAGGAGGCTGCAGGGGCAGCTGCAGCTCAATCCACCCCAGCTCTGAGTCACCCAGCCAGGACAGTGTTGGTCCAAGGTCCGAGGTTGGTACTGCCAACATCACCCAGCAGCCAATGACTGCAGTGAGACCTTTGATCATCGTGCCTTTGGCTACTTCCAGTGCCCAGTCCACCTGCGCTTCAGCCCCTACCAACCAGAGTGGTGTAAGCCACTCAGGGTCCGCACCACCTCTCAAGAGGAAGAAGGCTGCTCTTGCGGTACAGGCTGGGACCCCAGACATGGCTCCCCCCTCCGGCAAGTCAAGGAAGCGTAGTTTCAATGATGTGGAACTAGACGCACTTGTGGGCTACGTGTCGGCCCGTGGCCGCGAAACGCTGGTGAATGCAGGGTGCAAGACTATGGGCCTCATCACGACTTTGGCGGTAACCCTTAAATCCGCCGAAAATTCACGCTATTACCGCCGGCGGGAAATCCACCAGCGGTATTAGCGCGAAATTTCCCCATTGAGCCCAATGGGGAATGGGGCATTCCCGAATGGGCTCCATGGGGAATGGGGATTGACATTACCGCCGAACTCGTGATCCGGTGCTATTAGCGCCGGGGAGTTCGGCGGTAGGGCTAATACCACTGGTGGTAATACCGCCGGCGTTACCGCCCAAGTCGTGATGAGGCCCTATGACTGCTCAACGTAGGGCCCACTGGCAGTGCATCGCGGATCAGATTAGTTCCCTTGGATTTGTGAGGCGCACAGCTGATGATTACTCTAAGCGGTGGAATGACCTCAAGCGCAGAGCAAAGAACAAGCTGGCTTCCAATCATGCCTCTACTCTGGTGACTGGCAGTGGGTCTCCACCAGAGGAGGAAGTGCTCACAGAACATGAGTCTATTGCTGGAGGCTTCATCACAGAGGATCAGATCCAAGGCGGGGGAGACCTACCAGATCTTGAGGTAATATCCGGTGAGTGGCCATGCATGTGTGTGCAAACCATGTACATGGTGCTTGGGTGATGTGTTCTGATTGAGTGCCAGGTGAGGCTGTGTAGTCATGACTGCTATGGGTCACCCATTTGGTGCCTCCAAAACATCCCCTGGCCTTGGGTTTGGGTTTTACAGTATCCCTTCTGATCGCAGTTAACACTTTCCATCTGATTACTGCACTTGCCCTTCAACTGCCATCATGCCACAACATTGTTCATACTGTTTTCCTGTTCATTCTGCCTGATTGATGGAATTCTTTGCATGTTTAACACACATTTTTGTGCCGTTGTGCCCCAAATTTATCATACTTCAGACATAGTTTACACCCCACAATGCCCCACATTTCTTTACTTATTATGGGAATGATTTCATCAATCAGGCTGATTGAGTATTGTGCAGCTACACATGCCCTGCACACAATCACTTTGGGGCCCTGATTGAATGTTCAACATGACACTTGCCTTCTGTCATGTCCAAGTGACCAACCATTGATGTATCCATGTGCCTCCCATCACTGCATTAGTGAACACAGGCTTTGTTGCAGCACGAAGCACATGTGTTGCTTTTCCATCTTGAGTCCTCAGTGTCTGCTTTTTGGCTCCCCTTCCACTTCATTGCCAGTGCATACATGCCAGAGTTATTGTCATGTGTGTCATGTGTCATTTATGTATTTGATGTCTACCTCGTCATGCCTATGTGTGAGGGCTATGTTGCTCATGCCTGTTTTCATTACTTTCCTTTCATGTTTTGCAGGTGATGAGGCACTAGATGCTGTTGGGGAGGAGGAGATGGCGCAGAGGCAGGAGTACTCACAGCCACAACCAGGCACCAGTGGAGGACGTTGGGTGGTGGTGGGTGAAAATCCATTACTCCTACAGACCATCCTGTCCACGGGTGTCTCTGTGTACACCTCCAGAGACCTCTATGAATCAGTTGCTGAATCTGACATTGAGACATATGTCCCGTCTCAGGTGAGTGTCTCTGGCAGGGATGCTGTTCTGTCCAACCCACCTGCACTGGGGGTAGACCCCTCTATGGGGAATTCAGTGTTGGAAAGTCTGGCTGTGGTGGTTACAGATGCAGGGTCACACTCCACAATATTTGCTCCTGTTCATGGGCCAGCAGATCAAAGGAGGAATGCAGTCCTGCAGACTCAGGCAGTGCCAGCACAGCAAGGTGCACAGCACCTTGCCCCAAACAGGTGTGGTGCCCACCAACACGGTGGCCATGCACCACCAGGCAATACTGTGGGGGAGAATTCCATGTACACTATTGCAGTACAACAGGGGGCATCGTGTGAGATAATGGCTCAGGCCGTGGATAGGGTGGCCACTTCCATTCTACCCCTGAAAGGCAGGTGGAGCTCCAGCAGCAGGCAACAGAGTCCATGTGCCGCTCACACAGGGAGGACATGTTGGCGTGGACTGGAGACTCTGCACACAGCCATATATGCAGAGTCACAGGCCCATAGGGAAGCCCTGAGGTTAGAACACAGGTCCCTCAGAGATACTCTGGGTGCACTTGAGGTATCCCAGAGTACAAGGTCAGAACAGCAGCTGGAGCAGCTAACACTCACACTCACAGCTGAGCTCCAGGCAACCCGTGAGGAGATCCGGGCATCATGTGAGGCCTTGCAGGCAGAAATGCGTGCTACCCGTGAGGTGCTGCATGGGGATCTCCGTACCATCATCCTGCAGAACCAAACCTTTCAGACCTGCATGCTTGCTGCCATGGAGGAGCATGCCAGGGCTTTGCGTGGTCTGCCTCCCATATCACGCGCACCTTCTGATGTACCACCAGAAGGTGATGACAGCGACGGCAGTTCTCCCACTGCAGGGTAGCCGTGCAGGCCATGAGCCCATGGAGTGTTTTTTAGTTTTTTTTCTCAACATACATGCATGTGGGTGTTGAGGTGCACCCTGTACCTCCTCCCTCCTGGGTGACCCCCATTCCCCTGGTCCACAGATGGCCATTTCTGATTTTTCTTTTTCTTTTATTTTTTCTTTTGTTTTTTTTCATATTTCATTCCGAATTGCAAAATTAAATTGGTATTTGATTCATTTGTTATATTTATTTCATCTTCTTTTTTCTATTTATTATTTTCATTTTATTTTAATTTTAAATTTATTTTTAATTTTCATACATTTATTTTTATTTCATTTGGATTCATATTTTTACTTTATTATTTGATTTATTTGGTTTACTTTACATTTACTTTTTCTTTTTCTTTATTTAATTTGCATTTACTTTTTTGTTCATAACCATTTTCTTTCAGATTGTGAATTCATGTTGCAGTGTGTTGCTTTGTTATGTTATGTTATGTTATTTTGCATTTATATAGCGCCTTATGTACCATTGGTATGGTTTTAAGGCGCTGGTAGGTTGAACGCCCTCGGGAACCGAAGTTCAAGTCAGTAGAGAGAATAGTGAGAGTCAATGGTGCGTGTGAGCACCGGATATGTGTGCAGCTGGTGTGGCATTCGTGTGATAGCTGCTTTTTAGCGCTAGATGTGGTGGTTGAGAGATCAAGAGTATGGGGGTCATTCTGAGGTTGGAGTAAAGGGAAAAATGATCCCGGTAAGTGATTACTGGCATTGTATACCGCTACGGCCCATTCCGACCAACCAGACCGCTATTTACGGCACCGCAAAGTACGATGCAGTAAATAGCGGTCTCGTGTCACGTGCGCGACACACCATGCCGATATTAGTGGCATGGCGTAAACCGGAGCTGATCACAAGGAATGCGCACACGTAAATAGCGGCCTCCTTAAGCCTGTAAAGTACCTTACCGGCATGGAGTACATGCAGGCATCTCAGAGAAGGAGTAAATAACCCTGAGTAGTAGTTCCCAGAGCAACAGGTGCACGCAATCAGCACAGGTGTAGGCAATGGAGTCTTCCACAGCACAAAAGGATGACACCCACACACCACACCCCTCCCACACCAAGATGATAATAATAGTGGTAGCAGTACATGAAGCAGGAGGCCCTGCTTGCAAGGGCACAACCACAAGAACAACACCAACAACACCAGGCCCCACCACTGAGGAGACACAGCGGGAGAAGGAGGGTGAGACAGGCCCAGCATGCAGCACCAGTGCAGCCTCCGTCACCACCCCAGCAGCCCCCATTCCCACGCATCAGGTCCGGTCCCTCAAGCGAACCCCTGAACAGATACACACCCTCTACCAGCTTGACTGTGACACCACAACCACCATAGTTGGCCTGAGAAATTACGAGATAAGTGAGCATCATACAAAGCTACCCGCGCTCAAGTGAAGGTGGTGCCTGTGCCCCACACCCATGCCAGAGGCACCTACCAGCACACAGTGGGGTCCATGCATGGCATATCACAACCGTCCATTTCACAGACGCAGAACCAAGTGCTGGATCACCTCCTCAAGCACACAAGGGGCTACAAATCCCTACCATGTACTACCCAGGAGATATACAACACAAAAGTTGCCCACGATGCATTGGCAGGCATGCCAACTTACATGGGTGCCCCTGACTGCTCACACGTGGATTAGGCGGACCTGCATGGCATGCAGGTGGCGTATCGCAACCACAAGCAATACTACTCCACCAACGTGCAGACGGAATGCAACGCAAGCAAGAACATCACACATGGGTGCGCCCGACATCCAGGACCAACTCATGACTCAATGGGCCAGCTGAACTCCACACTACCCTGCGGCATGGGGCGACATGCAGGATGACGTGCCTGGCTGCTTGGCGAGTCATCTGACTGTGTCATGCCAGTGCATCAGTGCCATGAGGTTGGTGCCTGCATAAGCAAACTGGGTTGAAATGATGACGCCAGTGCATGATGTTCACCCCGCCAAACACCGTGCCACAGATCCAGTGTAATGGCACATGAGTACAGATTCCCACATTGATGGAGTAAGGTACACACCTAACACAACATAACCAACATGTGACAAGGCCAAATCCCACAACACATGCACCACTCATTGGCGGCCCCCACACACCGTAAGGGCATATAGGAAGACACACTGCATATGCAGAATGTGGCTGCCTCCAGCATGTCACCAAACCGGAGAGTCATCCCTGGCAGTGGATTGAACTGAGGGCAGCAGGGATACCACACCACATCACCGGTTCGGCACACCCATAGGAGTGGTGGAATTCACCATAGCACGGATCAGAGCAGTATGATGAATATGCCACTGACTACAGCCAACATACCCAACAACGGAATCACACAGTACACAGCACTTCATGGATCTAACCTCAAGACTGCTGCATGCATCAATGAAGCACGTACCACGAGATGTGCATGCCATTGTTCATAGACCATCTCGAAGACGCTCCCCCCTACAGCATTCCATTGCACAGGACACATATTGGGGCCATGAATGGGCTAAATGTATCCATGGACATGTGCGTATGGGCATCAATGACCTGCTGCCATGTAAAAAAAGTTCAGTTCTACACCATGACAGTCCAAACACTTACCTTCATTGGCTAGACATGCAGGTGTTGGTGGCTGTCCCTTGACACCATGGTACAGGACCCCTGTCAGAAACCCACAGAACAGGCCCAAGGAGGCCTACAATACTGCCCATACCCGTGCATGCATGGAGATGAAGCAGCCACCTGGCTTGCATAAGGCACATATGAGTTGCCGAAGCTGGTCTGGTGGGGGACCCATCTACTGCAATGTGTAGGTGTCCAAGACCCCCATGTCATGTGTAAAGCTGAACAAAATTTGCATCCCTTGGAACGTGGCCCTCTCCCCTGACATGGGACTGCTAACACCAGATGAAGATGGAGTGAAGGAGGAGGAGGAAGGAGCAAGACAGCATCATGGAGCCGGTGCACAGGAGGGACATGTCGTGTGGCATACATTGATTGGACATCAAAACCGAAACACAAGTCAGCAGAGGGTGGCATGACATGGGCACACAGGGCACTGGGTGTGTGGATACTTGTAGACCATGCACTGTCAGACATCATAATACAGATGCTCAATGATGAATGTCCACACAGGTTAAACTTTGCGACACCAACGGTGTATTGTAAATTTAAATGCATAAGTGTACACATTCCCTCCACCACCCCACCGATCACCCCCAACCCCCTCCGCCCCAACTCCACAACAAACCCTCACCCCCCACGCCCCTCCCCCTACTCTGCAACAAACCCTCGCCCCCACCCCCCTCCCCCCAACTCTGCAACAAACCCTTACCCACCCCCCCCTCCCCCCCAACTCCGCAACAGTAGTCCCATGGTGACCATCAAGGCCACATGTGGCAGCTATGCCAACTACTCCATGCTCCCGGGGCCCAGGGGAGGCATGTCCCGGCGGCGCAGAGAACGCAGAGAACGTTGCAGTGGGCTTGCCGGGGTAGAACGACTGGATGAGGGGGTGTCCTCTTGCTAAGGCGGCTGAGTGGGATGCACAGCCTCAAGGGCATCTGCAATGCGTCCAAGGACTTCGCATAACCAGTTCGTACTGTCTGTGACCACCTGACGCACTGCCCTCAGTTCGTCTAGCCACTCCACCCTGCCCTGGTGGTTGTCTTCCATCACCTCAGTGAAGAGGGCAGTGAGCTGTGCCGCACGCAGTGCATCCAGTGACGGGGTTTCATCCCTGCAGGGGATTGGACTTGCATGCCCTGACAGGGCCTCGACTGGGGGACTGGGCATGGGATTGGCGTCTCCTGGTTCTTCGCCACGTGCACATCGGCCAGGTGTGTCAGGCTCCCCTGAGTCACTGCACGACACCTGGAGGACATTGCTGGGCTCTGGGGTGTGGACGGTGGGGTAGAAGTCCTCCTCTGACACCCCACAGATGGACAAGGGGCTGTCACGGTTTCCAGGGGGGCAGTGGCTGCCACCTCCCCAGCGATGCTCGACTCCTCTGACCTTGGAGTGGGCATTGTGGTAGGAGCCAACACAGGGAGGGATGGGGGTGGTGCACCCTCCATGGGCCTTAGAGGAGCCGGAGTGGGTGTGTCGTTCCGGGCTGGTATGCGGCAGACCCTGCCTTTGCCCCTGGAGGTGGTGGGACGGCTCGTCTCGGCCCCCTCGCTCTCATGCTCACTGCCTGTGGGGGTAGAAGAGAGGGATAGCATGAGTGATTGTTTGAGATGCTAATTACATTAACGGCTGCATTCACATTTCAGTCATTTGGGGTTTGTGGCGTTTTGGGCGTTGCAACATTTGTCTGATATGTACGCAGGTGTCGGAGTCACTCATCCTGGCCTGGTACTATGCAGTCTGACTCGCAAACTGCCAACCCAGCTGCACAGTGTGCATCATGGGATGTGCCAGTTTGTGCACTATGTGTGATGTGCGTTATGTACTTGCACTCGACACTTGCTTGGGTGGCAGTTGGCTCAGCATGATTTGGATGGGGGGGAGGGCACCATGACAAGGTGCCTTGGACGGCCCTTGGGTGTGTATTTATCATGTAATTGCCAATGGCGGTGTTGACTTTGGACACTCACCTCCATCAGCAGACAACAGTGCCCCATACTCCATTTCGCCGATGCCCTCTATGGATGCGGTCCCAATCAGTGCAGCGCATGTCTCCTCCCATGCCGTGAGTTTCATGGGGGAACTTGGGAGCCCTTCGGTCTGCTGTGCCTGACTCCGGTTGGCGGAGAGGATGCTCCGCACCCTCATCTGCAAGTCGTCCCACCGCTTGCGGCAGTCCCTGGGGGCGCGGGGGGTGGTGCCTACTGCGCTCACCCTTTGGGCAACTTGTGCCCAGATGTTCTTTTTTACGGAGCACCGCCTCCCTGCGCATGTCCCCACTGAACACGACATCAGCGTGCTCCTCCAGGGTGTCTACCATGGCCCGCAGCTCTTCCGGGCTAAACCGCTGCTTGCGGAGCCGGTCTGCTGACTTCTTCGGGGCTTTTGGCATTCCTGCAGGGTATGATGGCCTTTTCCGTAGTTCAGAATACTCCCAAGGGTGCTGCTTGATGAGGATGGCAATGGATTGTGTTTTTAAAAATGGCCGCCGCGCTCCTTCCCGTTCCTGTGCGATGACGATATTTCCGGTTCCGTTATTTAGCGGTGTCCGTAATTTACGGTCTCCGTTATTTACGTACACCGCTATTTCCATGGCGGTATTGTTACTTACGGTACGCATCATGCCGTGAAGGGGGTTTACGGGCCCTATTGCATCATGTCGCTAAGTGCTTTACCGGCATGGCGCAAAGCTTGTGCGCGCAAAGTCGTAATGGCCCGCAATTAGCAGTCTGAGGCCAGATCGGACTCGTTCTTTCTTCCATGCCGGTAAAGTCTGGTACTTACCTCCAATCTCGGAATGACCCCCTATGTGTTCATTCTGGCAGGTTTTTATCCAGACCGATTCTGGCTGCGTTAGGCCTGAGGAGAACACTTAGGCTGGAGGTTGTATAACCAGCAGTGTTTAATTAGGATGATGGGGAGTATGAGGCAGATGATGGTATGAGAACAGCTATACCGAATAGTGTCATAGTATCGCTGTGTTCTAGTTGAGTGGTGGTGTAAAGAAGAGAGTAAGCGTGGAGATGAAATATGGTGGTTTACCTTAGATGTTTGAGATTTGGCCCACTCCAATAGTACTATGTACTCCTTCCGTTCCATGTACTCCGACTGTTCCATGCATTACACTGTTTCAAGCAATCAGAAACCTTTCACTGCCATGCTCTTTCAAACAATCCATGCACTCAAATCATTCCATCCCACACATATATCACCCGTTTGCTCCACACTCGATATCCGCTCCACGCTCTACACCAGTTCCACAATCTACACCCGCTCCGCACTCTACACCGGCTCCGCACTCTACACCTGCTCCACACCCGCACCATAATCTACATCCGTTCAGCACCTTACATTGGTTCAATACCACCGCACCCTACATCCGCTCAACACCCTACATCTGGTCATCCCCATTACGCCCTACATTGGTTCAACACCCTAAATCAACTTAATACTCAACATCCACTCCATTCTATTATCCACTCACACAACCTACATCCACACCACAACCTACATCCGCACCACGACCTGCATCCGCACCACTCTCTTATCTGTTCCATGCTCTTATCTGCTCCATGCCCTCATTAATTTTGCACTCTCGTCCGCTCTACGCACTCATCGGCTCCACGCACTCATCCACTCTAGGCACTCATCCGCTCTACGCAGTCATCCGCTCTACGCACTCATCCGCTCTATGCACTCATCCACTCTATGCACCCACTCGCTCTACGCACCCATCCGCTCCACGCTCCCGTAGGCATCCACTGTGTATTCCAGCTGGGCACATGCAGGCTTGTCCTGTCTTTGGGTTAGAAACTTGGGTTCCTGACACACACACCCCTCCTGCTTCCCCTTTCCATGGGCTCGCAAAGGGTGTGACCAAGTGACAGTAACTTACACAGAGGCATTGGGCTCACATAAGTTGTGTGGGCAGTCTGTAGTCCAAACTGTGTATACATCCCTAGTGGGGATTGTTGGTCATTTCTCCACTGCATGGTGGATTTGTATATGGTTTTACATACAGGACGTTTTGCATATATACATGTAGCTTCTTCATGTCTTAATGAGCCCACCTCCATTGCAGATGCAGTTCATGTTGTATGCCGTACACTGCCACATTTGCCTACCAGCAACACACTGCAGTTGGAAGGGGTCGATGTGCTGCCTTTGTCAGGTTGTGACACTTGCACTACTTTCATTTTTTGCTATCATATGTTGCCACTGTTGGATCCTGTACTGATGTTTTGTCTTGCTGGTAAGTATTTGTTCATGTGTGCTGTTTTTTTTTCCATTAGTGAGAGGCAATTGTCTGTGGCCTGTTTCCATTTGGGACGGTGCACTTTGCGACACTTGTGTCATGTGATGTGCTTTCATTTGGTTGCTTTCACATTGCATGCCATGCCATGGTGTGTTGGGTAGCTGAGATGGGGTTAGGGAGGGGTTGGGTGACATGTCACTATTTGGTTGTAGTGTTTTGCAAGGGGGTAGTCCTTCATGCTGCATGAATGTGTGCCTTTTACTGACACAACATTGGGTCTGTTTAAGTAGCTTGGGATGCACACAGTGTAGCACTTCCAGGTTTGTTTGTTTGTTTTATTTATTTGTATAGCGCTCCGGACCCGTAGGTAGAAGGGCGCTTAAGGAAGCGGTTACAGGCATGAGATATACATTTACAAAGTACAGCAATTTACATGAATTACATGGTGCAGCAATATACATATAATATAGGCATAGTCCCCCTTAGGGAGTTGAGGATCTCGGAAGGTGACGGTAAATGTTATTCTTTGTTCAGTAACGAGCCAATAACATGTTTCCTAAAGATCGGAAAGGACTCAATAGTTTTAATGTTGAGTGGTAGGGTGTTCCAAAGTTGGGAGGCAAGCACTGTGAAACTAGCGCCTCCTGCTCTTTTTAGGGCAAATCTAGGCACTGCCAGGCATAGGGAGTTGGATGATCTGGTGGTTCTGGTGGCGGTTTTTAAAGTAAATGTATTGGTGAGGTACGGTGGGGCTAGGTGGTTTAAGGACTTGTAAGTGAGGCAGATGGTTTTGAGGTCAATATTTTGCTGTATGGAGAGCCATTTACATGCTTTCCTGGTTGTAGAAATGTGCTCTCACCTTGGGATGTTGAGTGCTGCACGTAGCGCATTATTTTGGAGAACCTGGAGTTTGTTGATTATGAATTGGTTGGCTCCTAGGTACAGGCTGTTGCAGTAGTCCAGTTTGGACTGAATGAGGGCTCTGGCAAGAGTGAGGCAGCTGTTGGAGGATAGGAAGGGTCTGCTAGCCCTGATTACCTTACCCGTATAGGCAGTGGCTGAGGCGGTCGCGTGATTTGTTTGTAGAGGTTGGTGTTGGCGTCAAGGTGGAAGCCTAGGGTTTTCACACTCTTAACGATAGGGATGGTGTTACCATCTATGATAATGTTATTGTAGCAAGGACTAAGTTTTCACAGGTTATTGGGAGAGCCAACCAGAAGAAGCTCCGTCTTCTCATCATTCAGGCATAGGCCGTGGGTGGCCATCCATGCCTGAATGATAGAGAAGATTTCGTTAATCCGGGTGACATCCGCATTGTAGTTGCCCGAGATGGTGAGGAGGATCTGGGTATCATGAGCATAGTTAGTGTAGGTGACACCCAGATGGTCCAGCTTGTTGAATAGGGGCTTTGTAAATATATTATACAAAGTGGAGGAGACACAGGAGCCTTGTGGGACTCCGCATGTGATGGGGATAGGGTCCGCTGCTGCTGTTGTGGAGAAAACTCACACGGTTCTGTTCGCCTGGAAGGATTGTATGCATGAGGAGGCAGAGGAGGAGAAGTGGGCTGCGATAGATAGGTGGCTGCAGAGGATTTTGTGGTCGACTAAATCGAAAGCCGCTGAGAGGTCTAAGAGAAGTAGGATTGCGGCATTACCTTTGTCTTTGATTTCATCAATCTGGCTTTTGAGGTCAACCAGAGCGGTTTCAGTTCCGTGTTGCGGTCTGAAGCCAGATTGACGTATACCTAGCAGTTGGTTAGATTCTAGGTACTCCTGAATCTGGATGTAGGCGACTCTGTCCAGGATTTTTAACAGAAAAGGGACAGTGGTGATGGGCCTATAATTAGTTGGTATGGCTGGGTCTAGTGATTGTTTTTTTTAAGAGGGGGAGAACCCAGGATTGTTTTAAGTTGCTGGGGACAGAGTTGTTAGTGTATTAAAGGTGAATTAGCTTGGTGATAAAAGGGAAGAGGTCTCTGGCTGCATCTTTTATTATCTGGGCAGGACAGCTGTCCCCTTTACAGTTAGATGGTTTTAAGGAAGTGATGATTTCTTGGAATTCTAGGATAGTTACTTTCTTAAAGGTGAAGCCTATATTATCTTTGATAGGAGTTGGTGAGCTAAGGATTGGGTTGGTGGTCTTGTTGCTGAAGAGTTGTTGACGTTTGTCCTCAATTTTGGTTTGGAGACCTGTAATTTTGTTGTTGAGGGCGCTCTGGATGCTGGTGCACCAAGGTTTATCCTTTGAGCAGGTGTCTGGAAGTGGATTGGGGTTTTCTAGCTCCTTTAGTATTTTAAATAGTTCTTTGGTGGAGGAGCCTGCCTGATCTATCCTAACGTTATAGGCATCTTTTTTGGTGCAAATTATCTCACTTTTATATAGCGCGGAGATGTTCTTGAGATTGGATTTGTTTTCAGATGATGGGTTAGTTTTCCATAGGAGTTCTGATTTGGCCTTCTTTTTCCTAAGTAGTTTAAGTTTGGGGGTGTACCACGAATTCAAGTGGCTTATTGTCTTGCTTTTACGTAGTTTCAAAGGGGCAATGGTATCAATGGCTGTGGCCATGGAGTTGTTGAAGGTGTCAACAAGTAGATTTAGATCAGCGTTGTCTGGTAGAGCGTTAAGGGTGGGTAGGACCAAGGGTAATAGGGCTTCGGCAGTCATGTTGCGTTTGTTTCTGGTTGGGCAGGCTGGTGCCATGGGGCACTTTTTAGGAACTACATGGTTAATGTGAATTTCGAGGGGGATAAGGTAATGATCCGTCCATGTGAGAGGTTGGGGGTCCTTACAAGTGGTGTTGCAGTTAAGAGTTGCTACCAAGTCGATAATTCTACCTTTCTGGTGGGTCGGTGAAGTACTGAGTTGAGTGAATCCATGCTCAGTTAGGGCGTTTGCTAACGATGTGGCTGGGGTGTCCTTGGGGTCATTGTAAGCAAGACTGAAGTCACCAAGGATAATGGTTTGTGCTAGTGGCTCAGAATATTTTCAGTGATGAGCACAGTGATGTCTTCTTCGAAGACTCCAGGAGGGCCTGGGGCTCTATAAATAAGGTGAAGAGTGATCGTGCATGAGGGAGAGGTTTGTAACTTGACTGTGAGTAGCTCACAGGATTTAAATGATGGGGTGGAGACTAGTCTACAGCCTAATAGTGATTTAGAGATAATCGCTACGCCTCCTCCCTTGCCATTGGGTCTGTCAGCTCTGAGGATGGAGTAATTGACAGGAATAGCTAACGTTAAATGTGGTCCTGATGCCTCGTGTAGCCATGTTTCTGTTAGGGCAAGGAAGTCGAGATCATTGGTTAGAATGGTGTCAGCAATTTCTGTGGGGTGTGCGGCCAGGGATCTGACATTAAGTAAGGCTCCTTTTAGGGGGAGAGGTTCAGGCTTATTAGGGGTCTTTAGATTCTTCTTAGTTTTGATGTTGAGTTTGGCAGGGTGGTTGCTCGTTATAAGGGGGAGCCTAGTGCCTAGTCTATTGTTGCGGGCTGTGATATCCGGGTTGGTTGAGCATGAGGGTTTTGGAGATGTCAGTGTGGGAGGCACAGTGTGGCTTGGGGCACTGAGTCTACTATGATTGCGAGTTTTGTTAGAGGTAGTGTTGTCTAGGGAGCTGTTGTCTATGGGGGAGGTATGGTGAGGGTAATGGTTAGGTGGGAAGGGCGGCTGGGAGGGCAGAAAGGGCGTGGGGCAAGGGATCGGGTAGTGCCTAGGACATCCCAGATTGGCTAGGCCATCGTTGAAGGTTATGAAGTTGTTGCCGCTACAGGGTACATTGTTCAGCATGATGCAGAAGGGGAACATGGTGAGAGTGAGCCCAGGTGATCATGGTCTGGGTGCAGGGTTGCAGTACAGTGCAGGTCCAGTGTACTCTTAGGCTAGGTTGCAATGGGGCAATGCCTAGATTGGAGAATCTACTCAAGGTTAAGTGCCGTGAGGCAACAACTAGGCGTACATACTAGGTAGGCGTACAAAGGTCCAGCATGGGGTAGCCTAGGGCTAGGTGCATCAGAACATAGGTAAGTCAGCATAGGCTAAATACAATAGTCCAACATAGGGCAGCCTAGGGCTAGGTGCATCAGAACATAGGTAAGTCAGCATAGGCTAAATGCAATAGTCCAACATAGGGCAGCCTAGGGCTAGGTGCATCAGAACATAGGTAAATCAGCATAGGCTAAATACAATAGTCCAACATAGGGCAGCCTAGAGCTAGGTGCATCAAAAGATAGGCAAATCAGCATAGGCTAAATGCAGTGGTCCCGCATGGGCAAGTCAACAAAGGTTAAATACAATAGTCCAGCGTGGGGCAGCGTGTAACATGATACAGGCTATAGGACAGAAGAGCTTACGCAAGGTTTGATAATCCAGTATAAAACCTTCTGAGTCTAGGTATAGCAGATCAGCATGTCGGATTCAGTACGAGCATGTATCAAAGTTCAGGGTGACATGCATGCAGCATGTAGGTCACAGGACATGATTAGACAAAGGTAACAATGGAAAATGCTAGTTTGTGCCTAACTAGGCGGCGTATGGCTTTTTGGCATGGTCATGCTAAATGTACAAATGAGGCAGCCGGTAAATTGCTTGTGTTATCGTTAAGCCTGAGTAGCATGATGCAATAATGTTTTTAAATCACTGTGTAGCATCAGTCTTACTTGCATGTCGATATGGTTCCGGCGTCAGTACAGTTGCAGAGGGGTACATACTCTGTGTGAAGGTCAGAAGGAACTATGCCGCATGAGCAGGGTGCGGGGAGGCGGTTGGGGCAGAAGTTTTGGCTCAGGGCTCTGCAGGCTCCAGACAGGGCTCACGACAGGAGAGAGCCTTTTTTCCTGTGCCTTTCGTGAGTGTGCCGGCTACGCCTGCCGGCTGGTGATTGGTCCTGAAGGCAGGCGCTGGAACCAATCACAACGGTTTCCTGGATCAGCCAGGGAAGTTAGCAAGAGGCAGCTTCAGCGTGGAAGCGAGCGGCCATTTTGGACTACCTAGCCCTTGTGGGGTGCAATGGTGGTCAGCACAGTGACCAGTGATGATAAGCCTGTTCAGGCTGTGGCAGGCAGACTTTCAATCTCGTAGGGTGGATGGCAATTTAAATGAATGCCAAAGGTTGTATGCGGCAAAAGACAAAGGTCAGGCTGCGCTTGGATGCAGCTGCAGTAAGCCAACGGGCTTACCTTTGTTGACGGTGGGGCCCCGAGGTCTCTTCCTCGCGGGGGCACTGCTCCTGCAGTGGAGGAAAGCTCCAACTTCCTCAGAGGCATCTCAGGGTGGTATGTTTGTGACAGTTGACTGTCCCTTTTGTCATCATCATAAATTGTCAGCTGGTATGTGCCAGGCCTGTGTGCACTCCACAGGGGTGGGATTTTAGGTGAAGAAATTTGCCACAAGCTGGGTACGGGCTGCCTCACCACGTGCCCTTTCCCCTCCCATGCGCAGCGGCCGTGCATGCGGTTGGGGATGTGGGGGCACTACCATGTCCACCGGCACGCCACGCCGGGTTGCAACGTTGTGCAGGACACATGCTGCCACTATGATCCTGCACACTGCTGGGGGCACATATAGCAGCTGCCCACCAGAGCGGTCAAGGGAGCGAAAGTGTGACTTCAGCACTCGGAATGTGCGCTCCACTATGCCCCGGGTTGCAATATGGGCTGTGTTGTATCTTACCTTGGGTGGTGTGGTGGGGTTCCGTATTGGTGTCATCATGTAGGTGCTCAGAGGGTAGTCACTGTCCCCTGGGGAGGTGATAATGGTTGTCATTAGTGGGGTTTTACCATTTCTCAGTGTCTGACATGCATGCATGTGCAGAGGCATTTATACTCACCAATTAGCCTTGTGTCACCATGCCTCCCAGATTCCAGGTCCCGGTTTAGGGGTGACATTTGGAATATGAAACTATGATGGCTGGACCCTGGATAGTTGGCATATACTGAGGTGATGATTCCCTTGGCATCACATACAACCTGCAAGTTGATGGAATGCCAGTGCTTGCGGTTTCGATAGATGTGCTCAGTGGCCCTGGGAGGACGTAGAGCCACATGGGTGCAATCAATGGCACCTAGCACTTTGGGGAAGTGTGCCACCCCATAGAAGTCCTGGACAATGCCTGCCTTTCTGCAGGTGTTCTGGGCATGTATATGTGCCCGTGGACTGAGGGGCGTGCAGTCATGATTGGCAACACCTGGTGTAGGCAGCCTGAATGCGTGGCCTGTGAGACACCCCCAACTATAGCACTTGTCCGCTGAAATGACCGAGGTGCCAAGAAGTTCAGTACATTGAGCTCCTTTTCTAAGGGGCTCAGTGCTTGGGAGCACAGGGTGGGTGATGTGATGTCATCCTCCCATTCCCTGACCAGTTCTAGGATTATTAGTGGTGGAAACCTGTACCTCCCATAGACCTGGTCATCAGGCATCCCAAAAAGGCTGATCCTGGGTAAAAAAATGCGGGGCCTGGCTATCCTCCTCCTCCTGCAGTATCCCACAACCTCGACTGCGAGGAACAGTATATTCATTGTAGCGTATGTGCTTGTTTGTTGTTTGTGCGCACTTTTATGCTGTGCGGGGCCGATTACGCCTGCTTCCTGCTGGTGTACGTGTTTTCGGATTAGCGCGTCTTTTTTGGCGCACGGGTTTCCCCTGTTTGATTCCATGAATACGGGTTGTTAGCGCGTGTGTGGGTGTTGCAAGCATTTACCTCCTGTACTTCCCCTGTAACGCCCACATTTTCACACTTTGTTCCCCATTGCACGTGTTACGCCACTTTTCTTGTGTGCGCTACACGTTGTGCGCTTTCCCTGTGTGCATCGCGCACGGCATTTGGTGACGTCTGCGTCCGCGTGCGCCACCCACGGATTTGGCGCACATCGCAGGGTTTACATGCGCAGCGCATTCCATGAATCAACGAACGGCTGTATGCGCGGCTTTGGCACGTGTGCGCTGCGATTTTCACGATTGCGCTCCCCTTTTTTCGGCACATATTTATTCCATGAATTACCCTGCAAGTCATTAACTTATCTTCTAGAATTCTTACAACTACAGAAAAGGCAACACTTCAGAAGGGTCTGAGTTTTGTACCAACATACGATAGTACACTGTTTGGTAATAAAATGTAATTGTTCAAACTAGTAAGAAAAATGAAACTGAAGGTCTTCTTCGAAGAAGCAGAAGATCAACCCCAACCTAGCACGGAACATACGTACAAAGAATTTAAAGCTAAAAGTAATTTTATACCCCCTACAAGTATACTAGCAGTGGACATTTTTGAAAAAACAGGTTGAGAGAATTAATTTCTCAAGTACCAAATGGAAAAACCTACAACCGCATGAATTGGCACTTCTCAAAAACTTATATGGAGATGAAACAATAACGAATAGACCAGCAGACAAAGGTGGTGCATTAGTTATTCAGAGGACTATGAAAAAGAGTGCAAAAGACAACTAGCCGACAGTAACACTTACACAGTACTCGAAAACGATCCAACGTCAGCTATGCAAAATTTGGAAAAAATATTGGACGAGACAGAGGAGAATGGATGGATCAATCACCATACCCACACATTTCTTTACAATCCCAACCCACGGATACCAAACTTTTATACACATCCTCGGCTGCGGCTGAAAAGACTTCATTTTGAACGCATTATACGTTCCGGTAAGCGATTTTCCTGTTTTGCAAACAATGTGAACATACTGGTTCCATTGTTCTCAACTTATGTGTCATGTGGCACTGACACAATTTTTTTCAATGTACGTTACCTTTATTGCAGCCCTGATATTTTTCAGCTACAGCAACTTTGGACACAAGGTCACACGGAGGATCCCCTCCATGAGCACCGTAATCGTATTACCTTATAACAACACTTAGATGTATTAAGTGTGAACCACTTAATGTTCACCTTTTGATTCCATTCTCTTCTTTTTTTTCTTTCGTGACTTTTTAAATACGCTTGCGCACAGCCCTCTCAAGACCCAGCACCCTCCCAAAACCCAGCATTGTCCACTGTACAGTGTAGGAAGACCATTAGACCATAGAAAATAATAAAAACATTTCTGATACTGTTTCCTTTCTTGTTCCTTTCTTGTTCTCATTGCCCTATAATACAGATGGCTTTTGACACCTTTGGTTTACGTATTTCTTTATTTCCAATCGGGGAGACCTACCGGTCACAACCAGTGAGCTTTGATCAAGTTTGCTCCAGAGAGGCAGTGAGTTAAGAAATCTGTTCAGAGAACTGTGTGCAACCTGCAGTCACTGGTTTGCCTCCTGGAGGGACAACTCTGCCTGCCATTCCTCTGAGGTCAATAAATTGTGTAGCACCAAATATGGTAATATTATCACTAATTAGCACAGTGCTTAGATGCAGGAGGAATTATTAAATAAGAGCTTTATAAGATAAATTATATTGTATCCGAATGGCAGTCCCTGACTGATCAGAACATACATTGTACCCAACCACTCGCAAATCTACCTTGGCCGCATACAATCCCCACACCATGCACCCTCTATGTTGAATAATGTTTGCACCTCATGTATTGCCTTTATGTAACATGCTTAAGGAGACAAGTAGTGCATCTTCATAAGGTTGGTGTGTTTTTGGGTGCCTCCTTTAAATCAAGTTTAACAAATGTTGAGTATTTACAAAGGTTCTAAAGTTCTGATAGCACGGCCCAGGCAGCGCTGGTGCTGTTTGGCAAACCTTTTAGACCTTAGCCTAGAAAAGGACTGCAGGTGTTTTTCAGGAGTAATGTCTCCTTGCCCTTCCATTGCAGATCCTGAGTGTGTTGTTCTTCGCAAGCAAACATTGGAGCATTTAAGCCTGAACGTATTCCAAGAGCAGTCAGCCTGTTCCTCCTCCACATAATATTCACCCACATTGCACCAACGCTCTGCAGAATTCCTCTGTGGCCTTCCAGGGCCGTGTGCCAGTTACCATCACTGAGCACCAGCTTGACAGGTGCCTCCAAATGCTTTTAGTAATCAATACTACCTGGTATGTTTAGTTAAGCTGTTTCTCAGAATATGTTTGCTAAACCACTGGCTTGGTCCCATACTTACCAAAGTTTGTCTTTGCCGTGAAAACACTGGCTTGTCTGTTTGCTGTTGGCGTGGCTGTGTTGTCCATGTGTGGTCTTCCTTACAGATGGTGTGCCCCTCACCACCTACTCCTCGGCCACATATTCTTGCTGAACCGCTCTTGCCTGTAGTCATAGATGGCCTCAAGACGACACCAACTCCCAGAGACAATTCAAGGGTTTTTATTTTTAATTCAGTAAAGGGTCTAATGTCCATCCCTCTGTGTCTAACCTAGAAAGGGGCAGCCCCACATTATCCCAGGCATCCCGCAACCTTGTACTTGTAGATTGATTGATTGATAGGTTATTTATAACGCGCTTAATACCCAGAGGTTTCTAAGTGCGGACCCGGGGATCGAACCTGTGTTGCTCCGTGACGTCTTACTTCCAAGGCGAGCACGGTGCCGCTGAGCTATCCTCCTGAGACAATCCGGAACAGATCTACTATCTGTTCCTGATTGTCTCAGATCAGGAACACCTGCTATCTATAATCTGTCTGCCTTTCGATGATGGTCTTTAGGAAAATGCCTTATCTACCTAGGGCTCCTCAGGGAAGAGTCATGGGGTTCCTATAAAATGATTTCCCCAAGGGAATAACTTAAGAACTGTGCCTTCCACAACACACAGGTCTTCACCTTCTTTGGTACTTCTGCACCCTGATATTCCTCTCCCTCAATCTCCCTCAATCTTCCTAACACTCCCACCCTTCTGTCCTCTTACTCTCCTCTTCTAAACCCACTATCTCTCCTCATTTTCCGTGATACTTCTTCCCATATCCCTCCAATGTTACTCTCTCTACTATCTACATCCTATCCTACTTTCTGATTCTCTATCTCTTGCTATTCTCTCTACACACCAGTACCACTCTCCTCTCTTCATGCCACTACTACTCTCCCCTCTCCCCACAACTACTACCCTCTCCACTACACACCACTAATACTCTGCCTTCTCCACACCACTATTACTCCCCTCTCCACACCACTTCTTCTTCCAAGACCTCTCTCTGTCCCCCCTTTCACTTGCACAGTCACCTTCTCACTCACCCCCTAAACCCCCCTACAACTCCACACACCCACATGCTCATCACTTCCAGTACTACTTCCTCTCACCAACCAAATATCTCACCTTCCACGCAGCTTAAATAATCCTCCTTCATACTCCTCCGTACCGTCCTTACTCTGTCTGGTCTCTTGATCTGCCTCGGTCACCTCTGACCTCACCTGAAAACCCCACAACTTCAAATTCCTCTGCCTCCTTTCACCCTGACCCTTTATTCCCATTGGCTATCCTTCTCCCCCGGTTCCCTGGGTCAATCTTTCTCTGTTTTTCCCTGCTGGGAAGTGGTCAAATAATCAAGATACAAAAGGGGGTCTAAGCCCCGCCTCTTTCTCTTGCGTGGGTCCACTGAGGCTTTGCAATGGCAGCCCACGGTGGTGAGACATGCTGCCATATTCCAGTTTGTGCCACTGCTTCACTGCCTTGTCACTTCATTCGTTTGGCTGGAGAGCCATTCTGCTGCTCCCTTAAGGGGAAGCATAATGTCCTTGAAGCATTCTGCACATGCGTGGGCCTCTGCTGCTGACTGGGACCCTGCAACACGCAGAGGACTTCCTTCAAGATATTGTTGGGTTGTGCTTGCAGGTACCCAACCTCTCGCTGCAGCACCGTTTTGGCCATTGCAGTGTTCTTCGGTGCTGAGGATACTATAATGTGTAGTTCTCTGGAACAAATTGAGAAACATTGCCCAGAATCATTTGAGACAGGTATGGGGTGATTGACAGTGGCACTGTATGCAAGCAAATTGGACATGTATGAAGGGACAGGGATTGGGGCCCTCTGCAGTGCCCCTTTCACCCACTGGGGTAGAACTGGCTCTGGCTTCCACTGTGGTTAAAATGGGTACCCATCCTCCCATGGGCGTACAGGGTCAGTTTACTGATCCTGTGGGTTTGACATAGAAAATAATCCCTCTGGTTAACAGTGGATTTTGCATATTACTGCAATAGCCTAATTCCAGCACTGTGATTTTGCTGAATTAAAGTGCAGTATTCTAAGGAATCATTGTGAATTCAGCATGCTATGGTACTGTCTAGACATTCTCTGGCGTGTTCATGTTATCGTGCAGTGTCCCTGTGGTAGTGCTGTGGATTTTAACTACTATAGAACAGTTTTACTTGTGCACTTTTTATGAATTTGACACATTGTTGTGAAGTATTCATGTTACTATGGAATTGCGTTTTTTTCTCTGCACATTACAGCAATGCATGTGTATGGTAATGCTGTAAAATGTGTTACACATGTGACTGAATGACTATTTCTGTGCAGGAGTATAGTGCTGAGGAGTGGCTAAAGTGCCTGGTCAGCCTCATACTACTGCTAATTAGCCAGTAGTGACCTCAGTCATACAGATGAAACAGGGAATGCCCAATAGGTGCCCTTCCTTTGCTTCCAAGGGTAGCACAGGCCGAGGGCAGGCTATATTGTTTAGGAGTGGTGTGAGCTGGCAGAGAGGTAATCCAAACAACCAGTATAGTGGTACCAAAATAACAGATATTCAACCAAGGCTCTATTAAAATAGTATCTTTAATTAAAGTAATAAACAATGCATACAACTAATAAAAACATTACTGGCCCACCCTTGTAAGGGACAACACAGAGAAAGCAGACTTTAGAATAAAGGGGCTTTCTCAGTGTGTTGACAGGCGTGGCTAGGCAACGATTTTAGCAGCAAAATGCCAACGTTTATAAATACATCTCAAAAGATATTAAAGGGAGGGCTTAAAAGTCACTATGTTGCTATTTGGCAGTGGAAATGACTTGTGGGTCTAAGATGCTGGGAATGGCAGGAGTTGTTGGGTCAGTGGCTCTGGAAGACTCAGAGACTTTGGGAATGTGGAAACGGTGGAACCGTGCCTTTGACAACAAGCAAATTCAACTGGCTCAACACAGCATGGTCAAACTGCAAATGTGACGACTTGGAGCTTGAAGAAGCTGGTAACCAGGCAGGGGGTGTCAAATTGGCGGAAGTAGAAGACTTGGCAGGATGAGATGCAGAGGAGCTTATGTCAAAATTGAAGATGACTCCCGCAGTTTCCTGGCAGCAGTATGGATAGCGTTGAATGTGCCCAAACTGGTATCAACTGTGATTCAGAGATGCAGGGAGAGCCATGGGTTACTTCCTTGGTTTTTTGGATGTTGGGAGACCCAGTTCAGGGTTTAAGGGGAAAGGTGAATCATTCCTTCTGCCCTTCCCAACCAGGAACATATTTTGAGAGCACCTGCAGTGTTCTGTCACCTCTTGTCAGAATGGTCCTGGGAACTAGTGTCTTCGTTGCAGTATGCCTTGTCCGGCCAGCTGGTCATCCCAAATTGACCCTTGGGATGGTTAGGGAGAAGAGCTTTCTTCTTCGTCTGAGCTCCTGGTCTTCACTGCTGTGGCTAAGGACTTTAGAATACACTGTACTCAGGTTCCAGTGAATCCTGCTTCAAGCACTGTCCAAAGGTGAATCATCTCTCCCCCACTTTAAGATTAGAAATATCATCCGTAGGATACACGCCTTGCCACTTCAACTAACCTCTATAGACTTTAAGGAGTGCAGTGTATATATATTGTTTGGTATCATCTAAGGGGAGGGTCAGAGAGCATATTTGTCCACAGCAAGTCTGCTGTTAAGGTTCCAATCAAGGCTTGTACAACACGCGCCCTTTGCCTGAGTGCCTTGTCTGCAGAACTGGGGTGGAGGTAAGAAGGTTTGGGTGCTGTAGCAAAATCCAATATAGGGAGACCCCCTTTGTGGACTGAAGCTGTCCCCTGGGATTGGCTCTTGGTATGATTCCAAACTCGCCACCTTGCAATGCAAGTGCAGGATGGCTTAGAGGAAGTGAAGGGCTTTGGGCGCATCCTCTGACAAACTAGCCTGCCGCCTGCTCCAAAGTCTATGCAAACTCTCTGTCCTGTCCAAGAAGAGAGTCCACATCCAAGCCCATTTCTCTGCGGCCTCTAACAACACAGCCAAACTCTTTTAAATCTGCAAGGAGCTGCACAATCCTTCTGCAGTCTCTATATCTCTTGTTCCCTCCCAGGCACTCTGTACGGCTCTGGCTTCCCCCTTCACCACTAAAACCCAGGACATCCTGCCCTCGCTCCCCTCTTCCTTTCCATCTAGCTCTCGCAGCCCCCTCTGGCCGCTTCTCCCTCTCCCCCTCCTTTCCCCTCCTTCTCTCTGACAATACCTGCCGATTTTTCTAGAGAAGTCCGATCTATGAAAGGGTCGTCCAAACAGGTGCTCCCCTGTTCCTCCAGAACCATCAACAACCACATTGACACCCTCACTCCAGCCTTGGCCAATTTCTGCAATCACTCTTTTGTCACTGGTTCCTTCCCCTCTCTCCTCAAGCACCCCTTCCTTAAAAAGCCTTCTGCCGACCCTACCTGTCCATCAAAATATCACCCGATCTCTATCACCCCTTTGCTGGGCAAACTCCTGGAAAAGCTGGCCATCTCCCAGCTTTTCTCCACACTGAATCTGTTGTTTATCTCCATGCCCATCAGTCTGGATTTAGAGCAACCAAAGGTATGACAAATGCTCTCCCTAACACCGGAGAAGATCTGCTCCCTAATCTTGAGTCTAGCCTTCCTTCTGTCCTCATCCTTCTGGATCTTTCCTCTGCTTTTGGCATGGTCAATCACACCATCTTGATCAATCCACTCTGTGAGAACCTGGGCATCATGGATCATGCCATGGAGTGGTTGAACTCCTTCCTCACGGACCAACCCTCACAGGTCCAACTTGGGTCCTTTCTCTCCACCCCCTCTCTCTCCACACAGGGTGTTCCCGAGAGCTCTATCCTCTCACCTTAGTTCTTCAATGTCACCTTTGGCCCACCGCTACCACCCTCTACCCTCTCCTCTAACTTTCAGTGTTATGCGGATGACACTCAGCTGTCTTTCGGACTCCTCTCAGCATCCTCTCCTCTCTCTCTCATTCCTGACTGCCTATCCACGATTCAGGATTGGTGTGCCTTCAACGCTCTCTGCCTTAATGCCTGTAAGACTGCCTTGTCTTGTCGCGCCTAGTAACACTTGTGTACAGGCATGTTATAAATGACCTATCATATCATACCTTCGCCCCCTTCGTCTCTGCCTACATCAAAAGGACCCCAGTAATGAGCGTAAGTGGTGTCAATTGAAGTTACAGGGCTGTCGTTGAATTAGCAGTTCCCAATGGACCCCTAAGGAAGTGTTTCTGCTTTCCAGAGGAAAGTGACAACCCTACTCAGGTGATCAAAGAGAAATCATCCTGGCCTGGACCCAACATGGCTGTTGTGGGTACACCCAGCCCAACAGATTAATACACACGAGGCCCTGTCAGGAATACGTCACTGTGTACCAAGCTAACAATGACATGCTTGTGGATGTATAATTGTGTAATTTCATTAGCCACCATGACAAAGCTAAACATGGCTTGTTTTTAGATATTAATCTGCAACTAGGGTTCTGGGGCACACGATTATAATATCTTGAAGCATTGGTGCAGACGGTTAAAAGCCACCTCTGCCTGTTGGAACTTTGAGTTCTATCCACCGTATTCATGAATCCACTTGTGACCTTTGAACCTGTTGATGCTGCTGGGCAGGTACTGGAGATGTCAGTAGACTGTCACATAAAGATGCATGTTTGCAACATGCTTTTGGCAGTGAACATTAAAAAACTGGGGTCTCACTAGCGGATCCCGCTTTGAGAAACAGAGTGACCTGCATCATTTTATTCTAAAAAGCTCAGCCTTTCTCACCGTCACAGATGGCATTCTGTTGGGCACACGAGGGAAACGTGGCAAGGACAACACTACAGGTTTGGTCATCTATATTGCAGTATTCCTTTGATCAGATGGCCTGTCTCTGGCGCACAGTAGAGAATGACTTCCTGGGTTTTGGAACACCATATTGCTTTGAACCTGCTGTAATCCTGTTGATGTGAAGTGGGCTTGCCTAGTTTTCCGTCACAAACCTCTTTAATTGGCACACTACAGTGTAGCGTTACATGCCGATACTGTGTTTTCTTACACTGCAATATATGAATTCGATTTATTTTTGTTGAAAAGTTGTATTGTAGAGTATTTGTAACGTCTGCATCTGGTGACACGTACCACAGTATAACAATATTGCTGGATGTTGGCATTGCACATTGTTATATGCGTTAAAATGAGTACATCATAGTACTCTCTGCAGTAATGCTCTGGCGGGGTAGTGATGTTCCCTAGCACATCACAGTACATTGTTCCTAATGCCCCGTTCAAGCATACCTCAATACAGTATTTGTGGATGAATTATAGTATTGTATGCCTTCGTCATTGTTGTGTGTTTGTAGCATTTTTGGTGCCGCTATCGTTGGCCTTTGTCCATTAGAGTGCTGCATTCTCATGGCAATTCTCTTGTTTTTGGCACTCTGCAGAGCAGTATTCCTAAAGCAATGCTTCGGATTTCGCACAACATAAGAGTTTTCTCAAACGAATGAATTTGGCAGACTATAGTTAGTACAACATTTTGGCTATAATGTTCTGCATCTGGCAGATTAACACAGTATTGTAGCAGTCATTTCTTGGATGTTGCTCATCATGGTGTAAGCGCAATATCTTTGCACATTATAGTACACTATTCTTATAGTAATGTTTTAGTTTTAGCAATTGATTTTGGTGCTAGTGATTCCTAATAGTAATGCTGTAGGTTTGTGGTGATGTAATGAGCTAGTCTTATGCTAATTCAGTGGATATGGCACACTATATTACATATTGCTGTGGTGCCGCTCCGCATTTCAGCTTGTTCTACTAATGCTTTGGATCGGGTGCACTTCAGTCCTATAGTAATGAGGTGTTCTGTACAGTATTCCTTGGCAATGCTCCGGTTTTTAACCCCTTATGTGCCAAGGACGAGTATGCTCGTCCTTTTTGCATAGACTTACATAATAGGCTGGCACGTGTTGTGCATTTATCCTCTTATGTTTCTTTTGCCTGTGCCCATTATCAATCGTGATCTCGGCGGTAATGTTCTATGGCCCTCATTACGACCCTGGCGGAAATCGAAAAACGATGGCGGAAATGCAATACCGCCATCGAATAGCGCTCGGTGTGACTATGACCCGTCACCGTAAAGTACGATGCCATTAGCGACACCGTAGTGAACGCCAACGCTAACTGCACCAAGTACGCGCGCGCGCGCCATGCCAAACCGTAATTAGCACCATGGCGCAAGGGTACGCGAATTCCGACCCTAGCGGACATGTACTTAACGCCATCAAGCACGGCGGAAAGTACCATTCCGCCATGGTGAGAAGTACGGCATCGCGAATCAACCGTAAACGGCCCCACTGAGTGCCTGTACACCGCTCCCTGGCCACATAGTACAACTCCCCGTAGGTGCAACGAAGTCACAATGCAACCAGTGAAATGTACAAGTCACCCATGCATGCCAACGAACAAAAGAATCACAAGAGGGGCCAATGGGAGCTGCAGGGCACAGATGGCACGAATACAGAAGCCATTCCAATGGACATGACCACAGTCCCCCACCAAGAAACGCACGCAAACACAGGCACCTGTGACCAGCAATATTCCGAAAATCACATCATTCCACCAATCCACCTGGCTGACCGGCATCTGTTACACAAAACCTAATCCCCCGCCCCTGAGCATGACATCATCCAAACAGTCATATTGGCAGCCCTCACCCCTGACCTCACTGGGCTCCGTAGGCAAACGCGCCCAGCACAGTACCACGCAACTATACTCCGAAGCTGGAACCCAATGCAGATCTCCTCACAATACATCGCTCCCCAAATAGGAATATGCCACATCACTTGCAAAGAAGAACGCTACACGGCCCATATCAGAATAGAAATTTAATGCACAACAAATTCACCAAGCCCATACAGCCATTAGGCCATGAACTCCAAAACACATTTCACCATTGTGGGCTGCATCCGCAATAAATGACCAGCTACTTCTTGTGTGACGCCCTGTTCCTTCATGGTACACAGGGGCTACATTCTCGTACGAAAAGGCAACATGGAAGCGCCTAGAACCGCAGGGCCGTCCCAATAGGGAGGCACTAGTCCAGCTGAAAGGCCGAAATGTTGCTCCGAGCCACTAGTACTGCGTAAGGGCATGTGGCCCATTGGCGATCGTCCCATAAGATCGTAATGCTGCTCCACTGATTAACACGAAGCAGCAGGTGTCGGGAGTAAAACCCATCTGCAGGAGTGGCATACAGATGGCAGTGGCAAAAGGGGAGGAGATACCTGTCAACCAAAAGAAAAGAAAAAGAATAGAATGGCCATCAGAACTACATTCGAACAACTCACTTCAATGATCACACTAGATCCACAGCCATATGCATGCTAGCCCACTCCAAAGGATCATCACCACCCCAAAACCACTTGCGACTCATAACTATCCATATCGAGGTGAAAACACCATCACAAACGAGTGTACCTGTGCATGCGTCTGTGAAAACAGAATCCATCAGATGGGATTGGTAACGTGCATGGACACAAGTGTCTGAAGGCGCGTCGAGACAGGGAGGGCTCAACAAGGCCAGATAGACGATGGTCCCACTATGGCAGCCCTGCATCACATAGCGCAGGGGAGGCGGACAGATTCCAAGAAGCCCTGTACATGGCAAACACCGTATCAAATCATCTGCCCATGCATCCATTCATCATTCCCTCATCCCGTAATGATAACGCCTGTTTCCATACTCACATAACATGTGAGAATTCCATTGAGTCTGTGCGTTATGCAGCCTGAAAAATCCACTGTGCCCCAGCCCGTAATTCCAGTGTTGTGAAGTAACATGTATTTGGGAACGTCCGGCCTCATCATCCACTTCGCTATTGCGCATCCCAAACTATTCATATCAATCATTGCATCCTCGCCATGGCCCCTGTCCCAAGGACACTGAACAATAGAACGTTATATTTGCAGTCAGACCTGTGGGCATCTCCTCGCCGCTAGCTGAAGACCGAAAGCGCCGCCCTTCGAATTCCTCATTTGCAACATCACGTCGAAAAGGCATCTGTGGCCGCTTGAAATCACAAATTAATCCATCTAGTGCGGCTGTGTGTGAAAATGGCAACTGCCTTCACTCACAAATGGGAGGCCCCGCCCGTCGGTGAACCTCGGTACAGTGATGCATGAGGGTCCACCGTTACTCGAGTACTACGTTCCACTGACCCTTCACAAGTCTGTTCGCGACTGCAAAGAATGCATGTGAAACAATGGGACCATAGCCGAATGTACATATCAACCAATGTCACACGGCCATCGGGTACTAATACATGATTGTAATAGCAAGATGCCATTCCTCGAATTGCAGCGTTGTGTGCGGGACGTGCTCGCCCAAAGGGGAGAGCAGCTTGCACAGGTCGAATGAATCACCACAGGTGGAGGCCATACAGCCTGAAAACACATAAATTGCACGCCCAGTCTCCTCCCACAACCACTCCGAAATGCTACCGGCAGGACTCGCGATGTTGGCCCTGGGGGACCTGATAGCACTGCAAGTACTCCAACTCCAAGAAGAAGACGAACACCAACTACAACCGGCCGCACGGAGGAGACGCAGGAGGAGGAGGAGGGCAAGGCAGGGCCATCAAGGGCTGCCAGCACAGCCACTACCACAACGCAGGCAGCCCGCAATCCCACGCCTCCGAGCACATCCGTTCAACCTCACTGATGAGCAGATCCACACCCTCTACCGTTTGGACCGGGACACCATAGCCGCCATTGTGGACATGACACAGGCTGACCTTGTCAGCATGATAGATAGCCCAACCGCCATCCCACCCCTACTGAAGGTGGTGTCTGTACTCCACTTCCTGGCCACAGGCACCTACCAGCACACAGTCGGACAGTTGCATGGCATTTCTCAGCCACTGTTCTCACGGACACTATTGCAAGTGCTCGATGCCCTCCTGCAGCACGCAGACGACTACATCTCTCTACCACGCTCGGAGCAGGAAATTACCAACACAAAAGTGGGATTCCATGCACTTGCCGGCATACCGGGTTGCATTGGTGCCATCGACTGCACCCATGTGGAATTGGTCGTCCCACATGCCATGGAGGCCCAGTACCGCAACCGAAAACAATTTCATTCACTGAATGTACAAATGGTGTGTGACTCCAACAGGATCATTACACATTGTTGTGCCCGATTCCCTGGATCAACCCATGATTCTATGGTCTTGAGGAACTCTACAATACCACGCTACATGGAGCGACACGCAGGGAACAGATCCTGGCTACTCGGTGAGTCTCATTTCATGCATGATGATGTGGGGTATGTGATGCGGCAATGACCTGGCAGGAAGGGGGGGGGTGCGTACGTAGCAATGGCATTCAACATAATTCGTTTATCGTCCACATACAGGTGATGCCGGATATCCACTGAAGAGATGGCTCCTCACACCAGTCCGGAACCCACGGGACCAGCATAAGGAGGACTACAACCATGCCCACTCACGTACCCGTGTAGTCATTGAACAGGCATTCGGCCTACTGAAGACTCGTTTCCGGTGCCTCAGCAGGTCTGGCGGGGCACTCCTGTACCGCCATGAGAAGGTTGCAAAGATGGTGATGGCATGTGTCATGCTCCACAACATGTGCGTACGTAGAAATGTGCCCATGCCCCCTGATGCAGAACTGCAAGCACCTGAAGATGGTCATGATGAGGGTGGGGATGTGGCAGCACCTCAAGGAGTCTGCGAGGCACAGGAGGGCCGTGAAATTCGTCAGCATCTCATAGATGCATGCTTCTAGCACTCACGCCTGGTGGCTGATACATGGACACGGGACTCGTGGCACTGTGTGTGTCTGGTACATGCACAATATGGACTGTACGCCTATGATGGCCTAGTACACAAAGATCATTATCCACACATCTCATTGTTTGATCGTGCATTGTTTATGGCATATGTGATATCATGTTGAACACCCTATCGACCCGCCACCCAAGTGAGCCCAACACACCCCCTCCACCCTCCTACCTCCCCCCCGAACACCAGTGTCCAAAGATGCTCATTGTCAGTGGGCAGTCGCTATTGCAAGCCCCCTCTGCGGGTATCAGGGGCACCCCTGCCTGTGGAGCGCAGGTTCCTCCCAGATCTACGTTGGGGGCTGCCCTGGACGGAACTTGCAACGGATGATGTCTCTGCCTGCTCACGTCCATGCATGTCCCTAAGGGTTTGTGAGAGCTCAGTGAGCACACGGCGCACTGCGGCAAGTTCGGTACATACGTCTTTGGACGTCGCATGCAGTTCCCCCCTCAGGCTCTCGGTGCTTCTCTCCATTTGGACTCTCAGGCTCTCGGTGCTACTCTCCATTTGGACTCTCAGGCTCTCGGTGCTACTCTCCATTTGGACTCTCAGGCTCTCGGTGCTACTCTCCATTTGTGCCCTAAGTGTCTCAGTTGATGTTTCTATGTCTGCCTTAGTGCCCCCACATCCATCGGCATGGTCCTTGAGGAGCGTGGCCAGTTGCTGCTGTTGCACGATTAACTGGTCGAGGGACTGTTGCCTCTGCTGGGCCATGGCCATTTGCGGTGGTGTCACAGAGGGGCTGTTCGCCTCATGTTGCCCTGCCACAGGGCTTGTGGGGGATGGCCAGTCGTCGTCTTGTGGGTGCCCCTGCGTGGTATCCTCATGGTGTACGGGATGGAACAGACAGGGGGATTGGGACAGGTCATGGATGGATCTGACTTCGACATCCCCGTCTTCTGTGTCGGAGCATGCTGCCATTAATGGGGTGTCACCTATGGTGCTGCTGCCACCAGAGGCAGTACCTTCTGTGGCATCCATTGGGGGGACCTGTGGTGGTGCTGTTGTGGGCATGCTGGCTGCTGGGGTGCCTGTTGATGTTCCCTCCTGTGTGCTGCCACTTGATATGTGCTGCTGCCGTGTCTTGATGCGTGCAGCTGAGGTGGAGGGTCTTTGGCCGTCGGTCTTGGCCCTCTTTGCAGGTGTGCTGGTAGGGGTGTCCTGGAGCTCGTCGTTTGGATCGGACCCTGTGGTGGAGTAAAGGAGGGCGAGCGTTATTAATGGGTCTGTGGGAATTGGAATGGCAATGTATCACATGCATTGGGGTGGTACCTGAGGGTGATTTGGGTCGGGGCCTTGGAGGTGCTTTCATTTGTGTGTGGAGTGAGGGTGCAGTTGTTTGGCAGCCTGCAGTTAGGGTGTGCCTGCTGCACGTGTAGTGGGTGTTTTTGGGGTTTTTAATTATTTATGTATTTATTGTGGTTTTAAAGTGCGCTATCAGGCCAATGTGTGTGGACGTTCTCCTGGCCATGTGTTGCTGTTGCGCTATGTGGACACATGTGAGTCACATGATTGGACATTGTGGATTTGGCATGGTTTTATTTGGGCCACCTACCTGATTCTCCGGATGTCTGCACTCCTTTCTCCATCCCTCCGACTCCCTCTATACTCTCCATTCCAATGGTGGAGGCACAGATTTCTTCCCAGGGGGTCAACTTGATGGGTGATTCCGACCCTCCCCCGGTGGCTGTGGCAATGTTGCGGTTGGCAGAAAGTATGCTACGGACGCGTATCCGCAGGTCGTCCCACCGCTTCCTGCATTGCTGTGGGTTGCGGGGTGCGGTCCCCACCGCACTTACCCGCTGTGCCACCAGGGCCCATATGGCCTTCTTGTTCGCAAGTGCCGTCCTGGTCATTTGCGTGGAGAAGACGGCGGCGGCATTCTCCTGGAGGGTCTCTGTGAGTACGGTGAGTTCCTCACGGGAGAAGTGGACCTGCCGCTTGCGGTCGCACGCTTTCTTCGCTACTTTTCCCATTTTTCTTGGTTTCACTAGGGTGGATGACGGGTTGGGATGTGTCTCAGGGTGGTGTTTTTAGTGGTTGTGTGTATTTTGTGGTTTTATAGGTGTACGGGGTGTTGTTTCCCGTTCCGGGCCCATGTTTTTACTTCCGTTTCCGTATATTTACGGTCGCCGTACTTTCCGGTTGGCGCTCACTGCGATGTCCGCTATGATGGGTGGCGGTATTGCACCTAGGGCGCCGTACGGCGGTGGTGTGGGCCGTTTTGGGGTCATTTCCGCCATCGCGGACTTTGCACTTCCGCCATGGCGTGGTGCTCGTGCCCGATGGGTCGGAATGGGCCGCACTTTGCTCCATCGTGCAATGGCGGAAACGCTATTTACGCTGTGGCGGTCCGGTCAGTCACTTTCCGCAAGGGTCGTAATGAGGGCCATATGCCTGAACCAGTGAAGTACATTATTACTTGTGAATAATACAAGAATGATAATTATATTATTTTTGATGTATGTAGGGCTTCATGTGGGATTCCTCAAACTGCTAAGCACTGTAAGAATCAGTGTCGCTATTATTACCCACTTGTGGTACTCAATTTAGAGACCCTGGGAGAATGAAGGCCTGAGTTTGCCTGACTAGGTTAACACACCAATGTCGGACGTCACCATCCTGTTGCGCGTGAGCGACCAGCCTGGCTAGCGCAAGTGATTGTGTGGAAATGCTATGGATCTTGTACTCTATGGTGTGGTGGTCTATGGAATGCTCGCGGCAGTACCTCAAACCTACAAAGTGAGTGGCCTCATGCCAGGCCCCAGGTTGTGTCCCTTTTGTGCTGCGATGATGTCAGCAGAAGGCCATAACGAAATTAGTCTGAGAAATCCTTGGCGACTTATCCATTATGATCTGGCTAATACAGTTGTCTTAAAGCAGATGGACCTTGGTCTCCCATCAGGGTCTACTTAATTCAATTCTGCTTAAAGTAAACCAATTATCGTGTATTTGCTTATATGTAATGAGAGCCCATTAGGTGCATCTAGCTCCACTCCTGGCTGTTCCGCACTCCCTGATAAAGTCGAATAACGTACGTGCTATCTCAGAGCCAGTAATCGTGCAAAGCCGGTGTTCTCAGAACTGACTGGGCTGCTGTCATGCACTTGATACCAGTGGGCAGAAGCAAGATAAGATTTAAAGGGCACATCATTTCAGTATGGTGCCCTCCACTCGGCGCTGGTCGTGCGTGCATGGCGCCATCTTGCTACTGGGCTGCTGGAGGCAAGAACTATGGCAGAATGTAAACAGGCCTCAGCCGGATCCAGTCCTGGAGTGTGACAGCCGCTAAGCTGACCAGGCTGTCTTCTTTCTGTAACTGATACAGGGACATGACTTTCTATTCCAGGGTTTTACTTTCAGAATCAACATGTTTGGTAAAGTGAACCAAGACTACAACTCACAGCGTGCATTGTTTTTGTTAAACCAAAGCCCTGGGCCTGGAAATGGTCTCCATGACATAGAACCACATTGTTACCCTAAAGTGACCATGGGCCTCATTATAACTTTCGCGAAACGGGTTAACGGGCTCCGCTAATGGAGGCGGACCCGTTAAACTCGTCCAGCGAAATTAAGAGGTCCCCTCGCGGGACCCGGTAAGGACGCCTGGTAAAACCAGGCTTCGTTACCGTGTCCCGCGAGTGGAAGAGGGTGCTAGCAACGGGCCGGTCGTAATCGGCCCGTTGTTAGCTCCCTCTCCCATTCCCATTGAGCCCTATGGGGGCTCAGATGGGAATGGGGAAGGTCCGGGCCCGGGTTCCCAGAGGGAGGAATTACTAGGCCCTCCGAACTCGGAATGGCCTGTAATTCCTCATTCTGGGAACCCGGTAAAGGAGCCCGGTTTGGCGCAGCCATGGAGCTAATAGCTCCATGGCTATGGCCAAACTCGTAATGAGGCCCCATGTCTTGAATCTAGTAAAATGCATGAAAGAAACTAAACAAGTAGATACACAAGCTCACGTTATCAGCGAGTGTGCCACTTCCAGTACCTCATTTGAGGGAAACAGGTACAACTGTGTGTCCACTATTTATCCTTACATGGAGTACAATGTCAGCACAGGCCAGTCCACCAAGCTCCCATGGGAACTGGGAGCAAAGGCCAGTCAAACTGAAAAAGTCACTTGACTAATCTCTGTATATACCCATCTGTCAGACAGCTCCATAATGGAGGTGACCTCCGGATTAGACATCTCAAAGGAGCACCAGAAAATCCCATCCGTGCCTGTAGAAGAAACCTTGCCATATTTTCTTGATGGAAATCTCTCTTTTGCCAGGCAAATCCGTAAACTGTCTAAAATGCGTCACTACCGCTGCACATGCTAAACAGTTCCTGCCGTTAATGAACATGGCTCACTGGGTTGAAGTTACAAGATCGACTATCGCAACAGCCTGTATTTGGGTCTCTCAAAAACCTTACCTGCACCCTTTATGTGGTTCAAAGTGAAGGGGTCATAATCGTTTTGAAATTGTAATAGCGAGATCATATCCCCACAACAGTTAAAGACTGCGACTTGACTCCAAATGGAGAGAAAAAAGAGTCATCTTCCAATCCCTGTGCATCATCCAATAGGTGTGCTTTGGTACGGTCCCTGCATACCAAATGGAACCCTGACGAGAACAATCCCTCTAGATCTTTACGATCTGCCAGGAATCTGCAAGTAAAACATAAGAGGTGATGGGTGGAAGGTTTAGAATGTATCTTAACCTCTGGCATTGTTCTGGGCAACCCTCCAGACCATCGTTCTTTACCCACCAAGCCATTACAAAAGGGGAAAGACCATATGCAAATCATGCTTGGTCCAACCCCAAAAGGGGCAGTCCAGCCTTCTGCACGAGACCACAAGCATCCCCAGACATGTTTCGGCCTTGCTGGGCATCATCAGTGAAGAGTAGCGTGGGTCTCTAGGCCCAGCAGGCATGGGACCCATGTCTGGGCATACCTGACTCACGCGGGGTGACTATAGCCAAACACAAGAGGGGATGGCTGAAAGGTTTATAATGAATCTTAACCTCTGGCATTGCTCTGGGCAACACTCCAGACCATCCTGCTTCACCTGCTAAGCCTTTACAAAAGGGGAAAGACCATATGCAAATCACGCTTTGCTCCACCCCCAAAGGTGCCGTCCAGCCCGAACTGCTTCATCACATCTCTTCTGCACGAGACCACAAGCATCCCCAGACATGTTTCAGCCTTGCTGGGCATCATCAGTGAAGAGTAGCTTGGGTCTCTAGGCCCAGCAGGCGTGGATCCGACGTCTGGGCATACCCGTCCCACTCGTGGTGACTAGCAAAACACAAGAGGTGATGGCTGGAAGGTTCAGAATTCATCTTAACCTCTGGCATTGCTCTGGGCAACCCTCCAGGCCATTGTTCTTCGTCTGCCAATCCATTACAAAAGGGGAAAGACCATATGCAAATCACGCTTGGTCCCACCCCAAAAGGGGCAGTCCAGCTCGGACTGCAAGGTCACATCCCTTCTACACGAGACCACAAGCATCCTCAGACATGTTTCGGCCTTGTTGGGGTTCACCAGTGAAGAGTAGCTTGGGTCTTAGGCCCAGCAGGCATGGGACCCATGTCTGGGCATTCCCGTCTCACTTGGGTGACTATAGAAAAACACAAGAGGTGATAGATGAAAGGTTTATAATTAATCTTAACCTCTGGCATTGCTCTAGGCAACACTCCAGACTATTGTTCTTCACCTGCAAGTCACACTTGCCCCTCCCCCAAAGGGGTAGTCCAACACGATCTGCTATGTCGCATCCCTTCTGCACAAGACCACAAGCATCCCCAGACATGTTTCGGCCTTGCTGGGCCTCATCAGTGAAGAGTAGCATGGGTTCAACATCTGGACATACCCGTCCCACTCGCAGTGACTATTGCAAAACAGAAGAGGTGGTGGCTGGAAGGTTTAGAATTAATATTAACCTCTGGCATTGTTCTGGGCAACCCTCCTGACCATCGTTCTTCATATGCCAAGTCATTACAAAAAGGGATAGACCATATGCACATCACCCTTGGTTCCACACTAAAAGGGGCAGTCCAGCCAGAAATGCTAGTTCACATCCCTTCTGCACGAGACAACATGCATCCCCAGACATTTTTCGTTCTTGTTGGGTCTCACTAGTGAAGAGTAATTTAGGTCTCTAGACCCAGCATGCATGGGAGCCATGTCTGGGCATACCCGTTTCACCCGGGGTGACTATAGCAAAACACAAGAGGAGATGATTGAAAGGTTTATAATTAATCTTAACCTCTGGCAATGCTCTACACTCCAGACCATCGTTCTTTGTCTGCCAAGCCATTACAAAAGGGGAACGCCCATTTACAAATCACGCTTGATCAAGGCATTCCAAATGTTCATGCTTTTCTACTGTTCCAAATCATCAGCAGTAACCTTCTTCATCTATCTAATTAGAACTTCCCACCAATAAATCATTTCTGGGTATTTGACAAAAACATCTACGAAATGTTCATCTGATCCACGATCCCCAACTTAAAAGCAATAACTTGGTGTCACTAGAGGTGCAGCAAATGTGTTTTGCTCTCCTAGCTTCAGTTGCAGACTGTAAAAAATGTTCTTGAGAAAATAATGTTTTTGCCTAGATGAAGACTAGACAGGTGGAAACATTTGCACATGTACCACCTAATGTTTGGCACACTGCTGCAACCCAGAGGCTAGCCATGCACACATACAATTATGTGTGATTAATCAATGTACACGAATGTACAATCATTGTACTTTTGGTTCTGTTAGATTTGAATAGAAATAATGTCTTTGCTTAGATGAATCCGAGACAGGGCAAAACGTGCATGTGCACCAGTAGGTAGATGTAAGAACAAGATAGCAAATGTGGCTTTGAGCGGTGATCTGTTAAAGTGGACTTTAGACATTTAGGGGCCGATTCATGGAACAAACGTGCGCCGAAAATCTTCGCGCAAGCAGGCGCAAGCAGGCGCAAGCAGGCGCAAGCGCAAAAAAACAGGCGCACTCGCACGCGTGCGATTCATGGAAGTCCCTGCCCGTGTTCACCTTGGGATGTGCGCCAAACCCGTGCATGGCGCACAAGTCACTGCAACATCCCGAAAGGCGTGCGCGGCGCGCACAGTGAAAGCGCACAACCTCGGCGCATACACCAGAAAGTGGGCGGGACACGGGGCGTAACGCGCGGAATGAGGAACAACGCGCGAAAACAAGGGCGTAACTGGGGATGTACTGCAGGGAAGCAGATGGAACGCCCACACGCACTCGAACCACACGTATTCATGGAATCGAATAGGGCAAAGCCACGCACAGCCAAAGACACGCACAAGCTGAAACACGTCCGCCACACGAAGGCAGGCGGTAGAGTCCCAGCGCATCACAAAAGTGGCAACATACAGCAATTGGGCCTGTGCGAGCGGGCCACGTGTATTTCGGGGGTGTGCGGGAAGTCACACACGCGATTGAGCGGGGTACGTGTACATCGGGGGTGTGCAGGAAGTTACACACGCGATTGAGCGAGGTACGTGTATTTCGGGGGTGCGCGGGAAGTTACACACGCGATTGAGCGGGGTACGTGTATTTTGGGGGTGCGCGGGAAGATACACACGCGATTGAGCGGGGTACGTGTATTTTGGGGGTGCGCGGGAAGTTACACACGCGATTGAGCGGGGTACGTGTATTTCAGGGGTGCGCGGGAAGTTACACACGCGATTGAGCGGGGTACGTGTATTTCGGGGGTGCGCGGGAAGTTACACACGCGATTGAGCGGGGTACGTGTATTTCGGGGGTGCGCGGGAAGTTACACACGCGATCACATCAGGGTACGTGTATTTCGGGGGTGCGCGGGTAGTTACACACGCAATATCATCAGGGTACGTGTATTTCGGGGGTTTGCGGGAAGTTACACACACAATCTCATCAGGGTACGTGTATTTCGGGGTGCGGGGGAAGTATCACATGCAACATCAGCAGGGTACGTGTATTCCAGGGGTGCGCTGGAAGTTCCACATGCAATTCCATCAGGGTAAGTGTATTACAGGGGTGCGCGGGAAGTTCATCACGCGATCTCATCAGGGTACGTGTATTACAGGGGTGCGCGGGGAGCAGCACACGTGAATTGCACGTGTGGGTCCTCCCAGGTGTTCCCTCTACACCCTCCACGGCCCCTGCAGGTGGCTCACACCACAGGGGCCTACCCTGCACATGTCCTGCAGGCACCCCATCCACCATGGCCATGCCCCCCAGCCAACCCACATGTCAACTTGCACTACTGCCCACCAACGCATGTCCCCCTGCAACACCAGCCACCAGGGGCACCCTCCACCAGGCCCCCACCCATGTCTCCCAGCACCCCCACCCCCCAGCCACCAGGGGCAGCCTCCACCAGGCCCCCACCCATGTCTCCCAGCACCCACACCCCCAAACAGTGCAGGGGCACCCACCACCAGGCCCCCACCCATGTCTCCCAGCACCCCCACCCCCCAGCCACCAGGGGCAGCCTCCACCAGGCCCCCACCCATGTCTCCCACCACCCCCACCCCCCAGTCACCAGGGGCAGCCTCCACCAGGCCCCCACCCATGTCTCACACCACCCCCACCCCCCCAGCACTGTGGGGCACCCACCACCAGGCCCCCTCCCATGTCTCCCAGCACCCCCACCCCCCAGCAGTGCAGGGGCAGCCTCCACCAGGCCCCCACCCATGTCTCCCAGCACCCCCATCCCCCAGCCACCAGGGGCAGCCTCGACCAGCCCCCCACCCATGTCTCCCACCACCCCGACCCCCCAGCAGTGCAGGGGCAGCCTCCACCAGGCCCCCACCCATGTCTCCCAGCACCCCCACCCCCCAGCCACCAGGGGCAGCCGCCACCAGGCCCCCACCCATGTCTCCCACCACCCCCAACCCCCAGCACTGTGGGGCACCTGCCAGCAGGCCCCCACCCATGTCCAACTCATGTTCCCCACCACCCCCACCCCCAGCCACCAGGGGCAGCCTCCACCAGGCCCCCACCCATGTCTCCCACCCCCCCATTCCCCAGCAGTGCAGGGGCACCCACCACCAGGCCCCCACCCATGTCTCCCAGCACCCCCACCCCCCAGCCACCAGGGGCAGCCTCCACCAGGCCCCCACCCATCTCTCCCAGCACCCCCACCCCCCAGCAGTGCAGGGGCACCCACCACCAGGCCCCCACCCATGTCTCCCAGCACCCCCACCCCCCAGCCACCAGGGGCAGCCTCCACCAGGCCCCCACCCATGTCTCCCACCACCCCCACCCCCCAGCAGTGCAGGGGCAGCCTCCACCAGGCCCCCACCCATGTCTCCCAGCACCCCCACCCCCCAGCCACCAGGGGCAGCCTCCACCAGGCCCCCACCCATGTCTCCCACCACCCCCAACCCCCAACAGTGCAGGGGCAGCCTCCACCAGGCCCCCACCCATGTCTCCAAGCACCCCCACCCCCTGCCACCAGGGGCAGCCTCCACCAGGCCCCCACCCATGTCTCCCACCACCCCCACCCCCCAGTCACCAGGGGCAGCCTCCACCAGGCCCCCACCCATGTCTCCCACCACCCCCACCCCGCAGCCACCAGGGGCAGCCTCCACCAGGCCCCCACCCATGTCTCCCAGCACCCCCACCCCCTAGCAGTGCAGGGGCACCCACCACCAGGCCCCCACCCATGTCTCCCACCACCCCCACCCCCCAGCAGTGCAGGGGCAGCCTCCACCAGGCCCCCACCCATGTCTCCTAGCACCCCCACCCCCCAGCCACCAGGGGCAGCCTCCACCAGGCCCCCACCCATGTCTCCCAGCACCCCCACCCCCCAGCAGTGCAGGGGCACCCACCACCAGGCCGACACCCATGTCTCCCAGCACCCCCAACCCCAGCCACCAGGGGCAGCCTCCACCAGGCCCCCACCCATGTCTCCCACCACCCCCACCCCCCAGCAGTGCAGGGGCAGCCTCCACCAGGCCCCCACCCATGTCTCCCAGCACCCCCACCCCCCAGCCACCAGGGGCAGCCTCCACCAGGCCCCCACCCATGTCTCCCACCACCCCCACCCCCCAGCAGTGCAGGGGCAGCCTCCACCAGGACCCACCCATGTCTCCCAGCACCCCCACCCCCCAGCCACCAGGGGCAGCCTCCACCAGGCCCCCACCCATGTCTCCCACCACCCCCAACCCCCAGTCACCAGGGGCAGCCTCCACCAGGCCCCCACCCATGTCTCCCACCACCCCCACCCCCCAGCCACCAGGGGCAGCCTCCACCAGGCCCCCACCCATGTCTCCCAGCACCCCCACCCCCCAGCAGTGCAGGGGCACCCACCACCAGGCCCCCACCCATGTCTCCCACCACCCCCACCCCCCAGCAGTGCAGGGGCAGCCTCCACCAGGCCCCCACCCATGTCTCCCAGCACCCCCACCCCCCAGCCACCAGGGGCAGCCTCCACCAGGCCCCCACCCATGTCTCCTACCACCCCCACCCCCAGCACTGTGGGGCACCTGCCAGCAGGCCCCCACCCATGTCCAACTCATGTTCCCCACCTCCCCCACCCCCCAGCCACCAGGGGCAGCCTTCACCAGGCCCCCACCCATGTCTCCCGCCCCCCCACCCCCCAGCAGTGCAGGGGCACCCACCACGAGGCCCCCACCCATGTCTACCAGCACCCCCACCCTCCAGCCACCAGGGGCAGCCTCCACCAGGCCCCCACCCATGTCTCCCAGCATCCCCACCCCCCAGCAGTGCAGGGGCACCCACCACCAGGCCCCCACCCATGTCTCCCAGCACCCCCACCCCCCAGCCACCAGGGGCAGCCTCCACCAGGCCCCACCCATGTCTCCCACCACCCCCACCCCCCAGCAGTGCAGGGGCAGCCTCCACCAGGCCCCCACCCATGTCTCCCAGCACCCCCACCCCCCAGCCACCAGGGGCAGCCTCCACCAGGCCCCCACCCATGTCTCCCACCACCCCCACCCCCCCAGCAGTGCAGGGGCAGCCTCCACCAGGCCCCCACCCATGTCTCCCAGCACCCCCACCCCCCAGCCACCAGGGGCAGCCTCCACCATGCCCCCACCCATGTCTCCCACCACCCCCCAGTCACCAGGGGCAGCCTCCACCAGGCCCCCACCCATGTCTCCCACCACCCCCACCCCCAGCCACCAGGGGCAGCCTCCACCAGGCCCCCACCCATGTCTCCCAGCACCCCCACCCCCCAGCAGTGCAGGGGCACCCACCACCAGGCCCCCACCCATATCTCCCAACACCCCCACCCCCCAGCCACCAGGGGCAGCCTCCACCAGGCCCCCACCCATGTCTCCCACCCCCCCCCACCCCCCAGCAGTGCAGGGGCAGCCTCCACCAGGCCACAACCCATGTCTCCCCACCCCCACCCCCCAGCCACCAGGGGCAGCCTCCACCAGGCCCCCACCCATGTCTCCCACCACCCCCCCCAGCAGTGCAGGGGCAGCCTCCACCAGGCCCCCACCCATGTCTCCCAGCACCCCCACCCCCCAGCAGTGCAGGGGCAGCCTCCACCAGGCCCCCACCCATGTCTCCCACCACCCCCACCCCCCAGCAGTGGAGGGGCAGCCGCCACCAGGCCCCCACCCATATCTCCCAACACCCCCACCCCCCAGCCACCAGGGGCAGCCTCCACCAGGCCCCCACCCATGTCTCCCAGCACCCCCACCCCCCAGCAGTGCAGGGGCACCCACCACCAGGCCCCACCCATGTCTCCCAGCACCCCCACCCCCCAGCCACCAGGGGCAGCCTCCACCAGGCCCCCACCCATGTTTTCCACCACCCCCACCCCCCAGCAGTGCAGGGGCAGCCTCCACCAGGCCCCCACCCATGTCTCCCAGCACCCCCACCCCCCAGCCACCAGGGGCAGCCTCCACCAGGCCCCCACCCATGTCTCCCAGCACCCCCACCCCCCAGCAGTGCAAGGGCACCCACCACCAGGCCCCCACCCATGTCTCCCACCACCCCCACCCCCCAGCAGTGGAGGGGCAGCCTCCACCAGGCCCCCACCCATGTCTCCCAGCACCCCCACCCCCCAGCTACCAGGGGCAGCCTCCGCCAGGCCCCCACCCATGTCTCCCACCACCCCCACCCCCCAGCCACCGGGGGCAGCCTCCACCAGGCCCCCACCCATGTCTCCCACCCCCCCTACCCCCCAGCAGTGCAGGGGCACCCACCACCAGGACCCAACCCATGTCTCCCAGCACCCCCACCCCCCAGCCACCAGGGGCAGCCTCCACCAGGCCCCCACCCATGTCTCCCAGCACCCCCACCCCCCAGCAGTGCAGGGGCACCCAGCACCAGGCCCCCACCCATGTCTCCCAGCACCCCCACCACCCAGCCACCAGGGGGAGCCTCCACCAGGCCCCCACCCATGTCTCCCACCACCCCCACCCCCCAGCAGTGCAGGGGCAGCCTCCACCAGGCCCCCACCCATGTCTCCCACCACCCCGACCCCCCAGCAGTGCAGGGGCAGCCTCCACCAGGCCCCCACCCATGTCTCCCAGCACCCCCTCCCCCCAGCCACCAGGGGCAGCCTCCACCAGGCCCCCACCCATGTCTCCCACCACCCCCACCCCCCAGCCACCAGGGGCAGCCTCCACCAGGCCCCCACCCATGTCTCCCACCACCCCCACCCCCCAGCCACCAGGGGCACCCACCACCAGGCCCCCACCCATGTCTCCCACCACCCCCACCCCCCAGCAGTGCAGGGACAGCCTCCACCAGGCCCCACCCATGTCTCCCAGCACCCCCACCCCCCAGCCACCAGGGACAGCCTCCACCAGGCCCCCACCCATGTCTCCCACCACCCCCAGTCACCAGGGGCAGCCTCCACCAGGCCCCCACCCATGTCTCACACCACCCCCACCCCCCAGCCACCAGTGGCAGCCTCCACCAGGCCCCCACCCATGTCTCCCACCCCCCCATCCCCCAGCAGTGCAGGGGCACCCACCACCAGGCACCCACCCATGTCTCCCAGCACCCCCACCCCCCGGCCACCAGGGGAAGCCTCCACCAGGCCCCCACCCATGTCTCCCAGCACCCCCACCCCCCAGCCACCAGGGGCAGCCTCCACCAGGCCCCCACCCAAGTCTCCCAGCACCCCCACCCCCCAGCAGTGCAGGGGCACCCACCACCAGGCTCCACCCATGTCTCCCACCACCCCCACCCCCCAGCAGTGCAGGGGCAGCCTCCACCAGGCCCCCACCCATGTCTCCCAGCACCCCCACCCCCCAGCCACCAGGGGCAGCCTCCACCAGGCCCCCACCCATGTCTCCCACCACCCTCACCCCCCAGAAGTGCAGGGGCAGCCTCCACCAGGCCCCCACCCATGTCTCCCACCACCCCCACCCCCCAGCCACCAGGGGCAGCCTCCACCTGGCCCCCACCCATGTCTCCCACCCCCCCACCCCCCAGCAGTGCAGAGGCACCCACCGCCAGGCCCCCACACATGTCTCCCACCACCCCCACCCCCCAGCACTGTGGGGCACCTGCCAGCAGGCCCCCACCCATGTCCAACTCATGTTCCCCACCACCCCCATCCCCAGCCACCAGGGGCAGCCTCCACCAGGCCCCCACCCATGTCTCCCCCCCACCCCCCAGCAGTGCAGGGGCACCCACCACCAGGCCCCCACCCATGTCTCCCAGCACCCCCACCCCCCAGTCACCAGGGGCAGCCTCCACCAGGCCCCCACCCATGTCTCCCAGCACCCCCATGCCCCAGCAGTGCAGGGGCACCCACCACCAGGCTCCCACCCATGTCTCCCAGCGCCCCCACCCCCCAGCCACCAGGGGCAGCCTCCACCAGGCCCCCACCCATGTCTCCCACCACCCCCACCCCCCAGCAGTGCAGGGGCAGCCTCCACCAGGCCACAACCCATGTCTCCCCACCCCCACCCCCCAGCCACCAGGGGCAGCCTCCACCAGGCCCCCACCCATGTCTCCCACCACCCCCCCAGCAGTGCAGGGGCAGCCTCCACCAGGCCCCCACCCATGTCTCCCAGCACCCCCACCCCCCAGCAGTGCAGGGGCAGCCTCCACCAGGCCCCCACCCATGTCTCCCACCACCCCCACCCCCCCAGCACTGTGGGGCACCCACCACCAGGCCCCCACCCATGTCTCCCAGCACCCTCACCCCCCAGCAGTGCAGGGGCAGCCTCCACCAGGCCCCCACCCATGCCTCACAGCACCCCCACCCCCCAGCCACCAGGGGCAGCCTCCACCAGGCCCCCACCCATGTCTCCCACCACCCCCACCCCCCAGCAGTGCAGGGGCAGCCTCCACCAGGCCCCCACCCATGTCTCCCAGCACCCCCACCCCCAAGCCACCAGGGGCAGCCTCCACCAGGCCCCCACCCATGTCTCCCACCACCCCCACCCCCCAGCACTGTGGGGCACCTGCCAGCAGGCCCCCACCCATGTCCAACTCATGTTCCCCACCACCCCCACCCCCCAGCCACCAGGGGCAGCCTCCACCAGGCCCCCACCCATGTCTCCCACCGCCCCCACCTCCCAGCAGTGCAGGGGCACCCACCACCAGGCCCCCACCCATGTCTCCCAGCACCCCCACACCCCAGCCACCAGGGGCAGCCTCCACCAGGCACCCACCCATGTCTCCCAGCACCCCCACCCCCCAGCAGTGCAGGGGCACCCACCACCAGGCCCCACCCATGTCTCCCAGCACCCCCACCCCCCAGCCACCAGGGGCAGCCTCCACCAGGCCCCCACCCATGTCTCCCACCACCCCCACCCCCCAGCAGTGCAGGGGCAGCCTCCACCAGGCCCCCACCCATGTCTCCCAGCACCCCCACCCCCCAGCCACCAGGGGCAGCCTCCACCAGGCCCCCACCCATGTCTCCCACCACCCCCACCCCCCAGCAGTGCAGGGGCAGCCTCCACCAGGCCCCCACCCATGTCTCCCAGCACCCCCACCCCCCAGCCACCAGGGGCAGCCTCCAACAGGCCCCCACCCATGTCTCCCACCACCCCCACCCCCCAGTCACCAGGGGCAGCCTCCACCAGGACCTCACCCATGTCTCCCACCACCCCCACCCCCCAGCCACCAGGGGCAGCCTCCACCAGGCCCCCAGCCATGTCTCCCAGTACCCCCACCCCCCAGCAGTGCAGGGGCACCCACCACCAGGCCCCCACCCATGTCTCCCACCACCCCCACCCCCCAGCAGTGCAGGGGCAGCCTCCACCAGGCCCCCACCCATGTCTCCCAGCACCCCCACCCCCCAGCCACCAGGGGCAGCCTCCACCAGGCCCCCACCCATGTCTCCCACCACCCCCACCCCCCAGCAGTGCTGGGGCAGCCTCCACCAGGCCCCCACCCATGTCTCCCAGCACCCCCACCCCCCAGCCACCAGGGGCAGCCTCCACCAGTCCCCACCCATGTCTCCCAGCACCCCCACCCCCCAGCCACCAGGGGCAGCCTCCACCAGGCCCCCACCCATGTCTCCCACCACCCCCACCCCCCAGCACTGTGGGGCAACTGCCAGCAGGCCCCCACCCCCCAGCACAGTGGGCCACCTGCCAGCAGGCCCCCACCCATGTCCAACTCATGTTCCCCACCACCCCCACTCCCCAGCACTGTGGGGCACCTGCCAGCAGGCCCCCACCCATGTGCAACTCATGTTCCCCAGCCAACATGTCATCACAATCTAGATCCCTGGTCCCTATGGTCAGCCTCCAAATGCAAAACACCCACCCGAGTATTGCATCCACCCACTTATAATTTGCAATTACATCACAGAACACCAATTGCAAGTTCTGAAACAAACACATTTCCCTCACATACACCCAATGGGTGTCAGTGAATCTCAAAACCCATATCATGAAATGCATGAAACCAATGAGATACCACACATTGAAGTTCACCAAAAAGAAATATGTATTAAAGGAAACATAAATAGAATCAAAAATTAAGAAACAGAAATGTGAATGTACAAAAATTAAAAGAAGCATGTCCGTGAAAAAAAGCAAAACCAAAAATAAAATTCCAAAGTAATGTTGTCCAAAGTCAATGTCCACAAAACAAAATCCAATGGGAAATAAAAAAGAAAGCCATTGCTCCATGGTTAAAATGTGAAAAAAAATACAATCCAACAGTGAACTATGTACATGGGAACAAGCCAGGGTCCATTATCCCAACAAAAGAAAGGAAACCTATCTAACTACACTAACTAATAAAAATATATATATATACAAAAATGTGGCCAATGTCCGAAAGGTCCAAATAAAATCAAAACAAAAATGAAACCTAACACTACCTACATAACTATGTACAAGGGCAGCGGGCTAGTTTCACGGCTCACTTGTGGATGTCCCGGGCTAGGGCATCATCAAACTCCTCCTCAATGTCCCGGAGGCGGTCCTCCTCCATGGCCCCGAGGGTCCGCAGGGCCGTCGACGTGTCCACCTCCAAACCCCTGCGGATTGCCTCGAGGCACTTGCCCCGCCTCAGGTCCCTCCGCATGGAGTTCTCTGCCCTGATCATTGTGAGCCGTGCCTCTTCCGCCCGCTGCCGCTCCGCATCTATGGCGTGGCCCAACCGCTGCCACATGGAAGACACTCTCTGTCCTGAGTCCTCCTGCCCTCCGGCCGATGCCTGCCCATCCGATGTTGAAGGCCCCGAGCCTTCATGGCTCCCACCACGTTGCTGCTGCTGCTGTGCCTCTGCCCGTGCACTGCCTCCTGCTGCCTGCACATCCTCCGCCGGCTGGGGTGCAGTCGTAGATGTGGCCACCCCTGCTGGACATCCGACTGCCGACTGTGGCAGGGATGCCTCCTCCACCAGCCTGGCCGCACCGTCAGAGGCAGCTCCACAGGGCACCCAGTTGACTGATGGGTGGGAAGATGGCACGGAGGACGACTGGCGCGTAGGGGGTCCAGTTGAGGATGGGGTCGTAGCAAGCCCCATCAGACGGAGGAATCCGGCCTGGGTGACCTGTCCCAGCAGGCTGACGTGGTCAACGAGCCATTCGAGATGACGTGCAGTCTCCTCATGAAAAGACTGCAGGTCACCTCGCATGGCCCGTTGACGCAACGCCACACCAGCCAGGACAGGCTCAACCCGGACCCGGATAGCCACGTCCGCAGGCAGAGGAAGGCCAGTTGACGTGAGCTCATCCCCTGCCTGGAAACGGGTCTGGACGTAGGCATCCCTGCTGGTGCAAGATGATGCAGGGACAGGATCAGGGACAGGATTGCACACAGGCACCTCCGCGGCGGCCTGTGCTGCCTCCTGTCCCTGGTCCTGCATGGCACCACTAGCACCAGTGGGATCCCCAACTCCAGACCCCGTCTCTGGTGCTTGCACGGCCTCCTCCTCCACCAAACCCCCCACCAACCTGGATGACTCCGTGCCATCTTCCCCTCTTGGGCCCTGTGGGGTCCCAGCTGCCCCTTCTGCTGCCGAGGAGTCCAACTCCAACCTCTGCCTCTCGGACCTCCCCCCGGCAGCTGCGGCTGGGACGCGGCACCGGACTCCTCACTCCCCGACGAGATCACAACATGGGAGGGGAGCCGGGCCTTGCGTTTCCGGCTGGCGGTGGGATCCCCGCCGCTGTGCTCCACAGCACCTTCTCCGCCCTCTTCATCAGTTGACGCTGCAGACAGGGAGAAACAAAACACAGGCATCAGGGCACTGTACAATGGACACATACACACATGACAGTTGTACATGAGTGGCATTGGCAAACCTCAGACATGTCATCACAATCCCCAACACACATGTCATTTCAACTCGCACACATGAGCCATACCACAGCCATATCGCAACTGCCAGCACCATCCATACACATACAACAGCATGAGCAGCCAAAGGTGAGCCAGACATTACATGCAACACAGGAAGTGCACCACACATGTACACACACCACCACACTTGCATGCATGTGTACACCTCTGCCAAGTGTCGCAGTGTTCAGACGGGCATCCATGTCACATCTGCCAATCAGGCTTCCACATACCGCTGTCACACGCATCCATGTTGCATCACTGTTGCACCCTTGTCAAATACACACACATGCACATGTACACAGTGCTGATACATGCAGCCGAAAACAACATACATGCGTGACATCACGGACATGTCTACTTACATACACATTCATCCAAACATGTGTGCCCACACAACTGCATTTGGCATGCAAGCCTACACACACAAGCACCATCCATGTCTCACACATTCCAGCCCTCGCATGTGTTAGCCCCACGGCCCTGTACACCCCCACCCATACTCCACCCCATACAAACAGATGTGCAACCTGCACACTACTGAATAATCTCCACACGCACTGCTCACAATCAGGATGCATGTACACTTACCGCTCGACTCCAGATGGGTCTGCCTCTCAAGGACCTGGACGTGGAACGCTGGGGATATGCGTTCCAGGACCCTCATCTGTTCTTCCGACAAGTGGCCCCGGCGCCCCTTGGCATCCGCTGCCTTCAAGAGGCGCCGGGCCTTGTTCAGGGTCCTGGACCTGAAGTCCTCCCAGCGCTTCTTGTCATGTTGTAAGTCGCGGACTGCCACCCCCTCCGCGTTGATGGCAGTCACGATGTCAGTCCAGATCCGAGTCCGTCCTTCCTTGTCGGCGCGGGAACTTCCGAAGAGGGCATCATACTGCCCCAGGACTTGCTCCACCAGGACACCAACTTCGGTGGCACTGAAGCTGGTGCCCCTCTGCCTCTCTGGCCGGGGGTTGTCAGTGGTCTCAGATGGTGTTTGCCCCGACATGACAACCCCAGAGGCAGGAGTGGGTGGGCAACTGGGTCCTGGGGCTGGGCTGTGGAGCGATGGAATCCCAGTCAGGAGTCTTCGGTTTCAGCAGGGGTGGTCACAGCAACAGCACCCCTGGCTGATGTGCAGGCAGCAAATGGCAGGGCACGTGTGCAGCAGGCAGTCAGGCAGCAGCAGATGGCAGGTGGGAGCGTGCTCGGGGCTCTGGGGGGCAGTAGTTCGGCCTTCTGGGCAGGAGCGTGGTCTTCCGTGTGCTTACGCGTGGCCAGCTTGATACGGAGTGATTTGGCACGTGAAAAATCTGCACGTCAGCGTGTAATTCGAGGAAAGGCCCTTAGCGCGTAAGTGCTCGGTGCCATAGATTGCACGCATGTGGCCCTACGTCCACCTAGGGCCATTGAGCACATCTACCGAAACCGCAAGCACTGGCATTCCATCAATGTACAGGTGGTATGTGATGCAAAGGGAATCATCACCTCTGTCTATGCAAACTACCCTGGCTCCACCCATGACAGTTTCATATACAGAATGTCCACCCTGAGCCGGGCCCTGGAAGCTGGGCAGCATGGCGACACATGGCTTCTAGGTCAGTACAAATGCCCTTGCACATGCCTGCAAGTCACACACAGACAAATATCCAAACCCTAATAATCTCAACTATTATCACCTCCCCAGGGGACAGTGCCTACCCTCTGAGCAAACACATGATGACGCCAATCCGGAACCCCACCACACCACCTCAGGTAAGATACAACGCCGCCCATATTGCAACCAGGGGCATAGTGGAGCGCACATTCGGAGTGCTCAAGTCACGTTTCCGCTCCCTTGACCGCTCTGGTGGGCAACTACTCTATGCACCACCATTAGTGTGCAGGATCATTGTGGCAGCATGTGTCCTGCACAATGTTGCAACACGGCAGGGCGTCCCGGTGGACATGGTGGTGCCCCCACATCCCCAACCACAGGCACAGGCGCTGCCCATGGGAGGGGACAGGGCACGTGGCGAGGAAGCCCGGACCCAGCTTGTGGCCACATTTTTCACCTAAACTCCCACCCCTGCGGAGTGCACACAGGCCAGGCCTGGGGGGGAGTCCAGTACAGGGGAAGTAGCCCAAATAAATAATACATAGGTCAGCTGGTGGCAACTGCAAAGGTAAGGTAAGTACAGACAAGTGCTGGGAAGGGAGGGCTGTAGGGATAGAGAGACAGTACTGCATTGCAGGGGTTGCCAGGGAGGCAGTGCAAGTGGAGAGTGGCTGGGCCAGGGACCGAGGTCGGTGAGAGTGGCCCAGTTGCAGCTCCTGTGCAGTTCCAGTGAAGAATTCTGCAAGGGAGAGGCAGAGAGTAAGCAGAAGCAAAGAGGAAGGTCTCAAGGTGCTTCCAGAACTGGAGATGGTTCCCCTCAAGTTCAAGTCAGGCAGGAAGTCTGTTCCAGGGGGAGGGCCCTGCTGCGGAGAGAAATCTACCCCCAGCTAGTTGCTCTGAGAAGCGGATGACCCGGACATGCAAGGTGTGCATCACACACACCTGCAAAACAGGCCATGGCCATCACTGTCATGTCACTCAAACCCTCCCAAACATCAACATGACATGGCAAGCAATACCCATACACCAACACAGTAACGATAAGGTACACATTGCCATGTCCTAAATGTACAGTGGCATCGGACAATGATGCCTGACCCGGAATCAGATGAAATGACAGACCAACAAAATCTCCCACCCAAAATAAGTCATTTCCAAATGCATTACAACAGTCGTAGACGTAACATAACAATGAATGCCTGTCTACATGCACATTATGCTTTGCAAAATCAACACTGCAGCTCATGTGTGCAGTGTCCTACTCCTGCATCACACTGCTCAGCACACAGCACAGTGAACAGCCATTGTGTGTGATGCACACCCTGAGCATCACATCTAAGTGACAGACCACATCAAACATCAAATTAGGCATGCACTGGATCCATAATCGGTCACAGAACATGTGCTGCAGGGACACAGTGGGCACCAGAAGGCAAACAGTGTACACGTGGATATGCAAGGGTGGGAGTACATGTAGTGCATCAGAGTGCAAGTGTGTGGTTCTGCAAGGACATGCACTCCACATATGCATGTGCACTCAAGTGACCATCAGTGTTCCCTACACATCACATGTGAACATCCACCATGTGTACACCCCAGCATGTCAAACCACAACTATCCACTTGCACCTGAAAGGAAAACACAACACATGAACAGGCATTGATCAGCAGAACACAACATGTACATAGGATACCACCATTACTATGTCAGAGTTCCCATCACACTGCAGGGCAAGGCAACTATCAACAACAACCCCCCCCTCCCTCACAAATGACCATGACCCACTGAACAACTGCACCTGGGTCATGGAGCCTCCAACCCTCAATTCCACCTGGCCACAGGATCACCTTTACCCTTCATCACCATCTCCCACCTTGTGTGTAAAAAGATGCCTGAACCCTCAGAATCCACACTCATTTCCAAAATCACAAAATCCAAGGCATAAAAACGAACCCGAACACCCTCCAGTAGATGAGTTGACGTAGCAGTACCTCACAAAGGCCAAGTACTACCACAATGATGCAACAACCAAGGTAGCACAGCAAAACAATGTCACGACAGGATGTGAGACATGTGTGGTACATGACATAGGATGATGCACCATGAATGGATGTGTACTGTCACAGGTCCCCTGTACAGGCGCGGGAGTGTCACGAAACAACCCCCCCCACCATGTCCCGGGTGCCTGCAAGGTCAAACTCACACAGGCCCCTGAGACCCTGGTGGGGAAGGAGGTTCAAGGATATGCAGTCGGGACAGGTGTTGACACACTGGATGACTGGAATGAGTGGCAGGAGAGGGGAGGAGGAATGACACATGAAACTAGGGAATGCACGAAAATGTACAACCTGCATGAACACATACACAATCCAAACAAACTTGGACATCATTGTCATGGCCTTCTGTAGTCCAGGCTCAGGAGTGGTACGAACCAACCACCCCCTCTAGGGTTTTGGCGCCTGCAAGTTCGGGGCTTACACAGGCATCCGCAACCCCAGTGGGAAAGAGGGTCAGGGAACGTTGCTTGGATAGGTGCGGGAAGCAGGAACACTGGGTAGAGGGTACAGGTTTCAAAATTGCATAGGATCACGGGTGATTAGGGAGAAAAAACATACCAAATTGAACCACACATACATCCATGCATCAGTACACTCCCCAGCAAGCCTATGCAGAGCAGTTCGAAAGAAAAGCAACAAGACACTTCGCTCTAGCTTTGAGTGCTGGCCTCCTGCCTGCGCACTCTTAGGTCCGGTTACAGGAGCACTGCAATGCTGCAAAGAGAGCCACAGTCAACAACCTCTACGTGCCAATTACACAAAAACACAACACCAAACATACCCCATAGCAACAAACTACTCTACAAACAGACAATCTGGGGTCGATGCTTCGTACCCATATATAACATCACCCCTGTGACGGGTCATACACAGTCAATGCAGTAAGTCAGCCGCTGGTGGGTGCGTGGCAAATGGAACACCAATGTGTCACAATTCACACAACATGCAATGTTCCCTGGGTAAGCAGACAGACCCATGTAGCAAGCCATGACTACAGAGCAAGTTGCGTACCACCATGACCGAAACAAAGTTGGCAGTGCATTTATCATAAAGTACGTGGAAAAGACATGCACTGCACCCGAGTATGTCCCTTGCTGTATGTCCCTGTGAGCTGCCCCTTTCCATGTCTCGGAAGGCTACATGGTTGATACAAGTGCCTCAATGGACCTTGGTGTACCGGAGGGTATGTGCCACTGCCCCTGCATGTGTCCCAGACAACCCTACTATCAACAGCCATCTGTCCACACATCTGAGCTGCACTGTGTGCTTCAACACCAATATTCGTCTAAGCTCACCCTCAGTGCTGTGACTAAGCCTGCATGTGCAACTCGCCTGGTGCAAGCTTTGCTGTGTCGTGGCCCCCCTGTGATGCTCACCTTGCCTGGAGTTCCTTGGAACATGTCAGCAGTTCTAGGATGGGGGTCTGCAATCACTGTGCCTCTGCTTGTGCACACATGTGCATGTGGGCACCAACAAACGGGTCCGGAATTCCGTCGTCCAATGGGCCATGTCTGCTGGCAAAGGTGCTCTGGAGGCTCATCCCCCTGCAGAAAGGGCATGAAACACATTATTAATGCTTCAAAGTCATCTGTGTGTGTCTCATCAGGCATCTCATTACTTGACCATGTCAGAGAGTCACATCACAAATCACACCATCAGTCCGTCTTTCACATCCAAAGTGTGGAACACTATCTACAGCATGAATTGCAACAAGCACGTGTACAGGAAAGATATGAAACATACTACACAATGCATAGCAATCAATGTACACATTAATCATGACACACCCCATCTAGCAAAAGCTGAACAGTGGACAAAATGACACCTAAATCATCCCCACTAGGGGTGTCAACACAAGTCACACAGCACCAGACATGCCACAGATATGACAGTCCAAAGCCCTTGTGTAATATTCTGTAACACCGAACCATCCTTGCGAGCCCATGGATAAGGGAGGCAGGAGTGGCATATGTGAGTCAAGGACCCCAAGCAGCAAACACATACACAAGAGAAGCCTGAAGGGCCCAGCTGGAACAGACAGTGGATGCCTTCAAAAGCCACAAAGCACCGCACCATCACATGAAAACACAATAGACTAGCAATTTTAAACTAACTTAACTATTAACTAATTACACTAACAATGGAAAACCTACATTACCTATTTAAACTAACTATCAAACAGAAACTTAACTAACTAAACTAAAAGAAAAATCAAAAAGGCCACATACGACCCGGGGGGGAGGGGAGGCACCCAGGAGGGGGGTGGTACAGGGTGCTGCTCAACATCCACATGCGATGATGCTGAGCCAAAAAAAAAATCCTCCATGGGCTCAACGCCTGCACAGCCCGACCTATGTGGGAGATAGATGGTCGTCCGAGTCTGGCTCATCCCGTAAAGGAGGACGTGGCACAGTAGCCTGGCCACGCCTAGCCGCAGCTTTCCCCTCGTCGGCAGCAAGTCTGCCGGACGGGTGAGCCTGGTTCTGTGTGGCGATGTGACATAGGTCTGCATGCAGAACCTCACGTGATACACGTGCTTCCTCTTGCAAGGTAGCACGTGTAACACAGAGTTCCTCCTGCAAGGCCTGGCTGGACAACCGCTGCACCTCCCGGCAAGCCTGTAGCTCAGCCGAGATGGTACGCTCAAGCTGTGCAAACCTCTCCTCTGTCTGCTGCCTCTGGGACATCATAAGGACACCCAGAGTGGATCTGAGGGAAGCATACTCCTCCCTCAGGGCATCCATGTGCGCCTCTGCGTGAGCAGCAATTGCTTGACGCAGAGACATTTCAGCCTGGCGTGCCCTGTCTGAGGCCGCCATGCCCAGCCTGAGTGAGCGGGCCGTGGACCGTGCCTCCTGCTGCTGGAGAAGCACCTGCCTAGCAGGGGGGAGCACAGATCGGGCAACACGCTCCATGCTCTCAGCGATGTTCTCCATTGCTGCCCCCTGCCATTCGGAATTGGCAGTCATGTCTTGCTCCCACTCAGTATACAGCGGTTGCGTGTGGCGACCGTGTTGCCGGGCTTGACCCCTGCGGGACCCAAGGACCGGGGGTCCTCGCTGTGTTGGCACCGCCTGCGGCTGCACGACTGCATGCCCTCGTTGACGTGATGTCCCAGGCACATCAGTGACTGGTGTGGAGGGTGACCCTGCGTCCCGATCCACCACGGGCGGAGGAACCAAGACTGTCTGATCCCTCAGTGCAGGTGTCGCAGACAGAGGAGTGTCCACATCAGAATCACTCACCCCTGACACATGGACTTGATGCTCATCCAACTCAACATGGACGTCAGAGTCGTCATCAAGGCTGGACTCATAGGCAGCCAGAGACAAGATGGACTGCAGCACTTGGGGGTTTTCGTGGCCTACCACCCCACGACCCCCACTAGTGCCGGGTTGATGTGGTGTTACCAGCCCTGTGTCTGGCATGACAACACCATCCTCCGCCTCCATTGCGTCATCACCTGAAAAATAGAGAGAAAAAGGTCACTACACATGTCAGAAGCACACGACACACACACCGACAGCAAAGGCATCCGGCAGACATGTGACACACAACATATGACCTGGCATGCATGCTGGGTCTACTTTGAATAGCTTCTGTGATCAGACCTGTTGAAAGGTGGCAGTTTCCATGGAAGTGGGTCTATGCAGTGCAGAAAATGTGTACGCCACTCACTACCTACATGTACAAGCACTCCATGGTGTGTGCCAGGAAATGTGAAGGCAGTGCAATGTCAAAATCACACATCACGTCCATTGTGCATTCAATGTGTACCATGTCTAGAAGCCAAGCACCCCTCCACCCCAGTACCAAAGCAGGGATGCCTAGCATGGTATCAAAAGGCTGACCATACACCTGTGTATTGACAGGCAGTGTTGACTGGCATCAACAGCTTAATGTGATTCAAATTACAACACTGCAAATGATGCTGGGACAGTGGGCAGGACACATGATGAAAACTCCGGAGGCCGCCCACGTGTGAAGAAGACACAACAAGAGTTGGACAGAGTCATTGGCCATTGAACAGGCTGAGGCCTGTGAGCCACACAGATTGTCAGAGCCTAAACATGTGTGCAACGCAGGACTGAGCCACAGTTGACATGGGGAGGCCGATGAGATGGCAGGCAATGTATGTAACCAAGGACTCATATTACAGTGATCATCCAGTCAAGGACACATAGGGGCATGCGTGCAATGCACATGGAGCATGAATGGGCACTCATGTCCCTGCGGGACATCTGACCCATGCACAGTACAAGTGAGATACGCTGCATCGAGTACTAAGGCTGTACCACACGGCATATGTCTGGCAGTTTCTACGCTGGAAGTTAACATCTACACAGGACACATGAACAAGAAACTACACATTGGCAAGATTGAAGCAGACCAGTGCAAAGGTGGAACTGGGGTGCAGAGTGGCGGAGGAGGGGCAAGGGAGCATGCCCACATGGAGTCCCGCATGCAGGCAGAGGAGACATGCATGACGGAAGCATTGCATTACTTACACATCATAACCATGTACACGTCACATGTAGCAGCAATCATGCACAACACATCCCACAAGTGAAACACACACGTCCTCAACAAACACGCATCAACACTCACTGGACTGGGCATCAAAGTCCAGCATCTCTCCCACTCCTTCGATCAATTCAGGTGGTATGAACTCCGCAACGAGAGCCTCATGCGGAGTGAGTTCTTCCTCCTCTGGTGCAGGCCCACCGCCAGTCACCAGAGTGAAGTTGTAATTTGAGGCACGCTTAGCCTTAGTGCTGCGCTTGATGTCATTCCAACGCTTTTTGCACTCCTGCGCCGTGCGCACCTCATGGCCGAATGAACTGACATGTTCCGCAACATGCTTCCAGTGGGTGTCACGTTGGGCAGCCGTAGTCTGACTATTGGCACCCACTAGCATGTCACGGCTGTGGCCCCGCACGTAGTCCACGAGGAAGTCCAGTTCCTGCTTACAGAAAGGCTTCTTCCTCGACGTGCAGGAGGTCGTGGCTGTGTGTGGGGTTCCAGCCTGTGCTGCAGGTGCAACCTTCCTCCTCTTGGACTGTGGCGCAGACCCTGGCTGGCTAATGCCGCCCTGACCAGTATGGCCAGTGGGTTCGGTGGATTGAGCCAAGGGAGTGGCAGGTGGAGGGATGACCAAAGGCCTGACTTGTGTCAGTGGCAGCTGGGTGCCCACTAATGGACCCTGCGCAGCAACATCAGCTGTGGCAGGGTCATTGACCGCAACCGTCCTGGTTGGCAGACTCACAACCAGGGTGCTTTTGGGTGCATCTGCCCCTGCACTTGCCAACACCCGGCTGTTCGGGGCAGCAGATGACATGACTGCCCCAGGGACACGTGTCTTGGTCTGAGCAGCCCGGCGTGCTCCTATGGTTTCCCCCCTGGCCTGTTGGAGATCTACCAAGGGCTCTTCAAGTGCCAACACAGCCTGTGCTGGCAGACCCTGAGCTTGCACCTGCAGCTACCACTACCCTTGGGCCCGTGGCAGTCGATGGAACGGACTGCCGGGTCATACGGGTGCCAGTGCCAGATGCAGGAGCTGCATCCTCCGGAACCACAGGGGGTGGTGGCATGGCTGCACCGACACATGGCACAACATTGTGCTCAAGTGGCGCACCCCTGCCTCTTCCCCCTCTGTGGCTGCCCTGGACACCCTGGAGTCCCCCTACTCACTGGTCACCACGGCCACGTCCCCGACCACGCCCGCCACGAGGAGGACGCCCAGCTGAGGTGCCCCTCACCTTTGGTGGCCTCCCAACCATGCCACAGATGTAGTAGTGCTGGCACAGATGGAGTGGTGCCAATGGGAGGTGTACACCACAGTTGACCTGGGCAATTGGGGTGAAGGGGGTGGGAAGCAAGATGTTAACAGCCCCCCTGCACCTGCAAGGCTGTATGTGACCCCGGTGATGTGGTGACGGGTCACGCAACGCTCAGGCACGCCAAAACTGCAGTAAAACCGTGCACGCAACCCTGCAGCCTACGTGCGTGGATTCAACCTCCCGCAGTACGTGGTGGCACCCAGTATGCGTGGGACACGCAGGCTACTATGACATCGAAAATGGGTGCGATACACAGGGGCACCCGCAGTGGGAAAAAGAACGTGTGCTACTCACCGTCTGACTAGCGAGATGCAGAAAAACACGCGTAGCCAATGATTTTATTTGGTTCTTTCGGACATTGGCCACATTTTTGTATATAGTTTTTTTTATTAGTTAGTGTAGTTAGATAGGTTTCCTTTCTTTTGTTGGGATAATGGACCCTGGCTTGTTCCCATGTACATAGTTCACTGTTGGATTGTATTTTATTTTCACATTTTAACCATGGAGCAATGGCTTTCTTTTTTATTTCCCATTGTATTTTGTTTTGTGGACATTGACTTTGGACAACATTACTTTGGAATTTTATTTTTGGTTTTGCTTTTTTTCACGGACATGCTTCTTTTAATTTTTGTACATTCACATTTTTGTTTCTTCATTTTTGATTCTATTTATGTTTCCTTTAATACATATTTCTTTTTGGTGAACTTCAATGTGTGGTATCTTATTGGTTTCATGCCTTTCATGATATGGGTTTTGAGATTCACTGACACCCATTGGGTGTATGTGAGGGAAATGTGTTTGTTTCGGAACTTGCAATTGGTGTTCTGTGATGTAATTGAAAATTATGAGTGGGTGGATGCAATACTCGGGTGGGTGTTTTGCATTTGGAGGCTGACCATAGGGACCAGGGATCTAGATTGTGATGACATGTTAGCTGGGGAACATGAGTTGCACATGGGTGGGGGCCTGCTGGCAGGTGCCCCACAGTGCTGGGGGGTGGGGGTGGTGGGGAACATGAGTTGGACATGGGTGGGGGCCTGCTGGCAGGTGGCCCACAGTGCTGGGGGGTGGGGGTGGTGGGGAACATGAGTTGGACATGGGTGGGGGCCTGCTGGCAGGTGCCCCACAGTGCTGGGGGGTGGGGGTGGTGGGAGACATGGGTGGGGGCCTGGTGGAGGCTGCCCCTGGTGGCTGGGGGGTGGGGGTGGTGGGAGACATGGGTGGGGGCCTGGTGGAGACTGCCCCTGGTGGCTGGGGGGTGGGGGTGCTGGGAGACATGGGTGGGGGCCTGGTGGAGGCTGCCCCTGCACTGCTGGAGGGGTGGGGGTGGTGGGAGACATGGTTGGGGGCCTGGTGGAGGCTGCCCCTGGTGGCTGGGGGGTGGGGGTGCTGGGAGACATGGGTGGGGCCTGGTGGAGGCTGCCCCTGGTGGCTGGGGGGTGGGGGTGCTGGGAGACATGGGTGGGGGCCTGGTGGAGGCTGCCCCTGGTGGCTGGGGGTTGGGGGTGCTGGGAGACATGGGTGGGGGCCTGGTGGAGGCTGCCCCTGGTGGCTGGGGGGTGGGGGTGCTGGGAGACATGGGTGGAGGCCTGGTGGAGGCTGCCCCTAGTGGCTGGGGGGTGGGGGTGCTGGGAGGCATGGGTGGGGGCCTGGTGGTGGGTGCCCCTGCACTGCTGGGGGGTTGGGGGGGTGGGAGACATGGGTGGGGGGCTGGTGGAGGCTGCCCCTGGTGGCTGGGGGGTGGGGGTGGTGGGAGACATGGGTGGGGGTCTGGTGGAGGCTGCCCCTGGTGGCTGGGGGTGGGGGTGGTGGGAGACATGGGTGGGGGCCTGGTGGAGGCTGCCCCTGGTGGCTCGGGGGTGGGGGTCCTGGGAGACATGGGTGGGGGCCTGGTGGAGGCTGCCCCTGCACTACTGGGGGTGGGGGTGGTGGGAGACATGGGTGGGGGCCTGGTGGAGGCTGCCCCTGGTGGCTGGGGGGTGGGGGTGCTGGGAGACATGGGTGGGGGCCTGGTGGTGGGTGCCCCTGGTGGCTGGGGGGTGGGGGTGGTGGGAGACATGGGTGGGGGCCTGGTGGAGGCTGCCCCTGGTGGCTGGGGGGTGGGGGTGCTGGGAGACATGGGTGGGGGCCTGGTGGAGGCTGCCCCTGCACTGCTGGGGGGTGGGGGTGGTGGGAGACATGGGTGGGGGCCTGGTGGAGGCTGCCCCTGGTGGCTGGGGGGTGGGGGTGCTGGGAGACATGGGTGGGGGCCTGGTGGTGGGTGCCCCTGCACTGCTGGGGGGTCGGAGACATGGGTGGGGGCCTGGTGGAGGCTGCCCCTGGTGGCTGGGGGGTGGGGGTGGTGGGAGACATGGGTGAGGTCCTGGTGGAGGCTGCCCCTGGTGACTGGGGGGTGGGGGTGGTGGGAGACATGGGTGGGGGCCTGGTGGAGGGTACCCCTGGTGGCTGGGGGGTGGGGGTGGTGGGAGACATGGGTGGGGGCCTGGTGGAGGCTGCCCCTGCACTGCTGGGGGGTGGGGGGTGGGAGACATGGGTGGGGGCCTGGTGGAGGCTGCCCCTGGTGGCTGGGGGGTGGGGGTGGTGGGGAACATGAGTTAGACATGGGTGGGGGCCTGCTGGCAGGTGCCCCACAGTGCTGGGGGGTGGGGTGGTGGGAGACATGGGTGGGGGCCTGGTGGAGGCTGCCCCTGGTGGCTGGGGGGTGGGGTGCTGGGAGACATGGGTGGGGGCCTGGTGGAGGCTGCCCCTGCACTGCTGGGGGGTGGGGGTGGTGGGAGACATGGGTGGGGGTCTGGTGGAGGCTGCCCCTGGTGGCTGGGGGGTGGGGGTGCTGGGAGACATGGGTGGGGGCCTGGTGGTGGGTGCCCCACAGTGCTGGGGGGTGGGGTGGTGGGAGACATGGGTGGGGGCCTGGTGGAGGCTGCCCCTGGTGACTGGGGGGTGGGGGTGGTGGGAGACATGGGTGGGGTCCTGGTGGAGGCTGCCCCTGGTGGCTGCGGGGTGGGGGTGCTGGGAGACATGGGTGGGGGCCTGGTGGAGGGTGCCCCTGCACTGCTGGGGGGGTGGGGTGGTGGGAGACATGGGTGGGGGCCTGGTGGAGGCTGCCCCTGGTGGCTGGGGGGTGGGGGCGCTGGGAGATATGGGTGGGGGCCTGGTGGAGGCTGCCCCTGCATTGCTGGTGGGTGGGGGTGGTGGGAGACATGGGTGGGGGCCTGTTGGAGGCTGCCCCTGGTGGCTGGGGGGTGGGGGTGGTGGGAGACATGGGTGGGGGCCTGGTGGAGGCTGCCCCTGCACTGCTGGGGGAGTGTCGTGGTGGGAGACATGGGTGGGGGCCTGGTTGAGGCTGCCCCTGGTGGCTGGGGGTTGGGGGTGCTGGGAGACATGGGTGGGGGCCTGGTGGAGGCTGCCCCTGGTGGCTGGGGGGTGGGGGTGCTGGGAGACATGGGTGGGGGCCTGGTGGAGGCTGCCCCTGCACTGCTGGTGGGTGGGGGTGGTGGGAGACATGGGTGGGGGCCTGGTGGAGGCTGCCCCTGCACTGCTGGGGGGGTGGGGTGGTGGGAGACATGGGTGGGGGCCTGGTTGAGGCTGCCCCTGGTGGCTGGGGGGTGGGGGTGCTGGGAGACATGGGTGGGGGCCTGGTGGAGGGTGCCCCTGGTGGCTGGGGGTGCAGGGGGACATGCGTTGGTGGGCAGTAGTGCAAGTTGACATGTGGGTTAGCTGGGGGTCATGGCCATGGTGGATGGTGTGCCTGCAGGACATGTGCAGGGTAGGCCCCTGTGGTGTGAGCCACCTGCAGGGGCCGTGGAGGGTGTAGAGGGAACACCTGGGAGGACCCACACGTGCAATTCACGTGTGGTGCTCCCCGCGCACCCCTGTAATACACGTACCCTGATGGAATCGCGTGTGGAACTTCCCGCGCACCCCTGAAATGCGCGTACCCTGCTCGCACGGGCCCAATCGCGTGTGGAACTTCCCGCGCACCCCTGGAATACACGTACCCTGATGGAATCGCGTGTGGAACTTCCCGCGCACCCCTGGAATACACGTACCCTGCTGATGTCGCGTGTGAAACTTCCCCCGCACCACGAAATACACGTACCCTGATGAGATCGCGTGTGGAACTTCCCGCACACCCCTGAAATACACGTGCCCTGCAGATGTCGCGTGTGAAACTTCCCCCGCACCTCAAAATACACGTACCATGATGAAATCGCGTGTTGAAATTTCCGCGCACCCCTGAAATACACGTACCCTGCTGCAATTGCGTGTGGCACTTCCCGCGCACCCCTGAGATACGCGTACCGTGCTCGCACGGGCCCAATCGCGTGTGGAATTTCCTGCGCACCCCTGAAATACACGTACCCTGCTGAAATCGCGTGTGGCACTTCCCGCGCACCCCTGAGATACGCGTACCCTGCTCGCACGTGCCCAATCGCGTGTGGAAATTCCTGCGCACCCCTGAAATACACGTACCCTGCTGAGATCGCGTGTGAAACTTACCCCGCACCCCGAAATACACGTACTCTGCTGAAATCGCGTGTGGCACTTCCCACGCACCCCTGAGATACGCGTACCCTGCTCGCATGGGCCCAATCGCGTGTGGAATTTCCCGCGCACCCCTGAAATACACGTACCCTGCTGAAATCGCGTGTGGCACTTCCCGCGCACCCCTGAGATACGCGTACCATGCTCGCACGTGCCCAATCGCGTGTGGAAATTCCTGCGCACCCCTGAAATACACGTACCCTGCTGTGATCGCGTGTGAAACTTGCCCCGCACCCCGAAATACACGTACCCTGCTGAAATCGCGTGTGGCACTTCCCGCGCACCCCTGAGATATGCCTACCCTGCTCGCACGGGCCCAATCGCGTGTGGAAATTCCCGCGCACCCCTGAAATGCACGTACCCTGCTGAGATCGCGTGTGAAACTTGCCCCGCACCCCGAAATACACGTACCCTGCTGAAATCGCATGTGGCACTTCCCACGCACCCCTGAAATACGCATACCCTGCTCGCACGGGGCCAATCGCGTGCCGTGCTGGTACAGGATTAGCGCAGCCCTTTGCGCTGGATTGGGTATATTGATGGCTTTTCCCTGCGCGAGAGGCATTCTTGGGGGCGTAACTGGCGCTGCTGCAGGGTCGCTGCGCCACTGTGCGCCACCGCTGGTTTTGGTGGCTGGAATCCATGAATACGCTGTGCGCAGAAATGGATTTTAGCGCACGCGGCTGGCGCAGGGATTCGCACGCGCACACTGTGCGCCAGCCGCGTGCGCCACTTGTGCGCTGAATTCTATGAATTACCCCCTTACTGACATATGCCTGTTTTTTTTTTCAAAAATGGTCAAGATCAACACAATTTTGGGTAGTTATTAAACCTATTTGAAAGAAATGATGAAGTTCAATTTGTGAATTTTTTTCAAAGCTTCAAACTGTGCACGCCTAGACCAGAGCTTTTTCTTACTTTCTGTTTAGACTGCTTTTATGTTACAGCCTCCACTGAATGGGTGCTGCCAGTCTCTCAGTAAAGTGAATATGAGGAGAATGTTTTGTATCTTTAAATGACCAACGTTATATTAAGACTAGGATGGCGCTGTTTCCCAAACACTATGCCTATTTCCTGAACCGAAACATTGAGTGGGTTTGTGGTGACATGCACCATTTTACAGAAAGCACATTTACATTTTTTGTCATCAGTTGCCATCGGTTGAGTGCATTTCTCTTAGGCAGAGTAGGTAAACTAATTTGCTTGACCTGCAGGTCTGGCAAAATTTTAAAGAATTTGCAAGCCCTGACTCATCTCACTAATGTCTTACTTCAGTCGTATACAATGCTTTATTGTTACTGATTTTATGTCTTGGGTACAAATATGTGTACACTCTTGATAATCAAATGGGTGTGTTTGCTAATCAAGAAAGGTTTAATAAGCAAACTCTGTTAATCAATTTTTGAAAACTAATGCTTGTCTTGCATGATGCCCTGTTGGTGCATCATGATTATTTTTCTGTATACTCACTCAGCAAATGACTTAATTCAGATTATGCTCACTTTGCACATAGTTGGCAGTTTATGTTATGCATCATTAGCACATCATAGCCAATTTCAATTCTTTTATGTTAACCCATCATTAGACAGTATTGACTTCCTTCTCCAAGTCCAAGCATTTTTTACCTTCCACGGCTTGTGCTCGATGGAGGAAGGTTAATGCTCCTCACGCTCATCAAGATCCAGTATAGGAAGCAAAGTTGCAGCCTGCATCAGACTCCACAGTAAGGATTCCGACCTCCAGGCAGTGCCTGCTATGGGCTTGCAGGCTCTCTTGGGTAGGTTGGATTGCCAGGCCCAGCCCACCGCAGCCCCACTGCAAGCAAACAGCAGGCATGTATGCATTCATAGCTCACATATCTTTGATACAGGTACTTTATTTTGGCACACATACATTACTAGACAGGACACTGACCCAATTTCTGCTGGTCTTAGAGCTGAGCAGTAACCAGATTTTCTTGGGTTGTAGTGCACATTGAATGATTCCATTAAGCTGGTTATCAAGCTGATGGATTGTCAGAGATTTCATAGAAGGACACACTGGCACAGTGTCCTTGTGGACTCCACAGCCTACAGTGCTGGTACTGAATGTTGGGGACCGGGAAAGATCATCCCAGGCCCCCAAAAGGTTGTGCATGAGATGAGGCATAAGAGTCTGATGTTGGGACTCAAAGAGCCCATAGGGGGGCAGGGAGGTGTGAATAGAAACAGCCCTATGACCATTATAATATACTCTTTGTGCTGCAAGCGAAAAGCCATCGTGGAAAACAAGCAGCCATTTTGAAATCGAGGCCTAGCACCACAGTGCAGCCAGGGCAGTAGGTCTGAGCCCAGAGCAAGCAGGGGAATTTTTGTGTGCAGGCCAGGTCGAGGTGTAACGTAGGGAGCCGTGAGAATGACCAAATCCACGAGATTCATAAATCTTTCTCTTTTACTATTTGTAACATAGAAGGAATGTGCCCTAGAAGGCCATAAGGGGGCGGAGAGCTCCCTGTGAAATGATATCCCATGAAAAGGAGGCCTCCGACCTTCTCCAGTGTAAACCTTAAGTTTTAGTGCCCAGATGCCACCATCCCAAGACCACAGTATTCCAGTGTATCGGTCAATTCCAGACCACTGACCATAAAACTGTTGGTTCCATGTCATTTCATCGCCTGCTTTTTCATCCCCAGGCTTTTAAACGTGCACATTCCATCGAATGTGCTCATGGGTTTTTTTCTGGGGGGGGGTCCCCCCAAAATCCCACCCACACTTATTTTTTGCTATTGCCCACCCGCCCAAACCCTTATTTGCCCTTGAACCACCCCCCCTAAAAAATTCGATGAGCACATTCGATGTAATGTGGACATTTAAAAGCCTGGGGATGAAAAAGCAGGCGATGAAAGGACGTTGTGCTAATCCATCAGAAAGATCATTGCAGAAAGGGGAGTTCACCTGACCTGGGGCTGCTGTGATTTGTGCTGCGAGGTGGCAGGGCGGGAAAGTAAAAATGTGAGCTTGGCATGGGAAGAACTGGAACAGAGCTGACGTGTCTTGGATCGAGCTGGGGTTTAAAGTTAGTGTGACCTCAAAAGTAGCCTCTGTGCCCGTGTCTGCAGAACCAGGTGCACATTAGACCATAGATAGGAGATGTGCTGAATTGTTTTATAAGTGGCGGTTGACGACGTACGAAGAAGGATCCAACGTGGAACAGGACAGGTGAAGCTGGCACCAATGGCCTGGCATCCCCTATGCAGCAGTCCACCTATCTACAGGGCGCACCAACCAGCCATGAGGATTTGTAACCTATGTGATGTACATCAGCTGTGATGCATTTTACCTTTAAAACCTAATGCTTGTGCTGATTTTGCCATAGCACTCCATGGTAGTAGAGTTCTTTACTATCACGTACTTGTTTTTATGAGAATAAACCTTGTTCTTCTTGCAAGAGGTGTGCTGGGCCCTTTTCCCTAGCGGGTTGTATTTTTTCTGGTGTGAGCATTGAGGGGCTTGTCTACATTTTGGTGACCCCAATGTGATCCCAGATTTTCTGCAAAAAACGAAGGCTTCCAGGCCGCACATCTGGAGGGGCCGTGCCCACCTGCTGGGACCAGTCCGAAGTGTGCAACTCGTAGTGGTGCACAGGAGCCATTTTCACAGAATTCCTGTCTGCTCTTTGGAGTGGGCGCGGCTCGGAGGAAGGTGCAGTCTGTTATTGGGACCCTGTGACAGAGGAGCTTGGGTGAACGCGCAGATGTAAGTGCACCTCTTGCAGGCGACAACAATGGGGGTGACACAAGTGAGCTGTGGGGTGACAGGGACAATGGGGTGTTGGTTTTTGCGTGTGAAGAAGAGGAAGTGAGAGTGTGTGATAGATTGGTGTATATTGGAGTTGGATAGTGTGTGAACGCCATGTGGTGTTTTTTTATTATTTATTATTGTTGTAAGTAAATGAGAAGAGAAACATAGAAGTAGAAACCTTTCCGATCTAGGGAAGAAGATGGCGCCATATTTTGAAATGTGATAAGAGGATGAAAAAAGTAGGGTCTCAATGTAATTAGAGAGCTCAGATATCTGTGCCCATTATATTCCGGATATGGGAATACGAAGAAGTAGTGGATGTTATTTTAGTTAATTATTTTAGATTGTTGTTTTAGTGTTTTAAGATTATATTGTGTAGCACACTGGGACCAAGGAAGGGTCTTCGGAAGAACTGGTGTGCGTGTGTGTGAGGGAGGGAAGGAGTACTGGTAGGGGGCGATAGGGAAATGGGAAGTGAAGGACTGGTAGGAGCATTGGTGACAAATTGCATTTTTCATATACAGGTTTGGCATTCATTGGATTTAAAGGTTGTCAACATGGGATTGCCATTGTATAAGGATAGGATTCAGAAATACCAGAAGCAGTGGGTGGTGGAGCACAAGGGGGGAAGAAGGGCATGAACCGAGATATTTTGTTTCGACTAGAGAGCACGACAATCAAGGATGTACATATTGAGAAGGAGAAGAGTGAGGAGTAATGGATGGGGAGCGTAGTTTATGGGGCAGTGAGGTCAGACAGAGATGCAAACAGAGGGTTGCGGGAGGAGGAGTAGGATACAATGGATACATTAAAGGATGAGGAGGTACCAGTGGTTAGCCTATTGGTAGAATGCTGGTGGGGTCTGCAGCTGAGAAGCAGGTTTGGGCGAGCAGTAGTGGCTAGGAAAAAAGGAAGTGACAGCAGAAGGGGGAAAAAGGGAATAGGCACACAGTTGCCATTACTGCATAAGGACCTGGTAGGGCGCAATATGTGCCCTTGGCTCAGATGGATAAGAACAACCTTATTAAGGTGCTGACACCCCTCATTGTAGGGGCTGGGAAGTGATTATAAGCTTTTGAAAAACAAACAGCAGGAATACCATTAGCGGTGGGGGACATACAAAGTTTGCTTGTAGCAATTGTAGGGTACCAGACAGGTGATGTTTGGGTGAAGGCAGGATATCTCGGTGTGAAATAGATGATAATACGTATGATGGGGCACCTTTCAATAATATCAGAGCACATGTGTGGGACGCACTGCGGTGAGCGTATTCTGACACGCCAGACCTGCAGTCCATAATGCAATGATGAAGACCCCGCTCAGTACATTCTATAGGTACAGGAGATGTGGAGGGCTGAGACTGGAGACCAGTGGGACCGATCTGTTCTGCTGTTCTATTTTGTTATTACAAGAGGATTACCAAAAGAAGTGCAGAAGGCGCTTGATAAGATCGTAGGTATGGAAGCGAAAGGGTGGGCTGAGATACAGACTATAATAATACACCATTTTAAACAAATAAAGGAGAGAGAAAAGGAAATGGCACAGAGGCTGCAGACTGAGGAAGCTAAACTAGTACAGAACAAATGTGCAAAATAGCAGTTGAAGTGGCAGTAGCAGCAATGACACAGACAAATACCACAGAGCAGACTGCAGCGCAAACGGGCACAGGAATGGCAGCATTCTGGCCAGGCAGAGGACAAGAGCAATGGGGTGGTGGACCTCAACCACAGTATCCAGACAGGTATCATGGAGGTCAGAAATGTGTGAATAGCGGGATTTCAAGGAGGTAGAGGGGCAGGAGTGGATTTGGAGTGATGGGGCCAAGAGGGGGAGCAGGACCAGTTCAGTGGTGGGGATGCGGGAAGTGGGATCATTTTGCAAAGGAATATAGAAGTATAATGGGAATGGTGTAGAATCCAAATGCCCCAGCAGGCCAGTACAACAACAACAGCACTTCCCCTCACCCCTGATGCCCAAGTCCATCACATATGAAATACATCAAGCATACACACAGCTACCACCACGGCCCCCACAGACACAACTGCAGGCCCGGTCAGCGTGCCCCAGTACAAGCAGCGCCACAGTACCTATCATATGGTGGGCCATTGCCTGGAAGCAATGCCATCCCGAATGGGACCATAGCAATTTATAGGGCGGTGAGTGTTCTTGGGGGTAACCCTTTCAGATACCCAGGTACTAACACATACCCTGATTGGGACAGCCCACAGAAAGCTCTTACATGCCCAGTCTTATCCCTGACTACCCCCCCTGATGAGGAACCGTTGGTGGGCTCTGAGATAGGAAACAACCAATTCATCTTTATGGTTGACACAGGTGCTACTAAATCATACGTCAGTGAGGGCGACTTCGCGCTATCAGGTGAAACTCTCAACACGCAAGGCTTCTCTTGGGCTGTCTCCATGGTTCTGTACACAAAAGAGGTAGCTATTAAATAGGAGGGAAGGTGGTTTGCGCACCCTTGTTGTATTCAGAGACCTCCCCATTAATTTTTGGTGGCGTGACCTCCTGAGCAAATTGTACATGACTATCTCCTTCACAGACCAAGTAATAATATGTGCCACCCCAGGAATGTGTGCCATGAGGGTGATATAATACAGGCAAGAGGAGGGGAGGTGGTGGTTCGTGGTATTCCTATGGACCCTGATATGTTGGTGTATGGGATTACAGTATTACTTGACGCCGTGCACCAATTTGGTAAGGCATGTTGGCGAGTATCATCTGATTTCAGTTTCAGGCCCGTTGTGACCCCACAGCTTGTGGCAGAGATGATACTCTCATTGGATCTATAGAGGTTGGTAATCTCTGCAAAAAGAATTGTTGTAGTGGGAACAGATTCAGATAGGTGTGACAGATGCAGAATTGTTTGATGCTCAGGTTGATGATGGATAAATGGTGTTGGCTATTTGCATTCCCTGTGAGGTCATGGTGCAGTATTGCAAAGTGCAATGGTCATTGCTTTCCCTTGTCACTCTGCCCTCATTTACCGATAAAGACTTAGAGCAAGTCCCTGAGAGATACTGGATGACCAGTGTCCACGATGTAGGGCTTCTGCAGGGAGTGACCCCCGTAAAAATCCCACTCAGACCGGGTGTGGTGTTGCCCAGAGTGAAGCAATATCCACTATCCAAAGAAGCAGAAGATGGAATATGAGACACCATTACCACACTCCTAAATCAGGGGATTATTGTGCCCTCCAATTCCCCACGCCACACGACTAAATACCCGATAAAAAAAGGCAAAGGGGGAAGTTGGAGAATGATCCAGGATCTCGCCCTTGTGAATGGTATGGTGTGGTATTGTTTATTTGTAAAGTGCCTACACACAAAGCAAGTGTTTCAAAGCCTCAAGGAGGGAGGGAACAAGGGGAAAAACAACAGTCATTCAGAGCTCTTGAATTTCTGTATGATACAAGTCGTCATGGGCAGAGTGGGTGAATAGAACAAGTGCATATGATACAATTAACAGTGTAGATAACAGAAAATAAGTCTGATGACGATTCTGCAGTTTTTCCAAGTGCATTGAGGCACCACCATGCAAGGAGGCGAGACAAGGGAAAAACAGATAGACGATCTTCAAGGCATGGTGCATTCAGATCGTGCAAGTGTGCAGACAGGTGCAGGAGAGGGGAGGGGGGACAAGTGCAGGAGGTGGTGAGGTGGGAGAGGGGACCAAGTGCACCCAGTTAGTCAGAAGCTGGGGTGAGTGCTGAGAGATGCCACTCTCATGGGTCATTGATCCAGAAGTGCAGTAATGATGAGATAAGTGCAAGGCCCAGAGACAGGTGCGAGCGGACTGGCGAGGGTGCCAGGGACCTATGACACTCTAAGGTACACCAGGCTTTCAGTCAGCAGGCTGCATGGAAAAGGAGGGAGAGAGGGATAGAGCGGAGAGAAAGGTTAGCAGGGTAGAGGGAGAGAGAAGGAAGAGGTGAAGAGGAATGTCTTAAGGAGTGCAGGCTCAAGACGGAGTGCGGCAGGGAGGTTATTCTTGAGCATGGCCCCTACATAGGATAAAGATCTCCCTCCAAATCTCTGCTTGGAGAACCGGCTCACTCGCAGAAGGTTGGAGGTAGATGAGCGGAGGGCTCGGGAAGGACAGAATTTAGGTAAGCGATGTTGCAGATCGGTAGGTCCCAGGCCCCAGAAAGCCTTGTGGACAATGCAGAGGGTCTTGAACTTGATCCTTGCATCCACGAGGAGCCAGTGGAGGAATTTCAGCACCAGAGGGATGCGCTCCCTGGGCTTGAGGCCAACAATAAATCTTCCGGTTCTGTTCCGGTGAGATTGTACAGGCTGAATTTCCTGTAGTTCCCATCCCTGCGACCATTTTATGCAGCATCCCAAAACAAGTAACTCATTTCACTGTGGTGGATTTGAAGAATGCCTTCTTTTTCATACCCCTGCATTCAGACTCACAATATCTCACCGTGTTTACGCATGCCGAAATGCAGTTTGAGCACACGTAATTGCCACAAGGTTACTGCAAATTCCCTATTATTTTTAACAGAATACTACATGCTGACTTATGGAACATCCAATTGCCCAGTATTATCATCCAATACACAACCTGTTAATATGCAGTGATAATGAACAGCAGTGCCGCAGTGACTCGGTCGCCCTCTTGCAGCTGTTAGGATACAAAGGGTACAAGGTAGATAAACCGAAGTTACAATACTGTCTTCAGGAAATACTTTACTTGGGCCAATTAATTTCAGTGCATGGAAAGAAAATCATTCCAGAACGTGCTGCATATGTGCACAGCACTTCCCAGCCCAAGACTGACAAGGAAATGTAGAAGCTCCTCGGGTTCTGTAATGACTCTAAGGCAATGGATTTTAGATTATGCAGCAGGCAGGCCCTTAAAGAGATCCAGAAAACTGAAAACAAGATTATTTGGACAGGCGATGTGATTACTAGCTTTAATTATTTAAAGGAGGTAGTCTCTACTGCTCCAGTGCTATCAACCCATGACTACGCCCAAGAATTCTACTTATTCCCCCATTCCAATGGCCAGATGATGACAGCAGTGCTCAACCAGAAAAGAACAATGGGCCACAAGCAGATGGCCTATTACAGCAGGGTGTTGGATTCAGTGATGCAGGGACAGCTCTCTTGCAAGCAGGATTTCGCTGCGGCTTCATTCACGATTGGGAAAAGCTCCACTATTACCATGGGGTGCTCCGTGACACTGTATGCGGAGCATGCAGTGTTTGCCATTCTGGAGAGGTCTAAATCAACTCTGTCCACTCAGTGGGCATCCATGTATGAGGTCATTTTGTCCAGCCCAAACATCCATATTGTAAGGTGCAAGATAGTAAACCCTGCAACCTTTTTGACAGAATTGTGTACTGAAGAAGACCTTGCAAAACATGACTGTGTAACATTTGAAGGAGAGGAGGAGGACATACCAAAAGCAAAAGAGAGTCTGCTCAAGGGGCGGGGCCCTTTTCGTTCACGGGTCAGCAACTATTGATTAAGGGACAGGCCTGAGACATACTGGTGCGGCGGTGGTCCACCTGGTGGATGGAGAGTATGAGATGGTGAAGTGCTTCTCATGTCCCAGGGGTGCCAAGTGACTATCTATTCTGTTTCTGCCTATGTTACCACAACAGTACATTCAGGAGTAGCAAGGTGGAAAAGGACAGGGTTCAGAAGATCTGACGGGTTCCCCGTACATCATGCCACATTACTGGAAAAACCTAACAATGCACTCTCCCAACCCTCTATGATGGCGATGGTTAAATGCCACGCCCATACCAATGACACAGACACAGTTTGCCTCAGCAATGCCACCACACATGCAGCGGCCAAGCTATCTGCACATCTTCCTGTGCCTGTTATCTCAGAGTATCCTGTAACACATAGACAGGAGCATTTGCCAGCCTGTACCCATCCCTCATATAATTGAAGAGTTGTGGAAGAAGAGAGGGTGTATGCTGTCCCCTACAGATTAGTTATGGTGGCAAGATAGCACAGGCAAAGTTATTATACCTCACAGACTATTGCTGATAGCTTTCAACCAGTTACAGCATCCCTCACACTTACCAAACAACCCATTGCTGCAAACACACAGGAGGACTGGTATGTTCCCAATCTTCAGGAGGCACTTTTTACTATGGTGATAAACTGCATAACTTGCCAGACAACAGCACGGGTCACACTCTAAGAACTATGTAGAGGAGGAGCAAAAAGCCTCTACTGCAAGTCCCGCCCCTAAGCTACCTATATGTAGGGAACGATAAATAATGACAAGCAAGAGACCTGTAATGATGCCAATAACACGAGCAGCCTTTGACGCAAAGTACCCATTGAGAAAAATGTTCTTTATCCGCAAAGAACTGACAGTCTCTTAGGGAAAATCCATGAAGAGCGAGAGAAGATGGACGAAAGAGCAGACTGGTGGCAACTCATAACGTAAAGTGACACACCAAGAAGAGATGACAGAAGGGAAAGTAAAGAGAACATATAGAATCCTGTGATGAAGCAAAGAAGTGAGTGACCATTTACATGCAAAATGAAGATTACATGTGTGAAGAGGGTAAAATGCAAACCATTTTATAATTGTACAGATGATGTAACGCAAGTAGACTAAGTAATCATAAGGCTGGCTACACGTAGTGAATAGATTGCAGCGATGTGCCAAGGTATATATATGCATAAGAAATCTGGATGTTCCACATCATGTTTTAGCCAACTGGGACCCCATGAGCAGGAAAGCTGAAAGTGTGGCGCAGTTAATAAAAGTAGCTGATAAGCAAGAAAGAATACAAGAGGGCTCGGATGGACAAGTGTCAAAAAAACAGCTTTAAGAGATAAAATTAATTCAAGAGAAGGGCCAAGCCCTGCCAAAGTACAGAAAAAGGGCAATGAGTGCATAGTTTTATTGATTTTAAAAACTATTAAATACGAAGAAGCTTGAAACGTGGTCTCCAGTCATGTGAACAAGATGGAAATAGACTTGGGCGGATGACACCAAGGCGACACGATGAGAGCATGCTCACGCTCCTTTTCTATTCCCAGGAGCTGTGCAGCTTGCAAGGCCATGTTTAAAGGCTAATTAAATGACAGAAAGAGTGTTGATAGATGTTGTGCTAATTGGGCGGAGAGGCATGGTCAAGCCCAACCCACCAACACCTGGGGTACCAGCTTGTTTGCTGTTAGCAAGTGGAATATTAAAGAAGGGTACAAGCGTGCCAACCAATTATAGAGGGCCACGTATCAAAGAGCCCTATAGTTTGTGAACCAATAAATCATCGCATATTTTATGATGATGAAGTTGACTTGCACTAGAGGAGGGCTTAGTTGCCCACCTGACAATAGAGGTCCTATTTTTATGTAAATCACTGAGAACCTTGCCGTGAGACATCCGTTCATGTCCATTGTACTCCCTGTCTTAGAGAATTGTTAATAAAACAGTGTACCTTTTGCCAACCTCCTGAGTTGATCTTTTTATGGATGTTTGAGTAACTTCTTCATCCCCATCCATCCTATAAGAGTGCCATCTCGTCTTAGAGGGCCCACACGGGTTCAAGTGGTAGTGGGTCGGATGGTTAGATAAAAGATGCATCGGTTTAGTATACTTGAGGTTTCAGATAATCTGATACCCTCTACCATCTAGCTGGAAGGACTTGAAGTTTCCTGTGGAGAGCGGCCAAAATAGTCAAGCTTGCAAGTAAAGAAGATACTGGTAGGACGGGCCCCTCTTTGACGAAATCCCTCCTGCTTTCCACAGGCGCAGAGCAGACTGAAGGCAACATTGGCCGGAGTGAAGGAGGGGAGACGATACTGAGGTCCTAATGCTGAAACACGAATGGTGAGTAGGCTAAGGAGAGTGGCAAACTGTGGGGGTGGGATTGTGGTAATATAAAGTAACGGGGATATTGTAGTGTGTGACGAGGAACGTTAAGGTATATGATAAAGAGTTGGAGTGAGACGTATAGCGTCTGAAAGCCTTTAGTCCTCGCTCAAGGAGCGCAGAAGGTATTGTCTTAAAATCCAAGTGGACAATAATAGGCGACACGCAGACAGGTCTGCGAAAGAAGACAATTCACACTCCACGGGAGAACTTTAGAGACTAAGTGATAAGAGGTTTCATGACATGCATGTGAAAGTCAACTAGTTTGTCTCTTTGTGAAGTTATGTTTTAAAGAAGTATTGGGAGAGACAGCAAGGATAGGCTGTGTTGATTAGAGGTAAAAAGATATCTGTCATGGGTCATTGTTGGCACCGACCGCAAGGGTAGGTTTAAAGCATTGAGAAGTAAAGGCTTGAGCGGCGAGTGTGGAGCACGTATTTTGTGTAAACGCAGGTAAGTATAGGCAGTCAATTGAGACTTGTCAAAATGGGAGAAGTCACACCACTGATGCACATGTGTAAAACCTTGCCAAAACACATAGCCAAGATCAAACATTATAGTGCATAATGGGTAAAAGGCATTGCAGATAAGATGTTCATGCCGTGGCCACAAGGGGGATCACTGTCAAAAGCAGTATTACAGCACATGACCACATACCTGCACGTAACGTTCACGGGATAGAAGTTAGAGAGAAGGTTAGCTATTTTAGAGCTCTGGAAGATGTATCAGGAGGAGCAAGAGGTTCCACCCTCTGAGGAATGGATGCTTAACCAGAGCAAAGAGAAGAGTGTTGAGCCTTCTGCTCCCCCTACTCCGTCGAAAGTAAACAGTGATGGTATGGATGATGTAGAATTATATTCCTTGAGAGAACTGAAAGCGTCAACAGGGTATAGTAATCCGATATATGAGCCACCTGCGTATAGCAGTGGTGACTGTACATAAGAGAGAGGAAGACATCTTTAAGGCCTTGCAGAACAAGGAGGAAAAGAGTGAGTGATCAAACGTGACCATAGATATAGAACAAGAGATTAAGAGATGGAAAGGAGAAAAGGATAAAGCTAATAAGATAATGCAGGAACAGAACGAATGGATGGATGGACAGATATTGCTTAAACTTGATGGGAAAAGCATCAATGAAGTTAGACAAGGGGAAGACCAAGAAAAACAAGATAAAAAAAGACAGAGAACGAGAAAAAAGGCTGAGGGAAGATGAGAATAAAAGAAAGACTAGACAGCAACGAGAACAAATGTATCAGGAGGAACAGCAAAGAAAGTATGACAACAGTCAGAGATCGCTCGAATAAGAGGATAGGCTAGAAAGAAAGAGAAGAGGAAGTGCAACAATTACAAGATAAAAGAATGCAAAGATGAAGAGATGAGGAAGTGTGTAGAGCAAATAAAAGAATGGAAGAGAAAAGAAAGGAGGAGGAAAGGGCTAGATGGGAAGCAAAAAAACAAAGGGAATTAGACAAAGAAATGGATCAAAAAAGGAGACGCGGCATTGAGCATATTCGAAAAGGGTTATTGGAACCATGTCCAGGAATATCATGGAGCCATATAGAGAAGTTTCTCCTGCCACAGGGAGCAACAACAGAACCACTTGAAATAAACCTAGAGGAGTTTGCTCATTTAAAGGAGTCAATGCCAGGCCCATCTAGGGTAAACCTAGATGAGAGTTTTGAGATTGGAAGATCGGAGACAGGATCGATAAGGTTTATCGGGAAATGAGGATGAAAGGTGAATCAGAAAGCAAGGGAAGGAAGATTGATCTATAATTGTTCAGTCGCGAGGCAAAGAAGGAAGCCTGTTTAGTCTCGAGCATAGAGCCTTGTCATTAGACAGGCTTACTTTGAACAGAGATCAAAGGGAAGAAAGTATGTGAGGAGGAGGAAGAAGATGTATGTGGTCCTGAAGGATGCACTCTGTTAGACAAGGAAGTGAGATGGTCAGATTTATAACAACCTAAGGATAGGATGCTTGATCCTATAGCATATTCTGAGCGCCCTAAAGGACGAGCGCATAGTGAGAGAGGAGAATCGCCGCCATATGTGAGCAGATTAAGGTCATTACAAGGAAGAAGGTGAATCAGAACCATTGTCCCTACTATGGATAGTCAGACAATGGGAGACGAGGGTAGAATTGGGTTTACTCAGTTCCCCTTATTGGAGAAAGGAGGGGCCAGACCACAGTATATCCCTTGGCCCCAGATGGGAAAGGATAATTTAAGATGTAAACTTCCCAGTTTAACAATGGGTGCGGGAAAATGGATTTATGTACTAGAAAAAATGAAAAGGAGGAAATACTCTAGCCCTGGGGGACATTAAGGGTCTCCTAGCAACCATTCTTGGTGAAAGGGCTGGTGACATTTGGACACAAGCAGGCTATTCTAGTGTCACGGCACAGAATACAGCTCATTGTGGAGCACCATTTAATAATTGTAGGACAGACGTATGTAAAGCGTTGAGGGTGCAGTTTCGTGACAACTCAGATATGGGGGCAATTATGGCACGTAAGATGCAAGAAGGGGAAAATCTGCTTGCTTACATTGAAGTATTCAGGAACGGTGGACCTTGGAAACTCGCAAGCCTTGGGCGAAATCAGTGGCAGTATTTTACCACATTTTATGTCAAGGACTGCCAGAGCAAGTGCAGAGGCAGCTCAAGAAATGAGTGGGTATGGAAGCAAAACTGTGGGCAGAAATACAGTTGACTATAGTGCATCATTGTCTACTGCTGCAAGAGAAGAATAAGAAACAGGAAGAAGCTAGGAAACTTGAAGAACCCAAGCTAGTGCAGAAGAAATTGTGAAAATACACTTTTGAAGGGGCGGTTTTGACTGGTAATGCAGAAACCTATGGGTGCATAGCAGGTAAATAATCAACGACAGACAGATCAAGGAAGTAGTGGGTTTGTGCAAAGAGGCAGAGGATTGGGTTTCAGAGGAAAAGGTGGTTTTCAGAATAATCAAAATAGTTTTCAGAATGTGCAGAATGACAACCAGAATATGCAATGGGGGCAAATTAGAAGTGTGCCTCTTGTATGTTGGGCGCGTGGCATGACCGGCTACATTGCGTGCATTTGTGTAGGTCAAGGGTATGTACAGAATGGCAATTTTTAAGAGGGGGACGGCTTACCCTCTCGCATATAGCCCTCAAGTTAGAAATGGGTTTACACAAGATCAGACAGTGTATCAGCAGCAAGCGCTGCAAATGCAACAAGCACAGCAATTACAGCAAGCACCATTGTGTCCGCTGCCAGGACAGTCACAACACGCACCCATGCAAATACAGCAGAGCACAAACACGGGACAGCTAATGACACCTAGAGTGGGGGGTGCTGCTGTGATGGGAGGGAGCCCTTTCACAGGTACTGGGATGAGTATATATCCACAATAGGACAAGTCACAGGGTGACTTGATATGTTCAGTACTATGGGTTACACCAGACCGCCAAGAGGAACAAAGGGTTGATGTATCAATAGGAGGCAAATATTTTCTTTTTTAGTAGACACAGGTGCAACTCACTCATGTATACGGGAGGGAACATTTCTGTTATCGGAAAATGCCATGAATCCTCAAGGCTTCTCTGGAGCTACAAGTAGAGTTCCTTTTGCTGATGAATTTCCAATTTCTCTGGGAGAATGTGACATGTCTACTCCTTTATTGTATTCACAGCAGACACCAGTCAATATTCTGGGGTGAGATTTAATGACAAAGCTTAACATGATGATTTTGTTTACTGACAATTGCATAGTGTGTTCCACTCCTGGGATACACTATTTAAATGTGGGCAAATTCATATTGGCATTTATAGGGCATATGGACCTGCGAGGAGTGCCGCTCGAACCTGATGTTTTCTGTATGGGATATGCATTTTGTTAACATGGTTGCCAGGCTTAGTGGGAAAGACTTTGAGGATACCTGATGAGTTTCTGTTTAGACCACAGATACCTATGGGCGAAGAGGGGGCCCAAGTTATTCCTCTAGAATTAGTAGCAGCTGTAGTACAGGGGGAATTAGCCATGCTCGAAGGATGGGATGAGGGCAGGCCATAGAGAACAGTCATTGCGATTCGGGAAGGGTGTAGATTGACTGATGTTACAGATGAAGAGTTTTTTAAAGATGATCCAGTAGATGATGAGTTGATATTTGAAATGAATATCACTTATTGGATTAGAGTAGAGAAAAGAGAGGTGCCGTAGCGAATGCTGATTGCACGGCAGCGTCCACAATATTTTGAAGAGGACTTGGAAAAAGTGCCAATCTCGTTATGGACTACTGGCCCCTATGACGTAGGCCTATTGAAAGGGGTAGGTGAAGTTCAGATTAAATTAAAGCCATGAGCAATTTTACCTCGAGCAAGACAGTACCCCATGTCTCGAGAGGCAGATGAAGGTATTTTTCAGACTATTTCAGTTTTAATGGAACAGGGTATTCTTGTGACGTCAAAGTCACTGTGCAATACCGCAGTGTATCCTGTGAAAAAACGGAAAGGTGGGTCGTGGCATTTAATTCAGGACATGAGGCCAATTAACCAGATTGTAGAGGCAGAGTTTCCTCTAGTTCCAAATCCTGTGACAATACTATGGAGTATCCCTGTTGAGGCATGATATTTCACAGTGATTGACTTGAAAAGTGCGTTTTTCTCAATCCCGTTACATAAGGACGCTCAAGACTTAACGTCATTTACGTTTTGTCAAACTAAGTTGAAAAGCACAAGATTACCTTATGGGTATTGTGAATCTCCATCGATTTTTAATAGGGTCCTCCAGATGGACCTAGGCAATATTGAAATTAAAGGGAAAAGTGTTGTGCTGCAGTACGTAGATGACATTTTAGTTTGCAGCATGACAAAACTGTGCTGAGAACACTCGATTCAGTTAATGGTCATTCTAGCAGACAATGGATATAAAGTGGACAAAGAGAAATTACACTATTGTCAAGAGAAGGTGTTGTACATAGGCCAGTTGATCTCGCATGAGGGAAAAAAGGTTACAGCTAAAAGAGCACAGGTAATTATGAAGACAGCAAAACCGCACACGGTAAAGCAGATGCAACCGTTTTTGGGACTATGTAAGTATGTTAGAGCAAGGGTATTTGATTATAGTTCATACACAAGGCCACTTTTGCAGGCATTAAAAAAGGCACAAGCGAGTAATGATGAAATAGAATGGACTTAGGAAATGATGGAAGTGTTCAATGAATTAAAGAAACCTTTTTGTACAGCTCCAGTTTTAGGGATTTCCAATTATTCTGAAGAGTTTTACCTATTTTTGCATACAAATGGAACAGTTATGACAGCAGTACTTACACAGAGGACTACCCTGGGGTATAAACCTCTGGCGTATTACAGTGGGATTCTAGGTCTAGTTATGAGAGGACACTTTTGTTGCAGACAATCGCTGACAGCAGCCACGTTTGCCATTGAGAAGGCTACAAGCATAGTGACGGGGTGTTCTATAACCTTATTTGTTGAGCATGCTTTGTTTGCTATTTTGGAAAAACCCAAGGGTACGTTAACATCTCAGAGAGCATCTGCGTATGTAGTTGTTATATCAAATCCTGCAATTAGGATAGTGAACCCTGCCACATTCGTAGCTGAGCCCTTGGCAGAGGGTGAATATGTACATGATTGCGCTAGCTATGAGGAGTCATATGATGACATACTGCATGTAAATGAAAACGCGTTGTCAGAAGGGGAGATTCTCTTTATTGATGGGTCATCGAAGATCCATCAAAATAATGGAGAAAGGTGAACTGGTTAAACTGTAGTGAGATGCAGAGCAAATGGAGAGTTTGAAGTTGTGTCGAGCATAAGGCTGCCATCTCATTATCCGGCCCAGGCAGCAGAATTGGTGGCGCTTAATACCGTGCTTAAGAAATACAAAGGAAAGGAAGTGATGGTGTACAGCGACTCCGCCTATGTGATGTCGACTGTTCACGCAGGGTTAGCACATTGGAAGAGGAGGGGCTATCTCCGAGCGGACGACACTCCAGTGCACCACGCAGTATTATTGAACAGGCTTATTAAGGCACTACAGCTCCCAGCAGCCATTGCAATAGTTAAATGTGCAGCACATACTAAGAGAACTGATTTTATTGCACACAGAAACAAAGCTGCAGACGAAGACGCCAAAAGGGTTACAGATTCTTCAGGTATTTCATGTTTTGACACTCCTAGTATAACGAGGGGGGTGACTCTGGCTGTGAAAATGCAAGAGGGATTGAATCATTTACCGAAAACACAGTTGATGGAAATTCAAGGCAATGCTTCACAAGATGAGAAGGAGTTGTGGGAAAGGAGGGGATGTTCTTTATCCCCTACTGAAGCCTTATGGTGACAAGACAGTACTGGAAAGCCAGTAATGCCAGTAGCATTACTAAAGGTAGCGCTTGAACAGCTGCACTACCTCGTGCATGTAACTAGGGAAAGCCTCACAGCTACTATAGTGGAGAACTGGTTTGTACCAAACCTGTTAGAGCACATTGAATTATATGTAGTAAATTACATCATATGTCAAAGGTTTACTGCTGGGTACACACTGCGAACAATCAGGGGAGTGATCCCTAGACCTAGGTCCTTTTCAGCATTTACATATTGACTATGTTGATATGCTGCAGGTGTGTAGTGGATATAGGTATATGATAGTGGTAGTGTGCACCTTTTTTAGATGGATTGAAGCTGCTCCATGCACACATCCTGATGCCAATTGCACAGCAAAGTTTTTAGTATGAGAAGTATTTTGTAGATGGGGAGTATGTGAGCTTCTGAGGTCCGACAATGGTCCACAATTTGTAACTGAACTATTCGAACAGATCAGCTTGTTATTAAATATACAACATACATTTTCTTCTGCTTATCACCCACAAGCAAATGGAATTTTTGTGAGCAACTTAACGGTCTTCTCAAAGAGAGAATTGCAAAATTGAAATTGACACTGAAGAAGGGATGGCTTTATTGCCTAACCCTAGAATTGTATGCATTAAGGAATCAGCCTGGGTGAGACCACCACCTCACACCCCATGAATTAGTAACAGGGAGGCAGATGAGAATGCCTCTGACTCCTCCATTGAGGAATACAAGTGATGCCCAGAAGACAGCTGAAATGTTGAGATAAGTGATTATTTGACATATATGACCGCTAGGATCTCTCTCATTTCAGATCAATACAGCAGCAAGGGGCGTTGGTCTCAGGATGCAAGTGAAGACCATTCAGCAAACGGATTACAAGAACTATTACCTTTTCCAAAATTATTTGTGGGAGACCCAATCCTAATCCGCAAGTGGGAAGTGACACGAGCCTGGATTTATTGGTCCCTACATTACCGAGAACATTACCCCTTTTGCAGTAAAAGTCCAACCGTTGATTTGGAAGCAAGCCAACATGAAGTAGTTCAGCACATGCAGACTCGATCGATGACGAGGAAGAAGGACGCAGACAGTGCTGAATAAATAAATGCAAGTGTGCATTTGGACTGTGGCTTTCCGTGAACACTCCTTATCGATGTTATAGCAGGCGTTCAAACTTTAACTTGGACTTTAGAAAGTATTGAAGTCCTGAAAAGTATGCCAGATCTTGAGTTCTTGTTTAACAACAGGAAGAGGGAACAGTTTCCAGATTCGTTCCTCACTGAATTTCTTTTTGGTCTCCCTAATGGTTCTGTCAAAACAAATCAGACCTTATTGGCTGTTTTTATTTTTATTTTGCGAGCGTATCCTGCACTGGTGGGGAGAAGTAGTGACGTTCATGTTTTCCTGCATGACCCTAAAAATGGTCCAGTTATAAGGAGATTTCTTTCAGCAATAATTGAGCAGATCTTGCACCTTCGTGAGCATTTGACACATTTACCTGATTAAATAGGTTTATTCTTCCTTAAAAGTAGTTCACAGGTAAAATCTGGAGTCCTAATAATGATACAGTAGTAGACAATAAACGAGCCCAGTGACGTATGAGGAATCACTGCTGGTGGGGATTAATGTATTAGTGTATGATATATGTATGCACCACATTCATCATTGCTTTCTTGATTCTTCTGGTACACACTGTTTACTTTGTTGGTCCAAAAAGGGCAGCATTTCCTTTGATTCTTCACACACCAGTGACCCTTATAGACATATCTGTTGTACGAAGGCCAAGGCCATATGTGATTATCCCTACACCTGTGACACATGTAAAGTCACCTATCTCTCTAACAAATGTCCCTATGATTCCCCGTGTAGGAAGGATATATACTGATGGTTTGCGTGAGTTGCTTGAACATACACTTCTTGCAAGAAAGAGACCTAAGAGAGGTATGATAAAAGAGGATTATGAGTTAAATGATTATCTATACAGTACAGCACATTTTGAAAATAACATGTGATATCAACACACAAAAGAAGTAGGCAAAAGGACCCTGGAGGAGAGTTGCTATGTTTGTGCTCTCCTACCTTATGCATTGGGGAATTCTAAGATATTCATAGCTATAGAAATAGATATCCAGACAGCTCATTGCCTGACACACCTTGCACTCTGTTATACAAGAGGTCAATTCCAGGGTCAAACAGCATCATTGGTATGACAGAATGGTCAGCCCCAGAGGAAGATGATTATGTACAAGATTTGAAAACAAGAGCAAGGCCACACACCAGATATCATGTAATAAGATACAAACAGCCTGGAAAGAAGGGAGCAGGAATCAGTTGGGAGATAAATAAAAAGCTTAATTGCCAAGGTGTCTATCCTCTCTCCATTGCTTTTCAACCAATACCTGGCACTCCTGGCCCACCGCATAGCTGCTCTCTGCCCGAACTTTCAGTGCTACGCGGATGATACTCAGGTCATTTTCAGACTACCCTCGGCCTCCTCCTCTACTTCCCTCATCTCCGACTGTCTGTCTGCTATCCAAGGGTGGAGCGCCGCCAATGACTTCTGACTTAATGGCAGTAAAACTGAGATTCTCCTCATCGGCACACCGACTCCCTCCTTTCCTGTATCTCTCTGGCTGGCCTCTCTTGGCCCCCTTCCTGCTCCCACCTGCAAGGCTAAAAATCTTGGGGTCCTCTTCGACTCTACACTCTCCTTCTCTCCTCATATCTCTGACGTCTCTAAGAAGTCACACTACAAGCTACACCTCCTCAGAGGTATTCTGCCTTTCCTCTCCTTTCCCCAGAAGCTCACTGTCTCCAGAGCTCTGGTTCTCTCCATGCTGTACTATTGTAACAGCCTCTTTCTAAATCTGCCTGCTTCTACTCTCCGCCCTTTGCAATTTATCCAAAACAGAACTGCGAGACTTGTCCTTGGCCTCAAGCCCAGGGATCATATCTCTCCTGGACTGAAGTCTCTTCTCTTCACTGGCTTCCAAGGCCTTCTGGGGCCTGGGGCCTCAATACCTTCAACTATCTCTTCCTAAATACCTTCCTTCTCGAGCTCTTTGCTCATCTGCCTCCAATTCCCTCAGGGTCAGTCGCTTCTCCAAGCAACGAGCTGGTGGTAGATCTCTCTCTCCGGCTGGGGCCTCCTTCTGGAACAGCCTCCCTGCCTCCTGAAACTTGAGGAGAATCATCTTTGGTTCCGCAAGCACCTCAAAACGTTTCTCTTCTCGTCCGCTTTTAATCCTCTTCCCCCCTGCTGATTCCCTGGCCATCACGGGAACTGCACTGGTTACCTGGCCACCTCCGATTCTTGGGCCTGATCCCTCCTCCGCTAGTCAGTTCCGGACAATCCCTGCACTTGGTGACTGTTTTCTGTATCCCTACGGTCCCACTCCCTGCACTTGAAACTGATGTCTGCACTTACCTCTTTCACTTGCCACCTTCTGGCAGCACTTCATTATTGTTTACTTATTGTTATTTATTTTTTTGTTCTCTATCCCATGTACTGCACTTTCCTCTTCCATTTCCCCCCCACACTTCTCCTCCTTCCCCTCCCTTGCACTTGCGCGATCTGAATGACACCTGGCCTAGTAGGATCGGTGTCTGTCTTCCCCTGTTTCCCCCTCCCTTGCCTCGTCGCACCTTGAAACATTTGTGTATAGGCGCGTTATAAATGCCATATCATATCATATCATATCATAAGGATAGACTGAAGAAGAAAGCCGAAGATGCAAAGAGAGAGGAGAGATGCAGATTTGAGGAACAGTACTTTCACCAGATGGATGGAAAGAAGGCATAGTTGGATGCAGAGCAGTGGCAGTAACAGGACATCACAGGCCGACTATAGAGCGTGTGGAGAAGGGATGCAAACCCCTCTGGCCAAGACTTGCGAAGCTACTGACCTGGGTTGAAGATAAAGGAGGCTGAGTGCAGATAGTGCCCTTAGCAAGTGCAGAACTGTGCTTTAGAAACAATGGCACAAGAAAAGTTGGAGAGAATCAACAAAGGGGACGAATCTTTGACGTACCAGGAATTAAGGATGGGACACTACTGAGCTTGTGGATCCAGAGCTTGTATGAAGCTACCCATATATTGGGGAGGACTGTGTTCTATAGTGATTATTAATGTTCCAGCATTAGTGATTCCAAGAAGCAACCTGAACATTGGAGAGTTTCCAAAGGTTGATGCTCATCTAAGAAAGAAGAGGTCACTTGGATTTCTCAATCGAACAAAGAGGGAGAAATATTTCTCAGCAAAGTCAATAGAAGCTTTAAATACTATTCCATATGAGCAAAGGTTGTTCAGGATGCCAGGGATCCAGACGATTGCAAATGCTAAATGATTACAAATAACCAGATGGGAGCTTTTGCAGACGATTAACACTACCATGAAGGGATTAAACACAATCGAAGAAGAGCTGAGTGCTATAAGACTGATGACACACCAGAATAGAGATGTCTTGGATATGATCACAGCAATGATGGAGGTGTTTGTGCCAAAATCGGAGAATCATGTTGCACATTCATACCTTCTCACGATGACGAGAATGGAACCTTGACAGAGGCCATAATGTTGCTGACGAACTTACACACCAAGATGGAAGATGAAGTAGAAGACATTGCAGATGACAGCTGATTTGCATTGATCTTTTCATGGGTACCAAAGTGGATGACAAACATTTTCAAGTTTCTTGGAGCATTACTTGTGATGATAATGCTTGGAGTCTGTGTGATCAGGATGATAATCACCCAATGTAAAAAGACAATGAAGAAAGCAGTAGGAATGATGATTATGATCAATGTTGAATCTGTGCTAGAACCCAAAGAACTGACTTATGAAGTGATCAGAGACGGTATAGAGGCCAGTATTCATGCACGTGAAGAAACAAAGTTCCTTTATCCGAAAAGCCACAAGAATGATGTGGGAAGATGGATCTACTGCAGTCCAAGTAGACAGTGCAAGCTTATGACCTGGAGTGTTGATGACCATGTAAAGTCAGTAGGATCTTTGAAGGGTGTGATGAAGATATGGACTCCAAAGAAGCACTTCTTCAAGAGAGGATGTCTAGTTGTGGTGACTGGTGAGAGAGTAGTCGATGAATCAACCAGAGGTGGGAATGTGGAGGAGGAGCCGAAAGCCTCTACCGGGAGTCCCACCCCTAAGCTCCCTATATGTTCAGAACCAGAAATAGTGACAAGCAAGACACCTGTAATGAGGCCAATAACACAAGCAGCCTTTGAAGCAAAGTACCCATTGAGTAAACCTTTATTTTTGTATCCACAAAGAGCTGACAGTCTCTTAGGGAAGATCCCTGAATAGCGAGAGAAGATGGACGAAAGAGCAGACTGGTGATGTCACATGATGTAAAGTGACACACTGAGAAGAGATGGCAGAAGAGAAAGTAAAGAGAACATATAGAATCCTGTGACGAAGTAAAGAAGTGAGTGACCTTTTACGTGCAAAATGAAGATTACACGTGTGAAGAGCATGGAAGAAAATGCAAACCATTTTTATAATTGTACAGATGCTATATCATATGTAGACTAAGTAATCATAAGGCTGGCTATACGTAGTGAATAGATTACGACGATGCACCACGGTATATATATGCATAAGAAATCTGGATGTTGCACATCGTGTTTTAACCAACTGGGACCCCATGAGCAAAAAAGCTGAAAGTGTGGCGCAGTTAATAAAAGTAGCTGACAAGCAAGAAAGAATTCAAGAGGGCTTGGTTGGCCCAGTGTCAAAAGGCCAGTGCAGCCGAGGACTGGTTGTGGAGCTTCCAGAGATACAATGAATTCAAGAGATGGGCCAAGTCCTGCTAAGGTACAGCAAAAGGAAAATGAGTGCCAAGTTTTATTCATTTTAAAAACTATTAAATACAAAGAAGAAGCTTGAAACATGGTCTCCAGTCATATGATCAAGATGGAAATAGACTTGGGCGGGCGACACTGAGGTGAGAAGATCAGATCAGGCTCATACTCTCTTTTTATTCCCAGGAGTTGTGCAGCTTGCAAGGCCATGTTCAAAGGCTAATTGAATGACAGAAAGTAAGAGTGATGATAGATGTTGGGCTAATTGGGTGGGGAGGCATGGTCAAGCCCAACCCACTAACACTTGGTGTACCAGCTTGCATGCTGTTGGCAAGTGGAATATTCCAGAAGGGTACAAGCGTCCCAAACAATTATAGAGAGCCACATATCAAAGAGCCCTATAGTTGGTGAAGCAATAAATCATTGTGTATTTTATGACGATGAAGATGACTTGCAATAGAGGAGACCTTAGTAGCCTACCTGACAACAGTGGTCTTATCACAACCCCACATCCTGTAGAAAGTATATGTAGATGTTTTCTGTTTTCCAACCACAATCCAGTTTAAGTTTTACAGTTTGCTACATAGTGTGACGTCAGTGATGATGAAATTTTACTATCAAAGCTTGTTTTTTATGTAAAACATTTAGATCTTGCCATGAGACGTCCGTTGATGTCCTTTGTACTCCTTGTTTTAGAGAAGTGGTAATAAAATAGTGTACTTTTTGCCAACTTCCTGAGTCGATCTTTTTATTGATGTTTGAGTAACTTCTGCATCCTCATCCATCCTATAAGAGCGCCACCTCATCTTAGAGGGCCCCCATGGGTTCAACTATATGAGGAACTTTGCCCCGCCCTACTGTGCCATTCATAGAGCTCCATATTGACCACACATATATGAGTGAGCAGTATAATGGGTCATGGTATTTAATAGTTGTGGTGTATCCTTTTTCACGATGGGTTGAGGCTGGTCCTTGTGCACATCCCAATGCTAAGTGTGCCACCACGTTATTTCTGAGGGAAGTGTTCCCTCATTGGGGTGTTTGTGATGTCTTGCGGTCTGATGATTTGGCACCCATTTCTTTAATGAGCTCTTCAAGGAAGTGACTGTGTTATTGGGTATGAAACATCGGATGTGCACAATTTACCACCCCCAGGCCAATGGGGTTGTAGAACAGATAAACAGACTGCTAAATAGAAAACATTCAAAATTGTGCAGAATACTAAAAATGAATTGGGTGCACTGTTTTCCCCTGGCATTGTTCAGTATGCGCTTGCAGCCCTGTAAGGATCACCATTTCCACCTCATGAGGTGGTAACAGGATGGCAGATGCACACACCCCTATCTCCCAACAGAAAAGCTTCAGATATTTAAAGGCGGTACGTCCATTCTAGGAGATGAGTTCAGTGATTATCCTTCTGGCTTATAAAAAGCTGTACATTTTATCTCTCAGCAGATAGGGCCACTGCAGTCTGAAGACACATCCAGCACTACATCAACCTCAGTGACGTAACCACCACTACAGATGTTCCCAAGGGACTGTGTGTTCATCGAAAACTTTGTCTGCAGATGGAGTGAGCCTAGATATAACAGTCATTTCACACCATTGTCTGTGCCACACCTCTTGTGGTAAAGGTTATGGAGCCGCAGTATTTCATACACATTTCGGATGTCCATAAAGCCCCCCATAACGCACCCCCTGTACAAGAAATAGAGGTGTGAATACTATGATAAAAAATTATATGTCCAGTGAACCAGTGTTAGGTGTGCATATGTTTATACCCAATGGTAAAGAAAGGAGTGTTGCATTACCGTTTATTACAACATGTTTGTTCTGCATTTTTCATATTTATTTAGGATAGTTGTATATAACTTTATTGTCTCAACGGTGCTATACACAATTTGCACTTTATTTTTCTATATCTTCCCCTCCACTATTCCATCTTCCTCCATCCCCCTCCTCCTATCTTTTTCTGCCTTTTTGTCAAGGTAAACATACAGATATCTGCAGATGTGCCAGAGGTGCGCTCAGAGCCTCCTCTTCATGAGTGCTATGCTACAAATGGATTTTCTTCCCCTTATACTTGTGTGGTGCATTGTCTAGTTGGATTATTTCACTTTTGTATGTTTGCATTAGGGATATATTTAGGATACAGTTTTATATGGGGAGGTCATATAAAATGGGGAGGAGGCAAAGAAATGCCAATATTCCGTCACCACTGGATACCAATATTTCTGCATCACAGAAAGTAAATATGTCAGTATTGAATGGTACAGTAAATATGTCAGTATTGAATCGTACAGGGATAAATGACACTACTGGTATTAATGTGAATGCAGCACAAAAAGAGATGACTAACCTTACTAAGCTTGCCATACCATTATAATTCCCTGATATATTTCATAATCTAATTGCAAATGTGAGTACCTTCAAATGTTTTAAAATATATGTTGATAATACACCCATCTGCAGAGACCCCTCTGCACATGTTCTGTCTTGGCCCAAGTGTTTAGCAGAAATTCCACTATGTGATGCTATAGATGTATTAATCAACTGCCATTATGCATGAGGCCCTGTACTCCTTTCGATTACATGGTTAATTGCCTAGCCTTTGTTTCCGTGGGTTATATTCTATAGGTGTGTAAACAGTTTTCGTTCCAGTGGACAAGATCCTTCCATGCCTATCCTCCCTCCTCCCCATCCCCTCTCTTTCACCTATGCACACAGTCAATTTTGGACTGTGCTGTGATTCACAACATAATCCACGGCACTCCCAAGCATTAGCAGTCTACTTATTACATGTACAGGATAAATATAATCCCACATCTTAAATGACTACCACACTTCAAGGGTACGCTTTAGAACACCACAAATCCATTAATTAACAATTTAAGTGCTAAGGACGAGTATGCTCATCCTTTTTGAATAGACTTGCATAATAGCCTGGCAGTAAAGGGGTTTTAATAATGTACATAGGCCTGCCTAATACACTCTCTAGCTACTGACCTGCCATTATAATCCCATTTCCCCACCAGGACATACCACCAGATACACCAGTACTGTGAGAGCCCACAAACTCAAGCAGAAAACGGCATTTTTTAATCTTTCTAGTTTCTTGTGGTCCCTCCATCTTGGCTGTCTACGCCTTGTATTCCTACTATGCTTCTCCCCTTACCCGTTTCCCTTTCCCTATACCAGAGATCCAAAACTGATTACCCCAGGCATAACCAAAATCTGCAATCGGGACAAGCTCAGTGCCATGAGATCCCTACATTGCTAATTGGCACAGACTAAAACACTATAGCATTACCATAACATTTGATAAAGATGAAAAGGGTGGATCATGGAGATAATTGCAAGAACTACCCAGCTTCAGACCATGAGAGATGCAGCCTCCTGCACCACTATAGCTATCCCCCTAAAGCTCCTAGTTGGCCTCAAGAACATGCAGGCAGCCAGAGGAACCATAGTTCAAAGACCACCCTCATTTAAGAACGTTCATCCATCCTTCCTGTTACCAGGGACTGAGTAGGAGAGGACATGGAGATCTTTTGAAGTACATCCTAAGACATACAAGGCATGTAATGCAAGTTGTCTTGTATATCGCCTGTCTATCACTACTGGTGGCCTCTCTGCGCTTGGCTCTGTAAGAGTAAAGGGGGATGGGTTCATTATTGAGACAGTGGGAAAGGCAGATCCAAAACCTGGGCTGCTGATCGGTGCATGTCAGAAGTATCCCGTCCCCCGAGTGCCCATCAGCTTTCTATGGGTTTGGCAGAAGACATTTGGGATTATGTTCTGCATAGAGAATAGCCCATAATCTGATAGACCACAGCACTTTGGACATGTTGACCTTTCCAGCAAGCTGATCGTTTACTGTCTGTCTATTGACGTGGGAATACTTACAACCGCATTCGTGGCAGACTTTTTTTGCTTGTCCCATATTAAAAAGAATTTAAAAAGGTTGCCTTCGATTTCAAATAAGCTGATGCATTAGCTTCAGCATCTCTAGTTGGTGATGTATTTGTTAGGGTGTGTATAGTATGTTTTGCATTACCTGCTTATTTATGGGTATTGCTGTCTGTTGGTGTTTGTATAAGTGTATGTCTTTTGATCTACATCACAAGATAAATCATTTCCTATAGATGGACATTTATTTTTAGAACGGAACAAACAAAAATGCCTCTCAAGAGTTTATGCAGAGAGTGCCAAAAGGTAACCTGGCAACCTGTAGAGATGTTCCTCCTAACCTTATCATGATTTACTTAACTTTTAGATGTGGGTCCATTACTGACCTTCAAGCTCTTCACTGTAGCGGGTATGTGAGCACGCAGGTCAGATAAGCAGCCACAGAACTGTGAACCATTTCCCCATCAAGACATTCAACTCCACGTTGATTCTGTAGGTAACAAGTAGCCAGCCAAGAGCCTTCTGTTAGATTAACACATGCACATATTTGCTCAGGACAAAACTAATGTTCTGGGTCTATATTGCAGTGCTTGCAGCCTAGCTTTTAACTTTCAAACTGATTGCAGCACAGTAGTGAACATTATATAATAGCACTGCTTGCACCAGAGGCTTCCAGTGCATTACACGCAACAGGGACACGCCATTCAAAAATGGCAGTGAGAAACATGTACCACCTCCTGAACCTGCTCTTCAAATGTTAAATCTGTATAAAAATAACCCTCACGTTTCTGTCAAACTCTGCAAGTTATGGTGAAGACCCCAGCACAGTAGGCCAAGAGAAATGGAGAGTGTCTGATACGATATGATATGGCATTTATAATGTGCCTATACACAAGTGTATCAAGGCGCGACGAGGCAAGGGAGGGGAAACAGAGGGAAGACAGAGACAGCGATCCTACTAGGCCGGGTGACATTGAGATCGCGCAAGTGCAGGGGACAGGGGAAGGGGGAAAAGTGCAGGGGGAAAGGGGAGGGGGCAGTGAAATACATTTGATAGCAGTAAAATAAATAAAGACAATAAATAGAAGTGCAGCCAGCTGGTGGCAAGTACAAGGGTAAGTGCACACATCAGGTGTCGAGTGCTAGTAGAGGGGCTGTAGGGATACAGAAACACACACCGAGTGCAGGGTTGACAGGGAGGCAGAGCGGGTGTGCCACTCCACTGGCGGGGTGGGGACCTGGTCCCAAGATCAGAGGGTAGCCAGGTAACCAGTGCAGTTTCAGATTCAGTTGGGCGATCAGCAGGGGGGATTAGGAGAGAAAGCAGAAGCAAAGAGGAAGGTCTTGAGGTGCTTCCGTAACCACAGATGGTTCTCCTCAAGTTTCAGGGAGGCAGGGAGGCTGTTCCAGAGGAAGGCCCCAGCAGAAGAAAGAGATCTACCACCAACTCACTGCTTGGAGAAGCGACTGACCCAGAGGGAGTTGGAGGCGGATGAGCAAAGAGCTCGTGAAGGAAGATATTTAGGAAGAGATAGTTGAAGGTATTGAGGTCCCAGCCCCAAGAGGGCCTTGTGGACAATGCAGAGGGGTTTGAACTTAATCCTCACCTCCACTGGGAGCCAGTGCAGAGATTTCAGTCCTGGAGAAATACGAACCCTGGGCTTGAGGCGAAGAACAAGTCTCACAGTCCTGTTTTGAATGAGTTGCAGAGGTCGGAGAGTAGAGGCAGGCAGAATTATAAAGAGGTTGTTGCAGTAGTCCAACCTAGAGGGAACAGAGCTCTGGAGACAGTGAGCTTCTGGGGAAGGAGAGGAAAGGAAGAATACCTCTGAGGAGGTGAAGCTGGTAGTGTGACTTCTTAGAGACGTCAGACATGTGAGGAGAGAAGGAAAGTGTGGAGTCGTAGATGACACCAAGGTTTTTAGCATCACAGGTGGGAACAGAAAGAGGGCCAAGAGAGGCTGGCCAGAGAGTGACAGGAAAGGAGGGAGCAGGTGTGCCGATGAGGAGAATCTCAGTCTTACTGGCATTAAGGCAGAGATCATTGGCGGCACACCACTCCTGGATGGCGGACAGACAGTCGGAGATGAGAGAAGGAGAAGAGGTGGCTGAAGGGAGCTTGAAAATGAGCTGAGTGACATCCGCATAGCACTGAAAGTTGGGGCAGAGAGCGGCAACGCAGTGGGCAAGAAGTGCCAGGTATTCGTTGAACAGCCAGGGAGAGAGGTTAGACCCCTGGGGAACACCACAGGTATAGATAGAGATAGAGGAAAGGAAGGACCCAAGTTGGACCTGGGAGGGTTGGTCGGAGAGGGAGGAGGTCAGCCAAGCCAGGGCCTGATCGGTGATACCCAGGTTATCACAGAGACGGTTGAGCAGGATGCCATGGTTGACCATGTCAAAGGCAGAAGAGAGATCAAGTAAGATGAGGACATAGGGGGTGTTGGAATCGAGGTTGGAGAGCAGGTCTTCACGGATGTTCAGGAGAGCAGTTTCCGTGCTTCTGGTGGTTCTGAAGCCAGACTGATGGTCATGGAGACAACCAACAGATTCAGAGTGAAGATTAAATTGGGAGATGGCCAGTTTTTCCAGGAGTTTGCTCAGGAAAGGAGTAATGGAGATTGGACGATAGTTAGCTGTGTAGAAAGGGTCGGCAGAGGGTTTCTTAAGAAGAGGGTGCACAAGGGAGTGCTTCAGTGGGGAGGGGAAGACTCCAGTGGCGAAGGAGTGTTGCAGAAACCAGCCAGAGCAGAAGCCAGGGTGCCGATGTGGTCCTTGATGGTTTTGGAGGAACAGGGGTGAACCTGTTTTGACGAGACTTTCATAGATCGGACTTGTCTAGAAACCTTGTCTGAAGAGAACAGGGGAAAGGCAGAGAAGGGCAGAGGAGAGGGGGCCGAAGAAGGGCCAGAGGAAGAGCATGGAGTAGAGGGAGGAGGAGGAGAGGAAGAGAGAGAGGACAGGATGTAACGCTCACCTGGCTCCCACGGAGGCGCTGGTCTGGTCTGGGTTGCTGTGGCCTCTTCAAGCGTGATGCGCAGAATTCGGACCACCGATTGAACAGGACCCCCAAATCTTGCTTGTCTGGCCCGTAGGAATATCCTTCTGCAGATGAGAAAGGGGATTAACTGTCTGCTGAATAGTGTGCTTGCTCCCCCCTTTCCCCCTTCGTTCTTCTCTGACTTCCTCCAAAACCCCCGGTTTAAGCTCACCTTATGGTTTGGAAGGATGAACTCTCCATCCTGCTTTTGGTGCAAGGGCGCGCGTTCGTCCAGTTACTTCACTGGTTTTCAGAATGGCGCTGGCAAATCCACTTGACTTTTCTGAGCGATACACCGTGAGTATGAAGATGCAAAAGTTCAAGTGTGAGCCTCCTTTTATGTTGTTTTTCCTAACCTGTGATCTGTCCTTTATTTCAGGTGCAGAACAAAGGCGATGCGTTGAGGGGTTAAATTGCCGGTGGTAAAATCAAGTGAGTTAGTGATGAGGGCGACCCCTCAAAATGTCTTTATAATTCCCCAGTAATGTCTTTTGTCCTTTCCCCATAGGGGCTGGGGTGCGGTACCTGCCAAAGATGCAGCGCTGACCCGAGATGTGGAATGGTTCACCAAGAAAAGCCGGTAAGTAATATGGCTGAAAATTCGGCTTTCCTCTTGTGTTCCCTTGCTCACCTTTTGTCTCTTCTTCTCTCCCCCAGGTGCAGAGATGTGGCGACCGGTGCTGAGAGCCGCGATGGAGCCGGGCGGCGTCTCGGAAACAGGTGAATGAAGCGCGGCGCTGCAGCGAGCAACGCGGTGCTTTTGAATGGAAGTCTTCCTTCAGGAATGCTGGTGTGAAGATTCCGGATGCAGGTAAGAAGGTTGAATAAGTTCTTGGTTTTCACCTTTCTCTTCTCTTCTTTCCTTACAGGTGTTCCAGGTTCGAGGCGGGCGTGGCTGGAGTCCAGGTGCAGGAGCAGACACGGTGAGCGTTCAGCTGCTGGGATGCAGAACAACGCGAAGCACGTGTGGCTGTCCGGGCGTGGCTTAAATAGCCTTGGAAGAAGTTCCAGGTGAGTATTCTTCCACAGCCCCACCCAAGTAACAAAATAGTTCCTTCAGAAAAATAGTCCCTCCTAAGCCTCATTTTGCTTGGTTCTTCATGCAGCATGGTCTGCATCAGGTGAGTGTGCAGCATGGTCTGCTTTAGGTAAGTGCACCAAACACTTCCCCTTATGAGCCTGGCGCCTATGGCACCAGGACTGATGTCCAACATGAGCCTGGCGCCAACGGCGCCAGGACATAGTCCAAAGAGCCCCTATAAAGGGCTGCTGGGCTTTTACCCGGGCGTGATGCCTGCTCCCGGGGTTGCTGGGCCTGGCCTAGTGCTCCGGGGGTAGGCATCATGACAGCACTCCCCCCCAAGGCCCCTCCCAAAGTCGTTCCCTCAGGAGGTTTCGGTTTGTTTGGGAAATTCCGATGGAACCTTTTTACTAGCCGAGGTGCATGTACGTGGTCGCTGGGTTCCCAAGATCTTTCCTGAGGTCCGTACCCCTTCCAATCAATTAGATAGAAAAGTTTTGATTTTGAGATCTTAGAGTCCAAAATGTTCTTCACCTCGAATTCAGGCTCCCCATCTATCTGGATTGGTTCTGGTGGCTTTATTAATCTGGTTCCTGGTTGCACTGGTTTCAAAAGCGACACATGAAAAACGGGGTGAATCCGCATGTTAGTTGGTAGATCTAGCTTGACTGCCACTGGGTTAATTGTAGCTTTGATCGAGTAAGGGCCTAAATACCTTGGATTAAAAGTCTGAGGTCCCTTGAGCGATAAGTGTTTGGTAGCCAACCATACTTGATCCCCTATTTGGTATGGAGGCGCCCCCTTTCGATGCAGATCCGCATTCTTTTTGTATTTCCCTTTCGCATGTTGTAAGTGTGCAGTAGCATACTTGAAGGCTTGAGTAATCGTAGAATGCAAATGGTCCACTGCGGGCATTTCGAGGCTCAAAGGTGAGTCCAAGTCTGAAGTACGAGGGTGATGTCCATATAGGGTATAAAAGGGTCTCTGACCAGTTTCAGAGTGTATCGAGTTATTGTATGCATATTCAGCCACCCATAAAATATCCTTCCAATTACCCTCCGATTGGTGCAACATACATCGTAGATATTGTTCAAGGGTCTGGTTCGTTCTCTCCGTCTGACCATCGGTCTGTGGGTGGTGGCTGGTTGAGAGTCTTACGTCGATTTGTGCCAGTTGACAACACTTTTTCCAAAAATGAGAAATGAACTGGCTTCCCCGATAGGAGATTAGTATGGACGGGAATCCATGCAGACGGATGATATTTTCGAGGAATTCCTTGGCAAGAACAAAAGTTGAAGGTAATCCTTTCAACGGAATAAAATGGGCCATCTTGGAAAATAAATCCACCACAACCAGAATAGTATTGTATCCATTACAAGAGGGCAGGTCCGTGATAAAATCTAGTGACAAGGTGTGCCAAGGTGCTGGTGGAATGTCTAAGGGTTGAAGAAGACCGGCGGGTTTTGCTTTTTGACCTTTGTTTTGGGCGCAAACTCCACAGGACATCACAAAAGATTTAATATCCTTTCACCAGGACGGCCACCAGAATTGTCATTTAATTTTTTCCTCTGTTTTGGCAATGCCAGGATGTCCTTCCATCAGAGTATCGTGATGACGGGAAATAACCAGTTCTTGCAATTCCTTTTCTGGCAAAAATAAACGTCCTTGGAAGTAAGGTAAGCCATCGTTGATTGAAAAGTCAGACCCCCTTTTGATCCAATCCTGCAAGGCTGAAGAGTCAAGGAATAGTTTTACCCGTGCTTGAATGTCTGCAAGGGTTTGTAAAGTGGTTATCCCCAAGATTCTTTGTTCGGGAATTATCGGCACAGGTTCTGAGTTTGTGTCCATTTCTCCCATTCCAAATCGGGATAGCGCGTCCGCTTTGCCATTCTTACAGCCGGGACGGTAAGTGATTACAAAATCGAACTCAGCAAAGAATAAAGCCCATCGGAGTTGTCGTGAAGACTGAGCCTTGGCAGTTTTTAAATATTGTAAATTTCGGTGATCAGTGATCACGGTGATGGTATGCCTGGCGCCAAGAAGATAATGCCGCCAAGCCTTAAAGGCAGACTTAATGGCTAATAATTCCTTATCGGTGATTGCATAATTTATCTCGGGCGGCGAGAACTTTGAGGACCAAAATGCTACGGGGTGCAGTTGGTTGGTTTCGGGGTCTCTCTGAGAAAGGACAGCTCCCATGGCTAAACTGGATGCGTCGGTTTCGACTATATATGGGAGATCAGGACGCGGGTGTTTCAAAATAGGTCCGGACGTAAATTTAGCTTTTAATTCCTGAAAGGCCTGTTCAGCTTCCTCGGTCCATTCAAAACGTTTATTCTTCCGCAAGAGTGCAGTGATGGGTTGCACCACCCGTAAAAATTCCGGGATAAACCTGCGATAAATATTGGCAAAACCAAGCATGCTTTGGACACCTTTCACCGAACTAGGTGATGGCCATTTGAGGATGGCATCCACTTTCCGTGAGTCCATTCGGACCCCTTTAGGTGTCAGGATGAATCCAAGAAACTCAACCTCGGTGGTATGGAAAACGCATTTTTCCAGCTTTGCAAACAGTTTGTGCTGGCGCAATTTCTCAAGGACAACCCTGACATGTTTTCTGTGATCTGATTCCGAAGAGGAGTACACCAGAATGTCATCGATATACACGACAATACAGACATCGATGAGTTCCCGAAGGACATCGTTCATGAAGAATTAGAAGGCAGCAGGCGCGTTGCACAACCCAAAAGGCATCACCTGGTATTCGAATAGTCCATATTTTGTACGGAAGGCCGTTTTCCATTCGTCGCCTTCTTTTACTCGTACCAGATGATAAGCCCCCCGGAGATCTAACTTGGTGTATATGCAAGCGTCCTTCACCTGGTCAAGGAGTTCAGGGATCAAAGGCAGAGGGTAACGATTTTTAACAGTTATCTGGTTCAATGCGCGGTAATCGATACAAGTTCTAAGGTCGCCTTCTTTTTTTGGCACGAAGAACAAAGCCGAGGATGCCGGAGACTTTGACGGGCGAATGAAACCATTGGCTAGGTATTGATCTAAATATTGTCTCAAATGCAGATTCTCCGGCTCAGTAAGGGCATAAATCCTGCTACAAGGGGCTTGTGCACCGTGCACCAGATCGATTTGGCAATCGTACGATCTGCGAGGAGGTAACGTGTTGGCCTGTTCCTTTTGGAAGACGTCCTGAAAGTCTTGGTATTCCGGAGGTAGTTGCATGGAGACAGAGGTTACTGATGCTAGACTGATCTTCAGATTTTCTGGGTAGCAGGTTCGTGCACACTCCGGAAAGGTTATTCTCTTTGCTCGCCAATCAATTCGAGGATTATGTGTCTCTAACCAAGGGATTCCGAGAATAACCTGAAACTGTGGAGCCTTGATTACATCAAACACAACTGCCTCCCGATAGCCGTCCGGACCTACAAGTGTTACCTCAGCTGTGGAATGTGTTACCGGTCCCGAGGCAATTTCGGTTCCATCAACTGTGGTGATGACATCTTTGCTGGTTTTAGGATGCCGAGGGAGGTTAATCCTGGAGACCAATTCACGATCCACGTAGTTTCCTATAGCCCCACTATCGATGTATGCCTTTATTGCATGCAACCGCTTAGGCTGTTCCGGATCTACGAGGACCATTGGCACAATGAAATGCGAGGTCTGAGAGTTTGTTTTCAAGCTCGGCAAGCGGACCCCTACGCTTGTCGGGCGGGGTCGTTTCCCGATACAGAGGTTTCATGGATTTTATCACCGGCTCCTACCACCTTCCTGGGCGGCCTTGCCGGGCAATCTCGTAGAAAGTGTCCAGAGGATCCACAATAAAGACATAAGTGCATCTGCCGTCTTCTTTCACGTTCCTTTTGAGTTAAAGGTCCTTTAACTCCTCCGATTTGCATTGGCTCAGAGGCTTCAGCCCTCTTGAGGTTAGCGTGGGTCTTGACTAACACCCGGGTCTCAAACTTGGACCGATCTGCTTTTCTGTTTTGCAGTCTGTGATCCAATTGGACCACTAAGTCTATATATTCTGAGCATTCTTGGGGCGGATTTACAACTTGGGCCAGGACATCTTTAAGTTCTCCGCGTAGACCTCGATAAAATAACGTGATTCTTTTATCCTCTGGCCACCCAGTTTCCACAATTAGTCTATTAAAGGTTGCAATGTAGGAAAGGAGGTCTTGATTGCCCTGTTGCAGAGATAGAAGTTCGTCATCTAGAGCCTGCCCCTGGGAGTGACGAGCAAATAACCTTTCCATGCTTGCTTGAAATCCATGAAAATCACGAAGAATAGGGTCATCTTGAGTTACCAGTGGAACTGACCAATCGGCAGCACTGCCGCTAAGATATGACAATACAAAGGCTACCTTGGTCTGGTCATTAGGGAAGGCCCCAGGTCTGCACAGGAAATGCAAATGACACTGATTCATGAATACGGCGAATCGTTTGGGGTCCCCAGCAAAGCGTTCGGGTGGGGCCAGCGGCATGTTTCCAGGTAGATTAATCTGCACCGGGTTACTGGTAAGCACAGGAGCGGGGTTCCCTCCGGAACCGGGTAAAGGAGTTTGTCCAGCTTGACCTTGCAAAAGCTGTCTAGCCAGGTCATCAGCTCTTTCCTTTGTTACAATCACTTCCCTCCTGAGAGCATTAGTCTCTTGACGAGCGGCGTGTACTTCGGCCCGTAATTCCCCCAGTAGTTGGGCCAACTGGTCAGTCTCAGAAGTTTCCATAGCGCCTGGGTGGGAATTTGTAGGAAGGCTTCGCGTTCTGTAACGCTCACCTGGCTCCCACGGAGGCGCTGGTCTGGTCTGGGTTGCTGTGGCCTCTTCAAGCGTGATGCCAGAATTCGGACCACCGATTGAACAGGACCCCCAAATCTTGCTTGTCTGGCCCGTAGGAATATCCTTCTGCAGATGAGAAAGGGGATTAACTGTCTGCTGAATAGTGTGCTTGCTCCTCCTTTCCCCCTTGGTTCTTCTCTGACTTCCTCCAAAACCCCCGGTTTAAGCTCACCTTATGGTTTGGAAGGATGAGCTCTCCATCCTGCTTCTGGTGCAGGGGCGCGCGTTCGTCCAGTTACTTTTTTTTTTTTGAATGTATTTTTATTTTATCTCAACCAAGCAACATTACAACGAAACATAAATAAAACACTTCAAACAACAAAGCCAAACGAACAAAAAGTAAGGCACTGCAATCCCCATCCCTCCCCCCTATGAGCCTGTAGAGTGTTCACCATCAGTGTCCGTTCCGTGCGGTGGGGCCTCATCGCTCTCAAGTCCAGCCGAGGCCGATCCCGCACAAAACAGTTCAGCTAACAACAACTTCCATGCCATGAGAGAGCCTATTTCTTCCCCATCGCCTGCCATACTGCCATCTTGCCACGCTGTCGTTTCAGCATCCGCCCATTTTTGGAGATCCCGCCACCAGACCTCCGCTCGCGGCTTGTGACATTTCTTCCACTCCATGGCTATCCTACGTTTGGCAAGCACATAGGCCAGATCTTTAAGTTTATCAACATGTCGAAGCTTACGCGCCCTGGGATACCCTCCCAGCAGACAAGCCCACGCCGAATCCACCTTAAGTGTAATACCCCTTCCTGCCAGCCTCTGCGCCACTTCACCCCAATAAGTTGCAATCACTGGGCACGCCCAGAACATATGTATCATGTTCGCATTCTCTTCGTTACACTTGGGGCACGCCTGGCGCCCACTACCTAGGAATTTGGAAATTCTGAGGGGGGTCATATATGCCCTGTGCGTGATATAGAGCTGTATCTGCTTGAACCTGGCGTTCCTCGATACCTTTTTATGGTACCCCAGGGCGCGCTCCAACATCCGCGTTCGTCCAGTTACTTCACTGGTTTTCAGAATGGCGCTGGCAAATCCACTTGACTTTTCTGAGCGATACACCGTGAGTATGAAGATGCAAAAGTTCAAGTGTGAGCCTCCTTTTATGTTGTTTTTCCTAACCTGTGATCTGTCCTTTATTTCAGGTGCAGAACAAAGGCGATGCGTTGAGGGGTTAAATTGCCGGTGGTAAAATCAGGTGAGTTAGTGATGAGGGCGACCCCTCAAAATGTCTTTATAATTCCCCAGTAATGTCTTTTGTCCTTTCCCCATAGGGGCCGGGGTGCGGTACCTGCCAAAGATGCGGCGCCGACCCTGAGATGTGGAATGGTTCACCAAGAAAAGCCGGTAAGTAATATGGCTGAAAATGCGGCTTTCCTCTTGTGTTCCCTTGCTCACCTTTTGTCTCTTCTTCTCTCCCCTAGGTGCAGAGATGTGGCGACTGGTGCTGAGAGCAGCGATGGAGCCGGGCGGTGTTTCGGGAACAGGTGAGTGAAGCGCGGTGCTGCAGTGAGCAACGCGGTGCTTTTAAATGGAAGTCTTCCTTCAGGAATGCTGGCGTGAAGAACTCCGGATGCAGGTAAGAAGGTTGAATAAGTTCTTGGTTTTCACCTACCTTTCTCTTCTCTTCTTACCTTACAGGTGTTCCAGGTTCGAGGCCGGCGTGGCTGGAGTCCAGGTGCAGGAGCAGACACAGTGAGCGTTCAGCTGCTGGGATGCAGAACAACGCGAAGCACATGTGGCTGTCCGGGCGTGGCTTAAATAGCCTTGGAAGAAGTTCCAGGTGAGTATTCTTCCACAGCCCCACCCAAGTAACAAAATAGTTCCTTCAGAAAAATAGTCCCTCCTAAGCCTCATTTGGCTTGGTTCTTCATGCAGCATGGTCTGCATCAGGTGAGTGTGCAGCATGGTCTGCTTCAGGTACGTGCACCAAACACTTCCCCTTATGAGCCTGGCGCCTATGGCGCCAGGACTGATGTCCAACATGAGCCTGGCGCCAACGGCACCAGGACAGAGTCCAAAGAGCCCCTCTAAAGGGCCGCTGGGCTTTTACCCGGGGGCGTGATGCCTGCTCCCGGGGGTGCTGGGCCTGGCCTGGTGCTCCGGGGTAGGCATCATGACACAGGATGGCCTGAGTTTTAGAGATGAAATGAGAAGCCAGGGCCACGCAGAGGGCCTGGGAGGGGACAGGAGAGGTAGAGACTGCAGCAGGATTGGCCAGCTCCTTGCAGATTTTAAAGAGTTCGGCCGAGTTGTTAGATGCTGCGAGATGCAAGCTTGGATGTGGGCTCTCTTCTTGGTGGGGACAGGGAGCCAGTATTGCCTTTCGAGCAGGCGGCAGGCCAGTTTATCAGAAGATGTACCAGAAGCACACCATTTCCTCTCAGACACCACTTGCGTTTAAGGGTGACGAGGTCTGAGTCGTACAAATAGTTGCACTTGGGTTTGGGCTTCACGCAGATCCTCATGACAGGGGCAAGAACATCAAGAGTATCAGATATAGCAGAGTGGAGCATGGAACGGGCTGTGTCAAGGTGTGAGTCAGCCAAAGGTGGAGTGTGGGGGGTGAGAAAGTGGCGGTGAAAGCCTCAACTGACACACGCTTCATGGGTTGGATAACCGAGAAGGTAGGTGGCAGTGCTGGGGTTGGCTTTGTAAAAGCAAGGAAATATCGAGGCTGAGTACCACAAAAGGAAATACCCCAAACACGGACTATAAAGATTCACAGATCTTTAATACTGCACAGTTACAAAGAAACACAGATCTGATACAGATAGCTATCTGGCTCTCGACACCCCGCAATGAGTACCAGCCCATCAGAGTGGGGAGGGAGAGATACTGGACATCTAAACATTCACATTATTTATACATATCCTGCAATATTGTCCAGCCCCTCTACACGTTAATAATCTGCGGTCTAGAGTTTGTACCGAGTTCACATATAGCTCATACAATAATATGCACATCGATTACATAGGTTTGTGTTTCCAACAAGTTACAATGGCGAAGTGTATTCCTGGGTTTAGCAGTGAGCCTTAGTACATATCCCTTCACAATGTAATTTTGCCATTGCACACGCTCGACATTTACATAACATTGTCCTTGATGTGTATTCGTGGATGAAGCTTATTAGTGCAGACAATCCTGGGACAACAAGTCAAACTTGGTGCAAGGTCGCATTACCTAGCCTAGACAGTCGGCGCTCGGACAGTCTATCCATTAACGAGGGTTCAAAGTTTGGGAAGGCTCGGTTGCAAGTTAAACACAGTCCACCATTTTAGAACAGAGGATTCACATACAAACAGAAATCAAAATGGCAGACGATTCTAAAATGGCGGCAAAGTCGATCTAAAATCGGAACTTTGCAACGCGGTTTTCTTTGCATAGCGACTAGGCTTAGGCCAATATATATCAAAAGGAGGCGCAATATGATTTCCCGTTTAACAAACCCTCCTTTTGGCCTAAGCCAAGCGCTAAACTACAACTAGTCACTTTACGAGTAACTTCACGTCTCAATGTCCATACAACCTGAGTCACAATCATCAGAGATATCAATCGCCATGAGGTCTGTAACAGAAATTTCTTTCAACACAAATTCATTGATGATTCTTTCTGGTGCGCGTACCTTTAGTCCTAATGTTCCCATAGTCTGTGCACAACATCCCCCTAACATTGAACATATGGCAGGAAGACATTGTATACAGCAACAACAGAACAACAAAACACCTAGAATAATCAATAAGACTGAAAGTAGCTTCCATCCCCAAGATCGCAAGAAGTCCCAGAATCAAGCGCTAAGATTCCAATTTCCCTCGGGAACGTGCCCTTTTGAACTAAGGATGTGTAGATTTTGTATAACCTCAAAGATGGTTGTGGAGGAATCCGGTACGAAAATGCAACAAGCGGACCCCACTAATTTACATAGTCCACCACGCTCAGCCAGGATGATGTCTAATGCCATCCGATTCTGTAGTGCCACTAACCTTATTGCTTTCTGTTCTAGAGTCATGTTATAGAGTATGTCAGTGGTCCGGTTAATGATTCTCTCCAATACTCTCGCTAGTCTCCTAATATCCTCGGAATTTAGTATTTGCCCCCAGAAAGGTACAAAGGATTTTACTACGTCTCCCAGAGCTTGTGACAAAGTATCGCCATTCTCATCCCGCCTTGGACGAGCCATAGAGATTTCTGATGTACTAGCTATAAATACCACTGGCAACAGAATCCCTAAATAACAGGTTCCCTGCCAATCCCTAGGTAGCCATGGGAAAGCTTCCTTACTGCAAACAAAGTAGACAGGTTCGCCTACATACAAAGGTCTGTACTCACTGGTCAAGTTCGCAACATTGGTGCAACCCTTGAAATCACCCTTTGGCTGAGCACCATTCCTCTGTATGCAGAAAGAAACGGAGTCGGGGCTGTGGTCAACAGTATAGGAAGGTGGTGCGGCATTGCTATTGCCTATAGGAGCCATCTTGAAAGAGATCATGGATTGAAAAGGTTGAGACAGTTTATCAGAAGGCCTAATGGAAGCAACATTAAGCTTGCTTCTATTTGCGAAAAGTGAACATCCCAGGGTCGTTAGAATTCGTCTTTCAAACTCGTTGACATTTTTGCCATCAAAGTTCCCCGAGATGCTATCATTCCATCGGCCAAAGAATAGTGCCCTTAGAGAAGCACAACATGCAGTAGTCAGAGGCAAAGGATGAATATACCAGCCCAACCCTTTGTCTCCATGTTGCGGTAAATGAGAGCAGACCCAACAATTAGACCTGTTCAAAATAGCATGTGTTGCATTCATTATAAGCAATACTGTGTTATTGTGGTAACTCTGTTTGTGTTGAGAGTCTCTAGGAGATAGAGTGCGCAGACGCACGAAAGGTGTAAATACAGTAGGTACATTTTCAGCAGGCAGAAACATTTCGAGCGGACGTATTTCTTCCATGTACCAAAATCCTAAAGCAATTTACTATTGTGAACCCGGTTAACATGATTACAAGAAAGCAATACGTTTTAAAAGACCATATATTCGATTGTCCATTGTATTTACTGGCCACAGAGTCACTTAATTGTTCCGTTGGGATAGAGGCGATAGCAGGCATTGTTCCTTTGAAACGGAAAGCACTGAAGTTAATTTGCTGGTGATCTCCAGATCACATGTTTTCTTAGTCTTTCCCTATCCCCAGCAAGCAACTTCCTTTTGTATGCAAAAGATAGGGCAAAGGACAAGCCCTATGATGATTTCCCTGTTGGCACAGCCGAACCGTGCAGTAAGTCTAGCTCTGTGGACACAGATTGTACCTTGTGACTCCTGGTACAGTGTGATCTGCGAACAACGTGTCGTTGCTTCATTGTGGAATTGGTGATTTTGCAGCAGAACCTAACAGTGGTGAAAATGGATCTGTTGGAGAGTGTGGAGATGAAGCGGGTGTTTCCCCAGGCCCCACGGGCTCATGGAGTGTCTCCGAAGCACTCTCAGTACTGCTCAATGCTGAGTGATCGTTGGGAGCAGAGCAAGTAGGATTCTCTCTATCTTCTTTATCGTGTGGCAAAGGGAAGGGTATCCTCTTGACATGTGATGCATGTATCCAGTGCCTCTTGCTTTCCACCCGAATCGCCATCTGTGTGGCCAGGAGAACCTGGTGCAGCCCTCTCCACCGTGGTGCGAGACAGATGCTCGTTTGAATGCTTTGACGAGCACCCACTCCCCAGGTCGGATACTGTGACCTGGACCCTCGTACTTTGTTGGACGGGCTTCTCGCACCTGTTGGTAAATCAAATACAGATTTTTAGTTAACCGGTCACAGTAATCAGAAAGAAGTACATGCTCAATGTCCTTCAGGGCCCGGGGTTTTGGGAGGTTCCAAATGTTAGCTGGCTTACCCATGACCACTTCATATGGGGAGAGCCCAGTCTTAGTCAATGGGGTAGTGCGTATTGACAGTAACACTATCGGTAAGGCGTCCAGCCATTTCAATTTGGTGCCGGCACACGTCTTAGCGAGCTTGTTTTTCAAAATTCCATTGTGTCTCTCTACCAATCCAGCACTTTGAGCATGTCTAGCCGAATGGAACCGTTTATCGATCTGTAATCCCACCCATATCTGCAGAATTACAGCAGCGAAAAAATGTGGACCATTGTCAGACCAGATGTACCTTGGCAAACCAAACCTAGGAAAATATTCCTTAAGCATGGTTTTCTCTGTTGTCATTGCTGTGGCATCTTTTACAGGAAAGGCTTCAACCCATTTACTAAAGGCGCAAATAACAATCAAGACAAATTTTAAATTATTACAGCGCTCCATTTCAATAAAGTCAAAGTGGATGTCATGATGCCTGCTCCCGGGGAGCCGGTTCAAGCCCTGCGTCCCCGAAAGCGGCCATCCAGTCCCCAAGGAAAGACCCAGCAACCCCATATAGGGGCCCTTTGGACAGTGTCCTGGCGCCTATGGCGCCAGACTCATAAAAGACATCAGTCCTGGCGCCATAGGCGCCAGGCTCATTATGGGAGTGCTTGGGTGCACTTACCTGATGCAGACCATGCTGCAGGATCCCGGCCTCCTCGAGGCCTGAAAGGAACTACTTTACCTGTGGGACTAATTTACCATCTGGGCGTGGTCGGGGAAGGATACATACCTGATTGGAGGAAGGATACATACCTGGAACTTCTTCCAAGGCTATTTAAACCCCACCCGAACAGCCACACGTGCTTCGTGTTGTTCTGCATCTAGCAGCTGGACTCTCACCGTGTCTGCTCCTGCATCCTGACTTCTGCCACGCCTGCCAGCATCCTGGATCACCTGCAAAGGAAGAGAAGAAGAGAACAGAAGAAGGAAAAGTCCTTATCTGCTAAATCCGCATCCCGGAGACATCTTGCCGACAATCCTGAAAAGGAAGACTTTTATTTAAAATCTCATCGCGTCGATCGCTGCAGCGCCGCATTCCACTCACCTTTACAGGGAGCCTCCATGTTCAGCAGCGATCATCCGGATTCGCAGTCATGCCCCAGCACCTAGGGAGAAAAAGGCAAGAACAAAAGGTGAGAGAGAGAAGGGAATAAGGAAAGCTAAATCTCCATGTTAAGACTTACCTGTTGATTAATTCCCTCTTCATTTCGGGTCCGCGCCGCATCCTGGCATTTCTGGACCCCGGCCCCTAAGGGGAAAAAAAAAGTCTTTGCGTTAATGAGCGAATGAAAAGACATTACCAAAAAACGCTCATTAAAGACTTACCTGATTTCTACAAGGATTTCACCTCTCATCTCGGGTCGGTGCCTGTTCCCCGGCATTCCGTACCCCGGCCCCTATGGGGAAAAAGACACTAGCATTAGTACATTAATGCATGGACACAAGGGGAACCTCTTATCAAAAAACTTACCTGGAAGCCAAGCAAGTTTGGTTCTCACCAATCCGAAAATCCAGTGAAGTAACTGGATACCAACGCGCCCCTGCATCAGAAGCAGGATGGAGAGCTCGTCCTTCCAGACCCTAAGGTGAGACGCTACGGGGAATCACAGAAGGGTTTCGAGGAGGGTGAGAGGGGAAAGTGGGAGGCCGATTGCATTACCCCGCAGACAGTTAATCCCCTATTTTCGCCTACAGAAGGATACTTTTGCGAGCCAGACAAGCCAGATTTGGGGGCCCGGTCCAGTCCATCTTCCGAACCCTGCGCATCACCTTAGAAGAGGTCACAGCAGCGCGAACCAGGCCAGCGCCTCTGTGGGAGTCAGGTGAGCGTTACAGAGGATCACTTCAAAGGGGACAGAAGGTGGACTAAAACTACCCATTGGTGTAGATGTGCCCTTTCCCATATTATGCTGTAGACAGATCATGCAACTTTGGACAAAACGCTCAGCTGTTTTCGAGATTTTATCGTTCACCTAGACATTTTTTAGCATTTTGCAAACTTTCCTTGCACAGATGTGGGTGGGCCCATGAGCCATTGCGACCATCATTGTAATGTACGCCTCTGGCAGCATCCACTTTCCCTCTAACTTATCCACCCAACACCCATCATCATCCAACCTCGCTAAACCCTCAGCCCATTGCTTAGTTTCTTCTAGAGTGGCATCGGCTTGGATATTCTTTACAGATTCAATACCTTCATCTATGGTACAAACATTTGTGACTTCCCTTGTAGTGTACATATCTGTATAGAGATCGCTAGCAGTTTGTTTGGCTATCTGGTCAGCAAAAGCATTCCCTTTTCCTACATCATTTATGATTTTCTGATGCGCTGCGCATTTCATGATTGCTAACTGAGTGGGAAGTGCAAGCGCTGAAAGTAACCGCACTATCAAGGAGCCATATTGAATCTTCGTTGCATGTGAGGTCAAGAAACCTTGTTCTGCCCAAAGTCTACCGAAGTTGTGAACTACCCCAAAAGCATACTGACTATCAGTATATATGTTTACTCTAAGCCCTTCGGAAAGTTCACAAGCTCAAGTCAATGCAATAATCTCTGCGGCCTGTGCAGAGTTATGCGTGATTCTCTTGGTTTCCACGATCGGGCTCAGTGTGGTAATGGCATAAGCAGCCACGGATGTACCATCCGGAAGTTTGAAGCAAGAGCCATCGCAAAACAGCTCCCCTTGTGGGTCGTTCAAAGGCGTGTCTTTCAAGTCAATCCTGCCTTTAGTCTCTTGTTCTGTGGTATAAAGGCAGTCATGTGACACTTCGTCACTGCAAGCAGTACCTTGCGGGAAAGAAAGGTAATGGTTCAGCCGGATTCAATACACAACGCCTCTTTATTTTTATATGCGGTGCAAACAAGATCAATTCATATCTCATTAATTGTGCGGAGGTGAGGTGTTGTGTTTGTGTTCTATTTAATAGAACATCTACAGAGTGAGGTACCATCAAGGTTAAAGCATGGCCTAGGAACATACCCGTGCTCTGTTTTACAGACGCAGTAGCAGCAGCGATAGCTCTCAAACATCTTGGCAAAGCGCATGCAACAGGAACAAGGGAGGAAGAAAAGTAACTGCACGGCCTATTCTTCCCTCCATGTTCCTGCGTTAATACAGCCAAAGCACATCCATCACGTTTCATGCACATACAGCTCGAACGCCTTTTCATAATTTGGTTAGCCCAAAACTGGTGCTGAACACAGTGCAGTCTTGAGCAGATCAAACACTTTCTGGTGTTCCAAGTTCCATGGCAATGGCAAAGAAAGGCCCTTCTTTGTCAAAGCCAACATTGGTTTAAAAACTAGTGAGAAGTTTGAGATCCACTGCCTACAGTAAGAAGCCATTCCTATCAAGGCTCTGACTTCCTTCTGTGTATTTGGGACAGACATGCTAGAAATGATTTTAATCCCTTCAGGTGTCAATCTTCTTCCCTCCTTTGACAGGAGATAGCCTAAATAGGTGACCTCCTGTCGACAATATAGAAACTTTTTCAGTGAAGCTTTATGTCCATGCTTTGTTAGATGAATAAGTAACAACACAGTGCCCTCCTTACAGGCACTTTCTGAATCAGCAGCTAAAAGAAGATCATCTACGTATTGAAGCAATGCACAAGTGATAGGCAACTCGAGTTTGTCAAGCTGCTCTTTCAAAGCACTACTATAAATGCACAGACTTTCCGTGTATCCTTGTGGTGCACGAATGAATGTAAACGAGCGTCCCCATAAGGTGAACGCGAACAGGTATCTGCTATCCTTGTGTATAGGAATGCTTAAGAAAGCATTCTTAAGATCTACGAAACTAAAATGAGTAGCAGAAGCTGGGATGATAGTTAACATCATCGTTACATCAGGCACAATAGGAAATTGTGGAGCAACAACCTTATTGATAGTGCGTAAATCAATGATAAAACGAAAAGGAATTTCATTATCTCCTTTCTTATACATGGGCAAAATCGGACTATTGCACAAACTACCTGCAATTTCTTCAATTACCCCATGGTGTACAAAATCAGAAACTATACACTTCAAAGCTTGCTCACCATCAACCGAGATCTTATACTGAGGAATACGTGGCAACTTTACTCCAGGTTTCAAAATGATTTTAACAGGTTCAATTTGTAAAACACTGACATCATTGCCATCAATCGCCCATAAACACTCCGGAACATCACTAAATTCTGGCGGCAAAGGTCTAGTCAGGAACTGTGAGGCAGAAAGTTGCTGTGGTGAAATCGTAAAATGCACTCCATCCAAAGAACAATGAATTACCGCATTTAATTCCTTCAATGGATTCAACCCCAACAAATTCTCTCCACAGTTTGTTGTCAAAAGAAATGGACAGTGATCCATGAATGGACCCAGTGTAGTCGGTACCGGCGAAGAAACCGGACTAACCACTGGTGTACCAGAAAACCCTACAGAAACATTGGTTTGCCCTGACAGTCGAATGTTTGGAACCCGGGAATGGTCAATGGAACACTTCTGCGCTCCTGTATCTATCAAGAATAGATGTTTCCTATTTCCCACTATCATTTCAACGTAGGGACCTTACTGATTAACGGGAATAGGCATTGGTTGCAAACCCTGCTTCGGGCAATCCTAGCGAAACAATATATCGTCAAAGGGAAGGTCTCAGAGAGATATGCAGTAGAAGGATGATCAAAAATGTTTCTATTATCCACACTCAGTGACTGATTGTCTTGTGAAAAAGGCTGTAAATTCTGAGAAAACTGACTTCTACCAGGACCCCCTGCCCCAGGGCGGCCTCTTTATCGTCTACCCATAGTACCAAATGTGTTAGTCGACCTCTGCTGGAGGATCGGGCATTGTGCTCGGCAATGACCCTCTTGTCTGCAATATGCACATAGGCTCGCGTGTACAGGACCCAACTGTATAGTACCCTGTGGAACATACTGTCCCCTAAACTGTGTTCTACCCCCTCTAGGACCTCTAACAATCTGTTGCAACATAACCTTAGTTTTCAGGTCTCCCTTTCTCTTTTCGATCCTCTCTTTTTCATTATTGACTTGGTTTTCATAATACTGAGCCATATGCAATACTTCAGACAGAGACTTAGCTTGCCAAGCGCTCTCAGAAGTCATAATTTGTGACTGGATGTACGGTAACAATCCACACACAAGTTTGTATACAAATAGTCGTTTTCCAGATTCTGTGCTCAAATCTTGTCCACTGAAATCTGAAAACACTTGTTCAAACCGATTAAAGAATTCAGTAGCACCCTCAGACTTTCCTTGGACACAAGCAGTAAGTTTGTCCCAGACAATCCTTCTCTCAGGAATTAAGACTTTCAGTTTTGTCACTATTATATCAGGCAAAGTCAGTATTACCTGGGGCGGTCTCTCACCAGCTGGTCTGTCCCTATCTTGTCTAACCATATTATCCCATGTGTCCCTAACCCTGCAGCATCATCTACTGTCCTAATCTGTTTCCACAAATCAATGGGTGGGAGCACAGGAAATAATAAATCTATGTCGCTCCGAGTAAATACTGACGACTGCAATATAGATTCTATCTATTTATAGAACCCTGTTGGATTCTTTCTAATATCTGGGATGGATTGTCTAATAGTGTTCACTTCCTGTCTCGAGAAGGGGACATGAACAAACTGTGATACATAAGGTGCAGGAATGTAGTAAGCAGCAGTACCTGTGCGGCATTAGCTGGAACCTCAACCTTTGGGACAAATGTTGGAGGAACCTCTCTCATAGGCAACTGAGAGATAGGAAACTGCGAACGCTTACTGAGCAACAGAGCTAAATCGAGTGATAAAGCAGCTGAAGGAGTGTCGGACAAAAAAGCTCTCTTGTAGATATTCAATAATTCTGTGGAACAACAAATCTTTCTTTTCATACATTCACCCTGCAGGTATTCTACCATAACCTGTATCACTTTCCTCTGCATTTCTGGCATATACTGACTATATGTGTCATATACTTCTACGGGAGATATCGACATGTCTGAAATCCATCTAATTGCATCTTTTGTGCAAATTCATGTTTCCTCACTCATCGACTTACAAAGAGGAAGGAACCGTTTCTGTACAAAAATAGCGCTCAAACTATCACCATCAGTTTCTTCATTCCGTAACCTTTCTAACTCCCTTCTATCCTCAAAAACCATCTCAACGTGCTTATATACTTTCTCAGCAGTATCTCTTGAATATGCTAAAATATTAAAATCCCTCAACCCTTGTGGGAGATCTACATCATTCAGCCTGTTCCACATTACTGATAAATGAATTCCAGTCCTTCGATAAAAACATTTTGCTCAGGAAAACTTTCTAGATTAGAGAGTGTGGCAAAAACATCAGATTGTTCAACCTCCTCCATGCACTGTCTAGCCGATGCAGTCAAATCACGCTTTCTCTCTTTAGACACAGTACTGCGAGTTACAATCTTTGATTCTGCTCCCTTACAAACTACAAGCGGAACAGAACCACTTGGAAGATAAAGAGTAGAAGAATCCTGTACAATCGGTAAAAAAGGTAGTATCACTGGTGAAGAAGACAAATCTACCAGACACGTAAAATTAGGAAAAGGCGGAGGTACAGGTGGAGGAGCAGCGATAGGAGGAATAACAATAACCAGAGGAAGAGGAGCAATAGGAGGAACGATAGGAGGAGCAGGAATTACTATGGGAGGAAGAACGACAGCAGGAAGAGGTAAAGCAACAGGAATAGGAACATACGGAGGTGGCGCAGTGGCACCAGGCCTTCGTTTATTTTGAAGCTTGTCAATTATTTCATCAGACATATGAAAATCTTTAGACGGATATATTTTCTGAATGCCAAGTTGGAAAGCCCTATCCATATTTCTAACTGACTCTGATTGTTTGTTTTGATCATACAATAACGCTTTCCCTGCGTTGGACATATGTCAGCTCTCATGTTTCTACTTTTAAGTTGCTGCATAGCTTCTTTCTTCCAGTTTTGTAATACATTGAATGCTGCAGGTCTCACTTTTTTCTTCAACAATATAGACTCTAAATATTCTATACGAGGAATCTCAAAGCTACCATTGATTGGCCACTGAAGTTCGGAAGCATGTCTAGTTTGTCTGTGCCAAATATCATTAAACAATATACTACCAATGCCGTGCTTACAGTGCATAGTACATGCCGGAGACCCCTCCTGTGGCGCCGGGCGGCCAAATTTCAAAGATTGTCTGTCTCAAGGAATAATGCCCTGAAACAGTCAGACAATTTCTCAGGCATACCAGATTCCTAGTGTTACCTGGGCAATAATTGTGCTCGCGAGAACAATACGACAAATCAAATTATCAGGATAGTGAAGAATCAGGTCAGGACCCACCTGATCAAAGAACTAAAGGAGGTCCGATCGGATTACAAAGGACAACAAAGGACCCTCGTGGTTGGTGATTCTGGCAAAACTGCCCGCCTCGATATATGGACCCTCGTCAAGATGCTGTCTCGGCCGTGGGCTCAGCGTCCAGGGATCGGGTCGTGCAGTACTGTTGAGGTATCACGTCTCATCCAAGAAGGGGCCCCCTTTCTCACTGTCCGATCCCGGTCCGATAGCCACGTCAACAATTCAACGGGATGGCATCAATACACCAAACACGGGCTATAAAGATTCACAGATCTTTAATACTGCGCAGTTACAAAGAAACACAGATCTGATACAGATAGCTATCTGGCTCTCGACACGCCGCAATGAGTACCAGCCCGTCAGAGTGGGGAGGGAGAGATACTGGACATCTAAACATTTGCATTATTTATACATATCCTGCAATATTGTCCATCCCCTCTACAGGTTAATAATCTGCGGTCTACAGTTCACATATAGCTCATACAATAATATGCACATGGATTACATAGGTTTGTGTTTCCAACAAGTTACAATGGCGAAGTGTATTCCTGAATTTAGCAGTGAGCCTTAGTACATATCCCTTCACAATGTAGTTCTGCCAGTGTCCACGCTCGACATTTACATAACATTGTCCTCGATGTGTATTCGTGGATGAAGCTTATTAGTGCAGACAATCCTGGGACAAGTCAAACTTGGTGCAAGGTCGCATTACCTAGCCTAGAGAGTCGGCCCTCGGACAGTCTAACCATTAGCGAGGGTTCAAAGTTCGGGAAGGATCGGAGAGATCTGAACATCCAGAGTGTGCCCTGAAGAGTGAGTCAGGCCAGAGGGGAGAATAGAGAGTGAGGGAGAGTCGCAAAGGTCACGAAAGAGTCCAGTGGAAGGACAGGAAACATCCAGGTGGATGTTGAAGTCTCCAAAACGGAGGAGTTGAGTGGTTGAGACCAGGAGGGAAGAGGAGAGGTCTGCCCACTCAGAGAGGAAGGAGGAGATTGGACCAGGTGTCTGATAGATGGTAGCCACAGTAAGGGAGTGGCCAGAAGAGAAAGGGAGCCTGCAGATGTGGCATTCGAAAGAGGAGTATGCCTGCATAGGAATGACAGAGGCAGGAATCCACTGAGGGAAGATCAGGGCTACACCCCCTCTGGAATGGTTGGATCTGGGTGTGGGGAGGATCTTTTAGCCATCAGGGAGGAGAGTGTCAAAGCTTGTGACAGAGCTGGCTGTAAACCATGTCTCGGTGAGACCGAGGACATCAAGGTCAAGTTCCTCCAGGAGGCGGCAGATGTCAGAGGAGTGTTTGACAGCTGAGCGAGAGTATAGAGTGGCAATATGGAGAAGGTTTCCATCCTTGAAAGACTTCCGAGGAAGAGTACAGATCAGAGGTACGCCCTGTGGAGGTGTCAGAGCAGCCCAAGGGGGGGCAGAAGAGGAAGGAGGAGAGGGCAAGGTAGCCAAGGAGGAGACAGCAAGGTAAGGCAAGGAAGCCGAGAGAGGACAGCAGGAGAAGAAAGGAAATTGACGAGGCGTGGAAAGCGTCTATCATAGAGGAGAAGATTGGCTTGAGGGCCTTGGACCAAGACTGTACCATTTAAGTAAACATTAATGATGACCTTTGAGGAGTAGAAGGGGTCCAAGAGGGCCCCCCATCGGGTGCCACCATTAATGGGAGAGGAAGAGAAGGGAGAGAGCACAGAGACCATATGTAGACTTCATTTGTCTCTTAAGGGAATGACAAAGAGGATATCGGTGAAAGTTTGCCTTGAGGAGGCACTGGTATAGGTGTCAGCGATAGGGAGGCCTGGGTTGGAGACCAGGATGTCCTTTCTAAACTTCTTCCTACCAGATTTAGTGAGGAGAGCAGGATAGTCGATAGAGAGGCAGTTAGAAATGATAGGAGAGACAGAGAGCACCATAGAGTAGGTAGGGAGAGGAGAGAAGAGAAGAGGAGGAGAGTGGGTAGGGGTAGGGGAGAGCACTAGGGAAGGACACAGGGCAGGGTGCAAGTGCACGAGACAGAGATGAGACAAGTTGACAATTGGACAAGAAAACAAGAACTTATTTGCTTGTAGAAAGGTTCACTATATGAGTGTTTTTGCTAGGAGGCAAGCCACAGAACGGTACTACTTTCACAATGCAATTATGAGTACAGCAGAAAACGCACCCAGGTTTGAAAGTCTTGAAAAGTGGGGAAAAGGCCTAGGTTTCACAATGGAATTTTAAATACTTTCACAATGCAATTTTAAAAACAAAATACAACTAAGTTTGAGAGTCAGCTATATGGTCAGGTTTGTAGGGTAGAGTGAGGTTCTAAACCTAACCCGAGCCACTCCTACCTTCCTTAGTCGTTGCTGGTAGAAGGCTGGCAACCGGCTTCCCTTGCTGACACCTGCAGACACTAGCTGGAGCTGCCTCATTAGGAGCTGCCCTTTGCCTAGGGGCCCTTAGCTGCAGGGGTTTCAGGGCAGAGGGCTGCCCTGGGAGGGTCAGTGATGACCAGTAGATACAAAAATCACGGTTGGAGGGTGGGCTGGGTGGTGGGAGGGAGCAGGGACCAGGGAATACAAGGAAGGGGAGGTGGAAACAATGGTGCTCGGAGCTCTCACAACAGCCAAAGTCAAATAAGCAAATAAGCCCCAAGGAGGGTCTCTAGTCTGTTAGCCTCAACTGATGAACAAGCCAAATGGCGTGAGGGAGGCTGAACGGGCCGTTAGGCTCAAGGCAGGAAGAACACACACCAATCATGGTAGGAGGGCGGCCTGGGGGGCGGGAGGGAGCATGGACCAGGGAATACAAGGAAGGGGAGGTGGAAACAATGGTGCTCAGAGCGCTCACAACAGCCAAAGTAAAATAAGAAAATAAGCCCCAAGGAGGGTTTCTAGTCTGTAGGCCTCACCTGATGAACAAGCCAAAAAGAAAGAACAACCCAGTACCCGCACCCCAGATTTGACCCTGTTTCAGTTGAACAAGTTGTCCTGCATCCACTGTCATTCTGGCCCACCACAGGAATCTGTCTATCAGATAGGAATCATCAGATTCACTGTGTAGACCCAATGTGTATTCAACAGACAGCAACCCAGGATCAACTGAGCCAGGAGGAAACTATAGATATTAAAAGGAACTGGGATAAGTGCTGATCCATTTGATAATCATGACATTACAGAACATGAGATATTAAATGATATGATGCACTATATGACATGCAACATAATAGTCAATGACATGAAGTATCCTGACATGAAATAGCATTGCATAGCTTAGCATGACATCTCTCATAACATGATAACACTTGATATAGCATGACATGACATCATAAAATAACATAGCATGTTCCAAAGACATCTAACATGCAGTTCTATCTGCTGGGGCACAAAGTTCTGGTCTGGTCCAACACATTAATTATTTTTCTTTTTCTTGCTTATAAGATGTTTTCCCAATATTTCTAGGCTACATGACGTACTACTTCGAAAATATATATAGTAGTTCTGTATTTCATCAAAAAACGGTGTAGTGATGATATCCTTTATAAGAACTCAATTTAGATAAATAATCAATTAACTTTCCAATCTAGTGAAACGCGTTCGCATTTGAAGAGGAATCAAGGCCAGTGTTCCAAGAATCAACACAATTGAATGCTAATTGGAATCATGATACGTGTATGTTTTTCCCACCCTGAGCCTTAACGTGATTCCACTTACACTAACTATATTTCAAGTTTAAAGGAAAAGTCAAAACTTAAAACATTACATACTTTAATGATCATTTGGTCAAGACAATATATTTGTCGGATGCAATGTACAAAATGTCAAATAAATGTGCCTTAATCTTCAAACATTGTATCATGCTGTGTCTCTTGTCCATGTTGAAAAGAATATGGACAAAGGACTATAACTACCCATACACGTGTAAATAATAATAATAATAATAAGTTGGCATTTGTATAGCGCTACGAACCCTCAGGTATCTGAGCGCTGCTTATTATTACCCACGGTGTGTGGTGCTCATTTATCGGAAGGATGAAAGGCTGAGTTTGGCCCCGCCGGGATTCGAGGCTCTACTTGGTGTGCCACTTGACCGGCAGTATCTAATGTGTATCTATGTTACTGAAGGAGTGCACATGGAAATACATATCCAGAACTGCATGTGTGCGTGACTTCATAAATACTGACAGGAGACTGTAAACCTGCTGGTTACATGGCCTCAATAAGATCAGAGAATCAAAAGTCTAACATGTTACTCTTCAAAAGAACCTCTACTGTGAAAACCTGTGTGTAAGAAAATACAGAAATGTAGACGGGAATAACTTAAAGTATGAATCAGTGAACAGGAAGCATGATACACTAAGCAGTGCCGTTGAGACCTGAGAAGCTAGCTCAGGTGCAACGCGTTTGTCTTGGGAGCAAGACAATGCAAAGCAACGCACGGGTTCGAGTCTTGGGCCCACGCTTAGAGGCTGGTCTCAGGTATTAAATGGTAACTCAGTCCCCTCACTGACTGCAAGCGTCATTAACACAACGGAAATCTTCGTGACAGTTCAGGGACGAGTCACTAGAATGTTAGCAAAAATATCCCCAGCAATTGTTTTTTTGAGTGTTAACACTATTCATCAAGAATGGATAGAAATGTGGCTTGTTCCCATGTATCTTCTTAGTGTTTGTGATATTTGCACTGTACTGGTGCCATGTAACATTATTTCTTTTGGATGTTGTCGTAATATTTATCTTCAAAACAATGATGTAGTCCATTGTATGCTCTGCCTATCATGTTCTGACACGTCTCTCCACCTCTCTTGGTGCCAGCGCTGTGGTACCTTCGGGTTAGGTTGCTACATGAATGCATTAAATAAATAAAATAAAATGTTATCCAATTCTATGCCTAGATGACACTTTATTGTACCCAGATGGTGGTGTTATTTTGAAGGTTACACTGGCTTACCTAAGCACAATATAAAAGCACATTTAAAGCACCCCTGCAAAGGGTGGTGCACAATTGTTAACCCTTTGAGCTATTTTTCTTGTGTTTCTGTAGCCTGTCTGGGATGAGCTGGGTCGGGCAATTCAGTCCACTCCAGCCAATCTTCAAGTTAATAGCAGACCCTGCCTTGGGGCAACAACATCTTTACTGTTATGCCCCCCACTGTTACCACCTCTACCACCACTGCCTCATTAAGGCCCTAGGGCCTAAATCATCATGGGGAGCATTGGCCTCTCTCATTTATGGCACCGGCAACATGAGGTAATATTAACTTGCAGGCTGCCACAAAAGTGACTGTGGCAAGAAAACAGTGAAGTCTGTTTAGTTTGGGCTATTAGGAGGCCACCTATAAGCCAGAACTATTACATTAGGGTACAGATAGGGAGAACATGGGATATTAGGTGGGACACACATAGCTTCTAGGTGTTGTTTGGTTATTTGCCCACCCATTCACTGCCCATGGCCATGCTAATCCCCATGGCCAATCCTGCCCAGTTCCTGCCCCTCCCCGCCCAAAACACTGTCTCATGGGAACTCTTTGAGCATGCTTTAATCAAGTCTTACCATCAAACTTTGCTCTTGAAGTGTCTGCCAGTGTTTTTTCAAGGCAGCCTTCTGAAATAATGACTGAAATGGAGCTGTAAACGTGCAACTAGTGTGATAGAAATGTCTTAACCAGATTTGCCTTCAGCCACTCGATTTATAAGCACTCTGCGTGCCCTTCACTGCAGTCCTGTTAAAACAAGCATTGACAAAGTCAACAGTGTTGGCTTGAGTATAAGTATTAGGCATTTGACAGGCACTGCTATTAGATGCCCAAGTGCAAGCAGGGCCTGGCAGGTGCTTTTCCCATGCCTACACAAAAGTGTAAACTGTTGGCATTGCCAATGCTTGTTCTTTAAAAGCCCATTTGAAGAGTAAAGAATTGTAGGTGAGCTGGTGGACACATTCTCCCTGGTCTCTGCCCCCTGAGCACCATCCCATTGGAATGACAGACAAAGAGACACAATTGGGAGCCCGTGCATGAATCCCTGCAATATTCCTGTACCACGTTGAGTATATGAGAGACGATATGCACTCAGGCAACCATTTTGATTGTACCCACAAGCTGACATAGTTGAGGCATGCAACCAAGAAGGATTCTCCTTGCAGAGCTGTCGAAATGCAGCCATGAACAGAATGGATGTACGTTAAAACAAAGTCTGATGACAGCGAAAGAATGACATAAAAAAGATATAAGAACCTATGCTGAAACGATATGAAAATACTTAAGGATGACGATGTAACTGGAGCACTAAGAGAAACATGTACCATATGATACAGTAATCATGAACACAAAGAAGAATGAAGGGACTTACTGGTCAATGACTGTAAATACTCCATAACACAAGGTAGAAAGGGCATACAGAAGCTTGCTTATAGAGATATATATTCAACATTTAGGATGACCATTCGAAGAAAATGGACGACGGTTTATGTCAATCAACCCAGCTACATCAAAATACGAGCCCAGGATCAGGAAGTGAAAAGACGAAGAAGAGTCTGTTTTTCCCTTGCATATAAAGGAGTACATTGGCCTGTGACCAAGGATGCTATTTCAAGAGATGAAGGCAAAGTATGAAGGGAGTCCAATGAGCAGATCATGTGCGTAGGACATATTTCTCAAGATTAGGAGGAACAATTAAAAGCATATAAAGTTTATATGGGATAGAGTGAGCAAGTCTCTAATGGCCAAGAAGAGCAACTGCACCCAGTATAATTGAATCAAATAGTGTTAGATACACTGTTGAAATGGAAATATGTGTGGTCTCAACACATGACGAAGAGCTCGCAAACAAGGGCTATTCATTAGGCTTGAAACTAAGATAATGGTGTGCTACACTCCCTTGAATATTCCAGGACAGTGCAAACTGGTAAGGACGATCTTCAAACAGAGGACATTGACATGAGGCCTACGGATGAGAGAGGATAGACTAATTGGGAAAACAAGGGGAGAGCTGACGTATCTCAAAGCACCTGCGTTTTGTTTCTATGTATGTGCTGCTAGCGACCTGAATGTCCAAGGCTGGAATTGGGTTGCCAAGCAATCAGAAAAGCCTGCCATGCACCTTTACATACAATTTTGCAAATTACTATTCTGCTGCCATATTCTCTGCTATAATCGGTATACTACGTATACAGAAGTAGCTCCAAGCGTGTCCTAAAGACAAGGGGCCACCAATGAGAGATTAACACTCATGCATTCTATACGTAGACATGTTCTCCAAATCCAATTCTACCCCTCGATAGATTTTTGTAATATGCCACGTAGGATGATGTCATAGATGATGAATTTAGCATTTTATAAACTAAGTGTAATCAAGAAAACGTGTGATCCTGAATACATTGATTTGATGAATGACGATTAATACTGCTTTCCTTCCTTGAGATAAAACCAGTATTTTACTATCTTCTTTAAGTCTGTCCGGTTATTTGGTCTGAGACATGTTATTGGTAATTCTATCTAGCACAAGGATGCTTGAAGGTGCTAGAGCACAGAATGTTAGGCACTAACTTCCACCTATTAAGAGGAGGCTGGCATATGGAGGACAGCAGGGCCAGGAACAAAATCGGAAAAAAGGAGTGAATTTACTGAGAAGGTCAGCTTGTAGGCTTCAGAAGCGCAAATGATCTGAGAACCCGAGGTGGAAGCCGGATTCATGCCTAATACCAAATTTGTCTCTTTCAGCAGAACAAGTGAGAAAACCCTGGAAAGTGGAAAACGATTCAAGGCCTGCTGCGGACAGAACATGGATTCAAACAAGCAGGGAGAGATAAACGGAATATCAGGAGAGGAGATGAAACCCACCTGTTCCACGTAGAAATGGAGGAGCCGGCCCATATTAATGCGACTAGCAGGACTAAGGAGAAGGATTGAGTCAATTCCTGAAAAGCCAAGGCGAGGGTAATGAAAGAATTTGTCAGTTTCAAGGACGTAAATCTACTTGATGGCCGTGCGGAGCCCAAAGTATCATGACGAAAGAGATAACAGTACAATGGTGGGAGCAGCGTGCGCAGAACTTTGAATGCTGGAAATTTGAGCCCTGAAGAGCCAAAAAGAGCGAGAGAAAGAGAGAGGGCTCTAGAACCCATCTCAGATAATCTTCTGTGTCAAGGAAAGAAATGTGCTTAATGGAGTCTGAAGCACAAAGCACTTGACCAGAGAGAAGCCATAACAGCATTACAGCATTGGAAAGCTGTATCCTCAGAACGGTGCATGATGGGAGTGTAAATAATGAATAGTTGAAAGAAAAACTTTCGGTGTCAAGAAAACAAAACTGACTCAGTGGGAAATGTTCAACCAGAAACACCTTAAGCAAGTAGTCCAGTAGAGCTTTTGGTAAACTGCGTTTGCAGAACACTGCATGCTGGAGAACTGAGTCTTGAAATCAACCACTGAACTGTTATGTGCCGAAAACATTGCATGTTGGGAAAGGAAGTCGCAAAAGCCATAGTTCATGGAGCTCGCATTTGGCCAGATTCAGCCTACTGCGAAAGTGACTCTCAAAAGCCTACACTGGTCTGAATTACTATTATTTGTTGCATAATATTTAATACTGGTATAGTATCTTTAAAAGCCTACTTGTCTAACAATGCTGCATATTGGGAACGAGAACCTCAAAGGCCAGAAATGCCTTGCGTCTAACCATTTTGGGAAACGGCAAAGATAGTCCAAAACCCTGACTTTTTCTTCATCTAGCAGTGTTGCAGGTTGGGAAGAAAGCTTTGCAACAAAGTGAATTGCCACATTGGTGAAACATTGCATTTCAGAATATTGTAGTCCTACGCTATGCTGCGTACCACAGACCACCTAACGACCATACCTAAGACAGATGCAGACCCCCCTCCAAGTTGAAAGTCTAATCTGACAGCCACCGTACAGTGTTGTAAGAGAGTTGCATTCAACCTTAAATGTGACCAGTCCAGCTTTAATATCGTAGAGTATGGCACAGCAATTATGGGTTAAGTGAACATAACCAGCCATGATGCGGGGCCTAACGGAACATGGCATGATGTGCAAAGGCTGGCTAGTTTAAGCAAGCAGTGCGGTGCTAAGTGGGCATACTGTACTGAAATTCTGCCGCGATATGCCATCTGGTAAACATGGAAACTGGCAGTGATCTGATAAGTGAGCATGAGGTCAGTTGATAACTGGGCTTACAATATACTGGTTAAGATGTGTTAAATGGGTTTGCTACAAGGTGGCAAAAATAGGCTAACTGGAGATAATGTAATGTAATAATGATGTGGTAGCTAGCTTCGAATAAATACGAATAAAAAAACTGAGAAAATATGATTTATTATTCAAAATATGTGGTGCCTTATTCATAATGAAATTGGCGCTTTGATCATTGTGTTATTCCATACGTTTTAAATGTTAGATGTTGCCAGAGGCGTAGCCAGGAATATCGAACAAGTGGGGGCTGAAGGTAATGTAGTTGAGCCCACTGCAGTAACCTTACCATCTGTAAAAGCCCACACAGCAGCATTGCTGAGTGGGCATAAACAGAATTTGGGTGAGTCTTGCCCACTCAGACCCTACTCTATCTACGCCTCTGGATGTTGCATTCCTATGCATTGGTGTTGCCATTTTCTGGAGTGCCCGAGTTGCTGTTGTTTTACCGCGTTATTCTATGAGTTAACATTATATTTTGTTATTCCACGAGTTCTTAATGTTGTGGTGTCTATTCCATGAGTCTGTGGTGTTTTTCTGGCTTTTTGTGTGTTGTTCCTCATTCGCACGTGACCTTCACGTTTTTCTTTGTGCTGGGTATTGCTTGAGTCTTTCTTCTGTCGCCAGGGTCTGGAACGTTCTTCACTGTGAATGGCACAGAATCTGAACAGGAGGCTGGTAACAGCTATGTTGGCAGTCGGAGCCTGCGTTTAATTACATTTTATGCTGAGATAAACTAAACAGAGGACTGTCACTGTTGTGTTTTATTGCTGCTTCTGTTAGACCTGTGACAAAGTGCAACATCTCAGCGTGTTCCCTGCTCAGCCTGGCTGCGCTCCCAGTGGAATGAAAGCGGAATGGAAACCGTGAACACTTAACCCCTGGCATGGAGCAGCAAGGGGGCGGGCCCAGCGGAGCGCAAGCCGAGCCGCAGGCTTTGCCTGCCCGGATATTGATGCCTACGAGTGCGGGCCGTAGTGAGGACAACCCAATCTTGATCAGTCTCACCGCCACCCAAATGCAAGCCAGAAAAGAAATGACGCCCCACACCCCTCTTCAAAGCGCGCCTTCTACACATCCCGCAGCCAATTCTCTTGGCGCAAATATGTTTCTACACTGGCAAAAACTATTACAAAATAGTAAATGAAAATCTGTTCGTGTTTCTAATTCTAATACAAGCGTCCACAATGTGGTGGGTTCACAGCACAGCATGTCCATAAAGGGCCTGATTCACAGAATGTTTTCCTATGGGATTGCATCATTATAAAACGCATCTGTGAATGTGGTGGGTGCGAACTGTGGGAGTACCAGCCATGACAGCCACCAGGAAAAGTTGGCATACTATTCAATGTGATAGTGGTAAACATAAATTGATTGCACGTTGCTATCAATTGACTTTTCATCTAAATTAATGGAGTGCCATGTAGAGTCAATGTGGAGTTTTATAAGAAGCAGATTACTGCAAAGATGTTTTAATTACTTCTGGGTGAATAGTTAATTTGTGGGCAACCCTTAGCTCTGCAGTTGTTTAGTACTCCAAAGCTGCCCTCTTCTATGGGGTTAGAGCACCAGTGCATTCTTGCAGAGTCCAGCCTTCTGGCTCTACTGTGTCCCAGAATATGTATCCAGTGCACACTTTGGGTCGTTGTAGTAACTGCTCCTTATTTAGTTACTTCCGGGTGAATGGTCTCATTTTTGGGCAACCATTAGCTCTACAGTTGTTTAGTACTCCTCAGCTACCCACTTCTTTGGGGTTAGAACACCAGTGCATTCTTCTGGAGGACAACCTTCTGGCTCTACTGTGACCCAGAATATGTATCCAGTGCACACTTTGGGTCGTTGTAGTAACTGCTCCTTATTTAGTTACTTCTGGGTGAATGGTCTCATTTTTGGGCAACCTCTACAGTTGTTTAGTACTCCTCAGCTACCCACTTCTTTGGGGTTAGTGCACCAGTGCATTCTTCTGGAGGACAACCTTCTGGCTCTACTGTGACCCAGAATATGTATCCAGTGCAGACTTCGGGTTGTTGTTGTAGCTACTGCTTATTTAATTACTTCCGGGTGAATGGTCTCATTTTTGGGCAACCATTAGCTCTACAGTTGTTTAGTACTCCTCAGTTACCCGCTTCTTTTGGGGTTAGTGCACCAGTGCATTCTTCTGGAGGACAACCTTCTGACTCTACTGTGACCCAGAATATGTATCCAGTGCACACTTTGGGTTGTTGTTGTAGCTACTGCTTATTTAATTACATCCGGGTGAATGGTCTCATTTTTGGGCAACCATTAGCTCTGCACTTGTTTAGCACTCCTCAGCTACCCACTTTTTTGGGGTCAGTGCACCAATGCATTCCTCTGGAGGCCAGCCTTCTGAGCACTATTGTAACCCGGCATGTGTATCCATTGCACCATTTGGGTTGTTGTTGTAGCTGCTGCTTATTTAATAACTTCTGGGTGAATGGTCTCTGGGTGAATGGTCTCATTTTTGGGCAACCATTAGCTCTGGAGTTGTTTAATGCTTCTCAGCCGCCCTCTTCTTTCGGGCTAGAGCACCTGTGCATTCTTCCAGAAGCCAGCCTTCTGGCTGTACTGTGACCCAGAATATGTATCCAGTGCACACTTTGGGTCGTTGTAGTAACTGCTCCTTATTAAGTTACTTCCGGGTGAATGGTCTCATTTTTGGGCAACCATTAACTCTACAGTTGTTTAGTACTCCTCAGCTACCCGCTTCTTGGGGTTAGTGTTCCAGTGCATTCTTCTGGAGGATAACCTTCTGGCTCTACTGTGACCCAGAATATGTATCCAGTGCACACTTTGGGTTGTTGTAGCTACTGCTTATTTAATTACTTCCGGGTGAATGGTCTCATTTTTGGGAAACCATTAGCTCTGCACTTGTTTAGTACTTCTCAGCTACCCGCTTCTTTGGGGTTAGTGCACCAGTGCATTCTTCTGGAGGACAATCTTCTGGCTCTACTGTGACCCAGAATATGTATCCAGTGCACACTTTGGGTTGTTGTTGTAGCTACTGCTTATTTAATTACGTCCGGGTGAATGGTCTCATTTTTGGGCAACCATTAGCTCTGCACTTGTTTAGTACTCCTCAGCTACCTGCTTCTTTGGGGTCAGTGCACCAATGCATTCTTCTGGAGGCCAGCCTTCTGAGCACTATTGTAACCCGGCATGTGTATCCATTGCACCATTTGGGTTGTTGTTGTAGCTGCTGCTTATTTAATTACCTCTGGGTGAATGGTCTCATTTTTGGGCAACCATTAGCTCTGGAGTTGTTTTATGCTCCTCAGCCGCCCTCTTCTTTCGGGTTAGAGCACCAGTGCATTCTTCCAGAAACCAGCCTTCTGGGTTCTTCTGTGACCCGGCATATGTATTCCGTCAATCCTTTGGTTTGTTGCAGTAGCTAGCTGCTCCTTATTTAATTACTTTTGGTTGAATAGTGTCATATTTGGGTAACCCTTAGCCCTGAGGTTGTTTAGTACTCCTCAGCTACCTTCTTCTTTGGGGTTAGAGCACCACTGCAATCTTCCAGAGGCCATCCTTCTGAGCTTTTCTGTGACGCAGCATATGTATCCTTCAGGGTGCTGCAGTAGCTGCTCCTTATTGCATTAGTATTTCCCTAAAAGGCTGTAGCTGCAACATTCTGTGCATCAGTTAAATGTTTGGGAGCAGAAGTCATACAATCCCAAGACCTCCCATATTTTTTTGGAGTCAAAATAATTCAATGCTAAAAATGTTGTCCGTAAAGGACGTCCATGATGAAACAAGAATCATTACTATGTGAGTAAGAAGACGTAGCAAACTCATTTGCAAATTTCACAACCTTGCCCCTGTCTTCAAAACCCAGAGTGCCCCCTTTTGCTATAAAACCTGCATTCTCTGTGTTTTTTTGTGATTGGATCGCTGCTGGGTTAGTAGTAGTAGTGTGTGGCTGAGCAGGCACTGTGAAAGTCAGGGGGCCTCATTATAAGTTTGGCGGTAGTCTTGCTGGTAAAACGGGAAGGCTGCTGTCAAACTTCTGAAAAATTCTGACATCCGCGAATGGGCACTTACCGGGTCATTACGGCCCTGCCGGACCCAGTAATTGCACATTCACGGGCGTTATAATGGAATGCTCCCCATCCCCATTTGAGTCCCATAGAGCTCAATGGGAATGAGGAGGTCGGATGCACCGCCACCATTCAGAATGGTGCCGGTGCATCCAGCATGCTCTGCTCGCGGGTGCCGGTACGGCCGGCAGGTCAGACCTGGCGGCCATGATGGCACCTGCGAGCAGAACTCTTAGTTTGTCGGTCCGATAAATACGGTACCGGCAAGCTTACCGGTACTGCAGTTACCGGACTGGCAACTTATATTGAGGCCCAGAGTGTCTATTGACACAGACGGGATGCCGACAGGATATGAAAGACATCAGTGGAGTGGGCCATTTTACTGTTGTGAGATGACATTCTCTGAAGAAGAGTTATTTTAACTCAAAACGTATCAGACAGCACAAAAGATCTTGCTGTTCATCATTAAGAATCAAGTTGTTTCGTAAGCTCTGTTGTCTATTCACAAAACAATATGTTAAAAAAAATGTTGACTATCATTCCAAAAATGCTAAATGAAGTTGGAATTTGTTTTGAAGTTGATGAAAATGCCCCATTAAATGTTTATTTTCTTTAAAGAAAATGTGAAGACTACAGATGTACTGTTCTCAATTGACAAGAGGTTAATTTGGGCATTGTACAACAATTGCCAACAATTGTCCGTATCGAGTGTTCGGTGTGGCCCCCAGACACAGATTTTGTTTGATCCTTACTTTTGTTGGTTCTCATATTTGTTGGCAACCGCTACCCAGTTGTTAGATTGAATCTATAATCAGTAGGAAGATTTTCTTAAATAGGTGAGCAGGGACACCCCCTATTGTGAGCGGACACTTTAGTCACTACTCATCCCATACTCCTGCCGCACAGTAGGCATTTCGTCACAGCTACCCCAATGAGAGGCATTGCGGCGCAACTGAGTGTTCACCATTAAGGACTGAATGAATGTATAGAGTTTCTATCATATTTCTAGATTTTCTTTATGTAATATACCAGTATTGGTATCATTCATCATTCCTGGTTAAAACACACATGGCAGTGACCAATGTGTAATGGCTGGCATTTGACCATTTAACTATGTATTGCCTCTACAATTCTGCACTGATTTTTGCTGCAGCAGTTTTGCGTATGAAAGCTAATTGTAATCATGATAGTATGAGCTGCTGCCAAGAGAGAAATTGTTTTTACATTCTTTTGATTCTGATAAAGTAGGAGAAAAGTCATTTTTTGGGTCAATATTAAGATTTTTAATTATTTGCGGTGTGACTGATTAAATACAGTATGCAATGAACAAGGGTCTAAAGTTGAAAGTAAAACTTTATTTTTCACAGTTTTTTCGAACTGTGTCAGGTGGTCTGGGATTAGAGTGTGCAGGGTTGAAATGTGATCTCATTCCTTCTCAGATATTAGGGACATTGTGGCATTCAGAGGGGTGGATACACTGTGCTATCTCATCCAGCGCATGATGTGCTTGCAATGCGGAGCGAGGCAAGCATGCACATACGCAGAGGAAAAGCATAAAGAACGAGGGCAAGGATGGGAAACCATTGATTGATGGACATCTTCAGGGACAGCTCCTGATTGCTCAGTCTTCCGCTCTCTTTGAGTAATACGTAATATCATTAATACATTGAGTGCACTAATAGCAGGCCCTGGAGGGTTTCCTACAGGTGGTCTCGGCACACACAGCATTGGAGACAAGGGGCAAAAGCACCTGGACAATCCTGCACAACCATTGTGATGCAGGATGTGACTCCCCAACCAGCGTTCTTTCCCATGCCATGGGAACCAGTAGTGTCATGGAGTCAATAGTTACTGCTCTTCAAGTCTTAGGTTGAGGGTATAGGCGGCCGGGGGTACGTTTATAGGACTTCTCGTGGTCTCCCTTCACCGGTAAAGCAGATGATACTCTCTACCTAAAAGTGGTGAGGTGGATGGATAGACATTTTGTGAACAAGAAGGACGTGGTTCTGCACACAATTAAATTCTACATGAGGGTGCGGGGCAGTTGCAACTTGTTGATGATTATGTGATTACACTAAGGGAGCTAGCTTCATTCTGCACTTTCAAATAACAGGCTCATCCTTTGATTGGAGACGTGCTACTGGTACAAATGAACTGCCACAAAATGAAGGAAAAGCAGTGGTGGCTGGTGATTTTTTTCTTTTCACAGAGAAATATTTCCCACCACAAATATGCCAGAGCGACCAAGCAGAGCGAGGTAGCTGGAACCAACTCAGGGTGGTTTGGGGGGGTACCTTCCCTGAATGTACGTTTTTAATAATGGGTTAAATGGGTGCATTATACAACCCACTTTCTGTGAAAAATTGGGTAAAAAGCCAGACAGTTTGCAGTTGGTTTTGTAAGGTAACTTCAATGCAAAAATGCAACAGATGCAAATCCCTAACAGTGCACAGGAGCAATTCCCAGTGTATTTTCACGATGCCTTTGCCCACAATATATGCCAGCATACAAAGAGGTTCCTGATGGCTGTGCCCATACATTTCCATGCTGGCTGGACCAATATATGCCAGAATTCCTATAATAGAACATGTTCATGTTTGGGTTGCGCATAATGCTAGCATTGTTACTATAAGAAAATATGTTCACATTGGCTCTGTCAAAATATGGCAGTATTCCAGGTAAGAATATTCTCCTGTTGACTTTGCCTTTAAAAATGCCATGCCACAATAAGAGAACATGTCCAAACTGGTTGCACAATGTAGGCCAGTCTAGGCACGTGATAACACTTATGTTTGCTTTTCCCTTGAAGATAAGTAAAACATGCTGTGCCACAGTAATAAATAGATAGACTAGCTTCACCAAAATTCTAGTCTAGCCACATAATAATGCTTATCATGTTAACCTTATAACTGCCAATAAAGAATGCCATAGTAACACTTTGATTGGCTGCACCAAAGTACCAGTCTAGCCACGTAATAACATGTATCATACTGGCTTTATCATAGATGCCCAAAAATGTCATGCCACAGCAAGAATGTCTTGAATGGCTGCCAACAATGGCACTCTAGCTACGTAATTACAGACCATTCTATCTTTTATCAACAACATTGTTTACAGGGCATCATCATAGATACCAAGTATAAAATGATGTTGTTGCTGTGTCCCTACTCTCACTCCAAACTCGCAAAATCAGCTCCCGGCCCATCACAAACACCTGTGCACATACATTCATAGAACATAACCTCACTCATTCACATACAGCATTCATTCACTCATTAAATGCTCACCCATACATTATACACTTCCTCCTTCACACACACATTTTATAATCTGTAAATAGTGTACATTTTACCTGCACACAGCCCCAGTACAGACTCAGCTCCACCCACAGCCTCCAGAAAGCCCTTCGGCTCCTGCACAGCATGAACAGCAACTAGAAAACAAAGAACACCTTGGAGTTTATGCACATGGACACACAATCCAGAGCGTTCCATTGAAAGTGCCCTATCCCTTTGGAAGCGTCGGGTGACGCAGGAGCGCCCCATCGCATGTTCACAAGTGTAGAAAGCAAAACACCTCAGCCTTGCATGGTCCATTGGACATGTGTGTTGGATTACGATTTCTCAAAGGGAAACTTGGTTTCCCTTTGCCAGTTCAAGCCAGCCCCGCAGAGGCGTTGCTAGGGGGGGGGCTAAGGGGGCTATAGCCCCTGGTCTTTTGGTTGTAGCCCCGGATAGAATCTCAGGAGCTACAGCCAAAAGGCTAGCTAGCCCCCAGTCCCAACAGTTTCGACATCAGCGTAGCCCCGGTTCTTTTCCAGACCTAGCAACACCCCTGCAGCCCCGGATCCCTTCATCAGATACAACAAGTAACTGAGGGAGTGCTTGGTATTTCCACTTGGCTGTCTCAGCTCCCCCATGATGGGCGAAGGTATGTACGGCTCAGCGCCCTGTCAACCATTATGAATGAGCCACCCCTGAAGAAAAGGTCATACAGGAAAAGGATGTATAAGTGAGCAAGGGGCTGTAGATAGTCAGATCAGCTGTAGAACGAACGAGCAGGAAAAAGGACAAGCAATTGCCTGCATTGTATGCCATGTTTTTAACAATGAAACTTTCCTCTTTTGAGCATTTCCCGTGGTTGTTTTTTTAAATGTATATATGTTGTGTGTTTGGGGTTAAGGGGTTTGGATGGGGGGGGTGGGGTTGTACGGTTGTACCCTCCCATTTAAAATAATTCTACCAAACGACCATGGGGGAATATGCACGACTAATGTGCAAACGAGGAAAGTGACCTCATTAAAAACACCTACAACCGCCTGCACAATATTGGGTAGTCCCTAGATTCTCTGCCTTGGCCAAGTGCGCACATTCATTCTCCCCATTCATTCTCCCCATTCCAGAGATGGGTCACACTGGAGCTACCCCCACATTCCCAGACCAGTTGAGCGGGAAAGGGCGCTGAGCAACCTGCAAAATGTAGACATTAATACGGATAGGAGGTGGATACCTATGTTGCACTGCACAAATTAGTGTACTCAATACTGCACAAATATGTGATTTCTCACAAAAAACGATTTAAAGAAGTTTTCGTCAAAGATAAATCAAGTTAAATGATACATTTTTAGAATTCAAGAAAACATTTCTTTAATCAATATATCTCTCATTTAACATGCATTCCATTCGAAAACACATAATACAAAAAGAGGAGATTAATCATATCATATTGTGGGGTGCATTTAAAGGCCCCAAACAGAAGTCCATTTCACATGAATAGCAAGATTTTAAACACTGGAACAAAAACGGTCTGGCATTTGTTTTTCTTTTTCAAGTCAAATTAAAGAGCCATGTGGAAAGGGGCCTACCTGTCATTATCAATGGATAAGCAGCATTTCAATTTACAAAAGAAGGAGGAGTCAAAGATCCCTGTCACATGGAAAACAGGATTTTTAAACATGGAAAACAAAAAAAGGCCTGCATATGCGTGTGCAAATAAAAACGTTTATGAAAAAGTAAAAGTGAAAAAATATCACTGCTTACAGAAAAATGTCAGGAAAACAAAACATGAGGTGTGGGTTAACAAAGAGCTATGCATAGTATGTTTCACCCACAAAACTCCACTGACATTTGAAGAGCCACTTTGTCTTCATGAAAAAAAATGTCAGCCCAAGGCAGACCCTTTTGCTGGCTTTGCTGGCTATGGGCAAAACTTCACAAGGACATCTCCCACTTCCAGCCTGGATGTCACATCTCCCATCTAATGACCCAGCGCAATAAAAAATGTCCTGCTAAAGGCATCGAAATTCAGTGTCCTCCAGACCTGCTGGCTCTGAAAGCAGTGACTTCAAGAAAAGTCATCCTTGGCTAGAACACGCCTAATATGTGTGTAAATGGGGGCCCCCACTTCAAAGAGCAAGCTTCCAACACAAAGGAGACTGAAGCAGTAGCAGGACCATTTGTCCCAAATGAACATTCACAATTTATTTAAAAAGACTGTTATCATTTAGGCTTTTTTCTCAGCCTTCATAAGGCAGATGGATTGCATCTATGTACCATTTTTTACGTAATTTCCAGGCAATTTTGGGAATAGAAAATTCATCTTCCTGTGACTCTGGGAACTGTAAGGGCCAGTTAAACTAGGTTTCTGGGTGATGTGAAAATGTTCCAAATGTGAGAGTTGGTGAGCGGGTAGAAATTGAAATTAGGGATAGCTAAATAACCTACATATTTATAACTGTTGTGCTTTTTATGGAAATGGCAGAAAGGTGCCACATGGCCGTCGTACATGATACCGATTTGGTGGTCGGCTTATCTAATTAGCCATGATTAGCAGAAACAGAACATATGTTTAATATGGCATTTGTTAGTAAAATTATGAAGTTGTGATACATAACTTATTTTTCTGCCAAAAAATTGAAAGGAGAACAAAGGATGATGACAAAAGCCTGTGTTTTAGAAGAGAGAAAAGGATAACTGTCCAATCCTAGTAGCAGGGATTATTGCAGGCTACTTCCCCATGATTTAAAATTGGTGGTGTCATTGCTGCTAAATAAGGGGGACAGCACTAGTACAGAGGGAGACATAAAAAAGGAGAACGACAGGAGGACAGAGAGAAGAGAGAGAACATCAGGAAGGCTGCTGAAACTTACCATCTGACAACTGTAAGGAGACACTAAAGGAGACTGCTGAGAGTGCATCTGGGTGAAGCTGTCTATCTATAGGAAGGCCTCAAAGCTGACTGGGTCCTATGGTAGAGAGCGGGAGGCCATCTTTAAGAGTGGAGTGATCTAGACCCCTGCCCTATATTTCCAAAATGTCCTGAAATGCAGCTGGCTTTCCTGAACCTTAAACAGAGGCTTGATATGTAAGTAGAACTGAGCTCTGGGAAAACAAACGGTGGGTGAGTCTGCTTGCCTTGAATCCTTTACCTTTATGATGGGTGGGGGTGGGGGAGCAAAACTGTGTAGATCCTTAGCCTATGTAACAAAAAATATTAATTTAATTAATTCCCCATTTGGCAGAACACTACAGGGTGGATTTTGTTATAATTCGAAATTAACAAAGCTCACTTCCCAGTGTGCGCTGAAAACTATAGCCTATAATTTAATTGGGTAATTCTTGTTGCCCAGCTGACTGCGACTTCTTGAAGGAAGAGCGGTGTCTTTGTACTTAAATCAGTCCAACCTTTTATCCAGCTTCCCCAGCACAAGCCTTTCGGTAAGGGGGGGTCTGAAATCCAAAATTCCCCATAGCATTCCAATTTTTCTGTCTGACTTCCCAACATAAACCAAAGCAGGGGGCGGGGGTCTGAAAAACAAAGCGATAAATCACTGTGTTTATTTGAAACCAACAGTGTGGCAAACATATAATTGCCACATGTATTTTTACCAATCTTGAAATCCTACTGCTACCCTTTTAAGCCTGCAGGAAAATTAAAATCGCGCAACATTACATAAGTGCCTTCAGTGTAATTATTTTGTGAAGTGAAATTTGCAGAAAGGGAGAATTGTGGTGGTGTTCTTTTTTGTGATTTGTTTATGCCGAGAGAAGTTGATAGTGTTGTGCCACTGATAAAGTGGTGTTTTGACCTTTTTGTGCTAATTTCTATTACTTTTAATTTAAATACCAATATATTTCCCGTAAACTGGCTTGGTTCTTGGCTGATTGTTAGCTCAGGGGAGAGGGATCCAATGGGCATGAGATGTGGCTGAGATAGGGGTAAAAAAAATAATCTGTTAAACAGTTTGCTGCATAACGACTTAAGTGGGGAGAGAAGGACTCCCCATGTTGAGGGTGGTGTCTCAATAAACCATTAAAATATGTTGTGCACTTTGATCAGCCCTTCCCTCTTAGTGGGTGTCTGGGGCCACACAACCTCGAGCTGCCAGCAACAAAGCGTGGGTCACATAATTCAGGGCATATACCTCGTCCTCTCCCTCCCCAATCCCAGACAGGCGAAACAATGGTGACTGAAACCTTGTGAGCCCATCCAGGACCTTAATATGTGCAAGGACCTCCTTCCAGAACCTTGCAATCTGTTTGCATCCCCACCACATGTGCCAAAAGCCTCCCTCCCCTCTGGTCTCCAACATCTAGGGCTGATACCCACAAACATTTTAGATACACACGCGGGGGTATAGTGCCACCTATAGAGGAGTTTGATGGCTTGCGCCTTGTATTGATTGGCAATCGGGGATTCATATGCCCTACTACACATCAGTGACCACAACACGTCTGAAATCTCAATCGCCATACCCCCACCCCTTTGGTTGCAGACTTGCAGAGGCTGACCTGGGTCTGCCAGCAACATTTCCCTATACAGGACTGAGATGAGGCCACACAAGCCTCTCCAGAAAATGATAAGTTGCTTGAAGTGTGTCACCTCCCTCCGGAGGCTGTTGCCCCACTTCGGATCCATCATCAATCCCTTAAGCTGGATGTAAAGTAACACCAACAGCATTCCCTTTTTAATCAGGGTCTCTAACATTTCCCTCGTTATGAACTTCTCCTCTGCCCAAAGTTGGCCCGCTCACTCAAGGCCTGCCTTACACCAGTCCTCAAATCTTGTGGTTCTTGAATAAGATCCCTGATCGGGGTGTCGGGGGGGCAGGCATATGCAGTTAAGAATGGATGGCACATTGTTAGCCACCTCATGTCCCCCTTTGCCCCCAGAGAGCCCAGAGTGCCATTAGAACTGGGTGATTCATTATCCTCTTTGGGATCCTGCTCTGTGGGACTCATAACCATTCACCCAGAGTCACCAGGTCCAATAGTACAATTTCTTTGCACACCCATTGCTTAGTGTACTGTGGATCCAGGTCATTTACCAGTACCCCCAATTGTGCTGTTTTAGAATATGTTTTCAAGTCCGGGATCCAACCCCTCCCCTCTCTTTGGGCAGAAGGAGTGTCTTGTATGCTATTCACAGCTCTTTGTCTTGCCATAGAAATCTTGTGAGAGCCATTTGGGCTTTCAGAAGGAACGTGTGTGGGACCTCTACTGGCAATATTTGAAAGAGGAATAGGAATTTGGGCAGAATCATATTTTTTATCGCTTTTATTCCCGCCACCCAAGAGAGTGCTAATCTCTTCCATCTACCCATCTCCAGCTGAAGCTGATCCCAAAGGGGCAGATAGTTAGCCCCTAACAGATTTGTGGCATCCCTTGTGATGGTTATTCCCAAATATTTAAACCCTTTTACCCTCAAAGATAGAGACAGATTTACAAGGAAGACCCTATCCACCTATGTCAGGTTCCCCAGAGGGAAAGGTATACATTTGGACATGTTGAGTTGTATAACCATGTAGTCTCCCATACCATTTTAAGCTCCTCTAATATGTAGGGGATAGATGCCTGTAGATTGTTTACGTAAAGTAGCATATCATCTGCAAAAAGGATTAATTTGAAGGCTCTATCCTTTAGTGTGACCCCCTTTATCTGATATGATCTTTTGCTCTGAAGCAAATGTTTACCACCAAAAAGGATACAAATCAATATCCATGATGAACGGGAGAAATTATATCCAAGGCAACCCAAAAGACAAAGAACCAACCATACTGGCCATAAAATTGTCACACACAAGAAGATCCAAGCCTCACTGAACTGTAAGAATTATCACAGTTTCCATCACAATATAATATTTTCAGTTTGTCCAGTAAAAGGTATCAAAACTCAAAATGTGATTTTTCTTTAAGAATTAACAGAAACTAGCACATTTCATTGTGGACATGGGGTTGGATTTCGCAGTCGTTACCATAGACATCGACAGGATAACTTTAGGCAAAATGAAATGGAGGTAAAAAAGGAAAACCTTGTGACCACAGTATATGGGGCAGCATCGCTGAATGTTTAGGGTATGAGAACTGCACCATAGTATTCAAAGGCCACACAATGATTATTCAAATGTACCTTATGAAATATGAACACACAGTTTTAGGGCGGCATTACCAATCGGCAGTCAGTATCAAGTGCAACCCATGCAGTGAGAAACATGTTTTGTGCTTAGACGAACTAACATGGGGGGGGACATAAAAAACAGCCAAAAGTTCCTATTCAAAAGAGCACTGCGGTGCGTGAAAAACTATGAGCAGAAGATACAATTGTAATCAGGAGAAGTCTCAATCAAGCATAAAGTTCAACCAGTCCATGCAATGGCTCACCAACAATTGAAAGATCTACAACAAAAACTACAGGATGGTAAAACTATAGAACGAGTTGAAGCATCCGAATGTTTGAGACCACCCATGTTGATTAAAAAGCCACTGTAAAACTCCCTTTCGGCTGTTCATCAACCTAAGCCGTCTCAACAAAGAAATGATACCCATTGCTCCACATTTCTGAACTGATACTACGCATATCCCCAGAAACAGACATGAGGTACACATATCATCAAATCAGGTTAACTAAAAATCAGGGGAAATCAAACCCCTCATATAGTATTTTGTCTTATTCTCACTTAATCGTACCAGGTCAGATGTCATAACAAGTGAGCAGTTTAACATAAAGAGTGATTGGTTCTTAGTCAAATTACGGGTGGTTAAATGACTTCATTGTGCAGGTTTCTTGCACGCAGGTCTTTGTGGCGATGCCTTTGTATCACAGCCTTCAGCGCATCCATACTCATGTTTCCCTATGCAAGCCCAACGCACCCTAGAAACAAGATGAAGTCATATCCACTCCCATGTTTTGGACCTCTTTCTAGAGGGCATTGGTCTCTTCCTTTGCAGAGGCGGTCCCTTCCCCTTTGAAAGAGCGGGAGCTCCATTCATCCTTCATTCTCGTCAGTGCACCCTGAACACCCATGCCCCGGTGCCTTTCTACTCACAGCACCATCCCCCTCACTTTCCAAACTCACTTCCCGCCCCTGGTCTTGCTCCCTGCCTTAATTGTCAATACATGATTATTTTTCGATAAGCAAGTGTTGCATGGTAAAGGCCCACATTGCACAGCATGCAAAAACTATGTCACCATTATGGCCAACAGCTAAACAGAAAGTGATTTCCCACAATACTGGCCGATAACATCTTATCAGTGTTCTTACCTTTTTTCTTTTTCAGCATTATTTTGTGCAGTTGCAGACATATATCCAGAGAAACACAAAAGCATACAAAAATAACATCATCACTTTGAGCATATTAGACAAGTAATGAGATTGTGAAAACCAAACATGAAGTACTGTGGGTGTGGCACGTAATGTATCTACGGATCCGACCACCTTGTTCTTTGTAGATTTTCTCAGAAAGGACCCCATATTTCCTTAGGTCTGCAGCTGGGTACTATGAGGGAGATGTATCTTTCCTCATTCTCATTCGCATAGGTCAGTTCTTTGAGCCATACATTAATGTCAGGGGCGACTTTCAATTCCCAGCAATTCAATATACATTTCTTGGCAATCAGACAGTCCAGGTTGAAGAGGCGATGTATCTTAATGGACAATTTCCCAATATCACCAAACAAATATTTGGGGGGTGAGAACGTGGGGGGTATGTCAGTGAATTTGTGCAGGCTGTCCGCGACCAGTTGCCAAAATTGCACAAGCTGTGGGCAGCTCCAATGCATATGTATAGAGTCAGCCACGCCAACTTCACACTTTACACAACCTCCAGCAACATCAGATGCAAATCTAGAAACTCGTTTGGGGGTGTAGTGCAGGCGGTCAAGTATCTTAAATTGTATTAATCTGTACCTTGCATTCAGTGAGATCTCCTTCTAAAACCTGCACCACCGACGCCATTTCTCATAATCTATTGGACTATTTAAATCCAGTTCCCACTTTATCTTAACGCCCTGGGTAAACTTCTGAGCACCTTGGCTTGTCTTATATAATCTGGACACCAACCCCCGTGGACATCTGCCAGAAACCACTGTCGCCAATAGTTCCAATAGTTCCAATAGCCAATTCCAAATGAGAAATTAAGCACGGAGGGGGGGGGGGCTGTTTAAAAAAATAAAAGATGTATGGGCATATTTTAGAGATACATAAAAAGGCGTGCATTCGAAAACACCAACAGATTATACAACATCATTTAACAATGCCCCGCCCCTCCTCTGTGGCAGTAAACTACCCGACTACTATCAATTGGGACTCATGGAACACCGGGACACAGAGTAGTCTGCTTGGTCAGCGCACGTCCTCCACGTTAACTTTAATATTTTGTCAGAAGTGGCAACCGTATTTCCTCTATATTTTCCTTTGGTGCATCGAGCATGTGTGTGACGCTCACCATCTCATATATTGTGGGGTGCATTTAAAGGCCCCAAACAGAAGTCCATTTCACATGAATAGCAAGATTTTAAACACTGGAACAAAAACGGTCTGGCATTTGTTTTTCTTTTTCAAGTCAAATTAAAGAGCCATGTGGAAAGGGGCCTACCTGTCATTATCAATGGATAAGCAGCATTTTAATTTACAAAAGAAGGAGGAGTCAAAGATCCATGTCACATGGAAAACAGGATTTTTAAACATGGAAAACAAAAAAGGCCTGCATATGCGTGTGCAAATAAAAACGTTTTTTGAAAAAGTCAAAGTGAAAAAATATCTCTGCTTACAGAAAAATGTCAGGAAAACAAAACATGATGTGTGGGTTAACAAAGAGCAATGTATAGTATGTTTCACCCACAAAACTCCACTGACATTTGAAGAGCCACTTTGTCTTCATGAAAAAAATGTCATCCCAAGGCAGACCGTTTTGCTGGCTGTGGGCAAAACTTCACAAGGACATCTCCCACTTCCAGCCTGGATGTCACATCTCCCATCTAATGACCCAGCGCAATAAGAAATGTCCTGCTAAAGGCATCGAAATTCAGTGTCCTCCAGACCTGCTGGCTCTGAAAGCAGTGACTTCAAGAAAAGTCATCCTTGGCTAGAACACGCCTAATATGTGTGTAAATGGGGGCCCCCACTTCAAAGAGCAAGCTTCCAGCACAAAGGAGACTGAAGCAGGAGCAGGACCATTTGTCCCAAATGAACATTCACAATTTAGTTAAAAAGACTATTATCATTTAGGCTTTTTTCTCAGCCATCATAAGGCAGATGGATTTCATCTATGTACCATTTTTTACGTAATTTCCAGGCAATTTTGGGAATAGAAAATTCATCTTCCTGTGACTCTGGGAACTGTAAGGGCCAGTTAAACTAGGTTTCTGGGTGATGTGAACATGTTCCAAATGTGAGAGTTGGTGAGCGGGTAGAAATTGAAATTAGGGATAGCTAAATAACCTACATATTTATAACTGTTGTGCTTTTTATGGAAATGGCAGAAAGGTGCCACGTGGCCGTGGTACATGATACCGATTTGGTGGTCGGCTTATCTAATTAGCCATGCTTAGCAGAAACAGAAAATATGTTTAATATGGCATTTGTTAGTAAAATTATGAAGTTGTGATACATAACTTATTTTTTTGCCAAAAAATTGAAAGGAGAACAAAGGATGATGACAAAAGCCTGTGTTTTAGAAGAGAGAAAAGGATAACTGTCCAATCCTAGTAGCAAGGATTATTGCAGGCTACTTCCCCATGATTTAAAATTGGTGGTGTCATTGCTGCTAAATAAGGGGGACAGCACTAGTACAGAGGGAGACATAAAAAAGGAGAACGACAGGAGGACAGAGAGAAGAGACAGACCATCAGGAAGGCTGCTGAAACTTACCATCTGACAACTGTAAGGAGACACTAAAGGAGACTGCTGTGAGTGCATCTGGGTGAAGCTGTCTATCTATAGGAAGGCCTCAAAGCTGACTGGGTCCTATGGTAGAGAGCGGGAGGCCATCTTTAAGAGTGGAGTGATCTAGACCCCTACCCTATATTTCCAAAATGTCCTGAAATGCAGCTGGCTTTCCTGAACCTTAAACAGAGGCTTGATATGTAAGTAGAACTGAGCTCTGGGAAAACAAACGGTGGGTGAGTCTGCTTGCCGTGAATCCTTTACCTTTATGATGGGTGGGGGTGGGGGAGCAAAACTGTGTAGATCCTTAGCCTATGTAACAAAAAATATTAATTTCATTAATTCCCCATTTGGCAGAACACTACAGGGTGGATTTTGTTATAATTCGAAATTAACAAAGCTCACTTCCCAGTGTGCGCTGAAAACTATAGCCTATAATTTAATTGGGTAATTCTTGTTGTCCAGCTGACTCTGACTTCTTGAAGGAAGAGGGGTGTCTTTGTTCTTAAATCAGTCCAACCTTTTATCCAGCTTCCCCTGCACAAGCCTTTCAGTAAGGGGGGGTCTGAAATCCAAAATTCCCCATACATTCCAATTTTTCTGTCTGACTTCCCAACATAGAACAAAGCAGGGCACGGGGGTCTGAAAAACAAAGCGATAAATCACTGTGTTTATTTGAAACCAACAGTGTGGCAAACATATAATTGCCACATGTATTTTTACCAATCTTGAAATCCTACTGCTACCCTTTTAAACCTGCAGGAAAATTAAAATCGCGCAACATTACATAAGTGCCTTCTTTACTAATCAGTGTAATTATTTTGTGAAGTGAAATTTACAGAAAGGGAGAATTGTGGTGGTGTTCTTTTTTGTGATTTGTTTATGCCGAGAGAAGTTGATAGTGTTGTGCCACTGATAAAGTGGTGTTTTGACCTTTTTGTGCTAATTTCTATTACTTTTAATTTAAATACCAATATATTTCCCATAATCTGGCCTGGTTCTTGACTCATTGTTAGCTCAGGGGAGAGGGATCCAATGGGCATGAGATGTGGCTGAGATAGGGGTAAAAAAAAGAATCTGTTAAACAGTTTGCTGCATAACGACTTAAGTGGGGAGAGAAGGACTCCCCATGTTGAGGGTCATGTCTCAATAAACCATTACAATATGTTGTGCACTTTGATCAGCCCTTCCCTCTTAGTGGTTGTCTGGGGCCACACAACCTCGAGCTGCCAGCAACAAAGCGTGGGTCACATAGATCAGGGTATATACCTCGTCCTCTCCCTCCCCAATCCCAGACAGGCCAAACAATGCTGACTGAAGACTGAAACCTTGTGAGCCCATCCAGGACCTTAATATGTGCAAGGACCTCCTTCCAGAACCTTGCAATCTGTTTGCATCCCCACCACATGTGCCAAAAGCCTCCCTCCCCTCTGGTCTCCAACATCTAGGGCTGATACCCACAAACATTTTAGATACACACGCGGGGGTATAGTGCCACCTATAGAGGAGTTTGATGGCTTGCGCCTTGTATTGATTGGCAATCGGGGATTGATATGCCCTCCTACACATCAGTGACCACAATACGTCTGAAATCTCAATCGCCATACCCCTACCCCTTTGGTTGCAGACTTGCAGAGGCTCACCTGGGTCTGCCAGCAACATTTCCCTATACAGGACTGAGATGAGGGGCCACACAAGCCCCTCCTGAAAATGATAAGTTGCTTGAAGTGTGTCACCTCCCTCCGGAGGCTGTTGCCCCACTTCGGATCCATCATCAATCCCTTAAGCTGGATGTAAAGTAACACCAACAGCATTCCCTTTTTAATCAGGGTCTCTAACATTTCCCTCGTTATGAACTTCTCCTCTGCCCAAAGTTGGCCCGCTCACTCAAGGCCTGCCTTACACCAGTCCTGAAATCTTGTGGTTCTTGAATAAGATCCCTGATCGGGGTGTCGGGGGGGGCAGGCATATGCAGTTAAGAGTGGATGGCCACATTGTTAGCCACCTCATGTCCCCCTTTGCCCCCAGAGAGCCCAGAGTACCATTAGAACTGGGTGATTCATTATCCTCTTTGGGATCCTGCTCTGTGGGACCCATAACCATTCACCTAGAGTGACCAGGTCCAATAGTACAATTTCTTTGCACACCCATTGCTTAGTGTACTGTGGGTCCAGAACATTTACCAGTACCCCCAATTGTGCTGTTTTAGAATATGTTTTCAAGTCCGGGATCCAACCCCTGCCCTTTCTTTGAGCAGAATGAGTGTCTTGTATGCTATTCACAGCTTCTTGTCTTGCCATATAAATCTTGTGAGAGCCATTTGGGCTTTCAGAAGGAATGTGTGTGGGACCTCTACTGGCAATATTTGAAAGAGGAATAGGAATTTGGGCAGAATCATAATTTTTATCGCTTTTATTCCTGCCACGCAAGAGAGTGCTAATCTCCTCCATCTACCCATCTCCAGCTGAAGCTGATCCCAAAGCAGCAGATAGTTAGCCCTAACAGATTTGTGACATCCCTCGTGATGGTTATTCCCAAATATTTAAACCCTTCTACCCTCAAAGATAGAGACAGATTTACAAGGAAGACCCTATCCACCTATGTCAGGTTCCCCAGAGGGAAAGGTATACATTTGGACATGTTGAGTTGTATAAGCATGTAGTCTCCCATACCATTTTAAGCTCCTCTAATATGTAGGGGATAGATGCCTGTAGGTTGTTTACGTAAAGTAGCATATCATCTGCAAAAAGGATTAATTTGAAGGCTCTATCCTTTAGTGTGACCCCCTTTATCTGATATGATCTTTTGCTCTGAAGCAAATGTTTACCACCAAAAAGGATACAAATCAATATCCATGATGAACGGGAGAAATTATATCCAAGGCAACACAAAAGACAAAGAACCAACCATACTGGCCATAAAATTGTCACACACAAGAAGATCCAAGCCTCACTGAACGGTAAGAATTATCACAGTTTCCATCACAATATAATATTTTCAGTTTGTCCAGTAAAAGGTATCAAAACTCAAAATGTGATTTTTCTTTAAGAATTAACAGAAACTAGCACATTTCATTGTGGACATGGGGTTGGATTTCGCAGTCGTTACCATAGACATCGACAGGATAACTTTAGGCAAAATGAAATGGAGGTAAAAAAGGAAAACCTTGTGACCACAGTATATGGGGCAGCATCGCTGAATGTTTAGGGTATGAGAACTGCACCATAGTATTCAAAGGCCACACAATGATTATTCAAATGTACCTTATGAAATATGAACACACAGTTTTAGGGCGGCATTACCAATCGGCAGTCAGTATCAAGTGCAACCCATGCAGTGAGAAACATGTTTTGTGCTTAGACGAACTAACATGGGGGGGACATAAAAAACAGCCAAAAGTTCCTATTCAAAAGAGCACTGCGGTGCGTGAAAAACTATGAGCAGAAGATACAATTGTAATCAGGAGAAGTCTCAATCAAGCATAAAGTTCAACCAGTCCATGCAATGGCTCACCAGCAATTGAAAGATCTACAACAAAAACTACAGGATGGTAAAACTATAGAACGAGTTGAAGCATCCGAATGTTTGAGACCACCCATGTTGATTAAAAAGCCACTGTAAAACTCCCTTTCGGCTGTTCATCAACCTAAGCCGTCTCAACAAAGAAATGATACCCATTGCTCCACATTTCTGAACTGATACTACGCATATCCCCAGAAACAGACATGAGGTACACATATCATCAAATCAGGTTAACTATAAAATCAGGGAAAATCAAACCCCTCATATAGCATTTTGTCTTATTCTCACTTAATCGTACCAGGTCAGATGTCATAACAAGTGAGCAGTTTAACATAAAGAGTGATTGGTTCTTAGTCAAATTATGGGTGGTAAAATGACTTTATTGTGCAAGTTTCTTGCACGCAGGTCTTTGTGGCGATGCCTTTCTATCACAGCCTTCAGCGCATCCATACTCATGTTTCCCTATGCAAGCCCAACACACCCTAGAAACAAGATGAAGTCATATCCACTACCATGTTTTGGACCTCTTTCTAGAGGGCATTGGGCTCTTCCTTTGCAGAGGCAAGGTCCCTTCCCCTTCGAAAGAGCAGGAACTCCATTCATCCTTCATTCTCGTCAGTGCACCCTGAACACCCATGCCCCGGTGCCTTTCTACTCAGAGCACCATCCCTCTCACTTTCCAAACTCACTTCCCGCACCTGGTCTTGCTCCCTGCCTTAATTGTCAATACATGATTATTTTTCGAGAAGCATGTGTTGCATGGTAAAGGCCCACATTGCACAGCGTGCAAAAACTATGTCACCATTATGGCCAACAGCTAAACGGAAAGTGATTTCCCACAATACTGGCCGATAACATCTTATCAGTGTTCTTACCTTTTTTCTTTTTCAGCATTATTTTGTGCAGTTGCAGACATACATCCGGAGAAACACAAAAACATACAAAAATAACATCATCGACTTTGAGCATATTAAACAAGTAATGAGATTGTGAAAACCAAACATGAAGTACTGTCGGTGCGGCACGTAATGTATCTACGGATCCGACCACCTTGTCCTTTGTAGATTTTCTCAGAAAGGACCCCATATGTCCTTAGGTCTGCAGCTGGGTACTATGAGGGAGATGTATCTTTCCTCATTCTCATTCGCACAGTCAGTTCTTTGGGCCATACATTAATGTCAGGGGCGACTTTCAATTTCCAGCAATTCAATATACATTTCTTGGCAATCAGACAGTCCAGGTTGAAGAGGCGATGTATCTTAATGGACAATTTCCCAATATCACCAAACAAATATTTGGGGGGTGAGAACGTGGGGGGTATGTCAGTGAATTTGTGCAGGCTGTCCGCGACCAGTTTCCAAAATTGCACAAGCTGTGGGCAGCTCCAATGCATATGTATAGAGTCAGCCACGCCAACGTCACACTTTACACAACCTCCAGCAACATCAGATGCAAACCTAGAAACTCGTTTGGGGGTGTAGTGCAGGCGGTCAAGTATCTTAAATTGTATTAATCTGTACCTTGCATTCAGTGAGATCTCCTTCTAAAGGCACCACCGACGCCATTTCTCATAATCTATTGGACTATTTAAATCCAGTTCCCACTTTATCATAACGCCCTGGGTAAACTTCTGAGCACCTTGGCTTGTCTTATATAATCTGGACACCAACCCCCGTGGACATCTGCCAGAAACCACTGTCGCCAATAATTCCAATAGTTCCAATAGCCAATTCCAAATGAGAAATTAAGCACGGAGGGGGGGGGTTGTTTAAAAAAATAAAAGATGTATGGGCATATTTTAGAGATACATAAAAAGGCGTGCATTCGAAAACACCAACAGATTATACAACATCATTTAACAATGCCCCGCCCCTCCTCCGTGGCAGTAAACTACCCGACTACTATCAATTGGGACTCATGGAACACCGGGACACAGAGTAGTCTGCTTGGTCAGCGCACGTCCTCCACATTAACTTTAATATTTTGTCAGAAGTGGCACCCGTATTTCCTCTATATTTTCCTTTGGTGCATCGAGCATGTGTGTGACGCTCACCATCTCATATATTGTGGGGTGCATTTAAAGGCCCCAAACAGAAGTCCATTTCACATGAATAGCAAGATTTTAAACACTGGAACAAAAACGGTCTGGCATTTGTTTTTCTTTTTCAAGTCAAATTAAAGAGCCATGTGGAAAGGGGCCTACTTGTCATTATCAATGGATAAGCAGCATTTTAATTTACAAAAGAAGGAGGAGTCAAAGATCCCTGTCACATGGAAAACAGGATTTTTAAACATGGAAAACAAAAAAGGCCTGCATATGCGTGTGCAAATAAAAACGTTTTTTGAAAAAGTCAAAGTGAAAAAATATCACTGCTTACAGAAAAATGTCAGGAAAACAAAACATGATGTGTGGGTTAACAAAGAGCAATGTATAGTATGTTTCACCCACAAAACTCCACTGACATTTGAAGAGCCACTTTGTCTTCATGAAAAAAAAATGTCAGCTCAAGGCAGACCGTTTTGCTGGCTGTGGGCAAAACTTCACAAGGACATCTCCCACTTCCAGCCTGGATGTCACATCTCCCATCTAATGACCCAGCGCAATAAAAAATGTCCTGCTAAAGGGATCGAAATTCAGTGTCCTCCAGACCTGCTGGCTCTGAAAGCAGTGACTTCAAGAAAAGTCATCCATGGCTAGAACACGCCTAATATGTGTGTACATGGGGGCCCCCACTTCAAAGAGCAAGCTTCCAACACAAAGGAGACTGAAGCAGGAGCAGGACCATTTGTCCCAATGAACATTCACAATTTATTTAAAAAGACTATTATCATTTAGGCTTTTTTCTCAGCCATCATAAGGCAGATGGATTTCATCTATGTACCATTTTTTACGTAATTTCCAGGCAATTTTGGGAATAGAAAATTCATCTTCCTGTGACTCTGGGAACTGTAAGGGCCAGTTAAACTAGGTTTCTGGGTAATGTGAACATGTTCCAAATGTGAGAGTTGGTGAGCGGGTAGAAATTGAAATTAGGGATAGCTAAATAACCTACATATTTATAACTGTTGTGCTTTTTATGGAAACGCAGAAAGGTGCCACATGGCCGTGGTACATGATACCGATTTGGTGGTCGGCTTATCTAATTAGCCATGATTAGCAGAAACAGAAAATATTTTAATATGGCATTTGTTAGTAAAATTATGAAGTTGTGATACATAACTTATTTCTTTGCCAAATAATTGAAAGGAGAACAAAGGATGATGACAAAAGCCTGTGTTTTAGAAGAGAGAAAAGGATATCTGTCCAATCCTAGTAGCAGGGATTATTGCAGGCTACTTCCCCATGATTTAAAATTGGTGGTGTCATTGCTGCTAAATAAGGGGGACAGCACTAATACAGAGGGAGACTTAAAAAAGGAGAACGACAGGAGGACAGAGAGAAGAGACAGACCATCAGGAAGGCTGCTGAAACTTACCATCTGACAACTGTAAGGAGACACTAAAGGAGACTGCTGAGAGTGCATCTGGGTGGAGCTGTCTATCTATAGGAAGGCCTCAAAGCTGACTGGGTCCTATGGTAGAGAGCGGGAGGCCATCTTTAAGAGTGGAGTGATCTAGACCCCTGCCCTATCTTTCCAAAATGTCCTGAAATGCAGCTGGCTTTCCTGAACCTTAAACAGAGGCTTGATATGTAAGTAGAACTGAGCTCTGGGAAAACAAACGGTGGGTGAGTCTGCTTGCCTTGAATCCTTTACCTTTATGATGGGTGGGGGTGGGGGAGCAAAACTGTGTAGATCCTTAGCCTATGTAACAAAAAATATTAATTTAATTAATTCCCCATTTGGCAGAACACTACAGGGTGGATTTTGTTATAATTCGAAATTAACAAAGCTCACTTCCCAGTGTGCGCTGAAAACTATAGCCCATAATTTAATTGGGTAATTCTTGTTGTCCAGCTGACTCTGACTTCTTGAAGGAAGGGGGGTGTCTTTGTTCTTAAATCAGTCCAACCTTTTATCCAGCTTCCCCAGCACAAGCCTTTCAGTAAGGGGGGGTCTGAAATCCAAAATTCCCCATAGCATTCCAATTTTTCTGTCTGACTTCCCAACATAGAACAAAGCAGGGGACGGGGGTCTGAAAAACAAAGCGATAAATCACTGTGTTTATTTGAAACCAACAGTGTGGCAAACATATAATTGCCACATGTATATTTACCAATCTTGAAATCCTACTGCTACCCTTTTAAGCCTGCAGGAAAATCAAAATCGCGCAACATTACATAAGTGCCTTCTTTACTGATCAGTGTAATTATTTTGTGAAGTGAAATTTACAGAAAGGTAGAATTGTGGTGGTGTTCTTTTTTGTGATTTGTTTATGCCGAGAGAAGTTGATAGTGTTGTGCCACTGATAAAGTGGTGTTTTGACCTTTTTGTGCTAATTTCTATTACTTTTAATTTAAATACCAATATATTTCCCGTAAACTGGCCTGGTTCTTGGCTCGTTGTTAGCTCAGGGGAGAGGGATCCAATGGGCATGAGATGTGGCTGAGATAGGGGTAAAAAAAAGAATCTGTTAAACAGTTTGCTGCATAACGACTTAAGTGGGGAGAGAAGGACTCCCCATGTTGAGGGTGGTGTCTCAATAAACCATTACAATATGTTGTGCACTTTGATCAGCCCTTCCCTCTTAGTGGGTGTCTGTGGCCACACAACCTCGAGCTGCCAGCAACAAAGCGTGGGTCACATAATTCAGGGCATATACCTCGTCCTCTCCCTCCCCAATCCCAGACAGGCCAAACAATGGTGACTGAAACCTTGTGAGCCCATCCAGGACCTTAATATGTGCAAGGACCTCCTTCCAGAACCTTGCAATCTGTTTGCATCCCCACCACATGTGCCAAAAGCCTCCCTCCCCTCTGGTCTCCAACATCTAGGGCTGATACCCACAAACATTTTAGATACACACTCGGGGGTATAGTGCCACCTATGGAGGAGTTTGATGGCTTGCGCCTTGTATTGATTGGCAATCGGGGATTGATATGCCCTCCTACACATCAGTGACCACAATACGTCTGAAATCTCAATCGCCATGCCCCTACCCCTTTGGTTGCAGACTTGCAGAGGCTCACCTGGGTCTGCCAGCAACATTTCCCTATAAAGGACTGACATGAGGCCACACAAGCCCCTCCTGAAAATGATAAGTTGCTTGAAGTGTGTCACCTCCCTCCGGAGGCTGTTGCCCCACTTCGGATCCATCATCAATCCCTTAAGCTGGATGTAAAGTAACACCAACAGCATTCCCTTTTTAATCAGGGTCTCTAACATTTCCCTCGTTATGAACTTCTCCTCTGCCCAAAGTTGGCCCGCTCTCTCAAGACCTGCCTTACACCAGTCCTGAAATCTTGTGGTTCTTGAATAAGATCCCTGATTGGGGTGTCGGGGGGGCAGGCATATGCAGTTAAGAGTAAATGGCCACATTGTTAGCCACCTCATGTCCCCCTTTGCCCCAGAGAGCCCAGAGTACCATTAGAACTGGGTGATTCATTATCCTCTTTGGGATCCTGCTCTGTGGGACTCATAACCATTCACCCAGAGTCAGCAGGTCCAATAGTACAATTTCTTTGCACACCCATTGCTTAGTGTACTGTGGATCCAGGTCATTTACCAGTACCCCCAATTGTGCTGTTTTAGAATATGTTTTCAAGTCCGGGATCCAACCCCTCCCCTTTCTTTGGGCAGAAGGAGTGTCTTGTATGCTATTCACAGCTTCTTGTCTTGCCATAGAAATCTTGTGAGAGCCATTTGGGCTTTCAGAAGGAACGTGTGTGGGACCTCTACTGGCAATATTTGAAAGAGGAATAGGAATTTGGGCAGAATCATAATTTTATCGCTTTTATTCCCGCCACCCAAGAGAGTGCTAATCTCTTCCATCTACCCATCTCCAGCTGAAGCTGATCCCAAAGGGGCAGATAGTTAGCCCCTAACAGATTTGTGGCATCCCTCGTGATGGTTATTCCCAAATATTTAAACCCTTCTACCCTCAAAGATAGAGACAGATTTACAAGGAAGACCCTATCCACCTATGTCAGGTTCCCCAGAGGGAAAGGTATACATTTGGACATGTTGAGTTGTATAACCATGTAGTGTCCCATACCATTTTAAGCTCCTCTAATATGTAGGGGATAGATGCCTGTAGGTTGTTTAGGTAAAGTAGCATATCATCTGCAAAAAGGATTAATTTGAAGGCTCTATCCTTTAGTGTGACCCCCTTTATCTGATATGATCTTTTGCTCTGAAGCAAAAGTTTACCACCAAAAAGGATACAAATCAATATCCACGATGAACGGGAGAAATTATATCCAAGGCAACCCAAAAGACAAAGAACCAACCATACTGGCCATAAAATTGTCACACACAAGAAGATCCAAGCCTCACTGAACGGTAAGAATTATCACAGTTTCCATCACAATATAATATTTTCAGTTTGTCCAGTAAAAGGTATCAAAACTCAAAATGTGATTTTTCTTTAAGAATTAACAGAAACTAGCACATTTCGTTGTGGACATGGGGCTGGATTTCGCAGTCGTCACCATAGACATCTACAGGATAACCTTAGGCAAAATGAAATGGAGGTAAAAAAGGAAAACCTCGTGACCACGGTATATGGGGCAGCATCGCTGAAAGTTTAGGGTATGAGAACCGCACCATAGAATTCATAGGCCACACAATGACTATTCAAATGTACTTTATGAAATATGAACACACAGTTTTAGGGAGGCATTATCAATCGGCACTCAGTATCAAGTGCAACCCATGCAGTGAGAAACATGTTTTGTGCTTAGACGAACTAACATGGGGGGACATAAAAAACAGCCAAAAGTTCCTATTCAAAAGAGCACTGCGGTGCGTGAAAAACTATGAGCAGAAGATACAATTGTAATCAGGAGAAGTCTCAATCAAGCATAAAGTTCAACCAGTCCCTGCAATGGCTCACCAGCAATTGAATGATCTACAACAAAAACTACAGGATGGTAAAACTATAGAACGAGTTGAAGCATCCGAATGTTTGAGACCACCCATGTTGATTAAAAAGCCACTGTAAAACTCCCTTTCAGCTGTTCATCAACCTAAGCCGTCTCAACAAAGAAATGATACCCATTGCTCCACATTTCTGAACTGATACTACGCATATCCCCAGAAACAGACATGAGGTACACATATCATCAAATCAGGTTAACTATAAAATCAGGGGAAATCAAACCCCTCATATAGTATTTTGTCTTATTCTCACTTAATCGTACCACGTCAGATGTCATAACAAGTGAGCAGTTTAACATAAAGAGTGATTGGTTCTTAGTCAAATTACGGGGGGTTAAATGACTTCATTGTGCAGGTTTCTTGCACGCAGGTCTTTGTGGCAATGCCTTTGTATCACAGACTTCAGCGCATCCATACTCATGTTTCCCTATGCAAGCCCAACGCACCCTAGAAACAAGATGAAGTCATATCCACTCCCATGTTTTGTACCTCTTTCTAGAGGGCATTGGGCTCTTCCTTTGCAGAGGCAAGGTCCCTTCCCCTTTGAAAGAGCGGGAGCTCCATTCATCCTTCATTCTCGTCAGTGCACCCTGAACACCCATGCCCCGGTGCCTTTCTACTCACAGCACCATCCCCCTCACTTTCCAAACTCACTTCCTGCCCCTGGTCTTGCTCCCTGCCTTAATTGTCAATACATGATTATTTTTCGAAAAGCAAGTGTTGCATGGTAAAGGCCCACATTGCACAGCGTGCAAAAACTATGTCACCATTATGGCCAACAGCTAAACGGAAAGTGATTTCCCACAATACTGGCCGATAACATCTTATCAGTGTTCTTACCTTTTTTCTTTTTCAGCATTATTTTGTGCAGTTGCAGACATACATCTGGAGAAACACAAAAACATACAAAAATAACATCATCGACTTTGACCATATTAAACAAGTAATGAGATTGTGAAAACCAAACATGAAGTACTGTGGGTGTGGCACGTAATGTATCTACGGATCCGACCACCTTGTTCTTTGTAGATTTTCTCAGAAAGGACCCCATATGTCCTTAGGTCTGCAGCTGGGTACTATGAGGGAGATGTATCGTTCCTCATTCTCATTCGCATAGGTCAGTTCTTTGAGCCATACATTAATGTCAGGGGCGACTTTCAATTTCCAGCAATTCAGTATACATTTCTTGGCAATCAGACAGTCCAGGTTGAAGAGGCGATGTATCTTAATGGACAATTTCCCAATATCACCAAACAAATATTCGGGGGTTGAGAGCGTGGGGGGTATGTCAGTGAATTTGTGCAGGCTGCCCGCGACCAGTTGCCAAAATTGCACAAGCTGTGGGCAGCTCCAATGCATATGTATTCAGTGAGATCTCCTTCTAAAACCTGCACCACCGACGCCATTTCTCATAATCTATTGGACTATTTAAATCCAGTTCCCACTTTATCTTAATGCTCTGGGTAAACCTCTGAGTACCTTGGCTTATTTTATATAATATGGACACCAACCCCCGTGGACATCTGCCAGAAACCACTGTCGCCAATAGTTCACATTCAATGGGCTCAGTAGGGAAAGAGGGCCATAGCTTCTAAGCAGCTGCACTCATCATATAATATTGTAGTGTTGGGTGGGGTTGCTGCCCAGTTTTTCAGAGAAGTCTGGATAAGTGACAAAGGAGCCATTATGGAAGAGATCATGTAATGTTAATGTTTTGCCGGGGTCCCTCGCTGTCTGAATACCCTTGTCATATGTCGGGGGAAGGCCCGGACAGTTCCACAGTGGGAGCGCACCGCAGTAGGGAGTAGCAATTCCAGGCCTCTTGAATAATCTAGCCCATGCATTCACCGTTGTACGAACAGGGTCGAATGTGCAGGTGTCCACATGTTTGTTGGCGATAACAACATTTCTCATATACAAAGCCGAGGCGCTATATCTCTCAAGGGCCGTGTGTATCGGGTTCCCCAGTGTGGAGTACCAGTACCCAGCAAATTGTGCCTGTTATACCTCATAGTACAGCTCACAGGCAGGGGCTTGGAGGCCACCCTGTTTGTATGGTCTGGTCAAGCCCTCCCAACTCATCCATGAGACCCCGGCAGCCCACATAAAGCCCACCACCAGTGATTGTAACCTAGCAAACAAAGCGCTGCCCGGCCAAACTGGGATGTTAATGAAGTAGTACATTAATTTAGCGACCATGATCATCTTGAGTATAGTGAGCCTGCCATATAGGGAAATAGGGATTGTAGCCGAAAGAGCCAATTTATCCGCTAGTGTCAGTAAGTAGAACTCATGATTTTCTGCCAATAGGGAACAATGTGTTCGCGATACCACTATGCCCAAATATTTAAATTTATCAAGGACCCTTCTAAACTCAGCTAGATCTGTCAGGGCGTGCGTCATCTTGGTCAACGGAAACAGTTCTGATTTGGATTCATTAACACAGTATCCTGAGTAGATCGAGAATCTACGCCCCTCTCCCAGTAGCAGAACCAAAATCAGGGCTGGATTACGTATATACAGGAGAATGTCATCAGCATAGAGAGAGATTATCTGTGGTGGGCCTTGTATGTGCAGGCCACAATGAATATGTTTGAGTTGCATTATGCAAGCGAGAGGCTCAACAGTGAGCGCAAACAGCAGAGGGGACAGTGGGCACCCCTGTCTTGTGCCACACGCTTGCAAGAATAAAGATGACAGAATACCTCTGGTATGGACCCTAGCAGCCGCAAAAGCATATAAATCGAACAAACTGAAGAAATGCATCACCCAAGTCCATATCTCTTAGAGTTGTGAATAAAAACTGCCAAGAGACAGAATCGAAAGCCTTTTCAGCATCAAGTGAAGCAGCACCCGTCTGTGCTTTAGAATAAATTTGGGACAGGATTCCAAAGAGTCTACGCAGGTTGAGCGCCGTAGAGCATCCAGGGATGATCCCAGATTGATACGGGAGTACTAATTGTCATATGTATGGGGGGAGGCGAGTGGACAGTGGTTTAGCGAAGATTTTGGTGTCAGAATTGATCAAGGAGTGGGACCTGTAAGAGGCCATCTCTGTGGCAGCTCTATTGGGCTTCAGTAGCACCGTGATTATTGCTTCTGAGAGAGAGGGGGGTAATCGACCAAGTTGGGGGGACTCCTCCCACAGCTGCAGTAGTTTGGGGACAAGGATATCGTGCAACTCTTTATAGCACTCGATGCATAAACCGTCAGGGCCTGGGGCCTTGCAGGACGGGAGTGACTTAATGGCCTCTATAATTTCATCCGGAGTCAATGGCAGTTTAAGTGCTAGCTGCACCTCGTGCGGCACAACCGGAAGAGGTATCTCTGCCAAATATGTTTCCAACTCTGTCTGGGTGCATTGGTCTGAGTTAGAGTATAAAGATTCGTAGTATTGATGGAATTTGTCATTAATAGCCCTCGGGGCAGTATGGAGAATCCCAGAGCGTCCCTTAATACCCATGATGTGTTGAATCCCTCTCTCAGATCAAACAGCATTTGCCAGGAACTGTCCTGCTCTATCCGCCTCCTGTATCGTCTCGCCTGAATTGGTAAATACATCAATTTAACGTCCCTATCTACCAGTTCTTTGAACTTCAATAGGTTGCCATTAATAAGTCCCAAAAGTGAACTGTCCTGTGTGTCCCTGTATTCATTTTCAAGCTTCCTGAGATCCAATTCTAGATTACCCAGATATCACCTCCCCTCTGACCCATACCTTAAGGGTTTCCCAAATTGTATAATGATGTTGCATCGAACCTTCATTTCTATGGAAAAAAACACCACCCACATTCAGAGCGTATTGAGAAAAACTTGCCACAGGGGTCGATGAACGGATGATCCATCCCACCGCACACTCAGTATAATGGGAGAATGGTCCGAGATTTTTCAGGGGAGAATCTTACAGTAATGTATTCGTGGCATAAGCGTGGCCGAACCCAGCCAGTCGTCAATCCTGGAATGGTCGTCATGTACTGACAAGTAATAAGTGAACTCATGTGTACCAGGGTTGCGATCTTCCTAAGTATCCACTAGTTCAAGGTTCTGCATGACTTGTATCACTGTACGACCAGCATTCGTAAGGGCTAGCTGAGTCGAGCTGGACTGCTCCAGCACACAGTCCAGGATTAAATTAAAGTCACCATCCCAAATGAAACGTGTTGGCTCCCTCTGTTAGGATGCCCATTATCTGGCCATAGAACTCAGGGTCATCGATATTGGGGCCATAAGTGTTTACTAGAGTTGTATTGATATTTGCCAGTTCACCCCACAGTATTACATATCTCCCCAGTGGATCGATACAGCGTTTGGTCTCCTGAAACTGTATAGAGCGATGTATAAGAGTCATCACGCCTCTTGATTGCGAGGAGTAATTGTTGTAACCTCTCTGGGGGCACCAGTTAGCAGCAAACCCTTCATTTGTTTTCCCTTGGGTGTGTGTCTCTTGAAGCATCACTACCTTTGGGGCTTGGCGATTAATGTATACTATAACCTTATGTGACATGATGGGGTGATTGAGACCACGGATATTCCATGACATGAATGAGATTGTCTGATCTATAGCTTCATGCTGTTATTGAATAAGGTCTCAATCTCGATGGAGATGATTTTAATGAACCACTGTATTGTGTAGTCGAGAAGCAGCCTGCACTGATTTTCAATATACTAACTAATAACATCATAGTGTAACCCATAAGACCTCTAAAATAACAGGTAACTGACGTGTCATTTATCCCCAACTAGACACAACTCCTTCCCACCACCCACATCATCACTACCAACTTGACGATGACATCTGTGACCCAAAAAACACATTTGAACACCTCACTGGGGACACCGTGAGCAGAAAACGTAACTCTTCAGACCGACGTGACGCTGCATCCAGCCTCATTTCCAATGAATTACATATCCACAATTAGTAGAGTGTGAGGATCCAGCACCATATGTATTGATCATTCATTTTCCATGATGTCTGGTTCATTGTTGCGTGGGTAGCGGCTGCCTCCGCCATCTCTGTCGTGCCTCGGGAGTTGTATGGAGATAGAGGCCTCAATGTAGGCCATCGCCTCCGCAGGATTCTCAAAGAAGTTGGCGTGCCCACCATGTTGAATGCACAGTTTTGCCAGATACAGAAGAGCGTATGGCACTTGTCTCATGCATAGCAGTTTTTTAACAGCATTGTATGACTTGCAGTGAGCCTGAACATTGGCAGAGAAATCAGGGTAAATGTGTATGTCAGCGGATTCATATCGAAGGGCCCCTTTCTCTCTGGCCATGCAAAGGATGAGATCCCGATCATGGTAGTTAAGAATCCTAGCAAGGGTTGTTCGAGGTGGAGCACCCGGCTTGGGGACAGGGGCCAACATGCGATGCACCCTCTCCAAAAGGAAGTTCTGGGAGAATTACGAAGAGTCAAGCATTGATTTCAGTAGGTTTTCCACAAATTGCTCCATCAGGCCCTTGCAGGCTGCCTCTGGGATCCCTATAATGTGGATATTATTGCTCTGTGAGCGCGATTCCAAGTCTTCAAATTTATTATGGATTTTGTATGTTTCCTGCTGTAGCTGAGCTATGTCTCGATCGTGCTTAATGACTTTATCTTCCGTTTCATCAATCCTCTTTTCAGTTTCCGTTATGCGTGATCCCTCTTTCTCTAACTTGGATTTCAGAGACCCTAGAGTCGAGACAATGTCGTCTAGTTTCATGTTAACTGCCATGAATCCCCTTTGCATGGCTGCCAGTAAGTGGTTGTTCCTTTGCGGATCCGGAGACTGAGGCCGAGGCTGAGGGTTGCACATCCCCAGGTGTCTAGTCAGTATTTACCGCCCTTTGTCATGATGCCTCAACACAGGGCCAAACGAGGACTGTTACAGGAGAATAGATGGCAGGTAGCTCCTCCGCGCCGTCCGATGTAGGGATCCAAACCATTGTGAAATTGCCACAGTTATCTTCCAGTACAGGGTCAACCTACCAACATGTTCACTGGTGTATCATTTGGATAACGGCTGTGTACAACCCTTTAGCTGACATGTTGTGGAGGGGGAGACCCTTAGGCACTACTGTGTAATAAGAGCTTGTTCGCTCGGTAGAGTGTTGTGCTAGTAGGGACTTATACCCAACGTCTCCTTTCATCCAAAGGTGGCCAATCTCCAGGGGTGGTTAATCAGGGCATACCCCGCATTCACGGGGTTGTGTCCGTTGATTCTTCCTTCAAACCAAGACTCTGTTATGGTAGGAGGTAGCCCAGGGGCCACCAACCACAAGATCGGCAGCACACCCCGGCCCCACTCGGACTCAGCTCACTCTATCTTTCACTCTTTCACTGAATCAATTGTTGTGTAGGCGGCATATACTTTGAGGAGTTATGTCATTATGGAGCAAGATTTGTCAGTATGCTGAGACCCCTCAGCACTCCAGAGCCACTCCAACCACTCCGCCACCCTCCTAAGACACAACCCAGCCAAGAGTTACATGCGCACCACCAGTTGTGACCATTCAGCCTAGTCCACCACTCCCTGGGACAGTTTCAGAAAGGATAATCCCCCCACAGTCCACACAACCCTAATGCCTGCATCTCTGTATTTGCAATTCAGGTTGTCAGATGTTAAAGAATGGTGGCAGGTCACCACAACTCACCTCCAACAAATCCTGTCGCCTAGTTGTTCCGGCTTTGCCAATACTGCAAAACCGCAGAGTGGTTGGAGCTCAGGAGGCGCACCAGGTTGCAGGTTGTGTATTAGTAGGGCATTTCCGGGCCTGAATGGCCATGGGAGGGCCCCGGCTAGCAGGACAAGTTGCACTCCAGTGAACAGTGTGGAGTACAGGAGCAAGTGGAAAGCAGAAGTCCCCGCGAGGTCATGGTCCCCAGAACCGAGGATCACAGAGTTTCCCTCTGGACTATGTAATGCGTGGTAGAGCTCCACTGGTAACCGCCACAGGTGGATTCAGTCTGAGGGGCAGTGTGTGTCATAGTCCTCAATATGGGCTGAGAGAGCCCCAGCCAAGCAACCATGGTCAGCAATGCAGTATAATGTGAGGCGCCTTGAGAAAATCAGATTCCTGGATCAGGGAGCTGGCCCGATGGGTCACGCCATCTGGCACCTTCCAGAGCCACCAGCGCCATCGGCGTGAACTTCAACGCAAGGTTGCAGGCACTGCATCGAGAAACTCAGCTGGTGGGTTGTATCCCCAGTGAGTTTCCCAGTGAAAGCCTCCCCTGCCGCAGGCCGAGGCTAGGTGCTCAGTGCTGGGCTCCAAGGTGTCCGGTAGGAAGTCCAGTCTCTGCGCCCCACACCGGAGCCAATCTGGAAGGCACCAGAACCAATCCACACTGCAGATGGGTGCTCGGAATGTGAATGTGAGGTGAGCCACCCGCGCCCCAGATGGGCACTCTTTATGTAGATGTGGGGAGATCCCACTCAAGTCCGGTAGCATCCCGGGTGGTGAAGCACCTCTCCAGTCCACTGCGCCAGGGGAAGTGCACACGAGCCTGATCCACACATCAACGGGTCCTGTCCCCTTAGCCGCCAACACCAGAATACTTGTCTCGAGGCTTAGTGTAGGGTTCAGGTATTAGTGAAGGCCATAGCCCCCCGACCCAGGCACAAATCACATCAGCCGCTTGGAGCCAGGCGGCAGCCGTAGTCAGTAGCCAGATCCAGTGATAGGCCATGCGGGCTATGCAGTTTGTCAGGGGTGGGCTTACCTTCAGATGTCCTTTCTGTTGCGATCACACCATGACACTGCACGGGTGTTTGTCTGTAGGCGCTGTGTCCACTGTGTCCCCTCCGCAACCCTTGGCAAGCTCCAAAATATTCAAGTAGTGGATGAGAAAGGATTTATTTGAATTAAGGATAGTACAGGTCCGGAGCACCGAGGTTAAGTCGCCATCTACACGGCTGCTCAACAGCACCCCCCTCCACCTCCAGTGTTCTTACCTTTTTATATCTAGAATGTCATAGCTTTGTTTTTTAAATACTAAATCAGGCTGACGATCAATGTTAGAATCACTTGTTTTTTTAAAAGAATTACAATATTTGGGCTACAATGATCTCTCCTGTTTAGTTATGGGGTATAGGATTACATCACAGTGCGTGAATATGCATATCTATTCTAATTGCAGTGACACAGTGTCATTATGACATTTTCTCACCATTTTCCAGTGGTTTCTGTGTGAACACTGTGAAGGCACCATGAAGCAAGACACAGACAACAGACTTAAAATTCAAAACAAAATATTTTATTAACTCACATGCCAGGATGGTAGAAGGCCTAACTTGTCCAAATGCTAAGATGTGATTTCCCTAAATGAGTGAAATTAAGGAAAGTCTGAGTCAAAGAGTTTAATTTAAAAGCCTGTCTGTGTCCAAAACGTATACTTGCCCTCACAACAAAAGCTAAACTATGTTTAGGGATGTCAAAACCAAAACAAATAGCGTTCAACTCAAAGATCCAAGCTTCTTCCAGCTTGCAGCTTTCTCTCAGCTCCCCTTCCCCAAGTATAAGCAAGTTCCATGAAAAAGTCTCAAGATTACCTTTCTTCAGTTCAAAGTGATACAATTCAAAATGAGTCTTTCTGGTTCTCTTCCCCAAGTTCCAAGCAACACAGTACACAGAAACCAAAAAGGATATTTAGGCTTTGTTTTCAAGACCACACAAGTCTAAGGGTTCCCTCATCCAATACTCCAACTTCATCATCAGAGTTAGGGCTCATTGGTCTAGCTGCAGTTACCAGACCAAACGGTCCACTGACGACAGGTCGCCCAACCAGGATCCCTGATTCGTGGCTTCTTCAACTTGATGTGTTGATTCACAGTCTTCTGGCTTTCCCTTATCAGCCTTTTTGCTATGCCATCACTTGCACACATCCTTTTCAGTGTATGTCCTTGTTATAATGCATTCATTCACAAAAGTTCAGTTTGAGGATGTTTTGCTCATACCCACCTTTTATGATTCTCTATTACACTTGTGCCCTTTTTTTGTAATTCGTTTCCACCAGGGCATTTATGATATGATATGATATGATATGGCATTTTTAATGCGCCTACACACAAGTATTTCAAGGCGCGACGAGGTAAGGGAGGGGGAACAGAAGAAAGACAGACAACGATCCTACTAGGCCAGGTGACATTCAAGGGGACAATCCAGAACAAGGGATAAGAATAAATAACAATAATAAAGTAAGTTCAGCAGGTGGGAAATGCAGGGGTAAGTGCAGGCATCAGGTGTCAAGTGCTGGTAGTGGGACTGTAGGGATACAGAAACAGTCAGCAAGTGTGGTGTTTGCCAGGAAGGTAGTGTGGGTGTGTGACTGGCGGGGGAGGTGACCTGGGCCAGAGATCAGGGGGTGGCCAGGTAACCAGTAGAGTTTCAGCCAGGAGGTCCGCAGGGGAGAGCAGGAGAAAAAGCAGAAGCAAAGAGAAAGGTTTTGAGGGGCTTCCAGAACTGGAGATGGTTCTCCTCAAGTTTCAGGGAGGAGGGGAGGCTGTTCCAGAGGGAGGCCCCAGCTGAGGAAAGAGATCTATCACCAACTGGTTGCTTGGAGAAGCGACTAACCCTGAGGGAGTTGGAGGCGGATGAGCGAAGGGCTCGAGAAGGAAGATATTTAGGAAGAGAGAGTTGAAGGTATTGAGGCCCAGGCCCCAGAAGGCCCTGTGGACAATGCAGAGGGTTTTGAACGTAATCCTCGCAGCCACTGGGAGCCAGTGCAGAGATTTCTGTCCTGGAGAGATACGATTCCTGGGCTTGAGGTCAAGGACAAGTCTTGCAGTCCTATTCTGGATGAGTTGCCGAGGCCGGAGAGTAGAGGCAGGAACATTTAGAACGAGGCTGTTGCAATAGTCCAGCCTAGAGAGAACTAGAGCTCTGGAGACAGTGAGCTTCTGGGGGAAGGAGAGGAAAGGAAGAATACCTCTGAGGAGGTGCATCTAGTAGTGTGACTTCTTAGAGATGTCAGAGATGTGAGGAGAGAAGGAAAGTGTAGAGTCGAAGATGACCCCGAGGTTCTTAGCCTCGCAGGTGGGAGCTGGAAGAGGGCCGAGCGAGGCTGGCCAGAGAGAGACAGGAAAGGAGGAGAATAATTCACTTTATTTACTTGGCCCATGAGTTTTCATTTCATTCAACACTTAGGATGTTTAATTTCAGGGTTTCATTCAATTCAGTAGTAGATAAACATTCATGCCAATTAATTGTACAGTTACTTTCACTGCGATATTCAATACGCATTGGTTTCATTAAGCTTTAAATTTCTGTTCGGTTCAATATTCAATAGGTATTCGTTTGGCTTGGCTTTCAAGTTCCATTCAATTTGGTATTCAATAATTATTCGTTTCGCTTAATTTGAAAGTTCCATTCAATTCTGTATTAAAAAAGCATTGGTTTTGCTTGATTTTAAAGTTCCATTCAATTTTTTATTCAATACACATTCGCAGGAGCGCCCCAGTATGCAAGCGTCCTCTCTGACACTCACCGGCTTGTGGCGTCTCCTATGTTTGGTTCCTGCTGCTTCTCCTCAGAAACTGGGAAACTCACCCGTTGGAGCTCAGCTTGTCTGCCGCGCGCCTCTCTGCTCACTGGCAAGCGGAAGGCTTCGTTCTAGAAGAGGATGGCGTCCGGGTTTCATGATACTCTCTCGCAGCTCCTGCTGCCAATCCTCGATAACAAAGACTCCCAGACATGCAAAACTTACATGCAAAACTTACACATCCCATTGGCTACAGACTTTGTAAGTCTCCTGGATAGTTTGCTGGCCTCCTGGCTCATCGTCTGGTCCCACCACGCTGCCTCCTCTGGAGCACGGTCCCCTGCTGGTCTCTCCCACACAGGCCTCCCTCTTGCTCACTGTTCTGCCTTACTGGTCTCTCTTTATACACCTGATTGACATAGAGAGAATATTTAATATACAAAATATACTATTTTATTGTATTTTGGACAGATGAATCATCCATAGAATAGGGATTTTCCATATCCCGTAAAAAACATACATATAACAAATTCTAAATTAATTTGAAAAATGTACAAAGTACTTATTCTTTTGTGAACACCATAATACAAACTGAAATAAACATATTAACAAAACAGGGAACAACATCTCCCACATAACTTGCATGTATTGAAAAGAATTGCACTTTCAAAAATGCTGTCTGGATAATCCCCTGCCTTAGAAAGGCATGGAAATAAGAAAGAAAAAAGAAGCCCCATTCAGGTACTGATCTAGCGAATAAGGGAGTTGTTCGGTGGTCCAGATGTAGAAGGCCAGTAATAAATGTGTTTTCTTCGTGGCCCAAAGACACATCTCATATCTGTCTTTGGGCCACGAAGAAAACAAATTCTATGGGAAAGCCACAATGGGAAAAGATATCACTGCTCACATAAAAATATCAGGAAAGCAGAACAGGATGGGTAGGTTGACCAAAGCAATGTATATTATGGTTCCCCCACAAACCCCAATGATAGTTGAAGAGACACTTTCTTCAGTAAAAACCTGTTCTGGCTCGGTGCAAAAACTTCACAATGAAAAACTGCACTCCAGCTGGATGTCACACTTTCCATATAATAGCACAGCAATAATATTTGATGCTGCTGAAGGCGTCAAAATTCCCTATTCTACAGACTTACTAGCAGCAAAGCAGGGGCTTCAAAATAAGGCAATCCATGGCTGAAGCATGACTAAAAGGTGTGAATTATTGGTGCACCTACTTCAAGAGCCCACACTAACTTCAAAGAAGACTCATAAAAATCGCTGGTCACTGGCTGACCAAGGGGAACAGATGGCTGTGGGGGATGAAGTGGCCATCCGATTTGCTGACAGAAACACTCATCATTAATATAAAAGGCTATTCCTTTTTGGGCATTTTGCACAGCAATCGGACTGAGGATTAATTTTGTTTTCATGCCATTTTTCATGTAATTTCCAGGCGGTGTTGGGGGTATAAAATGCATCTACCTGTGACTATGGGAACTGTAATGGCTAGTTAGACTAAGTTTCTGGCTGATCTGAACATGTGACAAATCCGAGAGTTGGTGAAAAGGTGGAAATTCAAATTAGGAATATGCTTGATAACTTACATATTCATAACTGTTATACATTTTATGAAAACAACAAAAATGAGACACATGGCCATGCTACATCGTACGGATTTGACGGTCAGCTTATCTAGTTCCCCATGATCAGCTAAAACAGAATATATGTTTCGTATTGCAGTTGCTAGTATAATTATGAAGTTATGATACATAACTAGTTTTTGCCAAAAAGTTGAAAGGAGAACAATGAATGGTGATAAATGGGAAAAGACAGATGTTGCTCCAAAACCCCTGAACCAATCCTGGCTGAGGGCAGAGAGAGGGTAACTGTTCAATCCTAGCAGCAGGGATTATGGCAGGGTACTTCCCCTAGATTGTAAAATTAGTGATGTAATTTCTGCTGTATACGGGAGACTGTACTAGGACTCAGGGCAGACACACAGCAACTGGGGAAGACAGGAAACGGAGGACGGAGAGAAGGCTTCTGAATCTTACCATCTTTGAGAGTGGAGTGACCCGACCCCATACTCTTTCTTTCCAGAGTGTCTGGAGCTGCAGCTGGCTTTCCTGAAACTAAAACAAAGGCTTGCTATGTCAGTAGCAATACCTCCAGCCCACAATTGCATAAGCCCTTCATTTTTTAGTAGTGCATCCAGTGTTTCCACAATGAAAATCCCAATTGCCAGTGTAGTTCAGTCATCTCCCCATAGAATAATCTTTTGTTTGCCTATCCACATTGAAAAACCCCTCATTTGTCTCTGTAAATCCTTAATATTTTTGTAAGTAAATCAATTAATTCCCTCATTGAATTTCACAGGATCAGGATTGGTGGAGTTCGAAACTACCAATCTTTTTCCCAGTGTTTTTGTTAATTGTTATAGTCATTAAAGTGTTGCACAAAAGAATCAATCCCCTTGTGAGCTGAAACACAAATTTGTCCCTGTGTTAAAATTATTATTATTATTATTATTTTTTTTAATTGAAACGTCAGTCTGAAATGTCACAGCGTTATCGCTGTGGCATCAGACTTTTATTACAACATTTGTTTACAGTTGATCACAGTGATCCTCCTAAAAAAAGACAACAGAAGAAGAAAAAAAAGGAAGGGAAACAGCCAGTGGCAACATTCAATCACTCATCAGCATCTTAGTTGTAGTTAATCATTTGCCTCCAATTCTAATGAGTCCACAAAGTCAACTATCGCACAGCATAGTTTCACGGAATTGCCAGCCACGGCATATGACCACCATTCTCGAGACTCTGAGCTCGCAGGACTAAAGTTTCCAAGGTGCAGCATTCGTTTTGACGTAAGCTTCGTGTATTTTGTTAAGAGATGTTCTATGGATTCAGTTTCGTTCAGACAAAAGTGACACTTATCATAAGTTACTTTTTTTAGATGACGAATCTGCAGCGTCGCTCTAGTATTTATAGCATTTAGGCGAATTCGCAAGAACTGTTCACGGTGATGTCTAGACGGGCAATTTAGTAGGTAGCTACATGGAGCACCAGGCTTGTGTTCGCCTATTCCGGAATCAAAAGTTGAAGCCATCTTAAGCCGTAGCTCATTATTCTGTATCCAATTCGCAATTTCAAACTTTTTTTTCACTGATTGCGGTCTCATTATCAGATCATCGAAATTCAACTCAGCACAAGCTAAGATCTGTACCAGGCGATGTTTCCACTCTTCAAGAAGATTTGATTTACCTGTTCCAGGTCTTGTTGAAAAAATCTGATAACCAGGTGGAATGGGCGTAGTAATCATCTTCCGGAATGCCATCAAGGATTTCCACATGACTCCGACATGTAAGGAAATTAAGGACAGCTCATATCTTAACTGGATCATTGAAATGTAAGTTGGCAGCTTCAAGACAGGCTGCCAAAATATGCCTTCCAGTTTCTGCCAAAATGTAACATCAATGCTCCAATGCTCACTGAATCAATTGTTGTGTAGGCGGCATATACTTTGAGGAGTTATGTCATTATGGAGCAAGATTTGTCAGTATGCTGAGACCCCTCAGCACTCCAGAGCCACTCCAACCACTCCGCCACCCTCCTAAGACACAACCCAGCCAAGAGTTACATGCGCACCACCAGTTCTGACCATTCAGCCTAGTCCACCACTCCCTGGGACAGTGTCAGAAAGGATAATCCCCCCACAGTCCGCACAACCCTAATGCCTGCATCTCTGTATTTGCAATTCAGGTTGTCAGATGTTAAAGAATGGTGGCAGGTCACCACAACTCACCTCCAACAAATCCTGTCGCCTAGTTGTTCCGGTTTTGCCAATACTGCAAAACCGCAGAGTGGTTGGAGCTCAGGAGGCGCACCAGGTTGCAGGTTGTGTATTAGTAGGTCATTTCCGGGCCTGAATGGCCATGGGAGGGCCCCGGCTAGCAGGACAAGTTGCACTCCAATGAGCAGTGTGGAGTACAGGAGCAAGTGGAAAGCAGAAGTCCCCGCGAGGTCATGGTCCCCAGAACCGAGGATCACAGAGTTTCCCTCTGGACTATGTAATGCGTGGTAGAGCTCCACTGGTAACCGCCACAGGTGGATTCAGTCTGAGGGGCAGTGTGTGTCATAGTCCTCAATATGGGCTGAGAGAGCCCCAGCCAAGCAACCATGGCCAGCAATGCAGTATAATGTGAGGCGCCTTGAGAAAATCAGATTCCTGGATCAGGGAGCTGGCCCGATGGGTCACGCCATCTGGCACCTTCCAGAGCCACCAGCGCCATCGGCGTGAACTTCAACGCAAGGTTGCAGGCACTGCATCGAGAAACTCAGCTGGTGGGTTGTATCCCCAGTGAGTTTCCCAGTGAAAGCCTCCCCTGCCGCAGGCCGAGGCTAGGTGCTCAGTGCTGGGCTCCAAGGTGTCCGGTAGGAAGTCCAGTCTCTGCGCCCCACACCGGAGCCAATCTGGAAGGCACCAGAACCAATCCACACTGCAGATGGGTGCTCGGAATGTGAATGTGAGGTGAGCCACCCGCGCCCCAGATGGGCACTCTTTATGTAGATGTGGGGAGATCCCACTCAAGTCTGGTAGCATCCCGGGTGGTGAAGCACCTCTCCAGTCCACTGCGCCAGGGGAAGTGCACACGAGCCTGATCCACACATCAACGGGTCCTGGTCCCCTTAGCCGCCAACACCAGAATACTTGTCTCGAGGCTTAGTGTAGGGTTCAGGTATTAGTGAAGGCCATAGCCCCCCGACCCAGGCACAAATCACATCAGCCGCTTGGAGCCAGGTGGCAGCCGTAGTCAGTAGCCAGATCCAGTGATAGGCCATGCGGGCTATGCAGTTTGTCAGGGGTGGGCTTACCTTCAGATGTCCTTTCTGTTGCGATCACACCATGACACTGCACGGGTGTTTGTCTGTAGGCGCTGTGTCCACTGTGTCCCCTCCGCAACCCTCGGCAAGCTCCAAAATATTCAAGTAGTGGATGAGAAAGGATTTATTTGAATTAAGGATAGTACAGGTCCGGAGCACCGAGGTTAAGTCGCCATCTACACGGCTGCTCAACAGCACCCCCCCTCCACCTCCAGTGTTCTTACCTTTTTATATCTAGAATGTCATAGCTTTGTTTTTTAAATACTAAATCAGGCTGACAATCAATGTTAGAATCACTTGTTTTTTTAAAAGAATTACAATATTTGGGCTACAATGATCTCTCCTGTTTAGTTATGGGGTATAGGATTACATCACAGTGCGTGAATATGCATATCTATTCTAATTGCAGTGACACAGTGTCATTATGACATTTTCTCACCATTTTCCAGTGGTTTCTGTGTGAACACTGTGAAGGCACCATGAAGCAAGACACAGACAACAGACTTAAAATTCAAAACAAAATATTTTATTAACTCAAATGCCAGGATGGTAGAAGGCCTAACTTGTCCAAATGCTAAGATGTGATTTCCCTAAATGAGTGAAATTAAGGAAAGTCTGAGTCAAAGAGTTTAATTTAAAAGCCTGTCTGTGTCCAAAACGTATACTTGCCCTCACAACAAAAGCTAAACTATGTTTAGGGATGTCAAAACCAAAACAAATAGCGTTCAACTCAAAGATCCAAGCTTCTTCCAGCTTGCAGCTTTCTCTCAGCTCCCCTTCCCCAAGTATAAGCAAGTTCCATGAAAAAGTCTCAAGATTACCTTTCTTCAGTTCAAAGTGATACAATTCAAAATGAGTCTTTCTGGTTCTCTTCCCCAAGTTCCAAGCAACACAGTACACAGAAACCAAAAAGGGTATTTAGGCTTTGTTTTCAAGACCACACAAGTCTAAGGGTTCCCTCATCCAATACTCCAACTTCATCATCAGAGTTAGGGCTCATTGGTCTAGCTGCAGTTACCAGACCAAACGGTCCACTGACGACAGGTCGCCCAACCAGGATCCCTGATTCGTGGCTTCTTCAACTTGATGTGTTGATTCACAGTCTTCTGGCTTTCCCTTATCAGCCTTTTTGCTATGCCATCACTTGCACACATCCTTTTCAGTGTATGTCCTTGTTATAATGCATTCATTCACAAAAGTTCAGTTTGAGGATGTTTTGCTCATACCCACCTTTTATGATTCTCTATTACACTTGTGCCCTTTTTTTGTAATTCGTTTCCACCAGGGCATTTATGATATGATATGATATGGCATTTTTAATGCGCCTACACACAAGTGTTTCAAGGCGCGACGAGGTAAGGGAGGGGGAACAGAAGAAAGACAGACAACGATCCTACTAGGCCAGGTGACATTCATATCGCTTAAGTGCATGGGAAGGGGGAAGGCGAAAGTGCGGGGGGGTAAGGGGAGGGGACAATCCAGAACAAGGGATAAGAATAAATAACAATAATAAAGTAAGTTCAGCAGGTGGGAAATGCAGGGGTAAGTGCAGGCATCAGGTGTCAAGTGCTGGTAGTGGGACTCTAGGGATACAGAAACAGTCAGCAAGTGTGGTGTTTGCCAGGAAGGTAGTGTGGGTGTGTGACTGGCGGGGGAGGTGACCTGGGCCAGAGATCAGGGGGTGGCCAGGTAACCAGTAGAGTTTCAGCCAGGAGGTCCGCAGGGGAGAGCAGGAGAAAAAGCAGAAGCAAAGAGAAAGGTTTTGAGGGGCTTCCAGAACTGGAGATGGTTCTCCTCAAGTTTCAGGGAGGAGGGGAGGCTGTTCCACAGGGAGGCCCCAGCTGAGGAAAGAGATCTATCACCAACTCGTTGCTTGGAGAAGCGACTAACCCTGAGGGAGTTGGAGGCGGATGAGCGAAGGGCTCGAGAAGGAAGATATTTAGGAAGAGAGAGTTGAAGGTATTGAGGCCCAGGCCCCAGAAGGCCTTGTGGACAATGCAGAGGGTTTTGAACGTAATCCTCGCAGCCACTGGGAGCCAGTGCAGAGATTTCTGTCCTGGAGAGATACGATTCCTGGGCTTGAGGTCAAGGACAAGTCTTGCAGTCCTATTCTGGATGAGTTGCCGAGGCCGGAGAGTAGAGGCAGGAACATTTAGAACGAGGCTGTTGCAATAGTCCAGCCTAGAGAGAACTAGAGCTCTGGAGACAGTGAGCTTCTGGGGGAAGGAGAGGAAAGGAAGAATACCTCTGAGGAGGTGCATCTAGTAGTGTGACTTCTTAGAGATGTCAGAGATGTGAGGAGAGAAGGAAAGTGTAGAGTCGAAGATGACCCCGAGGTTCTTAGCCTCGCAGGTGGGAGCTGGAAGAGGGCCGAGCGAGGCTGGCCAGAGAGAGACAGGAAAGGAGGAGAATAATTCACTTTATTTACTTGGCCCATGAGTTTTCATTTCATTCAACACTTAGGATGTTTAATTTCAGGGTTTCATTCAATTCAGTAGTAGATAAACATTCATGCCAATTAATTGTACAGTTACTTTCACTGCGATATTCAATACGCATTGGTTTCATTAAGCTTTAAATTTCTGTTCGGTTCAATATTCAATAGGTATTCGTTTGGCTTGGCTTTCAAGTTCCATTCAATTTGGTATTCAATAATTATTCGTTTCGCTTAATATTGAAAGTTCCATTCAATTCTGTATTAAAAAAGCATTGGTTTTGCTTGATTTTAAAGTTCCATTCAATTTTTTATTCAATACACATTCGCAGGAGCGCCCCAGTATGCAAGCGTCCTCTCTGACACTCACCGGCTTGTGGCGTCTCCTATGTTTGGTTCCTGCTGCTTCTCCTCAGAAACTGGGAAACTCACCCGTTGGAGCTCAGCTTGTCTGCCGCGCGCCTCTCTGCTCACTGGCAAGCGGAAGGCTTCGTTCTAGAAGAGGATGGCGTCCGGGTTTCCTGATACTCTCTCGCAGCTCCTGCTGCCAATCCTCGATAACAAAGACTCCCAGACATGCAAAACTTACATGCAAAACTTACACATCCCATTGGCTACAGACTTTGTAAGTCTCCTGGATAGTTTGCTGGTCTCCTGGCTCATCGTGTGGTCCCACCACGCTGCCTCCTCTGGAGCACGGTCCCCTGCTGGTCTCTCCCACACAGGCCTCCCTCTTGCTCACTGTTCTGCCTTACTGGTCTCTCTTTATACACCTGATGTGACATAGAGAGAATATTTAATATACAAAATATACTATTTTATTGTATTTTGGACAGATGAATCATCCATAGAATAGGGATTTTCCATATCCCGTAAAAAACATACATATAACAAATTCTAAATTAATTTGAAAAATGTACAAAGTACTTATTCTTTTGTGAAAACCATAATACAAACTGAAATAAACATATTAACAGAACAGGGAACAACATCTCCCACATAACTTGCATGTATTGAAAAGAATTGCACTTTAAAAAATGCTGTCTGTATAATCCCCTGCCTTATAAAGGCATGGAAATAAGAAAGAAAAAAGAAGCCCCATTCAGGTACTGATCTAGCGAATAAGGGAGTGGTTCGGTGGTCCAGATGTAGAAGGCCAGTAATAAATGTGTTTTCTTTGTGGCGCAAAGACACATCCCACATCTGGGATGTGTCTTTGGGCCACGAAGAAAACAAATTCTATGGGAAAGCCACAATGGGAAAAGATATCACTGCTCACATAAAAATATCAGGAAAGCAGAACAGGATGGGTAGGTTGACCAAAGCAATGTATATTATGGTTCCCCCACAAACCCCAATGATAGTTGAAGAGACACTTTCTTCAGTAAAAACCTGTTCTGGCTCGGTGCAAAAACTTCACAATGAAAAACTGCACTCCAGCTGGATGTCACACTTTCCATATAATAGCACAGCAATAATATTTGATGCTGCTGAAGGCGTCAAAATTCCCTATTCTACAGACTTACTAGCAGCAAAGCAGGGGCTTCAAAATAAGGCAATCCATGGCTGAAGCATGACTAAAAGGTGTGAATTATTGGTGCACCTACTTCAAGAGCCCACACTAACTTCAAAGAAGACTCATAAAAATCGCTGGTCACTGGCTGACCAAGGGGAACAGATGGCTGTGGGGGATGAAGTGGCCATCCGATTTGCTGACAGAAACACTCATCATTAATATAAAAGGCTATTCCTTTTTGGGCATTTTGCACAGCAATCGGACTGAGGATTAATTTTGTTTTCATGCCATTTTTCATGTAATTTCCAGGCGGTGTTGGGGGTATAAAATGCATCTACCTGTGACTATGGGAACTGTAATGGCTAGTTAGACTAAGTTTCAGGCTGATCTGAACATGTGACAAATCCGAGAGTTGGTGAAAAGGTGGAAATTCAAATTAGGAATATGCTTGATAACTTACATATTCATAACTGTTATACATTTTATGAAAACAACAAAAATGAGACACATGGCCATGCTACATCGTACGGATTTGACGGTCAGCTTATCTAGTTCCCCATGATCAGCTAAAACAGAATATATGTTTCGTATTGCAGTTGCTAGTATAATTATGAAGTTATGATACATAACTAGTTTTTGCCAAAAAGTTGAAAGGAGAACAATGAATGGTGATAAATGGGAAAAGACAGATGTTGCTCCAAAACCCCTGAACCAATCCTGGCTGAGGGCAGAGAGAGGGTAACTGTTCAATCCTAGCAGCAGGGATTATGGCAGGGTACTTCCCCTAGATTGTAAAATTAGTGATGTAATTTCTGCTGTATACGGGAGACTGTACTAGGACTCAGGGCAGACACACAGCAACTGGGGAAGACAGGAAACGGAGGACGGAGAGAAGGCTTCTGAATCTTACCATCTTTGAGAGTGGAGTGACCCGACCCCCTACCCTTTCTTTCCAGAGTGTCTGGAGCTGCAGCTGGCTTTCCTGAAACTTAAACAAAGGCTTGCTATGTAAGTAGCAATACCTCCAGCCCACAATTGCATAAGCCCTTCATTTTTTAGTAGTGCATCCAATGTTTCCCCAATGAAAATCCCAATTGCCAGTGTAGTTCAGTCATCTCCCCATAGAATAATCTTTTGTTTGCCTATCCACATTGAAAAACCCCTCATTTGTCTCTGTAAATCCTTAATATTTTTGTAAGTAAATCAATTAATTCCCTCATTGAATTTCACAGGATCGGGATTGGTGGAGTTCGAAACTACCAATCTTTTTCCCAGTGTTTTTGTTAATTGTTATAGTCATTAAAGTGTTGCACAAAAGAATCAATCCCCTTGTGAGCTGAAACACAAATTTGTCCCTGTGTTAAAATTATTATTATTATTATTATTATTATTTTTTTTATTGAAACGTCAGTCTGAAATGTCACAGCGTTATCGCTGTGGCATCAGACTTTTATTACAACATTTGTTTACAGTTGATCACAGTGATCCTCCTAAAAAAAGACAACAGAAGAAGAAAAAAAAGGAAGGGAAACAGCCAGTGGCAACATTCAATCACTCATCAGCATCTTAGTTGTAGTTAATCATTTGCCTCCAATTCTAATGAGTCCACAAAGTCAACTATCGCACAGCATAGTTTCACGGAATTGCCAGCCTTGGCATATGACCACCATTCTCGAGACACTGAGCTCGCAGGACTAAAGTTTCCAAGGTGCAGCATTCGTTTTGACGTAAGCTTCGTGTATTTTGTTAAGAGATGTTCTATGGATTCAGTTTCGTTCAGACAAAAGCGACACTTATCATAAGTTACTTTTTTTAGATGACGAAGCTGCAGCGTCGCTCTAGTATTTATAGCATTTAGGCGAATTCGCAAGAACTGTTCACGGTGATGTCTAGACGGGCAATTTAGTAGGTAGCTACATGGAGCACCAGGCTTGTGTTCGCCTATTCCGGAATCAAAAGTTGAAGCCATCTTAAGCCGTAGCTCATTATTCTGTATCCAATTCGCAATTTCAAACTTTTTTTTCACTGATTGCGGTCTCATTATCAGATCATCGAAATTCAACTCAGCACAAGCTAAGATCTGTACCAGGCGATGTTTCCACTCTTCAAGAAGATTTGATTTACCTGTTCCAGGTCTTGTTGAAAAAATCTGATAACCAGGCGGAATGGGCGTAGTAATCATCTTCCGGAATGCCATCAAGGATTTCCACATGACTCCGACATGTAAGGAAATTAAGGACAGCTCATATCTTAACTGGATCATTGAAATGTAAGTTGGCAGCTTCAAGACACGCCGCCAAAATATGCCTTCCAGTTTCTGCCAAAATGTAACATCAATGCTCCAACCTGCTTCTGATCCAAAAGTGATTGCCGGAACTACTTTCTGAGAGTAGAATCTCAATATCGGGGTTAGAGTAAATTTCCCGTAGGATTTATTTAACAACTGAGCTTGAATACTGAATTGAATCATACGATTTGTCAAATCTGTTTTCCAATGATGTTCACAAAGTGAGTTGTTAAAAGAGATTCCCAAATATCTTATTGAGTCCACTATGTCAAGATGTTTCTTATCAACTTGCCACGTAAAAGAATGTTGTTTTTTGGGTTTGTTTTGCCAATGATGATAATCTTTGTTTTTTCAGTGTTTATTGCCAAGTCGTTGTTATTAAGATATTCATGTAGGTTTGCCAATTGCTGTTGTAGGCCTATCTGGGTCTTATCTAAAAGGACCACAGCGTCGGCCTAAATGAGGCATCCAATTTCTGTGTTGTTTAAAATTGGTGGAAAGCATCTCACGTTTTTACGGTGCGCTGGAATATCGGCAATAAACAGTTTGAATAACTCGGCCGCTAATGGGCAGCCTTGTTTCACACCCATATTTGTAGATATTTGTTTGGATAAGGTATAGTGCTCGTATTGGCTCAATCAATTTACTTGGACAATTCCAATTTTTTAGTTTTTGCCATAGTTTTGATCGATTGATACTGTCGAAGGCGCCACATAGATCGATAAACGCTACATACAGTCGTGTTTTGGCCCATATACTTTCGAGTTTTAAGATGGTCATTATCAGCAAATTCACTTCAACCCCAACGCCTTTAGTGAATCCAGTTTGTCGAATGTCGGGAATTTCTTCCACTACTGACCATTGCACTAACCGTTGATGTAAAAAAGACGCAAAGATTTTACCAATGGTGTCCGACAGGGCAATCGGGCGATAGTTGGTTGGATCTGCCCGATTGCCCTTCTTTTAAATGGGAACTATTATTGCTTCGCGCCAAGACGCCGGTATCGTCATTGTTGATGATAATCTTGAGAATAATGTTTCTATGAATTTCGCCCATTCAACTTCGTTGTTTTTCAGCATTATATTGGTTATTAAGTCTGGACCGGCGGCATTTGAATTCTTTAAAGACCGAATGGCCGTTTTTATATCTTCAGCAGATATTTGCATATCCCATGAAGGAAGGTTTTGTTCAACGCAACCTTCCTCTTCGTATTGTGGGTTGCTGAAAATCTTTGCAAAATGAAGTTCCCATTGCGCTGAATCAATCCCATTTGTTACGATGGACTGATATTTTGAGTTACCTGTGTTGAGGATTGCCCATATTGCACGTGTGTTCTTCTGGACTATCTGTTTCATTAGTAACTCTGCCTTGTCTTGTTCTATTATGAATTTCTGAGATTTTAGCCAATTTCGATACAGTTGGCGACGTTTATCGATTGCAATTTTAATGGAGGTTGTATCGTTGGCGATCATATGCCTCTTCATCAGGTTCCTCACATCCCGTCGCATCGCTTTTTTGGCTTGCATCAGTATCATTGATGATAGATGTTTATGTTTTTGACCCATAATAGAGTTTGACGCTCGTACAGTTACAAAATCTGAAAACAAGGGAACGTACTCAACCGACGATTCTTCATCATTAGTGAAATTTTGATTGATTTTTTGTATTTTTGATCTATCGATCCTAAGACGTTTTCCGCCAGCATTCACTAAAACAGGAATGTCTTGGGATCTAGTTTCTGTTGACCATTCCACTGTACAAGTGAGCCGCATAAGATTGTGGTCACTATTTGGCATAGGTAGAATTGATAATGACAATTCTTTTTCAATTAGATTTTGTGAAACCCAATAGTAGTCAATGAGTGAATGAGCCTTGTTGTTCGACCATGTTTGTCTGGGTGGTTGATCTCCTGACACATGTCCATTGACCATTTGACAGTTCCGAATATAAAGCGCCTGACTCCACTTGTGCCCACGACAGACTATTTCGTTGGTCAGAGCTAACTTATATATCTGGTTAGCATGATCGTATTTAAACCATGTACAGTTTAAATCACCGGCGCAAATGATTGAAAGATTATTGTAGTTCAGTATGGCTTTATCAATGATATAAATCATTGAATCAAGGAAGGATTTTGTGTTGATTTTATTTGGGTTCCAATATCCATTTAAAATAAGCAAGTGCTTCCTTGTCCCTGTATTTTGGTTGTTTTATTGCAGTAAGGCTCCTTGCACAAACGGGTTGGGAGTAAATGAGTCTATAAGATGCCACCATGTGTTTATCCTGATCATCATCAGTAGGCCAGAGGAAGGACAACCCTTTGCATTTTTAATTGCTGGACTTAATAAGATCAAGAATCCATCTCTGACCGGGGGCACGCTTAACCATGTCTCTTGTAGGCAGATGACAAATACCTTTCACAATTCCACGTCAAATTGATTGAATAAATGGGTGAACCCTCTGGTATTCCAAGAAAGAAATTCTCGCAAACATTCATTTGCGATGGCTGGTGGCTAATGCCGGTTTACTTTTTCGTTTCGCATGTTGTGTTTTGCGGTCTGATTCGAACGCGGTCTTTGAGAATCCGCATTATGCAGGTTCCGGCGTAAATCAAAACATCTTTGTTACGCTTCGTTGAGAGCGACGTGCTCTGGACTGAACTTTGACATGGTGGAGCCGGAACTAAATGGTTCAAGTGAAATGTCGAATCCAAAGCTCAGTAGTTCATCTGCAGCATTCAAGATGGTGTTACGAACTAGAGCTGACGAGATATGCAATAGAACTTGGTCGCAGCATCATTCAGTTGCATACTCCACAATTCGTATGTTATCAGACGTGATTGTTCGAAGTGAAGGAATGCAGGTAAGTAGTTTCATCACATTGCTGCGATTCAAGTTCAAGTAGTCATCGTCCTGATGGAGATTTTGCAATCTCAGTTTACAAGTCGCAAGATTATTTCCAGATCCCAATGATGTAGAGGCCCGTGATATGTAACGTGCTGGCTTGTTTTTTTGAGAGCTGGTGTGTTTTGGATTCAGTCGTGATGGCATCTTTTCCTTATTTTCCTCAGACGTCCCTGGCCTATGATCAGGCTTCTTGTTCCTGTTTGACTCAGAGGTTAAAATCGATGGGTGTCGAGCTTGAGGGGTTTCCCAAGCCATACCAGAATTAGATGCAGGTTGTTCATTCGCTATATCATCGGGATATGTGGAAAGATCACAGATGTCGGTCGTAGATCTGGGAGAATTGCTTGTAATACTTTCCAAATCAGAGTCAACTCTTTGACGCTTACTAGGAGGAACTGCATATGAGCCAAGGTCCTTTGTTGGATTTTCTCTATCCTTTTTGATGTTCGGGGCGTTCAGATTAGACATCTCGACCCGGTCAAATAGACCTGACTTGGCGTCTGCAGGTACATTTCGAATAAAACTTTGTGGTTTCTGAAACCGTGTTCCTTTCCTGATTGCCTGCCCTCCTTTTCCATGTCTTGTTTGAACCAATGGTCGTTTCGAAACACTGTCAACCTTCTTTAACGTTTCCTCTAATGATTTAGCTGGTGCTTGGAAAATTCCAAAGGACGCCATAGACATCGTAGATGTGTGTTTGTCAGGTTGTTCGTTCATTGGTTGACACGTTGATTGAACTGGACCTAGGTCATTACACGGTATATCAGAGTTTATTTCACTTACAAATGAACCTAGACCAGAATGCGAAGTTGTTTTAGAAATCAACTTGGATGTTAATTTTATTTCAGGTCTATTTATAGACCGTTCTTGTGAATTATTTGGGTCCTGAGTCGTGGGTTCAACAGTGAGGGTTGAAGTTACATCAGATCTTCCCTCGCACAATAAGACAGTTGGTCGAGATTCGGTTTTAGAATTTGTCACAGCAGACGAATGTCGCATCCACTTCACTGCCTCAAGTAAGCCATCAGATAAAGAATCGTTTTGACAATGATGGCGTGCGGCAAGATTGCTTAGGTGTTCTTGCCACCGCAATGTTCGTTCAGCTTCCTGCGTCAGCTGAGCTTGTAAGAAGTTTGTGGCTGAGTCAAAACTGTCCATCTTTTCTTTTAATGAAATTATAAGTGAGGTCTGATCCTTATGAGCCTCATGAAGGGACTCATACATCTTCAAGAATGGCAAGAGAGCTGCAGATGAAGTAGCCAATACATTATTGTATATCTGCACAGCAGCGGCTGATGAGAGACTGGGTTTCAACTCAACACCAAGCTTATCTGCTGAATTTGAGTGAATGCTGTTTACTGATTCTGACTGGGGATCATATGTTAATAGTGAATCCCCAGTTGCATTAATTGAAGCGACTTTTGATGAGGGTAACTGAATTGAACGCGTTCCCCTGATTCTCAGTACACACACTGGAGGTGTCTTGTGATGCTTGAATGCAAGATTTATGTGACAAGTGGCTTGTTTCCTGGGTTACTCCATCATTGGAGGCACAGTTGTTGCCTGTTGGTTGACCGGTCAATTTGAGATTTCCTGTTAAGACGTCCCTCTGCACCCCACAAGATGATTCCAAAATTTCATTGCTGGATTTGAGGTTGCGATGAAGTGAGTCAATTTGAGGTCTTTGATCTACACGAACGGATACTGAACTGCTCGTTTGTTTCATAACGTTGTCTTTCTCAGAAAAATGGGGCCATGGATATGTGAGTATAGCACATGTCGGTGATTCTGTAATTGTTTTTGTTTTAATTTCACGACGTGGCACTACTCTTAGTTCTATGTTATCAGAAACCATATGTTTCTTGGTGTTTATATTGGCTACTGATGAACTGCCAGCCAGGATAGTGTCGTCGTTGTCAGCAATGAAAGCTGCAAGTACTGATGAGGCCTTGGGCAATGTTACGGCCGAGTCATTCAGTGATACATTATCCTCCTTATCTTGCGAAGCTTCCATTAACTCTGCATCTGTTAGATCGAATGCAGAGAAAAACTCATCACCCATTTCAGATTGGTTTTGATTAGATGGGGCTGGTCTCACTGCACTCCGTTCAAAAGGTTGTAAATCAAGTAGAGATAATAATGGTCTTTGTCGAGGACTGGCGGGGTGAACAGCCTCATTATCCAAGTCTGCCGTTGCAGCTGTGGCCTCAACTTCGCTCTCAGAGGCGAATTCGACACACAAAGATCCGCAGGATTATTTACCTGACTCTGCCGCACCTGATCGATAACGAGATCGTCGGCAGACGTTGCATCAATACTTCGGTCAGTGTGATCATATAGCGACGGATAGTTTAAGGTGTCAGCCTTATCGAGTGGAATGGTAAGACTCATTGAGCCTGCATTTTCGGCCCGATTCTCAAGTATGGATGTTTCTGCACTGGCTTCAGGTACATTAGTAGATAAACCTTCAAAGGTTTTGTTTGTTATTACAGGGGGCGTACCGTCTGTGTGCAATTTATCACAATCAATGGAGGTCAAGTGTGTGCAAGACTCCAAATGTTTCTTTGGCGCACGTTTACGTGACGCAGAGCTTACCTTCAAAGTCTCGAGTGACGAGTCCGCTTTAAGAGCAGTCCAGGGATTCTGCATCCAACGTTGCTGGATGGTCTTTCGTCGGATTACTGGGCCGTCCTGGCCTCCTATGCCTGATTGAGCCGTCATGACAGTCACAACACTCTGCTGTAGTCAACTTGAGTAAGCCACCTAACAGCCACACAACAGTCGTCGCCCTTTACCCCTGACGGGCTTAACGCCGCAAGGGTGACTGTGGCCGGCTTTTACAGCAGAAAAAAGTCACGTGATTCAGCACGTGACTGCCAATAGGATCCACCCCCTCCTGGGAGCGAGCACAAGGCAGCAAGAGTCTTGGAGACTCGCAGTGCTGAGCTGGATTCAGTGAACACTCACACACGTTCCTTCCTGCAGCGTAAGTACAAATGAACAGAACGTCCCGTTAAAATTATGCCCTGCTAAGCAAATTTTCATTTGCCAGTGTCATTCCTCTTTGCACCTGTCAGCTTGAACCAAAACCGATTTTAGTTTTGTGAGCTAAACCCCTTTCCTAGAGCCTACATGTCAATATAAGCCTCAGTGTAAACGAATTTCCATTTGCCACTGTATTTTCCCTTTGCATTTCCTTTTTCCAAATAAAAAAGAATGTCCTACTTCATTTCTATCTTCCCTGGTGTGCTGATTAGTATTCTCTAAAACTCTGCCTGTCGCCTAAGTGTAAGCAGTATGAATTTTCTTCTATTCTTGTCCCCTAGCATTTGTGAGAAATAATAAAAACCCTATTCTCCCATTTTGCTCCATAAAACGGATTTTCCCATATTGTGGTGGTGGGTTTCACCCAAAAACCGGTTTTCCCCTATAGCCCTACTCCTTGCAACTGCCTTCCATTCAAAGGAATAAAGTCCAATCGATGTCTGGGGGTGAATGTTGCAGGAGGGAGTGCTTACCTGTAGGTGCTATCACTTTTTTGTGGAATTGTTATTTTCCTGTTCTGTAATTAAAACAAAAGCATGTGTAACAGTCTATTTCAACCTGGTCGCGCTAGGATATTTCATTTGTGTTGCCACAATTTTGTTGGCTGTTGTTTTTTTATTATCCTCATTTACATTGAACAATAAATTAATTAAACATCTTATTAATACACACCGGTCTGGTTCCTAGTCCATTGTGACACGGGGTGCTGTTGGAGGTTGGGTGCGATATGGGTTGGAGGCCTACTCAAAAAGAATCTGTGGTATACTAAAAATAAAAAGCGTTTTATTGTGCGCCACATTCACTGTATTGGAAGGAGTTTTCTGGCTGACGTGTGCCATGTAATAAACCATGACAAGTTGCAGAAATCGCTTTTGGTCTATTTTAAGCAAGGTCTCTCTGTTTCTGAAGGCATGCATCTTTGGCTACAACAATAACTTCCTTATATGTTTGTAGTGCTGTCTTTGCCTCTAGAAGGTCTACAGGGGACCTAGTCTTTACCCACAGCTTCTCCTTTCGATGATACTCCTTTTTTTGCATCCTCAGTTATTTGTTATACCACTGATTATTCAGGACACAGATTCACATATAGTTCAAAACAATTTGAATCACCTGAACAGGGGAGTAGACCTTTAATTAGTTCCGCACTAGCGATGGCGTCCATTTTCTTCTTACTGCATGTTAGCTCAATGCTACGATCTGTAGTTTTTTTTTGTGTTGCTTCTGTTCCATCGGGATAGCAAACTTTACCACAGAATGGTCAAACCATGTCACTGGGATGTTCTCGTGGTGATACACTTTCTTCCCTCTAAATATCCCTATGTCCAGGCAGTGGTCACATACATGGGATACCATCTCAGTTAGTAGGCAAATATCATGGGAATACATAATATCCTTAAGCTGTCCATTTTCCAAATGGTCTGTTATATTACACCAAATGTTAAAATCACCCAGGATAATTATATTTGAGTAGTGTAGAGCTTCTGCTCCAAGATAACTGTCAAGCCCTTGAATAAAGGGGCCACCTTGACCTGGTGGTCTATAACCCAAAACAACATTGTATGAGCAATTGTGGGTTGCAAGTAATGTACAGGTAAGAAATTGTGAATGTGTATCCCAGGTTGGTCTTTGAAAATTGAGTAATTCCAAAGATGATCTAGCAAAAATTCGGACTACCACCCCCCTACAAGCTCTCTATTTGCCCATTTAATTTGAAAGTTCTCCGGCACCATTCGGTAGAAATGTGCAGCATAGGAGTCATTGAACCAGGATTCTGTTATAAAGACAATATCCAGGTTCAATTACACAATAAAATAATTAAGTGCAGTGACATTCTTTATTGCCAATCTGGCATTGATCATGGCAACCTGTAGTAAATCAGTAGAAGACACAATTGGTGCATAATCAGTATTTAAAATACCCAGGTGCCTAATTGTATTCAAAGCCCTCAGGGTAATGGTGCCACCCTTATTCCTTAACTGTAAACACTGAAGGTTCCCGGTGGAATACTGCTGCATTATTTTCCTTCGCAGCACCACTATATATACACAACAGTAGGGTGTCTCAGCGGCTCTGATACAGTAAGCTGTAAATAATATCAATTATTCCCAGCGTGTACCACCTGGTGGTAAGCAAAGTATACCGCCATTGGAAACAATATCAGACCAGAGCCCCACGCCGACCATCGAAATGTCCCAAACAGGCCTAAACAGGCCTAAACAGGCTTCACATCAGCGCGAAGCACTGATGCGAGTCTCTTGGGCCTGCGGCACGCACGTTTCACATAAATAGCTCACACAATTTGGTTGGGAAAACTCAGATCATAATATTTTACTTTATACACATTTTAAAATAAATTATCAATCAACACTGGCCCCTGAATAATATCACTTTACATTTGGAATGCTGTATTTTTGTTTTTCCTGCATGCTTAAAGGCTAGCAGTAAATAAACACAGGGTGAATTCGCAGTGGATTTTCCAGATGCCTGGCCACTTCTTTTGGTCTGTGTTGTGGAAGTCGGAGAGAAAAAGTGGGGTGGTTTAAGAATTTGGGATTTCAGACCCCTCTCCACTTAAAGGCCTGTGTTGGGGAAGGTGGATGGTCAAAATTGGGATGATTTGAGAATTCTGAATTTTAGACCCCCCTCTACTTAAAGGCCTGTGTTGGGGAAGCTGGACACATAGGATTACCCAATTAAATGACAGTCTATAGTTTTCAGTGCACACTGGGAATGAGCTTTGTTAATTTTGAATTTTACCAAAAATCACCCTGTGGTGTTCCGCCAAGGGGAATTAATAAATTAATATTTTTAGTTAAATAGGTTTAGGATCTACACCAATGATCATGTGGCAATTTTTGGCCATTTACACCAAAAGCATAATAATAATTATGAACTTGTAATTTACTCTCCACATTTCTTATTTTACCCTCCACCAGTTTGCCTACTCTTACATCCGGGACATGTTCATAGCAGCCAGGAACACCTTATAGCTTGCCATTACAATTCCCTAAGTTGCAGGTGGATGAATTGTATTTCAACAAAATCACCTGGAAATTAACTTAAAAAATAATACAATCAATCAAGGATGCACGACTTATGGTTGCTGAGAAAAATGCCTAAATGATAATAGTCCTTTTAAATTAACAGGAAATCTTTAGGTTATGCAAACTGGAGCCCTCCTGTCTCCAGCACCATTTGCCTCTCTTGGCCAGTGTTTTTATTAGTCTCTTTGTTGTTTGAAGTGTAGGCTGCAGATCGTAAATGGGGGATGAATTTGCTACACAGAGATCCCCTTCTCCAGCCATCTGGCATCCTGTCCTCTTATCTGAAGGGGAAAACCTTTTGATCTGTAAAGCTTCTATTTTCCTGTATTGTTTTCCAAAGTTCAACCTTGATTGTAGCCCTTGTGTTCACACCTTCAACTACATTCCGGTCATGCACCAAATAGGTCAACCGCCCTGTAAAGAAATGAGGTTTCAGAGACACCAAGGCACCTTTTAGCAGGACACACTTTATTGCATTTGTAAACAGTTCTGATGCACAAACCAGGCTTTCAGTGGGGGATGTCCTTTGTGAAGTTTTCACATAGACTCACCATTTGTCCTTGTCTGAAGGGAGCTCACAGATTGCATTTTCTAACATCAACCTTTATTCGTTGACATACTTTGTGTTTTACTGATCAGGGTTCACTTTGCTTTTGCATCGATGAATTTCTTCTTTCTTTTCCCACACCATTGTTTTTCTTTTTAAAGCAGCTGAAAGTACAGGGCTGCTTCTTTCATTTCTTAGTGAAATACACTTAGAATTATCTGCTGCTCATTTTTATGCTGAAAAGTGTGTCAAATTGTCACAGTGCACCACCTTGCGATGGGTGACAGTTTCAGTGAAAAATGCTGCATTCATGTCTCAGCTAGCAATGTGAAGTGCTTTTCCAATCTGCACTTGGATTACATTTTTGTTTTGGCCTTCTCTGGATTAGAACTGCATAAAGACACCCACATAGTTTGCCTAACTAGGCCTCTTTTCAGCTTGCAGGTTTCTGAATACTGGCAGGTCCTTTTCCCAGTGGGGCCTTCAGCTCCATTGGTTTGGATCCTTTGATTACAACCCACACTTAGCTAGTCTCTAAAGCCCAAAATGGACCAAAGTGGGCAGATACCAGTAAATGATACCTTTGTAGTGTCTTGACAGTTCAACAATGGCAAAACATGATTCTAGCAGTTTAATGCTGTTTGGTTCATAATGCGGCAGTCGTGAAGGTCCAACAGTAATCAGATTTTGAAGCGTGGATATGATCAGGTTCAGTATGGTAGCTGAGATTCGTTGGTGGATTGGCTGATGATGGGATGTGCATGCGAGGTGGTTCAAAGTGGGGGATTCAAGGACACAGTTCATGAAGAACACCAGGATCATTTGGAAAAATTACTCGTTCAGCGATGAAGAAACTAGAGTTCTAAACAGCATTTCAAGCAGTGCAAATGCAGCAGTACTTCTTTGTTTGAGCTGAGGCAATGATGTGGTTTCAAATGGTGCAGTGTGGAGGTGAACATGTTGGAATGTGTGGGACAGTGATTCAAAGTTCAGTGATTGCCAAACATAGCTCTGGAAGATCCTGATGGTTCAATCTGTGTCAAACACACTCGAATCATGACTCCCAGCAGTTCAAGTGTCAAATGGCAAGCATCCTGGATGTCCTGGCTCACAGGACCTGTGAGTTCCACTCCAGGATTTCTGTGACAAAATAAGTCTGTTTCTCAGGCTCCCAAACATGGGGGAGGCTGGCACACATCTTCTAGAGGTCCTTCAACACTGTGAGGTCCTGGGCAGCTGTGTGGCTGGCAGGGTTGCAGGCTTTGTTCCAGCAGCAGTTCACCTCAATGGTCCCTGAGAATGGTTAAGGGACAGAGCTGTCTCTGACTTGGAACACCAGCCGTCACCTTACAACTGTAGGACTTTGGAAAAGACTGCTCTTCCAACAGAGTCCAGAAATGATTTTAGTGAAGGTTTGAGGTCCAGAGATGCTTCAAAGAAGTGGCGGGAGGCCACATCTTTTAAAGGCAAAAGCCCCCATGTTATTAGACTAAAGGTAGCCTACATTCATGGTCCAATCCCTGTTTGTAGAGAAAGTGGACTTTGCCTTCTGACATCACACCCAATATGCTTTGTGCTACCAGAAGTGGAGGGCACAGGAAAGAAAGATAAAGGTAGGGAGAACGAAGATGTTACAATATTCCTCCATCTGTGAAAAGGTCTGTCTGTTTACATTAACCCTGCCCCATCCCTTAGCAATTTATTTATTTAGTCACTTGTAAATGCACCAAACCCAGAGGAATCAAGGCACTGGTTACAATAGTCTCAGAGGTGTCGACATAGATAAGATATTAGAGCAGTAGCATGGTCAGACATTAGACATTAAACAATGGTGAAGTCGCAAGGTAAGTAAACAGTTAAGGATTGTTATCCTTAGACGTGCAGCGATCAGTAGTGTTCTGGCATTATTAGGTTATACGTCTTGTGTAAAAAAGCCACGTGTTCAAGGATTTCCTGAAGGGCCAAAAGCAAGTTTACACTCTAAGGTGAAGCAGGAGGGCGTTCCAATGCTTTGCAGCCACCACTGGGAATCTGCAGCCCCCTGCATTCTGTAGTTTAAATCTAGGGAGGGCCAGGAGGTGGGAGAGGGAAGCCCTTGTAGATCTGTTGGATTGTGTTTGCTAGCATTTATGCAATAAATATCTTGGGGCAGTATTTGATTAGCATTTGTGGGTTAAGGTCAACGTTTTGAATTGGATGCGGTCCTGAATTGGGGGCCAGTGTACACTTCTTCTGGCTGTTCAGATGTGGTCTTTCTTAGGGATGTTTAAGGCTGCTCTCAAGGCATTGTTTTGAATCACCTGAAGTTTTTTAATGTTGGCCGAGTTGGTACCTGCAAAAAGGGCATTGCAATAGTCTAATCTAGAGACCAGGAGGGCTCCTGCTAGAGTGGTACAGCTGTCAGTGGATAGAAAAGGTCTGCCAGTAGTGATAAGCTTAGTTGTGTAAGCTGAAGATGAAGCAATAGCACTAACCTGTCTGGTGAGCAAGAGGGAGGAGTCCAAGTAGTCCCCAAGGGTTTTGACTTCTTTAGAAACTGGGATGGTATTGCCATCAATGATGAAGGAAGAGTATACGCGAACCACTTTGTTTAGGAGGTTTTGAGATTTGAGGATGAGCAACTCGGTCTTGTCATTGTTAAGACATAGTGGGTGCAGGCCATCCAGGCTTGGATGCTTTGATAGATTTTGTTCAGGCTGTTAGAGTCTGTGTCATAGTTGCCTGGTAGAGGAAGGAGGATTTGGGTATCATCGACGTAGTTAGTGTAGACGATACCCATGGTGTCAAGGAGATCAAAGAGGGGTTTGGTGAATAGGTTGTTGTTAGGACAGTTTTTCTGAAGTCCAACTTAGGGCTTAGTAAAACCATTTAAATGAGGCAGTACAAGACTCCACTCTTAGTGTATGCTGTACTACCTGAGTTCTGGGTAGCATAGACAGAGCAGCCAGGCTTATTTTAGGAAGGAGAGAGGACTGTAGAATCAGTACAAATGAAATTGTAATACAAATGGTCCAAAGAAACACTGAAACACTATGTATTGTAAAAAAAATAATGGTTTATTTAAATACAAGTAGGCCCAGATACATCTTGGGGGAAATAAGTACTATCACATTATATATAAGCACCATTATAAAAACATAATCTATGCTTGAAGGTGCACAGACCAACGCATATAACCTTATTTGAAACACCTAACAGGAGTTCTAGGGAAGTCAAAACCAATAGTTACTTTTAGATTATTTTCAGTAACACCAGGGTAGTAGACCTATCATTTGTACCGTGACGCTCAAGAACAGTATAAACCTATAACTCTGATTCAGGATAACACAGTTATTCTAGGGGAGTTGGACCTTGGGGTGTAATATTCAATTACAGTTGCTTTTCAGTTCACAGACCAAGGGAAGCAATAACTCTAACCTATGTTAGGATAGCACAGTTATACTCAAGGTAAGAAAAACCTATACAATTTTTGATAGGACTTATAAGCAACTTTAATGCATGTGTAAACCTAAGACTTTTTTGTGTCTGTCCAAAACAGACCAGGGAAAACAAACCCCAGTGTAACACTTTATGAATGACTCAACGTTATTCTAGGTAGGTAAAACCTAATGCAGACTTATTCTGGACATGCTAACAGCAGGTCAGGGCAAGCAAGACCCAGTTGGGAAACATACACACACGTTTTCTGAGAGAAATAGTTAAGTGAAGCCAACAGCATTACTGTTGACGAAGAGACGCAACCAATTCACAGATGAGTAAAATAACCTTACATCTACTTTTCAGAATGACAGAACATTTCTAAGGTAAGTAAGCCAACCTTATATATACTTTTCAGAATGGCAGAACATTTCTAAGGTAAGTAATGACTTTTGCAACTATTCACTCTCAGAGTTACAGTTACCAACCAACTCTTTTACAAGCAAGTAACTTGTGGGGGGGGGCGTGGCCTAGGTCCATGGACTGAAGATGTGTCTCTCCCGTGCTCCTGCCTCGATCCTGTTAATGATCCTCAAGAAAATGGTTGGACCTATTTAATAGTATATATAGCTATATACCTAACAGCAGCAACCGAATGACACTTTGGGTGAAAAACAGAGCCGGCATCCCGAGAACGCGGCACTTGAATCTCGGCCCCTGGGACCAAAGATGGTGGCCGCGACTCCGCGCTGAGCACTGGGAGGAGGAGGGGCCGAGCGTAAAGCAACGCAGCACCTGCAGGCTCGAGGTGAGAGGCGCCGGCGGTACCCACATCCCTGGCCCCAACACCAACACCTCCCCAACCCCTTGAAACCCTCGGAATGCCAGCAACGCAGGACTTGCAGTCGGGTGTCAGGGGCAGAGAGGCCGGAGGCTCGGGACGGTCCAGACCATTGAGCGGGGAGGTGCACCAACATCCCCGGAGGACCCGAGCCGACCGCCTGAGATCCAGCGGCCGTGGTCCTTCGTTGCTGGCCGCTGCGCACCATACACCCCCGGTGGACTGATCGGTCTGCGGTGTTCTATTCTTCAGCCGCAACAGGGACATGGCAGCCTCTGGGCTGCCCGGGCCCCCAACACACGGCCCCTACAACAGCAGGCATTCCCGGCGGCAACACAAAGGGAACAGCTGATATCCATAGTGCCAAACACAGATCGGACGATCACACAGGGCCGATGTGCCCGGCCCCTGCCAATGGACCTCCACACGGTGCCAAGCAAGGAGGCACAGGTCCCCCTGCGGGCAACCCCCTTCCCCTTGAGGGCAACATCAGGGAATAGAGCCCAACCGCAACCTCAAGCAGGCAGGCTGCCCTGAGAGACAACTTCACCTGCTACGCAGGAACTATACGCGGTCGCCGCAGCCTCTGGTCTGTCCTTGAAGACCACCTACCCATACAGAGGCAGTCTTGAGTGCCCTGACCGCCGGCCTCTAACATCGTCCCTGGGAGTGTTCCAGGTTAGTACACACAAGCAGGGGGAAGACACCAGGGATTAAAAGGACTGCACCCTACCACAAACAGTACCTGGGTCCCAGCAGGTGGACCGCCACCAGAACACCTGGAGGAGTTTGAAATCGACCACCAACCCCGGGCCACAAGAGAGTCCAGACGCCCAACCTTTCCACCATGCAAGTGCCACATGGTATCACTGGTGAGTTGGGACCTTTCATCACAGCCCGGGGACCAGCCCAGAGTCGCACATAACCCCTAACCCCCAGGTGGGTGGCACACTGTGGGACAGAGCCATCCTCGAACACTCGGACTACCGGCTCTCCCGGCATCCCCGGAGGAGCACCTTGACCAGCCCCACCAGAGCCCACAACCGCATACAACCACACAGGGCCTCCTGAAGTGGCGGGATCATTCATAGGGACGCTGCAACGGGAATCTTGCACAAGGGGAGAGAGTACTACACCATGCGGAGGAACACTAGCCGGCAATTTCTCCCACCCACCAGCTGTTTCCCACCCCAGCCTCCACAACCATCCAGCGTCAACCCTCTGGCGCACACAAGAACTCTCCCGGGAGCTGCCAACTGTGACCCACGCTCAGAGCCTAGATTCCCAACCAGACCCCAGGTGGCACGCGGCATTGCTTCACCCTGCAGACGAACCGGCACACCACAATTGACCATGCCAAACACCAAAGGCAAAGCTAAAAACACCATCATGGAGTCATTCTCCGCAGGCAAACCCAAAGATTTGGACCAACAGGGCAAAGAGCCAAGCCTAGGACTCACAACACCTGAAGAGAAAGATAAGGATAACCAGATACTGGAGGCCATTAGCGGGCTACGCTCCTATATAGATACCAAAATCGGGGAGGTGAAAGCAGACATGATGCTGATGCGCCAAGGCTTATGCAACCTTACGGTCTGTGTGTCCACCACGGAGGCAGCGCAGAAGCAGTCCACTGAGACCCTCAAAGATATACAACTTTATGCTTTAACTTTCCTGTTAAAGCAGCACAATATTGGAACTCCCTTCCACCACCTTGCAGGGAGGACCTCCCTACCGCCTATTCAGAACTAAGACCATCCATTGGCTCAAGACTCACGACACATAACGACCTCTTGCTCTCCTGCTACCCTAATGCTCCACCACTGTGATTGTAAATATGTACATTTAGGTTGTCAACTGCTCAGCGTAGTCGAGACAACAACTCTCATGAGACAACTGACTTATTCTATATAGTATTATTCATATTGTATATTTCTGTTACCCATGCCTCATCGGCGGGCATTGTTTCTTTTTACGCATCCAGCACTGTAATCACAGCTGGACTTGTATGTAACCAAGCTTTGCATTCCTCTTGTCGCCTCTGCGCCTTGCTACCCCTCTAGGGGTTAGGTGTGCAATATAAATAAATAAAATACTAAAAATACTAAATACTAAAATAGAGTCCAAGAACTCGAGAAGCGCAATAAATTCCTAGAAGAGAGGGCAGAAGATGCCGAAGGGCGCTCCAGACGCAATAATGTGTGCCTTCTCGGAATTCCCGAGGGAATGGAGGGGTCCAACCCTACCAACTTTATAGAAACTCTCATACAACAAGAAATAGGTGCTGCCCACCTTTTGCAAGGCTTCACGGTCGAACGAGCACACCGGTCCTTACAGAAGAAACCGCCACCGGGATCCCACCCACACCCAATAAAAGCCAGATTTCTAAATTTCCAAGACAGAGAAATCATCTTGCACTTCTCACGTGAAGTGGGGGGGGGGAATCAAAAGAGGCAACGCCAAGATTGCCAATTACCCTGACTATACACCTTCCGTGACCTAGTCGGAAGCCGGATTGGCATAGACCAGGAAGATTGTTTGTTTCGAGATACTTTAGGATCTGCAGATAAGTAGCTCTGTCTGTCTACAATAGAACTAACAGCCTTTTGATAATCAGCACCCTGCTATGATGCTACTCCTTTTGAGGATGGGTGTGCCCTTTAATTCCTGTGTGTCAGCTTCCCTCACAAAGGAACCAAGAGAGGAAATCCCCAAGGCTTCTGTCTTGCTACCAGCAGCAAAGACAGCCTGTCTAGGGGAGAATACCTGATAAGCACTCCAAATTGACAAAGTGGGAATATGAAAGAGCAAAGGATGGATAAAGATGTGAGCATTCTGGATTGATGTGAAATTACGAATACACAGTAATGAGAGGTTTGTCCGTCAGTCCATCAAACATAAGCTTATTTCGGTTGGTTAGCCCTTAAAACAGCAATATACACGAAATTATTAAAACAATCAACTTACATTGTATATAAAAGTCTTAATAAATAAGAACAAATTCTCATGAATCCTTTACAGTTAATATAATCTTATTGTCTCAACCTTGTTGGTCTGCTCACGTAATTAAATTGGATAATAATTGAAAATAGAATCCTAAGTAGTTGAACGTCAATTTCCACACATTGAAGTCATTGGGTCCACCAAGAATTTAGACCGCTGTTTCCAGACTCCTAAAGCCTGGATAAACAATGTTGAGGTTGGTATTTTTTACTCTGACAGCAAAGGCCCAAAGCTTCTTTTACAGTACGTGTTCCCTTTTTTCTGAATAGTGGAAAGAGCCATAATTCTCACCTGCATATTCTTTCATCTGGATGTGAAAGTAGCAGTGGGCGGGATACCCAATGAAGCTTAAGTTATAGCACTTTTGCTTAAACGTTCCCTATGCTATTCAGTTACTAGTTGAATCCTACCATTTTCTGTCTTTCTATGAGTGGTTTGTTGTTACAATGGTCAAAATAAGACCCAGGCATAAATGCCTGCTGCGCCTGGTTGGGCTCTATGGTGTGAGCCTACAGAACCTGTAGTTTCTATTAGTACCCGGCGAGAGACAATCAGATTGTTACACGCAATCTGATTGACCCTCTCAGAGGCTTTAGCCAACGCAGAATCCCTTGAATCTTCAAGTTCCTTCATATCAACAGGGTTTTGGGGGGGTTAGCCCCTCAGCCAATGAGGAGGCTCGGAACAGGGTAATCCCTGCTCTGAGCCACCACACGGCTGGAGGCTGCCATCCTGCCGTGCCGGGGATTCAGGTAAGTGTTTTCGCCCTCCCTGCCCCATCCAAACAATCTCCTCCCTGCCCTCCCCACCCCACTTACCTTCTTTTTGGTCCTTTTTTCAGGAGTGAAAGCACTGGGAACACTTTTGTCCCCAGCACGTCCACTCCCAATCCGCACAGGCCGTCATGGAAAGGAAGAAGGAACTACATGTAGTCCCTTCTCTCCTTTCCATGACGGCCATTTTTTTGTTTACATTTTTACTTTTTTTTTAATCGCTGCCATGGAAAGAGAAGGGACCAGTCCCTTCTCTCTTTCCATTGCAGCCATTTTCTTTGTTTACTTTTTTACATTGATTTTGAATGGCCGACCATGGAAAGGGAAAACGGACTGTTTTCCCTTCCACAGTGGCAATTTTTTGACATTTTTTTTCGTTTTCTGTTCCAAAATGCCAGAGCATTTCGAAACAGAAAAACATTGCTTTTAGTACCCCAGTCTTGCGGGCCGGGGTACTAATAGCAATAAGCCCCTCGACACGGGGGCATTACCGAGTCAGGTAAAGCCCCGGGCCTTCGTTAACTATGGGCGCCAGGGCTTTTTCCTGACTCAGTAATGCCCCCCGACCCCCGTCTCAGGGCCTATTGCTTAAATAACAGCCCTTGTGGCGTTTAATCACCGTACCTATGGTGGATCCAAACCCCAGTGGGAGGCTTTGGTGGCATGCTGAACAGTAGCGCTCAGTACAAATTATTTAAAGTATCTGGATGGTGTTTTATTTACCACAGTGGTTTCTTTGAATTTATTGAGCTGTGGGGCCATTTCTATCACAGGGAATTTTGCAGTAACGAGTCATTCCGTGGGTCATACTTGGTGGCAATGGCCTGCAGCCCAAGTTAAATGGCTAGAGCTCAGTTAGAGCCTTGTGGCGTTACGACATGGCACGGCTCAGGCAATAAGCCCTGGTTGCTACTAGCACACAGGACCAAAGGCCTGGGGTGCTAAGCGCTAACAAATTGTGTAAAACAATGTAGCTGTGGCAAGCGTGGGAATCGTTTCACACAAGTGGGGAAAAAACCCACAAGATGTCTGCTTTGGAATTGAGTGGTGCCCTTCTTCCCTTTCATTGGCATGTGTCAGCAGCAAAGATGGAGAAGATCTGGAAAGAGGTGAAGATGGATATAAACGAGCTTCAAAAGTGACCAGACCATGAGTGAGGAGACTTTAGAGGGGAAGCTGTGGCAGTGGGGTAGAAAGGCAGCACAGGGCGCAGTGCAGAGTAGCAGGCGGGGCGGGTGTGAGCAGTTCAGAGCTTATTCAGAACGTAGCTTTGATAGATGCCAACCCAGGATGCGTATAAGGCTATGGGGTGTTACTACACAGGACACCCGAAAAAAAGGCGTCATAGCTATTAGCACCCTGGCCCAAATGTCCTGGGTACTCAGGCAGTTTAAATGAGAGAAAAGAAAGGCTGCCGGAAGCACCAGAGCTATGGGCTTGAACTATACAAAACATGTAAAAATCGTAGCCACCCTAGCAAAGAAAGCCAGTGACTCTCTTCCATTTCTAGGGCATGTGCCAGAGAGGGACAGGAAGCTTGCCAGAGGGAGCCTGCGGAGAACAGGTAATGGGCTGCATTTGGATCCAAGGGGAGAAGGTAAGGGTGTCGTGGCAGGGAGCGGGGAAAGATACAGGAGTCTGTGGGCAGGCAGAGAAAGAGATACACGAGGAAGGCAGCACTGTCCAGCAGGATCAAACACCGGCTTTGATCAGGTGATATAGCCTGCGCTCCATCAATACGGATTGGCTAGTACCCAGGCTCAGGCTTCTAATTTTATATTTCTGGTGGGAACCCGGTTCAATGTAGTGTTTTACCTTGTGCTCAAACTGTGAGAATAGTTAATGCTTGGATCATTGGGATACTGTCCTTGGCTGGGAAGATGGCAGGTTGCCAGGTGAGGCTTACAGACATGGCTTGCCAAAAATCCTGCAATGGCTCACATTGCTGGGGGGGGGGGGGGGATTCTGAAATTACAGGGATAAAATGGTTTGCTCCAATATTCTGTTCATGCTTTGCTGCATGTTGGTAGCATTCTAAACATTGCCCCCAACGGACCAGTTCACTCATACATTTTGGGGAAAGGGGGAGTTGTTATTCCAGTGGTAAACTATGGACCTGTAGCTCTTTTCTGGGGTTGTGCTGTGATCAACCCGAAATTGAAACTGATCCAAAAAACACTCTAAAATATGTTGTCTCTGCAGCAAAAGGTATGCCTGGCTAAATTTTACCAGAGAGAAACAAGTGAACATTGATCTGGTGTGTACTTGAACTGATGTGACCCAAACGCGTAGAGAAAGCAGTGATCAAGCAAGACTTCAGTAATCACGTTAAACTTAACTCGCCAGCAGAAGGCCACCCCATAATCCTTCCCACATGATAGTGCGGTGGCTTGGCACATCCAAACTAACACTAGAATGCTAGAATGGCGGCTTGGGCACACATCTGTTAAAGGATACCACAGTCCTTCTTGTTTGTGTCGTTTTGATCAAATCCTTTAATTTAAACTCATTAATCATCAGTACATCCTATTGGATGGGGAAGCGCCTGCGTGGGTCTGCCCACGCATTCAATAATTTAGAAGAAGAAGTACAAAGGGTTCAGGGAAAACCAACCCCTGGCAAATTAAGCGCCAAGGACAAATGTGTTCTCATACCTGCCACTGAATCCTAACCAGACTGGGAGTGATACAGTGCTTTAAATGGGAAGGTACCTGCCGGTCCTGAATACCTGCACTTATTTTATTTGAATAGTGATATAGTACTGGCACTTCTCAGAAGGAAGCCAATACTTTTAATGGAGGTGTACCAGCACTTCTCAACATTAAGCCGGTACTCTAAGATAGTCAGTACCTGCACTTCTGTGTTTCCATTTCAAGCACAGGAGTGGTACCTCTCAGATGTGCACGGAGGTCTGCCCGGACTTGTCACATGATAACCTGCTTGCAGTTTCTGGTAGCTGGCAGTCTACCCCTGTAGGTGGGGTGACAAGTGGAAAAGCAAGGACTCGTGCATGTATGCAAATAAGCCCCCAAGATCGAATATTCCCTTCCTGTTGTTTCTCTACTCGTGCGATCATCCTCGCAAGTTTCATCCATGCCCTTTTATGAGGCAATAAGCCCTAATACTGCGGGCCATTACAGCATAAGGTAATGCACCGGGGGACCATAGTTACAGGCCCAAGTGTAGCGAGGGCCTTAATGAAGGCACCGGGGCATTAACCTATGCGGTAATGGCCTGCAGTCTCAGTGCGTATTGCCATTACTACCCCTGCCCGTTAGACCGGGGTATTAATGGTGTTTTTTTTTCTGGCTGTGAGATGCAGTGCGTTTCGCAGCTTGAAAAAAAAGTTTAATAAATGCCCACCACAGAAGGAGAAAGCGATTACGTTAGTAAACAAAGAAAATGCCCAAGTGTAGCGAGGGCCTTAATGAAGGCACCGGGGGCATTGACCTATGCTGTAATGGCCTGCAGTCTCAGTGCGTATTGCCATTAGTACCCCTCCCCGTTAGACTGGGGTACTAATGGTGTTTTTTTTTTTCCGGCTGTGAGATGCAGTGCGTTTCGCAGCTGGAAAAAAAAGTTTAAAAAATGCCCACCACAGAACGAGAAAGCGATTACGTTAGTAAACAAAGAAAATGCCCACCATGGAAGGGGAGAAGGGACTACGTGTAGTTCCTTCTCCCCTTCCATGGTGGCCTGAAAAATAAAAATAAGCAGCACGAGGATCGCGCAATAGCATGAGCGTGATTACTGTCAGGTAAGGCTTGCAAACGAACCAATCAGTTAATTTGTAAGCATTCAAAAAACCTTTCTTGGGTACTAATGACGAGTTTACATCTCTGTATGCCATGCAATCCCAACTCATGATTAGGATGTATTGCAAAAAACAACAGGTATTTAAAATGCCACTTTTTAACTGCTACCACCATACTGCTATTGAAGCCCAATGGGTTTTAGACCCCCTGAATCAGTGTGCTGTTTCTTAATGTTCATCAAGGGGAATTCAAATTTACCTGCTAAGTGGCCAATTAGGGTATGCAGTGATTATATCAGGAAAAAAACACAAATTAAATAATACTAAAAAAACAACGAAAAATTATATATGGGGCTTGGGGGTAAGGGGTTATGAAGTGTGTGGGGTGGTTCAGGGGGTTAGATCTGCATGCCCAATAATGATCCAACAATACTGCTGTCCCAACCTTCTTGGATGCTTTTCTGTGTATTTGCAGTTTTCTCCAACCTTTACTGACCCATCATTCTGGAAACAAAATGCTGGTTTCTTCAATGGTATTATGGTCCAACTTCATTCTCCACCCAGGTCACTAACTTTCTACTTGTATTCCATTCTTTCATGCATTTGTCATTTTCTGCGTGTACTGTGTTTACTGGAACTTGTAGGAGCGTGTGTGCCTTGCTCCCTTCTACACCTTCCTTCCATCCTTCATCCTTCATCTGTGTATACCTGGCCATACACAAGCTTCTGTGGTCATCACCAACATCCTGGTTCTCCTCCTACTTGCTAATGATATGATATGATATGATATGGCATTGATAACGCACCTATACACAAGTGTTTCAAGTCGCAACAAGACTAGGGAAGTAAACCGAGGGAGGACGAAAACGATGATCTTACTAGGCCTTGTGACATTCAGATCGCACAAGTGCATTAGAAGGGGGAGTGGAGAAGTGCCGAGGGGTGGGGGGATGGAGAATTGTGAGACAAAGGAAATAGCAGAAAGTGCAGCCAACTGGTGGCAAGTGCAGGTGCTCGGAAGTGCAGCTAATGGGAGGCTAATAAGTGCAAGAGAGGGGGCTGTATGGTTACAGTTAAAGACCAAAAGTGCAGGGGGTGCCAAGAGGCAATGCGGGTTGCAGCTGGACAGGCAGGGACCTGGGCCCGAATTCAGAGAGTGGCCAGGTGGCCAGTGTGTGGATCAGACAGGAGATCATGTGGGATGTTTCAACCCACTAGTCTAGGCCCTGCAACATTACTGTGCATTGCTTGCATCAGGAACATCAGAATGGCCGCCGGAAAGCATGCTGCTCGCTAAAAATCACCCAAAAGTGCCCAGTAAAAATCTGAAAAATAGGCCGCCATCCACTTTTTCCTATGTCAGTGGTAACACAGGAGACCACTGCCAAAACCCATCATTTGGCTGCCCACAGAGCAAGGCTGATTGCAAAAGAAACACAGAGCTGTGTGAAAATCCGTTTTTTCTTGGTTGTCAAATGTGCAAAAATCATGGCTCACAAACCACCCAAAAGATCCAACCTCCTGTTGGGTGTTGAACATCATTCTACTTCAAGAATCCACATAAATATGTCAGCAGAAGTATATGTTATCTGAACAAAGACCACTTTTGAAGATGGTTGCTGAAAAGAAATCTGTCAAAAATGGGTGCAATATCGTTACTCGCCTCTGTCAGACGCTGGTGATTTCTAAATCTGACAGGAGAAGCTGTGTCTCAAAAAGCTAAATATGCCAAGGAAGGGACTTCCATCAAATGTGATATAGGGTGCACAAATTGATTTTCATGTTGAAAAAGACTGGAATTGAGGATATGTTTGCTTATTTTAAATTTGTAACTGTAATTTTTCACAAGGAACTATGTCACAATTGACCATAAGATAACCTAAATCAGATAAAACTTCAAAGAGGCTTTCTTCCCCTGAGAACACCCCACCCTGTTCCTTCCCACCAAAAGGAGAGGATATCACATTGGGATGCTAATGAGAAGGGGAGGAGACTTCCTCTGCTGTTCTGGGAAAGAGACAATGGAGTCCTTGAACTGAATGGAAATGCTAATTCGGGTGTGACTGACATCAACTGCCCTGGCAGGAAGACAAGCCATGTGACTCTCTGACTCAAGTTTTGGAGGCGGGCCAGACTGAAAATGTGGATTTGAAATTGGACTAAATATATGTTTAAGGAAAAGACTTATAAAATATTGCACCAAACTGACAAACTTATGAAATTTAGAGATTATTAAAATGAAAAATTCACTCACAGTTTAAAACTAATCTGGAATCTGTGCGACATTCAGAGACTGAACCACAAAATGTTTAATATTGCAGCTATTGTGATTATGCTAGAAACATGAAAAATTACAGGAATATGCCCAGGCGGTATGTGCATGTATATATAAAAAATCTTACAGATCCGAAAATGTGTAACCAAACAAAAGCGCAAAAAATTGTCATTTATGAACCAGAACTCGTAGGAAGATAAGATTTTGACAGAAACGTACCTTAGGCAATCTGTGATGTGTATATGTATTATTAACAAGTTGTGCATATTGAAAATATGTTTTTGGGGAAAAATAGATTTTCTGGGTAAAAGCAAAGGGGGGGTTCTTCCCTAGATTGTAAATGGCAGCATCAATCTGATACATGATGACAGCTCATGACACACTGTTCCTTTCTCAAATCAGGGGACAGGGAATTCTCTGACCTTAGAGGGTTGGGCATAGACAATCAGCCTCCCCACCCACTTTGGAAAATGGATAAATAGGGACTGCTGAGGACAGGCAAGACACACACTTTCACTCATCAACTGATCCACTGGCGAAGCACCCTGGAGGAAGATCCAGACTCCAGAACCTAGATCTGGACTCTAGAACCTAGATCCAGACTCCAGAACTCTGAAGCAGAGGCCTAACCAAAAAAAGCTGAACCCTTTTCAGCAGGCCTTTAAAAATCTTGCAAACCTGATTTAACCCGTAACTTCCACGGGGCCTAACCTAACTGATCCAACAGCCTGGCTGAGCTGTTTTGCTGCTACTGGCCAAGAACCATGCTAGAACCCAAGATCCAGATCAGTCCAGCAGAGCTGTAACCCAGAACCTGTCAGATCCAATCCAAGAGGCCGCGCAGAGACCAGAGTGCTGAGAGCAGAATCCTGGTGCCCTGATCCTGTCCAGTGGCGAGCGAAGTCCAGTCCAAACCTTTGACCAGATCTTTGACAGGCCCATTCCATTCCAAAGTCATAGTTGTAAGTATTTAGCATAGAACTGTCCATAGTCATCTCTTAGTATTAAGTAATCCCATCCAACCCATTCCAACATATCCAGACTGCATTGTAGAATCTCTTTTGTCCATTCTGAATCCTTTCTCATCCATCTAATCATGTGATAATTGTTAGTGTAAGCCAACCTGTTTGCAATTCAAAGCGCAATTTCATTTGAAATCTTGACACCTTTTGAGAAAAATGTACCTTCACTAAAACCTCTGTAACATTTGAACCGTACATCCTAGGAACGAAATTTAAATGTCATTTTGAAGCTAACATTCCAATTCCTTATAGATTTTCCGTAATCGCGTTTCCCGCTCGCGGAAAAGTTGCCGCGAATTTGCATTTAGCTAAATTTCACCGCTGTAAAAATAGCTATTTCTTGCTTTCAACTTCTGAATTTCGTTTTCCATCTGCTAATCATTCTACAATCATTGCTAGTGTTGACCTGAACCAATCCAAAGCAACTTTCACTAGTTCTTAATTCAATTTAGCAAATTAAAATCATTTTAGCATTTTTCCCATCCAATTCAAACCACATCTAAAAGCAATTGACCTGTTTTAAAATCATTACTGTTTTCTCTAAGCTTGCTGAGGGGGGATCGGGATTGAAACTGAAATTGTTGATTGTTATTCCTGATACCTGTGTGCCCTCATTCATCTCTTCATATTGCATATTGGGGAGAGTGAGTAACAACAGGGGGAAAGAGTGATTATATTGTCTTTGGTTGAATTCATATCAAGTTTCTTTCTGTGTTGCATTCTTTTCCATCATTGCATTTCCTTGAACCACACAAAGTTCTTCTTTGCTACATTATTCTTCCTATTCCTACTCCTAATTGATTAAAGAGATTGTTGATATTGTCATATTACCCATTGCCGATCATTGTTCATATTCATAAGTGTGATATTCAGATATTATCCATATTTATAAAAGTGTGATATATATATTCTTCAATTCTTCAAATAAATCTTTTAATTTGCAAAACAAACCTTTTTCTTGGTTCAGTGAGACCAGGGGAATTCAAAGAGAGGGGCGTTATATAAGGGTACATCATCCAGAATGAAAAGAACTTTTGACATAAAAATATAGAAATAGGGGTTTCCATTGGGCATCCCATACTAGGCATTGACTTAGTTGGAGTGCTGGATTGAAATCACTTACAATCAGCAGGGGAGAGGAAGAGAGAAGGCGGAAGCAAAGAGGAAGGTCTTCAGGTGCTTCTGGAATTGAAGATGGTTGTGCTCAAGTTTCAGAGAGGCACGGAGGCTGTTCTAGAAGGAGGCCCCAGCTGAAGAAAGAGATCTGCCCCCAACTCTTTGCTTGGAGAAGCGACTAACCCTCAAAGAGTTGGAGGTGGAGGTGGAGGAGCGGAGGGCTTGAGTAGGAAAATATTTAGGTAGAGAGAGTTGGAGGTATTGTGGTTCCATGCCCCAGAAACCCTTGTGGACAACACAGAGGGTCTTCGACTTGATTCTTGCTGCCACTCCGAGCCAATTAAGATATTTCAGCGCTGGATAGATACGATCCCTGGGCTTGAGGTTAGACAAGTATTGCAGTCCTGTTCTGGATGAGTTGTAAAGGACAGAGAGTAGAGGCAGGAAGATTTAGAAAGAGGCTGTTGCAGTAGTCCAGCCTAGAGATGACCAGAACTCTAGAGACAGTGAGCCTCTGGGGGAAAGTGAGGAAAGGAAGGGTACCTCTGAGGAGGTGCAGCTGGTTGCTTAACTTCTTAGAGGTGTCAGAGATGTGAGGAGAGAAGGAGAGTCTGGAGTCAAAACGGGGACCCAGAGGGTCACAAAGGTAGGAGCAGGAAGAGGGCCCAGGGTGGGTGGCCAGAGAGTAAGTGGAAAGGAGGGAGCTGGTGATCCGAGGAGGGGGATCTCCGTTTTACTGGTATTAAGGCAGAGGTCATTGGTGGAACACCACTCCTGAATTGTGGACAGACAATCTGGGATAAGAAAGGAAGAAGAGGAAGCTGAGGGGAGCATGAAAGAGCTGAGTATCATCTGCATAGCACTGAATGTTGGAGCAGAGAGCAGCTATGCAATGGGTGAGAGGTGATTGGTTGAGCAGCAAGGGCTAAAGATTAGACCCTGGGGAACACCACAAGTAGAGAGAGAGAGATAGAAGAGACGAAGGGCCCAGGTTGGACCTGAGAGGGTCAATCAGAGAGAAAGGAGGTCAGCCAGGCCAGGGCCTGATTGATGATACCCACGCTATCACAGAGCCAGCTGAGCAGGATGGCATGGTTGACAGTATAAAAAGCAGAAGAGAAATCGAGGAGGATAAGGACAGAAGGAAGGTTGGAGTTGAGGTTTGAGACCAGATCTTCATGGATGTTCAGGAAGAGCACTCTCTGTGCTTCTGGCTGCTCTGAAGTCAGACTGATGGTCATGTAGACAACCAACAGATTCAGTGTGGAGGTTAAGCTGGGGGATGGCCAGCTTTTCCATGAGTTTGCCTAGAAAAAGAGTAATGGAGATCGAGAGATAGTTAGCCAGACAGGAGGGATCACAGAGGGTTTCTGAAGGAGAGGGTGCATAAGAGAGTGTTTTTGGGGGAGGGGAAGATTCCAGTGGTGAAAGAGTGATTGCAAAAGTCAGCCAAGGCTGGGGCAAGGGTGTCAATGTGGTCTTTGATGGGTTTGGATGAACAGGGAAGAACCTGTTTTGATGAGATCATAGATTGGACTTGTCTAGAAATATCATTAAGGGTGAACAAAGGAAAGGAAGAGAAGGGAGGAGGAGAGGCAGCCAAAGGAAGGCCAAGAGTAGAGGAAGAGGATGGAGAGGAGGAGAGGGGGAGAGGTCGAAACTGCAGCAGTATTGACCAGCTTCTTGTAGATTTCTAAGAGTTTGGCTGATTTGTTGATGCTGCAGAGACACAGGATTGGATGTCTGCTCTCTTCTTAGTGTGGACAGAGAGTCGGTACTGCCTTTGGAGTAGGGGGCAGGCCAGTTTGTCAGAGGGTGCACCTGATACCCTCCATTTCCTCTCATCTACCCTACACTTGCGTTTAAGGGTGACAAGGTCTGAGTCGTACCAAGAGTTGCACTTGGCTTTGGGCTTCAAGCGGATTCTCATGAAAGGGGCAAGTACATCAACTGTGTCAGAGATAGAACAATGGAGGTTAGACAGGGCTGTGTCAGGAAGAAACCCCGTTAGACCGGGGTATTAATGGTATTTTTTTTTCCGGCTGTGAGATGCAGTGCGTTTCGCAGCTTGAAAAAAAAGTTTAAAAAATGCCCACCACAGAAGGAGAAAGCGATTACGTTAGTAAACAAAGAAAATGCCCAAGTGTAGCGAGGGCCTTAATGAAGGCACCGGGGGCATTGACCTATGCGGTAATGGCCTGCAGTCTCAGTGCGTATTGCCATTAGTACCCCTGCCCGTTAGACTGGGGTACTAATGGTGTTTTTTTTTTTCCGGCTGTGAGATGCAGTGCGTTTCGCAGCTGGAAAAAAAAGTTTAAAAAATGCCCACCACAGAACGAGAAAGCGATTACGTTAGTAAACAAAGAAAATGCCCACCATGGAAGGGGAGAAGGGACTACGTGTAGTTCCTTCTCCCCTTCCATGGTGCCCTGAAAAATAAAAATAAGCAGCACGAGGATCGCGCAATAGCATGAGCGTGATTACTGTCAGGTAAGGCTTGCAAACGAACCAATCAGTTAATTTGTAAGCATTCAAAAAACCTTTCTTGGGTACTAATGACGAGTTTACATCTCTGTATGCCATGCAATCCCAACTCATGATTAGGATGTATTGCAAAAAACAACAGGTATTTAAAATGCCACTTTTTAACTGCTACCACCATACTGCTATTGAAGCCCAATGGGTTTTAGACCCCCTGAATCAGTGTGCTGTTTCTTAATGTTCATCAAGGGGAATTCAAATGTACCTGCTAAGTGGCCAATTAGGGTATGCAGTGATTATATCAGGAAAAAAACACAAATTAAATAATACTAAAAAAACAACGAAAAATTATATATGGGGCTTGGGGGTAAGGGGTTATGAAGTGTGTGGGGTGGTTCAGGGGGTTAGATCTGCATGCCCAATAATGATCCAACAATACTGCTGTCCCAACCTTCTTGGATGCTTTTCTGTGTATTTGCAGTTTTCTCCAACCTTTACTGACCCATCATTCTGGAAACAAAATGCTGGTTTCTTCAATGGTATTATGGTCCAACTTCATTCTCCACCCAGGTCACTAACTTTCTACTTGTATTCCATTCTTTCATGCATTTGTCATTTTCTGCGTGTACTGTGTTTACTGGAACTTGTAGGAGCGTGTGTGCCTTGCTCCCTTCTACACCTTCCTTCCATCCTTCATCCTTCATCTGTGTATACCTGGCCATACACAAGCTTCTGTGGTCATCACCAACATCCTGGTTCTCCTCCTACTTGCTAATGATATGATATGATATGATATGGCATTGATAACGCACCTATACACAAGTGTTTCAAGTCGCAACAAGACTAGGGAAGTAAACCGAGGGAGGACGAAAACGATGATCTTACTAGGCCTTGTGACATTCAGATCGCACAAGTGCATTAGAAGGGGGAGTGGAGAAGTGCCGAGGGGTGGGGGGATGGAGAATTGTGAGACAAAGGAAATAGCAGAAAGTGCAGCCAACTGGTGGCAAGTGCAGGTGCTCGGAAGTGCAGCTAATGGGAGGCTAATAAGTGCAAGAGAGGGGGCTGTATGGTTACAGTTAAAGACCAAAAGTGCAGGGGGTGCCAAGAGGCAATGAGGGTTGCAGCTGGACAGGCAGGGACCTGGGCCCGAATTCAGAGAGTGGCCAGGTGGCCAGTGTGTGGATCAGACAGGAGATCATGTGGGATGTTTCAACCCACTAGTCTAGGCCCTGCAACATTACTGTGCATTGCTTGCATCAGGAACATCAGAATGGCCGCCGGAAAGCATGCTGCTCGCTAAAAATCACCCAAAAGTGCCCAGTAAAAATCTGAAAAATAGGCCGCCATCCACTTTTTCCTATGTCAGTGGTAACACAGGAGACCACTGCCAAAACCCATCATTTGGCTGCCCACAGAGCAAGGCTGATTGCAAAAGAAACACAGAGCTGTGTGAAAATCCGTTTTTTCTTGGTTGTCAAATGTGCAAAAATCATGGCTCACAAACCACCCAAAAGATCCAACCTCCTGTTGGGTGTTGAACATCATTCTACTTCAAGAATCCACATAAATATGTCAGCAGAAGTATATGTTATCTGAACAAAGACCACTTTTGAAGATGGTTGCTGAAAAGAAATCTGTCAAAAATGGGTGCAATATCGTTACTCGCCTCTGTCAGACGCTGGTGATTTCTAAATCTGACAGGAGAAGCTGTGTCTCAAAAAGCTAAATATGCCAAGGAAGGGACTTCCATCAAATGTGATATAGGGTGCACAAATTGATTTTCATGTTGAAAAAGACTGGAATTGAGGATATGTTTGCTTATTTTAAATTTGTAACTGTAATTTTTCACAAGGAACTATGTCACAATTGACCATAAGATAACCTAAATCAGCTAAAACTTCAAAGAGGCTTTCTTCCCCTGAGAACACCCCACCCTGTTCCTTCCCACCAAAAGGAGAGGATATCACATTGGGATGCTAATGAGAAGGGGAGGAGACTTCCTCTGCTGTTCTGGGAAAGAGACAATGGAGTCCTTGAACTGAATGGAAATGCTAATTCGGGTGTGACTGACATCAACTGCCCTGGCAGGAAGACAAGCCATGTGACTCTCTGACTCAAGTTTTGGAGGCGGGCCAGACTGAAAATGTGGATTTGAAATTGGACTAAATATATGTTTAAGGAAAAGACTTATAAAATATTGCACCAAACTGACAAAATTATGACATTTAGAGATTATTAAAATGAAAAATTCACTCACAGTTTAAAACTAATCTGGAATCTGTGCGACATTCAGAGACTGAACCACAAAATGTTTAATATTGCAGCTATTGTGATTATGCTAGAAACATGAAAAATTACAGGAATATGCCCAGGCGGTATGTGCATGTATATATAAAAAATCTTACAGATCCGAAAATGTGCAACCAAACAAAAGCGCAAAAAATTGTCATTTATGAACCAGAACTCGTAGGAAGATAAGATTTTGACAGAAACGTACCTTAGGCAATCTGTGATGTGTATATGTATTATTAACAAGTTGTGCATATTGAAAATATGTTTTTGGGGAAAAATAGATTTTCTGGGTAAAAGCAAAGGGGGGGTTCTTCCCTAGATTGTAAATGGCAGCATCAATCTGATACATGATGACAGCTCATGACACACTGTTCCTTTCTCAAATCAGGGGACAGGGAATTCTCTGACCTTAGAGGGTTGGGCATAGACAATCAGCCTCCCCACCCACTTTGGAAAATGGATAAATAGGGACTGCTGAGGACAGGCAAGACACACACTTTCACTCATCAACTGATCCACTGGCGAAGCACCCTGGAGGAAGATCCAGACTCCAGAACCTAGATCTGGACTCTAGAACCTAGATCCAGACTCCAGAACTCTGAAGCAGAGGCCTAACCAAAAAAAGCTGAACCCTTTTCAGCAGGCCTTTAAAAATCTTGCAAACCTGATTTAACCCGTAACTTCCACGGGGCCTAACCTAACTGATCCAACAGCCTGGCTGAGCTGTTTTGCTGCTACTGGCCAAGAACCATGCTAGAACCCAAGATCCAGATCAGTCCAGCAGAGCTGTGACCCAGAACCTGTCAGATCCAGTCCAAGAGGCCGCGCAGAGACCAGAGTGCTGAGAGCAGAATCCTGGTGCCCTGATCCTGTCCAGTGGCGAGCGAAGTCCAGTCCAAACCTTTGACCAGATCTTTGACGGGCCCATTCCATTCCAAAGTCATAGTTGTAAGTATTTAGCATAGAACTGTCCATAGTCATCTCTTAGTATTAAGTAATCCCATCCAACCCATTCCAACATATCCAGACTGCATTGTAGAATCTCTTTTGTCCATTCTGAATCCTTTCTCATCCATCTAATCCTGTGATAATTGTTAGTGTAAGCCAACCTGTTTGCAATTCAAAGCGCAATTTCATTTGAAATCTTGACACCTTTTGAGAAAAATGTACCTTCACTAAAACCTCTGTAACATTTGAACCGTACATCCTAGGAACGAAATTTAAATGTCATTTTGAAGCTAACATTCCAATTCCTTATAGATTTTCCGTAATTGCGTTTCCCGCACGCGGAAAAGTTGCCGCGAATTTGCATTTAGCTAAATTTCACCGCTGTAAAAATAGCTATTTCTTGCTTTCAACTTCTGAATTTCGTTTTCCATCTGCTAATCATTCTACAATCATTGCTAGTGTTGACCTGAACCAATCCAAAGCAACTTTCACTAGTTCTTAATTCAATTTAGCAAATTAAAATCATTTTAGCATTTTTCCCATCCAATTCAAACCACATCTAAAAGCAATTGACCTGTTTTAAAATCATTACTGTTTTCTCTAAGCTTGCTGAGGGGGGATCGGGATTGAAACTGAAATTGTTGATTGTTATTCCTGATACCTGTGTGCCCTCATTCATCTCTTCATATTGCATATTGGGGAGAGTGAGTAACAACAGGGGGAAAGAGTGATTATATTGTCTTTGGTTGAATTCATATCAAGTTTCTTTCTGTGTTGCATTCTTTTCCATCATTGCATTTCCTTGAACCACACAAAGTTCTTCTTTGCTACATTATTCTTCCTATTCCTACTCCTAATTGATTAAAGAGATTGTTGATATTGTCATATTACCCATTGCCGATCATTGTTCATATTCATAAGTGTGATATTCAGATATTATCCATATTTATAAAAGTGTGATATATATATTCTTCAATTCTTCAAATAAATCTTTTAATTTGCAAAACAAACCTTTTTCTTGGTTCAGTGAGACCAGGGGAATTCAAAGAGAGGGGCGTTATATAAGGGTACATCATCCAGAATGAAAAGAACTTTTGACATAAAAATATAGAAATAGGGGTTTCCATTGGGCATCCCATACTAGGCATTGATTTAGTTGGAGTGCTGGATTGAAATCACTTACAATCAGCAGGGGAGAGGAAGAGAGAAGGCGGAAGCAAAGAGGAAGGTCTTCAGGTGCTTCTGGAATTGAAGATGGTTGTGCTCAAGTTTCAGAGAGGCACGGAGGCTGTTCTAGAAGGAAGCCCCAGCTGAAGAAAGAGATCTGCCCCCAACTCTTTGCTTGGAGAAGCGACTAACCCTCAAAGAGTTGGAGGTGGAGGTGGAGGAGCGGAGGGCTTGAGTAGGAAAATATTTAGGTAGAGAGAGTTGGAGGTATTGTGGTTCCATGCCCCAGAAACCCTTGTGGACAACACAGAGGGTCTTCGACTTGATTCTTGCTGCCACTGCGAGCCAATTAAGATATTTCAGCGCTGGATAGATACGATCCCTGGGCTTGAGGTTAGACAAGTATTGCAGTCCTGTTCTGGATGAGTTGTAAAGGACAGAGAGTAGAGGCAGGAAGATTTAGAAAGAGGCTGTTGCAGTAGTCCAGCCTAGAGATGACCAGAACTCTAGAGACAGTGAGCCTCTGGGGGAAAGTGAGGAAAGGAAGGGTACCTCTGAGGAGGTGCAGCTGGTTGCTTAACTTCTTAGAGGTGTCAGAGATGTGAGGAGAGAAGGAGAGTCTGGAGTCAAAACGAGGACCCAGAGGGTCACAAAGGTAGGAGCAGGAAGAGGGCCCAGGGTGGGCGGCCAGAGAGTAAGTGGAAAGGAGGGAGCTGGTGATCCGAGGAGTGGGATCTCCATTTTACTGGCATTAAGGCAGAGGTCATTGGTGGAACACCACTCCTGAATTGTGGACAGACAATCTGGGATAAGAAAGGAAGAAGAGGAAGCTGAGGGGAGCCTGAAAGAGCTGAGTATCATCTGCATAGCACTGAATGTTGGAGCAGAGAGCAGCTATGCAGTGGGTGAGAGGTGATTGGTTGAGCAGCAAGGGCTAAAGATTAGACCCTGGGGAACACCACAAGTAGAGAGAGAGAGATAGAAGAGACGAAGGGCCCAAGTTGGACCTGAGAGGGTCAATCAGAGAGAAAGGAGGTCAGCCAGGCCAGGGCCTGATTGATGATACCCACGCTATCACAGAGCCAGCTGAGCAGGATGGCATGGTTGACAGTATAAAAAGCAGAAGAGAAATCGAGGAGGATAAGGACAGAAGGAAGGTTGGAGTTGAGGTTTGAGACCAGATCTTCATGGATGTTCAGGAAGAGCACTCTCTGTGCTTCTGGCTGCTCTGAAGTCAGACTGATGGTCATGTAGACAACCAACAGATTCAGTGTGGAGGTTAAGCTGGGGGATGGCCAGCTTTTCCATGAGTTTGCCTAGAAAAAGAGTAATGGAGATCGAGAGATAGTTAGCCAGACAGGAGGGATCACAGAGGGTTTCTTAAGGAGAGGGTGCATAAGGGAGTGTTTTGGGGGGAGGGGAAGATTCCAGTGGTGAAAGAGTGATTGCAGAAGTCAGCCAAGGCTGGGGCAAGGGTGTCAATGTGGTCTTTGATGGGTTTGGATGAACAGGGAAGAACCTGTTTTGATGAGATCATAGATTGGACTTGTCTAGAAATATCATTAAGGGTGAACAAAGGAAAGGAAGAGAAGGGAGGAGGAGAGGCAGCCACAGGAAGGCCAAGAGTAGAGGAAGAGGATGGAGAGGAGGAGAGGGGGAGAGGTAGAAACTGCAGCAGTATTGACCAGCTTCTTGTAGATTTCTAAGAGTTTGGCCGATTTGTTGATGCTGCAGAGACACAGGATTGGATGTGTGCTCTCTTCTTAGTGTGGACAGAGAGTCGGTACTGCCTTTGGAGTAGGGGGCAGGCCAGTTTGTCAGAGGGTGCACCTGATACCCTCCATTTCCTCTCATCTACCCTACACTTGCGTTTAAGGGTGACAAGGTCTGAGTCGTACCAAGAGTTGCACTTGGCTTTGGGCTTCAAGCGGATTCTCATGAAAGGGGCAAGTACATCAACTGTGTCAGAGATAGAACAATGGAGGTTAGACAGGGCTGTGTCAGGATGTGAGTCAGTTAGAGGTGCAGGAGGGGGAGAGAAAGTGGTGGCAGTGACGGAGTCGGCTTGACCTGATGGATAGAGAGAGCGGTGGGAGGAGAGGTGAAAGTATCAAAACTTGTGACAGATCTGGCCGTGAACCACGTCTCAGTAAGGCCGAGAACATCAAGATTCACTTCTTCCAGGAGATGGCAGATTTCGGAGGAGAGTTTGACAGCTGAGCGAGAGTTGAGCGTGGCAATGTGGAGAAGGTTGCCACCTTTGAAAGACTTCCATGGAAGGGTACAGATCTGAGGTATATCCTGTGAAAGTGTAGAAGGAGCCCGAGGGTGGCCAGAGGAGGAGAGAGGAGAGGGCAAGGTAGACAAGGATGAGGAGGAGGATGCCAGAGAGGTAGCAGAGGAGGGAGGCAACAGGGCAGCCAGAGAAGAAGTAGTGGAAGCCATAGAGGTGGCAGATGGTGGAGGAGGCAGAGAAGCCGGAGAAGGGAAAGAAGGGACAGCAGGAGAAGAAGGGAAGTTGATGAGGAGCAGGAAGCATCTATCAAAAAGGAGGATATTGGCTTGAGGGCCTTGGACCGAGATGGTGCCATTTAGATAAACATTAATGATGGTCTTAGAGGAGTGGAAGGGGGGCAGGAGGGCCTCCCACCAGGTACCACCATTAATGGGAGAGGAGGAAAAAGGAAAGGGCACAGAGACCATATGTGGAGTCCACATAAGTCTCGGGAGGATAGCTCAGCAGCAACGTCCTCGCCTTGGAAGCAAGATGAAACAGAGCAATAGAGGTTCGATCTCCGGGTCTGCGCTTAGAAACCTCTGGGTATTAAGCACGTTATAAATAACCTATCAATCAATCAATCATAGGCCTGGTGAGGGAATGACAAAGAGGATGTCGGTGAGGGCATGTCTGGAGGAAGCGCTGGTGTAGTTATCAGCAATTGGGGGCCTGGGTTGGAGACCAGGATATCCCTCTTAAACATCTTCCTACCAGACTTAGTAGGAAGGACAGGATAGTCAATAGAAAAGCAGTTGGAGGTGATAGGAGAGCGCAAGCACCATAGAGGATGCAGAGAGAAAGGGTGAGAGGGGAAAACAAAGGTAGGCGAGGAGACACTAGGGATGGGCACAAAGAGGAGGGGCATAAACAGACAGGACAAGAAACAAGACAGAGAACATAAATAGCCAAATATATACAATTCAAGATGAGCTTAGATGAAAGGAAGGGCGAACAAGTAGGGAATCAGAACAATGTGGCACAATGTTAGGAGAAGACAAACGGGCAAGCAGCCGTGTTTTACAAAAACAGTTAACAGAGCGAAAATACCAAGGGAACCTTTAAGGAAAGAAGGAAGGCAACAGGAGTGGGGGTAGTACAATGTGCGGAAACAACCAGGCAGAGGGAGGGCTAAGTAACAGAACAAATATTCAAGGGAACCTAGAGGAGGAGAGTGAAAAACATCCGGAATGTAAGCAATACAAGTATACAGGAGTCAAGGATAGCAGACACAAAAACACAGAGCAGTCGACAAAAAAGGGACCTAGAAGTGTTAGACCATATATGGAATAAAGGCACAGTAATCATATACTAAATGACACGCCAGTCGTGAGGTTCGAATTCCAGACAAGTCTGGTTTATTCATAAAGTTTCTCAGTCGGCCAACCGTATCTCAACGCCTCACAACGTGTGTTCCCATACACTGTGAGATGAGAGAGAGCGAGCAGCACTAAGGCAGTCATATATATACATAATACATCATCCTTTATAATATCATTCGGCCCGCCCTTATACATGACAAACAAGCCAGGGTTCAGTAATTGACAGCTATGCATGTAACTTCAGTCAGTCTAAACATTAGTATTCTAGCAAAGGCTGCAGAGACAGTTTTCTGTTATGGTGAACACGGGGCACTGGCGCAGGGGAGGATGTCATGTTCTAGCAGGGAGTCATTCCAACCAATGTTATCTGGTCACTGTGGGTCATGAGCTAAGGGTCAGGCACTTCTGAGGCAGAGAAAATACCGTCCTCTGTGAAGGAGCACCGTTAGTTGCATATAATTCACATTTAACTGCCTTCTACAACAGTGCTTGCAGACAAACCAGCACCTGGGCTACTGATTAGGCGCAGATCTGTGCACAGCTTCAAGTCCTCCATGAGAGGAAAACAATGTATTTCTGTACGGCTCTACATTCCTGTCTACGTTAGCATTTCAGAGTTCAAGCTGTGGCCTCGCACTGTGTGTGGATTTGAAGCATAGAATATATTTGCGAAGCGTTATAAAAACAAAAATGGCCGGCATTTACAAAATGGACTCCCAATGGTCACATTCAGGTTTCACGGTTTGAAATGTTTGTCACATGATGCGATTTGCTTCTGGCCAACATACTATTCATATCATTCTGGCTACACGATTTCCTTCACGGTATAACAGAAGAAGAAAAAACAACAGAGCAGTAACAGAGGATAAGGAAAGAGACTGGGAAGAGGAAAAGGCAGGGATAAAGGGTAAGGGCCTGCAGGGGAAGCAAGGATGTGCAGCCGGTCAGGGGAAGACCAGACTAGGGTTGCAAGGTTTAGGGTTGCAAGGGAGTGCAATCAAGGGATGCGCAGAGGTGCAAGTCATCTAGGAGGCGAAAGAGTGCAAGCAACCAAAGATTGTGCGAGGGCCGCGCAAACTAGTGATGCAAAGAGCAAACGCACCTGTGATGCAAGGGAACATGGGAGTCACGCAAACAAGGGTTGCAAGAGGCCTGCACGATCAAGGTTAACATGGGAATGCGCACAGCCTAGGGACATAAGGAGCATAGGAGCACATGCAATCAGGAATGCCAGGGAGCCACGTGGGCTGTGGAAGCATGGGTGTGCTAGCAGACTGGAATGCAAGGGGCACAGAAGCATACGTGATCAAGGATTGTGAGGGAACCATGCGGGCATAGGATGCGTGGGCGCAAACACAGCCAGGGATGGACCGGGATTGGGAGTGCATGCGATCAAGGATTGCGAAGGAACCACGCGGGCAGAGAAAGCGCGGGCATGACCGAAGCCTGGGAAGAAGGGGGCGTAGGAGTGCACACAATCAAGATTGCGAGGGAACCACGTGGGCAGAGGATGCACGGGCGCGAATGCCAAGGATGGAAGGGGCGTGGGAGTGTCCTTTCCTGGGGTCCTTTCTTTGGACATGGAAATTCTTTCAGTGTTATTGTTTTTGTCTCTCCTTTCTGTGGGCCGTCAGTTATGTATTTTATAGCCTGGTCTTTCTTCCAAGAGGTTTCCATCATATCAAGTGTCTTTATATAACTATCTTCATATGGGAATGTTGCCCTGGACAGCCATCACAATGTCACCTTTCTCCCTTGGAATCTTCCTTGTGTTGGAAACATGGACAGGTACATAAGGCATTGTGCCCTTGCTGCTGGTGTTTCAGTTGCTACAAACGTTCTGGAGGCACTCATGGTATAGGGGATTAGTGAGCAGAGATAGCAGCTATCTCCTGTGGTTTGTTTACCTACTTTAATCATCTGCGTGTACCACATGTTATTAGATACTCGAGCAGTGTCAGTGAGATTGAGATCCACCCCCCATGTCTGCATCAGCACTGCGTCTACCTCTCTTTACTGTACTTTTATAGTGCTTACCTTTCCACCTGACATGGTCATTCCACCGGCTGTTGTTGGCGTTATGTTAGTAGAGGTAACAGCGGTATCACTTGCAACATATGACATTCGCCAAAATATGAGGGCAAAAATACCACATGAGAATAAGACGTGGACATATAGTCTGTAATCAGTAACCTGTCATGCAAAGGATGGGATGCAGAGTAACTCTTACACCAAATAATCAGACCGACTCAGAAAGTTGGTTGGCAAAGTCTTGTTGGGCTGTTTTAATATCAATTGTCTAAAGCAGGGAGTTACAATGGACATCAATTGATGTTTGATCGTGCTCTTAGCGCAAATCACATAAAAACACACTTAAGTACTAATAATTCACCATAAGTGACGTCATACTACATGGAAAATAAGAAAAACCTATGGGGGATTGTGGTTGGCTCAAGGGGAATATCTAAGTATACCTTCTATAGGGACGGGGATTGTAATAGGGCATCTACAGTCAGGTGGACAACTTAAGCCTGCCTCTAGTGCAAGTCATCATCAACACTTAAGTACTCAGAACACTATTGATTCTCAAACTATAAGCCCCTTCATTATATGGCCCTCTACAAATGGTTGGCACACTCCTGCCATGTCTGGAACATTAGGCTATTAAGCAGCATGTGAGCTCATAGCCAGGTCCTGGGAGGTGGACATGACTTTGCTTCCCACCCAATTAGCCCCACATCTCTCATGACCCATGCCTTCTGCCATGCAGACTGTCTTTGAACTTGGCCTTGCAGTAGATTCTCTTCTCTTGGGAATAAAAGGGAGGACAGGCACACGCTTATCTCAGTTCTGGTCTGCATGCCCAACTCCTATTTCATCCTTGGCTCACTTGACAGGAGACCACATTTGGCCCATTTTGCAGCATTTAATTGTCTTGAATTCATAAACTTGGCACTAATGGTGTTCTTTCTTTGCAACTTAACAGGGGATGATTCAGCGTCTCACGGCTTCTGTTCTTCATGGAGAGCTAACCAGTTCTTGGCTGCTTCAGCTTTGATACCGGGCCAAACAGCTTCACCCTTCAAGTCCACAATCTTCAGCTAATTCTTTGCTGCTACCCACACGGCTCTTGATCCTTCTTTCTCTGTGGGTTTGAACTTACTAAAACTGTGACACCGATGTCCAGACATTATACAATGGCGGCTTTGCCTGCAGTCTATTCACTACATATAGCCAGCTTCTATGATCACTTGGTTTACTTGCGTTGCTGCATCTGTACATTTATTAAATGGCTTGCATTTTCTGCAGTGTGTCGCACATACATGCAATCTTCTTTTCTGCATAAGGATGTTCACTCGATTCCTTATCTCGTCATCAGCTTCTATAAAGTCCATACATTTTCTTCTTCTTATCTTCTTAGCTTCTCTTTCTCTTGTTGTTCATATTCCTTCGGGGACCTCTTTCAAGAGATTGTCATCTCTTCGTGCATATATCTGGTATGGCTTTCTTAATGGATACCTTTTCTCGAACACTCGTCGCGGTATGGTCACCACTACTGGTGTCAAGCACGGTGCAGTTTCAGGCTTCCAACATACAGGCAGTAGGGGGGCGGGACGTCCTGCAGAGGCATTCGGCTGCTCCTCTAAACTTCCCCCTCTTGTCGAGTCATCGACCACACCTTCATCAGTCTCCACATCATGATACCTTTTCTTGAAGAAATTCTTCTTCTGAGTCCAGATCTTCATCACTCCCTTCAGGGAACAAGCTGATTTGACATGTTCGTCCACATTCTAGGTCATGTGACTACACTGTCCATTTGGATTACAATAGACCCATCGTCCCACGTACTTCTTGTGGTTCTTTGGATACAGGAACTTTGTTCCCTCAGGTGCTAAGATACTGGCCTTTATGTATTCTCTGATTTCTTCATCAGTCAGTTCCTCATGTCCAAATCCTGGTTCAACATTAATCATGATTCTTATTCACACTGCTTTCTTGTCTGTCTTCTTGCATTGTGCAATTATTATCCTGATCACACAGAATCCAAACATTGCCATCACCAATATTGCTTCAAGAAGCTTGAAGATGTTCACCATCCACTATGGGACCCATGAGAAAATGGATGTGAACCATCCATCATCTACAATGTCTTCTGTCTGCCCTTCCATCTTGTTATGCAGGTTCATCAGCAACGTTATGGCCTCTGTCACGGTCCCATTTTCATGAGAAAGTGTGAATGTGTGACATGATGGCCCGATTCTGGTGCACACTTCTCCTTCCATGGCTGTGATCATATCTGGACATATTCAGGAGTGTTATTAGTCATATGGTTCTCAATTCTTCCTTAATAGCATTAAATCCTTTCATGGTAGTGTTGATTATCTGCAGAAGCTCCCAGCAAGTGATTTGTAACCACTTCGTATTCGCCATCGTCTGGATCCCAGGCATAAAGATAGTCATAAATGCTGAAGCACTCTTGCTGAGTAACCTGTGCTCATACGGAATGGCATCAAAGGATCTACTGATTTTGTTGTGAAGTAATTCCCTCTCTTTGTTTGATTGAGAAATTCAAGCGATTTTCTACTTCTTAAATGAACATCTGCTTTTGGAAATTCACCAATGTTCAGGTCCCTTTGAGAAATCACCAATGTTGGGACATGGACAAGCACTAAGGTACACGGTCCTCCCCAATCCCTGGGCAGCATCAAGTAGGCTCTGGTCCCACAAGCCCAATAATGATCCATCAAGATGGCTGTTCCTTCCTTCATACCTGGTACATCACAAATGTGGCCACACTGGTGATTCTCTCCAACCTTCCTCGTACCATTATTTCTGAAACATAAGGACACGTCCTTCAGAGGTAGAATCTGCAATGGTCTTCCTTGTTTGTCAACCAATGTCAACAATTTTGTAATCTTCAGCCATTGATCTTTGCATTCTTTTTCTGCATTTTCCGCAACTGCTTCCTACTGTCCGGCCAATCCTACTGCTTTGCACACAACCAGTACATACACCCATCCTCGTGAATGTGTATTTGTCCTCTTTTTCCAACATATCTGTATCTCTTCTTCATCCTTGCCTTGGCAATTTAGCATCTTATTTTCTTCGACCTTGATTCCAGCTCCATTCATTCCATAGTTTATTATTCAATGCCTTGTTTCTGGATTCTCTCTTGTCTTTAAATCTTGCACATAATTGTCTTCTCTTTGAGATGTTTTGTCTCATTGATAATGGGCAAATAAACAATAGTTCCTGAAGTGGGGAGGATCAAAGGGACATCTGCCTTATTTTGATCAATGACATAGAAAAGGAGAATCAAGAGAAACAGAAAGACACAAAGCATAATGGTACATATGCATGTTACGTACCAACATATTAATCCCCACCATTTGTGCCATTCTGGTATTGGTTGGGCTTGCTCATTCCCTAATATCGTGTTTACCTCATCATTTCTCATTTCTACTGTAATCAATTTAAGGAAAAAAGAAACACTTTACTCCTAAAGTTGTAAAATGTATTCAAAAGTTCCGATTAGCAATCTTCTAATCACTGGCCCATTTTTAGGATCCTGTAAAAAAGTGTAAACATCAACGTCTCTTCTGACAAGAGCAGGATAAACTTGAAGAATAATCACAAAAACATCAAGCACAAGATGATGCACATCCCCGTCTGTCAAAACCATAGAGCTAGCCAAATAGATACTCAGTGAGAAACGCGTCAGGGTATTGCTCTTGTTTCCAATTTTCCAACTCAAAGTCGAGATCAGCCATATTCGTGATGCATCAACATTACCCCAAAGTTCATTTTCAAAGATTCCTGTGACTCTAGCAAAGAATTGCACACCTGCTATAATATCTATCTATAAGGAGTGTCCAAGGGGAGTCACAGTTCAAATGCAAATCTGCTTTTATCAGCTAGGAGCTTTATTGTCCTTCTTCTTTGTCATCGATCGAGTCTGCACACGCTGAAATTCTTCTTCTTTTCTTGCTTCTAAATTGGCAATGCTGGGAGGTACACCTCTGTATGGTTTAGTGTCACTTAAATGTAGCCAAGTTCGCCTGCCTTGAACTTTTACTGCTTATACGGTTATGTTTTCAACACTAAAGGGGCCATGAAATCGTGGCTTGTGCCACTTGCGGGTAAAATTTCTAATTAACACAGCATCTCCAATAAATAGTTTAGGTGCCGATAATAATTCAGTTGATCCGATTGCTGTATGGTTTTCATCTGTGTTCTGAGACCGACCCCCTTGGTGCTTGAGTTGATCTGAAATGAGAGAGATGTTAGACATCATACATGTCAAATATTAAATTAATTCATTTCCTAACATTTTTGCTGTGCTCTGGGCATCACTTCTACTCCTCGATGGAGATGTAAGAGGCGGTCTCATTTGCCTCCCTGTTACTAGCTCGTGGGGGGTGAGGTGATGGTCCAAACCAGGCTGATTCCTTAGGGAATATAGAGTTAAGGGCAGTCAATATAGCCATCCCTTTTTCAAAGTTAGCTTGATCTTGGCAATCCTTTCTTTGAGGAGGGTTTTGAGTCTCTCACATAACCTGTTTGCTTGCGGGTGATAAGCAGAAGAAAATGTTTGCTTAATATTCAATAAAAGCCCTATCTGTTCAAATACTTCATTGACAAAATATGGCCCATTATCGGATCTCAGCACTTCACACACACACCATCTTGGAAAGACTTTGCACACTAGAAACTTTGCTGTGCAAGTGGCATAAGGATCTGTACACAGACCTGCCTCGATCAACCTGGAGAAGGGACACAACACCAGTATCAGATACCTGTATCCACTACACACCTGCAGCATATCAACAAAGTAAATATGTAAAGGCTGAAAAGGACCATTTGGTCGAGGAATTACTCCTCTAAACATTCTCAGTGTATGCCCAGCGGTAAACTTTTGACATACAATGCAGTTTACTACATAACATGCAATGTGTTCTGACAGATTTGGAATAAATCAGTCTTCCGCAATTGTTGCAGCAATACTTTCTCTAGTTACATGTGCGGGCTAATGCAGCTGTTCAAGCGCTATCTTTAATAGTGGTACTGGCATCACTGGCTTTCCAGTGCTGTCCTGTCACCACAGTGCTTCTGTGGGGGATAAAGATCACCCCCTTCGTTTCCACAATTCCTGATCTTCCTATGGTACACTTCCTTGAATCACCATTAATTGGCTCATCAGTAATTTATTAAACCCTTCTGGCATCACCATGACTGTAACTATCTTCTCTATGACATTTGGTGTATCAAAACATGAATTATCTGGAGAATATGCAAACCTCTGGGCTTCTACATCTACAGCTTCACACCCACAAGAAATAAAGTCTGTTTGCCTGTGAGTGGTGCATTTAACGACGGCTATGGTTAGTGGGAGTTCTAGTGCCTTAATAAGCTGGTCCAATAAAGATACATTCTGAACTAGAGTGCCGTCTGCACAGGAGTAGCCCCTCCTTTTCCAACGCGATAACCCTGTGTGTACAGTTGACGTCACATAGGTGGAGTCACTGTACACCGTCACTTCCTGCCCTTCACGTTTCTCGAGCGCGACAATGAGTGCTTCCAATTCTGCTGCTTGCACCAAAAGTAGAGATGGTAGTCTTGCTCTTGCTACCACTACAAATTCTCCATTCAGTCTATGTCTTATTACAGCTGTGCCAGAATGCCTTTCTCCACTAGTTTGATCAATTTGCGAAGAACCATCAATAAAGAGAATTTCCTCTCCTGTCAAAGCATTTTCTTTAATGCAAGGTATATCATCATAATATTCAACATAATTTGCGCAATCATGCACATGGTCACCCTTTGTCACTGGCTCAGCTATGAACGTGGCAGGATTCACAGTTTTACACCTGACAATTTTGATTGTTGGGTTCGAAATCATTACTTCATAGAGAGAAGCTCTCTGAGATGTCAATGTACCTTTGGGTTTCTCTAAGATGGCCAACAGAGCATGCTCCACAAAGAGAGTCATAGAACAGCCCATCACAATACTTGTAGATTTGTCAATTGCGAACGCGACAGCTGCCAATGACTATTCGCCAGGAAAGTGTCCTTTCATAACTGGGTCTAAAATTCCACTGTAATACGTTAGAGGCTTATACCTCAACATGGTCCTCTGTGTAAGTACTGCATTCCTGACTGTCCCATTGATATGTTAGAATAAATAACATTCCTCAGCAAAATTTGGAATCTCTAAAACAGGAGCTATACAAATTGCTTTTTTCAACTCCTCAAATCCTTCCTCCATCTCCTCAGTCCATTCTATTGCAACTTTGTCTACCTGTGCCTTTTTTAAAGCCTGCAAAAGGGGTCTTGCATATGAACTTTAGTCAAACACCCAGGGTCTAACATAATTGCATAGTCCCAAAAACTGTTGCATCTGTTTTACTGTGTTTGGTTTTGCAGTTTTCATGATTGCCTCAGCCCTTTCAAGTGTCACCTTCTTTCCCTCATGGGAGATCAACTGTTCAATGTATAAAACCTCTTCTTGGCAATATTGCAATTTTTCCTTGTCTACCTTGTATCTCTTGTCTGCTAGGATAGTAATCAGCTGAATCGAGACTTGTCTGCACTCATCTTCTGTAGTGCTACAAATTAAAATGGCATCTACGTATTGTATCACTGCACTTTTCAAATCAATATTGCCTAGATCCATCTGGAGAACTCTGCTAAAGATAGATGGTGGCTCACAGTACCCTTGGGGCAGCCTAGTATATTTCAGACAAGTCTGGTGAAACGTAAATTAAGTCAAGTCTTGTGAGTCCTTGTGCAATGGGATTGAGAAAAATGCATTTTTCAAATCAATCACAGTGAAATATCGAGCTTCTACTGGGATACTACATAGTATTGTCACTGGGTTAGGAACTAGAGGAAACTCAGCATCTACAATCTGGTTAATCGGTCTCAGACACTGTATGAATCGCCACAACCCTCCCTTTGATTTTTTCAAAGGATACAACGCGATGTTACACGATGGTTCTGATGGCACCAGAATACTTTGTTCCATCAGTGCTGAGAGAGTCTTGAATATACCCTCATCAGCCTCTCGAGATATGGGGTACTGTTTTGCTCGAGGTAAAATCTGCCCTAGTTTCAGCTTTATTTGGACTTTCCCTATCCCTTTTAATAATCCTACATCATAAGAGCCTGTAGTCTATAGGATGCTTGTCATTTTGTCCAAGTCTTCAAAAAATGCTGGACGCTGCCGCATTATTGCCATTTGCTGTGGGACTTCCCTTTTCTCTATCTTTACCCAGTATGTGATGATCATGAAGAAAACTACTTCATCGTCTTTTGGGTCATCTCTAAACATGTCATCATCAGTAATATCAGTCAACCGTACTATGGTTGCTTCTAGTTCTATAGGGATAGTCTGTCCCCCCTCTTCGTCCATAGGTATCTGTGATCTAAACAAGAATTCATCAGGTATTCTCACCGTCCTCCCCACTAAGCCAGGTAACCATGTTAACAGAATGCTCACCCCATAAAGGAAAACCTCTGGCTCAACTGGAACGCCTTGCAGAGCCACTTGCCCTGTGAACGCCATTAAAAACGTGCCTATGTTTAAATAGAGAATTCCAGGAGTGGAACACACTATCCTTTGTCAGTAAATGAAATCATCATGTTAAGTTTTGTCATCAAATCTCTTCCCAAAATGTTAACTGGTATCTGTCATGAATACAACAATGGAACAGATATATCAAACTCTCCTATAGAGATTGGTCATTCATCAGTAAAAGGAACTTGACTTGTCAAACCAGAGACCCCTTGAGCATTCATGGCAATTCCCGACATTGGATATTTTCCCTCTCGTATACATGAACAAGTAGCCCCAGTGTCTACTAAAAAAGATATGCCTCCTATTGCCACATCGACCCTTGGTTCCTCTTGGGAGTCTGGTGTCACAGATTGTACTCAATACATCAAGTACCCTGTGAGCTGTCCTATTGTGGGTATATGCACACCCATGTACCTGTGAAGGGATTCCCTCCCACCACAGTGGAACCTCGTATTCTAGGTGTCAATACTTGTCCTGTGTTTGCATACTGCTCTGTCTGCATGGGGGCATGTTGCGACTGCTCTTGTGGTGAATTCATTTGCACTTGCTTTGGTTGTGGTGTCTGTTTCATTTGCGGGACTTGCGTCTCATACACTATCTGATCTTGAGCAAACCCTTCCCTAGTTTGTGTGCTATATGGTGGAGGATAAACTGTCCACCCTCTTGCGAATTGTCCATTCTGTAAATTCCTTTGGCTCCCACATAAGTGTGCAATATGTCCTCCTTGGTCCATCGAGCGTTGATTATTTGCCTGTGATGGACCCACTGTTTGCTGTATCCCCAATCCTGTTCTGCTTGTCAATACCGCCCCTTCTATGGCGTATTTTGACAATTTCTTCTGAACTAATTTGGCTTCCTCAGTTTTCCTAGCCTCATCTTTCTTCTTATTTTTCTCCTGCAATAGCCGACAGTGATGCACTGCTTCCATTTCCACCAGTTTCTTCATTTGTCTCTGTACTGGCTCGGGCAATCCTTGATATGAAATGAGGTAAAATAATGCCACTGTTTTTTTGACACAGCTCTTTCATTTTAAGTTGCCACTGCTCTTGAATATCCTGAATGTAAGCAATAGGATCTTCATCTTCCTTCATCTAACGTGTCATAATTGCACCCATGTGCAGGATACTGCATCCTGAGAGCCCTCCACATGTCTGCCCTACAATTATTAAATGGTGCTCCATCTTGCACTGTATTTTATGCTGTTACACTTGCATATCCCACTCTCCTCCATATGTCATCAGCTCTTTCTCCAATAATGGCTGCCATGACACCCTTAAATGTCCCCTATGGCCAACATGTTTCCTCCTGTAATCTTTTCTAACTCATATATCCATTTCTCAGCACCCGATGTCAAACTCGGGAGCTTGCACCTTAAATGATCCTTGTCCATCTGCGGCCATGGAATATACTGTGGGCTTGTTCCCCCTTTTTCCAGGAAGGGATACTGCGCAAACCCTAACTTGCAGTCAGCTCCCATCGTCTGTCTATCCATGGTGGGTACGATCATTCCCGACCGTCTCCTCACTGGTAACAATCTTAACCTGCTCACATATGGCGGTGATTCTCCCTTCTCACAATACGATTGTTCTCGGGGATGTTCTGGGTATGGTATGGGATCTAACGTCCTGTCCTTAGGTTGTTCCAGATCTGACCATCTTACTTCCGTGTCTGTCTGCAGGCTACCTTCAGAGGCGCATACACTTCCTTCCTACCCACAAGGAAAGATTATCTTTCTTTGTCTGATATGTCTTGTACCCAAGACGTATGACTACTCTCCCCTTCACACTGGTCTAGGTTCAGTTTACTTAAGGACAAGGCTCTATGCTCAAGACAAAATGAATTTTCATCTTCATTTCATGTTTTAGATACTGGGAACACATCCCCTTTCCCTTGGCTTTCATTGTTGCCACTTCCCTTTAATTCCTGATAGGCCTTATCAATCCTATCTCTGATGCTTCCTATGTCGAAGGTTTCCTCTTCTAATGTTACTCTAGATGTCCCTGGCGTTGCTTCCTTCATCTGAAGAAACTCTTCTATTCTGTCCCATCGTATTGCTGAACTCTGCCCTATTGGTCCCCTTCGAGCAATGCTATATTCGGAATCCTCATGTCTCCTTTTTCATTCTATTTCTTTGTCTAACTCCCTTTGTTTTCTCTCCTCCTCTTGTCTTATCTCTTCCCTCTTCACTCCTGCTCTCCTTTCTTCCTCTTCTTTTCCTCTCTCTATCCTTTTGTCTCTTAATGTCTGCACTTCTTCCTCTTCTCTCTTCCTTTCTCTTCTATCCTCATTTAGCTTCATAACATCTACTATACAAACAGTACATAAGCATTCTGATAAAATCAGCTAAAATAAATATGCCCATTAAAACGCATTACATTTGAAAAATATCTGTGTACTTCCAATAAAATGTTACTAGAAAGAAATGAGATTGAGATAATTACCCTCCATAAAAAGGTTCCACAAAGGGGATAGTCCAGAGTAATTAAACTGATCATCATACATCTTCATATGCTTAGCCCTCAGAAGACATAGACCTTCGCACAGTAACAGAAAGTGTTTCAAACTTTCGATAACATCCTCACCGCATAATCTACATTTAAGATTGGCTCGAGAGATTCCAAGTTGGCTACCCTTGACCTCCAGAGCCTCACTTATATCTAAGTGCAAAACATTACCTAACCCACAAATCCATATGTGTGTCCCATTTCCTTCCTCCAAAACTCCATGTAAATGCAAAAACCTTTCATACCCCCAAAAATCAATTCAAGTGCAAAAACATTTCCTCCCCCAAAAATAAAATCAAGTGTGTCACATTTCCTACCCCCAAAAATACATCTAAGTGCAAAAAACATTTCCAACCCCCAAAGATCCCTCTAAATGCATCACATTTCCTACTCCCAGCAATCCATCTGAGTGCAAAAACATTTTCTGCCCATTATTGGCAGTGCAATGAAAAACTGGTTACACAATAAGGCTGGATGCAGGTGGGTATAAGATATTAGGTAATAAGAGTGGTGGAGTTTTACTGGAGTACAGTAATGGCACACCGCACTTACCTTATCAGTTGCTGTAGGTTGTCTGCATCAGGCATCCCATGCAGACACGGGCAAACACAGAGTGGAGCTGTTTAGTAGGGAGCTGCCCTTTGCCTCTGGCCCTTAGCCGAAGGCTGTCTGGGCAGGCTGCCCTGCAGAGATCTGAGAAGAGAATTGGGCAGGTCATGTGACCCTGCTCACTGGCCTATGAGGTGCTGTAGGTGGTCAGCAGGTGTGAGGAGGGAAGGTCAGAGAAAGTTTGGGTGGGTGGAGGGACGCCGGGTAAAACTGCGCCTAAAGGAGAGGAAAAAACTAAAAGAAAAGGCCTTGCTGCGGTAACAGCGGCACTCAGGCACTCACCAAGAGGGTCCAGCACTTGGGAAGGCTGCTCGGAAACATCTTGAAAAGGTGCTACCAGCAATGCGCCTAGACATAGATGGTTGGGCAGGTCATGTGACCCTGCTCACTGGCCTATGTGGAGGGTCGGACTGGGGCATAAAATTGTCTTGGGCACCAATGAAAAAGAGGCCCACAGTTGCAAATGGCTATGCATTCCAATTGTGACAGACTGAGTAGTACTCAAGGGGGAGGTTTTTGATAAAATATGATGAAAATTGTGCCTTTTAGAGAATATTTATTCAGTAGCACTGGTCAAAACTACTAGCCACATAGTGAAGTAGCTCATCAAACTCACCCACATTGGCCAACAAAGTGGCCCACTTTGACCCAAAAAACTGGTCCACACTAGCATTTTGCATTTTTGGTGCGGGCATTGCTCCAGTCCAAACCTGAGGGGATGGTGTCCCATGAGCTTGTGGAGCGGTACAACTCCACATAGTACCAAGCAGGGCTGCAATTACTTATGATTATGGTCAGTTGTGTATGTTATCGGTCCAGCTGCACCTCAAAGGCAAAACCTCACACTACCCACAGTTGGCTGCTCAATATGTACTTGCATTGAAGAAACAAAAAACGAAATGCAATAAATACGCTGTTCCGACGCTTATATGCATAAAACAAGCATAACATCACACACAACTGCAATTGAAAATGACATGAGTTAAAAGCCAGCACTTGCAGAGCATCCCTTGCTGTCTCTTCATATTACGTAACGTGGACAGTACGTTGTCAGCAATGGTTTATGGGAATACAACATATCTGCTCCTAAGCAATTACTTTCTGTTTAGGTCACCGTTGTCTGGCACAGTAGTATACCGACTCCGTAGGTGAGTGGGCGGAAGCTTGTCCACATCGGCTCTACAGTGCAGAAAACCGCGACATTCTGGAGCTGTTCAGGGCTTGTTTCCCAGCTGCTGCCTCAGGAGGGCCCTGTGGCTGCTATAATGTGTTCCTTCACTTATCCCACTGGAATCCTGGGGAGCAAAATGTACGCATGTGCCTGTGTTTTCAGCAATGCCCTGTGCTAAGGGGCAGCAGTTCGTCCAACGAAGTGCTGGGCTGTTGCTGAAGGTACCTGCTCACCTTCAGAGATGGCATGAGCAGAACGACATGCAAATGATAAACAGTAACACTGTCTTGGTTAAAAAAAAAAAAATTATCAGCACCGCCTTTGTTATGCGTGAATGTTTAGTCGATTGGCAATGTGATGGGACATTTCCTTTTGAACGGCCCGTATATCTCCAGTTATACACCAAATTTATTTCTGTTTCCAAGAGCATTATAGCGAGTAACAAAGACAGCCCTCTTTAAAGATGAATTAATATCCATGTCTATGAGCTTGCCATACAAAAATGGTGGCTTGCTTTTTTTTGAAGAGTGAAGTGTAATCAACATGAATAACAACAAGCCGTACGTTTGTGACAAGCAATCACCATACAGGTGGCCTTACTAAGCAATTTGTTTTAATGTTTGTCTGAAAGTGCGATGAGTACAGTGGCGTAAAATGGGAGATGATTTTTAGACTCACGTTATTTTACATTTTATGACTTGTACTTTTACATTCAGGGAGTGGAAATGAAGCCACATCCTTAACAGGTTTCTAGAAGGATTTTCATATTGTATTTGTTATGTTATTAGTGTATTCTGAAAGTAAACACTATAAGACAGTAATATTGCACACCTTGAAAGCCCAAACTTTGATGTTTGAACCAAGTTCAATCTAAGAAAGTATTGTAAAATGCCTAAATTACAAGGTGGGTTAAAATCCTGGAAACTGGAGTCCTTAGAAGTGGTTAATTTCACACTATTTGAAAAAAGACTCCCTCAAAATGGGGCAGATTTAATGATTTTACGGACAAAATGGTGTCTTCACGTGCTCCTCTGTTGGTGGTCCAAGAAGCCATCACCAAGAATTGCACTGGCTTTGCCAGAGTGCCATATCACGATTTGAAACATAAGATATATAGTCTCGCTAGCCGGTAATGCACCAGAGATTTGTGTACAGTAATCTAATCTAACTGTGGCAGAACCAACATAATAGTTTTCCTGTGCTGCTGCCAATCACAGACCACAGTACTTTGCTATGCCCTGTTATGCTACATTGTTGAGTGTTATATAGCACACCCTCTGCCATTTTCACAGTTTTTTGGAGCTTCAAGAATTGAAAAATGTGGGGTATGGGACTAACGTAGTTGCAGGGGGAGCAGGGTAAGGTTGCTTTATGTCAGTGTTGTATGCAGACCTGAAAGGACAGGGCTCTATGTGGTGCGTATATTTTAGCTATTTTGTGAGTGTTCTAGATCAATGGTTAAGGAGCACCGCAGGTTACTAATGTATATTGTTTGTTTGGTTGCCTGTGGTGTCTGTCAGAGTGGTGTTTAAGGAGTGTGTAAAACTGTGTTGGTATATCTGTGATGGAGAAGTCTGCTGTACAGGGAAATATAGTGTAGATGTATATCTTCCCTTTGGTCCCAGATGTCACAACAATGCTGACAATGATACCGGCCACTGCAGAATACTTTAGTGTAGTTGATTTGAAGAACGCGTTCTTTAGCATTCCAGTGGATAAAAGCAGTAGATATCTGTTCGCGTTCACTCTAGGAGGTTGATCATTTACATTCACACTCATTCCACAAGGATGCACAGAAAGCCTGAGTATTTACAGCAGAGCGCTAAAAGAGCAGCTAGACATGCTAGAATTACCCGAAGGTTGCATACTCTTGCAGTACATAGATGACTTGTTACTAGCTGTTGACACAAAAGAGAACTGCAAAGAAAGTACTATATTACTATTGACACACCTAGCGACCCATGGTCACAAGGCAAGTTTGAAGAAATTCCAGTATAATCAAAAGGAGGTGTCTTATTTGGGTTACCTACTTTCGAAAGAAGGGAGAAGATTAACACCAGAACGCATAGAAAGTATTTCTAGTATGCCTATTCCAAAAACTCAAAAAGGAGTGAGGGCTGTAATAGGCATGGCCTCTTATTGTCGGCAGTGGATCAGTAATTTTGCGTTGATTGTGAAGCCGATGATAAAATTAACTAAAAAAGATGCAGTGATGCCTTTACAGTGGGATGAGGAATGTCAGAAAGCGTTTGAGCAATTGAAAGCTGCATTGTGTGCTGCGCCAGTTTTAGGCACTCCTAACTATAAAAAGATCTTTAGACTATTTGTGAGCGAGAGTGAAGGATGTGCATTGGCGGTTTTGACACAGGAACAAGGTGGAAGAAATAGGCCGTGCAGCTATTATTCTTCCGCACTGGACCCTGTAGCGCACGCACTACCACGATGTTTGCGATATGTTGCAGCGGCTGCTGCGTCAGTGAAACAAACAGAAGGAATAGTATTGGGGCACACTTTAATTCTGATGGTGCCACATGCTATAGACGTTCTATTAAATAGAACACAGACGCAACACCTCACTTCTGCCAGACTAACAAGATATGAGCTCATCTTGTTTGCACCCCACATCCAAATTATGAGGTGTAGCGCATTGAATCCTGCAGAATTAATGCCATTGCCCATAGCAGAAATTGGTGACAACGAATCACCACCCCATGATTTTTTAATGGTCACCGAGGAAGAAACGAAGGGAAGAGTTGATCTGAGTGACACCCCACAAAAGAGCCGGATGGGGAGTTGTTTTGTGACGGCTCTTGTTTCAAATTACCAGATGGCACGACAACTGCTGCGTATGCTATCACTACTCTAGAAAGGGTTGTGGAAAGTAAAAGAATCCCATATAATTCAGCACAAGCCGCAGAAATTATAGCCTTGACTAGAGTTTGTGAACTCTCTGAGAATTTGAACGTGAATATTTATACTGACAGCCAGTACGCCTTTGGCGTGATTCATAACTTTGGCCGACTCTGGGCTGAGAGGGGCTTCTTGACATCACATGGAGCTAGGATTCAACATGGCCCTTTGATTGTACGATTGTTGTCTGCACTTACGTTTCCAAAGCACCTAGCAATAGTAAAATGCGAGGCGTATAAAAAGGTAACATGCAAAGTGGGAGAGGGAAACGCATTTGCAGACAGTATTGCGAAACAAACAGCCACTGATTTGAGTACTAGAATGATGACAGTACAAACAGAGGAAGTACCTTGTATGATAGAGAATGGAGTTGCCACAGTCAAAGAAATGCAGGCTGAGGCCACGACCGAAGAGATTCAGGGGTGGGCTGAGGGCTCTGCTGAGTTAGATTTGGAAGGATGTTGGATGGACAAAGAGACCAAGAACTGGATGTTGCCAAATTGTTACGTAACCACAATGTTACAATGGCGCATAGCCCTACCCACATTTGCGCGAAGAAGATGGTACAGCATTTATCCACAGTATGGAAAAATGAGCACATAAAAAAGAATGCAGAAAGGCTAGTGCAGAATTGTATTACGTGCCTGCAACACAATGTAGGGAAGGGAACCGTGACTCCAGTAGGTAGTTTTGGCCCACCCTCTATGCCATTCGAGGTGATCCATTTTGATTTTATAGAAATGGAAAGGTGCCAGAACTACAAATATGTGTTAGTGGTGATTTGTGTATTTAGCAAGTGGGTGGAGGCATTTCCTTTAAAAGACTGTACTGCCATGTCAATGGCAAAAGTAATGTTGAAGGAGTATTTCTCCCGGTTCGGGTTGCCCCATGTCCTGTGGTCAGATAACGGCCCACACTTTGTGGGCGCAGTAGTACTACAGATCTGTGCAGGTCTACAGATAGAGAAACGATTCCACAGTTCCAGGCATCCCAGTTCTGCCGGGCTTGTTGAGAGACATAACGGTATCTTAAAGTCAAAGATAGCTAAAATCTGTGCTGGGAGCAAGTTGAGTTGGATGGATGCATTACCCCTAGCGCTATTGTGCATGTGCACGTCTGTGCAGGTTAAAACTGGGCTCTCCCCCTATGAAATAATTATGGGGAGACCAGCAAATGTATGGTGCGCACCGCAGCCCAAAAGATCATGTGAGGTCGAGAATTCTGTGTTAAGCACGTACTGTGGCCTTTTAAAGCAGAAGTTGCGTTTGATTCATCAGCAGGTGGCGTTACCAGTGCGATACAACAGACCGGGGCACGCGCTGGAGCCTGGAAGCTGGGTCCTGATTAAGAACTTTGAAAGGAAGACAGCATTGGCACCCAGGTGGCGCGGCCCCTACCAAGTACTTTTGGCAACACAGACGGCCATTCGAGTGGACGGTCGCAAGGCATGGATCCATGCCACACTTGCCAAAAGATTCCCAGGACTGCTGACAACTTCCGACGACCAGAGAAAGGAAACGGTCTCGGAAACGAAAGAAACTGTTGCCAATCGAATGACACAGCATCAGCCCGAGCGAGAAGTGAAAGTTGAAACAAAGCCTAAGCGAGAAGTGAAACTCGAAACAGAGCCTGAGGAGGCTGCCAGGAAGGGGAAAGGGCGAAAAGTGCCCCAACGTTGCTCAGCAGAAACAACATCACTGCCGAGCGACACAAACTCTGCATTGCAAACACGAGCAGAAACAACACGTGTACCCCTTTGGCGCCCACCAGCTTCTTCAAACGCACCAAAGCCAAAGAAAGAAACTACATCATTGCCACGGCGCTCATCGCTACCCATCATTGCGCCGCAGGCTGACACTGAGCCTGATACTGGAAGTGCATCGGCACTATTTACAGATCACACAATACCAGGAGTGAAACGATATGATCTGCGGCCTCGACAGGCAAAGTGATTCACAGATCTTTGGTGCTTTTCTTTTGCCTTTAGTTCCACTCATGGACGGAGTAAGAAGCAGGGGCGTAGAAGAGAGAAGTATGAGAGTTGTGCAATTCGGACAATTCAAGACTCACGGCTCCACGCCGCGCTTATAATAAAGTACATGTGTCAGGAGCCAGAGCAGGACAAGCTGGATGCACATAAGTACTAAGGCTGATAGAGTACATGTGTCCTAAGCCAGAGCGGGACAAGCTGGATGCACATAGTACTCTGTCAATAAAGAACAGTTCAGAAATCGTCTGAGCAGTGGGAGAAAGAACAACTAATCTTGCCCGGAGTGGATAAGTGATCTAGGTTGTGAAAGGGCTGGCAGAATTGAACTGTGACATTTTCATTGAACTTTTCTGGCATCAAGAATGAGAGACATTTGCGACGAACTTTGCCAGCAAGAAGAAGGATGATGAAGAACAAATCTAGACCGGTTTCAGCCTCCTCCTGCACTCCTGCTGAAAAGACGATAGTTTTAGAGACAGTAAATTTAGGGAAAAAGCATGGTAAAATGAATAAGGTACTGATTTGGACATTGGTCCTGTGTTCTCTAAGTATGGTAGTACCAACAATAATAGCTATTACACTATGGTTCCTGGAGTCCGCGCACCCATTAGAAACACTTTTGCCAAAAGCAGCTACTGAAAGCCCGGTTCATGTAATCACTGGTACTTTGTCCCCAATGGAAGAAAGACATAGAGAAGGATATGGCAACAATACATTGTTGCTCATCATGAACATGACCCATGGGGTTTTAAAGAAAAAAGATAGCTGGGTTTGTGCCCATTTACCACAGCACGGTGGGAAAGGGATAGGCTGATATGTACAACCGTTATCATTGGTTTATTCATGTGAAGTATCGTTGAGTGCAATGTTCTTTGGGAAATGGAACAAGAGTAATACGGGTCAGCTAGATGAGACCAATATGAATGAATTTGAGGAAGTGATCATGAGACCTGTGGGTTGTTCCATATTTCACAAAGCCCGCATGTTTTCACCAGATCCCATGAGGGGAAAATACACGAAAGATAACAAGACTAGATAGATTACATAGGCAGAATAGCCCGACCCTGCCAACAGAAGAAACATCAGTAATGACATTTCAAATGAGGGATGAATGGAATAATGATGCTGTGCCCCCTGCCTATACAGTGGATTACAGCCCCAAAACTGCTCCCCTATGTTTAAAGAAAAAAGGTTCCTATAAAGTAGGAATGTTTAGCAGCTGCCTGAACACAGTGGTTTTAAAGCACGAAATAGAACCTGTGGACGTAGGGGACCCTGTTTACTTTATATGTGGGGAAAAAGCATATCCATGGTTACCTAGGAACTGGGGAGGTACGTGTTACTTGGGTCTACTATTCCCAGGAGTGTTCCTCTTAGAAACTGCAGAAGTAGTGAGGCGATTAAAAGGTAGAACCCGAAGGAATAGTGAAGATGGAATGATAGCAATGGATGTAGCCAAATCGTTTATACCATTCTTGGCCCAAATAGAAAATTCCTATAATATAAGAAAACTGTCTAGAATATTAAAAAATACAATAGATTCAACAACGGATATTTTACTCAATATGACGTTAGAAGAGAAAGGAATAAGACTAATGGCACTACAAAACAGAATGGCTCTTGACATAATATTAGTTGATCGTGGGGGAGTTTGCAAACTCAAAAAAACTGCATGCTGTGTGTTCATAGATGACTACTCCCCTACCATATTCAGAGCCATCAGGAAACTACATGTCCTTAGTTCCACACTCTCTACTGAAGAAGGGGGTTGGGGGATAGGATCCTGGTTTTGGGGACTATTGCGGTCCTGGGGATGGAAGCTAATTTCGATACTAGTGGTGGTACTTGGTATATTCATAACATGTTGCTGTTGCATACAATGCCTAACAATAGTTTGCACTGAGATAACTGAGGGATGAACTAAGGGATGTATGGACATGGTGTCGAGAGGAAAACAAACGCATGGCCGAAATAACAGAGACACTGATGAAACAAAAACAGTAAAACAATTCATGGCTATAGACATTTATGATGAAGATGATGCTTATGATAGCATGAAAGGTTCAGACATAGATACCCCAGACTTATCCTCATCAGAGAAGGATACAATGAATGAATAAGACGTTTGGCATACGGCCAAAAGGAGGGTTTGTCAATCTGGAAAAGTGAATACCCTTCATTTGGATGATAGATGTATCTTGATGGCTGAAGGCCAACCGTCTTATGCACAGAATTATAGAAATACAGACTGCTATGCTTGACCAACAAGCGGCCATTTTAAACGTAGCAAGAATCACCATTTTGCTTGTTAACCATTGCTCATTGCTTTCTGTCTAAACTGCTTTGCAGCTTGCAATTCTTGCGAATTCTGCTTACTCTGCTCAACTGTTAACATTGTTGTCTGAATATGAAAGGGCAAGGCCGCGGGACTGAGGAGTTCGTTGAAACTCCTCATGAGCAGCCCAGAAAGGAATGCCCATGCTCCCTCTCTGTAGCCTTGAGGGAGAGCTGCAGGACATTTAATCATTTCACAGCTGCCAGCCAGTCTCGTACTGTGGTAGATTATGTTAGAATAAAGCAGCAAAAGGCTTGAATTATGCTCTTCTTACAGCCCCCCTTCACAAAACCCTTTAGAGCGTGTCGGCTCCCAGGACACGAATAGCACTTCATAGATAGCAAAGCTTGGAATGTGACTCTTCCCCCGTGTGCAGCATGGTTCCAAGAACAGAAGCACCGTGTTCTGTTCAACAACTAGAAGATGCCTCCGCACTTTCTAAATTGCACATTGTTACTAGAATAGACATCGAAAGTGTCATAATTGTCATACTCGTCGGAAATGTCCATCATCATCCCGAGTTCAAAGAAACTCAATAAAATGGGGGTGTTAAACATGTCATAGCTGATTGTATGATATGCATTTTGTATATATGTAACTGATGTACGTAATTCACTCTCTTGCGTCCCTCGAGGTCTAGAGAATACACGTCGCGGGGCGTGAGACCACAGTTGGCCAATTGGGACTATTTTGCTTGCAATAAACCCTAGCATTGGGAATTTTAACCTTGTGTCTGGCGCATCCTTTCGTGTATGGTTATTGCCTTGTTTCCATATCGCGAGGGACCCCTAAGGGCCCCTTTCATGCCTAATAGCAATACTGTGGTTTAGTTGAATAGAAAGTGTGCCTAATAGCAATGCTGTGGTTTAGTTGAATAGAAAGTGTGCCTGATAGCAAAACTGTGGTCTAGTTGAATATAGAAAATGTTGTTGAATATAGAAAGTGTGCCTAATAGCAATACTGTGGTTTAGTTGAATAGAAAGTGTGCCTAATAGCAATACTGTGGTTTAGTTTAATAGAAAGTGCGCCTGATAGCAAAACTGTGGTCTAGTTGAATATAGAAAATGTTGAATATAGATAGTGTTGAATATAGCAAGTGTGCCTAATAGCAAAACTGTGGTTTAATTGAACAGAAAGTGTTGAATATAGAAAGTGTGCCTGATAGAAAAACTGTGGTTTAACTGAATAGAAAGTGTTGAATATAGAAAGTGTGGTTCAAACCCTCCCTTGACTTCTCACCAAGCACAACTGGAACTCCCAACCCCCTACACCCAATTTCCGAATCACCTGTCTCAATTCTAACCAACCTCACACACCCGTCCAACCCAACCCCCCCACAACCACCACTTCGACTGCCCGCCTACTCTTCCCATCAACCACCGACCATCCCCCCCAGTTCCTGCAATTCGATAGCCACCATCCAATTAAACCATCCCACCCTCACTCTTCTAGGAGATTTCAATATCTGGCTCGACATCCGAACCAACCCAATGACCCACTCTCTGGTCGACTGCCTAGACGCGATTAACCTCCGTACCCACATAAACTCATTGCAAGGGACACAACCTTGATGCCATCTTCAGCTCCCACGACCAGATACATCTGAACCCCCCACCCCTGTCATCGGGTCCGATCACTTCATTGTCCCTTTCAGCATTCGCCCACCCGTCCCCTTCCCCGTACCCGAACCAGAACCTCCAAATCTGCGCAAATGCTGGAAGAAACTAAAAATCCTTCCCGACCTTGCTGACGCGCTCCTCCAGTCCCTCCCTACCTCTGCACGCAATGTAAACTTACCCCCGACGGCTTTGACACATGGCTCAGCACCTCACTAATCCCGATCACGCCCACTTGCCAATCATCCGCTCACCATGGCCCGTTTCCAAGATGGTTTACTCCAGAACTGAAGACTGCTAAACAAATATATAAATCACTCAAACGCAAATGGCGGAAAAATAAAACCACCCTGAGCAGATCCACCTTAGCCCAGCACCACCGCCGCTACAAAGCCGAATTCCGGAAAGCAAAAAAAGCCCATTACAACTCTCGAATCCTCAACTGTAGAAACCCCAGCAAAGAACTCCACCAAATCATCTCTGAATTCACCAAACCAGCATGTACCAGCACCCAATCAGCCCCCTCTCAATCTCTCTGGAACTCACTCTCTCTCTCCACTTCTGCACCACTGCTCTTGAAAGAACAAACTCCCTAATAAACAAACTAGCCTTCCTCCACCCTCCACTCAATCCACCTACCCCACCTACCAACCCTCCGTCCGCAACTACAACCTACCAGACTTTCAACTCGTTCACACCGATATCAACTGACCAATTTACAAAACTTCTCTCTGCCCGGAAACCATCCGGCTCCCCGCTAGACCCCTGCCCAGCCTCAACGCTCAAAGAAATATTTGCATCCACCTGCACAGGAGAGTACGTGAGAACCATCATAAACAAGTCCCTCTCCTCTGGAATTTTTCCCAACGCATTCAAAACTGCTCACGTCAAACCCCTCCTAAAAAGAACATGCCTCAACCCTCTAGACCCCAAAAACTACCGCCTCATATCAAACACCAGGTTCCTTGCTAAACTCATCGATCGAACCGCTTACTCCCAACTAAACGCCTTTGTCGAGGACAATAATCTCCTAGACCCCGCTCAATCAGGGTTCAGAGCCCAACACGGAACCGAAACCACCCTTACCTCAATCTGGGATGACCTTAAAAACACTGCAGACTCTGCGGGATGCGCTGCACTAATCCTTCTTGACCTATCAGCCGCCTTTGACACAATCTTTTTTTTTATTTTTTATTTGGTTGGTTGATAAAATCAACCTTTCAAAAGTTTTTCTTTACAATTTATAAAAATTGTGTAATATATCAAACAATAACTCTAAAAGTTGTGTATAAAATTGACAAAAGCATATCAAAACATCAATTAATCATATCACGCCCAAAATCAAAACATCAATAAAATCAATAAAGATATCTTCCATAGTTCACAAATTGATATACAGTAAATTGTTCACAATTATGCAGGATCATCAGGAAAGATATGATCTAAATACTGTACTGGCCACTCTAACTGCTAAGTTTGTGTTACCAAATAGCCATTTCCACACATCATTTAATTCTATTGCACAATTTTTTACAAATACATTTTAAAAAAACAGCTTATGTTTTTCAATTAGTTTTGGGCAAAATACTAGACAATGTTCCAGTGTTTCTTTTTGTGATTAATTTTCACAAAAGCGACAGATGTTATACTCTTTCGGAATCAACTTTCTTCTAGCCATCACATCTAAAGTGGGCCAGAGATTTAGACGAAAGTGTAAGAATTTATTGCAAATCTGTGGCGAAGGGCATTTTATTAGGTAATCCGCCATTTTGCAATATTGTTTATGGCCAAATAGTTTAGAGTCAAAATCCTTATAAAGTAAACATTTGGCTCTATTCATGATCCAGTCATACTGAAAAAGTTTGGTTTTGGCTCGCATTGGGTTTTGCAGAAGGAGCTCCAAATTGACCGCAGCATCTGCCAGTGAATTTAGAGTCTAACGGCACCAGATTTTAGAAAAAAACTGGTTCTGGACAAGAATATGGTCGGTCATTACGCCCAAGATGTCAGGAGAATCTACGCCCATCAGACATTTTCTTAGCAAGGTAGAGAATTTCCAAACTACATGTGAATGCAAGGCAAGTAAGCCAAGTTCAAATTGAATTATGGGAAGAGGTGTGGACTTTGGGAGAAAAAGTATTTGCTTCCAAAAACAAGCTTCAAATTTATCCCACCATTTGCATCTTCAGGCTTCGAGGCTTATACGGCATAGGTTAGTATTGGGATTACCTTTTGCTGATAAAAATGCATCACATGTTGTATTGAAAATTTTCCGTATCTTCGCATAAGGATTTTTGCCTGCGATATTAAGCAAGTTAGTTTGCCATTTAATTCTTGCTCATGGGACAAACTTGACACAGTGCCATGTACTGTTATACCCAAGTATTTGTACTGGTGTACTCTACTGAGCTCAGCATTCTGTATTTTCCAATTGTACAAACGTACTGGTTTCGCCACATTTGGTTTACAGACCAATATTTGTGTTTTGTCTGTATTGATCTCAAGATTATTTTTTTCAACATATGCATTTAAATCATTCAGCAGGTTTTTGTAATCCAGAATGAGTCTTGGACATAAGAACAAGGTCGTCTGCCTATAGCAAGTAACAGACTTTTTGGTTTCCCAGACTAGGACTGTCACTTGCAAACTTTCTAAGCGAAATGCCCAAATCAAACAGGAACATATTAAAGATTGTAGAGGCAAGAATACATCCCTGTTTGAGACAAGGATAGTGGGCAAAATAGATGTTAAATGTCCTGCTAGAGATAACCTTACCTGCAGAGATGTATTCGTATGCAACAGCATGATAAGAGCACAGAGTGATAGAGGACAGTTGTAATTTGCCAATTCCTTATAGAGCTGTAGGCGATCAATAGAGTCAAAGGCCACTCGGAAATCAACAAAAGCTAAATATAGCAGTTGATTCCGAGTGGCATAGTCCGAACGACTCATGTTTATCGTGATGATATGTGGGATTGTACCAAGGCCGGCCAAAAATCCTGTTTCAAAAGGATCTCTTAGTTGAACATGGAGTGACCAAGCATTTAGTTCTTTTAGAATTGTTCTCGAGAATATTTTCCCCGGTGCATCTAGTAGAGCTATAGGTCTATAGCTACTGGGCAATTTTCTATTGCCCTTTTTATAAATAGGGATTAGGATAGAATGTCTCCACAAAGGTGGTAAGGATTGGGTTCTATTAATAGTTGTACAAATTGTGAACAGAATATTTTCCCATTTCTCAGGATGTTTTTTCAAGGTCTGATTGGATAGTCCATCCGGGCCACACGCTCGTTACGGACTAGCTTTTTTAATATAAAAGCGAATATCTTCTAGATCGAACTTTAAGAAGAAATTCTGGGAAACTTGGAGCGAATCTAGGCTTTGAACCCCCTTTGGTAGTGAATATAGGTTTGTAAAGTGAGTGATCCAGTTTGATTCTGAGACTCCGTTACTTAATACAATTGCTTGCGGGCCATGATTAGCCTGATTCAATAAAGCCCAACTTTTAGCTAGATTTTTAATTTGAAGAGCACTTAGCATATGTGCGCTGTCAATTTGATATAACTTAACACGTCTTGATTTTAACCAATTTTTATATTTTGGTTTGATGTTAATTAATAGGCTAGATCTAATTTCTAAAGGTTGTAGCATAGCATCACGTTTTTGCATTCTAAACAGTGCTTTCCTAGCTTGGACATCATGATTGTATACATGGAGCTTTGGGTGTGAAATTTTACAATCGATTGTTCTAGCTTTAGTTGAGCCTTGAAAAACCTGCATCAGAACAGAATAAATCACTTCATGATTGAATTCTTCACATTCTGATTTTTTTGATTCCGCTGTAAGATACAAATAAAAATTTCCCAAAGACTCCTCTGACCATCATAGCCTATTACATTTGACATTTGTGGTTATACAACCTTGGTGAAACATAGGTCTAGGATGTGTGCTATCCTTGTTACAAGCCCATCTCGTAGTCAATTGCTGATGATCACTAGCTGTTGTTTCTAAGATTTTGAAATCTATGATCGCGAAAAATAGTTCGTTGTTGGTATACATGTAATCAATTGTCGGGGAACTTTTGCCTCTCAGCCAGGTTGGATGGAGTGGTATATCCGATTTAAACACTCCATTGAGCCTAAATAAATTATAAGATTTTACACATAAATTCCACTTTGCCAACCGAGGTTTATTATTCGTGGTTTGTTCCCTGACACAGTCTAGATTCAAATCCCCAGCAATAATGTTTGAAACTGTTGAATCAAGTGTAATTAAATTCAGAAATTCACTTAGGTCTTTTAAAAAAAGTGTATTGGATATACCCACCGGATTCCAGTAGACATTCAACATAGCATATTTCACAGTGTGGATTTGAATTTTCACCAATTTCATGAAATTGTTTGGGGTAGCCCATAGCTTTGGGCTAATACCTGGGAGCATTTTGACACAATCAACCACTCGATCCTCCTCGACCGCCTCCACTCCCTAGGAATCCGTGGAAACGCTCTCAAGTGGATGGCATCCTTCCTTAACAATAGGAAAAACATAACCCTCCTCTCCTCCTTTGTCTCCACCACCCGACCAGTCAAAACCAGAGTTCCACAAGGAGCGTGCCTATCAGCCCTCCTGTTCAACCTCTACATGTCCACCCTTCCCTGAATAATCCACTCGCACAATATCCTACAGCTACGCAGACGACACCCAACTAATCCTAAAACTCATTAACTCAAAACCCAACTGCCAGCCCAACCTCGCTGCCTGCCTACTTGACATTGATCACTGGATGACTACAAACCACCACCTTTTAAACCTCACAAAAACTGAAATCATGTTGTGTGGCAACACCGAAATTCTCCCTCACCCTCTACCCTGCCCATCATCCATGGGCGATCCCCCGACAACTTCTACCTCAGTAAAAAACCTTGGATGCATGCTCAACTCTCACCAAGTCAACAACATCTCTAAGTCCTGCCACTACCACCTCAAAATTCTTAGGTGCATTTTTCCATACCTCTCCTTTCCCAACAGCCTTGCTGCTGTCCAATCAATTGTAATGTCAAGACTGGACTATACTAACTCCCTCTACCTCGAAATCCAAGCATACCACATGACTAAACTACAAAGAGCACAAAATGCTGCAGCCAATCTACTACTAGCACTTGACCCACGAGACCACACTTCCCCAGCGCTCAAAACTCTCCACTGGCTCCCGGTTGGACGAAGGGTGACCTTCAAAACCTTATGCATCTCGCACCGAGCAATGCACAAAACCTGACCGCAATACCTTCAGGACAAGCTAAAACCCTACCATCCATAGCGCACTCTAAGATCAAGCTCTGCCCACCTCCTAGTGATACCAACCTCCAACTCAGTCAAGTTAGGTGGATCATCATTCTCAGCCTTAGCCCCCACTCTGTGGAACTCACTTCCTCCCCACATCCGACTCACCGAAGACCTCATGTCTTTCCGCAAATTACTGAAAACGTGGCTCTTCCCTTAAAATCAACTCTTAGCACAAACAGAACAAACAACCACAATCCACAATAAACCAAATCCAAGGTTGTTGAATCAAAAATAACAATCCAGCGAGTGGATGGGAACAGAAGGAATGGATTGGAACAGAACGAGTGGATGGAGTTGATGGAATAGATGGAGTTGATGGAACGGATGGAGTCGATCAAACGGATATGGCGAACAAGTAGAATAAACAAATGAAAAGGATGAATATCTTACAGAATGGAACAGATGGATTTAATCAAGTGGATGGAACAGATGCAGCAGATGAAACAGACACAGTAGACTGAACTGAAGGAGTGGATGAAACAAATAGAGAGGATGGAACAGATGGAATGGATGAAACAAGCAGAATGAATGGAACAGGCAAAGTGGATGGAACAGGCAGAGTGGATGGAACAGGCGGAGTGGATGGAACAGATGGAGTGGATGGAATGGATGGAGTGGATGGAACGGATGTAGTGGATGGAACGGTTGGAGTGGACGGAACGGATGGAGTGGACAGAACAGATCGTGTGGATGGAACTAGTAACCACCATATTACACTACCATGCTTACTCTCTCCCATACACCAATACGCAACTAGAACACAGAGATACTATGACACATTTGGTATAGCTTTTCTCATACTAACACCCGCCACATACTCCTCATCATCCTAATTAAACATCAGCTAAGCACACCGCTAGTTTAAGCGTCTCCTCATGCCTAACGCAGCCACAAATCAGTCTGGGTGTCATCCCTCCAGAATGAACACATATACCTCACCTCCCAACCGCTACACCTACCGCTAGGAAGCAGCTATCATACAACTACCGCACCAGCTGCACACATATCCGGTGCACACACGCACCTTATGACTCTTTCTCTCTCTACTTACTTGAACTACGGTTCCCGAGGGCGTTCCACCTACCAGCGCTTTGAGATCATACCAATGATACATAGGCGCTATATAAATCTCAAGTAACATAACATAAAATACTATGCCATGGCACAAATTCAGGACTCACAGTTTCTAGCCGGTTCCCAGTATCTCTCTTCTAACTGCCCACTGAAACCTCAAAGATACTCCAACTGTGGTGCAGCTCAGTCTTAAATGGTATTATGGTACTAAGAAGATGGACAAGCGCCAGGACCTAGCAACCACACACCACATCATAACCACAGCATTACAGTGCTAGCAGGTACTTTTAGAAATGTGCATTTGTCTTTAAATCCTATCATATTTTGGTCAATGTCATTGGCCCAATGTGCTTTAAATTTCACCATTTGCAGCTACTCTGGCACTAGTTGTGAAAAACATTGATTGGTGACAACAGGAGGACCCCATATAAGAAATGTGATATGCTCACACAAACTCTTTGAAGGTTCCCCCCCCCACACTATTTGAAGAGTTATGCAGAGTTAGCCCCCCACCTGAGGTTTTGGTCTAGTTGTGCCTCTGGCAGCAGACAGGGTAAACAATGTAGCGATAGCCCTTTCCTCTGTACATTATCAGCTCTCCTTGAGTGTTACAGATGATTGTTTGATGTGCAAATATTGTGTACATGGCACATACATTTGCCAAACAATGACTACAAGAACAAGGATTGGCAATGCCAACAGTTTTGTAAAGGCATTTGCCAGGTACAGCCACAGATTAACTGGCCAACAATAGTAGCCGCTGCAAAATGGTGTGAGTAACTTGGCATATAATAGCAGCGCCTGATCACTAACTAATACTTATTCATAAGTCAAAGCTGGTGGCTTTGCCATTGCTTGATTTTAACAGGACTTCAGTGAAGGACATGCATTGTGCTTATAAATCAAGTGGCAGAAGGCACACCTTGTTAAGACCTTTTTATTACACCAATATCACATTTACAAACACATTTAAGTCATTAACTTTCAGAAGACTACTTTGAGAAAAACAATGGCAGACACTGTAAGCACAAAGTTTGATGCTAAGGATTGAAAATATTAGCTCAAAGAGATCCCAGCAGAATGTGTTTTGGACAGGGAGGGGCAAGAAGTGGCTGGGACTCACAAAAGGGATTCACATGACCATGGGTAGTCAATGGGTGTGTAAATAAGCAAACAACCCCTATAAGCTTTGTGTTCCTTCTCATATATAATATGTAATTTCTCCCCACCTGCACTCTAAAGCAATAGTTTCAATTTAAAGGTCGTGTGTAAGCGCCACCTAGTGCCACCAAATAGTAAAAACTAAAAAGGTTTATCATAAAGGAAGTTCTGTGGTTGTAAGTCTTGAACTTATTAAACCCTATGGACAGTTTAAGGAGATCTCAAGTTTTCCCCCATTGTGTGGATATGGTGCTGTGGGCCTCTAGCATATGCATGGAAATAAAATACAAACTATGGTAGATTGCATTAGGATCTACAGGCATGTGTTTAGGCATTGTGCTATCAATTTACAGTGCATAGCATTGGAACATTGGAATATAGTTTTATGATTTTCTAAGAAAGTAACACATACCCCATCCTCTTTAATTTGCATAGTGGGTCCCACTGGTGTAGGGTTCTCCCACTATTGTTCAATGGTGTGAGTGAGGATTTAATGTAATTTGCTTTCACATAATTTTCTACGATAAAAGGAAGTGACACATCTAAGCTCCCTTTCAACCCAATCTGTCTTTAAAGTGCGAGGCTATTATGGAAGTCTATGTAAAAAGGACGAGCATACTCGTCCTTGGCACTTAAGGGGTTTTAAATATCTCTTGTTTTCACCAGTCACAAATTATCCCTCAACCCTTGAGATATCAGCAGGTTTTTATTTAAATGGAATTGCATTTACAGATAGTTGCAGTTTATCTGCACATAAATGCACCCTTTTGTCATGTAAAACAAATCTCGGTTGATTTTGAATACAATGAGCAAGCAATGTGCAGTTCCCACTTTACATGCTCAAGCATTCTTTTTGAAATGATTGCCCACTAATGAACGTTACCTCCATGTCCACCCACTCCTGGGACTTAACAGATAAATGGTTCTAGAGGACCCATTTCCAATTACATTACAGGATTGTTCATACTCACTTTTGAATAATTCTTTATGGAGCAGAGGCAGGAGGGACTTTTAAGAGTTCTCCCATTCAGATAGCCCTCTTCTGTTCTTTTCTCCCTCAAGAACAGTAGGTGTGCCTCAGGTACACATTTCCCCATGATAATCCTGCAAATCCCTTCCAGATAATATCCAAGCTCAGATCTCATCCATTTGGAACAGGGGTTCCCCTTCTCTGCAGCCTGTACAATCCAGAGCTATCCCTGTTCCCTGTGTGTGTTCTACTTTTATAATTGGAATTATTCCCACACAATGTCATCCTGACCTCACACTTTATGATTGGTCAAGTCTTTACATTGGCGTGCTTAATAGGCAGACACTCCCTAATGACACATTCTTTAGTTTTATAGGTTGATCATATTGCTGAACATGTGAAAATGTCGGGTGCTGTATGCCCTAGACACTTTAGAATTCAATATCATATTTTATTCCGTTTTTCTCTGTATCAACATAACACGTCAATGAAGTATGAGTGCAAGGAATATAAATGCAGGTAAATGCAATAGCGGAAGCTGAATGGATTTCATAATTCGAGAGTTTATACTCTATTGGTAGAGGGATACTACAGGAGAAACCAATGGAAAATGGGGTGGCTATGAATAGAGATAACATAGATTTCTCCCCAAAGATGATAATGGAATGTATAAAGAGAGTGAGTGACTCAAAGGCCCCCGGGCCGAACAAACTCTCAAATAAGCTATTCAAGGCGAATCCTAAAGGATGGGCCTTTATTCTATCAGTCTTTTTCAGGGATATAACGGAAAACAATCAATTTCCTAGTTCCTGGAGAATTGTTCATATAATTCCCACATACAAACAAGGGGTCTCCGCTCAGATCCTAGAAACTATTGACCATTCTCCATTATTGACGCAAACAGTAAAATCTTTGCGGCAATCTTGCTTAAACATCTGGAGCATTGGGTGGTGGATTCTGGGTGACTTTGTCGATGGCAAACTGGCTTTAGAAAACGGCAGGGAATGAAAATCAATGGGTTTATTATGAAGCTGTGTCAAAAACTCACAATTGAGGTTTTTGCTGCATCCATAGACCTTTGTCAGGCCTTTGACATGGTGAGTCGAAACAAACTGTGGGCAAAACTGATGGACTGGGGCTACACCCTGGTCTACTGAAATTGATTAGGAGACTACATGAATCAACAGTAATCAAGGTCAGGTTGAATTTATAGGGGGACCTGACGAGGGAAATCTGAGCACAGACTGGTTTGAGACAGGGGTGTATGTTGGCCCCCTGTCATTTTAACCTATATGTTTTGGATGTTTGGGAAAAAATAGAGTCAAAGTCCTTTGTAGCCCCAAAGTTGGGCCACATGGGTGCGTTTTGTATGGAATATGCAGATGATTTTTTGTTAATCAATTGCACCCCTAAAGATCTTCAAAGGCAGTTTACTTCGTTTGAAAAATATGTTCAAGAAAATTGGCTAAAAATTAACAATAAAACAAAGATCCTGACCTTCTCAAAAGACAGTGGAAAGCCAAAGACAAATTGGTTTCTGGGTGGACAGAGTTTGGAAAAGATGACAGAAATAAAATATCTGGGCTTCCTAATCACCAGTAGACAAAATAAGGCCAGGGTCTTCCGGTACTTTAAAAAAAACGGATTTACTCATCTGCCAGATGATTTGATTAAAAAGAAGATTGTGCAAATTCTCGACAGTTCCCTTAATTAAATTCTATGTCGGACTGTAATTCCCAAACTTACCCATGGAATTGACATTTACCCCATTTCGATGGAAGCTTTTTTAGTCAGAATGGAGAGTCTGGTATGGCGCTACGTTTTGGGGATTCAAACTCTGTGCCAACTTCAGGACCTGTGTTTGACCTAGGCTTTGGAGGATTGGTAAAGTGGAAAAAATGATCACTATTCCATAAGCTTATAACTTCCGACTTAAATTCCCTATATTGTGTTCTTGGCAGCATGATGAAGGAGGGGGGAATTAAATCTCTAAATTAATTTTAGGGGGCGTGTGTTCAAATGTTGTCAGCCTTGGGTTCATCAGGCTCAGACCTCATAAATAATCCAAATATGGTAAAGAGGTCCTTAAAGCAGCTTGAATGGTTCAACTTAACTGATAAATTCCATCAACAAAAAGGTTTACTTCACTTAGCTCATGAACACAAAAGTGTGGGTTATTTGGCACACCTTATGAAACTTTTCCCCTGCCAAATAATAAGGCATGATTCTGTCTGCTTCCACTGAAATCTCTATAAGACGTGTGAAATCTTATTAGTAACCCGGCGAGAGCGAAGCAGAATGCAACAAGCATTCTGATTGGCTCTCGCCAGGTCCCTACCCGGCCGGGAATCCCTCCGTCGGGATTCCACAGCCTTTGTCCCCGGCGGGGGGCGTGGCAGCCCCTCAGCCAATGAAGAGGCTCGAATCGGGGCCGTCCCCGCTCAGAGCCTCCCTGCGGCTGAGAGGCTGCCTTTGCCCCCCGCCGGGGACTCGGGTAAGTCTTTTTTTTTTTTTGTTAATCCCTTCCCTCCCTCCCTCCCCCCAACTTACCTTCTTGGTCCTACGTCCCCGGCGGGGGAGGAGGGAAGCCTCCAGCCGTGTGGAGCTCGTAGTGGGGCCATCCCCGCTCCGCACCTCCACGCGGCTGGAGGCTTCCCTCGTCCCCCGCCGGGGGCACAGGTAAATTTTTTTTTTTTTCTTCCTTTCCGTCCCACTCCCGCCCTCCCAACCCCACTTACCTTCTTTTTGATCTTTTTTTCAGGAGCGGAAGCGCTAGGAACACTTGTGTTCCCAGCGCGTCCGCTCCCGATGGCCACCATGGAAAGGGAAAACGGACTCCGTTTTCCCTTTTCGTGGCGGTGGCCATTTTTATTTTATTTTTTTTCTCCCGAAACGCTGCAGCGCCGAAACGCCACAGCGTTTCGGGACAAAAAAAAAGCTTTTAGTGCCCCGGTCACGCAATTTTTGCGTGCCGGGGTACTAATAGCAATAGAACCCTCACGTCCGGGGCATTACCGACTCTAGTAATGCCCCGGGGCTTCGCTCGGGTCCTTACCTATGGGCCCCGGGGCATTACCTGAGTTGGTAATGCCCCCGACACTCGGGTTCTATTGCTTAAGTACGTCATGGTAAATTTACATGGGAAATTAGCTTCTGCCCTTTTTGCAAGGATAGTGAATTTATTGAATCACTGAAACACTGCATAATGTGGTGTCCTGCACTGAACACACATCGTAATCTCCACTTTGCAATCTATATGGGTAAAACAGAATTGTTTGATGATGAGGTGTTTTGGAAAAATTGCCTGAGAGGCACACTGACTCATAAGCGATCGCTATTGTGGGTTTTTTAAATTCATTGGGTATAGAAGATGACTCATGATACATTGTTTTTAGGTAAATTGATTCTGTTGTATGTTGGGTCAAATCACTGGTGTATTTGGTAAAAATAGTATATGAATTGATAAATAATAATGTAGCCTTGTTTGAGAGTGAATTATGCTACAAGTCCTTATGTACTATATGTTTTTCTCACAGCTCTTTGTTTAGGTTGAGTATATGAATTGAGGAATAATAATGACATTTTGTATGATGAATTTTTTTGTAAATGCCTAAGTAACATGTGTTTTATATGTTTATGTATGCAGTATGTTATTCTCTTATCTTTTGTTAAGGTTGAGTTTTGTACTCAGCCAATAAACACATTTTAAATAAATATGGATTTCTGGATTGCTATGTTTCCTACAAACTGCATGAATTTATGCTAATAAACTAGTTATAGTTTTAATAATCCTACAAATGTCGTGATTAGAACCATTTGATAAAGGAGCATCAACCTGTTGCAACACACCTTTTCTTTTGATTCTAGGTCATTTGGTTGTAGATGTATGGCCAAAACATTTTTATGCATTTCTGAGGTCTGTTGCATCTTAAGTCTTATTTATTTGAATTGTCAAACCCTTGTACTATAATCATGAGTTATATAAACAGCTCCCAGGGGCCCCATTGCTTGCCTCCTAGCTCTTTGAAGCTGCAGAGTTTGGAAAACAGAGCTCCATCTACATGGTCAGTTGAGACCTTTAGCTTTGCAGAATATCGTGCATTCAGGCTTGCTGGAAGGTAAATGTATTTTTCCTTAACATATTTCATTTGAGATGGGTCCATACGAGTGGGAGGCATCTCATTAACCAGGGACCTTATACAGATGGTATTTGATATGAAACTTTAAGGGGATTATTTGAAGGGTTTAAATTATATAGGTCTGTTTTCTCAGAATTCCTCCTGGATACTTAAAACCACTTTCGTTCAACCATGTACACAGGGCTTGGACTGACAAATTAGGGTGGTGTCAGGTTGCCTGGACAACCAGTATTGGCAAAGCTATCTCCAAACACCAATAATTTCCTATACATTTAAACAGAAATGAATTACCTATTTTAAATGTTTGCATACATTATTATTTCATAGTGTATTTACAATAGACGTCTATTTTGTTTTATTGATATAGCTGAAATTTATCAACTTTTCAATATAAAAACATAAATGACAGAAATTTACAAAAAATGTACAGAAATTTTCAAAATTTTGTTTTCCGACATATATCATTTAAAACTAAGACACAACACCCTTGTATTGTAATTGTAATTTACAGTGAACCATCTACAAATTAACTGATTAATAGATTAATACATAGCATTTTACTACTGCTTAGTTACTTCTTCTAATTTTAACTCATACAGAAATGCAATGGCTCCTAACCAGACCGCAGTGGAAATACCAGAGTAGACGTCTATTTACATTTACGAAGGCATTGCTTTTACATTTATTACAATTCCACACATTATGAATGAAATGTACTGCAACCTGATTTGCCTTCGAGAGGCTTCATTTGAAGTTACATGGCTACACTTTATGAAATAAAATGATTGTGCACTGTAATGCTTCATTTTGAAATGCATATCAATATTTAGGTTTATAAAATTACAGGTACCTTAAGCTCTGTGGAAACGTATCAATATTTTCTGCGTAATGTAGGAATTTGCTCCAGGTTGTCTTTTGTGCTTGCTGATATTTTTTCCAAATAATATATAAACCTGTGCCAGTTCTTTGGCTTTGAATACATGTTTCCAGTGCAGCAGCACAACATTTCAGGTGACTGCAGGTAGACATTCAGCATTTCTTTATGTGAGTTTAAAGTTGATCACCCAGTCTTTTGGCCGTACCTTTATTTTCGGCTATTCCGTTCAAGGAATGTTCCTGGTGTGAGGCACATCTTTACCGTATGTGTGGTACTATCCCTTGGGGGAGCAGGTAACTACCTCCATCCCACAAGGGCGGCTTTTTCATGCTAACCGATGAAAAGCACAATACGTGACTGAAGCGAGGAATTATTCTGGCGCCTCTTTACTCAAGATTCAGGAAGTCTTCATTTTCTCTTTTATTCTCCCCTACAGTATGTTGCAAAATGCTCCCGTGTATTTTGACCTGGCATATTTTGGAGTGTTTCATGCGTTGCCCTGCAGGACGGAATGTATGTACATTCTGCATTGTTACACATTATTCTGAAGGTTTTGCTGCAAAGTGCAGTATTTCACCCCATTAATTAACATTTTGAAGGGGAAACTCTGCCCAAACTCTTACTGGATTTGTTCAATTGTGCTCACTCATCCAATTCGGGGAAAACCTTTACATTCCTCCACTTTGCAAATTCAAAAGCTGCAATCACTCTAGAGTGAATTGTTATTGTTGGAATGCCATAAAGATGTCTGGTTAGATCTTGCTCCCTTCTTTGATCACACATTGGAAGAAGCCAATCCCTAATCAAAAAACAGAACCTTCTCCATAGTTTAACCCCTGCCCCCACAAACACCCACGCCATGCTGGATACTCCCCTGGTGTGGCAGAAGAGGACAAAGAGAATTCAAGGTAATTCAACCCAATGGGGCTAGGTAAAACCACCCTATTTGTAAAAAAAAAAGGAATGACATGGCTTGCTATCACTTTCTGTCTTCTGATGTCACTTTCTGTGGCGTTTCCCATCCCATATGCTATTCAAAACCACACTTATTTTTAGGGTTTAGTTCCCTAGCTCAGACATGTGTGAAGCACAACACAACATTACTACACACTATCTAGATGTTTTGGCTGTGTAGTATTCTACAGTTGATGAAAACCTTCTCATGCACCTTGTTAGGACAAGAGTAACAAGGATGCAGGCCAGTGCACCACTGATGAGGGAGAAGTTTAACGTATGGTCATTTCTGTTGCCCTGCTCCCTTGTATGCAGGGCCGTGGAAGGAGCCAGTGACACAGAAGTTTAGAACCATGCAGGACTTGGCAGTGTGGGTAGTGCAGTTTGTCTACATGTTCTCCAGATTGGCTTGCATGATGTCATTGATGGTGCCCATGCCCAGTCTCTAGGTGGTCAATACCTGTTGGCGGGAAAGGGCTGGATGATCAACTTCACTGTCTCCTTGCTTTCTGCATGCATATTGGCCACTTCAAGCTTTACATCCTTCACCAACAGGACATCAACTGAAAGCACAGGTATTAACCATAGGATGATGCAGAGTGATCCTCCGTCGTCTATGGTGTGGGCTGGAACATATTTGGTGGAAATGTCTGTTTTCTTTTGGCTTGTGTCACCCTTATCGATCTGGCCTAAGATATTACATTTTATCTGGAGGTCTTTTTCAGTCTTTTGCCCATGTTCTACAATGTGTGTGAGGCAATTTCCACTAAATGCCGATAATCCATCGACATGAGGTTTCCAGGAGCCTGGGCGTGCCAACAAATGGTCTGTCCCTATGTGTTATGTGACAAAGTCACAGTTCCAACATTACATCCAGCCCCCGGTCTACCTGAGAAAAGGTCTGACAGGAACCACCCTGAACTATTCCCAAGCCCTCGGAGAGAGCAACTATTTAGGAATTACCAGGTCCAAAAGAAACAGGGCATTTAGGACTGCATCTTCCAAGATGCTTCTGGGTTAGAAATCAAAATACGGGAGGGGTTTCCGGAAATTCTTTCAAGGATTCAGAAAAAAATATATGCATTGGGGAAAGATTAGCACATCCAGAGAGACCCTGAGCCAACAGGTCGAGATCCTCAAATGGAAAACCCAACTATCCCCAACGACTCGCTTTCAGCGGAAGTGCTTATGAAGGAGTACGGTTTTCTACTTCCGTTGCAGCATTTAAAAAGAGAAAACATCCTTCTTCCTCGCTAAAGGAAAAACGATGTTGCACAGATGAGAACTTAATAGAGGTTTCCTGTCTCTTCTGAAGGCCTTTGAACATCACAAAACCACAAAATGAACTTCTGTGCATGGCGACATCTGGTAGCACGGCAGGAGCAGAGTATCAGTCAGACACCAGCTCTTGCACAGGAAACAAACTGAAGGAAATTCAAAAGGCAGCAAGTCATTTAAAGATATTGCTCCATTGACTTAGAATAGGAAGCCAAATAACCAATCAATTTGAAAGTGTCCCTCATCCAATGGGAGGATGGTGAGGGGTTTACAACTGAGGCTAGTATCCAAGGACATTGTCTCTGAGCTGGCAGCTGAGGAAAGGAGTTGGTTGTGTAAGCTGGAGACCACCAGAAAAGGAGAACCCTTGAGCCCAGAAAAGGAGTGGTCTCAGCTCCAGTGAGGGGGAGAGAAGAGGCCCTTGAACCCCAGCAGGCGGATGTGCTCAAGTAAGTGGGAGAAGAGCCCTCTGAGCCCCAAAAGAGGGGTCTGCTCCTGCAAGAAAGAGATGAGATATCGGCGCCCAGAATAGTGGTGTGCTCCAGAGATGGGTGAGCCATTTGAGACCAGAAGAAAGTGACCTCTAACTCAAGAGAAGGGGATGAGAAGCAAAAAGAGGGTGACTTTAATCCCCAGATCACGTGATCTGTAACAAAAGAGGAGAGACCTTTGAGCCCCAGAGGAGCAGGATGCTCCTGTGAAAGGGAGGAGAGCCCTGTAAGCCCAGAAGAGGAGTGTGCTACAGAAGAGAGAGAGAGAGAGAGAGAGAGAAAGAGAGAGATAGAGCAAGAGAGAGAGAGAGAGAGCGAGAGAGAGGGGGGAGAAAGAGAGTGGGAGGAAAGAACAAGAAAGAGACTTTGATACCCAGGACAGGGGCTATCTAACAGAGGTGGAGAAACCATTGGGCCTGGAAGAGGGGAATAAGTGACGGAGAGAAGGAGAGTCCCAATAAGGGGAGGACTTGAAGGACACTTGGCAAAGGGAAGAAGTGCTCAAATCTTGGGAAATGAAGAGAGGCCTTGTGGTCCCCAGAAGAAAGGATAAGAACAGAGCACTAGAAATCACTAATTAGGAGACCTTCAGGTCTTGAATTTTCTGTATTCCTTGTATTTGTTGCCCTGCTTTCAAGGACTACTAATCATTATGTTACTGGCAGTCTTGAAATAATTTCCATGTAATCGTTTTTGTTTTTCTTTTGCTTAATAAAACCCATTCACCTTATTACAGTGTCAATACTTGTGTCTTCCCTCGGCCATGCGACAGTTGGAGGCCGGATTTGGTGTGTGTGTGTGTGTGTGTGTGTGTGTGTGTGTGTGGTGTCTCCAACACTCATTTATCACAATGAGATATAAAGGAAAAGTAGCAGGAGCTATTTTGGGCATTTGTGACCTGCATCCCCCGTGATCAGAAGGAGAGCATTAGTCTACAAAGCATGCACAAATATCACAGTTTAGGCACCTCCTTCACCTGGTACTAAAGACCATATGGCCACGCTACATCCTCTTCATTAGATCCAACTTGCATGCCTTATATTTACAAGTCTTATGCAGGGCACATAGGCCAACACAGAGAGTTTGGCCAGAGATCCTATTAACCGAGACCAAACCAAGCTTTACAATGCGTACAACAATTAAAATCACCTCCTACATCTTAATAACTATGGGGTTTGATTGTATGTTTTGACCTAGAAATCAGGATCTGGATCTCATTGACACCTAGATGATTGAGGGCAGCAAACCCGATTTGCTTTTCCTGCCCAATCCCTACCCCCAGCCCCTCCACTCCACCTTCCCCTTACGCAGTGCTTTAAGTGGGCTGCGGCTAGCTGGGGCATAGCCTGAGCAGTCTCCAAAAAATGTGTCTGAGATGGTGTGCTGCCGGGACTCCCTAAAGTCTTGTGGTAGCCCCAGTCGATGAGGCCACTAGCTGCCAAGGCCTGTTTTCTAAAGCCTGAACCTCTCTCTGATGGGCAAGAGCTCCAAGCTTTCGAAAACAAGGCGTTTTCCTTCAATAATTGTGGCACTGGCCCCCTCCAGGCATCCCTTTAACTAAGAGATATGACGCCATAATGGAAGAAAGTTGAGTCTGCTAGAAGCCAATGCCTTTTTTTCTGAAGTGTGATGCTCTCGCTCAAAATACATGAGAGCTTAGGGTTTTTAGGAAAAAAGGCCTTGGCTTTTAGCATCCTCGTCTTTTCTTACTCAATGATGACATTGGCCCTGCCACTGCCAGGTATCCCTTTAACTAAGAGATGCAGCGTTCACCTAATTGCTGCATCTCTTAGTTAAAGGGATGCCTGGCGAGGGTCAGTGTCACCATTAAGGAAGAAAAGGTGTGGCGCCAACACCCATCGGTCATCCCTTAATTTAAGAAAGGTAGGGATCGTCACCCTCGTACTCTGAGTGAGAGGGTGATGATCGCTGAAACGAGATGGCTCGCAGGGGTCGGTGCCACTTATCTAAGCTACCTGCCTCCCATTAGGCCGCCTCCCCTTTTAGGCGGCGCCCCATTACAGCCCCCCCCCCCCCTTGATTTCGCATGCACTTCAAGCTTTGGCCTTATCTCCAATAGGCAACAGGTCTTTCAAGCTGGGATCAAGAATGTTAATTTTGCAGTCACGGCTGATTCCAGTGACCGAGATGTCTGTTTGCATCTGTTCACAATCCTTGGTGCACCTGCTCTGACCGAAGTCTCTCTAAGGAGTCCCTTGGAGGCGTTCACGGGGATCTCTTTGGTGTCGGACCTATGGTGCCGGGTTGTTGTATCTCGATGTTCTGTAATAACAGTGTTCCTGGTGTCTGATTGCGGCCTCTCTGGGGCGCCAAATTGCAGCCCCCTTGCTGGCTGCTAATGGGCCCTTTGGGGACACTGGTGGCGTCTGATCGGGTTAGCCTGCGAAATATTAAGTAGGCGCTCTCCCCAGACCCGGCCTATGTTACTGCTGATGAATAGGCATTAGACTGCAGGGCTGCGCCTCTGTGGTAACAGGAGAAGCCGCCTTAATGGACCTCGGGCGACCCGGGCCGCCCTGCATTCGCTGCCATGCTGTGAAGGTGGCACGAGCGGATGCCCACGTCCTGACACCCCCGTACCCGGTCTCTGCCACCCACCATCAGACCCCAAGAGGGATTAGCTGTCCAGAGCCTGGATGGAAAAGGTTAACGCTCTGCTATGTTTAGTTAAATTCTCCATCTTCCCCCGAGTTCCTGCGTGACATTTCGTAAAATAATTATCCCGCGAGGAGGGGGGTCCGGGGGGCTATCAGAGGCCTGTGATTGAATCAGGCCCGGTGCTGGAGACGAGCTCCGTGGCTCGCAGCCTGTCTCTGAGCCCGTCATTAATCACTGTCAGGGGGGTTATTGCATTATAATCCGCAGCCCGCGCCCTGCGCTGCAGGCCCTGGCACAGCGTCCACGCGCTCCCCCTTCCCCTTCCCCTTACCTCTCCTTTCAGCTTGATCATAAAACATCCTTCCCAGCTCCTCTTTCTTTTTCACATCCTTTCTTATTTCTTCCCGTTATTTCTGTGTCAGATTCCACTTGCTGCTTACTTCCCTCATTCACTGAAATGTAGATTCCTTTCCCACTCCCCCTTTTTCTTCTCGCGCTACGACTTTCATTCTTCTTCTCTCCCAACCTCACTCGTCCTCCTTTAGCGCCCTTCCTACCTTCTCGTCGTTACAATCCTTGTCATCTGCCCTTCCCTTTCCTTCCCCTCCCTTGTTTAATCTTCTTGTCCTTGCTCACTCCTTATCTGATATCTGCCCGTCCCTTCTCTTTTCAGTTGTTGATTTTTTCCTTTAATTATCTTGATCGTTTCCTTTTGGGTCCTTTCTTTCCCCTCCCCCCCTCCCTCACTTCCACGTGATCCTTTTTCTTTCATTGATCCTTTCCCTTTGCCTTCAATTCCCCCTTCCCCTCCCTCTTCTCTCCTTCGCCATTCTTTCACCCTCCATTCTTTCCTTGCCCATCCTTTTCTTTTCTTTTCCTTTCCTTTCCTTTCCTTTCCTTTCCTTTCCTTTCCTTTCCTTTCCCTTCATTTCTTTTCCCTTTCTTAATCATTCCATTCTTTGTCCTCATCTCTCCCCTGTGCTCTCGCTGTCTTGCTCACTTCTTTCTTTCCTATAACGTCTCTCGTCATATTATTGATTGATTTTGTATTTATCGAAAAACCGGGTGTCAATTCAAACCGAAGAAACTTACAAAGAAGGAAATAACAGGGAGCAGAGGCAGTCCGTGGGTAAGCCTGCTCTAGCTAAGAGGACATGGACTGGAGGACATATCAATATTGTGACATTGGCAGCCTGAGAGTGGTCCTGAGGGCAGAACACAGGAGAGGCGGGCCGGGTGGTTAGTTTGGTTATGAGGGTGATTGGGTTTGGGGGAACCTTCCATCTCTAGAGTTCCACAGAAGAGATAGCGTAGATGGCTGGAAGCAGAGCATTCCAGTGGAGTGAAACAAATGGGGAAAAGGGGCAAAAGACTTAGGAGGTACACGGGGTGCAGGACTGATAGGTTGTGAAGAGGCAAGGAGTGGAGTCCCTAAGAGGGAGAATACAGTGAGATGCAGTAAGCGATGTAGTGTGGGGGCAAGGCCAAGGATGGATTTAGAGACAAGTAGCCACAACTTAAAGACCTATATTTTTGTATGGAGAGCCATCCAGCATATCATCATAGGTAGTGGCGGAGGAAGATCCGGGTAGGTTGAAAAGGGTGTTTAGTGAAAATTTGAGGACTTTGTTGAGGGAAGCAAAAGAGGGGAAGGGTAGACCAAGGAGCAGGTCCGTGCAGTAGTCCAGTTCGAAAAGCACAAGAGTAGAGATCGGTATTTAAGTTGAGTGGTGCATTGAGGTGTGGGCAGAGTTTTCTTATGTTTAGGAAGTTGAGTCTGGCTGTGGTACCAGCGGACTTGATGATGTAGAAGAGTTTGGGTCATTGTCAAAGAGAGCCCCCAGGATTCGAGCTATGGGCCAGGGGATGCATAGAGTCATTCAGTGGTGGATGGTGGTTAGTGGAAGTGGCAGAGCCAGTGAATGTGTGTGTTGGTAGGGAGGAGTAAGGGCCAAGCCAGGGGTTCTGGCTTGGCTCCTAGGGACAAACATGACCCAAACCAGCAAGATACTATACGTGGCTTCCAGCCTCCCCATACCCCCCACAGAAGACTCCTACTTGGCATTGCGCCTCCCCATCTGACCTCAAAAATCCCTGTCTTGATACTTCTGCCCCACCATCCCCCACCACACAAGGCCTATACCTGGCATATGCACCTCCAACACACTACCCACACAGCACAAGACCCACACCTATTTTCCTGCCTCACCACCCTAACCCACCCCACCCGACCACAAATAACAGGGATCCCTCTCTGGAAGCATGCCATCCCACCCTCTTGCCCCAAACACGCAAGAACCCTATCAGTTGTCCTCACCCATCCTGCTCCCCGCAACAGTAGAAGACATGGCACCCTGCTATCCTCCACAATAACATTAACAGACACTGCTACCTGGTGTCTTGCCACCTATCCTCTTCACCCCCAACACAAAAGACCCCATACCTCATGCCTTAACTCTGCACCCCATTAACCCCACAGCACATGCCCCCTACCTGGCATCTTCACTTCATATCCCCAAACCCACCCAAACAACAGAGACCACTACTACCTGGGATATTGTCACTCCCACCACCCAACAGAGGCCCTTACTTGGGATGCTGCTGTCCTACCTCCTTCCTCCACTATGCAAGCTCGCCCCCCTAACTGGTGACCTGACCCCCCAGCCCACTCTACTCTCTCCACATCACAAGATCTACATCTGGAATCCTGCCCCGTTTTCCTATTTTACATGCTGAATACCAAAAATAATTTTACCTGGACATCTTGGCTGACTCTTGACCCCACACCATTGTTGTGTGTTTGCACATAGTTAAGTTCTGTTTCTAAGAGAATACTGGCTTGCTTCCTGGGGTTATGCAGTTTCAGGACAGTGGAACTCACAGGGTGAGTGCAAAAGCAGGGCTCATCTGTGGGCAGACTTAGCTTGCAGCTAGGGTAGAGCTGTAGCCTACCACTTAGCACAGGCCAGCCCATGCCCTGCCCGACTTGCTCACTCTAGCAGTTAGGAAGTTGGTTCTGCATTCAGAGATTGCACAGAGGAGGGGAAGTAGAAGAACACCTGAGTATTATCAGAAAAGTGGTTCGAATTAAAGTCAAAGGAGGAACTTAGCTGGAGTTCCATGAATTGGTGTAGGAGCGGTGAGAGAGATAGGAGGACACGCAGTCGAGTACAGTGCCCTTGAAGCCAAGGAGGGAATGAGTTTGAAGGCGGGACGAATGTTCCATAGGATCACATGCAGTGGAAAGGTCTAAAAGGATGAAACTGGCTGAGAGGTGCTAGTGGTGGGCTTTTGTGAGGGAATCCAGTCTCCTTGGTGTGTTTTGGCCAGGAATCCAGATTTGAGGGAGTTAGCAAGTTAATGTACCACGGGATAGTTGACTATGCTGTTGAAGTCGTAGGGAAAGTTGTTTAACAACTTGGGGTGCAAAGATGGGTTGGCAGAGCAGGAATCTGCAGAAGATTGGTGGGAGATGTTGGGGAAGTGGGATAGAGAAGAGAGTGTGAGGAAGATGGGTGAACAGAGGGATGGGGTGGGAGAGTGAGAGGGTGGACAGGGTGTTCTCTGTTTTGGTCATTTTAGTGGGAAGTAGGAAGGGAAGTGAAGTCATTGGTGGAGAGAGAGGAGGACATGGAACAGTTTGTCTGGGAAGGCTGAACGCATGATCTGGGGTTCCTCGATAGCTTGTGAGGTGAGAGCGGACAAAGGAAACATGACAAATATAATAAGAGGATATGGCTGTGTCAACAGCTGGAGTCAGTGTCAGGTAGAGAGTCTTTGTAGGGAGCGAGAGTAGGTGGATCGGTTTGTACACCCAGCAGTGCAAGCAGCGATGAGTGGTTGTCCTCAGCATCTGGATGTCTGGGCATATCTATGGCTGAGAAGTCTGGTGGGAGGGGACAAAGGAGCAGGCAGGTTAGTGATAATTCAAGGGAGCGGACTGTGTTGAACATCAGAAAATGTGAGCTCATTGGAGTGAACAAGTGGAAGAGAGCTTGGAGAGAGATGTTGACTTATTCGAGGTAGGGGACTATGGCGTCATGCTGGAATATATGTTTGGTGACATAAATTTGACTGGGGGTTGAAAAAAGATGGTGAAGTGAAAGAGGGAGTAATCAGGGGAGTTAGGGTCAATTGTGGGAGAAAGGGAGACGAGGCTGGATGGTACGAATATGTATTTTATTGTATTTTATTTGCTTTTAAAGCACCTACACCTTCGTGCTGTACATCAATAGTGAATTGGTACTGTAGTAGATATGATGACAAGTTAGCAAATGTAGAGAATAGAAAGAAGAAAAAAGAGAGCGAAGAAAACCATAAAACACATGTAAAGATAAGCCAATGATACTGTACAAGTGAAGGTCAAGTAAATTAAACTTTTGCAGCACTAATGACATTGAAAACTCAATAGAGGAGCTTTTGAGTGCTTCAGATGTTGCTGGGATGTCAAAGGCATACAATGCAAAAGGCAACACTAATATAATTAACCACTGGAGCACAAACAGTTTCAGGCAATCAGAGTTGATCCATAGTCAAGTAACCAAAGTTACTACTGCACAAAATAAAGGTGGCCAGACCTGATGGCCACACCATCAAATGTCCCCAGACTAATAGAAGTCGCGCTCAAGTACCCAAATAATACGGCCAGTACCCAGATCGGCCAGACAGCTGACACCAGACATAGTGTGTCCTAATGCAAAGCAGCAAGATGAAAGCAAAAAGTCACTCTGCTCATTTCACCAAGGCCACCAGTCTGTTATGTTATTAAAATGTGTACAGCGCATGGGCGTAGGACATGGGGTAACAGTGGGGACAAATCCCCCCCACAATTTTATGTTGGGGGGATACAATGGCATTTATGCCCCCCAATTTGTTTCCCAGTTTGTGTGGTCTGAGTCTCTCTAGTCCTGGAGCCTTCTCTGCAGCATGTGCACTGATCTGTGCAAACTTCAGACTCTGAAGTGACTCTGAAGTTTGCACTCAGCAGGCGTGGGCCGGGTGGATTCTATCCGATTCCAATTCTTGTTACAAGTTAATAACAGGTGGGGGAGGGGAACGAGTGACGCACCACCACGAGCAAGAGTTGTTGACAAATTATGCTCATGCGTTCCCCTCCTCCACCACCCCCGCGCCTGTGCATTTGAGTGTCACGTGCTGCAGCAGGCTGGCCAGGCCCGGGGAATATGGCACGTGCCAGCCCTGGAGTGCACAGTGCACTGCTGTGCAGCCTCTTCCTCCTCACCTTCTAGAAGCCACTAGCAGCAGGCTGCGATACGTGCTGCAGGCTTCTGAGAGAGTGAGACTACTAGACTGCTCCTGCTGTGACGCCGTCACTTACGCACGCCGACTCACTTGATGACCTCCTCCTGTGAGTCCTGGCAAAGAGACTCGACGTCGACGAGACGAGACCTCAGTTACTCTGACTGACTCAGCTTGCTAACTAGGTAAGTGAAAGAAGTAAGTGGCCCCTGGCCCTGAGTGCAGGCCACGGCGACAGTGCATCAGGTTGGAATGGGGGAAGTGAGAGCCTGGGAGGAGTGCAGTGTGCCTGGGAAATAGCGTGGAGCGAGACCGGACGAGTGCGTAGATAAGCAGGGTGTGTGTGACTGTGTGCAGCCTAGAAGTATGTTGTATTAAAAAGAGGTGAGTGTTATGTGGCCTGCCTAGAGCTGCACTCTGGCAGCCTTCATAGAAGCGGTGGCCGGTGGCAAGGAAAGGGCTGCTGTAGTTTCATTAGGACATTGGCTCGCTCGCTGCGTGTGCGAGGGGTTGCAACACTGAGGACATTGAGTCGGCCCTCGTGGCAATGATGGCATAGCGGTGGCCACTGCTTTTGTGGTAATTGGGCTGGATATAACTTTGCATGTGGTTGATTCTTTGGTCGATGATACACTGGCCGTCACCATCCTGGTCATCACCATGCTGATCATTGCCATAGACTGCTGAGTGTTTTCGTGGTACCTTTCAAGGTTGATGGAAATGGCCTAAGAACCAATAGGAAATCTTAGTACTAGTCAGCCCTCTGTGGACTGACCAGAGATACAAGTTGCAGGTTTTCATTGATGCATTCTTTGCTGTGTCTCCAGCTGGAAGGGTGAATTATCACCATGTCCAGGATCCTGATGCCACTGGTATGATCTGTGCTGCTAATTCATCCTATTGTTCTGATGGTCCATTGTGCTGGTCTTCTGGCCCTGTGTAGCCTTCTACTGATCTGGTCTGCCCGGAGCTTAGCCAGGCTGCTGGTCTTGTCTGTTCCATGGGTGGTCCACTTAACTGGTTTGATCTGTGCCACACTACTGGTCCATTCTGTCGGTCGGCACTATGCTGCATCTGGCCCGATCTGCTGCTCAAGTCTACTGGTCCGGCCCATTGCACAGCTGTAACTGGTCTCTTGTGCTACTGATCCAGTCTGTTCCACTGCTTTGTCAGTCTGTTGGGCTGCAGGTCTGGTCTGCCCCACTGCTGGTCCATGCCATAATATTGACTACAGTCAAACTGTCTTTCTCTGCTGCTTGAGAGGTGGGTGGTACTCCTTCACTAGTGCCCCCCTGAAGTTGACTCGATCTCAAAGGTACTCCCGTGTCCTGCTGCATAGACGATGAGCAGTCCAGCTGCCCAAAGAGCGGGTGCATGGGTTCTTTTTCTCCGCCTCAACTTCCTCGATGATGGTGGACTCTTCAAATTTGCGGGGTTAGAGTTTTGCATAAGGCATGGTGATCAGGCACCGACTGCCGCTGAGGCCAATCTGCGATGGTGAAAATCCTTTGCTGAGGTCTGCCCGTGTGGTCTGGGGCTTTGTTGTTAGTGTTGTGATGGTTGGTGTTTCTACCTCTTCCTTTTAGTCAGTGTGCTGCCGCTGCTACCGCTGATAACTTAATTGTTGTGGTGAGAAACAACCAAATAGGGGTACAGAAAAAGGAAGGACCACTAGGGTCAATGAAAAAGGGCTAAATAGCGGCCGGCTGGCTGTAATGCAAGACTCTTGGCTGCTGAGGATCGAAATGGGAGGAGGGCTGTAAATTTGTGGGATCTGTCTACCCCTAAGGGATGGCAGGAACTTTTATTTGCAGGATTTTGGGCCTATAGAATTCACTAGATCAACTGAAGTGGGTGTCCGTCCCCAGTTCCTAGATTGGGCACATTTTTTACTAAGGCATGCTTGCGATCAGTATACTGTGAGTTGTGGGGGGGGGGGCTGACTCATATGCAAACGGCAAAACCAAAGCTGCGAGTGATCTTATGAAATGCGCCCTAATACCCTTGGGTCTGGGGCGCAATACAAGTGATAAAACAAACAAACAAACAGGATAATATTGACTTGTGTTATTTAAAATGTTGTAGAGTTTCTAGATAAGACCCTGTCATTTGGAACAGCATTTTCTAATCCTGTACTATGCTTTTACTTTTTTTTGCATTCATTTGAAGCGACACAGGAGGTAATGTCTCAGAATGTAATTAGTTGATAAATGAAAACCTTCCACTTGGCCATGGCATCCCAGCTGGAGTCATTTGGTAACCTTAAACCTTATGAAGCTACTGGTACTCATTGTTAGGTATTGAACATAGTCCATTCACTATGCTTCCACTACCTGGTAAGTTTGCAGTGTTTGAACACTTTTCAATGGGATGGGTGCCTCCGATCTCAAAGCTCAAACGCACCCCATTTGGGAATGTAAACTTCCAAGAGGACAAACTGAAACACAGCGTACAACCCCTTTCTTTCTTTTTAAACTTCTTTTATTTTCATAACTCCAGCTTGCTAGATCTACAAACATGTTTTGCATTTTTTGTAGCACTTGAACATTTTTGTGACACAGTCAAGAGCATGCTGCATGACCTTGCAAAAACTGGTGCCTTTGTCACTCTGTTTCTTTTATTATGTTTCTTGAAAGTACAATAATAAAACTTAGTTAAAAGTATAAAATACTCTAAGATATTTTAAACGTTGCCATGATCTGCGGGAGTATGCCCGGAATAAATAAATATAACTTATTTTTGAGAGGGCCTGTGTCCTGGGCCCATGCGCATAAAGTACAGGCCCAACCTGGCAAAAACCAAGGCTACTCCTGTGCGTTTGTGATAATTTGAAAGCATGTAGAACCAGTGTAGAAAGAGCAAAGTGCTAATCAGAAAAGTGCAAATTCTCAGTTCTCCTGCAAATAATCCTATGTTGGCAGTTTCTAGTATTTTCCAGGAGATAACAGAATATTTGTACAACGCGTTCCATCTTCGCAAAATTGTATATAATGGGCCTGAGTAACACTCACATCCTACTGTGTGTCTGTGTGCATTTGCACCTAAAGCTGGGGTGTGTGTGTGTGTACACAGATGTGTGTCTGTTTGCAGGTATGTGTGCACACAGATGTGTGCATACAGGTATGCATGTACATCCCTAGACTTTCAGAAACACCTGCATGCACACAATTTCATGGAACACATGTGGCATGGTGCGTGCCAGCAGAAGTGTGTCTGCATGAGTTCAGCACTGCTAACAGAACTGTGTTCACCTCATGGTCTGCGTGGAGGAGTTGTGAGTGCAAGCATAGGTGAGTGAGCACACATGGAAGTGTGAGTTATGCTATGTTATTGCATTTATTCGGAGCACTGCTGCTATTTGCATGGTCTCTTGATGTTCTGGGATATGTAAGGGAACATGGTTGGCTTTCGCTAGTATTCACAGCATGAACCAGTGCAAGATTGCTTTGCTGCTGTATTGATGCATGCAGGCTCTGGTACATTTGTATGTGTTTTGTGTCAAGGAGACTTGATGTATTTATTTGTATCGAGAGATGTGCTTTATGCTTCACTAAAGTGAGGTTGATGGACTTATGCTGTGTTTTACAATCAAGTGGAAGTAGTGTTGTGTTCAGATTATAGTGTGTAACTGGAAGGTAGAGCAAGCTGGTACTCAATTTCCATGTGTGAACAGTTTGGTGAGTCAATGTAATTTGTTATTCAGTTATATACTGCGCCAGTTGTCTCTCTAGTATATAACTGAATACTGTGCTTCTACGTGTCCGAAGTGTGGAATATGTTTTCTGTGGCCTGGTTCTCCAGTCTGCAGATTAGTGGAACAGAGAATAGCTGGAGAGGATGGATGGAGACGGAACCGATTTTTGATAAGCCTGAGAGATGTGCAGTGTTAGGCAGGTGTCCGGTGTTGGAAAGCTAGCAATGTGCATGTTCCAAAACTTCATAAATAAATATGTTGTTGTGCTGTGCGCATCTAACATTGTGCTTCATATGTCCTTGGTTCAAAAAGGAACTTTGAAGACCTGAAGCAGTGAAGCGCATGTGCCAGAGCTAATTTTCGATTACTTGCAGCAGCTGAACCTCACACAGGAAAGCAGACAACGTACACAATAATAAGTGAGTAAAGTTGATTAACAGAATGGCATATATGTTGCAATCGTCTTTTGTCTGATCCTGTGTGTACTGGTGTTTTTAATTGGAAGTATTACTGTTTTTATTTCCCTCGCTGCCCACACCACCTTCTCATGGGAACTGTTTGTGCTAGCTTTATTCAAACCTTACCATCAAACTTTGCACTCAAGTGCCTGTCAGTGTTTTTTTAAAGCAGCTGCAAACCCGCTACTGGTGTAATAAAAATGATGTACCCAGGTCTACCTTCAGCCACTCGATTTATAAGCACTATGCATGTCCTTCACTGAAGTCCTGTTTAAAAACATGCATTGGCAAAGCCAACAGTTTCAGCTTGTTTATCATAAACAGGCATTCACCAAGCAGTGCTGTTATATGTCCATATTGCCCAGGTACTCTCACCACCGTCCAGGTGCTAGAATCCAGTTAAGACCACTATGACAGTGCCTGGCAAATGCCTTTCCCATAGCTATACAAAAGCCAAAACTGTTGGCATTGCCAATGCCCAATTAAGAATGCCTTTAATCTGTGTGCCCTGCTGCCCTTCCCTCCCAACATGCAAATAGAATGAAATGGGTTGCGGATGCATGTTGCCCAGGCACATTGCTTTGTTTGAGAAACAATGTTTATAAAGGTAAGTAATTTTTTTTTCTAGTGATGTAATTCCCCATGATTTCATTTCATGTGGTCACCCTACACACATTACATTGGTCCCACTCCCACACTTGAATTGCTGAATTTAGCTCCACAAGTCCTTGGAATGGCCCTGCGTGGAGAGCAAGACAAAGAAAATATTTCTGGCAAGCCACTCCCACATAGAAAAAAAAAACACACACACACACACACACACACACTCTCTCTCTCTCTCTCACTCTCTCTATAGGTACTATAGGTTTCTGGCCTTACAAGATATGTATCAACCCCTCAGTGTTTATTGGCGAGTGGATGTTTTTATTGCATTTCTATATCAAATTTCACTGTGACATTCAGTGTGCCTTTTAACACCCCTCCCTCACCCATCTACCCCAGGCATCAACATATCTGCGAGAAAATCAATGGAGTGGGCATCTTGGATAGGTACACTGTACTGTACACAACAAAAACATTTTTTTATAAATGGCAACATTGCATTGCCAATTCCATGTCTGGCCGAATTGCTATAGGTGTATAGTCTCCTTTTTTTCTCTTTCCAAATGTAGTCTTCTCTTTTTCTTTTTCAGAATGGACATTGGTAAATTCTTTGTTACAAAACAGTCCAGTGCAGCAGAGAACATGCCTGTTTTGCAGTCCACTGACCAACAGGTAGGATCAGAAGTTGAATGTACTGATGAGGTTCCAATTGAATGCATTGCAATGACTTCACATGACTGTATCCTAGCCACGCCCACAAATGAATATGGCGAAACGATCTATGGAGCAGAACATATGCTTGGGGCAACAACTGGCAATATAGAAGATGACCAGGACAACTGTGAAATCTTTGTTGAACAAAAATCAACCAGCCTTTCAGATAGCGATGGCGAGGGAGCTCTTCTAAGTGCAATGGTTCAAATCACCTATCTGTGAAATGTATACCAGTTCAAACCATTGTAGTGCCGTCCCAAAATCAGAAGAAACGCATAGTGCATTTTCAGGTAAGCTGGTTCAAAGATTTTCCATGGTTGCACTACATTATGAAACTGGAAGGAGTTATTTGCTTCCCCTGTGCAAAGTCTGCTGCATTGAAACTGGTTGATCTCTCGAAGAACGTTGAGCAAGGGTTTGTTACTATTGGTTTCAACAATTGGAAGAAGGCTATAGAAAGGTTCAACAAGCATCACAATAGTTCTGCTCATGCATACTCCTTAAAGCAATTGGCACACTACAAAGGAAGTAAACCAATTGATTCACAACTTTGCCAACAAGTAAAAAAACAACAACATTCTTGGTTGTGCCTTAACAAGATAATGCACACGATTGCTCTTCTGGCAAAACAAGGTCTTGCCCTACGAGGGCATGATGACAAAGATGGGAATTTTAGACAAGTTCTCGATGCACGAGCAGATGATGTGCCTTGTCTGAAACAATGGATGACATCAAGCAGAGCTGAATTCTTGAGTCCAGACATCCAAAATGAAGTTCTGCAGTTATTGTCTCATGCAATTTTGCGTATAATCTGTAATAGTATTGGAGACAATCCCTTTGCTGTTACAGTTGATGACGCACAAGATATATCTGGTCAAGAACAAGAATGTTTTTGTATCCGATATGTTGACCAAAATCTTTGGCCACATGAAGATTTTGTTGGACTGTACCAAGCAGAGGATACTAGCGGAGCATCAATTGCTAACATTGTAAAGGATGTTTTATGTCGTCAGGGTCTGTCTTTGTCAATGCTTAGAGCACAAACTTATGATGGTGCAGCAAATATGGCAGGGAAGTACCATGGTGCACAAGCAATAATATGGCAACAACAACCACTTGCATTCTATGTCCATTGTGGAGCTAACTGTACAAATGTAGTCATTCAGGCTGCAGCACAACAGTGTCCAATATTGGAAGATGCAATACTCTATACTCAAGAGCTTGGTAATCTGTTTGGGCAATCTATGACATGCCGCACAAAATGTGCAGATATTGTCCAGCATTCAACTGAAGGTCCAGCCAAGGTTGCCAAAATAAAGCCATTGTGTCCGCAGGACAGTTCAGGTAAAAGCTGTACAAAAAGTAATGGATAATTATCTGGCTATTCTGGAAACATGAGAAGAAATGGCAGCTTCCAAGTATAGTGGTGATGTGCCTGCTCGTGCCTGTGGCCTATTAAAACAAGTTCAAGAGGGAATAACTTTCTTAGGCCTGCAGATTGTTGTCCAAGTCATGCAGCTCCTTGAGTGCTTGAATGTTGACATGAAAGGAAACCAAGAAAGAGTGTCCGGATTGCTTGCAGCAGTGAATCACACACACAGTACCATCCTAAAGCGTTGCAACAAACAATCTTTTGACAGTCTACTAATGTACAATAACAATATTTTGACAAAATATGAACTGAAGGAGATAGAACGGCCCAGACGAATCCACTTCCCAAAACGTATTGATGAAGGATTACCTGAAAATGTTCATCCAAGAACCATAAAGGACTACTACAGACAATAGTATTTTGAACTTTTAGATACCGTTTCTGTTCAACTTAAGCAGCGTTTTGACCAGGAAGGCATCCAAATATATGAACACATTGAACAGCTGCTTCTTACGGGGAAATATTGTTAAGTATCCAGAAATTGAATATCTCCTCCTCTCGGCACAATTAACAACATTAGCAAGCATTCACAAATATTCTTCCATCTCAGAATTGGTAAAAATCTTTCGACGGATGCCTCCCGCAGAAAGAGCTTTCTTTGCACAGGTTGAGAAGCTACTGCGGATCCTCCTAACTGTTTCATTATCTTCTTGTGAGGCTGAGAGGAGCTTTAGTGCTTTACGATTACTGAAAACGTGGCTGCGCACAACTATGACTCAGAAAAGACTCATTCATGTTTTTGTGTGCAATATGCACAAAGATATAATGGATCTGTTGGACATACAAACAATACCAAAACAATATATCATGCGTACCGAACGCCGGGAAAAAATATTTGTTTTTTTGGACAAATGCTCATGATCATCATTCACTAAAAAATAATTGACAGATCATTTTACTCTGTGGTTTGTGTCTGCAGCAAAGCGCCCGTTAAGAGGGTTGTACAGTTTGTGAGATTTGTGGACAAGCCAGGAATGGTGGGTGGCCGCCCAATCGTTTTGCTAGGAGCTATGCGCAGGCCATGAAAGCCTTTTGACCTGGGAAGTGGTAACATTTTTACGTGAACTGAGCCTTCTGAAGTGGGACGCCAAATAAAAAGATTTTGTACTCTGAACTGCTTTTCTTTTTCGTAATTTTCTTCTGTTTTCATTTCTTCTTTTCTCTTGTTTTATACAGTGAGGATATGTGATTTAATACGCACTGCTATTTTAATTTTGTGAAAAATCGAGTTCTTTGACTAAAACACAATAAATAAATGAAAAAAGCAAAGTCCCAAGGTGTCCCCTCCTCCCCCCACATTGTAAGGGGCTCCTACGCCCCTGGTAAAGTGCACGGTCACCCGAAGGTATCTTGGCACTAGAGAGGGAGGAACAGGAGACCACCATCCATCAGCCGCTGCCAACTAGAACATGAATGTCTTTAGAGGCCTTCTGGAAGCCAAATGATTTGGCTGAATTTTAACTGTCAAGGGCTGGTCATTCCAAATTTGAGCGACGGCAACTGAAAAAGTCTGATCACGATACATGAGCGGCAAAACGTGGGCACACCTAGCAAAACAGCTGAAGCCGAACGCAAAGTCAAGTCTAGTCTAGTCCATTCCACCATCATCACTGGAGCACTGCAGCCCGATACCAACTCCAGTCATTTTTCCGTATCCAAATTCTATTTGCGCCTCCAGCGCGCTCCACTCCACCTCTTAATGAGCTCGCTACATGTTGATGCAGGTTTGTCCGTGCTGCATGTAGTGCATGAGATGTTTGGGTGTGAGCTGGAAGGTTACATAGGATAATTAGAGAGTTGTAAGGGAGAGGAGCCAATTTGGAGCTAATGAACCTTAAACATATTGGAGAGGTGGCCCATTATGACACCAAGGTCATCAGCTGGGAGTGTTTCAAGTAGGAGGTTGAGTTCTGAGAAGTAGAGGTTCATGGTGCCTTGTGGGTGGTAGATGAGGATGATAGTAAAGGAGTTGGAGTGAGGAATTGGCTAGAGATATGCTTAAAGCAGGAGGGGAAGAGAAGCCGATGGTGTGTTGTGAGGAATTGGACCATCTGCAAAGGTGGGTGTGCACAGGACTGGGCTTTTTGATATTGTATATGAAATTGAATGGTGGTAGATCAACCTCTGGAAAATGTGTGGGGCTAATCTGAACACATTTCCCTATGCTCAAAGCACAACATACACATAAACCTTTCTATTCTGGGTGGACACAGCCTACATCCGCAGTCCTCCCTGTCACATTTAGTTGGAATGTGACATCCAGGAGTACATCCGGGCATCTCAAAAGGGGGAGAGCAAAACCTTCCTCCTGCCATGGACAGCCTAATTAAATGACAAAGGTTCCATTGTCAGTTCTGCTGTGGTAGTCTCCCATAATAAACAGGGTTAATCCAAGCAGGCCTACGGGTGGCCTGGTCGCAGGACTGACAAAAGAGACAGGAAACCGTCAACAACCTTTGATATGCACTGTGTCAACCTAAAGCCAGCACCCTCCTCTCAGTGAGCTGTCATGTCGTCATGTCTGGTACATGTGTTTACAGTAGGTAACCTTTGCAGGGTGACCCCATTCAGAGGGTAGGAGTATGTGATTTGAATGAGACAGAAAGTCTGGTCTCGCCTCATCTTCAACGGAAACCTGCTGCTTTAATCAGGAACCACAGAGATCTCAATTAACCAGAGACAACCTTTGATCCACAACAGACAGGAAGATGGGTCGGACTTAATAGTACATGTTTGCACCCCTTTACCTTTCCTGTTGCAAAGCACTCTGATTGTAACCTCACACATACAGGAGATTGTTGGTGGGGATCCAAAATTGGTTCATTAAGGTAGGCTTAGCCTACACCAATCACTGGGGGCCATTTGGATTTAAAAGAGTGTCAAACCCCTCTTCTGGCAGATGATCTGGAAATCTGGAAACTTTTTCAAGGAGAAACAAGAAGAACTCATTTGGAGCCTGGCTGAAGGTACAATCTACTTTACAGCTTCCGCCAATGAAGGAAGACCAGGATTTCCAAAGAGGGAAGCAAGATCGCTCCCCTAAAAATCTCCCAGGGAACAGAGTGAGATACTGAATCCAGAGGACCCTCCAGCAGCTCCAGAACAGGTACCCTGCCAGCACACAGCAGGCCCTACTAGGCTCTGCAAGCAAGCTTCCTAGTTGGGAAGCGCCTCAGAGTCTTTGAACCAAATCAAGGATAAGGCCGTTACCTGCAGCACTCCCCTCAAGTTTGGGCCGTCCACCTTAAAGGACGACACAAGCCCAGTGAAGAAGCTAGGAGGAGTACATCAACAAGCATCAACAAGCATCCGCTTTAAAGGACATTATTTCGAGTCAGTCGAGCCCCCTGAGCTGCAACCGACTGCACCACTGACTGTTGTCACACCGCAGTTGCTAACGTCATCTGACACACCTCGCCCAGTGCTTCAGACCCACCAACAAGTACTGAGACAGCGATTCCTGACCATCAGCCGCTGTATTGTGGTTCTGTCCCCCTGGTCCTTCCCCAAGACCCCTAGTGATATTTTACCACCCATTGCCCACTTTGTACTGAAACCAAGTATCCTTGAACTATTTGAAATTAATTACTTTACCAACTACCCTCCTGTCATTATCCAGAGTGCATCCCTTTTTCTTCTTGAAACTGCCTGCCCTCTGCATTCCTTTACAGGGTGGGTTGTATTTTGTAGTGTTCTAGAACTGTCTGTTGAATAATAATAAAGTAGATATTTTTATACAACCTTGACTGGACAGTCCCTTTCATCATTGTGTAATAATTATATTGTCTATGTGTTGCAACTAACGAATGATCCACGACCTTGCGGAGATAAGCCTGCCGTTCCGTCCACGTTACCAAAATTGGACACAAAGGTTTATAATTTTCTTGTATTTCCAATCTGTTCGGATCCCTTCGAGAGACCTCGAGGTGTGGAGCTGATTGATGATTTAGAAACTTATGTTCATCCCTGGACCACTGAGGGGAGTGAGAGCAAGAGCAACATTTATGTGAAAGGCTGCCAGGATGGTGGTGTCATGGGGGCAAATCCAGGTTTCAGCTATAGCTATCACAGAGAGTTTGGAGTGATGGGAATCGACGTTATAAGAGAAAATGAGGGGGTTTTGCAGGGATTGGGCATTCCAAAGGGCCATTGTGAAGTCAGTAGTAGTGGGGGCAGAGGTAGAGGAGTTTTTTGCTAGAGTAGATAAAGGGAGGGGGCAGGGTAGATGAGCATGGAGTGGGCAGTTGGATGTGGCTGATGCGAGTGGCATTATTAGTGCTGTTTGCCTGTCACGGCTTGTCCAAGTGAGACATCCGCGATTGAAGGTTTGGATTCAGTTTTTGATTGATAGAAATCTCTCTAATTTTCAAAATATTATAAAACTCCCATGGCACAAAGGCACGAAATGGAACCATGAAGCCAGAGTGTCACCTGGAGGGGAGAAGTCTTTACATGCCCTGCACTGGTATAATTGTTAAGTTGCTTTCACGTACTACAACACAGCAATTCCTACAGGAAGATCTCGTGGCAGCTTTGGAAAGAGTTGACTAGCTTAGCTCATTCATGTGTATTCACTACGAGGCCACGGGATGGATTGCTACAGCATTTGATTTTTATTCTTTCAAAGTCTAGGCCTCTTCCCTCTTTCCCTAGAACTGTCTCCAAGTGATGAAGGATCCCATTATGCTAGAAATGCTATCTTTCTATGGGACATATTTCTTTTACCACTCCCTCGTAATGTGGGGTTGCAGATAAAATACAAAATATTAGTCCCTCACCATAGCCCATTTCCTGTTTGGTGGGTTCATTTACTTCCAGGAAAAAATACAGTGGGTGGTGGAGAGGGATTATTGCCTAGAACCCCTCTATTTACCGATGGGGGAGCCTCTTTGTCCCTTTCCCCCTGGAGAAAACTTTAACCTCATGAATTCCCCTTCATTTATACCAGTTTCAGAGAGCCTTATGGAGAGCCTTATTAACCTCATGAATTCCCCTTCATTTATACCAGTTTCAGAGAGCCCAGATCCAGGATACAGTAATTCTGGTCAGTGTTCCTCCGAATGCCACTGGCACTTTATTGCCAAAAGGGATACAGCGCTTCTGGAGCCAGAGGGTGTGTGTATTTGAATAGGGAATGCCCCCATGCAAACAGACTTCACTACACTTGATCCCTGACAGTGACATCTGCTGATCATGGTCGCCATCAGGTAGTAACTGTTTTCCACTGAGCTGGAAACTATGCTCATTACCCCAGATTCTGTATCAAGACCCATGGAGTCATTCTTCAGGGATCTGCCTGTAACTTGCAGTCCTCATATTATCTCTTAATTATGGCCATGTGGGGGTTTGAGCCACATTAGCACTAGGGAAGGGCTCTCAGCCAATCAGGTGGCTGGAAATGCAGGTGAGAATACACTGGGTCTCATTACGAGTTTGGAGGTAGCCATGCCGTTTCTAGAGGCATGGCAACCCCCAAACTCGGGTCCGGGTCCCGCAAAATGGGAATTACCGGGTCATTCTGACCTTTGCGGGCCCGGTAATTCCCCTGTGCGGGAGCCGACCCAGTACGTCCCAATTCCCATTTGACCCCCCGTAGGGCTCAATGGGAATGGGGAGGATGCTAACAACAGACCCGTTAATGATGGGTCCGTTGTTAGCATCCTGTTCAGCTAGCGGGTGCTGCTCTGCACGTCTAGTCTGGCCAGGTGTACAGAGTGGGACCCGCTGCAGAACTCGTAATGTGGCAGCCCGGTATGAACGGTGCCAGTCCCTTACCGGCACCGTTCATACCGTGGCTGCCGCAGCCGTAATGAGGCCCACTGTGAATGGCATCCTTTTTCAAGTCACGGTGCCATCTTGATTGTGGGGAGGGAACAGGTAGCCTCCCCCTTTTGCCTCCCCATGTCCCCATCATCCCCTCCACCCCTAAAGACATCCCAAATTAATTTCCCACCCTTTCCCTCCCTTCCCACTTACCTGCTGGGCCGGAGCTTTGTGCTCCCGTCCTGACGCTGCTCCTGCCCACAGTCTGTGGTGGTGGCCATCTTGTGTTTTTTTTTCTAACGGGAGATTGGGCTCGTGCATTACGCACGGATGAGTGATAAACTGTACTCAGTTTCCACACACGAGACATCTACCCCCATGCTCAATAAAGGAATGAAGCCGGCAAGCATATGTCACAAGGACAGACCGCTTCCAGGAATACACACACTAGAAGGAGACCCTACAATTAGACACAAATAACTAAGTGCAATACAGTGACATACATACCAACCCAACAGCACAGCGAATTAGCATATCTCAAAGAACATGCCATAACACAGCAACCATGCGGGGTGAAAAGCACATGTAAGCACAAAAGGCCAAACAAGCACACGTGTTGAAGGAACACAACAAAAACGCCCTCGGCCCCAGTGTCAGACACAATACACAAGCTGTGAATTTGAAATTTAATGTGGGGCAATACACAGAACACTGCACACACCTGAACACATGCTATATGTTCAAGCTGCAGTTGACTGCCACACATGGAACATCCTATGCATCTTAAGACACAAGAGGGCTGACTATTGATAATCTGCACACAAGCACACTCACACATGCAGATGTATACTGTGAGTGTGCACGTGAATGTGCACACTCTCACGGATCTGTAAACATGAACAAACGTAACAAACGTAAACATTCACACATGCATAGAGAAAGTGCACCTATTCGCATGAATATTCATAGAACCCACCCCTATCCCTATAAAGAACACAAGCACTGTTTCACCATGTCACGGCCTCTGTCACTATAACTATGGGCAGAACTAAGATGGCACCAGGGACGTCATATGGGAGTCGCACCCCTGTGGTCTCCCTTGGTATGCATAAAAATCATTTTTTATTTTAGATGGGAGCTCCCCGGGCTGTGTCCAGCCCCATGTGGCTCTTTGTTTCTGGAGTGGCTGTTTTTCTTGTTCAGGTTTCTTAAAAAAAGAGGGGGGGTCCACAAGTCTAACACTTAGAAACCCTAAGTATGAAAGAATAGGAATAACAAATCATTTGTATTTCTGGAATTCTATACTATAATTGCTAAACTCATTAAAGGTTTATTTCCGGCACACCTCAAGGGGTGAATCACTGATTTGGTCTGTTCTTAAACAACTCAAATTCATAATGCCTATAAAACTTCCAAAAAGCATTTAGAGTAGCATAAGCATCCATGTCCGACTATGTATTTTGCTTATCGCAAGTTCCAGCTGCAGCATGTTTTTTTTTTCTGCGGTTGTCTCTGTTACGATCATCACAAGACATTGCATCTCAATGTCCTCGGTCACTTGACAAACTCCTTGTGCCTAAAAGCTTGTGTACAGTGTAGAAATGTTTGACCATAGCACATAAAGTGGCACTTCATTTCATTATGCCACAATTAATGCTTTGTTGTAATGTGTCTATCTTTCCTGTTTCCATGGCATGCTGTTCAGGATGTTTGTTTGCATGTATGAGGTAATGAGTGCCCAGAGTATGTGATGCCATGTGAGTGTGCTGCTTTCCCTGTTACTCTAAATTCTTTAATACACAGTTATGAACACTCGCAATGGTATGTATTTTGCCAACCTCTGAAGCCTGAAAAGTAGATCCACGCAGGCTTAACATGTGGCCAACTTTGCACCAACCTGCAGATGAAATGACCTGCTGTTAAATCTCAGTTACCAGTTTAATGGTATCCACTACAGAGAGTAATTTGATTTCTGACTTTCAGAACATTCAATCATATAATTGCTCATTTTACTACAGCTGGTAAGATAGCTCACTGGGTTGAGCACTCGCTGCTGCGATGTGTGTGTGATCTGCAGGTTCAAATCTCGGCAAGGCCAACTCTTCCTTTCATCCTTCTGAGGTTGATAAATGAGTACCAACACAGGTTGTGTGATATTGCATGTATATTTGTTCTATATAAAATGCATAAGCGTAAGTGCTATATAATAACATCTCATCATCATTTGGACTTGGACGTCTGCTTGCATTCACAGTAATTTGGTAATATGGGCCGATACACACTGATCAACATTACATATGGTGATCCATTCTTGTATGAAATGTATTTCACATTACAGTGATATTGTAACCATATTTTTCGTAGTGTACTTAGGAACAATGCTATGGGATGCCACTTCTTGATTTGTTAAGGGGTGAAAGGTCGAGTTCCATCGCTCCCGTGATGTCACGTTGGGGTGGACTCAAATGACATCACTTCCCGTGATGTCATCAGGGGGTCAACTGGCGTGTGATGTCACTTCCGCTACACCAGGCATTTTGGTGAAATGACGTCCTTGTATGGCAGACATACACCCTGATACCAATTCAGTGAGAGACCAGCAAACATCAATATGTGCAAGGTCTCTGGCTCTGTGGACTAATGCATCCGCTAATGGGTTCTGTGTGCTGATCTCGTTGTCACAGTTCGAATTCGTCAAAGTCCACCCAGCCCTTCAGCCTTCTGAGGCCAGTACAATGAGTACCATTGAGTTGGGAAAAATAAACCTCTGTTTTTCAGGGCCAAGGGACCTCCGGGTGAACATACGCTTTACACATTCTTCTGTTATGCTATATGTGGGGCACATGACTCTCCGTGCATATATAAGTGTGAGAGAAACAGTTGAGAATGTATAAAGGTCACAACTAGGGCAATACAGCCAAGGGAAACATTACTGATCCTGACCCTCCCAAAATGATGCCAAAGTTATGTAGCCAGTCAAGCAACACACATCGTTCTGTGTCGATGAGGAGCAAACAGAACATCACTGCCGGCTCACAATAGCACATCAAATTTCAGAATAGACCCGACAAAATACCTCAAAAGAAAGAGAGACACACTTATTGCCATGCCAACTGCTGCCTGCACACCACACAGTGACTGAAACGCCACATGTAATCTGCTAAATCCCCCTTTTTAGTGACTCGCCACCCAACATCATTACTGCACGCCCAGACCAATGTGTTATGTTACTGGAAAGACAAATTCAACACAGTACGCATACACATGAGAACTCATGCCCTTCTAATGCCAGAAACCAGCATGTGATATTTGCCAAGTACACGAGTGTGGGGTACACCATTTACACTTGACAAAGCTCGTGGACGTGTCACTCATTTTCACCTTGTGGCATGATCCCATTATCACAAATGCACTGGCTAACTAAACAAATCAACACAAGTCACTCACCACAACTGCTGTCTTAACACTCATGGGCAGATTCTGTATCCCCACATCGATCACGTGGGATCTAACAAAAGACCAACAACACATTTGATAGGTCAAATGATAGAACACAGCAGAAACGTGGGAAAGGCAAGTAGGTAGATAGTAGGTTGGACACTAGAGGACAGGGAACAACAAGGACATGATATATATATATTTGGAGGTTGTGTCTGTGAGCCCCAGCTCACTGCTCGTGTAGTTCGGTAGATCCGATCCCACTTGACAGAAACAGATCATCATCCGGCCACCACGGGTGTCCTAGAAATAAGTCCCCTTCTCTTGGGGTTCACCAGGATCAGAACACAGGCCCCTTGATTTGGGGTTACACAGAATATACTCAGGATAGCTCTAGCAGATCACCAGTGGATGCGAACAGCAGCCGCAAACCCCCATTCACAACCTCAGCCTCCCGCACTCATGCTGGGATTACAGGCGTGCGCCACCACCATGGTATTTCTCAATGTAAACATGTTTGGGACAAGGGCGCATGTAAATTATTCTCTGCCACCTTTGGCATTCGGTCAAAATGTCGGATCGCGGTTGAAAGCGTTATATGGAAATGTTCAAGGGAGAACAGACCGAAGATTATTTTTCCAAAATAACCTTCGGTCTTTTCTCCCCTAAACATTTCTGACGATGCCCCCACCCATACCCCACCCACACCCCAGCCCCCTACTTACCTTGCTGCTGACTCGCTGTGTCACTGTGACTCCTGTTCCCTTTCACTTCCATGATCAGGAATCGGCACCACAGGGTCCTTTCCTTTTTTCTTTTCTTTTTTTAAATTTGTTTTTGTTTCTGGACTAGCTGCTAGGGACACCCTCGCAACCCACACTCACAATATAGTGAGAAAGGGTGCAGGGGACACTCCCGCAGCCCCCGCCTCCGAATGGGGGATTTTGTCGAACGTTTTGGCTGTTTGGTATTTTCGAACTGCGGAAATTCAGACAAATCTCAGATTCAGACATATAATCTCAGTCTTTTTTGGCCGATTCCAAAATGTCCACATGGACGACCCTACATCTCACCATCATCTTCATCTCTACATCCACGTTGAAGATCAAGATCTCCCTTCATCATTGACAGATCCACTAAAAATGTTCTCCACTATCATAACAGTGAACGGATGGGCCTCCTGCTCAGATTGTGGTGAGGTGCTACCCCAGTGGGGTCGACCTTTGTAGTCATGGACACACATACTCCATCTGGTGGTAGAGGTGATGCACTGCAACCTTGCTGAGAGTAGCTGCTAAGGTGATATTTTGTCCCTGGGTGTTTATTGGTGGCCAGTAGCAACAATTTGTTCTATAAGAACGTGCTCAAAATGGTGTGCTAATTGGAAGGGGAGGCATAATTATGCCGACCGTCCATGCACCTGGAATGATAGCCTGCAGGCTGCTAGCGTGTGGAATATTCCAGAGGAGTACTAAGGTACCAAACCAATGGTAGGGGCCCATGTATCTGAGAGCCCTATAGTTTGTGTAACCAATGAAGTGTCGAGTGTTAGAGTGACACAAAAGATGATGTGCACTTGGGAGGGGTTTAGTTGCCCACCTGACAGTAGAGACTCAATCAGAACCCGTGTTAGTATGGAACATATACTTAGATGTTCCTTGCAATCCTATCACATACCCAAGTAGGTTTTTGTAGTTTGCCACGTAGTGTGACATCACTTATGATGAATATATACAGGGTAATTCATAGAATTTCGCACAAAAGTGGCGCACGCGGCTGGCGCACAGTGTCCCCGTGCGATACACTGCGCCAGCCGCGTGCGAAAAAATCCATTTCATTGCACAGCGTATTCATGGATTTTAGCCTCCAAAACCAGCCGTGGTGCAGAGTAGCGCAGCGACCCTGCAGCAGCGCCAGTTACGCCCCCAAGAACGCCCTCGCGCAAAGAAAAGCCATCAAAATTCCCAATTCATAGCAAATGTCTGCGCTAACCCTGGACCAGTCCACAGGGCTGCCAAACAGCAAACGCCAAGCGGGGAACGTGTATTTCAGTGGTTCGCGGGACGTTTCACACACAAATGTCCTGGGTACGTGTACATCAGGGGTGCGCGTGAAGTAATACACGCAAATCCATCAGGGCACGTGTATTCCAGGGGTGCGCGGGAAGTATCACACGCAAATTCAGCAGGGCACATGTATTTCAGGGGTGCGAGGGGAGTACTACACGTGAATTGTCCGTGTGGGTCCTCCCAGGTGTTCCCTCTACACCCTCCATGGCCCTTGCAGGCAGCCCACACCACAGGGGACTACCCTGCACCCCTGCTCATGTCCCGCAGGCAGCCCATCGACCATGGGCATGCCCCCCAGCCAACCCACATGTCACCTTGCACCACTGATCAACAACGCATGTCTCCCAGCACCCTCACCCCCCAGCACTGTGGGGCACCTGCCTGCATGCACCCACACATGTCCAACTCATGTCCCCCTGCACCCCCACCCCCCAGCACTTTGGTGCACCCTCCACCAGGCCCCCACTCATGTCTCCCAGCACCCCCACCCCCCCCGCAGTGCAGGGCACCCTCCACCAGGCCCCACTCATGTCCAACTCATGTCCCCCTGCACCCCTGCACCCCCACACCCCCCAGCATCCAGGGGCACCCTCCACCAGGCCCCCACTCCTGTCTCCCTGCACCCCCACCCCCCAGAATCCAGGGGCACCCTCCACCAGGCCCCCACTCCTGTCTACCACCCCCCCACCCCCCAGCAGTCCGATTCGCCTGGGTACATGTATTTCAGGGGTGCGCGTGTAGTGTGACACGCAAATTCATCAGGGTACGTGTATTATGGGTCCGCGTGAACTTCCACACGCGATATCAGCAGGGTAAGTGTATTACGGGTTCGCGGGAAGTTCCACACGCGATTGCCCTGGGTACGTGTATTCCGGGGTGCACGGGAAGTTCCACACGCGATTGCCCTGGGTACGTGTATTTGGGGGTGCGCGGGAAGTTCCACACACGATTGCCCTGTGTACGTGTATTTCAGGGTGCGCGGGAAGTTCCACATGCGATTTCAGCAGGGTACGTGTATTCCAAGGTGCGCAGGAAATTCCACACGCGATTGTCCGTGGTGCGTGTATTTCTGGTTGCGCATGAAGTTTCACATGCAATTTCAGCAGGGTGTGTGTATTCCAAGGTGCGCGGGAAATTCCACATGCGAATCCAGCAGCCTACGTGTATTCCGGGGGTGCCGTGGAGTCCTACACGTGAATCGGCCGTGTGGGTTCTCCCAGCTGTTCACTCTACACCCTCCACGCCCTCTGCAGGCGGACCACACCACAGGGGACTATCCTGCACATGTCCCGCAGGCAGCCCATCCACCATGGCCATGCCCACCAGCCAACCCACATGTCACCTTGCACCACTGCCCACCAACGCAAGTCTCCCAGCACCCCCACCCCCCAGCACTGTGGGACACCCTCCACCAGGCCCCCACTCATGTCCAACTCATGTCCCCCTGCGCTCCCACCCCCCAGAACTGTGGGGCACCCTCCACCAGGCCCCCACTCATGTCCCCCTGCACCCCCACCCCCCTGCATCCAGGGGCACCCTCCACCAGGCACCCACTCATGTCCCCCTGCACCCCCACCCCCCTGCATCCAGGGGCACCCTCCACCAGGCCCCCACTCATGTCTCCCAGCACCCACACCCCCCTGCATCCAGGGGCACCCTCCACCAGGCCCCACTCATGTCCCCCAGCACCCCCACCCCCCACCAGTCAGGGGCACCTGTCAGCAGGCCCCCACTCAGGTCCAACTCATGCCCCCCTGCACCCCCACCCCCCTGCATCCAGGGGCACCCTCCACCAGGCCCCACTCATGTCCAACTCATGTCTCCCAGCACCCCCACCCCCCTGCATCTAGGGGCACCCTCCACCAGGCCCCCACTCCTGTCTTCCTGCACCCCCACCCCCCAGCAGTGCAGCGCACCCTCTACCAGGCCCCACTCATGTCCAACTCATGTCCCCCTGCACCCCCACCCCCCAGCACTGTGGGGCACCCTCCACCAGGCCCCCACTCATGTACCCCTGCACCCCCACCCCCCTGCATCCAGGGGCACCCTCCACCAGGCCCCCACTCATGTCCCCCTTCACCCCCACCCCCCTGCATCCAGGGGCACCCTCCACCAGGCCCCCACTCATGTCTCCCAGCACCCCCACCCCCCTGCATCCAGGGGCACCCTCCACCAGGCCCCAACTCCTGTCCCCCTGGACCCCCACCCCCCAGAAGTGCAGGGCACCCTCCACCAGGCCCCACTCATGTCCAACTCATGTCCCCCTGCACCCCCACCCCCCAGCACTGTGGGGCACCCTCCACCAGGCCCCCACACATGTCCAATTCATGTCTCCCAGCACCCCCACCCCCACCAGTCCAAGGCACCTGCCAGCAGGCCCCCATTCCTGTCTCCCTGTGCCCCATCCTCCAGCACTGTGGGGCACCCTCCAACAGGCTCCACTCATGTCCAACTCATGTCCCCCTGCATCCCCACCACCCCCCAGCACTGTGGGGCACCCTCTACCAGGCCCCCACACATGTCCAACTCATGTCTCCCAGCACCCCCACCCCCCACCAGTCAGGGGCACCCACCACCAGGCCCCCACTCCTGTCCCCCTGCACCCCCACCCCCCTGCATCCAGGGGCACCCTCCACCAGGCCCCCACTCCTGTCTCCCTGCACCCCCACCCCCCAGCAGTGCAGGGCACCCTCCACCAGGCTCCACTCATGTCCAACTCATGTCCCCCTGCACCCCACCCCCCAGCACTGTGGGGCACCCTCCACCAGGCCCCCACTCCTGTCTCCCTGCACCCCCACCCCCCTGCATCCAGGGGCACACTCCACCAGGCCCCCACTCCTGTCTCCCAGCACCGCCACCCCCCAGCAGTCAGGGGCACCTGCCAGCAGGCCCCCACACATGTCCCCCAGCCAACACGTCATCACAATCTAAATCCCTGTCCCTTATGGGCAGCCGCCACATGCCAAACACCCACCCAAGTATTGCATCCACCCACTTAGAAATGCCAATTACATGATACAACCCCAATGGAAAGTATGTAAATGAACACATCTCCCTCACATGCACACGATGGGTGTCAGGGAATGTCAAAACCCATATCATGACATGCATGAAACCAATGAGATGATACTACACATTGAAGTATGATGAAAAAATATATATTAAAAGCAACATAAATAGAATCAAAAATAAACAAACGAAAATGTGAATTAAAAACAAAATTCAGCATGTCCGTAAAATAATGTAAAACCACAAATCATATTCCAAAGGAAAGGTGTCCAAAGCCACAGTTTACAAAAGTAAATCCAATGGAAAATTAAAACCAAAACCATTGCTCCATGGGTAAAAACAAAATGAAAAAAAAAATCCCAGCAGTCAACTATATACAGATAAACAATCCAGGGTCCATGATCCCAACAGAAGAAATTAAACCTATCTAATAAGACTACCTAATAAAAAATAACTATATACAAAAATGTGGCCCATTGTCCAAAAGGTCCAAAAAATATAAAAAAGCAAAGGAAACCTAACACTAACTACAGAAAGGGCAGCGGGCTAGTCTGACGGCTTACTTCGGGATGTTCCGGGCCAGGGCATCATCAAACTCCTGCTCAATGTCCCGGAGGCGGTCCTCCTCCATGGCCCCGAGGGTCCGCAGGGCCGACGACATGTTCACCTCCAACTCCCTGCGGATTGCCTCGAGGCACTCGGCCCGCCTTAGGGCGCTCTGCATGGAGTTCTCTGCCCTGACCATCGTGAGCCGTGCCTCTTCCGCCCGCTGCCGCTCCGCATCTATGGCGTGGCCCAACCGCTGCCACACAGAAGACACTTCCCGTCCTGGGTCCTCCTGCCCTCCAGCCGATGCCTACCCCTCTGATGTCGAAGGCCCCGAGCCATCATGGCTCCCACCTCGTTGCTGCTGCTGCTGTTCCTGTGCCCGTGCCCTGGCTCCTGCTGCCTGCACATCCTCCACTGGCTGGGGTGCAGTCGTTGATGTGGCCACCCCTGCTGGACGTTCGACTCCCGACTGTGGCAGAGATGCCTCCTCCACCAGCCTGGCTGCACCGTCAGAGGCAGCTCCACAGGGCACCCAGGTGACAAATGGGTGGGAAGATGGCACGGAGGACGACTGGCGCATAGGGTGTTCAGTTGAGGAGGGGGTCGGAGCAAGCTGCAGCAAACGGAGGAATCCGGCCTAGGTGACCTGTCCCAGTAGGCCAACGTGGCCAACGAGCCATTCAAGATGACATGCAGTCTCCTCATGAAAAGACTGCAGGTCACCTCGCATGGCCCGTTGATGCAACGCCACACCAGTCAGGACAGGCTCAACCCATACCTGGATAGCCATGTCCGCAGGCAGAGGAAGGCCAGTTGTTGTGAGCTCATCCCCTGCCTGAAAACAGACGTAGGCATCCCTGCTGTTGCAAGATGATGCAGTGACAGGATCAGGGACAGGATTGCACACAGGCACATCTGCGGCGGCCTGTGCTGCCTCCTGTCCCTGGTCCTGCACTGCACCATTAGCACCAGTGGAATCCCCACCTCCAGACCCGGTCTCTGTCGCCTGCACGGCCTCCTCCTCCACCAAACCCCCCTGGATGACTCTGTGCCATCTTCCCCCGTTGGGCCCTGTGGTGTCCCAGCTGCCCCTTCTGCTGCGAGTAGTCCAACTCCGACCTCCGCCTCTTGGACCTCCCCCCGGCAGCTGCGGGCTGGGACGCGGCACCAGACTCCTCATTCCCCGACGAGATCACAACCTGGGAGCGGAGCCGGGCCTTGCGTCTCCGACTGGCGGTGCGATCCCCGCCGCTGTGCTCCACAGCACCTTCTCCGCTCTCTTCATCAGTTGACGCTGCAGACAGGGAGAAATAAAACACAGGCATCAGGGCACTGTACAATCGACACATACACACATGACAGTTGTACATGAGTGGCATTGGCAAACCTCAGACATGGCATCACAATCGCCAACACACATGTCATTTCAACTCGCACACATGAGCCATACCACAGCCATATCGCAACAGCCAGCACCATCCATACACATACAAAAGCATGAGCAGGCAAAGGTGAGCCAGACATCACATGCAACACAGGGAGTGCACTACACATGCACACACACCACCACACTTGCATGCATGTGTACACCTCTGCCAACTGTCGCAGTGTTCAGATTGGCATCCATGTCACATCTGCCAATAAGGCTTCCACATCCCGCTGTCACATGCATCCATGTTGTATCACTGTTGCACCCTTGTCAAATACACACACATGTACACACTGCTGATACATGCAGCTGAAACAACATCCATGTGTGACATCACGAACATGCCTACTTACATACACATTCATCCAAACATGTGTGCCCACACAACTGCATTTGGCATGCAAGCCTACACACACAAGCACCATCCATGTCTCACACATGACTGCCATCGCATGTGTTAGCCTCACGGCCCTGTACACCCCCCCCATACTTGGCCCCATAAAAAGACATGTGCAACCTGCACACTACTGGCACTTCACCACACGCACAGCACACAATCATGATGCATATACACTTACCACTCGACTCCAGACGGGTCTGCCTCTCAAAGACCTGGACGTGGAGCGCTGGGGATATGCGTTCAAGGACCCTCATCTGATCATCCGACAAGTGGCCCCGGCGCCCCTTAGCATCCGCTGCCTTCAAGAGGCGCCGGGCCTTGTTGAGGGTCCTGGACCTGAAGCCCTCCCAGCGCTTCTTGACATGATGGAATAATCTGACTGCCACCCCCTCCGCGTTGATGGCAGTCACGATGTCCGTCCAGATCCGAGTCCGTCCTTCCTTGTTGGCGTGCAAACTTCCGAAGAGGGAATCATACTGCCCCAGGACTTGCTCCACCAGGACACCAACTTCGGTGGCAGTGAAGTTGGTGCCCCTCTGCCTCTCAGGCCGGGGGTTGTCAGTGGTGCCAGATGTTGCAGTGCCCGACATGACAACCCCAGAGGCAGGAGTGGGTGGGCAACTGGGTCCTGGGGCTGGTCTGTGGAGCGATGGAATCCCAGTCGGGAGTCTTCGGTTCCAGCAGGGGTGGTCACAGCAACATCACCCCTGGCTGATGTGCAGGCAGCAAATGGCAGGGCACGTGGGCAGCAGGCAATCAGGCAGCAGCAGATGGCAGGTGGGAGCGTGCTCGGGGCTATGGGGGGCAGTAATTCGGGCTTCTGGGCAGGAGTGTGGTCTTCCGTGTGCTTACGCGTGGCCAGCTTGATACGGAGTGATTTGGCACGTGAAAATCCAGCACGTCTTTGTGTAATTTGAGGAAAGGGCCTTAGCGCGTAAGCGCGTCAGCACACGTACGCGAATTCATTGGCCCAAAGGCCACCAGCGCGTATGCGCGTCTGTGGCGTGCGTGCGCGGCGTTTCCCTGTACACGGGTGCATGTTACACGTCCATGACTGCACGTCAGAGTGTCAGCTCGTGTAATTGGAGGATGGGGCCTTAGCGCGTACACGCGGAAGTGACGCTGGACGTGTGGGCATCTTTAAAAGGTACGTGTAGAATGCCATTTCCTTGTACGTGCTTTTCGTGGAGATCGAGTGGGTGAAATCTGTACTTCTTGTCGGTTCACACGTGATTTACTTCAGGGTGTTCCAAGTTCGTACTCCCTGTTACCTCTGACAGCTTTTTCTCTTCTTGTCTTTTTCCTGGGCCTGTTTCCTCAAACAGCGTTCACTTCTCCTGTTGTCCTGTCTCCTCAGAGAGCGTACAATTCTTCTTTTGGCGGGGGTGTTGCCAACGCGCACATGCGTGTATTTTTCACGCGATATTTCCTGGCAGACCGTGAGTCGCGCACGTATTTGACATCTGTGCTTGCCCCGTGTGTTGCCTACCCCTTCAGAGGTCAGTCTAGGCTGCGTGTGACACGCATACGTTCATTTTTGTGTTTCTGGGGGCCACAGCGTAGTGCAGGTTTTTTATTCCACGCACGTGGTCTAGGAGGGGTTGCATGCACATTATCTCCCTTTTTCGGGGTGCCTGTGTGTTGCGTGACACGTCATCTTCCCCCAGGGGTCACATACAGCCTTGCTAGAGCACTAGGGTACGAATTCCATCTAGTACCCTACCCCTTTGACCCTCAATTGCCCAGGACAATAGTTTACTGCAACTCCCATACGCACAACAACATCAGTGCCATGGTTGGGAGGCGAGCACGCGGTAAGGGTGACAAAGGTGGGCGAGCCACAAGAGGTGGCCGTGGTGGATACGGTAGGGGACGTGGCCAGGACTTGCAGGGTGCCCCTAGCCCCCCATGTGTGGGTGACCAGTCAGGGACACCCATGCCCCCCCCTGGTTGAGGGTAATGTGGCTGACACCATCCCTGCTCTGTCCTTGTTGGACCAGCCCATTGTGGCACCAGACCTGGCACAGGGTGACTCCATGACTGACTTCCAGGTCAGCAGGTCTAGGCCACGTGGGGCGGTGCACGTTGGTGTCACCAGCCCACGTGGATCAGGGGCAGCTATGTCATCTGCTGCCCCGAGTAGGCAGGGTGGGGAGGCTGCAGGGGCAGCTGCGGCTCCATCCACCCCAGCTCTGAGTCTCCCAGCCAGGACAGTGTCGGTCCTAGTCCATCCTGCTGATGTTCCCCCTGACTACATCACACTTCAGCTAATGCCTGCACCAAGTCCCATGGTGAGTGTTCATTCCCACACTCCTAGTCCACAGTCCACCGGGGCTCCCGCCCCTAGTGTCCAGAGCAGCGTATGACACTCAGTATCACCAACACCTTCCAAGCGGAAGAGGAAGAGTGCTCGTCCAGTGCAGGCTGATGCCCCAGACACGGCTACACAGTCCGGCCCACCAAGGAAGCCCAGCTTCAATCAGGCCGAACTTGATGCACTTGTGGAGTATGTGTCCGCACATGACAGCGAAATGGTGATTACTGCAGGATGCAAGACCACACCTGCACAACGTCAGGCACACTGGCAGACCATTGCGGAACTCTAATGATTGCTTCAAGCGCTGGAATGACCTTAAGCGCAGGGCAAAGAAAAAGCTGGCCTCAAGTCATGCCGCAACTCTAGTGACTGGAGGTGGGTCTCCGGCAGAGGACATAGAACTCACTCCACATGAGTATGTTGCTGGGGCCTACGTCACGGAGGAACAGATCCAAGGCGTGGGAGACCTGCCAGATTACGAGGCATTGTCCAGTGAGTGCACATGCATGTGTGTGTCATCCATGTGCATGGTGTGTGTGTGAGTGCTTCTGATTGAGTGCCAGGTGAGGGTGTGTGTGCCTGAGTGGTTTGGGTTTGTGCTTCATCCAATACATTCTGCGCACCGGGATTTGGGTGTTGCAGTATCCCTTCTGGCAACAGTAGACAATCAGCCCAACCTCACGCCAGTTGCCCTTGAAGTGTCATCTTGCCACAACATAGTTGCATATTATTCTGTGTTCATTCAGGCTGATTGTCTGCATTCCACCACTTTCACTAGGCATTTCTCAGTCCTATTGTCACACGTGTGACATGGCTAGGGTACATGCCATCTGTGTGATGGCATGTATCATGCATGTGTATTGGAAATGCCAATCACAGGCCAATGTGTGATGGCACTGCTAGGCAGCATGCAGCAAATTTGTTGGTCTTCCATCTTGGTGTCATCAATGTGTGCCATTTGCCTCCCCTTCATACGCAGTGACAGTGCATTCATGGGAGGGTTATAGTCATGTGGGACATGTGTCAATGAAGTACTGTTTATGTTGCTTCTCAGCCCTAATTGTGTTCCATGGTGCTAATGCCTGTTCCCATTTCTTTTCTTTCATGTCTTTGCAGGGAATGAGGCACTTGATACTGCTGGGGTTGTGGAGATGGTGCAGACCCAGGAGGGGTCTCAGGGCCGACCGGGCACTAGTGAGGGACGTGGTGTGGTGGTGGGTGAGAACCCACACTTGCTGCAGACCGTCATCTCAAAGGGTGTGTCTGGGTGCACCTCCACCGAGCTCTATTCAGGTTTCGATTCAGATGATGAGACCTATGTGCCGTCGCAGGTAAGTGTTTCTGGGAGGGATTCTGTTCTGTCCAAACCACCTGCACCAGGGGTAGAACCCTCAATGGGGATGTCAGTGTTGGTAGGTCTGCCTTTGGTGGTTACGGATGCAGGGTCACACTCCGCTACATCTGATCCTGTTCCTGAGCCAGCAGATCAGAGGGGGAATGCAGTCCTGCAGCCTCAGGCAGTGCCGGCACAGCAAGGCGCAGTTCGCCTTGCCCCAGACAGGTGTGGTGCCCGCCGACACGGTGGCCGTACGCCACCTGGCAATACTGCATGGGAGCAATCCATATACGGTATGGCAAACCAACAGGCAGCATCAACTGAGATGATGGCTCAGGCCATGGATAGGGTGGCCACTTCCATTGTCCCCCAAGAAAGGCTGATTGAACAACTACAGCAGGCAACAGACTCCATTAGCCAGTCACACAGGGAGGACATGTTGGCGTCCAACAGGGACAGGCGGGTGGCACTGGAGACTCTGCGGGAAGCCATTTCTATTGAGTCCCAGGGCCACAGGGAAGCCCTGAGGGTGGAACTCAGTCAGCTCAGGGCAACTCTGGTTGAGCTTGAGGCTTCAGCTAACACGAGGACAGTACAGCAGCTTGAGCGGCTCACATGTACGCTCTCAGCTGAGATGCAGGCAACTAGGGAGGAGGTCCGGGCATCCCGTGAGTTGTTGCATGGGGACCTCCGCACAATTATCCTCCAGAACCAGACCTTCCACACCTGCATGCTTGCTGCCATGGAGGACCAGACTAGGGCTTTGCGTGGGCTGCCTCCCATAGTGCCACCACCTCCTGATGCAGCTGCAGAGGGTGAGGAGAGCGACAGCAGCGATTCTCCCACAAAAGGGTAGCCGTGCAGGCCATGAGCCCATGGAGGTGTTTTTTTTCCGCAAGATCCACACAGGTGGGTTTTGGTGTGCAACCTGTCCTCAGACCTCCTGGGTGGCCTCCCCCACCCCCCCTGGGCCCGTTCATGGCCATTTTTGATTTTTGATTTTTGATTTTTTTTTTTTTTGATTTTTGATTCTTGATTTTTTGGACAGTATGTTGCCTTGTGTGGCTCCCGTGGGCATACGCTGTTTTGTGGCTGGGCACATGCAAGCTTGTCCTGAATTTGGGTCAGATGCTTGGGTTTGTGTGACACACACCCCTCCTGCTTCTCGTTTCCATGGGCTTGCAAAGGGTGTGCCCAAGTGACATTGACTTACACAGTGACGTTGGACTCCCATTTGATGTGTGGGCGGTCTGTAGTCAATACTGTGTATACATTCCTAGTACATATTGTTGTTGTATTGTACACTGCATGGTGTATTGATATGTGCCTCTGCATCCATCGCATCCTCCTAATTTGCAGGTCCATTTCTCATGTCTTCACAAGGCGGTCTACTTTGGAACTGGAGTCCATGTTGTAAACAGTGCACCTACACTTTTGCGTGGTGCTAACATTGTATAGTTGGAAGTGTTCGAAGTGCTGGCATTATCAGGTAGTGAGGCTACCAATTTTTTAAGTCCGTACTGTCATGTTTATGGTAGGTTGGAGGTTGTGTAGGTGATTGGTATTATTGGTAAGTATTTGGTAATGTGTGTTGTTGGTCCTGCATTACTGTGAGAATTTCATGTGTGGCCAGTTTCCATTAGGGACACTGTAGTTTGTGACACTTGGGTCATGTTTTGGGGATTCATTTGTTTGCTCTCACATAGCATGACATGCCATGGTGTGTTGTGTGGCCGTGCCGGGGAGGGGTTGGGTGACATGGCACTGTTCTCATGTTGTATATTGGAAGTGGGTATTCATTTTTGCTGCATGGAAGTGTGTCTTTTGATGACACTGCATTGGTGGTGTTTGTGTAGGTACGAATGCACATATTGTGACACTTCCAGATGAACAATCTCAGGCTGCTATGGTTCTGACAGTTGACTGTCCCTTAATTCATCATAACTGTCAGATTGAGTCATCATTGATTGTCAGATGGTATGTGCCAGGGCTGTGTGCACGGCACAGGGGTGTGCTTTCTATGTGAAGTAATTAGCCACCAGCTGCGTACGGGCTGCCTCACCCCGTGCCCTTTCCCCTCCCATGCGCAGCGGGCATGCATGTGGTTGGGGATGTGGGGGCACCACCATGTCCACAGCCAGGCCCCGGCGTGTTGCAACATTCTGCAGGACACATGCTGCCACTATGATCCTGCACACTACTGGGGGAGCGTATAACAGCTGCCCACCAGAACGGTCAAGGGAGCGGAAGCGTGACTTGAGCACTCCGAATGTGCGCTCCACTATGCCCCGTGTTGCAATATGGGCTGTGTTGTATCTTACCTCTGGAGGCGTGATGGGGTTCCGAATTGGTGTCATCATGTGGGTGCTCAGAGGGTAGGCACTGTCCCCTGGGGAGGTGGTGATGGGGATCATTAGTGGGGTATTGACATTACTCTGTATCTCTCATGCATGCGTGTGCTGTGGCATTTCTACTCACCAAGCAGCCATGCATCGCCATGCCGCCCAGCTTCCATGTCCCGGTTTAGGGTTGACATCCTGTAAATGAAGCTGTCGTGGGTGGACCCTGGATAGTTGGCATATACTGAGGTGATGATTCCCTTGGCATTATATACTACCTGGACGTTGATGGAATACCAGTGTTTGCGGTTTCTATAGATGTGCTCAGATACCCTGGGGGGACGTAGAGCCACATGGGTGCAATCAATGGCACCTAGCACTTTGGGGAATTGTGCCACCCTGTAGAAATCCTGGCTGACAGCCTGCCTTTCTGCAGGTGTTCTGGGCAGGTATATGTGCCTGCGGACTGATGGGCGTGCAGTGATGATGGCCAACACCTGGTGTAGGCACCGTGACTGCGTGGCCTGTGACACCCCCCCCACTATGGCACTTGTCCGCTGAAATGATCCGGTAGCCAAGAAGTGCAGTACATTGAGAACCTTCTCCAGGGGGCTGAGTGCTTGGGCGCACAGGGTGGGTGATGTGAGGTCATCCTCCCACTCACTGACCAGGTCGAGTATTATGTGTGGTGGAAAACTGTACCTCCCATACACCTGGTCATCAGGCTTACCAAATAGGCTGGTTCTGGGTGTGAAGATTCTGTCCCTGACTATCCTTCTCCTCCTGCGGTATCCCACGGCCACTGCTGCTAGGAACGGTATATTCATCCTGGCGTCTGAGCTTGTTTGTTGTTTGCGCACTCTTTTATGCTGTGCGGGACGTGCACCTGCTTCATGCTGGCGTACGTGTTTCCGGATTGGACCTTTTTTTTTTGCGCGTTGTAGGCGACCGTGTAAATCTTCCCGCCCACCCCAGGAATACACGTAACATGCTCTCCCAGGCCCAGTCGCGAGTAAATATTCCCGCCCACCCCTGGAATACACGTACCCCACTCTCACAGGCCCAGTCGCGTGTGGAACTTCACGCGGACACCGAAATACACGTACCCTGCAAATTCGCGTGTGAAACTTCCCGCGCACCCCGAAATACACGTACCCAGGGCAATCGCGTGTGGAAGTTCACGCGGACCCATAATACACGTACCCTGATGGAATCGCGTGAGGGTCTACCCGCGCACCCCTGGAATACACGTACCCAGGCAAATCGCACAGCTGGGGGGTGGGGGTGCTGGGAGACAGGAGTGGGGGCCTGGTGGAAGGTGCCCCTGGATGCAGGGGGGTGGGGGTGCTGGGAGACATGAGTGGGGGCCTGGTGGAGGGAGCCCCTGGATGCAGGGGGGTGGGGGTGCAGGGGGACACGAGTGGGGGCCTGGTGGAGGGTGCACCTGGATGCAGGGGGGTGGGGGTGCAGGGGGACATGTGTGGGGGCCTGGTGGAGGGTGCCCTGCACAGCTGGGGGGTGGGGGTGCTGGGAGACAGGAGTGGGGGCCTGGTGGAGGGTGCCCCTGGATGCAGGGGGGTGGGGGTGCTGGGAGAAATGAGTTGGACATGAGTGGGGGCCTGGTGGAGAGTGCCCTGCACTGCTGGTGTTGCAATATGGGCTGTGTTGTATCTTACCTCTGGAGGCGTGATGGGGTTCCGAATTGGTGTCATCATGTGGGTGCTCAGAGGGTAGGCACTGTCCCCTGGGGAGGTGGTGATGGGGATCATTAGTGGGGTATTGACATTACTCTGTATCTCTCATGCATGCGTGTGCTGTGGCATTTCTACTCACCAAGCAGCCATGCATCGCCATGCCGCCCAGCTTCCATGTCCCGGTTTAGGGTTGACATCCTGTAAATGAAGCTGTCATGGGTGGACCCTGGATAGTTGGCATATACTGAGGTGATGATTCCCTTGGCATTATATACTACCTGGACGTTGATGGAATACCAGTGCTTGCGGTTTCTATAGATGTGCTCAGATACCCTGGGGGGACGTAGAGCCACATGGGTGCAATCAATGGCACCTAGCACTTTGGGGAATTGTGCCACCCTGTAGAAATCCTGGCTGACAGCCTGCCTTTCTGCAGGTGTTCTGGGCAGGTATATGTGTCTGCGGACTGATGGGCGTGCAGTGATGATGGCCAACACCTGGTGTAGGCACCGTGACTGCGTGGCCTGTGACACCCCCCCCACTATGGCACTTGTCCGCTGAAATGATCCGGTAGCCAAGAAGTGCAGTACATTTAGAACCTTCTCCAGGGGGCTGAGTGCTTGGGAGCACAGGGTGGGTGATGTGAGGTCATCCTCCCACTCACTGACCAGGTCGAGTATTATGTGTGGTGGAAAACTGTACCTCCCATACACCTGGTCATCAGGCTTACCAAATAGGCTGGTTCTGGGTGTGAAGATTCTGTCCCTGACGATCCTTCTCCTCCTGCGGTATCCCACGGCCACTGCTGCTAGGAACGGTATATTCATCCTGGCGTCTGAGCTTGTTTGTTGTTTGCGCACTCTTTTATGCTGTGCGGGACGTGCACCTGCTTCATGCTGGCGTACGTGTTTCCGGATTGGACCTTTTTTTTTTGCGCGTTGTAGGCGACCGTGTAAATCTTCCCGCCCACCCCAGGAATACACGTAACATGCTCTCCCAGGCCCAGTCGCGAGTAAATATTCCCGCCCACCCCTGGAATACACGTACCCCACTCTCACAGGCCCAGTCGCGTGTGGAACTTCACGCGGACACCGAAATACACGTACCCTGCAAATTCGCGTGTGAAACTTCCCGCGCACCCCGAAATACACGTACCCAGGGCAATCGCGTGTGGAAGTTCACGCGGACCCATAATACACGTACCCTGATGGAATCGCGTGAGGGTCTACCCACGCACCCCTGGAATACACGTACCCAGGCAAATCGCAGAGCTGGGGGGTGGGGGTGCTGGGAGACAGGAGTGGGGGCCTGGTGGAGGGTGCCCCTGGATGCAGGGGGGTGGGGGTGCAGGGGGACACGAGTGGGGGCCTGGTGGAGGGTGCCCCTGGATGCAGGGGGGTGGGGGTGCAGGGGGACACGAGTGGGGGCCTGGTGGAGGGTGCACCTGGATGCAGGGGGGTGGGGGTGCAGGGGGACATGTGTGGGGGCCTGGTGGAGGGTGCCCTGCACAGCTGGGGGGTGGGGGTGCTGGGAGACAGGAGTGGGGGCCTGGTGGAGGGTGCCCCTGGATGCAGGGGGGTGGGGGTGCTGGGAGAAATGAGTTGGACATGAGTGGGGGCCTGGTGGAGAGTGCCCTGCACTGCTGGGGGGTGGGGGTGCAGGGAGACAGGAGTGGGGGCCTGGTGGAGGGTGCCCCTGGATGCAGGGGGTGGGGGAGCAGGGAGACAGGAGTGGGGGCCTGGTGGAGGGTGCCCTGCACTGCTGGGGGGTGGGGGTGCAGGGAGACAGGAGTAGGGGCCTGGTGGAGGGTGCCCCTGGATGCAGGGGGGTGAGGGTGCAGGGAGACAGGAGTGGGGGCCTGGTGGAGGGTGCCCCTGGATGCAGGGGGATGGGGGTGCTGGAGACAGGAGTGGGGGCCTGGTGGAGGGTGCCCCTGGATGCAGGGGGTGGGGGTGCTGGGAGACATGAGTTGGACATGAGTGGAGGCCTGGTGGAGGGTGCCCTGCACTGCTGGGGGGTGGGGTGCAGGGAGACAGGAGTGGGGGCCTGGTGGAGGGTTCCCCTGGATGCAGGGGGGTGGGGATGCAGGGGGACATGAGTGGGGGCCTGGTGGAGGGTGCCCCTGGATGCAGGGGGTGGGGGTGCAGGGGGACAGGAGTGGGGGCCTGGTGGAGGGTGCCCCTGGATGCAGGGGGGTGGGGGTGCTGGGAGACATGAGTGGGGGCCTGGTGGAGTGTGCCCCTGGATGCAGGGGGGTGGGGGTGCAGTGGGATATGAGTGGGGGCCTGGTGGAGGGTGCCCCTGGATGCAGGGGGGTGGGGGTGCAGGGGGACAGGAGTGGGGGCCTGGTGGAGGGTGCCCCTGGATGCAGGGGGTAGGGGTGCTGGGCGACATGAGTGGGGGCCTGGTGGAGGGTGCCCCTGGATGCAGGGGGATGGGGGTGCAGGGGGACAGGAGTGGGGGCCTGGTGGAGGGTGCCCCTGGATGCAGGGGGGTGGGGATGCTGGGAGACATGAGTTGGACATGAGTGGGGGCCTGGTGGAGGGTGCCCTGCACTGCTGGGGGGTGGGGGTGCTGGGAGACAGGAATGGGGGCCTGGTGGAGGGTGCCCCTGGATGCAGGGGGTGGGGGTGCAGGGGGACATGAGTGGGGGCCTGGTGGAGGGTGCCCCTGGATGCAGGGGGGTGGGGGTGCAGGGGGACAGGAGTGGGGGCCTGGTGGAGGGTGCCCCTGGATGCAGGGGGGTGGGGGTGTAGGGGGGCATGAGTGTGGGCCTGGTGGAGGATGCCCTGCACTGCTGGGGGGTGGGGGTGCAGGGAGACAGGAGTGGGGCCTGGTGAAGGGTGCCCCTGGATACAGGGGGTGGGGTGCTGGAGACATGAGTGGGGGCCTGGTGGAGGGTTCCCCTGGATGCAGGGGGGTGGGGGCGCAGGGGGACATGAGTGGGGGCCTGGTGGAGGGTGCCCTGCACTGCTGGGGGGTGGGGGTGCAGGGAGACAGGAGTGGGGGCCTGGTGGAGGGTGCCCCTGGATGCAGGGAGGTGGGGGTGCTGGGAGACATGAGTGGGGGCCTGGTGGAGGGTGCCCCTGAATGCAGGGGGGTGGGGGTGCAGGGGGACATGAGTGGGGGCCTGGTGGAGGGTGCCCCTGGATGCAGGGGGGTGGGGGTGCAGGGGGACATGTGTGGGGGCCTGGTGGAGGGTGCCCTGCACTGCTGGGGGGTGGGGGTGCTGGGAGACATGTGTGGGGGCCTGGTGGAGGGTGCCCTGCACTGCTGGGGGTGGGGTGCTGGGAGACAGGAGTGGGGACCTGGTGGAGGGTGGCCCTAGATGCAGGTGGGTGGGGGTGCTGGGAGACATGAGTTGGACATGAGTGGGGACCTGGTGGAGGGTGCCCTGCACTGCTGGTGGGCGGGGGGTGCAGGGAGACAGGAGTGGGGGCCTGGTGGAGGGTGCCCCTGGATGCAGGGGGGTGGGGTGCAGGGAGACAGGAGTGGGGGCCTGGTGGAGGGTGCCCTGCACTGTTGGGGGTGGGAGTGCAGGGAGACAGGAGTGGGGTCCTGGTGGAGGGTGCCCCTGGATGCAGGGGGTTGGGGGTGCAGGGAGACAGGAGTGGGGGCCTGGTGGAGGGTGCCCCTGGATGCAGGGGGTGGGGGTGAAGGGGGACATGAGTGAGGGCCTGGTGGAGGGTGCCCCTGGATGCAGGGGGGTGGGGGTGCAGGGGGACAGGAGTGGGGGCCTGGTGGAGGGTGCCCCTGGATGCAGGGGGTGGGGGTGTAGGGGGACATGAGTGTGGGCCTGGTGGAGGATGCCCTGCACTGCTGGGGGGTGGGGGTGCAGGGAGACAGGAGTGGGGCCTGGTGGAGGGTGCCCCTGGATACAGGGGGTGGGATGCTGGAGACATGAGTGGGGGCCTGGTGGAGGGTTCCCCTGGATGCAGGGGGGTGGGGGCGCAGGGGGACATGAGTGGGGGCCTGGTGGAGGGTGCCCTGCACTGCTGGGGGGTGGGGGTGCAGGGAGACAGGAGTGGGGGCCTGGTGGAGGGTGCCCCTGGATGCAGGGAGGTGGGGGTGCTGGGAGACATGAGTGGGGGCCTGGTGGAGGGTGCCCCTGAATGCAGGGGGTGGGGGTGCAGGGGGACATGAGTGGGGGCCTGGTGGAGGGTGCCCCTGGATGCAGGGGGGTGGGGGTGCAGGGGGACATGTGTGGGGGCCTGGTGGAGGGTGCCCTGCACTGCTGGGGGGTGGGGTGCTGGGAGACAGGAGTGGGGACCTGGTGGAGGGTGCCCCTAGATACAGGTGGGTGGGGGTGCTGGGAGACATGAGTTGGACATGAGTGGGGGCCTGGTGGAGGGTGCCCTGCACTGCTGGTGGGTGGGGGTGCAGGGAGTCAGGAGTGGGGGCCTGGTGGAGGGTGCCCCTGGATGCAGGGGGGTGGGGTGCAGGGAGACAGGAGTGGGGGCCTGGTGGAGGGTGCCCTGCACTGTTGGGGGTGGGAGTGCAGGGAGACAGGAGTGGGGTCCTGGTGGAGGGTGCCCCTGGATGCAGGGGGTTGGGGGTGCAGGGAGACAGGAGTGGGGGCCTGGTGGAGGGTGCCCCTGGATGCAGGGGGGTGGGGGTGCTGGGAGACATGAGTTGGACAGGAGTGGGGGCCTGGTGGAGGGTGCCCCTGGATGCAGGGGCGTGGGGGTGCAGGGGGACATGAGTGGGGGCCTGGTGGAGGGTGCCCTGAACTGCTGGGGGGTGGGGGTGCTGGGAGACATGAGAGGGGGCCTGGTGTAGGGTGCCCTGCACTGCTAGGGGGTGGGGGTGCTGGGAGACATGTGTGGGGGCCTGGTGGAGATTGCCCCTGGATGCTGGGGGGTGGGGGCGCTGGGAGACAAGCGTTGGTGGGCAGTAGTGCAAGGTGACATGTGGGTTGGCTGGGGGGCATGGCCATGGTGGATGGGCTGCCTGCGGGACATGTTCAGGGGTGCAGGGTAGTCCCCTGTGGTGTGGGCCGCCTGCAGGGGCAGTGGAGGGTGTAGAGGGAACAGCTGGGAGGACCCACACGGCCAATTCACGTGTGGGACTCCCCCGCACCCCCGAAATACACTTAGGCTGCTGGATTTGCGTGTGGAATTTGCCGCACACCCGGAGTACACGTACCCTGCTGAAATTGCATGTGGAACTTCACGCGCACACCGAAATACACCTAACCTGCTAATTCGCGAGTGAAACTTCACGCGAACCCCGGAATACACGTGCCCAGGCCAATCACGTGTGGAACTTCCCGCGAACCCCATAATACACGCACACGCTATTTTTCACACAGCGGGTGTCCGTGTTTGTCGGTACCCCTTTGCACCTCATTTGTCCTAGAGGGCCACTGTATGGATCATTCATCATAGCTGTATATGGGTGCTTTTTGTTAGTGCACATTTTGGCGCACATTTATTTCAGGCGCAGGGACGCTACCGCTTGCTTTCTTGTGGCGTACTTGTTTGGCCCTGTGCGCGTCTTTGACCGTGCGCTGGTTTGCCCTATTCGATTCCATGAATACGAGTTGTAGGCGAGCGTGTGGGCGTTCCGCGCACTTGCCTCCTGTACTTCCCCCGTGACGCCCATATTTTCACACGTTGTTCCCCATTCCGAGTGTTACGCCCGTGTTCCGCCTACTTTTGTAATGTGCGCCGCGCTATGTGCGATTTCGCAGCAGACGTGGCGCACGCCGTTGGATGACCTGTGCGCCGGCGTGCGCCACGCACTTTTCAGCGCACATCCAATATTTTTCTCGCGCACGGACTTCCATGAATCGATGTGCGCTGGTTTCCCTGCGATTTTCGCAGTTGCACTGCGATTATCGCACTTTTACTGCGAATCGCAGGTTTTGGCACCTCTGCGCCGGAATTTTCGGCGCACATTAATTCCATGAATCGGCCCGTTAGTATAAAGGCTATGTTTCTTATGAAAATCTCTGAGAGAAATCGAGCGAACATCCGTTGATGTACGTTGGAACTCCCTGTTTTAGATAATTGCAAATTAAACCGCACCGTTTTGCCAACTTCCTGAGTCTATTTGATTATTGATGTTTGAGTAACCTCTGCATCCACATCCATCTCAAAGTGTTGCTACGTCGTCTTAAAGGGCCCTAGGTCACTGGGTTCACTACACACTGTGAATGCGACCAAGGTGCAGAGACATCAACAGTAGAAGAAGGTAAATCCCCCAAGCCGGCACTCTTCGTTTAAATAAAATCAGTAATCTTCTTTTTTCTGTTGGTCGAAGTGAGGGTAAAGTCATGATTAGATGGTGTTAATAGACCGACTTAAAAGTTACGCTGCTTGAATACAGAGGAGGAGGGAGACTGCTGAAGCATGCTGCTAAGAGGGGGAGGTGCAAAGAGAGGTAGATTCAGGGATCGAAACCCCCCCATTTTTCTATGCTTTGGAATGTTGGGTGTTTAAGTCTGGGCAACGCAGCAGCTGCAGATGGTAGTGGCAATTCTAGTGCTAACAGTGCTGGTGCATTACTGGGCCAAGCAATTGCAGATGTACAGTCCTACATTCCTGTGTCAGCCTGAGCGGGCAATTGCTAGTTGGTTAACTCCTTCTCGACAAGTGTTACATGAAATTTCTATGGGAGCTACAAGTACTTTCTAACTTCATGGTCGGCTACTCTATGAACCCCCAAGGTCCAGCGTCGAAAGCCAAGCTGTCCTATTAGTGCTGTGCTTGTCTGACAGTTTTAGGTGCAGTGGAAGGCTGAGTATTCTAGTGCAGAGTATGGTTTCAACTGTAAGCGACATCTTATTGTTGTCAATTACAAGAGCTGGCCATGCCAGCGTCCTCATCTGATTTAGAATGTTAGATATAGCAGACTAACACAAATGGGCTAAATGCGAGCTATAGCTGACTAACACAAACGGGCTAAATGTGAGATATAGCTGGTTAACACAAATGGGCTAAATGTGAGATATGGTTGACTAACACAAATGGCTAAAGCAAGGTAAGCCTACCTTGCACTATTTAGGCTGAATGCGAGATATGGCTGACCAACACAAATGGCTACAGCAAGGTAAGGCTACCTTGCACAATTTAGGCTAAATGAGAGATATGGCTGATTTAACACAAATGGTTAAAGTAGGCTAAGGCTACCTTGCACAATTCAGGCTTAATGCGAGATGTGGCCAACTGACAGGAATTCGACCATCCAGACGGGGAGAGTGCGCTCGCATGTTTTTTGTATTTTTTAACAATGAAAAGGAAGGATGGGAGACCAACCTCCGAGGACTGTGTGAGGCCAGTCCACACACAGTCCATCTGCTTCCCGCACAAAACACATAGTCACATGTGCTCCAGAAAGACACAGCCTACAGGTGCCCTCTTCCCCTGTCATATTCAGCTGGAATGTGACAGCCCCTGGTACATCAAAGCATCTCAAAGAGGGGGAGGCACACCTTCCTCTAGCCATGAACAACCTAATTTAAATATCAAAGGGTCCATTGATCTGCATTCTTTTGTTCTCTGGCTGGTTGCAGTGCATACTAATGAGAGATAATTGAAGCAAGCCTAGAGGAGGGGCTTGGTTGCTGGACAGACAACAGGAAGACGAGACTAACACCCCTTTGGTGTGTAATGTGTCAACGTGAAGCTAGTTCCCACCCCTCTGTATGAAAAGCAGTGAAATGCATGTCCGGGTCCACTATTTACCATAGGCAAACCCATGCAGAGATGAACCCTTTCAGAAGGGAGAAGTATGGGGTTTGGGGGAGACAGGAAGTCTGCTCCCAGCACAAACTTCAAGGGAACCCTGCACTTTAATCAAGAGCCACAGAGGGCTCAGTTAACCAGAGAGACGCTTTGATATACAACAGACAGGGGGAGGGTGAGACTTAGGTATATGTTTCCACCCCCCTGTCTGTCCTGTTGCAGAGCAATCTGGTCCTGGCCTAGTGTATAACAGAATATTGTTGGTGGGGACCCAGGTGTGATGATGGAAATGCATTGGAGGGACTGGGCCTCCATATCCTTGTCCTTTATTGCTCTATCATGTATGTTCTGACTTGTTTTCCATGCAGGAGTTCATGTGGGACTCCTGGCGGTGCAGCTCTTCCTCTTTTTGGTTTGGTGAACAGACCCTTGGGATACCCTTATGGCAACCATGGGTGGGAGTACAGCCTCTTACTCCTAGTGTTTTAGTGTTTGTTTTTGGGCACCTGTGTGTGGCCCACAGAGTAGGGTATGGGCTGGTGGCAACCCCATGCAGAATTTCACAGGTGCTCCGAGTGTCCTCCATTTCGGGGATACCCCGGCCCTGCCATTGGAATCAGTTGATTCCTGATAGGAAACAAGATGGCCCCTGTGGCATCTTGCTTTCCATCACCTGTTACCTTACTTATCCCAAAGTCCCATGAAGCCCTGACTCTGTCCCTTCCCCCTGACTGGCTGCTGGGTGGAAGTTCCATATATGGTGTTGTGGAGAAGTCCAGGCCAGACTGGCTGGAGCCTTCCCAGTGACTGTATGGTGTGGGTACGCCTGTGGGTGGGACCTGGGTGAATGGAGTGTGTTATGAATACACATTTCATGTTGTGGGTGTCTAGTATCTGGTGGTTGACACAATGACTGAGACAGCCCTGCCCGAAAGTGGTATGAATGCAGTGTGCAGTGCTGAATGGCTGGGTACTTGTCCGAATCCACATCCCGTGTTGTGAGTGTCTGGATGGAGAAGAATAGCCTGAATGCACTGTGATTCTGATTGGCTGCCTGACTGCCTGAATGCCCTTATGAATGATTGGTTGTCTGAGTGTGATGCAGCAGAGTGAATGGGAGATCAACAGTATATCTGGGGGCCTCTCACTGCTAGAAATCTTTCAGAAGCTGAAGTTAAACTGATACTTAACTTTGAAGCCCACTGGAAGAACAAGAACCACTGCTGCTGTCCTTCGCTAATCTGAAAGCTGCTGTGCCTTCAAGAAATTGATCCAAGAGAGGACCTAGCTAGGAGACCTCTTCCCAAGCTACGAGGGACCATCATGCATCAGCTGATCTTTGCCAAAGCTCCCTGGACGTCAGACCCTCGAAAGGCTGCCGACCGGAAACAGGGAACGCCACAGAATCACGAAGAGAAACGGCTGGACATTGAAGTCCATCACCGTCAACAATTGCCGTCGCTGATCGGAGCCACAGTGCTCCTTTGCCTAAGAACATTGAAACAAGGACTCCCTTGCTCATCCTCGTCGACCACTTTCGTCCTGCCGGAGAAAGTCAAGGCCACCAATGACTGAGGAGAATCCTCTGGTGGGTTTCCCGCCAACCGAAGACCGCAGATATTACGGACGACTCAATGCCCTTGCTGGGCCAAAGTTCATCAGTAAATCTTTGTGGCAATGAACACTCATCGAGGTTCACTGCACGTCTCAGTTTGCAGGACGTTTTCAACCGATCGCCAACGAGCCCTGCAAGAACCGAAGCTGCTTCCGCCGAACAGTGTTCACCCTTTTTCCTCATGGGATCTTGATGATCCGTGGCTCCTGCCATAAAGGGAGCCGCTCAAGAAGGATCCATCGACGACCCGACGTCGAACTCTTCTATTCCAGGTACATTGGGGTTGTAGAACTATTTAGAAGGAAATAATACTCTTGTGAACAATACATAGACTGGGCTTGTATGATATATTTTTTTACAGGTTGCCCAGGTGGGGGGCATCTCCACACAGAACTGTGTCTGGTCGGTAGGGACCCAGTATTCTTCCTATTGTTCTAACCAACTGCTTTCCTCCTAAGTCTATTGTTGGTTCACTTTATTAATTGATTTGTGTGACATTTGACCAAAGTACAGTTGATGCACTTTAATGAAATCTGATAGTAATTGTGGTACCACGTAGAACTGTGTGCCATTCTAGATTCACTGAGCTCAAAGCGAGTTATTGTGATTGTATATATAACCTTGAACCTTAATTATATAAAGAAATGTGTTTTCACTAATACAGTGGACATTCCTTTGTGTGGGCTTGGGGACTACATGTACTTAAGAACCAGCCCACATCACTTGCTGAGAGCTAGGCCTTGATTTCTCGCTCTCATTTTACCAAATAGAGATTTTGGTGGGGGACCTCTTTGCCTCTCATCTGCCATATAGAGAGCAGGAGTACAGACACTCCCCTCCAGTCTTTAAACCAGTATTGGTTCATTAAGGTTGGCTTAGCCTGCACCAATCACTGGGGCCCATTTGGCTTTTAAAAGAGGGCTGAGCCCGTCACTTAGCAGATCATTTGAAGACTTCGAAAGGAGTAAGAAGAAGGACTCATTTGGATCCGAGCTGAAGGTACAGCCTACCTTACATCTGCCAGTGAAGGAAAGCCAGGCGTTCCAAGAAGGAAGCACGATCCCTCCCCTAAACATCTCCCAGGGAACAGAGGGAGATAGCAGACTCAGAGGACCCATCCAGCAGCTCCAGCACTGTTACCCAGCCAGAAAACAGCGTGCCCTGCTAGGTTATGCCAGCAAGCATCCTAGGTGGGAAGTGCCAGAGAGTCTCTGGACAAAGGACTAGGCTGTTGTCTGCAAACACTCTCCTGAGCTTTGGGCTGTCTGCCTTTAAAGAACACGAGCCCTGAGAAGAAGCAAGGAGGAGTGCTGCATAAGCATCATCCAGCGTCCACCTTTAAAGGATATTTTCGAGACAGTTGAGTCCTCGAACTGCATCCGGCTGCCCCACCAACTGTTGTCACGCCGCAGTCACCACAGCCATCCGAGATGCCTTGACCACCATTACAGATCTGCCAACCAGCACAGAGCCATTGATTCTTGGCCCCGAGCCACCGCGGTGGACAACCTGCAGACGTCCATCCAGCCTCGCTTGCCGAACTGCCTGCCGCATGATACCCGTATCTGTTTCCAGCCACTACATTTGTCTCACAGGCTGCGAAGCACCCTGAAACTGCATCGGCATTGTGAAGGACCAAGAACTTCTTGAGCACCAGGCATATTGTGGGCCTGTCCCCCTCATGCTTCTCCAAAGGCCCCTAGAGACAGTTATGGCTCTTTGCCGCCTTGGTGCAGAAACCAAATCATTTTGAACAGTAAGACTAATTTCTTTACCAACTACCCTCCTGTCAGTGTCCAGAGTGCACCCCATGCCTTTGTAAAAGTGTCTGTCCTCTGCGTTCCTTTACAGGGTGGGTTGTATTTTGTAGTGTTCTAGAATTGTATGTTTTAGTAATAATAAAGTAGATATATGTTCATACAACCTTGACTGGACAGTCCCTTTTATCATTGGGTAATAATTGTATTTTCGATGTGTTGCAACTAACCAACGATCCTCGACCTTGCAGAGATAAGCATGCCGTTCCGTCCACGTTACCAAATTTGGACAATGAGGTCTTATAATTCACTTATATTCCAATCTGTGTGGGGTTTGTTGATGGTTTAGAAACCGATATTCATCCCGGGACCACTGGTGGCCCGGAAGTTGATCCGTCACATTGGTTGCAAGTGGTCGGATCAGTTGGAGCCTTGCGCACAGCTTAGTCACCCAATGATCAAAGTACTGTTGCAGGCAACGTTTAGTCACTGCAAGGTAATTGAAATTGTTATGGAGCTTGACATGGAGACTGTAAAAGTCATGACCAAGGATGTCCTGCAAGTCTTATGTCAAGAGAGGGGACTTCCCCACAGCACTAAGGTTAATAAACCTGAGTTGCTGACTAGCCTCCAAGCTTGGGTAGAAGCGGGGGCATTTGGGGAGAAGACTCAGGGGGATGGGCTAGGCCCTGTGTACCCGAACGAACAAGACCTTCTGGAGGGGGTAAATGACCAGGAAGACCACATGAGCAGTGTTTCTCTCCAGTCATCTCGCCGGGTGGCAAGTGTGGTTTCTCAACACGCGAGAGTGTCAGTGAGGACAGGGGCTAGTGCGGCATCCCGCTAGTCCCAGGCCTCAGCACAGCCTCTAAGTGGCCCAGTAATTGCTCTGGCTGTTAATGAGGTAGCGGCTAGAAAGCTCCTCTTCGAGGAGAGGGGACTAGTGCTAGAGGAACAGAAACAGTGGGACAAGGTCACCAAGAGCAGAAAGAGGCTTACAGGTCCTCCTCTAGCGAAAACAGCAGTAGTAGCTCAAACCAGAGTGCCTGGGAAAAGCCCTGACAGCACGTCTTCAAATATTTAGTACAGGATTATGAAGTGGGGAAGGATATTTTTGACTGGTTTGAAGTGCTCGAGCAGGATTTCCAGCTGCAGGTGAGGTACTGTGGGGTGCAGCCCTGATGAGTCGCTTACCGACACCAGGGACTGATGCATTTTTTCTGTTAACTCCTGAGGAAAGGCCCATTTATGAGAGCATGAAGGCAGCCCTACTCAGGAAGTTCTGTAAAACCCCAGAAAAGTCTCTAAAGAGCTTGAGGGAGGTCAGAAAGAAAAGTGGGCAAACATTTGAAGCTTTCACACACTTGTTGTTGAAATATCTGAGCGAGTGGGTGACTGGTAACAAAGTTGACACATTTAAAGGGATGTACACTTTGATTGCATGTGAGCATGTGTTAAACAAATGTGAGTTTGACCTACACCAGCATCTTGTTGACAAGACTATCACAGTCCCTAGAGTGCTTGCAAAGGCTACCAACAGGTTTGTGAGTACTCGAGTCCAGAAAAAGGCTCAGGCTAGCACACCTAATCTGGTAGAGAAATTGGCGGACAAAAAAGTAAACAAGGATGGAAGGACAAAGGTTCAACCCAATCCTCTTCAAATTCATGTCCCCAAATGAACGAAGGTAAACCCAAAATCACTAATTCAGCTGTGCATACTAAAAAGAAGAGCGCAGGCACCTCTAACACTGGGACACCTGTGTTCTCACCACTCAAAGGTTGTTTTGTGTGTAAGGAGCTGGGCTGTAGGAAAGGGGATCCTGCTTGCAAGGGCTTACCCAAGCAGGCCATAGTGAATGTTGGACTCGTGGAAGAGGCCATCGTTAGTGTGGGCCTCTCAGAGGAGGATTTCCCACTAGGCCAGGGAGTGGCCAAATGTGGATTGGTTACACTGAGTTAGAATGGTACCGGATCTCCAGAAGAGACCCCAGTTCCCAATAATACTCAAGTCTATCTAGAGCACATATACATCAATGTACACAAAACTCCTGCAGTCCGAGACACGGCGGCTAGCGTCACCTCTGTCACCCAGCAGTGGGTACAGCCAGGCCGGTATATTGATGGGCCTGAGTTGTGCGTAAGTGGATTTGATGGTAAGAGTAAGTGCCCTTTGGCGATAGTAGAGTTTAGCTGGCGAGGTGTAATGACCCAGCACTGTGAAGTGGTGAAAGACTCCATTCCTGTCCCATGTCTGTTGGGTAATGATCTTCCTGATCCCAAAATAGTCGCAGCGGCGACACGATCGAGGGACAAAGAGATCACCAGAGTGAATGCTCCCAGAACCTTAGGGCCTGGAGTGCTTCCAGAGGGCATGTTGGCAGCCCCTAGTCCAGTTCCACAGACTACTGAGTCACCTACCCATGCAGGAGAGGGGATAGTAGCCACAGAGAACCCTACTTTGGTAGCAGGGGACTCCGTGACTTCAGAGTTGCCTGGTGCAGAGCAGGAACCTAAGGTGGAGTATCAGGTGGGCGCAGATCTGAAGGGTCTGCTCAAGCTGGATGAGTTTGCACCAGCTGGGGGCCCAGATCAGACTGACATCTGCACATCCCAGAAAAGTGTCTCACTCTGGTGGGTCTGCAGAAGCAGGCAGTGGAGCAGGATAAGGGTGAGGCCCCTCGACATTTCAAAGTGTACTGGGAGGATGGACTCCTGTACAGTGAGCCAAAGGATTCTGAGGGCAAGAACACCAGAAGCTTGGTGGTTCCCCAACGCTATAGAAAGTTCCTTTTGGATTTGGTGCATCAAATTCCTTTACCGGGTCACTTGGAAGTGACTAAGACATCAGACTGGTTGTCTGTGAACTTTTACTGGCTGCAGTCTGGTGTAAAAGTTAAGGAATTTGTCCGGTCCTGCATGACTTGTCAAGCTTCTGGCAAATCAGGTGGTGCCACAAAGGCCCCCCTAATTCCACTACCCGTGGTTGGGTAGCCTTTCAAGAGAATAGGCATGGATATTGTGTGTCCTTTGGACCTTCAAACCAGCTTAGGGAACATATATATCTTGCTGGTGGTGGAACACGCCACGAGATACCCTGAGGCTGTCCCTCTGAGGAGCATCAAAGCCCCTGTGGTTGTGCAGGCTTTGATTGGGATATTTTCCGTGTTGGATTCCCCAAGGAAGGCTATGCAGGAAGAGTGTGGAATCACCTGTCGGTCCTCTAACTCCTTCCATCCACAAAGTGGTTCAACAACACCCTGAAAGGCATGATAAGTGGCTTGGAAGAGTACCTGATGATAAAATGGGATATTCTTCTGCCATGCCTTCTGTTCGCCTACAGGGAGGTGCCACAGTACGAAGTAGGGGTTAACTCCTTTGAGCTTCTGTTTGGACACCATGTACAAGGTCCCCTCAGTTTAGTGAAGGAGGCATGGGAAAGCAAACTCTAATCCCCATAACGAAATGTGGTGGACTATGTACTCGGCCTTTTGTCTAGGATGCCAAAGTACATGGAACAGTCAACAAAGAATCTAAAGGCCTGTCAGAAGCTGATGAAGCACTGGCACGACCAAAAGGCCACAGTGACAGTCCATTCTCCAGGCCAGTGGGTGTGGATTATGGAGACTGTCAAACCCAATGCCCTTCAGGACAAGTGAACTGGGCCGTACTGTGTAGTGGGAAAGGTCAGTGAGGTGAATGGTCTCATTGACGTGAAAGGACCTAAACAGATGTGCAGGGTCTTTCACGTCTGCCGGCTAAAACCCCATTATAGCCAAGATGACTTGGTCATGGCGTTAGTGACTGATGGAGAGACAGAGGAGGAGACTGATACCTTCCCAGACCTCCTGCACACTGAAGCCACAGATGGGTCAGTTGAATGTGTCAACCTGGCAACGGACCTGTCAGAAAAGCAACTGACAGACTGTCGCCATTTACTGGGACAGTTTGCAGGTCTGTTTTCGCTGACACCCGGTCACGCAAACTGGTGCACCCATGATGTGGACACTGGAGACAGTAAGCCGGCGAAGAGTAGAATTCACTGGATGTCTGATAAAGTCAAGGACACTGTCAAGGAGAAAGTTTCCAAGATGTTGTCCCTAGGAGTGATAGTGCCATCCCACAGCCCCTGGGCTGGCCTAGTGATACTGGTCCCTAAAAAGACCATTAGTGGTAAAACTGAAGTTTGCTATTTGTGTGGACTACAGGGGGCTCAATTCTGTCAGAAAGACAGATGCTCACCCCATTCCTCTGGCAGATGAGCTCATTGACAAGCTCGGCGCTGCCAATTACTTGAGTACTTTTGACCTCAGAGCAGGGTATTGGCACGTCGGCTTGACAGATGGAACGAAAAAGAGGTCGGCATTCTCAACCCGGGAAGGACATTATCAGTTCACTGTGATGCCCTTCAGATTGATGAATGCCCCTGTCACTTTTCAGAGGATGGTCAACCAGGTTTTGTCTGGTCTGGAAAACGTCAGCATTGCTTTTATAGATGACATTGCTGTGTTCAGCCGCACCTGGAAGCTTATGTATCCCACCTGAAACAAGTGCTTCAGGCGCTGCAGAATGCAGGCCTGACTATCAAAGCCATGAAGTGCCAGATAGCTCAAGGTACTGTGACTTACCTAGGCCACCTGGTTGGTGGAGGAAAGAAACAACCTCTCAAAGCAAAGGTACAGGCTCTGAAGTAGGACATTCCCACCACACAGAAACAGGTGAGAGCCTTTCTAGGTCTCACTGGGTACTACGGTCCTTCATCAAAAGTTATGGGCCCATTGTCATTCCCCTGAATGATGTAACAACCAAAAAGATGCCAAAGAAGGTAACTTGGACCCCCGCCTGTCAAACTTCCTTTCAGGATTTAAAGGATGGCCTGTGCAGGGCCCCAGTTCTGAAAGTGCCACACTATTGTCAAGAATGAATTAACCTGAGCTTATTTCCTTCTAGGAAAGTGCATATATAATGGATGGGATCACACCAGAATAATCCAAATAAAAGAACAAACTCAGGAAGATGGCAAAGTACTGTTTTATTAGCAATCATCTAAAACAGGGAGGTGACATCGAACATGAACGGATGTACGCTCAGTCTCCCAATGATCTCCACAGAAAACATACCTCTTATAGCAATAATGCATCAGAGTGATGTCATAGTATGTGGCAATAGTAAAAAACCTATTAAGGGGCGGGATTGGTTAAGGGAGAAATCTAAGTATACTTTTCTATAGGAGCTAGGATTGTTATTGGTTGTCTGTTTTCAGGTGGACAACTTATGCCTACCTCTAAAACATGTCATTTCTGAAGCATTTAGATACACATTTTCTCATTGGTTTTTAAACTATAAGGTCCTTTGTTATATGGACTAATACAATTGGTTGGCACGCTCGTGCCATGTCTGGAACATTCGGTTCATTTAGCAGCACATAAGCCCAGACCCAGGTTCAAGGAGGTAGGGCATAGGGCATGAAAATCCCCACCATCCAATTAGCCCAGCATCTCTCATCGCCCAGGCCTTCTTCCATGAAATTGTCTTTCCACTTGGCCTTGCAGAGTATCCTCATCTTTGGGAAGGCACGGAGGTGAGGGCACTTGCTATCATGTCTGAGACTTCACGTTCAAACTCTGTTTCCATCGCTGGCTCACATGACAAGAGACCACGATTTGGTCCATTTTCCAACTTCTAAATGCTCTAAATGAATAAACTTGGTATCTTTGGTGTTCTTTCTTTGCACCTTAACCAGGGAAGATTCACCCTTTGCATGCTTGCTCCTTTTCAGAATAGATAGCTGACCTTGGTTGCTTCAGTCTTGACTGTAGGCAGGACAACCTCATCGTGCAGCTTCACAAGCCGATTATTCATGCTGCAACACAGTTTTCCATTCCCGCTTCAAGGGTTCTGGCTTACTAAATTCATGATGCCAATGTCCAGTTTCCGTACAATGGTGGCTTCGCCTGCATTCTATTCACTACTCATAGCCAGCTTCTATGGTGATTAATATTCCTTGCATTTCAGCGTCTATACATTTATTGAATGGTTGTTTTTCTTCAGTACTCCGTGCATGTGATATCTTCCTATTTTATATTTGAGTTCATTTAAGTTCACTTGTTTCTTTACTTCGTCATCAGTTTCTTTAGGATCTATACTTCATCTTCAGCCAGTATGTTGGGACGTTGTGCACACTTTTTATGATGTCATTAGCTCCTTTTCTTTGCTCTTTCTCATATTCCTTCAGTTATCATCACTTCGGGAATACATTCAATAGGTTTTTCTCAGTGAGTACCTTCTTCCAAATACTTGCAGCGGTATTGGCACAACGGCTGGTATGAAACACGGCCTGTTCTCATGTCTCCAATATGGGGGATTGAGGGAGTGGGATCTCCAAGAGAGGTATACAGTTGCTCCTCTACATTCCCCCTCTGGTCGATTCCTTAACCACCTCCTCAAGTCTTTCTGTGTCCTTGTATTTTCTCTTGAAAAAGTGTTTCTTAGGTGTCCATATTTTCATCACCCCCCTCAGGGTACCCGCTGTTTTAATGTGTTCATACAAACTCCAGGTCATGTAATTACATTGTCCATTTGGGATACAGTAGACCCAATGCCCTACCTACTTCTTGTGATTTTATGGGATACCAGAACTTCATTCATTGAGGTGCTACAATGCTAGCCTTTATGGATTCTCTGACATCGTTATCAGTCAGCTCCTTGGCTTCTGGTTCATCCTTGGCATCAATCATGATCTTCATTTCTACTGCTTTCTTTGCTCTTGTCTGACATTGTGAAATTATTATCTGGATCACACAGAATCCAAACATGATCAGCACCAGTATTGCTCCAGGAATCTTGAATACATTTGCCAACCAATGAGGAATCCATGAAAATAAGAATGCAAACAAACTGTCATCTTCAATGCGATCTGTCTCTTCCTCCATCTTAGTGTGCAGGTCTGTCAACATTGATATTGATATGACCATCGTGAGAAGATATACATGTGCAACACAATGGCCTAATTTTGGCGCAAACTCCTCCTTCCACTGCTGTGATCATTTCAAGGACTTACCTATTCTGGAAGGTCATCAGTCATATGGCCCTCAGCTCTTCTTTTATGGTGTTGAATCTTTTTATAGTAGCATTGATAGTCTGCAGAAGCTCCCACCTGGTGATATGTAACTATTTGGCATTCACCGCTGTTTGAAGTCCAGGAATAAATCTAGATGTAATTAACATAGCAGTTTTACTGAACAATTTGTGTTCATCAGGAATGGCTTCATACGCTTTTATTAATTTAGATGAGAAATAATTCTCTCTTTTCATCCGTCGGAGTTCAACCAATTTTCTTTGTCTCAAAAGGTCACCCACCTTTGGGATATCATCAATGTTTAAATCACTCTGAGGGAATACCAATGCAGGAACATGAAGTATTGCCGAATGAAGATGACACGGATAGTAAGTTAAAAGAAAAGGGCTTTATTAAAATAAATTGGGCACATTAAGTGTTTTAAGGGAAAATAAGATTAATGTATCGATTGAGCCCGACCGGACTCTGGCTCTCTCTCCGCTCGTCATCGCTCGCACTCCTCTATCACCGCCCTCGGGGCAGGGGCTAATCCGCTCCCAGACCTTGCATTGGCCGTGGCCCACAAAGACGGATGCCACACATCCTCCCTTCTTTGCGGAGAAACAGAACACTCCAGCATTGTTCTCCTTCTGTCTACACGTATTCAGCCAACTGTCGAGGTTTCCGATAGGTTCTTCCACACCTTGACCGGCGAGGACATTCCGCTGTGTTACTAGGCAAGGACATTTCAGATTTCTGTTTCATTTTCCCCAGCACAACTTTCCTCTTGTCTCCTCTCCCTTTTAGCATCATCAGCACCACCCCTTGCATCAGAACAAGTCTTCACTCTTCCATCCAAACTCTTCACCACACATACTCTCTTCATATTCCACACACGACTGTCATCCACTCACGCTGCATGCTTGAATACTTCAGTCACTACATTGGGCCCATACCATCTGCATGGTCCATTCCTGAAAACAGGAGGTAACTTGATTCTCACAGTGTAACCCACAACAGGTAGGATATTCCGGAATCTTATCGCACCTGACTTGTCATGTACTATCCTTTTCTTAAGCTGGTTGCTTTTGATATGTTCCACAACACCCTCCAATTTCTTTTCTATATCAGTATTTTTTCCCAACCAAGGAGGTACCAGTTTTGTGTTGGCTTTCCGCCCCTCTGCTTAACTCGAAAGGGGAAACACCCATCATAGAATGTGGAGTGAAACGATGTGCTACAATCACATCCCTCCCAGTCTTCTGCCACTCCAGGCCATCAGACCACACCCAGCGAATGGCCTCTTTGAGAACTTTGCTGAAATGTTGTACAATACCATTTGCTTGGGGATGATAAATAGCACTGTATTTATGCTCAATAGAGTTTCTCTTGGAGTAGTCTCCCATCTCTTTTGAACGAGATTGAGTCCCATTGTCTGTGACAATCACTCTTGGAAAACCTTCACGTTCACTAATTTCATCCAGAAAATCAATAACCGATTTAGTGGTAATGCAGGGCCTGATTAACACCTCCACCCACCTAGTTAAAAAATCAATCACAACTAAACAAAACGATTGACTCCCATTACTCCACACTGGACCTAACACATCCAGACCCAGTGTGTCCCAGGGTCCCTGAGGCATGTATGTCATGACCATAGGATATCTCGAACCCACACACACATTATCACTCCTATTGCAAAAGATACAATCCCGAACTGTTCTTTCGATTTGGAGATTGCATCCAGGCCACCAATAATCACTCCTTATTCTTTGTTTTATTTTGATAATCCCCTGATGGCCTTTATGACCTAAGAAGTGTATGATTTTCTGACGTATATTCACGGTGGAATAATCCTGTCTCTGCGCATCTAGAAATCACCTTGGATGCTTAAATCATCAATGATATTCCCATAGGGTAACACGTATAACTCCTCAAACTGACTCTTCCTCTGAAAACTGTTGTCTTCCAATACATACCAAAGCTTGTTAAATGAACTGTCTTGCACCATCACTTCCTCCCATTCCTCTTGTGGAACAGATACAGAATTTATATTGAAATATTCAGAATTGTCTTCTTCCTTGTCCGCCTCCATCACATTTGTAAGTCTGGATAGACAGTCTGCAGTCACATTCTTTGCACAAGGCACATACTTTACTGTGCAGTTAAATTCCTGCAACTGAGTCACCCATCTCCTGATGCGACCCGAAAACCTTGTCCAATACTTTGGACATAATTATCTCAACTAAAGGTTTGTGGTTGGTGCAAAATTCAAAGTCTATGCCCCAAATAAAGTTCCTGAATTTGTCTGCCGCCCACTTAATATCTCTGCTCCTTTTAACAATCTAGAGGCAAACGCTATGAGAACCTTTCTTCCGTCATCTTCCTTAGTAACAGCAGCACCCAAACCTATGTTGCTGGCATCAATAGTTATAATGGTTTTGTAATCAGTTCTGACATTTTTTAAAGCAGGAGCTTTTGCTAATGCTGACTTAATCGATACAAATTCTTCCTCACACTCTTTGCTGCATTCAAAAACACTTTTTCCTTTGGTGAGTTTGCGCAGGAACACTGTATGTCTGGTAATATTTTGAATACTTTTTGAGTAATATTCTACCATGCCTATGAAAGTGTGAACCTCCTCTTTAGAGGTGGGTCTGGGCTTATGCTCTATTGCATCAGCTAGTTGCTTCCTGGAGCGTATTCCCTCTGCCAAAATGATGTACTCCAGATATATTCTATCTCTGATGTGTTGATTCCACACTTCTCTTTACTCATGTTCATTCCTGCCGCATTCATCTTTTTGAACACATGTTCCAGACTCTCGTTATGAGTCTCAGGTTGTCGGCACGTATCAGTATATCATCTTGAAAACATATGATACCATCATCTCCATCGAATACCCTATGCATGATTTTTTGAAATACTGAAGCTGCACAGACAAGGCCAAATGGCATCCTCTTTTACTGGAATAACCCTTCTGGCGTGATGAATGCAGTCAGAGTTTTCGATTCATGATGCAATTTAATTTGGTAATACTCCGATGTTAGATCCAACGTGGATAAAAATGTTGCTGGGCCAATCGTGGACATAATTTCTTGTATGTTAGGCAGTGGGTGCCTTCCTGGGATCACACACTTACTGAGCTCCTTCATATCAACACATATCCTGAGCTTTCCCGTCTTCTTTCTTAGAAAAACAAGAGGTGACACTCACTCGCTGGCATCTATACTTTGTATGATGCCCTGATCTTCCAATTTCTTCAATTTGATTTTCACTTCGTCCCTCATCGACAGAGGATTACTGCATATCATTTGTGCCACCGGCTGATGATCTTTTTTCATCTGAAATTTATGTACAAACCCACTTAGACACCCAATTTTGTTGTGGAAGTCTTGCATGCTGTTGTTCTCTACTGCGAGTACTGAATCTACTGCGTTGGGGTCTAATCTCACCTTAAGTGTCCGCTGGTGTGTCCAGCTCAAAAGTGGGGTCTTTTCTTTCCTTGTTATATAGATTTTTCCTCTGGCTGTCCTCTCTTTAAACTTCAAAACTCTTTAAACTTCAAAATTCCCCAGAACCATCCTATAAGTTCAATCTCCACTCCCCCATAAGTCTTGGGGTTAATGTCTATTTCATTTAGGAACTCGTGTTTGGACCGATCCCAATTGCTCTATGTCAATAATGTGCACCAAAAACAATCATCATGTTAATTTTCATATCGTCTATAAACAGAGAGGCTTTGGGGCTATCTATTTCCTCTTCATCATCATCGAAGATCATGGACACATACTCCTCTCCTTCTTCTTCGCTGTGATGCCTCCGCTTTCTCTCCCCCTCTCCCCTGTTAATATTACTGAAACTGCACTGAATCTGCAACGGGGCCACTCACCTACCCCGGTCCGTGGCCTGCCACTCTCCCCTGCACTGCCTACCTGGCAACCCCTGCACTGTGGGACTGTCTCTGTATCCCTACAGCCCCTCCCAGCACTTGTCTGCACTTATCTTGCACTTGTCACCAGCTGGCCCTTATTATTTATCTTGTTCTACTAAACCTGTACTGCACTTCTCTTCTCCCTTTCCCCCTTGCACTTTTCCCTTCCCCCCCCACCCTGCACTTGCGTGATCTGAATGACACCTGGCCTAGTAGGATCGTGCGTCTGTCTCCCCTTGTCCCCCCTGCCTCGTCGCGCCTTGAAACACTTGTGTATAGGCGTGTTATAAATGCCATATCATATCATATCATATTGCCTCTGATACAATTCGTGGATGTCTTTCAGTTTGCAACACTTTGAAAAATGCCCTTTAGCTTTACATGTATGGTAAATGATTTTTAAAGCAGGGCAATCGGGATCATCTGCCCAGTGGTTGACACTATCACACCTGAAACACCTGCCTGTACTATCCCTCCTGGGACTACTTGCTCTCCGTCACCAAAACAATGACCTGCCGCTTCTATCATCTCTCCAGGTCGACTTCCATGTCCTCTCATAGGTTCTTCTTTTGGCAACAATGTCCCCAACTGAAAACAATGGCTTCAATGGTATTGGGTGCATTCATAGGTAGAGGGTTCACTTTATTGTCCTCTGCTTTAATATTTATTGTTTTTACTTTGTTTTCCAACATTTTGACACACTTATCTGTGTGTTCCACTTCTTTTGCCATGCGTAAAACTGTGTCTAATGTTGGGTTATCCTCCGACCACAGCTTTTCCCTGACTTAGGTACTATTGCATTCAAGCATAAACTGATCCCTCAGAGGCTCATCCAACTGTTCATTGAAGTTGTACGTCCTTGCCAACTTCCTTAGACTGGTAATGTACTGTTCTACACTCTCCCCCTCTTCTTGTGCCTTTTTTCTGAATTTGTATCATTCTAAGACCGTACTGAGTTTCTTTTCGTAATGTCTGCCTATTTCTTTTACTATCTTTTCATATTCGTTGAGGCTGTCATCTTCAGTTTCGGAAAGTTCTGGCAGGTCCCCACATTTTTCTTGGCCTGCAGGACCCAAACAATGTAGTAATAGAGACTTCCTCCTTTCAATGTTGCATTTTTGTACACAGACTACGTTTGCGTAGTGTTCAAACGATTTTATCCATCTTTTCCATGGGATGGTGGGTTCCCCCACTTCAGTTAGAAAAAATGCAGGAGGCAGTACACTGCTAAATGCCATGGTGTGTGGTGATTGTGAACCACTGATTAATGATGTACTTGGCTGTTTACGTGGCTTAGCCTGAAGGTAGGTGGATGCTCCCGTGTTTGTTTAAGGATGTAGTGCAGTGAGCGGTGCTCAATAGTAGCATGTAAAAGTTTTGACAGCACTTTGCTTGTTCTTTGCTTGCAACATTTGTTTGGGGTGATTTATTGTATTCCAGTAGCAGGTAAAAGTATTGACAGAACTATGCTTGTTGTTTTCTTATAATGTTTGTTTGGGGTGATTTATTGTATTCCTTGTAGCATATGAGGTTCTATTCCCTCTTAATGACTAACACATGCAGGTATGGCAGCGTGCATAAAAACAAATTCTGAACTCCTTCCAATCCTCATAGGAATTTATAATAAATGGTATATATTCAGTATCTCAGTGCTATGCTGTGCTTGATTGGCCAATGGACACAGATGGATATGAAATAAATGTCTTGATGTTCGCCTGACTCGTTTATGGCATCGCGATTCTTATGAGATTTGCTTGGCAAGGGCTAACGTGAGTTTGTGAAAAGGGGAAGTGGTTTCACTGAAATCTCAACGCACTGCCTATGTTTTGTTATGTGGCGCCGGAGAGAGGGATGCTCTCACCTCTTGTATGGAGTTGCGCGGAAAGGCATCTCAGCCGGCACAGTGGGGCTCATAGGATTCCGCCCGTCCTCGTAGCCACTTGAAGTATTGCGAATTGGAGAGGACCAGGATGGTAAATTAAAAGAAAAGGACTTTATTAAAATGAACTGGGCACATTAAGTATTTAAAGGGAAAATAAGATTAATCTGTCGATTGAGCCCCACTGGAATCCGGCTCTCTCTCTGCTTGTCACCGCCAACCATCTCTGCCCGCCCTCCTCCGTCACCACCCTCGAGGCACGGGCCAATCCGCGCACAGACCTTGTAATGCACATGGACCACCAAGAAGGATGCTACAGAGCATGGACGAACACCAAGAAACTAACTCCCCCCACAATTCCCAGCCAATTTCATATATGCTCTAGATCCGCAGGCCCAATATCGATCAATTAGGACAGCTGTCCCTTTTCTCATTCTGGGAACATCAATTGTGGTTTTACACCCTTTATTGTGTCCAAAGTAATTATTTCCAAGACCTTGGAAACACATTGTTGCATTAACTAGTGGAACTACAGCCATTGGACTGATTCATCTTCCACCCATGTCAATAATTTGGATTACCTAGTCCACGACTTCAGGCATTCATCATTCACCTTCTGTATTCCTCGTACTGCTTCCTTCCTCAGCAGATGAGCTGCACAGGACATCATTCCATCTTCCCATTCTTTGCTCATGATCACTCGTCCATAGATTAGCAGCTGTGATCCTTCCCAGCATTCAGGCATCCAAGCTTGTTCCATCATATCGAAACAATTCATTCTCTTCATTTCCTCGACTATCACCTTATCTTGCCCTGCATCAGGATACCCAAGCATCTTGTCTGTCTACCCAGGCTCCTTCTCCATCTGAGAAGTCTTAATATAGTCATCTTGGTATGGGAACAGCTGTCTTGTTCTCCATCGCACGGTTGCCCAACTCCCTTGGAATAGTCCCTGTGTAGTACATGCTGCAAGATGGCTGAGGCATTTTGCGTCAGATGTCGACACTGCTTTTGAAATGAAAGTCTTCATGGTATTCATGGCATAGGGTATGAGAGAGCAGACACAGCAATTCTCATCAGTAGCTCTTTACTCCACATTTTTCATGTGTTGATACCACATATTATTCCCCAGGTGAGCTGAATTATCTAGATAGCTATTTATCCCCTTGTTATCTTCTTCTGCTTCCCTTTTATGTCATCTAACATACCCATAGAGATCAAAGAAATTGTCATTGTTTGTACTCATAGCAGGGAAAATCACAGGAGCACTTTCTTCAGTGGGACCATTAGGATAATAGAGACTGTGAAATGGAAGATACAAAAAGATAAAGAGAGTAATCATACAAATGTATATTATGCATAGAAGTCTGGAGAAGCATTGTTTGTGCAATCTCCAAGCTTGCTGAACTTGTGCTCTCTCTATAATAATGTTATATCCCTCATTAATTATTTTTAATAATTTAGTTATTTTACTTTTGTAACTGCACAATCTGTTCAATTATAGCAATGAGAAGTCTTCTTATTACTGGACTGTTTTTGGGAAACTGTAAAAAAGTGTGAATATCAATGTCTCTCATAACAAGGGCAGGGTAAGATCGAAGTATGAACACAGAAATAGCAACCACGAGACTGTTTGTATTAGTGCCAACAGGTATCATGTTACTTATTAATTAAAACAGATATCATATACAAAATGAATCTCGGTATTGATCTCTCTTCCAATTTCTGATCAAGAACTGATGTTTAGGCATAGTACTGATGTAATATTAATTTCTGCAATATATTTCTAAAAGTTAATTTCAGCCTGTGGTATTCTTCCGCAAGTCTTTGCTTTTCCTGCTAAAATATATAAGGAATGTCCATTGAATTCCAGTCCAAAGAAATATGTGCTAATCACTTGCTGTTTAAACTTCCTTCTTCTTCATCATCGATTGAGTCTGCACATGTGGAAATTCTTCTTCTTGTCTTGCATCTGATTTTGGTGGTGGCAATAGTTCACTTGGGTTGGTTGCTGGATCGTCCTCTTCCATGTTCTTAGACCTCTCCCTCGATGCTTGACTTGATCTAAAATGAAAGAAATACTGGTAGTCAAATAATCGTGCATTTCATCCCCTGGAGTCTTCACTACACTCTGGCCATCACTCCTACCCCTAGATGGATATGTAATAGGCATTCTCATATGACGCCTCATCACTAATTCGTGCGGGGTGAGGTGGTGGTCAGAAACTGGCTGATTCCGAAGGGCATATTAGGCTAAGGGTTGGCAATATAGCAGCCATCACTTCTTTAGAGTCAATTTAATCTTGATGTTCCTTTCCTGAGCAGGCCGTTGAGTCTCTCAAATATCCTGTTTGCTTGTGGGTGGTAAGCAGGAGAAAATGTATATTTTATGCTTAATAGAAGCCCTATCTGTTCAAATAACTCATTGACAAAATGCAGCCCATTATCGGGCCTTAGTACTTCGCACACAACCCACCTTGGGAAAACTTTGCACATTAACAACTTTGCTCCACAAGTGGCATTGGGATATGCACACAGTGCAGCTTTGATCCACCTAGAGAAGGGGCACACCACCACTAATAGATATCTGTAACCATTACATGTCTGCAAAATGGAACATTTGGTCGAGGTATTACTCCTCTAATTGTTCTTAGTGTAAGCCCAGCAGTAAACATTTGACACACAATGCAATTCACCATGAACTGTGCAATGTGTTCCAATAAATTAGGAATGAACCAATCTTCTGCAATAGTGGCAGCAGGACTTACTCTAGTTATATGCGCAGGGTAATGCAATTGTTCAAGTGCGACTTTCAATAATGCTGTCGGCATTATTGGCTTTCCAGTGCTTTCCTGTCACCACAAAGTTTCCGTGGGGGATAAAGAGCACAATTGTTTGCTTACACAACTCTCCTCCTGTGGCACTCTTTCCTGAATCTCTATTAATTGGGTAATTGACAGTATGTTAAACCCTTTGTGTACTAATGTGGTTCTAGTTAAACCCTCCTTAATATCTTCAGTATCGAAACTTGAAATATCTGGGGAATATGCAACACTTTTGGCTTCTATGTCTGCGGCTTCGTTTCTGCTAGAGATAAAGTCTCTTCGTTTAGCATGGGCTGCCCATTTTACGACCGCTATGGCCACTGGGAGTTGCAGTGCCTTGATGAGTCTCTCCAATAAAGACACATCTTCTACTGGAGAGCTGTCTGTGTTGAGATAGCCCCAACTTTTCCAATGCGACAGCCCTGCGTGCATGGTTGATGTCACATAGGTGAAATTACTGAACACGTCACTTCCTGTCCTTCATGTTTTTTGCTCAATTGCGACAATAAGCTCTACTAATTCTGCTGCTAGTGCCGAAAAGTGAGATGGTAGTCTTCCACTCATCACTACTTCAAATTCATCATTTAATCTGTGTCTTACCACTGCAGAGCCTGAATGCTTCTCCCCACTAGTCTGAACAATTTTTGAAGAGCCGTCAATAAAAAGAATATCTCCTCCCGTCAAATCATTCTCTTTTACAAAGGGTATGTCATCGTAAAATCCAACATAATTTGCAGTCATGCACATGATCACCTTCTTCTACAGGTGCAGCTACAAATGTGGCTGGGTTCACTATTTTACATCTTACAGTTTCAATCATTGGATTGGAAATCATTACCTAGTAAGCTGAAGCTGTTTGGGAGGTCAATGTGCCCTTGGGTTTCTCTAGAATGGCAAATAAAGCATGCGCCACGTAAAAGGTCATAGAACAGCCTATGACACTACTTCTGGACTTCTCTATTGCAAATGCAACACCCGACAAAGATTGATCACAAGGGACATGACCTCTTATAACTGGGTCTAAAAACCTGCTTTAATATGCCAAAGGTTTGTACCCCAATGTGATTCTTTGTGTAAGCACTGCTGTTATGACTGCCCCATTTGTGTGTGAAAATAAATACAATTCCTTGCCATAGTTGGAAATCCCTAAAACTAGAGCTTAAGAAATTGCTCTCTTGGACTCCTCAAATCCTTCCTCCATTTCTTCTGTCCGTTCTATCTTTTCTTTGCCAACTTGTGCCTTCTTTAGGGCTTGCAAAAGTAGCTTGGTATATGTGCTGTAATCAAATACCCAGGATCTGCAGTAATTGCACAGGCCTAAGAACTGTTGCATTTGTCCCACTTTGTTCGGTTTTGCTGTTTTCATAATTGCCTCAGCCCTTTTGGGTGTCACTTTCTTCCCCTCATCTGAGATCAACTGACCTATGTACAACACCTCTTCCTGGCAATGCTGTAATTTCTCCTTATCCACCTTAAATCTTTTGCCTGCTAAAATAATCATTAGTTGGACAGAGCCCTGCCTACACTCATCATCTGTGGTGCTGCAAATCAATATGTCATCTATGTACTGTATAACCACACTCTTAAGATCGATACTGCCTAGATCCATCTGTAGGACGCTGTTAAAGATTGATGAGGACTCACACTATCCCTGAGACAAACGAGTATGTTTTAGTCTTTTTTGTCTAAACTTAGAGATCAGTCAGGTCTTGTGAGTTCTTGTGTAGCAAAAACACATTTTTCAAATCAATCACCGTGAAATACTGAGCCTCAATTGGGATGCTGCACAATATTGTCACAGGATTAGGAAATAATGCAAACTCTACCTCTACAATCTGGTTAAGAGGTCACAAATCCTGGATAAATCTCCATGACCCCCTTTAGATTTTGTAACTGGATATTACACAATGATGCCGATGGCACCAGGAGCCCCTGATTCATCAGTTATGAAATAGCCTGAAATATACCTTCATCAGCTTCTCAGGACATAGTGTACTTTTTCGCTCAGGGTAAAATTGTTCCTGGCTTAAGCTTTATTTTAACCTCGCCTATTCCCTTTAACAAACGTATGTTGTAGGGGCCTGTGGTACATAGGACACTTGGCACCTTTTCGAGGTCTTCCTGGAAAAATGCTGGTCGTTGCTGCATTATCGCCATTCACTATGCGACTTCTCTTTTCTCAATCCTTATGCAGTATGTAATGCTCATAAAGAACAGTACTTCGCTGTCAATACGTTCTTCTTTGAACATGTTGTCATCTGTTATGTCAGTCAATCTGTACCCCTCCTCAAGAGCTATCAATGTTCTCCATGATCTACCTTCGTCATCTACCCCTTCAATGATGGCTATCTCGCCCCAAACTATAGCTGATTCCAACTCTTTAGGAATAGTCTGTCCATCTTCCTTATCCATAGGTGTTCATGGTCTAAATAAAAACTCATCAGGTATCCTCACAATCTTCCCTACCAGACCAGGTAGCCATGTCAACAAAATGCTTACTCCATATAGAAAAACTTACTGATCTACTGGGATGCATCGCAGAGCCACTTGCCATGTGAACACCAGTAGGAACTCTTCCACATTTAAATTGTGTATTCCTGGAGTGGAGCACACTATTCCTTGATCAGTAAAGGAAATCATCATGTTACGTTTTGTCATGAAATCTCCTCCTAAAATGTTAACTGGTGTCTGTCATGAATATAACAAAGGAACGGACATGTCACATTCACCTATGGAGACTGGAAATTTATCAGTAAAAGGAACTAAATTCATAGCTTCAGAGAACCCTTGAGCATTCATGGTAATACCTGACATTGGGTATTTTCCCTCTTGTGTACACAAACGAGTTGCCCCAGTGTCTACAAGAAAAGAAAAGGATTTGCTGCCTTTTGTCACATTGACCGTTGGTTCCTCTTGGGGGTCTGCTATCACAGATAGTACTGAACAGACCAAGTCACCCTGTGCACTGTCCTATTGAGGGTACAAGCTCATCCCCGTCCCTGTGAAAGGGTTTCCTCCTACCACAGTGACACTGCATATTTTCGGCGTCAAACTTGTCCTGTTTTCACATATTGCTGTGTCTGCATAGGTGCTTCTTGTGATTGGCCTTGCAGTGGGTGCATTTGTACTTGTCCCTGCTGTTGTGCTTGCTGTATTTGCTGAGCCTGTGCCTGATAGGATGTGTGATCCTGGGCAAAGCCCTCTCTTGTTTGTGTGCTATATGGTGGTGGATAAGCTGTTCCCGCTCTTGGAAACTGGCCGTTTTGTACATTCCCTCGACTCCTACATATGTTCGCAAAATGTCCTGTCATTCTGCAATTCCAACACACTGGGGGTGGCCATCTGGCAAAGCCTCCTTGATTGGATCCTCCCTGAGCACCCTGATTCTCACTCTGCGTGTTTTGGAATCCATCTTTGTTGTTCAGAAATCCACCTCCTCTTCCCCTAAAACTTATACCTCTGCCTCATGGCGCAAACCCATATCCACCTTGATCCATCGGGCATGAATTATTTGCTTGTGATGTACCTATTGCTTCCTGCATTCCCAATCCTTCCCCACTTGTCAACACTGCCCCTTCCATGGCAAATTTTGACGATTGTTTCTGAACTAATTTGTCATCCTCAATTTTTCTATTTTCTTCCTTATTTTTGTTCTTTTCTTGTAATAATCGGCAGTGATGGACTATAGTCAACTGTATCTCGTCCCATGGTTCCTCACTTGTTTTTTCATCTGTCTTTGTACTGGTTCTGGTAACCCCTGACATAAAATATGATAAAATAGTGCCACTGTCTTTTCCCACAGCTTGCGAGTTTCAGGCTGCCATTTCACCTAAATATCCTGAATATAAGCAATAGGGTCTTCATCTTCCTTCATTTTACGTGTCATAATTGCAACCATATCTGATGTGTCAGGATACTGTACCCTGAGAGCCCTCCATACATCTGCCCTACATTTAATAAATGGCGCTCATACTTTCTTTGTTCCTCTGCCAGTTTTTCGTCTTTCTTTTTCCTCCTCATATATCTGTTCCTGTTGCTCCCTGCTCTCCCCTCCTTGTTCATCCTCCCTCAATCTCTTTTCTTGTTCCCTGTCCTTCTTCACTTGCTCGTCCTTATCCTCTCTCTGCTTAACTTCCTTGATGTTTTTCCCCTCTAAGTTAAGTAGTATCTGTCCTCTCTCCACTTATTCTGTACATTACCTCGTCAGCCATGTCCTTTTCTCCCTTCCATCTCTTCATTTCTCGATCTGTGACGGTCGATAAATTTGACCTGTCACCTCTTTCTTCCTTATCTCGTATAAACTTACAAGCGTCTTCCTTTCTTTTACTCTCTTCTGGACTGTCATCGTTACTGTAAGTGGGGGGTTCATATGTTGGGTTACTATACCCTGTCGCTGCTTGCAACTTCTTTAAAGTATAGACTCCTATTTCTTCTATATTCACACTCTTAAGTTTGGGCATGGTAAGAGGAGCTGAGGTCTCAATGCCCTCTCTCTTATGCTGATTAAGCATCCACTCCTCCGGTGGTGGGTCCTCCATTTCCTCTTGGAACAACTTCCAAAGTTACAAAATGTCTGGTCTTTTCGCTGATTTCTTTCCTGTGTATGCAGCATGCACTTATGTGGTCAGGTGTTGTAATACTGCTTTTGACAATGATCCCCCTTATGGCCATGGCATGAACATTTTATCTGCTGTGCCCTTTACCCATTTTCCACTGTACTGTTTGAGCTTGGGTGCATGTTTTGGCAGTCTCTTATAAAGGTGCATGAGAAGAGTGTCCTCCATAATGACAAGTCTCAATTGACTGTCGATACTTACCAGATCGTTAAATAAACCTTTTTATTGCAACTCAAATTGCCACTTTTAGTGTTTTAAAACCGAAAATATGAGCATGCACCATCAATCGCCACTCAATCCCGCTTTGTTTCATTAACCTATCTATCTTTTCATTGGTGCACCCGCTGACTGGCACCTTAACTTAAACACTGTTACTTCCAACTTTTCACAGTTCTGTCAATTTCTTAATACTGCACACAACAAACAGTACTTAGAATACTCATATATTACACATTAATAACCCCCCTGACCACCGTCCCTTATTATTAACCATCTATAATAAGAGTTATACTTCTCTCGCCTCTACTTATTTTACCCAATACAGGGTTTAAGATATCACCTTTCACGTTCCTGACCACCATGTTCTTTATTTTTTCCCTACTCCCTTTGCGTTTGAAATGTCTTCTTCCAATTCCCTTGAACTAGGATTTCTAGGCACTACCGTTGTCTAATCAACATTTCCCATTACTCAAAATATCATTATCCCGCCCCTTTATATTGCCATTTCACTTAGTCTGCTTACATTCATTATTCTACTCAAGGCCTTCGGTATCAACTCGTCCTCCAATCCGACCACTTTGCCTTCTGTCCGCAGAGTGCCGGTGGAAACTGAGCAGGGATTTCTTCAAAGGGGACTTGCCCACTGCCTCGATTCTTCTTGTACGTTTATTTGTACTGGCGCCTTTGCACAGGAAACTCCACGATCTTCTACCACGAAATTGCCTTTGTACTTGGACTTGCAGCATAGCCTCATCTTTGGGAATGCACGGGAGTGAGGGCACTTGTTATCATGTCTGGGACTTCAAGTTCAAACGCTATTTCCATCCTTGGCTCATGTGACAGGAGACCACGATTTGGTCCATTTTGCAGCATTTAAATGATCTAAATGAATAAACTTGGCTCCTTAGTGTGCTTTTTTTGCACCTTAACAAGGGAAGATTCCTCCTCTGCATGCTCGCTCCTTTTCAGAATAGATAGCTGACCTTGGTTGCTTCAGTCCAGTCTTGACTCTAGGCCAGACAACCTTGCCATGCAGCTCCACAAGCCGATTACACTTGCTGTGACACAATTTTCCATTCCCGAGTCATGGGTTCTGGCTTACTAAATTCCGGATATGTCCAGTTTCCATACAATGGCGGCTTCGCCAGCATTCTATTCAGTACTCATAGCCAGCTTCTATGGTGACTTAATCTACCTTGCTTTTCAGCGTCTATACATTTATTGAATGGTTGTTTTTCTGAAACACTTTGTGGCAGTGTAATCTTCCTCTTTTATATTTGAAAGTTCACTTGTTTCTTTACTTCGTAATCAGTTTCTTTAGGATCTATACATCATCTTCAGCCAGTATCTTGGGACGTTGTGCACACTCCTTTTGTTTGCTCTTTCTTATATTCCTGCAGGAATTTCCTCCCACAGGTTAGCATCACTTCGGGGATACATTCGATAAGGTTCTCTCAATGGATACCTTCTTAGGAACTCTTGCAGTGGTATTGGCACAACGGCTGGTGTCAAACACGGCACGGTCTCTAGTCTCTAATATAGGGAATGAAGGGGGGCAGGGTCTACTGCAGTGGTATACAGCTGCTCCTCTACATTCCAGACAGACTCCTGTGATTTTGAGGTTGGAGCAGTGTTAGTGCAGCTGAACGCTGAAGGGGTAAAGCAACCTGTCGCCTACATTAGCAGGCGGTTGACAAAAGGGGAAAGAAACTGGGCTGTCGTAAAAAAAGAGGCGTCCGCAGTTGTGTGGGCCATAAAAAAGCTGAAACCCTACATCTTTGGGTCTCACTTTATGATCCAGATGGACCACAGGCCTCTGCGATGGTTAATTGCCATGCAAGGTGAGAACCCTAAACTTTTGCATTGGGCCATATCCCTACAGGGATTAGATATGGACATCCAGCACAAGCCAGGCTCTCAGCATAGAAATGCATATGGCTTCAGCCAGTACTTTTGACTTGATGATGAACCAAACACTCAGTAGGGTGGTGGTTCACATGTTGAGGCTGGGAGGCATGTGAGGAATTCGACCATCTTTACGGGGAGAGTGCGATCAACTGTTTTTTTTTAATGTTTAATAATCAAAAGATATAATTGGAGACCCACCTCGGAGGACTGTGTGAGGCCATTCCACACCCAGTCTATCTGCTTCCCTCACAAAACGCATAGTCACATGTACTCTGGGAAGACACAGCCTACAGGTGCCGTCTTTCCCTGTCATATTCAGCTAGAATGTGGCAGCCCCTGGTACATCAAAGCATCTCAAGGAGGGGGAAGGCACACTGTTCTACAGCCATGAACAGCCTAATTTAAATATCAAAGACTCCATGGATTGGCATTCCTTTTGTTCTCTGGCTGTTGGCAGTGCATACTAATGAGATATAATCAAGCAAGCCTAGAGGAGGGGCTTGGTTGCCGGAAAAGCACAACAGGAAGGCAGGACTAACATCCCTTTGGTATGCAATGTGTCAACTTGAAGCTAGTTTCCACCCCACTGTATGAAAGGCAGTGTAATGCATGTCTGAGTCCACTATTTACTGTAGGCAAACCCCTGCAGAGCTAACCCCTTTCTGAGGGGAGAAGTATGTGGTTTGGGGGAGACAGGAAGTTTGCTCCCAGCGGAAACCTCAAGGGAATGATGCGCTTTAAACAAGAGTCACAGAGAGCTCAGTTAACCAGAGAGACACTTTGATCTACAACAGACAGAGAGATGGGTGAGACTTAGGTATATGTTGTCACCCCCTTGTCTGTCCTGTTGCGGAGCACTCTGGTCATTGCCTCATGCTTAACAGAGGATTGTTGGTGGGGACCCACGATTGGTTCATTAAGGTGGGCTTAGCCTGCACCAATCACTGGGGCCTATTTGGCTTTGAAAGAGGCCTAAACCTCTCACTTAGCAGATAATTTGAAGACGTCGAAAGGAGTAAGAAGAAGGACCCAAGCTGAAGTACAGTCTACCTTACATCTTCCAGCAGTGAAGGAAGGCCTGGAGCTCCAAGAGGGAAACAAAATACCTCCCCTAAACATCTCCCAAGCAACATAAGGAGATACCGGACTCAGAGGACTGTACAGCAGCTCCAGAACCAGTCACCGGCCAGCAAACAGCGTGCCCTGCTAGGTTCTGCCAGCAAGCTTCCTAGGTGGGACGTGCCGGAGAGTCTCTGGACAAAGTACAAGGCTGTTGCCTGGAAACACTCTCCTGAGCTTTGGGTCATCCACCTTGAAAGGACCTGAGCCCTGCGAAGAAGCTAGGAGGAGTGCCACACAAGCATCATCCAGCATCCATCTTTTAAGGACATTTTCGAGGCAGTCGAGTTCTCGAACCGCATCCGGCTGCCCAGCTGACTGTTGTCATGCTGCAGTCACCAGAGCCGTCTGAGACGCCTCAACCAGCATTCCAGATCCACCGACCAGCACAAAGATAATGATTCTTGGCCCTGAGCCGCTGTGCCGGACAGCCTGCGGATGGCCATCCAGCCTCGCTTGCCAAACTGCCTGCCATCTGGTACCCGCAGCCGTCTCCCGCCATTAACTCTTTATCGCAGGCTGCGAAGCGCCCTGGAACCGCCTCAATGATGTTGAGCACCAAGAACTTCTTCAGCATCAGGTACATTGTGGTTCTCACCACTGGTTCTTCTCCGAAGGACCCTAGAGGCAGTCACAACGCTTTGCCCCCTTGGTGCTGAAACCAAGTAATCTTGAACAGTATGACTAATTACTTTACCATCTACCCTCCTGTCAGTATCCAGAGGGCATCCCTTTCTTTCGTGAAACTGTCTGTCCTCTGTGCTCCTTTACAGGGTGGGTTGTTATTTTGTAGTATCCTAGGAGTGTTTGTTGTAGTAATAAAAAAGAAGATATTTGTGTACAATCTTGACTGGACAGGAGGTCTTATAATTCACTTGTATTCCAATCTGTTCTGGTGTACTAGAGGTGTAGCGTTCATTGATGGTTTAGAAACCAATATTCAACCCTGGACCACTGGAGCCCCAGAAGTTGATTCGTCACACTAACAGAAATTGATAAAGCAAGGTAAGGCTACCTTGCACTATTTAGGCTAAGTGCGAGATATGGCTGACTAGCAGACACGAACTAAAAGCAAAATATGGCCACTCTACGCAATTGGTTAAAAGCAAAACATGGCCACCCCACACAATTTAGGCTAGATTCAAATTGTGGCTACCATGTACAATTTGGGCCAAATGCATAGGTATATGATATACGGTAATAAGAGTCGTGGAGTTTTACTGGAGTACAGTAATGGTTGTACTCCCCAGCCAAGGCCACACTTACCTTATCAGTTGCTGCTGCTTGATGGCTGGCAACTGGCTTCCCAGGCAAACATGGGCAAACACGGAGTGGAGCTGCTTCTTCGGAAGCTGCCCTTTGCCTTGTGGCCCTTAGTGCCACAAGACACCAGCACTATTGCTGCCCAGAGTGTGTGTCTTATAAGGGGCTCTCTGGCCAATCGCAGGTGGTGGGCGGTAAGGGAGGAGAGGAAAAGGGACTACCAGGAAGCAGTTAAGGACGAGAGTGGGGAGGGAGTTTGGAATGTGTTTAGGGCGCAAAATGCCACAGATACAACTGAAAAATGGATGCGTGGGACAAGGGACTGGAGCAACACTTACCCCAAAGCACGGGTTGGTTAAAGTCTTTACATGAAATGCAGCTGCGATGAAGACATTGCAAGTCTGCTTGATGGACAGACTCAAGCAGAACAAGGGAAGTAGTAGCTCCCATTTCGGGGGCAAATCCTAAAATGCGTTCTTTAGAGCGTTCTAAATGTGTGTGCATGCGTGCCATTTGCTGCATCGGGCCATAAACTATTTTTTCTGAAGGATGCCCTGTTAAGTAAACATTTGCAGGTTTACTTTTGCCATTAAGGTCCTTTAAAGGGACTGAGTGACATTTGTATTTGTTTAGATGTTTTGTAGAGTATTACATGTTGCCAGGCAGCGTGATGTGTGGATGATGTCATGGTAAGTTAGGCCTCATGTGAATAAGTCACCCGACCATTTAAATGGATGATGGTAGCAATGAATTGGGTAGGTTCCCTAATATTGATGAAAGACCAACAAGATACATTATTTTGCCAATAGGATCAGTCAAGTTATTTATCATTGGTGTATCGAATGGCATTGAATACTGTTGCTGGTGGGGGCAATGCCACAATCAGTCACTGCCTTTTGATCATATATCTGATGTCATTTATATAATTTCTGGTTGAGTGATGTCATAATGCACCATATTCATGTTATCACATTCCTGTCAGGGAGTCATAATGAAATGCACACGTGTCATTGGTAACAGTGCTTGAGAGGATGGACAGACACAAAAGATCGGGTTCTTGATGGAGGCCAGGAAATATTCTTGAGGCTGATCCGAATCTTCACTGTTTAGCATCCAGGTGTGGGACTGCGGCAAATTCGTCTTCCTCTTCCGCCACTCCCCACTCCGCGGGCCCACCTTGCATATCTCGCATTCCAGGCCGTGCGCCTCACGCAGGCGGGTAGGGAAAGGACGACACGCTGCACAAACACCCAGCAAGCGCGCCCTCCAGATGTCCGGGGGAGGCTTCCTTGCGCTTCTCGGAGAGCGATCTATCAGCCATCAGCCTCGGAGGAGGCGATGTCTAGTGGCCAAACGAGGAGGCAGGGGGAAGAGGTCACTCTTATCTCTGGGGGCAATCTGAGAGGAAGATTAAGGCGGGCAGGGGTTTCCTGCTAACCTGCGGGTAAACCCTGACCTGTTGGCCGGGGCAGCATTGATCACTGGGGCGGGTTGGAGACAGCAAGAGGGGCAGGAGCGTGGTCCAATCCCCGACGCCTGGGGCAGGCTACGTGCTACGCGGGCCTTGCATGCGGAGGAGGATGGCCCCTGTAGACACTAGGACAGGGGATGCCCAAGCAGGTCCGTAATATGGATGTTGTGTCGTCAGCTGTACAAGCGGCAGTACAAAATCTCATTTAGGGGCTCACTGAGGTCCTCACTTGCGTGAGTACAATGTTCACGCGTGTAGGAAAACGCGTTCTGTGGCAAGTGTGTTCCTCACGGCGAGTTCTTGAAAATAAGTAAAGAATGCACCAACGCTCAGGAGCTCATAGGTAAGCGTTTGTAGTGGGGGCGTAATGTAGTTTTTTTTTATATATAGACTCCTCTCTTCACAAAATGGAATGCTCCTAAAATGTGAAAATAAAATCAGCAGGGCGCCGACTTTTGTTTTTCAGTATTGGGGCGAGACGTGAAAGTTTCATCATTTTACCAGCAAGTTGTAAACACCTTAAAGTATTTAGTTAAACACATACCCACAGGCAGCCCTTGCTCCGCCTCTCCCACATCAAAGACAAACAGCCAGGCGCGCACATGACCTTCCTGTGAGACCCCCATTTTAGAATGAATCCCCATCAGACCATTAACAACTGGAAGTGATTAGTGATGGGAATAGGTAAATGGCGCAGACCGTTGCTGTGGCACTTTTTTCATAGAATTAGACACGGTTTTAATTAATTTGCCATTTAAGTGATCGTTGAGTTATTAGAAATGATGGGGGCACGGAACAAGCTGCAAGCTTGCATTTCACTTTGTATGTTTGCGAGATGTTTTTGTAATTTCTAATTCATTTTCATTCTGGAACTTGTAACAAGGTTGGGCAAAAAAATCTGCATTCATAGGGTGTCCGTTTCTAAGTCATGCACAGGGGAGAAGCTGGTGGTGAAAGCGTATACTGTATCCTACTGTATGGTAAGGCTACTGGTCCCCTGCACACTATCAAGCAATAGTCAAACGTTTAGATATTCAAAAAGATTTCAGTAAAGTAAGGGTAAACATGGTAAGCTTAGTTGGCTTTTAAGATATCCCAAAAAATAAATTTGAGAAAAAAGCAAATAAACAAGTAATCCATTAATCAATTCAATATAATCTTGCAGTCCATGGCTCAACGAGTTTCGGGACTTCACCCCTTCATCAGGAACAAAATTCACTCATTTATAAATGAAAGAGAAACAAAACAATTCTTTAGTATTTGTTCAGATCGAGATGCTAGAAACACGCTTGTGTGCAATATTGTAATATTAAATTAATTTACCTGAGGGTAAGGACAAACATACACAGTCCCAACAACCTTTGTGCCAGGGCTGTGCTTCGCCCCTTTAATTTTATGGAATTTTTGACATACAAAACGACTTTCTCTCCTGATTTCATTAAAAAGGTGTGCCAGTTAGAACCCTCTTCTCTTTGGTAAAAGCGTCTACTGCCACCATTTTATACCTGCTGGATTTTGTACAATTTGGCAAGTGAAGTTGGAGAGCAGAGCAGACTTAACACGTTTACCTGCTCGTCCAGGTCCCTCTTCCAAATCTGCTTCATTTTCCACCATCATGTACTTTTATGGTGGCAGAAAAGCAATAGGTAAGTATGGACTCCGCCTGACTTTTAGAGCTGGTCAAGTAGGCAAATTCCAAAGGAATCCTTGGTAGATCGCTCCCACAGATGTTAATTGTGAGAGGCATGTACACTTTTCCCGGCATGTAGTGGGAAAGTGAAGTGTGAAGGCTTGCACCTACGTCTATGTTTTACTATTTACTTTTCCACTACGTGGTGGAAACAATTAAAATTGCAACAAAGGGCCCTTTTTTAATTGAGTCAAAGTGATTTTAATTGATTCAAAGTGATTCAAATCTGCTTTAAGAAAAAACACCTGATATCAATAATTTCTTATACATTACATTTTGAAAATTTCATAAAAACACTATTCATTCGTAAAAAAAAAATGGAAACAGCAATATTACTTTGAGCCAAACATGGTAAGGAGCAGCTATAATTACCTAAGATTCTGCTTCACTGTACTCCAAAACTGGTCAGAACCATCATTTCCAAATTTGGAGTATCCCCTAATGTATACGTCTCAGAGGTTTGGACAATCAGTCAACACATGACGGGCAGTTTCCAATTTTGTAGAACAAATTCGACAAATGCGCTCCTCGCTTTTTATTCCGCTCCAGGCCCCAGGATTAGCTAGTAATGGGAGAATATCAAAAAGTAAACAAAGCGTGAAGCGAATTTGCGCAGGTAGATGCTGGGTAATTAAATATTTTATCGGGGATTCCTCGAAGTGTCCCTGGTGCGTGTATACAATACGTTTATGTTTTTTCGCCAAATTATCTATAGAAACACAGCGATCGAATTTGCAATGGTTAAAATGTATCCTACTTAGAAACAGAGGGATATCTGACCCTCCTGGACAGGATAAATTAATCCCTTGACAATGTACATTCACCATGTGTTCGAGATCACTAAACCATGTACTCCTAGATAACAGGTCATTATGAACCAATGATTCAACACCCCGCCAGTTAAATTTAATTTCAAACCAAAATGTACAGGCTGCAATCTTCCACAAAGATAACAAAGACTGAAGACCTAGTTCCAGTCTTAATGCCTCTACTGGAACAGAGCACGGTATACTCAACAGAGAGCGGAGAATTTTGGCCTCAACCTTAGGCAGCCAAAGCATTGCTCTTAGGAGATAGACTTCTAATGCATACAGGATAGCTCAGGGGAAACGTGCTCGCCTTGGAAGCAAGATGACATGGAGCAACACAGGTTCGATCCCTGGGTCTGTGCTTAGAAACCTCTAGGTATTAAGCGCATTATAAATAACCTATCATATAATTGTAGGGACTATAACCCTCTTGTGAGCAAAAGAGGGCCCTTTCCCCAAAAGTGTAACGAGAAGTGGTCCCGTGCATGGAATTTAGGATGCAAAACAACATTACCCATGCACTTTTCAATCAGCATGCTTCTACAATAAAGTACCCATTGTCAAGTTGGTTTATTTTGTGACTTGTACACTTTTAAAGTAATCTGTATAGTGTTGAGAGGCATTGTTTAGCGCACTGAAGCTGAGATAGAATAAGGGCTGGGGGCCACTTGGCTCAGTGTACGCAGAGAAGAGAAGGGGTTATCTTTGATTCTCCAAAGGCAGTCCAAGAAGACATAATGAGGGCTCTTGTACTGAGCTCGAGTGGTGGTAAACAGGAATGGTGGTAAGAAGGAGTGAATGTAAAGGGACTGGGGAGGGTCAAACGTGAAAGGAGAGTGGATGAAATTGAAAGTTGACATCAGATGCGAAGGGAAGATTGGTAGATTGATATTGCCACACTATTGTTCTTGCTTCTATTTTGCTCTGGATTTGTACTGTTTTATGGCTCAATTATTGAATATATGTTGAATAAAAGGTGCACACCTTTTATTCTTGCAGCATGATTATACAGGATTCCCCTCTTGGGCTCTTGTTCAAGGGCCTGTGGTGTACAATTGTCATTATTCATGTTATTGCAATAGTCTTCCCTCTTCTTCCCTTTGTCTCTCCCATTCACACTCTTCAATGTCTCTCTGTCTTCCCCTTCTTCTCATCCCTCCTTCTCTCTCTCTCTTCACACTCCCATATCCCCTCATTCTTTTTTCCTTGCTCTCCTCTCTTCCCAGACCAACCGACCTGTTCTCTTTCCCCAGCCAACCGGGCCTCCCTTCCTGCATACCTTTCACATTTTTGTCTCTTGCCCTCTTCCTGCCTCTTTACCTAGACTTCATCCCTCTCTTTTTGCCTTTCTCTTCCTCTTCCCATTCACCCCAGCCCCTCTGTCCTATTTCTCTCTCCCAGTCTCTTAGGCAGCAGCACCCTCTGTTTGTACACAAAGTTCTGCAACAGGTGTTGAACCTGTGGCTTTCACGGTAAACCAGATGTCTGCAACAGTTGGTTGCCTATATTAAAATACTGAGCTATAATACTAGTGGCTAGTCCCTGTTACTTGTAGATAAAATGCAGACCATTGCAGCCTGCTGTAGACATGCTCTCTATCTTCCTGGACGGTAAATGCTACCTACAGTCCCCAATTGTGCTAGGTATACATTCTACCCTTGAAGAGGTTCCATGCCTCATCTCCAGAAAAGCTTGGGGCAGGCGAGGTTTCTGCTCTGAAATTAAGCTTCCCTTATTCATGATGCAAGAGAAGGTGCAGTGACCGGGAGGCATGCGGGTGCGGGTGGGGGGTATGTGGGAGGTTGCATTCCAGAAAGGGAAGGGGCGTGGATGGCACTCAATTATACTGCACAATAGAATGCAAATCTGTAGGTATATCAATGCTCTATATATCAGCATGCTGCCTTACCTCTGCAGATGAAGATGTGATCGCCACACGGAGAGCGAGGTAACTAAGAAGGCCCCATAGGGAGTTGGTGAGGATTGGGATCAGGGGGGTGGTCTTACCATTTGAGAGAAAGAGAGTGAGGATGACAGAGAAACCGCAGAAAACCCATGGGAGAGCGGGAGGCAGATGAAAGGGGCAAAGAAAAGGGTGGGTTGACAGATGAGATGGACAGAACAAAACTAATCAGAATGAAATAGAAAGGAAGGAAAGAAAGAATGGAAATATAATGAAATGTAGAACATCAAAGAAAGAAAAATTAAAGAAAAAAAAGGAGAACCAAATGAACAAACATAAAACTATGAAGGAGAATTAAGGTAAACATTAATGATGACCTTAGAGGAGTGGAAGGGGGCCAGGAGGGCCTCCCACCGGGTGCCAGAGTTAATGGGAGAGGAAGAGAAGGGAGAGAGCACAGAGACCATATGTAGAGTCCATAGGTCTCGCGAGGGGACAACAAAGAGGATGTTGGTGAAAGTTTGCCTGGAGGGGGCACTGGTATCAGTGTCGGCGATAGGGAGGCCTGAGTTGGAGATCAGGATGTCCTTTTTAAACTTCTTCCTACCAGACAGATTTAGTCAGGAGAGCAGGATAGTCGATAGAGAAGCATTTAGAAAAGATAGAAGAGACAGAGAGCACCATAGAGTAGGTAGGTAGAGGAGGGAGGAGTGAGGAGAGGAGTGGGAGGGGGTAGGGTTGAACACTAGGGTAGGCCACAGGGCAGGGTGTAAGCAGACGAGACAGATGAGTGCTTTTCTATGAGGCAAGTCACAGAACGGCAATACTCACACAATGCAACTTTAAGTACAGGAGAGAACACAGCCAAGTTTGAGAGTCCTGAATAGTGGGGAAAAAGGCCTAGGTTTCACACTGCAGTTTTTTGATACTTTCACAATGCAATTTTAGATACTTTCACAATGCAGTTTTTAGATACTTTCACACTGCAATTTTCGATACTTTCACAATGCAATTTTAGATACTTTCACACTGCAATTTTAGATATTTTCACACAGCAATTTTACGGACGGAGCAGCGCAGGCCTTCAGTGCAAAATAATGTTCACAGGCCAGCCAAACAAATTGAGCCTGTCCCCCAATCAAGGCTCATTGACAGCCATTAGTCAGCTTGGCACCATGGCCCTTCCCACTTTGAAGTGAGCAGCGCTTGCTAATTTTACAAGATGCATGCTAACACTTCACAAACCAGCAGCCATCAGTAGAGGACCCAGAAGCCTAGCCACCCAGCTCCCAAGCAGGAGAAAAGTCTCCCTTTGAGATTCATAACAGGGGCAAAAAAGACACTCCTGCCCCCTCTTTGTACAAGAGGTACAGGGGCAAGTGCCCCGTTTGTCCCATGTACCTGGAGCTCATGCAAATAAGGACAATTATTGACACTTTGGTGCATTTTCTTCAGGAGGAACTGCATCACTCATTTAATTGTGAGAGGGAAGGTGACATTACATGACCTACCGCAGCAAACCGTGCTTGCGCATAATCACCCGAAGCATAGCAATATAGAGTGCATCAGGTTATCTACATATTGGGCCTCATTACGGGTCTGGCGGTAACCCTGCCGGTGCTACCGGCGGGTTGCCGCTGGACTCTTAAAATGTTACCGGCGCCTGACTACCTGCTGACACTGGGAGATTCCAAGTCCGGCGACCCGGGACGTCTGGGACTGGTGTACAAGAGGGCGGAGCGACCTCTGACGGGCCCATGGGATCAGAGCTCACCCTTGAGTACCTTAAGACTAGATAGCCGCACCTTGAGGTGGATGGGGTGCGGGATTCTCTTACTCCAACACCAATCAATAAGGACAACTCAATGGTTTGGCAAAGGGAAGTCTGTTTAATGACAAGTACAAAACGGGGAAACAACAGGAAATCTTCAGTGATGCGATCGCCCGTCTCGCTTCAACTTCCTAATTCTTCAATCAGACAGCAATAGTTATAGTAAATTCTCGTCATCATTGACGTGTAACACTCAAAAGTTTGTCATGCAATTCTATTGGTTAAAAAGAAAACTTAAGTATAAGTGCTACATCTGTATATGGTAACAGAGCGTGAGGATTGGATAACTCTTATTGGGTGGGCGTCTACCCCCATCCCTCTACATTACTTGTGCTAGACGTCACTACAAGTACGACGTCTCATTGGTGCTACTAACTATAGGACCCTAGATTATTTGGTCCATTGTGATTGGGTCAGTTACACCCCCAGGCATACATCTCCACTTTAATTAGCAGCCTGCAGAATGTTCACCCAGATGCAGTGTTCCCCACAATTCACCCTGCCTCCCTTCCATCAATCAGTACTTTAGGGCTATGCGTCAATTAGTTGGCTGAGGTTGGCTTCGAAACTGTAGCGTCTTATCGGGGAAAGTTATGACATCCTCTGGTTTTGGGTGACATCAGACGTTGGTACCACTTCGCGCTTGGCTGGTCACGTGTTAGTACACTGTGAATCTGCTTCATTTTCCCTCCATTTGCGTATTTGATTCTCCCTTCGGCCTTGCCACCTGCCTAGGCCTTCTTATCTCGACCTTCATGGGGCAGGCTGCTAAGCTCTGAAGTTTCGATTCTTCCAAGTTGCCACTCTCCTCCCTTCCTTAGGTCGACCTCGAATTCCCAGGCATGAGCAGCTTCTATCTCACTTTCGATCCACTTTTTCGTCTGGCTTTGTGCTGGTATATGAATACTGGCCTGTTTGACCCCTACCATTCTGGGCTTAATTCTGCTTTTGTAAAATGGATTTGCACTTGTATAATGTGCTTATTTGAGGTAGACATATAGTTGGCGTTTGCCGCTTCTATTCTTCGACTAAGCATAGCAAGCAGTACTGTTTCCTTAGCTTCTTGTGTTCCATGCCTATTTACAGGTGTTAACTAGTTGCAGATTTTCATCCTACTTCATGGTTACATTTCTTTATATTTCGACATCGTTTCTCCTTCCAAGTCCATTACATCATTATTCTTTACATTTCGTCTTTGCGTGTCATGTTTTGATTGTCGTTTACGTTAATCTGTACGTCTGTCCGGGACCTTGTGTTATCACCATTCGCCTTCAAGGAAGGCCCTTGGGGTTTCTTCAGGGACAGTTTGTAAGTAGTCTTCATTTCGTGTCAGCTGCTGGTACGGTTGTCTCATTGGGTACCGTGCTGCCCATGGTTGTCTGGTTATTGGCACTTCAACAGGTATTGTTCTCCTGATGGGCACTGGGCAGAGCCCTAGTGATGCTCTCTGTTGGTTTATTTGCTCCTAGTACGTCACATATCTCAGTGAGTATGTCCCTGGTATTTCAAAATGGGTGGCTGGAGTGCAGGCCATATCCGGGACCACATCTACACTCCCCCCTCTGGCCGGTTCATCGACCACTTATGCTTCCTCCTTTGGATTCGTCTTGCTTGATTCTTCTGTATCCATTTCTTCATCTTCTGGCTTTGTACATGATGGTGTGAAGGAGAGTCTCTTTGGGGTCCACATTTTTATCACTCCTTTCAAACTTTCTGCTGTTTTTACATGTTCGTCTTTGTTCCAGGTCATAAGCTGGCACTGTCCATTCGGGCTGCAATAGATCCATTTTTCTTCATACTTTCTTCGTTTTCTGGGATACACAAACTTTGTTCCTTCTGGCACATATTTGCTGGCCTTCACAAAGTCTCTTATTTCTTCATCAGTCAGGTCTCTGGGCTTCCATCCTGGTTTGACATTGATCATGATCTTCATCTCTATGGCTTTCTTTGCAGTTTTCCGGCACTGTGAGATGATTATCTTGATAACACAAAATCCTAATAGTATCATCAGTAGCAGGGCTCCCAGGAACTTGAACATGTCTGCCATCCATTGTGGGACCTATGACAATAGTGTTCAAAACCAGCTGTCATCATCAACTTTGTCAGTTTCATCGATCATCTGGTTCTATAGGTTTGTCAACATACTTATGGCTTCTGTTAAGGTCCCATTTTCTCCGTCATGTGACGGTATAAATGTGCAACATGATTCTCCGATTTTTGGGCACACACCTCCATCCATCGCTGTGATCATGTCAAATACATATCTGTTCTGTAGAGTCATCAATTGGATTGCTCTTAGTTCTTCTTTAATCGCGTTGAATCATTTTATGGTGGTGTTGATGGTCTGTAATAATTCCCATCTGGTTATCTGCAACCATTTGGTATTTACTCCATCTTGGATTCTTGGCATGAAGATCGTTGTGAACACTGATGGGGTGAGGCTGAAAAGCCTGTGTTCATACGGGATTGCATGGAATGCGTCTTCTGATTTGGCAGAAAAGTAATTTTCTCTCTTCATTCGGGATACCAGCTCTACAGATCTCCTTTTCCTCAGGTGGGCCTCTGCTTTCGGGAAACTGTCAATATTCAGGTCACTTTTTAGGATCGCTAGTGCAGGAACGTGGACGTTCACTATTGTGCATATGCCTCCCAAGTTTTTCGGCAGTCTTATGTATGCTTTGGATCCACATGCCCAGTAATGATCCATAATTACTGCGGTTCTGTGAATCATTCCTGGAGCTTCAAAAGATTAGTCCGCAGTTCTGATTCTCTCTCATCTTCCTTGTGCCATTGTTCTTGAAACACAATTTTGGGCTTTCCAGCGGCACTATTTTCGACCCATGTTAGTAATTTTGTGAGTTTTGGCCATAAAAGTTTGCACAGTTTTTGTGAGTTTTCTATTGCTTCCTTGCAGGCGCCAAGGACCATCCAAGCTCGGCAGATCACCACTCCTTCTTCCCATCCATTTGGGGAAACCACTTTTTATATATTTATTTATTTATTACATTTGTTACTCGCCCAGACCTGAGGGTATCACGGCGAAATTGCAGGTGAGTTATCGCATTTTTTATACAGTGTTACAGTTACAATCATATAAAGCATATTTTATACTAAGTTACAAGAAGAGTCAAGGTTCTTATACTAAATTACAATCGGTCAAAGTAGCAAGTCACAATTTGTTTGAACCCTAGTTGCAGATCTAAAGGTGACCCCCTGGAGATGCATGTTGGCCATGGGAGCTACATTTAGTGTTTCGGTTCAAAGAAAAGAGGTAAACCAGAAGCGTTCTAGTACTGAGGTGGAGTAGGACTAGTTGAGGTTAATATTTGTAGAATAGCCAAGTTTTCAGCACTTTTTTGAATCTTAGTAGGGTGTCCTCGTTTTTGATGCTAAGGGGTAGTGTGCTCCAGCGCGATGGGGCTAGGACTTTAAAGCTACTACCTCCTGCTCTACTGTATTTGTATTGAGGAACTTCCAAAAGGGCCAGTTTATTAGATCTTAGTGTCCTACGGCAGATTTTTTTCTTGATGGTGTTGTTGAGGTAGCTAGGCGCTTTGTTGGAGATGCAATTATAGACGATGCTAAGTGTTTTGAAAATAATTCTTGCTTCAATTGGCAGCCAGTGGTTTTCTCTTCTGATGCTAGATATGTGTTCGGATTTCTTTATACCCAGTGCTGCTCTAAGGGCTTTGTTCTGTAATAATTGGATTTTATTTAAGTTGGTTTTGGAGGTTCCTAGAAAGAGGATGTTACAATAATCCAATTTCGTTAAGATCAGCGCTCTGGCCTAAGTAATGCAATTTGTAGGGGTAAGAAACTGGCGGCTGAGTGCAATACGTTTTGCTGTGTAGGCTGTGGACGAGGAGAGGGCTGCTATTTGTTTGTGCATACTGAGGTTGGCATCTATATATGCACCAAGAGTTTTGACTTGTTTGAGTACTGGGATCAGTGTACCGTCAATGTTGATGTGAGAGCAGTCAGAATGGAGGGTGCTTATTCTTTTTTGTTAGCCCACGATGAGGACCTCCGTTTTCTCAGCATTAAGGCAGGAACTGTTTAGGGCCATCCAATTTTGAATTATAGAGTATACTTTATTGATGCTGTAGGTGTCTTGGGTGTAGTCACCTGTAATGGGGATGAGGATCTGGGTGTCATCTGCAACGTTGGTGTAGATGACACCCATATCGTCAAGGGCCGAGAATAGGAGTTTAGTATATGCATTGTAGAGGGTGGGAGAGACGCAGGATCCCTGGGGGACTCCTATGGGTACTACTAATGGGTCCGCTGCATAATTTCCAATGGCAACTCTGGATGTGCGGTCCGTTAAAAAGGATTTCATCCACTGAGTGGCGTTGCTGGAAAAATTAAAATATTTTTTTAGAGTGTTGCATAGTTTGTCGTGGTCTACCAGGTCGAATGCTGCTGATAAGTCCAGTAACAGTAGTGTGGCTAATTTTCCTGAGTCTCTGATAGAGTCCAGTTGGATTTTCAAGTCCAAGAGGGCTGTCTCCGTACTGTGGTTGGGCCTAAAGCCAGATTGTCTAGCTCCTAGTAAGTTATTTTGTTCGAGGTGGGTTTGTATTTGGTTGTAGGCTATTTTGTCGATAATTTTAAGTAAGAAGGGGACAGTCGTTATGGGCCGGTAGTTCGTAGGCACTAATGGATCTAAAGTGGGCTTTTTTAGAAGAGGGGTGACCCATGCCGCTTTAATGCTAACTGGGACCTGATTGGTGTAGAAAGAGGCATTCACAAAATTGGTAATTATAGGTGTGAGGGTGGAGGCACATAATTTAATTAGGTGCGCTGGAAAGTTGTCTCCTTTGCAATTTGAAGCTTTAAGTTTGGATATAGTATTAAGTACTACATCATGGGAGACTGGTGTGAAGTTGAAGAGAGGGGTGGTATCTTCTATGTTCATGGTGATTTGGTTGGACGTGGAGTGCTTGTCACATAGGAGATTTCTTTTGGAGATGATTTTATTTTGTAATAGCTTGATTTTTGATGCCAAGGCATCTTGGATGGTGGTACACCATTCTTTGCTTGGTTTGGACGGGTTGATTATGGGGATCAGATTCTCCAACTCCTTGAGTATGGTGAATAGTTCTTTGCTGTCAGAGGATGCATTGCTGATTCTGGTATTGAAGGCATCTGCTTTATGGGCAGATGCCTTCAAATCTGCATTTGGCCTCTGTTTTTCCAAATTTGAGCCTCTTCTGGGGTTTTCCCTGGATGTTCAGTCTCGGGATTAATTCCCATCTTATTTCTGTTCCTTTAACTTCAAGCTTTTCATACCTGATCATGTTATTCCTAGTATGTGCTCTATTTCTTGTCTTAATGTCCTGGATGTAGTCATCTTCATCGGGGTAATCCGTTTCAGTTGCCCATATCAATGCGGCATCCCTCCCCATAAACTGTCCTCTGGTGTTGCACATTGCTACGTGTGACAAACAGTGTGCTGTCGGGACATCAATTTCTACAGCCACAAAGATCTTGGATTTTCCCATGCTGAACTGTAGGAGTGCACAAACGAAACATTCTCCTTTTGACTTACTTCTTCCAACTTCTTTTATGTGCTGGTACCAAATGTTGTTTCCTAGATGTGCTGTGCTGTCCAGGTAGTCATTCAGTTCATTGTTATCTTCATGTGGGCTTCCCTTGATTTTTAGTGTCTTCCTGTAGCGAGCTATAACTACATCTCTAAATGCATCTGTGTGACTTTTCCTTGCTGGGGGTCTCTCGGGCATGCTGGTTGGTGGAGCAGGTTTCCTTATCTGCATCGATGTGGTAGGTGGAGGCTTTGCAATTCTCTCCTTCTCCTCTTGCATTCTTTTCCTGCCCTTTATAAGTGCCTTTATCAACCACCAGCCTGTCACCGGCCAAGTGTATGGCTGCATCGTGGGCCCGGTACTTGTTCCTTGTGTTGGAACTTGTGTGCTTGTCAATACAGTCTCTGCAGTTTTATTTTCCAGTTCCTCATGTAGCTTCTTCGCTCTAGCTATAAACGGGAATAAATGATCTGTCAACATTTGTGTCCTTGCAGTGAATTCTCCGTTAGCCGCTTCTGTCTTCTTGGGGGCTTTTGCTATGTCTGTTTTAGTTGGCCTTTCACTTGATTCTTTTCAGTTTCTTTCATTATTTACTGGGACGGGTTGTTCGGTAGGCATTCTTGTGCTCTCTGTTGCCTTTGCTTGAGGTTCTGTGGCCATTGACACTTGCCCTGGTTCGGGTGCATTCAGTGTGTGGGTTCATGTAGTTGTCAGTGCTATGTTTTCATCCATTCTGTGCTGACCCTGTCTCCAGCCTTTGTCTTCATTTGTTACCGCAATTGTGAATGTATCACTGCTAATTACATTAATTTTCAGTTCATTTGCCTTACCATTAGATTTCCTCAGGACTGGGATGACTATATAGGGTCTGGGTGCTGCTTTTGTGGGACTCATGTGTACACCATCAGGTGGGTGTACTGAAATTGGAACGCTTCGTGCACCAATAAAAAATGCAGTTCTGATCATTCAAGATAGCAAAATGATGATAAACACAATGCATAAATACATGATAGTGTGGTAGGTTAAACAGCAGCATTTCCTTCCAGAGAAGCGAGGGCGCTCCTCTGCTTGTTGGAGGACCAAGTTACTGTTCTGGGCCCCCATCTCAATAATTTACTCAATGTCAATGTTATTGTTTTCCCCCAATTCAATATTGTTCTCGAACAGTTTGTGTCATAAAGTGCCTGGTGCTTCACAAGTGTCCCCTGTCTTGCAGGTGACGATTGTCTCTGGATACAGGATACAGTTCTCTTGCTATACTATGGAAAAATAGATTAGACTAATGCTTTGGTGAGTCACCTTTACTGTGCATGCTCGAAATACGTAAGTTCCTAGTCCACCCCCCGAATCTGCTTCAGTCCTGAGGACATGCTGGACACTGTCCAATGTGAAGAAATGGAAAAATGGCAATCAAAACAAATAAAGGCAAAGTTTTTGTCTCTGCTCCCTGATCTGTCCCTTGGAGGAAATATGAAGGGCTTGCCTCAGCTTCCTCGATCTTTTCCAATGGTGGAAGGTTTCACTGGAATCTCCTCATATAATGTCTCTGAAAGTTGGACAGCTCCACTTCCAGCATGATGCCATGGAGGAGTGTTCTCATCTGTGCGACGTTAGCTGGGTCTCTGATGAATGTGTGGATGTCAACCTCGATAGGTCGCCCCACCATTTCTGGAAAGTCAGTGACTAGGCGAAAGAGGACGTTGTGCACCAGTCGGCTGTCCTCGGGTGACAGGGAAATTTGTCCTGCCTTGCTGGGTTCTGGATCACAGGCCCTTCCCTTGACGTGAACACTCCTTGCACTTTCCTGATGCGTGGATTGCGACTAAGTAACTGAGTTTATTCTACAGCTGGCTCAAATGTTCAGAATTTGCTGGATCTCGAATAAACGTGAGAGTGTATGTGGTTCTCCCAACAATAGCTGGGCACTCCTCTATGATGCGAAAGAAAAGCGTATTGATGAGTTAATCTATAATCGCCTGCGGTGGAAGCATTTGTGTCCTTTTCGCTGTACTCAGGCAGTACAATGAAGGCTTCCGCGATGACGGTAAGAAGCTGCCAGATTATCTTCTTGTTGGCAGGATCTTGGATAAAGTCTGAGACACTGGTGACCCGCCCTACTAGTAATGGATATGATATCAATACTAACTGGAAATAGGTGAGCACGTCCCTTGTGATGTTTCTGCTGGGGGACACCATAAGTGCTGCCAAACAAAGTCTTGATATTTGATGATTCAGGATACTGTGTTTAGCTCTTAAGGTAAAAGTCCTTGATCATAGTCTATTAGAGTCTTGTTTCTCAACAACGCTTAAGTGTGGTTTGATTTACAAGTTTGTGTCAACAAACGTGTTGTGGCTTAAATGCGCAATTTTCTTCTTCGTCCTGCAACTAGGATGCACAGAGTGTCCGTTTATGTCCTTATCCCTTTTTGCTTAGAGGAAATGTTCAGTTTAAGCCAGAACTTGCACAAGGGTTCTTTCTGTCTTGGCTTTGCTGCTCACGCGTCCTTCTTCCTCGTCATGGATCTCGTCTGCACGTGCTGTGGTTCCTCCCCATTGTCTGTGGTTTCTTCGCAGTGGGGTGCAGCTAGAGGGCTTTCTCCAATGTAGGGCTTAATGTTATTGAGAAAAATCCATGCTCTCCTGGCCTGCAGTTTCACAGCTGAAGGAGTGCAATCCTCCACTATGACCATTGAATCTCGGTTTGTCTCACTTTTTCCTCGTATGGTTCTTTACAAGTACAGCATCTCCCGGGAAAATGAGTGGAACACGTAGACCTTGAACTGCATCTGTTTCAGTGTCTCCTGCTGTGTTTTGTGCTGTGCTGCACCCTTTTCGTCGTCACTGCAGTTGGTCTGAAATTACAGTAAGGCTGGATGTCATGCAGTTCAGATATTTGTTCATTCCGGTTCCCAGGACCTCTTCGGTTGACTGGCCATCACATCTAGCTCTGTCTGTCTCGAGGGGTTAGGGGAGTGTTCATTCTCCTTCCTGTGACTATCTCGTGCGGCGTAAGATGATGGTCCGAGCCTGGTTGCTTCCGAAGAGCATACAATGCCAGTGGAAGGCACTGCAACCATCCCCTTTTTAGAGTAAGCTTCAACTTGGCTATCCTTTCCTTTAACAAGCCGTTGAGCCTCTCACAAACACCATTACCTTCCGGATGATACACCGACGATAACTTGTGCTTTATACAAAGCAACAAGCTAATCTGCTCAAAGAATGTATTTACAAAATGAGCCCCATTGTCTGATCAGATCGATTCAGACACCCCCCATCTAGGGAACACTTCCCTCACCAGGAATTTGGCCGTGCAGGTAGAGTCTGGGTGTATACATGGGTCTGCTTCTATCCATCTAGAGAATGGACACACCACTACAATTAAGTATCTGTACCCGTTACACATTTGGATCATATCGACATAGTCGATATGTAAGTGCTGAAAAGGCCCATTTGGCTGGGGGATGACTCCTCTCACTACTTTTAATGTGTGCCTAGCGGTGAATTGCTGGCAAGTTATGCAGTTCACCATAAAGAATGCAACATGCTCTGCTATATTCAGTATAAACCAGCCTTCCGGGAGCGTTGCTGCTAGATTTTCGTTCGACATGTGTAATGGATAATGCAATTGCTCCAATGCTATTTTTAGTAGGGCTACAGGCATTACCGGTTTATCGGTGCTGATTTGCGTCCACAATCCGTCAGAGGGGTTTAAAGAACACCCTTGTTGTTTCCATAGGTTCTTCTCATCCTGTGGTGCCTCCCTTTGAAGTTCCATTAGTTGTGTCTGCCCCAGATTACTATAGGCTTCGGGTGTGGTACGTGCCACCATCATTTTCTCATGGGTACATGCCACTTCCACTTCCATGATCGTCTCACTTTTGGAGGCCATACGCTTGGCTTCCGTGTCTGCTGCGTGGTTTCCGCGTGACACGAAATCTGTCCATTTGGTGTGGGCAGCGCAATTCTTAATCAGCCTGTCCAATAAGGCTGCATGCTGCACTGGTGTGCCATCTGCTCGGAGGTAGCCCCTCCTTTTCCAGCGTGCTAGTCCTGCGTGCACCGTGGACGTCACATAGGCGGAGTCAATGTACACCGTAACTTCCTGGTCTGTGTGAATCTCCATGGCGAGGATCAACGCCAATAATTCTGCAGCCTGCGCTGAATAATGAGATGGTATTCGTGCACTGATGAGTCCTCGAAATTCTCCGTTTGCTAGGTGTTTCATTACGGCAACGCCTGTGTATCTTTGTCCATCTTCTTGGTCGATTCTCAAAGATCCGTCAATAAAAATGATCTCTCCTCCCGCCAGGGCATTTTCTTTTACCCTGGGGATTTCATCACAGAATTCTTCATAGTTTGCACAGTCATGTATCGGCTCTCCTTCAGTGACTGGCTCAGCTATGAACATAGCTAGGTTCACTGTTTTACATCGAACTATTTTGATTGATGGATTAGATATAATCACTTCATAGGCAGAAGCTCTTTGAGATGTTAACATACCCTTTGGTTTCTCTAAAATGGCGAATAATGAGTGCTCGACATATAACGTCATAGAACATCCCATCACAATGGTTGTCGCTTTCTCCATGGTGAACGCTGCGGCAGCTAAGCTTTGTTCGCATGGGAAGTGGCCTCTCATTACTGGGTCCAGGTTCTCACTGTAATATGCCAAGGGTTTGTACACCACCGAGTTTCTTTGAGTGAGCACTGCCGTCATAACGCTGCCATCTGTTTGTGAGAACAGGAAGAATTCCTCTGCATAATTAGGGATCCCAAGGACTGCAGTCGTGCAAATCGCTCTCTTGAGTTCTGCAAACCCCTTTTCCATTGCCTCGGTCCATTCAATCTTTTCCTTGGTCTCCCGGCCCTTCTTCAGGGCCTGGATCAAGGGTTTGGTATACGAAATGTAATCGTATACCCATGCTCTAACATAGTTGCAAAGGCCTATAAAGCTCTGCATTTGTTTTATCGTGTGTGGTTTAGCCTTGTGCAAGATGGTTTCTGCCCTTTCTGGGGTCACCTTTTTACCATCATGTGAAATTAGCTGGCCTATATACAGCACCTCCTGTTGACAGTATTGTAGTTTTTCCTTGTCAACCTTATATCCCTTCTCAGCCAGTATAGTCAGTAGCTGAACAGAATCGCGCCTGCATTGTTCTTCTGTGGTGCTGCAGATCAAGATGTCATCCACGTACTTCAAGACAGCACTTTCTAGTGAAAAATTGTTTAGGTCCATCTGTAGGACTCTGTTGAAAATGGACCGGGACTCACAGTACCCCTGTGGCAACCTTGTGCTTTTCAGACGCATTTGTCTGAATGTAAATTACGTCAGATCTTGAGAATCTCGGTGCAATGGGATTGAGAAAAAGGCATTTTTCAAGTCAATCACTGTGAAATATTTTGCCTCGATGGGTATGTTACATAGGATTGTATATGGATTAGGGACTAGAGGGAACTCGGCTTCAACAATATCATTTAATGCTCTTAAATATTGGATTAGCCACCAAGACCCTCCCTTTGATTTCTTGACAGGATAAAGCACTGTAATACAAGGGGACTCTGACGTCACTAAGATGCCCTGGTCTAGCATGGCGGATATTGTCTTCGCGATTCCTTCATCTGCCTCTCTGGACATGGGATATTGTCGGGCTCTTGGTAAAATTGCTCCTGGTTTCAGTTTAATTTTCACTTCTCCCACCCCCTTCAGGAGGCCTACGTCATATGGTCCTGTAGTCCATACTGAGACAGGCACCTGGGCCATGTCGTCATCAAAGTATTCCGGACGTATCAGTGCCATCATCATTCTCTGAGGCACTTCTCTTTTGATCATTTTTACCCAAAATATGAGACTCACTTCCACCCTTGTCTCTTCTGAGTCTGGTTGTTCTTCAAACAGATCGTCATCAGTGACGTCAGTAACTCGATACCCTTCTTCAATGGCGATAATTGCACACCATTGTCTGCCTTCATCATTGTAGCCTTCAACCAATACTACTTTCCCTCGCACTGCTGTGGTATGTATCATCAAGGGAAATATTTGTTCCTCCTCTTCATGCATAGGTATTCTTGGTCTGAATAGAAACTCATCAGGGGTTCTCATAGTTCTATCTGCGAGGCCTGGTAATCCTGTCATAAGCACACGCATGCCATATGCGAAGACTTCTGGCTCTAATGGTATAGCTCTCGGGGCTATGTGTCCTGAGTATGCCCTCATCATTTCGCACACGTTTGAATGATGCATTCTTGGAGTGGAGCATACTATGCCCTCCTCCGTGAACAAGATTGTCATGTTCAATTTTGTCATTAGGTCTCGACCCAAAATGTTTACTGTGGTCTGGCGTGAATATAATAAAGGTACATTCATTTAGCACTCTCCTACGGAGACTGGGAGTGTGTCTGTAAAGGGAACTCGACTGTGAGCTCCTGTAAAACTCTGAGTATCTATGGCCTTGCCGGACAAGGAAAACTTGCCTTCTCGTATGCACGAGCGAGTTGCACCCGTGTCAACTAAGAAGGAATATTCTTTACCCCCTATAACGACATTCCCCCTGGTTCCCTATTAGGGTCTGGTGTCACTGATAGGATAGAGCACATCAGGGTTCCCAGTGAGCAGTCCTAGTTGAAATATAATTTCGGTCCACTGTACACTTGTAGATTCTCTCCATTCCCTGGGTTGCCTCCCCTTCTGGAGTTTGTGCCCTGAGACATTTGCAGTGGTGTCTGTTGAAATTGCCCTTGTGGCAAATTCCCCATGTTCAGGGGTTGAACCCCTTGTTGCACACCTTGCTGCACACCTGGTGCTTGCTGCTGCACTGTGTAATTCTGTGAACCGCCCTGTTGTGATATTGCAGGTGGATTCACTGTGCCTGCTCCCATTCCTTGGCAATTTTGCCACCTGCCTTGACTTCTGCATGTGCGCGCTAAGTGGCCCGTCATTCCGCAGATTCATGCGTTTTGAGCACCCACGCGTCTTGGAAATTCTGGATATAAATCAACGGATCTTCTGACTCCTTCATTTTTCGAGTCATTATAGCTCCCATATCGGAAGTGTCTGGGTACAGCACTCACAGCGCTTTCCATACTGCTGCTCTGCAATTATTAAATGGCGCTCCATTGTGTGCAGTGTTAATTATGGTTACACCAGGGTACCCTGCCCATGTCCACACATTGTCTGCTCTCTCACGAGTATGGCTATCAGGAGACCTTTAATGTCCCCTATTGCTAATGTGACACCCCCTGTCATTTTTTCTAACTCATGTATCCACTTCCCGGCTCCCGATGTCAGCATTGGAAGCTTGTTTTTCAGGTTCTCTCGATCCATGTGTGGCCTGGAATATATTGCGGTCTTGCTCCCCCTTTTCTAATAGTGGAAATTGGAATGCGCAGCCTTCGTTCTCTTCCCCCATAGCTCTCCTGTCTATCGCTGGGGTAACATTCTCACATCGCCGTCTACCTGGCAATGTCCTCAACCTGTCTACATAGGCGGTGCTGACACCCTCTCTGACCATGGGGTGTTCCTTCATGCTGGTCAGACTGCACGGCAGATTCTGATGTCCTCGGTGCGGACTCGCTAGCGTCTGACCATCGTACCCCTTTGTCCCCTGGGAGCCGCTTTTCACACTGTCTCCTATTTTTATTTGTCTCACACTCCGTTTCCTCTCCGGAGTCAGACACTGATAGTTCCCAATTCACGCAACTCCTGGTGTCATCAGCGTTTTTACTGATTTCTAGCCTGTCCATGAACAGTCTCCTGCTCCCACTACTTCGAGTGACATCCTCAGTGTCATACAGCTGAGTGCTTTCCAAGCGTACGTCTTCCCTTTCCCTTTGGGACATTTGTTCTAACCCCATTTCATCATATATTTTATTGATTGGTTCCCCGATACTTCTGGTGTCGAAGTCATCTTCAATATTTGCCCCAATCGTGCCTGTACCGAGTCGTACGCAGGAAAGAATTCTTCAATGTCTTCCCATTCTACAACAGGATCGGGTTTTTTAGCTTCCCGCTCCAGATATTGGAGATCGCGTGTCCTCTGTCTACGTTTACGTTCAATATCATCATCAAATTCTTTGCGCTTCCTCGCCTCTTCTCTGACCTTATCTTCTTCCCTTCTCCCTTCATTTCTGCATTCATCTGCCTTTCGAGCTTCCTCATCTTTTCGTCTCCTTATCCTTTTTTCATGTACCCTTTGCTCTTCTTCCAACTTTAGCTGTTTCCGTCTGTATTGGTCATAGGCTGCTTTTGTTGCTCCTCGCGATATAGCTGTTCTCGCCTCTGCCTATCTTTCCTTCTTATCCTTTCGTCTCTTAACTCCTTTTCCTTCTCCTCTTCCCTTCTCTGTGCCTCATCTGACTTCTCTTTAGGTCTCACATCATCACTTCCTTTTCCATCGAGTTTCAGCAATATCTATCCTCCCATCCATTTGTCTTTTGCGAATGCTACCTCATCAGTTCTGTCTTCACATCCTTTCCACTTCTTTCCCTCTCTCTCCTTGTCAGGAGATGCACTTGTCTGTGTCTGGTCCTTTCTTACATCATCGCGTCTCCTCTTGTCCCTCGGGACCACAGAGGTAAGATTCTTATCCTGATTCTGCCCTTTATTTTCATCACTACTGTACGTAGGTGCCTCATATGCGGGGTTGCTGTACCCCGTGGCTGCCTTAAGGTCTCTTAATGGATAGAGTAGCTCAGGCTTACTTCCTTCAGTTTCTGTTTCAGGCGGGGCAGGTGGCGCTGTAGGTGTCTCACCCCCCTCCGTGCATAAGTTTAATATCCAGTCAGCAGGTGGCTCTTCTTCCTTCGAACATTTTCCAAAGTTCTAGAACAGCAAGGAGTTTCTCTAGTTTTTTTTCTGTATATGTGGCATGCAAGTAAGTCATCATAAGACGGCATTAGATAAAGACCCATTTTGTGGCCACGGCATAAACATCTTGTGGGCAGTACCCTTAACCCACTTAGTGCTGTATTTCTTAAGCTTGGGTGCATGTTTCAGCAGTTGTTTACATAGGTGTGCTAATGGGGTAATGTCTTCCATGTTTAAATCTGTTTCTAACAATACTTTCATGCAAATTCAACACTCCCAACAATATGAGCGAGCACCAAATACCGCAAGCTCCAATCCAATCTTTTCCCGCCAAAACATTTGTATCACCAATTTCCTAAATAACATCAATCCATGTGCGATTCCCTCTCAACTATAGGATAGCGTAAAATAAAAAACCCTACTTAATTTCAAACAACAAGGAGACAAATTTCCTTACATGTGACATACGACAGAACACGTACAACAGACATTTGACAGACTAGACAGACACAGGCTGGACACAAATATCTCTGCCTCTAATTTGTACCCCGACATGGAGTTTAAACAAACCCCTTTTACGACGCCTTTAAACGTGGTAGTAGCCTAGTCGTCCCCTGTTATGTGGGCTCTGAGTTCACGTTTCTTCTGACAGCTATATTAAAGCGCAGGAAATAAGGCGTATCCTCTCTCTTTATCTCAGGTGTTCGTCCTGGTTTCCTCTCTCTTCTCGGGTGTCTACCCCAGTATTCTCTCTTTTCGCGGGTGTCTACCCCGGTATTCTCTCTTTTTATTCCATTATTCTCGATTCATTATCCCCTTATATATATACATATATACAGTCTTCTCTACTTCTGACTATTTTGTTTTCTCCACCTCCCTCCGTTACATTTTCCCTTACTTGTTCTAATGCCTGTGACATTTACCAAAGCATTCAATTTTTTGTTTCACTCACTGCTCACATGGTTCCTCTCTGGATCCTCGGGATCACTGCCTCTGTTACCGCCTTCTTTAGTCTTTCGCCTGTTCCGCTGCCTGTAGGAATGGAAGGGTTTATGTTTATAAAACGGGTCCCTTCAGACCCACTGCAGTTTTTGGATAGATTTAAACTATCATTGTCCACGGGTTAATAGGTGTCTTATTTTAATCAATAATCAATAATTGATGGTCAATAACCATCCTCTGCTACCAAGTGTACAAGAGGGCAGAGCAACCTCTGACGGGCCCATGGGATCAGAGCTCACCCTCGAGTACCTTAAGAGTGGATAGCCACACCTTGAGGTGGATGGGGTGCGGGATTCTCTTACTCCAACACCAATCAATAAGGACAACTCAATGGTTTGGCAAAAGGAAGTCCGTTTAATGACAAGTACAAAATGGGTAAACAACAGGAAATCTTCAGTGATGTGATCGCCCGTCTCGCTTCAACTTCCAAATTCTTCATTCAGACAGCAATAGTTATAGTAAATTCTCATCATCATTGACGTGTAACACTCAAAAGTTTGTCATGCAATTCTATTGGTTAAAAAGAAAACTTAAGTATAGGTGCTATATCTGTATATGGTAACAGAGTGTGAGGATTGGATAACTCTTATTCTTATCGGGTGGGCGTCTACGCTCATCCCTCTACATCACTCGTGCTAGACATCACTACAAGTACAACGTCTCATTGGTGCTACTATCTACCGATTCCAATGACAGGGCCTGGGCATCCCAAAATGGAGGATGCTCAGTGCACTAGTCAATTTAGCATGGAGCTTCCACCAGCCCGTACCCTGCTCTGTGGGTCCCACACAGGTGCCCAAAAACATACACTAGGGGCACAGGGTTGTACCCCTACCGACGGGTGCCATAAGGGTATCCCATGGGTCTGTTCACCAAAACCAAAGGAGAGAGCTGCACCGCCAGCAGTCCCTCATGAACTCCTGTGCGGAAAACACGACAGAACACATGATAAAAAGCAGTAAAGGACAAGGATACAGAGGCCCTGTCCCACCAATGCATTTCCAGCATCACAATCACAAATACAACAACGTTGTTATTCTGACAGCAGCATGTTTTGTGTGGAGTCTCCAGGGCTCCCCCAACCTTGAGGGAGTCCAGGAGACTCCCAGCGAAAGTTGCCGCATTCCGAATAACAGTAATAGTAGGGTGCTTTTGCTGCTTGTTTAGTGCTGCAAGGGCAGGGCCGAGGAGGCTGCCTGAAATCACAAAATGGATGCCCCCTAGTGGTTCCAATTTTAAAGTTTGAGCTTCATTTGCTCAATACTTTCCATAGGGACTTAAAAAATATATATATATATTAGATATTTGTTTTATTATTGGCCATCTTTTTGGCCAATAATATTTCTGACTGAACCATTCCATTAACACTGGGTCTCCGGTAAAATGTCCACAAAATCATGACTAGGCGGGCATGTGCAGCACACATTGGTGGTAATGTTAATTCTGGCAGCAGAATTACAAATGAAAAACTCAACCCCAACACTAACTTCAGTGAAGAATCGGCCTATTCAGTGTTAATTCCACCGGCTGATTACAGCCAGCAGAATGAACGTCGCTGGAATTACTGCAGGCGAAAGTAGTGTAATCGCCGGAATAGAAGGCATGGCAGTGGCCATCTTTAAAAACAAAATACATTGAAAATCTACTGGAAAGAAGTGCCATCCACCCACAGAAGAAAGCCAAACCATGTTGGGAGGCAAAGGCCAGGGGAAGGTCCCTGAAATGTACCAACGGAAACTAAAGTTCACGGAGCAGGAGCTCACTGTTCTTGCAGAGCAGGTGGTGGCCCATGCAGAACAGCTGTTTGGGTCACAACACTGCAAGACTAGCTAGCATCGCAAGAACACCACCTGGTTGGAGATCAGGGACAAGGTGGTGGATGTTAGTCATGTCCCATGGGACAGTGAAGACATGTGGAAGAGGCAGAACAACCTAAAAGCTCAAGTCTGCACCCTCATGCCAACCACCAGTGGGAGACAGCAGCCACTGGTGTTGGAACAGTCTACCCACTGCAGCTGACCGTATGGGAGGAGATGGTGAGCAGCATCCTCCACATGGCTTGCCTGGAGGGGTTTGGCAGAGGACAGAGCCAGCAGCCAAGAAGAAATCCAGTGAGTACATGAGTGAATGATGGGCCCATTATACAGCAACCCTGATTGCATGTGGAAATACACACACTTCAATGCATCCAGGCGAGAGTAACCCAGACAATGCATGAGCCATCAATGTGACAGTACAGGTCAGTAGAACATGAGTCATGGAAGGCATGAACCCCCTGAAACACCCACCAAGTAGGATGACGAGGGCACAATTTAGGCAAACACTACCATGGAACAGCAAGTAACAAGGACAGTCACCCATTCACATGATAAATCACCACCAACCCTTGCCAGTATTCTGAGCACCCATGTACAGACACATCACCTAAACTGGTGCCACACACGTAACACATGTCAAGCCACGTACACCACTACACGTGTGTGTCAAACTAACAACCAGTGCAACAGAACAGTAGCTGCAAGGCCCCCCATGAAGACTGTGTCACACCACCATAGCAAGCAGGGCACCCCTCAGCATACAGTAAAACAGAATACGCAAGCAGCGTTGGTACTGCCTCACATGGGCACTCGTGTCCCTGTATGACAGTGAATCACATGACTCCAAAGTCCAAGCAAGGCACACCTTCCAGACTGACCATATGCACACACAGACATCAAGGCAGTAAACCACCATACTGTCTGCCACATCAAGTATGCCCCCATGGAGCCCTAGCATCATGTGACACCATAGTACATGCAACACTACATGACAGCAGACCCTACGGTAGTCCATCAAGGTATTTCATAACTCCTAACATGCACACAAGACGTGCAGGACCCCATGGAAGGTGCCACTACCTCTGACACACGAGCCCCAGCAAGTATCAAAAATGACACAGGACATGCTGCACCTAGGAAGGGGAGTGGCCACAAAACACCCCTGTCCAAGGGCACTGCTTCTGCCACCTTTGTGGGCACTGGTCATGATCGAACCACCAACTCCAATCATGATGGAGGCTGCTGGACCACCCACAACCGATGTACCTCCCACCACTAGGTGGGATTCAGGGGACCAACCCACCCAAGTACAGTCGACATTCAGGTACAGGCCCAGCCCACTTCACTTGTTGTCGCTGAGCAATCAGAGCTTCCCCTGCAAGACAGCTGTCCACTGATTTCCTCCCCCCTCTCCAGCATATTACACATACAGTCACAGATTCCTGTGGACATGGTGATGAAAAGAAAGCAGGCAGAGTATCCAGCTTTGAGGGAATGCATCTCCATCCACCACCTGGGCCAGTGCAGAACCCCACGTTGAATGCCATCTGGGAGCGCCTCACCTAAATTAAGGAAAATCAGGAGGCAATGGATTGGATCACCCAAGAGCAATTGAAACACTCTCAGCCGATGCGTAATGTGATTCAGCGGCCTCCAGGCGGGTGACCACTACTCTTGATCGTGTGCTGGCATGCTGCCAAATCAAGTGCCAGTACCACCTTAGTCAGTCAGTCACCATGACAATGCAGCACCTCTGGGGCAGTGTTACTGCTAGTTCTGTGTCGGGCACCGCTACTGAGGGAGTGATGGTTTTGGGGATGTGGCCATGGGGAGGGAGCGGTTTTGGGGATGTGGGGAGGGGGATTGTGTTGAGGATGTGGGTGTGGGTGTTGGGATATGGGTGTGGGGAAGTGGATGGAGCTGGGGGTGTGGTTGTGGGAAGGGGATGATATAAGGGATGTGGGTGTTTACATATGGAATAAATCACTGTTGAGTGCAGTTATGTTTACAGTGTGTATTCAATGGAAGCGATGTATGTGCATACAGTGAATCATCAGAGTAGTGTGTGAGGTGCATATGTGTGTAATCAAAAAGAAATTGTCAATGAGGTCCAGGCGGACAATGCATCCTTTTTCCAGTTCCCCACCTATGTCCTAAGGTGCTCTGTTGTCACCTGCATCGTCCTAGTCATCAGAGCGAGGGGGGGGGGAGAGTCCTCATCTTGATGCATTTGAATGTTCAGTTGTATGCATATGTTTTGCAGCATTGCGCATATCATGACAATTTTCGCACTTTCACAGGGCTGTACATGAGTGCACCACCTGTCTGGTGGATGCACCGGTATCTTGCCTTCAGCAGTCGGAATCTCCGTTCAATGCATGTCTTGGTCCTCCTGTGTGCCTCATTATAGCCTCTCTCTTGCAGTGTACCAGATCCCTCATAGGTCTCATCAGCCGGGGTAACTGGGAATAGCCTGAGTCACCTACAACAAATAGGATGTAAAGTGTTACACATGGCCGTTTGTCTTTTGACATACATGTATATTGTCCTATTGTTTAGGTGGCCCATGTGTGCCCATCTGTGCATTAATTGAGGTGCAAGCGCATTGGTTTGCAGAGTGCAATTGCAGTCATTCACAATGGCCCTCATTACGACCCTGGCGGAAAGTGACTGACCGGACCGCCACAGCGTAAATAGCGTTTCCGCCATTGCACGATGGAGCAAAGTGCGGCCCATTCCGACCCATCGGGCACGAGCACCACGGCATGGCGGAAGTGCAAAGTCCGCGATGGCGGAAATGACCCCAAAACGGCCCACACCGCCGCCGTACGGCGCCCTAGGTGCAATACCGCCACCCATCACAGCGGACACCGCAGTGTGCGCCTACCGGAAAGTACGTTGACCGGAAATATACGGAAACGGAAGTTAAAACATGGGCCCAGAACGGGAAACATCCTGCCGTACACCTTTAAAACCACTAAAACCACACAACCACTAAAAACACTACCCAGAGACACACCCCAACCCGTCATCCACCCTAGCGAAACCAAGAAAAATGGGAAAAGTAGCGAAGAAAGCGTGCGACCGCAAGCGGCAGGTCCACTTCTCCCGTGAGGAACTCACCGTGCTAACAGAGACCCTCCAGGAGAATGCTGCCGTCGTCTTCTGCACGCAAATGACCAGGACGGCACTTGCAAACAAGAAGGCCAGATGGGCTCTGGTGGCACAGCGGGTAAGTGCGGTGGGGACCGCACCCCGCACCCCACAGCAATGCCGAAAGCGATGGGACGACCTGCGGATACGCGTCCGCAGCATACTCTCTGCCAACCGCAACATTGCCACAGCCACCGGGGGAGGTCCTGAATCACCCATCAAGTTGACCCCCTGGGAAGAAATCTGTGCCTCCACCATCGGAATGGAGAGCATAGAGGGAGTCGGAGGGATGGAGAAAGGAGTGCAGACATCCGAAGATTCAGGTAGGTGGGCCAAATAAAACAATGCTAAATCCACAATGTCCAATCATGTGAAGTACCATGTGTCCACATAGTGCAACAGAAACACATGTCCAGGAGAACGTCCACACACATCGGCCTGATAGCGCACTTTAAAACTCACAATAAATACATAAATAATTAAAAACCCCTAAAACACCCACTACACGTGCAGCAGGCACACCCTAACTGCAGGCTGCCAAACAACTGCACCCTCACTCCACACACAAATGAAAGCACCTCCAAGGCCCCGACCCAAATCACCCTCAGGTACCACCCCAATGCATGTGATACAATGCCATTCCAATACCCACAGACCCATTAATAACCCTCGCCCTCCTTTACTCCACCACAGGGTCCGATCCAAACGACGAGCATCAGGACACCCCTACCAGCACACCTGCAAAGAGGGCCAAGACCAACGGCCAAAGACCCTCCACCTCAGCTGCACGCATCAAGACACGGCAGCAGCACAAATCAGGTGGCAGCACAGAGGAGGGAACATCAACAGGCACCCCAGCAGCCAGCATGCCCACAACACCACCACCACAGGTCCCCCCAACGGATGCCACAGAAGGCACTGCCTCTGGTGGCAGCAGCACCATAGGTGACACCCCATTGATGGCAGCATGCTCCGACACAGAAGACGGGGATGTCGAAGTCAGATCCATCCATGACCTGTCCCAATCCCCCTGTCTGTCCCATCCCGTACAACATGAGGATACCACGCAGGGGCACCCACAAGACGACGACTGGCCATCCCCCACAAGCCCTGTGGCAAGGCAACATGAGGTCAACAGCCCCTCTGTGACACCCCCGCAAATGGCCATGGCCCAGCAGAGGCAACAGTCCCTCGACCAGTTAATCGTGCAACAGCAGCAACTGGCCACGCTCCTCAAGGACCATGCCGTTGAATGTGGGGGCACTAAGGCAGACATAGAAACATCAACTGAGACACTTAGGGCAGAAATGGAGAGAAGTACAGAGACACTAAGGGCACAAATGGAGAGTAGCACCGAGAGCCTGAGAGTCCAAATGGAGACTAGCACCGAGAGCCTGAGAGTCCAAATGGAGAGTGGCACCGAGAGCCTGAGAGTCCAAATGGAGAGAAGCACCGAGAGCCTGAGGGGGGAACTGCATGCGACGTCCACAGACGTATGTGCCGAACTTGCCGCAGTGCGCCGTGTGCTCACTGAGCTCTCACAAACCCTTAGGGACATGCATGGACGTGAGCAGGCAGAGACATCATCCGTTGCAAGTTCCGTCCAGGGCAGCCCCCAACGTAGATCTGGGAGGAACCTGCGCTCCACAGGCAGGGGTGCCCCTGATACCCGCAGAGGGGGCTTGCAATAGCGACAGCCCACTGACAATGAGCATCTTTGGACACTGGTGTTCGGGGGGGAGGTAGGAGGGTGGAGGGGGTGTGTTGGGCTCACTTGGGTGGCGGGTCGATAGGGTGTTCAATATGATATCACATATGCCATAAACAGTGCACGATCAACCAATGTGATGTGTGGACAATGATCATTGTGTACTAGGCCATCATAGGCGTACAGTCCATATTGTGCATGTACCAGACACACACAGTGCCACGAGTACCGTGTCCATGTATCAGCCACCAGGCGTGAGTGCTAGAAGCATGCATCAATGAGATGCTGACGAATGTCACGGCCCTCCGGTGCCTCGCAGACTCCTTGAGGTGCTGCCACATCCCCACCCTCATCATGACCATCATCAGGTGCTTGCAGTTCTGCGTCAGGGGGCATGGGCACATTTCTACGTACGCACATGTTGTGGAGCATGACACATGCCATCACCATCTTTGCAACCTTCTCATGGCGGTACAGGAGTGCCCCGCCAGACCTGCTGAGGCAGCGGAAACGAGTCTTCAGTAGGCCGAATGCCTGTTCAATGACTACACGGGTACGTGAGTGGGCATGGTTGTAGTCCTCCTCATGCTGGTCCCGTGGGTTCCGGACTGGTGTGAGGAGCCATCTCTTCAGTGGATATCCAGCATCACCTGCATGTGGACGATAAACGGATTATGTGGAATGCCATTGCTACGTACGCACACCACCCCCCCCCCCTTCCTGCCAGGTCATTGCCGAATCACATACCCCACATTATCATGCATGTAATGAGACTCACCGAGTAGCCAGGATCTGTTCCCTGCGTGTCGCTCCATGTAGCGTGGTATTGTGGAGTTCCTCAAGACCATAGAATCATGGGTTGATCCAGGGAATCGGGCACAACAATGTGTAATGATCCTGTTGGAGTCACACACCATTTGTACATTCAGGGAATGAAATTGTTTTCGGTTGCGGTACTGGGCCTCCATGGCATGTGGGACGACCAATTCAACATGGGTGCAGTCGATGGCACCAATGCAACCCGGTATGCCGCCAAGTGCATGGAATCCCACTTTCGTGTTTGTGATTTCCTGCTCCGAGCGTGGTAGGGAGATGTAGTCGTCTGCGTGCTGCAGGAGGGCATCGAGCACTTGCAATAGTGTCCGTGAGAACAGTGGCTGAGAAATGCCATGCAACTGTCCGACTGTGTGCTGGTAGGTGCCTGTGGCCAGGAAGTGGAGTACAGACACCACCTTCAGTAGGGGTGGGATGGCGGTTGGGCTATCTATCATGCTGACAAGGTCAGCCTGTGTCATGTCCACAATGGCGGCTATGGTGTCCCGGTCCAAACGGTAGAGGGTGTGGATCTGCTCATCAGTGAGGTTGAACGGATGTGCTCGGAGGCGTGGGATTGCGGCCTGCCTGCGTGGTGGTAGTGGCTGTGCTGGCGGCCCTTGCTGGCCCTGCCTTGCCCTCCTCCTCCTCCTGCGTCTCCTCCGTGCGGCCGGTTGTAGTTGGTGTTCGTCTTCTTCTTGGAGTGGAGTACTTGCAGTGCTATCAGGTCCCCCAGGGCCAACATCGCGAGTCCTGCCGGTAGCATTTCGGAGTGTGTGTGGTTGTGGGAGGAGACTGGGTGTGCAATTTATGTGTTTTCAGGCTGTATGGCCTCCACCTGTGGTGATTCATTCCACCTGTGCAAGCTGCTCTCCCCTTTGGCTGAGCACGTCCCGCACACAACGCTGCAATTCGGTAATGGCATCTTGCTATTGCAATCATGTATTTGTACCCGATGGCCGTGTAACATTTGTTGATATGTACATTCGGCTATGGTCCCATTGTTTCACATACAATCTTTGCCGTCGCGAACAGACTTGTGAAGGGTCAGTGGAACGTAGTACTCGAGTAACGGTGGGCCCTCATGCATCACTGTACCGAGTTGCACCGAGGGGCGGGGCGTCCCATTTGTGGGTGAAGGCAGTTGCCATTTTCACACACAGCCGCACTAGATGGATTAATTAGTGATTTCAAACGGCCACAGATGCCTTTTCGACGTGATGTTGCAAATGAGGAATTCGAAGGGCGGCGCTTTCGGTTTTCAGCTCGCGGCGAGGAGATGCCCACAGGTCTGACTGCAAATATAACGTTCTATTGTTCAATGTCCTTGAGACAGGGGCCATGGCGAGGAAGCAATGATTGATATGAATAGTTTGGGATGCGCAATAGCGACGTGGGCGATGAGGACGGACGTTCCCAAATACATGTTACTTCACAACACTGGAATTACGGGCTGGGGCACTGTGGATTTTGCAGGCTGCATAACGCACAGACTCAATTGATATTTCTAATGTTATGTGAGTAAATGTTCTGGCGTTTTTATACCGGGATGAGGGAATGATGAATGGATGCATGGGCAGATGATTTGATACAGAGTTTGCCATGTTCAGGGCTTCTTGGCATCTATCCGCCTCCCCTGCGCTATGTGATGCAGGGCTGCCATAGTGGGACCATCGTCTATCTGGCCTTGTTGAGCCCTCCCTTTCTCGACGCGCCTTCAGACACTTGTGTCCATGCACGTTAACAATCCCATCTGATGGATTCTGTTTTCACAGACGCATGCACAGGTACACTCGTTTGTGATGGTGTTTACACCTCGATATAGATGGTTATGAGTCGCAAGTGGTTTTGGGGTGGTGATGATCCTTTGGAGTGGGCTAGCATGCATATGGCTGTGGATTCAGTGTGATCATTGAAGTGAGTTGTTCGGATGTAGTTCTGATGGCCGTTCTGTTCTTTTTCTTTTCTTTTGGTTGACAGGTATCTCCTCCCCTTTTGCCACTGCCATCTGTATGCCACTCCTGCAGATGGGTTTTACTCCCGACACCTGCTGCTTCGTGTTAATCAGTGGAGCAGCATTACGATCTTATGGGACGATCGCCAATGGGCCACATGCCCTTACGCAGTACTGGTGGCTCGGAGCAACATTTCGGCCTTTCTGCTGGACTAGTGCCTCCCCATTGGGACGGCCCTGCGGTTCTGTGCGCTTCCATGTTGCCTTTTCGTACGTGAATGTGGCTCTGTGTACCATGATGGAACAGGGCGTCACACAAGTAGTGGCTGGTCATTTCTTGCGGATGCAGCCCACAATGGTGAAATGTGTTTTGGAGTTCATGGCCTGATGGCTGTATGGGCTTGGTGATTTTGTTGTGCATTAAATTTCTATTCTGATTTGGCCCGTGTAGCGTTCTTCTTTGCAAGTGATGTGGCATATTCCTATTTGGGGAGCGATGTATTGTGAGGAGATCTGCATTGGGTTCCAGCTTCGGATTTTAGTTGCGTGGTACTGTACTGGGCGCGTTTGCCTACGAAGCCCGTGAGGTCAGGGATGGGGGCTGCCAATATGACTGTTTGAATGTTGTCATGCTCAGGGGCGGGGAATTGGGTTTTGTGTAACAGATGCCGGTCAGCCAGGTGGACTGGTGGAATGATGTGATTTTAGGAATATTGCTGGTCGCAGGTGCCTGTGTTTGCGTGTGTTTCTTGGTGGGGGACTGTGGTCATGTCCATTGGGATGGCTTCTGTATTCGTGCCATCTGTGCCCTGCAGCTCCCATTGGCCCCTCTTGTGTTTCATTTGTTCGTTGGCATGCATGGGTGACTTGTACATTTCACTGGTTGCATTGTGACTTCATTGCACCTACGGGGAGTTGTACTTTGTGGGCAGGGAGCGGTGTACAGGCACTCAGTGGGGCCGTTTACGGTTGATTCGCGATGCCGTACTTCTCACCATGGCGGAATGGTACATTCCGCCATGCTTGATGGCGTTAGGTACATGTCCGCTAGGGTCGGAATTGGCGTACCCTTGCGCCATGGTGGTGTTTACGGTTTGGCATGGCGCGCGCGTGCTTGGTGCAGTTAGCGTTCGCGTTCACTACGGTGTCGCTAATGGCTTCGTACTTTGCGGTGACGGGTCATAGTCGCACCGAGCGCTATTCGATGGCGGTATTGCATTTCCGCCATCATTTTTCGATTTCCGCCAGGGTCGTAATGAGGGTCTCCATCATCATTCATCATGTGTTTTCCTATGTGCTGACATAATCCCTGCCGCTGACAATATGTCGATGGGTCTAGGCCATCTACTGCCCTATGATGATGTAGTGGCAAAGAATGGCTTCTTGGATGAGACAGGGGCGCTGCTTGGTGTGAATAATTGTGTGTGTGCTTCCATGCGGGCCAGGATGTCTTGTGGAGTTACCTCAGGTGGACTGCGTTAAGTCGGCCATGGCCTATTGATTGTATTCTTGGTAAAGCATTATGGAACTTGTAGTTTGCTCACATTTGTTCTCATTTCGGTCTCCATGTGTGTCGCTGTTACAGTCATTGTCAGATTGACTACTTACCCACAATCCAGGTATGCTGACCTCTGTGTCTGTTCATATAAGCAGGTAGGGTGCTGTTCCTCAGTATCATGGCGTCATGTGTTGCACCTGGAAATCGGACGCAGCAGTGGCTGATGGTGAGATTGGCATCACATGCCATGCTAGCAGCTGTATGAACAGATACTGTATCATATTGAGTACTACGCAATACCACGCTGTGGGATAACAATATCAACTGTATTTCAGTGCTCAGATGCCTGCGTCCTTGTAGCGCTATATAAAACTAGATATTAGTATTATTATTATTATTATTATTATTATTATTATTATTATTATTATTATTATTATATGCATTTCTATTCCCCAAACAGGCATGGAAATGCATTTTTTAAATGTGTATAGAACATCACATGCAGAATTGCATAATATTGCATGTAGTATTTCCGGAACACTGCATGCTTGCAATGAGTTTATCACCAAAGTGGAATTACAATAAACTCATGATGCTGCCGGTAATCTTACATTTCTGCATGCAGCAACATACATTTCTTCATGGGATAATTAATTGCTGAGTACTTTCAAACTCATAATGAGGGCCTATATATAATCATAATAAATTGATTACTGTTTAAGATATCAGGATAACATGTGGTTTGTGAGTCAGTTTGAATATATGCAGTTGTACGTTCCCAAACCAGCCAATTGACAAAAGCAGTCTACATTACAATGGAAATGCAAATTGTTGGATGAAGATTGTTCATGTCTACTCAGTACTTGCAAGTGAAGATCATGTCCACTCAGAGAAGGTATTCAAAAGTACTATTAACGTCCCCGCCTCAAGGGTGGTGTCAATGAAGTCATAGGAAAATCATCATGCAGTGACAGTAGGATGACACTTGTCATTTGGAATATTTCCGAATTAAGTTTTCATCAAAATTGTAGGTGACCACCCTGCCCAAAAAGGATTTGGATATTATATAATGTTTCATTTGGAGAGACGTGTTTGATTGGCTGACTTATTTATTAAATGCCACTTTCCTCCTATAAAAAGCTCACTCTTGAACAATGAAGGGGTTGACCAGCCAGCCTTTTACAGTAAGAATCAGCTGGGGGAATAATTCATCCACTGCTGTCCAGCACCCTGATGATGGGAAGTGGCAGTGCTCTACACTGAGGATACATCTTTGAAGAGACAAGTGTAACTGGATACTTTCTGAGACAGCCAGTCCTCTCATTGACCAACAACATTATGACTATTAGGACCTTCCTGAACCCAAAGCTGCCTGTGAACTACCATGGTGAAGAAATGTCCTCTCCTGGCACCCTCCCTGAGGTGCCATCCATTAAGTGCTTCTCATAGATTGGTGAGCCTGCAGAGATTTCTATGTGCAGATGTCCATTCTGCAGGACACCTCCTTGCATGTTGTTTGGGGTCCAAATGGCCCTTTGTAGTGCCAGATCTTCTCTCAGCATGGCTGATGCCCAATGTGTGATCCACTCGTATTATATGTTGTCCTTGTGGCACAGACATTCTTGCTGTTGGGACACTGCGCAAATATGGTGCTGCACAGCACATTACATGTATTGCAGCTCCCCAAATGACCGATGAGCTGCAATACGCAATATTTGGATAACATTTTTTTCCTGTTTTGAAGTGACCTAAACTAACTTGTGGACAGCTTTGCAGTGTCTTTCTTTTTATGAACATTGTTTAGGATCATTAACAAAGGTATTGCATTATCATGTACATGAGATAGTGTATGGACTATTCACTGGCCTCGTTATAAGTTTGCCGGTATCCTGGGATAGTTCCACCAGGAAACAGGCAAATGGTAATACTGCTAAGGGCACTCAGTCTGGCGGAATTACTGCCAGATGCAAGTACTGGTAAGGGTTTCAAATCCCCATTCAGTGGATTTGCCAGTATTACAAGCACCGGTAATACCGGTGCCAGTAATACCACCTATTTTTGTTGGTAGGTTGAGGCACATTGTCACTTTTATCCTATAATTCAAATTTTCTAAGGTGCTATTCCGGAAGACAACTTTGTTACATGGAGTTTCCATAAACTATAATATTGGCCAATATATTACTTCCCAGCTTCAGGGCATTCTGTGTGACTGATCCTTATGTCTATGCAATATTGTTCCCAATTAGTGATACATCCACTTTTGTAATAAAGGTATTATTGTGGCAATAAGACCCGAGACAGCGGGCCAATACCACCCCAGGTAATGTCCCTGGGGCCCCTACTTACATCGAGGCCCCGGAGGCAGTACCATGGGCGGTATTGGCCCGCTGTCGAGGGGCTTATAGCCATTAGTCCCAGCCCGTTAGGCAGGTGTACTAATGGCATTTTGTTCTGTTCCGAAACGCTACTGTGTTTCGGAACAGAAAAAAAAGTCAAATAAAATGGCCACCGGGAAAGGGAAAACGTGGTCCATTTTCCCATTCTATCGCGGCCATCAGGAGTGGACGCGCTGGGAACAGAAGTGTTCCCACCGGGTTGGCTCCCGAGAAAAGAAGAAAAAAGAAGGTAAGTGGGTTTGGGGGGAGGGGGTAGTTTGCAGGGGAGGGGGGTGGAGGAAAAAAAAACGTACCTGAGTTCCCAGCAGGGGGCGAAGGCAGCCTCCAGCCATGGGGAGGCTCGGAGCGGGGATTGACACATTTCGAGCCTCCTCATTGGCTAAGGGACTGCCACGCCCCGCGCTGGGAACAAACCCGGGCACGTACATGCGTCCACAGGATTCCACCGTGGTATGGTTCAGAAACAAGCCAAGCACGTTATGTGTATCCCGTGGACACACGTCCGCCGTGTACTGTTTGTGATCCACTTTACTCAACAAAATCAACTTGAGGTGGTCTTTGTAATCTGTACACATTTCAGAGGTTTTGTCTGTCTTCAGAAAAACAATTAAGCAAGTAATAATTTCAATAAATTAACATATATATGTTCCATAAGAATATCAGTAAAATACATTGCAATCTTTAGACATATTTTTTTAAAAAAATATTCCATCCACCAGCAAGTTTATAACTTTTCAAATCATCCTACTATAAACGCCAAATATTCCACCAACATCTTATCATGAAGAACTGGTTTCTCTTAGATCTGCTTTTGTAAATGTCTCTTTAACATGGCATTATATACTGTTACTAGCTTTGATCCTACGTCTTTATCTGCAAGTATTGCTGAATTTTCACAAAGATTTACAAAATTCATGTGTGATTGCATAAGTGAAAAAGTGGCCTGTTTGAAAACGGTTGTGGGTATTTCATGGAGGGGGTTGCAAACGTGAATATTTCTGTTGACTTCTGAGCTGGAGGACCCTTACTTTCAATATTGAATCGTTGTGTACATAGATCGGAAATGTAACAGAAATCCAGCAGACCCAGATTTCCGTGTTTGAATTGTAGCACCATTTTCAAAAAAGGATCGTAAATGCCTCCCTCTGTGTATGTACATGGTGGGGGGAGGCCTTCACATGTATTCCTGTGGAATCCTTCTGCTTTGACCAGGTGCAAAAAGCAGGCAGATTTTGTAGGAATCCAGATCACCCGCATCAGAATCCCATGCCTATAAGATGGACCCGTATTTTTCAGGGAATGTGGATGGGGTGAACAGATTGTACATTTCTATCTGTGGCCCTGCTCTGCCACATGAGGGTAAATATAAAAAAAACTGCATGGTTAGTTTGTGCATCTTTTTTACTCTCCGTATGCAAGGATTGCCAGGTGGAAAATAGGTCGCTAACAGTATGGACTATAAATACTCAATCTCACAAGATCAAGCCGACTCACAGTGGAAGTATCTGCTAAGGTATTTTGTATGTTATAATAATTCCTCACTAAGTGGATATGCCTAATTGAACACACCCTAATATGAAATCACATCCCACCAGAGTCGGATTGGCCCCTCGGCCTTCCTGGGGAGTGGGGACCGGTTTCTGGCCATGTCTGGGCCGGTTTGGAAAGAAAAATGAAAAAAAGTATTTTTTTCTTCAATTTAAAAAAAAAAAGCCTTTCATCCTTCTAAGGTCGATAAATGAGTATGAACACAGGTTGGGTGATATTGTATGTACATTTGTTCAATAAAATAGAGCTTCCACGTAAGTGCTATACAATAACATATTGTAATTTGGCCTTGGACGTCTGCTTGGATTCAAAGTAATTTGACAATATGGATCGATACAAACAGATATTAAAAATACATATGTTGGGTGATCCATTCTTGTATGAAATGTATATCACATTAGTGAAATCATAACCATATTTTTCGTAGCCGAGGGATGGGCCGCTTTTTTTTGGGTGACCGGGCCTATTTCTTGTCCCAGTCCGACCCTGCATCCCACAATTCTGGGACAAGAAACAGGCTATATTAGGAATCAAAATTTAATTTTGTTCAGTTATAATCAATTGAAATGAGGTCCCCTAACTTTATGCTGGGGAAGTCATTCCAATAAAATATAGGTACATTTCTAAATGGTTTACAGAAATAATAATTGCCCTGCCTGTTCAAATCTTACTAAGAAACCATGCACACATGCAGTCACATAATTCATTAATTAGTTATATTTCCGAATCTAATTCCAATAGGACATGACATTTCGAAACAGCACAATCTAAGGGGGTAATTCATAGAATTTCGCGCCCAAGTGGCGCGCGCGGCTGGCGCACAGTGTGCGGGTGCGAATGTCTGCGCCAGCCGCGTGCGCTAAAATCGATTTTCCACGCACAGCATATTCATGGATTTTAGCCTCCAAACCCAGCCGTGGCGCAGAGTGGTGCAGCAACCCTGCAGCAGTGCCAGTTACGCCCCCAAGAACGCCCTTGCGCAAGGAAAAGCCATCAAAATCCCCAATCCAGCGCAAAGGGCTGCGCTAACCCTGGACCATTTTACAGGGCTGCCAAACAGCAAACAGCAAGCGGGGAACGTGTATTACTGGGGTTCGCGTGAAGTTGCACACGCGATTGGATCCGGGTACATGTATTTCAGGGGTGCGTGGGAAGTTTCACACGCGAAAGGGCCTGTGTGAGTGGGGTACGTGTATAACTGGGGTTCGCTGGAAGTTTCACACGCGATTGGAGCAGGGTACGTGTATTACGGGGATTCGCGGGAAGTTTCACACGCGAAAGAGCCTGTGCGAGTAGGGTACGTGTATAACTGGGGTTCGCGGGAAGTTTCACACGCGATTGGAGCAGGGTACGTGTATTACGGGGGTTCGCGGGAAGTCTCCCATGCGATTGGATCCGGGAACGTGTATTACAAGGGGTTCGCAGGAAGTTTCACACGCGAAAGGGCCTGTGCGAGTGGGGTACGTGTATTACTGGGGTTCGCGGGAAGTTTCACACGCGAAAGGGCCTGTGCGAGTGGGGTACGTGTATTACTGGGGTTCGCGTGAAGTTTCATACGCGAATGGGCCTGTGCGAGGGGGGTACGAGTATTACTGGGGTTTGCGGGAAGTTTCATACACGATTGGCCCTGTGCGAGCAGGGTACGTGTATAACTGGGGTACGCGGGAAGTTTCACACGCGATTTGAGCAGGGTACGTGTATTCCTGGGGTGCGCGGGAAGTTTCACACGCGATTTTGCTGTCAGAGTGGTGCACTGAATTTCAGGGGTGCGCAGGGAGTCCTACACGTGAATTGGCAGTGTGGGTCCTCCCAGGTGTTCCCTCTACACCCTCCACGGCCCCTGCAGGCAGCCCACACCACAGGGGACTACCCTGCACCCCTGGTCATGTCCCGCAGGCAGCCCAGCTACCATGGGCCTGCCCCCAGCCAAGCCACATGTCAGCTTGCACTACTGATCACCCACTCATGTCCCCCTGCTCCCCTAGCCCCCAGCAGTCAGGGGCACCTGCCAGCAGGCCCCCACTCATGTCCCTCTGCACCCCCACCCCCCAGCAGTCAGGGGCACCTGCCAGCAGGCCCCCACTCATGTCCCCCTGCACCCCCACCCCCAAGCAGTCAGGGGCACCTGCCGGCAGGCCCCCACTCATGTCCCCCTGCAACCCCACCCCTCAGCAGTCAGGGGCACCTGCCAACAGGCCCCCACTCATGTCCCCCTGCACCCCCACCCCCCAGCAGTCAGGGGCACCTGCCAGAAGGCCCCCACTCATGTCCCACTCATGTCCCTTTGCACCCCCACCCCCCAGCAGTCAGGGACACCTGCCAGCAGGCCCCCACTCATGTCCCACTCATGTCCCCCTGCACTCCCACCCCCCGGCAGTCAGGGACACCTGCCAGCAGGCCCCCACTCATGTCCCACTCATGTCCTCCTGCACCCCCACATCCCAGCAGTCAGGGGCACCTGCCAGCAGGCCCCCACTCATGTCCCCCTGCACCCCCACCCCACAGCAATCAGGGGCACCTGCCAGCAGGCCCCCACTCATGTCCCACTCATGCCCCTTTGCACCCCCACTCCCCAGCAGTCAGGGGCACCTGCCAGCAAGCCCCCACTCATGTCCCACTCATGTCCCCCTGCACCCCCACCCCCCAGCAGTCAGGGGCACCTGCCAGCGGGCCCCCACTCATGTCCCCCTGCACCCCCGCCCCCCAGCAGTCAGGGGCACCTGCCAGCAGACCCTCACTCATGTCCCCCTGCACCCCCACCCCCAGCAGTCAGGGGCACCTGCCAGCAGGCCCCCACTCATGTCCCTTTGCACCCCCACCCCCCAGCAGTCAGGGGCACCTGTCAGCAGGCCCCCACTCATGTCCCCCTGCACCCCCACCCCCCAGTAGTCAGGGGTACCTGCCTGCAGGCCCCCACTCATGTCCCCCTGCACCCCTGCCCCCCAGCAGTCAGGGGCACCTGCCAGCAGGCCCTCACTCATGACCCCCTGCACCCCCACCCCCCAGCAGTCAGGGGCACCTGCCAGCAGGCCCCCACTCATGTCCCTTTGCACCCCCACCCCCCAGCAGTCAGGGACACCTGCCAGCAGGCCCCCACTCATGTCCCCCTGCATCCCCACCCCCCAGCAGTCAGGGGCACCTGCCAGCAGGCCCCCACTCATGTCCCCCTGCACCCCCACCCCCCAGCAGTCAGGGGCACCTGGCAGCAGGCCCCCACTCATGTCCCACTCATGTCCCTTTGCACCCCCACCCCCCAGCAGTCAGGGGCACCTGCCAGCAGGCCCCCACTGATGTCCCACTCATGTCCCCCTGCACCCCCACCCCCCAGAAGTCAGGGACACCTGCCAGCAGGCCCCCACTCATGTCCCACTCATGTCCTCCTGCACCCCCACACCCCAGCAGTCAGGGGCACCTGCCAGCAGGCCCCCACTCATGTCCCCCTGCATCCCCACCAAACAGCAGTCAGGGGCACCTGCCAGCAGGCCCCCACTCATGTCCCACTCATGCCCCTTTGCACCCCCACCCCGAGCAGTCAGGGGCACCTGCCAGCAGGCCCCCACTCATGTCCCACTCATGTCCCCCTGCACCCCCACCCCCCAGCAGTCAGGGGCACCTGCCAGCAGGCCCCCACTCATGTCCCCCTGCACCCCGCCCCCCAGCAGTCAGGGGCGCCTGCCAGCAGGTCCCCACTCATGTCCCCCTGCACCCCCACCCCCCAGCAGTCACGGGCACCTGCCAGCAGGCCCCCACTCATGTCCCTTTGCACCCCCACCCCCCAGCAGTCATGGGCACCTGCCAGCAGGCCCCCACTCATGTCCCTTTGCACCCCCACGCCCCAGCAGTCAGGGGCACCTTCCAGCAGGCCCCCACTCATGTCCCCCTGCACCCCCACCCCCCAGCAGTCAGGGGCACCTGCCTGCAGGCCCCCACTCATGTCCCTTTGCACCCCTACCCCCAGCAGTCAGGGGCACCTGCCAGCAGGCCCCCACTCATGTCCCCCTGCACCCCCACCCCCCAGCAGTCAGGGGCACCTGCCAGCAGGCCCCCACTCATGTCCCTTTGCACCCCCACCCCCAGCAGTCAGGGGCACCTGCCAGCAGGCCCCCACTCATGTCCCCCTGCACCCCCACCCCCAGCAGTCAGGCGAACCTGCCAGCAGGCCCCCACTCATGTCCCTTTGCACCCCCACACCCCAGCAGTCAGGGGCACCTACAAGCATGCCCCCCACTCATGTCCCTTTGCATCCCCACCCCCCAGCAGTCAGGGGCACCTGCCAGCAGGCCCCACTCATGTCCCTTTGCACCCCCACCCCCCAGCAGTCAGGGACACCTGCCAGCAGGCCCCCACTCATGTCCCCCTGCACCCCCACCCCCCAGAAGTGCAGGGCACCTGCCAGCAGGCCCCCACTCATGTCCCACTCATGTCCCCCTGCACCCCACCCCCCAGCAGTGCAGGGCACCTGCCAGCATGCCCCCACTCATGTCCCACTCATGTCCCCCTGAACCCCCACCCCCCAGCAGTGCAGGGCACCTGCCAGCAGGCCCCCACTCATGTCCCCCTGCACCCCCACCCCCCAGCAGTGCAGGGCACCTGCCAGCAGGCCCCCACTCATATCCCCCTGCACCCTCACCCCCCAGCAGTGCAGGGCACCTGCCAGCAGGCCCCCACTCATGTCCCACTCATGTCCCCCTGCCCCCAGGTCATGACGATCCTCAATCATGGCCCTTATGGCCAGCCTCCCCAGCCCAAAGACCCAACCAAGTATTGCATCCACCCACATAGAAAAGGCAATTACATGATACAACCCCAATGGCAAGTATGTAAATGAACACATGTCTGTCACACACACACAATGGGTGCAAGTGAATGTGAAAACCCATATCATGACATGCATGAAACCAATGAGTAATACCAAACATCGAAGTATGAAGAAACAAATGTATTAAACACAACACGAATGTAATTAAAATCCAACACACAACAATGGGAATAATAAAAGAAAAGCTGCATGTCCGTAAAAGAATAAAAAACAAGAAATCATAATCCAAAGAAATCCAAAAGAAATGGTGTCCAAAGTCACAGTCCGACAAAGCAAATCCAAGGGAAAAAAGAAAGTGAAAACCATTGCTCCATGGTGAAAATAAAAAAAAAAGAGAATAATCCAATGGTGAACTATGTACAGATTAACAGTCCAGGGTCCATGAGCCCAATTGATGAAATGAAACCTATCAAAAATACTACCTAATAAAAAGCTATATACAAAAACGTGGTGCATTGTCCAATCGCAACCAAAATAAAGGAAAAACGAAAGGAAACCTAACACTATCTAACTATATATAATGGCGGCGGGCAAGTCCAGCGGCTCACTCTGTGGTGTCCCTGGCCAGGGCATCATCGAACTCCATGTCTATTTGCAGGAGGTGGGCCTCTGTCCTGGCCCCCAGGTCTCGCAGGGAGGCACTCATGGCCTGTTCCAACTCCCTGCGAGTTGCCTCGAGGCACTCTGCCCGCCTCAAAGCCCGACGCATGGAGAACTCCGCCCTGACCATGGTGAGCCACGCCTCTTCCACCCACCGCCGCTCCGCACCTATCTGCTGGCCCAACCGGTGCCACACGGAAGACACTCCCATTCCTGGGTCCTCCTGCCCTCTGGCCGATGCCTGCCCCTCCGATGTTGATGGCCCCGAGCCATCATTGCTCCCACCTAGAGCCTGCTCCTGCTGCTGCTGTCCATGTGCCGTGTCTGATGGTGCCTGCACATCCTCCATCAGCTGGTCTCCAGTTGTGGTGTCCACCCCTGCTGGGGCCCCGACTCCCGACTGTGGCAGGGATGTGAGCTCCACCAAGCTGGCTGTGTTGGTCGGGCCAGGTCCACAGGGGGCCCTGGTGGAATCTGGGCCGGAAGATGGTGTGGAGAACGACTGGCGCATAGTCTCCACAGAGGAGGAGAGGTCCGCCAGAGTGCGCGACACATGTAGGAGCCCACCAACCAGGGCCCCTCCCAGCAGTGCCACGTCACAACGCTGCTCTCCGTGATGGCGTGCGTTCTCCGCCCAGGAAGAATGCACGTCATCGCGAATGACACGCATGCGCAACGCGACACCAACCAGGACGGAGCCCATATGTTCGTGGGACCCCTCGTCCGCAGGTAGTGGAGAGGCAGATGACATGGCACTCTCTCCTACCTGCAGACGGGCCTGGGATGGGGCCTCCCTGCTGGTGCATGGTGGTGCAGTCACAGAGTCAGGGACAGCGACATTCACAGGCCCCTCCGCTGTGACCTGTGCTGCCTCCTGACCCTGGCCCTGGACTGCACCACTTGCACCTGTGGTACTACCCCCACCAGGCCCCATGTACGGCTCAGTAGCGGGCTCCTCCTCCTCTGTGGAGACCACCAACCTGGATGTCTACACACCGTCTTCCACCATTGGAAGCCCCTGTGGGGGCTCATCCGGCCCTTCCGCCACAGCCGTTGTGGCAGACGCAGCACCAGCCCCCTCGCTCCTGGATTATGTTAATTTCTGGGAGGGTGGCTGGGCCTTGCGCCGCCGCCCAGTGGAGGCATCCCCGCTGCTTGGCTCCACAGCGCCGTCTCCGCCCTCTACTTCACTTGATGCTGCGTAGAGGGAGACATAGAACACAAGCATCAGGGTACAGTACAATATACCCTAGGCAGGAAGCAATAAAACATGAGTGGCACTGTCAAATGTCACTTCCATCATGTCATTCCACAACACATGGGTGAATGCACACAACACACATGCAGAAACAGTCCCGGCGCCTGCAATCAACATCAACATCCATGTAGAAGGGCCCCTGTAAACCAAGATGTTGCCTTCAAAGTCACATGCATCCATGGCGTTTCAATGTCACACACACACTTCTCAGGCACACACACACACATGTGCACCATACATGTACATGACATCAGCACCCATTCCTCACCCCCCCTCCATGTCCAGGAACAGAGACAGCCATGCGTTCATGTGTGCATTCCGCATAGAGCTCCCCATGGTGCATTAAAACACATGCACCAACCATGTGGTTCACACATAACTGGTCTCACATGCATGACCATGATGTCCCTGCACACACACATCCATACATGGCCTATGTCACACATACAGGCAAGCATCAGACTACCAGCACACTGCAACATTCCCTGTCTCACACAGCAATGCTTGGCCACCTACCGCTCAACTCCAGACGGGTCTGCCTCCGAAGGATCTGGGCATGGAGCGCTGGGCATACGCGTTCCAGGACCCTCATCTGGATGTTACTCATGCATGCCTGGCCCCCCTGTGCGAGGCGCCGGGCCTTGTGGAGGGTCCTGGACCTGAAGTCCTCCCAGCGCTTCTTGACGTGCTTGATGTCGTGGGTTGCCACCCCCTCCGCGTTGATGGCAACCACTACGTCGTCCCAGATCCTCTCCCGTCCTTCCTTGTTGGAGCGTGATGTTCCAAAGAGGGCATCATAATGCCCCAGGACATGCTCCACCAGGACACCAACTTCGAAGGCAGTGAAGCTGGTGGCCCTCTGCCTCTCTGGGGTTGCCAGTGGTGCCATATGGAGATGTGCCCGACATGGCAACCCCAGAGGCAGGAGTAGGTGGGCAACTGGGTCCTGGGGCTGGGCTGTGGAGCAATGGTATCCCACTTGGGAGTCTTCTGTTCCAGCAGGGGTGGACACAGCAACTGGACCCCTGCAGATGGCTGATGTGCAGGCACCAAATAGCAGGGCACGTGGGCAGCAGACAGTCAGGCAGCAGCAGATGGCAGGTGGGAGCGTACTCGGGGCTCTGAGGGGCAGGAAAATGGCCTTCAGGGCAGGAGCGTGGTCTTCCGTGTGTTTTCACGTGGCCAACTTGATACGGAGTGATTTGGCACGTGAAAAAATTTCACGTCAGCATGTAATTCGAGGAAAGGCCCTTAGCGCGTAAGCACGTAAGTTACATTATGCGCGCGGCCGTTTCCCTCATAGCATGTGATGACAGAGCACACGTGGAAAAGCAGCACGTCCGAGTGTCATTGCATGTAATTGGAGGAAAGGGCCCGCGTACACGCGTATCTGACGTGTACGTGTGGGCCGGTTTAAAAGCTACGTGTAGGACACCATTTCCTTGTATGTGCTTTTCGTGGCAAGCGAGTGGGTGAAATCTGTACTTCTTGTTGGTTCACACACGATTACTTCACAGCGTTTCTAGTTGTACTCCCTGTTACCTCTGACAGATCTTTTCTGATTTTTTGTTGGGCCTGTTTCCTCAAACAGAGTTCACTTCTCCTTTTGTCCTGTCTCCTCAGACAGCGTACAATTCTTCTTTTGGCGGGGGTGTTGCCAACGCGCACATGTGAGTATTTTTCACGTTCTTTTTCCAGGCAGACGGTGAGTTCTGCACGTACTTAGCAACTGTGCTTGCCCCGTGTGTCGCGTTCCCCTTCAGAGGTCATTGTAGGCTGCGTGTATTACGCGTACGCTTATTTTTGTGTTTCTGGGTGCCACAGCGTAGTGCGGGTTCATTTTTTCACGCACGTGGTCTACGAGGGGTTGCGTGCATGTAAATTTTTCATTTCGGGCTGCCTGTGCGTTGCGTGACCCGTCATCTTCCCCCAGGGGTCACAGACACCTTGTTAGAGCACTAGGGTATGAATTCCATCTAGTATCCTACCCCTTTGACCCCCAATTGCCCAGGACAATAGTTTACTGCAACTCCCATACGCACAACAACATCAGTGCCATGGTTGGAAGGCGACCAAGCGATAAGGGAGGCAAATGTGGCCGACCTTCAAAAGGTGTGCGTGGTGGACGCGGTAGGGGACGTGGCCAGGATTTGCAGGGTGCCCCTATACCCCCATGTGTGGAGGAACAATCAGGGACACCCATGCCCCCCCCATGATTGAGGGAAACTGGCTGACACCATCCCAGCTCAGCCCCTGTTGGACCAGCCCATTGTGGCACCTGACCTGGCACAGGATGACTCCCATGCTGACTTCCAGGTCAGCAAGTCTAGGCCACGTCTGGTGGTGCAAGTTGTTGTCACCAAGCCATGTGGATCTGGGGCAGCTATGTCATCTGCTGCCCCAAGTATGCAGGGTGGGGAAGCTGCAGGGGCAGCTGCAGCTCCATCCGCCCCAGCTCTGACTCTCCCAGCCAGGACAGTTTCAGTCCAGGTCCATCAAACTGACGTTCCCCCTGCCAACATTACCCTGCAACCAATGCCTGCATCAAGACCTATGGTCATTGTGCATTCCCACACTCCTTCTACCCAGTCCAGGTCATTCTGCCCCGCTCCACCTTTAAAGAAGAGGAAGAAGGGTGCTCTGGCACGACAGGCTGAGACCCCAGACACGGCTCCACACTCCGGCACGTCAAGGAAGCCTTGCTTTAATGACGCGGAACTTGATGCACTTGTGTCCTATGTGTCGGCACATAGCCGCGAAATGTTGGTGACTGCAGGGTGCAAGACCACACCTGGTCAACGTAGGGCACACTGGCAGACCATCGCCGACGGCATAAGTGCCCTTGGATTTGTGAGGCGCACAGCTGATGATTGCTACAAGCGGTGGAATGACCTGAAACGCAGAGCAAAGAACAAGCTGGCCTCAAATCATGCCGCTACTCTGGTGACTGGCGGTGGGTCTCCACAAGAGGACAACAAACTCACTGAACATGAGTCTGTTGCTGGGGCCTTCGTCACAGAGGAACAGATCCAAGGTGTGGGAGAACTACCTGATTATGATGTATTGTCTGGTGAGTGTCCATGCATGTGTGTAATGCATGTGTATGTAGTTTGGGTGACGGATTCTGATTGAGTGCCAGGTGAGGGTGTGTGTGCCTGAGTGGTATGGGTCACCCATGTGCTTCATCCAAAACATTCAGCGGCCTTGGATTTGGGTGTGACAGTATCCCTTCTGCCAACAGTAGTAATTTAGCGCAACATTACGGCAGTTGCCCTTGAAGTGGCATCTTGCAACAACATTGTTTGTATTTTTCAGTGTTCGTTCAGGCTGATTGTTTCAATTCTCCCACTTTTGCCATGCATTCCTCAGCCCTATTGTCACATTTGTGACATGCTTCTGTCATTGATGAACCCCACTTTGGCCCACATGTTTTACCTTGTTAGGTGAATGATTTGACCATTTAGGCTGATTGAGTATTGGCCTAATCACATACATTTTTGGCGCCTGTTTGAATGTGGAACACGGTAGTTGTTTCCTGTCATGTTGAAGTGCACAACCATTGATGTGTACATCGGCCTGCAATCACTGTATTTTTGTACACTGGATGTGTTGCAGTGTGTGGCACATGCATATTTTGTCACACTATGTAGCATTTTTCATCTCATCATGTCCATCTCACATGGATGGCTGACAGTACTCATTCACTGACATATGGATGTACTTGTGGAATGTGCCATGGCTATGGTACATGCCATCTGTGTGATGGCATGTGTCATGTATGTGTATTGGACATGCCACTCACAGGCCAATGTGTGATGGCAGTGCTACCCAGCATGCAGCAAATGTGTTGCTCTTCCATCTTGGTGTCATCAGTGCCTGCCTTTTGCCTCCCCTTCCAACTCAGTGACAGTGCATGCATGGGAGGGTTATAGTCATGTGTAAATCATGTACTGATTCTGTAGATTGTCAGGCCTATTTGGGTGCTATGGTGCTAATGCCTGTTTCCATTTTTTGTCATTCATGTTTTGCAGGGGATGATGCACTTGATGCTGTTGAGGTTGAGGAGATGGTGCAGACCCAGGAGGTATCTCAGGTACGACCGGGCACCAGTGGGGGACGTGGTGTGGTGGTGGGTGAGAACCCAATCTTGCTGCAGACCATTCTATCCAGGGGTGTCTCTGGGTGTTCCTCCCCAGACCTCTATTCAGGTGCTGATTCGGATGATGAGACCTATGTGCCCTCGCAGGTAAGTGTTTCTGGCAGGGATTCTGTTCTGTCCAACCCACCTGCACCAGGGGTCGAATCCTCAATGGGGATGTCAGTGTTGGCAAGTCCGCCTTTGGCGGTTACGGGTGCAGGGTCACACTCCACAACATCTGATCCTGTTCCTGGGCCAGCAGATCAGAGGGGGAATGCAGTCCTGCAGCCTCAGGCAGTGCCGGCACAGCAAGGCGCAGATTGCCTTGCCCCAAACAGGTGTGGTGCCCGCCGACGCGGTGGCCGTACGGCACCAGGCAATACCGTATGGGAACAATCCATGTACGGTATGGCAACCCAACAGGCAGCATCAGTTGAGATGATGGCTCAAGCAATAGAGAGGGTGGCCACTTCCATTGTCCCCCCTGAAAGGCAGATGGAGCAACTACAGCAGGCAACAGACTCCATTTGCCAATCACACAGGGTGGACATGTTGGCATCCAACAGGGACCGACGGGCGGCACTGGAGACTCTACGCCAATCGATATCAATAGAGTCCCAGGCCCACAGGGAAGCCCTGAGGGTAGAACTCCATCACCTCAGGGAGACTCTTGTTGACCTTGAGGCTTCCACTAACTTGAGGACAGAACAGCAGCTGGAGCGGCTCACACATTCGCTCTCAGCTGAGATGCCGGAAACTCGGGAGGAGATCCGGGCATCACGTCAGGTGCTGCATGGGGATCTCCGCACTATAATCCTCCAGAACGAGACCTTCCACACCTGCATGCTTGCCGCCATGGAGGACCATACCAGGGCTTTGCGTGGGCTGCCTCCCATAGCACCACCACCTCCTGATGCAGCAGCAGAGGGTGATGAGAGCGACAGCAGCAGTTCTCCCACATTGGCATAGCTGTGCAGGCCATGAGCCCATTGAGGTGTTTCTTTTCCCAACATCCACACAGGTGGCTGTTGGTGCGCACCCTGTCCTCGGACCTCATGGGTGCCCCCCCCGACCACCACATGGCCACTTTTGATTTTTGATTTTTGATTTTTTACAGTGTGTTGCCTTGTGTGGCTCTCGTGGGCATCCACTGTATTCCGGCTGGGCACATGCAGGCTTGTCCTGAGTTTGGGTTAGATGCTTGGGTTTGTGAAACACACACCCCTCCTGCTTCCCGTTAACATGGGCTTGCAAAGGGTGTGCCCAAGTGACAGTGAATTACACAGTGACGTTGGACTCCCATGAGCTGTGTGGGCAGTCTGTAGTCAATACTGTGTATACATTCCTAGTGGATATTTTTGTTGTATTGTACACTGCATGGTGTATTGATATGTGCTTGTGCATCCATTTCTTCCTCCTAATTTGCAGGTTCATTCCTCATGTCTTCACAAGGCCGTCTACTTTGGAGATGGAGTTCATGTTGTAAGCAGTGCACTTACACGTTTGCGTGGCAGCAACAGTGTACAGTTGGAAGGGGTCGATGTGCTGGCATAATCAGGTTGTAAGACTACCACTACTTTAACTTAGTGCTGTCATGTTTTTGCTATGTTTGAGGTTGTGTAGCTGCATTGTATTGTTGGTAAGTATTTGGTCATGTGTGTTGTTACTTCTACATTGCTGGGAGCATATTGTGTGTGGCCAGTTGCCATTAGGGCCACTGTACTTTGTGACACTTGTGTCAGGTTTTGGGGATTGCTTTGTTTGCTCTCACATAGCATGACATGCCATGGTGTGTTTAGTGGCGGTGCTGGGGATGGGTTGAGTGACATGGCACTGTTGTCATGTTGTATTTTTCAAGGGAGTAATGAATTTAGCAGCATAGAAGTGTGTCTTTTGATGACACAGCATTGGTGGTGTTTGTGTAGGTAGGGATGCACACAATGTAACACTTCCAGGTGACCAATCTCAGGCTGGCATGGTTGTGACAGTTGACTATCCCTTATGTCATCATCATTGATTGTCAGCTGGTATGTGCCAGGGCTATGTGCACTCCACAGGCGTGTGATTTTAGGTGAAGTAATTAGCCACCAGCTGCGTACGGGCTGCCTCACCCCGTGCCCTTTCCCCTCCCATGCGCAGCAGCCATGCATGTGGTTGGGCATGTGGGGGACCACCATGTCCACGGGCAGGCCCCGGCGTGTTGCAACGTTGTGCAGGACACATGCTGCCACTATGATCCTGCACACTACTGGGGAGTGTATAACAGCTGCCCGCCAGAATAGTCAAGGGAGCGAAAGCGTGACTTGAGCACTCCGAATGTGCGCTCCACTATGCCCCGGGTTGCAATGTGGGCTGTGTTGTATCTTACCTCGGGTGGCGTGGTGGGGTTCCGAATTAGCGTCATCAATTGGGTGCTCAGAGGGTAGGCACTGTCCCCTGGGGAGGTGGTGATGGGTATCATTAGTGGAGTTGTGACATTACTCACTGAGCAGCAATGTATCGCCATGCCGCTCAGCTTCTAGGTCCCGGTTTAGGGTTGACATTCTGTAAATAAAACTGTCGTGGGTGGACCCTGGATAGTTGGCATATACTGAGGTGATGATTCCCTTGGCATCACATACTACCTGCACGTTGATGGAATGCCAGTGCTTGCGGTTTCTATAGATGTGCTCTGATGCCCTGGGGGGACGTAGATCCACATGGGTGCAATCAATGGCTCCTAGGACTTTGGGGAATTGTGCCACCCCGTAGAAATCCTGGACGGCAGCCTGCCTTTCTGCAGGTGTTCTTGGCAGGTATATGTGCCTGCGGACTGATGGGCGTGCAGTCATGATGGCCAAGACCTGGTGTAGGCAGCGTGACTGCGTGGCCTGTGACACCCCCCCACTATAGCACTTGTCCGCTGAAATGATCCAGTGGCCAAGAAGTTCAGTACATTGAGGACCTTCTCTAGGGGGCTGAGTGCTTGGGAGCACAGGGTGGGTGATGTGAGGTCATCCTCCCACTCACTCACCATGTCGAGTATTATGTGAGGTGGAAACCTGTACCTCCCATACACCTGGTCATCAAGCATCCCAAAAAGGCTGGTTCTGGGTGTGAAAATTCTGGGCCTGAGTATCCTCCTCCTCCTCCTGCGGTATCCCATGAGCACTGCTGCTAGGAACGGTATATTCATCCTGGCGTCTGAGCTTGTTTGTTGTTTGCGCGCACTTTTATGCTGCGTGGGTCCACGTACGCCTGCTTCCTGCTGGCATACATGTTTCCTGATTAGCGCGTCTTTTTTGGCGCATGCGTTAGCCCCGTTCGAATCCATGAATACGTGTTTTGAACGTGCGTGTGGCGTTCTGCGCATTTGCCTCCTGTACTTCCCTCGTGACGCCCAAATTTTCACGCGTTGTTCCCCATTCCGCGTGTCACGCCCTCTGTTCCTCCTACTTTTGTTGTGTGCGCCGCGCTATGTGCGATTTCGCTGTGCGCGTAGCGCACACTGTTTGGAGACGTGTGCGCCAGCGTGCGCCACGCAGAATTTTGGCGCACATCCTCGGATTTACACGCTCACGGACTTCCATGAATCACTGTGCGCGGGTTTCGCTGCGATGTTCGCACTGGCACTGCGATTCGCACGCTTTCGCACGCTTGCGCCGGAAATTTCAGCGCACATTAATTCCATGAATCGGCCTGCAAATCTATATTTAAAGTCTCACATATAATTATGACATTTCGTGTATTTACAAGAGATTTCTCTTTGCACTTGATTTTGAATCAAAGCGCATCTCACTTTGCATTCATCCAATTCTTTTTTTTCCTGATATCCCCCAAATGTCCCCTCCACACCCCTGAACGGGCCAATATTATAGTGGGAAAGATATCTGCCCAGGGCTCATGTTCCTAAGTGGACATTTTCTTCCTGATTTTCTTCTGTTTAAAACCTTGACTTGTATCATCCGTAGTCAGCTAAATCCCAACTTGGAGCTCCTTTTCTCTTCTGGGTTGAGAATGTTGGGCTCCTCACCTCCTCTTTTCCTCCTTGATGGGGTGAGGTATTTGGCACCCTTTTTCTCCTTTCTCTCAGTCATCCATTCAGCAAATAAATTCAAGTTACTTAACTAAGCGATAGGGGTAAGAAGTCTGGTTTAGATAACAACAGTATAGGATTTCATTTTGCATATTCCCTTATATATCCTAATCTATACTTTCATACTAACCATCATAATTAAAATAGTATATTTTTATTTATTTAGAAGTATTCGAAAATTCATCCTTTCGTTAAAACATCCGTTCTTAATTTTTTCAAGCACAGATTCCCTTTTATTCAGAGGTTCTCTCATGGTTGAAGGGACAAAGGGCCTCATTCCAAGTAAGCTGTAAAAAATCTGTAAATATTGGCAATCCGGTATTAGCGTTTCCAAATGGGCTGGCGACAGAATCCACAAGCGCATGTACAAACCCATGCCGGAAACAGCAATACTGGAATGCAGGTATTTGCGGATGAATGTAAAACCTGCAAAACCGGACAGAAAATGGCAGCAATAACGTGTCCACCATTGAAAATGGCGGTAATACCGGAAAGGCGACAATACCGGCACCGGAAACAGAAATGCTGCCAAAACAGGAAGGACTGCGACGGCCAGCATTAAAAATACAATCCAACTGAATCTAGTGGTTCCCACAGCCATCCAGGCCCAGAACTGATCCCAAAAGATGTCATAGGAGCAGAGCACACCATAGAAGGATTCCCGCAAATGGAAACCAAAATTTGCCAATGCAGAGCTAACAGCCCTGGTGGACACTGTGCGGCAGTATGCAAAATAACTTTTTGGAGCCGGGCAGCGCAAGACAAGATGCCAAAGGAAGAGCGCCATATAGGGAGAGGCGATGGCCAATGTGCCAGCAGTTGGGACTGTCCCCAGCACAGGAAAGGACTGTTGCAAGAGGTGGGACAACATCAAGCCAAAGGTCCACAAAGCCATAGCAAAGCACAGCATGGAGTGCACAACCACTGTTTGTGGCACCGTGGAACCCCTACGACTCATGCCATGGGAGGACCCCCTCAGCACCATCCTCCAGGGCATCGGAGGCACTGAGGCGGGAGAATAAACCCATGGAGATGCCAGTAAGTACAAGTGCGAATAAATGTGCACAATCACGGTCCTGCCCATTGCATGCATCCACCAGCAGGGTGCAGAGTAATTGGCATCTCAAGTGGCCTGATCCATGCCATGTCACACAGTGCACACCTGTCAATGCTAGTGGTACGCCGAAACAATGCACATGCATGGACATTGCACACACCCAGCATGAACCCCCACCTGCACGGCCACCCATCTGAGTAATACCACACATGCGAAACACATGATACCAACAACACTAGGACATACACATCACACATCATGGGATGGGTTGAATGCATGACCGACGACATGTGTGGCAAAGTAGTGACAATCCATCTCATTTCCCCTACGTACCCCCTCCATGAACAGTGACGATCAGGACCCTCACATGCAGCCACAAGAAAAGTACCCACTCCTGCGCAGGCCAAAACCACTGAAGGCCAATGCAGGCAGTATAGCAGTGCTGCAGGCCCAGCCCAGCCATCAGCCGAACACCTACAGCTGCCCAGCCAGCAGCACCACCACCAGCAGCTGCCCATCCAGCAGCACCAGCAGCAGCAGCTGCCCAGCCACCACCTACTCCAGCAGCAGCCGCAGCTGCCCTGCCACCACCAGCAGACACATTTGATGTGTCAAAGGATAGCACAGGTGGTGACAGTGCACATGTGCCTCTGTAAAATGCCCTGACACGCACCAGCACTCCCCTGCGCCATGCCCCACATCACATGCCACAGATGGACATTGCCAATGTGTTGGACACCAATGAGCAAGAGCAGGTGGCCATGGAGTCATATGAGCCATATGAGGGGGACAGTACATCTGCCTTCAGTCCAGCCACTCCACTCCCCCCCCAAATGCCACCACTGGCTGAAGGCAACCTGGAGGCATTCTGGCCACACCTGGACCAGATAGAGCACCAGCAGGTGGATATTCACACAATGGTCACACAATGGCAGGGGAACAACTGTCAGAAATACGTGCCATACGTGACTGCATGCAGGGGTGCACCCGCCACATGGCAGGCTTCCTGGGTCATGCCACTGCTGCCATGATCACACTGGGCCAGATGCGCTTCGAGCACATGGATGTCACATTTGCCTCAGCAGAGGCTCTTTAACAGGCCATTGAGTTAACACTGCAGTACATTCATGTACAGGTTTCTGAGCCCTCCACCTCCAATACACCCACTGAGAGATCTGTCGAGAGCATGCAAAGGCGATGTTCAATGCGCTGCCTCAACACGAGGCTGCAGGAATCAGACCACAAGCCCAAATATGCCTGTGTAGTGAGGCATGGATACATTGGGGAGGGTGTTGTTGGGGTGGGTGATTGGGGTGGGTGTGTTGGAGTGGGTGATTGGGGAGGAATGGGATGTCTAATCCATGCACATTTTGATTAACACTTCCTTATATCAATACTTTTCACTTGCAGCATTGATCGGACATTAGTCAGTGTGTGCATGTCTTCATTGTATGCAATTAACAGTGAAGGGTGCATTGCTAGGGATAGTGGTTGCCAGCCTCAGAAAAAGTTCTCAATTCGCTCTTGGCAGGCAATTCGATCGAGCCTGGCCTCTGCACACACAGTGTCTTAATGTGTGCTACCCGCAGCACTGCCCCCATTTGGGGGCATGGGTATGTTATGCTGGATGCATATGTTGTGCAACATGGCGCATGCTAGCATGATCTTGCCCACCTTGTCTGACCTGTACATTCCGAGCACCCAAGTACAATGTAGACATCGGAAGCTGCCTTTCACAGGCCAAATGTATGCTCGATTGCCACCCTGGTCCGGATATGGGTATGATTGTATGCCACCTCCTGTGGTGTCTGGGGATTCCTCAGTGGAGTCATCATATCCGGAGACACCTGCAATGGAGACAGACACAGAAGCATGTAACTTGGTGCTGTGGATTGGTGCGGAATTTCAGCAGTTACACAATTGTTGGGGTTACACGACGGGTCACATGTGGCAGCCCAATACATACAATTGGATATGGACCATTGGATGTGGAGTGTACAACGTAGGAGGGGGGTTCAGACATGCTTAATGTTGTTCACACCCCAAATACGCAGTAGACATGAGTGTGGGCACACAGGACTGATCTGGGTCAAATGCTTTGTACTGTGTTACTTAGGGGTGCCCCTGTGTCATTTCATCAGGCAGACATATCATGTTTGGCAGTTTGATGCACTGAGTGACACAGTGTGCACCCCATGTGTCTGATTACCATTGCTCTGATATGGGCCTATTACTTGCTCACATCCTTCCACACGTGCAATGGGGTCTGGGACTCAGCATCCCATGATGACGCGCAGTTTGACATGCGGTTGATCTCGTGGGGGGGAGACCAGTGTATGCGGGGGACTTCCCGGGCCATTAATTGGCATTGTGGCATCTCCCCCCATCCCCGCCTGCAGCAGTCTCAGTGTACTGTGAATTGTACTCACCCAATGGCCAGGTACATTGGCCTCTATGCCCCTCCATGCATGCTGGCAGCATGCTGTTGCACTTGACCATGGCATCATGGGTTGAGCCTGTGAACCTGCCACAGCAGTGGGTGATCATGAGGTCTGCATCACAGGTGACCTGTATGTAGAGTGAATGGTACTGCTTCCGGTTCTTGTAGACTTCCTTATGGGCACAGGGTGCAACCAGCTCGACATGTGTGCAATCCAGGGCAGCTATCACATTAGGCATGCCGGCTAAGGCATAGAATCGTGCCTTGGTGGTGTTCACCTGTGCCATAGAGTTTGGGAGTGCATTGTGCTGTCCAGTGCAGAAGGAGTGTCTCCAACACCTCCACCAACAGTTTTGAGAATGTTGGCTGTGCTAGTCCCTGCTGCTGACTTACATTGGCCCTCGTTACGAGGTTGGCGGAATGGGTTTACCGGCACCGGTAATGGTGCCAGTGCCGGTAAACCCATTCTGTCCTATTACGAGGTCTCCTCGCGGGACCCGCAATGGCCGCCTGGAAAGACCAGGCGTCCTTACCGGGTCCCGTGAGGAGACCAGGGAGCTAACAACAGACCCGTTATAAACGGGCCCGTTGTTAGCTCCTTTCCCATTCCCATTGAGCCCTATTGGGGCTCAAATGGGAATGGGGATGGACCAGGTCTGGGTTCCTCGGATGAGGAATTACCGGGTCCGCCAAGGTTGGGATGGCCCGGTAAGTCCTCATTTGAGGAACCCGGGCCCACTATGCGGTAAGGAGGCAACCATGCCATTAAATGCGGCATGGTTACCTCCAACCTCGTAATGAGAAGCCATTGTGTTGGAAAGTGCCTGTTGCAAGGAAATGCCCGAACGACACCAGCTTTACCAGCGGTAGTATGGCTGTGCGGATGCCAACCTGGCTCTCGATGTCTCTCTGGATCATGGTGAGGACATATGCTATGTTTTCCCTGTCAAGCCGGTACAGGGTTAGAATTTGGATCTCACTGAGGGTCCATGGTGTGGCTTTCCTCTCATTCTTCATCATCATCCTCCTGTCCAATGCCTATTTGGTCCTCTGTTGGTCCTCCAGCCTCTGCATCGCTTTGTTGGCCTGGAGCAGCTTTCAGGTCAATGCTGACTGCAGTCAGTCGCAGCATTGTGGTGTTTGGAATTTTGTCAGTTGAAAGTGTGGCCTTTTGCAGCTTCTCCATGCTGCTTTGGGTGTACCTCGATGCAATAAGTGCAGCTGTGGCCTCATTACCCACACCTGCATGCATTTTCTGCTATTTACCACCTGTGTAGGTTTCGCTGCCTAACGTTTGCCTGTGTTATTGCCCATTTTTTGACGGTGTTACTTGATGGGCAGCCTCGGGATGTGATAGTGTTGCCATTGTGACATTATTTCTACTGTCAACGGTTAGGGTGGCGCCCAGTGCTCATCAGCACCGGATTCACCACAGCCTTTATTTACGGATACTTGTTTAGCAGTGCCCGTTTTTCTGCTGCTGATGGTCCACTTTACAAGTAGTTTGCTGGTCCGTTAAAAATACCAGTATCCGTTGATACTGCCACATTTCTACCAACTTTGGAATGAAGCCCAAATTCCTCAGGGCGGTTTGGGGATGACTGGTCTTTGGCTATTTCACATGGACCCAGTGTTTCTTGATTTTGTAGGCAACAGAGAGAGCGTATAAATGATCTTGAAGGCCCCTCTCCACGAGGGAAGGAATGTTCACTATTTAGATTGTTTCCTTTGGAAAATTATAATGGTTAACTCAATCACCTATCTCATATTCCTGGAAGGTCATGATACAACTTGATACTTGCTGCATATTTCTCCAGGTTCATTTGTGCATGTGCAAATGCACGCTGAAGATGTGTGCACATGTTTTCTACCTATTCATGAGTGGTTGAGGCACTGATCAACAACTGTTCCTGTGTTTGATGCAAAAGATATTGAGGCAAGACCATTTTTGTACCAGCCATGGGTTCATAAGGAGACATTTCAGTAGCAGAAGTAGGAGTAGATCTCAGAGCCATCTGTACTAATGTTAATCGCAAATCCCAATTGGGTCTAGAATCCACCACAATTTCTTTAAAATATCAACAGTGTTTTTGTTATATTGTTCTAGCCCCCTACTGGATGCTGGATGGTTGACGATATGTCATATTTCAGTTTTACTTCCAAAATGTCCAACACTTCGTCATTACCTCGCTAGTGAAATGACTACTACCAGACTCAATCTTTTGAGGATGGTCGAAATGAGAAAAGAAGTGGTTGATTAATCAAGCAGCTGCATTCTGTGTCTCACAATTTGGGGCTGGGATACATTCAATCCATTTGGTAAAAGGGCACGTTACGATCAATGTGTATTTGTTGCCAAATGCAGTAAAATCACTTGACCAATAAAGCTGATGTGAAAATCAAACAATGGTAATGTCATTCCTCTTTTTGTAAAAGAGCCTGGTGAGTGGGAGACCTGGGTTGGAACTGACCACAGCCTACGCACCCTTTTAAATAAATGTTGAAATCTTGAACCATGTGTGGTCAATAAGCAACCTCACGTGGGATCTCCATTGTCTTTTCAATGCCCTGACGACCAGCTGTCGCTGGATCTTGGGCATGATTTAATATTATGCTTCTAAATGAGACCACCCACTATCATAACCGGATTGGGGATTCCAAACCAAAAGTCTATCTTGACGTTTGAATATTTTCTGAAATTTCATTAAGACTTAAAGATCTTCCTTTCCATGACAGCCTTGTTCAGTTAAGGGAAAGCTTTCTGGGTCACCTAGATAGTTATCCCGGGAGGATAGCTCAGCGACAAGTGCGCGCCTTGTAAGCAAGACGACACGAAGCAACACAGGTTCAATCCCTGGGTCGCACTTGAAACCTCTGAGAGTTTAAGCACGTTATAAATACGCAACTAAGACAAACATAATTCCACAAATAAAAAAAAAAAACAATTCCTATAACAGCGCCTCGATGTCGGCAGGCTGTGTAAGTGCTTTAAAAATGCAAAAATAAATAAATACAATTAAAAAATCACATTTTCCTATAATCAGGTCTTCTTTTTGGTGGTAATTAGATTTTCATCTGGAGAGTCTCTACTCCACCGAAGAGTAAAACGCTTGCAGGTTTGTAATCAAATTACTGATGTTATTTTTATTTCTCCAAGGAGATATTCCATATCAATGTATTTCCAGTGGATTTCTCCAGCTCTGCTAGTTGATCAGACAAGTAGTTTTCTGTCTTATCAAGACCCTCAACCTTTGAGTGCACCTTATTTATTCCCCAAAATAGGGCCATTATGTTTGACGCCACTAAATCATCCTCATTTGGAGTAGCTTCCCATGTTTCAGGGGCTTTTTGTTTGCACAAGAGAAGGCCTCTGGTTTTCCACATTTCTAATTGCTCAACAAATCCTTTTCAGACATAGTCGGAGTCGGTTATAATTACTTGTTCTTGAACTGATGATTTATGGCAGTAAGAAGAGTTTTATACATGGCCGTACATTATACCAACTGTCTACATAGGGACACAGTTTATAGCTGACTGAGAGTTCAGGGATGTCAATCACCCAAGCATTTCTGAATCAAATTCCTTCTCATTATTGTATGTAATATGGTAGATATACCTCCACATTAATGGTTTTTTTGAGTCTTCTGTTCTGTCTTGCACACAATCATGTAGGTTAGCTAATCATTGTTCCATCAGACTGTTTTTATTTTGACCATATATGATTGGATGGGGAAGAAGAATCTGGGACGTAATCTAGGATGTAGTCCTTGAGTTAGAGACATTTAAAGTCCATATTCGGTCACTTTGCAAATTGGGTGTAAATATGGGTCTTGTCACTGAAGAATATTATTTAATAATAAAAGTTTCTTTGTTAAAGTCTGTCCTTTTCTGATATTTATTGGCAAAGTGTATTGTTGAGTATTTCCTAGACTAGTGACTTCTTGTTCGATTTGAACTTTAGCAGCATACAGCATCAATTAACCTGACCTAAAGGTCTTTTCAAGATCAATGTAGTCCATCAAGTTTCCCCAATTCTGGACCAAACTTTCTTATTAATAAAATACAAATTAATTGCAAATCACTGTAATATATGATTACCAGTGTAAAAGACAGAAATAACATACCCTTTGACCCAGCAATTTTGATTTATCTGTTTGCTCCCAGCATACACCTGCTAGTAATCAGGTGCTTTGAATCCACTGCTTCAAGTGCATATTACCATTTCCGTATTGGATTAAATTGGTGAATTTTCTGATCCTTCTGTAATTGCCTAAGCAATCTTTTGCTGACAAAGCTTCTTTATTGATTTAAAAAGACTTTGGAGAGAACTTCTTCCTTACATTCACTGAGATGGATAGGGAGGAATGCGAGTTCTCATTTCCTTTGTACTGCTGATTGTTTCTTCGGAGTTATCCACTGGTAGACTTTGATCCTCACTGAAGTTCTGCCACTTTTATAACTTCAGTGTATTTCCCGCCAGATTGGAGAACCACTCATTATTTGGAGGAACTATTTATTCTCAAAGTTTCGATGGGAGTCCTTTTGCTATCATCTTCTCTTTCACAGATATGATAGTGATGTCTGGGACTTGAGTGCTCTGGAAATTAATCTCCACTCAGTTTTAATTTTGTTCAGTCAAGTGACATATGCCATTTAAACGTGACATAGTTTGCACGCCTATTTTAATTTGACTGGGTGGTGAGTTTAGGTCCAGAGGACCCAATTTATGCAATCCGTCAAAGACAAAAACATTCAAATTAAATTAAAAAGGTGTACTCTGAGGAGCCATGACTATCACTGGATGGGTGAGTCAATGTCACCCTACTTTGATTTCAGGGTCAGTAGCCCCATCTACTGGGATCCGCTTCCCTTCAAAATTATGTAATTCCCCAAGGAGGATGTTGAGGGTAATGCAGTCATTTTCCTCTCTTTTCCTGTACAGAGTATCAAGTTATTTTCAAGATATCAAGGTCACCTGAGGCCCTGTATCTATGAAAGCTAATAAGTCACAATGTCCATGAATTGCAGTAGTGGCACAAAACCTTTAATCTTTCTTCTCCAATTTACAGAGAAAGTAGGAAAGTATAAGTTACTGGCTAATTCTGATTGCATTTGTTTGATGTGTAGAATTTCACATCATTGGCATTCTCCTCAAGATCAAGTTCATGTTAGTTGGTCAAGGACTTTGGAGGAATGAAAATGTCCACTGACATTTGAAATGGAGCATGAAGTCCTTCCCTCCATCCCCCTTCTGCAGGTTGCAGGTCATCGCTGCTGCTTGGATTGTGCTACGCAGAGAGACCTGGAGAGGAAGGCAAATCCATTTGTTCTAAAATCAGTGTGGAAATGCATGTATTTGATTCATCATGGGTCTTAGGTGGTTACCAGACATTTGATCGAAAAAAATTGGTCGACTGGACAAATGGTCGAACCAATTTCGTCGTAAACCAAATGGTCGAATTTTTTTTACCCCTTTTTTTTGGGGGGGAGGGGGGCGTCCCCCCTATCCCCTTTTCTTTCTAAAAAACCCTTTTTTTCCCTAAACTACAACCTTAAAAATATATATATAAATAAATAAAACATTCGACCATTTGGTTTTCGAGAAAATTACGTCGACCAAATGTCCCGTCGACCAATTGTTTTCGATGAAATGTCCGGACACCGTCTTAGGTCTAGGGGTCTTTTGGGTAATCTCTTTTATTCCAGGTTCTTTGGTGTATTTCTTTTAACTCTGATCCTCTGCTCTTTTGGAGGAAGCACTACATCTGGGAAAGAGGAAACACTGGGTTCTATCTACCTAGTTCTCTTTTTAAAATGTAAATATATTGTTCTCACTAAACTTCATTTTTTTTATTTGTATCTGATTTTACGTCAAGGAATAAAGAAGATTCATCATTGGCCTCTGCCGATTTTTCACCAATCCCAGGGTATTATCATGGAAGGTAAAAGAAGCTTCTGCTAAGGCTGGGATTATTATTTTTGTCACACTCCCTTTTTTCTATTCTCCTTGTCTATTTTGAATTGAAACAACTTCCCCTTGTAATTGTCCACCCAGATCTGTCACTAACTCTGGCCACGATTTCTGTGAGCTTTGGAATCAGAACTTCCATGCTGAGATCTTATGACCTTCCCGAAGCTCTCTGTCATGACTCAAGTTGTGAAAATATTTCTCTGCTCTCAGGACTGAGATGTGGTCTTTGGTACTACCCCTGTTCTTCCCTAAAAGGGTAACTATCTTTTCGAGGAGAATAGTTTTGGTATCTTTGATAACTGTTGTATTTGATGTGTGGTCTGCACACACCCTGGTACTGGACCTGCTTTCCTGGACCTCAGGAGGAGGAGGATGGTCATTTTCTCAGTAATTCCTTCTTGGAGGTTGTAATTGACTTTTGTCTCTAGGAAAATTTTGACAGGGAGTTGCCTCCCATCATAATGACTGTAGGGGCATTTCTTGCATTAAAGGTACAGGGGACCCTCTGTTTTCTCTCGTTCCCATATATCTTATGGGTTAAGGGCCTCAATTCATATCTTAGGGGCTCGTTAGTATGGTATGTTTCATATTGTCTCTCAGAATCAGTGTTTCCTTACCTTCATTGAGTTGAATAGAGAAGTATGAGTTGTTCTTTGCATTCAGCACCTGCACAAATTGTGGCTCTCCATATTTGAAGGAATATTACTATTCACCAGTTAGCACTAGCAACAACACCTTTCCACAGGCTACGGCCAGAGTTTTTCACGTTTACATCATACGTGCTTAAAACGTATAGTTCGACGAGCACCACACTATAGTTAAGGTGATTGCCTAGATCCATAGGAAATTGGAACATTCTATTGATAAGAACCTTTCACTTGGATGACTGATTTGGCTGATATTTTCCAAACAAAAAGTTTATCAGGGGCACCCCCAGACTAGACATTTTTGAAAATATTAGTTAGAAAATGAAAATGTTGTTTCAAAATTAAACAAACGCTGTTTTCAATTTACTCCGATTCATTTTCCTATAGAGGAAAAGTCAAAATGTTATCACGCCAAAGCATAAAAGCTTTTGGAGGTAATTGGACCAAATAAGGGACAAATTGGGTATGATGCATTGATTTAAGTTTTGGGACCGGTTTGGGGTTATTCCATTCAGTAGTATTTAAAATATTTGACAGTGAAAGGAACGCCCCATCTCCCAATATTAAAGCTATATCTCCTATAGTGCTTTGCAGCAGAGAGGATTTTCAGAAATGAAAAGAAGCCATTTTTTTTGCTCAATGCGAGTGATTATTGCAGTAATATTGGGGGAATGCCAAAACGAAAAGTGCAAAAAAGGATATTTGGAGGAGGTAAAAAGGTTGACATTGCATCAGGCTAAAAGTGGGGATGGGGTAAGAGGACATCATGTGAGGTTGGAGAATTGTGGGTCGTCTGGGGAGCCAGTTACAGTTCGGATATTTTCACATTATCGGGTGAATTTCTGGGGACTCTCCCAAGATTACTTCGGTAATAACCAAAGACACGCTCCAAAACAAAAATGCGTCACTTGAAGCGAAGAGAGAAAGGGAGTAATAGGATGGGTCCAGGGAGGTAGAAATCAACTGACGTGGGTGGGGCGAACTAGGGAACGGAAGGACTCACATGGGGGGGACGCCTGTGAGGACCTTTTAATTCTCAAGAGTTTTTCTAGTAATTGGCCTGAGATTACTGCGCGTTTGCTCCAGTAATTATCAGGGAATTGGAAAATGAGGAAAAAACAAATAAATAGGGGGCATCTGTCATGATCACATCTACTACGCAGGGGGGAATGGGTATTTGTGCCACTTGGCATGGTCAGTGGTCCCCAAAGGAACCTATTGGTGCAGCATGTGCAGCCTCCACGACCAAAGGCTGTGGCCACTGGCCATGGTCAAAGGCCATGACGAGTGAGCTTGAAAGAAACCCAGTATATTAAAATATAGCCTTGCTCAATGGCCAGGACCGAAGGCTATGATTAGTGGGCCCTAAACAAATCTATTGGTGCAACATGTGCAGTGGCTATGTCCAAAGGTTGTGGGTAGTTGCGTTTGAATAAACTATGATATAATAATCCTTGAAAATCATTGAAAAATCTTTAGTTAAGGGACAGTTAAGGTGATCAGATTTAACGCAACAGATCCTTGAAATTCAATGGATGTGGGAAGTGATGATCATCTTAACTCTATATCCTCCCTGTTGCAAAGCCCATGAGCACATTCATAACAGATGGGATTCGCAAAGACAAACAAAATTAGAGGTTGGCAAGATACCTCAGTAGGCCTTATTACGAGTAACCCGGTCTGGAAATACAGGTGCTGGTAACAATGGTCCTGGCCCCTTTTCCTGACCAAGTAACTCCGACTCTGCCATTTGGGGCACTGAACAACCGACAGGCCTGACCTGCCGGTAGTTTAGTCCCCTGCTGACAGAAAATTCACTGAAGCACCGGCGCTGTTAACAACAGCGCCGGTGCTTCAGTATTCCCATTCCCATGGAGTCCTATCGGCTCCATGGGAATGGGAACTTACCGTACCACTCTCGACTGTGATATCCTGGTAACACTGGGATGTCAGGTGGCGGAAACTGTAAGGCAAGGTTACCGGCAACCTCATAATGAGACACAGTGGGCCTCGTTACGAGTGAGGTGGAACGGGTTAACGGGCTCCGCTAAAGGAGGCGAACCCGTTAAACCCGTTCCACCTCATTACAAGCTCCCCTCACGAGACCCAGTAAGTAACGCCTGGTCAAACCAGGCGTCCGGGTCCCGCGAGGGGAAGAATGAGCAAATAACTGGCCGCTCGTAATCGGCCTGTTGTTTGCACCCTCTCCCATTCCCATTGATCCCTATGGGGGCTCAGATGGGAATGGGGAAGGTCTGGGCCTGGGTTCCTGGAGGGAGGAATTACCGGGCCCTCCAAACTCGGAATGGCCCGGTAATTCCCCATTCTGGGAACCCAGACCCGGACCCGATTTTGGCGGCAGCGCGTAAACTTTGATCGCGCACCAGCCGGCTACCCTTTGCTCCCCACTGTGGAGCACGGACACAGAATCCACGCCCGGGACTCCATTAGATGGTTTTGTTTTCCGAGGCCAAGCAGTTGCGTGTGTGAGAAACCCCCCCTCTGAACTGGTACTATATGTGAAGAGGTAGATGCCATAGCGCGCTGACTCTTGGACGCACAGCCACCATTAATAGGTTATCTACACCACCTTCACCTGTGGTGAGACGTCTGTCCCCATAGCTTCCCTGAACATCCTGACCACACAGTTTTCCCTTCATCCTGATGAAGGCCCTAGGAAGAAATGGCCCACCTTGCCCCGTTATAGGGCTGAAACACCTGGTGTAGACGCTTTTCTACCAAAAACACAAACACTATCAATGTCAATTGTTTGTGTTCTTTAGAAAGTTGTACGATTGATTTGTTTTAGTTTATTTGTTCACTTTGTGTTTGACGCCTGTCATATACTTGCAGTAGTGACAGCAGTAATTGCATTAATGTTTGTCTAACTATATTACCCTGTGAATACAGGTTTCTGTTTTGCTCTGACCATGCAAATTGTGTTTGTTTATGTGTTTTTATCTTTGATGCGATGTTCATTACGTAAAAATAGAAATTCAAAAATCTTTTCAAATATAAAACTTTTTTAAATTCTCTGAGTGTGATTCTATACACTTATATTTGCTGTCTTGGGAATGAAAATAGAAGGGAGGAGAATACATAGTAAGATTGTTTTTCAACCCATTCATTGTTGTTCTAGTAACTTTAGCCTTCCTGGGCAGAATAGGGTTGCTTCCACCAGGAGCCCTTTGATATTATTTTGCATGTCAAGCCTGCATGCATCTACTTTTAGGCTTCAGAGGTTGGCAAAATAGGGAAATCAGCACACTCACAGGACATCCCATACTCTGAGCACTCCTTACCTCATACAGGCAAACAAACATCCTGAACAGCATACCAGTGAAATGGGAAAGATAGACAGATTACACCAAAACATCCATTGTGGCACAATGAAGTCAATGGCCACTTGATGTGTCAAATATTTCTACACTATACAGAAGCTTTTAGGCACAAGAATTTTGTCGAGTGACCGCGGCTACCGAGATGGAATGTCTTGTGGTGATCGTAACAGAGAAAATGGCAGAAAAAAAACATGCTATTACTGCAACTTGCGAAAGGCAAAATACATATAGTCCGAAATTGATGTTTATTCTACTCTAAATTTGGTTGTTTATCACTAATACATATTTATCACTAATACAACAGCACAGCAACTCCAGGGGACACCATCCCCTCAACTTTGCATGCTGCAGCAGCATTTGAATGATGCATGCATAATAAGTTATGATGCACACATCCTTCATGCAAATAAATCATCAAAGCAAGGTAACATGTGTTAGGTAATTATGCCGTTGCAGGTTGCAGGTATTTTTTTTCTGCAACAATATATATATTGTTTTCAAAATCTTTTTTTTTTGTCCACACCGGCCCACACTCCCCAGGGATGATTATGCCGTTGCAGGTTGCAGGTATTTTTTTTTCTGCAAAAATATATATATTGTTTTCAAAATCTTTTTTTTTTGTCCACACCGGCCCACACTCCCCAGGGATGATTTCGGCCTGGCCACAGGCTGAAAGGCAGAGGGGCCAATCCAACCCTGCTTGTCCGTGGCCTCAAACGCAGGGATTGTATGTCTCCTGGACTTGATGGTCTGCAATAGCTCCCAGTGGCTGCGATGAATAAGGTGAAAACTCTCTGCTTTATGCACAAGGCCTTCTGGGACCTCAATACCTTCAACTCTCACTTCCTAAATATCTCCCTGCTCAAGCTATTCCCTCATCTGCCCCGAGACTTGCGAGTTACCGGTGCAATATAAATGAACTAGAAATAGAAATAGAAATCCGCCTACAACTCCCTCAGGGTCAGTCGCTTCTGCAAGCAACCAGTTGGTGGTAGATTTCTTTCTTCGTCTGGGGCTTCCCCCTGCAACAGCCTCCCTGAAACTTGAGGAGAGCCATCGCCGGTTCCAGAAGCATCTCAAAGGCTTTCTCTTTGCATCTGCTTTTTCTCCTCCACTCCCTGGCTGACTTCCTGACTGCAACTGATTCTCCACTGGTTACTTGGTCACTCTGTGATGTCGGGCCCAGGCCACCTCCCCACACCAGTAACACCCCTGTACTGCCTTTCTGCAAACCCCGCACTTGGGGACTGTTTTCTGTATCGCAAACAGTTCCACCACCACACCACCTGATATCTGCACTTATCCTTGCACTGGGCACAATCAGCCCATAGCTTTACGTATTGTCATTTGATCTTCTTCCCATGTACTGCAATTTCCCCTCCGCCTTCCCATGCACTTGGCCGATCAGAGTGACACAAGGCCTAGCAGGTTCAGTGTCTCTTTTTCCCCTCTGTTCCCCCTCCGTTGCCTTGTCGCGCCTTGCAAACTTGCGTATAGGCGCATTATAAATGGCATATCATGCAATTTCACATCATATGATACCACACACACATTGCACTCATGACAACAGGATGCCTGCCACTTACTTTGTCCACTTTACAGTTTTTTTTTTCTGCAGAACCCCACTTACTACAAACTTTTCAAAAATGATCGCACAAAAGCAACATTGAATGCATGTTACCAACTTCACACAAGTACATACAGTGCATGCATGCAAACAGGATGCCTGGCCCTTATCTTGCACACTTCCACCATTGCCTTCTGTACTTCTTTGTGCAAAGAGACCTTCTGCCACAGTTTTTGCGTACACACCACAACCACAAACCTTATTGCTCAATGCTGTAGCCTCCACAGTCCCCTTTCCATGGCTCCCATCCTGAAAATTGTCATGATGCCTACCCCCGGAGCACCAGGCCAGGCCCAGCACCCCCGGGAGCAGGCATCATGCCCCCGGGTAAAAGCCCAGCGGCCCCTTATAGGGGCTCTTTGGACTCTGTCCTGGCGCCTTTGGCCCCAGGCTCATGTTGGACATCAGTCCTGGCACCATAGGCGCCAGGCTCATAAAGGAAGGTGTTTTGTGCACTTACCTGATGCAGACCATGCTGCAAGATTCAGGCCTCCCTGAGACCTGAAAGGGACTATTTTTTCATTGGGACTATTTTGCCACTCGGGCGTGGCCAGGGAAGGATACTTACCTGGAACTACTTTGGGGGCTATTTAAGCCACGCCCAGACAGTAGCTCACGCTTCGCGTTGTTCTGCATCCAAGCAGCTGAACGCTCACCGTGTCTGCTCCTGCATCTGGTCTCCAGCCACGCCCGCCTCGATCCTGGAAAACCTGTAAGGAAAGAAGAGAAGAGAAAGGTGAAAAACAAGAATTTGATCAAACTTCTTACCTGCATCCGGAACCTTCACACCAGCGTTACTGAGAAAAGACTTTCATTTAAAAGCACTGCATTGCTCGCTGCAGCGCCGCGCTTCACTCACCTGTCCTTGGGAGTTCTTCTGGCTCCACCGCGACTGTCTGCACCGGTCGCCACATCTCTGCGCCTAGGGGAGAGAAGAAGAGACAAAAAGTGAGCAGAAGGAACATATGAGGAAAGCCTAATTTTCCGCCATAACACTTACCGGTCTTCTGTTGGTGGATCATTCCTCATTTCGGGTCGGCGCCGCTTCGTTGGCAGGTACCGCACCCAGGACCTTATGGGGAAAGGACAAAAGACATTACTGGAGGAATATAAAGACATTAAGAGGGATCGCCCCCATCGCTAACTCACCTGAGTTTACCATCGGCAAGTCAATCCCTCAACGCATCGCCTTCATTCTGCACCTGAAATAAAGGACAGATTACAGGTTAGGAAGGCAACAGAAAAGGAGGCTCAACACTTGAACTTTTGTAATCTTCATACTTGCAGCGTTCCGCTCGGAAAAGTCAAGTGGATTTTGCCAGCGCCATTGTGAAAACCAGTGAAGTAACTGGACAAACACGCGCCCCTGCACCAGAAGCAGGATGGAGAGTTCATCCTTTCAAACCATAAGGTGAGCTTCAACCGGGGATTTCGGAGGAAGTTAGAGAAGAACGAAGGGGGGAAGGGGGGAGCAAGCACACTATTCTGCAGACTGTTAATCCCCTTTCTCATCTGCAGAAGGATATTCCTACGGGCCAGACAAGCAAGATTTGAGGGTCCTGTTCAGTCGGTGTTCCGATTTCTGCGCATCACGCTCGAAGAGGCCACAGCAACCCAGACTAGACCAGCGCCTCCGTGGGAGTCAGGTGAGCGTTACAAAATGTCCGGATGTGGCACGGGTAATCCTGAAACTACTGCAGAATCCACAGAGTTTTCATGCTAGGAAGGGTGGGTAGTGAAACAGGGTAGGGGATTGGCTTTTTAGTGGTCTCTCTGAAACGTTTTGGTCTTTTATTTTGTTTTTTATTTTATTACTTGTTTTTTTTAAAGTGCTTACAAAAAAAACGTTTTTGTTTTCTCTCTTTGTATGAGTTTCTGTTTGTTTCTCCAACTTCAATTTGTACAGAATTGTAGTCAACACTCTTGCACAGTATAAAAGAAAATAGTATTGCCAATGGTGTTCAAAGAAATGCCATTTGCATGGAAGTAGTGATTATTTTACAGCTTCATGCTCTCATAGTGGGTGGAGAATATTCCATCAGTGTACATGAATGCAGACATGCTTCTGTTTATAAGACCCCATCCGAGCTCTGACTGGGGACAAATTACACCAGCATGGTCCCATACTCCTCTTGGTGGAATGGTTGAGAAAATGACCTTGGCAGTGGGAAAGATCTGCATCACTGCATTCATCAACTTCTTCAGGTGACGCAGCAACCGTCCAGACGACATATAACCCAGATGTAGACCTCCATAATGCACCATGACAACTTGACCAGTAACGATAGAGACAACATATCTGCAAAGACAAACCATCCTGCCAAAACTGCATGCATAGAGACTGGCCCACAAAGTGTCCACTCCTTCCAACCTGAAAATAGCAGCAACGCCTCTTTGCACAGCATGCCTGTGCAGATCTTGTACAAATGAATCACCTACGAGCAGCACTGTGCGTCTCTCCATCTCTACCAACCTCATTACATGGAGAATATTGGGAAAAAGAAATACCGCCCTTCCTGTGAACCACGCCCTTGATACTTTATTCCAGAATCCCCACAGTTCCATTCGCATGCCCACCACGCTGAGAATGGCAGGATGTGGCATGTGCGTTTTCCCAGCTACAGCGAGGGCTACACTCCAGTGAGGCAGGGACAGTCCTTGTCCCCTCTCCACTGTTCTTCTTCCAGCACTCCCTCATTGAGTACTGTGAAATAATCATGCATGCATGCAGCAATCACAGTCAAGAACTCTGCAGCCAACGCTATCATTTCTGTACAGCATTCCATATTTACTGTTGAACACTCCGAGTACACGTTGCATATGCTTCCAAAGCACCTTCAGTACAAAGGTCTGGAAAAATATCCATGATGTCAGCATCCAAAATCATCCAGAGAAGCACCCAGCACACCTTTGACCATGCACACAAGAGTCTACTGCTTGCCCAACCCAGTACAACATAATGGAGCCATGCATGCAAACATGTGGCCAGAAACCACAATCCACAAATGTAACATAGCCAGCTGCACTTCTATCCAACCCCAGCACCAGAAGACAGCGATGCATGGAAACATGTAACAGTTAGCAGAGTCTACAAACATGCCATTGCCTCCACCACCCCTACCCACTTCCATTCACAAAGTATTGTGTCACTGCCAACCAGACCACACAATCTTCACAACATTGGGCCTACTGTCAGGAAGCTACACAAACCAGAATATCCAAGCACATTAAACATTAATGCCTACCCTTCTCTATAATGACAGTGGGCACACTGCAGAACTTTTCAATGCACCATCTCCAGCCATACACCGAAAACCGTAGGATGTTCTAACAATTACCACACCCATGGAAGCAACAATATATGCATGTCAGCGCACTTTTGGTGCTCTATAAAGAGTAAAATGTGCTCCGCAACCATTCCGTAAAGGTGAGCACCCTCTGACAGATACAGTCTAAACTGCATTGCTGCGGTGGGTATGGGCAAGCCCTAGACAATTGGGTGCATGGCCTACGGCCTTTGGCCATGCACCCAACTGTCTAGGCCTTGCACACACCCACCACAATGTAATGCAGCCATGCATGGACACATGTGCCCAAGTAGCACACTCCACACAGGTACCGCTGCCACTGCTACCCAACCTCCGCACCTTAAAACAGTTATGCATGGAAACATGCAACAGTTAGCAGATTCTACAAACATTCGACAGCCTCTCACACAAATACTCACTTTCATTAACACAGTATGGCGTTACTGCCAACCAAACCAAAAAAATGTCCACAACAGTGACCCTGCTCCCAGCACTCTATTCAGTACACAAAAGCAATACCTCATAGTGCAGTATAGTAGTCAGCACTACGCATAATGGACAATACACAATCCTATGAAATATGCAGTTCACCCCTGTCCACTTCTCTGCACACACTATTTGAATATTGCACCCACTTCACACACTGCAGTATCCATGCACATAGACGATGCACTTCAATCCTACCTGTACTGACAGTATTCCAACACTGCACTCAGTGCACACACTGCAGAACTGTTCACTCCATTAGCTGCAGCCATGGAGTGAACACTGTAGGATGTGCTAACAAGCACCACACCCATAGCTGCAACAATGTATGCAATGCTGACGAACCACACACAGAAGGCAACAATGTGAAACCTAATTGCAACCACGACATATAGTGGTTGGTGCAAGACCTCCATCCGTGCATCGTATGGACTACAGGCTTACCATATGCAACACACCGGAGTACACTGTATTTTACAATGTGCAAGTCATGTGAAATGCACTCCCCTTCTGCAATTGAGCTCCCACCAGTCACCATGGAAAGAGGTCTCTTCACTAGCTATTGTGCCATAACACAGCCTGCCTACATTCAGCACACTTGGTAGTCGCCTGTTCAGAGACCCGAGAATTGATGCTGTACGCACATATACTGCAGGCACATCAACGTCTTCACCCACATATTGACGTATCTCAGATGAACCAATTCTCACTCCCCCACCCTTTCCACCCCGTCTTCCCACCACCACATGGCGTACTCTATGCAGTACACAAAAGCAATACCTCATAGTGCAGTACAGTAGTCAGCACTGCGCACAATGGACACTACGCAATCCTATGAAATATGCAGCTCACCTCTATCCACTTCTATGCACACACTATTTAAATATTGCACCCACTTCACAATCTGCAGTATGCATGCACATAAAAGATGCACTTCAACCCTACCTATACTGACAGTATTCCAACACTGCACTCAGTGCACACACTGCAGAATTGTTCACTCCATTAGCTGCAGCCATGGAGTGAACACTGTAGGATGTGCTAACAAGCACCACACACATGGAATCAACAATGTATGCAATGCTGACGAATCACACACAGAGAAGGCAACAATGTCAAACTTAAATGCAACCACGACCCATAGTGGTCGGTGCAAAGCCTCCATCCGTACATCGAATGAGCTACGGCCTTACCACATGCAACACACCAGAGTACACGCTATCATACAATGTGCATGTCATGTGCAATGCACTCCCCTTCTGTAATTGAGCTCCCGCCAGTCACCACGGAAAGAGGTCTCTGCACCAGCTGTCCTGCTGTACCGAAGCCTGCCTGCATTCAGCACAAATGGTAGTGGCCTGTGCAGAGACCCACGGATGGGCCCTGTATGGACAAATACTGTAAGCACAACAACCTCTTCATCCACCTATTGACATATCTCAGCTGAATCACTTCTCACTCCGCCACCCTTTCCATCCCTTCTTCCCACCACCACATAGCATAATGTATGTTTCCAATGCACTCCCCTTCTGCAAATCAGCTGCCACCAGTCACCACGGTGACAAGCTATCATGCCGTAACTAAGGCTGCCTGCATTCAGCACACATGCTAGACGCCTTTGCAGGGACTGGCGAATTGGCGCATTATGCATGGATACTGTAGGCAAACCACAATTTTGATCCACCTAATAATCACACATCGCAGATGAACCACTTTTCTCTCCCTCACCCTTTCCATCCCTTCTTCCCACCACCACATGCCTTACATTATATTTCTCAGTCCCTTTCGGTGCCGCACTGCCCTCCAATACACCATGGAGGTGTTTCCCAAAAAATATTGACACACACCACGCTTCCCTCCAACCAACGAACCGGCTGTGTCCAAAGTTCACCGACATCACGCCGTACTCCAAGCCAATGAGAGTTCTATCTGCGGAGCGAACAGGGAAATGGGTCTGCGGAGCGGAGCCAGATATCACAAATTTTCTTTTTTTTTATTGTTGTACATTTCAGTTCTTTGCAACAAAAGTACTGGTTGGATTTCCATCAAACACACAAAAGCACGCTTACTGAACCAAGCGCCGCTCCTGCTGCAAATTGGGTGAAAATCCGTCCAGCCGTTCGGGCTGTAGCCATGCGCAACGTTTTTGTTTAGTTGCTGGCTGTTAGTGAAGAAAACCACATGCCCTATATATGTCAGTGCACAAAAAAAGAGGGAACCAGAAATGTGATGTCATCAGTGATGTCATCAATGTCATTTGTGATGTCATCTTTGATGTCCTGGGTGTTAGTCTTAGCAGTGCACAGTGGTGGTGCGAGTTATGGTAGCTTAGCTTACCATAACTGGCGAATTTCAGGGGGTTTTCGGTTTTACTTGAACCATAACGTCCCTTTAACAATGTTTCTTACTCTGAATTTGATACTTTTTTAGTAGCACAACCTAACCATAACAGCTCCTTAACACATTTTTTTCACTGACCATAGATATTTGATAAATGTTTACTAGGATTCCTTTAGGTTATATAGATATAACATAGAACATACTGTGCCCCCTACCAGTGCTAGTGGTTCTGATGTCAGTGGATTATGCGCATATCTGCGTACGGAATCGGCCAACATCAATACTATCCAAAAACTCAGGGGGTATCTTACATTGTTGTATCATGCAAAAGAAACACTGAACAAGTTAAAAAAGCAGCACATAAACACATTACATTTAATAATAAATAAGAAGTGGAAACTGTATATGTAAGACATCAACCGGCCATTTAAATAGCATATGCACTAGAATTGAATATACCAAAACAAAATAAATATGCCTCCAACATAATTACCTCACAGAAACTCCACAGCAAAAATCAACAGCAGACCTACACAGAAGTAACAGCAAAGCTTACCAAGAAACAACTAAGTACACTACATTTATTGTATATATGTATAAACTTTCTGTAATAGGTACACTAAAACTAATATTTTTTTTTTTTACACAGAAATGTCCTTTGGAATGGCTGGAAGAAAATTTCCCCCGGGATGAAATGAGTGAAGACAGTGATACTAATGGTAGACACAACATTTCTCTATATAAGCCAATTAATAACTATTACTTTATATGTACTTAACATTTTTTTTTTAACAGACCATACAGACACTAAAAATTATATACCAAGAGAGACATTAGAAAATCCTCTGCAGCAAATGGAACTAAAAATTGATATGTTAATGAAAATGTTCATTATTTTAAGACACTTTGTAGAGGATCACATACAAGAAAACATTAAATATCACTGTCCCACATGTACCTGTTCCCCCTCTTCATGTCCCAGTCAACTATCCCCAAACCCTCCCCAGCAAGAAAAATGTTACGATGACACTTCCATCCCTTCCTCCCCTCTCATCCATCATGTCCAAACCCCTAATTCCCCTGTATTTGTTTCAGTTTCTGCTTCCCACTCACTTTCATAATTTGTATACTGTTATACAATAATAACATTTTAAGTGTGTTGTTAATATATTCCTGTGTCTTATTTTTTTTTTTAAAAGGCAGTTAGGGTGTCCGCGGACAGTGCGGGTGTCCGGGTTGTCCATAATTAACCAAAATGGGGCTGTCCTAAGGACACTATACCTGTTCGTACTGTTAGCAATCAAAATGGGGGTGTCCTTAGGACACACAAGATGTCCGCCTGTTCGTAATTAATCAAAATGGTAGTGTCCTAAGAACACTATACCTGTTTTCTCTGTTCGTAGTTAAAATGGGGGTGTCCGCAGGACACTAAGGTGCCGATTCATGGAACAAACGTGGCGCAAGCTGGCGCAAGCAGGTGCAAGTGCGAAAAAGCAAACGTGCAATTCATGGAAGTCCCTGCACGTGTTTTTCTCAGGATGTGCGCCAAACCCATGCGTGGCGCACACGGGCGCACACGGGCGCACACGTCATTGCAACATCCCGAACGCTGTCTGCGATGCGCACAGGGAAAGTGCACAATGTCCGCGCACAAACCAAAAAGGGGGCGGGACACGGGGCGTAACACGCGGAATGGGGAACAACGTGTGAAAAAGAACGCCCACACGCATGCAAACAACCCGTATTCATGGATTTGAATACGGGAAACCCGCGCACGGCAAAAGACGCACATAGGCGTCAACGCGTCTGCCACACGAAGGCAGGCGGAAGCGGCCCCGTGCACAGTATAAAAGTGCACGCAAACAACAAACACATATATACAGCTATGATGAATGCACCATTTGTCGCAGCACTGATCGTGGGATACCGACCGAAGGAGGAGGAGAATAGCTAGGGCCCGCAATTTTGGGATGCCTGACGACCACGTCTATGGCAGGTATAGTTTTCCACCTCATATCATCCTAGACCTCGTCAGGGAGTGGGAAGATGACCTTACTTCCCCCACCCTGTGCTCCCAAGCATTGAGCCCCTTGGTGAAGGTGCTCAATGTCCTGCATTTTTTGGCTACTGGGTCATTTCAGCGGACCACTGCCATAGTGGGGGGGGGTCTCACAGGCCAGGCAGTCACGCTGCCTACACCAGGTGTTGGCAATCATCACTGCACGCCCCTCAGTCCGCAGGCACATATACATGCCCAGAAGACCCGCAGAAAGGCAGGCCGTGGTCCAGGGCTTTTACAGGGTGGCACACTTCCCCAAAGTGCTTGGTGCCATAGATTGCACCCATGTGGGTCTACGTCCACCTAGGGCCACTGAGCAAATCTATCAAAACAGCAAGCACTGGCATTCCATCAACCTGCAGGTTGTATGCAATGCTAAAGGAATCATCACCTCTGTCTATGCAAACTGCCCTGGCTCCACCCATGACAGTATCATAGACAGAATGTCTGCCCTTAGCCGGGCCCTGTAAGCTGGGCAGCATGGCGACACATGGCTCCTAGGTGAGTACAAATGCCTGTGCACATGCATGCAAGTCACACACAGACAAATACCCAAACCCTAGTAATCTCAACTATTATCACCTCCCCAGGGGACAGTGCCTACCCTCTGAGCAACCACATGATGACGCCAATCTGGAACCCCACCACACCACCCCAGGTAAGATACAACAATGCCCATATTGCAACCAGGGGCATAGTGGAGCGCACATTCGGAGTGCTCAAATAACGCTTCCGCTCCCTTGACCGCTCTGGTGGGCAGCTACTATATGCATCCCCAGTAGTGTGCAGGATCATTGTGGCAGCATGTGCACTGCACAATGTTGCAACATGGCGGGAGGTACCGGTGGACATGGTGGTGCCCCCACATCTCCAACCACAGGCACAGGCACTGCCCATGGGAGGGAACAGGGCACGTGGCGACGTAGCCCGGACCCAGCTTGTGGCCACATTTTTCACCTAAACTCCCACCCTGCAGAGTGCACACAGTCTTGGTACATACCAGGTGACAATCGATGATGACAAAGAGACAGTCAACTGTCACAACCTTACCACCCTGAGAATGCTCCCACGGAAGTGCCACATTGTGTGTATCCCTAGCTACGTAAAAATAACCAATCCTGTGTGACCAAAAGGAACACATGCAAGGTGGGTATCACACACCCCTGCAAAACACATCCCAAACCACATCACCCTTGTCTGCTACTCCATGACATGGCATGCAATAGCAAAAGACAAACACATGACCAATAATATACAAAGAGTCATGTCATAAATGAAAACTGGCATTAGACAATGATGCCTGACATGCAATCAGATGAAATGACTGACCAACAACCTCCCACACATACAAAGTCAGACACAAATGCTTTCCAACAGTCGTAGCATGAACACAACACTGAGTGCCCGTTCACATGCACATTTGGCATGGCAAAATCCTAACTCCCGAACCTGTGTGCTGTGTGTGTCTCCTGGAACACCCTGCACAGCACACAGCACTTTGAGCAGCCATTGTGTTGCAGATACACCTTGAGCATCACATAAAAAAACTAATGAAATCTACAACCAAATGACGCATGTACAGGCTACCCAAATGGCAATAGATCATGTGCTGCAAGGACACTGTGGGCCTGAAAATGCAATCTGTGTGCACCTGTGGCCATGGAAGGGTGGATGTACGTGTGGTGGATCATTGTGCAACTTTGTGTGTCATTAGGGACATGACTCAATATATGCATGTGAAATCAAGCGACCCTCAGTGTCCTGTACACATCACATGTGAACATTGGCCATGTGAACACCCCAGTATGTCAAACCACACCAATCCCCTAACACCTGAAAAGTAAGACAACACAGGAACAGGCATTGAGCAGCAGAACACATCATGTACATAGTACCCCACAATTAAAATGTCAGAGTGCCCAAAACACTGTAGGCCAAGCCAACTGTCCAACAACAAAAGGCCCTCACTTACACATCACTGTGACCTTCTGAACAACTGTCTCTGGGGTATGTAGCCTTCTTCCTTCAAGTCTACCTGGCTACAGGATCACCCTACCCCTTGGCCTCCATGTTCCAGCTTGCGTGTAAATAGGGTCCAGCCCCCTCAGAGGCCACCTTGACTGGTAAAAATGCCAAATCGCAGAGAACTCCAAGTAGGCAAACCCACAAACCAGTGAAAAAGGCTGTAGGCACCAAAAAACCCTGGAAGAGTCTCCAGTAGATGACTTGAGGTAGCAGGAAATGTCAAAGCACATGTACAAGCACAATGATAGAACAACCAAGGTAGCACAGTTGAACAATGGTCCAACAGGATGGGTACCATTCACGGTACATAACATACAATGATGATGCAACAACTGATGGGTACTGTCACAGCTCCGGTATCCAGGTGCAGGAGTGGCACGCACCAACCTCCCCCTCCGTGGTCTGGGTGCGTGCAAGGACAAACTAACACAGGCCTCTGAGATCCCGGCGAGGGAAGGAGGGTCAGGGATATGTTGCATGGACAGCCATTGGTATTCAGGATAACTGGAAAGAGGGGCAGGAGAGTAGATGTGGATTTGCAAGGTAAAATAGGCAAAACACAATTAATCACAAAAACACATACTCAATCAGAGAAAACATGTTCATCATGCACATTGTACCAAATCAGTCAAATGAAAGCCAAAGAGACACTTATCTCTGGGGTGGGTGCTGGCCTCCTGCCTGCGCACTCTCAGGTCTGGTAAAAGGAGCACTTCAATGCTGCAAAGAGAGCGTGAGTTACTAATTCGAATGTGTGTTTACAACACACACACACACCCCCATCAATGCCCCAAAGTAAGTGACATCTCCACAAACAAACTCCCCTGTCTGCTGCTATGTACCCATACGTTAGCTTGGCCCACCGATGGTACATACACTGTCAATGCAGTAATGCCGGCGCATGTGGCCGCGCGGGAAATGGAAGACCAATGGGTCAAGAATCAGACATGATACAATGGTCCCTGGGTGAGCTGCTAGACGCATATAGCAAGGTGCAACTTCAGTACAAGTTGCTTTCTGGCCGCCGCAGATTTAAGTAGGTAGTGCACGTGGCTATTTGTACATGCAAATGACATGCACTCACCACAAGTCTGAGCCTCGCTGGTTGTCCCTGTGCGCTGTATCAGTATCTGGCCAGGAACGCTACTACCCTAATTACTCTGTTTCAATGGAGCAGGGGGTACTCAAGGATATGTTTGATGGCCCATGTGTGTGCCCCTGACAACTAGTAAAGGCACTTGGCATTTGGCCCTCAACGCATGTGAGCTGCACTGTGTGCTTCTCCAACAATGCCTGGCAAAGCTCCACAGCACTGGTGCCACTTAGCATCCATGTGCAAGTGGCCTGGTGGAAGGTAGTCTGCGGTGTGGGCCCTTGTGTTGCTCACCTTGCCAGGATCTCCTGGAAACATGTCTGCTTCTATCGGACATCTGAGCACAAGCCCTGTGCATCGGCTTGCGCACACATCCACACGTCTGCACCACCAAACGTGCCCAGTTTTCTGTATTAGTCGTCCCTGTGTCTGTGCCAAAGGTAGTCTGGAGGCACATCTTCCTGCAGAAAGGGCATGAAACAAATTAATAAGGCTTGACAGTTCCCTGTGTGTGTGTCTACATGCTGGTTGTCACTGGGCCAGGTTACAGAGCTACATCCAAACTCCTCCCACCATCAGTGTCACTTTGACAGGCCAAGGTTGCAGGCTACTTTCTACGGCATGAAGTGCATCAAGCACATATACAGGCAAGAAAATAACATACATCACAATCCACATCAATTAATGGAGAAATCAATCACATACTCACCCAAATTCATTACAGACATGGGGTGGATGAAACGCAACCAATCCCAACTAGGGGTGTTAACACAAGTAGAACAGCAGCAGACAGACCACAGTAATTAAGGAAGTCCAAAGCCCTTGTGAAATATGTTGTAACACCGAACCATCCTAGCGAGCCCATGGATAAGGGAAGCAGGATGGCCTATGTGAGTCAGGACCCCAAGCTGCAAACACATACACAAGACAAGCTTGAAGGGCCCAGCTGGAACAGACAGTGGATGCTTTCAAAAGCCACAAAGCACCACACCGTCACATGAATGCACAATAGTCAAACAATATTAAACTATATTAACTAATTAGTCTAACAATGAACAACCTACATAACCTAATTAAAATAACTATCAAATAGTTAATATTAACTAACTAAACTAAATAAACTAAAATGAAAAATCAAAAATGGCCACATACGACCCTGGGGGGGAGGCACCCAGGATAGGGGAGGTACAGGGTGCACCTCAACACCCACATGCGATGATGTTGAGACAAAAGAAATGACCTCCATGGGCTCAACGTCTACACACCACGACCTGTGTGGAAGATAATCCGTTGTCCGAGTCTGCCTCATCCTGTAAAGGATGACGTGGCAGAGGAGCCTGACCACGCCTAGGCACAGCTTGCCCTTCATCGGCAGCAAGTCTGCCGGACGGGTGAGCTTGGTTCTGTGTGGCAATGACACGCATGTCTGCATGCAGAACCTCCCATGATACACGTGCTTCCTCTTGCAAGGTAATACGTGTAGCACAGAGTTCTTTCTGCATGGTCTGGCTGGACAACCGATGCATCTCCCGGCAAGCATGTAGCTCAGCTAAGATGGTACTCTCAAGCTGCTTAAACCTTTCCTCTGACCGCACCCTCTGGGATGTCAAGAGGGCATCCAGAGTGGATCTGAGGGACTGAGACGCAGCCCTCAGGGCCGCCATGTGTGCCTCTGCGTGAGCAGTAATTGCTTGACGCAGAGACATTTCAGCCTGGCGTGCCCTGTCAGAGGCCGCCATGCCCAGCCTGAGTGAGCGGGCCGTGGACTGTGCCACCTGCCGCTGGAGAAACACCTGCCTAGCAGGGGGGATCACGGATTGGGCCACACGTTCCATGCTTGCAGCGATGTCATCAAGTGCTGCCCCCTGACGTTCTGAATTGGCAGTCATGTCTTGCTCCCACTCAGTATACCTCGGGTGCGCATGGCCACCGTGTTGCTGGGCTTGACACCTGCGGGACCCAAGGACTGTGCGTCCTCGCTGGATTGGCACTGCCCACGGCTGCATGACTACATGCCCCCGTGTACGTGATGCCCCAGGCACATCAGCGACTGGTGTGGAGGGTGACCCTGCATCCCGATCCACCACAGGCAGAGGTCCCACCACTGTCCGGCCCCTATGTGCAGGTGTCGCGGACAGAGAAGTGTCCACATCAGAATCACTCACCCCTGACGTATGGACCTGATGCACGTCTAACTCAACATGGCTGTCAGAGTGGTCATCTGGGCTGGACTCATAGCCAGCCAAAGACAAGATGGACTGAAGCACACGTGGGTTCTCGTGGTCTACCACCCCACGACCCCCACTTGTGCCGGGTTGTGGTTGTGATACCAACCCTGTGCCTGGCATGACAACACCATCCTCTGGCTCCATTGTGTCATCACCTGAAAAGTGGAGAGAAAAACAAATTAGTACACATGTCAGAAGCACATGACACACATACACATAGACATCACACAGACAGCCAACACATGAAGCAGACATGTCACACACAAAAGAGAACCTGCCATGCATGCCTGGTCAATTTGACATTGCATTAGTGAGTAGGCATGTAGAATGGTGTTACACAGCTCAGAAGCGGGTTGATGCAGTGCAGAACATGTGTACGTTACTCACTATCTACTTGAACAAGCGCTTCATGATGTGTATCAAAAATCATGAAGCCAGTGGAAGGGCTAGTTCAGGCATCACGTGCAATGTGCATGCAATGGGTTGCATGGCTACAAGCAAAGCCCCCCCCCTCAGTAAAAATGCAGGGATGCCTTGCGTTGTAGCAAAAGACTGAACAGAGACCTGTGTATTGGCAGATAGTGTTGTCTAGCATCAATGGCATCATCTGAGTCAACTGACAGCACAGTAGATGATGACGGGACAGTAAGCAGGACACATGACGAACCCTCAGTTGTACACCCAAGTGTGCAAAAGCCACTACACCAGTTGGACCGAGTCAGTGGGCCTGAAACTGGAGGCAGAAGAGGGAGGCGAGGTAGCCACAGAAAGGGAGGAGGGGACAGCAGGAGAAGAAAGGAAATTGATGAGGCGCGGAAAGCTTCGATCAAAGAGGTGAAGTTTGGCCTGAGGGCCTTGGACCAAGACGGACCCATTCAAGTAAACTTTAATGATGATCTTAGAGGAGTGGAAGGGGGCCAGAAGGGCAACAACACTCACTGGACTGGGCATCAAAGTCCTGCATCTCTCCCACTCCTTTGACCAATTCTTGTGGTATGAACTCAGCAATGAGTGCCTCGTGCAGAGTGAGGTGATCCTCCTGAGGTGGTGGCCCACCGCCAGTCACCAGAGTCATGCTGTAATTAGAGGCACGCTTGGCCTTAGCGCTGCGTTTGAGGTCATTCCAACGCTTCTTGCACTCGGCAGCTGTGTGCACCTCATGGCCGAATGCACTCACATTATCCGCGACATGCTTCCAGTGGGTATTCCGATGGGCAGCCGTAGTTTGACAATTCGGCCCCACTAGCATGTCACGTCTGTGGGCCTGCACGTAGTCCACAAGGGAGTCCAGTTCCTAGTTGCAGAAAGGCTTCTTCCTTGATGTGCAGGAGGCCGTGGCAGTGTCTGGGGTCCCAGCCTGTGCTGCAGAGGCAACCTTCCTCCTCTTGGATGGTGGCACAGACCCTGGCTGGCGAATGCCGCCCTGATCAGTATGGCCAGTGGGACCGGTGGATTGAACCAAGGGAGTGGCAGTTTGAAGGACGACCGAAGGCATGACTTGCGTCAGTGGCTGCTGGGTGCCCTGGAATTGACCCTGCGCAGCAACATCCGCTGTGCCATTGTCATTGACCGAACATCCGCTGTGCCAGTGTCATTGACAGTGACTGTCCTGGTTGGTAGACTCACATCTGGGGTGTTGTTGGCTGCATCTGCCCCTGCACTTGCCAACACCCTGCTGGTCGGGGCAGCAGATGACATTGGTGCCCCAGTGACACGTGTCTCGGTCAGGGCAGCCCTGCATGCACCTACTGTGTTCCTCCTGACCTGCTGGAAATCTTCCAGTGACTCTTCAAGTGCCAACGCAGCCTGCGCTGGCAGACCCTGAGCCTGGGTGGTGGTATCCACAGCTGCACCTGCAGCTACCACTACCCTTGGGCCTGTGGCAGTCGATGAAACAGACTGCCGGGTAACACGGGCGCCAGTGCCAGATGCAAGAACTGCATCTACCGTAGCCGCAGGGGGTGGTGCACGTGGCTCAACATCGCCCTGAGCTGGCACACCCCTGCCTCTTCCCCTTCTGCAGCCACCCTGGACACCCTGGAGTCACCCTACTCCCTGGTCACCCCGGCCACGTCCCTGACCACGCCCGCCACGAGGAGTATGCCGAGCTGAGGTGCCCCTCACCTTTGGTGGCCTCCCAACCATGGCACAGATGGAGTAGTGCCGGCACAGATGGAGAAGTGCCAATGGGAGGTGTACACAATTGTCCTGGGCAATTGGGGTAAAAGGGGTGGTATACAAGATGTTATAAGCACCCCTGCACCTGCAAGACTGTATGTGACCCCGGTGATGAAGTGATGGGTCACGCACGCTCAGGCACCCCAAAACTGCAATAAAACCGTGCACGTACCCCGGTAGCCCACGTGTGTGGAATTAACCTCCAGCAGTACGCTGTGGCACCCAGGGACACGAAAAACATGGACGCTTGGGACACGTAGGCTACTATGACCTCGAAAACGGGTATGCGATACACAGGGGCACCCACAGTGGGAAAAATAGCGTGCACGACTCACCGTCAGACTAGCGTGATAATGAAAAACACGTGTAGCCAATACCCCTGCCAAAAGAAGAGATACGTCCTTGATAGCTGTGAAGTAGGATGGTGTGCGAAACAACAAGAAGTAGCAACACACACATCGGTCTCCACGAAAGGCACGTACAGCGAACTGCCGGGAACCGCTCACCTTTAACCCGTGCTGAGGGAAACGCACGTGCGCGTTACGTCACTTACGGCTTACACGCTAAGGGCCTTTCCTACAATAGCACGCTGACGTGCATTATTCTCACGTGCTCATTCACAATGCACCCGTGTTGTGGGAAACTCCCGCGCGCATAACGTCACAGATGCGCTTACGCGCTAAGGGCCTTTCCTCAAATTACATGCTGTTATGCACTTTTTTCACGTGCTAAATCACCCCGTATCAAGCTGGCCACGCGAAAACACACGGAAGACCACGCTCCTGCGCAGAAGGCAATTTTCCTGCCCCCAGAGCCCTGAGCACGCCCCCACCTGCCATCTGCTGCTGCCTGCCTGCCTGCTACCCATGTGCCCTGCTATTTGCTGCCTGCACGTCAGCCATCTGCAGGGGTGCAGTTGCTGTGACCACCCCTGCTGGAACAGAAGACTCCCGACTGGGATACCATCGCTCCACAGCCCAGTTCCAGGACCCAGTTGCCCACCCACACCTGCCTCTGTGGTTGCCATGTCAGACACAACACCATCTGCCACCACTGGCAACGCCCAGCCAGAGAGGCAGAGGGCCACCAGCTTCAGTGCCAGGGAAGTTGGTGTCCTGGTGGAGCAAGTCCTGGGGCAGTATGATGCCCTCTTTGGAAGTTTGCGCGCCGACAATGAAGGACGGAAGAGGATCTGGATGGACATCATGACTGCCATCAATGAGGAGGGGGTGGCAGTCCACGAGATCAAACATGTCCGTAAGCGCTGGGAGGACTTCAGGTCCAGGACCCTCAAAAAGGCCCGGCGCATCTTGAAGGCAGCGGATGCCAAGGGGTGCCGGGTCCACCTGACCGACAACCAGATGAGGGTCCTGGAACGCATACGCCCAGCGCTCCACGTCCAGGTCCTTAAGGGGCAGACCCGTCTGGAGTCGAGCGGTAAGTGTACATGCATACTGATTGGACACTGTGCGTGTTGTGGTGTGCCTGGAGTGTGCAGGTTACACATATGTCTTTGTAGGGACATGTATGGCTGCGTATGTACAGGGACGTGAACCTGCCACATGTGATTCCTATCAAGTGTGAGATACATCGATGGTGTATGTGTTGGTAAGCATGCTGTGCAAATGTATGTGTGAGTGCACACATGTAATGAATTATGAGTATGTACTGTGGCATGGTTGTGGTGTCACACATGGATGCTGGTTCATGCTGCATGTATCTGCACTATGCACATGTGCATGTGGGTGTATTTGACAAGTGTGCAACTGTGATGCAACATGGATGCATGTGACACTGACATGTAGAAGGCTGAATGCGAGATGTGACATGGATGGCGATCTCATCACTGCGACAGTTGGTGGAGATGTACACATGCATGTATGTCTGGTGGCGTGTGTGCATGTGTTGTGCACTCCCCGTGTTTCATGTGACATCAGGCTCACCTTCGGCTGCTCATGCTGTTGTTTGTGTATGGATGGTGCTGCCTGGTGCAATATTCCTGTTGATTTGCTCATGTGTGTGAGTTGAAATGACATGTGTGTTGGGGAGTGTGATGCCATGTCTGTAGTTTTACACTGCCACTCATGTGCAACAGTCATGTGTGTATCAGTCCATTGTACAGTGCCCTGATGCCTGTGTTCTATCTCTCCCTGTCTGCAGCGTCAACTGATGAAGAGGGCGGAGAGGGTGCTGTGGAGCAAAGTGGCAGGGATCGCACCACCAGCCGGAGACACAAGGCCCAGCTCCCCTCCCACATTTTCATCTCGTCGGGGAGTGAGGAGTCTGGTGCCGCGTCCCAGGCCGCAGCTGCAAGGGTATGTCCAAGAGGCGGAGGTCAGAGGTGGACTCCTCGGCAGCAGAAGGGGCAGATGAGACCCCACAGGGTCTAACGGAGGAAGATGGCATGGAGTCATCCAGGTTGGTGGGGGGTTTGGTGGAGGAGGATGCCGTGGTAGGCACACACACGGGGTCTAGAGCTGGGTATTCCACTGGTGCTAGTGGTGCAGTGCAGGGGTAGGGACAGGAGTCAGCACAGGCCACCGTGGAGGTGCCTGTGTGTAATCCTGTCCCTGATCCTGTGACTCTATCATCCTGCACCAGCAGGGAGGCCTACGTCCAGACCTGTTTCCAGGGAGGGGATGAGCGCACAAAAACTGGCCTTCTTCTCCCTGTGGATGTGGCAATCTGGGACCGGGTTGAGCATGTCCTGGCTGGGATGGCGTTGCGTCAACTGGGCATGCGAGGTGACCTGCAGTGTTTTCGTGAAGACACTGCACGTCATCTTGGATGCCTCTTTGACCGTGTTGACCTACTGGGACGGGTCACCAGGGCTGGATTCCTCCGTATGCTGCACCTTAATCCTACCCCCTCCTCACCTGAAGCCCCTATGCGCCAGTCGTCCTCCATGCCATCTTCCCACCCATGTATCACCTGGGTACCCTGTGGAGCTGCCTCTGACCCAGTGGCCAGGCTGGCGGAGGACTCATCCCTGCCACAGTCGGGAGTCGGATGTCCAGCAGGAGTGGCCACCACAACAACTGCATCCCAGCCGGAGGAGGACGTGCAGGCAGCAAGAGCCAGGGCACAGGCACAGCAGCAGCAGCAACAAGGTGGGAGCGATGATGGCTCGGGGCCATCAACATCCGAGGGGCAGGCATCGGCCACAGGGCAGGAGGACCCAGGATTGGGAGTGTCTTCCGTGTGGCAGCGGTTGGGCCAGGCCATAGATGCGGAGTAGCGGCGGGCGGAAGAGGCACGGCTCACAATGGTCTGTCCGGAGAACTCCATGTGGAGGGTGCTGATGCGTGCCGAGTGCCTCGAGGCAATTCGCAGGGAGTTGGAGTTGAACATGGCATCGTCCCTGCGAACCCTCGGGCCATGGAAGAGGACTGCCTCCAGGACATAGAGCAGGAGTTCGATGATGCCCTGGCCCGGGAAATCGGAAAGTGAGCCGTCGGACTAGCCCGCCGCCATTGTATATCGTTTTTAGTGTTAGGTTTCATTTTCGTTTTGATTTATTTTAGGGTGATTGGACTATGCCCCGCACTTTTATATATAGTTATTTCTTAGGTAGTTTGTTTGATGGGTTTCATTTCTTTCGTTGGGCTCATGGACCCTTTGAATATTCATTGTACATAGTTGAACATTGGATTTGCGGGAACTTATTTTAAAAATTCACCATGGATGAATGGATTTTACATTTTACGTTTCCTTTGGATTCGCTTTGGTGGACGGAGGGGTTTGGACGAATATTCTTTTGGATTTATTTGGATTGGTTCTACATTTCATTTTAGTATGTTTTGGACATGCATTTCATTTCCTGTTTGACATTTTGTTATGCTTTCTTTTTATTACATTCTTTTTGTTCATAATATATTTTCATATTTTACTTCGATGTGTGGTATTCGCTCATTGGATTCATGCATGTCAAAATGTGGGTTTACACAATCAATGGCACTCAGTGTGTGTGTGTGTGTGTGTGACGGACATGTGTGGATGTACATAGTTGACTTTTGGTTTGTGTCATGAGATAGGCATGTTAGTGTGGGGCGCTCTGGGAAATTCATTGCATCTCAAGACTGGGGTGGTGTGCCGTGTGATTTTTGTGGACATGAGGGCCATGATTGTGCATCTTTAGGACGTGTTGGGGGGGGACATGAGTCGGGGCCTGACCCTCAATGCTGGGTGGATGGGAGTGCTGGGGGACATGATTCGGGGCCTGACCCTCAATGCTGAGTGGATGGGGGTGCTGGGGAACATGAGTCGGGGCCTGCTGACAGGTGCCCATCAATGCTGGATGGATGGAGGTGCTGGGGGACATGAGTCGGGGCCTGACCCTCAATGCTGGGTGGATGGGGGTGCTGGGGAACATGAGTCGGGGCCTGCTGGCAGGTGCCTGTCAATGCTGGGTGGATGAGGGTGCTGGGGGACATGAGTTGGGACCTGCTGGCAGGTGCCCGTCAATGCTGGGTGGATGAGGGTGCTGGGGGACATGAGTCGGGGCCTGCTGGCAGGTGCCTGTCAATGCTGGGTGGATGGGGGTGCTCAGGGACATGAGTCGGGCCTGACCCTCAATGCTGGGTGGATGGGGGTGCTGGGGGACATGAGTCAGGGCCTGACCCTCAATGCTGGGTGGATGGGGGTGCTGGGGGACATGTGTCGGTGTTCAGTTGTGCGTGGTGACATGTGGGCTGGCTGGGGGGCTTCGCCAGGGTGGATGGGCTGCCTGTGGGGCATGGCCCGGTGTGCAGTGTGTTCCCCTGTGTTGTGGTCTGCCTGCAGGCCCTGGGGAGGGGGGAGAGGGCACACCTGGGAGGACACACACTAACAATTCGTTGGGGCACCCCCGAAATACACGTACCCCGCTCGCACAGGGCCAATCATGGGTGAGACTTCCCGCGCACCACTGAAATACACGTACCCCGCTCGCACAAGGCCAATCACGTGTGATTCTCCCCGCGCACCTCCGTAATACACGTAGCACGCTGGCACAGGGCCAATCGTGGGTGATTCTCCCCGCGCACCTCCGTAATACACGTAGCCCACTCGCACAAGGTCAATCACGGGTAAAACTTCACGTAAATCCCCGAAAATACATGTAGCACGCTTGCACAGGGCCAATTGCGGGTGATTCTCCTCACGCACCCCCGTAATACACGTACCACGCTCGCACAAGGCCAATCGGAGGAGAAACTTCCCACGCACCACCGAAATACAGGTAGCCCGCTCGCAGAAGGCCAATCGCGGGTAAAACTTCCTGCACACCCCCGAAATACACATAGCACGCTCGCACAGGGCCAATCGCAGGTGATTCTCCCCGCGCACCCCCGTAATACACATACCCCGCTCGCACAAGGCCAATCGCGGGTGAAACTTCCCGCACATCCCCAAAATACATGTAGCATGCTCGCACAGGGCCAATCGCGGGTGATTCTCCCCACACACCCCTGTAATACACGTACCCCACTCGCACAAGGCCAATCGCAGGTGAAACTTCCCGCGCACCCCCGAAATACACGTAGCCCACTCGCACAAGGCCAATCATGGGTAAAACTTCCCGCACACCCCCGAAATACAGGTAGCACGCTCGCACAGGGCCAATCGTGGGTGTTTCTCCCCGCGCACCCCCATAATACATGTACCCCGCTCGCACAAGACCAATCACAGGTAAAACTTCCCGCGTACCCCCGAAATACACATAGCCTGCTCGTACAGGGCCAATCGCGTGTGATTCTCCCCGTGCATCCCCGTAATACACGTACCCTGCTTGCACAAGGCCAATCGTGGGTAACACTTCCTGCCCACCCCCAAAATACACGTAGCCTGCTCGCACAGGGCCAATCGCATGTGATTCTCCCCGCGCACCCCCGTAGTACACGTACCCCGCTCGCATTCATGGTTGGGGGGCTATATGCTGGTCCACTGGCCTGTGCGCCATGTACGGGATTTGTGCACTGTTCATGGTGGACCGGGAGTGGTTGGGGCGTAACTGGTGCTGCTGCAGGGTCGCTGCGCCACTCTGCACCATGGCTGGTTATGGATGTTTGAATCCATGAATACGCTGTGCGCGGAAATGGATTTTGGTGCACGCCGCTGGCACAGACTGCCGCACGCGCACACTGTGTGCCAGCCGCGTGCACCACTTGTGCGCTGAATTCTATGAATTACCCCCTAAATCCGTCCGCATGTCCGTAACTATTCAAATTAAGGTGTACTAAGAACATTCCCCCTGTTCACAATGTCCGTAACCAGAATGAATATGTACGTAGAACACATATCCCGTCCGACTGTCTGCAAAGTTCTGACACACATTTATTTGAAGCGTGCCCCAGAACCCCTATAAAAGGCCACACCCCAGAGCTGATCCTCATTCTGTCTTTCTACTACTGCGGATTGACCTTCTTTTGCTGCTTTTGCTATTTGTTTTTGCTGATTGCTAAGAGCTGTCCTGATGGCATCCATGGCTGCTGCTGGTGCTACTACTGTCTCAGCACCACCCCTGCCCCCTCCACCACCACCACCTCCCCAAGAGCCTGCAGAGGGGAACAGGTGTGAGGATGCAGAGGAGAGTGATGAAGAGGATCAGGTCGTGGAAGTCCCTACTACTAGCACTCATTGTGAATCTTGGGTGTGGAGGTTATTTGCCACTCTTGATGGAGTACCAAAAGCACGTGCAAACACGGTGCGCTGCACTCAGTGCCAGATGGTTGTACCTTGCGTTAAACATAATAGGTTGAGTTCCCATGCAGCATCCTCCGTTTCTGCTCCTGCCACCACAAGAGACACTCCTGTGGGACAGCGCATCCCTCCAGCTGCCTCACAGAACATACATGATGAAGTTCACCCTTACGTTTTGAGGGTCACAGTATTGTCCATGTACTGCGATGCAGTACTCTGAAGGGGGGAGACCCTTCAAAGTACTTTCTGAGCTGTGGTCAAGGAGCATGAGAAGGACTGCTACATACCTGAATAAGGCCCACCCTACATCTTCCTCTCTCCACCTACCCTTTCTTATCCCTGTGGTTGGTGTCCCTTCCTTACCCTCCTTTCTCCTCCTTTCCTTGTGTGTCGTGTTTAAAAGAAAACCAAAAAATATAAAACAACCTAAACCAAAAATAAAAAAGGCTCTTTTCAGAGCCGCCTTTCACAGTCCAAAAATAGAAGTGTCAATGACATGCTGCAGAGCCCTGTGCATTTTTCGAAGTCCGCGGTCTGTCCGCGGACCTTTAAAATTGTTGGCGTGCTGTCCTATCAGATCCGTTGCACTTTTCTCCAGGAGGAAGTGGTGGCTCTGAAAAGAGCCTTTTGTGGGTTTTTTGTGTTTCGAAAACTTCAAATGGTCAACACCTATTGCAAAATGGATTGCTGTGATTCTAAAAAGGGTTCCAATGGTTTTTGTATATTTCGCAGAAAAATCTGATTGCCACCATAAGTAAGATGTACTCCATCTCTGCGAAAAATGTATGTGCTACCGAACATAATATTTTCATTGTGAAAAGAGGACATGCCAACATCTCTCAAAAAGGCACAAACAGCCTTGTTGACATTGCGTCTCGCTTTCTCATTTGTGGACCAAATGAAGAAGAACACAGCCACTTTTGTCTCTGCGCTATACGAGAAAAAATTACTCGGGAGTTTGGAAACATGTCCATGACTTTCCCAAGTCCATCTTTCATTGCAATTTGCAAAGAGATTCCAGACACGTCCTAAACTGTTCCCTCCACAATGCATAATAATAATGTCTGGATGACACTGTGTCATCAAAGTAGCACAAAGAGGTACCAAATCCAGCCACTTCATTCGACGCACTCCATACCAGTGCACTTCCACATGAGGGATTCAAAGATGTGCAGCCACTCCACAGCGATCTGCATGCACCTCCAACCAATTTATCCACAAATCTCCCAAAATCCAAACAATCTGCTTTCTGAAACACACAGCCATAGCTATGTGCTCTCCTCTCAGGAAAAAGACTTTCTGACAAACTCTCTCCTTACACATCACACCCAGTAAACTTTATTGACCAATCCCAAATCGTAAAATCTGAGAGTGGGGAATGAAAATTTAAATATTCTACCCCATTTCCACTTTGAGGTTGGCTCTGAAAAGAGCCTTTTTTGTGTTGTTATTAAGATGCTTCTGAAACACCTTTTATTTTGTATTTTTTTTTTCTTATTTTCCTCCAAATATCTTCACATTAGCTTCTCCAAAGCAATCCCTATATTCCAAAACAGCATGGCATTTCCCATGAAAGTTAAAGAAATGCCATCTGCTTTAAAGTAAACAACATTACCAGATTCAATGTTGTCATTATTGCAAAAGAACATTTCAGCTCTAATTATAAAAGCAAACTTGCCTTGGTTAATTAAACACCTAGCAACATTTTGCTGAGGACAAATTTGGCATTTGGAAGGACTTTCATGACTGCCTGAACCAAGTTTGGCAGATCTTGCAACAAAGTAGGGGCACTGACATAGCCCAAATGCACAGCACCACAGTACAGGACAACATCTGGACTATCGAACCATATCCTGACAAACTTCCAACATTGCCTGCAAATTAAAACCAGGCACAGTGCACCACATCACCTCCACTCCTTTTATGTCAAAATTGTTAGCCTTTTTTATCTTTTTGGGGTTTGTAGAAGTTCCTACTTTCCCCTATACATAATATAGGAGTAGTCTCTACCATCATATAATAAAGAAAATTCAGTCCTAGTCAGTCTTTGTCAAATCAAAATGGTCTATACTAACAAAACGTAATGCCTGCCCTATCTCTCATACAAAAAGTTTGTAAAGGGGAATATGTATGCAAAGAAAAATCAGTGTTATAACATAAACAATCAAAGTGACTGAGTCTGCTCTCCTCCTCACATTGGACAGCATGGAGAAAGACAATCCCCATGAACAGGATGACACACTCTGGCTCAGGTTCGCAAAACCAAGGCTGTTCAAAACGTGGATCGTGGCCTGCCTGGCCTGTCACGTTAAAGCCACTTATTCCAGCGTTCCAAAAGTTCTTTCAAAGCTCAACAAAAAGTTCACATAGGTCTCCCTTCGTCAGGCTCAGACCTCTCAAAGCTTTCAACAGTTAACATAGGTCTCCCTCAGCTAGGCTCGGACCTCTCAATCAACAGGTAGCTCATTCAACGCAGATCTCACTCAGCCGGACTCGGCGCTCGCAATCACAGCATTTGCAGGGGTTTCATTCCCCAAGCTTAATGCACATTCATCAGGGGTTCCCTTCCCCTAACTTATCACACTTCCGGTCTCCCTCAGTCAAGCTCAGACCTTTTAGTGATGTCAAAGACTTTTGAATGTGCAAGGCTTTTACCATAGACCCCCTACGGGACCACCTCGACTTTCTCTTCAGCCCACACTCCCATGACATTTGCCCAGGTTTCTCCTGGTCTTGGCAGTTAAATATCACAAGCACAAAAGTTCAAAGAAATCCCTCTCTTCAAGCATTCACCTTTTCACTTTCCCTTTTTCCGGGGTAAATCTTGACCATTACGCATTTCAGAGTTTGTTCACTTTGCCGCTTTATAACAAAACATTTCACATTTCGCTGAGACTTTCGCCGGACCACCCAGTACTCTGTATCACTGGCTCGACAGCCAACAGGAACCCAGAAATTCATCACTGGCCAGCCTTCCCTCGTGTCTCATCAGCATGTGCCAACCTTCACTTGTGAGATACACCATTGCGGCCTCAATCTTTACCTGATACAAACCAGCCTTTTATGTCTTTCACCAACCCACTGGTTGTGCGTGTACCCTTCCTGTCTCCGTGGCTTCAATTCTCGAGTCAAGGTTAATACCATAGGCTTGGCCTCGCCTCCACAACTCTGTCGATCACCAGGGAGGGTCACTGGCAGCCTTGAAACACAATCCAGGTTTCTTCTTATCTGCGATTTGGCTTTCTCTGAGTCTCCCTCATGGTATCCCAGAAGCACTGAAGCACTGACCTTCTGTAGGGATCTTCAGCGTTCCCTCAACCTTTGCTCTAATCCCTCAATCTGTCGTCCTGCTCCAGTAGGTTCACCTTTGCCCGGGGAATTCTGCTTCTTCTTGTATTCCACCTTGCTCAGAGTGTGTCACTATGTTCCACCTTTTATCCATGTGGGGAGAGCTAATGGGTATCAGATGTATGTGATTAAAGTTAAGTGTCTGACTTTGGCTGATCCGATTAGTGGGAAATGTCCAATGAGATGTTGAAGTGTTAGACTCTTTATTCTCAGTCACTCACTTCTTTGTACCAGTGTTTGTGTAGAAAAGGGGGGCTGGGACGTTTGAGGATCCTATAAAATAGGATAGGGCATGGGTACGGGAAAGGGGGAATACCGCGTCTCACCATCAGTTGCCTCACCCCACTCCCTGAAGAAACTCACCCAGCTGATCCTCCTGTACTGGTCCACCCCCAGGGTCTGGATCCAAAGGCGATGGCTGTTCCCTGGCCACCTGAGAGAGATCCCAGGGGACTAGAAAGTGAGACACCCATTGATTTATCACATAGCCTTCCCCTATGCGATGTAGCCGCATCTGTTTCGCAAGGAAAACGGGAAAGGAAATCAACATTCCCCTGTTCTTTACCTTTTCGGTGTTACACAGCGAAACAGTAGGGTTGCAGGTCTAAGAACCATCGCATGACTCGAGGGTTAGTGTCCTTTCGTTGACCTATCCATACCAAAGGTGAGTGATCAGTGATGAATGTGAATTTTCTCCCTAGAAGGTAATATCTAAGATGGACAATTGTCCATTTGATGACAAGGGCTTCCAGTTTCAACACAGAATAGTTCTTCTCTCAAGGAAAGAGTTTATGACTAGTGAATAGAATGGGGTGTTATGATCCTTTGTGTATTTGTGATACTACTGCTCCTAACCCTGTGAGGGAGGCATCGGTATGTAATACAAATTCCTTTGAGAAGTCTACTACTTTTAATACTTGATTTTGGCATAAGGTTTGTTTCAGGTTATTGTAACAAGCATCATCTGCATCAGTCCAACACAGTTTGTGGGGTTCTGCAGTAGAGTAAATTGAAAGGGAAAAAAACTGTGGATGCCTAAAGGGTCTTTCTCACTGCAAACAGTGCCCAAGGGATCATACAATCACAGTCCTTCCCAGCCTCATCTATTAACTTTCTCAGAATCATTTTGAGGGTCTCTCTACCAACCTGTCCATTTGGGGGTGGTAAACTGAGTTTCTTAAAGTGGTAATGTGTAGTCCTAAATCATAAAATTACTAATGAAATTGGATCCCTGATCCATTTGAATTTCCTTTGGGAAACCAACCCTAGAAAAGAATGGTAACAGGTGTTTTAAAATTTACTGGGTTGTGTTTTTACGCATGGGGAAGGCTTCTGGGTACCGGGTGGCGTAATCAAGGATTATGAAAACATATTTATTGCCTAGTTTAGAACTTTCCAACGGTCCAATAACATCCATCCCGACTCTAGAGAAGGGAACTTCTATTATTGGTAGTGGGTTTAGAGGGGCAGGTAGAGGAATATGTGATCTGGTTTTTTGGCATATCTCACATGTCTGAATGAAGTTCTTTATGACAGCATGAATACCCAGCCAGTAGAATTTCCCACTGATGTGAGCTTGGGTTTTAGATTGTCCCAAGTATCCCCCTCTCAAAAGGGAATGTGCAAACGCTAGCACAATCATACGATGGGTTTTGGGTATTACTAATTTAGTCTTACTTAGGCCTTCCCTGGAGGCTTCCCGTCTACATAGCAATCCCTGTTTCAGGAATAAAAAGGGACTTCCTTTTTCTTGTACTTCTCCCACAGGAATCACTTGCAGAAAAGCCTCTGCAAGTACTGGATCATTTTGCTGGGCCAGGGCTAGGTCCTGAAGGATGGTAAATTCATCTACCCCTCGTTGGTACGTATCTCATTGGCCTCTCCAAAGCCTAAGTTTCCTCTCTCAGTTTACTTGGGTGCAGTTTCTTCCTCAAAACAGGCAAATAGAGATTTCTCAAGAATTCCCTATGCAATTTTGTCCCTAGGACATATTTCAAACAGGGTCTCACCATGGTTCTGTAAAACCCTACAGCAGGTGTACCGTGGACTTGCTGGGTTTTTGGTGTGGCAGATCATCTTGTGAATTTTGTCACATAGTTTTTACTCCATGGTATATGTTTCATGTCATTTTTTCCCTCTGCACCTACCATACATGTACAGTGGTCCTACTGGTGTTTGGTGTGGCATATCATCCTGTGTGTTTTGCAAATGCCTTTCTATCTGTAGGTATATTCTCCATTTCATTGTTCCCTTCACACTATGAGGAACAAATGAATAAGGATGCATGTGTTTATAATTTGGAAATGTTGTTTTGCTGAAAAAGTGAATATCTAAAGTTTGGCTGATCTGATTTTCAAAATGTTTGCAGCATGGACTACATCTGACTAAGGCCGAGGTGTGTGCAAAAAATCTTGGAAAAAACAAATAACAACATTTTGAGATATTTTAGGTGAAATAGTCAATAGGTCAGCATGTCTGGCAATCTCAATGCAGCAAACATGTTATTTCAATAATTATTTAAGGCATGAAAACATTGATAAACTGCCCCAAGTTTGGTATGAGTGTTCAGATTTGGTCAGATCAGATACATGGCAATTTTTGTGAAGTTTCATAAATGAGAACAAGTGTTACACAGGAAACTATTTTCCTACGGTTCTATGTAACATAACCTATACAGCTGCTACACCAGAATTGTTCTTATATATTAGTTGAATAAAAAGCAAGTATTAGAAACTTTGCAGGATACTACCTATAAAAAGGTGAAGCCTGCAAAGGTTGAGAATGTCAAAGTTATGGTAGAAACACTCTCACCTAATTCAAACAAAGCCCATCCCACTCCAAACACAATTCAAATCCTCCCTCCTGCTCGATTGAATGGTCTGCCTCTCTATCCACTCCCTGGCCTCGGCCTTTCACCTCCTCCTTCCCGAATCTGGCTCTTCTCCTTGAGTCACTTCCTACCAACAATCCTATTGTCATGCTGGGGGACCCCAAGCCATCTGCAGCCATCTGCCTTAATCCTAACGCCCTCCTATCTGACCACTCCCTCTACTCCCTATACAGCCAGCCTACCCAATCTGGTGGGAATTCTCTTGACCTTGCCTTTCTCTGTAATTCACTTTCCTCCTCTGACCTCTCCATTGACCTCTCTCTGTCTGATCACTTAATTGTTCACTTTAACATATTGGTCCCGTCACCTTCTACGCTTTATCTCTCCTCTTGAACGATGAGAGGAAATTCAGGCAGGTCTCTCTTGCTCCTTACCTTGATGATGTGAAGACCTCGCTCCTGTCTAATTGCCTTATTCATGCCTCTTCCATTTTCTAGCTTTCTCTGACTTTTGCTATGCACATATATGACTCAATTTGCCCAACACTATCCTGCTTGCACATTCACACTTTCCTGTCCTCCACCTTGAATCACCTCTGAAATTCATACCCTATGATCAAACATGCCTCATGACCAACGAGGCTGGTGCAAATTATTTATTATGAGGGGTCAGAAATTTGAGGCGGACAACTTTTGGATGATTTTTCAAAATATGCAATTTCTTATTTTCTTAAATCCTTGGTTTCATCAAACACCTCACTATCCCTACTCTGAAGAGGTTTTCCCTGCCTATACAAAACTAAAGGAAACACTCTAAAATAGGATATCTGGCCCTCACACGTAAGCATAAAAAACACAAGAAAATATATGGCACTTCACAACAAATATTAACAATTATATTTCCAAAGTATTCACAGTGTTTCTTGATAACTTTAATGAAGACCCCTTCCCCAGGTTTCAAGTTAGATTCAGTTCTAATGTTACACATAAAGAAGCAAGGCAATACGGGTTTGAAGCAACGTTCTAACTCAGTTCTTGATTCCTTCACTACTCCCACCTAGGTAACCCTCCTACCAGGTTAACTTCTGTAAGGATTCACCATGCAAGTCTACTTGCCTGCCCCACAGTGTTCCACATTCAACAGGGCTTTTGAAGTTTTAAATCTACTGACAACTAAATACTTACCACAGCATCAAAATTCTGCAACTTTGTGATTTTTATTAACTTTCCAGAAAAGACAATATTCACATCAGTGCTCTTCAACGCTGTCATGTAGACAAGGTACTCTTCCTCTGAACATTCACCTTTCAGAAGGGCAGCCTCTTAATCATTTGTCTTTCTTCAGCATTACTATTTACCATAACTTTAGTAGTTTGTACCTTTGTGACTTTGAACAACTTTTCAGAAAGGACTAGATCCACTTTAGTGCCCCTCAACACTTCCAAGTGAACAAAGCACTCTTTTTCTGAAAAATCTCTTTGTCAAAACGGCAGCCTCTTTGCCACTCTTGTCTTTCTGCCACATTAGCAACCAAGATTGACTTTAAGGATGTAATTTTAGCTTCCCTCCTTATGGCTTTGTCAATGTGAGTTACATCAACTTTTAGGGTACAATTACAATCAGCAGAATTTTCCTTTTTACAACTTTGCATACACCTCTTTGTTTTCTGCCCACCAAAGCAGCTTCATTGTATGCCAGTTGTTGGTCTCTTTTGGCTGAAGACAATCGGGCTAATTACAAGGTCCTGGTACCTTTAAAAGGCCCTTCCCTATTAAAGATAAATACTGTGTCTCATCCCACAGGATCTCCTCACCACTTTGGGCCTTGTCTCCTCCCAGGTGATCCTCCTGCAGTACACCACCCCCACGGTTAGGATCAGGAAGTGTCTGCCTTTCCCTGGCCACATGGGAGGAACCTTTAGGCAGGGTTTTAGTGAAGGATCCGCAGGATTCATCACATAATGAACACCTTCCCTACTTCTAGCCTGCAAAGATTCCCTGGTTTCCTTAACCTTTGTACTGGACTCTGGTAAATCTGTCTATCTCACAAACCTAGTGTGCTCTCTTTGCAATCAAACCTGCAAACTTTCATCTACCCTCCAATATTTGCTCACATCTCCCAAGCCAAAATCCATCGCCCCGTCCCTATCTGCAAATGACTTTGCCCACTACTTTGCCTCTAAAATCTCTAAAATATGTGGTACTCTCCCGGCCCTCATCCCTCTCCCTCCCCAGCCCTCCTTTTGTCCACCACCTCACCCCCTACCTCTTCTACACTTGACTACTTCTCCCTTGCCTCCCCTATTGAATTGCCATCCATCCTTTGCAGTGCCAACCCATCTTGCGCTCCTATAGACCCTTTTGCTTCCCAAGCGGTCAAAGATTTAGTCTCAGTCACTAGTCATTATGTTAGCCTCTCTCTCCCTTCTGCATCTTTCCCTGTCTCCCTAAAATCTGCAACTCTCTTACCCCTATTGAAGAAAACCTCTGCTCACTCAAACATCACAGTTTCTCCTCTTCACCATTATTCATTAGCCTTTGAGCATGCGGTCTGTGACCAGATCACTAAGTATCTTGAGGTTAATGGCTTTGGATATCCAGTTAATTCTGGCATCCATAGTAAACATTGTACTGTGACTGTACTCATTCATGTCTCCAACATTCGCTCTAATGCTCATCACTCCAAACTCTCTTCTATACTCATCCTTTTGGACTGTTTGCCACTTTTGATAGTCACCCACTGCTCTCTACTCCTCACTCTAAGTCTGTGGGTTTTCTAAAACTGCTCTTGCCTGGATCGCCACCTACCTGGATGTTCCTTTAAAAGCTCTTCAAACTCGCAAAATTCTGAGCCCACCCATCTCCCTGTTGGTGATTCCCAGGTGTCAGCCCTTGAATCTCTGCGCTTCTGCCCTAAAAAAAGGTATCTCATCCTTTGGCTTCCGCTAACATATTTATGCTGATGACACACAAATATTTTTCTCTTTTCCCTCCTTCGCTCCTGCCATCTTGGAACAGATTATGAACTGTCTCACTAAAATTCGTCACTGGATGGCTCTCCGTTGTCCTCATGCTGAACTCTTCAAAAACTGATGTTCTCTTTCTCCCCGCTTCCAATGTCATCTATCCCGGCCCCTCTCATTTCTCTTTCCCACCTGACCTTCTGGCTCCCTTACCCAAGGCTCGGGTCTTCTTCAATATCAACCTAAGACTGCAACAATTCTTCACTACCACAGCCTCTGCGGTATTAGCCTCCTAAACATTTGGAAAATCCATCATTGTCTTACTAACCATTCTACAAAACTCTAATTTCCATTCTCATGCCCAGCAAACTGGACTAATGCTCAAGGCTACACCTTGACCTTCCTCTCTAATCCTTCTCCCGCTAGGCGAAGTCCTCAACTTTGCTACCCACACTCTCTACATATTACCCAGATCCTCTCCCACATCTACCTACTAACAACATTCACAGCCGCTCCCTTTTCAAGTTCCTTCTCTTAGTCTACAAAGATATCAATGGTCTTGATCCCCACTACCTGCCTGAAGGTATCACAGTTTCCTCACCATCATGTTCACTCTGATACTCCTCTGCACTCAACTCCACCATCTCATACACTCCCTTTGCCTCCTCTCACTTCCACTCCTTCTCCATTCTTGGCCCGCTCCAATGGATCCCACTGCTCATAACAATCCAAGGCAGCCCAATTGTGGATCTCTTCAAAGCTTGGCTTAAACCTATGTTCCTTGCTAAAGAGGGAGCTCCTGCTGCCTTCTCCTTCAACCACCCTACCTCACCCCATGTATGTCCAAGTTTGTATATTTAACTAGCACTCTGCTGTAGTTTGAAGCACATGCTCCCTTCAGATAATGTCACCTTTACATGTCGTCTACTTTCTTATATGCATTGTGTGTCTGTTTCTTTTGTCTCTGGTGTAGGTCCGAACGATTTACACCATCATAAATTGGCTCACTACTTGTTCTCATCTTTAGCTATTGTACAGGCACCCTCTGGGGGAATACTTCTGTCATCTGCAAAAGATCATGTCAGTCATTTCTGATCAAAATTGCCATCCCTGCTCGTCAAACTAATACAAGAAAAATATAATTTAAACCTTAACTCACACTACTCCACTACTCCACAAGACTCATTTAAACTGCAGCATAGATGTAAACTAACATTTAATGTGGGTGTTCTGAAATAGTAGTGAAATATGAGTTAAGATGTAAAGTGTAGGGTGCTGAAAATCTCAACATTTTCAATATATGTGGCGAAAGATTGTTATTTTGAAGATCTATGGAAAATAAAATGAAGAAAACTAGTTTCATTCAAAAATATTTTTCTGTGAGAAAACATTGATGAAAACCTCACCAAATTTGGCATGAATGAGTGGATCTGGCAACATAGGTTTTTTTCAAATTGGTGCTCTTTCATAGAGAAGGTCAAAAGTTACAAAGGACATGTTTATATTTTACTATATAACGAGTCATATAACCTCAATTATATATTTCACAGAGTCTACAATACATATAAAATAGAGTTGCGTTTGCAACTCTATACTTAAGGGTACATTTAAATTTACGAGGGAACAGGTTTTTTTTAACTCCTGAACGGATGTTCCTTTGTGCCCCCCACCCTTCTCGCACACAGGTGTTGCCTGTTTTGCTTGATTCTTCTACCCTGCTGCTCCCCACCCCACTCCAGCCTACCTCTGCAGGAGTCTGTCCTGATACATTTTGGTTTCACCATCACCGTCTTGTGGCCAATGCTGGATTTGACTTTTATGGACTTGATTGATTCACTGTGCATCACCCTTTCTCAACTCTCATGCTGGACTTCCTTTGCATCTTGTACTCATGGTGGCCCTGAATCATGCTGTTCCCATCTTCATTTTGTATCCTAGCTTTCAACATTATGTTTAACTACATTGTATCCTAACTTGCAGCATTATGTGTAACTACTGACTTCTGCAATTGTATTCGCTCTCCCCTCTTGCTTCTCCACTCTTTTTGACTGCTTACTCTGTTCTCTCCTCCTCTCCCTTCTCCCTTTTCCTATCTCCTCCCCACCTCCCCTTACTTTCTTCTATGCACTTACTCTATCAGAATTGTCCCTGGAACTAGTATGATAGCAACCTCGTCGGTATCAGGTAATATTATCCCCACCAAATATATAATAGTATGGTCATGGGGTAAGTCCATAGGAGATATTATTAGTGAGCATAATTTATGGGGTTATTGGGAATGGGGTTTCAGGGGTGTCCCCCGCTCCATTAAAAAAAATATGGGGGCTGCGAGCGTGTCCCCCACAGGTTCCATGGCTTAAACCACCTCGTCTTTCTTCTCCCCCTCCCCTTAGTCCCCCCCCCAGCACTATCTGAAATGTCATCAGGCCTAGTACGATAGTCGCTTGTTTTGTTCTTCCCTTCCCTTTCTGCACCCCTCTCCCATCCCTCTTATTTTTCCCTAGCTCTACCAGAAATGTTGCCCGGCCTAATACGGTAGTCCCCTGACTGTTTCCATTTCCTTCCCACTCTCCCACTCCCTTCCTTATCTATGTCTTATCTATTGCCCTATCTGAAATGTCGCCAGGCAGAGTACGATAGTTAATTTCACATACTTACTGTTCATGGCCTGTAAGAATGTCATTGTATTTCCATTGTTCCCTCCATTGCCTTGAAGTGCTTTGAAACACATTGTGTATAGACGCTATATTAATAAACAATAATATCATATCATGTACAAGCAGAGACTGAGCCAGTCGAATGCCTGCTGGTGATGTTGCCATACGAAAGGAACACTCAAGCATATGTCGCACCTAGAAACACTTGTGAATGCCACATAATATCATACCATATCTTGTTATGGGATTGCTACAGGACAAGATCATTTTTGGCCGAAGTGACAAGGATAATGAATGCAGTCCTTGGAGCGGACAGTGAATATGAATTTGGAACTTTGATTCTGAGTGAGGACACATATCTGGAGGATATGTATTACCATCAGGTGACTAGGATTTTGAGGGCTTCCATGGTCGCAAAAAGGATCATTTTTAAGAAAATGGAAATCAGCAGTAATTTCGACAAGAGATGTGTGATTGCAGGAAATGTACTCACTTTGCAACATTGAGAGGGTGGCAATGAGAATGCAGAAAAAGGGCAATGCATTTGATGACATTTGGAGTGGATTTCTTGAATCAGACTTTGAGTGATTTGCTGTTTGGTGGAGGACAGCTGGAAACCCAGAAGATACGTTGTTTTTCTTAATTTCTATTTCTTTTATTTTGTTCATAAACATAATGCTTACCTGGAGCGGGGGTACGGGGTTGGGAATGTTTCACCATTTCTACGTATGGATTATATATTATTATGTTGGTTTATTGTTGTTGTTTTTTTGTTAAATTGTAATGCATTTGTGTATGATAAGACCAACAATTATTAAGAAAAAAAAGAAAACAGAAATGTGTGGGGGAAATGCAAACCTGTTTTCTGCTGTTATTTTCTTCCCATCCATGAAAGTTCCCCATATTTAGCATGTAACTGATCTGACCAATTCCAAACACTGTGGCCACATTTGGGGGAGTTTCACCATTGTTTTCTTGCCTAGACGAATTGCTGAGAAGGTCCTGTTTTTGCATGGGGATTTCTGTAGAGGCAGACAAATGCACTATTTAGCCCACAATATGTCAACATTTTCCTCTTCGATTGTTGAGTCTTTTGGCACACCTGCAGAACTTGAGGTGAAAAGGTGCACACCACACACATTGAAAAAATCAGACCAACCAAACATCTAAATATTCACGGTCTAAAACCAAACAAAATGAGTATTTCCATTAAAGAGCAGTGGGTATAGAGGACCAAACAAATTGAGGTTTACACCTGCCAACAGACAAAAAAGCCCACCAATAGAACATCCAACATGGAACCCATGCTCCGGAAGGTCAGAGGGACTAAATAAATTAGGTTATATCGCTCAACACACACAAACATCTGCAACCACTTCATCCAAGTTTGAGTAAGTGTGCTGTAAGGATGGAAGTATAACAGAATTTCTGGAATATTCTGTGCAATGCAGAAAATCATCTGGAGCACCCAACATACACAAACCTAGGCAAACACATGTGGTGTAGCCCTGGGGGTTGGGGGCTGTCACCCAATTCATGATATTGGGCCTGGGGGAGGTGTTCATGGGTTCCCATGAACCACCCCACCATACCCTGGTCCTTTGGCAGAGACTCAACACATGGAACGAGAGCATGCTCCTGTCAGCTCTAAATGTGTATTGCGTATCCAAAACACATGCACCCTTATGGTGTACCATTCCTAAATGTTAACCCATACAGTAGCCACAGGACCCTCATCTCCCATGAGACAATTAGAATATGTCACGCATAATCCCGACCGGGGTAATGTTATAGCGGCCTGGAAAAAAAAAAGATTTCCAAAGTCCAGCATATAAAGACAGAACATGATTAGAACCTTGGGAAAACGTGACCGCAGGCATTCCAACGCACTGAAAAACCTGTACTCTGCTGTCTCTCACGCCTTACTGAACGGTGTGTCACTTGAGCAATGAATGCAGTGGTCTGCAGTAGCACTGTCACTGTTCTGTCTGGGAGAGATCACGGAGTGTGTGTGTGTGTGTTCAAGAGGAGGATGGGAAGACACGGGCGAGGTGGAGAGGTGTGTTTAGGAGCATGTAGGAGGTGACATCAAGCAAGGTAGGGAGAAGAGAAGGCTGGCAATGACATTATGGGAGAGGTGGGGAAGTGTGTTCAGGTGGAAATTGAAGGTGACATCAAGGGAGAGATGGAGGAGTGTGTGTGTGTGTTCAGGAGGTGGTTGGGGTGAAATGGGCGAGATGGAGAGGTGTGTTTAGGAGCAGGTAGGAGGTGATATTTGAGGAGAGGCAAACGTGTACAGAAAGCAGTTATAAGTGAGTTTGAGGAAGAGGAGAGGAGGAACATTAGGAGAACCTTGGAGTCACCATCATCAGAGAGATAGAAGATGTACTATTTTGCAGTTTCAAAACTCACATGACATACATGAACATGGTATTCCAAAACATACTCACAAGATAAAATCAGCAATTTCAAAAGAAAAACATCCCGCCCCAATGTATGTGAAAGATTGAAACATCACATGCACTATTAAAAATATTAGCAAGTAGTATGCCAATTTATCAGACCGAGATTACAGTTGAACACCATTTTAAAAGCCACTCCGCAACATTCCACACAGCCTACCTAATTGCAGCTACAGCTTGCAGGAACCACATTGCAACACATATGCCATACCTGAACTACGCATTATCAAATATTCAGAAACATCCTACTCACTTTAGCTAAGGTGACATTTCAAAAGACACACGTAACATTCACATAGTGAATTAAAAAGTACACTGAAATATCACAACATTTAGCATCTTAAAACACCCAGAAGCATTCATTAACTAATGGTAGGTGTTCCGCGCAGCCTGCTCGCCAGCACTGACTCGCATACCACCAAAATCAAGATCACAAAGTCAAATGTAATTGATTATGTAGTTTCAAAAGCTATGCATCACAGTGGCATAGCGTATTAAACAACACAAAGGAACATCCTGCCCACATTGCTTGAGGTGCAATTTTAAAAGACATATATCACAATTGCATAGCATATTAAAAAATTCACCAAAACATCACACACACTAATTATTTCATATAAAAAAACACACTGAAACATCCTACTCATGTCACCGGTATCCCTACAAAATATCCCCACCAAAAATATCACCGTACACATGGCCCTTTGTCTCGCCATAGGCAATATTTTTGGGGGGTATAATTTGTGGGAGCAGGGTTTACGGGTGTGTCCCCCAAAATTTTAAAATAATGCAGGGGTTTCAGGGGTGTCCCCCGTAGGGTCCATGGGTCAATATCGCTGCATATTTTGGTATCGCAATATTTTTCCGGGGATATTAACATATGGAACCATGTCACTCAGTGTGCAATTTCAAAAGGCACATGTCACAGTGTCACGTTTTTTTTCTTCTTTACTTTATGCAGTATGACTGGTATCTAAGCGCATGGTAAACATATCTTTTAAGAGGTTCTGGGGAAGTTTAGAATAAGAAGGTTTTGATATTCCTGTGAAAAACGAGGAGATCCGCCATGATCCTATCATCCGGAGACAAAGAATTCCAACAGTTGATTGCATGCATAGAACAAGCCTGTACCCACTGCAGAGCCCGTTTATACTGAGGGTTATGAAACAGTAAGGAGGATCCTTGTCTGAGACAGCATGATGGAATACATTTAGGCGTATGCTTTTTTATATACCCTGGACAGTTGCCATGCTAAACTTTATGTGCAATTGTCAAACGTTTAAAGCAGATCCCGACTTTAATGGGTAACCGATGAAGCTTGCGCCTAAGGGAAGACACATGCTTATGACGAGAAGTGTTTGAGATAATGGAAACTGCAGTATACTGTAGCACCTGAAGGTCCTGCATAAAGTGCATTGCAATTATCTAACTTGAAGACTATGACAGCAATAGTAATCACATTTGAGTGATTTTAAGATAACAATGGATGAAGTAGTCTTAACAACATTAGATGGTAATTAGTAGCACTGACCACTGGGTTGATCAGGGGATCATTAAAATGGAAGTGTCAAATATGACGCCCAGGGTTTTAACTTTCTTTCGTATGAGTATGATACAACCCGAAAGAGTAATGTTAGAAAAATTAGTCAAGACAGTGGTCTTGTTGTTTTCAGAGGTCTCCAAAAGAAGCTCTGTCTTACCGGGATTAAGTCCCAGGTGATTGGCTAACATCTATCCTTCTATAATATTAAGAATGTGTTGTATTTTTGTGGCAGTTTGAACCTTACCAAGCCTGAAAACGAGCTGGGTGTCCTCAGCAAAATTTCCAAATGTGATGCCAAAGTCCATTAATAGATTGTGCAATGGTTTTAATAGCAATGGTGAAAGGTAAGAGTCTAGAGGTACACCACAGTAAACTATCTCTTCAAAAAGATTGGTAGGATCCTATTTTGATTCTAGATAATCTACATGTTATAAATAAGGAGAGCCACTTAACTGAGTTCTCAGATACATGGGCTACCTCTTCGATACAACTGATTAAAATGTTATGGTTCAATGTATCAAAGGGTGCAGACTAGTCCAACAACATAAGGAGGCATTGTCCATGATATTCTTTAGAGAATCTTTCATATTTAAAAGAGCTAGTTCTGTGCTTCGCGCTGTTGTAGGATCTCAATTTTGTTTCTTTAGAAAAGGCGTGACAAAGGCCGTCTTTAAGGCACATGGCACTAATGCCTTCTGAAAAGATGAATTTATAAATGTAGTTAATACTGGGCTCAACATATGGCAGAGTCTTTTATGATTATTGAAGGGCAGCGGTCATATGGACAGTTTGCAGGTTTTAAACTGGTAAGGTCAGCAGTGGTTTCTTGGCATGAGATCTTTGTGAAAACACAACTAGCCTCTAGACATTGGTGATAGGCAATCTTGGGTTAATTCCTAGGACAAGTGAGGAGTTTGACTTGAGTATCATCTATGAAGTATGTAGGTAGTGGCATCAGCTTGGATTGGATGTTGATGATTTTATCCCTAAAATAAGACTGGAGGGTTTTGCATCAGTTTTTGGAGTGTCTCGGTAGGGCTATACTGAGTTTATATTTCGATAAGGAGTTCAAAATATTGAATATGTCATGTGACACTACTCACTGCGACACTGGCCCCATGGAAATGCTGAAATTCACATTCCACACTGCCCATACAAAGATGGCCACCAGGAAAGACAATTTCACTGAGTTGTGCAACATCATCGCAATCACGCAGAAGTGGTCCTGTTGCCTCCTGGAAGACATACAATATAGTAAGGCAGGGTTGTACTGGGAAAAGAAATAAGGGCGAGCAGCCAAAGAAAAGTGATCCACAACAAAACAAAGTGGCCCCATCTGCAAATTTCAGCGAGTTACGGCTCAGTTTGGGAAGATAATGGAGAGATGAGCAGTACACGTCTGTGGTTATTTCATATAATGCTCATAATGGGTGAAAATTGGGAAAGCACGGGTTAAAATGAATGTTTCTGCTTGTAAAAAGAGCGCTACATGACCTGCAGTAATCCACCCAGATGTTCCACTCCTTTCTGTTCCACCCTGTGCTTCAAAGGCACGGATATTGTGAGTGCAGTAGGCAGTGTTATCAATACAGAGAGCTCCAAATGTATGCATATTACAACAGGGTTTATTATGCTCAATCTTCAGTTAATATTATGCATATACATGATAATTGGGCCCCTCAAAAATATTAACAGATAATAAAGACGTGTGCCCGATTCATGGAAATCAAATCTACCAACTTTACCACAAATATAATTACTTTGCAAAGTGACAAATTGACAGACTGTGCCCCTCGCCAGCAAAACACAATTCCTGTTAAAATGACAATTGGCATCGTATTTGTATGCCCCCTTATGTGTGTCCTACTAAATTCATGGCATTGAAAATGCAGCTCCCACTGAACAAATGTTTGTCAAGCGTTTAGTCAGATCTGAAATAATCTCTAGAAGTTGCTCTTCAGTATACAACTTCCTATGTACTGAAACACATAGACTGGTACTGCCTTTGCATGTGCACCAGACGCCACAACTTGACATGTTTAGTGGCCTTGTTTTAACCTACTAGGTACAGGTTTCGTGGTATTGCCCCACCAACTGTAGTTGCATTGTTTGGGCAGCCAAATGGCAATATCTACCTATTTTTGTACAAATGTTTTATTCCACCATATATTTTGTAGCAGTAAATTATACAGTGAAAGAGTATTAATGTAGCACAGAGATGCCATAGTAAAAGATGTACACCTTTAATTATGGTATCTCTGCACCCCATTCAGACTCTTTCACTCTAGGAGTAACCACAACGAATAATATAGATTTGGTGGAATAAAACTTGTATTCCTTTTATTCCTGCCTATGGAGTTTTTTTTTCTTCTTTTAAAAAAACATTCTGGTCAATTGACTGATTAAATCATGTCCCATGGGTTCTAGTCTGTGCTGAGTCACCCCCGAAAGGCTCCCTGGCAGATCCAACAAAAGCTCTCTCTGATGTCACACCTGGTGAAATTAGGGCATTCATACCTTGCCCTGTGTGCCCTGTGTCATTAACTGCCAAAAAGCATACTCCACATACAAAACTATGAATTGTATTTCATTACAGACCACATGTCTGAGCTAAAGATTCTGGACTCACCATCACACGTCCGTGTGTGTAAACCAGAATAAGTACTAAAAGGTATTCATGTGTGTATTAGCAAAGTCTTTAACTGCACAAACGGTTCGAGCTCAATGTAAAATGGGAAAAGTGTAATTCTGTGAGGGAAGGACACTTATCTTGTTCTCTCTGTAGTCTTTATCCAGATATAAGCACAGAATATAGACATACATGCCAACATTCCCCATTCCACTCGGGAGATAGTACAAATCTGGTTTTAACTTTGCATTAACTTTGCATTCTGGGACATGTAGTCCTTAGTTTAAAATGGGTAAACTCCAGGACTACAAGTCCCAGAATGCAAAGTAAAACCAAGAACTGGACTAGCATTCCCAACATGGAATGGTGTATGTTGGCATGTATGTATGGACCAAATAAGAAAAATGTCTTTCACTTTTCTTATTTTACGTGCAGCTCAGCAAAATGCACAGTCCTTGCCTCGTAAAGTAAAGGTATCTGGGGATAATGATTTAGTAGAAATACAACCTGTTTCTATCAGGTGAAACTCAGGCCCCGGTATCCATGAACAATATTGATTTCGCCTATCTGATTAAAACAAACAATAATTTTCACTCAGTCTGAATGATAGCTTTTCATTCCTTTTATCAGCCCGTCCAAACACATTCTATCACTTGGAAAGGAATACATCCTGTTTAAAGTCTGAAAATAAGCTTACGTTTGTTCAGATTTTTCCTTTTTACATGGCTTTGTTGGTAAGTACAAATTAGACTTTTTTCAATATGATAGCAACCACTAACGAATAACCCAAAGCCTAAAACTGCAACTGCACAGCTATTTCATATCTGCTCCTGTCTGACCTCCTCTCCTGAGCTCTGTGTGCTCTCATGGACTTCGTGTCACTCTGGTGACATGTAATGCAGGACCCTGATCTGCTGACTGCTGTCAAGAACCAGAAGATAGACCTTCTCTGTTTACGCTCCAAGACTCTGGAACCTCCTCCCTGTCAACATCAGACCTGCCCCATCACATCTACAGTTCAGGAAAGAGCTCAAGACTTTCCTCTTCAAGGAATGGCTCTTCCTCAACACCTAGTCCAGACACCCTGCATTCCCCACCCTACCTGAGACTCAGTGATCTGCTCCCCAGTCTCTTCCCCCATGCTACCAATTGCCAACTCTGCCCTGTTAGCTCCACACTCATTTTATCTTTGCTTCCCTTAGTATGTTTTCCCTCTATGATTATAAAGTGCTCCATTGCTTCCCAAAGCTAGGTCTGTGCTCAATAAATACCCTAATAATAATAAGCCTAATAATAATGTTGTCCCTCCATGCTCTTGACACCAGACAAGCTCCCCCAAAGGACACGCAGCGTGGTTTACTTTTTCAAAAATCTGTTGGGCTGGCCTGGGCATTTCACACAGAAGACACCCTTTGTGCGTTATGCTTCTTACCAATGTGCGTGCATAATAATTAGCTGCATCTGCAGGGAGTGACATACGAAAGGAAGTGTTTACCAATCACTGGGCCTGAGGTTTGAAGCTAAGATAAATGAACTTATTTCATTTTAGTGCCACTCTAGCATCACCTACAGTCTCGTGGACCCTCACTGGTATTAAGCACGTTATACATGAACAATAAAAAGAACAAAAAAGAAAAATACACCAAGCTAGAACAAACTCATAAAATTAACACTTAAACACACTTCTACGGCAGAGAATTGCAGCACTACTCCCACTAACAGCCCCACAAGACACACATAGGCAACTAATGTATCCACAGAGCAGTAAACAGGAAATATCACACATCCATTTACTCATCTAGTAAGACAGACTCATATACAATTGTCCCATCCCATGTTGGAAAGCTACCCCCCTCCCTCATCCCTGCCCCCGCTGATGGGGCAATATATTGTATGGTGTGCATAGATACGATAGCTGTGGCTGACAACTGGGAGATAAGGTAAAAGCAAATCCAGCAACACCGATTGAAATGTAAAATACAAATAAAATAAAATAAAATGTTATATACAATTATACAATTACATGAAAAAGCTGCATATAGTTATTTGAGTATTAAAACACATATGCTTTCTATTAAACAAACATCTGACAAACCTGAGGAAGATTTGCTGTGTATCATTATTTAAGACATGCCTATTTATAAAGAAAGTAGTAAATAGCAACACAATGTAAAATGTAAGTCTCTTCATTATTCTTGAAAGTAGGCTACACTTCTCAGTGCCAATGTCAAACCAACAAGTGTCTCAAATGTAGAAGGGCTATCATACATTAATGCTGCTACTCCAACTAGTCTGCCCTCTTGGGTAATAGATTCCCATTAGCAAGAGAAGCTCTAGACAAAAAGTTCTAATTTCAATAGAAGAAATACAATTCACACAAAATCAGTGTTCCTAAAAACAGCTCAAGACACACAAGCATGAAAATGCACAATAAGCAATAAACCTACTGTATAGGGGTAACAACCCCTCCCCCTCACCTGAGTATAGATAACATGATAGGCAGATCAAGTAGTTCTATTATTGTAGAAATCAGGATTATAGTGACTTTATTTAAGGTAAAAAGTGCACATGGTACTGCACATATTTGGGTTAGGCGACCCAGAAAATAAAGGGTGCTTCAAATATCACATACATATCGTAAATGTATAAAGATATATCATGAATAAGGGATACAAAGTGAGAGATGCTTAAATAAATAAATAATAGCTCCCTGAAGAATAAATACTGTGTCAGACAAAAATATATTTCAAAATGGATAACTCAAGTACAAAATGGTGTCCAGTTCTTAGTCAGGTTTGAAAAACTATGACTCATGCCAAGAGTTTTCAGACAAGCACCAGAGGCTGATACATTAGAGATAGTCTTTGGCAGCATCTCGCAGTGAGATAATTTGAGATTGTGGGGTTAAAATTGGAACTTGGCAGGAGAAGCAGACAAGAGTAATGATGAAGCTAGATAAAGCAAGGAAAACGTTGATACATTTATCTATATTCTTAATGAGAAGCGCACATTGTGCTTTAGGCAGACCATTTTGAGAGATCAGCTGTATTATTTGGCACCATATAGTATAACTTATCTATTTCTTCACAGTATAAGGCACTAACTAACTTGGCAGGACCTCGAAAATCAGAATAAAGAGAAGACAATGATGTGATGAAGGTGTTTTTGCCAGAAGTTGAGAACTGTCATAAATGTGTCCAGCCAAGTCTAAAATAAGCTTATCAGTTTTGTGTGTCAGATAAAATTGGGTGATGCCAGCTATGCTAATATGGGCTTGGTGTACACCAGATAAGCCATCCAATGATATTGAAGGGATGTTTCTTTCTATGACTAAGAGGCCCTATCAGAATCAGACTCTGACCAAGGTAGTCATTTGCATAAGGATGTTGCATCATCCAAATATCCTATATAAGCAGGTTGAAGGCACAATGTTGAGTGTGTCCAGAGCATGTCTTGTAACCACAGCTAATAAAGACTGCTGAGAAACTTCCAGGCGGCTGATTTTCTCTTGTCTTCTTTCTCTGAGGCATGTTCATGGATGCCTGCCATTTGATGGAGGATGAGAACCAGGGCCCTCAGTTCAAGTGGCACAGCTAAAGTGGGGCCCTAGTCTTTCATAAAGATTCAGGGACAAGGACCCAGGCTTCATGGTGATTTGCTGGTGGACAGGGGGAGATGCCTGACAAAACTGCAGTATGGTCTAATTTCTGTCAGGGGCATCTCCTCATGAGCGTCAGCATGGCACATCTGGCATTTATGAATTATGGTATGCATTATGAAAGACAGAGGCAACAGAAAATGTATAAAACATGTTCATGTACATTTTAAGGGGATTGTGATAATGTTTGAGCAATGGGAAATATTGTGTGGGGAGAAGATAGTGCCTAGAGTCCTAGCTCAAGGGAGCTCAAAGGAGTCGTCTCAAACTCCAATAGGATTAGAGTGACATATATAATGCGTCAACAGGTTCACGTAAGGTAACGTCTCAAACCTTGTACAGGGTAAAAAGAAAAGGCGAGACAGAAAAAGGAGATCATCATGTTTATTAAGGTGTAAAGTTGACCAGTCTATAAGTTGTTTGTTGATTAAAAATATAGAAGAGCGATCAAAGTTGTGAAGTAATTGGAAAATGTTGAGGAGCAACAGTGATTGAGCATAGCAAAGTGATTGCTGCCAATCAAGAGAATAGATAGGCTATTGAAATTAGAGGCTTGAGCAGCAATTGAAGGTGCTCACTCATATTTGTTGTTTTAAAATATTAAAAACAATGATTTAATTTTAAGAAATGGAAGCTTTATTTAAGGGTCTGGTAAAAATAGGCAGTCAACTGTGACTGTCCTCTACACATTTTAAACAAAGGAGTGAAATCAAGTGAAGGGTTAAAGAGAAATAAAATTATGTATGCACAGAGCTAAATCTCTTGACAGATTGGAAAGCTTTGAATGATAGAAATCCGATTAGCAGAACACATAAACAAAGAGGTGGGAGATTTTGCAAGCATTTCTTTCTGAATCAGAAGGTGTGCAGTAGAAAGTATTCCTTAAAGATGTATTGTGAGCTAAAACAACAGTGATTTCATTTTTGTTTGATCAAATGAAGGCAGTTTGTACATGGCATGCTCTAAAAGTAAACTGAAGATAGAAATGTATTCATTTTAAAAAGCACAATATGTGCATAGTTGATAGAATCCATGCACAATATGCAGAGTGAAATTTATGCTTCAAAACAGTGGTGCCTTTGAAGTAAACCAAGGCTCCTTTTCAAAGCTAAGATAAGGGCTGACACGGAGCCAGAAAGTGATGAATAGTTGTAGAAAAACAGAGCTGTTTCTATTCAAAAACATGAGACAGCACTGAGAGTTAAAGCGGCTATGAATCAGCTTTGCACAAAGAAAGACGAATATGCTGTTTTTTAAAATAAAAGTGACAATACTGTTAAAAAACGCTAGTGAAATTATGGGACGCTTAGAGAAATGGTAAATGTATCTATGTATATTAACATTGAAACTGAAAAATAAATAAAAATTCATGAAAATATGATCAAAATGAGTGGGAATGAGTAAGGCCAAAGCTGATGCATGTATGAGCATTCATGGAATAAATTGTTTTTTAGGGATTTTTGTGATACACACGTAATGCCTGTGTTTTTTGAGTAGGAAAACTCAGCTGTAGGTCCGTATGACAAACACCAGTTGAGGAAATTGACAATTGAGTAGGTTTTGAGAACAGCATTTTTTCATGGTGTTTGTGCATGTTTTGTTGAAGCCAGGTGCCAGAGAAGCACTTGGTTATATGACATTGTGTGACAGTTAAACCCCTGGTTGCTTAAGTTAAGCAAAGGAATATATTTTGAAAGATTGTTGTTTTGCCAAAGAAACTATATGTGACTAAACCATATTGTATGTAAACTGTTTTACACTAGAGGTTGTCCCCGGTCATTGCACATATCTGAACTAAGGAGGTCCCATTAGGTCACCTTTTTTAAATCGCACAAGCCTCTTCACATTTTAAGGGGTTTGTTAGTTATTTTGGAGTTAATGTTAGATACTTTCTCTGTTAGGCACACACGAACTAGAGTACCCCTGATTTGTTAATATCATTTTTAAGCAATATAGGCATTTATTTATGGGACATTTTGAAAAAGCATATATCATAAAGCATGCATGGGCCAATTACACAGATGAGGAAAAAGCAATGGAAAGAAAACCATGAAAACAAGAAATCTAGATGTATAAATGGAAAAAAATAGAAAAAAGGAATGGTGCTTGGCTATAAAGTTTCAGTATGCTACCAAAAGGAAGAGCAGACGCACACAGTTTATTTTCATAGAATTTGAAACAGAACGCAAGGAAGCATGTCAGCGGAAAGAAATGGGAAAGTGATTATAGAAGGAGAGAAGGAAAATGAGAAAGGGACACAAAATGATTAGGAGAGCAAAAGTAAGGCAGCGTTTCCAAATAAGAGAACATAAGCGTGCTATAAGTAAGCAGAACAGTGTGAATATTGGTAATTAAGTATAGAGAGAGTAGGCAAGGGCTATGGACCGCAATACAATACAGAGTCACAATGATATTATACATGCAGGCTCAAGCATATGCACCAAAGCCACAGCAAATTTGAAAATCTTCAAGAGGGGGGGACAGCATTTCCCCCACTGCACAGCATAGAGGCATCAAAAAATACACGTGTGCCTAAAATCACACAATTTGTGAAACATGAGCAGAGAATAAAAATGTAATTATGAGTGTAAATTACATTAAAAAGTAGGTTAACACAATAGTAAATGATAGTAGTATTTTTAAGGCCTGAACATGTAAAGGAGTGTGTCATTAGGTTAAAGAAGTTTTTTTAGAGCACACACCCTGATTAGTATGATTTTCAAGAATAAGGAGTGCATTATTTAGATTTGGGTTAGCATCCCTGTCATGATATGCTTATAAGGAGAGGGTGAGTGAAAAAAATATGCATACATGCACAGACACACACACACACTCACACACACACACACACACACACACACACACACACACATCCATGCACACAAAGGCACACACAGGCACACACAGGCACACACATGCACACACATACACAATCTTGTGGAAGTACAAGCAATCAATAGCTCACAGGCTCAATTGACATTAAACACATTTAGATAGTCAGAGAAGGAATTCAATACTGCAATGAGAGCACACACACATATAGGCTGCTTTCGCTTTACATTAGGAATACCAGTTAGGAACATTATGTCTTGCTGAAACATGATATAAGAGTAGCTGCATTTCTGGAGACTATAAATGGAAGAGGGATAGGGATACCTTGAATTTACAGGCTCAAGAAGAGACAGGAAGGGTACACACTATAATGCTTCATATAAGAGTGGTAAGGATTCCTACTGGCAAGGCCAGGTAGGAGAATTCCCAGAACAGGTACCAAAAACAGAAGACAATACATCCACTAAGACAGTGGAGGAAAAATGTAGGTAAGGGAACAAAATAAAAATACACCCATGTAAAGGAATATAATATGCAAAATATAGGAGTTTGTGTCTTTTTGAACTGATTAATATAAAATAATAATAAACAGTTAAAATAAAAAGCGCTGAAGAAGTTCCTAACCAAAACATTGACGTCAATCCAGGGGGTGAAATACATAAATAAGTAAATAAAAAATAATGAATGCCTTAATGAATGGATATTTAAGCATCAAACAACACAAGTTGATAGAAGGTGTAAATAAAGGAACAAAAAATAACATTGTGGGACATGGTTGATGGAGGAAGGTGGGGATAAAATATTCAGATTTTCAAACAATGAGCAGCAATGGGTGGTGCTTGTTTAAATTGATCAGTATAGTGTATTTGATAAAAATAAAGTGCAATTAATGAAAGGCCAAGAAGGTATGGATGGCCAATATTGATCTAACAGTATGCAAAAACTTTTATTAGAATTTTACAAAAGAACATATGAGAGTAAGTAACCGGAACATTGTTTGTGTTTATATTGAGATGTTGAGTTATGTGTTACAGATGAAAATAATTGTCATTTCTGGAGCACGGGTAGAATGTCTATATGGCGTAAGCAATATAATGGGAAGAAACATTATGGCAAAAGTAAGCACTAGTGGAGAAGTAGAGAAAGAAAAGGTAAGTATCAGTTGACACAGTAAGTGTGTGAACAACCTTGTTGATCATTATTAGGAGTAATAAGACCCAGAAAAAACATAGTAAGCTAAAGTCCTTTTAAATAGGTAGCATTTTTCCCAAGAAAGGTGTAAACAGGTGTGAGCACAGAATAGTACATATATGCGAGTATGTCCATATCTAATGAAGAGAATGAAGAAGACTTTTGGATAAAGGTGGAGTATACTTTTTGTAATCCTGATGATAAGGAATGTCAAACATGTACATTTGGCAAATTCATGAAACTTTAAGGATAGGCAAAACAGTGCATGCCTATATGCCACACTTGTATGCACATAATAGAATCAGTGCTTGTTTCCAAATACCACGGATAAGTAAGATTAGTGTAGGAAGGGCAACATAACAAAGTCCAGAGAGTGTCTTGTAACCACAGCTAATAAAGACTGCTGAGAACTTTCCAGGCACCTGATTTTCTCTTGTCTTTCTCTCTTTGAGGAATGTTCATGGATGCCTGATGTTTAATGGAGGATGGGGACCAGGGCCCTCAGTTCGCTACTGAGAAACATCACATCAATAAAAAAAAAACATCTTGCTACACAAGTATCATTTCATCAATGTATCACACAAGAAACCAGACCCACCCTCAAAATAACATGCCAAAAACAAAATGGAAATTCATTAATAAACAAGGAATGTAGTCTGAATAAATGTAAAACACAGCATCCCAAGAAAAATCATTCTTCTTGCGTCAAATCTAGCAAAATCAGCAATCGTACAGTTAAACAGACATCAAATTACTATTAAATGCAATCACCCTATTTCGGTTTTAACAGTCAATTCATAATTCAATGGTCCAAAATAATGCTTCACACCCACAACGTGAATACTTTCATTTTTGTATATCTATCAAATCCATATATCTATAACCAAGGTTATCAGCCTGTTACTCTCCGGGTGCTTTGGACTACTACTCCCGTGATCCTTCATAATTGATTATGATGGATCGGACAAGTCGGTGTTGTATTTCAAAACATCTGGCCAGCCAAAGGTTGCAGACACCTGATAGAACAATCCACCTGCGTATCCAATAATATATTAATAGATCACAAAATGTTAAATCCTTTCCACAAAACTTAACTCCAACACAAAATACACAATACTTGGTTAAAAAGACTCTGATTAGTCAAAAAATTGAATTAATCATAAAACATTTTGTACCATGGTGCTGCAAAAGCAGCACAATTAAAACATATCTGAAAAATGCAGGATCTAGCACTCATTCCCACAGAAAATCACTTCAAATGCCCACAATAAAGTCGCATTTATCAGAGAATTGTCAACACATAATTTGATACATAAGTAAAGATCTGTGTAACAGTCACCTAGGGACTTGGGATACCACTAGAAATATCAATTTTGTTATGGAATCATGAATCAAAATCATGCTGCTTAAAGCAACCACTACCTTACTTAACAAAACACCTAGCTATTGTGAGTCTCAAACCGGATCTGAGACTTTCTGACATTAGTTCTGTCTAGGCCCTGTATGAATCGCAGTCTTCATCCATCAAGATAGTGCAGTTTAATTTAACAATTAACATAATTTAGTTAAAGTAAGGAACACCATTCTATTACTGTACCACCCATACAATGTCAAACAAAAAATAGGCAGCTGAGCTAATTTACCACAGTGATAGTCTATCACCTTTGTATTTTAAATACTGTGCCAGATAGTACATGTATCACACTGACATTTTCCACTGTGACACTGCTAGATTGTGACTTTGCCACATTGACATTTTGCCAGAAAGTAACTTTGCCACACTGATATGTGTTGTCTGCAAATGTCAGGACAGAGATAAGCATTCCACCCGCAACAGGAACATCAGCTTCACAATCAACTCGATGTTTGTACGTGTTGTTAATATATAATGAAAATAGTAGAAGCACAAGAACACAATCTTGGGGTACCCCAGAGTTGAATAAAAAATAGGTGTATACCAGCCATTGTGCCTTGCTCGTACATACGCCATAGTGTTAGCATTAATTGGCCCCATTAGTTAGTTGGTCCCTAAGTATTTCCATATTCAGTTCATTAATCAGATCGAGAAAAGGGGGGAGGTATAGCAAAGATCTATTGACCCTCCCTTACTGCTAGCCTGGGGTACATGCACACCAATGAGGGGAACAGTCCCTATTCTCTGGTCTGATCACTTTGCTACATTTACAGGAAGGATGGATCATTGATGCTTGCCTAAAGAGTCAAAGATCTGGCCAGCATTCCAGGAGATGAGGTACTTCAAAGATTGGCTAGCATTGATAACGCACTGCCGAGTGAGGAACTCTTCACCCAGGGCACTATAATTTTGGACTCTATGGGCCTCATTACGAGAATGGAGGTAGCCATGGAGCTATTAGCTCCATGGCTGCCTCCGTTCCGGGCTCCATTACTGGGTTCCTGCAAAGGGGACTTACCGGGTTACTGCGACATAGGAGGACCCAGTAATTCTTCCTTGCAGGAACCCCCCATAGGGCTCAATGGGAATGGTGAGGGAGGTAATAACGGGCAGATTACATCTGGCCTGTTATTGCCTCCCAAATCCCCTCACGGGACCCGGAAAGCACGGCTGGTTTTACCAGGTTTTACCAGGTTTTACCAGGCGTGCGATCCGGGTCCCGCGATGGGAAGCTCGTAATCGGTGCTCACGGAATGAAGGGGGCCGGTTCCGTACCGGCCCCCTTCATTACGGGAGCGCCAGCCTTATAATGAGGACCTATATGTTCTAGATATGTCCCGCTGAAACCTAAAAGTAACAAGATCTCTAAACCCTGGTGTACATCCAATCTCATCTTCCTTTGGAAGAGGCTTCACCAAACAGACAAGAAATGGAGAGAGACCAGATCACTAGAGAGTACAGAGAGTGCTAAGACAGAAACTGAAGAACTATAAACAAGCCATGTTTAGGGCTAAAAGGGATTTACTCAACAAAGAAATTGGCAATGCTAGTAACCAGCCAGGAGAAGTCTTTGTGGTGGTTGTTAGGTTCTGCAAGCCAAACTGTATTGTGCCATCTCTTGAACCGTCGCTAACACAGGCCAATACGTTCAATGTATTTTTCAAAGAAGAAATCAAAGCCATACAGGAAAGCATTGAGATAAAGGCCCAGAAATTCCAAGCATGTCGTAATTCAATACTCAGCAGGATGCATTAGTAACAAGGAATAACAAAAACTGTGTGAGGTTGGATTTTCAACTGGTTACAGAGGATTTTGTTTAATCCCTTATTTTACATCTCAAGCCCACCAACGATTCCTTGTTTACATTGCCTGCCTGCACAGCTAGAAGCTTAGCACTGATTTTTAATCCCTGTATGACCACATTTGTCAATAATTTGCTGGCTCAGTGCATTGTCCAGAGGGAGCTAAAAAACTCTATCATTACACCATTACTAAAGAAATCGATCCTGGATCCAGCCTGCTTAAAGAACTATCGGTCGGTTGCAGGCTTATCGTGGCCTGGAAAAATACTAGAGAAAGTGGTCACCTCACAATTTCAAACCTATGTCGAGAATGAGGCATTACTTGATGGGTTCCAGTCAGGATTTCAGCCTAAGCATGGGACCGAAACGGCCTTGTTAGCAGTGTATGACAAGTTGTTAGAGGTTGCAGTTAAAGGGGATCTCACTCTCTTTGTGATGTTCGATTTGTTCGCGGCTTTTGACACAGTTAATCCAGCATCATACTTGAACGCCTGACAATGCCCGGAAATGTGTCTGAACAGGCCTCAAAAAGATTTGGGTCATTTTTAGATGATAAATGTCAACAGGTGAAATCTGGGGGCTAAATCTCAGACCTAGTGTGATCACCTGCAGAGTCCCACAAGGATCTTCTCTTTCCCCTCTGTTGTTTAATGTATACATGCAACCTGTATTGAATGTTGTGAAAAGTCATGGCCTGAGCTAGCATTCATATGCCTATGACACCCAAATCTACATTTAAATTGACAACATTGAGGAGGCCTTTATGACAGTTAATCATTGTCTGGAAGACATAAATAGATGGATGTCCAGAAATCAACTTCAGCTGAATGCAGACAAAATGGAGCTGATCCTGTTTGGACCTTGGAAGCAGGTCTTGGCTGCAAGGGAATCCTTTGCCCCACGTATTCTTGGGGAGGAACTTCAATTGGCTGCTAAGATTACATGGGTAGTGAGGCGCAGGTTGGGGCCAAGGTACAGTCTGTCTACTTTTCCCTGTGGATGCTTTGACGGGTTATACCATTTATTCCTGTCCATATAGTAGTGATGGGGGCTATGACAAATACTCATCTGGACTATTATAATAGCCTTTTGATGGGTATCCCGGCCAAACAATTATACAGGCTCCAGAATGCCCAAAATGCAGCAGTCAGATTGATATGCAGGCTGGGGAGAGCAGACCATGCCTCCCCCCTTTGTAGAACACTGCACTGGCTGGCAGTTGAGGACCGTATTAAATTGAAGATAGCATGCATGATCTTTAAGTGTTTAAAGGGACTGGCTCCGGAATATCTAAGCAACACAATATCTCCCTATAACCCTCTGAAGGCACTTAGGTCAAGGGACCAACTGTTGCTGAGCAGCCCCAGTCAGTATTTGCTACTAGGAGAGACAGAAGGTTTGCACCCTTTGATCCTAAACTCTGGAACATTCTACCACAGGAGATCAGGGAGAGTCAGACCCTTGACCAGTTTTGTAAGGTCTTAAAACAAACCTTCTTGTTTAAATAATAATAATAATACCGTTCACCATGTAACTTCTCATCCTCTCTCTTTCTGCATACTAAATACATGTGTTTCCAACTGCACCTTCATACGGTTCAGTCCATCTCGGGCACGATATAAATACTCAAAATCAAATCAAATGAAATCAAATCAAAATCAAATTCTTAGCTTATAGCATATCAAGAACTGGAATAATTTGGGAAGGAGGAAAATAAGTCTTACTTCCCTGAGGAACTCTGCAACGTAGTCTGATAGGCTTTGACACAAATGGGCCTATCTTTACGATTTGAAAATGGTCCGTTAGGGAGCTCAGGATAGTGTCTGACTATTCATCCTGCTAAGAGATTTAAGGTTTATCAACAATATTGGGTGGTCCACAGTGTCAAATGCTGATAAGACAAGCATGACCAGCAGCGAAAGGTGACTCTCGCCGGTATGAGGGAGAATATCATCCCAGATGGCTGTTAGCACAGACTCTGTAACATGCTCCGGGCGATAGATTTGTGCAAATATATGTTACTACTTAGTTTTTTTTTTAAAATTCAAGTTGTGTAGTGACAATCTTCTCGAAAATGTTTTCCATCCAAAATTAATGGGCAGTATCCCGAAATATACTCATTAATGTAGGGTCTAGGGTAGTTTTCTTTAAAGGGGACACTAAAAACTGTTTCAGCAATGTCATATTTCTCTCAATCCCTGAGTGAGAGAAAGATTACCTAGCCTGGTTACCATCTTGACTAAAGTCCAATTTAAGCTGTGTGGGTTGTAGCCTCTACAATAATGGCAACACAACCTTGTCAGAAAGATTTTGGAATGTAAACAAACTTGTTTTGATAGGTCCAACAGGGATATCCAGAGAGGTCTGCTTCTTTTTGTTAATTATTCTGGATATCTGCAATTTAAGAAATAAAACTTCATTAATATCTGAGGCCAGTTTCAGGGAGGGCTTCCTGGTCTGCAACATATAGGAGGGGAGAGCTAACACTTTAATAAAAGAAAAGTATCTTCTAAGAAACAAGAAGAGAGGACACATCACACCAGCCTAAAGTGACTCCCAGTGAAAAAACAATATACTTCAAAATGCTTTGCATTACTGACAAAGCAATTCATGGCCAAGGAGCAGAATTCCTGCAAGAAATAAATCTCCTTCTACAAACCAGAGAGAACCCTGAGGCATAGGAATGGCGTATACCTGGAACCAAAACAGCACATGAAAATGAAAATGGATTATCCTTCTCTAGCATCTAAAAAAAACTACTAAAAAAAAACTCTGGAACTCTCTCCTGAGGCAATACACAGAATAAAGGAGAACCTTACCATAAGGAAAGAAGAAAAACATGGATCTTCAACATGTTGAGCTAACACAACAAGTCACAGACTACTGTCAAACCGACACCTAGCAAACCAGACAAGGATACAAGGGGCAGCAGCCACTCAACAAGCCACCGGTCTGATTCCAAATTACCCACATTCCATGAGGATCGCCCCCCACCACCACTAACCTATGCTAAAATGCTCCACACTCCTCTAAACATAACATACACAAAAAAACTAAACTGCACACATCTATAACAACGCCCACAACGACAGCAAACAACAAATTCCACACCTCTTCCAACAACTTACACAATAACAACACAGACAACACATCCTCACGCTAAGGGCACACAAGTCCTCGAATATGGATTCAAGACACCTTCCAACTCAAGCCACCTGGAAATAAACCTTCACACATCAATTGGTTTTTCGGAACTTAAGCTACCAACATCACAGCAAAAGATGTCTTGCACTCTCCCTCTACTCCCACTAGCAAAACCCACCTCTTCTCTTATTTTCAAATCCGCCAGAGCGTCTGGAGACCATGCAAATGGCAGCGGTGTGCAGTATAAATCAAACTACCATAACTTCTTTTCCCCTCCCTCCTCCGAGTAAAATAATTCTAAATACTGTACCACTAGTTTGTTTCATGTTTGTAAATTATGCTTCATTCATTACTGTATCTGTTGTTATTCTGTAAAGCGCTTTGGTGTAAAGCGCTATATAAACTCAATAAACATAAACATAAACATAACATAGCTCATCACCATCAACTAATATACTTGCACATGCCATGAGTGTCCCGAACCCAAGGTATGATACCAGAAGTCCTATTGTTGGGGAATCTCATGTCATGACTATGTCAAGAACCCCCTCAAAAACACTTTCCATATCTAGGTACACACTTAATACAATGAGGCTATGAATTTCCAATACATGAAGAGTTAGTTGTATCTCCCTCTCAAACAAGTGAGCAGCCAGGCCAAAGATCCTCACATATTAATGACTATTGTATCAAACATTACACATTGGTCCAGGCTGTTTACAATATTTAAAAGGTGTGAGGGATCTCAGGATGTCGTCACTGCGTCCATAGGAGGAGCCCTTCTCATGAGGCCAGGGAGGTGAGGCCGCTCCCCGATAGTCCTCCTGGGGGTTTGTTCTCAGCAGCTGGATCTCATGGGGAGACAAACACCCTATGGGACCAGTGACGACTATTCAAAGAGAATGCAGTATGTCCACCAGACAGTAACCCCTATCTCACCCACTTACCCTATTCAGACTCCACCTACCCCACACACTTCCATATGTCTCTTTAGGGTAGATTGTGTCACTCCCTCCTCTGGAAATACTAAGATGAGGAAGAGCATGTTTGACTTAGAGAATGCACACTCAGAACCTGGAGAAGAACACTGACAACCCAGTGGAGAGTGGGAGCATTACCACTGAGACAGGGAGGGGGCGTGGAGCAATATGGAATATCCCGCAGTAGCAGACTAGACAACCTAACCAACCTAATTCCAGCATGCAATAAAAAGAGAAGAAGGACTTTGTTTGTCATTGGGCCCTCCCTGGAGGAACCGCAAGAGTAAGTGGAAAATAGAGTTGGAGGCTGAGGAACACCGGGACGCCGTGAATGGACCCGAGCTGACCCTTAGTGAGAGAGAGAGCGGCGGCAATCTGGTGGAGAGAGGTTCCATGCATCACTTAAGCCTGGAAAGCACACCAAGTGAAGTGTGCACTGGCCGGAGGAAGACTGCAACCGCAGACTGAAGAAAGCCAGAAAGAGACCTACAAGTCACGTGGATGACTGCAGGTGCCCAGAAGGAGCCAGAACCCTCAAGACCGTAAGAGAAAAGGTAAATGTGTTGCCGTAAAGGCGCTGGGGGCAGAGAAATCTGTTGTCAAGTTAAAAGGGGTGAGAAAAGGTTGAAATATAGGGTCCGGACCCTAACTGAGTGAAGAGACTATTATATACATCAGGCCACAAAACACTTGACAGAAAATTAAACTATCAGAAGAACTAAAGAAGAAAAGTGAGTCTGGGACTCCTTGATCTTCATAGTCACAGTACCTGGCAGGGTAGTGAAATAGGTTGGCTATGAAACCAGGCAGTATGCAGAGCCGAGAGAGTCAGGGAAAGGGAGTCATTCCCCCTGCTGTGTTTGTGAGCATTGTGAAAAACCAGGAGAAGATAAGCAATTCCTTGGCATTGTGAGAAGCCTGGAGAGAGCCTGAAAAGCCACGAGAAGAGAGGGACTCACTTGGCAGTGCAAGGAGCTCAGAGGCAAAGGGATTCATTCCCCACTGGTGTGTTTGTGAACATTTTGAAGAGCCAACAGAAGGAAGCCATTCTCTTGATAGCATAACTTTAAGTTGAAACGTTTTGTTTCTTTCTGAACCAGAGACATTTTGCTACTTTGGAACTTTGATTTAATCTTTGGGAAAAGGATTATGGGCGGGGGAAGAGATCCGTCCCCTCAAGAATCAGTTTTTGTGATAATTGGAACTGTGCCTGTTCAGAAGAAGGGAGTCGTTCTTTTGAACCAAGAGGACAGCAAACCCCTTTTGGTTTTAGTTGTAAGTGTAAGGGTTGGAAATAGGTTTTTGACCCAGTTTGGTGGACTCTTTTAGTACTTGGACATCCTGACAGATTCCTTAAACTTTTCTTGAGGCAGGTAAACACCTTTTTAGGGCATGATAGAGTTTTCTTTTCTTTTTCTGTATAAATAAATGTTTCTGCCAACCAACATGCCAGAAGTCAGAGTTGTACTTCTGCACCCTTACAAAGGACAGATATTTTCCCTCCCACAAGCATATAGCAACGCTAATGATATGCTAATAACATCAGATCAAGCGCACGGCAACACTATCGCTATCTAGTGAGATTTGAGTTCTCGACTCTGGATGATAGACATGCCTCTCCGCTAGGTATTGGCAGAGATTAAAATGGTCATCACATATTAATAACATTAGGGTCCGTTTAAATCTTATTGCAAGTTAGGGAAAAACTTGGGACTCCTTAGCAACATTTAGGCTGTCTTAAATGATGGAATTTGCTTTCGCTTGTAGCACTGCAAAAGGTAGTGCCTGTTCAGCGTGCATGAGCTAATAAAGAGAAACTCAAATAGCAATATATGAACATATTCACAGATAGGTATTTATCCCAACAGGCCCTCTCCCTGGACATCTGCACAGTTATTTGTAGTGAAACATATCTGTCTACTTGGTGAATGCACACACAGTTTACTTATATGCAAACTAAACACTATTGCTGCACTATACTGCTCTATATAAGTGTGCTTCATACACATACAACGCTATATATGTGTGCTACCAGTTGACTTTGTGGCTGCATTGTCCTTCTTTCCCCATTTGCTGTTACAGCATATAAGCTGGTTTAACAGAAGATTCAAGTCAAAATGTTCAGTGGAACATCCTGCTCCTTACTCCTTAAACACACATGCCTCCAAATGTGGGTATGTACAAACACTCAGATCCTCAATAGTGTATCTCTCAACCCATGTACAATAGACACATTAAGTCCCTTTTTCTTCCCCACATCCTTTCTTCCTTCCATTTAAATAAGTATAAAATAGTGTTACAAACAGGACATTTGTCAAACTGAAAGAAAGTGCCAAAGCCTTGAAAAAGCATCATTGGGCACAACACACATGTCATCTTGTTGTTTTGAAAAAACTGTGGTGATGAAGAAATACACAAATAATGTTTTATATGGTGAGACATAAAGACGCATGAAGACATATATGTTGTTTATGTTTTTACGATTTGTACCTTGCACTGCTGCCATTTCTATGGCTTCCATGCACTCTGCTGGATCTGGAAGAGAGTGGGTCGGTTTGGTTAGTAGGGAGGAGAGGGAAAAGCAAGATTGTAGTGCTTTTGTGTTGAGTTTGCAGATTGGAAGTACCTTGAGCTCTTGTGCTTATAAGCTTTCTAGGTGTGAAGTGTAGAGTGCATTGAAGGCTTTGTGTCCAGAGGGGTGGCCTCGTTCCTGTAGGGTGGGTATGTGCTGGCTAGGGAGTGAGTTTGTCAGTTGTAGTTAGAGGTGTCATTTTCTGATTTTTGAAGTATGGGGAGAGTTTTTTTTTATTTTAAACTGTGTTCAAGTGGCTGGTTTGCATTTATGTGTGGTGAGTAAGGAGGAGAGAAATTAAGAGTTAGTCAAAAGGTGTGGGTGCTCTTTGGATTTATGTAGGGTGTTTTCAAATGATTTGTCTTGCTTGTGTTTGCATTATAGTGAGAGGTGTATGGTTTTAATGGTTGATGCTTGAAGATGTCCTGGGTTGAGGTGTACATATTCTGGGAGACAGAGAAGGCATTCTCTTAGGGTTTTTGATGTGATGTCTTCCAGTCGTTTAAGTTTCCTAAGTGTCATGTGATGTGTTATAGGCAGAATGTGGGGGGAAGTATGCTGTTCCCTTAGGTTATGTCTGCACATGAAAGTCAAACTACTGAGGAGTATTTTTTTCACTGCTTGATGGATGTAGGTTAGACTTTCATTCTGTTAATCATTGAAGACCTAGGTTTTTAGACTTGATTTCAGGGTCCAGATTTCCCTTGGTAGTATGTTCGGACTATGTGATTTTTGCACACATTGCAGTACACTTATATGCAGGAGAAGACTCCTACCTGCATTCTCCCCCTATTAATCCCTTACAATAGTTATTACCCTAACCCGGTGATAGTGTATGTCCCAGTATTTGGGCAGCATAGTCGAAAAGAGGGACCCTCTGTGCCTTTCTCTGCAAAATATTCTGATTTCTAAAAGTATGTTGTTTCTAGATTTTATGTCTCTGGTTGGTTGGTAGAGTGAGATTTTGATTTGGAGGGATTCTGCTCCTTGACCTTCAAGTGCTCTGTGGACTGCAGAGGGCCTAAACTGAATCTTTCTTTGATTGGTAGTCAGTGGGGTGCTCTTAAAACCAGTGTTATGTGGTAGCTGCTGTTGAGCCTGAGTAGGAGCCGGGCTGTTGGTTTAGGATCTGTTGAAGTTTTTTGTGAGGTAGTCTGTCATACCTAGGTAAATGCTGTTTGCGTATCCGATACTTGAAAGACTCTGGTAGATGATGGCCAGCCCTCTGTGTGTGTAAGGGAGGTAGGGCATAATCTTTTTTTGTTATTATGTTATAGTTTAAAGAGAAATGTTTCACAAAAATAAAACCTCTTATCACATAATAAATGCAATTTACAAAACATTCACCCTTATTAATTGATTATTCCTTATAATCCCATCAACATTCCTACAATTTGATATATAAATCTCCATCTAAACGTTCATGTTTAATTTTTAAAAGCCTAATAACTGCAATAATCAATTATGTATGGGACCTCTACATTAATTTTGATCAGAGGTTCTAATTTATCACCATGTTGGGATTACGTACAAAACTTTCTAACCATATTCTTCTATATGCTTGTGTGTCCTCTCAGTGTAAAACAAGATTCTTGCAAGTTTTGCAATGTCTAGGATTTTTTCAATAGCCTACAGGTATCCTTTTTAATCTCTAGCCTACGGATGGGCCCTTATCTCTCTAAGGTACCTAATAAGTGAAATTGCAACCTCATGAAGATATACCGGCAATGTTTATTAGGATAGCAAGTCAAATACCTTGGAAATTGTTGAGGAGGTCTCCAAAACTTTACATATTCTGAGTACAATGTATTGTCATACAAACTTTGCAACTGTTGACACCAATTGATATTTTCAGTTTTCTCAAATTCTTATTTCCACAACGTTATTACTAATTTTCTCACACTGCTGTGTAAACTTTGTAACTAATTTTCTTACACTGCTGTGTGATCTTTGAAATAACTTTGGAAGTGTTCCCACAATATATTTTGTTCAAATCTACATGCAAGGGGTCGCTGGTAGGACTTAAGATCTTATAGAAGATAATTAATGTATTCCTATTTAATAGAGAAATCCTAGATTCAAGTCTGAATTGATGCTGAATTAAAGCTTGAGGAATTGATTTAGGTAACCCCAATAGCTTCTTCCAAAAGACTTCCTCCAGCTATTTAATACAGCTGGTTTCGGTAATGGTAATAATCTGAGCCCATAAATTATAGTAGTTATAGCTTTCCCACAGTAAATCTTTTAAGGGTAATCAATGTATAGGCAAAGTACTTTGATTTAATTGTTCACATCTGTGCCAATAAGGGAACCAACTTATTTGTTATTCTTTCACTCGTCTTTTTCCTACTGGGCTTTCCTTGAGTTTTAAATCCCAAATATGGCATCTCTGTTTAGCATGCACTTTATTCCTCTCCTATCATCCATGAAAATCTCTCTTATTAACATTCGTATAATTATATACTGCTGTAAATGCTCTCTGTAAACCAATTTGAGTCTGATCAATTAACATGATCTCTTCTGTGAATAGCAAAATAGGAATACATAGATTACCTAACTTTGGGGCAAAGGAATTTATATTTGTCACTTGCTCTAGTATATTGGTCACATAGAAATGAAATAGTGCAGAAGCCAACAAACAGTCCTGCCTCAGTCCTCTATGTGTCAGTGTAGACTTGGTGAGTGATCCATTCACATCCAAACAAATACTTGTAGAAGTATCTTGATAAAGGGGCGTTATTAATTTCAATTAGCCTTCATCAATCCCACACAACCACAATTTTTTCACCAAACGATTATGATCAATCAAATTAAATGAGAGTGATAGATCTACACATACACTAAAAAGAGGTCTATCTTTTATGAACGATGCTTGTTGCTGCAAAAAGGTAAACATAGCCCCATTCAGGGAAGTCTCTATTGAAGATCTAAAATATGTTTGAAGTTTAGTTGGTTCTCTTTATTTTTTCTATCACACATTCAGTTAGTCCAATAAGACTGACACACATTTTTGCTACGGATTCCTGTAGGTCTATAGGTGTATAGTTCCATGGGTTACTCCTATTGCCCTTCTTAAAAATCGGTATGGTATGCCTTGATGTATTTGGGATGAGGATATCATGCCTAATATTCTCAAAAAACTACTCTGAATAGCAGCCCACATACCGCGGTTTGCCTTTAAGACTAAGCTAGGGAGGCCATCTCAGGCCATAGATTGAGAACTTTTGCATCGAAATGGTTTCCCTTCAATATCCTCCTCAATAAATGTTACGCTCCATGTCTGTAGACTCTTCAAATGTAATTGCAATTCCGTTTTTGACATTACTGCAAATTTCTTTTTAAAGTGGTCAATTCACTGAGATTCCTGTATCACATTAGTCATTCCACTAGTTGAATCATTGAACAGGCCATTGATATATTTACAGAAGGAGTAGGAAGATGTTTCCTTTAAACTTAATAGAAGTTTCCTTTTACCATTAATGTAAAGTATGTGTCTACTACTCTTCAACCAATTAAAATATAGTAATTTCTTTTTTTGACCTTTTCAGACATCAGAGCCATGTCATAGCAATACTCCTTATGTATGAGCCTAATACTACACATTTACTTTTCTTTCATCACTAGAGTTTCATTAAATACACACATCTACCAAAGTGTCCAATGAGGAGCCGAGATCTTAATGGATTTCAATACATCCGTAAGAATGAAACATTCATTTTTTTTGTAAAACCATTATGGTATGATATGCTGACTGCAAGTATGCTGTCTGAAGGTGATTTCCATTCCTTCTCAAGGAAACCTCCAAATTCTTTTTTGCTGGTTTTAAATAAATGGAATAACTGTCTAAAAGGGGATATTCATGCAGCCATACATTGTCTCACACAATTCAGTTCTTCTGGAGTCTAGAGCCTTCATTGACAAGTGTACGAGGGGATCTTTACCATAATTGACACCCTCACTACTCTGATAGGCAAAATCCTCCACTCCAAGGCTCCAAAATAATTCCAGGGATGATTTGATGTGTTGCACAATATGAAAGAATGGGAACCAGAAAGTTCAATTTAGAAATAAAAAAAATATCTCAATGTTGTAAGCATGTCTTGATGTTTTATGTGTATCCTAAATACATGTGTGTAGTGTCACCTATTTTCTAATGTACCTGCCTATAATAAGGGCAGCCTGGCTTCCTCAATGAACAATGCTTTTGACTTTTACCATGTTGGACAGGAGGGCGGGACACATGCGCTTGAATGACAATTTCATCTGTCTATTACCAGAGAGGGGGAGGATCTATTCCTCATCAAGGCCAACTACATAGGTTGGAACAAGGGGAAGATATTTCTGATATAAACTGTAAACCACAATTCACAACACAGGGATGTACAACGAGGGCAACTTACCCTCTTCCTTGCTGCTAAGGAAAACCAGTCCCCGCTTACTGCCAGCTGAATTGCACAACTGCACTTTTCTGCACTGCACTTCAGCGACACCATGCTGGGCTATGGCATAAATAGCTCATCCTCACAGTTGGTGATGCGCTCAAAGGTGTCCCCCAGAAGCACGAAAACCAGTCACCAAGTGCCTAACTGCACTTTTACCGACCACACTTTGGCACAGTCACCATGTGCCCAACTGCATTTCACACTTCCGCACGTAGGGCATAATCTATCGGATAGAGCAGAGATGGTAGAAGCCTTTTAGTGACTGTCATATTGACCTTGGGTTCCACTGTATGTCCATTTTCCATCAATATGCCTAGATTCTTGATGACTTTAGGGCAGTTACCCATTACCAAAGGTTATGGTAGAGAGATGTTTCACGCGGGGCGTGAGGTGAGATTTTCATTATTTCTGTTTTGTCTTGGTTGAGTTTTAGGTAGTTGGCCGTCATCCATGCATTTATTCGTGGGAGACAGTTTCCGTCGTCCGTCATTTTGTATATGATTTTGTATATGATTTGTGTGCCATCCACATAGTTGTGACAGGTGAGCCCATACAATTTTATGATCTTCATCAAAGCAGTCATATAGATGTTAAAAAAGGAGCAGTGAGAGGCTTGATCCCTTGGGTACTTCACAGGTAATTGGATATGGGTTTGAACTTAAATGGGAGAGCCAGGTGATTGTTGTTCTGTCTATTAGGAAAATTCTCAATCATTGTAGAGTTGTGTTATGGGTTCCGGTTTTTAAAAGCTTTCGAATAAGTGTACTGCGTTGAAGGTAGCTGAGATGTTGAGGAGTGCTGTGTTCATGTTGTCGTCCACTGTGATATCCCAAATAGGAACTAGTGCTGACTCAGTGCCTCACAGTCTGAAACCACCTTGTGAGCAATCTATTAAGCTATGGGACGCTCCTTATTCCATGGTTTTGCTGTGTACACAGCTCTCTAGAATGTGGGCTGGGTATGGCATGTTTTAGGTAAAGTGGGTGCTGATATCATCACATCGTTTTTGGGTAGGTACTTTTTTGCAGGATGTAGGGTTTTTCATATCATTTATGATTTGGGGGTTATAGACTGAATGTCATTGAATAGGGTTTGAATGTTGCTTCCAATTCCGTTCCTTATTGGTGCATTGATGGATTGCTCTACGTTTAGTACTTTGATTCTAAAATGGTTGGTGATATCATCAGGATTGGCATGTTGACGATAAAATGAATCATTAGATGATCGCTCCAGAGTACCTGATTGGATGAGGCATTCCGATCTGCTTCACAAAATATTGCATCAATGGTGTGGCCTGTAGCGTTTTTTGCTCTGTTGACCATTTGTTTGAGATGAAAGCTGACCATGAAGGTGTTCAAGCTTTTGGGTACCGATTCTGTTTGCTCCTTAAACCAAATCTTGAAGTCTCCAAGGACTGTTAGGTGTTTGTTTTTTATCAATAATTTACTAATTACATCTGTGAAATGTTCTGCAAAGGATTAATTGTTTTATTATGGTCTCTAAATAGGAAGGAAGGAAAGGTTGGGTTGGTGGTGGAGTGTGGGGTGGATCAGGAGTCCCTCACAGTCTGTGAAGTCCATGTGGAGTGAAATCTATATTTTGTGGTGTTCTTTGTGTGCCATAGCGATGCCTCCACCTCATTTGCCGGTCTAGTTACCTTGGATGATTTCGAAGTTGTGTAAGATGGATATGTATGCTATCACCTTGTAGTTGTCTGACAATCAGGTTTCTGTTGTAAAGAGCATGTTGGTTCCTGCTTCACTAAATGTTTCATGAATCCCCATTCTGTGTTTAGAGATGAAGCAACCATTTATCAGGCTGCAGTTTATCATTTATTCTGCCTCTGGATGACTTGTTAGTGGCATGGAATGCTTTGTGTTGCCACCATATTCTGTGTGCGAGCCACAATCCAAGTAGTCAGATGGTTGCTTGGTTGTGGTGCTGGGTGGTTTAGTTTAGTTTAGTTTAGTTTAGTTTAGTTTAGTTTAGTTTAGTTTATTATTTGTAGAGCGCATCAAACCCTTAGGTATCTGGGCGCTTGAGCATAGGTAAGTGTAACAGGTGCATATGCAAAGAGACAATTAATAATAGGCTTGTTGACCTGGGTTACAGGAATGGTCAGAGTGCCTACATTAAGCATAAATAGAGATTAACAATAGGCTTATTTACCTGGGTTACAGGATTGGTCAGAGTGCCTAAATTAAGCATACATACAGATAGGCTACATCAATTGAATAGTGATTTACGGATGGACTCAAATACAGACACATTGTGACAAAGATGGTGCCCTGATGGCTTTAGGTAGGGAGTTCCAACATTTTGCAGCTAGCACCAGGAAGCTTGAGCCGTCAGCAGTTTTGAGTTTATACTTGGGAATATTGAGAAAGTGAGAGTAAAAGAATCTTGTGGGTCTGGAAGGTTGGTTCCTAGAAAATGTGTCGCCCAAGTATTTGGGAGCTGATTTTGATAGGCATTTATGTGTGATGACTAGAGTGCGCAGAGTGCTACGGCCCCACACTGGGAACCGGTGTGTGTCCCGTCTAATGGCAGAAATATGGTTAGATCGTGGGATATCTAGGGCCGACATAAGAGCATTATTCTGTAGAACCTGTAGTTTGTTCAGATTGTGTTTGGACGAGCCAAGGAATAAGGTATTGCAGTAATCCAACTTAGATAAGATCAATGCCCTGTAGAGCGTAAGGCAGCTGTTGGTGGATAAGTACTGTTTGCAGACATTCATCAGTTTGTTAGTATAAGCTATAGTTGAGGCTGTGGCATTGACCTATTCTTTGAGAGAGAGATTGGAGTATAAGTAGACACCAAGGGTTTTGACCTCATTATCGACTTTAATGATGTTTGCATCAATGTTGAAAGTCTAGTATTGGGTATGAAGTTTATTTAGGCGTCCTTGAGAGCCAATGATCAAGAGCTCTGTCTTGTCGTCATTTAGGCAGAGGCTGTGGGCAGACATCCACGCCTGAAATACGAGGTAAATTTCATTTAACAGTTTGGAATCTGTGTCATAGCAACCAGTGACTTGGGTGTCATCTGCATAACACCCAAGCAGTCAAAACGGTCAAAGAGGAGCTTAGTGAAAATGTTGTAGAGCATTGGCGAAATGCAAAACCCTGTGGGACTCTACAATAGATAGGTACTGGATAAGCAGACAGTGTAGGTGTAAAGACCCCAGTAGTTCTGTGTGAGAGAAAGGAATGTATCCAGCTAGCATCATTCTGTGAGAAAGAGGCCGCTGTAGTCAAATGTTTGGTGAGGAACTGATGGTCAACGAGATCAAACGCTGCTGAGAGGTCCAGCAGTAGGAGGATGACCATTTTGCCTTTGTCTTTGGCTTCACCCATTTGGATTTTTAGATCCAGGAGGACGGTTTCAGTACCATGCTTGAGTCTGAATCCGGAATGACGAAGGCTGAGAAGGTTATTGTCTTCTAAGTGCTTTTGTATTTGGAGATAGCCTGTTCTTTCTAGTATTTTTAGAAGGAATGGGACCATAGTTATGGGACTGTAATTAGTGGGTATGTTCAGATCTAAATTGGGTTTTTTGATAAAAGGCATAACCCAGGCCTCTTTAACATTGTTGGGGACAGAGCAGCTTTTGAAGGAAGAGTTGATTAGCGTGGTAATGAATCGAGCCAAATCTTTTGCTCCTTCCTTGATCACTGAAGCTGGGCAATTATCTCCTTGACATCTTGAGGGTTTTAGGCCAGCGATGATGTTTTCGACTTCTTTAGTAGTAACTGGGGAGAAGTAGAAGGGGTGAAACTGAGACGCTTGGAGGTCGGGTAGTTTGCGTGATTTAGAGCAAGAGGCAAGGCTGTTCTTTTTGCTCTTGATTTATAATAATAAGTTTTCTAAGGTTATGTCGCGATTATTTCTGGACTGGGTCTGTGGGGCAATGACAGTGTTAATATCAGGGCAAACGCTCTCCTGTATGGTAAATGTGATGCAATGGTGGTCTGACCCGGCACAGGGCGCATTGTTGAAGATTGTGGTAGTACAATGTAAGTCTCCCAGCCAATCCAGAGTTCGACCCTTGTTGTGAGTCAGTTCCTTAATACGGTGTGCGAAGCCAAGTTGTATTATAGAGTTTTCTAAGTTTGTGGCGTTAGGGTCATTTGGGTCATGAAGGCCTAAGTTGAGATCTCCCAATAATAGGATTTGAGAGCCAAGTTTGGTATTTTGCACCAGGAGGAGGGTGATGTCTTCATCTAAGTAGGAAATTAGGCCAGGGGGCCAGTAAATAAGATGAAGTAACAGGGTACGGGTGGCTGAGAGGGGTAATTTAGCCGATAGGAGTTCAGCTGAAGGGAGGCTCGCTTTAGAGAATTCTCTGAGGCCCAGGTGCGATTTGGCTATGAAAGCCTCTCATCCGCCTTTGCCAGTGCTTCTATCTGCTCTGATGATTGTGTAATTATCTGTTAGAGCTAGAGATAGAGTTGGTCCTGCCGCAGGGTGTAACCAAGTCTCTGTTATAGCCAATAAAACTAACTGGTTGGTAGAGATGAAGTCAGCAATGTTAAGGGCGTGTGCAGGCAGGGATCATGCATTAATAAGAGCTCCTTTGATAGTTGGTGTGTCTGTGACTGGTGTGCCCTTTCCTCGGTTCAAGTGTAGTGGTGAGTAGGCGCTTTTGTTGGAATTGGTGGATACAGACAGAGGAGTTGTAGGATGGAGTGTGACGAGAATGCTGGAAGCCGGTAGGGCAGGAGGCCTAGATGTCGTCTTATTACAACCGAAACTGGAGCCCGATCTGGTATTGCTCAGGCTAAGTGGGCATGGGACCAGAGTAGTAGGAGGGGATGCAAATAGATGGATCCATCCAGCAGGAGTGAGAGGACAATTGTTGTTATTGGCTGAAACTAAGCTCAGTGTGGAATGAGGTACGAACGGTAGAAATGAAGGTAGGAATCTGGTTGGTGCTATAGTGTGAAACAGGGGTAAGAGGGTAGCCATGGTGAGCGTTACTCTCCTTAAGGTAGCCATGTGCAATACCTGGTGAATAGTTGCATCGAGTCCGATGTTTCATTGTTAAGAAGGTCCAGTAGGTTATGAGTTGGGCTGTTTGTTTTGTCTGATTCTCAGAAGAAGTGGTTGTTGGGTGGTCTGTGGTGATAAAAGGAGTGCATAGGTTGAGGTTTCTTGTTAAGGTCATGTGGTCTCTTGCATCTTTGAGGTGATTAGTGAGTGGGCCATGGTTTAAAAGTTTGTATTCTAAAATTGTATTTTTAGTTGGTTGCATGTAGGAGGGCCGTGGGGTTTTCCAAGGGTATGGTTCTTGACCTCTTGCATTTGTTTTCCAGAGTTGATTATCGTGGTATTTTCCATGAAGGGCCCTTCACCTAATGATTGGTGGAAAGGTAACGTGAAACAACGTGGGTATTGGGTCTGGCTTGTAGTCTCTCAACAAGGGTGCATGGGTCATTGTTGCTCAGTGTTGTATATGCAAGCCAGTTGGTGGATGGTTGAGTGGTGTTCATAGTATTGGTGTTTTGCCTATAGTATAGTTCCATTCGGACTCAGCTGTCCTTTCTTGGGTGACCCATTGCCATTTTGCTAAAGACATACGCCGAGGTCTGGAAACTTAAATGGTGATGCTGACAATGTTTTATTGTCATTGGGCATCATCAGACAGTATATTAAACAATGTAAGGCATTAGTTAGGGCTAGCAAGGTGTGAGCAACCTGGAGTGTAACATGTGGTGATGTCCCTTCATGGAACAGCTTGATATGAAACACATCAGTGTATACAAAATCTATTCAGCGTGTTGTCGAAGGGATACCTAGATGCAAGTACAAGGTAATGCCTTTCACAGTGAGAGCTGGATGTAAGACACAATATTGTATGAAATGAAGGAATTCAGTGCGTTTCTTTGGGACTCCAGACTGTAAGAACAGTGCAATGTCCTTTCATAGGGGCACCTGGTTTCACATCTCGAAGGTATACAAAGTGTGAGTACTCAATGCGCCACACTAGTGATGCACGGATATGAAAGAAAACTGCATATAAAATGGACAAATCAATACTCCATCCCAGGGACACCCAGATGTGGAACATAAACAGGACACACTAATAAATATGCAATGTATTTTTTAAAGGATGTCTGTATTTGAGCACAATAGAGCACACATTTTATATGCTTTCTTAGGGGTATTCAAATATGAGACACTATGTAAAACAATGCAAGGCTTTCGTTAGGGATATCTAGGTGTGAGCAACATGGAGCTTGGCGTGTGGCAAAACACTGCCACAGAAACACTGATATATATAACAGTTCAATGCAGTGCCCCTTCATGGAACACCTATAGATATGAAATACCAAAGTATATGGAATAAAGCAATGTGAAGTGTTATCATAGGGATTTCTGGGTGCATGTGCTCTGAAATTCCCTTTCAGGCGGACACTTAGAACAAAACATACTAGTATACAACATGGAATAACTTGGTGTGCCATCCTAGTGATGCCTCCTGCGAGTGCAATGCAATCTCTTTCCAGACATGCCCAGAATGTGAAACTCAACAGTATATTAAATGGGTATTAGCCTATTTGACCTACAACAATTGACCTAATGACCAATTTGATCGAATTTTGCATTGGTGAATTGGCCTTCGGGGCAATTTGGTCACATATATTGCAAAATACCAACCCTGGAGAGTGAGGGTTGCGGGGTGTTCCCATGTTTGATATTTTGCAATTTCAAGGGTGAGGGGGTGTCCCCTGCTTCTTTAATATTGGAGGCAGGGAACAACAAAAAAAGTATCTGCGTTTAAATTGGGCCCTGAGCAGATAAATTGCGGTCAGTTTGCCGCAATAAAAAATAACTCGGTCAAACATATCCAAACCTATTAAATGCACAGCTCAATGTGCCATCCCAAGGGCACACAAATTTGGAGCACAACAGACACAATACACATCAACACAAGGTGCTTTTTAGGGAGGCCTATATGTAAACCAACATCTTACAACTTGGAGATAATGCAGAATGCTTTCTTAGCGGTTGTTAGATATACGACTGTGTGTAAAACAGTGCAAGGCTTTTGTTAGACATACCTGGGAGTGAGAAACATGGGGTGTGAAATGTGGCATAGAACCTGATAGGGACACTTAACTATGACACAAAATGACATACAAACGACAGCAACTCACTGATTCCCTCTCAGATGTGAGTACAATCTAGTGCATTTTCCTACCGATGTTTAGATCGGAGATAACTGAGTGCAGCATAGCATTATAGTATGGATGTCTACGCCAGAGGTAACAACGTAGAGCACAGAAATTCAGTGAGTTTTTTTAACCCGTACTAGCAGTGAGATAAAAACCAGTCCCTCCCAGGGCCAACTAGATGTGAATCACAACAGGGCATAAAAAAACATGAAGGTAATGTGATTTTTAGGGTTGGAGCTATGTGGACATAAAAGTAGAATTTACACAAGGAATTTTCTTAGGACAACCTGGAAGTGAACTTGTAGAGCACAACGTTGATAAATGCACTTTCAAATTGGTAGCTAGATATGAAAACACTATGGGACATTCAATGTGCTATCGGCGGGATACCTAGTTTAGAGGTAAATCAGATACTCAGTATAACACAATGTAATGCGCGTTCAAGGGGTATCTAGATGTGACACACAATTTAGTGCAAAAAGTAGGGATAATGCAATGTAATTTCCTTGAAATAACTTGATGATGGACAATAATAAGAGACACAATATAGAACAGATGCAGTGCTCCTAGTCGGGATAACTAGATGGGAGTCAGCAGATGTAGAGCAGACTAGGTGCTGGATAGGTTTAGCACAAGCCAGGGGTAAAAGGTTGAATAAACTACTATTATACAAAACAATTGATCTTGAAACTTTAGCCATGAACAATTGGAAGAAAAACGAATCTGGTAGTAGGAGTTTGTGAGACCCAAAAGTAAGGTATCCCCGTCTTAACCCTGTCTTTTTTGAACCCACCACTCCAAAATCCTTGAGATGGTGGACTTTAACAGCATAGTTGGCTACCTTTAAGCAAAAACTTTGTACAATCCCCTCTCATCAGTATATCAGATGTAAACCCTCCACTGAAACCGCTCTCAGTCACCTCACCAACTTTCTAACCACTGCATAACGCTCTCACTTCTCCATCCTCATTCCACTTGATCTCTCTGCAGCCTTTCACATTGTAGGTCATCTCTTTACTTGCCCCCATAAACTCTTTACACCTTAGGCTTCACAGAGACCATCGATAAATGTGTGGACTCTTATCTCTCTGACTACCTCTTCTATATCTTCTGGAACTTCAGCACCACACTTGTTCCTCCAAGATGCGTCCAATGTTCAGTCCTTGGTCAACTCTTCTTCACGTCCTCTCTGGATAAACTCATCTCACCCTAGGCTGCTACCACTACCACTTCTTTGCTGAAGATTCCCAGATATGTTTCTTATTTCCTTCCTTCACTCCGTACCATTTCAGAAAGCATCATATTCTGGCACCTTGCCAACTGACACTGGATGGCTCTACTCTGCTTGATGTTAAACTCCTCCAAGTCAAAGGTCATGTTTCTTTCTTCCTGTCATGCTAACCACACTCGCCCATCTCTTTCTCCTCTGACACTCTCCATCCAGCACATTTGCCTTACAACCTTGGGTGATTTCTATAGTAGCAACTCAACATTCTCAGTTCATAACTATGACTGCCACCATAACCATGATCAACTTTCTCAACATAAATAAGGTCCACCTGCACCTTACGGATCAATCAACAAAAATTCTCATCTCTACACTGGTGCTCTGCAAGCTAAACTTCTCCTTGGCTCTTTCGCTCCACTACTCAAAGTTCAAAACTTTGCTAGACGCACCCTTTCCAACCTCCCCTCATGCTCTCCTGTCCCATCTTACCAATACTATACTGAATGGCTCTTCATGAAAAATGACTTTTCCTTTATATTTCTGGTCATTATCTTTAAATCTATCCATGGTCTTGCCCCCATTGCTTTCCTAAATACTTTACTCTCCCTCTCAGACTCTACATTTCTCAAATCCCCACAGCCTATTTCACATGCCTCCGCCACAGCTCCTCCTGATTTCCCCCCTTCTCTCTACTTGCACCTCTGCACTGTTATGCTCTCCCCGCAACCATCAAGCCATTCCATTGCTGGAACTGTTAGTTTGTGCTCCACTTACTAGCTGGCTGCAACCGGCTTTATAGCCCCCTCAACTGACTAGTAGCACAACTTTCCTCATTCTGTCTCAAATGGATGTAAATATGTAAACTGTATTTTTGCAACTAGTGGCACTAGACCTATATGTAGATCTTATTTATGTCTCAACACTTGTCAATCTACACATTCTATGTCCATCACACCACCCCTCTGCACCCAGTTGATTCTCGTCCAGTAAATTATATAAACGTCAAAGACTCTAATCCTAGGGAAGGCCTATGCCACCTGATTTACACTCTATATACTTCATTTCTGTTTACAATTACGTCCTTAGTACTAAATAAATACAAATGTAAAAATAAACTTAGAAGATCAAAGTAGTCATTCTTTTTTCCAGAATGCTGTCTCCCTCCATGTCCAATGTGCGTTATGAGATGTTAATCATATTTATGCAAATTATTCCACTGTTCTTGTGTCCTTCTGGTAGCCTGTAGGGCTGCGCGAAACTTCCGCCAGCAAATTGCGAAATTCGCACTGGTATTTGCTTCTGCCCATTCTCTGAAATCAGCATTATTGTTCTGCCGCCACCAAGGAAAGTTTGCCTGGTTTTCTGCGGTTCCGCGCAGAGTGCCGGGGACGCAACAAAACAGCGAAATGGCTCTGTTTTTGCTTTTGCGCCATGTGATGAAGCAGAGTGCACCCAGCAAGTCCCCACAAGTCACGCTTTGCCGCGAGACTCTGAACCAGTTCATGTCTGGCTGTGTTGGACGCGCTTTCATTGAACTTTCGCTTTGCCAAGGACAACAACTTCCAGAAGGTGAACTTTGCAGCACTCATATTGACTTATCTTCAGCACTTCGTGCTAAAAGAACTCTCTAAGCCTCTTAATTTCCTTTATTGTTTAGGCGTTGCTTCACTTGGAGGCGGAGCTATTTAACCTGGCCAGCGCGCGCTCCACGCGTGCGCACTCAGCAAGTCCCCACAAGTCCCGCTTTTCCGCTTCGACGCGGCTTGCGGCGGCTGAGTCTTTAGGTTTGTTCTCATTTGCACTTTTTCAATTATGTTTACTTTTCCTATACTGAAATGTTTCCAACGTTGAAAACTGGAATGCCCAAGGGCCTGCAACCTGATGCCGGATGGGGGGTTGCCTCAAGAAATATAAAAGGGAGCGTCTTGAGTGCCACCTCCACCCCTAAAGCCCTGTGCACCAAAGGAGGGGTAAAATTATCCATCAAGAACCCGGGCTTATCGGATGTTCGCAAATTCTGCAAAGAATCTACAGTTCATTCTCTTGAAGCCCTGCAAGCTGAACGTGCTACATCAGTTAATCATGTACCTCCTCGTGAGGAACTTCTCCAGAAAATGAACATTCATCCGCGTCAAACATCCAGCTATGCTGTGAATTCGCCCCAGACTCCCTATGATCAACAATTTCTATCTGCATGTGCTGATGCGCAATTCCAGCGGGCGCTTCGGACTCAAGACGTCCTGGTGAGCTTAATGCGATCACCGATGCCAGCATTCTTGCAAATGTCCCTCCCGCTGCAGAGCTTGTAGTTAATCATGCTCGACCTGTTTCACAGGCATCTGATGTCGCTATAATTGACCTTAACCTGTCTAATTCTTGTTTTTCCCCACAACTGATGTCGGATAATTCATCCAAATCTCCTATCATGTTTTTGAGTAGTCGCTCTTCCATTTCTAACATATCCTTCTGTACTCCCACGCCACGAAGATTCGTGGCTCCCCGAGTAAGCGTGGAGGCCATTTCAATTGCATCCACGGTTAACAGTCATACTCCAGCTCCAGTCTCTGAGTGCCATATACATAAACAGACACTCAGTTCTGCGGCTAACCAGGCTTCATCAAATAAGAAAAACTTGGCGTTAACGCAAATTGCCTTTAATGCCTTACAATTGTCTCTAACTACCTTAATCAAATTATATGACACTCTAGATGCAAGATTAAGCTCGCAGACAGCATTATTGGAAAACATTTTAAGATGGCAGGCAGAGCTCGTAAACAAGCAAATCATACATGAACCCAGTCCCAATCTGATCCTTGCCCCCACCAGCTTGAAGTTACAGGTGGGGGCCATTGCTCCAGTCCTCCTTGCATCAGCCACTCAAACTACTGTCCGAGAAAATAGAAGTTATGGTTTACCATTATTTGATAAAACCATACGTCCTGTAGATGACAAGGTGGAATTTGTGTGTCCTACCACGGGCCTTAATATCGGCTCTCGTGTAACTCCGAGTGAGCTCAGTGGTCCACCAGCAGTACATACTCAACCTAACAAGGCCCCTGACAAGTTGCCTGTGAAACATCGGAAAGCAGACAGCTCCTTCAGGTGCTCTCATGGTTAAACCCGCGGTGACTCTGTCCCAGTGTGCCCCATGTTTGACATCTCCTTCAACTCAAATGTGTCCTACTTCAACTTTAACGTGCCCTACTAATAAAGAGATTTATACCATCTTTTCTCAAAATAAGAAGATCCCTGGCCCCTTGTGCCAACCCAAATTAGCTAAAAACATCACTGGCAATCAAAAAATCAATACTGCTAACTCAAAATTATTCATCAAGAATTTGACTGCAACAAAAACAAGAGTAATTGATGCTGCCCGTTCAGTGTCCAAGAAATATCTCCAACTAAGTAGTCCAAACTGAGCAATAAGCTACTGCCCACCCCCAATCCTCCCGCGCCATATGCACTCTGGATCAATTGGTGGAGGCTGTCATAGTACAATCTAGTCACGAGGTCTGCAAGGCGCCTTGCCCTGGGATTCTTCCAGCGCAGGTCGCCAATTCGCATATTGCAACTATTTCCGCAATTAATGACGATGATTTACACCGACAAGAGATCAGGAAGGCGGTGGATGCTTACATGAATCGTCTTACCCAAAAAATTCCCAGCGCCAATGATCTGAAGTGTGTATCCTCTCTCAATGTGCCAACTACAAGGCCCAATGAATTGCCTAAATCTAGGCCCAGTGACTCACACTATTTAAGACCACAAAATGTTGCACCCCGAGTTCTCCCAGAAAATATTCCTCTGACTCTTGCAAATGACCCATTTGTGATACTCGCTCAAATCACCCCAGAAATGGTGGGATTGCTCCAATCAGTTGTTTCCTCCAAAATTCAAACCACCAATCCGCCACTGAGACCCTCCAATGAACCTTTTGTGCAGTCAAAATCTGTATCCAGGAAACCAAATTCCAAAACCCCAGCCAATTTTTCGTTACCATTATCATGCAAAACTAAACCCTTCATTTAATATAATTTGAACAGACGTTCCCTGTTGGCCATATTTTCTGAAATTCGATCTCTTGAGGATATTGGCACAACCGATATCACTCTCATAGACTTTCCAAGCAAGCAAAATGCCACCTCCATCAGAATTTGGATGAACTCCAGAGTTATACAAAATCTCACATGGACAGCCAGAATGGAACTTTCCACTTTAGGTTTTGTACTTGCAATTGACACCCTAAACATAGCAGCTTTTAACCAAAAAGAGAACTTGCCAATCAATAGTGGTGAAGCACCTAGGAGTTATCAGTCTACTCAAACTCTTTTACCATCAGGTGGCCATTTTCCCCCATCCATACAATCGAACTAGCTTGTTAGCATAACAGATGCTCTTTCCATCTTGCTGATTAGCTGGAATACCAGAGGATTTTCACATTTGATTAACAACGACCATAACTTGCTTCTATCTTATAATATACTTATGCTTCAGGAAACTTGGATGACCACAGTCCCCATATGTTACAATTATGATGTCTTGCTCAATCCAGCACAGCGAGGCAGTTCTGGCAGACCCACCTCTGGCTTACTGATAGCTATTAAGATGGGATCTGGAATGGTTGCTCAAGAATGGAGCTGTCCAAACAACTATGTTCAAATGGTCAAATTACACATCTATGACGTTGGTTATGCCTTGGTAAATGTGTATTGGAATTTGGCTGGTATTTCTGATGGTGGGTTTCTTAAGGCAATAACAGATGCACTCAATCTGGTTGCCTTGACAAATCAGTCTCTACTGTTATCATTGCAGGTGATCTAAATTGTAATTGCCTTATTCCTCAATCCGTCACTAAACCTAAGTTAACCAAATGGCTGGCCTTTGCTGCCAATCATGATCTTGTGATGCTTAATGGAGCATTTCCATCAGCTACACCTCCGAAGGCTACATGAAAGAGAGGTTCCAGTTTGTCCACCATTGATTATGTTTTTGTAAATGCGCAATTGTTCTCGACTATGGATGACTTTCACATCATTGCTAATCACAACAGTGACCACGATCAATTAATTGCTGCGTGGACGAGTCACGGTCCTGGTATCACTACTATTGCAAAATCTTTTCATGAAAATGTAATCTTGAATAATGGAGGCAATCGCCTATAATGGTTCCCTCAAACCCTGTGTGAGCTGAATGGAGCCTTGGAAAATTTACATTCGGATCAAATTATGCATTATCCTCATTTAATGCAGTATTTTCAATTCCCCAAAACATCAACATTTAGTGTTGTCTCATACACTCGCAGCCCAAGACTCCACGCATTCAACTTAGAAACTCAAAAATTGAAAGCTCATACACGGGCGCTAAAAAGACAAGCCCTATACGCTCTGGTGGCTCTTAGAGCCTCTATTTTGAAGTCAGTGAAAATAAAACACAAAAAATCCCTTAAGGCTATTCGAGTTAAAATGTTCAGGTCTGTGGGCCCTATTAAACAGGGCCATGCGTTATCCTCAAGCCATCTCCCAAGCTAATTGCGTTACCGAGCTTAAGTGGCTTGAACACTTTCAGAATCTTTATGCCTGCCCTAAACACTCTTATGGTTTGATTCCTCACACACATAACTCTTTTCACCTTTCTTTTGACATGGATGATATCAAATATTATATTAATAAAATTAGTAATTCTGGTGCATGTGGCCCGGATGGTCTTTCCAATCGAATGTTTAAAAAACATCCTGATCTCTGGCTGTTATATTACACAAAATCTTCACAATCATTAATCTCACGCAGTGTTTGCCCTCCACCTGGACTCGCTCTATCATAGTCCCGATTTACAAAAAGGGTGACCGCTCTTCGCCAGCCAGTTACAGACCAATAGCTTTATTGGACGCACCAGGTAAAATATTTGCTAGGATCGTCCTACGAGACTTTAATTTATGGACCACCACAAATAACCTAAGAAACCCGTTTCAGATTGGATTGGTTGCGGGTCTTTGGGCTTGTCCCAATCTTATGACCTTAAATGCCTTGAAATCCAAATATGTGGCGAAGAATCAAATAAGATACTTGGCTTTCATTGATTTCAAATCCGCTTTCGATTCCATCGACCGGTCCATTCTACATTGCAAATTAATCAAACACAATTGTCCTTCCTCACTTCGGTCTGTAATTATGTTATTACACACTCACACTACTATTCAAATTAGACTCACTTCTGCAGGTAAACTTTCATCTTACATCAAGACAGCTCGAGGCCTTAAACAAGGCTGCATTTTGGCACCTTCTATTTTCAACTTCGTTCTGTTTGATTTGGGGATCATTCTGCGGGCCACGGAGAGTGATTCGCCGAAACTTGGTTCACACTCCATAAGTCATCTTCTCTATGCGGATGATTTAATCCTCATTTCCCAGACACCTACTGGCTTGCAAAATCTACTGAATAGCTTGGATATTTATGTATCTGTCAATAACCTCATAGTCAACACTCAAAAAACTCAAACCATGATATGTAAACCGCATGGACAAATGAGAGCAAAAATGTACAGTTGGTCTTTACAAAATGTAATGTTATCGGACGTCCAACACCACAAATATTTGGACATCATTATCCAGGCTTCCTCTTCATCGCAGGCACTGGACGATGATATTCAGTCCAAACTTTGCTCATTAATTTCGCAAGCTAAAGTTCTACAAAAGAAATACGGCAAATTCACTTTAAAGCATGTCTTATTATTTTATCAACAAAAGGTGATCCCAATCATAAGCTATGGCTTTGAAACTATGCTTCCCAAAAAATCCAACTGGTTGTCCATCTTGGAAGCCAGAGTCTGGAAACAATTATTGTATCTGCCTAAAAGCACGTCTCTTCCATTAATACGATATGAATTGAGAATTCCATCTTTACAATCTCAAATCAAATGGAAGATGTGTGCTCTATTTCGAAAAATCTATCTTGGGCATCTCTGCCGGAGGTTTGTTGAGTATCCTGGCCCGTCATCTTCTGGCCCAAGACGACACTTTCTCCAAGGCATGGTGCAAGATAGTTATGGACACGTTGTCTGATGCATCCATATCGCTGGACTTAATTCTATCTAACCGTGTTCGAGCGAAGCAAAAACTTGTTCTCTTCGATTGTATAGAAAATCGTAGGCAGTGCCTTAAATAAAAGAATTTTGACAATCGAGTTTTTGGCAATAAAGCTTTGCATGTAACAGCTCCTTACTTATTAGATGTCCTTGTCCGCACATCAGACAGCAATTGCTTAGGTTTTGTTTAAATCTTTGGCCTACCTCTGAGGTCCTAGCGAGACGAAACCTGATTTCAAAAGATCTGAATTATTGCCGCTTTTGCCAAATTAGGACTCAAAGAGAAACCTTAGAACATTGTATCTTGCATTGTCCAATGCTAGTCAATCAAAGGATAACCCACTTCAAAAAATGTCAATTGACCAGATATAATCATATGTCAATGGATAATATATGGTCCAATATAACCAATAATCCCGATTTGGGATTGAGGGTAGCCATGGTTCACTATCTCGATGCAATTTTCCCCAGACTTGTTTTTGAAGATGAGCCCCCATAAACTGTATCTGTAGTTTCTAAACTAGCACTACACTTTGCATTTACTCTTCCATATATCTTGGTTACATCACATTTTTATTATTGATTTCTCCAATGAAGATATTAAGCATCAGTTATTTATAAACAGAAACTAGATCAAAACGGAAGATTTAATTATGCTAGTGATGAATTATTGTCTGTTTTTCTTTTCACGTAATGATTGATATATGCATCCAATTTATCCATGATCATAACTCATTTGTTTTAAATTGTTAAGTTGTTGTATATTTTATCATGTATTTGTATTTCTATTTTGTATATTTGAAAGGATGATTGTATTATCCATATCAAATAATAAAAATATATTATTTTTTTTAAAAGAAGCAGCGTGGTGCTTCGTACCTATGTTGATTTTGTGTAGGCAGACAGAAACTTAACACAGTTCTTTTTTGTGATCCGTTTTAGTTTTGTGCAATGACGTGTGATATTTTGCATTTTCTTTCAATACGTGCTAGTTTCGCGCAGCGACACGAGAAACTGCAGGTTTCTTTTTCGACCCATGCTAGTTTCATGCAGTGATGCAAGAAACTTTGGGCTGTTCTTTCCGAAGCATGCAAGCTTCATGTAGCAACACGAGAAACATTGCATGGCTCTTTTTGATTCGGACACGCGTGGATATTTTGGACGAATTCCAGGGCATGACAGAACAGCAGAGGGGGTGAACTCTAACAGATTTCCTTTTCCCGGCTGGCAGAGCCGAATCTGAGAATTCCGCCCACCTCAAGATGCCTGGCCTCTCTCGGAGGACATTTGTCATCCTTGTGGTGTGTTGCTCGTGAGATGATTTCCCCTTGTTATTCTTATCGACCACTTCCTCTTAGTTGCCCTCTGGGTTGTGTTGTTTGTCCTGTGTGTATGTGAAGCAATTTGGAATCCTCTCAAAAATATTGTATTTGTTTGTTTTCATCGTCTTAACATTCCACTTAACAACTGTCTTGTCATGTAAATGTGCTGGTTGACGTGTTGCTACATTTTCTGCTTCTTGGTAATTGTTGTCAAACCTATTTGCAAAGTTGTAAACCCTTCCGTCTTCATAATACTTTTTTTCCTAAGATATTTTAGATTGCTTCTTTGCTAGCAGAGCCTTACAAAGTACCCCTACTTCACAAGACTTTCTTTAAGTATAGTACTGATGTAAGCTTTCTAATATTAAAAGCAAGTATTATGAAGTTGTGGTGTGAGTTGATGTTTGAATTGTACTGTGATTGACTAATGTGTGAAGTAACCTTAACTCTGGCATTTCTAACAATTGGATACTTTACTTTGTATAGGTAAAAATGCTAACTCCTTGATATAAAAAAAAGAGAGGGAATAAGTTGAAAAAAACTCTGAGAGGTAAAAACAGCAGTAAATCCGTTACTACAAATAAGAGTTCATATGTGGCCAAAAATGTTTTGCCTAATTTGTTGACATTTCAGGAACTAGTTCAAACGTTACAGAGGAATATGCTTTTAATATGCTCTGTTTTATTGTTGCAACACCCGTATATACATATGTATGTTATATAAAGTACTCATATTGGTAGACACTCTTGTTGGTCTCCAAATCTTTAAACGGTTACTTGGCAATGTGCACTAAATACTAATCAGGAAAGTAAAATCTATTTCTAAGAACTACCAATTTCGATGGGATTGGGAATTGAGGCACAAAAAATAAAGTAGATTGCCCATGGACTGGGGTCGCTGGAATTAGACCTCATGCCTCGATGTTAATTAGCCAGTTATGTATACAACTCCTCCCGCACCTGATCAGTGTACTGTGACGCCTAGCTGAACTAGGTTTCCACCAAAGAAGCATCTAGCCAGCAATGTATACAACTCTTCTCACATCTGATCAGTGTACTATGACGCCTAGCTGAACCAGGTTTCCACCAAGTGAGCACCTCCCCCATCTGATCAGTGTACTGTGACGCCTAGCTGAACTAGGTTTCCACCAAGTGAGCATCTAGCCAGCAATGTATACAACTCTTCTCACATCTGATCAGTGTACTGTGACGCCTAGCTGAACCAGGTTTCCACCAAGTGAGCATCTAGCCAGAAATGTATACAACTCTTCCCACATCTGATCAGTGTACTGTAATGCCTAGCTGAAACAGGTTTCAACCAACTGAGCACATAGCCAGCAATGTATACAACTCTTCCCACATCTGATCTGTGTACTGTGACACCTAGCTGAACCAGGTTGCCACCAAGTGAGCATCTGGCCAGCAATGTATACAACTCTTCCCACATCTGATCAGTTTATTGTGGCGCCCAGCTGAACTAGGTTTCCACCAAGTGAGCATCTGGCCAGCAATGTATACAACTCTTCCCACATCTGATCTGTGTACTGTGACACCCAGCTGAACAAGGTTTCCACCAAATGAGCATCTGGCCAGCAACAACTCTTCCTACATCTGATCAATTTACTGTGACGCCCAGCTGAACTAGGTTTCCACCATGTGAGCATCTAGCCAGCAATGTATACAACTCTTCCCACATCTGATCAGTGTACTGTGATGCCTAGCTGAATCAGGTTTCAACCAACTGAGCATGTAGCCAGGAATGTATACAACTCTTCCTACATCTGATCAGTGTACTGTGACGCCTATCTGAATTGGGTTTCCACCAAGTGAGCACCACCCACATCTGATCAGTGTACTGTGATGCCTAGCTGAACTAGGCTTCCACCAAGTGAGCATCTAGCCAGCAATGTACAAAACTCTTCCCACATCTGATCAGTGTACTGTGATGCCCAGCTGAACTAGGTTTCCACCAAGTGAGCATCGGGCCAGCAATGTATACAACTCTTCCCACATCTGATCTGTGTACTGTGACACCCAGCTGAACAAGGTTTCCACCAAATGAGCATCTGGCCAGCAACAACTCTTCCTACATCTGATCAATTTACTGTGACGCCCAGCTGAACTAGGTTTCCACCATGTGAGCATCTAGCCAGCAATGTATACAACTCTTCCCACATCTGATCAGTGTACTGTGATGCCTAGCTGAATCAGGTTTCAACCAACTGAGCATGTAGCCAGAAATGTATACAACTCTTCCTACATCTGATCAGTGTACTGTGACGCCTATCTGAATTGGGTTTCCACCAAGTGAGCACCACCCACATCTGATCAGTGTACTGTGATGCCTAGCTGAACTAGGCTTCCACCAAGTGAGCATCTAGCCAGCAATGTACAAAACTCTTCCCACATCTGATCAGTGTACTGTGATGCCTAGCTGAACTAGGTTTCCACCAAGTGAGCATCTATCCAGCAATGTATACAACTCTTCCCACATCTGATCAGTGTACTGTGACGCCTAGCTGAACCAGATTTCCACCAAGTGAGCATCTAGCCAGCAATGTATACAACTCTTCCCACATCTGATCAGTGTACTGTGACTCCTAGCTGAATCAGTGTTCAACCAAGTGAACATGTAGCCAGCAATGTATACAGCACATCTGATCTGTGTACTGTGATGCCTAGCTGAACTAGGTTTCCACCAAGTGAGCATCTGGCCAGCAATGTATGCAACTCTTCCCACATCTGATCTGTATACTGTGACGCCTAGCTGAACTAGTTTTCCACCAAGTGAGCATCTGGCCAGCAATGTATACAACTCTTCCCACATCTGATCAGTGTACTGTGACGCCGATCTGAACTAGGTGTCCACCAAGTGAGCATCTGGCCAGCAATGTATACAACTCTTCCCACATCTGATCAGTGTACTGTGACGCCTATCTGAACTAGGTTTCCACCAAGTGAGCATCTGGCCAGCAATGTATACAACTCTTCCCACATCTGATCTGTGTACTGTGACGCCCAGCTGAACATGGTTTCCACTAAATGAGCATCTGGCCAGCAATGTATACAACTCTTCCCACATCTGATCAGTGTACTGTGACGCTCAGCTGAACTAGGTTTCCACCAAGTGAGCATTTGGCCAGCAATGTATACAACTCTTCACACATCTGATCAGTGTACTGTGACGCCCAGCTGAACTAGGTTTCCACCAAGTGAGCATCTGGCCAGGAATGTATGCAACTCTTCCCACATCTGATCAGTGTACTGTAATACCTAGCTGAAACAGGTTTCAACCAACTGAGCATCTAGCCAGCAATGTATACAACTCTTCCCACATCTGATCTGTGTACTGTGACACCTAGCTGAACCAGGTTGCCACCAAGTGAGCATCTGGCCAGCAATGTATACAACTCTTCCCACATCTGATCTGTGTACTGTGATGCCCAGCTGAACAAGGTTTCCCCCAAATGAGCATCTGGCCAGCAATGTAAACAACTCTTCCCACGTCTGATCAGTGTACTGTGATGCCTAGCTGAATCAGGTTTCAACAAACTGAGCATGTAGCCAGCAATGTATACAACTCTTCCTACATCTGATCAGTGTACTGTGACGCCTCGCTGAATTGGGTTTCCACCAAGTGAGCACCACCCATATCTGATCAGTGTACTGTGATGCCTAGCTGAACTAGGTTTCCACCAAGTGAGCATCTAGCCAGCAATGTACACACGTCTTCCCACATCTGATCAGTGTACTGTGATGCCTAGCTGAACTAGGTTTCCACCAAGTGAGCAACGATCCAGCATTGTATACAACTCTTCCCACATCTGATCAGTGTACTGTGACGCCTAGCTGAACCAGATTTCCACCAAGTGAGCATCTAGCCAGCAATGTATACAACTCTTCCCACATCTGATCAGTGTACTGTGACTCCTAGCTGAATCAGTTTTCAACCAACTGAACATGTAGCCAGCAATGTATACAGCACATCTGATCTGTGTACTGTGATGCCTAGCTGAACAAGGTTTCCACCAAGTGAGCATCTGGCCAGCAATGTATACAACTCTTCCCACCTCTTATCTGTGTACTGTGACGCCTAGCTGAACTAGGTTTCCACCGAGTGAGCATCTGGCCAGCAATGTATACAACTCTTCCCACATCTGATCTGTGTACTGTGACGCCTAGCTGAACTAGGTGAGCATCTGGCCAGCAATGTATACAACTCTTCCCACATCTGATCAGTGTACTGTGACGCCTAGCTGAACTAGGTTTCCACCATGTGAGCATCGAGCCAGCAATGTATACAACTCTTCCCACATCTGATCAGTGTACTGTGATGCCTAGCTGAATCAGGTTTCAACCAACTGAGCATGTAGCCAGCAATTTATACAACTCTTCCTATATCTGATCAGTGTGGTGTGTCGCCTAGCTGAACTGGGTTTCCACCAAGTGAGCACCACCCACATCTGATCAGTGTACTGTGATGCCTAGCTGAACTAGGTTTCCACCAAGTGAGCATCTAGCCAGTAATGTATACAACTCTTCCCACATCTGATCAGTGTACTGTGACACCTAGCTGAACTAGGCTTCCATCAAGTGAGCATCTATCCAGCAATGTATACTACTCTTCCCACATCTGATCAGTGTACTGTGATGCCTAGCTGAACCAGATTTCCACGAAGTGAGCATCTAGCCAGCAATGTATACAACTCTTCCCACATCTGATCAGTGTACTGTGACTCCTAGCTGAATCAGGTTTCAAACAACTGAACATGTAGCCAGCAATGTATACAACACTTTGCACATCTGATCTGTGTACTGTGACGCCCAGCTGAACTAGGTTTCCACCAAGTGAGCATCTGGCCAGCAATGTATACAACTCTTCCCACATCTGATCTGTGTACTGTGACGCCCAGCTGAACAAGGTTTCCACCAAGTGAGCATCTGGCCAGCAATGTAAACAACTCTTCCCACATCTGATCTGTGTACTGTGACGCCCAGCTGAACTAGGTTTCCACCAAGTGAGCATCTGGCCAGCAATGTATACAACTCTTCCCACCTCTGATCAGTGTACTGTGACACCTAGCTGAACTAGGTTTCCACCAAGTGAGCATCTGGCCAGCAATGTATACAACTCTTCCCACATCTGATCATTGTACTGTGATGCCTATCTGAAATAGGTTTCCACCAAGTGAGCATCTGGCCAGCAATGTATACAACTCTTCCAACATCTGATCAGTGTACTGTGATGCCCAGCTGAACTAGGTTTCCACCAAGTGAGCATCTGGCCAGCAATGTATACAACTCTTCCCACATCTGATCAGTGTACTGTGATGCCCAGCTGAACTAGGTTTCCACCAAGTGAGCATCTGGCCAGCAATGTATACAACTGCCTAGCTGAACTAGGTTTCCACCAAGTGAGCATCTGGCCATCAATGTATACAACTCTTCTGACATCTGATCAGTGTACTGTGACGCCGATCTGAACTAGGTTTTCATCAAGTGAGCATCTGGCCAGCAATGTATACAACTCTTCCCACATCTGATCAGTGTACTGTGACGCCCAGCTGAAATAGGCTTCCACCAAGTCAGCATCTGGCCAGCAATGTTTACAACTCTTCCCACATCTGATCAGTGTACTGTGATACCCAGCTGAACTAAGTTTCCACCAAGTGAGCATCTGGCCAGCAATGTATACAACTGCCTAGCTGAACTAGGTTTCCACCAAGTGAGCATCTTTCCAGCAATGTAAACAACTCTTCCCACATCTGATCAGTGTACTGTGATGCCTAGCTTAACTAGGTTTCAACCAAGGGAGCATCTAGGGCAATACTCATCATACTATGGGACAATCCCCCCAGGTGTGGCGGTGGCATGTCAGGAGTGTGTGAATCTGACAGCATCAATGACTGGCTAGTTCTCTTATGCCCCATGCGGTAGGTACCCAGCGTTTTTTTGAAGACATAAAGACTGAAAGCCCTCCCCTACCCTGCAGCATGCTTCCAGGTTCTGTTACTTTTCTTGTCAACGTAGGTGGGAATAGTGGCCCAAAAGTTCGACCACTTGCCCCAGCACTAAAGGTAGGACTGGCCTAAAAGGTCATTTGACCACTAGTGTGGGCTGGTTTTGTGGATCAATGTGTGCCAGGTTTATGAATCAGAGCACTGTGCACGTTTTTGCTTTGACCAATGTTATTGGCTGGTCTTTATTTGAAGTTCAGCATTTATCATACAATGTTCCAAAAATGTGTCTCACTTCACTGCTCCAAACAGTGTGCTGCAAAACACAGTGACTCACAATCGCAGACACATTTTTATGTGGGGCATGAGCCTATTTTGTACCGAGCCTGATTCCGGTTTCAGGGATGATTGGTAATGTGGGCTTAGAAAACCCTAAGTGATGTGGGCTTCAGAGGCCATTGGGTAATGGGGCCCACAGAACCCCTACAGTGATGTTTCTTGTAAGGCCAATTCATTTATGTGGACTTTGGAGGCCCTAAAGAAATATGTTTCAGAAGCACTTTTGTTATGTGCATTTCAGAGATTTCTGGTAAGGTTGGATTTGGGGTCCCTTCGAAAATGTGAGTGTTGAGGACCCTTAAATATGTGAGCTTCAGTGGTCCCCAGTGATTTGGGCTTTGGTGGCCCTTAGTGATTAGAGATTGGAAGTCTTAGTGATGGGGGCTTCAGAGGTGTTTAGTATTGAGGGCTCTGGGGCCATTGAGTGATAAATGCTCTCAAGGTCTGGAGGTCGTCTGTGAAGTGGGCTCAGGTGATGTTACCATTAGGGGATCCTGGTGATGTGAGACTCAGTTGCCTTTAGCAATATGTACTTTTGAGGTTCTTGGAGAGGTGGGCGTTGGAGGGCTTTTGGTCCTGGGGTGATGTGGATTCGGGGGCCCTTTCCTGATGTGGTCTTTAGAGCTCCTTTGGTGATACAGACTTTGGAGGCACAGTGCTGATGTTCACTTTCAACACGTTTAGTGACATGGAGACCTTGGGCGAGGAGGACTTCAAAGGTTCTTAGTGATATAGGATTCTAGAGTTTTTGATCATGTGGTCCTTGGATGCCCTTAGAGATATAGGTTTCAGACGCCATGTTCTTACCATGTGTTTCAGGATTGCATGTACATTCCCTTGAGACCAATCTTGCCAAAGTCTTGCCGAATCCCTGTTTCCTGTGTTGGCTTTGGCTCTGCAGGGAAACACTTTGTCATAGATTGTTGCTCTCGCCCCCTTTTCTAATGCAGGGGAGAGCCCCCACCCAACTTCCCTGTCACGTGTGGGGGACACCCTCACAAAATACCCGGCCTCCGGCCTGCCCTTGCCTCTCCCCACTCCTCCTTATCCCACCCTGCATCCACCCATACCCATTGGCCATCCTTCGGATGCTCTTCATCGCGTAGGCTTCAGAGGCTCTTGGGATGTGGGATTGGATGGCCCTTAAATGCATGCACAGAGCCCCTGTGTGATGTGAGCTTTGAAGGCTCTTGGCTATTTGCCTTTCAGAGATGCCAGGCCGGCCTTAGTGGCAGCAGCGCCCTGGGAGAATTGGTGACCCCCCTCGCTGAGTGTCCCTGGTCAAAAGGGGATGGGGGTGGTCAGGCGTGGCACTTTTTCTTTTCTATCTTTACGCGCTTTGGGGCCTGGCAGTTCATCACTGGAATAGGGCGCTCATACGCCCTATTCCAATGAAAACCACCTCGCTCTTGCGCCGGAGTGGGGAGGTATTCATCTCATTAGGGTGCTGATGTAAGCATCAGCACCCTATTGTTATTAAATGCGCCCCGCTGCCGCGGGCACCTTTAATAACAAAAGGGCACCTGCCACGCCCTTATCCACTACTACAACTCGTGGGAGCCCTTGAAAGACTCCCCCGAGCTGGCGTAGTGGGGGGCTAATGTCGCCCTGGGGAGGCATGGCGCCCCGGGCCGTTGCCCGGGCTGCCCTGCCCTAAGGCCGACCCTGAGAGACGCCTTCTGTTGTTCCCTTCAAAGGCCGATAGTGATTTGGGTGCAGCGCCCCTTAGTGAAGTGGCTTTTGGAGTTCCTTGGCATTATGGGTAGTGGCCTCGCCGGCGTGCTTGGGAGTGAAAACCCTTTTCTGGGAAAGACGGGTTTCATCAGCCGTCCTGGCACCACTTGAACTCTCCTGGGATGAAACCCAATTCTTTTGTTGGATGGAAGGACATGGCTGCGGGGTAGAATCCAGTTCGGGGGTCTCCTCCAGCAATCAGTAAGAGAGACGCATACTTAATAGGCCACTGCTACCTCCCTCCTGGCGCCCGTGCAGGGCACACACTTCCCTTAAGAACAAAGTGGCTTTTTCCTCTTGTTTATGAAGTGGTCAGATGCAATTAGAGGAGTCGCCCCCTTCAGCACTAAGCATGCTAGAACGGGGGTCTGTGTTTGTGTATCTTTGCTGACCTCTCCTGCAGGGTATTTATACGTCTGGGCTCGCAGGGCAAACACATCGAGATAAACAAAAAACGGCGTTTGTGAATACCGAGCGCGGGCTTCTATTAATGCGCGGTAAGAACGCACGACCCCTATCGGTGTGAAAAACACACTTTAGAGCCGGTTGCAAGGTAACACTAGGAGCAGACAAGCAGAGGGAACCAAAAGCCTGTCTTTAGGATCCATTTCAATAAGCGAAATGTCTTGAACCTCGAAGCTCTTCCGGCCACTGATAAGTAATTGCCTTCTCTGATACTGGAGGCCCTGTGCCGAGGAGACAGTGGGACTGTGGTGGCGTGTCTGTAGCCCCCAGCGCATCCAGCTGATGGACACACGTTCAACAAAGAGGTCTTGTGACATGCCTGGGACCTACAATGCATAGAGCGAGCCCTGCAGGAGAGAGCACTCGCAGCACGGCCTCGCTGCAGTGTTCCTCCCTATCAGTGGTGTGGCCAACATTTCTATATTCTGGGCATGTACCATAAGAGCAACCATTTGGATTGCGTATTTATTTTTTTGCACGCCCATCTCAGTAGGCCATTACTTGTGCTTTTATATGCTGCCTTCATGGCATTGTAATTAACAGAAGTTAATATCATCCTCCATGGTACTCCTTTTTAAAAAGGACCCGGCCAGAATTGGAACATGTGCGCGCAGGTTTCACCACGATGCTTGCAGATTTTCAGGAGTGTAAACCTGGACCTATGGGATGAATGAACTGAAATGGCCTCCCCTCTCTGGTGCACCCCGGAGGCAGGCCCTGGTGTAACTGTGTTACTTAACATCCAGCCAGAGTTAGATCTTTTCTGACAGCCGCGTGGGAAGTAGGAGAGAGACGCTGCGGCAGGAGTGATGCCAAGGAGCCAATTCAGTCAATAGTATTATTATATATATATATATATCAGCTGGAGGTAAACCTGGTCCCTTACCGGCAAACTCTCAGTAATGTGCTGGTAAACGGTCTTACCGCACATTAATACTGCACTGGCAAAGTTGTAATGAGTCCCCTATGAGCTCCTGCAGGATGCAGGGAATGACGGTGCAGTGGCATGGCACCGGGTGAGGTCCCGGGAGCCTGCACTGGTACCGCACTGAGACCTAGGGGCCCAGTAATTGTAGAGGGAGTCGGTAAATACAACGTTATTCAGAATATTACCTTCTGCGTCATGCTCATTATGAGTAATGGGGTAGTACCCTCATGCAGTATGTCATGAATACTGCAGTGCATTTAAACATTTCCTGAAAGTCAAAAGTATTTCCCCACAATGTTGCCACCCCCCCAAAGGTGGAAGCATGACAAAACATGTTCTCCCATTAGAGAAACAATGTGCTGACACATCCCATTAACTTATGGGCCAAAAAGATGAAAGGGTGCCTGGAAAAAAGAATATGATAGGTTATTTATAACGTGCTTAATACCCAGAGGTTTCTAAGCACGGACCGGAGGATCGAAACCTGTTTTGCTCTGTGTCGCCTTGCTTCCAAGGAGAGCACCTTGCCCCTGAGCTATCCTCCCGAGACTGAAAGAGATATTTAGATGATCTCCCTCTTTGTGCATACAGGTGTAGGATATACAGCTGGGCCATTAGTGATCCTTCTGTGCAATTTTCTTTTAAGGGACGGCAGCCTGTCCCAAATGTATTTCCGTCCCTCGAACTCTTCTCTACTCACTGACCACCCTGCTAACTATTTGCAAATGGAGAGAAGATGGATGCAGCACTGCAGCACAAACAAGGGAGCGTTGGAAACCAGCATTCATCCAGAAGTGTCCAGGAAGATGGTCTGCTTGTGATTAGGAGCGATTACTGATTGGTGTAGACCACGTTATGTAGCACAAAGGTCACCAAGCCCTTTCTCCAATAAAGGTGAAAATAGGTGTGCATGAAGGGTGCAGTTGTGGAGCCGCCCCTGTAAAGGTATTCAAATGTAGTGGGCAGGGTAAATGTAAGAGAGATAATGCAAACTTGCTAACGTGGCCCGAACCAGTGTGTAGGTGCGTATACATTCCTGGGTTTTTGCTTTGCATTCTGGGTCTTGTAGTTCTATTTCTCGCACAAAAACAGAACTAAAAGTCCCAGAATGCAAATAAAAAAACATTGATTGGAATGGATCATTTATGTAACTATGCCATTCCATGCGCTCTCAACTCAAAATTAGCTGGTATTTTTCAAAATAGGAAGTATTTAAAATGTCACTTCTTGTGACCATAGCCACCATACGCATTTGTTTTATTTTTTTGTTTAAAGTGTAGACCTAGCTCGAGAACAGCAGAGTGCTGTATATGGTGTAGGTAGCCAGTGTTTGGCCTCTCGTATTTTAACAGTAGCACAGTCCTGTGAGTTGCGACCCATAGGTATTAGTCCTTGGTCAGGTGTTGTTGGAAAAAACATGTTTTATGAGATTTGTGAAATTGTGGGGACATTCGAAGCCGATACCTGGATCGAGTTCCAGGGAGTGGGTGCGTGACAAGGGAAGGATTGTTTGCGTGTGCTCTTAGCGGACAAGTTGTGATTCGAGCCACTTGGTCGATTTGCTATGTGAGGAGTGTGGGCCACCAGATAAGTGGAAATTAGCTGCATATACACTGGTGTGCTACTCGTGACTGCTTTTGTGATGATACCTGCAGGCTTGAACAGTTTTCTCACCTGGAGAGGAAGCCAATGTAGTTTGCACAGGATGGGGGGTGATTCTGTGCAATTTCTGCACATCCATAAGAAGACGCGCTGCGGCACATGGGGGACTGCTTTTAGGGGAGTAGCGTGACCAGCTGGGAGCCACATCCAGAGGGCATTTCCCTCACCGATGTGTAAGTCTACAAGGGCCTGTACTACAGTCCATAAATCGTGCTGTGGCATTAAGGGTTTGATTTTACGAAGGGTCAAGACTTGAGAGCCACACTAATAATTTGGCCCTAAGTGTTCATGAGAGGGCCTAGGTATGTCTTGCTCCTCCTGCAGGTTGGTTGTTCAAGGGCAAATTAGGAAAAACTGGCTGTTGGATACTGTAGTAGGTCAAAAGAAGGAGGCAGACCATTTATTTCCATTTATAAAGGATGTTTATTGAAAATAATAAAAGTATACCTATCTTTCCCGGTTTCCCTACCTAATACAACTAAACTAGGGTGCTCATCGCCAAAGTCCAAAGTAAGTCTGTCCTCGCAAAAGCTAATCCTTACTGACCCTACCACTTATCCTAAATAACTAAAGACCAGGAGAATTACTCCCTTTTCCTGGAATTGCTTAGCCAGTGTGGAGTAACAATCCAACAACCATACTGAAGAGGAGCAGTAGCATACCTCTGCAGGAGACCCCACCCCCTTCCTCCCATATGTTGGAGACATGAGACCGTGCCGTGTTTGACACCAGCCATTGTGCCAATACTGCAGTGTGAGTTCGAAAGAAGATACCCGTTGAGACAACCCTAACTAATGTATCCCCAAAGTGATGACAATCTAAGGGAGGAACTCCCTGAAGGAATATGAGAAAGAGCAAAGAAAAGAAGCTAGTGAAATCACAAAAAGTATGTATGATGTCCCGAGATACTGGCTGATGAGGAGGTATAGATACTAAAGAAACTAATGACAAAGTAAGGAATTGAGTAAACTTTTAAATACGAAGAGTTTACACGTGCACAAAGTGCTGCAGAATATCAACCGTTCAATAGATGCACAAATGCTGAAATGCAAGGTAGACTAAGCCATCATAGAAGCTAGCTAAATGCATGTGAAGCTGGCATTATATAGAAGCTGGACATCGGTATCATGAATTTAGTAAGCCAGGATCCATGAAGCGGGAAGGGAAAACTGTGTCGCAGCAAGAATAAGCAGAATTGTGGAGCTGCATGGCGAGGTTGTCTCGCCTGGAGTCATCCCTTGTTAAGGTGCAAAGTAAGAGCACCAAAAGTGCCAAGTTTAATTTATTTAGAGCATTTAAAACCTGAAAAATGGACCAAATCGTGGTCTCCTCCAGTTGTAGCCACGATAGTGCGTGTCCTCGCTCCCGTGCATTCTCAAAGACAAGAATACTTTGCAAGGCCAAGTAGAAAGACAATCTTCATGGCAGCAGACATGGGCAATGAGAGATGCTGGGCTAATTGGGTAGGGAGGTAGTGTCATGCCCCATTTCCTTGCACCTGGGTCTGGGATTAGGTGTTGCTAAGTAAACCGAATGTTCCAGACATGGCACAAGAGTGTCAACCAATTGTAGTAGTCCATTTAACAAAGGATCTTATAGTTGGAAGACCAATGAGAAACTGTGTATCTAATGTTTCTGAAGATTATATGTTTTAGAGGTAGGCATATGTTGTCCACCTTAGGGTGGACAGCCAATCACAATCATTACTCTTATAGAAAGCATACTTAGATTTTCCCCTTAGCCAATCCCGACCCTTGATAGGTTTTTAATTACTGCCATGTAGTATGATGTCACCTCTGACGTGTGTTTGGTAGAAAAGCTATTGTTTGTGTAAAGATTGCTGAGAGGGACTGACCGTATGTCCATTGATGTTCGTTGTAAACTCCCTGTTTTAGATAATTGTTAATAAAACAGTACTTTACCATCTTCCTGAGTTGGCTCAGTTTTTTGGACTCAGAATTATTCTGTTTGATCCCATCCATTAGATATGCACGTTCCTAAAGGGCCCTAAGCTCAGTACTAAGGAAAAAGAACACGCTAGGGCCAAAGGATAGGTGCACCTTTCTTTCGAGAAGAACAAGAGCTTTACTTTGTATACAAAAAGGAATGGGTGACAGGGTATCACATATCCACTGCCACAGAGCTCCCTATCCTCTTCAAAATGGAGGTCAGTTTATAAACGTACAAATTGTCATTCATGACACACTCAATATACAGTATTTATCCCCCACCCACAGTGACTGCTGCCTATTTACATGCTAATAGTTACATATGGCCCTTCTTCCCATTGGCTGTGTTGTCTTCTTCTCCATCTTCACCACACATGGGTAATGGGTTCTTCCACCTTGAAGCCCTGCTAAATAATTGGTTAAACTCAAAAAGCACAAACCACCCTGTCTTTGCTCCTAACCACATGATGCACACCTGGTCATCAATACGGACTTGGCAGATAACTTCGAGGTCAGCCTGGTCCTTGCAAACAAAGTAACCTTTTTCTCAATTCAGACACACAGGCACCCCATCATGCCTCCCCACTGCATAGGCATCACCCTTGGCGCTCACCGGTGCAAATCACAGATTGTGTTGTTCTCTGCTCCCTGCTGTATCAGTTCCCCCCCAAGAGGTAGGCCCGTTGTTCCACTAATCAGTCCAAATAATGAAGGATTTAAGACTCATTTTCCTCCTCATCTGGTAGTTCAAATAGAGCGACCATCATTCTGGGGGGTGCTAGCGTCCTACATCTTAATTCATATTTTGGCAACCCAAGCCCTCTGCCCCGGATCCCATAAATATGGCCTTTGTACTGGGATGCAGCCCTTTGCCTATTTGGCTACACACATTCCTGCCTAATTGTTCAAAGGCCTAACTAGATTACAGTCATAGTGGATGTACGTGTGTGTTCCTTGCTGCGCCTGGGAATTCAAATATGATAGATGAAGCCTCATTGTTCTGTGTGTCAGGGACCCATTCTCTGCGCCATTTGGGGGTATGTGCGTGCAGCAAGACAACCCTATCTTCTTGCACACGCCCCATTCCATTGCTGTCAGGAGATCCAGGACATACCGGTTTTGAAGCGTCATCAACTGGATCATCCTCAACTTGCTTTTGGTAGTGTTTAGGAATTGTTCAGTGCCGTTTGCCAACTGAATCACTTCCCACCGAACAAACTGCAACCACTTTGCGTTTGCTGCGGACTGGATCTCTGGTGTTAAAAGAGACGCGAAGAACACCTCTGTATTGTTATATAGCCATTATTTGTCTGGGATCGCATTGAGCAGCTTGGACAACCCTTCCTACAGATAATTAGATCTCTTCCTTCTCAGCTTCACCTATTCTTCATCATGTCGGCGGGTCAGAAGGAGGCTGCGATAGATTGTGGCACCCCTTGCTTAGAAGCTATTATCGAGTGTACTTCTGGCACCACCAGGCTAGTTGAATGTAATGTTTTTAGTGCACATGTGCCTCGCCAGGAAGGTGGAAGATGCAGGTATGCTGTTGGATACATACCCAGTACAGGTTTATCAGTGCCGCTGTTCCTTTTTCAAGATCTGAAATGAACATTTTCTTATTGTGCTTAGTGTTAGTGCCTACTGGACCAGTCCCTTGCCCTTGAAAGTAAAACTGGTATTCATCTGCTTGTTGAAGTTTTACTGGAGTTTCACGTGCTTCAATCCATGTTAGTTTGGGTATGTATGCAGTCCATTTCGTAAAACAGTTCTTATTAATATTCCATATAACTTCTTCTTCAAACCCTGCCAACTCCCCTGCTGCACAGCTCATCGCTGTCTTTTCCCATCTGTTTGACAAGAAGAACAGTGCATCCAATTTTAACATGCGTCGTGGCTTACATTGGGGCACTGTCGTCTTTGGCACACTTATCTCCATCTTTGTCCATTAGTACAACTTGTACTTTGTGCCCCTGGAAAAAAACCCTGCAAACCTGACACAACACTAAATGCACCAAACACTGAGCCTCCAAGGGCAATATTTTGTGGGATACTAACATTTTGGGTGCCCCAGACACCTGGGGGATAAGGGAGCAGTCATAACAACTCCCATTATACCTCTGTTTACCTACCGAGTTCATCTGGCTGTACCACATGCTACTAAATTCTGGTTGGTGTGCATCAGACATTGTTTCAAACACTACACCTCTATGCTGGTTATACTCTTTTTCTTCATCTAACCCCCTTCTAACTCACATCTTTAAATTTCATATTACAGTAGCTTGTATTTTCATACATTTAAAATTCACTACCGTGGTTATATGCTCATCACTTGGTGTTGTGACATCAAAAGATGTATACTAAAATGTATTGTTTGTTCATCTCCTTGGACTACACCCCAGCCCCATTTATATGCCCTAAGCATATAAACTCTCTAGAAACCTATGCAAATAAACCTAGAGCAAAACCACAAATAAGCAGAGCCAGTTCTTTTCTGCAAAACTGTCTGAAACATATATCGTTAATACAGCTATAAATGCAGAACTTTGCACATACATAATCAAAATTGTTATTTCAAAAATCACACCCCTCAAAATCAATGAAACTTTTCAAACAAAAAACAAAAATACTCAACAAAAATAAAATGCAGCAATTATTGCTTTCACATAAAATGATATTACCAAATGAAATCACCAGATTAAAAACACTCTTATTGTTGGAGGCAAAGTCTGTGGTGCCTTTATAACATCAGTCAAATGAACACAGTACTGCAACTCTGTTACTTTGACGGCAAGCAGAATAGCATACACCACGGCATAAGGACCGTTGTAACGAGGCTCACTCCACCTTCGGACAAAATTCGTAGCATACATGTTATCACCAGGAGACAATTGCATTGGTGGCAATCTCGCAGATTCTGGTTCAGTGCTGTTTTCACCTTCTGCCGACTTCTGTGGAGCAATCCATTGAGAAAAGTATTTAATAAACTTTGTTAACTGAGTCAAATATGAATGAAACTCATCCCCTAAAATTGACGCAGCCCTGTGAGAATCAGAAGCACTATGCACAGGGGATAATGTCTTATGAATGTGTCTCCATCTCACTATTTCATTCGGGGAGATGTGAACGTCCTTACAGGGCTGGATCCTCAAACTGAAAAAGGCTAAAGGGAGACAATGCACCCAGTTCCTTTACAGTGTAGCACAAAGATGGACAATTTATTTTTCAGCAAAGCGTTCATCCTTTCTACAACACTGTTGGCCTGAGGGTGATAAATGGAACACAGCTTGTGCTTTGTTCCCAAAACAGCTCATTAAAGAAGTGAGTGCCATTTTCACTTTTAAGCATTTCGCACACTTCCCATCAGGGGAACACTTCTCTCACCAAAAACCTGGCAGCCAATTTGGCATCAGGATGTGCTCATGGTCCAGCCTCAATCCAATGGGAGAAAGGACATACTACAACTATGAGGTAATGGAAGGTATTACATCTCTCACCCGTATCTGCAAAGTTAATGTGAAGGTCATGGAATGGGCCCATTGGACGCGGCAGCGCGCCCCTTAACATTTTCAATGTTTGTCCTTTACTGTATTCTCCTTGGCAAACTGCACAATGTGATGTGAAGATAGATAATTCCTAAATATTGGGCACATACCAGTCCTCTTTTATGTCTGCAGCAATATGCTGTTTGGACACGTGGGTGGAGTAATGAAGTTGGTCGAACACCACTAAGGCCAAAGCTTGGGGCATCACCACCTTTCCCGTCTGTCTCTACCCTAAAACAGTTGAAGAATGCACACACACTCTTTTCTTCCACACCAACCTCTCACTTTGCGGCACCTGACCTTGTATCTCAATAAGTTCAGTAACAGGAAGTGCAGTATATGGAATCTGCAACTGCAACTGCAGGTTTACAAATGTTGGATGCTCAGGAATATCTGGTATTGGCAAATATGCAGGTTGTTTCGCTGCCCTGTCTGCTGCTTCGTTCCCGAGGGAGAAGAAGTCCACACCACTTGTGTGGGCAGCACACTGAACGACTGCAGCAAGCGTAGGCTGTGAGAGGGCATGAATTAACTGATCCAACAGGGCTGCCTGACTTACCGGGGACCCCTCTGCTCTAAAAATCCTTGTCTCATCCATCTCAACAACCCTGAATGAACAGTTGTCATACCATAAGCCGAGTCAGTATAAATTGTTACCCTTGTGCTGCCTCAAGTGCTTAAATAAGAGCAATTAATTCTGCTGCCTGTGCTGAATAATGACCTGGTAGCATCCGCTGAAGAAAAACCTCATATTCCCCATCAATTAGTCGCACCACTGCTGTCTCAGTATGTCACTGATCGTCTCCTGATCAATAGTTGAGGAACCATCAAAGAAAAATACTTCTCCATCATCTAAAGCATAGTCACGTGCCTTCCTCAGGACCCTCGTAAGTAACACAGTCATTCACCTCGTCATCGTCAGTAATGGTTCCAAAAAGTTACTGGATTCACTGTTTTACAACAAACAATATGAACAGATGGACTTGAGAGAATCACTTCATGTGCAGAAGCCATTTGCATGGTAATTGTGGGTTCTTTCAACTAATGTACCTTTCGAAAATCCTGGCACTTTTATCTTGCTTTTGTATAGTGCCTACTGCCATAGGTTATAGAGGTGGTTTTTTTATGCATTCTCTATTGGATTTGTGATCCAGAACCTTGAAGCATCTCATGTGCTAGATGGAATTACCAATAATAATCTCAGACCCAAATAACCAGACATGCTCAAAGAATATGGCAAAGAACTACTTTATTTTCAGCTCAAATAAAGTAGGGCAATCTGTCGAACAACAAACTGTAGTCCACGCACTCACTCTTCCATCTTGATTACACAAAGGTTTTATACCTCAATGTACGTCAGCAATGACGTCCTCCTACGTGGCAAACTGTAAAACCTATTGAAGGGAGCGATTGGTTAAGGGAACATATGAGCCTGTAGATCATATAGGTATTAGTAATATCACTGGATACCGCTCATCTACTAGGCACACCCTGAACCACCTCTAGATACGTATAATACAGATTGTAGCAAAATAACAGCAGCGGGTTGGCCTTTGCAACATTGTAGAGCATGTTGCTATGTAAACCCTCTGATTGGGTGGCATTCTCTACCAACCTTGGACTTTTCGACTCGTTAGAAGCATGTAAGCAAAATGAAACTCAGGTGCAGTGAGCAACATCAGACTATTACCCACTTTTCCAATGAGTCCATCATCTCTCAACGGTCAGGCCCCAAGCCAAGGCTTCTTCTTTATTTTTGACCTTGCAGCCTGTTCTCTGTTCTGGAACTTTCAAGGGAGTGTAGTTACACCATTACCTTCGTCTAGAGCTTAATGAATAGCCCTTGTTTTCAATTTCTGAGTCACGTGTAAGGAGATTTCATCCATCTCAACCTTTTATTTACTGCTATTTGATTTAATTAAGATGGGTGTCATACTCCTCTTGGCCTCTGGAGACATGCTCACTCTAACTTGCATATTCTTTTCACATCTTTGGTTGGCCAATGCTTGGCACTTGCAGATGTTTTCTTCTTTGCTTAATCTAAGAGAAATATGTGTTACATACATGGCTTATCCTCTTGATTCCCCTGGTGCCTTGCAATTATTCCATGATGTGGCATCCTTGATCCGAGGCCAATAGACTCCTCTTTCTTCCTCATGTGAAGCTGTTTTCCAGCATCTCCTGACTCTGCAGTCCTGGTCTATCTCTGAGGTAGCTTGATTGGTTTCAACACAAGTCTGACGTACATCTTTCCATGATGGCCACCTCATCAACATTTATGTTTTCTTCTGCAGCAAGCTTCTATATATCTCAGAACCTTGTGTTTCTGTGTATGTACATTCACTTAATTTCTTCCCACTTATTTCTTTGGTGCATATGATTTCTTCGTATTTGATTACATGTTTCTCTTATTACTACAGTTACATCTTCTTTCTTTAAGTATTTGCATATCGTTTCAGTGCGTCTTCATGTCTTCCCTTCATGACGTCACTCTATCCTTGTCTGATTTCACGTATAGCTCTTTGATGTCCAATGGTGTGTGCAGGCATCCATCCACCCTTTCAATGTGAGGGCACTTTCAATACGGTTGTCTGAGGGCATAACGTCTCTCATACACATGCGGCAGTATCGGTACAATACCTGCTGTCCCACATAGGACTCTTCTCCTGCTGTTCCAATATAATGGAGGTGAGGGACCTGAAGCTAGGAATTAAGTGTCCTCCTGTTCCTCTACATTCACCCTTCTGGTTTAGTCCTCCACCACCTCCTCCTCTTGTTATGCTTCCAATGGCTTTGTATCAAAGAGCTCAGGTTATACTCAGAAGACCACCTACCTGTAGAGAGCAGACCAGCACTGTATCTAGCAGATGGTAGGAATCTTCCCGGAAACCACTCCGTGGCCCGGCTCAAAGGCTTGAACACAGAGAGGCTCCCAGGGAAACCCTTGCGGGAGAGAAAACCCTGTGGAGAGCTGCTATGGTGCGTTGTCATCAGGGGCACAGTCAGGTTCGATGGTAGAGAGATCCTGGGTCTTTTCTGGTAGCACTGACTGGATTCGTTCTGTCCGGACTTCAACTAAGTGAGCAGAGAAGAGGAAGGTAACTCTATGATCCTCTGTGGCTAGGAAGAAGCTGCAAGACCCTTAGCGTCTTACCCCAGTCTAATAAGACTGCCTCCGCTACGAGCAAAGGAAGAGGAGACTGCTTGGTGCTGGGAGGAGTACAGAACAGCTGAGGATAGAGAGAGTAGAGCAATGAATAGTGGAATAGAGTGAAAGGCGCCAATACATTGATGTATACTGAGATCCCCTATCTGAAATAATTGTTTCGGGCAGCCCATGCAATGAGAATATTCTTCTGATGAAAATTCGAGCCATCTGGGCTGCCGAAGAAAGACCGGACAGGGGGATGAAATGAGCCATCTTCGTGAATGTGTCTATTGTGACCATAATGGTAGAGCAACCTCCAGACGGAGGTAATTCAACCAGGAAATCTGTGGAGATGATCTGCCAAGGACGTGATGGCAGTGACATCTTAACAAGTTCCCCTAGAGGGGGGTGACGAGGCATCTTTGACTGTAGACAAGTTGGGCAGGATCCCACATATTGTCTCTCCTTACCGAGGGCCACCAGAAATACCGAGATATGAGTTCCTGAGTTGTTGACACTCCTCGATGGCCAGCCGCCTTGGAATCATGGCACATTTTCAGTACTTGCATCTGGAGGGACCGGGTAGGTATAAAGGCTCGATGTCCATGGAAGTAGCAACCATCTTCTCTGGTCAATGCCAGTTGGGCAGATCGCAGGAGTTGTTGTTTCATTGCTAGTTTTGATTGCTGTTTTAAACGTGTCAGAAAGTCGGGGACCGTGTGTAAGCTCATGGCCACGCAGGGAAGTATGGGTTCTGATCTGCTCTAAGGTTATACCTTCCTGGGATAAATGAGAATGTGATCCAAAATGGGGAAAAGAAATGTGCCCGTCGAGCCTGCCGACTGTTGCAAGTCTGAGCATACTGGAGGATTCAGAGGTTATGATGATCTGTCCGGACCTCCACTGGAAATGTAGTCCCTAATAGTAAGTGACGCCACTCCTCAAAGGTGCATTTTATGGCCAATAACCCCTTTTCTAAAACTGTGTAGTTTAGCTCTGCAGATGTGAGGGTTTTAGACAGATGAGCCACTGGGCTTTCTTGGCCTTGATCGTCTAATTGTATCAGAACAGCTCCAAGAACATTTTGTGATGCATCCGTCTCTACGATGAAGTTGCAGTTCTGATCAGGAGTCATTAGAACTGGAGCTGTGGTGAGGAGCTTCTTGAGTTTTTCAAATGCCTGGTGCGTGGTTAAGGTCTATGTGAATGGGACTCCCTTCTTAAGAAGGTTTGTCAATGGCTGACTAAGAGTCGTGAAGTGAGGGATGAATCGCCGATAGAAATGAGAAAATCCCACAAACCGTTGGATGTCTTTACCAGAAGAGGGGGTTGGCCAATTTTGTACTGCCGAAACCTTCTCGGGATCCATGGCTACCCGTTCGGCGGACGACACGTATCGCAAATATACCACTTGGGATTGATGAAAAGAGCATTTATCCAATTTACAGTACATATGGTTTTGTAGGATTCTCTGTATGTCATATCCCACAGAAGGAGATGGTCATTGTGGCACCGTTGGTCCCAATCACGGCTGTCGGCCATTGTTTCTCCCAAGATGGCGGCGTCATCCGATTGCAGTATTCCAGCCTTGCAAGGGATGCTTGCAACTATGGCTCCACCCCCTCAGCAAGGATCCAGTTATCTTGCGGCAGGCACAACGCTCGAGTGCGTTGCTACTCTCCCCAGTCAGCGCTTCGTAAGTTCGCCCCTAGGCTTATACACTTACTAAATTTCTCATTGCACCTTGCTAATACCTTCCACTGTTTCTGTCTTCTAGAAGCTTTCTTGTCGTACTCCAAGGGCAGAGATTCCGCCTCCTAACCTCTGTTTTCGAGTGCCAGACCGGCTCGAAACAGATCCTTTTCATTTCACCTGTAACCGCTTCCAATCGCACCGGTCTGAACACTTCGTATACATTGACTCGATTCAGCCTCTTCACTCATTTCCCGACAGTGTAATTCAGAAGGCTTTTTCTTTGCATCACAATCCGAATCTGCTGTCAGGTACCCTTCTCTCCTTCTCATTTGTTCCTATGGCATTTCAGAAAGGTCAGCCTGTTCTAAATTCAGGTCTTTCATGTTTCCCTTACATATCATATTAGATTCCCGAAGTTACATCACGATATCCACGAGTTCTCACTCTATGTGTCTCACAGAAGGAATTCGTACACATGCAATCCTGAGACATTATAGGGCACAATCTCCTTTATAAAGGGTAACTATTTGGCAACTGATATTCTGCTTCCACTCTGTCCTTCAGTGCAAACTTACCATTCTCTAATCTTTACTTTCGTTATTTTCTTTGTGGTATTTGCATTCAGTCACCTGGAACTGAGACTCGACCCAACCTGCTTAACAGAGAAGACGTCCAACAGCTGAGGCGGTCAGGGTTTTCTTCCCCAGAGGGTTTCCCTGGGCAGTTCCTTCCTTCCTGGTGCAATTTATCACGGGATAGGAAGAGATTCCCCCGGGGGGGCTTCTCATATTCAACACATTCGAGCTACTGGATCAGGTCAGTGGGTGCATGTTTACCGGGAACCATTATTATTCCTGGAGATTTTAAATGCAAGAACAATACATTACAGTTAGCAACGCCAAAAAGAATTATAATAAGGGATTTACCTTAGTTTCTTTTCTATGTTTGCATTCTGTTTCCAGGAATAATTATTTTTCCCCTTGCGCGCTCACTGAAATGGATCCGGCTCAACAACAGCAATTATTGGCGGCAGTTCAGTCGCTAACGGCCGAAGTCCAAGCACTTAAGCAAGAGAATGCTGTATTACGGCAACACATGGGGAGGTCCCCTAGTTGTTCCGAACTTCCTCCTGGACCTTTACCAGGGGGACGTTTTGATGGAGACCCGCATAATTTGAGAGAGTTTTTAGAATCTTGCACAGTGCAGTTTACGTTTAAGACTGCATTTTTTCACACTGATAGGGATAAGGTGGGACACATGATTGCTCACCTTACCGGTCCCGCTCTAGCCTGGGCTACCCCTTTAGTTACTTCAAACAATCCAATTCTGGATTCATATCCTGCCTTTGTTAATAGTCTTAAGACCATGTTCGGGAGGCAGGAGGTCACAGTGTCAGCTCAAGAACAACTGTTGGATTTTCGTCAGGGTTCTTTGGATCTCTTGGTCTATATTACTCGCTTCAAACAATTGGCAGCAGGAACGTCCTGGGCTGATGACGCCTTGATTACGCTTTTTAGGCGGGGTTTAAATGAAGAACTAAAGGATGAGGTCTGTAGAGTTCCTCGCCCGCCTAATTTGGCCGAATTAATATCGATGGTTATGCAGATGGACTACAGAATTTTGGAAAGACGTCAGGAAAAGAGACGGCAAAAGAATTTTCGGTCTCAGCCTGACAATTCAATTGTCTCCCCCAAGGGAAACTTCTCGGACGAACCAATGCAGATAGGTGCAGCTCGTGTTCCTTTATCCGCTGAGGAGCGACTTCGACGTCGCACCTTAGGGTTATGCATGTACTGTGGTTCCAAGGAGCATTCTTTACAAAATTGTCCGATCATTCTCTCTCGGAAGCAGGGAAACGCTCGAACCCGACCGTCAGGGGAGCCGCGGTTAGGGAATCAGTGAGCGGTTCCCCTTCTTCCTCCATTTCATCCCACATTACAGATGTCCCTGATACCCCTATGTTGGTTCTAAAGGTTCCCTTTTCTTGTGATTCCTTGGGTTTAATTGAGGTTCCAGCATTGGTGGATAGTGGGGCAGCAGGTAATTTCATTGACGATATTTGGGCGGCCAAATTTAGAATTCCTCGTTCTTCCAAATCTATTGCTATTCCCGTTGAGTCAGTAGATGGGAGTCCGTTGGTCTCGGGTCCCATCAAGGAACAGACGGTTCCCTTGCGGATGTCCGTTTCTACTCATAGGGAAGTCATCACTTTAGACATTATCCGGGCTGCCCATTATCCTGTGATATTGGGATTACCTTGGCTTAGGGTGCACAATCCCTACATTAATTGGTCAGCTGGAACATTTTTTCTAGGTTCCGTTCATTGTCAAGCCCATTGTTTTCATCGCGGTACTGGTGAACTACTTTCTGCCTCGTCTCACTGGGGTGAGGGATTGAGAACTACTGTGCTAAATCAGATTCAGGGAATTCCTGAGCCTTATCACTCTTTCCATAAAGTATTTTCCAATACTGAATATGCTGAACTGCCACCTCATCGCAGGGATGATTGTGCCATCGATTTACTTCCGGACCACCCTATCCCATTTGGTCGCTTGTATGTGCTATCCGCAAGAGAAAAGGAGGTTCTTAAGGAGTATCTTCACAGAAATGTGCACAATGGTCTCATTACCGAATCCACCTCCCCTGCAGGGGCTTCCTTATTTTTTATTCCCAAAAAAGACTCTGCTGAACTTCGTCCTTGTGTTGACTTTCGCGGATTGAACAAGATTACGGTCCCTGATCGTTATCCTATGCCCCTAATCGCGGACATCCTTGAAGCCATTAAGGGTGCCAAGATTTTCACCAAGTTGGACTTGCGGGGAGCCTACCATCTCATCCGCATCAAATCGGGGGATGAATGGAAGACGGCTTTTAGGACGCCATTTGGACATTATGAGTATCGCGTAATGCCATTTGGATTGCCTAATGCACCTGCAGTCTTCCAGCGCTTTATGGACCATCTTTTCTCTGACATTCTCCTACATTCCGTTATCGTATATCTTGATGATATTTTGGTTTTTTCTACTACACCCGCTGAACACATTGGTCATGTTACAGATGTGCTACAGCGCCTTCTAGACAACCATTTATTCTGTAAGATGGACAAGTGTGAATTTCATCGAGACAGTGTGGCATATTTGGGATTCATTCTATCCGCTCAGGGGGTCTCTATGGATCCCCGGAAGGTTTCTGCTATCCGAGACTGGACTTCTCCAAATTGTGTTAAGGATATCCAGCGATTCCTGGGGTTTGCCAACTTTTATCGGCGATTTATTCCTAGATTTTCTGAGATCATTTTGCCATTAACGGCTCTCCTCAAGAAAGGGGTTCCGTTTCATTGGTCCGTGCAAGCAGAAGAGGCTTTCACCTCCCTAAAGGGCTGTTTCATGACAGGGCCTATTCTGCTCTCTCCTGATCAAGGTAAGAGATTTATTGTAGAGTCGGATGCCTCCCACTTCGCCCTTGGAGCTATCCTTCTTCAGGAAGATGGACAGGGAGTGGAGTGTCCCGTTGCGTATATGTCTAAGACCCTTTCTCCTTCGGAACTGAACTATACAGTCCTTGAGAAGGAGTTGCTTGCCATCAAACGGGCTTTTGAGGAATGGCGACATTTGCTGCTAGGAGCCCAATTTGCGGTTGAGGTTCGGACAGACCATCACAATCTTCGAGCCCTTCAGAATGCACAAACTCGGAATAGCAGACAAGCCCGTTGGGCTCATTTTTTTTTTCCGTATGAGATTGTGTTTACCTTCATTCCTGGCAAGAGTAATTTAAAAGCTGATGCTTTATCTAGGAAGGAATCTACTGAGTGGGCTCATTTCCGGGCCGAACCTTTATTTCCCAATGCTCGTTTTGTACATGTGATTTCTAGTTTTCTTCAGTCCGTAGTCAACGCTACGTTGGTTTTTCAACAGGAGAACCCTGACGTTTTTCGGGCACTGGGGCTCACTATCTCTCAGGGTTGTGGTTACCGGCATCGGAAACTGTTTCTGCCCTCGACGGAACTCCAAAAGACTATTCTTACAATGTGTCACGACTCGCTTATGGCTGATCATCGAGGAGTCAACAATACTACGGAGCTGGTCCGCCGTAACTTCTGGTGGCCTAATCTTGTGGAGGATGTGAAGCAATATGTGGCTGCCTGCACCGTCTGTTTACAATCTAAGGCACCTCGATGTTCCCCCTTGGGTCTCCTCACGAGAATGCCCGTTCCGGTTGGTCCATGGCAGATCATTTCCACGGACTTTGTAGTGGATCTTCCTAAGTCAGCGGGATGTACGACCATTATGGTCACTATTGACTACTTCACGAAGATGGCCCACTTCGTGGCTTTGCCTAAGGTACCTACCTCAGCGCAGATGGCAAGGATCTTTGTTACGCATATTTTTTCTGTTCATGGCTTACCGGATACGATTGTTTCTGATAGGGGTCCCCAGTACACTTCTAGATATTGGCAGCAACTGTGCAGGATGCTTGGTGTTACCCGTGCTTTGAGCTCGGGATTTCATCCGCAAACGAATGGACAGACGGAACGATTGAATCAGACCCTTGAGGGTTATCTCAGGTGCTATGTTTCAGCGTCTCAGGACAATTGGACGGAGTTGTTGTCTTTGGCTGAATTTGCCTATAATAATGCACATCACGCATCATTGGGATCCAGTCCATTTCACTGTTCCTATGGGTTCCATCCTACCTGCTTCCCTGTAGGGGTGTCGTCTGCATCTTCTTTTCCGGAAGTCGTCTGTCTGCTGCAGGATATTCAACAGGGTCATCAGAAGGCTCTGACTTCTCTTCAGAACGCTCAGGAACGGATTAAGCGTTTTGCTGATCGCCGACGCTCTCCAGCTCCGGTTTTTGCATCCGGGGACAGGGTATGGTTGGCCTCTCGATTTCTTCCTCGGCACCTGGTGCCTTCCAAACTTTCTCCTAAGTACTTTGGTCCATTCCCTGTGCTTCAACGTTTGGGTGAGGCGGCCTATCGTCTACAACTTCCTCCTTCTTGGTCCAGGATTCACCCGGTTTTTCATGTTTCTCAACTTAAGCAGGATGTGGCGGATCGCTTTTCTCGTCATCTGGTTGCTCGTCCTCCTCCTGTTTCGACTCCTTCGGGGCCGGAGTTTGAGGTAGCCGGAATTTGCGATTTCCGTTACCACCGGGGCCGAATATCCACGCCAATCCACCGTCTTGGTGGATTGGCGTGGATATTCGCCGGCTGAACGGTCCTGGGAACCGGCTTCTGCCGTTCATGCTCCGCAGCTGGTTCGCCGGTTTCATCGTTCTCATCCCGGCAAACCGGGTACGTCTGGTCTTTGGAGGGGGCATACTGTCATATCCCACAGAAGGAGATGGTCATTGTGGCGCCGTTGGTCCCAATCACGGCTGGCGGCCATTGTTTCTCCCAAGATGGCGGCGTCATCCGATTGCAGTATTCCAGCCTTGCAAGGGATGCTTGCAACTATGGCTCCACCCCCTCAGCAAGGATCCAGTTATCTTGCGGCAGGCACAACGCTCGAGTGCGTTGCTACTCTCCCCAGTCAGCGCTTCGTAAGTTCGCCCCTAGGCTTATACTCTTACTAAATTTCTCATTGCACCTTGCTAATACCTTCCACTGTTTCTGTCTTCTAGAAGCTTTCTTGTCGTACTCCAAGGGCAGAGATTCCGCCTCCTAACCTCTGTTTTCGAGTGCCAGACCGGCTCGAAACAGATCCTTTTCATTTCACCTGTAACCGCTTCCAATCGCACCGGTCTGAACACTTCGTATACATTGACTCGATTCAGCCTCTTCACTCATTTCCCGACAGTGTAATTCAGAAGGCTTTTTCTTTGCATCACAATCCGAATCTGCTGTCAGGTACCCTTCTCTCCTTCTCATTTGTTCCTATTGCATTTCAGAAAGGTCAGCCTGTTCTAAATTTAGGTCTTTCATGTTTCCCTTACATATCATATTAGATTCCCGAAGTTACATCACGATATCCACGAGTTCTCACTCTATGTGTCTCACAGAAGGAATTCGTACACATGCAATCCTGAGACATTATAGGGCACAATCTCCTTTATAAAGGGTAACTATTTGGCAACTGATATTCTGCTTCCACTCTGTCCTTCAGTGCAAACTTACCATTCTCTAATCTTTACTTTTGTTATTTTCTTTGTGGTATTTGCATTCAGTCACCTGGAACTGAGACTCGACCCAACCTGCTTAACAGAGAAGACGTCCAACAGCTGAGGCGGTCAGGGTTTTCTTCCCCAGAGGGTTTCCCTGGGGAGTTCCTTCCTTCCTGGTGCAATTTATCACGGGATAGGAAGAGATTCCCCCGGGGGGGCTTCTCATATTCAACACATTCGAGCTACTGGATCAGGTCAGTGGGTGCATGTTTACAGGGAACCATTATTATTCCTGGAGATTTTAAATGCAAGAACAATAGATTACACTGTAGTACCTCATCTACATGCTTTTCGTGTTCCTTGATGGAGAAGGAGAAGACTATGATGTCATCCAAGTAAATAATGACATTATGTAACAGTAAGTCTGCGAATAGATGGTCCATGAACTGTTGGAATATTGTGGGAGCGTTAGATAGGCCAAATGGCATCACCCTGTATTGGTAATGACCAAACAAAGTTCTGAACGTCGGTTTCCACTCCTCGCCTGGTCTCACCCGAATGAGATTATAGGCTCCCTTCATATCCAACTTGGTATAGATTCGGGATCCTTTTACTGCCTCTAATATATCTGGTATCAAGGGCATAGGATATTTGTCAGGAACCGTGATTTTGTTGAGTCAGTGGAAATCAACGCATGGCCGTAGTTCTGAGTTATTCTTCTTGGGTATGAAGAATAGAGAGGCTGTGGCTGGAGATGTGTATTCTGTGATAAGACCATTCATCAAATGTGTTCTAAGGTATTCTCATAAAACTTCCTTCTCAGTGGTTGACAGGATATACATCCTCCCAAAAGGTAAGGGTTGGTCTGGTATTAATTCAATGGCACAATCATCCCTTCTATGAGGAGGGAGCTGGGTGTATTCTGAGGTGGAAAAAACCTCATGGTATTGTTGCTTAACCTCTGGCAGACCCGATATCTGATTAAGGGTAGTAATTCCCTGAGGACTCTCGGACACTGTGGCTGCAGTCATTGCTCTCCTTTCCAGATTACCGATGCAATGCGATAGGCAATACTCTGCCCCCAGAAAAAAGGATCCTGCTGTCCAATTTATAAAGGGGTTGTGTTTTCTCAGCCAGGGCAACACCAGGATCACAGATGATGTCCATGGTGAGTAACTCCTGATGAGAGGAAATCGACATCAACAACGGGCCGGTCTGATCTTTAATGGGCCCGGAAACCAAAGGGCTTCCATCAACACTCTACCGGAATAGACTCTAATTTGGTTGAACGAGGAATAACATGTGAGATAGCCCAATGATCATCCACAAAATTCCCAGCTGCCCCACTATCAATAAGCGCAGGAATGACTTGAAGCACCAATTCTCCGATAGTGAAAGACACCTTAAGAAGCAGCATGTTGGTCTCCGTATGACTAGCACACATTGATGAATGAGATTTGCATGAGGAACCTTGATCTGACAAAGGATCCCGAACCGTGGTTCCTCTCACGGTCGGGCGTTGGCATTTCTCGATCATCTGGGTGGAGCAATCAGACATTCCTGTGCAGAGTGAGTGTTGGCTCCGCAATACATGCAAAGACCTAAGGTCCTTCTGCAAACGCGTTCTTCAGGGGACAGTGGACCTCTGGCAGCCGTCCCCAGCTGCATAGGTTCTTCGGTGGTACTTATCCAATTCCTGGTGGGGAAACTAGTAGATGGCCGGGTTATCTTTCCCTTCTTTCTTTCAATCTGCCGCTCTTTCATGCGATAGTCAATTTGCATTACTAGAGCTATACATTTGGTTAGGGTGGATGGACTTGGTACTCGAGAAACCTCATTCTTGAGGTCCTTTGACAAGCCTCTTCTAAATATGGTAACTTGGGCATCATCAGACCAAGTCGTCTCACTCACCATTTGCTTAAAGTTGGTGATGTATGCCAGGATATCCTGGTTTCCTTGTTTGAGATCCAGGAGGTGTTCCTGAGAGGCTACTAGTATTTCCTGCCGTCCAAACATAGTTCTCACACTATTACAAAAGGTTGTATGTGAGTCGAGAATGAGATTGTTAGCCATGACCAATGGTGTTGCTCAGGCCAGTGCGGGTCCAGTCATCTGCGAGATCATATACCCTACACTATCTCTGTCAGTGTGAAAATAGGCCGCTTTAAAGGTGAACTGAATCACGCAGGAGTCCAGGAATTCCTTTACTCTGTGAGGGTTCCCGTGAAATTGTCCTCCTGGTAGAGGACCGGGCAGTACCTCCGAACAATGTAGGATGCGACTGACTGCTGCTTGTTGTGCGGCTTGTTGTGCAGCCTACTGCTGATGTTGCCTCAAAGAGGCATTCTCCTGCTTAAGCTGTTGAACCTCTGCAGTTAAGGATTGCACAGCGGCTATTAGCTGCTGAATTTGCTGATCCATGTTCAGAGAGCTAATCAATAGCTCTAACTATAAGAAAAAGTTTGCGGGTGTTGCTATCTGTTATGCTTTGAATGGCTTTGTATCAAAGAGCTCAGGTTAGACTCAGAAGACCACCTACCTATAGAGAGCGGACCAGCACTGGATCTAGCAGATGGTAGGAATCTTCCTGGAAACCCCTCCATAGCCCGGCTCAAAGGCTTGAACACAGTGAGGCTCCCAGGGAAACCTTTGCGGGGGAGAAAACCCTGTGGGGAGCTGCTAGGGTGTGTTGACATCAGGCGATCAGTAAGGATCAATGGAAGAGAGATCCTGGGTCTTTTCTGGTAGCACTGACTGGATCGGTTCTGTCCGGACTTCAACTAAGTGAGCAGAGAAGAGGAAGTTAACTCTATGATCCTCTGTGGCTAGGAAGAAGCCCTGCAAGACCCTTAGCATATTACCCCAGTCTAATAAGACTGCCTCCGTTACGAGCCAAGGAAGAGGAGACTGCTTGGTGCTGGGCGAAGTACAGAACAGCTGAGGATAGAGAGAATAGAGCAATGAATAGTGGAATAGAGGCAAAGGCACCGTTATGCATTTGGTACAGAGATTGAAAGGTGGCGATTCTACTACCGGTAACTGATGGAGGCATAGCCTCGATGAAAAGCTGACTTCCATTTGCTGAAGAAATGACTTTTGCGGGCTGTATGGGGTTAAACCTGTGATCAACCAGAGCGGAAAAAGACTTGAATTTAAGAACCTAGGAAACGAAATGGAGGAAGCGCCTAATCCTTTTAAATGGAACCTACTGTGAGGTCTGAGGGTGGGGCTCTCTGCTGCCAAGGAGTGGATCCCTGTGTAGAGAGATGACGGCTACGTGGGATCGCTGAGGAGACAGAATGAAGGATGCCGGATAGATTTTAGAGGTAAGTAAAGTATCCCAAGACTGAAAAATGCTGTAAGATGCTATACAAACTTACACAGCGTTCTGGTACTCGTAAAAGAGTAGGAATGCAAGGATTCCACGGCAGCCCTTCCAGATATGCTGACGAGGTAGAGGGCGTGGCCACCAGTGACCATGATTGTGCACATACGACTAGACCGCTACTTCTGCAATACTGAACGGCCATGTTAGTGTGTGGCAAAGTAGACAGAGAAGAAATACCGCTGTTATAGAAATCCGACACGGAGACCACCATCACACCTCTTCAGTCTTCTTCATCTTCACTTCATACCTGGTTTCTTTGGGATCCATACTTTTGTCTCTGCCTCAGGTCACCTGCATTATTTATATGCTCATCCACACTCCAAGTCATGTGATAGCATTCTCCAGTCGGTTGATAGAATAGCCAACCTCCAATATAGTTGTTATGATCCTTTGGTTAATAAACCGTATTCCCTGAATGTGCCAGCAAACTCTTCTATATATTCTCATGGCAGGTGTCTTCTGTCTGTGGTGCATGGTCCCCTTTCACATTGATCATTATCTTCACCCATGCCAGCTTTCTTGGCTGTCTTCTTGAATTGTCATATAATGATCCTTATAAGGCAGAATCCTAGCAATACCGACACTAGCACTGCTCCAAGTAGCTAGAAGGAATTCACCACCAAGTTAGAATCCATGAAAACAGAGACAAGAACCTGTCATCCCCTTCATTCTCATCAACTTCATCCTGCATCTTCGTGTGCAGGGTTGTCAGCATAGATAGGACACGAATAGCACCTCATAGATAGCAGGGTCTGGAATGTGACTCTACCCCCGTATGTAGCTTGCTTCCAAGAACAGAAGCACAGTGTTCTGATCAACAATTGAAAGATGCCTCCACACTTGTAAATTGCATATTGTTACTAGAATAGATATTTGAAGGTGTCATAATTGTCGGAAGTGTCCATCATCACACCGAGTTCAAAGAAACCCAATAAAGGGGGGTGTTAAACATGTCATAGCTGATTGTATGTTATGCATTTTTTATATATGTAACTGATGTACGTAATTCACTCTCTTGCGTCCCTCAAGGTCTAGAGATACACGTCGCGGGGCGTGAGACCGAGTTGGCCAACTGAGACTATTTGCTTTGCAATAAACCCTAGCTTTTGGAATACAACCTTGTGTCTGGCGTATTTATCATGTGTGGTGACTCGCCTTGTTTCCATAGACGTAAGGGACCCCTAGGGGTCCCTTTCAGTCAGGGTTCCATTTTCTCCATCATGGGAAGGTGTGAATGTACAGCAAGAAGGCCCAATCTTGGCGCACACACCTCCTTCCATTGCTGTAATTAAGCATAGGACATACCTATTCTGGAGGGTCATAAGTATGATGGCCCTCAGCTCTTCTTTGATCACATTAAATCCTTTTATTTTCATGTTGATCCTTTTTAACAGCTCCCATCTGGTGATTTGTAACCACTTGGCATTCACTGCAGTCTGGAGTCCTGGCATGATATAGATGTAATTGTCATTGCTGTCTTGCTGGAAAATGTATTCTCCACTGCAATATTGTCATATACTGCTATTGATTTTGCTGAGAAATAGTTTGCATTCTCCAGCTGATGGTGGTTGAGCAACCTCTTCTTTCTCTGGTATTCATTCATTCTTTTGAAACGCTTCAATATGGAGGTCACTTTGGGGAATCACTAATGCAGGAACATGTATGACCACAATGGAGCATATTCCTCACCACTTTTCAGGCAGCTGCGTATAAGCTCTGGATCCACAGGCCCGATACCGATCCATCAGCACAGCAGTTCCTTCATTCATTCCTGGTACTTCGAGTATCTACTTACATCCTTTATTTTCTCCAACCAAAACCAGGCCTTTGTTCCTAAAGCATGCTGTTGTATTATTTATTGGTATTATGGACACTGGTCCTGCTTCACTGTCAATCCATGTTACTAGCTTAGAATTATTGGCCCATGACCTTAGGCACATGTCATTTACTATTTGCACTATGCTTACTGATTCCTTCTTCAATAAGTGTGCGGTGCAAGATAACATTCATTCTTCCCATCCTGTACTGGTGGCAGCTCATCCATACATCAATATCTGAGGTCTCTCCCAGCATCCTTGTACTACTAATTTTTCCAGTATGGCTGAACATTCCATCCTCTTCATTTCAACATTTACTTGTTCTCCAGTCAGGAATGAATATATGAGCTTTTTGCTCATCCAGCCTATCTCTTTTTCCATCTTTTGTGTTTTCACATAAGCATCTTCAAATGGAAATGTTCTCCTCGATCTCCATCATAAGGTTGCCCATCTTCCTTCAAATTGTTTTCTGGTTGTGCATGCTGCTACATGGCTGAAGCACTTTGCATAGTGTATGGGTATTTCTTTTGCAATTAATGTTCTGGCTGCGTTCATGGTATAAGGGATGAGGGAACATATGCAGCAGCCTTCATCTGACGTTCTCTCTCCCACCTCTGTCATGTGTTGTTATTCTTTAAATGTGGCGAATTATCAAGATATGTATTTATATTTTCATTATCTTCACCAGCATCCCTTTTAGGTCAAACATATTTGTTTAGTAAAATCAGGGAAGATGCTACCCTTGCTTTTATTAGGGATCATAAGAAAAGTTTCATTGTCAACCACTGTATCTACATTTGTAATAATTATGTGTCCAAATGCCATAATAATAAGGAAAAAAGACAAATCATAATAAAGAATGAAATCACAATTACCATTACAGACAATCTCATCGATTTTCTTGATGGTTGTGAGTCTCCTATATTTTGGAACCTTCCCATCTTGTTTAAATTAATTGGTACTTTTGTTATTTTTTGTAAATCCCACTTTTATATTAAAAACTGAAGAATGAATGCCACAATGATTTTGAAAATTATATGACTGTTTTTAGGATTGCCAAGAAATTTCACAATGCCCATGTGTCATCTTATCAGAGCTGGGTAAAACTGTGATATGTAGGTGAAAACAGTATACAAGAATGTGTGCATTGTTATAATGATTGGCAGCATAGGAGATGCAGTGTGCTTTCTTTTTTCTTGAATCCGGTACATCAATACATTGTCTCTTGTTCCTATCTAAAATAGTTCCAGAACAGCTGAAAGTCCATTCATTCCTTATTCGAATTAAGAAATGTCCATTTTTGTTCCTGAGTGTTTTTATACTCCATAGATTCCTTATCCTTGCCCCTTGCTAACCGATTTGGTCTACATGCGCGGAACTTCTTCTCTTGCTTCAGCAGGTGCAGATGCAGGAGGGGTCAAGGCCTCTCCTTTATATGGTTTGATGTTGTGCATGTGCAGCCTGGCTCATCTACCTTGTAGCTTGACTGCTGTGGGAATAACTTCTTCGACTACACATGGTCCCCGGGAATGGGGTTTATTCCAAGTGCAAACAAACATTCCTACCAGCACCTGGTCCCCGGGATATAAACTAGGTTGTTTCAATAGATTGTCAGGGTCAATTGGTTGGCTGTCTTCTTCAATCCACTTTGGCACCTCCCTCCAGTTCTTGATCTGTTAAGAAATAAAAGAAGCACTAGCGGTTATAGTTGGCAAATAATCATGTATCTCATGACCTTATGTCTTTGCTACACTGTGGGCATCAGTTTCTATCCTAATAGGAGTAGTAAGAGGTATTCTCAATTTACATCCAGTGACCAACTCATGACGAGTCCAGTGGAGATCTGGGCCAGGCTGATTTTGCAGTGTAGATAATGCAAGGGGTAGGCAATGAAACCATCCCTTCTTTAAAGTAATTTTGATTTTAGCTATCCTCTCTTTAAGGAGTCCATTTAAACGTTCACAAATCCCATTCGTCTATGGGCAATAGGCAGAGGAATGGCAATGTAGGCAATGCTTTATAGCTAATAAAAGAGTGACCTGTTCAAATAGTTAATTTACAAAATGCAGTGCATTGCCAGACCGCAAAACTTCGCACACATCTTGGAAACACCTCATGCACAAGGAACCTGGCAGTGCATGCAGGATCGGTGTGCGTACATGGACTTGCCTCAATCATCTGGAAAAGGAACATACAATGACCAGCATGTACATATAACTGTTGCATGTCTGAAACATAGCCATAACATAATCTATATGTCGATGCTGAAATGGGCCATTGGGTCTAGCGATTGCTCCTCTCACTGTTCGTAAAGTGTGCCCTGCTGTACATTTCTGGCACACAATGCAGTTTACAATAAACTGTGCCACATGTTCTGATACATTTTGGTGAAAACCAATCTTCTGCAATTGTAGGAGCAAGACTCTCTCAAGTCCAGTGCATGGGGTAGTGGATCTGCTCCAGCGCTGCCCTCAATAATGTTAGAGGCAATACTGGCTTTACAGTGCTATGCTGCCTCCAGATTGCCTCAATGGGGGATAAAGAACACCCTGCTTTTTCCATAAGTCTTGCTCTTCTTGTAGGGCTCGTCCATGTAACTCAATTACCTGAACAATAGACAACATATTAAAACCCGCCCTTACCATCATACTTAGCCCTGACATTTGTTTAACACATCTTATTTCAAAATCTGAAATATTTGGGAAATATGCTGCCTTTTTGGATTTTAAATCTGTGGCTTTGTTACCGCAAGAAATCATGCCTGTTCTTTTACTGTGGGCTGTGCATTTCACAACTGCAATAGCCAATGGGAATCTTAGTGCCTCAATAAGCTTATCCAATAGGGACGAATGTTGCACTGGTGTGCCATCTGCGCAGATGAATACCCTCCTTTTCCAGTTTGAAAAACCTGAATGTCAAGTTGATGTCACATAGGCAGAGTGAGAGTACACCGTCACTTCCTCAGCCTCACATTTTTGAAGTGCGGCAATAAGCCCCACTAATTCAGCAACCTGTGCTGAGCAATGAAAAGGCAATCTCGCACTCATTAATACTTCAAATTCACCCTCACGGTTGAGTTTTACTGTTCCTGATCCAGTATGCCTTTCGCCAATAGCATATGTAGCGGCAGCTAGACCTTGTTCGCAAGGGTATGGCCCTTTCAAAACTGGATCTAAAATCCCACTACAGTTAGCCATTTGTTTGTGTCCATGTCATAATGTTGTTTCCTGTGTGAGGAATGTTTTCATAACTTCTCCATTTGAATGGGAAAATAAATACAATTCTTCATGATCATCTGGAATTCTTAGCACAGGGGCTGTGCTGATCGCCTTTTTTAATTCTTCTAATGCTTCAGTCATTTTATCTGTCCATGTTATCTTACTTGTGTCTACATGTGCTTCTTTAAGTACTTTTAAAAGTGAACAAAGGGGGGGTCTGGGAATCTCTCTACCAGCACGAACACAGCCCAGTGACCTGTTCTTGGGTGAATAACCCCTGGGAGAGACTCTACCAAGTCTTTAGCTCACTGTCCTTTTCACAGAGAAGAAATTTCCCCGCATATCAGCCTTTGTCCTGCCCAGGGGCAGTCCAGCGCCGAAATGCTAGGCAATTCTCCTCTGAACAAGTGTACCATCAGTAACCCCATACACGTGTTTCAGCCTTGTTGGGCATCATCAGTGAGGTGAAACTGTTGCCTCTCTAAGAACAGTGAGCAAAGGGTCCACGTCTGGATTGCCCTGTTAACTTAGGGTGAAACCCAAAATTAATGTATGCAAACAAAGGGGGGGTCTGGGAATCTCTCTACCAGCACGAACACAGCCCAATTGCCTGTTCTTGGGTGAATAACCCCTGGGAGAGACTCTACCAAGTCTTTAGCTCACTGTCCTTATCACAGAGAAGAAATTTCCCCGCATATCAGCCTTTGTCCTGCCCAGGGGCAGTCCAGCGCCGAAATGCTAAGCAATTCTCCTCTGAACAAGAGTACCATCACTAACCCCATACACGTGTTTCAGCCTTGTTGGGCATCATCAGTGAGGTGAAACTGTTGCCTCTCTAAGAATAGTGAGCAAGGGGTCCACGTCTGGATTGCCCTGTTAACTTAGGGTGAAACCCAAAGTTAATGTATGCAAAGAAAGGGGGGGGTCTGGGAATCTCTCTACCAGCACGAACACAGCCCAATGACCTGTTCTTGGGTGAATAACCCCTAGGAGAGACTCTACCAAGTCTTTAGCTCACTGTCCTTTTCACAGAGAAGAAATTTCCGCGCATATCAGCCTTTGTCCTGCCCAGGGGCAGTCCGGCGCCAAAATGCTAGGCAATTCTCCTCTGAACAAGAGTACCATCAGTAACCCCATACACGTGTTTCAGCCTTGTTGGGCATCATCAGTGAGGTGAAACTGTTGCCTCTCTAAGAACAGTGAGCAAGGGGTCCACGTCTGGATTGCCCTGTTAACTTAGGGTGAAACCCAAAGTTAATGTATGCAAACAAAGGGGGGGTCTGGGAATCTCTCTACCAGCACGAACACAGCCCAATGACCTGTTCTTGGGTGAATAACCCCTCGGAGAGACTCTACCAAGTCTTTAGCTCACTGTCCTTTTCACAGAGAAGAAATCTCCCTGCATATCAGCCTTTGTCCTGCCCAGGGGCAGTCCAGCGCCGAAATGCTAGGCAATTCTCCTCTGAACAAGAGTACCATCAGTAACCCCATACACGTGTTTCAGCTTTGTTGAGCATTATCAGTGAGGTGAAACTGTTGCCTCTCTAAGAACAGTGAGCAAGGGGTCCACGTCTGGATTGCCCTGTTAACTTAGGGTGAAACCCAAAGTTAATGTATGCAAACAAAGGGGGGGTCTGGGAATCTCTCTACCAGCACGAACACAGCCCAATGACCTGTTCTTGGGTGAATAACCCCTGGGAGAGACTCTACCAAGTCTTTAGCTCACTGTCCTTTTCACAGAGAAGAAATTTCCCCGCATATCAGCCTTTGTCCTGCCCAGGGGCAGTCCAGCGCCGAAATGCTAGGCAATTCTCCTCTGAACAAGAGTACCATCAGTAACCCCATACACGTGTTTCAGCCTTGTTGGGCATCATCAGTGAGGTGAAACTGTTGCCTCTCTAAAAACAGTGAGCAAGGGGTCCACGTCTGGATTGCCCTGTTAACTTAGGGTGAAACCCAAAGTTAATGTATGCAAACAAAGGGGGGGGGTCTGGGAATCTCTCTACCAGCACGAACACAGCCCAATGACCTGTTCTTGGGTGAATAACCCCTGGGAGAGACTCTACCAAGTCTTTAGCTCACTGTCCTTTTCACAGAGAAGAAATTTCCCTGCATATCAGCCTTTGTCCTGCCCAGGGGCAGTCCAGCGCCGAAATGCTAGGCAATGCTCCTCTGAACAAGAGTACCATCAGTAACCCCATACACGTGTTTCAGCCTTGTTGGGCATTATCAGCGAGGTGAAACTGTTGCCTCTCTAAGAACAGTGAGCAAGGGGTCCACGTCTGGATTGCCCTGTTAACTTAGGGTGAAACCCAAAGTTAATGTATGCAAACAAAGGGGGGGTCTGGGAATCTCTCTACCAGCACGAACACAGCCCAATGACCTGTTCTTGGGTGAATAACCCCTGGGAGAGACTCTACCAAGTCTTTAGCTCACTGTCCTTTTCACAGAGAAGAAATTTCCCCGCATATCAGCCTTTGTCCTGCCCAGGGGCAGTCCAGCGCCGAAATGCTAGGCAATTCTCCTCTGAACAAGAGTACCATCAGTAACCCCATACACGTGTTTCAGCCTTGTTGGGCATCATCAGTGAGGTGAAACTGTTGCCTCTCTAAGAACAGTGAGCAAGGGGTCCACGTCTGGATTGCCCTGTTAACTTAGGGTGAAACCCAAAGTTAATGTATGCAAACAAAGGGGGGGTCTGGGAATCTCTCTACCAGCACGAACACAGCCCAATGACCTGTTCTTGGGTGAATAACCCCTGGGAGAGACTCTACCAAGTCTTTAGCTCACTGTCCTTTTCACAGAGAAGAAATTTCCCCGCATATCATCCTTTGTCCTGCCCAGGGGCAGTCCAGCGCCGAAATGCTAGGCAATTCTCCTCTGAACAAGAGTACCATCAGTAACCCCATACACGTGTTTCAGCCTTGTTGGGGATCATCAGTGAGGTGAAACTGTTGCCTCTCTAAGAACAGTGAGCAAGGGGTCCACGTCTGGATTGCCCTGTTAACTTAGGGTGAAACCCAAAGTTAATGTATGCAAACAAAGGGGGGGTCTGGGAATCTCTCTACCAGCACAAACACAGCCCAATGACCTGTTCTTGGGTGAATAACCCCTGGGAGAGACTCTACCAAGTCTTTAGCTCACTGTCCTTTTCACAGAGAAGAAATTTCCCCGCATATCAGCCTTTGTCCTGCCCAGGGGCAGTCCAGCGCCAAAATGCTAGGCAATTCTCCTCTGAACAAGAGTACCATCAGTAACTCCATACACGTGTTTCAGCCTTGTTGGGCATCATCAGTGAGGTGAAACTGTTGCCTCTCTAAGAACAGTGAGCAAGGGGTCCACGTCTGGATTGCCCTGTTAACTTAGGGTGAAACCCAAAGTTAATGTATGCAAACAAAGGGGGGGTCTGGGAATCTCTCTACCAGCACGATTACAGCCCAATGACCTGTTCTTGGGTGAATAACCCCTGGGAGAGACTCTACCAAGTCTTTAGCTCACTGTCCTTTTCACAGAGAAGAAATTTCCCCGCATATCAGCCTTTGTCCTGCCCAGGGGCAGTCCAGCGCCGAAATGCTAGGCAATTCTCCTCTGAACAAGAGTACCATCAGTAACCCCATACACGTGTTTCAGCCTTGTTGGGCATCATCAGTGAGGTGAAACTGTTGCCTCTCTAAGAACAGTGAGCAAGGGGTCCACGTCTGGATTGCCCTGTTAACTTAGGGTGAAACCCAAAGTTAATGTATGCAAAGAAAGGGGGGGGGTCTGGGAATCTCTCTACCAGCACGAACACAGCCCACTGACCTGTTCTTGGGTGAATAACCCCCGGGAGAGACTCTACCAAGTCTTTAGCTCACTGTCCTTTTCACAGAGAAGAAATTTCCCTGCATATCAGCCTTTGTCCTGCCCTGGGGCAGTCCAGCGCCAAAATGCTAGGCAATTCTCCTCTGAACAAGAGTACCATCAGTAACCCCATACACGTGTTTCAGCCTTGTTGGGCATCATCAGTGAGGTGAAACTGTTGCCTCTCTAAGAACAGTGAGCAAGGGGTCCATGTCTGGATTGCCCTGTTAACTTAGGGTGAAACCCAAAGTTAATGTATGCAAACAAAGGGGGGGTCTGGGAATCTCTCTACCAGCACGAACACAGCCCAATGACCTGTTCTTGGGTGAATAACCCCTGGGAGAGACTCTACCAAGTCTTTAGCTCACTGTCCTTTTCACAGAGAAGAAATTTCCCCGCATATCAGCCTTTGTCCTGCCCAGGGGCAGTCCAGCACCGAAATGCTAGGCAATTCTCCTCTGAACAAGAGTACCATCAGTAACCCCATACACGTGTTTCAGCCTTGTTGGGCATTATCAGTGAGGTGAAACTGTTGCCTCTCTAAGAACAGTGAGCAAGGGGTCCACGTCTGGATTGCCCTGTTAACTTAGGGTGAAACCCAAAGTTAATGTATGCAAACAAAGGGGGGGTCTGGGAATCTCTCTACCAGCACGAACACAGCCCAATGACCTGTTCTTGGGTGAATAACCCCTGGGAGAGACTCTACCAAGTCTTTAGCTCACTGTCCTTTTCACAGAGAAGACATTTCCCCACATATCAGCCTTTGTTCTGCCCAGGGGCAGTCCAGCGCCGAAATGCTAGGCAATTCTCCTCTGAACAAGACTACCATCAGTAACCCCATACACGTGTTTCAGCCTTGTTGGGCATCATCAGTGAGGTGAAACTGTTGCCTCTCTAAGAACAGTGAGCAAGGGGTCCACGTCTGGATTGCCCTGTTAACTTAGGGTGAAACCCAAAGTTAATGTATGCAAAGAAAGGGGGGGGGGTCTGGGAATCTCTCTACCAGCACGAACACAGCCCACTGACCTGTTCTTGGGTGAATAACCCCCGGGAGAGACTCTACCAAGTCTTTAGCTCACTGTCCTTTTCACAGAGAAGAAATTTCCCTGCATATCAGCCTTTGTCCTGCCCTGGGGCAGTCCAGCGCCAAAATGCTAGGCAATTCTCCTCTGAACAAGAGTACCATCAGTAACCCCATACACGTGTTTCAGCCTTGTTGGGCATCATCAGTGAGGTGAAACTGTTGCCTCTCTAAGAACAGTGAGCAAGGGGTCCACGTCTGGATTGCCCTGTTAACTTAGGGTGAAACCCAAAGTTAATGTATGCAAACAAAGGGGGGGTCTGGGAATCTCTCTACCAGTACGAACACAGCACGAACATAGCCCAATGACCTGTTCTTTGGTGAATAACCCCTGGGAGAGACTCTATCAAGTCTTTAGCTCACTGTCCTTTTCACAGAGAAGAAATTTCCCCGCATATCAGCCTTTGTTCTGCCCAGGGGCAGTCCAGCGCCGAAATGCTAGGCAATTCTCCTCTGAACAAGAGTACCATCAGTAACCCCATACACGTGTTTCAGCCTTGTTGGGCATCATCTCACTGTTCTTAGAGAGGCAACAGTTTCACCTCACTGATGATGCCCAACAAGACTGAAACACGTGTATGATTGTGTCTGCAGGTGTCAGCAGGGGAAGCCAGTGGACAGTCGTCAACCAGCAGCAACCAGTAAGGTAGGAGTGGCCCCGTTTAGGAGTAGAGCCATCCCTCTACCCTGAAAAACCCTGCCACAAAGCAACCTTATCCACACTAGAAAAGTACTGTGATTATTAGCCTGTGTCACTCTGAGAAACACTATGGTTATTGACCATATTTAAATTGCCTTTCTACCATCATACCGGACTCTCATACCTAGGTGTGTTTTATTTAATTGCATTGTGAAAGTATTATATTGCATTGTGAAACGTAGGCCTTTCTCCCATCATACAGGACTCAAAGAGCTAGGTGTGCTGTCTCTGGTGTTAAACTACATTGTGGAAGTAGTGCTGTCTTGGGTTTTGCCCTCTTAGCAAACCGTTCATCTAGCAAACTGTTCTACTACTATCTGAGCCCTTGTCATCTTGTTCAATTGTTTTCTATCATCTCGTCTCTCATTGTCTTGTCTGCTTGCACCCCTCACTGCGTCATTCCCTAGTATTCTCCCCTCCCCTATCCCCCTCGAGCCCTCTTCCTCTTATCTCCTCTCCCCTCCCTACTCTGTTGTGCTCACTGTCTCTCCTATCTTTTCTAACTGATTCTATATCGAATATCCTGCTCTCCTCACTAACTCTGGTAGGAAAAAATTTAAAAAGGACCCTGGTCTCCAACCCAGGCCTCCCTTTCGCTGACACCTATACCAGTGCCTACTCCAGTCAAACCCTCACTGACATCCTCTTTGTCGTTCCCTCGCCGGACCTATGGACTCTTCATATGGTCTCTGTGCTTTCTCCTTTTTCTTCTCCCATTAATGGTGGCACCCGGAGGGAGACCCTCCTGGCCTCTCTCCACTCCTCCAAGGTCATCATTAATGTTTACCTGAATGGTACTGTTTTGGTCCAAGGCCCTCAGGCCAACCTTCTCCTCTTTGATAGACACTTCCCATGCCTCATCAATTTCCTTTCTTCTCCTGGTGTCCCCTGTTTTCCCTCCACGGCTTCCTTGCGTCTCCCTGCTGTCTCCTCCTTGGCTACCTTGCCCTCTCCTCCTTCCTCTTCTGCCACTCCTCGGGCTTCTTCTACACCTCTGCAGGGTGTACCTCTGATTTGTACCCCTCTGCGGAAGTCTTTCAAGGACAGCAACCTTCTCCATATTGCCACTCTAAACTCTTGCTCAGCTGTCAAACACTCCTCTGACATCTGCCGCCTTCTTGAAGAACTCGACCTTGATGTCCTCGGTCTCACCGAGACATGGTTCACGGCCAGCTCTGTCATGAGCTTTGACACTCTCCTACCTGATGGCTACAATATCCTCTTCATGCCCAGGTCCAATTGTTCCACAGGGGTGTAGCCCTGACCTTCCCGGAGTGGATTCCTGCCCCTGTCATTCTTACACAGGCCTTTTCGTCTTTCAAATGCCTCATCTGCAGGCTCTCTCTCTCTCCTAGCCATTCTCTTACCGTGGCTATCATCTATGGGCCATCTGTTCAGATCTCCTCCTTCCTCTCTGAGTGGGCGGACCGCTCCTCTTCCCTCCTGATCTCGACCACTCAACTCTTCCTTCTTGGAGACTTTAACATCTACCTGGATGCTTCCTGACCTTCCTCTGATGACCTCTGTTACTCTCACTCTCTATCCTCCCCTCTGGCCCAACTCACTCTGCAGTGCACACTCTGGGTACTCTGGTCTCTACAGATGTTCCCCTTTCTATCAGTCTCACCACTCTTCTCTCCTGGAGTGATCACTTTCTCCTTTCCGCCCAGCTCACTCTCTCAACCCCTCAGGCCAAGCCAACTCCAGCGCAGCCACCTACCTTCTCAGTTATCCGACCATTGGAAAGTGTTTCAGATGAGGCCTTTGCTGCCCCTTTCTAAACCCCCCTCCCTTTGGCTGATTCACACCCTGACACAGCCCTTTCTATGCTCCACTGTACTATATCTGATACTCTTGATGTTCTTTCCCATGTCATGAGGATCCGCCTGAAGCCCAAAGCCAAGTGCAACTCCGGGTACGACTCAGACCTTGTCACCCTTAAATGCAAGTGCAAGGTGACTGAGAGGAAATGATGTACATCATGTGACAAACTGGCCTGCCGCCTGCTCCAAAGGCAATACCAGCTCTCTGTCCGCACCAAGAAGAGAGCCCTCATCCAAGCCTGCATCTCTGGGGCATTCAACAACTCGGCTGAACTCTTTAAAATCTGCAAGGAGCTGGCCAATCCTGCTGCAGTCTCTACCTCTCCTGTCCCCTCCCAGGCCCTCTGCATGGTCCTAGCTTCTCATTTCATCTCTAAAACTCAGGACACCTTGTCCTCTCTCTCTACCTCTCCTCCTCCTCCCTCTACTCCCTGTTCTTCCTCACGTTCTTCTGTGGCTACCCCTCCCCCTCCTTCTCTGCCTTTCCCCTGTTCTCCCCAAACAGGGTTTCTAGACAAGTCTGATCTATGAAAGTCTCATCAAAACAGGTTCTCCCCTGTTCCTCTCAAACCATCAAGGACCACATTGACACCCTGGCTCCTTCTTTGGCTGAATTCTGCAACCACTCCTTCACCCCTGGAGTCTTAGCTTCCCCCCTTAAGCACTCCCTGTGCACCCTCTTCTTAAGAACCCCTCTGCCTACCCCTCCGTCCCTGCTAACTACAGCCCAATCTCCATCACTCCTTTCCTGGGCAAACTCCTGGAAAAGCTGGCCATCTCCCAGCTTAATCTTCACACTGAATGTGTTGGTTGTCCCCATGACCATCAGTTTGGCTTCAGAGCGGCAAGAAGCATGGAAACTGCTCTCCTGAAAACCCATGAAGATCTGCTCTTAAACTGCCTCCCTGATAACCTGGGTATCACTGATCAGGCCCTGGGTTGGCTGACATCTTTCCTCTCCGATCAACCCCCCCAGGTCCAACTTGGGTCCTTCCTCTCTCTCTATCTCTATCTCTACCTGCGGTGTTTCCCAGGGGTCTAACCTCTCTCCCTGGCTGTTCAACCAATACCTGGCACTTCTTGCCCACCACATTGCCGCTCTCTGCCCCAACTTTCAGTGCTATGCGGATGACACACAGCTCATTTTCAGGTTCCCCTCCGCCACCTCTTCTCCTTCTCCCATCTCCGACTGTCTCTCCGCTATCCAGGAATGGTGTGCCACCAATGATCTCTGCCTTAATGTCTGTAAGACTGAGATTCTCCTCATCAGCACACCTACTCCCTGCTTTCCTATCACTCTCTGGCTGGCCTCTCTTGGCCCTCTTTCTTCCCCCACCTGTGAGGCGAAAAACCTCAGGGTCATCTTCGACACCACACTCTCCTTCTCTCCTCACATCGCTGACGTCTCTAAGAAGTCATACTACCAGCTGCACCTCCTCAGAGGTATTTCCTTTTCCTCTGCAAACCCCAGAAGCTCACTGTCTCCAGAGCTCTGGTTCTCGCTAGGCTGGATTACTGCAACAGCCTCTTTTTAAATCTGCCTGCTTCTACTCTCCACCCTCTGCAACTCATCAAGAACAGGCCTGAGAGACTTGTCTTTGGCTTCAATCTGAGGGATCATATCTCTCCAGGACTTAAAGCTCTGTACTGGCTCACAGTGGCTGCTAGAAGTAAGTTCAAAACCCTCTGCATTGTCCACAAGGCTTTCTGGGGTCTGGTGCCTCAATACCTTCAACTCTCTCTTCCTAAATATCTTCCTTCTCAAGCTCTTCGCTCATCCGCCTCCAACTTCCTCAGGGTCAGTCGCTTCTCCAAGCAACGAGTTGGTGGTAGATCTCTTTCTTGGGCTGGGGCCTCCCTCTGGAACAGCCTCCCTGCCTCCCTGAAACTGGAGGAGAACCATCTCCGGTTCCGAGAAGTAACTCAAGACCTTTCTTTTCGCTTTAGCTTTCTCTCTTCCTCTCCCCTGCTGATGTCTCGACGGTTCCATGCAGTGGTTACCCTCTGAACTCAGTCCAAGGCTCCTGTATTTCCAGTTGACCTTTCACTGCCTCCAGGCTCTCCCAGCACTTATGGTCTGTATCTGCAACCCTACAGTCCCTTCTTCTGCTCTTATGAGCCACCCACTGGTTGCACTTATTGAGTTACCTGCACTTCTCCGATCCCCCACCACTTCTCCCCTTCTACATCCCTGCACTTGTGCGATCTGAATGACACAGGGCCTAGTAAGATCGTTGTTATTGTCCTCCCTCTGTTTACCCCTCTTTGTCTTGTTGCACCTCGAAACACTTGTGTACAGGTGCGTTATAAAGGTTATATGTAATTGAACCGTGGGATGTGTTTTCGCATTTTTTTACAGCAGATTTTTTTACAAAAAAACTCATCACATTTTTTCTTTTTGAGCCACCTCCCTCAAAGCACCCGTCCCCTTTCATTTTTTATATCTTCCCGAACACCCACACCCCAAATATATATTTTTATAACCCCCCTAAATCTTTCAATGAGTTTTGTTTCGCTAAAAAAATATGCGGTAAAACACCCTGCAAAAAAACATCCCGCAATGAAAGGATGTTGTACCATTATAAATGCCATATCATATCATATCTGGGAAGGAACAGACAAACTCTTTTATTTGTACTCTATCTGGGGCCAGTAGAAATAGGCAGAGAGCGTATCAGCTGTCTTGGTCTTTCCTAAATCTCTACCGAAAGGAATGTCCTGAACCATGTCCAGTAGGAAACTTCTGTGCATTAGGGCACAAAAAAACCTCTGGTTGACCCCTGACTCAGAATTCCTGGACTCACTGTACAGGAGACCATTCTCCCAGTATAACCTGCTTCCCCCTGAGCTTGTTTCCCTGCCTGTTCATGCAGAACTTCCAGAGTGGAGTAGTTATGCTGTGCTTGGCAAAAGTCAGTCTGACTGGGGCTATCAATTCTGGTAGGCCTTTGAGGTCTATAACCACTGTGTCCTCCATCTCTTGTTGTGGGTCTATGCCTCCAGGCAACCCTGGAATCACTGAGTCTGGTGCCATTGCAGTAGGCAGCTCAGTGGCCACTAGGTCCTCTATGGCAGGAGCTGGTGCATTTGTGGACTCTGGATCTGGACTGGGTAGTACCCGCAGTGCTGGTTTCTCACCATCTCCAGCTGGAAGTACCCCTGGGCCCATGGCTGCAAGGGTGGCTTCTCATGTTGCTTCATTGGCCCTTTATCTAGTGACTGCAGCAATGATTTCTTCTTTGGGCAGGCTAGTCCCTAGCAGAAGGCCCATCAGAATTGTGTTCCTAGATGCTGACACAGAGATGAGAAGTTTTACCTCTCCAAATGAACTCCATGATATCCAGTGGACATCAAGTAAGGACATCTAATGTCCTAACTAGTTTGTCAGGACCAGTGATGATCTGGTCCTCTTGCATCCACTGTCGTCAGACAGCAGTGATACTCACAGCAGCATTACAAAGTGCAGGGGCTTTGCTCCCATTTAAGAATACATGATCCAAAAATATCTCAGTATTAGCAGGAACTTGGGCTTCTATTAGAGTTCCAGTACCTTTCATTTTCAGACATACTATGGTACATTCGGCCAGCCCCTGGCCTAGTGGGAATTCATCATCCATAATGCCCACATTGACTATCTCTTCCTCCTCCATGAGGGGTGCACTAGATGCAGTCAGCTTGGGCTTAGGCTTGCAGGCAGGACCTCTGATGTCTAGGTTTCCAGTCTTCACACACAAGGCACCCCTGTAGGGCAGAAAATGGGCATGTCTAGTGTCCGGGGTACCCTCATTTCTCCTTTCTGTAGGGCCGGATCATACATGTGGCTGGAATTTAACCTCAGATTTTTGGGGACCTTTCATAGGAGGAGGTGACTGACCTTTCTTCTTACCCACTTGCTCGGCCATAAAGACCGCATATGTAAACTAAGGCACAATAACCATATACCAGAATGACACATCAGAAGCAAGGTTTGTTTTCCAAAGTACTCTCAGTCGGCTGACTGGGTCTCAACGCCTCACAAGTGTGTTCTCACACCGTGAGATGCGAGAGAGAGCGAACAGCGCTCAAGTAGCAATATATATACATTAGACATATCCTTTGTTAAGGCAATTCGACCCGGCCGCATACATGTCATACAGGCTAGGGTTCAGTGATTGATAATTATGATAATTATGACACATTATGACAAGTCTTCATCCAGTCTAAACATAGTTATTCTAGCAAAGGCAGCAGAGACAGCTTTCTATTATGGGGAACATGGGGCTCTGGCTCGGCAAGGATATTGTGTTCTTAGCAGGCAAACATTCCTTACTACGTTATCTGTGTGTTTCGGCTCATGAGCTAAGGGTCAGATAGTTCAGAAGCAGAAAATACCACTCTCCGCGAAGGAGCACTGCTAGGAGAATATAATTCATGTTTAACTGCCTTTTACAACAGCCCTTGCAAGATAAACCGGCACCTGGACTCCTGATTAGATGTAGTTTTTGCTCAACTTCAAGGACTTAGTGAGAGAGAAAAACAATGTATTTCTGCACAGTTTGACATTCCTGTCTGTGTTAATATTTCAGCATTCAGGCCGTGGCCTCGCACTGTGTATGAGTTTGAAGCATAGAATATATTTGCAAAGCGTATAACAGAAAAGAAAAAAGCAAATGGTTAACATTTCATAACATGGATGCCCTTTGGTTACATTGACGATTCTTGGATTGCGATGTTTGTCACATGATGCGATTCGCTTTGGGCCAACATATTATACATATCATTCGACCATGGGATTACTTTTTTTGGTCTAACAAAGCCTCCTTTTGGCCTGAAGCCAATAGCATCATCCATTCATCGCGTCTTCATCGGACCACGTGTTCAATTCTGAACTACCCATGTCACTTTAATCGTCATCAGAAATATTAATTGCCATAAATTCTTTAAATATTTCATATTCGTGCTGTTCACTTTCACTTAACATGCTAGAAGGTTTCGTACTAATTGCATGTACACACTCATTTGTAATTTGGGAGCAGAGGACTGGCAGGCATTGTATGCAACAACAGCACAATATGAGGATTCCAAATATTATAATCAAGATTTCAAGTTCCCAAAACCATGAATTTATATTCAGATTCCAACCACCTATGGGAACATGAATTCGAGAATTTAGGACATGGAATTTCTTAATTGCTTCAAATATCGTGGGGGAGGAGTCACTTACGAATACACAGCACGCTGACCCCACAATTTGCATACTCCTCCATGATCAGCCAAAATTATATCAAGCACCATTCTATTTTGAAGTGCAATTAATCTAATTGCTTTTTGTTCTAATGTCATATTATAGAGTATATCTGTTGTCCCATTTATCGTTTTTTCTAACACCCTGGACAGTTTTCTTATATTCCATCAATTTATTGCTTGTCCACAAAATGGTATAAATGATTTCACTATATCCCCAGCAATCTGTCCTGTTGTATCATTTCGTCGTGGCCGAGATCTAGATAATTTAGCTATTTCAGAGGTTTTGGAAAGAAATACACCAGGTAAAAGTATTCCTAAATAACAGGTCCCTTCCCAAGTTCTAGGTAACCATGGATAGGCCTGATCTCCACATATAAAATAGACAGAACCTCCTATATATAATGTTTTTTCTTCTTGTTCAAGTACAGCAATATTCATACATCTAGTAAATGTTCCCACTGGGTAGGAACCCTTTTTCCGTAAGCAAAATGGGACAGAACGTGGACTATGATTAATAGTATAGGAGGGAGGCACAGCATCATTGTTTCCTACCGGTGCCATTGCAAAGGTGATTAGGGACTGGTAAGACCTAGAGAATCTATCTACTGGACTTGTTGTTACCGGTTTTATTTTGCTTCTGCTTGTAAATACGGAACAACACAATGGTTCCTATACCAGTCTTTCAAATAAATTTATGTTTGTTCCATCAAATTGATCAGTGACACTATCATTCCATTTTCCAAAAAATAGCGCTCTTAATGATGCACAACAGGTGGTATTAAGTGGCAAAGGATGTACATACCACCCCATTCCCCTTTCCCCGTGCTGGTGTAAATTGGAACAAACCCCACAATTAGACCTATTCAAGATATCATGGGTAATATTCATGAACAACAATAATGTATTATTATCATATCCTTTTCTATGTTTCACTTCTTGTGAAGGAAGAGTATAAGAGAGCACATGTACCGGGCTGCTCATGGTAGGAGCATTAGTAGTAGCCAAGAGAGAGTTTAAGGGATGCACAGTCTCTAGATATTGGGATCAGTGTAATCAAAATATTGGGTTCCGTGTAATCAAAATGTAAAGCGTTATCATAATCATTAGCAAATTATTCTTTCCGAACAAAGTCTTTCTTGGAGTAGGCTTAATCTCTATCTCTATATCATCAACAGCATTGGTGCAGGAGGGAGCAGGAGCGAATATAGCCATTGTCTGTAATATTTATCTTCCGGAAAAATGTTCAGTGTCCGTCGGGAAAGTTCTCCACAGCAACACACGTTAACAGCAAACGTTCAGGCCAATTCAGGTTGGCCTGCTTAATAAATGACAGCAAGCTGATTAACCTGCACAGAGCTCCAAAAAGGCAGGACCAAGTATCAATTTTATAGTGTCGGTACGATTTGCCCCCGCTTGTCTGTGCCAGATTGCAGCGCCCTTCACTTTCAATGGTAACACAGGGAAACCGCGTGTCAGAGCTTTCAACTGATACAGCTAATACGCTCCTTTTCCCTAGGCCTCCGTTCCCAGCTTCATCCGTAAGATAGGAACAAAGGTAAAACAAAAGCTGATCACTTCAATATTTTGTGAACGTAGATTGTACCTTACAGCTCCAGGTACAGAATGAACGATGAACAATGTACTCTCATTTCCAGATGCAGGATCAGTGCCAACTTGTGATGCAATGAGTGATGATGAGGCAGCATGCGGACAAAGTTGAGTCAACTTTGGCCTTTCGATCTTCGTTGCACTCTCCCCAGGCCCTTTCTCGGGCTTAGGAAGTACTTCTGACAGGGAACTGGCGATGATTGCTTTGTGATCAAGTACAGCTGTCTTTCCTTCGACGTCAGGATCATCAATCTCTTTCTCATGTGGCAAAGGAAACAGAACTCTTTTCGTGTGTGTTGCATGGATCCAGTGCCTGCGGCCATTCACTCGGACTGCAGTCTTCATGGCCAGTAGCACCTAGAAGGGTCCTGTCCTGCGCGCTGCAAGTGAAGACTTTCTTTCAAAAATGTTCACCAGAGTCCAGTCACCAGGTTGCAGACAATGTCCTGGGCTGATATATCTGACAGGAAGAGCCTCCTGCACCTGCTGTTGAATCAAACGCAAGTTTTGAGTCAACTGTTGGCAGTAATCAATAAGTAATGGGTATTCAATATCCCTCAACCGTTTTGGTCGGGGTACGTTCCAGACATTCGCTGGTCTCCCCATCCCAATCTTGTAAGGGAGAGACCAGTTCTTGTTTTTACAGATCTTCGCATGCAAAGTAAAGCTAGAGGTAGTGCATCGGGCCATTTCAAATTGCTCCCTGCGCATATTTTGCTCAGCTTGTTTTTCAAGATACCTTTTTGGCGTTCTACCAAACCGGCACTCATCAGGTGTCTGGCCGAATGGAATCGTTTAGCAATTTGGAGACCTGCGCAAATTTGCAATATCACGGCTGCAATAAAATGCGGCCCATTGTCTGACCATATGACACGGGATAGCCGAATCGGGGAAAATATTCTTTTAGCATGGCTTTAGCTGTGGACATAGTTATACAATCTTTCAAGGGATAGGCCGCTACCCATTTGCTAAATGTGCAGACCACCACGAACACATACTTATAGTTTTGGCACCTTTCCATTTCTATGAAATCAAAATGGATGACTTGAAATGGCATAGACGGTGGGCCAAAACTTCCTACTGGTGTCACTGTTCCCTTTCCAATGTTATGTTGTAAACAAGTCATGCAATTCTGAACCAATCTTTCAGCAGTTTTTCTTATGTGTGGATTCTGCCATACAGAATCCAGGTGTGGAATCATTTTTCTAGCACATATGTGTGTCGGACTGTGAGCCATGGTGACCATCGCCATCACATAGGCATTTGGCAACATCCATCGGTTATTTTGTTTGTCTACCTAACAACCCTCAGAATCTAATTCTGCTGGAGCCTCAGACCAATTTTTTATTTCATCTACAGTAGCTTCTGCTTGGATCTCCTTCACTGTTGCAATTCCATTTTCTATCATGCAGGGTACTTCTTCTATTTTTTTGACATACATTTTTGTGTCTAAATCAGGGGCAGTTAGTTTCGCAATTCTTTCTGCAAATGCGTTTCCCTTTCCTACATTATATGTAACTTTTTGATGTGCTTCAAATTTCAGTATCACTAATCGTCTCTGTGTGGACGGACCGCTCCTCTTCCCTCCTGATCTCGACCACTCAACTCTTCCTTCTTGGAGACTTTAACATCTACCTGGATGCTTCCTGACCTTCCTCTGACAACCTCTGTGACTCTCACTCTCTATCCTCCCCTCTGGCCCAACTCACTCTGCAGTGCACACTCTGGGTACTCTGGTCTCTACAGATGTTCCCCTTTCTATCCGTCTCACCACTCCTCTCTCCTGGAGTGATCACTTTCTCCTTTCCGCACAGCTCACTCTCTCAAACCCTCAGGCCAAGCCAACTCCAGCACAGCCACCTACCTTCTCAGTTATCTGACCATTGAAAAGTGTTTCAGATGAGGCTTTTGCTGCCCCTTTCTAAACCCCCCTCCCTTTGGCTGATTCACACCCTGACACAGCCCTTTCTATGCTCCACTGTACTATATCTGATACTCTTGATGTTCTTTCCCATGTCATGAGGATCCGCCTGAAGCCCAAAGCCAAGTGCAACTCCGGGTACGACTCAGACCTTGTCACCCTTAAATGCAAGTGCAAGGTGACTGAGAGGAAATTATGTGCTTCCTGTACATCCTCTGACAAACTGGCCTGCCGCCTGCTCCAAAGGCAATACCAGCTCTCTGTCCGCACCAAGAAGAGAGCCCTCATCCAAGCCTGCATCTCTTCGGCATTCAACAACTCAGCTGAACTCTTTAAAATCTGCAAGGAGCTGGCCAATCCTGCTGCAGTCTCTACCTCTCTTGTCCCCTCCCAGGCCCTCTGCATGGTCCTAGCTTCTCATTTCATCTCTAAAACTCAGGACACCTTGTCCTCTCTCTCTACCTCTCCTCCTCCTCCCTCTACTCCCTGTTCTTCCTCACGTTCTTCTGTGGCTACCCCTCCTCCCTCCTTCTCTGCCTTTCCCCTGTTCTCCCCAAACAGGATTTCTAGACAAGTCTGATCTATGAAAGTCTCATCAAAACAGGTTCTCCCCTGTTCCTCTCAAACCATCAAGGACCACATTGACACCCTGGTTCCTTCTTTGGCTGGCTTCTGCAACCACTCCTTCACCACTGGAGTCTTAGCTTCCCCCCTTAAGCACTCCCTTGTGCACCCTCTTCTTAAGAACCCCTCTGCCTACCCCTCCTCCCCTGCAAACTACCTCCCAATCTCCATCACTGCTTTCCTGGGCAAACTCCTGGAAAAGCTGGCCATCTCCCAGCTTAATCTTCACACTGAATGTGTTGGTTGTCTCCATGACCATCAGTTTGGCTTCAGAGCGGCAAGAAGCATGGAAACTGCTCTCCTGAAAACCCATGAAGATCTGCTCTCAAACTTTGACTCCAATACCCCCTGTGTCCTCATCTTACTTGATCTCTCTTCTGCCTTTGACACGGTCAACCATGCCATCCTGCTCAACTGCCTCCCTGATAACCTGGGTATCGCTGATCAGGCCCTGGGTTGGCTGACCTCTTTCATCTCCGATCGACCCCCCCAGGTCCAACTTGGGTCGTTCCTCTCTCTCTATCTCTATCTCTACCTCCGGTGTTTCCCAGGGGTCTAACGTCTCTCCCTGGCTGTTCAACCAATACCTGGCACTTCTTGCCCACCATATTGCCACTCTCTGCCCCAACTTTCAGTGCTATGCGGATGACACACAGCTCATTTTCAGGTTCCCCTCCGCCACCTCTTCTCCTTCTCCCATCTCCGACTGTCTCTCCGCTATCCAGGAATGGTGTGCCACCAATGATCTCTGCCTCAATGCCTGTAAGACTGAGATTCTCCTCATCAGCACACCTGCTCCCTCCTTTGCTATCACTCTCTGGCTGGCCTCTCTTGGCCCTCTTTCATCCCCCACCTGTAAGGCCAAAAACCTCAGGGTCATCTTCGACACCACACTCGCCTTCTCTCCTCACATCGCTGACGTCTCTAAGAAGTCATACTACCAGCTGCACTTCCTCAGAGGTATTTCTTTTTCCTCTCCTTCCCCCAGAAGCTCACGGTCTCCAGAGCTCTGGTTCTCGCTAGGCTGGATTACTGCAACAGCCTCTTTTTAAATCTGCCTGCTTCTACTCTCCACCCTCTGCAACTCATCAAGAACAGGACTGAGAGACTCGTCTTTGGCTTCAATCTGAGGGATCGTATCTCTCCAGGACTTAAATCTCTGTACTGGCTCACAGTGGCTGCTAGAAGTAAGTTCAAAACCCTCTGCATTGTCCACAAGGCTTCCTGGGGTCTGGTGCCTCAATACCTTAAACTCTCTCTTCCTAAATATCTTCCTTCTCAAGCTCTTCGCTCATCCGCCTCCAACTCCCTCAGGGTCAGTCGCTTCTCCAAGCAACGAGTTGGTGGTAGATCTCTTTCTTGGGCTGGGGCCTCCCTCTGGAACAGCCTCTCTGCCTCGCTGAAACTGGAGGAGAACATCCCCGGTTCCCAGAAGCAACTCAGGACCTTTCTTTTCGCTTTAGCTTTCTCTCTTCCTCTCCCCTGCTGATGTCTCGACTGTTCCATGCAGTGGTCACATGGCTACCCTCTGAACTCAGTCCAAGGCTCCTGTATGTCCAGTTGACCTTGCACTGCCTCCAGGCTCCCCCAGCACTTATGGTCTGTATCTGCAACCCTACAGTCCCTTCTTCTGCTCTTATGAGCCACCCACTGGTTGCACTTATTGAGTTACCTGCACTTCTCTCATCCCCCACCACTTCGCCCCTTCTACATCCCTGCACTTGCGCGATCTGAATGACACAGGGCCTAGTAAGATCGTTGTTATTGTCCTCCCTCTGTTTACTCCTCTTTGTCTTGTTGCACCTCGAAACATTTGTGTACAGGTGCGTTATAAAGGTTATATGTAATTACACCGTGGGATGTGTTTTCGCATTTTTTTACAGCAGATTATTTTACAAAAAAACTCATCACATTTTTTCTTTTTGAGCCACCTCCCTCAAAGCACCCGTCCCCTTTCATTTTTTATATCTTCCCAAACACCCACACCCCAAATATATATTTTTATAACCCCCCTAAATCTTTCGATGAGTTTTGTTTCTGTAAAAAAATATGCAGTAAAACACCCTGCAAAAAAACATCCCGCAATGAAAGGATGTTGTACCATTATAAATGCCATGTCATATCATATCTGGGAAGGAACAGACAAACTCTTTTATTTGTACTCTATCTGGGGCCAGTAGAAATGGGCAGAGAGCTTATCAGCTGTCTTTGTCTTTCCTAAGTCTCTACCGAAAGGAATGTCCTGAACCATGTCCAGTAGGAAACTTCTGTGCATTAGGGCACAAAAAAACCTCTGGTTGACCCCTGCCTCAGAATTCCTGGACTCACTGTACAGGAGACCATTCTCCCAGTATAACTTGCTTCCCCCTGAGCTTGTTTCCCTGCTTGTTCATGCAGAACTTCCAGAGTGGAGCAGTTACGCTGTGCTTGGCAAAAGTCAGTCTGATTGGGACTATCAATTCTGGTAGGCCTTTGAGGTCTATAACCACTGTGTCCTCCATCTCTTGTTGTGGGTCTATGCCTCTAGGCAACCCTGGAATCACTGAGTCTGGTGCCAATGCAGTAGGCAGCTCAGTGGCCACTAGGTCCTCTATGGCAGAAGCTGGTGCCTCTGTGGACTCTGGGTCTGAACTGGGTAGTACCCGCAGTGCTGGTTTCTCACCATCTCCAGCTGGAAGTACCCCTGGGCCCATGGCTGCAAGGGTGGCTTCTCATGTTGCTTCGTTGGCCCTTTATCTAGTGACTGCAGCAATGATTTCTTCTTTGGGCAGGTTAGTCCCTAGCAGAAAGCAAACCAGAATTTCATTCCTAGATGCTGACACAGAGATGAGAAGTTTTACCTCTCCAAATGAACTCCATGATATCCAGTGGACATCAAGTAAGGACATCTAATGTCCTAACTAGTTTGTCAGGACCAGTGATGATCTGGTCCTCTTACATCCACTGTCGTCAGACAGCAGTGATACTCACAGCAGCATTACAAAGTGCAGGGGCTTTGCTCCCATTTAAGAATACATGATCCAAAAATATCTCAGTATTAGCAGGAACCTGGGCTTCTATTAGAGTTCCAGTACCTTTCATGTTCAGAAATACAACAGTACATTCGGCCAGCCCCTGGCCTAGTGGGAATTCATCATCCATGATGCCCACACTGACTATCTCTTCCTCCTCCGTGAGGGGTGCACTAGATGCAGTCAGCTTGGGCTTAGGCTTGCAGGCGGGACCTCTGATTTCTAGGTTTCCAGTCTTCACACACAAGGCAGCCCTGTAGGGCAGAAAATGTCTAGTGTTCGGGGTACCCTCATTTCTCCTTTCTGTAGGGCCGGATCATACATGTGGCTGGAATTTAACCTCAGATTTTTGGGGACCTTTCATAGGAGGAGGTGACCGACCTTTCTTCTTACCCACTTGCTAGGCCATAAAGACTGCATATGGAAACTAAGGCACAATAACCATATACCAGAACGACACATCAGAAGCAAAGTTTGTTTTCCAAAGTACTCTCAGTCGGCTGACTGGGTCTCAACGCCTCACGAGTGTGTTCTCACACCGTGAGATGCGAGAGAGAGCGAAACCACTCAAGTAGCAATATGTATACTATATATACATTAGACATATCCTTTGTTAAGGCAATTCGACCTGCCCACATACATGTCATACAGGCTAGGGTTCAGTGATTGATAATTATGACAATTATGACACATTATGACAAGTCTTCATTCAGTCTAAACATAGTTATTCTAGCAAAGGCAGCAGAGACAGCTTTCTGTTATGGGGAACATGGGGCTCTGGCTTGGCAAAGATATTGTGTTCTTAGCAGGCAAACATTCCTTACTACGTTATCTGTGTGTTTCGGGTCATGACCTAAGGGTCAGATAGTTCTGAAGCAGAAAATACCACTCTCCGCGAAGGAGCACTGCTAGGAGAATATAATTCATGTTTAACTGCCTTTTACAACAGCGCTTGCAAGATAAATCGGCACCTGGACTCCTGATTAGGTGTAGTTTTTGCTCAACTTCAAGGACTTAGTGAGAGAGAAAAACAATGTATTTCTGCACAGTATGACATTCCTGTCTGTGTTAGTATTTCAGCATTCAGGCCGTGGCCTCGCACTGTGTGTGAGTTTGAAGCATAGAATATATTTGCAAAGCTTATAACAGAAAAGAAAAAAGCAAATGGTTAACATTTCACAAAATGGATGCCCTTTGGTTACATTGATGATTCTTGGATTGCGATGTTTGTCACATGATGCGATTCGCTTCGGGCCAACATATTATACATATCATTCGACCATGGGATTACTTTTTTGGTCTAACAAACCCTCCTTTTGGCCTGAAGCCAATAGCATCATCCATACATCGTGTCTTCATCGGACCACGTGTTCAATTCTGAACTACCCATGTCGCTATAAACGTCATCAGAAATATTAATTGCCATAAATTCTTTAATTATTTCATATTCGTGCTGTTCACCTTCACTTAACATGCAAGGAGGTTTCGTACTAATTGCATGTACACACTCATTTGTAATTTGGGAGCAGAGGACTGGCAGGCATTGTATGCAACAACAGCAGAATATGAGGATTCCAAATATTATAATCAAGATTTCAAGTTCCCAAAACCATGAACTTATATTCAGATTCCAACCACCTATGGGAACATGAATTCGAGAATTTAGGACATGGAATTTCTTAATTGCTTCAAATATCGTGGGGGAGGAGTCACTTACGAATACACAGCACGCTGACCCCACAATTTGCATACTCCTCCACGATCAGCCTAAATTATATCAAGCACCATTCTATTTTGAAGTGCAATTAATCTAATTGCTTTTTGTTCCAATGTCATATTATAGAGTATATCCGTTGTCCCATTTATCGTTTTTTCTAACACCCTGGACAGTTTTCTTATATTCCATTAGTTTATTGCTTGTCCACAAAATGGTATAAATGATTTCGCTATATCCCCAGCAATCTGTCCTGCTGTATCATTTCTTCGTGGCCGAGATCTAGATAATTTAGCTATTTCAGAGGTTTTGGAAAGAAATACACCAGGTAAAAGTATTCCTAAATAACAGGTCCCTTCCCAAGTTCTAGGTAACCATGCATAGGCCTGATCGCCACATATAAAATAGACAGAACCTCCTATATATAATGTTTTTTCTTCTTGTTCAAGTACAGCAATATTCATACATCTAGTAAATGTTCCCACTGGGTAGGAACCCTTTTTCCGTAAGCAAAATGGGACAGAACGTGGACTATGATTAATAGTATAGGAGGGAGGCACAGCATTGTTGTTTCCTACCGGTGCCATTGCAAAGATGATTAGGGACTGGTAAGACCTAGAGAATCTATCTACTGGACTTGTTGTTACCGGTTTTATTTTGCTTCTGCTTGTAAATACGGAACAACACAATGGTTCCAATACCAGTCTTTCAAATAAATGTATATTTGTTCCATCAAATTGATCAGTGACACTATCATTCCATTTTCCTAAAAATTGCGCTCTTAATGATGCACAACAGGCGGTATTAAGTGGCAACCGATGTACATACCACCCCATTCCCCTTTCCCCGTGCTGGTGTAAATTGGAACAAACCCAACAATTAGACCTATTCAAGATATCATGGGTAATATTCATGAACAACAATAATGTATTATTATCATATCCTTTTCTATGTTTCACTTCTTGTGAAGGAAGAGTATAAGAGAGCACATGAACCGGGCTGCTCATGGTAGGAGCATTAGTAGTAGCCAAGAGATAGTTTAAGGGATGCACAGTCTCTAGATATTGGGATCAGTGTAATCAAAATATTGGGATCAGTGTAATCAAAATGCAAAGCGATATCATAATCATTAGCATATTATTATTTCCGAACCAAGTCTTTCTTGGAGTAGGCTTAATCTCTATCTCTATATCATCAACAGCATTGGTGCAGGAGGGAGCAGGAGCGAATATAGGCATTGTCTGTAATATTTATCTTCAGGAAAAATGTTCAGTGTCCGTCGGGAAAGTTCTCCACAGCAACACACGTTAACAGCAAAGGTTCAGGCCAAATCAGGTTGGCCTGCTTAATAAATGACAGCAAGCTGATTAACCTGCACAGAGCTCCAAAAAGGCAGGACCAAGTATCAATTTTATAGTGTCGGTACGATTTGCCCCCGCTTGTCTGTGCCAGATTGCAGCGCCCTTCACTTTCAATGGTAACACCGGGAAACTGCGTGTCAGAGCTTTCAACTGATACAGCTAATACGCTCCTTTTCCCTAGGCCTCTGTTCCCAGCTTCATCCGTAAGCTAGGAACAAAGGCAAACAAAAGCTGATCACTTCGATTTTGTGAACGTAGATTGTACCCTACAGCTCCAGGTACAGTATGACCGATGAACAATGTACTCTCATTTCCAGATGCAGGATCAGTGCCAACTTGTGACGCAATGAGTGATGATGAGGCAGCAGTCGGACAAAGTTGAGGCAACTTTGGACTTTCGATCTTCGTTGCACTCTCCCCAGGCCCTTTCTCGGGCTTAGGAAGTACTTCTGACAGGGAACTAGCGATGATATCTTTGTGATCAAGTACAGCTGTCTTTCCTTTGACGTCAGGATCATCAATCTCTTTCTCATGTGGCAAAGGAAACAAAACTCTTTTCGTGTGTGTTGCATGGATCCAGTGCTTGCGGCCATTTACTCGGACTGCAGTCTCCGTGGCCAGTAGCACCTGGAAGGCTCCCGTCCAGCGCGGTGCAAGTGAAGACTTTCTTTCAAAAATTTTCACCAGAGTCCAGTCACGAAGTTGCAGACAATGTCCTGGGCTGATATATCTGACAGGAAGAGCCTCCTGCACCTGCTGATGAATCAAACGCAAGCTTTGAGTCAACTGTTGGCAGTAATCAATAAGTAATGGGTATTCAATATCCCTCAACCGTTTTGGTCAGGGTACGTTCGCTGGTCTCCCCATCCCAATCTTTTAAAGGGAGAGACCAGTTTTTGCTTTTACAGCTCTTCGCATGCAAAGTAAAGCTAGAGGTAGTGCATCGGGCCATTTTAAATTGTTCCCTGTGCATATTTTGCTGAGCTTGTTTTTCAAGATACCGTTTTGGCGTTCTACCAAACTGGCACTCATCAGGTGTCTGGCCGAATGGAATCGTTTAGCAATTTGGAGACCTGCGCAAATTTGCAATATCACGGCTGCAATGAAATGCGGCCCATTGTCTGACCATATGACATGGGATAGCCCGAATCGGGGAAAATATTCTTTTAGCATGGCTTTAGCTGTGGACATAGTTATACAATCTTTCAAGGGATATGCCTCTACCCATTTGCTAAATGTGCAGACCACCACGAACACATACTTATAGTTTTGGCACCTCTCCATTTCCATGAAATCAAAATGGATGACTTCAAATGGCATAGACGGTGGGCCAAAACTTCCTACTGGTGTCACTGTTCCCTTTCCAATGTTATGTTGTAAACAAGTCATGCAATTCTGAACCAATCTTTCAGCAGTTCTTCTTATGTGTGGATTCTGCCATACAGAATCCAGGTGTTGAATCATTTGTCTAGCACATATGTGTGTCGGACTGTGAGCCATGGGGACCATCGCCATCACATAGGCATTTGGCAACATCCATCGGTTACTTTGTTTGTCTACCCAACAACCCTCAGAATCTAATTCTGCTGGACCCTCAGACCAATTTTTTATTTCATCTACAGTAGCTTCTGCTTGGATCTCCTTCACAGTTGCAATTCCATTTTCTATCATGCAGGGTACTTCTTCTATTTTTTGACATACATTTTTGTGTCTAAATCAGGGGCAGTTTGTTTCGCAATTCTTTCTGCAAATGCGTTTCTCTTTCCTACATTACATGTTACTTTTTTATGTGCTTCACATTTCATTATCACTAATCGCTTGGGAAGCGCAAGTGCTGCCAACAGTCTCACTATCAAAGTGCCATGTTGGATTTTGTTTCCGTGTGATGTCAGGAAACCCCTTTCAGCCCATAATCGACCAAAATTGTGTACCACCCCAATGGCATACTGACTGTCAGTATATATGTTTACATTGAGGTTTACAGAAATGTCACATGCTCTTGTTAACACTATTATTTCTGCAGCTTGTGCTGAGATATATGGGATTTGTTTGCTTTCTATAATAGTTTTCACTGTAGTGATGGCATAAGCAGCAGTTGATGTGCCATCTGGTAATTTAAAACAAGAACCGTCACAAAACAGTTCTCCATCTGGCTCTTTCAGTGGGGTGTTAGTTAGGTCAGTTCTTCCTTTTGGCTCTTGTTCAGTTACCATTAAGCAATCATGGAGGAATTGTTTCTCACCCCCTTTTTCATTGAGAGGAGGCATTAATTCAGCCGGATTTAAAGCACGACATCTCTTAATTTGGATATGCGGTGCAAATAGAACAATTTCATACCTTGTTAATCTGGCTGATGTGAGATGTTGCATCTGCGTTCTATTTAAAAGAACATCCACTGAATGAGGTACCATTACGGTTAAAGCGTGACCTAAAACCATTCCCTAGGTTTGTTTTACTGACACAGCAGCTGCAGCAACAGCTCACAAAAAACGCGGCAAAGCACATGCAACAGGATCCAACGTAGAAGAGAAGAAGCCGCATGGTCTATTTCTCCCCCTGTGTTCCTGAGTCAAAACAGCCAAAGCACATCCATTGTTTTCATGCGCAAATAATTTAAAACTCTTGTCGTAATTTGGCATGCCCAAAACTGGAGCTGAGCACAATGCAGCTTTGAGCAGGTCAAATGCTTCTTGACATTCCATGTTCCATGGCAAAGGTAAGGTAATATCCTTCCTTGTCAATGCCACTGTTTGTTTTACAATCATTGAAAAGTTAGCGATCCACTGCCTACAATATGAAGCCATGCCAATTAAAGCCCTGACTTCTTTCTGCATACTTGGAATAGGCATATCAGAGATGCTTTCTATTCTTTCTGGTGTCAATCTTCTTCCCTCCTTCAAAAGGAGGTAGCCCAAATAGGCCACTTCCTTTCGACAATACTGGAATTTTTTTAGTGAAGCTTTGTGTCCATGTGCTGCTAAATGTGTCAATAACGCAACTGTGCTTTCTTTACATATTTCTTCTGTGTCTGATGCTATTAGCAAGTCATCTATGTACTGTATTAATACGCAACCTGTTGGTAATTCAAGCATATCTAGTTGCTCCTTCAATGCTCTACTGTAAATACTTGGACTCTCGGTGTAACTCTGTGGAATTCGTGTGAATGTAAATGAACGTCTTCCTAGTGTAAAAGCAAACAAATATCTACTATCTGAATACATTGGGATACTAAAAACTGCCTTTTTCAAATCAATTACACTCAAATACGATGCAGAGGCTGGAATCATAGTCAAAATTATGGTCACATACGGGACTAATGGAAATTGTGGATCAACCACTTTATTCACTCTGCGTAAATCAATTATAAAACGGTATGGTATATCATTACCTCCTTTCTTGTACACCGGAAGAATCGGACTATTGCAAATACTACCAGAAGTTTCTTCAATCACGTTTCTTTTAATTAAATCTGATACAATGCATTTCAACACTTTTTCTCCTTTAGTCAAAATTTTATATTGCAAAATACGCGGCAATGTAATTCCTTCTTTTTACTGGCTCTACTTTCAAACAACCAACATCATTGTCGTTTGCTGCCCATATACAAGCCGGTACTTTACTCAATTCAGTCGGTAGTGGTATAGATACAAATTGTGATACAGGAGTCTTTTTTTTAACTTTGTTTTTATTGACATCATACATATAAGTTAGGGTGCACGGGCAATCCCTGCCAGCAATACATTGAGCAAACATAGATGGCAGTTTACATTTTTGATTTTTTTTTTTAATCCAACTCCCCCCACACCTCCCCCCAACTTTTTGAACATACCAGGTCCAGAGGTTTTGCGGATTATAGAAGCTGCAGAGAGAGCACTCGGAAATCAATATGTTATTAGACATACAATTTGACATAATGGGGTCAGATCAGTTCACAGCGGGTAGGGGGCCCAAGCTGGGTCCCTGGGGATAGTGGAGAGACGTGCAAAATGGGGGTGTTGAGGGACGTATTTTACAGACGCATAGAGATGCAATCGTCATTAAGAAGCACTGCGGTCCATTCCTGTACAAAATCCGACATGGTGTTGTTCGTTATCGCAGAGAGTTTTTCATAGGTGAAGATCGACCTAAGTTTACAAAGCCATTCCTCCTTGGATGGAGCTAGGACATTTTTCCATTTTTGAGCTAGTGCTAGCCTCCCTGCCCTCAACATGGCCCAATGACCCTCGGGAATGCAGACTGTTCTGTCTCCGGCATAGGAGTACCCAGGAGGATTTCCAGTGGATATAAGGTCAGGGAGTACCCTTCTATGTCTTTGATCCAGCTGAGCAGTTCTGACCAGTACACCTGGATGACTGGGCATCCCCACCACATGTGAAACCAAGTGCCTCGTTGTTCACATGTCCTGGGGCAAAAGGGGGACACCTCTTTAAACATTTTGGACAGGGTGGCTGGAGGGCGATGCCATGAATGGAGTATCTTAAAGCTATGTTCCATGGCAGCGGTGTACAGTGAACTTGTGAATATAGATTTAAAGATTGCCGTCCATGTGTGGTCGTTCAGCATCATGCCCAGCCTTTCTTCCCATATTCGTTTGAAGGGCTGCCTACCCTCCAGGTTAGCCGTTATCAATGTGCCATAAAACTTAGACAGGGAGCCTTTCCGGGAGGTGCTTTTAGCTAGGATAGTTTCAAAGGGTGTGAGGGGGCGTTTGAGGTTGGCGGCCCACCGAGGGTGGGTCAGGATCCCTTTCAGGCACAAATATTCAAAGACTGAGGGCGGGTTGTCGCCCAATGCCTCAGTCAGCTGATCATATTCTATGAAACCCTCCTCCCGAGAGAGTTGAGAAACCCTCTCCAGGCCCAAGTCCGACCATGCCTGTGTGTCTCTAAAGCCCTGGTGTCTAGATTGATGGGGGGACCTCACAGTGATGTTAAAGGGGACGGCCAGGATGACAGCAGCTTGTTGTCCTTGTTCGGCTTCCAGACTGCCCAGAGGGCCGCTAAGGTAGGTTGCGTTCTGAGGTGGGGGGAGGCCTTAGGTGGGGCCCATAGCAGGTCCCTGACTTTTTTCGGGTGAGTGTGGACATCCTCAATGAAAGTCCAGTATGTCCCCAGGTCGTCCCTCATGTGCTCTAACATCACCCGGAGTTGAGCTGCTTTGTAGTAAAGTCTAAAGTCTGGGAGGCCAAATCCACCATGAGACTTGGGAAGAGTTAAGGTAGAAAATGTGACCCTTGTTCTTTTGCCGGCGCAGATGAACTGAAGGACTCGGGACTGTAGTGTCTCAAAGAAGGCCTCCGGGATCACCACAGGAAGTGCCGCGAAGAGGTAGAGTAGGCGAGGCAAGATATTCATTTTAACCGTGACCATATGCCCAAACCAGGAGAGTGTGAGAGGTGACCATCATTTGAGATCACTACTAATCTTGGCCAAGATCCCCGGGAAGTTACATTGATAGAGTTCTGACAGCTCCCTGGGAATGGTGGTGCCCAAATACCTGGTGGAAACCCGCTCTATTCTTACTCCCAGGATTTCGGAATTACCCCCGATGTCATGGTCCCCGGGACCCATGGGCATAATGCTAGACTTGGACGTGTTCACCTTAAGCCCCGAAAAGGTGCCATAGTAGTCTATAAGTCCAAATAATCGAGGTAGAGAGTCCTGAAGGTTAGTCAGGTATCCCAGGATATCGTCTGCAAACAGGGAGAGTTTAAAGTCACAATTGTCACATCTAATCCCTGTGATTTCCTGGTCAGCTCTGATCGCTATAGCCAGGGGCTCCATTGCCAAGGCGTAGAGAAGGGGGGACAAGGGACAGCCCTGACGGGTGCCTCCAGACAGGGCCAGCGGGTCTGAGGTGCCACCATTGACCAAGACTCTTGCCGAGGGACCGTTGTAAAGAGCTGAAACCCAACCACAGAAGTTGTCTCCCAGACCCATTTTTTACAGAGGACTTTACCCATGTAAGGCCACTCGACGCGGTCAAAGGCCTTTTCCGAATCTAGTGAGAGGAGATAGCCTTCTGCCCCCTGCCTTGAAGCCTCATGCATAAGATCCAGGGTCTTCCGTATGTTATCAGATCCCTGACGACCCGGGATAAAGCCCACTTGATCTCTGTGTACTAGGGAAGGGAGGAGTCTTGCCAGTCTGTTTGCTAAATTTTTGGCCAGTATCTTTACATCGGCGTTGAGGAGGGATATAGGGCGGTATGATTGGCACTGAGAGGGGTCCTTCCCTTCCTTGGGGAGCACTACTATCAGAGCGGACATCATTGTGGGTGGAAGGGAGCCCAGTTCCAGTGCCGAGTTCAACATTCTGGCCATGAACGGGGCCAACGTAGCCCGGTAGGTCTTGTAAAACTTAAAAGAACCCATCATCCCCCTGGGGCTGTACCACTCTTCAAAGAGGATATGGTGTCTATTATTTCTTGTGGGGTTATGGGAAGTTCTAGTGTTTCTGCCTTGTCGGGAGAGAGGCCCGGGATGGGGAGGAAGTCCAGGAAGCCATCTATTTCGGTCCCATACCCTGCATACTCCGAGCAATACAGCCGTTCATAATATTGTCTGAATTGCTCAGCTATCTTGCTGTCTCTCACTGTCGAATCCCCTTCCGGGGTGCGAATGGAGTTCACCCTCCTACTATTCCTGAGCTCGCGTAGCCTCCAAGCTAGTATCTTATCCGCTTTTTCCCCCTTTTCCATGTATTTCTGTTTCAGGAAGGACAGCTTCCTTTCCGTTTGTCCCACCTGGAGGTCCGTCAGCCCAGAACGCAATCTTTGTAGCTCCTCCCATTGTCCGGGGAACATCTGCATTTTCAGTTTCCCCCCGGTTGGATAGCATCTATCTTTTCCCTCAATAGCTTCTACTCGTGGCCCCTCTCCCTCTTTTTTCTCGAGCCTATCTCTATAAGGATGCACCTAATGGTTGCCTTGAAAGCCTCCCAGACACCCATGATGCCAACCTCCCCATTGTCATTGGTAGAGAAGTAATCTTTTATGGCTTCTAAAAGGGTTTGGCATACTTCCTTATCATGCAGGAGGAGGTTGTTGCACCTCCACAGGGATCCGGATGCGGCGGGTGGGGGAATGCCCAATTTGATTCTAACCAGATCGTGATCGGACCAAGGGACAATCTCCACCCCCGAGTCCGTAACCTCATGTCAGAGCATCTGAATACTTGAGATGGAGCGAGTTGCCTCGTAGTGTAGACGAAGAAGTCTTCCAAATAATGTACCTGTCTGATTGTTAGAATTCACAACCAGAATGGTCTATTAATGGAAAAACAGGAGACCGATGACACTGGCGTCGTAGAACTGGACACAAGGTAGGCAGGAGTACACACCACTGGCGTCGTAGAACTGGACACAAGGTAGGCTGAAGTACACACCCCCAGCTGAAGACAAGGCAATAGTCAATATTGTGTAACCAGGAAAACACAACACAATGTACCCAATAAAATGATAAGCAGCCAAGTGATTTCACAGAGAGGGGAATCAGGAATTAGGAATTGGCTAAGGCAGAAACATGAAAGAGTCAAATTAGCAGAATAACAGTCTTACCGTATTGGACTCCTGTCCGACGGAAAAAACGAAGTTCAAGAGCATGCGTGGCAAGTTCCTTTGATGGCAAAACGTACACCCAGAAGTCTCTAGTCTGTGTACTTAGTCCCCAAATACTAAGTTATTTCCAGGCACTGTGCAAAGTTCCGTGAAGCAAGGTGAGCAAGGTAAGGAAGACGAAATCCAAAAACAATCCTATGAGTTTTCCAGGTCAGGCAACGTGCAGGCGGCAAGGCTCTCAAACGTGTCCAAAGATAAACCCAAAGTCGGTCCGAGATCAGGCAGGAGGCAGGCAACGAAGAGTTGAGTCGAAATCCAAAGGCAAACAGCAGCTGTCCATGGTCAGGCAGGGTGCAGGCGACAAAAGCAGAATCAGAATCCAGATATGCAAAACGATTAACGGTCCGTGGTCATATCGAGGAAGGCAAGAAGGAAAGTTTACAAAAACACAAACAGCAAGGTTCGTAACGCCACCAAAGGTTGTTCAGAAGCGCCGGCAACTTCAGTGGGGAGGGCTTAAGAAAGATGAATCATGTTACTGCATTGCTTGCTGCCGTCAGCGCAGGGCGGGCCAACCTGCGGTGTAGAGGACGCCAGCGTTGCCAAGCGACCTTCCAGGCGCCAGGCTGCATTCCAGGTAAGCAGAAAGTTTTATTCATGCGGCCCGCATCCTTGTGAAAAAGCATGCGATTAAGGGCGTGCCTTCACTGGTATTTCGCTACTGCCTGAACTTTCCCTGCTACCGTGCCAGGACGGCAGGGAAACCTGACAGTATCCTCCCTCAAAGAGGTCTTCACCCTGCGGGCAGACCAGAACCGGGACAGGAGATCAGGGGCATGTATGTTACTTGCAGGTTCCCAAGTACGATCTTCCGGACCATAACCCCTCCAGTCCACCAGATAAAACCGTCTGCCCTTACGTATCCGTGTCCCCAGAATAGCGCTCACTTCATATTCATCAGAACCGTGAACTCTAATCGGAGGCGGGCGGGATGGAAGTCTAGCAGAAGGATGGCAGGGTTTCACTAGCGAAACATGAAATGCTGGATGGATCCTCCAGGCTGACGGAAGTTCCAGTCGTACGGCCACTCTATTTATCACCTCCATAATTCGATATGGCCCCACAAATCGTGGCAGCAACGCCCTGCGACCTGGTATTCGCAGATTGCGTGTGGACAACCAAACCTTCATTCCCTTCTCATATAGAGGTGCCGGAGATATATGTACGTCCGCAGACTCCTTCACCTTCGCTTGGACTTGAAGCAGGTATTGCCTAACCATCCTGCGTGTTCCAAATAAGTCTCTCACACAATCAAGCGCCGCCGGAGTATTCAGCGGTGGGTCGAAGTGAATTGGAAGGGAACGTGGATTCATGCCATACATGGCATAGAACGGGGAAACACCCGTTGCAGTATGCAACAAATCGTTATATGCATACTCTGCGAAGGCCAAGAGAGAAACCCAAGTGCTCTGCCGCTGATTGATGAGACAACGTAGATATTGTTCGTAGTGGCATTCAGACGTTCGGTCTGCCCATCCGTCTGTGGGTGATAGGCGCTGGAATATCTAGCGTCTATACCTAGGGCAGAAGTGAGTGCTTGCCAGAAAAGGGAGGTAAACTGCGAACCACGGTCCGTAATAATGATCTGTGGAAGACCAAAACATCTGAACACCTTTTCCAAAAACAAGCCAGCCAAGACAGGAGCAGTGGGAATACCCCGACAAGGAATGAACAATGCCATTTTCGTAAAATAATCTATGACAACCCAGATAGTGTCATATCCTTCCACCAGGGGTAATTCCACAACAAAGTCCATGGAAATCATTGTCCAGGGTATCTCGGGTACGGGCATGAGTCTTAGCAATCCCACGGGTTTGCCATGCGGATTCTTACACTAGGCGCAAACCGCGCAGGTTGCCAAATGGTCTTTTACATCCTTCTCCATACAGGGCCACCAACACCAACGTTTCAAGAGATCCAGAGTCTTCCGGATACCTGGGTGGGCGGCAACAGAAGAGTCGTGGCACCATTGCATTGCTTGAAGTCTCGTAGAATTATCGGGTAGGTAGATTTTCCCTTGTTTATAAGGTAGAGATTGCACTACCTCTAAACCAAGAGTGGTGATCTCAGTGGGAGACGTTCTGACCCAATCACGAATCGTCTCCTTGAGAGAAGGTTGGAGAGTACACCCACAAACCACTTGATTAGGCAAAAGCAGAACCCCATCCATGCTATTGGGTTTGGGATTTCCATGGTTACGAGAGAGTGCATCAGCTTTAGAATGGAGAGCCCCGGGGCGATAGGTGATCACAAAGTTGAACATAGAGAAGAACTCATGCCATCGGGCATGACGTGCTGTGGTACATTTGACGGATTGAAGTGCAAGCAGGTTCCTGTGGTCAGTGAATACTTGGACAGGCTCAGGGGTACCCAGCAGGTGATGTCTCCATACCATGAAGGCATCTCTCACTCCCAATAACTCACGTTCTGTGATCGTATAATTTCTTTCGTATGATGTGAGCTTTCTGGAATGATAAGCAACAGGGTGGAGGTTGCTAGTCTCCAGGCAATGTTGGGATAATATAGCCCCAAGGGCAATATTAGATGCATCCGCCTCCACAATGTATGGCCGCGTCGGATCAGGGTGTTGGAGTATCGGGGCCGAAGTGAAAGCGATTTTAAGGGTCTCAAAAGCATTCTGAGCGTCCTCATTCCACCGAAATGCCCTCTTAGAACTGGTCAAAGCAGTAAGGGGGGAGGCGATGGCTGAGAAGTCCTTGATAAAACGCCGGTAGAAATTAGAGAACCCTAAAAAGGATTGTAGTTCTTTCAAATTCAGAGGGATCGGCCATTGCAATACTGCAGATACTTTGGAAGGACTCATTTGCATCCCATGATCGGTGATCCTGTAGCCCAGGAATTCAACCTCTTGAACATGAAACGTACATTTTTCCAATTTGGCAAACAAATGGTTTTCCCTCAAGCGTTGTAATACACTCGTTACATGGGTAGCATGGGTTTCAAGATCAGGAGAGTAGATAAGAATGTCATCTAGATAGACCACTAGGAACTGGTCCAACATGTCGTGGAACACCTCATTGATGAAATACTGGAAAGTTGCTGGTGCATTGCACAGCCCAAAAGGCATCACACAGTATTCGAAGAGACCAAATTTTGTTTTAAATGCGGTCTTCCATTCGTCTCCCTTGCGTATTCTTACCAAATTGTACGCCCCCCGCAAATCTAATTTGGTGAATACGACAGAGGTGCCAAGTTGGTCCAATAGGACTGAGATCAAAGGCAGTGGATATTGGCTCCTGATGGTAACAGCATTCAATGCCCGATAGTCAATGCAAGGGCGTAGGTCCCCCTCCCTCTTGGGAACAAAGAACAATGGGGATGATGTGGGGGACTTTGATGGGCGGATGAAGCCAGTTTTTAATGACTTATCAATGTACTCTTTTAGTATAAAATCTTCTTTAGGGGTTTAAGAGTAGATACGCCCCGATGGTATTTTTGCCCCAGGTACTAATTCTATAGGGCAATCGTAGCTTCTATGAGGTGGCAGTATATCGGCTCCCTCTACATCAAACACATCCTTGTACCCTTGATATTCGTGTGGCAAAACCACGTTGAGAACTGCCCCCACAATGGGAGCTGAGTCAAGCAAGGCATAACTGGGATTCGATGAATCCAGGCTGGCCTCCAAGCAATTAGTTTCACAATGATCAGAAAGGAACATCACCTCCCCTGTTTGCCAATCAACGACAGGGTTGTGTAACTGCAACCAGGGTAGTCCCAGAATGCACCTAAACTGCGTAGCGGCAATGAGATCAAAGGTAATCTCCTCCTTATGTCCACAACCTGTGGTCATAACCAAAGTGGCAATGCACTCTGTTACAGGACCTGAAACCAGCGAGGACCCATCAACTGCATTAACGGTTTCTGGACAAGACTTGGGTACAATAGGTAATCCTAACTCTCAAGCATAGGTTCCATCCACGTAGTTCCCAGTGGCTCCTGAGTCTAGGACGACCGACACTTCTCTTAAACCTATCTCTTCCGTGGCTAGGGTAACAGACAAACGATATGGAACGGACATCTTGGATCCCATAGTGGAAACGCCCGGCAGCTGGACCCCTTCTACTGCCGAGCTTTGGCGTTTCCCTGTTTCTTAGCCGGTTTCTTAGTACAAGCACGCAAAAGATGGTCTGAGGCCCCGCAATAGAAACACAACCCATTCTTTCTTCTGTGTTCTCTTGTCTCAGCGGACAGGGGACCTCGTACAACACCTATCTGCATAGGTTCAGAAAATCCTGAGGCTTGTATGGGAGAAGTGACGGCAGTAGGAGGGATTGTTCGTCTTTCCCCACGTCTGGAATCAATCTGTAAGACTATATCAAGGAGTTCAGGAAAGGTGTTCGGAAGTATCGGAACAGTAGCCAAGGTGTCTTTCAAGGATTCAGATAGACCTTTGTAAAATAATGAAGCCTTTTTATCCTCAGGCTATCCGGTCTCTACCACAAGCTGGTTGAATTTGGCCAAGTATGCAAGAAGGCATAGGTCCCCTTGTGTGAGTCCGAGCAACTCCAAATCAGTTGCCTGGGTCGCATAACGTGTATCAAACACCCGGCTCATCGCCTCTATTAAGGCGTCGCAATTATAGAGCAAATGGCTGCCATCCTCTAACAAGGGGTTGGCCCAAGCGGCCGCAGTACCTCCTAAATGGGACAGTAAAAAGGCAGCCTTAGTTGTAGAGTCCGGGAAGGAAGCAGGCCTACAAAGAAAATGTAGCCTACATTGATTCAAAAAGGTCTGATATGTCTTAGGATCCCCGTTGAATCGTTCTGGGGGGGCCAAGGGAAACTGGGCAGTCATGTATACCGGTCCTGTACCGGATACTGCCGGTCCTAAGCCCGACCCAGATGCCATGTCAGAGGGTGGTACCTGTGCGCCAGGAGGTGGAAGGCCCACTTGTAGCTCATCAATTCGTCGTTGTGTGGCGGAATGAGCAGCCATCATGTCATTACGTAGATCGGCCACTAATTGAAATATAGCAGCTAAGGTCTCGTTCGCTTCCATAATGTATAAGGCTTCTGAATCTGTCAGAGCATCTGAATACTTGAGATGGAGCGAGTTGCCTCGTAGTGTAGACGAAGAAGTCTTCCAAATAATGTACCTGTCTGATTGTTAGAATTCACAACCAGAATGGTCTATTAATGGAAAGACAGGTGACCGATGACACTGGCGTCGTAGAACTGGACACAAGGTAGGCAGGAGTACACACCACTGGCGTCGTAGAACTGGACACAAGGTAGGCTGAAGTACACACCCCCAGCTGAAGACAAGGCAATAGTCAATATCGTGTAACCAGGAAAACACAACACAATGTACCCAATAAAATGATAAGCAGCCAAGTGATTTCACAGAGAGGGGAACCAGGAATTAGGAATTGGCTAAGGCAGAAACATGAAAGAGTCAAATTAGCAGAATAACAGTCTTGCCGTATTGGACTCCTGTCCGACGGAAAAAACGAAGTTCAAGAGCAACTGACATGCGTGGCAAGTTCCTTTGATGGCAAAACGTACACCCAGAAGTCTCTAGTCCGTGTACTTAGTCCCCAAATACTAAGTTATTTCCAGGCACTGTGCGAAGTTCTGTGAAGCAAGGTGAGCAAGGTAAGGAAGACGAAATCCAAAGACAATCCTATGAGTTTTCCAGGTCGGGCAACATGCAGGCGGCAAGGTACTCAAACGTGTCCAAAGATAAACCCAAAGTCGGTCCGTGATCAGGCAGGAGGCAGGCAACGAAGAGTTGAGTCGAAATCCAAAGGCAAATAGCAGCGGTCCGTGGTCAGGCAGGGTGCAGGCGACAAAAGCAGAATCAGAATCCAGATATGCAAAACGATTAACGGTCCGTGGTCATATCGAGGAAGGCAAGAAGGAAAGTTTACAAAAACACAAACAGCAAGGTTCGTAACGCCACCGAAGGTTGTTCAGAAGCGCCGGCAACTTCAGTGGGAAGGGCTTAAGAAAGATGAATCATGTGACTGCATTGCGTGCTGCCGTCAGCGCAGGGCGGGCCAACCTGCGGTGTAGAGGACGCCAGCGTTGCCAAGCGACCTTCCAGGCGCCAGGCTGCATTCCAGGTAAGCATAAAGTTTTATTCATGCGGCCCACATCCTTGTGAAAAAGCATGCGATTACGGGCGTGCCTACACTGGTATTTCGCTACTGCCCGCACTTTCCATGCTACCGTACCAGGACGGCAGGGAAACCTGACACCTCACCCCGGAGCGTGGCGTCGACCAGAATGTAATCGATACGGGAGAATGTGGCATGACGCTTTGAGTAGAAGGTAAAGTCAGGGTCTCGGCCTTGCTTAATGGGGTGCGTATCACTCAAGCCCAATTCTCCATTGACTTCTTGGAAAACTTCTGACAGCTTTTTGTGGTAACGCGAGTTTGGACATGGGTTTACTGACTTCCTATCCCTCTCGGGGCAAAGAACCATGTTAAAGTCCCCACCTACCAATAAGGTGCCCTCGGAGAAAGCCATAATTTTCTCTTTCATCCCTTCCCAAAAGATATCCTGTGCCTCGTTTGGAGCATAAATACAAACCAAGGTAAACAGCCGGCCCCTCACCTCCCCCTTGACCATAATATATCGTCCTTCCAGGTCCACCTTGTGAGCTTTGGCCACGAAGTGGGCCCCGGGAGAAACCAGGAGTGCCACTCCACGTTTTTTAGCTCGGAAGGACGCCACATACAACTGATCAATGTTCTTAGCCCTTAGCTTAGGTTCCTTGCCCCGAACCCAGTGAGTTTCTTGTACAAACAGGAAATGAAGGCGGAGCCTTGAAAATTATCTCACCACCAGGGACCTCTTTGTAGGTGAGTTAAGCCCACGTACGTTTAACGACCCCACTGTCAAGAATTGGAGCGAATCATCCATCAAAACGATGATAAAAGCTCATGGCTCCCTCCGTGGAGCGCGAAATGACAATGCTCCCGCAGGACTTCCGCACCATGCTGGTGCCCAGAAACAATTCTATAAATGCAAAGTAGACCTGAAAACCTGGTGTGACCCAACAGAATCCCCAATAAACAAGCCCCAACTTTACCCTCCCCCCTCCCCCCTGAACACCTGGTTGATTAGCGGCTTCATTATGTCGCCAGTCCAGGCCACCATTGACTCCCCCCGTTGGGTTCCCAAACTCTTCAAAAACAACAACTCGAGCCCCCCCGCCCCCTTGTCCTTATCTGTCCATAAACAGTTGTGTCGCCTCCCCACTCACAGAATCGGGTACACGCTTGATCGTCGAGCTCCCAGGGGCTCTTCAAGTGTTGGGCAGCTGCTGGCACCACTCTTCTGAATTTCCTGTGGCCTTGGACCTTACGCCTTTCCTGTGGAGCCCTCGTACGCCCGGGGCCAGCTGGGGCTCTCTCGCGTTCTCGCTCGCCCACTTCCATATTTGGATCATCCAGGAGCTCCCCCGACACCCTGCGAATATCGTCCTCCGTGACCAGGGCGTACATGTAGCCGTCTAGCTTGAAGGAAAGTGAGAAAGGGTAACCCCACCTATATCGGACCCCTTTGGTCTCAAGCATTTTCGTCAGCAGGGAGTAGAGCCGACGCCTCGCCAGGGTGAAGGCAGAGAGATCCTGATACACCGAGATCTGAGCCCCCTCCCAGACCACTGGGCCTTTCTTGCGGGACAGTTCAAGAATTTTGCTTTTCTCCGCAAAGTAGTGGAATCGTACTAGGATGGACCTGGGGCCTCTGTTGGCTGCACCTGCTCTGTGGGCTCTATCAATAGATGGTCCATTCGTGTTAGCCCCTTCAAAGAGTGATCGCACCACCGCGTTAACAGCTTTCATAATGTCTGCTTGAGTTTCGCCCTCACGCTCCGGGAAGCCTAAAAAGCAAAGGTTACAGCGACGTTCCCTGTTCTCCAGATCGTCAAGCTTTAGGGAACATTTCTCGTCCCTCCTCTCGAGCTCCGCCAGGCGCATGTCAAATTGCGTCTCAAAGATGTCGTTCGAGGTAGTATTGTTTTCTAGCGCTTGAACCCTGTCATCTATATTGTCCACCTTTTTGTCCAAAGTGTCCAGACGTAGCGTTATATCCGCCCTGAAGCCTCTGATCTCCTCGAGGAGGGTGGCCATATCCTTGGTGACCGTGCTAGTGTCTGTTAGTTCCTGATGTGTCGAGGCCGCCATCTCAGGGCAAGTCGGGGAGCCAGGGGCCAAATGTCGGAATTTCTGCAGTGATTCTTTCCAGTTCATAGGCCTCGCCCGGCTCCTCACCACCCCACGGGGTCCACCCCTAGGAGCCCCAAGTCCGATGGGCACCGCCGCCGGGCCACAATACGCCTCTGAGGAGGTCCTGCCTGCTCGCTGTCCAGGTCCTGTGCTCACTGTTGGGGAGGGGGGTTGTGTAGGCCCATTCTCCGGATCTAGGTCAATGGCCAGCTCTCATGCCCCCAATATAATGCAGCACTTTAGGACAGCCTCTCACCTCGTGGGGGCTCCGATGCCCCCTCGGCACGTCTCACGATCCACCGCCAGGTCAAGGGAGGGCCCGAATGGGGGGTGATGGGCGGTCTGCTGTGAGTTCCCCTTGGGGAGGGTGCTCGCTCTTCCAAGTCGCCGGCGGGGGCTTCTGCTCTCGCCGGACTCCGATGAGGTCTGGTCCCCCGGTAGGAGCGGGGGCTGGGGAAGTCGAGGGGGCAAATCAGCTCTCCAATGGGCCCTCCTGGGCCAAGTCCATTGAGCGCCGAGGCCCAGGGACGCAGCGCAGGCCTCCGCGCCCGATGCGCTGCTCCGGGGTGCGGCCCCAATGGTGGAAAGTAACCCAAAGTGTCGCGTTGCCCTGCCTGGGCTCTGTGGGGCACGGAAGACCGCTGCAGTCAAGTTTGGGGGGGGGCTGCGCTGTCCGATGAAGTTGCAGGCCTCACCTTATCCGCGGCTCTGGGTTGTTTTCGTGCGGAGCCGCGGCACCGGGGGAGGCGGGGCAGTCCCTCCCTCCTATCTTCGCAGGCTCACTGCGCAGCGAAGGCGCCACGTCGGGAGACTGGAGTTGGGGTATTCTGGTGCCCCACGGTGTTAGAAGGCTGCGGTGGGGGTCAGCACTTCACTCTGGGGGGTTTTGGGGGGGCTCAAGTCCCAAAAACGGCACCCTTCGGAGGAGACGAGAGGAGATGCATCAGTGCATCTCTGCGCCCCCTGGTGGTTCTCGATACAGGAGTCTTTTGTGGCGAAATTGTCAAATACACTCCATTAGGAGAACAATAAATGACTGCATTCAATGTTTTCAACAAATGTAATCCCAACAAATTTTCGCCGCAATTTTTCATCAAAAGAAATGGCCAAGACTCTGTAAATGGACCTAGTGTTATAGGTACTGGTTGTGAAACTGGACTGATTACTGGCGTACCTAGAACCCTACTGAGACATTTCTATGCCCTGACAGTGGTATTTCTGGAACCCGCTGATGGTCAATTGAACATTTTTGTGCACCTGTGTCCACTAACAAAATGTGCTCCCTATTCCCAACTTTCATTTCTACGTAGGGCCCTTTCTGGTCAGTGGGAATAGGTACTGGTTCCAACCCCTGTCTCGGGCTGTCCTAGTAGAACAGTACATCGTCAGATGTAAAGTCGCCAGAGTAATATGCATTGGACTGATTCTCAAAAACATTCCCACCATTTGTATTGTTTCGCTGTTGATTCTGATTACCCTGATTTTCCTGAAATGGTGGCGCCTTTTGGTTTCTATTCTGTCCTAGTATTCCCGGAAGACCTCTATTCTGTCTTCTCAGAAAAGTCCTATTTATATTCTGTATATGCGGGCACTCTGCTCGCCAATGGCCTTCTTGTCTACAATAGGCACATTGATTAATCCCTATTGGACCCCCTTGCATATTGGACGTTAATGCAAATTGGACTCTTGACGGTGCGTTCCCACCACCTCTTTCATTGTTCGCTACTTGCTGTAACAATAATCTTGTTTTCAAATTCCCTTTGTCCCTTAGTTCCTTGTCCTTTTCTGAATTTACTATGTTCTCATAATATTGGGCCATATGCAATACTTCACTTTGTGTTTTTGCTTGCCATGCACTTTCAGATGTCATTATTAAACTTTGAATTTTCGGTAGCGACCCTTGCACAAACTTATCAACAAACAATCTCTTCCCGGGTTCAGTACTTAGATCTTGACCACTAAAATCTGCAAATACTTCTTCAAACCGATTAAAATAATCTGTTGCCCCTTCCTCTTTGCCCTGTAAACAAGCAGTCAATTTATCCCAAACTGTTCTTTTTTCGGGTACTATAATTTTCAATTTCTCTACTATTTGTGATGGCAAGGCCAACATTACTTGTGGTGGTTTCTCTCCAGCCTTTCCCTCACTATCAATTTTAATCAAATTCTCCTATGTAGCCTAACATCGACGCGTCACTTATATTTCTAACCTGTTTCCATATGTCTACAGGAAGAATCACGGGAAACAGTAAATCAATGTCACTCAATGTAAAAACAGATACATTCAAAACAGATTCATTTTCCTTATAGAATTCTGACGGGTTTTTCCTTATATCAGGGATTATCTGCTTTATAGTATTTACCTCTTGCCTAGAAAAAGGGACGTGTACAAACTGTACGATATAATGAGCTTCTATCATTCACGCTGGAGCTGCTCCATCGGCAGCAATCTTTACTTTCGGGACAAACGTGAGAGGCACCTCCCTCATGGGTAATTGCAAACTAGGCGATTCTACATTCGTTCGTCTATTAAGCAACTAAGCTAAATCAAGGGAAAAAACTGTCGTTCCAGTTTCAGGCGAGAATGCTTTTTTATAAATTGTCATTAGATCAGCGGGACAACATATCTTGTTCTTCATACATTCATCCTGTAGGTACTCTACCATAACCTGTAATACCTTTCTCTGCATTTCTGGTGTATACTGACTAAACGTATCATGCACTTCAATTGGGGAAATGGTGGCATCCGTAATCCATCTAAGCGCATCTCACGTACAAATTCGCATCTCTTCACTAACAGGTTTCAACAGTGGTAAAAACCATTGCTGAACATACGACATATGCGGTTTATCTTTCTTCAATAATTCTTTATGCAATCAATCAAGTTCTTGCTTAAACAAATATTCGGCCTACGTGTTCTCGCACTTTCGCAGCATTATCTCGCAAATTCGAAAGAACAACCAAATCACGCAACTCTTGCGGTACCACTGTATCGGTGATATCACTCCAAATTTTCACAAGCTAATTCCCCATGCATTCTAACAATACCTGCTGTTCATCAAGGCCTCTATGATCAAATATGGAACTTTGCACAGCCACTTCATTGTGATCATCAATATACGTCTCGGCCCATTCTTTCAGTTCTTCTTTCCTTCCATTGCTAATCATGCTATGAGACTGTCTAATACTTCATTACACAGGCCCCATCGCTGTGGAACTGCCTGCTAAAGCAGCTAACTCATGCTCTGGAGGCGGTGGAGGAAATGATGTCACAGGCACAGGGGGAGAGGAACTGCCTGCGGCAGGTGCAGATGGAATAACGGGAATGGGAGGTACATAAGGAGGAGCTGCAACTGGGTCAGTACTTTGATGTTCATTTCCTCGCTCATTTAATATTTTGTTTATTAGTTCATCTGATGCATGCAAATCTTGCGATGGATATCTTTTCTGTACATCCAATTGAAAATCCCTGTCCATGTTCCTAATTGCTTCTGTCTGCTGATGCTGATCATGCTCTAGCGCTTTCTCTACATTTGTTTTATGTCTGTGTGAGTGTTTCTCCCTACTTCTCAACAGAGATTAGCTTCCTTCCTCCAGTCTCTTATAACGCCGAGGGTCGGGCCTGTTTGCCTAGCAATACTGATTATAGGTGTTCTATACGTGCTAATTCAAAGCTTCCATTATTAGGCCACTGAAGGTCTGATACATGTCTGGTCTGCCTATACCAAATTGCATTAAACACTATTGCCCCTATACCATACTTGATATACATTTCATGTGCCCATGACCCTTAGGGTGGCGCGACCTGGCCAGTTTCCAAAGATTGTCTACTGCAGTGAAATAAAATTCACTAAACAAGAAGACAATTTCCCAGGCATGGTTAATTCTTACCCTTTTCTTACCCTGGGCATTTGAACTTGCAAGTGCAACTCTCTACCAATATCAGGACCTTTAAGAATTGGGGCACAGCTCACCTGATCAACCAATTTGTCACTCAGGACGCAATTCGCCCATATATAGACGCAACTAAGAATCGTCGTGACTGCGTGTCTGGCTCCATCTGCCTCATTCGAGGACCCTCGCCTTGATGCTCTCTGGGCGCTGCTCGTCGATCAGGGATCGGCTGTGTAGAGATCTGCGGAGAAGTCTCTCATCACTTCTACAGGGGCGCCCTGAACACCTTCTGATCCAGGTTCGCCGGCTTCATCCTCGACTCGTTTTTGCCTTCCTTCAACTTCAATGTATACGATGGAGTATTAGTGGGAGGGTCCCTGTTTGGGCGCCATATTTGCTCGGCCATAAAGACTGCATATGGAAACTAAGGCACAATAATCATATATCAGAATGACACGTCAGACGCGAGGTTCGTTTTCCAAACAAGTCTGGTTTATTTCAAAGTAAGATGAGTATAACAGTGAACTGCGCCAATTAACAATGAATATAACAACCAGTTGGTTATAATTTTAAGGCCCTTGGATACGGCTGTTGCCGGAAGGACGGCAACCTTATTAGTCATTGCATTTGCAATTTAAATTAAGTTCAGGAACTGTTCCTTATTTAATCTGCAGTATTGATTACTCATTTGGACAACAATCTAAGCCTTTGAAAAAGAGCTTTGCTCGAAACACGTGTCAGGCTGTGGAATGAAATTAAAATTATAACCAACTGGTTGTTATATTCATTGTTAATTGGCGCAGTTCACTGTTATACTCATCTTGCTATTACTGAGGGTTCTTGGTCTAGGCACCCTCAAACATTTCATGCTGAACGCTGCCTTTTTATCCTTAAAGAATTGGCACTAGCGCTGGCTGTTCATAGTGACCTTTTTGGACCACATTGTTCTACTTTATTTCAAAGTACTCTAAGTCAGCCGTCTGGGTCTCAACGCCTCACGACGTGTGTTCCCAAACACTGTGAGATGCGAGAGAGAGCGAACAGCGCTCAAGCAGCAATATATATACGACATATCCTTTGTAAAGGCAATTCGACCCCCCCCCACATACATGTCATACAGGCTAGGGTTCAGCGATTGACAATTATGACAATTATGACACGTTATGACAGGTCTTCATTCAGTCTAAACATAGTTATTCTAGCAAAGGCAGCAGAGACAACTTTCTGTTATGGGGAACATGGGGCTCTGGCTAGGCAAGGATATTGTGTTCTTAGCAGGGCAACATTCCTTACTACGTTATCTGTGTGTTTTGGCTCATGAGCTAAGGGTCAGATACTTCTGAAGCAGAAAATACCACTCTCCGCGAAGGAGCACCGCTAGGAGAATATAATTCATGTTTAACTGCCTTTTACAACAGCGCTTGCAAGACAAACGGCACCTGGACTACTGATTAGATGTGGTTTCTGCTCGACTTCAAGGACTTAGTGAGAGAGAAAAACAATGTATTTCTGCAGTTTGACATTCCTGTCTGTATTAGTATTTCAACATTCAGGCTGTGGCCTCGCACTGTGTGTGAGTTTTAAGCATAGAATATATTTTCAAAGCGTTTGACAGAAAAGAAAAAAGCAAATGGCCGACATTTCACAAAATTGACGCCCTTTGGTTACATTGACGATTCTTGGATTGCAAAGTTTGTCACATGATGCGATTCGCTTCGGGCCAACATATTATACATATCATTTGAATATGGGATTACTTTTCTGGTCTAACACTCTCTTTTGGTTTGCTTTTATCATGTGCCTTGTCATCTGGTTTAGATGTAGGTACCTGAGCCTTCTTTTGTTCTCGATTTCTCACATACCTGAAGGCCACCTGCACAGGCTCCCTAGGGTCCATGTTACTTTTGTCCACTAGATTTTGGTGTAACTCCATCTCATTATTTTTAAGGATATTTTCTCATGCAACCAAGATATACATGCCCTCAAAAGTGTTAACATTGTTACCTGTACACCCCACTCACGTATTTCGGGGACTGATGTGCAAATGCCTCAAAGGTTTGACTACCATTCTTGGTGAGCTCTCTAAAGCTCCTGGGGTACTTTTCTGGGGTTTTTCAGAACTTCCTGAGCACCGTAGCTTACATTTTGGTAGGAATGGGCCTCTCCTCAGGAGTCAAGTGAATAATCACATTAGTTCCAGTCGCTGGTAGCCCACCCATAAGGGTTGTACCCCACCACCACTCCTGTTCCACCTCCTGGAGGCTGAAGGCTAGCTCCAGTATTTCAAACCAGTCAGAAATACCCTTCCCCACCTTATAAGGTTGGGATAGGTCCTTGAGGATGTGGTCCCTGGGCTTTCCTTGGGAGGTGCCATGGTGACACTTCCCTCTCCACTGGAGGCCTCCTTCTATTGTTCCAGATCAAGCTTGCTAAGTATTACAAAATCTCACTGTTTCTCTCCCTCCTCGCTCTGCCTCTGTTTCTGTTCTTCTAAGGCCACCTGTTACACTCACCTGGTTCCCACAGGGGCGTCGATCGGACCTGGACAGATGCAGTCTCCACCAACGTGATGCATAGTGCAGAGATTACAGTCTGGACTGGCCCGTCTAATTTCATCTGCTTGACCCGTAGAAGTATTCTCCTGCAAGTGGAGAAAGGGATTTAGCCACCCGTGGATTTTAGTGATGGCCCCCCACTGTTCTCGTTCTCCCCACCAGTCACCTCCGATATCCCCTTTTAGTAACCTCACCTTATGTTTTTAAATGATCCTGCGTGGCATGCAGAGGCGCGTAGATACCAGTTACTTCACTGGTTTGAAGGTACTGGAGGAGTTCCGTAGGAATATTGACTCCGGTGTTTATAAAGTTCAAAGAGTTCAATATGTCCGATGTTCACTCTTGTTCCATTCCCTTGTTGAATTGCAGCTGGGTCCGAAAGAATATTGCCTGGAGGCAGCTGATGGCGTTCAGGTAAGAGTCTGTATTACCCAACACTGTCCGGTAAAAGTTGCATGAGTTTAACTTGTTGTTTTCTCTCCCTTTATAGGTGCGGCATAGGAAGATGTGGCGTATTAAAGGGTAATGCCTCCGGTGGTAAATCAGGTAAGCCTATAGTGGTAAAAGAGATTGTATTTGTCGGCTCTCTCGGTTCACCTTGTTATTTCTTTTGTTTTCCCCCAGGTGCTGGAGTTCGACGAAGAAAATGATGGAGGCAGCGCTGAGTCAAAAGATGCTGTGGACTGGTGAGTATGACGCGGCGCTGCTGCTGGCGATGCGACGCGTGCTGAAATAATGTCCTTTCCAGGCTCGCAGACGTGCTGTATCCGGAATCAGGTAAGGAATTAAAATAATGTCCGTGATCTAACCTTTTCTCCTTCTTTCCCCCTTTTTCTAGGAGCTCCGGATTCAAGGCGGGCGTGGCAGAAGACTGGATGCTGACTTGCAGGCACAGTGAGTGTTACACTGCAGAATGCAGAATAACGCGAAGCGTGTGCTGCTGTTCGGGCGTCGTTTAAATAGCCTCCAAAATAGTTCCAGGTAAGAAGTTCCCCAGAACCACTCCTGAGTAAAAAATAGTCCCTGTAATAAAATAGTCCCATCCAGGCCTCACGTTGGCTTGGATTCATTTGCAGCATGGTCTGCATGAGGTAAGTAATGTCTATGAGCCTGGCGCCTATGGCGCCAGGACTGATTTCTATGATGAGCCTGGCGCCTAAGGCGCCAGGACTGAACCCAAACAGCCCCCAGCCGGGGCTGCTGGTGTTTTAATAAGTATCTGGATGCCTGCTCCCGGGGCTGATGGACTCGATCCGGATGCCCGGGGGTAGGCATCATGACAGCACTCCCCCCCAAGGCCCCTCCTAAAGTTGTTCTTCCCCTTGGCCCTGGCTTGTCTGGGAAGTTCCGATGGAATTTTTTCACCAACCGAGGAGCATGAACGTGGTCACTAGGTTCCCATGACCTTTCTTGTGGTCCGTAATCCTTCCAGTTGATTAAATAAAAAAGTCTTGGTTTAACCATCTTAGAGTCCAGGATGTTTTTTACCGCGAATTCAGGTTCTCCATCTATTAGGATGGGGTCAGGTGGTTTGGTTAATCTTGTCCTGGGTTGAACTGGTTTTAGAAGTGAAACATGAAAGACAGGATGAATTTGCATATTAGAGGGTAATTCTAATTTGACGGCCACCGGGTTGATAATGGCCTTAATGGTGTAAGGTCCCAAATATCTAGGATTAAAAGTCTGAGTTCCTTTCAGAGGTATGTGTCTTGTAGCCAGCCAAACTTGATCTCCAATCCGATATGGTGGAGTCTCACTTCTATGTTGATCAGCATTTGTCTTGTATTTCTCTTTTGCTTGTTTCAAATGTTCTGTTGCCTCCTTAAAGGCTTGTGTAATAGTAGAGTGCAGATGAGTCACTGCCGGCATTTCTAAGTGCTGGGGCGAACTGAGTTCTGAGGTTCGAGGATGATGGTATAAAAGGGGCTTTGTCCGGTTCCTGAATGTACCGAGTTATTGTATGCGTATTCAGAAATCCATAAAATATCCTTCCAATTACTTTCAGTTTGGTGAAGCATACAACGTAGGTATTGTTCAAGAGTCTGGTTGGTCCTCTCCGTTTGACCATCGGTTTGGGGATGGTGACTGGTTGATAACCTTACGTTGATTTGCGCCAATTGACAACATTTCTTCCAAAAGTGCAAAGTGAACTGACTACCTCGGTCAGAGATCAATACGGAAGGAAATCCATGTATTCGAACAATGTTTTCGAGAAATTCCTTGGCCAAAATTGACGCGGAAGGTAATCCTTTTAAAGGAATAAAGTGGGCCATCTTGGAAAAATGATCCACAATAACTAGAATGGTGTTGAATCCATTACATGGCGGTATATCTGTAAATAAAGTCTAAAGACAAAGTGTGCCATGGTGTGGGTGGAATATCTAAAGGTTGTAAAAGACCAGCTGGTTTTTTCTTCTGACTTTTGTTTTGGGCACAGATGCCACAAGACAGTACAAATGACCTTATGTCTTTTCGCCAGGTGGGCCACCAGAATTGTCTTTTAATTTTAGCTTCAGTTTTTGCAATACCTGGTTGCCCTTCCATCAGAGCATCATGGTAATTGGAGATGACTAGTTCTTGTAGTTCCTTGTGTGGTAGAAATAGACGCCCTTGATAGTAAGTTAGGTCATTGATGACTGAATAATCTTGGCCCTTTTTTAACCAGTGCTGCAGGGCAGCTGAATCGAAAAGTTGTTGGATTTTTAAATGAATATCTTCTAAAGTCTGTAGAGTAGTTATGCCAAGAATTCTTTGTTGTGGAATTATAGGCACCGGTTCTGGGTTTGAATATGATTCTCCCATCCCTATTCGGGATAAGACATCTGCCTTACCATTCTTACAACCTGGTCGATAAGTGATCACGAAATCTAATTCAGCAAGGAATAATGCCCATCAAAGTTGACGCGATGATTGGGCCTTGGCTGTTTTTAAATACTGCAAGTTCCTGTGATCGGTGATTACAGTAATGGTGTGCCTGGCACCGAGAAGATAATGCTGCCAAGCCTTGAAGGCGGATTTGATAGCTAACAACTCTTTATCGGTAACCGCGTAGTTTATCTCGGGGGCCGAGAACTTTCTGGACCAAAATGCTCCTGGATGAAGTTGACCGGTTTCAGGATCCTTCTGGGACAGGACAGCCCCCATGGCTAAACTGGATGCATCAGTTTCAACTATGTATGGGAGCTCAGGCGTGGATGCTTTAAGACAGGTTCCGACGTGAATTTCAATTTCAGCTCTTGGAAGGCTTTTTCAGCCTCTTCGTTCCACAAGAAGCGTTTGTTTTTTCGCAAAAGTGCTGTGATGGGGTGTACAACATGTGAGAAGTCAGGAATAAATCTGAGGTAGAAATTAGAAAATCCAAGCATGCTTTGTACCCCTTTAACTGAACTGGGTGATGGCCACTTGAGAATTACGTCCACCTTTCGAGAGTCCATTCGGACTCCTTTTGGAGTCAGGATAAATCCAAGGAATTCAACTTCTGTAGCATGAAAAACACATTTTTCCAATTTTGCATATAACTTATGCTGGCGTAGTTTCTCGAGGACTGCTCGAACGTGCTTAACATGGTCTGATTCTGAGGAAGAGTACACTAGAATATTGTCTATGTATACGACAACACAGACGTCAATGAGTTCACGAATGACATCGTTCATAAAATACTGGAAGGGTGCTGGTGCATTGCACAACCCGAAGGGCATCACCTGATATTCGAATAATCCGTACTTAGTGCGAAAGGCAGTCTTCCATTCGTCGCCTTTCTTTACACGTACCAGATGATATGCCCCTCGGAGATCTAATTTAGTGTAGATGCAAGCATCCTTTACTTGGTCTAGTAATTCGGGGATCAGAGGCAATGGGTATCGGTTCTTCACCGTAATCTGATTTAATGCGCGGTAGTCTATGCACGTTCTGAGGTCACCTTCCTTTTTAGGCACGAAGAATAAAGCTGAGGATGCAGGGGACTTGGATGGACGAATTAAGCCATTAGCAAGGTATTGATCCAAGTATTGTCGTAGGTGAAGGTTTTCGGGTTCCGTAAGGGCATAGATCCTACTGCATGGAGGTTGTGCATGGGGTATGAGGTCGATTTGACAATCGTATGATCTGTGAGGTAGTAAGGTGTTTGCCTGTTCTTTTTGGAAAACATCCTGGAATTCTTGATATTCCTGAGGTAACTGCATGACTGGATTAGCGACTGTTGTTCAAGGTTTTTTCCGGGTAACAGGTGTGTGCACAATCCGGGAAGGTTATTTTCTTCTCTCGCCAATCAATACAAGGATTATGTGTTCCCAACCAAGGTATCCCCAGTATTATTTGGAACTTGCTGGCTTTGATTAAATCAAACACAATAGTCTCTCGATGCCCAACTTGACCCAACTGTGTCATCTCTGTGGTGGAATGAGTTACAGGCCCAGAGGCAATTTCAGTTCCATCAACTGTGGTGATGACATCCAAAGTGGTCTTTTTGCAGAGAGGTAGATTCATCCTAGAAGCCAATTCGTGGTCCATATAGTTTCCTACAGCCCCGCTATCAATGTATGCCCTTACTGCATGCATACGTGATGGCTGCCTTGGATCTATAAGGACCATTGGTATGATTAGGTGTGGGGTCTGAGTGTCCTTCTTCAAGCTCGGCAAGTGAACCTCTATGCTTGTCGGGCGTGGTCGTTTCCCGAATCAGGCTCTGTTTGATTTCTATCAGCAACTCCGACTACTTTCTTGGATGGTTTTTTAGGGCAATCCCGTCGAAAATGTCCTGAGACCCCACAGTACAGACACAATTGCATCTGCCGTCTCTTTTCTCTTTCCTTTTGAGTTAAGGGTCCCTTAACCCCCCCGATCTGCATAAGTTCTGATGCATCTGTTCCTTTGGGGGTAACATTCAGTTTAACCAATACCCGATTCTCGAACTTAGCTCGATCATCCTTTCTATTCTGAAGTCGGTGGTCTAACTGGACCACTAAGTCTATATATTCTGCACAATCCTGAGGTGGGTTCACAACTTGGGCCAAAACATCTTTGAGTTCACCCCGAAGTCCACGATGAAATAATGTAATTCATTTTACCTTTGGCCATCCGGTTTCCACCACCAACCTATTGAAGGTTGCGATATAGGTTAGCAGATCCTGGTTACTTTGTCGTAGGGATAAAAGTTTGTTATCCAGGGTCTGTCCCTGTGAATGTCTGGAGAATAGTCTTTCCATGCTCAATTGAAAACCCTGAAAATCCCGAAGAAAAGGGTCATCCTGGTTGACTAGTGGAATTGACCAATCCGCTGCGCTGCCACTAAGGTATGATAGTACAAAGGCTACTTTGGCTTGGTCGTTTGGAAAAGCTCCAGGTCTGCATAAAAAGTGCAAGCGGCATTGGTTCATGAACACGGCAAACCTTTTTGGGTCCCCAGCAAAGCGTTCGGGTGGAGCTAAAGGAATGCTCCCTGCTAGAACCACTTGCACAGGATTTCCCGATGAAACGGGAGTTGATTCCCCCCGAGTCCAGGTAGTGGTGTTTGCCCAGCTTGGTTTTGCAGCAGTTGTCTAGCAAGATCATCAGTGCGCTCCTTTGACACAATCAGTTCTCTCCTGAGGGCATTCGTTTCTTGGCGTGCGGAGTGCACTTCTGCCCTAAGTTCCCCTAACAATTGGGCTAGTTGGTCGGTTTCTGAGGTTTCTATTATGCCCGGGTGGGGATTTGTAGATAGGCTTCGCGTTCTGTTACGCTCACCTGGTTCCCACAGGGGCGTCATTCGGACCCGGACAGCTGCGGTCTCCACCAACGTGATGCGTAGTGCAGAGATGACAGTGTGGACTGGCCCGCCTAATTTCTTCTGCTTGACCCGTAGAAGTATTCTCCTGCAAGTGGAGAAAGGGATTTAACCACCCGTGGATTTTAGTGATGCCCCCCCCAATGTTCTCGTTCTCCACACTAGTCACCTCCGATATCCCCTTTTAGTAACCTCACCTTATGTTTTTAAATGATGAGCTCTCCATCCTGCGTGGCATGCAGGGGCGCGTAGGTACCAGTTACTTCACTGGTTTGAAGGTACTGGAGGAGTTCTGGAGGAATATCGACTCTGGGGTTTATAAAGTTCAAAGAGTTCAATATGTCCGATGTTCACTCTTGTTCCATTCCCTTCTTGAATTGCAGCTGGGTCCAAAGGAATATTGCCTGGAGGCAGCTGATGGCGTTCAGGTAAGAGTCTGTATTACCCAACACTGTCCGGTAAAAGTTGCATGAGTTTAACTTGTTGTTTTCTCTCCCTTTATAGGTGCGGCATAGGAAGATGTGACATATTAAAGGGTAATACCTCCGGTGGTAAATCAGGTAAGCCTATGTTGGTAAAAGAGATTGTATTTGTCGGCTCTCTCAGCTCACCTTGTTATTTCTTTTGTTTTCCCCAAGGTGCTGGAGTTCGACGGAGAAAATTATGGAGGCAGCGCCGAGTCGAAAGATGCTGTGGACTGGTGAGTATGACGCGGCGCTGCTGCTGGCGATGCGAGACGTGCTGAAATAATGTCCTTTCCAGGCTCGGAGACGTGCTGGATCCGGAATCAGGTAAGGAATTAAAATAATGTCCGTGATCTAACCTTTTCTCCTTCTTTCCCCCTTTTTCTAGGAGCTCCGGATTCGAGGCGGGCGAGGCAGAAGACTGTATGCTGACTTGCAGGCACGGTGAGCGTTACGCTGCAGAATGCAGAATAACGCGAAGCGTGTGCTGCTGTTCGGGCGTGGTTTAAATAGCCTCCAAAGTAGTTCCAGGTAAGAAGTTCCCCAGAACCACTCCCAAGTAAAAAATAGTCCCTGTAATAAAATAGTCCCATCCAGGCCTCATGTTGGCTTGAATTCATTTGCAGCATGGTCTGCATGAGGTAGGTAATGTCTATGAGCCTGGCGCCTATGCAGCCAGGACTGATTTCCATGATGTGCCACGCGCCTAAGGCGCCAGGACTGAACCCAAACAGCCCCCAGCCGGGGCTGCTGCAGTTTTAATAAGTATCTGGATGCCTGCTCCCGGGGCTGATGGACTCGATCCGGATGCCCGGGGGTAGGCATCATGACACCACCTTCCTCTCCTCTAAGTGAAACATCTGCTCAGCCAGTTTCACCCTAGAGAGACCACGCTGGGACCTGGCAGAACTGTGGTACCTAACTGAAACTTGAGCCTGACCGAACCCTTGGACCTGTGAGATGGTGCACTCGCCACCATCCTGGGGCAGTGGTCAGAGCTACTTTCTTAATCGCTGTCCTCTGCCACTTTTACAATCCACAGAGAAAGATGTACCTGAGCTCGGAGCACCAAATCGCTACCTGTCTTTTGGGACTCTTTCATCCCCTAGCTTCCTCAAAAACCTGGAGGCTCTTTAGCAATTTAGTTTTCTTACCCTTACTGCCATGAGGGAGACCCCTCTCTTGAGATAGCGCATGCAGTTCACCTGCTCTCAAGTTTGGTGCAACACTTATGTCCAACTCCATGGTAGCAAAAATACCTGGCAGTATTATTAACATTAGCTGTGCAAACTTTTACTTTGGGAGATAGAGCTGGAGGCACTGTCTGTCTGTCTCAAATTCCACCACTACCGCCAGTGTGACAAAGTGACTTCTGCTCTTCAGGGGAACAAGCATGAGTAGTGGCTAAATTAACTACTCAACCTCCACACTTCTGCAAACCAACAGTGATCCCAGTCATAAAGGTAAAACAGGAACAGCTAAGAGATATTCCTTGTTCGCCTTTTGTGGTAATGTGCGCTCAGGGAAGGCTATAATCTCAGAAATGGTGTGAATGTGAGCCACTAGCAATCCAAACACCAAAGTACAACAGTTCCAAAATAAAAGAATGTCCAACCAAATTTAAAATGATCTACTTAAAGAGGTGTTACCCAACCTCACAATTGATCAAAGGAGAGGCAACCCCCACTCACTATGATCCTGCTGGGTGCAGCATATACAGCCAGTCTAGAGAGAATACTGTCATGATCCGCCCCTGGAAGCTATGGCACGATTGGAAAGCACTGCCACGAAGAACCTGACAGTAACGGCCTAGCCCTCAACCAATATGGCGGCCACCGCTACTTTAACCAGCCCCGCCCACTTACCTGCACGTTGTATCTGTGATTTCCATCGATACGCTCGCTCGGCTACTCCTCCGAGTAGCCTCCTCCCAGCCTTCTACCGTTTTCTACCTGCGCTTCACTCTTCTTGCCCAGCCTACGATTTTACCTGGCTTCCTTCTTTCTGCAGCGTCTGCCGCTCATCATTCCACTCTGATTCCTTACCTTCGGCGCCTCGCCGTTCCAACTCGCGGTCTCCTCCGCCACTCTCGCGCCTTCTCGCGTTCTCCTCTATTACCTTCGGGGTTCCGTCTATCCTTTGGGTTTGGGACTATACCTGGCTTCTAGTCTCTCCCTCTCTTTCTATCCTTTCTGCTTCCATCACTCTCTTCTGAAATTGTTACGGATCCTTCTGTGACAGCTTACAGTACTCTACTACTTCTCCCAATACCTCGTACTCTTTGCTGGTATATTATTCCTTGGGCTTTGCCAGTTTGCTTCCTATGTGATCCTGAGAAGTGAAATTCACTCCAGAACTTTACCGGTCTGCCTCTTGCAACTATACTTGACTCGAGTATCCTTCCTGGAACAGCCTGCAGAGTTTTTTGTGCCATCCATCAGCTTTTTCCCTGTCTTTTTGGGGCTTGGCTCCTCGGGGCCCCCCTCAAGACAGGTCCCATTCCCTGTCGAGGTGGCCTCCGAGGGAGCCAGGCCTTACTTGCATGACAGGAAGTCAAAGGAGAAGCCATCTAAGGAACATCCCAAGGTACTACGGAAGAAGCCATCCAGTGTCCAAGAAAGCCAAGAAGAATCTTCAGGTGAGGAGCAGGGGGCGGAAGGTGATCAACGTGACAAATACACACAGCTTGTCCATGGCTGGCCTGGCTCACATTGTTGACACAAGTATGATACAAAGCACTTGTGGCTTTAATAAGTATATGAAATACCAGCCACCATACCCCAAACTCGGGTATGGCTCATGAGGTGCATATTTTAAATGCAGCCTCTTTGCGCCAAAGTGACTTTGCTGTCACCCCAGCTGTCCAAGGGGAAGCTGTACATTCTGAACCTGCTCTGTGGCACTGGAGAGCAGGCGCTGAAGATCAGGATACTGATGCTGCAGGGCACAGCTGTACACTATGCTTTTGGCACTGAGTTTGATGAAGGGGTGGTCTGGTTAGCAGCCCATCCTTTCTGAGATAGAATTACCTGCATCATTTTATTATGAATAAAAGGTGTAAAACAAGCCAGGCCTTCTACACCCTTGCCAGATGGAAATTTGCCCACATATACACACACTCACTCACAAACTCACTCACTCACTCACTCACTCACTCACTCACTCACTCACTCACTCACTCATACTCTACAGTTACCTAAGGTTCTCAATAGCCACCACAATTGAGCACCAGTAGTCACAAAAGTGTGAGTTACACCTAGTCAGTTATGTTCCATTGTAATCATAGATTAGCCACTGTGTTTTGCAGGAAAAATATATTGCTGAGTGGCATTAACTCTGTTGCAGTATTTCTTAAGTGGTTAAACTAGAAAGGAAATGCAGAAATTGACAGGGGAACTACATAGTGCACATAAGAATGCTCAGAGTAACATGAGGCCTTCTATGCCCAGTGTTCTTTAGCACAAAGCCAGGAAGCAAGATGCAAACCACTCATAACCCTATTTTGTCTATTCCTTCCTATGAAACACCTTACCTTGAACAAGGGATCTTGAAGGTACTAAACTAGGAGGTGAGCAAGAGCGGTGCACATCAATCTGAGTTCTTAAGATAAGCATACAGTAGGATGTGCATGGACATTTATTGAAAAGTGGTTCAGATTACCATGCCTGGGAGCTGGCAGAGACCCCAAGAAATGTGAACACTGAAACATGGGGCTAAATATAACCATCCACAGATGCACATGAGTGCATGTGACCCAAATAACACTCGTAGATACATCAGACTACATATGTGTGTCAAAAGAACCCATGCAAGCTTTACAATTCATAGTCCATGGGCTCCAAACCTTTGCATTTGAATCCAGAAGCATCTTCCAAACCAAGAATTCAATTTGGTAAAACCCATACCCGAAATCAGTGATTTCCACCCCACCCTGACTGTAAGGAAACACGGCTAAATATAAACAAACTGCACCCAACCAACTTCAGATTACCAAGAAGCACAAGCCAGCGATCAATGCGAGTACTACATGGAAGGGTGTTAAATGTGTGATTCTTCTCTTCCTCCTTCCTACCTGCTCACATCAAAGATAATTATGAGTATTATTATTAGGTTTTTTATACTATGCAATCTCACCACCCAAGTAGTCTCAAAGTTCATAAACCATATCCAAATTAAGGTACATTAAAGGGGTAGTTGCTTCAAAAAGGTTATGGTCTAAAAAATGGGCTATAATGAAAAATATATATAACATCTTTTTTTTAAAAGCTCCTATGTAAAATTTGTTGGAAATGAGCCTCAAAGTCTGGACTTTTTAGCACTAGAGGCATCCATTTTGTCAAATGAAGCAGCCTCCTCTGTTCACGTTAAGCTCTGCTCTTGCAGCACTAACCAAGCAAAAGCCCCCTGCTTGGAGATTTTGCTTATTGCTGCCAGAGGGCAGAGCTTAATATGGACAGAGGAGGGAGCCACAATGTTCATAATTGCCTTGACTGTCTTTTTATGTTTCTTCTGATCCCCCAGTCCAGAGTAGCTCAGAAAACACAAAATGAAAGGCACAGCAATTATAAATACTTTGCTGGCCACAACAGGAGTCTTCTTAATTGCTCTCACATTTTAAGTTTCCCGAGCACGAGAGAGAGAGATGTCCCCCGAAGAGGAACAGCGGGAGCCAAACACGTGAGCAGTTCCCCACAAGGGAACCCTGAAGTTTGTTTGTTTGTTTGTTTATTTTATTTATATCGCGCACCTGACCCGGAGGTAATTGGGCGCTAGTGATAGAAATAGTTACAGAGGCATAGAATAGACAATTGTGTACATTAATACAGTTTGAACATACAAGTAAAGTTACAATGGTGAGTATATACAAAGGTGAACATAATACATATTATACATTGGGTCAAAGCAGTCATGTGAGCCGATCATCTACTAGTTAGTGGTATCAGAAACTGTTATTTTGTGTATTATTTACTATCCAGGTGATCGCCTGACCTCTGAAATTGTTGAAGGTCTGAATGGTTTGGATATTCTGTGGGAGAGAGTTCCAAAGCTGGGTGGCTAATACTGGGAAGCTGGAACCTCCTGCTCTTTTTAGATTATATCTGGGCACCACCAGGCATGGTGTGTTGGAAGATCTGGTGGTTCTATTGGATACCTTCCAAGTGAACTTGTCTGTGAGGTAGGGGGGGGGGCTTGGTGGTTAAGCGCTTTATGAGTGAGGCAAATAGTTTTCAGGGCAATTTTGTCCTGTATAGAGAGCCACCTGTGGTGCTTTCTTGTATCTGATATATGCTCTCTTTTGGGGATATTCAGCGCGGCTCTGAGCGCGTTATTTTGCATAATTTGTAGTTTGTTTAAGATGGTTTTGTTCGCTCCTAGATAAAGACTGTTGCAATAATCCAATTTGGATTGTATGAGCGCTCTCGCCAGGGTGAGGCAGCTAGCGGGGGATAGTAGCGGTCTACAGGCTCTGATTAACTTGCCAGTGTAGGCTGTGGCCGATGAGGTCATGTTGATGTGCTTAGTTAGGTTAGACTGGGCGTCAAAGTAGAAACCTAGTGTTTTTACGTGTTTGGCAATAGGTATGCTATTCCCATCGATGACTATGTTTGTATAGTGAGGACTTAGTTTCAGGATATTGTTGGATGATCCGACTAGGAGTAATTCCGTCTTGTCATCATTCAGGCATAGGCCATGTGTGGCCATCCATGCCTGAACTTCATTGATCCACGCGACGTCTATATCATAGGTTCCTGAAAGGGGTAGGAGTATCTGGGTGTCATCTGCATAATTTGTGTAGGTGACACCCAGCCGGTCCAATTTGTCGAATAGTGGCTTTGTAAAAATGTTGTACAAAGTGGGAGAGACGCAGGAGCCTTGAGGGACTCCACAGGTGATGGGAATGGGGTCAGCAGCTGCTGAGGGTGAGAACACGCGCATAGTTCTGTTTGCGAGGAAAGATTGGATCCAGGCAACTGCAGAGCTGGAGAAATGGGCTGCTGAGGATAGGTGGTTACAGAGTATGGAGTGATCCACCAGATCAAAAGCCACAGAGAGGTCGAGTAGAAGTAGGGTGGCCATCTTTCCTTTGTCTTTTAATTCATCAATCTGACTTTTGAGGTCGACAAGAGCGGTTTCTGTTCCGTGCCGAGGTCTGCAGCCAGATTGACGGGTGCCAAGTAGTTTGTGGGCTTCCAGATAATCTTGTATTTGCAAGTAGGCTATTCTGTCCAGAATTTTCAATAGAAAGGGGACTGTCGTAATAGGTCTATAGTTGGTGGGTATAGCTGGGTCAAGGGTCTGTTTTTTTAATAGTGGTAGAACCCAGGACTGTTTAAGGTTACTTGGGACAGAATTGTTAGAGAAGGAGGAGTTTACAAGTTTAGTGATAAATGGGGCGAGGTCTCTAGCGGCATCTTTTATAATCTGGGCAGGGCAACTGTCGCCCTTACAATTTGACGGTTTGAGAGGCGCAATGATTTTCTGGACTTCAGGAATGGTGACTTTTTTGAATGAGAAACCTGAGTTAGAGTGAGAGGTAAGGGTGGGAGCAGGTGTGGTGACTGTTAGTTGGGATCTTTTGTCCGCTATTTTAGTCTGTAGTCCTTTGATTTTGTTAGATAGGGCATTTTGAATGCTGGTACACCATGCTTTGTCCTTGGTGCATGTAACTGGTGGTGGGTTAGGGTTCTCTAATTCTCTTAGAATGTTGAATAATTCTTTAGTACTGGAGGTGGCTTGGGCTATTCTGTCATTATAAGTTACTTTTTTGGCCTGGATTATCTTATTTTTGTAGGTGGCAGTGATAGTGGCCAGGTTAGTTTTGTTTTCAGGTGTGGGTGATGATTTCCAACGAGATTCCCATTTTCTTTTTTCAGTGCGGAGTGATTTCAGCTCTGAAGTGAACCACGAGTTAAGGTGGGCTATAGGTTTCCTTTTACGTAATTTTAGCGGGGCATCAATGGCTTTAGTCATAGTCTCGTTGTAGAAGTTAATTAGAGTGTTAGGATCATTAGTGTCGGGAAGAGCATTAAGTAGGGGGCTAACAAAGGAGCTAGAGCGTCTGCTGTGATGTTCCGTTTATTCCTTGTGAGGCAAGGGGGAGCAATAATGGCCTTTTTCTTTTCCAGGTTGTTGATGTGCAGTTCAAAGGTGATCAGGTGGTGGTCTGACCATACTAGTGGTGTCGGATCTGGTGGGGAGATGGTGCAATTTAGGACCGCAACCCAGTCAAGTATCCTACCTTTTTCATGTGTGGGTTTGGTGCTAATTTGAGAATAGCCTTGTTCTAGTAGTGTAGAAGCTAGAGAGGTGGCGTGTGGGTCACTGGTGTCCATATAACCGAGATTGAAGTCTCCTAAGATAATATGTTGTGCCGTAAGTTTGGTGTCGGCTGCTAGTGCTGTGATGTCTTCTTCGAAGGATCCCAGAGGTCCTGGGGGCCTGTACATGATATGTAGTGTGATGGTGCTATTGGGTGAGGTTTGGAACTTAACTGAAAGGAGTTCACAAGATGGCAGTGGTGTGGGGGTGGCTAGTCTTATGTTGAGAGTATCTTTAAAGATAATGGCTATTCCACCTTCTCGAGATGTGAGTCTGTCTGCGCGGAGAATGGAGTAGTTGTCTGGGACGGCTAGGGCAATAGAGGGGCCTGCTGCCTCGTGCAGCCAGGTTTCAGTCATTACAAGGAAGTCAAGGTTGTTGTTCACAATCAAGTCGGCAATCTCAGTTGCATGTGCTACCAGTGACCTGACGTTCAGTAATGCTCCTTTAGTGGGCTGTGATTGTAGGTCCATTATTGGAGGGATGGGGCTAATGTCCCTTGGGTTGTTCAGCGGGGCTGTGCACCTTTTCTTATGGCGCCTGTGATTATTACCGGGGGATCCTGGGCGAACTGTGCGCATGATCTTATGGGGATGTTCTAATGCAAAGTGCCTGTTGAAAGGTAGTCTACTGGTTAGTCTCTCGTTCCGCTTGGAGGTGTCAGGAGGGGAGACGGTAGAGGCTATAGGCACAGGGGGCAACTTGTGTGCGGTGGGAGCTGGATGTGGATAAGTTGTGGTTGGTGTGGGAAACGGGGGTAGTGTGGGAAGGAAGGGAGTAGGGCAAGGGATAGGGTGGTGACGGGGGCATCTCAGTCTGCCTAACCCCTCATCAAGTTTAATGTAATGACCTCTAGTGCAAGGGATGTCAGATGGTATGATGCAGAATGGGAACATAGTTAAAGTTAGCAGTGCCTGCATTCTGTTTGATAAGAGGCAACTTTGGTGTGAAGTTGCAGATGCTAAATAGTTTACAAAGGCACAAATATATTACAATTTAGAGTTAAGGTTTAGCAGGTAGGGCTAAATGTATAATTAATATGCCGTCGGCTGTTGACTTTAGTGGCTGTTAGGCATTGAACACAGATATAGTGCTAGCTTTGACTAGGCTGACGTGCATAGAGTAGGTGCAATATTGGCTTGGGATTAATGCACGTTGATTTGGGCTACCTCAGGAGCGAGAATGGCACACTCCTAATTCAGTTTATCAATTCAAAATGAGCATGCCTAGGTTCAATTTACCATTGTGAGCCAAAGTGGCGCTAATTCAAGTGAATACACCTAGGAGTAGCTTTAGCAATGCAAGGTACCTAGATTCGATTTACCATTGTGAGCCAAAGTGGCGCTAATTCAAGGGAATACACCTAGGAGCAGCTTTAGCAATGCAAGATACCTCGATTAGATTTACCATTGTGAGCCAAAGTGGCGCTAGTTCAAGTGAGCATAAGCAGAGCATGCCAACATTACTTCCTAAAAACATTTTGTTGAACTGAAGTCGGATAGGTTATCTATGTAATCTAGCAGCTCATTAAGCTAGTGCCGATGTATGCATTAGGACAGGCTAGTGCAGTAGAGGCAAGCAGTAGGGTAGCAGTGTGGTGTCTGGTCGGCTAGCTGAGGTGGGCACTTCACAAAGCATTGTAAACAGGTTTGGTAGCTCACAGGTAGTGGCAGTGAATGGCCCTAGTAGGCTTGCATATGGATTAGGCTGAAGCAATAAAGTCTTATGCTGTGACGTTATTAGTACCTGTAGGAAGTCTAGGTCCAGGTGGGTGGCAGGTTACCGTGCCTAGGTACTGGGCGCAGACCGCAGCACGGCACGCTCGGTCAGCTCCGTCAGCAGGGAGCCTTCTTTCGATGGCCTTAAGTGGAGAAAAGAGAAAACCTGAGCGTGGTCTGTTGCAAGAGAACTACTCGAGCTGCTGTGAAGTGAAGCCTCTCTGCCTCCCAGAGTCCAGTGAAGTGCGGAAGAGACAGAATGCGCAGATGGGAAAAGGCATCAGATTGCAGAGCTGCTGCAGAGCATGCTGGACGCCTGAACGTTACCAGAGCCTCCAGAAGGGGCACAGCTGCCCCAGAACTTGTGGTACCTCCGAGAAGGAAGCCAACAGGTACGCGGGTTGCACGGGAACTGGTAGAGTTCAGGGGGAGCAATGGGGTGAGCACAGGAACTGGAATGAGAGGGTTGGAACCTGAAGCAAGTGAGAGTTGTATACATGGCAGGAGAGTGAACCAAGCAGATAAAATGGAGCAGTATGAGTCTGGGACCGGTACCCAAAAGTAAGAGGGTAAAGGCACGCCCCTGCAAGCTCACAGAAGAAATAATACAGCATGCTAGGGAAAAAGGCCCAAGACATTCTTGCAAGAATAACAAGTATTTATTTCTTACAAAATAGGAATCCATCAGCAAAGAATTTTGCTGTCCAATCTAAACAAAATGTCCCCCGCTCTCCACTCGTCTAGACCGCTCCCCCTTTGCCTCTCTCTATGCTGTTTGCAGTCCCGCTAGCTCTGCTCGCTCCAATTCTAGTGCCCCTTCTAATTCCCTCTGCCGTGTGCACTCTTGAGGTGGATCGGTTGCTGGAGGGGGTATATTTGGGGGTGGAAGGACCGTGAAAACAGACACAAGTGATCTAAGTGCAAGGGTGTATATTGAACTTCAAATGGGTTGCTTGAACGCCTTTCTAAGCCTAAATCTAAGGATGCGAACAAGCTATGGCCTTCAAATAATAAATAATGCTGTCCTAGTAGAGTCTCTGTGAAAATAAAAGGGCCTATACTAATAAACCTATTGCCAATCCTTACTTCTAAATACATATGGTGTGGGATAACAATGTATGCAAAAGAAAAGTGCTCAAGAATAAATAAGTTGGCTTCCCTTGCCCACGTTTTCAGCACAGGGCAAGGCGACACGTGCAAGCTTTGCATACATTCTGGCTTCTTGGCCACAATGTAACAGTTCAATGGGCCTTCTGCCAAAGTCTCTCTCCCAATAACAGTCTCTTATTGCAGAGGGCCTGATGTAACAAACAAACCACAAAAGTTTCTTTCCTTTTCAGGCTTTTCATATCCACAAGTTCACAAGTGCTCTCCCTCGTTCGGGCTAGGACAATGGGTCTCACTTGTTTGGGCTCAGACCTCTTTTCCACAATTGGACTTCCTTGTTTGGGCTTGGACCGTGGGTCCCCCTTATTCGGGCTCAGATCCCATTTCCATAATGTTTCCACAATGTTCACAAATGGTCTCCCTCATTTGGGCTCAGACATCACACAATTGTTCTCATCAATCTTCTACTTTCATTTCTCTTTGTGGGATACCTTACAGAGACTTTCGATTGAGCACATTCATGGTGCCGGACAACTCTGTCAACGGTATTGCATCTTTCCTTCTCAAGTTCAAACATTCATCAGCAGTTTAACTTTATGCGCATCTTTCATCATATGTGTTTAACAATGTTCATACCAGTGCTCCTTATACAATGTTGATGCTTGCAACCTTAACTTCAACATAGAACTGTCTTGCATCGGTCTCTCCAACTCAACGGCTGTGTTGATCTCTCCGTTGCTTCTTTGTTTGTGGAGACAAGGACGATACCATGGCATCTGCTGCCCCTCCCCACCTTGGTCAGCTACGCGAGAGAGCATTCTTCAGTCTGGTTTCTGGGCCTTACGCTTTCTGCCTTGAAGGATTCTTGAAAGTAACGGCATCTGGCTTAAAAGGTCAAGAGTGCTCCCTTCTTACGAACCCTCCTTGGTTTGCCGTCTTTCTCCCCTTGTTCAGCTGCCGACTCAGAACTGCTGACCTTTGTCTGCTTTGCCCTGCTCAGAGTGTACTCTGATGCTCGGCCTTTTATCTGTGTGCGGAAGTTTAATGGCAGTCAGGTGTGAGTGATTGTTAGTAAGTGTCTGACCATAGTAGTGGGACATGATACGATATGATATGAAATGATATGGAATTTATAACGCGCCTATACACAAGTGTTTATGGCGTGGCAAGGCAAGGGAGGGGAAACAGAGGGAAGACAGACAGCGATCCGACTAGGCCAGGTGACATTGACATTGAGATCGCGCAATGCAGGTACATAGCTCGGGTGTGAGTCTGTTTTCTCCCAGAGCGGGCTGTCTGTATAAAAGTGTTCATGCAGGAAAAGGGGTGGGGGGTAGGGTTTCCATATATCCTATCTGGTAGAATGGGGGAAAGATGTCACTGGGAAGTGAGGGATACCGCGTCTCACCATAAGTTGTCCCACTCCGTGAAGACCCCTCACCCAGGTGATCCTCCCACACTGGTCCACCCCCAGAGTCTGGATCCAAAAACAATGGCCGAGCCCTGGCCACCTGAGAGAGAGAGACCCGTGGGGATAAGCGGATGAGACACCTTCTGGTTTCTCACAATAAATATGTTGGGTTAGTATACTGTTTCGGTGGGAGCACTGCCAATGGATACACTCCTTTATATTCTGTTTGTGTCGCACCAACTTCTGCTTGCTTTTCCTCATGTGTGTTCATTATGTCTTCCACATCCTCAGTCATCTTCCATAAGTCTAAAATATCTTTCTTTTCTGTAGCTGTTTACCCTTGTACTTTGCCGCTGGGAATGTAGTCATATGCTCCAGAATTCCCTTATTATGGATGCCCTGCTCTGGCCATGAGCGAGGCATCCCCTCTTATATTTCTGTCACCCACTGCTTATGATATTTCTCAATTCTTTCCCGGTAGACGGGCAAGGCCTTGTACATGTACTCTTAAGGGGTCTCCCCTCCCATTGCAGTGATATATGCGCTCTAAGTGCCACTATTGCCATGTGATGTCAATGATACTACTGCACCTGTTCTATGTTTGCCACCCCTATATCAATATTGACATGTGTTGTCAATGACACTACTGCACCTGTATTTGTGCCTGCCGCCCATATACCACTATTGCTATGTGATGTCACTGATCCTACTGCACCTGTATCTGTGCCCGCCGCCCAAATACTGTGTCTGCCTTGCAAGGCCACTGCAGCTACGGCACTTGTTGTCAGCCATGCCCCTCTCCTGCCCAAGACCATTTCACCTGACCCTCTGGGCACTGTATCCCTTCCTACTGCCACCCTGTCTCCCTCACAGGATGTCCCACTCAAGTGTGCCTTGGTCAACTCCCGCTCCTTACCAGCACACGCCCTAGATGTGCAAGACCTTATCATCAGGGACAACCTTGACCTACTGTTTCTCAGTGAGACTCGGCTGAATGAGACTCCTGGCCCTGCCCTCACCGTTGCCATCCCAAGCGGCTACACCATATTTAGCCAGGACCGTTCTTCTCTTAGGGGCGGGGGTGTTGCTGTCATTGCCAGGGAGACTCTCTCTATCAGAAGGATTCAAGGGGAACTTGGTCAGAATTCTGACTACCTTCTGCTCAAATTAAAGCTCTTCCGCAACTGTACCATTGCCCTCCACATCGTCTACCACACTCCTGGCACTACAACTGATTTTCACGAGGCCCTAATCCACGCCCTGTCAGACAACCTCAAAAACTCATCCAAAGTCATTCTCCTGGGTGATCTCAATCTAGGGCCTAACGATGCCCACACCACTGCCTTGCATAAAGCCTTATCTACTCTAGGGTTTACCCAAGCCATTTCTAAGCCCACCCACATTAAAGGCTGCACGCTCGACTGGGTGTCCCACCACAACTGTTCCCTCCTGATCAATGAAATTGCTCCCATTCCCTGGTCTGACCACCACTGCATTAAATTTGACCTCAATATCGCTAAAGTGCCTCCTAAGCCTGCCATCCCTCTCCCTGCTGCACTTTTGAGAAGCTCGCAGAAGCTCACTAAGGAGAATATCACCCTCTATCTCACGGTGCCCGCCCTCCTGCCCCCTTTCTCCAAGGACCCAGAGCTATTGGCAAATACATTCAAAAGGGTCATTACTCAAGCTGTTGATAACGTTGCTCCACTTACCTTTAAGAAAGCTAAGAAAGCAAAGCACTCTAATGCCTGCTTCACCAATGAGCTCCTGGAGTTTTGTTCCAAAAATAAGCCAGCACTGGCTACTTGGAAAAATAACCCTAATAACGCCTCTAAAGCAGCCTTCAAGGCTATCTCCAAAGATTATAAAAGTGCCATCATTAAGGCTAAAGCAGCATCTTTCAACACCAGGATTGAAAATGCAAAATCCGGGACGAAAGAAATCTTTGCCATTTTTAGAGAGCTGGAAACCCCCTCTTCCCCGCCTCCTACTCTCCTGAAGGATAAGACTTGGTGTAACAAAATTCAATCCACCATGCTTGATAAGTTGGACACTTTGCACACCAAAATCTTAGCCTACCAACAGGCTCTTTCTAACCTGGTACCTAATAGCCACAGTAACACGTCCCCAGTAACCTACTCTAGCCAATCTCCTATGTTTGAATTTAAGTATATGAGTGAACTTGAAGTCATTGCCCTCCTCAAATCCATCAAACCTTCCAATTGTAAAGGGGACACCTGCCCGGCCCAGGTCTTTAAAGACTGTGCCCCCTCCCTTGCCCCAGTTATCACTGCTTTCATTAATTCCTCCTTCCAGTCTGGCCATGTCCCAACTGGACTCAAGGAAGTATAGGTTCGACCGCTCCTTAAAAAACCCTCCCTTGACCCATCCGTTCCAGGAAACTATAGGCCTATTACCACGGTCCCCTTTTTGTTAAAAATCCTGGACAAAGCAGCCTATCTGCAAGTCCAAAAATTCCTCCAAGATAACCATCTTCTTGGTCTGCGGCGGTCCGGGTTCCGGCCACGACATGGCAATGGAACGGGCCTGCTTGACCTAAAAAATCAAATGAATGACCTCAGAGACGCAGGCAAACCTGCGCTCCTTCTCCTGGATTTATCTGCTGCCTTTGGTCTGGTGGATCACAAGACCCTGTGCCATCACCTCTTCACCGCAGCTAACTTCTCCCCGAGAGGCCTGTGCATGGATAAGAGGAAAGAGCAGTAAAGGTCTTCTCCGAATCATCATGTGCCAACCCTAGTCTCATTTAATGTGGGGTCCCACAGGGTTCGTGCATAGCTCCCACCCTCTACAACCTTTTCACAAGGTATCTGTTCAAAATTCTGGATGCCCTGGGTATCTCATACACAAACTATGCAGATGACACCCAGGTGCTTATCCCCCTCTCGGGTGATTATTTGTCTAACTTGAACACCCTCAACTCCATCTACTCAACGATCCAACTGGTTATGCCTCAACAGCGAGAAGACCGAACTTCTGTTAATTGGATCCCCGGCCACCTTGGGTAAATTGGACAAGCAATACAGCTCCTTCACCGTTGATAACATCCCCATCGCTGTCTCTCAAGCCGTTAAGACCTTGGGGATATACTTGAAACCTAACCTGATTATGAATAGGTAGGTTAATGCCATAGCATCCTCCTCAGCATACCATTCTAAACTGCTTAATGCAGCTAGACCTTTCCTATCCCAACATAACTGCCTCACCATTGCTAGGGCAACAATTGGGTCAAGGCTGGACTACTGTAATGCCCTCTTTGTAGGGACCTCCCGCAAGAATCTTGCCAAACTTCAACGAATACAAAATAACGCCCTCATGGCTGCTACAGGTATCTCACGAAGGGACCACATCTCCGATGTCAGGAGGCAGGTCCACTGGCTTCCCGTCCAGGAGAGGATTATTTTCAAAACCCTCTCCCTGACGCATAAGTGTGTCCATGACTTGGCACCCCCTTACCTGGTCCAAAGGATCTCCAAACCCATTCCGTCCAGGCCAACCAGAGTGGCATACTCCAGCAGGATCATCGTACCTAATACCTGCAGAGTTCGTGCGGGCGGTACCAGATTCCCAACTATGGCCGCCACTTTTTGGAATGGCCTCCCTTCTCATATCAGGTTAATTGACTCTCATGCATCCTTCTGGAAAGCCAGTAAAACCAGACTCTTTTTATGACCCTGCACCTGTATTACCTGCATGTATCTCTGTACATGTAACTGAGTAAACTGCACCAAGCTTATTTTCTGTTGGGTCGCATTCCTGTAACCCTGAATTAAGCCTTCTTACTCTCCTTTATAGCGCCTCGATGCCTGTGGGCTGCAGTGTGCTTTACAAATCCAAAGAATAAATAAATAAAGTGTCCCTATGCTTCTAATCACATGCTGTGCATGCTGCAAATGTCACATCCCAAAAAGCACTTTATTGTTCCCTCGTTCCCGTCAGCCCACGTTACTCAACCTCCCCTCTCCTTCACACGCATCCACTCTCATACTCCATGCAATCAAAACAAGCTGCTATTCTAACAACACCCCTCCTCGGGCCTTCACCTCCAACAAAAGACAAAATCGCAAAACACTAAAACAATATGCTAAAATAACAAGCTAAAATTACAACCACTACTATTCATGAGCCTGCTAATTTTGCAGAGCTCCAGTTTATTTCCTTTTCCTCTGTTACACGATATAAGTGGTACCACCTTCTTCACTCTCTTGGGAGGTTCCCTACACTCCTGTTTTCCTTTCCGTAATGTTCTCCTTAGAAAATCAGTAATAATAAAAGCAAAAATCACACCCACATCGCACCAGCAACCTCGTTCTCTGTGTGGTTGCACCTCACACTGTTTCACATGTACCCTTCCTCTACTTGTTATCACTTGCAATGGTATACTCACATGTGTGTGTTTACCAAAACTCCTCTGTCACAGGGTTCCAACACCGGCCTGCACTCTCCCTGAAGCCACACCCCGTTTGAAGAGCAGACAGGAATTCCGTAAAAAGGGCTCCTGCAAACCTCTGGGACTGACGCGTCTGGAACTGGTCACTGCAAGTGGGCACGGCCCCTACCGGTCACTTGGATTGATAGATCAGCAAGGAATATCGAGGCTTAGTACCAACAAAAATTAAATCAGCCATTCTCGAAGTCAAAGTTATAAGTATAACTTTTATTCTGTACAGATAAAAATGTGAAAGCAGATAGCTATTTGGATCTCAAGCGCCTCGCAGTGTGTACCAACAGACACTGTGAGGGGAGAGAGTACTAGACATTACAAAACTCACAGTATTTATACTTTCTTCCCCAAGCCCTGTTACATTGTCCAGCCCCTCTTCAAGTTACACAGTTGCTAGAGTTCATGCCCAGTTAACATGGCATATACAATATTGTTGTTTCCAGGTTTAAGACACAATACTTCACACACGAAATACAATCATGACAAACTTTGCTTTGCTTGGCCATGTAGACTCTTCCTTGTTCTTGAGCTTTAGGGTAAGTCTATTTCCACAAAGGGTTTCTCCCACAGCACACAGCTTTAGTTGCTTTGCATTGTGTTCCATTGTTTGAATGAAGATGAGGCTTATAGACACAGATAACACTTTGAATGGCAGTTCATCTTGATTACAAGGTCTCTTTGCACTGAACAAACATCCTCCTCTCAGCAGCCTTAATGTTGACATAGAAGCTCAAAGTTCACTCTGCTCAGTGGCAGCTAAAAACACAGTTAACCATTTCAGGACAGAAAGCCGGGTTTAGAATCAAAATGGCAGATGTTTCCAAGATGGCGGCAAAGTCAATTCTATTTAGATCACTTTAACTGTGGTTTTTAATACAAATGTGAATGCGCTTAGGCCAACATTCATAATCAGATGGTATTTATGCGAATATGGTTTAACAAACCCTCCTTTTGGCCTATTCCAAGAGCTTTACTCAAACATTCGTATTATGCAAAAACCATGCATCAATATCCGTACATCCTGAATCATCATTCTTCAAAAACATCAATTGCCATTAACACTTTGATGCTAATATCCTGCCTTTCTAATGCATTAGTAGCTTTTTCAGGCATTTTTATCCTAGGTCCTAGTGTACCCATTGTTTGTGCACAACATCCTCCTATCATGGAACATAAGACAGGGAGACATTTTACACCACAAAATAGTATAATACCAAGGATTATCATAAGGAATACAAAGATTTTCCAACCCCATGATCGCAACAAGTCCCAGAACCAAGTACTAAGATTCCAGTTTCCCTCTGGGACATGTACTTCAGTACTCAATGTATGTAAATTTTGAAATGCCTTGAATATAGTAGGGGAGGAGTCGGGTACAAAAACACAAAATGCAGATCCCACCATTTTGCATACCCCACCACGCTCAGCTAGAATAATGTCTAACACCATTCTATTTTGAAGGGCTACTAACCTAATTCCCTTTTGCTTTAGCGTCATGTTGTACAAAATATCAGTGGTCCTATTGATGGTCTTTTCCAGTACCCTTGCTAGTCTTCTGATATCCTCACAATTCATGATTTGACCCCAAAATGGCACGAAGGATTTTGCTACATCACCCAAGACTTGTGAAGGTGTATCACCATTCTCATCACGCCTTGGACAAGCTTTAGGGATTTCAAAGGTGGTAGCAACATATACTCCTGGCAATAATATACCTAAGTAACAATGACCCTGTCAATCTCTAGATAACCAAGGGTTAGCCCACAAACAAAATACACAGGGTCTCCTACATACAAATGTCTGTCCTCACTAGTTAGATTTGCAATACTAGTACAACCCTCAAATGCACCCATTGGCTGAGGACCTTCTCTTTGTATGCAGAAAGGAAGAGAATTGGGACTATGATTAATAGTATAAGAAGGAGCCATGGCATCCGGGTTGCCTACGGGAGCCATTTTGAAGGAGATCAATGATTGAAAAGGTCTAGAAAATCTATCAGAAGGCATAATAGAAGCAACATTGAGCTTGCTCCTATTCGCAAAGAGAGAACATCCTAAAGGTGTTAAGACTCGTTTTTCAAATTCATTGAGATTAGTTGCATCAAACTTCCCAGTAATACTATTGTTCCAACAACCAAAGAATAGTGCTCTAAGTGAAGCACAGCAGATAGTGGTTAAAGGAAGAGGATGAATATACCACCCCTGTCCCTTTTCCCCATGTTGCGGCAGGTGTGAACACACCCAGCAATTTGTTTTATTCAGAATCGCATGGGTAGCGTTCATAATCATTAAGAGAATGTTATTATGGTAACCCTGTCTATGTTGGAAGTCTCAATGAGGAAGAGTGTGCTGATGCACAAAGGGTGGAGACACAGTGGGGAATTTTTCAGTGGGTAACAGAATAACAAGCGGGTGCACTCTTTCCAGATACCAAAACCCAAGTGTAAATACAATTATTAAGCAAGCTACTACTATGACCAGAAAACAGTACGTCCTCAGGGACCATGACCTTCAATGGGCAGATTCATCATTACACAAGTGACCAATATCTTTCCCAGCACGAGCGAGTTTAGGAATAGTCATTGTTTCTCAGAGTCTGTTTCGAAGCCTCTCTGTTAGGCTTTTTTTCTTAGCTCATCCGTTTGTGGCTCCCGGCCATGTGGCTTATGTTGGTTGTAGGTGGCTTTTGTCGGTGCCTTCCTCTTATTTGATGCAGCAGAGGAATGACAGGGGACTGACTCAACAATGATATTCTTGTAGGTACAGCCGATGCTGTACTGAAAGTCTAATTTCTCTGTCGCAGATCGTACCTCAAGACTCCAGGTACGGTGTGATCTGCAAACAGAGTGTCTTTGTTTCCTGTAGGCAATGAAGACAATGGTGGAGCAGAAGCAAGATTGCTTGATGGTGAAAAAGAACTTGCAGAAGAAGCAACAATCTCACCAGGCCCCACAGGCTCAGGAAGGGTTTCTGGGACACCCTTAGTGTCGGTTAGAACAGGCTTGTTGTGAGCATCAGGGTCACCAGTTCCCTTCGCCTCCCCTCTGTCATAGGCCAGAGGAAAAGGAATCTTCTTTGTATGTGTCGTGTGGATCCAGTTCTTCTTACTGGTCACTCGGATGGCAGTCTGTGTAGCCAGGAGGACACGATATGGTCCTCTCCAGTGTGGTATGAGACAGGAAGTTCTTTACTTTCATGAGCATCCAGGCCCCAGTTCAAAGTCGATGACCTGGACCCTCGTACTTTACTGGGAGGGCTTCTCGGACCTATTGATGAATCAAATACAAGTTCTGAGTTAACTGGTCACAATAGTCAGAAAGAAGTACATTTTCAATATCTTTCAGTAATTTGGGCCCTGGTATCCTAAAAGGGCATAGAAAGGAGGCCAAAACTACCCCTTTGTGTTGGGGTTCCTTTGTCACTATTGTGCTGTAGGCATACTATGATTTACATTAACCCAGACAGGTTCTAATAGTTTGCTAATCCTTCTGGCACATACATGAGTTGGACCATGAGCCATTGTCAGCATAGCGGTAACATAAGCATTGGGCAGCATCCATTTTAATTTTCAGTGTCTACCCAACAACCCTTATCATCTAAACTTGCTGGACCCTCAGCCCACTGTTTAATTTCATCTGGAGTATCATCAGCTTGAATTTCTTTTATGCACCAAATTCCTTCATCTATCACACAAATGTTAGTGATCGCTTTTGTAGGGTCCAACAAATACATCTTTGAATGAAAATCAGTGGCATTTTGTTTGGCTATTCTGTCAGCAAAACCGTTTCCTTTTCCCACATCATCTGTTATTCTCTGGTGTGCAGCACACTTCATTATTGCTAACTGTGTAGGAAGCGCAAGTGCTGAAAGTAGCCGAACAATCAAGGTGCCATGTTGTATTTTAGTTCCATGCGAGGTCAAGAAACCTCTCTCTGCCCATAGTCGACCAAAGTTGTGAACCACCCCAAAGGCATACTGGCTGTCCGTATATATGTTCACACTGAGCCCTTCAGAAAGTTCACAAGCTCTGGTCAATGCAATAATCTCTGCAGCCTGCGCAGAATTTTGCAGAATTCTTTTAGTTTCCACTCTCATGCTTAAAGTGGTGATTGCATAAGCAGCAGTGGATGTACCATCCGGAGGTTTGAAGCAGGTGGCATCCCAAAACAGCTCCCTGTATGGTTTATTTAAGGATATATCATTTAAATCAATTCTGCCTTTAGAGGGTTTCTCCCAAAGCACACGGCTTTAGTTGCTTTGCATTGTGTTCCATTGTTTGAATGAAGATGAGGCTTGTAGACACAGATAACACTTTGAATGGCAGTTCATCTTGATTACAAGGTCTCTTTGCACTGAACAAACATTCTGCTCTCAGCAGCCTTAATGTTGACATAGGCTCAAAGTTCACTCTGCTGAGTGGCAGCTAAAAACACAGTTAACCATTTCAGGACAGAAATCAGGGGTTAGAATCAAAATGGCGGATGTTTCCAAGATGGAGCAAAGTCAATTCTATTTATATCTGTATACCTGTGATTTTTAATACAAATGTGAATGCGCTTAGGCCTACATTCATAATCAGATGGTATTTATGCAAACATGGTTTAACAGGATCAAGTCAGGGTCACAAAATGAAGGCATGCTCCTGCATGCTCACACCAGAAAATGTACAACCCGCTAGGGCAAAAGACCCAAGACACTCTTGCAAGGATAACAAGTATTTATTTCTTACAAAATAGAAAGGCATCAGCAAATAACTCTGCTGCTACGAAGGTTCTGAGCATCGTAGGTACCTGCAGCACATTATAAGCACAAACAACGTCACTGATGATAAGATCATATATAGTACAATTCTACAATCTTAACTGGATAAGCTCTATACATGTAGGTCCTGCTCCATATGGGATGCAGGAGCGCTTTGCTTTCTGTCCCGTGGATTGGTACTGCCAAGAGGCACTCTGCTCCCTTTTCATGAACTTGCAGGGTGCATTCTTCCCAGGGCACGAGGGAGTGTAACTTACTTAGAACAATGGAGGATTTCATGGACTCTGTGAGACCTGGCCGGGGTGGGGGTGATGTTCGCGCTCCTGCAAGGGGCCTAATACTAACAAACAAAAGGTTGTTGCCGCGCTTGGGCCTAACTTCTAAGATGGCTGCTGCTTGCCAAGATGGCGTTCGCCCTCACATCTACCACATAACTGGCACTGAATTCACTACGGTGATTGTGCACCCTCTGGTATGTTTATCCCCTTCCACCTTGAGGTGATTTCTTAGTGGTTATTTCTCCTTCGATATCACATAGGGGGGTGGGAAGACCCTCTGTCCTTCCCAACAAGGGTCTGAGTCCTTGAAGCAAGTGACAGAGAGTTGTATACTTGGCAGGCGAATAAACCAAGCAGATACAGCAGAACAGTGCAAGACTGGGACCCGGACGCAAGAATAAGAGGTTCTGGGACCCTGTTGAAAGAGAGGGTTCGGACCCTGAAGGAAACAAAAGCGAGTTTTAAACTTGACATGAGAGTGAACCAAGTGGATACAAAGAAACAGTGCGAGTCTGGGACCCACAAACATATGAGAAACCAAAGTTTAAAGTGAAGAGGGTCTGGGGCCCTGTGAGCGAAAAAAAAGAGACAATCAATGAAAATCCACTGGCTTGGCAGGAGAGAGAGCTAAGCTGTGTTTGCGAGTCTATAACCCGCACACATATGAGAGATTGGGAACAAGAGGGTCAAGCGCCCTGGAATAGATAAAAGAAGCAGTATGCTTGGTAGCAGAGCGTGCCAAGCCTCATGAACTATTCAATAACTTAAGATAAGAAGAAGTCTATGGGAAAGGAGCACAACCCTAGCATTGGAATCCTGAATTTCAGAACATTATTTTGCATCACTTCATCACCAGCAAATCTGGGAACTTTTCTGTTGATTGAAAACACCATGAACACTATTTACTTTGAGAATAGTTCATCTTTGCGCAATTATCTTGGACTATCAGTGTTAGGGACAGGCGTAGGCTTTGGCACACGACAGTGACAGACATTTTAGTTTTGGACTGTCTGACAATTTCACTAGTTTCCTTTTAGGCGGGGAAAGCCCTCTCAGCTTTAGGGCTAACAGGGCCTTTTTCCAAGCCTTTTTTATTTAATAAACGTCTTTACCCAAAAACATGTCATTGTATCCCAGCCTTACTTCTGCACCTTTACAGTTCTCATTCACTCCTTCCTCTGTTTCAATACATCCAGTCAGGCCCAGGGCGTTTTCATTTCATCCCTTCATGGTGGAAGGGCACAGGTGCCACAGTTCCTTCCCAGCTATGGACTGACACTGTGTTTGATCTCCACATTCTGGACTGGCTATCGGCCCCCTGGGAGGCTGCTTGTGGCAGCAGCCCTCTCAGCCTCTCTCTCATTTATACTTTTAAAATGTTTTGAACCATCCCTGCCCAACGGTCAAAGTGTGCTAGGGACATTAGGGACATCTGCTTAGCCCACAGAGGGGTGACCAGCTTGTTGCCTTGGTGTGTCAGTTTATTTGCAGTAGAGGGCTGAACATAGTTTGTCCTAAAATGGGGGGCACTTGGAATGACATATGCGGCAATGGCAACCTGTATTTACCTACCGTTTTCTTCCTGTTCATTTCTTTTTTTTCTCTTCAGGTACAGTATTGTAAGAACAACAATGAATCATAGATATATCAATACTACCTGATGCTATTACATGAAAATTAAGTTTGATGAAACTACAAGGTGTGTGCAAATATGCATTCTATAAGTGGTTAATAGTAAATCCGATAAAGGTATGTCTCAAATGAGCAGGAGTTACAGGTACGGTTATGAGTACATGTGGGTGGCATTAAGAAGATTACAGACAGCAGAAATCTCAGGTTTTTTAAAATACAAATATTGGCAGGTCACAGTGGCTACACTCCCTTGGAGGATCAAAGGTGGTCCATTTTCTTACTAAACATTCAAGTCTTCAGATGCTGTCACCAAGAAGCCCTAATGCTTTAAACATGAATAGTGTGTACTTGTGCCCTGCTCCATCAGTAGCCTGATCTACAGCACATGCTCTATGAGTGGCACAAAATAGGTTCAGAGGTTACAGTTACCTATTTGACAGCTGCAGTGACAGTCAAGTTTTGGCAGTGCAGGGGCTGCATTTAAGATATACACTCCTGTGCCAGAACTATGATCATCATAAGTCGCCCATTATGGTGGCAGGTTAAACTCTAAAATAAAGCTATGCCTGAGTTTAGGCATCTGCATGGCACTAGTTATGATCACATACAGAGCAAAAGGCCAAGTAACAAACCGAGCCACGCAGTTGCTCTCCTTTTTGATCCCAATAGGGATAAGAATTTCAAAAGTATTTAGAAAAAACACAAAAGCTGTAAATAGTTCTCTATTCAATTCAATGAATTCCAATGAAATTGTGGTGAATTATCACAAATAACGCTGCCCCTTGTTGAAAAAAATGATTTATATTGATTTATATTGAAAGTTGAAAATCACCAATAACTCCTTAGTGAAGATGCAAATATGCCACAGCATCCAAGATTAATTGACTAAACATGCCAATGCATTTCGGAGAAAAAAAATCTCCTTCATCAGGGCGAGTCAAATCCTGCATAAAAGCAATTGGTGTAGAAGCAATTTGTAACCAATGCATACAAAAATATCAAGTAAACAAGTAAACATATTACCAACACAGTGAAAAGCATACCATACCAATTGTTGAAGTCGTGGTCGTGAAGAAATGACAGGAAGAAACAGAATAAAACAAAAAACAAGCCAATTAGTGGGGTGAAAAAATCAACAGAAGAAAAAAGAAAGATTAGAGAGAGAAGAGGAAGATTAACTGAACGTTTAGTGACATATTCATAAAACAGGAAATGTCCTGTAAGGGGATTCTGAAATCGGATTAGCCACCTGGTTTGGCATAATGCTCCTGGCATGAAAACGTCTGTGAGCAAAAAATGTGTATTTCAAAAAACGTGTTCAGATGCTATGAGTCTGTGGAAAGGATGTGTATTCTGGCCAGCCGGGCTGAGCCTGCCAAATGACAGGACGACAACCATGCCCCTTCTTTGATCTCTTTGTGAGGGTAGGTACCGCCTGCTAAAGACAGTCACACACGAGGCAGCTGTCCTTGGCCCAGGAATCAAGGAACATACATGTTCAGACCTCTGTTGGGAGATTGGATCTTTCTAAAGCAAAGTCCTCACCAATGAGTTGAAAACTGAGATTCCAAGGGAGAGGGAAGCTTTGTCCTGTTTCACTCTAACAGGTCTCTTCAGGCAGACCATGGAGCAGGTACAGGGCGGAGGTCCTGCACAGCGGTGTAGCTAGCTCTAACAAGTGGTGCCTGAAGCTAATATAGTTAGGCCCACAGGAATGACATTAACATCGCTTAATGCCCACACAGTGCTGCTGGGTGGGCATTTATAGGTTTTGGATGGGCCTTGCCCACGCCCATGTTCCTGAACTGCTCCATCAAAAGGAGCATGCACAGAGTTAAAGCCATGACCTGTTCCACAAACAGAAGGATTCCTTAGTTGGGGAATGCGAGAGACCGGTCTCACCGATACCTCCCAATCGAAACCTGAAGTTCCCTTCAATACATGACATTATAATGCTACTCAATCTAACTTCTCTTTTGCTCGAAGTAGTTTTACATACTGCAGATAATAGTGTCACTTGACCAAGTGGCAATATAAGAGGCTACCAGTTCCAGCGAAGTTGCTGACCCCAAGTGCATCAACTGCAAGTGCCTCAACTGCAACCACGCATTCCTTTCCTTTGATAACTAAAGGCAGTAGGCAGGGATACAATTTGCATGTCACTCGCTGCCAGCAAAAGACCTCAGCGGCTTGTGGCAGCTCTGCAAATACCCTGCACCTGCTTGAGGTGATGACATCATCATGCTAGGCAACCTATGCTAAAACGTTGGTGCTGTGCGGTGAGGACCGAGCACACAGTGCGGTGTTGAACAGTTTACCAGTGCCATGAATGGACTTTACTGGAACAATGTCGCTATGGCAGCAGCCTCAAAGCCAGACTGCGCTCAAGTCGATGCTCCGGCCGGCTTCCCAGTGGCAATATTATTTCCCCTTTCCCCGATTACTCTTAACCCCACCTGTGCCCACACCTCTTATCCCATTCGTTTATTGTTTCCCTCTGCTGGGCTGCAGCACTAACATCTGCTTTTCGCGGATTGTCCGCCCTATTTATAGACGCGGCGTTCTGCGCCAATGCTTTCCAGGCCCCTTCCCTCGTGTCTCATCCTGGCGCCGTGCCCAGGACAATCAGAAGCTACATTAACAAATATGTGTTTGTGCATCTCTCTCTTTCCGTGTGTCCGAGGCCCTGCACGCCGGTGCCTCGCGGTCTGCCTAATGTGTTTATGTGACTCAGAAAAGTGCCTGCGCTGGCCTGTACGATTTGAGCGGCTCTCTCACCCTCCACCAACAATTCTTCAAACATTACCCAATCCGTACAGGAAATACAAAAATAGTCATATATCGACGTCCCTAGAATTCCATTACATTCCTGGGGCGAAAGAAGGCTTTCAAGAATCTGAATGCCCCCACACCCTGACAGCTTTTACCCTCACAGGCCTATCATGGCCCTCGCCCTTACCTCCTGCTTTCCCTGACAAGGGAGTCAAGCACAGGGGAAATCACACCAGTTCCCTAGAAAAGAACCGTGTTCTTTATGCAGAGTACCTTTATTGGGGGGGTGGGAGTTTTGTGTGGTTACTTACCATTAATCTTCATTACACTCAGCCCTACTATGCCTCTGTAAAGCCTAACCAACAGTGTACTTCTTAATTGCTGAGAGAGACAACCACACTTCTTTTTCTTCTTCTTAATTACTGAATGCCTGGGCCGACCCACCCCCATCCAATAGGATGATGTGCACCAACCCACCAATCAACACATAGCCCACATAAACTCACAACTCCTCTGACCAGCGTCTGTCTCACAAAATCCAACAACACACTGCTCCTCCTCCTGCCTCTCACCCCGTCACCTCCCAGCAAAGCCTTCCCACTCATCTCAGCCACACCCACACACTTCTCCCTTGGAGTAGAAGGCATGTATACAAAACGCCAATAAAGTTATGGTGAGTTGAAAGAGGCTTGAAAAAAAACCTTTCACCTGAAATGTGAAAGCATGATAGTCCATTTGTGCCAAGTCACACAATCCACAACACCACCTAGTAGCCATTGCTGGAAGTTCACTTCTAAGCAAAAGACAATTTCCCTGAGAAAAAAGGATTGCATTTGGGCAAATTTGCATACTCAGAATGCCTTGCTGATGTGGCTCAGAACTGGAGGTGAACTTCCAGTGATAGACACTAGGTGTCGTTGTGGAATGTGTGACTTGGGTCAAAAGCTCTTTCCGACTTTGTAATATAAGGACATTCTATTTATCTCATCATAATTTCCCTATGTCCTTTTGTCTATAACCAAAATCAATATCCCCCATTCCCTCACCCTCCACTCTACTAAAAAAATGGTCTAAACCTCTAGTCACACTTTTGTACAAGACAGCAAAGCAGCAGTAGAGGAAAGCCTTGGCTCTGATAGGATGTGTCCAGGACTGTGACGAGGGAGAGTAGTTTACTGATAAGAAATCAGTCTTACTAACTCATCGCTCGTCTGAGTCTCCGTATAATTACGCTACCGGTAAGTCATCAGATCATGGCCCCTTGTCCCCCGCCCCTCATCAATCGTTCTCATTACAGTCCTAACCTCAAAATACTGCAACCAACGGGTTTATTATTGCAATAAGTAGCGCACGTTGTGAGCTGAATTTGCTGATTCGGTGTTGACACGGTAGGCCTCTGCCCTCGGGCCCCTGTTCCAAAGGTTACAACAAGGGAAGAGCAAGAGCGAGACTCAGCCAGTCTCTGGAGATGTGTGAACAATGGCCTCCTCACATCCAGCGCTTGAAACCTGAGCTCCAAGTCTAATGATGGAGAGGGGGGAAAACAAGTAAATCAACGTCCTTCTTCAGAGAAAGAAAGTGCAAACCTTAGGCCAAAAATACTGCCCACAAATAACTTTTTAACGAGTATTGGCAAAAATCATCTGTTTTATTTCTTTTTGTAGGCATGGCAAAGTCACTTGCAAGGACCATAAGCATGCAACAAATGGGAAATGGTGTGATTACCTGGGCATCTGATAACAGTGCCTAGCAAATGCCTAGCTACTACCTATGCACAAGCCAACACGATGTGCTATGTCAAGCAGTGCCAGAGCAGGGAGTTAATCACCGGAATAGGGTACTGATGCATGCACTACCGCCCTATTATAATGAAAACAGCCCGCACGTGCATCGGAGCGGCCAGGTAATTATCTCAATAGGTTGCCGCAGCACCTTATTGTTGTTAAATGCACCCGCTCCCGCGAGCGCATTTAATTTCAAAAGGGAACCTTCCCCCACCCATGCCAGCTCGGGGTAACCCTTGAAAGACTCCCCCAAGCTGGCGCCCCGGGTGGCTTATGGAGCCCCGTGCGGTTTCCCAGGTGGCCCGCCCCTAAAGCCAGCCCTGATGTCAAGGCTTGTTTTAATAGAGCATCATGATCATGATTGGTTATTTATAACGCGCTTACCGAGAGATTTCTAAGCATGGAACCGGGGATTGAACCTGTGGTGCTCCGTGTCGTCTTGCTTCCAAGGCACGTTGTCCCTGAGCTATCCTCCCGAGACATCAGTGCAAGCAGATATAAATCAAGAGGCTGAAGGTACACTTGGTTAAGGATTTTTTTATTACACCAGTAGAGGGGTTACAGCTACATTTAAGCCATTCACTCTCAGCAGACTGCTAAGAAATAACAGGCTAACGTTGTATCATGTTACTGCTTGATAGAGCTGGCTCAAGGAGATCCCAGGAGGTTTTGGTTCGGGCAGGTAGTGGCAAGAAGTGGGTGAGAATGGTTTTAGGGATAAGCATGCTCCTGGACTGTTAATAGATCGGCAAATAACCAAAAAATGTCCACAAGCCTTGTGCCCATTCTCAAATGTAATCTCCCTCCTAGCTGTACTAAAATGTAATAGTTTTGGCTTATAACTGGGGCTTAAGCTCTTCCTCATAGCCATAACTAAAAATGGTGTGATCCAAAATGGCACCCAATTCCCTTACTCTACAAAACAAAGACTTTAAAATCAAGAAAACTACTTGAAAATCAACAGGGCTTGGGCAGTCTCCTAGATACGCTGAAAGGCTTCGCAAAAGCAGTGGTAAATCTCAGGGAGCACTTACACAGGGGCTCCCATGAAAATCTTTGCATTAGATCGGAGACTCCATGTTTCATTTCTGCCGCCTCCTGGCACTACTACCGGAAAAAAAAGATCTGAGTGTTATGATGGAAACATTCCTCCGAGCACTACTAATGAGAATAAAGCACCCAATGAGTCTGGGAATACATAATAATTAGAATGGGGTCGCAGAATTGGAGCGGACATTACTGAGGAAAGTTGGATACGGATGTGTGAGAATGTCAAATTGTGTTCCTTGGGATTGACTGAACGGGCAAGACAAATTAAGATCTTGAATAGGGTGTACTGGACCCCGGAAAAATTGTGGAGGAGAGGCTTGAAGGACGGACCGGAATGTTGGGCATGTGTTAAGGATGTAGGTACTATGGAACATATGTTGTGGGATTGTGTGAAGGTCCGTGGGTTTTGGAATGATATCGGTGTTATCTGTGAGAATGTCTTGGGTGTGACAATTGATTTTAATTTTGAGACATTAATTCTGGGGAATGATTCCATTTTGGAAGATCTTACGCTGTGCCAGAAAAAATGGTTCTTCAGAGGAGCTGCAATGGGTAAAAAGATTATCCTTAGAAATTGGAAGTCAAGTGCTACATTAGACAAAGAGCTGTGGCTGACTGAGTTGGGGAATTTGGCAGCTATGGAGGAACGACTGTATAGAAAACAAGGCAAAATCGGTTTGTTTCTTAAGATTTGGGGAACGTTTTTAGAATTATGTTGATCTGATCTTGTAGGTAATGAGATGTGAACATGGGGTTGGGTGGGTTTGGGTCCTGAAAATTTGTTGTTTATTTACTGTTTATGTGATTCTGTATATAATGTTAAAGTATTGTGTGTTGATGTATTCTTCTTTGTATTGTAAATAAATTTTTCAAAAAAAATAAATAAATAATTAGAAATCACAGAAAGTACTAATCGTCTCTAAGGAGAGAGCAGGGTGAAGGGGTTCATGGGAGATTCGGAGAGACGATGGAAGACTCACAATGGATCAAAACAATCTGGGGCACGAAGTAGTAGCCTGGTGTACCTTCCCGGGATCCATGTGAATCTCGGGTCATATCTGATCCAGCAATGGCAAAGGGCAAAGGAAGGGAGGACACAAGTATCCCTGCTTTACTTATGGATTAGCCACTACCAGCGTGGCTCAACAGCAGCCAGGATTTAGGGTGTATGCCCTCCTGGGTAGCATTGGCCTGTGCGGCTGTTCCATAGCCACCAATCCAGAACAGATCTCTCATGTGGTGCATCCCATCCCATGCACCTCCGCATGTCACGTTGCTTGGACAGGGACCCTTAATGAGATACCTGCGTCACAGGCATAAAAGATACAAGCCGCAGGAAGAATAAATCAAACACCGAATGGGTAGTGTAATACAAAAAGGTATGGAATACTTAGTCCTATACGTTATACCGATTCAAGCTCTCTGTATAGCTCCACGTTTCGGGCTCCCCTCTCCTTAGCTCTCTTAAGGAGATCTTGTTCAGCTCATCACACTCCTTGGGTAAAGTACAAAGGTTCCTGTCTGAAGGACCCTTCCTACCTCAGCAGCGAAACCATCAGACATGAAGGAAACCAGATGCATAAGGACCTGGGGGCGGGGTTAACCCGCATGGGGGTGGTCTGTAACAGACTGGGATAATCACTTCACCTAGTCCTTCCTTCTACTTCTTTATGGGATTTAAAGGTGACTTGAGTTACTAAGCTGCGGATGAGGTGGAGGGGGGGGGGGCGTAGCCGGACCAGTACATGTTAATGCAGTCTTCTGTCCAGTCACTGGGCCACATGCCTCCCCTTTTTGCCAAAGTCCATCCAAAGGCCCAACCAGTGCTATCCACTGACTCTCTCAGTCTGGTGGCTCCCCGAACGGGAAAAGCCCATACAACCCATGGTTTGAGATTGAAAAGCATGGTGGGGGGACCTCCTCCCTGCACTGGTGGGGCTGGACCCCCAGACCATTCCTCAAAGGCTTCTACTTGGTCACACGCCTTATGTTTCCAGAGGCACACTCACTTCTCTCTCTTACATAAACTCCTTCATTTTTATAACTCTCCCCTGATCTGGGCTACCACACCAAGCATCTGGAACGCTCAGTGCAGTTCTGCCACCCAGCTATCCAATGGGGCCTCTACATTCTCCGGTCTGTTACCAGGGCAATGCAGTCAACATTCACTCTCAGAGCTGAAATTGCATAGGGAACACAGCCTGCCATAAGGGTGCAAGAAGTTCTGTCCCTTCATTTCTGTTACATAATTTTAAAAGCAGAATACTTAAACTGATCAGATGACAAACTTAGTGACCCCCCAAAGAGCAGTTACACATGGAAATGACAGCACCCCAATCTATAATCATCAATGATAAAGCAGCAACAAAGCATTTGCCTCATTTGCAAACAGGTCCAGCACTGGTCGGGCCAGAGAAAAGGTAATGTTAATAGTTCTCGCACTTGCGTGGTCTCTTGGTGCTCTGGCGGGCCTGCAATGGAAGGGGGCGGGGGGAGGGGTTTGTTCGTGGGATTGAGTGGAAGAAAAGCAAGACCTTTGATGATGTGCTGTTGGCACCTTCATTTCGGAGAAACCAGTCACTGAGGGTAGGTCAGGTGCGTTTTTGATAGCTGTCATGTGTGTGGGGTGAAAATACAGGCCCGGCGTGACAAAGATGGAGAGGCCTTGCTAGGCTCCTATTGTGAGGGTGCAGCTTGCTAATGTAGAGTCCCATCCTTATATATAAATTTTGCATGGATTCCTCTTTTGTCTGGGGCAAGATCGTAGTCTATGTTTGGATGCAAAAATCTTATATGCAAAAAAAGTTGGAAAGAAATTACTTAAAATGTGTTTATTATCGCACCACTCCACACATGGGAAATGGTAAGGTTACAGTTTACTTTATTTCATTCACAAGAAGAGAGCACAATCAATCATTCTTTCTTGGACATGTTCTCAAATGTGCTGAAGCCATTGAGTGACTGAAACATTCTGCACAAAAAACGAATATCACTTGGAAAAGCTCCATCTGATGCACAGCGAAAATCAATATCAAGAGCTTCTCCAACACAACAAACAGCAGCGCAACTTGCTGACCAGAGGACAAGAGCAACATCCTCCAGAGCACATGAGACACCAGAGCAAACTAAAGCAAGACTTCCCAACAATAGGACAAGAGCAACATCCTCCAGGGCACACGAGACACCTTTCGAACAGGACACGGCAGCTCCAGGTACCCCAGCAAGTCGAAATACAAAAGCCAGTACAAAACAGTGATTTCCGACATAAGGCTTAGTGAAATTAAAAGAAATGGGCCTAGTTCAACTCAACTAAAATGGACAGGCGCTTGAGTGAAAGGGAATCTACCTGAGAGCTTAAGAATGCTGGATATGCCCAATGAATGGGAAAAGACATGGGGTGCTGCAGATGCTGACTTCATGTAGACTGGGACATATCCAAAACTGCAGCAGTACACATGGGCAAAGATACATTGAAATACTGTGCCTTTGAAAAATAAAAAGGAGGACCTGTGCCTTACCTTTAAAAATTGAAGCCAAGTGACATTTCATTTAACACAGAGAAAGACACTTACCTTCCACAAATGACCTGACATTTGAATGGAAGGGCCTATTTTTTTTTTAAAAAAGTGATACTGGTTTCCCATGATAAATAATAGTCTATGTATGGCCCAGTTAAGAGGAACACTCATGTCTTTTCAACCAACAGATAAAGAAATATATTAACATATGGACAGAAGCCCCATGGGAAATGTAAAATGTTACATGTAAGCACATCTTTTCAATTTAGAATGCTATTTTTCTCAGAATTATGCATGTAACTGGCTGCTGCTGCTTCCCCCACTGAACTGCTGTGTATCTGGAACTGTGACCCCCAGACCTTTGGGCTGAGGCCCTCTAGGAGAATAAGGTCTGGTTTCCAGTTTAAATGCTAAGAAATACAGAGAATTAGATCAGAATTGTGGTAGTTGCAGATAACACAGCCAGCAGAAATGACCTTAAGGTCAAACCTCACCCATTAACTATCCATTAGGCTTCAACAGGGTCTTTTGAATCCAAGGAAGGGAGGGTAGGATAACATGAGCTAGGCAGATGGCCCTGGTCAGGTGACGATGGAGAAATTAAACATAGGAATCGGTGGGGGCTATGTGAAACTAAGGGGAATATGTGAAACATTGCCAATGACAAACATTGGACTCCTTTGTCTTGAATAAAAAGAGCATTGCGTGTCCCATTGGGCATCCCAGACTCCAGACAGGGTTTCTTACTCCCAGATCCAGCAACATATAGATAACAATAACCTCCTTGGCCCTCTCCAGTCGGGTATTCAAGCTCTTCATAGCACTGAGACTGCTTTGGTTGACCTGAAGGCTAATTTATGCCATATAGCAGACTCCGGTCAGGTTGCATTACTCATGCTTCTCGACCTCTCAGTGGCGTTCGATCTTGTGGATCATTCCCTGCTGCTTGAGAGGTTGGGGAATATTGCCAACTGTTCTAGTTATGCATTACAATGGTTGGCCTCCTTCCTGGGCCGTAGATCTGCCCGGCTAGCTTCGAACGGCTTTAAATCCCCTCTGGAACTTCTCACATGTGGCGTTCAACAGGGAGCCTGCCTCTCTCCCACTTTTTTCAATTTGTACATACGTCCTTTATTCCAACTCCTCGACAGTCTCGGCATAGATATTACTAACTACGCCAATGATACTCAGGTCATTAACAAACTTATCGGCAACTATGAGAAGGACCTTCAGAAAATTACTGATAGCTATGCAGAAATTGAAAATGGGATGATAAACAATTCCCTGGCTCTCAATGGCAACAAAACTGAGCTTATGCTCATTGGTTCCACTCTGCGTCTTCAAAAGCTGGATTCTAGATATGCAGCATTTGACATTGCTAGCTGTCCTATAAAAAAGTAGCCCTTGGGTTAAGACCATTGGTGTCTATTTAGACTCTGCACTAAACATGAAAAAATATGCCAGTCATGTGAAAGCATCATGTGCCTACACTAGTCGTCTTATTAGGCAGATTAAAGCTTTCTTATTTGAAGATAATACGGCATCCCTTGCAGTTGCCCTGGTCAACTCAAAAGTTGACTATGGGAACTGCCTGTTGGCAGGCACATCAATGTCCAACATGAAAATGCTTCAGGTTGCTCAGAACAATGCACTGAATGAAGTTAGTGACCTCTCATGAAGGATGCACATGACTGAGGCTCGTACCTCCTTGCACTGGCTTCCTATTAAACACTGCATCACATATAAGGTCTTACGCCTCACCCATGAATGTCTTAATGATAAAGCGCCAATGTACCTTAGGAATCGGATTAAGCATCCTCGTCCTGTTCATTCACTGCGGTCCAATTTCACTAAGAAACTTGAACTACCTAGATATAAGCTAGAGCGTTATGGTGGTATCAGCTTTGATTCCATTGCCACATGCTTACGGAATCACTTTCCTACCTCTCTTCATCTCTGTGAGGAACTTTCCTGTTTCAAAAGATTGCTTGTTAAAAGTGAAAACGATGCAGAAAGGCAGCCAAATATATATGGCATTTATTGACCTCTCAAAGGCTTTTGACTCCATTAAGAGAAACTTGTTATGGGCAAAGCTTGATGGATGAAAATGCCCGAAGCAAATTCTGAACAACATCAGAGATCTCCATCATGAAACGTCCATCAAGGTCAGATTGGATAGATTGGGAACTCTCACAGATGCAATTCCAATAAGGGTGGGTCTGAAACAAGGGTGCCCGTTAGTGCCAAAACTCTTTAATCTATTCTTATCAGGTATCGAGACTGTTTTCTGTGACATATGATAATTTCCCCCAAAAATAGGCAAGAATGTAATTGGAAGACTCCTGTACGCCGATGATATAGTGGTAATTGACCAGACTCCGATAGGCTTGCAGCATCAGCATGACTCCATTCAGAAGTTTCTGGAGGAAAATAAATTAACAATAAATCCAGCAAAATCAAGGATTATGGTCTTTGGCACAGGGAACAGCTTAAGAGGGAAAAAGAACTATCCCTGGACCCTAAAAGGGCAGCGAGTTGACATAGTGAAAGAATTCACTCATTTGGGCGTCTGCATTAATAAAAGCAGATGGGAGGCACCGAGAATGGAGTCATTGCGGAAAAAGGCCAAAAAAGGTGCGGCCCAAGGCAGAATTTTATTAAAAAAATATTGTCGATACTCGCTCGTCCCATTGGTACAATTTTTCAGATCGAAAGTTGAGCCTATTTTGACATTCGGGGCAGAGACATCATTCATGCTGCCGGAGGAGATTTGGCTCAGCTAGAAGGACTCTTTTGGAGAATTGTCCTGGGTCTGCCAAAGAGCACTCCCATGGCCATCATCAGAAGAGAGTTAGCATTAACATCTCTTAAAGCTATAGCTTTATGGAAATCTTTATCCTTCTACTGAAAATGTATAGAGGAATCACCGAAGGGAGGCTTTGCAACTTTGCAACTGGATTTACAAGACTCTAGTGAGAAGCATTTGAAAGAATGGTAGAGTATCTGCCAGACGTCTCTAATGAATATGAATGAAACCCCAGACTCTCTACTTCGGGACCCTGATCGGAACAAAAAGAAGCTGTATGGAGATGATTGGATAGATACGCAAGAATCTTTATGCAAATACAAACATTATGAAGATTTCTGTTTTTTTCACCCGGAAACTAAATGTTTTGCACGGTATATAAACATGTTTCCGAATCAATTTTTAAGGCTGCAATATCTACATCTGCGCATTAACCTATTTCCATCTAATTTGTGGATAATTGAGAGGAAAGGTTCAAATATCATTCCTATATGTAGACTATGCCGCCAGGAAAATGTGATCAAATCCATTCAACATCTGCTTTTGAGCTGTCCTGGGTTATCGGCTGAAAGAGAACTGGAAATGGGTGAAATTCAGAGGAAATATTGCTGCAGATCTACGGAGGACTGGTGGCGGATGATAATTGAGGGAGAACATTTTTTACTTTTAATTCAGGCAAGACTGTTCAAAAAGTCAATAAGACCACTTGAGCTTATAAGAACTGTTCTGTACTCAAGGACGTTATCTGGCTTAGATGGTTATTAGACTATGTGATCTTTCTATGATAGTTCTTTTTCCCTTCCTTTTATTTTTTTTATTTTTTCTCTTTTCTTTTTTTCCCCTTGCTTTTATTGAAAAGGACTGTTGATTTTTCTCCTTTTTGGTGTAACTTATTTTATGAAAGTAATGAATTTGTTAACTTTGGTGAAAGGTTTTCTAAATTGCAAACCATAAAAATGCCAAATAAAATAAAACATAAAATAAAAAGATTGCTTAAAATGTTTCTCTTAAACTCAGTTGACTAGTCTTCTATCCTCTCTGATGTCTCCCGGTTCCGATCACCTTTTTCATTTCTGACTTGCTGTGCACTGAGGCCTTTGGGCAAGTAGCACCCTATAAAAGTTACATAACAATAAATCTAGCAATAACAATGTTAAAGGGGATAAGAAGCCACTCGGCACCCTCTAAATATGTTTTCTGTGTGATGTTTACAATGTGAGTTATGAAGAAAATTATGATTCTGACCCTCTCGTAATCATGAGAAAATCTAAAGTTGGTGTGGTGCTAGAGGGGAAAATTAATATTTGAATCTTGAAGTGTCAGATGTTTAACTATTTTGGCTCCGGAGAAAATCAAAACAAATGGTAGCTCCTCCCAGGAAGGGCATGCCGAATGAAGATTAGCATTTTCCGACTTGCCATAAAATATAGAACTCACATATATATATGTGCCTGAGGTTATTTAAAAAATTAGGGTTGCTGCCATGTTGTGAGCTTTTTAGGAACACTAAAAGTCAAACCCACTTATCATTTTGGGATGAATCTTTCTTCCCCCTCAGTCTCCATCATCCACACCTCCCCACTCCTTGTCCTATCAGTAGGCAGTGAGTGTAGTGGAAGTAGGGAGAGGGAGAGAGCTAGCCAATCCTAATCGTGGGAATTATGATAATAATGGAGTGTCACTAGCTCTATAAGAGATCAGTTTTCAATCTGAGAGGGACTTTGTTTTGGCTTGACTTTTCCACTCTATTCCCAGATGTAGTCTACTTCTGGACTTTTGTGAGGATCAGCTAGCAGAGTGGCAAGAAGAGCTACCCAGGCCATCAGGGTAAACCTTGCAAGGCGAAGAGCTGGTTACCTGGAAAGGCCTTAAACCTTGCATGGGAGACAGAGACTGGGAAACCTAGAAGCTAGCCTGCCATTTGAGGAGCCAGAAGCGGACTGGGTTGCTGAGGACTAACCTAGACCAAAGCCTTTGACCAGGTCTGTCCTGTCCTCAGAGGAGCCATGCTGTTTCCTTGGATGCCCTATAACCAAGGCCTCCCATGTAAGTAGATTAATCTAAATGCCAACAAAAGTGCAGGGGGACTCTGCCAGCCTTAATCTCCATCTCACATAACGGGTTGGGGTGGAATTGGGGAGACCCTTGGCACATCTTATCTCACATCTAATATAACTCAATTTAATTCCCCATAAAAAATAACCTTATCCATTGAAATTGGATTGTGTGGGGAACTGTCTGCCTTAATCCTTTCCATTAAATTGTGGGAGAAGGGGTGAAACTGTGTAGACCCTTAGAGCTTTGAATTAAAGTTAAATCAATTAATTTCTATATAGTAAAGTCATGGGATGAGTGTTGTTAGAGTTCAGAACTAACAAAGTTCATGCCCAGTGTGTTAGAGCTGTTGTAGACAATAAAGTACTAGGGTGACGCTACCTTCTGAAACCCCTGTCTTCCTTATTGAAGGGGGTGTCCATACTCCCAAAATAAGCAATCTTAAAACTCTGCCATTCAAGTGAATGTAGAGTGTGCAAAATGAAATTTCCCATTTATTCACTTGCATCCCAAAGCAGAATCCCAAGGCCCTCAATTGTATTAAAATAAAAAGCGCAAAATGATTTTCCCATTGCAGTTCCTTTTGCAAACATTGCCTTCCAAATACGAAGCCCAGAACGATTTTCCCATTGGACTTTCTTTTCCAAGCCTTGTCTTTCAAATAAAAAGCCTCAAACAATTTTCCCATTGAAGTTCCTTTTCCTAACATTGCCTTTCTAATTAAAAAAAGGCAAAACAGTTGTTCCACTGTATTCCCACTCCATGTACCTTGCCTTCAAACCAGAGGGGTCATATCTAACTGATGCATGGGGGCGGGGGTTGCTGGACGAAAAGAGCCTTATAACCAACTAAGCAATCACTGTGTGAGTTATATTGTTCAATGGGTGAAATTGCAAGAAATCTGATGTAAAGTGATGACTGTCCATCTCTAAATCATACCTGTGTGCTGTAAGTCCATTAGAAATATTGGTGCAAGTAATATGAAATTGTGGTATTGTGTAGTGCCACGGTGTTGGTGGCTGATGTTTTGGTTGTTCTATTATGCTTTGTCAAACCTTAAATAAATATATATTCTTACTATACACCGGCTTGGTTCCTAGCTCATTGGTGGTAAAGATGGTATTTGCTGAAGTGCATAAGATAGGTTGGAGGCCTCACTAAAGTTGCATCTGCAAAGAGTTTTGCTGTGTGCCACTTGGCTTGGGGGGTGGGGGGACACTGCGGGTTGAGAGTGACCACACAATAAATAATGACAAAATTGGGGGCTAATAGCCGGGATTGGTTGGGAGTCTTTACTTGTGACCGTGCAATAGCAGCAGACTATTCATGTGGGTGTAATTGCACTGGATTGAATGGAAAGGTGTGTTGCATTGTTAAAGTGCCATTCAGACCTGTACCCTGGGTTCCAGGACTGTTTATAGATGTTGATTTTCAGTTGTCATTGTGAGTGGAAACTAAGAAGCAACAGGGATGAGATCTTTGCCCTTGCATAGAGAGTATATAAGGTTGCAAAATACATTTCAGCATGAGCACCGTAGAAATCAATATGGCCAGGAAGCACATCCTATCAAAATGATTTATTAAAGGTGAATGGGTAGAACAACAACATGAAAAATGGCAAGCCAGAATGATGCAGGAGGTTACCTCTGCAAATGTTGACATGTGGCAGGATAACAGGCTATTATATCAGGTCCAGACAGATTTTACATGACACAGACCAGCAAAGATGAGCAAATCAAAACCGCTCAGCTCACTCGAGTGAGCTGAGCCGTTTTGATTTGCTCATCTTGGTTGTATTTCCATATGCTGTATTTCCATATGCCGATCATGGAAGAAAGATGCCAGCATAGTGTGGCCTATCTGCAAAACCAAGCTGAGCTTTTGAATCAAGTCCAGAAAGAGATGAAACAATTAGAAGTGAAAGTGCAACAGAGCCAACATTTACAGTTAAAATTAGAAAATAGCATTGAACAGTTAAAAGATGAGTTGAAAACACAGCAGCGAGAAAATGTAGAGAGACTCCATTTTCTGCACTGCAAGGGGAGTATAAAGAATGTGTTAAAAATCTGAGCGTAAGTCAACATAAATTAAATGAGCAGGTTGTTCATAATAGAGCCTGCTTAGAGGACATTTTCGCATTTCAATCACATGTAAAAAAAAACTGAAAGCTGAAAATGGCCAGTTAACTATCAAAAGGGTTGATTTTCAAGGTGAGTTTAATCAGATGGACCAAGATCTGAATGCCCTGAAACAGCAAAGAGAGCAGTTGAGGGAAGAAAATAACACATTAAGCAAAGAAAACAGTGCCCTGTTTCAGGAAGTGCGTCAGTTAAGGATGGATGTGGCAAAAAGTGAGTCATGTGCTCAGGAACTGACTGACAGTAGGCTACAAAATGCACAATTAACGGAATGTGTGAGCCAAGCAGAGATTGAAATAGAGCAGGCAACACAGGCAAAACTTGCGTAAGGGAAGGAGATTAGTCTCCTGAAAAAGAAATGCTCTAAATATGTGCAGGCGATGCAAGCTTCACAGAAAGAGAATTTGTCCCATTGTGAAGAGAACAAGGGGCTAAGAGACTGATTAACAGCACAAAGTAAAGTGCTAGAAGCCATTCAAGCACTGGGGTTGTAATTGCAATCTCAGGCCTCTGCATACCACCAAGAGATAGAGATAGCCACTCTAAAACTTCAGGAGAACCATCTCCAGTTCCGGAAGCATCTCAAGACCTTCCTCTTTTCTTCTGCCTTCGCTCCCTCTTTCCCCTGCTGATCTGTTCTCTCTTGGCACCATGCACCTGGCCACCCTCTGTCCTCTGGGCTCGGGTACCTGCTCACCCTGCCACCCTCCTGCACTGCCTCCGGACCACCCCTTGCACTGGGGTCTGTATCTGTACCCATACAGCCCCCTCTTTTCTTCCTGCACTTATCAGACCTACCCTGTCTGCTGCCTTAAACCTAGCACTTGCAAATTGATGGCTGCACTACCACTGTTTGTTGCCTTTACTATTTATTTATTGTTATTTATCTGTTTCTCCTCTGCTTCACACTTTCCACTTCTCCCCCCTTCCATGCACTTTTCTCCTCCCCCTCTCCCATGCACTTACGTGTTCTCAATGTCACTGGGCCTAGTAAGATCACTGTTTTGTTCTCCCATGTTCCCCTCCCTTGCCTTGTCGCGCTCTGAAACACTTTTGTACGAGCGCGATAGAAATAAAATATCAATATCAATAGGGACTGAGAAAAACAAATGTGAGAGGATGGAAAGTAAAATAGCCAAATATAAACAGGCTTTGAGACACCCTGACCAGTCAGGGTATGGAAAAGCGCCCTCCAATTACGGAGTGATGACCTCTCTACCAGGGACCTCAAGCCAATTTACCCCTCCCCCCCATGTACAAAGTGCAGCTGACTTCATGCACACCATTTCTCAAGAAAAGGGAAACATGAGGCAGTTGGACTCACCCAGGCCTAGTCCAACTGATCAAGGAGGCCAGTCCTTATCTGACATCAATGAGGGTTCAGGGTTACCAACAAGTAGAATGGAAGGTGGCCAAACCAGTGGCTCTGGGCATTTAAAAATACTTTGGCATGTACTTCTCTCCAGGAGGGCTCCTATGATGAAAATATCAGGGAGTTGGACTGGCAGAAAAGTCGGTTATAAAGGGACCACCTGGTTTAGGCCTCAAAAGAGAATCCTCAACACCCTGGAGGGAGGTTAATGTTCAAGAATGGAAAAGGCTTCCCATCACCAGTTTGTTCTACTTCAGAGATGACAGTGATGTCTGGGACTTGATTGTCCCTAAAATTGAATTCTATTTTGTCGGACCGTTGCTCAATCATGTGGCATGTGCCATTCAAACTCACATAATTTGTGCTTTGTTTTAGTTTGATCGGCTGGTTAGTCTGGGTCCAGAGGACCTTGTTCACACAGTCAATCATGTGTGATAACCTCTGAAGGATGTCATGACTATAACCGGATGTTTATCCCTTCGTCACCCAATTTTTATCTCCATATCTGCAGTCTCTTCATCAGAAATATCATTCCCATCAATGTTTTGGAGTTGTCCAGGAAGAGGTTTGAGGGGAATTTGGTGACTCCCCCTACCCCTTTCCTGAATTTAGTTGGTCAAAAGCCTTTTTGGACAGGAGGGTGGCTTGGGATCCAGTAGCCACCAGCACTGATAATGCACACTGACCCTGTACCTTGACGGAAGCATAAAATCTTCCTTCTCTCTCCTAAAGGCAGCCAAGAAAATAGGCATGATGTGCCAGCTTGGCAGTTAAAATGTTCATATTGAACTCCGACACTGTGTGATCTTGGACAGTTTTCTGTATCGGAGTCTGGGAATCTGTAAAAAAGATTTTGCACCCAGAAACAGGTGGAATTGGGAAGTCCCCTTTTTAGCCCAATTCTTTGCTGTCTCCTTTTTCCTGGAGACAGTTACCTGAACCTGTTTGGGGTGAGGATACCTCTGTGATTACTGGGTCCTCTGGATGACATTGTTTGGGGTTAAGAGCATCTTGCTCTGGGTCGGTTTCCATACTTATCCTTTGAAAATCAGGGTCTTATGGGACCCATTTCTCCTGGAAAGGGATCCCCGAAAGAGAAGATTTTCTTACTTGAATCCTCCAGGGATTATTCTCCTTCGAAAGGCATGATGCGGACTTCCTCCACAAAGTGGGTTGTCTTTGGCTTTCAATTTCTCCTACTTACCCTCTGTTCTTTAGGTTTCAGCTTTTTGGGGGTAAAAGATTCATGTTCAGGCTCAGAGGTTTTGGGGGTTTTGTTCTGCTGGGAAAGTAAGCTTCCTCTAGGGCTTTGCATCTCCCTGGAAGGAGGGATGAGGGGGATGAGTACTCTCCAGTGCGAAAAGGGAACTACGAGAGAAATGACCCTGAAAGCCCACCTCACCACAGGAGAGAAGAGTCCAGACCCCGTAATTCTGGGAGGTATTCCCAGTCTCATAGAGGTAGAGAATGCCTAGAGAACAGGGAATAGACCACCAACATTAGCAGCTCTGAGTCAGAGAACGGGTGCAGTGGAATAGGGAGGCTGTCAAACAGAAGAAAGGTCTTGTGAAAGACCCAATTCTGCAGATAAAGGCCCTAAAGAGCGTCTTGACTCCCTACCATAAGAATGCCAAATATTCGGTATGGGAACATATAGAGCTTTATGATATGATTGAAATTGCACCCTATAAGGTGGCCATTCTTAAACACTTCTAAACTCAAAGGAACTTGCAGGAGGCACGCAAGGTGGAATGCAACCTTCTGAGTGGGGAAGACTAAGCACCTAGAGAATTCGTGCAGGAGCTGAAACGAGCATTTGCACAGACTTCTAGGTGGGTGAACACCAATTCATCAACACATATTTTCATGCACTCCGAAAATACATAATGACCAAACCAGTAAGGGATTTCCATGAGCATAGGAACCTGGATTGGGTGATAGAGCAGGCCACCAGGATATATGAGGTCCAAAAGCCCTGTCAAAATAAGAATAACCAAAAACAAAACAAAAACCATCAAACACACCTGCCGCTGCAAAGGTAGCAGAGGTAAAACATATTCCCCCATTGGACTTGGAGATGGAGGGGGGCTAACAATACTGCTCCCACCAATCAGCAGAATGAGAGGCAGAGGAGAACCTCAGACCCAACCCAATCGGGTGGTAGCCAGGCAGGATATCAGACCAACACTCCATCTGACCCTGCCACCTACATCAGTCTGAGATACAAGGGTAACAGACCCATCCTGGGGTATGGCTACACTCCCACAGGGCAGAACGGGGGGCCTGACTAGGTAGATAAAGCCCCAGGAAACTTCCCTCAAAACATCCCTCCAAACTACCCTCAAGAGGGATGTAATACTCCACCCTGCAACCTAAACTTCTTTTCTCAATACTGTTCAAACCCCAATTTCCAGAATAATCCTCCTCTCTCTCCCTGCTTTCAGGACAATAGATACCCAAATTTGGGAGAAGAGAGACCTAGGATGGAAGGTTATCTGGGAAACTCCCAATACCCAAGCTATTCTGGGAGAAGGGACAGCTACCCTTTCCAGGAACAGCAAAGGTATGAATCCAGACCTCCCTATCAACCAGAAAAACGGCACAACTGGAGCGACAAGTCCAACAATTAACACATGACGTGGGTCGCATGTTGAGGGCACAGCAGAACCCACAACTGGAAACTGCTGCCCAGAATAACTTAACCTCCATGTCTTATGCCATGGGGGAGCAATGATGGGATGAAAACCCTGACAACCAACAGGTTCCAGAGGAGGGGGCCCGGGTGGAAGGGCGATGCAAAGCCCTAGAGGAAGCTTCCTTTCCCAGCAGAACAAAACCCCCAAAACCTCTGAGCCTGAACATGAATCTTTTACCCCCAAAAAGCTGAAACCTAAAGAACAGAGGGTAAGTAGGTGAAATTGAAATCCAAAGACAACCCACTTTGTGGAGGAAGTCCACATCATGCCTTTCGAAGGAGAATAATCCCTGGAGGATTCAAGTAAGAAAATCTTCTCTTTCGGGGATGCCTTTCAGGTTAAATGGGTCCCATAAGACCCAGACTAACCGGCCGATCAAACTAAAACAAAGCACAAATTATGTGAGTTTGAATGGCACATGCCACATGATTGAACAACGGTCCGACAAAATAGAATTCCATTTTAGGGACAATCAAGTCCCAGACATCACTGTCATCTCTGAAGTCGAACAAACTGGTGATGGGAAGCCTTTTCCATTCTTGAACATTAACCTCCCTCCAAGTTTTAAGTTGCATTCCATACTGGAGGTAAATACTCTTAAGGTTTATACCAATCCACAATCACAAGAAAACCCAAATCCCATGATAAAAGCTGATGAAAAATCAGCTAAAAGTTTGACCGACATCCAAATAGAGGGCAAACAGCTGTTTTTCACCATTCACATAAATGAGGGGGAGGAGCCTGTTCTCGCCAGAGTATGCCTGAATAACATAAGAAGCTTCATCAGCAAAGCATTATTCAGGAAACTCCCAAATGATCAGAGCATTCCCACATTTTAAATTGATTGAAAAGTGGGAAACGGGGCTGGAAACTCCAAATTCCAAACATCTCCTGCCTATCAGGTGTATGCTAAAAATTACCATTGGTGACAAGAGCATACAACATAATTGTTGGGTTGTGAGAGTTGTTCATCCGCATTTTACTTAGGCAGTGACATTCTCAATCGATTCACAATTAATTTGGACCTAATTAAAAACAAAGCCTGAAACCGACTGGGGGTTAACCCCATGGGCTTTGACAACACCGGGAAAGCATTTCAATCAGCTCAATTGCTGATTTATGCAGTTGAAGTTCAAGTGATAGAAGAGGTTACCATCCCAGGACAGGTGCAACAATTTACAATTCCACTAAAAATTAAGCGAGGACAGATCCTCAAAAACCAGGATGCCTAAATAAATTTGAATGATCTTCTCCAAAAACAAGGTTACTTCCGACACCCCTAGTTGGTCTAGAACACGACACCATTCGAATATTGGTGGCTAACAGTGACTCACGAAGTATCACCTTGGGTTGCACACACTTTTATTGGAATGGCAGTTGATGCCCAACTTTATTCTTTTGATTTAGGTAATGAGATCCTTGGGCCAATTCTAAATGACTGCCACAATTTTAACTACGGTATCCCCCCGGAAAAGATTTTCCCTAGGCAAACGGGAATTTCTTGGTGTACTCTTCCTGTCATTATGGTGTGGAAGAGGTGACCTGTGACATTATGAAGGAGGTATTCCGAGTCAACAGTGACTATCCCCCCATTCTTGGAACCACACATCCATGCCAACACCAACACAAGAGATTTCTCCACCCAACTGGAGGATACTGACAAAATTGCCAAGCCTGCGTTCTTTCCAGGCTTTAAGCAGATGGTTGAAGAACAAATCAATCTTGCTGATGCCTCTGAGACCAAAGAGCAAAAACAGAGGCTTAAACAGGTGTTACTAGATTTCCAGGATATCTTTGCAGTGGATTCATATGACTGTGGATGCACAGAGATGCATTCAACCACCATACACAGGGAACCCGAGATGGCTTCATTATTTGGAAGCAATACTGCTTACCTCTCGTGTCTATGGAATCACTCACAGAGATTATTAAAAACGTAGAATCCCGTGGGATCATTCATCCAATCCATAGTACCTTTCACAACCCAGTACTGGGGATACTCAAACTCAATGGCCAATAGAAAATGTGCGCAGACCAAAGGGAGTTAAATAAACGGGTCCACATTTCAAGATGGCCCCTTCCCTATATCGATCCAAGGGGTATACTGCCATTGACTTGACCAATGGTTACTGGACGGTACCCATGAGTAGGGAAGACCAGTACAATCTTGCCTTTTACCTTTGGGGGGCAGCAATACACATGGACCTGACCACCTGTGGACCTGGATATATAAACTCTAGCAACAAATTTAACATCTTCCTTGTGGCGTGCATTTAAAGGCCCCAATCAAAAGTCCCTTTCACATGAATAGCAAGATTTTAAACACTGAAACAAAAACAGCTTGCCATATGTTTTTGTTTTTCAAGTAAACTTAAAAAGCCATGTGGAAAGGGGCCTACCTGTCATTACCAATGGACAGGCAGCATTTTAATTTACAAAAGAAGGAGGAATCAAAGATCCCTGTCACATGGAAAACAGGATTTTCAAACATTCAAAAACAAAAACGGACTGCACATGTGTGTAGAAATAAAAAAGGTTTCAAAAAGTAAAAGAGAAAAAAATATCACAGCTCACAGAAAAATGTCAGGAAAACAAAACATGATGTGTGGGTTGACAAAGAGCAATCTATATTATGTTTGACCTACAAAACTCCACTGACATTTGAAAATTCACTTTGTCTTCATGGAAAATGTCAGCGCAAGGCAGACCCTTTTGCTGGCTTTGGGCAAAACTTCACAAAGGAAAACTCCCACTCTCAGCCTGGATGTCACATCTCTCATCTAAGGACCAACGGCAATAAAATATGTCCTTTTGAAGGCGTCGAAATTCAGTGTTCTCCAGACCTGCTGGCTCTGAAAGCATGGACTTCAAGAAAATTCACCCTTGGCTGGAGCCAACTAATATGTGTGAAAATAGGGACAAGCTTCCAACACAAAGGAGACTGATAAAGACACAGGCTGGCCCAGGGAAAACAAATGGCCAGAAGGCAGGAGGCAGGACTATTTGTCCCACATGAAGATTCGCAATATATTTAAAAGTACTATTATCATTTAGGCCTTTTTCTCAGGCATCATAAGGCGGGTGGATTTTATCTATGTACCATTTATAATGTAATTTCTAGGCGATTTTGGGGATATAAAATCCATCTTTCTGTGACTCTGGGAACTATAATGGGCAGTTAAACTAGGTTTCTGGCTGATCTGAACATGTTCCAAATGTAATAGTTGGTGAGCGGTAGGAAAATGAAATTAGGGATATGCTTAATAAACTTACATATTCATAATGGTGTGCTTTTTATGGAAATGGCAGAAAGGTGCCACATAGCCACACTACATGATACAGATTTGGTGGTCAGCTTATCTAACTCGCTATGATTAGCTGAACCAGAAAACATTTTTAGTTTGGCAGTTGCTAGTAAAATTATGAAGTTGTGATACATAACTAGTTTTTGCCAAAATGTTGAAAGGAAAACCAAGGATGATGACAAATGGGAGTTGCCATATGTTGCTCCAGACCCCTAAACCAATACTGACTTGGAGGCTGGGTTTTGGCAGAGAGAGGGGGGTAACTGCCCAATCCTAGTGGCAGGGATTATTGCAGGGTACTTCCCCAAGATTATAAAATTGGTGCCATCATCAGTGTTACATAAGGAGGGACTGCACTAGGGCAGGGGACACAGAAAAAAACAGAAAGACAGAGGACAGAGAGAAGAGACAGACCATCAGGAAGGTTGCTGAAACTTACCATCTGACAGATATAAAGAGACACCAGAGGAGATTGGTGAGAGTGCATCTGGATGGATCTGTCTATCGCTAGGAAGGCCTCAAAGTTGACTGGGTTCTATGGTGGAGAGCGGGAGGCCATCTTCAGAGTGGAGTGACCAGACCCCTGCCCTATCTTTCCAGAGTTTCCTGAGATGCAGCTGGCTTTCCTGAACCTTAAACAGAGGCTTGATATGTAAGTAGAACTGAGCCCTGGGAAATCAAAAGGTGGGGGAGTCTGCTGACCCTGAATCCTTTCCCTTTATAGTAGGTGGGTGGGGGGCAAAACCGTGTAGATGCTTAGCCTATTTAACCAAAAATATTAATTTAATTAATTCCCCTTTTGGCAGAACACTACGGGGGGGTTGTTAAAATTCGAAATTAACAAAGCTCACTTCCCAGTGTGTGGTGAAAACTATAGCCTATATATTAATTGGGTAATCCTTGTTGTCCAGCTGACCGCGACACAGGCCTTTCAGTAAGGGGGGCCTGAAATCTAAAACTCCCCAAAGCATTCTAATTTTTCTGTCTGACTTCCCAACATAGACCAAAGTGAGGGGGTTCTGAAAAACAAACCGAGAATTCACCCTGTGCTTATTTTAAACCAAAGGTGTGGGCGAAATTATGATTGCCATATGTATTTTTTTACCAAGCTTGAAATCCGACTGCTACCCTTTTAAGCCTGCAGGAAAATCAAAATTGCACAACTTTACATAAGTGCCTTCGTTATTGATCAGTGTAATTATTGTGTTTTTTTTAAAACTCACTTTTGTGATTTAGTTATGCTCTGAGAAGTTGATTGTGTTATGCCAGGGATAGAGTTGTTTTTGATATGTTCATGCTAATTTCTATTACTTTTAATTTAAATAAATACCAATATATTTCCCGTACACCGGCCTGGTTCTTGGCTCATTGTTAGCTGAGGGAAGAGGGATGCATGGGGCATGATATGTGTCTGAGATAGGGATAACGAAAAAAATATATTAAACAGTTTGTTGTGTCATCACTTGAGTGGGGAGGGAAGAAACTCCCCATGTTGAAGGTGGCATTTCAATAAACTGTTACATCCTACATAAGGACATGCCCACTTTGGGTGAAAGGGAAACCTGGCCTATGTTGATGATGTCTTAATCAAGAGCTCAACTGTGGAGGAACATATGGCCGAAATAGGCTATGTTCTGACTCAGTTGCAGAAAGCCAGAGCAAAACTGTCCTTTCAGAAGGCACAGTGGTGTGCGTCCTGCATGAACTTTTTAGGGCATGAAATCACCCCGCAGGGTCTCAGTCCGCAGGCAAAAAAAGTGAAAGCATTATTGAAATATAAAGACCCTACTACACTAAGAAGCCTATTTGGACTCACTCATTTTAGTAGTTCATTGAAGACTACGCAGAGGTCACTCACCCCTTGGTCCATTTAGTAAAGGCCAGGGTCAAGTGGGAGTGGGGTCTGGAACAATCTGAGGCATTAAAACAACTAAAGGGAAGACTTTCCCAAGTCCCTTGTTCGGCTTACCCATAAAGAACAAGGAGCGCTTCTTGGAGACAGGGTTTTCAGATACTTGCTGAACAGCAGTATTATACCAAAAGCACAACAAGGTCTAGGAAAAGGAATCTTGTACGCAAGCAAGAATTTGTCCTCTGTGGAGGAAAAAGTCAATGATTGATAAAGGGCACTCCTGGCAATGGTGTGGGCATTGAAGAATTACCACCCATTCATCCAGGGGAGCACATAATATTGGAGACTCGTCACCAATGCTTGCAATACTTACAAAGCGACCAGATCTAAACAGGGAACATAAGTAATTCCAGAATTACTTCCTGGATTCTGTCCATGCAAGGCTTTCCTGTGGAGGTCAGATATGACCAAAACAAGAAGAGTCCTCTAGTGCAAGGATTGGCTGACTTGCATGAATGTTCTCAAGAAAAGGTGTCGAGGACAAAAGTCTAAGGACCAATGACAATATAGAGGAATACCTTACTTCCCCGCACAAAGTCTATGAGGAAGACACATTTCAGGTGATACCAACAGTTTATGTGGATGGGTGCTCCTACCATGTTGACAATCACTGGGAAAAAGAACTAGCGGCTGGCATTTGGAATGCCTGGGTGAATGATGCTGTGGAACACTCTGCTGGGTACAAAATAGGTCCCCAAAGTAGTCAGGTGCCAGAGTTGATGGGGGTACATCAAGCCAGCCTCACTGAAGCACACCACCAACTCAAACAACTGCTCATAAACACGGACTCCGATTATGTGAGGAATGGGTTCGTGGAACACCTGATTAATTGGAATAATAAAGGGATAAAGTGTGCAAAAAATACATTGTTAAATCATGGGAAATTAATTCAATTAATTGATGATCTGGTAACTTCTCATGAGATTACCATCTATTGGAAAAAGATCAGAAGTCACTCCAAAATAGAGGGACCAGCCAAGACTAGAAATGACTTGGCTGACCAGTTGGCAAAAACCGCAGCCATTCACTGGGATCTCTTAGAAACTGTATTCCTGTTCGGGGACATCCAGGTCACTGCAGCCACAAGGTCCCAAACCAATGCCAATAATGAACTCTCAACTGCCCAGTGGAGCAAGGAAGCCCCAACTGCAGATTTGATTACTGCACACAGAGAGCACCCAATTATTGGGACATTTTATCAACATATTGAAGACCCCGTGAATATTACTTTGACAGAATCAGATTATACTGGGAAGGAGGACCTCAGGGTGTTGATGAAATCTTCAAAAAATGTCCAAATCCAAGACGGTTTGTTGATATGGAGATCCCTATCTGGATGTGACCGGTGGGTGGTACCTACCTCATTCCAAAGCTTGATGTTAAGTCAAGCCCATGGCAGGGCCACTGCTGGTCATTAGAAATCTTGTACAAGGTTGCATACTGGCACCACATGGGTCACTACCTCGACATCTACTTGAAGGGGTGTCTTGTGTGTGCTCAGTTTCAGCCAAGTTCTGTCACACACAGAGCACCCCTACAAAAAAGGGGAATGACACTACCTTGGTCGGATTTGCAAGTTGATTTCATCGGGCCAGTGATTCGCTCATCTAGAGGAAACATGTACATTTTGACCATAACATGCATGTTTACCAAGTGGGTAGAATGTCTTCTGGCCCGACTTGTATGGCGGAGACGGCTGCCGCACTAATGATCAACCACATATTCTCTTGCTTCGGCCTTCCCCAAACAAATTGAGTTGGACCGTGGGAGTCATTTTACCAGCAAGGTGATGACTGAGATGTGGGAGATACTAGGGATAAAAAGAAACCTCCACATTGCCTAGCACCAAGCCTCATGTGGGGGAGGTTGAGAGATACAATAAGACAATTGTGGGTTTCTTGAAGATGTTTGTGGAGGACTCTGGACATAGTTGGGACATCTGATAACTGCTTGTCCTAATGGCCATCAAGTCCACGCCATCTTCTGCGACAACAATTTCTACATTTGAGCTCATGACTGGACTAGAAATGGTGCTACCACAGCATCTGCTCTACAGAACTCAAGAGCAGACTCTGATCAACGCATCCACTACCCATGAGTACATTGAAAATATAAGGAAACACCTTCAGCATGCTTTTGGTTATGCCCAGCGCAATTTAGAAAAGTTGGCAGAAGGAATGAAAGCCTACTACGACTTACAAACTACCAAGAAGGAGTATGAAGTAGATGACAGGGTCTACCTGTACAATTTCCAAAGAAACCAGACCAAAGAGCAGAACTTCTTCCACTCTTGGCGCAGTGCCTTTGAAATTTTCGATAAAATCTCACCTGTTGACTATAAGATACGCATCGCTAAAGGAGAACATGCGGAAGATAAAGGGGTCTATATCAATCAGTTGAAGAGCTGTCACCTGTCATGACCACACACCCTGGGTCACATACACAAATACACCAGATGGTGGATGCCATGGGACCATGCCGAGGAATGAACCATTTATGTTCCTTTGGAACGCACAGATACAGGGGGCCCGGCTGGACTTTGTCTTGGTTCCTCTGGCACCAGACTCATATAAGGAATTAACGTTGGTTTGCACTAATTCCACTGGACCACTTATTTTCCAGGCCTCTTTACTTGCAAAGTGCTGGGTGTGACCTTCTTGCCCCAGCTTCACGTGCCAGTGACTAGGTGTGGCTGGGCGTGGCAGGCAGACCAAGCGAATGGGCATGGCAAATGGAGCCCAGCTATATAAGCCACTTCATCCTCGGAGCCCATACTTCGCGTTAACTTGCATTCAAAAGCAACGTGATGCTTACCGACGCAGGAACCTGAAGAGAAATACTCACCCAGGAATCCGATGCTCCGCTCGGCAGTCTTCCTCGATGAGTCCGGTCACTGCAAAAGAAGAAGACAAGACAGTGCATCTCAACAACGGGAAAGCTGCGCCGCATTTAAGAGCATGTGCGCAACTCTACAATACAACACACTTGTTACCTGCAACTGTGGATTCAGTTCTTCATCGCTCCCGTTACAGCATTGATGCTCAGCAGCTCTAGGGCCCCGCTTCCACCATCTACACGGGGGAAAGAGCAAAAGAACAGGATTAAAGAAGGTGGGAGAAAGGACACCCCCTCAGTTTCAATTTGGTTTGGCACACATTTTGGGGGTTGAATTTCTTGCTCTTGGTCAGTCTCCATACTTTGGGACCCATTTATCTTTGGGAAGGATGCCCCCATTCCTGAAAGAGAAGGTCTGTTTACCTGAGTCCTGCAGGGACTCTTCTCTTTCGAAGGGGATAATCTTAAGCTCCTCCACAAAGTGGGTTCTTCTTTGGCCTCTCCTACTAACACTTTACTCTTTGGGTTCTAACATTTCGGGGTAGAAAAGACACTTTCAGGCTGAGCGGTTTTTGGGGTTCTGCCTGGGTGAGAAGGACGCTTCCTCTAGGGCTTGGCAACTCTCCTCCAGCCAGGCCCTTTCCTCAGGAACCTGTAGTTTGTCGTTTGTTTACTCCCGTAATTTCCCTCTAGGAGTTGGGGTGTTCTGGGAAGCAGGTTCCCATTGAGGGTTTGACTGGGCCCTCAGTATGCATCCCAGATTGTTGGTCAGTTTCTGGACCTGTCGCTCCAGTTGGGAAACCTTTTCTGATTTGTAAGCAGGGCTCTGGTCAAACCTCTGCTGCTCCCGGAAAGGGTAATTGTACCTTCTCTCGGAGTAGCTCAGGTATGGGAAGTTTTCCTCATAATTTTCCACCCTGGGTCTCCCTTCTCCCTGGTTCAGTGATCTATTGTATTGGAAGTGGGGAGAGAGAGGATTATTCTGGAAGTTCTGGTTCGGGGGGTACATGGGGAAAACGTTCTGGTTGGGAGGTGGAGTAATACTTCTTTCCTGAGTGAAGTTTGAAGTGATATTTCCCGGGGCAGTACTTACCTGGTTGGGTCCCCCCCTCTGTGCCGGGGGGAGTGTACACATACCACAGAATTGGCCCAATATCCTTGTATCTTGGGCTTACATAGGTGGCAGGGTCAGATGGGTCCCCATTCTGGTACACCACCTGACTACAATAAGTTTGGGCTGGGTCAGCGGGTCTCCTCTGCCTTTTATTCTGCATGTTGGCAGAAGTAGTATTTTTATCCCCCCCATCTCCAGATCCAATGGAGTGGTAGTTTCCACCTCCGCCACCTTCACCCTGGCAGGTGTAGTAGAGGGTTTAGGGGTTTTGGGGTTGTTTTTACTCTCAGTGGGCTTCTAGACCTTGTAGATCCTGGTGGCCTGTTCAGTCACCCAATCCAGGGTACTGTTCTCATGAAAATCCTAGAAACAGCTGAGTCATGATGAGAACTGTCGACAGGTAAAGGTGGACAGCCAAGGAGCCGGGCGAAATGAGAATTCCCCAACGATTCCCATTTCAAGTTGCACGTTTCTTTACAGATTCCCGAAATCAGACACAGAAAATTGCCCAAGATTACACAGTGTCAGAGTTTGTTATTAAGAAAATGACCACCGGGCTGTCAAATAACTCACATTTATTTTGCACCTTGGAGGAGAAAGAAGGCCGATATTATGCACCAGTCAAGGTGCATGGTCAGTGTGAATTATCAGCTCTGATGGACACTGGATCCCAAGCCACTCTCCTGTCCCAAAAGGCCTTTGATGAACTAAAACCAGGATGGGGAGGGCCACCAAATAACGCTTACACCACTCTCCAGACAACTCAAATTTCGACTAAATGATATTTCCGTCGAAGGGACTGCGGATCTGGAAATATAAATTGGGCGACATCGAGATAAACATCCTGTGATAGTTGTGACTCAAGAGGGCACACTTTGTCTGCTGGGGAACGATCTCCCCGACAGTGTAAACAAGGTCCTCTGAACAGGGACATCTTTTCACCAAAATGCCAGGGGTGCGGAAGTGACATCACACAACCCTTGACCTCTGATGACATCACAGGAAGTGACCCCACCCTGAAGTGATATCACAGGAAGGGATGGAACACAACCTTTCACCCCTTGACAAAACAGGAAGTGGCATCACATAGCATTGTTCCTAAGCAAACTAAGCAAAATATGGTTACACTATCACTATAATGTGATATACATTTCATACAAGAATGGATCACATATGTATCATTAAGATCAGTGTGTATAGGCCCACATTACCAAATTACTGTGAATGCAAGCAGACGTCCATGGCCAAATGATAATGATGTGCTATCATATAGCACTTACGATTAAGCGATTTATGTAGAACAAATATACGTACAATATCACCCAACCTGTGTTGGTACTCATTTATCGACCTTTGAAGGATGAAAGGCTGAGTTGAGGTGTTTAAGAACAAACTATATTGGTGACTCACCCCCTTAAGTTTGCCTGAAATAAATCTTTAATGAGTGTAGCAATTATTGTATAGAATTCTAGAAAGACAAATTATTTGGTATTCCCATTCTTTCTTATTTAGCGTCACTGCGGACAGTGTTAGACTTGAGGAACCCCTGTTCTTTTTTTAATTGTTTTCATTTTTAAGAGGCCTGAAAAAGAAAGCCAGCCACTCCAGAAGCAAAGAGCCACATATTGCTGGCCACAGCCCAGGACCTTGCATTGAAAAAAAAGTTTTTTAGGGGTAGCAAAGGAGACCACAGGGGTCACAAGGGAGACCTCTGGGGTTGCAGTTGCGACCCCTGGTGACCCCTAAATGACTTCCCTGCCTCTGAACCCAGTCTAACTGGCCTGTAAAATAAAAAATGAGTACCAATCAGGTAAGCAGGAATGGTACCTGTCATTTAATTGATCAATGCTCTGAGAATGTAGAACTTAATTTCCAGAATAACCAGGTCCCAGACATCACTGTCATCTCTGTAGGAGAACAAACTGGTGACGGGAACCCATCTCCTTTCTTGAAAATTAACCTTTTGCCTAGATTTAAGTGGCATTCCACACTGGAAGGGAAACCCTAAAATGTTACACCAGTCCAAAATCAGAAGAAATATTGAATCCTGTGAAAACAGACAAGGAAGAACCCACTCACAGTCCGACAGGCATTCAGAAAAAGGGTGAACAGTTGTTTTTCCCCATTCATTTAAATGAGGGGGAGGAGCCGGTGCTCGTCCGAGTATGCCTGAATAATGGAAAGAGCGTCATCAGCGAAAGATTATTGGGGAAACTTCCAAAAGATCAGACCAATCTCACATTTAAATGTATTTATAAATGGGAAGTAGGTCTGGAAACTCCAAATTCCAAACATCTCCTGCCTAGTAGGTGTATGCTAAACATGTCCATTGGCAACAAGAGCAAAGGTCATGAGAGATGTCCCTTCTCCCTTTTATTTAGGCAGTGACATTCTCATTTCGCAATCAATTTGGAGATAATTAATAATAAAGCCTCATCCCGACAGTGGGGTAATCCCATGGGCTTTGACAACATTGAAAAGGCATTTTGGTCAGTTCAATTGCTGCCTTATGCCATTGAAGTTCAAGTGTGAGAAGAGGTTACCACCCCAGGACAGATGTGACAATTCACTCTTCTCCTCAAAATTAAGCGAGAACAGACCCTCAAACATCAGGACGCCCTTATAAAGCTAAATTCCCATCTCAATCAACTAGGTTTGTATTTAAATCCGACACCTCTAGTAGACCCAGAACACAACACCATTTGAATATTGGTGGATAACAGCGACTATTGGAATTATCGCTTTGGGAGCAGATACCTTTATTGGAATGGCGGTTGTTGCCCAAAATTATTCTATGGATTTAGATAATAAAATCATGGGAACAAACCCAAATGACTGTTTCAACATCAGCGACGGTATTCCTCCAGAAAAGATGTTTACTACGCATGGGGGGAATTTCTTGGTGTACTCTTCCTGCCCCAATGGGGGGGGGTGACCTGTGACATCAGAAGGGAAGAGGTAGTGACCACCTCCTTGAATCCCTGGAACTAGCTGTCCAGGTCAACACCATCAAAAGAGATCTCTCCACCCACTTGAAGGTTACCACTGAAATTGCCAAGCCTGAGGTCTTTCCAGGTTTTAAGCCGATTTTCAAGGAAAGGATCAATCTTGCTGATGCCTGTGAGACTGAGGAGCAAAGGCAGAAGCTGAAACAGGTGTTCCTGGACTTCCAGGATATCTTTTAAATCGACTCATATCACTGTGGACGCACAAATATTAATTCAACCACAATACCCATGGACCCTGAGATGGCTCCAGTATGTGTGAAACAATTCCAGTTACCTCTCGCATCATGAAGTCACTCACAGAGATTATTAAGAACTTAGAATTTTCCTGGGATAATTTGTCCTATCCACAATACCTTCAACAACCCGGTACTGGGGATACTCAAACCAAACGGCCAATGGAGACTATGTGCAGACGTGAGGGAGTTGAACAAATGGGTCCACATGTCAAGATGGCTACTTCCCTACATCGATCAAGGACTGACACAGATCCTGGAAAGTACCCATGAATAGGGAAGACCAGTACAAAACTGCCTTTAGTTTAACATCTTTCTACATAAGGCCATGCCCAAATTGGGCAAAAGGGTAAACCTGGCCTCTGTGGATGATGTTCTGATAAAGAGCTCAATTGTGGAGGAACATATAGCAGAAATCCTCTATGATCTGGCCCAGTTGCAGAAAGCCAGAGTGAAACTGTCCTTTCAGAAAGCACAGTGGTATAAGACCTGAGTGAACTTCTTAGGGCATGAGATCGCCCCTGAGGGTCTTAATCCTCAGGCAAAGAAGGTGGAAGCCTTATTGAAATTAAAAACCCTACTACTCTGCGAGAATTAAGCCCTCTTGGACTCACTAATTATAGTCAGAAGTTCATTGAATACTATGCAGAGGTTGATCAACCCTTAGTTCATTTATTAAAGGCCGGAGTCAAGTGAGAATGGGGTCTGGAACAAGCTGAAGCAGTTAAACAACTGAAAAGAAGCCTTTCCTAGGCTCCTAATTTGAATTTTTGGAGATGGGGTTTTCAGATACTTGCCTAACAGCGGTGTTGTATCAAAAGCATGACATGGTCATATCGTATGTGAGCAAGGCTTTGTCCTCTGTGGAGAAACAATTCAATGAATGTGAGAAGGCACTCCTGGCAACGGTATGGGCATTGAAAAATTACCACCCATTCATCCAGGACAAGCATATCATTGTCGAGACTCCTCACCATCCCTTGAAATATCTCCAGAGTGACAGAATCCGGGTGGGGAACGTTAGTAATTCCAGAATTACTTCCTGCATTCTGTCCATGAAAGGCTTTCCTGTGGAGGTCAGATATGGCCAAAACAAGAAGAGTCCCCTAGTGCAAGGGATGACAGACTTGAATGATTGTGCTCAAGAAAACTGTCTAGAGGACGAAAGTGTCAGGGTATACCCACAGTTTATGTGGATGGGTGGTCCTAATAGACTGACAACAATGGGGAAAAAGAACTGGTGGCTGGCATTGGGAATGCCTGGGTGAATGATACCCCTGAACCCTCTGCTGGTTATAAAATAGGAACCCCGAAGAAGTCAGGTTGCAGAGTTGATGGCTGTTCATCAAGCCATCGTCACTGCAGTACACCACCAACTCAATGACCTGTTCATAATCACTGACCCTAATTATGTCAGGAATAGGTTTGTGGAGCACTTGATTAACTGGAAGGATCGAGGCATGCTTTATGCCAACAATAAACCTTTAAAGCATTCCAAACTGATCCAATTAATTGACAATCTCGTGCCCTCCAATGAGATGAACATCTTTTGGAAGAAGATAAGAGATAATTCCAAAATAGAGGTGCCAGACGAGACTGGTAATACCCTGGCTGGCCAGCTGGCTAAAACCAGAGCTCTGCTGGGGGATTTCATAGAAACAGATTCCCTGCTGGCTGAAATCCGATTTGCCGCTGTCACCAGGTCACATACTCGTGCTAACTGCAAACTCTTGACTGCCTAATGGAGTAAACATACCCTAGATGTAGATTTGATCACTGCACAGAAAGAGGATCCGATCATTGGAAGATTCTATCAACACATTCAAGACCCCATGAGTTTTCCTCTAACAGAGCCAGATTATACTGGTAAAAAGGATCTCCAGGCGTTGATGAAGTTTTCCAAGATGTTCCAGATCCAAGACAGTTTGTTGGTAAGGAGAGCCCTATCAGGCTGTGACCACTGGGTGCTATCTACCTCATTGCGAAGCATGCTGTTGAACCACACCCATGACAGGGCCGCTGCAGATCATAGGGGGTTTTACATGAAATTAGAAATATTGTGTGAGGTTGCCTACTGGTCAGACATGGGCCAGGACCTCAACACATACCTAAAGAGGTGTCTTGTGTGTGCTCAATTTCAACCCAGTTCACTCAGACACAGAGCTCCCCTACAAAAAGGGGAATTCCTTGCTCAGATTTGCAAGTCAATTTCATCGGCCGGTGATTCGCTTCTCTAGAGGAAACAAGTCCACGCAGACTGTGAAATGCCTGTCCACAAAGTGGGTCAAATGTCTTCCAGCACCGAATTGTAAGGCGGAGACAGATTCTGCACTAACGATCAATCACATCTTCTCTCGTTTTGGCCTCCCCCAAAGGATGGAGTCAGAACAAGGAAGCCATTTTACCAGTGAGGTGATGGCGAAGGTGTGGAAGATTCTAGGGGTAAAAAGAAAACTACACATTGCCTACTGCCAGCCTCAAGCAGGGGGTATAGAGATACAACAAAACAATTGTGAGTATCTTAAAGAAGCTTGTGGCCGACTATGGACTCCATTGGGACATCCGATTACTGCGTGTCCTGATGGCTATTCAGTCAGCACCATCGTCTGCAACAAAAATGTCTCAATTTCGGCTCATGATCGGACGAAAAATAGTACTATCGTAGCATCCGCTCTATAGAACTCATGAGCAGACACTGGTAAATGCATCCACCACTCATGAGTACATTGAAAATTTAAGGAAGGACCTCCAGCATGTGTTTGCTTATGCTCAGTGCAATTTAAAAAATTCATCTGCAAGAATGAACACCTGTTAAAATCTAAGGACCACCAAGAAAAAGTATGAAGTAAGGGACAAGTTTTACCTGTACAATTTTCAAAGGAATCGGACCAAGGAGCAGAGGCATCTCCCGTCTTGGCATGGTGCCTTTGAAACTGTGGATAAAAAAATACCTTTTGCCTACAAGATCTGCATCCCAAATGGAGAACAGACAGAAGACAAATTGATCCACATCGATCAGTTGAAAAGCTGTCATCCAGTATCAGCTTTAGGGCTGATTGAGGAGCCAAATGAGATGAACAGAGGAACCATCTGTGGAATGAAATGGAAGGATGAAAAATCGGGTGGAAATCAAGATATATATATACATTTAAAGGGAGTAATTTACTCAGTGCTCATTGTAAAGAGAAAGAAAATAAATAAATAAAGTTTTGTGAAATGGTGAAAATGTCATGTGTTACAATTGCATGATGTTGTTGTTTGTGTGAATTCTGTGTAAATCTTTTGGGTAACGTGTGTAAAAAGTACTGAACTGCTTTTTCTTTCTATTTGTTAGAAACTAACTCCATTCACTTCCAGCCTGGAGGCAAGAGGAGAGGACCGTGTGTAGCCCAGACGCAATGAAGAAAAGGGGTGCTGTGCTACTCCCCCAAACCAAAGATGGAAATGGAGGCTGGAATGCCCAATGCCTGCTGAAAGAAAAAAAGGAGTGCCAGCCTACACCCTCAACTCACAAATGGAAGGGGAGACTGGAGTGCAAACTCCCTGATGAAGTAAGAAATGGGGTGCTTTGCTACACCCCCAACCCAGAGACAGAAGGGGAGACTGGAGTAACCACTCCCTAATGGAGGAAATTGAGCTGGACGGCTTCCAATGAAAACAAAAATCTAAGAAAAAGAAAAGGAGACATTGGATGAAACCCCACTCTGCCCTGCTGTTCCCCATCCAAGAATCCTGGAAGAACGTGGGGAAGGGGGGTATGTGGGGCTTAATCAAAGGCCTCAAACCAACAGAACTGAAGGGCCATGCAAAAAAGTCCTACCTGTTATCACCAAAGGAAAAGCAGCATTTTAATTCACAAAGGAAGAAGACATTCAAAGGCCCCCTTCACATGAAAAACTGAATTTTTAAACACTGACACAAAAACGGCTTTGCATGTGTGTTTGCAAGTTAAAGCAAGACATGATAAAAATGTCCACCTGCTAACATAAAGATCTCAGGGAGAAGACAAGGTGTGTGTTGAAAACAAGTGAGGTATTATGCTTCACATGCAAAATACTGGCATACCATTTGAAAAGAAAAGCCTGCTTGGTTGCCATGAAAAGTTCCAGTAGGCCTATTTAGGCAGACTATGCAGGTGTCTTTCTGCAATGGAAATCCAGAGATGGCTAAAACAAAAATGTAATCCAAGTGAAGATTGGAAAATCACATCACATTACTGGCTGAGAAATAGAATGCAGCATTTTCACTGAAACTGCAACCCATTAAAAGGCGTGGCACTGTGACAATTCAGACTCAATTTATAGCAGGAAAACAAACAGCAGATAATTAAAAGTGTATTTTATTAATGACTGAAAGAAACAGCCCTGTACTTTCATTGAAAAAGCTAAGTGGACCCTGAAAACACACTTGCCCTCATTACAAGTCAGGCGGTGGCCCATGGTGCCATGCCGGATTCCGCCATGGTGGATGGCGGAATTACCGCCCCATTCCAAGGTGAGTGTGGAGGTAATTCCCCATTCACCATTTGCCCTTCCCAATTCCCATTTTTGCCCCATAGGGCATAATGGGGATGGGGAAGGCGCTAATTACGGCACCGTAAATTACGGTGCCGTAATTAGCACCAAAGTCGCTTAGCGCCTTGGACTTTAACGCTTGCAAAAAGCAGGCGTTAAAGTGTGAATCAGGCGTTAAGGGTTAACGGCGCCGACGGCGCCGTTTAAACCCTTAGCGCCTGACTTGTAATGAGGGCCACTGTATGTCAAGGAATCAAGACTGGTGTTCGAAAATGCAATTTGGGAGTCCATTTCAGCCTAGTACAAATTGTGGGGCTCTGGAAGAAATTCACAAAGAACTCTCACATGGCCTTCCTGGTTTGTGCATCCCAAGTGTTTACAACTGCAGTAAAATGGGGCCTGCCTGAGGGGTGTTGGAAAACAAACTTTCTTTAGACGTGCTGTCTCGGCAGGACAATTTCTGTTGGCTGGTGCATGCCCAGAGTGTAGAGAGCAGGTGTGAAAAACAGGGGCTACAATTAAGAGGAGCTGACATTTGAAAGTAATACAAGAAATGGATGCCTTTCAGATCGAAATGGTGGCCCCCTTCAGATAAGACACAGGCCTTGTTACATCACAGCACCGGCCAGCTCATTATCTACAGTGGGGGATCTCTGTGTAGCAGATGCATCCCCCATTTACAATCTGTAGCCACCAGCTTCAAACAGCAAAACAGCAAACACTATTAAGAGGAGCTGAAATTTGAAAGTAATGCAAGAAATGGATGCCTTTCAGATCGAAATGGTGGCCCCCTTCAGATAAGACACAGGCCTTGTTACATCACAGCACCGGCCCGGCTCATTATCTACAGTGGGGGATCTATGTGTAGCAGATGCATCCCCCATTTACAATCTTTAGCCACCAGCTTCAAACAGCAAAACAGCAAACACTAAGAGACTAATAAAAACTCTGATTACATGCAGGCCAGAGAGACAAATGGCCTGGAGGCAGGAGGGCTACCATTTGTCCAACATGAAGATTTCCTCTTCATTTAAAAGGGCTATTGTAATTTAGGCCTTTTTCTCAGCAACCATAGGTTGTACTTTCTTGATTGACATGTCATTTTTTAGGTAATTTCCAGGTGATTTTGGTGATATAAAATTGTTACGCCTGTGACTCTGGAAATTGTAATGGCCATCTAAAATGGGTTTATGGTTTATCTGAAAATTTTGAGAGTTGGCAAACAGGTGGAGGGGGAAATTAAGAATATGGACAATAAATTGCATGTTCCTAACGATAATGTTTTTTGTAAAAAAGGCAGAAAATTGCCATGCGGCCATGGAAAATGGTGCAGACCTGGCTGTCGTCTTATTTAATTCCCCATGATTAGCTGAATTGGAAAATATTTATATTATGGCAGTTTTTAGTAATATTATGAGGTTTTGCCACATAACTAGTTTTTGCAAAAAATTTGACATAAGAGCAAATGGGGATTGCCAATGAAAGCTGCAATATGGCTGTTCCAGACTGCTAAGCCAAACCTTAGAGAGGGGATGGATTTAGTAGGAGAGAGAAGGGTAACTGTCCAGTCCTATTCACGGGAACTCATGCAGGGTACTCCCCAGATTGTAAACTTAACAGTGTCATTGCTGCTATATTAAGTGGATGCACTATGAGCAAGGGACAGAGCTGCTGCAATTTACCATTGCAGAGATGTGTGTGACTCTATATGAGTCTTCAGTAAGACCAGCGCTATAAAAAAAACTAATATTGTAGGGCTCCTGAATTGGTGGGTGGGAAGGAACTCCCCAGGTTAAGGGTGGTCCTCAACATATATATCACAAGTGGGGTATACTGGAGAGGAGTGAGTAGCAGGGTGGTTAGTGGTTAGTACAGTGTGGTTGTTTTATTGTTGTTTCCAGGATCCATACTGTCTCTTGATCGATTTGGGATTGCAGTGATTATTTGTCGGGGGTTCACATGTTTATGTTAGTCTCTGTAAATTGAATTGTCAGGTTTTCAATCATTTTCTGAAGGTAAACTGATCTTCTGTCTTTCTTATTTCATCCATAATTGAGTTCCATCAGTTTGCTATTAGACGGGAGAATGTTGTTCCTCCAAATTTCCTTTTTTCGTAGTGTTTCATTTCGATTTGGAGGTTGTTGCTTGATCTTAGGTTTCTTCCTGGTTGGAAGCGGTTGATTTTGGTTTGAAGGAATTAGGCTCCTTGTCTGTGCAGTGATTTGTGGGCAATGCAGAGGGCTTAAAGGTCATGCGTTTTTTTACTGGGAGCTGGTATAGGCTTCTCAGGGCTAGTGTAATGTGGTCTCTTCTGTTTAGTCTGTTTAGTCGATGCTGACTTTCCTCACTGCAAGATGTCTAGAAGCATGTCTTGATGGTGTTTAGCCTCAAGAACAAGACTAAAATTCATATTAAGGGGTTCTGTTTGCCCTTGCCCCGGCAAGGTTTTGGGACACTGTTGACATTTTAGACCACACTTCTTACATTGTTAAAGACATCGTAATAGAAACTGAACATTGCTGCCGAAAATATTGCCTGTCTCCGCTTGTCTTCAGACCCAGAGGGCCTCTTTCATCTGAAAGTTTGCATATTCTGTGTCTTCTCCTGCAAGTGTAGGTTACTAGTGTACCATCCAGCTTCCCCAACACAGGCCTTTAAGTGCTCCTTCCCTGCCTCCAACAGCTTAAGTTCATGAGGCAAAAGTTGAGGATATTTAAAATACACAATCATGCCAAAATACATTTAAGCTCTAACATTTTGTTGGTTGAAAAACACAAGTGAAGATGCCAACCAATGTTACAAGAATATCCCCTAAGCGTGTTGACAAGTTCATGTCAATCACTGGAACATGTCGTTTAAAATGGTGTGTAAGAGAATACCCAATACCCCCTCAATTAGGGCTTCATCCAACAAGGTGCAGCCATCGCATGACAGATCCAGCCTCGCATGCCTAGGTACTACAATCAGATGCTAGTTGCAGCCTCATATGCTCAGCTAATGCCATTGGGCCTCATTACGACCCTGGCGGAGTGGGTTTACGCCAGCGGTATTCGCGGCGGACCCGTCCGCCCTACTACGAGTTCCCGTAGCGCCATGGAGCGTTTTCCGCCTGGTTTTTCCGGGCGGAGAAATCCATGGCGCTACGGGACCTTGTTGTTAATTACGCCACCGTATTTTACGGTGGCGTAATTAACGCCTTCCCCACTCCCATTATTCCCTATGGGGCAGAAATGGGAATGGGGAAGGGTAAAATGGGGAATGGGGATTTACCGCCCCGCCAAGGTCGGAATGGGGCGGTAAATCCGCCAACCCCCATGGCGCTATCGGCAGCTTTCCGCCGTGCTCCATGGTGCATTTTGCGCCACGATTTCCGCCAGGGTCGTAATGAGGGCCATTGTGTGTTAGATGAATCCATGTCCAGACGCATCCTCTGCTGTCCAGTGACTTTCTTCCATCTATCCCATGTCAGGTACAGCCTCATGTATCATTGTTCACGCCAGTATGCTTTCATTTGCCCAGGCATAGCCTCAGAGAGCAAGGTTCAGCCTCACATGCACATGTGAAGTCTCACCAGTTGAGGTACTAATATTACATGAAATTTGCAATCATCATAACGCACATACAAACAGGTCTCTCTCTCTCTCTAATTAAAACACACACACACTTTCACCCGCGAATAACCTCATTCATATGCCAAAGCACAATAATCAAATGCCAATGAACAATCATATTCCTCGTAAAGTCAACATCTGCCAGGCGAAGCCATCATAACAGCCAACATAGAAGAGGTATAGCTTCATATGCTCAAGTACTGCCATACTATGCCATTTGCAGTATCCTCTCTCTAGGCAATGGTGTCATATGATGGGGCCCTCTACCATGGAACTTCCTCCTATCCACCAACATGCCCACCTCAAGTTCAGAAAAGAACTGATAACCTGGCATTTTCAAAACAAACTATCTTCATCTGAATTGTCTATTGTCCTTTTTTCATGCTCTGAGGTCTTACGTGGCATGTAGCATGTTACAAATGTGACAATAAATAAATAAATAAATAAATAAATAAATATGGTCAAGTACGGGGTCATATGCCCATATAAAGTGTTGTACACCCAGTTACAACCTTACATTTCGGTTTGGGTCTGTTTGACCGAAAGAAATGTACCTTTTCCTATTAGACAGAATTTGTTTTGGCTGTATTTTTGTTCAGAAATGCGGGGGTGAGACCCCCACCAACCCCTCTCTCCCCCCCCACCATAATCTATTCCCTTGCCACAATTTAATTGAATTTGACCGAAATTCCACCAAAACACTGATCAAAAGAATTCAGTCGAATTGAAAAGGTCAATTTGGCCTGCGATCAAGTATGCTAATGAATACCTACATTTCCAGGTACAATCATCATAGGCGAGGTGCAGCCTCATAAGGCAAGGTACACTGGTCATGTGCTAGGTATAGTCTACTATGACCCATATACAGTCACCATGGACCAGGTATGTTTACGGTACAACCATGGTATGCTCTTGTACACCTCTTTATTGTTGGTGAAGCCTCAAATTGGTGGTCCTTTCACTGCAGTTCTATTTTGAGTTCCCACTAACTGCTTGGGATGATTTTGTTAGTAGAGAAGACCTTTCTTCCCATCCCTTCCCCTGCTGCGTTTGCACGATCTAATCTCTTTGATCAGGCAGAATATCCTTACCTAATCAATGCTTCCCTCATGCCTGTCTAACACCTTGAGAACCTGAGTGGGAAGCTAGGTCACATTCATCTCAAATTCTTTAAGGCTCTTGATATGCTTTCATCAGAATTTCTTCATCAAAAACAATCTTCTTGATGATTTCTAGGCAAGTTTTAGGCCCAGGCTGAGCACACCGAATGCATGATTTAATATGTGTTCTGTGAAATGCACGGGGGTGAGGGGGCTCGGGGAGGGGTTCTGAGTTACTATCCAGGCGTGTTTATGTTTTGCTCAAAGTGGGATAGTGTATGTCCACCAATGTTTTTAAACTGAACTATCATGGCATTTTGGAAAGGTGAACTTAACCTCAATGTTTGGCTTTCATGCTAGGTCCATATCCATCACTGGTAACAGCTGTACAGAATGTGGGCATTGACATCGGTTCCCAGGTGCCCTTCACTACACACATGCGCACAGTATCAAGCACGTGTATTGCAGATAAGGTCCCTGCTCTGTCTGATTCACTCCATCCCACCGACTCAGTGCTTTGCAGCGGTCAATGGCTTTGCTTCATCCGGTATTGAACATGGGAACTCCTTATCTGAGGGTTCCCAAAGAAGACCTTGCTAGTTGCCAGCGGCTGGAAAAGTCATCAGTCTTGTTAATATTTAATATCCAACATAGAGGCCATTTCTCTCAATATTTGAGCTCTCTCCATTGGCTTCCTGTTGAGGCATGAGTACGGTTGAAGCCCTTGTGCCCAGTGCATAGTACATACGATCGATTTGACCCAGGCTTTCTTAGAGAAAAGTTAACCCTTTCAGCGCTCAGATCAATAACCACTGTTTAACCTGACTCTCTCCTTATGGGCAAGGATAGATGCGCGTGTTCACTAAGGTCAGACCTTGCTAAAGCGCCTTGATGTCTCCTTGGAGAAAGGGTGAGCACTATAAAATGACATGCAGCGAGAAATACAAATACTCTTTGCTCAAGTGCAGCTATCAAACGCGAAGTTCAACTGCACCTGCGCAGTTACAACGTCATGTGCCCAGGTACAGCTGGGAATACATTCATATGGTATGATTGGTTATTTGTAACGCGCTTAATACCCAGAGGTTTGTAAGCGCGGACCCGGGGATCGAACTTGTGTTGCCCCTGAGCTATCCTCCGATGCTCATTAACGGACATGCGACCAACTGGGCCAGCACCTATGTTTGAAAGGCTGCACTTGGGAATATATGACTATTGTACCTGATATGTGGTTGCAATAATTACAGTAATTACTCATGCAAATCTACAGCTGGCACAAAATGGCAGTACCTGCTCATGTAAGATGCTCTCTGGGGCTGTGAGGCTGGACGTGGGCTTGTGATCTATAGCTCGGGTAGAGTAGGAATATGTAGGCATTTGGGGGTTTAGCATGTGAATCTGATCCTGGGTATCTGTTGGCAAGGCCTATGTAGACACTTGAGGATGGACCTTTCAAGGTTAAGAAGTAGTTGCTTGGTGTGTCTACAGCTGGGGGTACGTGACAAGACCTGGCAAATAGGCTTAAGAACTAGGCAACACATATCATTAGTATTAGTGATAACGTGTTACCCTCCACTGAGGAGATTCGGAAGGATATGCTATTTTCTCCAAGTGGCTACCGTGAACACTGGCAGGAACTATTGAAACATATTACACTGCGGTGTTCCAAAAACTGCTTTGACGACCTACGTACGCCTTTGGTGTGCACCTTAACACGCACACACTTTAGTGCCTTTTTCGCTTTGTCTTGCCAGAAAGCAAGGGACGTGAGATAATCCAAAATAAAACGACACTTCAAGGTGACACACGAGCGGACAGACGAGAGATGGACGGCGAGGCCATAGAAATGGAGTGTGGAGGAGGGGTGGGAAGAGGCCTTCAGTGAACAGGGAAAGGCGACCTTATTGAGCGTTAGATGGTTGCGCTGGTGTTCGCTGCTCTTTTGTTTGTTTGTGAAGCTGTTCCTCTCGTGAGTGCCCCCAAAGGCCTCTTTGAACGCTGCCCCTTCCCCTTGCCCCGCCCATGGGATCACTAGGCCCTGGCATTCTGTCTGCACTGCTCCCACCTGTCGCTCCTCAGTGGCGCCACTTGCCAGGCCTTTGCCCCACCGAGCTGGCAGAAGGCGCTGGAATGCTGCTGCTTGGACAGAATGCTTGTGTAAATATGGGCAGCAGGCCCTACCGCATTGCCATCCTGCTGTGTCCCTGCTCTGTGAGGAAGGGCCCTGCTGAAACACGTCATACCGAGCATGGCATTAATGTTTCCATAAATAAGACCATCCTAGTGCGCGTTAGCCCTAAAACCACTGCGATATGTGCCAAACCTACAGGTTTACCAAGGACATTCACACATTAGAGTTCCAAATTTAAGAATACCGCCGTGTGGTGTGCTGAATCCAGCCTTACCGGAGGAATGATACACTGTAGCGTATGCCAAATCCCCAGCATTACTCCAGGAATGATTTGCTATGCTTTGCCAAATAAACGACTACTGCCACACTGCGAGGCTGAAGAGGTCAGCCATACACTGAACAGGAGGGGGAGGTGGGGAGACGAGCAAAGCGAACATGCCCATGCCCCTTTGGAGTGAGGGATGGGCAGGTTGGCGGTGAGCGGGATTGAGTGGATTAATTTCATACCGCGATTTTTGCAAGAAATTGAATACATTGATAAAAAAACATAGCATGTATATGCAATTCTGAAGAGAAACACATGATACTAGCTGTTCCTGGGGTAGCATATGCCGTTCTAGCATATCTTGAGGGTCAATATCGGTCAGTAATTTATAGGGTCACTTCTGCTCCCCTTCTTAAATATCGGAATTACCACTGATTGCTTCCAGGAAGGGGGGCGTAGGTCCCTGTGACTTATTAATGGTCATTGCAAAGGCTAAACATTTTGGATGGGAAGAGAGGTATGCACGTTATTAAGAACAGTATCTAAGTTCACTCTATCACATGGCCTCTAAGATGTGTCTTTGTAGATGCGTAATTGTCAACCTTGTTCCATTGCGGAGTCCCTATGATTTAGCTTGTGAGGAGGCATTCGTCCTACAGCGTTTTGCTTTTTAGTGACTAAAACATTGAGCCAGTAATTAACTGTTCACTGACACTGGCACTGCCGTGCCCTGTTTAAAGAGAAGTGGGGGTGGAGAGAAGTAACTTCTGAATGTTTGCAGAACCTCTGCTCTCTGTGTGAAGAGAAGTGGGGTTGGAAAGAAGTAGCTTCCGAATGTTTTCGATAGTGGAAGGTGAAGGTGATCGCGTATAACCATGCTCATTCTGTTTGTTCAAATGGTAGCTGTCATTGAAGTGGGTGCACTTTGCCATTTGGACTGGAGAGGGCAACCTAACACTGAGAAATTGCATCTGCTGAGTACGGAAACATACCTAAGCGTTTTATATATAGACATTGCAATGCTGCAGATGGTAGGTCTGGATGTTTTATGGCAGTAGAAATGATACCCACTTTAATTACTACATTGGGATATCTGTTTACTTCTATTTATTTATTATCTCTGTATTTATTAGATTTGGATATTTATTAGATTAGAAGATATTGTGATATCTAGTTACATCAGTCTAAATACTGTGTCAGTGTATATTCTGCACATAATACTTTGTGTGCTGGCTAATGAAACACAACCAGAATCATCAGAAAATAACATACAGTTATAAGTGTTATTATAACAAGGGCCCTGCCAGCACATGCTAGATTCTTTCTGTTTATCTGAATGTTGCACAGATAATATGAGTTGCCTCTCACTAGTACCATGGGGTTTCTCGACTATGCAAGAATGCATAATAGGATGTTCATTCTAACAGTGGTGGCTGGGGAATTTTTTAAGTGTGTAACGGTTTATTGAGATGCCACCCTCAACACACGCAGTTCCTTCTCTCCCCAATCTAGGTGTCACACAATAAACAGTTTAATGTCAGATCTTTATTCAGAACTATTTCAGCCTCATATCATGCCCGTTGACTCCCCTTCCCCCTGAGATACCAAAGAGCCAAGAACCAGGCAGGTGCACTGAAATATATTTGTATTTATTTGAAGTTATAGGTAATAGAAATCACACAAAACTACACACACAACCTCACAATTAACTCCTTGTTATTCAAATAAATCACACAAATTAATTGGGAAAAACACAAATCACAGTACTGTATTCAATATTAAATTTAAGAAATAATAAGCGCTGGTCAGTGAACGAAATCAATTACATATGTAGTTACATATGTAGTGCTGTTCATTTTCGATGCCCCTACGTGCTTAAAAGGATAGCCCCCGCCCTTTACTTTGGTCTGTGTTGGGGAAGTCAGACCAAACAATTGGGATGATTTAAGAATTTTGGATTTTAGACCCTCCCACCCTCCACTAAAAGGCATGTGTTGGGGAAGATGGACAGCAAAAACGGGGATGATTTGAGAATTTTGGATTTTAGACCCTCCCACCCTCCACTAAAAGGCATGTGTTGGGGAAGCTGGACAGCAAAAACGGGGATGATTTGAGAATTTCGGATTTCAGACCCCCCCTCCACTTAAAGGCCTGTGTTGGGGAAGCTGAATGGTACAAATTGGGATGATTTGACAATGTTGGGTTTCAGATCCCATTCCACTTAAAGGCCTGTGGTGGGGAAGCTGGAAGGTAAACATTGGGATGATTTGAGAATTTTGGATTTCAAACCCCCCTCAACTTAGAGGCCTGTGCTGGGGAAGCTGGATGGCAAACATTGGGATGATTTAGGAATTTTGGATTTCAGACCTCCTTCCACTTCTAGGACTATGTTGGGAAAGCTGAACAGAAAGATTGACCAATGAAATAACAGACTATAATTTTTAGCACACACTGGTAATGAGTTTTGTTAATTTCAAATTTTTAACACATATCCCCCTGTGGTGTTCCACCAAGGGGAATTAATTAGATTAATATGTTTTTTAGTTAAATAGGTTAAGGATCAACACAGTTTTGACCCCACCCACTACAAAGGCAAAGGATTTAAGGAAAGCATATGTCCCCAACTTTGGTTTCAACTGGCTCAATTCTACTCACATTGAAAGTCTCTGTTTAAAATCCAGGAAAGCCAGCTGCATTTCAGGACTCTCGAGGAGGCTGCGCTGCAGGTAGATTTCTGGTCACTCCACTCTCAAGGTTGATCCCCCACTCTTCACCATAGGGCGTATGATATGATAATGGTGTGATATGATATGATATGATATGGCATTTATAACGTGCCTGTGCACAAGTGCTTCAAGATGCGACGTGGCAAGGGAGGGGAACAAAGGGAGGACGGACAACGATCCTACTAGGCCAGGTGTCTTTCAGATCACGCAAGTGCATGGCAAGGGGGCAGGAGCAGTGCAGTACAAGATGATAACAAAAGTAAGTAATGGCCAACATGTGGCAATTGCATGGGTAAGTGCAGACATCAGGTGTCAGGGGATGATAGGGGACTGTAGAGATAAAGAAACAGTCCCCAAGTGCAGGGGTTGCCAGGTGGGCAGTGCAGGTGTGAGACACTGGCAGGGTAGGGACCTGGGCCCGAGATCAGAGGGTGTCCAGGTAGCCAGTGCAGTTCAGGTTACAGCCAGGAGGTCAGCAGAGGGGAGGAGGAGAAAAAGCAGAAGCAAAGAGAAATGTTTTGAGGTGTTTCCGGAACTGGAGATGGTTCTCCTCAAGTTTAAGGGAGGCAGGGAGGATGTTCCAGAGGGAGGCATCAGCCAAAGAAAGAGATCTACCACCAACTTGTTGCTTGGAGAAGTGACTGACCCTGAGGGAGTTGGAGGCGGATGAGTGGAGAGCTTGAGAAGGAAGATATTTAGGAAGAGAGAGTTGAAGGTATTGCGGCCCCAGACCTCAGAAGGCCTTGTGGACAATGCAGAGGGTTTTGAACTTAATCCTCACAGCCACTGGGAGCCAGTGCAGAGAATTCAGTCCTGGAGAGATACGATCCCTGGGCTTGAGGCCAAGAACAAGTCTCGCAGTCCTGTTCGGGATAAGTTGCAGAGGGCAGAGAGTAGAAGCAGGCAGATTTAGAAAGAGGCTGTTACAATAGTCCAGCCTAGAGAGAACCAGAGCTCTGGAGACAGTGTGCTTCTGGGGGAAGGAGCGGGAAGGAAGTGAGCTTTTTTAGGCCTCCGCAGCAATAGACAGCTTCACCCAGATGCAATGCTCAGCAATTTCCTCTGGTGTTTCCTTGCAGCTGTCAGATGGTACATTTCAGCGGCTCTGTTCCTTCCTCATAGTTCATCCACTTTATGTACTGGTGATGACACCATCTCTCTCTCTCTCTCTCTCTCTCTCTCTCTCTCTCTCTCTCTCTCTCTCTCTCTCTATATATATATATATATATATATATATATATATATATTTTTTTTTTTTTTTTCGGCATCAGCTAATCATAGAAAATTGAATAAAACAACAGTTGGGTCTGCACCATGTTGGTTGACCATTTGCCAATTTTCCATCATTTTAACAAAAAGCATATTTGTTAGGAACATGCAGTTTATTCCCCACATACCTAATTTTACCCCCCACCAGTTCACCAACTCTTAAATCCGGGAGATATTCATAGCAGCTCGGAACACTTTTTAGCTTTCCCTTACAGTTAGCTAAGTCACAGTTGGATGAATCTTATTTTAATTATATTGCCTGGAAATGATCTAAAAAAATGACACATATATCAAGGCAGTGTGACTTTTGGTTGCTGAGAACAAATAACAATTGTGCCAGTCTATTTAAACTAAGGGCAATCTTTATATGTGCAAGTATGAGTTTCCTTTCCTCCAGGTCATTTGCCACCCTTTGCCAGCCTTTGACCAGGGATGTTTTTCTTTTATTATCCTCTTTGTTGGAGGACAGCAAGTCTGGGGAACAATTGGCTTTCAACACTCTTAACAGCTACACTTTATAGCATCGGTAAACATTTCTGATGTACAAACCAAGCTTTTAGTGGGGGGAGTCCTTTGTGATGTTTGCCCAGAGACTCACCACTTGTCCTTAGCTTAGAGAAACTCACATATTGCACTTTCTAACATCAGTGTTTATTCTTTGACATACTGTGTGTTTTACTGATCAGGGTTCACGTTGCTTTTGCATCGATGGATTTCTTCTTTCTTTTCACACAGCACTGTTTTTCTTTTTAAAGATGACAGCTGAAAGTACAGGGCTGTTTCTTTCAGTCCTTACTAAATTACACTGTTAATTATCAGCTGTTTTCTTGTGCTGCAAAGTGGGTCTAAATTGTCACACTGCACTTCCTTTTGATGGCTTGCAGTTTCAGTGAATATGCTCAATTTATTTTTCAGCCAGCAAAGTCATGTGCCTTTCCACTTTGCACTCAGATTACATGTTTGTTTTAGCTTTCTCTGGATTTCCACTGCAGAAACACACCCACATAGTCTGCCTCAGGCCTACAGGAACATTTCATGGCAACCAAGTGGGCTTCTCTTTTCAAATGTTTGCCAGTATTTTGCATGTGAAGCATAATATACATTACATTTTGTCAACACCATGTCTTTTCCCTAACATATTTATGTTGGCAGGGGAACATTGTTCTCATGTCTTGCTTTAACTTGCAAACACACATGCAAAGCCATTTTCGTGTCAGTGTTTAAAAATCCTGTTCTTCATGTGAAAGGGACCTTTGAATTTCTTCTGCCTTTGTATATTAAAATGCTGCTTTTACTTTGGCAATGAGAGGTAGGCCTTTTTCACACGGCCCTTCAGTTCTGTTGGTTTGGGGCCTTGATTACACCCCACATGCCTCATCCCTGTTCTTCCAAGATTCTTTCATGGGGAAGAGCAGTGCAGAGTGGGGTTTTCATCCAACCCATTTCTTTTTTCTTTCTCATATTTTGCTTTCTGTGGAAGCACATACAGCTCACTTTCCTTCATTAGGGAGTGGGCACTTCAGCCTCCCCTTTGTCTTTGGGTTGGGTGGTGTAGCACAGCACCCCTTCCTTCAATAAGGAGTGAGCACTCCAGCCCCCCTTCCATCTGTGGGTCGGGGGTGTACGACAGCATCCCCTCCCCTTCTTCCTTCACTAAGGAGTGGGCACACCAGCCTCCCCTTCTCTCTTTGGGTTGGGGGTTGTAGCATGGCAAACCCTTTCTTCCTTTATTAGGGAGTGGGCACTCCAGCCTCCCCTCTGTCTCTGGGTTGGGGGTGTGCACAGCACCCCATTTCTTCCTTCATTAGGTAGTGGGTACTCCAGCCTCCTCTTCCATCTTTGGGATGTGGTACAGCACCCCCTTTCTTCTTTCTTTCTGTGGTCCCTAGGGTCCTCCCTGAACTCCCCTCTTGCCTCCAGGCTGGAAGTGAAGGACGTCAGTTATCTAACAAGAGAAAGAAAAAGAGGTTCAGTACTTTTTACTCACCACATTTCCCCAGAAGATGCACATTGCATCCGAGAGAAAATATTTACATACAAATAGACATCAATTTCAAGACTTCAATTCGAAAGAGGAAAACATTACATAAAACTACACACAATATTTGAGAAAATCAATTTTTGCAAACAGTTTTTCCCCAAAGAATATTAATTCATATACTCACCTGTTATAATTCTCCATCCAGAGTTTTCACTCCTCAGATGGTTCCTCTGTTCGGCTTTCATTTGGCTCCTCAATCATTCGTAAAATGCATCTGGGATGACAGCTTTTCAATGGATTAATGTGGACCCATTTTTCTTTTGTCTGTTCTCCATGATTTTTTAGCTCCAATTTCAAAGGCACCACGTCAAGATGGGAGAAACATCCACTCCTTAGCTGATTCCTTTGAAAATTGTACAGGTAAACCGTGTCACCTACATCATATTCTTTCTTAGTAGTCTTTAAATCATGGGTCTTGGGAGGATAGCTCAGGGCCAACGTGCTTGTCTTGGAAACAAGACCACGCAGAGCAACACAGGTTCGATCCCCGGGTCAGCACTTAGAAACCTCTGGGTATTAAGAGCATTATAAATAACCAATTACAAAGATGAGTACAATAGGTCTTCATTTCTTCAGTCAACATTTTCTAAATTGTGCTGAGCATACTCAAAAGAATGCTGGAGGTGCTTCCTTAAATTGTCAATGTCCTCATGAGTAGTGGACGCATTTATCAGTCTCTGGTCTGGAATTCTGTAGAGCGGATGCTGACGCAACTCCATTTTTAGTCTGGTCATGAGCTCAAATGCAGACATCTTTGTTGCAGAAGATGGAGTAGACCTAATAGCATCAGGATAAGCGGTAATCGGATGTCCTAATTGGGTCCAGAGTCTTCCACAAACTTCTTTATGGTACTCACAATTGTCTTGTTGTATCTCTACTCCCCCGCTTGAGGCCAGGTGGTAGGAAATGTGGAGTTTTCTTTTTACCCCTAGAATCTCCCACATCTTCACCATCACCTCACTAGTAAAATGACTTCTATGCTCCCACTCAATACTTTGTGGGACGCCAAAATGAGAGAAGATGTGGTTGACTGCTAGTGCAGCAGCTGGTCTGTGCCTTACAATTTGGGGCTGGAAAATATTCTACCCTCTTTGTGAACAAGCATGTGACAGTCAACATGTACTTGTTTCCTCTAGAGGAGTGAAGTTCTGGCCTGATGAAATTGACTCAAAAATCTGACCATTTCCCTTTTGTGTAGGGATGCTCTGTGTGTGAGTGAACTGGGTAAAAATTACATATACAGAAGACTCCCCTTTAGGTAAGTGTCGAGGTCCTGGCCCATGTGTGGCCAGTAGGCAACCTTGCATAAGATTTCTAATGTCGTGTAAAAACCCCTATGACTGGCAGTGGCCGTGCCATGGGAATCGTTCAACATCAGGCATCGGAATGGGGTAGGTACCACCCACTGGTCACAGCCAGATAGGGGTCGTTTTACCAACAAACCAACATGGATCCGGAACATCTCAGAAAACTTAATCAAAACCCAGATATCCTGTTTACTGATATAATCCGACTCTGTTAGAGGAAAACTCATAGGGTCTTCAATGTGTTGAAGAATGTATCAATGATTGGATCCTCTTTCTGTGCAGTGATCCAATGTGCACCTGGGGTATCGTTACTCCACTGGGCAGTCAAGAGTTCATTATTCGCATGAGTTTGTGACCTGGTGATAGCGCTACCTGGATTTCCCCCAACAGGGACTCCCCTTTATGAAATCCCCCTGTAGAGCTCCGGTTTTAGGCAGCTGGTCAGCCAGTTCATTCCCAGTCTTATCTGGCCACTTTATTTTGGAATTACCTCTTATCTTCTTCTAATAGATGGTCATCTCATTGGAGGTCATCAGATCGTCAATTGACTGGATCAGTTTGGCATGTGTCAAGGTTTTATTGTTGGCACAAAGCATGCCTCGCTTCTTCCAGTTAATCAGGTGCTCCACTAACCCATTTCTTTGGATGCACTTATTTTTTTTATTTCTGATTAAATCATTGTTCTATCACTTTTTGATACAAGAAGGTTTCAAATTAATAACCACACTGATATCAACTTTTGGCAGCAGTCCATTTTTTATGCATGAAATATTATTATTGCCCATTCTGCTGCCTGTCCACCCAGGCACCCAATCCTGTTGCTAAGTACCACAAACCCATTCCTGACATAATCAGAGTCAGTGATTATGACCAGTTCATTGAGTTGGTGGTGCACTGCAGTGAGAATGGCTTGATGGCTTGAGGAAAGGCCATCAACTCTGCAGCTTGACTACTTCAGGGTCCTATTTTGTAACCAGCAGAGAGTTCTGGGGTATCATTTACTCAGGCATTCCCAATGCCAGCCACTAGTTCTTTTTACCCATTGTTATCAACATGGTAGACACACCCATCCACATAAACTGTGGATATCCCCTGACACATGTCTTCTTCATAGACCTTGTGCGCGGAAGTTAAATATGCCTCCATGTTGTTGTTGTCATTAGACTTTCGTCCTCGAGACAGTTTTCTTGAGCACAATCATGCAAGTCTGCCAACCCTTGCGCTAGAGGACTCTTCTTGTTTTGACCATATCTGACCTCCACAGGAAAGGCTGCATGGACAGAATCCAGGAAGTAATTCTGGAATTACTAACGTTTCCTGCCTGGATTCTGTCATTTGGAGAAATTGCAAGGGTTGGTGAAGAGTCTCGACAATTATGTGCTCCCCCTAGATGAATGGGCGGTAATTTCTCAATGCCCACGCCATTGGCAGGAGTGCTTCTCACAATCATTGAATGTTTCCTCCTCAGAAGACAAAGTCTTTCTTGCATTGGAGAGGACTTTTTTGACCTTGTCATGCTTTTTTTTCTTTTTCTTTTAATTAAATGTTTACAGTAAACATAAAAAGGATAACAGTGCGATATAATGATGATGAAAAGAGAGTGTGTGCCTTTTATTCCAACAAGTTACAATATCGAACAAAGCTCATCATTATTATATATCGAAGAAAAGAAACAAAGAAAATATATATATATATATATATATATATATATATATATATATATATATATATATATATATATTCTATTAACTTGTCCAATGTGGCCCTCATTCTTCACCCCTCTTCTCTTAATTACATGCTCCATGTTTGTATCTAAACATCTTTAAACATCTTCTAATAACCATACCAGTGCAAATCATACTATAATGAAAGGGTTGCAAAGAGTGTGATGATGAGATCTCGTTAGCCTCATATTGTTTTTAGCCTCTCTTGCATCGTGTATGGGTAATGAGTAATGATGTGAGTTGATATCCATATATATGGACTTCATCCAGGATCCACCTCTGTTTTGCCCTCCCCCTGTCTATCTATGGGGTCCTCTCTCATTCCTTAGATCTCCTCTTCAGTTCTCTTCCCTTTCCTCCCGTCGTCACCCGTGTGCTCTGTCTAGACCTCGGGTTCCCATGATATTTTTTCACCCATGTTGCAGTTTATTCTTAGTTGAGATGAATTTCTGGTAGGTGTTAGTATTAGCCTTTTTTTAATCAAATATCTGGGTCTAATAATTCACAGAATCTGTCCGCTTGTGTTGTATTATTTTTGCAGCGTCGCTTGAATGCAGCACATTTCATTGTGCAAATGTTAGATAATAGTCTGGTCCAATGAGTCTTTGTGGGTGGGGAGTGGCTCTTCCGCTGTAATACTATGAATTTACACACCACAAACAGCATAATGCCCATTAATCTGCGGGTGAGCGCATCCCCATGCCAGTCATCGATGCCAGAGTTGAATAGCATGGTATTGCGGGTCAATGTGAGATGGGCCCCCCTTGTTTGCGATATTTGTTGATGAATCATATGCCATAGGTTGTCATTTGAGGACAGGACCATAGAATATGGCCCATAGTACCTATTTCTGAGCATTCACACCAACATGTCAGTGTTTGTGTCAGGCCTATCCTGACTAGTCTAGCCAGGGTGTAATAAATTCAATGAATAATCTTAAATTGTATTTCTGTATTCTTGATATTCAGGGACGTTTCTGGCATGGCTGTGAAATGATCATATATGTCTCCGTTATCAATTGAGATCCCAAGTTCACTGGACCATGGTGTTGCTAGTACGTGATTTCTGCCCACATTTTTCAGAATAGACATGGCATAGAACATGCAAAGTCGTGGGAATGTAGCTATGTGTTGTTCCATCTCTATTTCGCAAAGGGGCTGGGTAAGCTTGCCGGCTAGTGTCGGTAGTGTATTTTGTGATTACATTGTGTAGTGCCTGATATTGGAGCCAGTTTCCGATAGTTAGGCTCAGCATGTGGCACACAGTTTGAAAAGGCAATATTTAGTTCCCTTCACAAAGGTTCATTACCCGAATCCGTGACCATATTAACTCTTGTCGGGGGTGCAATATGTATTGAATCCCAAACGATAGGAGTGCACGTATGCTGCTCCATGTAGGCAATACTTTAGTGTTTATTCCTTATTGGGATCGTAGTTTGTGCCATTGCGCACTTGTCGGTCCGATAATTGGATGCAATTTGATTCACTGTGGCAGTTTAGTTGGGGGAATATCCATAATCTCGATTGGGGTCAAGTTGTGCATTATAGCTAGTTCTACCCTCCTCCAGCTAGTTGCGCCATTGGAATCTAGCCATCGTTTCGCCCAGCATGTCTGTGCTGCTTGATAATAGCTCTTCCATGATGGTAGTGCCAAGCCTCCATCAGATTTAGCTGCTTGGAGGATTGGCATTTGTAAACATGTTTTTCCCCCGCCATATAAATTTTGACATAGCGGTATTAAGATCTTTATGCATTTTAGGGGTGGGGCTAGACGGTAGCATGATAGCAATATATATTAATTTCGGGATCAAATTCATTTTAATGACATTTATCCTACCCGTCAGTGAGAGGATTAGATTTTTCCATTTTGAGAGGTCTAGCTGGATACACTTTAGAATGTGTGGGTAGTTTAAGTCTCAGAGCTCATGGATAGAAGTACTAACGTTAATCCCAAGATATTTTATGTGGTGCAGCTATAACTAGAATGGGGCGACACCACGCGGTTACCATGGGATGTCACAACGTAGTGGCAGGATCTCAGATTTACCCCAGTTGACCTTGTACCCTGCCATTGGGCCATATTCCTGTAAGAGGTGCTGGAGTCTTGGCAATGAGGTCGGGCATGGACTGACATATAACAGTAGGTTGCCTGCGTAAAAGGAGACTCAGTGTTCTTCTGTTCCTTGTTGGATGCTCGCCCAATCCAGGTCACTGCATAATTTGATGGCCAGTGGTTCGATGCACAAGGCATATAAAAGGGGCTATATTGGGCAACCTTGTCACGTACCTGATTGAAGCCAAATGGGTGGATGTTATGCCATTTGTGACTATCGACGCCGTCGCTTCAGTATATGGCAGTCGAATCAGAATGATAAAGGAGGTCAGAAAGCCATATTCTGCCAAAACCCAGAGCATAAATTCCCATTGGACCGTGTCAAAAACCTTTTCAGTGTATATGGCGAGTACGGCATCTCATGGGTCTGACTCTCCTGCAAGAATGTGTAGTAATCTGTGTACATTGTCATCTGAATGTCTATTTCGGATGAAGCCCGCTTGATCTTTGTGAATTAGGCGTGGTAATATTTCTTCCGTTTTTTGTGCAAGTCATTTTGCAAGGATCTTGGCACCTGAGTTAATTAACGATATTGGCTGATAAGAGCTGCATTCATCTGGGTCTCGGCCCTTTTTATGGAACATTACTATGTTTGCTGCCAACATCGTCTGCAGTAATTGTCCCTGATATGTTTCCCCAGCGAATACTGTTTCTAGTCTAGGCGTCAGTAAGTTCACCATGGTTTTGTATAGATCAATGGGGATTCCGTCTGGCGTGGAGGCTTTTCCTGATGAAAGTGAAATAATTGCGCAGTCGATTTCTGCCACTGTAATCGGAGGGTCAAGTCTATCCCCTTAGCGCTGGAGATTTTAGGTAGGACAATGGATCCTATAAAGTTGCATATGTGTCTGTTTGTCAATGGTTTAGGAGCTGTATAGAACATTCCGCAAAGTGAGCATTAATTTGGTCATCTCCCACTAGGAGGGTTCCATGAGTGTCGCGTATTGAGGCAATCGTTTGTGCGGCTTTTCATTGCTTCAGCGCGAGAGCCATACTCTACATATGGTGGAACACTGCAATATACTCCCTACCACTCTGTCAGACCATGCACCAGTACGTCTACACCATATATATCATCAGATGGAGAGGCCTCTTGCTGTCTAGATAATATGTTTGGGTCCAACTAGTATAGGATTTTTGGAAGCGTAATGGTGATATTTGCTTGATTTCCACCCTAATTGTGCTAATTTGGGTCAGGGTTTGCTGTTCATATGTCTGCTTATGCTGTTTTCCGGTTATAGAGAGGTCTTTGTGGAGCTGTGTTTCTTTTCCCCCGATATTTTTAATTTATGTCACCATCTCGATATGCATTGGTCTCTTGCATAGGCTTTAAAAGCATCCCAGCATGTGTATGAGTCATATTCAGGATTTAGGTTAGTGAGCCAAAATGTGTTCATAGCTTTTCTGATATTTTCTAGAAAATCTGGGTAGCCCAGTGCCCTCATATTGAGGCACTATGTCTGGGTTTTGCGTATTGTGTCTGGGAGATGTAGGTGAAGCCGTACTGGTGCATGGTCTGACAGAGTGGTAGGGAGTTTATTGCAGTCTTTCACCATATGTAGAGTATTGGTTGGGCGTAGCCAATAATCAATTTGGGAGTAACTGCCGTGACTGTGAGAGAAGAAGGTACAGTGCCTCCGGTCATTGTTTTTGTGTCTCCATACATCTCTCAACCTTAAATCGATCATTAGCGTCTTTAAGGCAGTCCGTTTTCTTAGAGTCATTGGATTCATTGTACTGGCAGTTTGCCAATCTAATGCCGGATTAATGGCCAAATTAAAACCCCATCCAATTATTGATAGACATCCCAAAAGGTGTGCACAATCCATAAAGGTATGGGTAAAGAATGTCAGGGTATCTGTCGTGGGGGCAAATACATTCAATAGGGTGATAGGGCATTGGCGTAAGTGTCCCTGTAGGAGAATGTATCTGCCCTCTTTATCAGTGATGGTATCTTGGATATGAAGAGGGACTTGCTTATGGATCAATATAGAGGCAGGCCTCTTCCCATGGTATGGTGAGTGTGCAGCTAGTCCCACCCAACCGCGTTCTAGTTTCTGTGATTCTGTTTCTTTTAGGTGAGTTTCTTGTAGCAATATATCTCCTTGTAGGTCTCTCATGTGGATTATGGCACGTCTTCGCTTAATAGGATATCCCAGTCCCTGAACATTTAGTGTTATTAAAGTAAGCGTGGCCATTTGTAGTTAGTACACAAGTCTGTCGCACTGAGTCAGAGATGTAATGTTTGTAGCTTTCATGGTGTTTGCTTTATGTCGGGTGAGCATGCATAACCTTAGAACCTTACCCCAACCTATAACTTGAACATCAACCATAACGTAAACATAAATATAAAGAACATTGGGATAAACCTTTTAATTCCCAATACATGGCATCAAAACCCATGCATGACAATGGTGGGTGTAGGCCAATATGCCAGCATTTCTTTCCATGCATTCCCATGTCTCTCCAGAGAGTGCTGTGGTAAATCTGTAAGTATCCATACTGATAGTCATAATCAAAGATTTCGTTGTCAGGGGCCACTTTAAGCCACTGGAGACGGGTCTCACAAACCCATATGAATACAAATGTCTCTCCTGATAGAATTAGTGTCACATCGGATCAAGCTTATGATTACCCACCCTTCACTCCCAAGTGGTTAGCATACAGTGTTCTCATACCACTTTTAGCATATTGCTCCTTCTGGTGGTCAGTTTGTGGTATTTATTTTGTCTAGTGTCTGGGCCTTTAAGATTCCTGCTTGATTTTTGCCATTTCCTTATGCCCCGAAGAGGAGAACGATGGGAGGTAGCATTTGTGTTCCTGTTGGCTCAGTATGGTCGAAGTCTGTGTTTACCAGTGCCCGTTGTTGAAGAAATCACCAAGCTTCCTCTCGTTCGTCAAAGGAGTGCCACTGTCTTTCTAGTTGAATGCACCATAATGCAGGACATTTTATGTAGTGCCTGTGTTCAGTGCCTTTAAGTGCAGCAAATATAGGATTGAAGCTTTTCTGGCGCCGAGAGACCTCTGGTGAATAGTTGTTAAAGAGTCTAATAGTGGCATTGTCGATTTGTACTTGGTTGGTTGCCCTCTAGGCCTTCAAAATTGCCAGTTTGTGTTGATAATTGAGATATCTTAGTGTAATCACTGGAGGGCATCCTCCTGGTGCCGGTTTTGGAATAGGGGCACAATGGATCCTTTCTACCACATATTCTCTCAGATTTTCTATATGGAGTACATCCTGAAGGAAGTTATATATGAAGGCCTCCAGATCGGGCCCCTCAGAGTTTTCAGGTGGCCCACCAAGCGAAGGTTGTTGCGTTGAGATACATTTTTTGGTCCTCCAACTTGATACCTATTCTATGTACTTCCTGAATGGCGCCGTCCAGCTCAGTCACCATGGTGTCGCAGTTATCCTCCAGGGTGCTCATTCATTGTTCGTTGCTTGTGGTTCTTTCCGCTTGGGCATCTAAACCTCCTGAATATCCTGTTTAATGTCCTGGATGGTGGTGTTAGTTTCTAGCGTGCACTGGCCAATGATTTGTATTTCGGCCAGCATGGCCTGCAGTTGTGACGGAACATCCATTTCGGACCTGTGTCTCGTTGAGCGACGCAATGGGGTGTTTGTTTCTCTGAGGCGCACTGCAATATCTCTGGCCAATTCAGAGTGTGGGATATCACTCAGGTGTTGTTGTCATTATAACAGGGATGTCTGCACCGGATCTGGTCTGATGTGAGTTGCTGACTTCGCAGTTGTGCGCCCTTCTGTATGCCGTATAGAAGTAATCAGGTGTGAGGGTAGCTTTTCGTGTCCTCTGGTATCACCTTTATACAGGGGCACAAGCGTCGGTGATTGGCAGGACAAGGTACATGGTGGGTTCAGTAGAGTCTTTCCAGGCTAATGGTGCTGGGCCCTACAGTAGAGATATGAATTCAGTGTCCGGCCACCGCCATCTTGGAGGGAGAGTGTGGCAATTGGCTAAAGATATTGGGGGTCATTACGAGTTTGGAGGCAGCCATGGCGCTATCAGCGCCATGGCTGCCTCCAAACCCGGGTCCGGGTCTGGTCTCACTGAATGGGCATTTACCGGGTCATTCCGACCTTGGAGGACCAGGTAAGTCCCCATTCAGTAAACCATTCCCCATTCCCATTTGATTCCCCATCAGGCGTCAGACGTAATGTTAGTGATAGACGGCGACTGCGTCGTTGATCATGTGGTTGAATCAACTGTATTCCTGTGTCTCATTTATGGGGGTCGCCGGCGTCCTCATTATGGGTGAAGGCAAATAGGCAGTCGTCACTGTAGGTCCATCGCATGTACCACTGAATATCTTCAATGCCCCTCCTCCATATTAATTTGAAAGCGGGTTGGGACTATGTTTAAATGGCACGCAGCCTTATGATCCGTTGCGTGTATGTTAGATGCATTTTCGAGGAGGATATGCTTGAATAATTGTTCATCTGTGACAGAGCAACGTCAACCCGTGGTCATCTTGCTCAGGCTGTCGAGCGCCCCCTCAACCTTGTCATGCTTTTGATACAACACCACTGTTTGGCAGTATCTGAGAAACCCGTCTCCAAGAAGGACTACTTGTTCTTTATGGAGTAAGCCAAACCAGGAGCCTGAGAAAGGCTTCTTTCCAGTTGTTTAACGGCCTCAGCTTTTTTCCAGAGCGCACTCCCACTTGACTCCAGCCTTTAATAAATGAACCAAGGGTCGAGTGACCTCTGTGTAGTCTTCAATGAATTTCCGACTATAATTAGTGAGTCCAAGAATGCTTCTTAATTCTTGCAGAGTAGTAGGGTCTTTTAATTTCAATAAGACTTCCACCTTCTTCGTCTGGGGATTAAGACCCTCAGGGGTGACCTTGTGCCATAAGAAGTTCACTCGGATCTTACACCACTGTGTCTTCTGAAAAGACATTTTTGCTCCGGTTTTCTGAAACTGGGTTAGAACATAGCGGATTTCTGCTACATGTTCCTCCACAGTTGAGTTCTTGGTCAGAACATCATCTATATAGGCCAGGTTTCCCATTTTGCGCAGGTCAGGCATGACCTTTTGTAGAAAGATGTTGAACTCATTGCCAGAGCTTATACATCCAAAGGGGGTTTGGGTCCAAGTGTTCTGCTGCCCCCCTAAGGTAAAGGAAAGATTTTACTGGTCTTCCCAGGTCAATGACCGTGTACACATTTGACCGTTGGATCTGTGCCAGCCCTTGCTCATGTAGGGGAGTGGCCATTTTGACATGTGGACCCGTTTATTCAACTTCCTCAGGTCTGCATATAGCCTTCATTGGCACTTTGGATCGGACGAAGAATCCCACAGGATTCTAAATTCTTAATAATCTCAGTGAGTGACTTGATGAAAGTAAGAGGTAATCAGTATTGTTTCACAAATACTGGAGCCATCTCGGGGTCCATGGGTATGGTAGTTGAATGAATGGATGTGGGTCCACAGTGATATGAGTCCACTGAATCGATATCTTGGTATTCCTGCTTCAATGTATTATTTTTACTACTGAGTCTCACAGGCATCAGCAAGATTGATCCTTCTGCTTGAAACCCAGAAATACCTCAGGCTTGGCAATTTCAGCGGTATCCTCTAAATGGGTGGAGAGATCTTGTTTGATGGAGTTGACCTGGACAGTGGGTTCCTAGGATTCGAGGTAGTGGCCCTTGACTCGGAACACTACCTTGTCCCTCCTAATGTCACAGGTCACCTCTTCCACCCTTTAGGGGCAGGAAGAGTACACCATGAAATTCCCCCCATGCCTAGTAAAAATCTTTTCTGGAGGAATACCGTTGCTGATGTCGAAACAGTTGTTTGGGATTGGTCTCATGATTTCCTTACCTAAGTCAGTCGAATAATGCTGGGCATCAGTCGCCATTTCAATAAAGGTGTCTGCGCCCAAAGTGATACTTCGCGAGTCACTGTTATCCAACAATATTGAAAGGGTGCCATGTTCTAGGTCTACTAGAGGTATCAGATTTAAATACAAACCTTGTTGTTGGAGACGGGAATTTAACTGTATATAGGTGTCCTGGTGTTTGAGGTTCTGACCGCGCTTAACTTTGAGGGGAACTGTTAATTGTCTGACCTGTCCTAGGATGGTGACCTCTTCTCGCGCTTGAACTTTAATGGCATAAGACAGCAATTGAGCTGACCGAAATGCTTTTTCAATGTTGCCAACGCCCATATGGTTACCCCCCAGTCGGGACCAGGCTTTATTATTAATTAGGTCCAAATTGATTGCGAATCGAAATGAAAATGTCACTGCCCAGATAAAAGATGGAAGGGAAATCTCTCACGACCCAACAATTATGCTCTATACTTTTGTTGTCAATAAAGACTAGGCAGGGGATGTTTGGAATTTGGAGTTTCCACACCTACTTCCCATTTGTCATTCAATTTAAATGTGGGAATGGTCTGATATTTTGGGAGTTTCCTGAATAATTCCTCGCTAATGAAGCTCGTTTCATTATTCTGGCATACTCTGGCACGCACCCAATCCGGCCCCTCCTTTAACTAAATGGGGAAAAACAACTGTTTGCCCATGTCTGAATGTCCGTCAGACTTTGAGCGGGTTCTTCCTTAGCTTGGTTCATGGGACTCAAGGTTTCTTGTGATTATGGACTGGTGGATTTCCACTTAAAACTGGGAGGACGATTGATTTTCAAGAATGGAGAAGAGTTCCCATCACTAGTGTGTTCTCCTACAGAGATGACAGTGATGTCTGGGACTTGGTTATTCTTGAAATGGAATTCTACTTCCTCAGAAAGTTGATCACTTAAATGACCGGTACGATTCTTGCTTACATAATTGGTACTGATTTCTAATTTTATAGGCCAGTTACTGTGGGTCCAGAGGATCTTGTTTACAGAGTCGATCAGAGGTGATAACCTCCTCAGGAGATTGTTCCCCAGTAAACAAGGTGTGCCCCCTGGATTCATGACTATCACCAGATGTTTTACTACGTGCGGTCCAATATTTATTTCCAGATTTGCAGTATCTTCGATGGAAATAGCATTCCCGTTGAAATTTTGGAGTTGTCCGGGAAGTGGTGTGAGGGCAATTTAGTGGTCATCCACCCATCCTGAATTGAATTTGTTAAAGGCCTTTTTTGAAAGGAGAGTGGCTTGAGACCCAGTGCCCACAAGAGCTGATAATTCACACTGACCCTGCACCCTGGCCAGTGCATAAAAACTCTGACATCGTGTGATCTTGGGCAATTTCTGTGTCAGAGATCGCAAATCTGTAAATAAAATATCACAACTAACAGTGGGTGGATTTGGGGAATCGTCTTTCTCCCCTGATTCGTTGATGTATCCCTTTACCTGGAGGTAGTTCTTAGAACCTGTTTGCGGAAAGGACATCCCCATAGTTTCAATTCTGCCTGGCTCACCTTTTTGGGGTTGAATAGTTTCCGGTTCTAGTTCGTCTCCATACTTACCCTGTCCCACTCAGTGTCTTTTGGGACATATTTTTCTTTGGGAGGGATACCCCTGTTCCTGAAAGAGAAGGTCTGTTTACCTGTGTCCTCCAAGGACTTGTCTCTTTCAAAGGGGATAGTCTGGAGTTCCTCCACAAAGTGGGTTCTTCTTTGATCTCTCCTACTTACGCATTGCTCTTTGGGTTCTAACATTTTGTGGGCGGAGGAGTCACTTTCAGGCTGAGAGGTTTTTAGGGGTCCTGTTTGGGTGAGAAAGGATGTTTCCTCTAGGGCCTGACATCTCCCCTCCACCCGGCCACCTCCTCAGGAACCTGTAGTTTGTCTGACATTTCCTTCCATCATATCCCCCCCCGGGGAATCAGATATGGGTGTTGGGGAATGCTGGGAAGTAGGGTTAGGTTAAGGGTTGGACTAAGCCCTCAGCATGTGCCCTTGATCATCGTAAGTTGGTGGACCTGTTGCTCCAGCTCCAAGACCTTTTCTGGGTGGTAGGGAGGTCTCAAGTCATACCTCTGCTGCTCTCAAAAAGGGTAACTGTCCCTTCTTCTGGAGTAGCTTGTGCTGGAAATTCCCCCCATAATGTTCCATCCTGAATCTCCCCTTCTCTCGGGTTCAAGGATCTATTCTCCTGGAATTGGGGAGAGAGAGCAGGACTATTTTGGAAGTTCTGGTTCATGGGATATCTGGGAAAAAAAATTCAGATTGGGAGGTGGAGTGATACTTCTCTCCTGAGGTTCGTTTGGAGGGAGGTTTCTCGGGGCAGTACTTACCTGATTGGTTCCCCCCTTGGACCCAGGGAGTGTATACATACCACAGGATTGGTTTGGTACCCTTGTACCTAAGGTTTATATAGGTGGCAGGGTATGATGAATCATTGTTCTGGGCCCCTGCCTGACTACCATTCGAATGGGTTAGGTTGGGGGGTCCCTTCTGCATTCCATTTTGCTTGTTGGCAGGAGGGTTACTTTTAGGCCCCCCATCTCCAGATTCAATGGAAGGTTAGTTTCTACCTCTGCCAACTTCGCAGCAGTAGGGGTGTTAGATGGTTTGAGGGTTTTGGGGGGGTTTACTCTCAGCGGGCTTCTGGACCTCATGGATCCTGTTGGCCAATCATCCAATCCAGGGTACTGTGCTTGTGAAAATCCTGCACCAACTGAGTCATTATTTATTTAGGGTGCACATGAAAATATGTAGTCATGAAATCCCTACTATTTTTGTTCACCCACTGGGAAGTCTGAGCAAATGCCTGCTTCAACTCCTGCTCAAACTCCCTACTTGCATGATCATCCCCACATTTCAAATTGTATGCAGACACATGGCCCTCTTGTGGGTTCCTATTTGTGGAAAAATGCTTCAAAATGGTCACCTTAGAGGTGGACAATTTATAATGATTCTGGCCCGCCAGTCCCGAAAAGACACTGGAGTACTCAGGAGAGAACGTCCATTTCACAAACTCCATACAGTTTATGGGCCTCATTACGACACGTGCGGAATGGGTTCACGGGTTACGCTAATGGATGCGGACCCGTTAACACAATTCCGCATGATTACGAGGGCCCCTCGCGGGACCCGGTAAGGACGCCTGGCAAAACCAGGCGTCGTTACCGGGTCCCGCGAGGGGACCAGGGAGTTAACAACGGGACGGTCGTAATCAGCCCATTGTTAGCTCCTTCTCCCATTCCCATTGAGCCCTATGGGGGATCAAATGGGAATGGGGAAGGTCTGGGCCCGGGTTCCCTGAGGGAGGAATTACCGGGCCCTCCAAACTCGGAATGGCCCGGTAATTCCCCATTCAGGGAACCCGGTAAAGGAGCCCGGCTTGGCGGCAGCCATGGAGCTAAAAGCTCCATGGCTACCACCAAACTCGTAATGAGGCCCTATGTCTTTTTAATTCCAAATGAGGATATCATTTTTTCATACAATTCTAGGTGTGCCCACACCAAATACGTCACGTTTCTATGGTATGGGGTCATGAGCCTAATCACCTTCTGACATCACCTGCTGACTCAGAATTGCTACTGGTGCTCCCTTCCCCATTTTCTAGGCACCCCATTTCTCTATGAGACTGGGAATATCTCCCAAAACCACCACAGGGTCCGGACTCTCACCTGGGCAAAAGTGAACTCTTAAGGTCACTCTCTGTAGTTACTTTTAGGCTCAGGATAGACTCTGATACCATGCCCTTATTTACCTCGAGCAATTTGTTCTGGGCCATTAATCGATCTTTCAATTCCCTGATTTCATTCTTACTTGAACATTTTCATTTTGTGCTGCCTGCATTGTGCACGTAGATTCAAAGCAGTTGGTTTTCAAAATACCGATCTCTTTCTATTGCGCATTTCTAGACGGCGCTGCCTGTAACACGTCAACTTCCGCTTGCCTCAGATACTCCATAAATTCTTCATTTTCTTGCCTATGTCCAGCCAGTTCCTGAGAACCATTTTCAACTGATGCACCTACTGTAGAAGGACACCATTCTCCTGGTTCAAGAGGTCTTTTTCCTTCACCAGTTGAATTTTCTGTTTTAAAGTATGTACCTGGTGATATATCTGATTGAAGCAATTTTTGGAATTTTATAATGAATTGACTCCTTTATTTGAAATTGTAAGGCAATAATGTCATCTAATAGCCCTCTGTTATGAATTGTCTGATCATTTACTTTATGTTGCAGTATGCTCACATTTTCCATACACTCTTTATGTGCCTCTTGCAGTAGAGAAAACTGTGTTTCACACTCTGCACTCACTTGCTGTTGGGGTTTTAACTCATTTTTGAGTTGTCCCATGAGGATTTCTTGTTTTAACTCAAAAATATTGTTCTGCTGTACTTGTTCTTCTAATTGTTTAAGTTCTTTCTACACCTAATTTAGATTCTCAGGGGGTCATTCCGATCCAGGCGGTAGGGGGTTGACGGTACCGGTAAGGATGCCAGTGCCGTTAACCCCCTACCGCCCTATTACAAGGTCCCTTAGCCGGTCCCGCTAAGGGCGGCTGGTTTTACCAGCCGCCCTTAGCGGGAGCCGCTAAGGGACTAGGGAGCAAATAATGGGCCCGCTATTAGCTCCCTCCCCATTCCCATTGAGCCCTATGGGGGCTCAAATGGGAATGGGGATTGGTGTTTTGAATGGGGACTTACCTGGTCCTCCTAGGTTGGAATGACCCGGTAAATCCCCATTCAAGGAACCCGGACTCGGACCGATTTTGGAGGCAGCCATGGTGCTAGTAGCACCATGTCTGCCTCCGAACTCGGAATGACCCCCTCAGTCTGACTCCACGCACGGGGCCTCACTCTTCTGCACTTGCTCTTCCACAAACTGCAAGTGGAAATACAGATAAGCTGTGAGCTGAGCCATTTGACTCAGTTTTTCTTGAGCATTTTGGGTCATATTAATATTAAATGCCTCAAATGCCAGTGCTGGTCATTGTGACAGATTTTCCCGGATCCGAGATCCAGCAATAAATGTCTCCCTGGGTCTCGGATCCAGGAAGACTACTTGTGGCCATTAGTATTAGTGATCTGTTTTTGTTACCGGGACTGGGATTTCGATCTCTCGTCAGGAGGACCAAAGTCCAATGACTTAGTGACCATAATACTTGAACACTTGTGAATATTCCTGTCAGGATTTTACTCTATAGAAAATATTGAAGTACAGCCCTGTAAAGATGCGCACCTTTTCTCATTTGCTTGCAACACGATAGGGAACGCTCCTCCTTTAACAATGTATTAACTAATCTCCTGAAATATAAATGTTTTTTTATTGGGGGCAGAGGGGGGTTGATAAATATCTCCTGAATTCCCCCTGCACCTAACTTACAGCCCGCGGCCACCCAACTGGCTCTCCTGATTCCCCTTTCTCCCCCACCCCTGCCCGTGGCTGGTGGGTTCCCACAGTTAATAATTTCCATTTCCAGCACTGTCTAACGCTTTGTGCAACATCCCACCTTCACAGCAGATGTCAATTCCTTCTGTTGTAACATCTTGCATCATTTTAGCTTGCCAGCTCCCTTTATCTGCTTCTGTCCACTCACCATGAATGAACAGCTTAGTAAGGAAATGTCTCCTGGCATTATTGAATTCAATTGCGTTCATTTTGCAATTTTTGTAGAACGTCCTTTGCGCAAGGGTATAAATCACCCTGTTCCTGCTTAATTTCCACTCAGAATTCCAAATAAAAAATCAATTCTTACTCAACCTTAATTTTTCATGTATATACCTCCCTGGCAAAGATGACTTTCCCTCCACCTTAATGCAATTACATCAACATAAATAGTCTGTCACAATGCACTTGTCGTGAGTCAGAAATAGCGAGCCAAATCCTGGCCATGAACCCGCAATTTGTAACAGTTTATTGAGAGGCACCCTCAACACAGGGAGTTCCTTCCCTCCCCAATCTAGGTGCCACACAATAAATGGTTTAGTGTCAGTTCTTTATTCAGCCCTATTTCAGCCCCATATCATATCATGTACCTTGGATCCCACCCTCCCCGCAAACCCCTCTGAGCTACCAATGAGCCAAGAATCAGGCAGGTGTACAGGAATATATTTGCATTTATTTGAATTATAGGTAATAGAAATTTCACTAAAGTACACAAGCCATCTTCTTTGTGGCACACAATTATCTTCTTGTTACACAAATAAATCACACAAATGAATTGGGAAAAACACAAATCACAATAGTTTATCTCAATTTCAATTCAAGAATTCAAGAAATAATTTGCGCTGGTCAGTGAAGAAAATCAATTACAAATGTAGTGTGCAATTTCGATTTTCCTGCACGCTTAAAAGTTTGATTTTTCAGACTTCCCTTTACTTTGGTCTGTGTTGGGGAAGCCAGACAGACAAATTGGGATGATTTTAGAATTTTGGATTTCAGACCCCCACTTCACTTAAAGGCCTGTTTTGGGGAAGGAGATGGTAAAAAGTGGGATAATTTGAGCATTTGGGATTTTAGACCCCCCTCCACTTAAAGGCATGTATTGGGGAAGCTTGTTGGTAAAAATTGGAATAATTAGAGAATTCTGGATTTCAGAACCCCCCTCTACTTAAAGGCCTATGTTGGAGAAGCGGAACAGAAAGATTCACCAATTCAAATACCGACTATAGTTTTCAGTTCACACTGGTAATGAGCTTTCTTAATTTAGAATTTTTACAAAAATCACCACGTTGTGTTCCACCAAGGGGAATTAATTAAATTTATATTTTTGTTAGTTAAATAGATTAAGGATCTACACAGTTTTGCCTCGCCCGGTCAACTATAAAGGGAAAGGATTTAAAGCAAGCAGATTCCCCAACCGTTGTTTTAAATTGGCTCAATTCTACTCACATTGAAAGCCTCTGTTTAAAATCCTGGAAAGCCAGGTGCATTTCAGGACCCTCTGGGAGGACAGGGCAGGAGTCTGCTCACTCTACTCTCACTTATGGTCCCCCAATCTTCACCATAGGGCCCAATTAGCCTTTTTAGGCCTCACCAGCAATAGACAGCTTCACCCAGATGCAGTCTCCTCTGGAGTTTCCTTGCAGCTGTCAGTTGGTACATTTCAGTAGCTGTGTCCCTTCCTCATAGTGCATCCACTTTATATGCCAGTGATGACACATCAAGTTTACAATCTTGGGCAGTACCCTGCAAGAGTTCTTGCAAATAGGATTGGACAGTTACCTTTCTGTCTCCTCCCAAATCCAACCCATCTCTAAAGATTGGTTTGAGAGTCTGGAGCAGACATATGGCAATTCTCATTTGCAATCTCCATTTGTTCTCATGTCAACTTTTTGGCAAAAACAAGTTATGTGACCAAATTTCATAATTTTACTAGTAACCACATTTTATGTCCTGGGTGTTAGGCTTAGCAATGCACGTAGGTGGTGCGAGTTATGGTTGCTTAGCTTAGCATAATTGGGGAATGTGCAGTGTTTTTTGGTTTCAATGTGAAGTGTAACATCCCTTTAACAAAGGTTTTTTACTGAATGGACATATATATGTATGGCAGAGAATGAAAACAAAGGGGCTAAACATGTGATGTCGTCAGTGATGTCATCAGTGACATTTGTGATGCCATCGTTCATGTTCTGGGTGTTAGTGTTAGCAGTGCACAGCGGTGATGTCAGGTATGGTGGCTTAGTTTACCATACCTGGCGAATTTCAGAGGTTTTTCGGTTTTAATTTGAACTATAATGGGGAGGTGGAAAAGTTTTTTTTTAGTGAAGTGCACAGGTTTTTGGTAGGGCAACTTAACCATAACGTCCCCTTAACAAAGTTTTTTTTATAGTGAATTTTACAGGTTTTTGGGAGGGCAACTTAACCATAACATCCCCTTAACAAAGTTTTTTGTGTAGTGAATTTTACAGGTTTTTGGAAGGGGAACTTAATCATAACATTGTGTTAATGAAGTTGATGTGCTGAATATACACTGTCGTCATGTGATTTTGGGAGATATGTAGTGTAATGGACGTACTTGATAGATAGACCCAGAAGGCAGATTCGTAATGTTATGGGGGCACATTGAACAGACGGAATTATGCATCATGAACTCCTACTTCCCCAACAACAACATACTGGCCACCTTGAACTCACTGTATCCCAGAATTAAGCAACACAGAAACGGCCTGTTCATCTGGGGGGGAGACCTCAATTGTGTACACGATCCAACACTGGACAGGTCCATACCCAATTCGAAAGGCCCACCGGCAGCAACAACAGCACTGACTGCAATGATAGACAGGCTGGATCTGGCAGATGTATGGCGAGAAACACATCCAGCAACGAGAGGCTACTCATACTACTCGTCCCCGCATAATCTACACACGAGATTAGACTACATTCTTATAGGCAGGGAACACTTACCCCAAGTGGAAGAGGCACAGTACCTAGGGAGAACCATCTCTGACCACTCCCCACTTTTAGTGACATGGAACCACAATGGCCCAAGGCACCCGATCCCCATGTGGAAAATGCCTGTAGATGCCCTGACGGACCCAGCCTTTAGAGAGGGATTACAAGAATCTATAGACAACTACATAGAAGTTAGCACGGGCAGCGTGGAACTCCAAAGTACAGAATGGGACACTCTAAAAACAGTGATAAGGGGGGAAATCATTGCAAAGGCCGGGGGAATCAGGAAAATACTCAGGAAAGAATTAGACCAGGTGGAGAAGGAGATTGAAAGGCTGGAGGCCACCCCGACAGGCACTCAGCAGGGAGAAATTGAACTCCAGAAACTCAGGGAGAACAATGCAACTGCTTGGAGCAGGCTAGAAAAGTTTGACTACACTGCCAAAACAAACAGAGCACATGTAGAGGCGGACAGACCGGGCAGGCTACTGGCCTGGCTCTGCCAAAAGGAACATCCCAGACACTCCACCACTACACTGCGGGACGAAGAGGGGAACACGCAACACATACAGCAGGACATAAATAACACCTTTAAATGCTTCTACGAGCACCTATACTCCCACAAAGAACAGGTTTGCCAAGAACAGATAATGGACACACTGGATGAGATAGGGCTCCCCAAAATGTCCCCGGAACAGGCCAACACACTAGAAACAGACATCACACCCGAAGACATAACGGAGGCCATTAGGTCCCTGGCCACGCGCACGGCACCTAGCACAGACAGATTGCCCTCAGAATTTTATAAAGCTTATGAGCCCTCCCTGACGCCCCTGTTACATGAGGTATACCAGGAAGCATACGAGAGTGGGATACTACCTGAGAGCATGAGAGAAACACTGGTGGTCCCGATCTTCAAGCCCAATAAACCGGCGGACCGGTGTGACTCCTACCGCCCACTAGTGATGCTTAATTTTGATGTGAAAATCTTAACCACAATATTAGCTAAGCGGCTGTCCAGAATTATAGGAGACATAATACACACTGACCAGTGCGGCTTTGTAACGCGCCGCAATACATCCATGAACTTGCATAGGCTGCAACATATTATAGCACACACCGACAACGATTAGGACTCATGTGCACTACTATCCCTGGATGCCATAAAGGCGTTCGATTCCATATATTGGGAGTGGCTAGTGGCTGTACTCAAGAAATTTGGCTTTGGACCGGGGTTTATTAGATGGATCACAATACTATACGCTAAGCCGAGAGCAAGGGTGAAATCTGGGAAACACGTGTCAGAGGCCTGGGGCATACAAAGAGGGACCAGGCAGGGCTGCCCACTGTCCACAATGTTGTACATACTGGGACTGGAGCCCATAGCCATTTACTTCAGAAAGCAATTTTTCGATGCTGGTATAAGGTTGGGAGGAATAGATCACGTCATCTCACTTTACGCAGATGATGTACTCATATACATTAGGAACCCACAATAAAATGTGCCCACCATGCTAGATGTTTTGGATAATTACTCCAGGGTCTCAGGAATCCAATTCAGCAAGCCAAATCCTGTCTGTTCCTCCTAGCGGCCCTGAGACATGAGGACATGGAGGGACTCCCGGCCGTGGGGATAAGATGGCAGACCACCTCGTTCCGATATCTCGGAATCCAAATAATGCACACCCCTGCACTGATGCACGAGCACAACACAAAAGCAGCACTCCCAGCTCTGCGTAAATCAATGAACTTCTGGGCGAAACTCCCCCTGTCAATGATGGGACGGGCCTCGATAGTCAAGATGATTGTACTACCACGGTTCTTGTACGGGTTCCAGAATGGGCATTACTATATTAACAAACCCTTCTTCCGACTGCTTGAGATGTTAATAAAAGAGTTCCTATGGGGGAAAAACAGACACAGACTAGCGCTGTCGACGTTAGCCCTACCACACAGACAGGGAGGAATCCAACTTCTGAATCTGGAAAAATATTACCTCGCAGACCAGCTAAGCTTTGTGACAAAATGGCTAGCCGATGAGCCCACATCTGAAACGCCCCTGCTGCAAGCAATGATCCTTCCGTACCAACTGAAAGAACTAGTCCCAGGAGGATAGCTCAGCGGCAACGTGCTCACCTTGGAAGCAAGACAACACGAAGCAACAAGGTTCGATCCCTGGGTCCGCGCTTAGAAACCTCTGGGTATTTAAGCGTGTTATAAATATGCAACTAAGATGACAACAACAACAAAAAATCTGTAACAGCGCCTCGATGCCCCTGGGCTGTGTGAGCTCTTTAAAAATATAAATAAAATAAAATAAAATAAACTGGTCTGGACACCCTCACAACTATTGGAAAATGTACCCCCCCAGCCGCCCTGGGGAAAAAGATATGGCACAGAACGAAAATGCTCACCCACTCACGGAACACCTATGTACCAGAAGTACCACTGCTCGCAGACCTTTGCAAAACGGCCACAGACCTGAAACAAATCAGATTATGGGAAAGAGAAGGGGTCTACACCTGGGGAGACCTCTATGAAGAGGGCACCTTCAAAGTGTTTGCCTCACTACAAGAAATAGACGGCATCCACACAGGCCAGTTCCCATGGTATCAAAGGGTTCGCACTACAGCACGACGCAAATGGCATACGTGGCCTGAAGAACCGGACTCGGACCCATTCTTAACAATGCTATATAACCTGGGGGAGGGCAGCAGACCAATATCCCAAATATATGGCCATTTGAGTGACATACCCAACCCCCGGAGCATGGAAATGAAAAACAAATCGGAAAGGGACATTGGCAGAGAAATAACAGAGGAGGAGTGGAGCAGAGCGCTCACATTTCCCAAAGAAGTCTCAAGAAACCACAGATTCAGACAGATACAGCTGAACGTACTGCACTGAACTTACCTGACCCCACACCGAATAGCCAAATTTAACAAGCAAGCTCAGCCGAACTGCACCTGGTGCATGGGGGAAGAGGCCAACCTGATACATATGCTGTGGGAATGCCCCAAAACAAGGTCGCTGTGGGGCAAAGTAAAACAGACGTGCGAGAAGGCAGGCATGACCAAATACAAATGGACACCAGAGGAGTGCCTATGAGGAACTTACCCCAGATTGGCCAAGCTTAAGCACACGGTACGACTCATGGACTTGGCATGCATACTGGCCAAAAGAACAATTGCCATGTCCTGGAAAAAACCAGCTGGACCACAATACAAAATATGGCACAGTGAAACGGAGCTGCGGGTGTTAGCTGAGACCAAAGCTTGGGAGGATTGCGTCGCCAGATCCACTGATGAATCCAACAGGGCACTCGAGGCATGGAGAGAACTCACCAGACATATGTTCTACCCCTCTGACGATAAGCCCCCATGAACTAAAGGCCCCAGGCTAAACATACCCTCTGGATAAAAAAGGGCAGCCCAGGTGAGGCCACAGGAGATAAAGCAGGCCCTCGACACCCCCCACCCCCTTTACACCGTCTGAGTACCCCCTCCCATCCCCTCCCGAGACAAGAGACACGGAACTGTAAGAACAGAACATGGAGACAGTTGTTGTTGTTTATAATAATGTTTAATGTTAAGTTAAAATGCATTGCGATCATATATGTGCACGGCACTTTTGAATGTCATGTAACTGATATCACTGAAAAATGCCAATAAACAAATTTAAAAATAAAGAAATGGATGTACTTGATATACATGTAACATACATCATACAGAACCCCTTCCCTATTGATATTAGAAAGGGACAGACAGAGCGCCTGTTTGCGGACGGGGGCGGATGAGGTCAATAGTACCCAAAGAGGCAGGGGGTATCTGAAAATGTACTGTTCTCTTACACAAAACATTTTCAATGTAGAAAAAGGACACAAAGACATTATAAGTATCAATAAATAAATGTGGAAAACTAAACGTTTGAAATGGAAACAACGCATTTAAGAACCATGTTGAATGAAATGGATGGTTCCATAAAAAAAAGGATGCCTCCATCGTAATTACTTCACAGAAACTCTGCAGCCTAGACCGAGGGACGTCATTTCACCAAAATGCCAGGGGTAGCGGAAGTGACATCACACGATCCTTGACCCCCTGGTGACATCACAGGAAGTGATGTCATTTGATCCCACCCCGAAGTGATATCCCGGGATGCGATGGCACGCGACCTTTCACCCGTTGACAAAACAAGAAGTGCTATGACATAGCATTGTACACTACAAAAAATATGGTTACGATATCACTATAACGTGATGTACATTTCATACAAGAATGGATCGCCATATGTATGGTTAAGATCAGTGTGTATAGGCCCATATTACCAAATTACTATGAATGCAAGCAGACGTCCATCACCAAATGATAATGATGTATTATATAGCACTTACGCTTAAGCGCTTTATATAGAAAAAATATACACCCAACCTGTGTTGGTACTCATTTATCGACCTCAGAAGGATGAAAGACTGTGTTGAGGCGTTTAAGAACAGACTAAATCAGTGACTCACCCCCTGAAGTGTGCCTGAAATAAACCTTTAATGAGTCTATCAATTATTGTATAGAATTCCAGACGGACACATTATTTGGTATTCCTAATCTTTCTTATTTAGGGTCAGTGCTGAAAGTGTTAGACTTGTGTCAGTCCTTTTCTTCTTTTTTTTTAAGGGGCTTTAACAAGAAAGCCAGCCACTCCAAAACTAAAGAGCCACATGGTGCTGGCCACAGCCCATGAGCTTGCATTACAAAAAAAAAAAAAAAACACTTTTTGTTTCTTTTTTTTCTAGAGGTTGCAAGGGTGACCACAGAGGTCGCAAGGGAGTCCTCAGAGGTTGCAGTTGTGACCTCTAGCGACCCCTAAATGACGTCCCTGCCTAGACCGACAGTGGACGCACGCAGTAGGACGAAGGGAAATAACATCAAAATAGTAAGTGAAGGTAATATTTTATATTTGTGTGCACTTTTTTTGGCATGTGGTGCAGAAATAATAATGCCTTTTTGTTGTTTTGACACAGAAATGACAGGTACTTTGGAGTGGTTGGAAGAGTACTTTCCGCATGGGGAAATGTCGGAAGATAGCGATAACAATGGTACACAGCACTCTGCATATGCAAAGTAATGGCCAGTATTTTATGGACATTTCATAGATATATACTTATTATTTACAGACCAGGAAAGAAAAGAAGAAAGGGCAACAAACGACACAGAAGAAGACAGGTTGAAAAGGATTGAACTGAAAATGGAGACACTGAATGAGAATTTTAAAAGTTTAAGGGAATTTGTGGTGGACTGTGTGAGAGGAAAAGTACGTTACCACTGTCCCACCTGTACCTGCCCCCCTTCTCCATTCCCTAGTGAACCATCCCAAACCTTCAAGTAGAAAATAGACGTTTTGACGAAACATCCATCCCTTCTTCCCCTCACAAATCTTCCACTCATAACCAGCCCGTGTTGAATCCTAATTCCCCTATATTTCTGTCAGTATCTGCTTCCCCTGGTATTTCTTTGGAATGAAGTGCGTGTGCGTGTTTGGAATGTTTATGTATAGTAGTTGTAGTTAAAGAGTTTGAGTAGTACATTTTTTTAAAAAAAGACTTCAAATGTTCGCGAACAGCGCGCCTGTTCGACCTATCCATAAGGAATGGAATGTGGATGTTGTAATGGCACTACACCTACCCGTACTAATGTGAACAAAGATAGAATTGATGTTTGACAGCACCATCTGTGCAAGTTGTGCGCAAAGAAACAGAAAGCGGCGTCCCAAGGACATTATACCTCGCCGTACTGCTTACAAACGACATAAAACATGTTCGTAAACACACCAGATGTCTGGGATGTCTATAAATGAGCAAAATGGGAGCATGTTAACGACACTATGCCTGTCCCTATCGTCCTCAGCCAAGATGGTACCGTCCGTAGAACAGGCGCGGTGGCCGGCATGTTCGTAACCAAACAACATGGAGTTATCCTAAGGACACTGGACCTGTCCGTACAGTGAGTATATCTTTTACGCACATGCGCAGTACAACCATAAGTACAGCAAACATCGTGCCTGTCCCTAACTGTCTCTCTCACTTTGAATTAGTTTGAGAACCCGAACACTGTCCGTAGGACACTTGCGCGCATGCGCACGTTTGTTACTCTGCATTTGCTGTTCAGCGGACACCCATTTCTTTCACGGATGTGTTCAGGACGTCATCATGTGACCGCACCCTTGGTGAGCGTGTGGACTGAATTTGCCCAGTTTGTGTGCTTCTGCAACAGTACAAAAGAACTTATACACACAAGGCAAATTATTGTACAGTATAAAAATATCATTTCACATATCGCAGACAATAGCTTACCTGTGGACATGGTGTGTAAAATTTTTGGAACGCTTGTCAGTGATGAAGATGGTGATGAGGCGCATCCCTCCACCCCTATAAATGGCCACACCCCCGAGCGCATCTTCATTGTGCTTCTGGCTATAGCAGATTGAGTTATGCTGCCTTTACTGCTGTAGTGACCAATAGGAAAACTAATTGTTATGGCATCCATGTCTACTGTCGCTTCATTAGCCTCAGCAACACCCCCAAACCCTTCACCACCACCACCTCCCCAAGGGCCTGCAGAGGGATACACGGGTGAGGATGTAGAGATCGAGGAAGAGGAGGAAGAAGAGAATGAGGTGGAGAAACTGCGCACTACAAGCACTCACCGGGAGTCGTGGGTGTGGCGGTTGTTTTCCGTTTGTAGGAACGTACCAAAAGCACGTGCGAACCGGGTCAGGTGTAACCAGTGCCAGTTGGTGCTGCGTCGCGGGAGACCTGGTGTGTACAGCTTTGGTACTACAACCATGAAGCGCCACCTAACTTCGTTCCACAGTGCAGGCGTTTGCAAGGTGGTGCCATTTGAAGAACGTAGTAGATTAAGTTCCTCCACAGCATCCTCCGTGTCCGATCCTCTCACCACAAGAGACACTCCTGTGGGAGAGCCCCTCCCTTCAGCTGACTCACAAGCCATTCGAAATGCTATTGATCCTTTTCTTTCAAAGGTGACAATAGTGTGTATGTATTGTGATGCAGTACTCTGTAGGGGGATAGTTTTCGAAGTGCTTTTGAGGCTACGGTCACGGAGCATCAGAATAACTGCTTCCTACCCAAGTAAAGATCACCCTATAGGTTGCTCTCTCCACCTGCCCCTTCTTATCCCCGTGGTTGGTGCCCCTTCCTTACCCTCCTTTGCCCTCCTCTCCTAGTGTGTCGTGTGGCCAAAAACAGGAAAGTGGAAAACAATAAAAATGTAAAACAAATGGCTCTTTTCAGAGCCGCCTTTCTCAGTTTAACAGTAGAATTAGCAAGTGAGTGTTGTAGGACCCTGCGCATTTTTGAAAAAGTCTGCGGACAGTCATAGGACACAGATATGAAGGGTGCATGCGAAATAAAACCAATGGACTTTACGCTGCGAGTAAGTGGTGGCTCTGAAAAGAGCCTTTGGTGGTGTGTCTGCTTCAAAAACTGTACATTGGGAAAAACGGAATAGCAAATAGGTTGGGGTGATTCCAAAAAAGGGTGCAATTAATTTTGTACATTGTGAATAAAAATGTGGTTGCCAACATATGTGAGATGGACGCCATCTCGGCGAAAAATGAAAGACCTCTGAAACAAAATGTTTTCATTGTGGAATGAGGACATGCCAACATCTCTTAGAAAAGCACAAACAGCCTTATTCAGATTGCGTCTCGCTTTCTCCATTTGTGGACCAAATGCAGAAGAACGCAGCCATATTTGTCTTTGTGCAATACAGGTAAAAATTATGTGGCAATTGGGGAACATGTCCATGATCTGCACAAGTCCTTCCTTCATTGCAAATTGCAAAGAAATTCCAGACACGTGGCCTAAACTGTTGCCTCTGCAATGAATGATAAGTATATCAGGATGACGCTCTGCCAGTAAAGTAACACAGAGAGGGACCAAGTCCAGCCATCTCATTCCACGCACGCCATGCCAGTGCACTTCTGCATGAGGCAATCCAAGATCTATAGATAGACAGCAACTTTCTGCATGCACCTTCAACCAATGCATCCATGAGTTTCCCAAAATCCAGATAATCTGTTTCGAGCGCATAGAGCCATAGTTGAGTGGTCTCCTGTCAGGGAGAGGACGGTCTCACTAAATCTCTCCGTTCAGAACACACCTACTGAACTGTGTTGACCAATCCCTAGCTGCGCTCATTCTCATTTGCATGCACCTCCACCCCAGAAACTACCGCAATGTCCGCGGACAAGTACAGGATCAGAGCATGATGACTGGACAGTTAAGTAATAATCCCCTTTTCCCCCTTCAAGGTGGGATCTGAAAAGGGCTGTTTTATTTTTATTTTTGGGCAGATGCCTTACAGACACCTGTTATTTTGTGTTTTTTTTTAATTTTTTGTTCTTACTTTCCTCCTACAACCATTACAGAACATTCGCTAAAGCACGCCGTACATTCGAAAAGAACATGGCATTTCACAAAGAAGACAGTGCAACACCATCTGCTGCAAAATAAGCCGCATTACTGGGATCAATGTTGTCGTGGTGGCAGAAAAACACACCAGCTCATAACATGAAAGCACGCATGCTGCGATTGATGTTACACCTCCCAATACTTTGATCTGGACAGAAAACAGACCTGTTGTCCCATTTTCCTCTAGGGAGTAAACCGGAAAAAATAACTTTCGCAGTTGGAAAGATGTTCATGAGTGCTTGAACCAACTCTCTTAAATCTTCCAACAAAGTATGTTAACTCACGTACCCCAAATGGCAAGCACCGTAGTGCAAAAGTACCACATGAGGAGAGGTCATCGTACGCATTTGTCTGCAAACTTGCAGAATTGACGCAACATCGCCATCACCCTCAGCACTCCACACCACCTCCACTCCTCTCACATCGAAAAGGTGTGCCACATGCCTACTCTCGGCATAGTGCTGTAAGCCCTGGACAAAAATATCTCCAAGCACCAAAACCCTGACCCTTTCCACCTCTGCCATCTTCAGTATACGCACCGTCTTTCGACACAAAAGAGCAATGTGAACGTCTGATTGGCTAATGCCTACAGTCCCCTTTGCATGCTGGATTTGCTGTAGAAACCTGTATGTGACATGCCCTACCCGCGGACAAGCGTTGTTATATGTGCGGCACGTAACTCTTACCCAGTCCTTCTACCCTTTCCACATCAGTCGCAAATCCAGTCCCTCATTGGACACAACTAAGCAGTCACACAACCATCCACCAATCACATTAAACATCGCTAATATAACTCCGTGAGCAACATTGCGCACTTCAGATTTACTATCGGTGACTCTGAATGGAAGTCCCATATCGTTGCAAAGCACCTACCTCACAAACAACTGTGTAAGTGTCACAGATTTCTACATACACCTCCATGCATGCGCACATGCATGAATATAGAGTACAGGTATGCATATTTTAATCAGAGAAGATGTGCAACCCTTGTGATTTCATTTAAACACATTAATGCCGCCAAATCTGCATAGGCAATACATACCAACGCTTCCCATTTTATGTGCAAGATGTCCAATTTTTCATTGGCAAACCGCACTACGTTTTATTGTCTCCCGCATAACCTATACATACGTTTCAGGCATGCCTATTTACCACGAAACTCGAGTTTACATTACAAAATGTCTGAGTTGTGTACTATGTACGGCCTACAGTAATACTACTTGCAATGCGATTGTATGGGAAAAATAAGCGCTCCCGATTGCTGTCGTGACATCTCCCTCTGAGGGTCTCCAGATTTTTCGGCATCGTACTTATAATTTGAAAGTAGAATTTTTTTTCCCATCTACTATAATGTCCTATCGCTTACAAATCTCTCCTATAGATAAAATAGCTTCCAAAAAACAAGGCATTTTCATAACCTTAAAATTGTTCTCATTTCTGAAGGTAACATACTGCAAAAAACATACAAAGACAGCACATAGTGAAGTGAAATGCACACATGTACTGTGTTGCAATATGAAAGGAGAATACTCTGACAAATGGTGAACAATTAACGTGTACAGTGTCATCACTGCTTTAAACACACAAAGTGAATACATTTTTTTTCTCAATCACAGTGAAGACTACTCTCCAGGGAAGCAACAGCATCTACACTGCAAACGACATATCCAAAGAAACCTGGTATTTTCCAAAAAAAAGTAAGAACAGTACTACCTTTATATTCTAACTGTTCCTCAATGAGGGTGCGTGGGTTATTTGTTAACTTTGGGCACCAAAGCAAACATTGATTTCTGCACCATTCTACTCACAAATCCCCATTTGTTAAAGAAAGAATAACGGGCAGAATGGCTCACAAATCCCTGTGTGTTTGGGACTCAAACATACGTAATCATTAGAATGTTAGTACTAGGAAAGAAATAGCTGTTTCAATTTTATGCCATTTCGTTTACAAATAATGCTTCTAGTCACCACTAGGCCACTTTGTACTGTCATCTGAAGCACATTGTAGTGCTATATAAATAGAAAAATAGACTTCCCAAATCATTGTAAGAGTCCAATGCACATTCACACACCACGAAAAACAGCTTCCCCATCAAAATCATGCATGCATGCACACACCACACATACATTGTACAACAGACCAAAGCATGCCTTCTTTTTTTCAACAGACACCAAAGAATGCCTACCAAAAAGCAAGTCCGTAGAAAGGAATGCAGAATTAGAGCAAATAAAAAGAAAAGTGTGCAGTCTAAGCATCCATCTGTAGTAGAGTTTGTAGAGAACGTAGGAACAAACCAGCTAATACAGTCGTTTAGCAGTACAAAGGAAGCGTCAACTACTGAAACTTTACCTCCTCCATCAAAATGTGTCACAAAACACAAAAAAATGTTGCCAAACAATTGACTACCAGTACGGCTAGCAATGCTTCTAATAATCCTGATATAGTAACAAGAACCCACAGTAGAAAAAGTATTTTAGCAAAAATCTTTCGCCACAGAGTCCTTCAGAATCTAATAAGAAGAGGTCCGAAATCATCCTCAACCCTTAAAACCTACCGTAGAAAATTAATCCTACAAGCTCTCGTGGACAGTGCAATCCTTCTCAAAGGAAGTTGTTCATATTAGTGTTAAGTAGGATGAAAGCACTAACAAAACTAAGTACCAAACTACAAAAGAAACTCAGCAATAAATGGAATGTGAACAAAAATAATTTCTTAAATGTTTGTGGAGGTGAATGGAGTCACACGACAACCACAGAACCATATTTTATTGAAGAAGCATACAAACAAAATTAAACAAACACAATTGTCATCCATATCAGTGGACGAGGGTATGAAAAAATCAATAATACCATCATGGAACAAGAAACACTGCTTACAACATAAATGTGTGCCATTCCAAACAAATCTTTCAAATCTTTACGTCAGTTCCTCAATCAGTATGTAAAAGGAAAAGACAAAAGTAAAATGAAAGTGCTGCAAAATATGGATATTTGTCCAGTGCGCAAATACACAGGACTACAAGGACATTCATTAGCCTGCATTTCTGGACCTTTTTGCAAAAGCACCTTCCATAATATCAAAAGGATATCAGTACATAATTCAAATGTAAGAAATCTAGTGTATAAAATATACTATGCAAAAGGTCCGGCTTCAGAATTAGGCAATTTAAATAATGCTCTTCTGCATGGTACACCCAAACACTTAAAAGAAGAAATTGACAGTATTCAAAGAAAAGATTTTGTAAGTGAAAGCCACTTACAAAATGCAATAGTTTTAGAACATAGTAGCAACAATTCTGCACATAGAAACCTTCTATTACATACATACAGAAAAGAAATACTAAAATTTAAAAGGGTATCGGCTGAAGTACCAAACCATGTGTGTGTGTTGCCGCAGAACATTTTACAAAATGAACACAAAAAATATATACATAGCATACAAAATAGAAAACAATGAAGATTCTAAATGGTTTTAATTAGCTGTCTACCATTAAGCAGAAAACAAATATGAACTAACTGAACGCCTAATATGTTGCAGTTACTGCACTACAAAATTAGACAACACCCACACTCCTTCACGTGCTATTACAAATAATTTGGAATTGTTCCCACTACCAAAAATCCTGCAACAACTCAATTTGTATGAGAGCATCATAATTCAAACAGTACACCCATTTCAAGCAATTATACGCCTTCATCCAAAAACAGCAAAATGACCTCCCTTTGAATTGGTGAAAGGCATTCGTGGCAAAGTAGTTTATTTGCCATTAGATCTAACTGAAAATGTACACACTCTAGGAGTGCAACGTTCACTAGAGTATTCTTTAATAGTCTTGGCAAATGGTGTACCAACAAAAGACAAAATAAATTGGCAACAACTGGTGGATTTACATAAAGTTATACAAGCATTGCAATATCTAAAAGACAATAACGAGTACTACAAGGAAATTAATATTGAAGAAAGCTTAAGGGAAACAACTGAAATAATTCAAGAGACATCAGAAACTGGACAATTTGAACTTCTGGATCCTGCTACAGTATCCACTCTTTTGGCCCAGTACGCAATTCATCCCTTGCATTCCAATGAAAGCATAGATGATGCACTAGAAACTTACCAAATGCGACAAACCAAAGGTTCACCAATGAGTATATTGGAAAAAAGTATAGAAGCACATGCTTTTCCACTGCAAAGGTGGAAGATATGATGAGAGACCCACTCAGATTGGGGCATCAGTATGCCGCTCACTACAAATGTATTCGCAAGATCCTAGATTCAGACAAAATGTGGAATACATATTCCACCTACTCTATGAAAGTGAATTAGCAATGCTATGTTACGGAGTTGCACACATTTTGAAATCTGGAACCCAATTTGAAAACATGTCAGCTACCCAGTTAATACAAAAAGTACAGGAAAAAGATGAGGTTTTACAATCAAGTATAACAAATTTGTTTGCAAACAGGTGTGGTACAAAAGAATACTAGTTTGGATGGCACAGAGACGTGCGTTGTATGATCAGAAACCTTGGACCACCGACTTGGTTTGTTACACTAAGTTTTGCGGAATATGCATGGGAAGATTTACATGAGTTCCTACGCATAGCAAACAGCAACACAAACAACACAGATATATTAACACCTGGAGAACTTGGCTCTCTAGATCCGGTGAATGTGCCAAGATATTTCCATCATCGTTTCATTGCCATGCTACACTTTATTTGCAATAAAACTGTTCCTCCCCTTGGAGAAGTGGAACACTTCTTTTGGAGAAAAGAATATCAAGTGAGAGGAGCAGCAAATATTCACATGCTGTTATGGATCAAAGGTGCACCTAAATTTGGTCACAACACTGTTTTGCAGTATATCCAAAAATATGTCACTTGTGAAATCCCTTCACAACAGACACATAGAGTGTTGCATGGGCAGATTTTACAATTTCAAAGACACAAATGTGGCAAAGATTGTCGCCACAAATACAAAAACAAAGATAAATACTACACCAAATGCCGCTTTGGTTTCCCTAGCCCAGTTACAGAAACAGGTTAAGTAAACAACTTCATGTCTTCAGTTCGACATAGTGTTAAAGGTAAATCACCTAAGAACAAATATTACATAAAAAGAACAGAAGAATCAAAATATACCAATGATTACAATGCAAATCATTGCCCTCTTATGGAATGCAAACAAAGATGTGCAGTACATTGCATAAAATTCTATACTTAACAAAAGCAGAAAAAACAGAGCTTCAAGACCTCTGTGGTGACCTACCATCAGACAAAACACTATCACAGAAATTGTACAGCCTAGGCATAAAAATGCTCTTGCATGGAGAATGTGGTGCCTATGAAGCAGCGGATCGTTTAACCGGTACTGCTTTGTATGGAAAATCTTGGTCCTGCTAAATCTAGGAAAAGAGTGCTGAAATCATATGAGGACATATAAACAATTGCCAGAAATGATCCCAACAGCCAAGACATTCTAAAAAACAATTTACTGGACACATACTATCCGAACGGGAGTAGCACTTTGGAAAGCATGTGTCTATACCACATAGCCCAAAACTTTGCATACAAAAATAATATAAAACCCGATGAAAGCAAACGTAGATATAGAGTGACCGATTGTGAAGGGAACTTAGTGAAACTTACCAAACGAAGCTTAATTGATCATGTAAAATTGTCATTAAAAACTCCTCAACAGAAAGAACTATATTACATGTCTCTGTTACAACTTTTTAAACCATGGAGAAAAGAGGAAGACATACTAGATAACTATGACTGCAATGAAGATGCTTTCAAAGCAAATGAAAGCGCTATCACCGATGTGAACTTTACGCAGTACAAAACAATGTTACACAATGAGCAGCAACAGGAAGAAGAACTTCAGGCCCAACTATATAAGGACTCTTCCGACAGTAGTCAACCTTCTGTAACAGGAAGTCAAGAACCACTAGGACACCACTAATAGGAAATGAGGCAGAAGTAGCTATGGCAGAAGTAGAAAACACCATGTATCAGTATCAAGAAGATACAGAACACTTAACTGTACAACAAGCAAAACTTAACAAAGATCAGTGCACCATTTTTGAAGACGTAACAAAACAAATTGTAGATGGTGTACAACACGAAAATAAAGAATGTAACTGCCAAAATTACAAACCTATACTGCTGTACGTGAGTGGTGAAGCTGGATCAGGAAAAACATTCTTGATCAAAATCATCAGCAAGTTTCTTCAACAATTGACAAACAACAAACTCAGCTGTTGTAACGGCCCCCACAGGTTTACCTGCCTATAACATAGGCGGTGTCACTTTACACCGATTACTACTGCTTCCAGTAGAGCATCAAAATAAATGAGACTATTACAAACTTTCTGCAGAAGCTGCAATGGAAGTACGCAGAGCATTGAAACAAATGAAAATGCTACTAATAGATGACGTGAGCATGGTCTCCAACCTAATGTTGGCTTTGATTCACCTCAGATTGCAGGAAGTCCTTAAAAATAACAACGAAGAACTCATTGCAGGGAAGCACATTATTGTTTTTGGAGATCTTCTACAATTGACACCAGTGAAAGGTGAACCCATTTTTGAAACCTTAGGCCACAAACTGTGCCGTAAAACTGTTGGCAGCATAGGAAATGTCAACCTTTGGCAACATTTCCAATACAGAGAATTAACAGAGAACATGCGGCAATCTGCAGATCTCACTTATGCCAACATCTTGAAAAGTATTAGAGTTGGTGTACTATTGCAAGAAGCACAAGTAGTATTGAAAAACTGGCACATTCATGCACATTATGGCGATAATGCATGTGCAACTGATGTTATGGAACAATTAGCGCACAAAAATGTCAATCGCACAAAAATGTCAATTGTATGGCCTTAACACCAACTCTTGCAAGCTGTTTCAAATTCAATGAAATAATGCTAAACAAAGAAATGCAACCAATAATGGAAATTAGGGCTACAGACAAACTAGATGTGCATGGTATGACAGTACCCATGTGTGAGCAAGCCACAACAAGACTAAGTAGTTCAGAAAATTCAATCTCCAACACAGCTGGTTTGGAAAAAATATTAAAATTATCCTTAAATTGTAGAGTAATGCTTAAACGTAACCTTGACATCAAGCAAGTGCTAGTTAATGGAGCACTGGGTGCAGTTGTTGGCTTTCAATCATACCCATGTGATAGCAATATTCAGTTTGTCAATATTCGCTTTGATAAACTTTCAGAAGTGAAAAGGATAGGGCGCGCATTTGCTTGATTCCTTCTCTTCAAAGACGTGTATGTACGTAGAGAACAATTTTCGCTAACTCTTGCATATGCAGTTACCATTCATAAATCCCAAGGTCTTACCCTAGACAAAGCATTGATAAATATAGGAAACACAGTCTTTAAAGAAGGCATGAGCTACATAGCTTTATCACGCTCACGTACACTTGACGGTCTATTGCTAATGAACTTTGATGCAAGTAAAGTCAAAGCTGATATTCCTTGCATTGTAGAATACAATAGACTGTGTTCACTGTACACCCCCCATCTGATACAATATCCTGTTCCAGATAAAGTAAAACGTGGTTAAAGAAAACAAAATCAAACAGAAATGCAACAGAATCGAACAGTAAATCCCTCAAAGAAATCAAAAGAAGCTAAAGCTTCATCAATTACCACAAACAAAGAAGAACCTATTAGGGAATGTGAACCAGGTACGTCTTCAAAGAATTTATTATTTATTTATTCAGATTTGTAGAGCGCACGTCAGCCCGGGGGCATCATGGCGCTTGTTACAGACAATGTCTTAGTTACATAGGTTACAATTTTTGCAAACAAATACAATATTTACAGTAGACATGTACACATTAGCAATGCAGTATATTTCCAAGGATTTAAGAGAGTTGCCTATTATTTTGCACAGAATGCGGTTTTCAGTTTCCTGCAAAAAAAAGGGAGGGAGTTTTCGGCTCTGATGTCTGCCGGAAGAGCATTCCAGGACTTGGCTGCAATGTAGGGGAAACTAAGACCTCCGGCTTTGGCTTTTTTGATGCGTGGGATGCAGAGTAGGTTGGTGTATTGCGTCCTGGTGGGACAGGAGGAGGATGGTTTGAGGATGGTTTCTGATAGATAGGACGGGTCGGAGAGGGAGAGGCATTTGTGAGTGTGAGGATTTTGAGAGAGATCCGCTCTTTGACCGGGAGCCAGTGGGCTGAGTGTCTGACATGGGTGATATGTTCTCTTCTTGGGATACTAAGAGCAGCCCGGAGAGCATTGTTCTGCGTGACTTGTAGTCTGTTTAGGTTTTTGGTTGATGTACCTGCTAGAAGTGCATTACAATAGTCCAGTTTGGCTCCAATGGTAGCTCTCGCTATGGAGAGGCAGTTGGGTTTGGAGAGGTAAGGCTTGATGGCGTTTAGGAGTTTGGTGGTGTGCGCAGACGCGGAAGTGATTGCGTTAACTTGTCTGGTCATTGCTAGAGAAGAGTCAAGGTATACTCCCAGTGTCTTTACTGCTGTGGATACAGGGATGATGGAGTTGTCAATGGAGAAGTTAGCGTACAGTTTGTCAGGTTTGTCTTGAGTGTTTTGTTGACCTAATATCATGATTTCAGTTTTGTCTCCATTAAGGCAAAGGCCATTAACTGCCATCCATGCCTTGATGATGGAGTAGATTGTATGGAGTGCCTTAGCGTCTTTGTTGTATGATCCTGAAAGGGGAAGAAGTACTTGTGTGTCGTCCGCGTAGTTCGTGTATGTGATGCCATATGAGTCGGGTTTGTCAAAGAGGGGCTTGGTCAACAAGTTGTATAGTGTGGGTGCAGTGCATGATCCTTGGGGGACCCCGCAGTGGATTGTCGTGGGAGAGGCATTGGCAATGTCCGAGAAGACTTTCATGGCTCTTCCCTCTAGGAAGGAGGTGATCCAGAGAGCTGATTCTTTAGAGATGTTGGCTGAGTGTGTGAGGTGTGATGTGAGAGTCTTATGATCAACTAGATCGAAGGCGGCTGAGAGATCTAGAAGGAGCAGAAGAGCAGGCTTGCCTTTGTCCATGATTTGGGTGATTTGACTCTTCAGATCCACTAGGGCTGTTTCTGTGCAAAGTCCTTTCCGGAAGCCTGATTGCCTGGTTCCGAGGATGGAGTGAGTTTCCAGAAAATGTTGGATTTGGCAATGTGCAGCTTATTCCAGTAATTTCAGGAGGAATGGCACAGTTGATATTGGTCTGTAGTTGTTAGGTTGTAAGGGGTCAAGAGTAGGTTTCTTTAGGAGGGGCCGGACCCAAGCCTCTTTGAGGTTGGCTGGGATGATGCCTGTTTTAAAGGACGCATTGATGAATGCCATAAAGAGCGGCGCAAAGCAGTCTGCGCAGTCTTTGACGAGTTTAGGTGGGCAAATATCGCCTTTACAGGGGGAGGGTTTGAGATTTTTTAGTAGGTTGATAACTTCTGATTCAGTGACGTCTCTGAAGGAGAAGTCAGGTATGGTGGCTTGGATGAGGTGGATGGGGTGTTAGTGGGTTTGGTTCCTGTCTGTTGAGGAAGTGTTTTGCAGTGGTCTTTGATTTTCTTTTGGAGAAGGTCAATTTTGTTTAGCACAGCAGCTTCAATGCTGGTACACCAGGTTTCATCTTTGATGATTTTGTCCGGAGTAATGGGGGGGGGGAGATGAGCTCATTGAAGATGGCGAAGATTTCTTTAGAGTGTGATTTGGCATTGGAGATTCGTGTGTTGAAAGCATTGGCTTTGGCATCGGTGATAGCTACCTTGTATTGGAGGGAGATTGAATTGAATTTGTTTTTAGTACTGGTGCAGGGGTCAGAAGGAACAGAAACTCCGAAAAATGCACTCAGATGCAGAATTAGCTGGTCCATTCAAATTTGCAAATGAAACTGGGATAAGTTGCTATGTAAATGTAGCGATGAATATTCTATTTCAATTGCCACCAATTGTTAACAATATTTACTTACACAGTACAGACCAATTGTGTTTGCAAATGTTAGTGCTTCATAGAAACACAACAAACAATCCTGACAACACGTACAGTGTGCATGGAATAAGGCAAGAATTGGACCACTGTGCTAGAATCATGAAATTCATTATAAACTCACAAGAAGATCCACAAGAATTTCTAATGTACTTCCTACTAGTATTGGAAAACAAAAGCATACCTGTAAATGAAATCTTCCAGATTTCGTACATGTGGAAACATACATGCACTCTCTGTAGCAATGTGCTACAGGAACAAATCCCAAATGAGCTATGTGTATGTTTACACACCTAATTGTGAATCTATTCCATTTCAGCAACTTGTACAGAATGCAAACCATGGAAGATTATGTACGGTTTGCAATTCAGACAATCGCTCCACCTTACTGATACAATCACATAGTGCCTACATAATACTTATGCTTCTATGTTATAATGCAGACAGTACTAAAAACAACTGCAAACTGACTGGATTCACACACGGTCAAGTGTCACTTGGAAAGAAAACCTTTACAACAATAGGTATTATCTAGCATGCAGGAGCTACAACCAATGCAGGTCACTACACAGCATACATTAAAAAGAAATGTGGATGGTTCGAATGTAATGATAGCACCATTACTCTAAAGCAGAGATTGCCAGCTAATCTTGCAAATGCGTATTTAATCTTCTTAAAGCCAAAATGTAATAAATAATGTGTACTTCAAGATTACCAAAACATTATGTGAACGACTACAAGCAGTTAGAATACGCGTACAGGTGTCTAACTGCCCAAGAGGATATAACAATGACACAAATAAATGAATATCACAGATCTGTAAGAACAAATGCACAGTTAGAATATGCCTACAGGTATCTAACTGTTGTTAAAAATCGGCAGCAAGGCAACAAACATAACATTAATCAGAAAGAAGAAGTAGTTAGTACCATAGCAAATAAAGGTTTTTTTTAATCCGACAAGGATTTTTTTTCCCCAGACCCAAGGATTAGAAAAGCAAACACAGAAACTGAGCGGAATGCACAGTACACTGGTTTGTAAACTAAATATGAGGGTAAAAAAAAAGTTAACTGTCTATTATGCAATGTAGTAAGTTTTCATAAAATACATAAACTAACATACCTTTTTCTTTTATCACAGAATTTAACAAAGGAACTTCCGCCAAGTACTAAAGGCATTTTAAACATATATGGATTCTGAATAAAGTAAGGAGTAAGTATATTAGTAGTCATTTTGTACACAAGCGAACCTAAACGTCAAATCTATGGTAGCAATATGCTGCTGTGGCTGTAGGCTGGCCCTTGCATCTTGGTTGTGTAACCTACCACCTATGCCTTACGACCAAGTTACAAAGAGTATAGTTCCTATCCACAACCATCGCTGCATATCAAAACCATGGTCCTTGTAAACTAACTACTTTTAAATTAACTTTTGGGACCATCGTGTGCAGCCATGCAGCCAAGACGCTAGGACGTGTACACAACTACCGCATTTCATCACACCCATATTCACTTATAACCCCACTGCTTATTACTCCAGTCTATGGTGCATGGCCTTTGGACATGCAGGCAACACTCTAGGTCCAGGGCAGAAACACTACAGCATATTGGAACCATTGTGCCTTGTAATTTCACTACGTACAAAGTTGGCTTTGGGAGCATAGCCTTTGGCCGTGCTCCCAAAATGCTACGCCCTCCCCACAACCATCTTAATGATGTTGCACAGTACAAGTGCACCTATAACTGTGATATGCTGCAGTGGTTGTTACCACAGGCTACAGACGTGAGTGTAAGGCCATAGATTTATCAATGAATGGGTATACAGTATATAAAATCCATAGGTGCTTACAACTGCAGTGCGTATTACTTTGTTCAAATACTCTACATCCTGGCCACTACTACCACACCATATGACATCCATTGGGGCATATAACAACACTACGTACAAAATAACTGCAGCCCCTCCCCACAGCCACCTGAGTGATGCACTACCACACCATATCACACCCATTGTGCCTTGTAAGTACACTACATATAACTGTGCTGTTGGGTGCATGGCCTATGGCCATGCACGCAAGACTGCAGAACCTCCCCAAGCCCACCTGAGTGATGTTCAATACTAGGGGTGTCTCTGTAGCTGTGAAATGCTGCAGTGATTGTGGGCAGGGCTTATAACTCCAGTGCTTAGAGGTTTCTTCTTGGGTGCATGGCCTTCAGCCATGCAGCCTAGACTGTACACACTCCCCACAACCATCTGATCAATAATGAATACTATAGCTATACCCATTGCTGTGACAAACTGCGGTGGCTGTGGCCAGGGCCTACAGTCTTGTAAGTATGGTGTCCGGTCTACGGCCATGCACCCAAGACTGCAGGCCCTGGCCACAATCATCACAGCATATTACACCCATGTTTGCGTAAAAATCAGTAGCACACCCATAGAAGGAAACATTGTAAATGTAGCATGTACTGAATTTGTACCCAAAACTCTGGGAGCTGGCCACACCTGCCAGATACATAATCGATTGTGTGGCTGTGAAGTATAAATTTGATAAGCTGCAGTGGTTGTGCTCAGTGTCTACATGCTTGGGTGTATGGCATACAGCCTGCAACCATGCACCCAAAAGTATACATCTTGGCACAACCACCGCACTAGATAAAACCAATGTTGGCTTGTAAGTGAAGAGGTTATAACTTTGGCCATGCACCCAAGAATGCAGGATCTCCCCACAACCACCTCAGTGATGAGTGGTAGTTGTGTTTTTTCTATAGGTGTGGTATCCTTCAGTGCTTCTGGCCAGAGGCTGCACTCCTAGCTGTATGTACATAGATATTACATGGGATAGATATGCAGTTGCTTGGATGTCCAGTGCTTATAACTTTGTTCTTGGGTGCACACTCCCCACAACCAGGCAATCAATACGCAATACTATGAGTGTATTCATGGCTGTGACATGCTGCAGTGGTTGTGGCCAGGGCCTACAGTCTTGGAAGTAAGGCCTTCAGCCTTCGGCCGACGGCCATGCATCCAAGAATCTAGGCCCTGGCCACAACCACCGTAGCATGTCACACCCATAGCGGCGTACTAATGAATACAATACCCATAGGAGAAGTAATGCAATTTCGGCATGTTGTCAATTTCAATGGTCGCTAACCCCGCGCATGTCCTTACAACAGTTACAAGTTGCCTTTGCACTGCATGGACTGAAATACTACCGTTATTGGAACCCCCATTTTCTGTGTGTACAAAGTGGGCATAGAAAATACATCATGAAGACCGACCGCCAGAACAAATGCATTGATCATCCATGTCTTACTGCCTGAACCTTTCCCAATGCTCTATGACACAGCAAAAGAGTTTTACAAATATAGCATGTTTGTGCTGGTTGTCGCTCCGCTATCGGCAGATCCAAGATGTCGGGCGCATCCAAACAATTTGACGCAGAACACGGCTCACTGCAGCCAATCGGCAGAGACATCGCGTGTCTGCGGTCATGATGCCAGCCCCTTAGCCAATCGGTTTCTGGTCCCCAGAGCGAACAGGGAAGTGTGACCGCGGAGCGGACATAGATATCACTAATTTTTTAAGACCTACTTTTTGGTCATTTTAAAGAAAAGTACTGCACGGATTGTCACCAAATTTACAAAAGCACGCTTTCAGGACCAAGCCCCCCTGCCGCAAATTTGGTGAAAATCCATCCAGAGGTTTGGCCTGTAGCCGTGCGCAAAGTTTTTCCCCCATTCAGTCAATGGGGAAAAAAGACGTTTTGGGACCCCCCTTATTACTCCCCCCCTGGACGAATCCTCACCAATATACCAATATAATATATATATTACACAGCCACGGTAGTGGCTGTGTAGTTATGGTTCAGTTGCTGTTTCCATAGGAAGAGAACTTTTTGGGCGGCTTATATCTTCCATCTTCCTGGACGAATCCTCACCAAACTTTGCAATAAAAAGTATATATCCCACTCTGAATTTTATTGCAAAGTTTGGTGAGGTTTGGTCCAGGGGGGGCAAAGTTATAGGGGGGGGCCCAAAATGTCTTTTTTTCCCATAGACTGAATGGGGAAAAAACTTTGCTCACGCCTACAGCCCAAACCGCTGGACGGATTTTCACCAAATTTGGACCAGGAGCAGCGGCCTGGTTTCAAAAGCGTGCTTTTGCAAATTTGTTGAAAATCCGTCCAGTAGTTTTTTTAAAAATGACCAAAAAGTTGGTCACAAAAATTAGTGATATCTATGTTCGGTCCGCGGACACACTTCCCTGTTCGGTCCGCGGACAGGACACCGATTGGTTTATCGGCTTACGTCATGTCCGCGGACATGTAATGTGTTCGCTGATTGGATGGTGAAGAGCGTGAAGTGCATCAGATTTTTGGAAACGCCCGCCATCTTGGTTTTGCGGACTTCACCGCTGTCCGCGGACATCGCGGTAAAAACATGTTAAAAAACACAACATTGCACTTGTCAAACTTGTCAAATATTCTCTGGATAGGTGAGGGGTGATGAGGATGGGATGGGATATGGCTACAAGAAGCCATATCACATATTTTGCGCCTTGAAACACTTGTGTATAGGCACGTTACAAATGCCATATCATATCATATCATATCATAAAAGAACGGGTGTTTTTTGCTGCAAAAGTCTGCGAACAGTTTGCGAACACCTCAGCATTACAGGGTTAGTGAAATTCAGTTCTTGGATGGCTTATAACTTTGGCGCTACTTAATGGAACTGCATGTTCATTCCTGACTTGATTCTGAGTGAGTATGCAGAGTTTGGAGGGATTCTGTTATGAGGGGGCAAAATTAGAGGGGGGATCCCAAAATAATGTAAAGGCTTATAAATGATGTGCCATTTGACGAATTTACACTTAATTTGGGAAATTGATAATATATTTAGATATGATTGTTTTTGCGAAGTCTGGGGGGATTTTGTGAAGAGGGGGCAAAATTAGAGGGGGGGTCCCAAAATAATGTAAAGGTTTATAAATGAAGTGCCATTTGACAAATCTATACTAAATTTGGCAAACTGATAATAGATCTAGATATACATGTTTTTGCGAAGTTTGGTGGGATTCTGTCAAGAGTGAGAAAAATTAGAGGGGGGGTCCCAAAATATTGTAAAAGCTCATAAATGTGGTGTCATTTGACAAATCTACACAAAGGTTTGCAAAACGATTATAGATCTAGATATATATGTTTTCGTAAAGTCTGAATGGATTTTGTCAAGTGGGGGCTAGGTTATATGACAATTGTATGTGCATACATTTGACACTTTTGAAAAAATAAAACATGGGTGGATTTCCAGCGAACTTGCGTAAGGAGCATTGGCAAGGACCTACAAGCATGGTTTGCAAATGTGCCAGTGTTTTATTATTTGCCAAGTGTCATAATGTAGCTACAAAAAATAGCGGTATACCTTTAATGACTGAGGGGTAGCCTGTGGCCATAGGCAGTGGCCAGATTGTCCGGGTCATGGAATAAGGTCAAGATCCAGACAATCTGGCTACTGGCCATGACCACAAGGGATAGAACATGGGATTCAAGTGGCCATGTCCACCTGGGACTGGCTTTGTGGTAAAGTTATTCAAAATTAGGATAGATCTGAAAGGGAAGAAAAATGTGCTTGTGGTAATATGGTCATAGGGTTCTCTTTTTGCCTTCTGCAGGCTGCAATGGAAAGCGAAGAGGGGCCTGTATGGAACCCTCGCCTTCCCTTTCCATGGTGGACATCGTGGAAAAGGATTTTCCTTCCTACACCGGGATGCCTTAAAAATCCTCTTTTTTAGCACCCTGGTTTCCCGCTTTGGGAACCTGGGGTGCTAATGGCCTTCATCCCCCATTTCAGGGGCCGGAATGGGGGGATAATGGTCCAGAGACCTCGTTATCCACCCTCGCTTCGCTTGGGCTGATAACTTGGGCTGCTGGGCCGGTATCCACCGTTCTAGTCCCTGGAACGGAGGATGAAGGCCACAATATTCCCATTAGCATAACACAAAATGCAAATGGCAATGTTGGGAAATCTTATTGAGTCTATGTACTTTTCTGAGAAATATAAAGTAGATGGAGTCTATACATGTTTTTTTTGTTCTATTTTTTAACTGTGAAAGGTGGTTCCTAAAGGAATATGTCTTTTGTTGTTTTTGGATGTATTTTTTTTTGGCAGGAGAGCTGAGAACGAAAGGTGGGGAGGGAAATGAGGGAAGAGTAACCAAACACCAATATGGAGGGGTAGGTGGACAACGGAAAATGTTGCGCGTGTGTCATTTCTACGGTAGAGGGCAGTGTTTCTCATGCACCTTGATTACAGCAGTGGTGGTGGCTCTTGGGGAGGAGGGATGGCATTAGCTGATGCCATTTTAAGATAAATAGCAGTTTTGTTAAATGTATGTACTGTGCACTAGACTGTTAAAGGATAATGAGTAGGAATAGGTGTTGGAGCTGTGCAAGGGAAATGTTGAAGTTTAAAGTTCCTAGATTAGTAGAAATGCAGTTCTGAACTGTCTGCGAAGCAGAGATCTTACGGATCTGTGCGGACGGGTTCTCGGACACGTCATCATGCCGCGCGCCAGTGTATGGTCATGTGGCACTGTCCGGAAGGTCCGCTATGAAGTCAGGTGTTCGTAGACGTTTACGGATGCAAAACTAGTTGAATTAGTTGCAAAAAGTGTATAGAAGTGTTAAAAATGATTCCGGAAGGTGGGAAATGGCAGAGTTTTAAGGTGACACTTTATAAATGGGACACAAATATTGCTATATTGGGTAAGTATGATTTTACTAAGTTGTAGGAAAATAGCATGCACTGGTAAAAACCCATGAAATTCACTGAAAAAAACTTTGTTAAAGGGGCGTTCTGAAATTCAGTGAATAAACGTTGTTAGAGGGACGTTGTCAAGGGTTTTGACCCATGTTGAACCAATAGACTGGGTAGATGTGGGGATGAGCTGTCGCTGCCCATCATTCCATCCCAGAGTCCAGGAGAACTGCATAGTTGTGCGCACACCAAAATAATCGGCTGACCTGCCACCCACCAGTGCGAGCGTGCTGGGTCAGAAGAGCCATGGGTGAAATGGGGTGCCAAAGAGAAAAACAGCAGTGCCTGTTAGCTAAAAATCACTTTAAAAATCACCCTTTGTTTCTCTGAATGCATGCTCAAAATGCCCAGTTCAAACATTGCGAGATATATAAAAAATCTCACTGAACACCTGCAGACATGTGGCAGAATGAATTCTTGCGTGCATACTAAATCTGGAAAGATGAAGAGCCCAAAACAATGTTTATAACAAAAGTGGCTGAGCTGTGGATATAGGCAGCTTAATTGAAATTAGATTTAAAACCACTAAAATCGAAATGTTTAAATTAAATGAGTGACCTACTTTTGAGTGTCACATAGTTTGCAACTGTTAAATGTCATGGTTTTGAACTTAGAATCAGCATTCTAGCTGCATGTGTAAAAATTGTAAGTTTGATTTAAACTGGGAACAAACAGGACATTTAGCTGAAGCTTGGCTTAAAGAAATTGAATTCTGCCTTACAACTACCCCCGACAGGAGTTGAACTGGCTCAACAACTCTTCCAAGGCTTGGCTGCATCCTGCTGCCCCCACCAAAAGGAGATCACACCTCTCTGATTGAATTAAGGGAGGGGTACCTGCAGACTGCAGGAAATTGAACAAAGCCCTGTCCTGGACTCAGGCAAATGTTATATTGGGGGGGTCGTAAATGGCTTCCTCTTGGGAGAAACTGGGAGGGGCAGTGCCTGTGAGAGCAAACTGAGGTTGGGGGAAGTGGACAAACCAGAAACTCCACCATGTGCTTGGGGGAAACCACACCCCTTTGGGCCAGAGCATAATTTTTAAAAAAGATGGATAATTCATAGTACGGACTTGTCCGAATTATATAAGTAATATCATTATTCTTGTGATTTTTCTGTGCACGTTTTAAGAGGTGTTACGACCCTGTGGTGTATTCTGGGGGGTTGCTAGCGGAAAATAGGGTCTTACTCCAAATTTCTGCATGTAAAAAATCTGACACTTCATCAATTAATGTCCATACTCCTTGCGCACATTTGTGTAATTTTTGGTAAATGTCCGATATTGGTAAACCGACCAAAAAGCGCAAAATGTTATCATTTCTGAATCCCAGCTCGCAGGAACATGGGGCTTGAACAGAGACCTGTCTTAATTCATCTGTAATATGTACATGTAATGTCAACCACTTGTGTATCTGGGAAATATGTATTTGAATCAAATATAGATTGGTGGGCAAATTGACCAGGGGAGGATTCTCTGACCCATAAACAGACCTCATCATGATGACAGTCCATTTCCTTCCCCCAATCATGGGAGAGGGGAGAATTGGGCCAATGACAAATAGAGAGGGGCAGGCTCAGTTATGCCACGCACACACCCACTTTCTAAACACATAAAAGCAGACAGTGCAGGACAGGTGGGGACATTCACTTTCCACTTTCTTGCGGGACGCTTTGCCGGGAGACTTCAGACTTCACATCCAGAGATCCAGACTTCAAATCCATCAATCTCCAGAACCTGTAGCAGAAATTAACTCCAGAATTTGTAGCAGAGAGCCCTGAATCCACAAGCTGAATCCTCTTCAGCAGGCCTCAAAACCAACCAAACTATTCAACAGCTGGACGAGCTGTTTGAATTTTTTGCCAAGAACTTTTGCAAGAACCTGTAGCAGTATCCAGAAAGCAGTGCTGTATCCGGAACCAGAGAGAAGCACAAACCAGACCGTTGTGAGCAGAACCGGTGCTTGACAGACCCAGACGGCAGAGCTGACCCAGATAGCCGGGACTTCAGAACCACCCGCCGGAAGTCCCGTCCAACCTGACCAGACCTTGCCGGCTTATTTCAAAAATATAGTGTGAGTACTCACTGTGCCAAAACCAATCTCTTAGTTTAGAATAATCTAATCCAAACTATTTTAGCCTATTAGAACTGCCTCCTAGAATCGTGTAATTCTGTCATCTTTAAAACTGAAAACTGTCACCTGTCATTCTAAGCTTTAAAATTTCAAATCCGAAAAACTACCTTGACTAAATCGGCCGTATCTCCGGAACCGTTTGTGCTAGGAGCTAAGATTCTAGGCTTTCCAATGAACCTAGAACCGACTTGCTACTCCTTATAGGGCCTCCGTAATGACGCTCGACGCACGCGATTAAATTTGCCGCGGTTTGACATTTTGCACAATTTCAGCCACGTGTAAAAATCAGCAGCTCCTTGCTTTCCTTTGCTAAAATTCGTTTGAACCTGCAAGTTACTCATAGAGCATTGCTAAAGTGAGCCTGAACTAATATAAACTAGATATCACCCACCCTGAACCCCCTATAGGGAATTAAAAGCCTTTTTAGCATATTTTTCACTTAATTGCAACCACATCAAAGTATCTTGCCTGTGTTAAAACTCATACCTGTTTTCCTCTAAGCTTGCTAGGGGGGAACTGAATTATATTTGATTGCATTCCTGAGAACTGTGTGTCTTCTTTCCATCTCCTTATATTGCATAAAGGGGGGGGGAGTGAATTGTCAAGGAAAAGTGATTACATTGTCTTTTGTTGAAGCCTAATCAAGTTATTTTCTGTACTGCATTTCATTCATCATTGCGTTTCCTTCAACCATATAAAGCATTCTTTCCCACCTCATTCTTCTGTTCCTATTCATAAGTAACCAAGAACTGTGCTACTGTAGGATTACCTCTTGCTGATTACTGCTCATATTCACAAGTGTAATATCCATTATTAATTTATTTATAGAAGTGTGATATATATATATATATATTGTTTAATTTTTCAAATAAACCTTTTAAATTTGCAAAACAAGCCTACTTCTTGGCTCAGTGGGATCAAGGGGGATTCTAAGAGAGGGGTGTTATACAAGGGTTCATCATCCAGATTATAACTTGCCATAAAAAATATATTAGGATTGCTTGATTGGAGTCACTTACAGAGTGGGGGCTCGTAGCCGGGATATTCTGGATTAGAGTTACCACTTGTGCAGCTTAATACAGTGTGTCAACTGACCGGATACACATATCCGGTTAGATCACCCCGCTGTTTTACACTGTGAAAGCACCCCTCAAAGGAACGCTCTAAGGAAACGGTCTGTTTCGCAAAATAAAATACAAACTTCTGTAAGTCAGGAAGGAACTCAAATTCCAGAATGACGACACTGGCAGACATCAAAATCGCCAGAGAGCACTTCTTACATAAGCTATTTGTGAGAGGTGAATGGACTGAGCAGGGCCAGGATGCGTGGTTGCAGGCAATCACACGACAGGTCACTGCAACTGGGTTAGATAGCTGGAGAGATCAGGGTCCCTTACATGTGGCCCTGAGTGAACTATACATGGCTCCTAAAGCTAAAGATGAACACGACAAGATGGTTAGGATAGTGGCATATTTGTATCTATATATTGGAGCCATGCAGGACAAATGTGCTGAAGGCCAAGATCTGGCAAATAGGCAACAGATCGCGTTAGAGAAGGCCCAATCTGACCTGGTCTCTTCTGAGCAGAGGATGCACAGGAGCCAGGAGTCAGAAAATTAGAGCAGACAGTATCTCATTAAAGTCAAAGAGGACATGTGTATCCTGCAACAGGAAAAGTCTGACCAGGATACCAGATTTCGGGCCTTGCAGAAGGAGTACCAAGAAGGTTTGGACTCCCTACTGCAGAGCCAGAAAAAGCTGGAGCGACAATTAGATTTCAATAGGGCATGTGCTGAGCAGTTAGTCACCCTGCAAAGCCACCTAGATAGGGAAAAGGCTTAGAGCAATAAACTGATCCTGAAAGACCTGGATACCCAGGCAGAGTTTGATCAGGAGCGCCAGAAAGCTGGTGCCCTTCAAAGGCAAAGGGACGACCTGGCGGCACAGATGCAGACTCTTAGTCAGGAAAGGGACACCTTAGGCCAGGAAGTCTGCCATTTAAAAAGAAAAACTGAAGAAAATCACTTTGCCCTCCAGGGACTGGGTGACCTCCAAAAAGAGCATCAGAACCTGTTAGAGCACACCAGGAGGGTGGAAGAGGCTCTGGCAAGAAAGGAGCAGGCCAGTAGGGATGGGACGCAGGAGGTTACCCTCCTGCAGCAAAGACTGGCCCAGTACTCCAGGACCAATCAGGAGGCACAGAGAGAGAATGAGGCTCTCTGCCAGCACAATGATAGGCTCCAGCAACAGGTAGCCATGCAGGAGAGATTGATAGAGTCGAGTAAGGCCTTGGTTGAGGAGCTGAAAGCCCAGGCTCTTGCATTGCAAAAGGGAGCAGGGGCTGATAGAGATGCAGTTCGCTGGGAAAGGGAAACGCCTGAGCATAACCTCAGGAGCCCTAGTACCAGAGGCCTTCATCTCTACCAGTCCCTGCAATCTGCCACCCCCATGTTCCCTGGCGCACATGAGCACGGGGCCACAGGGATGGCAGATTACTATCCAGCTAAAAGTATGGGGCTCATAGGCCAGTATCACCCAGGAAGGGAGGGGCGGGCATCCGGGTATGGGCACCCAAGCACAGTGCAATTTAGTGGGGAACCCCAGGAGAGTAGGCCCACTAGGGCATCCTGAAAACCTCTGCCCAGTTAGGTCAGTGGGGGGGGTACCCATCAAATCCTGGCAGCAAGGAGGGATCTGAAGACTCCTCTGAGCGTCACAGGACACAGGAGACCAGGTTCCCACATTCTGCCAGCCATTCCCAGGCTCGCAGAATCCGGGAAAACCTGGAAGATCAGACGGGCACCTCTGGGAGCAGTGCTTCTGAGTCAGAGGATGAATGGACCAGGATTACCCGAACCAAAAAGGCCAATAAGGCAAAAATGGCCTTGCTTAAGAACCCATTGAAACAAATAAAGGCAATAAGGAGTGACATCACACCTTATCATAAGAACGCCAAGTATTCTGTTTGGGAACACTTGGAGCTCTATGAGCAAATGATGGAAACTTTCCATTTGAAGGACAGCAGTAGCTGCATCCAGTACGTCAAATGGACATTCTCCCCAGAATACTCCAGTTTCTTTGCAGGGCTGGAAGACCAAAACCATTCAAGATAGTCCGCATATAGGGCGGCCATCTTGAAACATTTTTCTGTTCATAGAAATCCCCAAGAGGCTCGCAAGGCAGCCTACAATTTGCAATGTAGGGAGGATCAGGCCCCACAAGAATTCTTGCAAGAATTGAATCGTGCCTTTGCGCAGACCACCAAAAGGGTGCGCACAGACAGCAAAGAGTTTGTCAATACTTTTTTTCATGCCTTGCCCAAATACATCATGACCCAGCTAGTGAGAGATTTTCACGAGAAGAGGTCACTAGACTGGGTCATTGAACAGGCTACCTGGATCTATGAGGTGCAGAAGCCCATAGAAAGTAAAATTAAATCGCAGAAAAACCCCAAAACCAACAGCACCCCTGCTGCTGCCAAGGTGGCAGAGGTAAAGGTTGCCCCCGTTTTAGATTTGGAGATGGGGGGGCCTAAAAACCTGTCTGCACCAAATAACTCTAACACCAGAAGGCCCTCGGGAAAGTCACAGACAGGGAGTCAAGGAGGTAGTCCCACAATGGGGTCCCTCGCTCCCCTGATTATGTAAGTCCCCGCTACACGGGAAAACGACCCATCCGGGGTTATGTGTCGACTCCTCCAGCCCAAGGGGGGGATCCGGCCAAGCACCTAACCCAGGGAATTTCCCTCCTAACTTCCCCCAGGAGAGCAGAAATTCACCAAACCCTGGGCAGAATATTTTCCCCGGGTATCCACCCAACTTCCAGCCCCAAAATCATCCATCCTTCTTTCCCCAATTCCCTGAGCCCAGACAACCAAATCCGGGAGAGGGGAGGCCAAGGGTGGAGGGGTACCCAAATCTTCCCAACCCGGTTTATTACCAGAGAAGGGATAGCTACCCTTCCCGGGATCAGCCCAGGGGGGAAGACAGAATCCCGTATCAGCCTGAGCGGGTTTCACAACTTGAGCGCCAGGTCCAAAACATGCCACGGTATCTGGGTCAAATGCTGAGGGCATAACAGAACCCTCAGATGGGCATGCCGGCACAGAACGCCCCAAACTCTGGACCTGGTGCTCCAGAACAATGATGGGGGCAGCACCCCGATAACCCACCAGTTCCCAGGGAGGAGGCACAAAGGGAAGGGGGGTGTAAAGCCTTGGAGGAAGCTTCCTTCCTCACTTGTAAACAGCCCCTGGAAACCCAGGAACCGGAAACAAAATCTCCTGCCTCTGAAAGTCTGCCTCCAAAGGAGCAATGGGGGGGGTAGGAGAAACAAAGTACCCAAACAGGCCCAGTTTGTGGAGGAGGTACAGATCTTCCAATTTGAGGGAGAGGGATCCTCAGAGGATCCTGGGAAAAGGATCTTCTCCTCTAGAGATGGGGGAACTCCCCCCAAAGAAAAATGGGTCCCAAGGGATTCCAATCCAGACTGGGGAGATATGGAGACTGAGCTACTGCCACCCATCATCTCATCCCAGAACCCACAATACTGAAATCCCCTGGTTCAAACCCATCCTGGTGACTGCCTCCAAAAAGGGGGGCGGCCCAGAACTGGAACCAGGGGAACCCACAATGGCTCTGATCTCCAGTTGCCAACTTTTTCTTTTAGATTCCCAAGGCTCTCCACAGAATTCTGCCCAAATCTCTTCTCTTGCAATGTCCAAAACCAGAAAATTGGCCCACCAGTTGTCCAAAAATGTGCATTATCTGTGCCCCCTTGAGGAGAAGGAGGGAAGATATTATGCCCCGGTACAAGTACAGGTACAGGGTACAATTTCAGCGCTGGTGGACACTGGATCTCAAGCTACCCTTCTGTCCAGAAGGGCCTTTGATGAACTGAATTTAGGAAGGGGAGAGAATTATCGTATTCCTCTCACCTCTCTTCCTGGACAACTCCAGAAATTTGACGGGAAGGAAATTCCCGTCAAGGGGACGGCAGATTTGGACATTAAAATTGGGCGTCACAGGTTCAAACACCCGGTCATAGTAGTGACTCCAGAGGGCACCCCGTGTTTACTAGGGAACGACCTCCTGAGAAGGTTGTCACCCCTAATAGATTGTGTAAACAAGGTCCTCTGGACCCAGACTAGCCGACCAATAAAATTAAAACCATGAGTGTCAACCATGTTAGTTTAAATGGCACCTGCCACATGGTTGAACAAAAATCTGACCAAGTAGAATTTCACTTCCAGAACAACCAAATTCCAGACGTGACAGTAATAGCAGTAGGACAACAGACTGGTGGTGGGGAGTCCTCTCTATTTCTGAAAATCAACCTTACTTCCAGTTTAAGGTGGTATTCCACACTGGAAGGAAAGGAAACACTCTGAAATTCTTTACCAATCCACAATCAGACACTCCCACTCCTATTGTCCAGAAAGATGTGAAATCAGCTCAGAGCCTGGCTGATATTTAGCAAATTGGAGATCAGTTGTTCATCCTTTTTCAGTTAAATGATGGGAAGGACTCTGTTCTCGCTCGCGTGTGTGTGAACAATGGTAAGAGCTTAATCAGCGAAGCCATGTTCCGCCAACTCCCAAAAGATCCAGCCATTCCCCCCACATTCAAACTGATAGATAAATGGGAAATGGACCTGGAAGCACCCAATTCCAAACATCTCCTGCCAAGCAGGTGTATGCTCAAAATCTCCATTGGCAACAAGAGCATAGTTCATAATTGTTGGGTCGTGCGAGACGTCACTGCCGCCTTTTACTTAGGCAGTGACATTCTCAATCGCTTTGCCATTAGTTTGGACCTAATAAACTTCAAAGCTTGGTCCCGATTAGCGGATAATCCCATGGGCTTTGATGATTCAGAAAAAGCATTTAGGTCAGCTCAATTGCTACCTTATGTAGTTGAAATTCAGATTAAAGAGGACGTCACCATCCCAGAAAGGACCCAACAATTCTCCCTGGAAGTGAAAGTTAAAAGAGGACAAAAATTGAAAAACCCTGATGCTTATATTCATCTAAATGCTTCTCTCCAACAGCAAGGGTTAGGGGTAAACCCAACACCATTAGTCAACATAGAACATGACACTATTCCAATAGAGGTGGACAACAGCGACTTACAGAGTATTACTCTAGCCGCAGGCACCATCATTGGAATGGCGGTTGATGACCAACATTTCTCCATTGATTTAGGAAATGAACTGTTAGGACAAATCCCCAAGGACTGTTTTGACAGTGACAGTAATGACAATACAACACCAGACAGGATTTTCACCCGGCATGGGGGAAACTTCCTGGTGTGCACTTCTTGCCCTTATGGTAAGGAAGATGTGACTTGTGACTTCAGGAGGGATGAGGTGATGTTCCAGGTCCATGAGGGCTTCCTTTCCCACCTGAAGCCTCCAGTTCAAATCAGCACTCTGACCAGGGACTTCTCCACCCAGCTGGAGGAGGCCGCTGAGATAGCAAAACTAGAAGTCTTTCCAGGCTTCAGGCAGATGGTAGAAGAGATAGTCAACCTAGCTGATGCCTGTGTGACTCTGGAACAGAAGCAAAAGTTGAAACAAGTTTTCTTGGATTTCCAAGATCTCTTTGCGGTAGACTCATATGACTGTGGTCGCACCGACATCCACACCACAACAATTCCCATGGACCCTGGAATGACTCCAGTGTTTGTGAAGCAATATCATTTGCATCTCGCATCCATGGAGTCCCTTACTGAAATAATTAAGAATCTTGAGTCCCGGGGAATAATCCGTCCAGTTCACAGCACCTTCAATAATCCGGGGCTGGGAATATTGAAGCCAAACGGCCAGTGGAGACTCTGCGCCGACCTTAGGGAGCTCAACAAACGGGTCCATACTTCCCGATGGCCTCTGCCCTACATTGACCAAGGGCTGGCCCAGATTCAGGGGTCACATGTATTCACAGCAATAGACCTGACCAATGGATACTGTACCGTGCCTGTCAGTAGGGAGGACCAATACAAACTGGCTTTTACCTTTGGGGGCCAGCAGTAAACATGGACCCGGACTCCCTTCGGATACCTCAACTCCGGCAATGAATTCAACATTTTCCTACATAAGGCCATGCCCGACCGGGTGCGAGGGGTAACCTGGCTTATGTAGATGATGTCCTCATCAAAAGTTTATCTGTGGAGGAACACATAGCGGAGATCTGTGATGTTCTGACACAGTTGAGGGCCGCCAGAGCAAAACTTTCCTTTCAGAAAGCACAGTGGTGTAGAACCCGTGTTAATTTCTTGGGGCGTGAGATTACTCCTCAGGGTCTCTGTCCCCAGGAAAAGAAAGTGGAAGCACTCCAGAAACTGAAGGATCCCACAACTCTGCGGGAACTAAGGAGCCTCCTTGGACTAACTAATTACAGCAGAAAGTTCATTGAGGGCTACGCAGAGATCACTAGACCCCTGATTCATCTCTTGAAGGGGGGAGGTCAAGTGGGAATGGGGTCCAGAACAATCCGAGGCAGTAAGACAACTCAAGCGAAGCCTCTCACAAGCGTCTTGCCTAGCTTACCCTGTCAGAAACAAGGAGTTCTTCCTGGAGACAGGTTCTCTAATACGTGCTTGACGGCAGTATCTCCAAAGTGACAGAATCCGGCCCGGAAATGTGAGTAATTCCCGAATTACTTCCTGGATTCTGTCAATGCAAGGCTTTCCTGTGGAGGTCAGATATGGCAAAACAAGAAGAGTCCCCTCGCGCAAGGTCTGGCTGACTTGCATGATTGTGCCAGAGAAAACTGTCTCGAGGACGAAAGTCTAAAAATCAAGGACAACATGGAGGCATACCTTAATTCCCCACACAAAGTCTTTGAAGAAGACAAGTGTGAGGGTATGCCCACTGTCTATGTGGACGGATGCTCTTACCATGTTGACAACAACGGGGAAAAAGAACTTGTGGCCGGCGTAGGGAACGCATGGGTGAATGAGTCCCCATAACCCTCTGCTGGATACAACATTGGCCCCCGAAGTAGTCAGGTGGCAAAATTGATGGCTGTGCATCAAGCCATCCTCACTGCTGTCCAACATCAACTCCACAAACTGGTCATAATCACAGATTCGGATTATGTACGGAACGGGTTCGTGGAGCACCTGGTTAATTGGAAAACCAGAGGCATGTTATGTGCTAATAACAAACCCTTGAAACATGGGAAGTTAATTCAAAACATTGATGATCTGGTCACCTCGAATGGGATGACCATCTACTGGAAAAAGATCAAGGGTCATTCCAAAGTAGAGGGACCAGACAAAACTGGAAATGTCTTAGCTGATCAGCTGGCCAAAACCGGGGCCATCCAAGGGGAGCTAATAGAAATTGATTCCCTGTTGGGGGAAATCCAGGTCACTGCTATCACTAGGTCCCAGACAAATGCTCACAATGATCTTTCAACTGCCCAATGGAGTAAGGAGACCCCTGATGCTGATTTAATTACAGCTCAGAAGGGGGATCCAATCATTGGTAAGTTTTACCAACACCTTGAGGACCCTGAGAACTTTCCCCTGACGGATACCGATTACATTGGGAAAGAGGACCTAAGAGTGTTGACGAAATGTCCAAAAATGTTCCGAATCCAAGACGGTTTGTTGGTAAGGAAATCCCAAGCTGGCCATGATCAGTGGGTGGTTCCTACCTCATTCCGAAGCCTGATGTTAAGTCACGCCCATGATGCAGCCACCGCCGGTCATAGGGGGCTTCATACAACACTTGAAATCTTAAGAGAGGTTGCATACTGGCCACACATGGGGCAGGACCTCAACCAATACTTGAAGGGGTGTCTTGTGTGTGCACAATTTCAGCCAGCATCCTTCACACACCGTGCGCCTCTCCTAAAGAAGGCGTTGACACTGCCATGGTCAGATTTGCAAATCGACTTGTAGGCCCTGAAATTCGCTCGTCTAGAGGAAACAAGTACATGTTGACCGTTACATGCTTGTTTACCAAGTGGGTGGAATGTCTCCCGGCCCCAAACTGCAAGGCAGAAACAGCAGCTGCCCTGATGATTAACCACACCTTTTCCCGTTTTGGTCTACCTCAAAGGATTGAGTCAGACAGAGGTAGCCATTTCACCAGCGAGGTAATGACAAAGATGTGGCAGATACTGGGGGTCAAAAGGAAGTTACATATTGCTTACCGGCCAGCTTCCTCTGGGGCAGTAGAATGCTACAACCGAACCATTGTGAGCATCTTAAAAAAGTTTGTGGCAGATTCTGGGCCAAGTTGGGATATCCGACTACCTCTGGTCCTAATGGCCATCAGATCTACCCCTTCATCTGCAACTAAAATGTCACCATTTGAGTTGATGACCGGATGCAAGATGGTGCTTCCCCAGCATTTGCTCTACAGGACCCAAGAGCAGACGTTGATAAATGCCTCCACAACTCATGATTATGTGGAGAATTTTAGGAAACAACTTCAACATGCTTTTGCCTATGCTCAGCGGAACCTAGAAAGATCAGCTGATAGCATGAAAACCCACTACGACCTGAAAACCGCCAGGAAAGTATACAAGGTGGGGGACCGGGTCTATCTATACAATTTCCAAAGGAACCAGGCCAAACAGCGAAAATTTTTGCCTACATGGAAGGGACCGTTTGAAATTATAGACAAGATCTCCCCTGTAGCGTATAAGATCCGCATCCCCAAAGGTAGTCTGGCGGAAGGGGAAGACAAGTGGGTACATATAAATCAGCTAAAGTGTTGCCATCCCAGGCACACTCTGCAGCAACTGGAGGAGTCCTCTGCAATACCAGAGGGGACCGCTCCAGATTAATTCAGTTCCCATCTTAAAATATCCCACATATAGTCTCTAAAATATTATGATTGGAAAAAAAAAATGTTTCATGATGATATCTTGTTTTTCAAAATAAGACTGCTATGATCTATTCTCGTGATTTATAAAATGTATATGTCGCCCCACTATATCAATAGTGGTGGAAAAATGTCTATGAATAGGTATTGCCGCTTTTGCTTTGTCGTCCTAGGAGAAAGAAAACCTGGAGACTGGCCAAGGAGGACGACCGGGGACTGGGAACAAAGATCCGAGGTGTCCGGGGAACCGCCCAATATTCCCATCAGGACCGGCGAGGAGAACCGATCGATCAAACTGGGTGGAGGAAAAGATGCTGAACTGTGCCATCTACAGAATTGGAAGAAGATAATGCGGACATACCAGCTCAGGGCTCAAAACATCCTTTGCACCCGACTTCCCCTCGACTCAATCAAAGCGCAGTCAGGCGGGGGGGTTTGTCAAGGGTTTTGACCCATGTTGAACCAATAGACTTGGTAGATGTGGGGATGAGCTGTCGCCGCCCATCATTCCATCCCAAAGTCCAGGAGAACTGCGCAGATGTGCGCACACCAAAATAATCGGCTGACCTGCCACCCACCAGTGCGAGCGTGCCGGGTCAGAAGAGCCATGGGTGAAATGGGGTGCCAAAGAGAAAAACAGCAGTGCCTGTTAGCTAAAAATCACTTTAAAAATCACCCTTTGTTTCTCTGAATGCAAGCTCAAAATGCCCAGTTCAAACATTGCGAGATATATAAAAAATCTCACTGAACACCTGCAGACATGTGGCAGAATGAATTCTTGTGTGCATACTAAATCTGGAAAGATGAAGAGCCCAAAACAATGTTTATAACAAAACTGGCTGAGCTGTGGATGTCAGCAGCTTAATTGAAATTGGATTTAAAACCACTAAAATCGAAATGTTTAAATTAAATGAGTGACCTACTTTTGTGTGTCACATAGTTTGCAACTGTTAAATGTCATGGTTTTGAACTTAGAATCAGCATTCTAGCTGCATGTGTAAAAATTGTAAGTTTGATTTAAACTGGGAACAAACAGGACATTTAGCTGAAGCTTGGCTTAAAGAAATTGAATTCTACCTGACAACTACCCCCGACAGGAGTTGAACTGGCTCAACAACTCTTCCCAGGCCTGGCTGCATCCTGCTGCCCCACCAAAAGGAGATCACACCTCTCTGATTGAATTAAGGGAGGGGTACCTGCAGACTGCAGGAAATTGAACAAAGCCCTGTCCTGGATTCAGGCAAATGTTATATTGGGGGGGTCGTAAATGGCTTCTTCTTGGGAGAAACTAGGAGGGGCAGTGCCTGTGAGAGCAAACTGAGCTTGGGGGAAGTGGACAAACCAGAAACTCCACCATGTGCTTGGGGGAAACCACACCCCTTTGGGCCAGAGCATAATTTTTAAAAAAGATGGATAATTCATAGTACGGACTTGTCCGAATTATATAAGTAATATCATTATTCTTGGGATTTTTCTGTGCACGTTTTAAGAGGTGTTAGGACCCTGTGGTGTATTCTGGGGGGTTGCTAGCGGAAAATAGGGTCTTACTCCAAATGTCTGCATGTTAAAAATCTGACACTTCATCAAATAATGTCCATACTCCTTGCGCACATTTGTGTAATTTTTGGTAAATGTCCGATATTGGTAAACTGACCAAAAAGCGCAAAATGTTGTCATTTCTGAATCCCAGCTCGCAGGAACATGGGGCTTGAACAGAGACCTGTCTTAATTCATCTGTAATATGTACATGTAATGTCAACCACTTGTGTATCTGGAAAATATGTATTTGAATCAAATATAGATTGGTGGGCAAATTGACCAGGGGAGGATCCTCTGACCCATAAACAGACCTCATCATGATGACAATCCATTTCCTTCCCCCAATCATGGGAGAGGGGAGAATTGGGCCAATGACAAGTAGAGAGGGGCAGGCTCAGTTATGCCACGCACACACACCTTTCTAAACACATAAAAGCAGACAGTGCAGGACAGGTGGGGACATTCACTTTCCACTTTCTTGCGGGACGCTTTGCCGGGAGACTTCAGATTTAACATCCAGAGATCCAGACTTCAAATCCATCAATCTCCATAACCTGTAGCAGAAATTAACTCCAGAATGTGTAGCAGAGAGGCCTGAATCCACAAGCTGAATCCTCTTCAGCAGGCCTCAAAACCAACCAAACTATTCAACAGCCGGGCGAGCTGTTTGAATTATTTGCCAAGAACTTTTGCAAGAACCTGTAGCAGTATCCAGAAAGCAGTGCTGTATCCGGAACCAGAGAGAACCACAAACCAGACCGTTGTGAGCGGAACCGGGGCTTGACAGACCCAGAGAGCAGAGCTGACCCAGTTAGCCGGGACTTCAGAACCACCCGCCGGAAGTCCCGTCCAACCTGAACAGACCTTGACGGCTTATTTCAAAAATATAGTGTGAGTACTCACTGTGCCAAAACCAATCTCTTATTTTAAAATAATCTAATCCAAACTATTTTATCCTATTAGAACTGCCTCCTAGAATCGTGTAATTCTGTCATCTTTAAAACTGAAAACTGTCACCTGTCATTCTGAGCTTTAAAATTTCAAATCCGAAAAACTACCTTGACTAAATCGGCCGTATCTCCGGAACCGTTTTTGCTAGGAGCTAAGATTCTAGGCTTTCCAATGAACCTAGAACCGACTTGCTACTCCTTATAGGGCCTCCGTAATTACGCTCGACGCACGCGATTACATTTGCCGTGATTTCACATTTTGCACAATTTCAGCCACGTGTAAAAATCAGCAGCTCCTTGCTTTCCTTTGCTAAAATTCGTTTGAACCTGCTAGTTACTCATAGAGCATTGCTAAAGTGAGCCTGAACTAATATAAACTAGATATTCAGGATATCACCCACCCTGAACCCCCTATAGGGAATTAAAAGCCTTTTTAGCATATTTTTCACTTAATTGCAACCACATCAAAGTATCTTGCCTGTGTTAAAACTCATACCTGTTTTCCTCTAAGCTTGCTAGGGGGGAACTGAATTATATTTGATTGCATTACTGAGAACTGTGTGCCTACTTTCCATCTCCTTATATTGCATAAAGGGGGGGTGAATTGTCAAGGAAAAGTGATTACATTGTCTTTTGTTGAAGCCATATCAAGTTATTTTCTGTACTGCATTTCATTCATCATTGCGTTTCCTTGAACCATATAAAGCATTCTTTCCCACCTCATTCTTCTGTTCCTATTCATAAGTAACCAAGAACTGTGCTACTGTAGGATTGCCTCTTGCTGATTACTGCTCATATTCACAAGTGTACTATCCATTATTAATTTATTTATAGAAGTGTGATATATATATATATATATATATATATATATATATATATATATATATATGTATATATATATATATATATATATATATATATATGTATATATATATATATATATATATATATATATATATATTACATTTTTCAAAGAAACCTTTTAAATTTGCAAAACAAGCCTACTTCTTGGCTCAGTGGGGTCAAGGGGGATTCTAAGAGAGGGGTGTTATACAAGGGTTCATCATCCAGATTATAATTTGCCATAAAAATGATATAAATAAGGGCTTCCCTTGAGGATCCCAGACAAGGCACTGACTTAGTGGGATTGCTTGATTGGAGTCAGTTACAACGTTATGGTTCCAAGTAAAACCGAAAAACCCCTGAAATTCGCCGGTTATGGTAAGCTAAGCAACCATAACTCGCGCCACCACCGTGCACTGCTAAGACTAACACCCAGAACATCAAAGATGGCATCACAAATGTCATTGATGACATCACTGATGACATCACATGTCTGGCTGACTCTTTTCTCCTTTACTGATATATCTAGGCCTGTAACAGTCAGGAAATAAAAATTCAAAAAGTACTATATTTGTAGACTTATACTTCAAATATGTTCTTACAGTAATTCACTTAGGGTCCACTCACAGCATATGAAACATATACAAAGGGGAAAACACAGACTTGGAAGAAAGCAATGCTTTCTATGTATGAAGATGATAAGTAAGGTTATCAACACTGTCTTATAGTTCTGTTGTTTTATTATTACTGTACTTTGCCTGGATATGCTCATATTTGTACACATTGCACTTACACTACTTTCCTTAGGGCCTAGTCACAATATGTGATAGTTATACATAGGGAAGTAGTAGCTTTGAAGCAGCGCAATCTTTTCTGTGCATGAAGATAATCAGTTAGGTTACTTCACTTTCCCTGTATATGCTCATATTTGTATGTGTAGTTGTCTGTTTGTGTTTTGTGTGCAGTAATGCAATAATGTAGTAAGTAGGTTTTATTAGGTACTTATTAAATGTTTCACAGTATGCAAAACTCTAATAAAAAAGCATTTATAATTTTAGTATGGCAAGATTATTAATATTGCATTTACATCATGTCTCCTGAACACTATGCCTATGTTACTACATGTGTACCTTAGTATATTGGAAAAAAAACTTCATAATAGAATGCTATTTGGATTAATGCATTGTTTAATGCACTACGTACCTCATGATATTCATTCCAATGATCCTTGACAGTACTTTTATTAACATTACAATAAGAATCCCATGTACAGACTTTTCATGAAAGGTAAATACAAATGTGATATCATCAGTGATGTCATCAATGACATTTGTGATGTCATCTTTGGTGTCCTGGGTGTTAGTCTTAGCAGTGCACGGTGGTGGCGCGAGTTATAGTTACTTAGCTTACCATAACTGGCGAATTTCTGTTGGTTTTCGGTTTTACTTGTAACCATAACGTCCCTTTAACAGAGTTTTTTCACTGAATTTCATAGGTTTTTAGTACTGCAACTTAACCATAATGTCCCCTTAACAAAGTTTGTTCATTGAATATATATATAAAACAACAGGTGGGTCTGCAACATGTTTGGCATTTTTCCATCATTTTTACAAAAAACATAATTGTTAGGAACGTGCAATGTATTCCCCACATACCTAATTTAACCCCCCATAAGTTTGCAAACTCTTAAATCTGATAGATGTTCATAGCAGCCAGGAACACCTTTTAGCTCGTCCTTACAATTCCCTGACTCACAGGTGGGTGAATTTTATTTTTAACAAAATTGCAAGGAAACTATCCAAAATATGACACATATATCAAGGCAGTACGACTTTTGGTTGTTGAGAAAAAATAACAATTGTGACAGTCCATTTAAACTAAGGGGAATCTGCACATGTGCAAATATGAGCTCCCCTTCCTCCAGGCCATTTTTCACCCTTGGCCAGCTTGTGACCAGGGCTTTTTTTCTTTTATTATCCTCTTTGTTGTTTGAAGTTGGTAGCTGCCAGTCATTAAAACACCTGGTGTCTTGCCAGCACAGAGATCCCCCTCCCCACGTTCTTGGGATGCACCAGTTAGTGCAATTTGTCCCGTCCAGAGCTGGGCTTTCAGAGACAGCAAGTCTAGGGGACACTTGGTTTTCCAACCCTCTTAACAGCCACACTTTATTGCAGCTGTAAACTGTTGGGATGCACAAACCAGGCTTTCAGTGGGGGGAGTCCAGAGCCCCACCAATCGAACTTCCACCCTACATCTCATCTACAGACCTCCTGGCCCTGCCACATCCTTTGTAGACAACATCACTTACCTACTATTGGATAATTTGAAAACTAAATCTCAAATTATCCTATTAGGGGATCTAAATGTTGGCTTCCAAGACCCGAACGACCCTATTGCGGCTGACCTTGCTAATACACTAACTGACCTGGGGTTCACTCACCACACTCAAGAACCTACTCACATTAAAGGGCGGACACTTGATTGACTAGTCGATTCCAATTGTAACATTAGCCTGCAGACTAACTCCCCCTGTGCTTGGTCAGACCACCATACTATCACCTTTAAAATTGAAGCTGCCCAATTCCCCAAACAGACTGTTGCTCTGGCATTGCCTACTAGAAACAAAAGGGATATAACAAGTGACAAACTCCTCCCACTCATCCTTCCCACACTCAGCAAAGCGTCTGCCTCCTGCTCTGACCCCTTGATTCTAGCAGATACTTACAACCATGCTATGCTCACAGCCCTGAACTCAATGGCCCCAATCAAACTTAATAAATCTAAACCTTGTGTACATCTTAATTCATGGTTTACACCACAGTTGAGATTGTTATGTAAAGAAAAACACAACGCGGAAGCCCGCTGGAAAAGTCATCCTTCGGACGCCCATACAGACGGTCTCATCATAGCTTCCATCAACTATAAAGAGGCAATCTTCCAGGCTAAAAAGGATATTTTCAATAAACCTATCACACAAGCAGATTTTAATACCAAAGAATTGTTTAAGATTCAGAAGGAACTTGTATCGCTTGCCACACCTCCTCCCCTGATTCCTGCACTAAAGACAGCAAAGTGTGTCAAAACATACAGAAAGCACTCCTGGACAACATTGCCACCCTCCAAACTAAAATTAAAACCAAGCAAAACTGACAGGCAAGCAGCTGAACACCCCCACAACTGCAATCACCCAGGCAGTCACCCAGGCCACCCCTAACATTAAACCCTTCAGATTCTCTCCTCTTTCCTCACACTTCTCTCCTCTCACTATTGCTGAAGTTGAATGCATCATTAACAAAATGAAACCATTCAACTGTCAAGGCGACTCATGCCCAGCCCCCATTATCAAGGAGGCCTCCCATGATCAAGCCCCATTCATAACTGTCTTTACAAACTCATCCTTCAAAACAAGTATAGTCCCGGACAACCCCCTGCTTAAAAAAACTGTCCCTTAATCCCAACCTACCTACCAACTATAGGCCCATTACCACAGTCTCATTCTTGCACAAAATATTGGACCAGGCCGCTTACCTCCAGATTCAGGATTATCTGGAAGTTAATAACCTTCTTGGCCTAAGGCAATCTAGCTTCCGGCCTAGGCACTGGACGGAAACTGCCCTCATAGACCTCAAAACACAGATCGAGGTGCTGAAAGACAACGGGAAATTAGCTTTGCTATTATTACTAGATCTTTCAGCTGTCTTTGATTTGGTTAATCACCAAATCCTTTGACAGTTCCTCATATCAGCCGCCCACTTTTCTGACTCTGGTACCGCATGGATCAGATCTTTCTTATGCAACAGATCAATGCAGGTGTTTTCTCCGCTAGTATCTGCTGAGCCTGTGCCCATCCACAGTGGTGTACCCCAAGGTTCCTGTGTGTCACCAACACTTCATAGCGTGTTCACCAAACCCATGTTTGATGTTCTTGACTATCTGGATGTCTCGTACACTAACTATACTGACGACACCCAGATACACATCCCCATCATGGGTGATTATGCAGTGGACACTAAATCCCTGAATGACGTATACATGGTAATTCAAGCATGGATGGTGCAACATGAGCTTTGTCTCAATGACAAGACGATACTCCTCATTCTGGGTTCACACCAACGTCTGAATAAACTTGACCCTTCCTTCCAGTCGTTTATCATTGATGGCAATGTCATTAAGGTCTCCAAGGACACCAAAACCTTATGAATTTACCTTGGTTATGTAGAGGAGGTCCCAGACATAGCATACACCCCAGCCCCACAGTTTGAGGTACCAGGAACAGACTTGCCAAGGTACGTGACGTACGAGGAGCAATTGAACCAACAGAGAGCTGCACTGAGCCTAAGTCCAGTGCCCATCAGAAGAGCAATACCTGTTGAAGTGCCTATAACCAGACAACCATGGGCAGCTCAGTACCCACTGAGACAACCGTACCAGCAGCTGACACGAAATAAAGACTACTTACAAACTGTCCCCGAAGAGACCCAAAGAGTCTTAATGGAGGGCAAATGGTGACGACATAAGAGCCCAGACAGACATACAGAGAAACATAAACGATGAACGAAAGATGACACACAAGGACGAAATACAAAGAATAACGATGTAATGGACATGTAAGAAGAAACGATGTTGATACATAAAGAGACGTAAGGAAACTTAGCTGTGAAGCAAGATAGAAGTCTTCAACCAGCTAACGCTTGTAAATAGGCTCGGAACACAAGAAGCAAAGAAAACGGTACTGCTTGCAATGCTTAGTAGAAGAGTAGAGTGGCATGCGCCAATTATATATCTACCTCAATGAAGCACATTAAATAAGTGTGACTCCATTGTGTAAAAGCAGAATTAAACCCAGGCAGCAAAGGGCTAACAAGGCCAAGATTCATATTCCAGCCAAAGCCAAAGGAAGGAGCGGAATCAAAACTCAGTAAAGAGCCGCTCAATGCCTGGGAATTCGAGGTCAACCTAAGGAAGGGAGGAGAGCGGCAGCCTCAGAGAATCAAAACTTCAGAGCATACCAGCCAGCCATTGAAGGTCGAGATAAAGAGGCCCCAGGCAGGTGGCGAGGCTATGGGAGAATCAAATACACAAATACAAGGAAAATGAAGCAGATTCACGGTGAACAGACATGTGACTAGACAAGGGCAAAGAGGTACCAACATCTGATGTCACCCAGAACCCGAGGATGCCATAACTTTTCCTGATAAGAAACTACAGTTTCAAGGCCATCCTCAGCCAACTAATTGACACATAGCCCTAAAAGTACTGATTGATGGAAGGGAGGTAGGGTGAATCTAGGGGTACTCCGCATCTAGGTGTCCCTTCTGCATGCTGCTAATTAAAGTGGAGATTTATGCTTAGGGGTGTAACCTACCCAATCACAATGGACCAAATAATCTAGGGTCCTATAGCTTGTAGAAGCAATAAGATGTCATAGTTGTAGTGACGTCTATCACGAATGATATAGAGGGATGGGCGTAGACGTCCCACCCGATAAGAGTTATCCAATCCTCACGCTCTGTTACCATATACAGATATAGCACCTATACTTAAGTTACCTTTTTCCAACCAATAGAATTGCATGTCAAATTTATGAGTGTTACATGTCAATGATGACGAGAATTTACTATACAAGTTACTGTTTGCATGAAGAATTTGGAAGTTGAAGCGAGACAGGCGATCGGAACACTGCTGATTTCCATTTGTTTCCCAGTTTTTTGTACTTGTCATTAAACAGACTTCCCTTTGCCAAACCATTGAGTTGTCCTTATTGAATTGTGTCGGAGTAAGAGAATCCTGCACCCCATCCTCCTCAAGGTGCAGCTATCTTGTCTTACAGGTACTCGAGGGTGAGCTCTGACCTATGGGCCTGTCAGTGAACGCTCCGCCCTCCTGTACACTTGGTAGCAGAGGACGGATGTGACCATCGAGTATTTATTAACTATCGATAAGACACCTATTGACCGACAGCATGAAGTAACTCTAGGTTTTCGGCAATATCACAAGTCCTTCGCCATTAGGCTGAGTAGACTGAGAAGCTTCCCGTGGACAATGATAGTGTAAGTCCATAAAATCTGTAGTGGGTCTAAAGGAACCTGCCTTACAGAGCATAACCCTTCTCATTCCTACGGGCAGCCGATCGGACGAAAAGACCAGAGAGGCGGTAACGGAGGGGCAGGTGATCCCGAAGATCCAGAGAGGAACCATGCGAGCGGTGAGTGAACGAAAAAGATTCAATACTTTGGCAAAAGTTTTGTAGGCATTAGAACAAGTAAGGGAAAAGGTAACGGAGGGTGGCGGAAAATAAAATAATCAGAAGTAGAGAAGACTGTATATATATATAAGGGGATAATGACTCGAGTATAATAGAGAAAAACAGTATTTACCGGGATAGATACCAGAGAGAAGAACAGTGGTTACCGGGATAGATAACCGAGAGAAAAACAGTGATTACCGGGATAGATACCCGAGAAAAAAACAGTGGTTACCGGGATAGATACCCGAGAAAAAAACAGTGGTTACCGGGAGGGCACCCGACAGAAAACACTGGTTACTGGGAGGACACCCGAGAGAAAACTGAGGATACCAGGAAGGACACCTGAGATAAAAAAGTAAGAGGATTCGCCTTGTTCCTGCACTTTAATATAGCGGTCAGAAGAAACGTGAACTCATAGTCCCACATAATAGGGAAAAATTAGGCTACTATGACAATTAAAGACGTCATAAAAGGGGTTTGTTTAAACTCCATGTCGGGGTATTGATTAGAAGGCAGAGATATATGTGTCCAGCTGGTGTCTGTCTGGTCTGTCAGGTGTCTGTCATGCGTGTTCTGTTATATGTCAACTGTAGAGAACTGTATGATTGATTGTTTGAAATGAAGTTTGGGTTTTACGCGATTCTGTAACTGAAAGGGAATCGCACATGGATTGATGTTCTTTAATAAATTGATGATATAAAATTTTGGAGGGAAAATATTGGATTGGAGCTTGCGGTATTTGTTGCTCGCTCGTATTGTTGGGAGTATTGAAAGTGCATGAAAATATTGTTGAAAACAGAATTCAAGCATGGAGGATATTACACCACTCGCCCACTTAGGTAAGCAATTGCCTAAACATGCACCCAAGCTTAAGAAATATAGTGCTGAGTGGGTTAAGGGTACCGCCCACAAGATGTTTATGCCGTGGCCACAGAATGGGTCGCTATCCAAAGCGGTCCTACAACACATGATGACTTATCTGCATGCCACATATACAGGTAAAAAACTAGAGAAACGCCTCGCTGTTCTAGAACTTTGGAAAATGTTCGAACAGCCGAAGGAGGAGGAGCCACCTGTAGACTGGATATTAAAAGTATGCACAGAGGGGGGTGAGACGCCTACCGCGCCACCAGCCCCGCCTGAGCTAGCGATCGAGGAAAGTAAGTCAGAGGGACTCTACCCATTAAGAGAGCTTAAGGCAGCCACCGGGTATAGCAACCCCACATATGAGTCACCTACTTATAGTAGTGACGAAATTAAGGTGAAGGATCAGGAAATTAATGATGCCTCCACTGTCCCGAGGGACAAGGAGAGACGCGATGGTGAAAGGAAAGACCAGGCACAGATTGGTGCACCTCTCGATAAAGAGAGAGAAGGAAAAAAGTGGAAAGGAAGTGAAGACAGAACTGATGAGATAGCGTTCGCAAAAGACGAATGGATGGGTGGACAGATATTATTGAAACTAGATGGGAAAGGAGGTGATGATGTGAGACCGAGAGAGAAGTCAGACGAGACGCAGAGAAGGGAGAAAGATAAGGAGAAGGAAATAAGGGATGAAAGGATAAAAAGGAAAGATAGGCTGAGGCGAGAACAGCTATATCACAAAGAGCAAGAAAAACAGCTTGTTCGCAAACAGAAGGCAGCCTATGACCAGTACAGACAGAATCAGCAAAGTTTGGAAGAAGAGCAAAGAGTATGTCAAAAAAGGATAAAGAGGCAACAGGATGAGGAAGTTAGAAGGGTAAATGAACATAGGAATGAAAGAAAAAGGGAAGAAGAAAGGACTAGAGAAGACGCGAGGACACGCAAGGAAGTTGACGTTGATATAGAACGTAAGCGTAGGCAGAGGGCACGCGATCTTGAATATTTTGAGTGGGAAGTTAAAAAACCCAATCCTGCTGTAGAATGGGAAGATATCAAAGAATTCTTTCCCACGTACGACTCAGTACCGCACACGAGTGGGGCAAATATTGAAGATTACTTCAACACCAGAAGCATCGGGGAAACAATCAATAAAATATATGATGAAATGGGGCTGGAGCCAATATCCCTAGGGGAAAGGGAAGATGAGCGCTTGGAGAGCACTCAGTTATATGATACAGAGGAGGTCACCCGAAGTAGTGGGAGCAGGAGATTGTCCCTGGACAGGCTAGAAATTAGTAAAAACAATGATGATCCAAGGAGTTGTATTCGGAACAATCAATGTCCGACTCCGGAGGGGAAATGGAGGACAAGATAAATGAAGAAGGGAAACGGCGCGAGAAGCGGCTCCCAAAGGACAAAGGGGTACGATGGTCAGACGCCAGTGAGTTTGCATCTAGGGCATCAGATATGCCGTGCCGCCTGGTCAACATGAAGGAACACCCCACGGTCAGAGGGGGGTGTCAGCATCTGCCTATGTTGACAGATTGAGGACATTGCCAGGTAGACGGCGATACGGAAATACTACTCCAGCAATAGACAAGCGAGCCATGGGGAAGGAAAAGGAAGACTGCGCATTCAATTCCCGCTGATAGAAAAAGGGGCAATAAGACCACAATATATTCCATGGCCACACATGGATCGAGAGAACCTGAAAAACAAGCTTCCAATGCTGACATCGGGAGCCGGGAAGTGGATACACAAGTTAGAGAAAATGACAGGGGGTGTCACATTAGCTATAGGGGACATTAAGGGCCTACTGATTGCCATACCTGGTGAGAGAGCAGACAATGGGCCTCATTACGACCCAGGCGGTAAGGGGTTTACGGCAGCGTAAACAGCGCTGACCCTTACCGCCTGATTCCGAGGTCCCTTAGCGCCATGGCGGATTTAACACCTGCTTTTAGCAGGTGTTAAAATCCATGGCGCTAAGGGACTATGTTGTTAATTACGCCACCGTAATTTACGGTGGCGTAATTAACGCCTTCCCCACTCCCATTATGCCCTATGGGGCAAAAATGGGAATGGGGAAGGGTAAATGGGGATTGGGGACTTACCGCCCCGCCGACCTCGGAATGGGGCGGTAAGTCCGCCAACCACCATGGCGGTAAAGGTACGACCCAGGCAGTAACTTACCGCCTGGGTCGTAATGAGGCCCAATGTGTGGAAAAGAGCAGGGTACTCTGGGGTACCCATAATTAACACTACCCATGACGGAGCACCATTTAATAACTGTAGAGCAGTAGTGTGGAAAGCGCAACAAGTGCAGTACCCAGACACTTCCGATATGGGAGCTATAATGACTCGAAAAATGAAGGAGTCAGAAGATCTGTTGATTTATATCCAGAATTTCCAAGACGCGTGGGTGCTCGAAACGCATGAATCTTGGACGAAATCTATCCCTGTATTCTACCATATATTGTACCAAGGGTTGCCAGAGCCGGTGCAAAAACAGCTCAAGAAATTGGTAGGAGTAGAAGCTGAACCATGGGCCAAAATACAGTTGACAATCGCACATTACTGTAGATTGTTGCAAGAAAAGAATCGAAAAAAGGAGGCAACTCGTAAGGGTGAAGAAGCGAAGCTGGTGCAAAAGAAACTCTTAAAGTATGCTCTCGAAGGAGCCATGCTGACAAGCCCAGCTGAATCGAACACACCACAGGCGACTAACCCATCGCAGAATAAACACGAAAACGTGGGATTTTACCCGAGGGGAAGGGGATTCGGAAGGAGAGGAGGGCAGAGTAACCAGGGAGGTTTCCTGAATAATCAAAGAGGCTTTTAAAACATGCAGATGGGCAATCCAGATAGGTCATATGGACAGATAGCCCGACCACCGCCAGTATGTTGGCTGTGTGGTATGACAGGGCATGTGGCACGCGCATGCAGAAGCCAAGGCACGTGGCAAAATGGACAAAGAATGGGCAAAGGCACAGTGAATCCACCTGCTATCCCACAACAGGACGGTGCACAAAATCACACAGTACAACAGCAAGCACCAGGCTTGCAGCAAGGTGCGCAACAAGGGGCTCAAACATCGAACATGGGGAACCCCCCACAAGGGCCATCCCAACAGGCACCATGGCAAATGTCTCAGGGCACAAACTCCGGAAGGGGAGGCAACCCTGGGAATGGAGAAAATACACAAGCATACAGATGTGTTCTATCCTATCAGTGACACCAGACACCAGACCATAACAGGGAACCAAGGGTAAATGTCATCATAGGGGGGAAAGAATATTTCTTCTTAGTTGACATGGGTGCAACCGCTCGTGCATATGAGAAGGCAAGATTTCCTTGTACGGCCAGGCCATAGATACTCAGAGCTTTACAGGAGCTCACAGCAGAGTTCCCTTTACGGACAATCTCCCAGTCTCTGTAGGGGATTGTGAGATGAATTTACCTTTATTATATTCACGTCAGACCCCAGTAAACATTTTGGGTCGAGACCTAATGACAAAGTTAAATATGACTATATTGTCCATGGAGAAGGGCATAGTATGCTCCACTCCAGGAAAGCATTATTCAAACGTGTGTGAAATGATTACAGCATAGTCCGGACATATAGCCATGAGAGCTATACCGTTAGAACCAGAAGTCTTCGCATATGGCATACGTGTGCTTATGGCGGGGTTGCCGGGTCTTGCAAATGGGACCATGAGAACATTTAACGAGTTTCTATTCAGACCAAGATTACCCGTGCACGAAGAAGGGGGACAAGTATTTCCCTTAACGATACATATTGCATCAGTACGGCGGAAGGTAGCAATGGTCGAAGGGTTCGATGACGAAAACAGACAATGGTGTGCAATTATCGCCATTGAAGAAGGGTATCGAGTGACTGACGTCACCGATGACGATATGTTCAAAGAACACCCTGACTTAGAAGAGACGAGGGTGGAAGTAAGTCTCAAATTCTGGGTCAAAATGATCAAACGAGAAGTACCACAGAGAATTATGTTAGCATTGATCCGTCCCACATACCTTGATGACGATATGGCCCAGGTGCCTGTCTCAGTATGGACTACATGGTCCTATGATGTAGGCCTTCTGAAAGGGACAAGGGAAATGAAAATTAAACTAAAACCAGGAGCAATTTTACCCAGAGCGCGACAATATCCCATGTCCAGCGAAGCGGACGAAAGGGATCACGAAAACAATTTCCGCCATGATGGATCAGGGCATCCTAGTGACGTCAGAATCACCCTGTAATACAGTGATTTATCCCGTGAAGAAATCAAAAGCAGGATCTTGGCGTTTAATCCAAGATTTAAGAGCATTAAATGATATTGTTGAAGCCGAGTTCCCTATAGTCCCGGATCCATCTACGATCTTGTGTAACATACTGATCGAGGCAAAATACTTCACGGTGATTGATTTAAAAAATGCTTTTTTCTCAATCCTGTTGCACCGTGACTTGCAAGAGCTGACATCGTTTACATTCAGACAAATACGTCCGAAGAGCATGAGATTGCCACAGGGGTATTGTGAGTCCCCGTCCATTTTCAACAGAGTCCTGCAAATGGACCTAAGCAATATTGCAGTAGACAGTGTTGTTTTGCAGTATGTGGATGACATTCTGATCTGCAGCACCACTGAAGAGCAATGCAGGCAAGATTCGTCCAGTTACTGACCATATTGGCAGAGAAAGGATATAAGGTTGACAAGGAAAAGCTGCAATACTGTCAACAATAGGTGCTGTACATAGGCCAGTTAATTTCGCATGAAGGAAAAAAGGTGACCCCAGAAAGGGCTGAAGCCATCATGAACACAGCTAAGCCACTCATGATAAAGCAAATGCAGAGCTTCTTAGGCCTGTGCAATTATGGTAGAGCATGGGTCTTCGACTACAGCCCATATACCAAGCTCTTACTTCAGGCCCTAAAGAAGGCCAAAGCGACAAAGGAACAGATTGAATGGACTGAGGCAATGGACAAAGGGTTCGCAGAACTCAAGAGAGCAATTTACACGCCTCAAGTTCTCTGGATTCCTAATTATGCAGAGGAATTCTACCTGTTGTCGCACAGAGATGGCAGAGTTATGATGGCAGTGCTTGCTCAAAAAACCTCTATGGGGTACAAGCCCCTGGCGTATAATAGTGGAAATCTGGACCCAGTGATGAGAGGCCAGTTCCCATGCGAACAAAGCTTAGCTGCTGGATCATTCGCCATAAGGAAGGCGGCAATCATTGTAATGGGATGCTCCATGATGTTATACGTCGAGCACTCATTATTCGCCATCTTGGAGAAACCAAAAGGCACATTGACATCACAGAGGGCTTCTGCCTATGAAGTGATTATATCGAATCCATCGATCAAAATAGTTCGATGTAAAACTGTAAACCAGCTATGTTCATAGCTGAGCCAGTCACTGAAGGCGAGCCGATACACGATTGCGCAAACTATGAAGAATTCTATGATGAAATCCCCAGGGTGAAGGAAAATGACCTGGCGGGGGTTGAGAGAGTTTTCATTGACGGTTCTTCGAGAATCGACCAAGGAGATGGGCAAAGATACACAGGCGTTGCCGTAATGAAGCACATAGCAAACAGAGAATTTCAAATACTCGTCAGTGCACGAATACCGTCTCATTATTCAGCACAGGCGACAGAACTATTGGCGTTGATACTCGCCATTGAGAATCACGCAGATCAGGAAGTAACAGTGTACAGCGACTCCGCCTATGTGACGTCAACAGTACACGCAGGCTTAGCGTGCTGGAAAAGGAGGGGGTACCTCCGAGCGGACGGCATGCCAGTGCCGCATGTAGCCTTATTGGACAGGCTGATAAAGGCACTGGAGATCCCAGTGGGCATAGCGAAATTCACCGCCCATACTCACAGGACAGATTTTGTGTCACGCGGAAATCACGCAGCAGACACGGAAATCAAGCGTGTGGCATCCAAGAATGAAATGATCATGGAAGTAGAAGTGGCACGCACCCATGAACGAATGATGGTAGCTCGAGCCACCCCAGAAGCCTACAGTAATATGAGGCAGACTCAACTGATGGAGATTCAAGGGGAGGCACCACAGGACGAAAAGAACCTGTGGAAGCGTTGAGGGTGTTCTTTAAACCCCTCAGATGGGTTGTGGCGGCAAGACAGCACTGGTAAACCAGTAATGCCTGTATCCCTACTAAAAATAGCAGTGGAACAACTACATTACCCATTTCACATGACAAAAGGAAATCTAGTCACAGCGCTCGCAGAAGACTGGTTTATACAGAATTTAGCGGAGCATGTTGCATTCTTCTTGGTGAACTGCATAATCTGCCAGCAATTCAAAGCTGGGCACACATTAAAAGTAATGAGAGGAGGCATCTCCCAGCCAAATGGGCCTTTTCAGCACTTACATATTGATTATGTCGACATGATACAAGTGTGTAACGGGTACAGGTATTTAATTGTAGTGGTGTGTCCATTCTCTAGATGGATAGAAGCAGGTCCCTGTACACACCCAGACTCAACCTGTGCTGCCATATTCCTGGTGAGGGAAGTGTTCCCTAGATGGGGGGTGTGTGAGGTGATGAGATCAGACAATGGGGCTCATTTTGTAAACTCTGTCTTTGAGCAGATTAGCTTGCTGCTTGGTATAATGCACAAGTTCTCGTCGGCGTATCATTCGGAAGGTAATGGTATTTGTGAGAGGCTCAACGGCTTGTTAACAGAAAGGATAGCCAAGTTAAAGCTTACTCTAAAGAGGGGATGGTTGCACTGCCTTCCACTGGCATTGTATGCTCTTCGGAATCAACCAGGCTCCGACCATCATCTTATGCCACACGAGATAGTCACAGGAAGAAGAATGAACACCCCCATACCCCACGAAATAGAGCTAGATGTGATGCCCAGTCAACCCAAGAGGTCCTTGGAACCGAATTGTTGGAATAACTGAACTGCATGACATCAAGTCTTCTTATCGTTTCAGACCAAGTACAGCGAGAACGAAAAGGGTGCAGCACAACAAAAGACACAGCAGGAAGTGCTGAAACAGACATAGTTCAAGGTCTATGTGTGCCAATCATCTTCCCTGGTGATGTTGTGTTGGTGAAGAACCACATGAGAAAAAGGTGGGACGAGCCAAGATTCAACAGGCCTTTATCATCGAGGACTGCACTCCGTCAGCAGTTAAATTGCAAGGCAGGGCGAGCATGGACCTTCCTTAAGGACATTAAACAGAGGCGTAGACAGGGTAGGGCCTGAGCAGGCAAGGCCCACCCAGAATCTGCAAATGCCCACTCAGTAGTGCTGTGTGGGCATTTACAGATGCTAATGTCACTCAGGTGGGCCCAAATACATTGGCTTCAGACCCCAGTTGTAAGATGATCCTGGCTACGCCTCTGACATTAAACCCTATATCGTTGAGATTCCTCTAGCTGCACCCCACCGCGAAGAAATCACAGACATTGGGGAAGAAGCTCAGCACGTGCAGATAAGATCCATGACGAGGAAGAAGGACGCATGAGCAGCAAAGCCAAGACAAAAGAACTCTGTTTGAAAATTGTGGCTTTAAACTGGACATTTCTTCTAAGCAAAAAGGGGGATAAGGACATAATGGACACTCTGTGCACCTTAGTTGCAGGGTGAAGAAGAGAATTACGCATCTAAGCCACAACGCATTGACAATACGAACTTTTGAACCAAGCCACACTTAAGCATTGTTGGAAAACAAAACTCTGAGAGACTGTGAGCAAAGACTTTCCGTGTAAGAGCATAAAACAGAGCATAAAACAGGTCCTGAAGCAACCAACACCAAGACTTTGCTTCGCAGAATTCATGGTATCTCCCAGCAGAAATCTCACATGGGATGTACTCACCTACTTCCAGTTAGTGGTATTATCTTATCCGTCACTTATAGGTAGAGTAACCTGTGTCACAGACTTTGTTCGAGATCCTGCTAACAAGAAAGTAATCCGGCAACTACTGACTGTCATCGCGGAAGCCTTCGCCGAGTTGCCCTAATCCAGTGATAAGGACACAAATACTTCCACCACAAGTGATCATAGATGAACTCCCGTACACGCTTTTCTTTCGTATCATAGAGGAGTGCCCAGGACCCGTCGGGAGAACCACGGACACACTCACGTACATTAGAGATCCAAGAAACACTGAACATTTGAACCAACTGTGGATCAAGCTCAACTACGTAGCAGCAATTCATGCAGCAGGAAAGTGTAAAGACTGTTCACGTCAAAAGAAAGGCCTATGATCTAGAAACCAGCAAAGCAGGACAATGTCCGTGTCTCGCGAGGACAGCCGGCTGGCCCACAAAGTCCTATTCTGCCTAGTCACTGAGTATCCAGAAATGGTGGGGAGACCTGCCGAGGTTGACGTCATCACCTTCATCAGAGATCCAGCTAATGTTGCACACATGGGAACACTCCTCCATGGGATCATGCTCCAAGTGGAAATGTCCAACTTCTAACGAGAATATCTACAGAGATTCCAGTGAAACCTTCCACCGAGGGACAGATCCAAGAGACAGAGACACAACACAGTTCCTCATCTTTCCGCCAAGGGACAGATCGAGGGGACAGAGACACAGTTCTTCATCTTTCCGCCGTGGGACAGATCGAGAAGAGCAGAGAAGAGAACTTCACCGTTTTGTTTTATTTTTTATTTTTTTGTTTTTCATTTTTTATTTTATTTTTGGTTTAATTTTGAGTGATACCACTTTTGCCATTTTTCCACGTTTACATTAAACATGATCCAGCATGTTTTCAGGACTGAAGAAAATTCGGGGGGTGGACTGGGAATTGACCTATTTCGAATATGCATAATGAACGTGCCTCACCAAAGGTGTTAATCTAACCTTTTTCCATAGTCTAGCAAGGGAACTGAATCCCGTAACCAGAGGCAATCGTCATCCACAAGAGGGGGGACACTTACAAAGCACAAGTGACTTTATGTTGCAAACTGTCTGAGAAACAATAATGGAGTAAGTCAAAGGAATTAAACACTGACATTGACATGATTGGGATGGGGGCCGAGAACAATAACCTGGTCCTCCCACAAACAGAGGGGCGCCCCCACTTTCATGGAAGAAAATGCTTCAAATTGTCGTATTGCACAGTTATGTGTATATGCATAGCAATTATAATTGTTTTTCTGTCATTAACAATCAGAAATGCATTTTTCATTGGTGCACGAAGTGTCCCTATTTCAGTGCACCCACCGGATAAGGTACGCATGAGTCCCACAAAAGCACCTAGGCCCTATATAGTAATTCCAGTCCCAAGTAAATCTGATGGCAAAGTAAACAACCTGAAATTGAAAGTTATTAGCAGTGAATTATACAATCTTGAGGTAACGAATGAAGAGAAAAGCTGGACACAGGGTCAGAGAGAAATTAATGAAAATGTAGCACTGACCACTACAAGCACACACACACTGAATGCACATGAACAGGGGCAAGTGTCAATGGCTTCAGAGCCCCAAACGATGGCAACAGAAAGTACGAGACTGCCTACCAAACAATCAGTCCCAGAAAATAGTGGAAGTGACCAAGAAGAATCAAGTGAAAGACCAACTAAGGAAGACATAACAAAAGCCCTCAAGAAGACGGAGGCAGCTACAAGAGAATTTACTGCAAAGACACAAATGCTGATAGATCATTTATTCCCGGTTATAGCTAAAGCAAGGAAACTACACGAGGAGCTGAAAAATAAAACTACAGAGACTAGAGTGACAAGCATACCACTGCCAACGAAAACGGCAAACACCAGGCCCACGATACGACCTTACGTTGGGCCGATGCCAAACGGATGGTGGATTAAGGCACTCTACGAAAGAATACAAGAGGAGAGGAAGAGAAATGCAAAACCGCCTCTTATCACAGCAATACAGACAATGAAACCTGCTTCACCGATAAGCATGCCTGTGAGTCCTCTAGCAAGGAAAAGTCACACCAATGCATTTACAGATGTAGTCATGGCTAACTACAGAAAGACACTAAGAATCAAGAGAAGCCCGCATGAAGATAACAATGAACTGAACGATTACCTTGACAGCACAGCACATCTAGGAAATGACATTTGGTACACATGAAAGAGGTTGGAAGAAGAAAAGCTGAAGGAGAATGATACGTATGTGTACTCCTATCGTACAGCATGGGAAAATCCAAGATCTTCGTAGCTGTAGAAATTGATGTCCCGACAACACACTGTTTGTCACACGTTTATGGGAAGAGATGCCTAACTGATATGGGCAACAGAAACAGCGTATCCAGGACATTAAGACAAGAAACAGAGCCCATACCAGGAATCACGTGATCAGGTATGCAAAGCCAGAAGCGCAAGGAGCAGGAACAAGATGGGAGATAAACCCGAGACTAAACGTCCAATGAAAAACTCCAGAAGAAGCCCAAACTTGGAAGAATAGATGCCAAATGCAGATTTGGGGAACAGTGCTTTCTCCAAACGGATGGGAGAAAGGAGTAGGGATATGCCGAGCATGGATGGTCCTTGGAGCCTGAAAGGAAGCAATAGAAAACTCACAAAAACTGTGCAAACCTTGATGGTCAAAGTTAGTGAAGTTGCTAATGTGGGTCGAAGATAGAGGAGGACCCCTGCATATAGTGCCACTGGAAAGCCCAAAATTGTGCTTCAGGAACAATGGCACGAGGAAGATGGGAGAGAATCAAAACTGCGGACGAATCTTTGAAGCTCCAGGATTGACTCAGGGAACCACAGTCATTATGCACCATTACTGGGAGTGTGGATCCAAAGCATACATAAGGCTGCCGAATGCACTAGTGATCCCAAAAAGTGACCTGAGTATTGACAGCTTCCCAAAGGTAAATGCTCACATGAGGAAGAGGAGGTCTATGGAACTGGTATCCTGAATGAAGAGAATTACTTTTCTGCAAAACCACAAGAAACATTTTATGCGATACATTACGAGCACAGGCTGTTTAGCCTCACCTCATCAGTATTCACAACAATATTCTTGCCACATATCCAAGTTGGAGTAAATACGTAATGGATGCAGATAACCAGATGGGAGTTATTGCAGACCATCAACACCACCATAAAAGGATTCAGCGCAATCAAAGAAGAATTGAGAGCAATCCGATTGATGAGCCTCCAGAACAGATATGTACTCAACATGATCACTGCGATGTATGGAGGTGTTTGCGCAAAAATCAGAGAATCATGTTGCACGTTTATACCTTTGCATGATGAAGAAAATGGAACTTTAACAGAAGCCATAAGTATGCTGACAAACCTGCAGAACCAGATGATCAATGAAACCGACGAGGTTGATGACGACAGCTGGTTTGGAACACTATTTCTATGGGTCCCACAATGGATGGCAGACATATTGAAAATTCTAGGAGCCCTGCTAGTAATGAAACTACTAGGATTTTGTGTTATCAAGATAATCGTCACACAATGCCGGAGGACTGCGAAGAAAGCCATTGGAATGAAGATCGTGGTCGATGTCATATGTCAGGATGGAAGCCCAGAGGACTGACTGATGAAGAAATCAGAGACTGTGTGAGGGCTAGCGAAATTGCGCCAGAAGGAACAAAGTTTGTGTATCCCAGAAAATGACAAAGGTACAAAGAGAAGTGGATCTATTGGAGCCCAAATGGACAATGTCAGTTCATGACCTGGAACAAAGATGAACATGTAAAAACAGCAGGAAGTCTGAAAGGAGTAATAAAAATATGGACTCCAAAGATAAATACGTTCACACCATCGTGTACAAGCCCAGAAGAAGATGAACAAGAAGCAGAAGAGCGAAATAAGACAAACTCAGAAGTGGTCGATAAACCGACCAGAGGGGGGAGTGCAGAGGAGGTCCCAGACATAGCATACACCCCAGCCCCACAGTTTGAGGTACCAGGAACAGACTCACCAAGGTACGTGACGTATGAGAAGCAATTGAACCAACAGAGAGCTGCACTGAGCCTAAGCTCAGTGCCCATCAGAAGAGCAATACCTGTTGAAGTGCCTATAACCAGACAACCATGGGCAGCTTGGTACCCACTGAGACAACTGTACCAGCAGCTGACACGAAATGAAGACTACTTACAAACTGTCCTCAAAGAGACCCAAAGAGTCTTAATGGAGGGCAAATGCTGACAACATAAGAGCCCAGACAGAGGTACAGAGGAACATAAACGACGAACGAAAGATGACACACAAGGGCGAAATACAAAGAATAAAGATGTAATGGACGTGTAAGAAGAAACGTTGATACATGAAGAGACGTAAGGAAACGTAGCTGTGAAGCAAGATGGGAGACTTCAACCAGCTAACGCTTGTAAATAGGCTTGGAACGCACAAAACTAAGAAAACGGTACTGCTTGCAATGCTTAGTAGAAGAATAGAGCGGCATGCGCCAATTATATATCTACCTCAATGAAGCACATTAAACAAGTGCGACTCCATTGTGTAAAAGCAGAATTAAACCCCGACAGCAAAGGGCTATCAAGGCCTAGATTCATATTCCAGCCAAAGCCAAAGGAAGGAGCGGAATCGAAACTCAGTAACAAGCAGCTCAATGCCTGGGATTTCGAGGTCAACCTAAGGAAGGGAGGAGAGCGGCAGCCTCAGAGAATCAAAACTTTAGAGCATACCAGCCAGCCATTGAAGGTCGAGATAAAGAGGCCCCAGGTAGGTGGCGAGGCTACGGGAGAATCAAATACATGAATACAAGGAAAATGAAGCAGATTTACGGTGAACAGACATGTGACCAGCCAAGGGCGAAGAGGTACCAACGTCTGATGTCACCCAGAACCCGAGGATGCCATAACTTTTCCTGATAACAAACTACAGTTTCGAGGCCATCCTCAGCCAACTAATTGACACATAGCCCTAAAAGTACTGATTGATGGAAGGGAGGAAGGGTGAATCTAGGGGCACTCCGCATCTGGGTGTCCCTTCTGCATGCTGCTAATTAAAGTGGTGATTTATGCTTAGGGGTGTAACCTACCCAATCACAATGGACCAAATAATCTAGGGTCCTACAGCTTGAAGAACCAATAAGATGTCATAGTTGTAGTGACGTCTATCAGGAATGATGTAGAGGGATGGCCGTAGATGCCCACCCGACAAAAATTATCCAATCCTCACGCTCTGGTACCATATACAGATATAGCACCTATACTTAAGTTACCTTTTTCCAACCAATAGAATTGCATGTCAAACGTATGAGTGCTACACGTCAATGATGATGAGAATTTACTATAAAAGTTACTGTTTGCATGAAGAATTTGGAAGTTGAAGCGAGACAGGTGATCGCAACACTGCTGATTTCCATTTGTTTCCCCATTTTTTGTACTTGTCATTAAACAGACTTCCCTTTGCCAAACCATTGAGTTGTCCTTATTGAATTGTGTTGGAGTAAGAGAATCCTGCACCCCATCCTCCTCAAGGTGCAGCTATCTTGTCTTATAGGTACTCAAGGGTGACCTCTGACCTAAGGGCCCGTCAGAGGACGCTCCTCCCTCCTGTACACTTCGACACTATCATTGTGTAGACAAAACAATGCTGTCAGCTCAGCGTTGGCCTATACATGCAAGCTTATTATGGCCTGTAGACCATTCTTGACTACTCTTAATTGCACTATCTTGGCTAGAACACTCGTCATGTCCAAGACAGACTATTGTAGCCCCCTTTACCTCGGGACTAGCCAATCTAACCATAACAAACTCCAAGTCATTCAGAATAATGCCATTAGAGCAGCCTTAAACATACCCAGAAACCACCACATCTCTAACCACAGACGTAACCTACATTGGCTTCCTGTTAAGCACAGAATCTCTCTGAAAACACTTGCCCTGACTCACAAGTGCCTGTCCAAACAGGCTCCTATTTACTTCTCCAACACATTTTCATGATGCTTTTGCCCACAAAACGTCCCGGTATAAAACAGTTTTACACTAGCTGTTCCCATACATTTTCATGCTGACTGCACGCTAGTATTCCCATATAAGAACATACTCATGTTTGCTTTGCGTATAATGCCAGTAATACTATAAGAAAACATGTCCATGTTTGTCTGCCAAGATATGGCAGTAGCCCCACTCCAGTTGGCTTTATCATAAAAAATGCATGCCACAGTATGAAAACATGTCCAAACTGGCTGCACAAATATGCCAGTCTAGCTACACACTAACACGTATCATGTTCCCTCTATCAAAGATGCCCAATACAAAATGTCATACCACAGTATGAAATGGCAAGACTGGTTGCACACAAATGCCAGTCTTGTTTCGTAATAACACTTATCATGCTTGCTTTACCAAAGATGCCCAATGCAAACATTCATGCCACAGTAAGAATAATGCCACTGAGCATGCTTGCTTTATTAAAGATGACCACTACAAAATGTCATGCCACAGTAACAAACGGCTAGACTGGTTGCATAAAAATGCCAGTCCAGCTTCGTAATAACACTTATCATGCTTGCTTCATCGAAGCTGCCCAATACAAAAAGTCATATTACAAAAAGAAATGGCGAGACTGGCTGCATTGAAATGCCAGTCTAGCTACATAATACAACTTATCATGCTTGCTTTATCATCCATGCTCAGTAAAAAATGCGATGCCTGCCCCTTGATGCACCCAGTGCCTCGCTCTCAGACATAATAACATTGTGATTATGTCTGAATGTGAGGCGCTGGGGATCCAGGGGGCAGATGTGTGTGTAGGTGCTGAGGTCCCAGGGTGCAGCCCAGTAAAAACTGCCATGCCCGCCCCTAGGGCCCCGATCACCTCGCAGGCACACAATCAAGTGTGTGCATGCGAGGTCCTGGGGGGTCAAAGCATGACATTTTTTACTGGGCGTCTATCATAGATGCCCATTAATAAATGGCATGTCTTCCCCCATGGCTCTCCAGCACCTCACATGCACAGATAATCAATTATGTTTGCAAGTGAGGCGCTTGAGGGTTTAGGGGTCAGGCATGGTATTTTGTACTGGACATCTATCAAACATGTCGAGTAAAAGAAAATGACATGCCTGCCCCTTGGCTCCCCAGCTCCTCACACCAACATACAATCTATGTGTGTATGTCAAGCTGGGGATGCAGGGTATAGGCATGGTATTTTTTACTGGATATCTATCATAGATGTCCAGTAAACAAAATACCATGCCTGACCCCTGGGCCCGCCAGCTCCTCACACACGCGCACAATCAGTGTGATTATGTGTGTATGCGAGGCAGAGGAGCGCCCAGGGGAAAGACATGTATGCGAGGCGCTGAGGGGAGGAGGGCAGGGGACAGGCATGGTACTTTTTACTAGCCATCTATCATAGATGTCCAATACAAAAAGACCATGCCTGTCCCCTGGGCCCCACAGCGCCTAACACACGCACACAATCAAAGTGATTATGTGTGTATTTAAGGCACTGGGGGACCCAGGGAGCAGGCATGCTTTTTTGGAGTGGACATCGATCATAGATGTCCAGTTAAAAAATACCATCCCTGTCCCCTGGGCCCACAGCACCTCACAGACGCACACAATCAATGTGATTATGTGTATACGCGAGGCGCTGGGGCACCCAGGTGACAACCATGGTATTTTTTATGAGACATCTATCATAGATGTCCAGAAACAAAATATCATCCCTGTCCCGTGGGCCCCAAAGTGCCTCAGAAGGAGAGCTGAGTTTGGCTGGTGGGGAGGGGGATTGTGCAACAAAGGCATTTTGAAAATGCCATTTCTGTACAACACTCCACCCCCCACTGACCAAAATCAACTCCATGCACCAGCACAAACACACACACACACATTCACACAACATTCACACAGCGTGCACCTGCTCATTCACATGAGCACACATCATCATACTCACTTATATATAAATAATAAATAAACAAAAATAACTTATCTACTGCCCCTGTCCTGAAGTTTCATTCCCAGCACTCTAGTTCCTGCAGCACAAACAGGAATCAGGAACCAAGAGCTTCGTGATTCCTGCACATACATGCAGGGGCCTGAGCATGGGTGATTTAATGTCCTGGTCCAGCATACTCTGTCTTTATGTACGGGGAGGCGCAGGCGTGCCCACCCTTGCACATATAGACATGCAGTTCCCAGCCAGAATTTCCAATGAGCTATGCAGGGGTGGGGAAGCAAAACTTCCCCAGCCTTGCATGGCTAATTGAGCATGCGTAGCTGGGGGACTGAACTGAACTGTGAAAGGGAACCATGTTTCCCTTTGACAGTTGAGTCAGAGCCAGCCCAGGAGCACTCCCTCAGCTAAAACAAGCAGATGAGGGAGCTTTCAAAGTTTCACTGGGCTGGGTCCTCTGCTACTCCATAATCAGTGAGGGGGCCAGTGGGTCAACATCCTTTTACCCATTATGGATGAGCCGCTCCTGCTGTCTACCGAACTGACTGGGGAGTTGCTGAAATATTCCACAATTCCCTCAACTATGTGAGTGTCCCGTTCAATGGGAGATACTGTCAATTTAAGCATGGCTATGCCAAATTCTACACTACTAAGCTAGTACAAACTGCACAAATGTATCATTCTAAAGCCATTTCAACAGGGCCTTGCTAGCGTTGCTCCAGTTACGCACATTGATGATGCCATATGTAATGTCATCTTTGATCTCCTAGGTGTTAGTCTGAGAAGTGCATAGTGGGGGTGCGAGTTATGGTCACATAGCTTACCATGACTGGCAAATATCTTCGTTTTTTGCTTTTGTGCCGTACCCATAACGTCCCTTTGACAACCTTTCTTCTCTAAATTTCAAAGGTTTTTATGGAAGTAGCTTACCCATAACATCCCTTCAACAATGTTTTCCACCAAAATCAGTTTCTTTTATAAGTTTCATGATGTTCCAGCACTCTTTGTTAGTGAAAAGAATTATAACTCTCTTTTAACAAACATATTTTATGCTTCGCATACTGATGTGGGTTATTTTGAGCAGCACATGTTGGGGATGCAAGTCATGGATGAAATGCCTAGGACAACTGACTCAACCATGACCTAGCATGCTGCCTGGTGCAGATCTCACTATACCATATAGGCAACATGGGCAACTGTCCACGGTTTGTGGCCATGGCCTGTAGCCACAAACCCTGGGGCTTGGGCTTCAGTGATATTGTCAGCCCTGCAAAGCAACCCATAGTAGAGATTGGACCAAGTGGCCATTATAGCTTAATTGTGGGACCGTGACCTCCGTCCATAACTTGCGGCCATGGCCACTGGCCACAATCCCTGGGCCATGATATTTAGCCATTTTGCCTACCCCAAGGATCAGCCCACAGTAAAGATTGGCCTTGGCATGTAGCCTGGACCAGCAGCCACTATTTCACAATAATGGACCTGTGGGCCACTGTTCATGGTTTGCAGCCATGGCCAGTGGCCACAATCCATGGGGCATGGGCTTTAGCCATGTTGGTGACCCTGCTATCCTTATCTGAGTAGACATTGGGCATTGCCAGGCCCAATTTAACCCCCATAACCGATCTCCTGGTGTCCCGGGCCCGTTGCCAGACTGTCTAGGGCATGGCCAGCCACACTCAGTGCCCACTTTAATCCCATATCTGGCCCCCTGCTGGACATGGCAAGTGGCCAGATTGTCTGGGCCATGGCCACAGGTCATGCCTGAAGCACTAAAGTGTTATCGCTATTTTGTTTGTACCTACATCTTGGCAATTTGGAAAAATAAGCACACGATGGAAAAGCATCAAATTTGCAAAAGCATGTTTTTGGGATCTGTTCGAAGCTCCTTGCACATGTTTGGTGCACATCCGTCCAGCGCTTCAGGCTGTAGCTGCAAGCAACATTTTGTTCACATTCAAGGCTATCCGGATTACGACAATTTTGGGATCCCTTACAACTCCCACCAGCCCAGTTGACAAAACCATGCCAAACTTTTCAAAACAATTCAGAGCCAGGTCTATATTTCTTTTTGCAGTTTCATACAGATTCATCAAACGGTGCCAAAGTTATAAGCTGCCTAAAAACTGCTCTTTGCTGACCCTGTAATCTATATATGAATGTCCTCAAACATTTGACAAGTTCCCAAACATCTGAATTGTTTGCAGACATTGGAAAAGAAAAATCACCCAATGTTTTACCTCTTCTGTGCATATTCCCCCATCCTTACATCCATTAAAACACATGTGTCATTCTGCACTGCCTGCACACACCCACTAGGCTTCCCCTCTCTCGGATAGCCATACTTTGTTCTTCTGTGTCTCTGCAACTTTTCTCGGCATCTCTCTTGCACTCTTCTGCATTGAATCCCCTCCTGTGCACCTTGTGTGATATAGCTCTGCTTGGTGCTTCCTTCTCTTTCCCTGCCCTTTCCCTTTCCTCTATCACACCCTCCATGGTGCTCTCAATTCCCCCCATCTTCTTCAACTGCTTCTCTATCTCCTATCCTACTCCTCACACTAAGACTGAAAGGAAGAACCTCAAGAAGGCCTTCATGTCAGTGCCAGCCATGTCAGTGCCTCCTCCAGACAGACTCTCACCAACATCCTCTTCGTCATTCCTTCTCCCGACCTATGGACCCTTTGTAACATAGCATTTCTCTCTCCTTCTTCCTCTTCTCCCATTAATGATGGCAACAGGTGGGAGGTCCTCTTGGCCTCCTTCCTGACCTCTAGAGTCATCATTAATGTCTATCTAAATTGCACCATCATGGTCCAGGGTCCCCAGCGCAATCTCCTGCTATTTCATAGGTGCCTCCCTCGCCTCATCAACTTCCTTCCTTCTCCTCCAACTCTTTCTACCACTTCTGTGGCTCCTCTGCCACCTCCCCTTTCAACCTCTCTGGTTCCTTTCCCTGCTACTTACCCTCTGGCCCCTCAGTGACCTCTGTCCTCCACCTCTCTGGCTACCCTGCCACCTACCACCTCTCTGGCTCCTCTGCTGCCTCCTCCTTCCACCTCTCTGGCTCCTCTGCCACTTCTGATGGGTACTCCTCTCTCATGTACCCCTCCCCAGAATTCTTTTAAAAGTGGCAACCTGCTCCACGTGGCTACTCTCAAATCTGCTGTCAAACACTCTTATGACATCTGCCACCTCCTTGAACTCCTGGACCTGGATGTTCTTGCTCTTACCGAGACATGGTTCAAGGCCAGCTCTGTCACAAGTGTTGTCACAATCCTCCCTGAGGGCTACAAGATCCTCTCTGAGCCCAGACCCAACAGGCCCAGGAGTGGAATGACCCTGATCTTTCCTGGGTGGATCCCTCGTTCCATCATCCCCACTCAGACCTATTCCTCCTTTGAATGCCTGGTATGCAGGCTCTCTATCTCTCCCGGCCTCTCTCTGACCTTGGCCACCATCTACAGGCCACCTGGCCAGGCCACCCTCTTCATCTCTGAATGGGCTGACCTCACCTCCTCTCTCCTTTCCTCTACCTCGAAGCTTCTCCTCCTTGGGGATCTGAACATACATCTGGACTCCCCAGACCCCTTGTCTGGGTGTTTCTGCAACCTATGCAACTCTCTTTCCCTCTTCATTCTACCCTCTGGTCCGACACACTCAGCCGGAAACACCTTGGATGTTCTCATCTCTTCAGACATCCCTGACTCCAATCCTCTTACTACTCCTCTCTCCTGGACTGACCACTTCCTTCTTTCTTCTCACTTGAAGCTTCCTGTCCACTTGGCAAACACCCACCCAGCACTGCCACCTTCCTTTTCATTCATTCGACCTATGAAGCGAGTGTCAGTGGCTGCCTTTGCCTCCACTTTCTCTCACCCACCTACTCCTGTGGCTGACTCCCACTCTGACACAGCCCTTTACAACCTACACCTTTCCAGCCTACACCTTTCAATCTCTAACACTCTCTAGCATTGGCCCCATCATGAATCTCCACCTGAGGCACATCTCTATCTAGCCCTCTAAATAGCTCTGGCTTCTCATTTCACCACTAAAATCCAGGACATCCTGTCTACACTCCCCTCTTCTTATCCCCTCTCAACCTCTACCTCTTGCAGGCCCTCCTTGGCCATCCCCTTCTCCCTCTCTCCTGTAACACCTGATGATGTTTCTAGACAAGTCCGGTCTATGAAAGTCTCATCCAAACAGATAACCCCCTGCTCCTCCAGAACCATTAAGGACAACATTGTCTCTCTTACTCCAGCCTTGGCTGCTTTCTGTAATCACTACTTCACCACTGGTTCCTTCCTGTCTCTTCCCAAGAACTCCCCTGTGCACCCTCTACTAAAAAAGCCTCCTGGTGACCCCTCCATTCTGGCAAACTATCGCTCTATCGCTAGCAACCCTTTCCAGGCAAACTCCTAGAGAAGTTGTCAATCTCTCTTCCTAAATTCTCTCCTTCTAGAGCCCTGCACACTGAATCTGTTGGTTGTCTCCATGGCCATCAGTCTGGCTTCGGAGCAGCCAGAGGCACCACAACTGCTCTCCTGAACACCCAGGAAGACCTGCTCTATAAGCTTGACTTCATCTCTCCCTCTATCGATGGTCAACCATGCCATTCTGATTAATTGTCTCTGCAAGACCCTGGGCATAACGGATCAGGCCCTGGCATGGCTGACGTACTTCCTCTTGGACCGACCCTCCCAGGTTAAGTTTGTGTCCTTTCTCTTCACCACATATGGTGTTCCCCAGGGCTCTATCCTCTCACCCTGGCTCTTCAATGTCTATCTGGCACCTTTGGTCTTCCTGATCTCCACCTTTTCCTCTAACTTTCTATGTTATGCAGATTACCTGCATCTCTCTTTCAGGCTACCCTCCACCTCCTCCTTCTCGGTCATCTCTGACTATCTGCTATTTAGCCATGGTACACCTCTAACGATCTTGGCCTGAATGACAGTAAGACTGAGATCCTTCTGATTGGGACCGCTGCACTCACTTTTCCTCCCTCACTCTGGCCGTACTGCTTGCGCCCTCTCCCATCACCCTCTTGTGAGGCAAAAAACCTTGGGGTCATCTTCGACTCCACTCTCTCCTTCTCTCCCCACAGCATGGACCTTGCCAAGAAGGCCCATCTCCTCAGAGGTATTCACTGTTTTCTCACCTACCCCCAGAAGCTCACTGTCTCCAGAGCTCTGGTTCTCTCTAAACTGGACTATTGCAATAGTCTCTTTCTCAATCTGCCTAACTCTACTCTTTTCCCTCTTCAACTCAACCAGAACAGGGCCACAAGACTTATCCTTGGCCACAAGCCCAGGGACTGCATCTCTCCGGCCCTGAAATCCCTCCACTGGCTACCCGTGGTTGCAAGGATCAAGTTCAAGACCATTTGCATCATCCACAAGGCTTTCTGGGGCAGTGGCCCTCACTATATATTTTTTTTATTTATTTGTTTAGTTGTTAAAAACAACTTTTCAAATATTTGACAAAAAGACAAAGATCATACAGTTTATACAAACATTAAAACATTAAAAGGCATTGCAATTTTAGACCTTAATTACATAGTCCTCTCCTAATAAATAAAATCCTCTGTTATATAGTCATGTCTATTTCCTGTACCCTCACAGTGTTTTCTTGCGTAAGCATTCAAATTCTGGGACAGTTGCTTCCAGAAAGTGCACAATCGCAACCTTTACGGCCAGTCTTGGGCTTGTAAAAATCATTTTCCACAACCTGTTTTCATCTAATTCCAAAAAAGTTTCCAAAACATTTTGAAATAATTTCATACAAATAGGTTTCAAAGCAGGTCATGTAACAATCAAATGTCGAATAGTTTCAATTTGTTGAACATCTAGGCAATATCTACAGTAATTTTCATTTGGGGGTATTAAATTCCTCCTCTGTAGAATTTCCCTAGTATGCCACAGGTTGAGTCTAAATCTCATGTATTGCCTTCGTATGTGTGGCGAAGGACATTTGATTAGATATTCAGCAGGGACTTTATTTCTCTTTAACCCAAAAACTGCACCATCAAAGTCCTTGTACGTCTGACAGATTGCTAAATTTTTGATCCAATAGCATTCAAAAATTCTCTTTTTTTGCTAAATCTGGATTGGAGATCAAGGTTTCAATACTTATAGCGGCCTCAGCCATTTAGTTGTATACTAATGTGCACCACTTATTCGAAAAATCCAGTTGTATCTGAGAACAAGTGCTGTGCTACTATACCCAATGCATTAAATGCATTAAGATCCAACAAACACTTCCGGAGTAGGGCACACATTTTCCAAACAACCTGAGAATAAAGGGATAGCGAGCCCAACTCAAAACAAATGATGGAAAGTGGGTTGCAATTAGGTAAAAGTAAAACTTGTCTCCAATATATAGCCTCTATTTTGTCCCAATATAGTCGATTTTGTAGGCGTCCTGCTTCGACTCCATATATTAATATTGGGACTACTTTCATTTGATAAAAGGACAATATTTGCTTGAAGGAATATTTACCAAACCTAGCAGCAAGAATTCTGGTCTGAGACACCAAGGTTTGCAATTTAGTATATAGTTCACAATTTTCAACCTTTGATGTAAAGGAGTTAGTGAAAATGAAGCCTGGATATTTGTATTGATCAACCACTTCAAGTTCCTTGCCCTGTATTGTCCAAGTATAACTCTTTTTCTTGTGCCTGCAGGTATTATGACACACCAATACTTGCGATTTATTCGGATTTATTTGCAAGTGATTGACTAAGGTATATTGATTCAATTTGTTTAACATTTGTTGTAGACCATATGGAGTCTGAGACAGCAATACTAAGTTATCCGCATAAAGAAGGTATCTAACTTTGTTGTTACCGAATTTTAGCGGATCACAATTGATGTTTATGAAGATCTCTCACATGTCAAAAATGAAAAAATTAAACAAACTTGAGGCTAGCAGACATCCTTGTTTCAGTCCTCTCGTAGTTGCGATAACTGCAGATAGTAGGCCTTCAAACGTTAGCCGTACTTGCATAGTAGTATTCGAGTGTAACAACATCAACAGCACAAGTATAGAGTTTGGACAATTATACTTTTGGAGTTTTCCATAGAGCAGCACCCGATCTATCGAATCGAACGCTGCCCGAAAATCAATGAATGCCAAATAAATTGGCTGTCCTCTAGCAGCATATTTCATTTTAATCAAGTTTAGACACATAATATTTGGGATTGTGCCCAAACCAGATACAAAACCGGATTGATAACAATCTCTTAGCTGATCCTGAAAGGTCCATGCATTAAATTTCTTCAGAAAGAGTCTGCCAAAAAAAATTCCCGGTACATCAAGAAGGGAGATCGGACGATAAGTACCAGGTACTTGGCGATCCCCCTTCTTGCATATCGGAACAGTAATGGAGTGCGTCCATGTTTTCGGGATGGCTTGTGCTGTGGTAATTGCTGTAAAGATGGAATACAATATCAAAGCCCACAGCTCACTATATTCAACTGTCCCTTCCTAAATACCTCCCTTCTAGAGCCCTTCATTAGTCTACATCTAATTCTCTGCGGATCAGTCTTTTCTCCAAGCAGAGAATGTGGGTTAGATCTCTCTCTTCAGGTGCCTCCCTCTGGAATGGTCTCCCTGCCTCTCTCCACCTTGAGCCAGATCTCCTTAGGTTCTGGAAGCTCCTCAAGACCTTCCTTTACTCCAGCGCTTCCTCGCTGCCTCTCCTCTGCTAACCTACCCTTGCTCCTTCATCCGTCTGCTGACTGGCTGCTTGGTATCCTCTGAGTCTTACAGGGCACCAGGCCCCCTCCTGACCATTCCCCCGCATTTGCCACCTGGCCCACCTTGCACTGCTGCCTGGCTTACCTTCCACTACCTGTCTCTGGAAGCTCCTTGTGGCCCCAGCCTTCCTTGCACTTACCTCAGAGCCTTGTTGCTCTGTTCGCACTTCCCCCAAGTCCCTCTCCCTTGCAGTTGAGCACTTTCACAATCTAAATGACCCTAGGCCTAGTAAGATCATTTATCTTGTCTTACCCTCCCTTGTCTGACTGTGCCTTGAAACACTTGTATATGGGTGAATAATAAATAACAAATTAATCAATCAATCATCCTTACTGCCCCTCAATTCCCCAGAGATTGTTATATTTGGGAGACAAGTGAAATGCTGTGTTTTTTAATATTTTCTCGCCGGATGTTTGCGGACTACGGGCGCAGGTCATGAATCCAACATGACATAATTTTCAAAATTTTGGAAACACCTCACATTCCTCAATTGACCAATCAGTGCCTTTACCCAATGTTACACAGTTTCCTGATTGGCCCAGAGACGTCCAGGGTCACAGAATCAGGAAGTGAGTGCACGTACAGAACCAAGATATCATTAAAGGATAGTTCCGGGACTTTTTTTTATTGTCCCTACGGTTCGGCCATGTGTTTTTAAGCATAAATCGGTAGATCGTAGAAAACTTTCCCATGGACCTTACCCGACTTTTCGTCCATTAACGCACTCGAAATCAGCCGCCATTTTGTGATAATCCTATCATTTCCCCCCATCGACCTGGCTCACCTGCGTTTGCGGCACTAAATCAAATCCCCCGCCCCTGAAACAGACTTTATCAAAACATTCATATTCCCCGCCTCTATCCGTGACGTGACTGTGCTGCGTAGGCAAACGCGCCCAGGCGTCTTCTACGCGACTCCACACAGAACCCGGAAACCTACACAGATCAGCTCACAACACAGCGCGCCACAATTCGGAATATGAAACTGTACTTTTAAATCAAACCGCAAGACTGTAAATTTGGTAAAGTACATTTATTGGACATCAAATGTTTAGAGAATATTCAGCGATTTGCATTTTTATTTGCTCACGTTCCAAAAAGTTCGTTTTGAGGCACGCAATGTTCCTTTGCTGTACACAGGGTCTTTGATCATCTCACAATACAGCGGCACAATTCAAAATATGAAACTGTGGTTTAAAAGCAAACGGCAAGATTGTACATTTGGCAAAGTACATTTATTGGACATCAAATGTTTATAGAATATTCAGAGATTTGCATTTTTATTTGCTCTCGATCCAAAATAGTTCGTCTTGAGGCAAGCGATGTTCGTGTGCAGTACACAGGGTGTTGGTTTACGATAAAATAAGCTCTTCGGTCGCACTGATAATCGCATGGCTGTTCCAACAACGAGGCACTAGGCCACCACAATGGTATGTATGTTGCATCTAGCCGTTAGTACCGCGTAAGGGCATACTTGTACTTGGCGATCGTCCCATAAAATGGTCAGGGTGGTAACGTTGTTCACGCGGAGAAGCAACTGGCGGCTGTAAAATCCATCCGCCGGTGTCTGGTACTCGTGACACAGACAATAATGAAGTATGTACCTGTTTCAAAAACATAAAAAATGAAATTAGTCTCACCATCAGATCTTTATTAAAATTATTCATTTTATATATTAGGTCGGGAAATTATTTCATAGCTAGGACAGTGCAAGGATACTGAGACAGTCCCCCAGTGCAGGGGTTGACAGGGAGGCATTGCAGGTGGAGAGTGGAAGGGCCCAGGACCGAGGTCGCAGACAGTGGACCAGTTGTAGCAGGGGAGAGGGAGAGAGAAAGCAGAAGCAAAGAGGAAGGTTTTGAGGTGCTTCCGTAAAAGGAGATGGTTTTCCTCAAGATAGTGCGCGGTACAAAACAATATGCCACATAGAACGAACAAGTACAACTTAACCCGTCTTTAAAGCTACTGTATAGTAATTAACTTGCGGTATAAGCTCATCTAAAGAGTTACTTACATTATATTTGCATTTTCCATTGTGTCTGTGCGTAGGGCAGCCCCGAAATACCACTCCTTCTATGCCGACGTTATTTCTTCTAATGAACGAACATTAAATGGCTTTCGTTTCTGAAATTATATTCATTATCGTTTACGTTATTGCACCACACCCCCAAAAAGAAGTCTTTCGGGATGGTCCCGGCCTGTCAAGGTCAAATAACAATAGAACCTTATACTGAGTCGTGGGCCATTCCGGCACCCGAGCAAAAAATCAAAGCAGCTGACCTTCACTTTGAACGAGCACACATTCCTAGTTAGCTACATTCAGTGTAAGGCCATCTCACAGGACTTGAAATTTACACTCCATCTTTGCATTTTGTGTGCGTGTATTTGCAGCCCCAGAGAACCATAAATACGGAGACATTCTATATATTTTGAAAAATGATTTATATTACTGTTTGGTTTAATTCAATGCGCAAATGAACAAGGTTGGAGAGACACATTGCATGTACACTGAGCAATCACTTTTATTTACACATTACATAGATACACATATTCAATGGGCCTGCGACATGAGGAGACTCGAGAGCAAAGTCACAGGTGACACCCGGGTGGTTCGCACTACTGCACGGTGAAGGGAGGGGCAAGGGTGGAGAGACACATTGCATGTACAATGAGCAATCACTTTTATTTACACATTACATAAATACACATATTCAATGGGCCTGCGACATGAGGAGACTCGAGAGCACAGTCACAGGTGACACCCGGGTGGTTCGCACTACTGCACGGTGAAGGGAGGGGCAAGGGTGGAGAGACACATTGCATGTACACTGAGCAATCACTTTTATTTACACATTACATAGATACACATATTCAATGGGCCTGCGACATGAGGAGACTCGAGAGAACAGACAATGAAATTACAATCATTTAAACCGTGATGTGTATTTCTCAATGAGCTCTGCTTTAGGTGGACATGGAACAGAGGCAATGTTGGGTGGCAATGCAGTTGTCCCCTGCACAGGTTCGTTCACAACTCCATGTATGTGCCTATCTAGGACCTCAACAATAAGTCTCTCAATAAACTCATATTGCATATCCTGAAACACTGGTTTGATCACCCATTGTTTACTTCTTTTAGTGAAGGCCTTATTGTAGCGAAGCGTCCCTAAAGTTCCGGTCGTCCTACTTTGTTGACGGCCAACATTATGGTTATGTGACAAGACCGCTAGAAGAGTCCGATTTATCATGCCCTCCATGCCAAAATGCAATCGTTTTGGCCTGTACTTTAGGCACATATTGTGGAACACCTCCAAATCTCCTGTGTGGCAGAATTCTGTGAGTCCCCTCAAATCTCTTGTTATAGTTTTATCAAATACAATCTTTTCAATGGCTTTGTGAGTGGGTGATGAAGGAATCAACCACTTATTCTTCCGTGCCTCCTCTGTGGACAAATGGCCATGTTCACAATTGTGGAAATGTTGGTTCGTGGACCAGCGGTGAACGTTGCTACAGTGTAGCATTACTGACCGCCATTTTTCCAGTAGAATTTCCAACGACCCTCCACATGTTTTTGAGCTCCACCAAAGATGGTTGCTGATTGACTTGGACCACTGTGAAATACCTTGCATATCTTTTTTTTTACCTGCAGCCGACATTTTTTTATTGATTGTTTTTGCAAGATGCCACACGTCAAATTGGTGATTTATATTTTTGTACTCTTCTCTCATTGTCTTGGCAATTGAAACCTGTCTGTCCGTGGCTATCAGGTCGATCACCATTCCCCGCGATTGTAGTTCTTGCAATGATGCTACAAAGCCAACTTTCTCCATGGCCACTGAGGATGTACTTTGTGACACCTGCACGACCACCGAACTCACAATTTTCTTACTTTCCATGTCCTGAAAGTGGTAGGTGCAGTACTTGGCTGAAAATCCTGGGCTGTCGCACTGTCCATCACCGGCTAGCCTGAACCGTTTGCCCGCGAATGTACTATCAATAGACATTTTTTCCATTCTCCAAGCTTCGCTAATGGCTGGAAATAGATAATCGATTTGGTATTTGTAGAACTGAGTTTTCGCAATGAAATGGATTCCCACAAACTGAAAGAAATACTCCAACTTTTTAAAACTTGAACCACTAAAAAGTGCGGCCGCTGCACAAAGTAGATTGCCAGCTGGCAGTTGCCCCAGCATGGGTTGTGCAGACCATGAGAAAGGATGATATTTTGTACAGGTGGCATGTATTTTGAGGTTAGTGCCTCGAATTGCACGAGTCACATTAATCAATGGCTCCCCACATACTTCCCCACCAACCGAATGTCCACATTTCATCCTAATAATAATATCAATCAAACAACTATCGAATACAATGAATTTGGCCTCTTTCCTTATACTGTCACTCTGCATCCCAGCTGGTTCGGCCTGTAACGTTGAGGACATGTCACTCACATGAAAGGTAGAATCTCTGATATCGTCTTCCGCTATGTTCAGTGATATTGATGGTGTTTCATTGTCGTCCACTTCATTCTCTTCCATTGCAACATCTGTTCCTTCTCCGGCGATGGGTGAATAAAACAATTTCTTCAACTTTCTTGCGGTCTTAGTTTTTGCGGGTGTGGATTCTGTGAATTGATCTCCGACTGCATACGAACTACCAGGAGGACATTCACTATCAATGGCTGGTGGTGGTATAGCTCCGTTGTCAATCACTTCATATTCTTCCCATTGGCACGATGCATCTCCAGTCTCAAGTCCCTGCCAAAAGGTTTGACAAGCAACATCTCTCGTTCGCTTCACTGTCTGTGTAGATCTAGTTCGTACACCCATTCGCAACTAGAGGACAGATTGGAAAAGGGATGTTCAGTTTAAACACAACTTGCAGTATTGAACTATTAACAGTGAAAAACAACATAATATAGTGACCAGGACAGTAACCTTCTTTTGCTTTCTTTTCTTTGAAACTTTCTTGCCTCGAACTTCAACATCAGGACGCTGTTGCTCCGACTCGTGTGTGCATGTCTCCACTTCCTCTTGCGCTGCAACGACTATATTTTCATGATAAGCACATCCATCACGCACTGACGCTCCATCGACTCCCTGTAACATAGAACTTTCATTAGTATGTATAATAATATTGAAAACACAAAATGTACTTGGGGACCAATACCCACGTACATCTCAATAGCAAAACACGAATGAACGCATTGTGTAGAACATTCAAACGACAATGATTCACGCATTGTTGATCTAGTTAGATGGAACTGTCAAGATCCATACCTCGGGCTCCTCATAGACTTCCATTGATGATATTATTGAAGATGATGCTTCAGTAACTCCCTGAAACACAGAAATTGCATTAGTATGGTTTTCTATTTTGTTAAAAAGAACTTAAACTTTGTGCAGGCGTCAACGGCTCATCTAAATAGACCTGCACAAATGATCAATTGTCTAAAATAAATAATGGATATCTAAATATGATTCGATTAGCTCGATCGTTGGAAGTGTCACCACCCAGAGATCTGCATCAACTACTAGGGGTGATGTTCTTGTAGAAGAAGCTCCGTCATCTCCCTGAAACATAGTACTTGCGTTAATAAAGAAGGAAGTATAGCGGATGTAATCACGTCATATGATTTTGCTTGATCGAACTGTCAGTATCCATACCTCGAAATGCATAAGAACATCAAGGGACGATGTAACTGCGGTGCACACTTCTACAAGCTGTTGCGCCGACCCGTAACTGCATGCTCCCCTTCTTCTTGGACTAATGCTCCATCGACTCCCTGAAACATAGTACTTTCATTAGTAATGAACACAATATTGAAAAAAGAAGACACATAGGAGGGCGACGACAGAAGGACATATCAATGGCTAGAAACGAAAGAAACATTGTGTGTAACAATCACGCTACAAGAATGCAAGATCTGATGATCTCCATCGATGGAACTGTCCGGAAACGTACCTCGAGCATCTGAGTGACATCAACGGTTGTCGTCAATACGTTGGACTCCTCAGCATCTCCCTGAAAGACAGTACTTGCATTATTTTGGATAACAATAATTATAACTGAAAAAAGAGACTAGAGGACGAGTACTAGGGTGTACCATTAGGTAAAATAATTACACGATAAATTAAAACTATTGATTTACATGCCTAAAACAAGTCAGTGGCAGAATAGCTAAGTAAGATTACCCGATAGGCGCTTGAAGTGGCTGATGACTGCAATAACGACACGGATGGAGAATCTTGCGCCTTCATATTGAGTGGATACATAAATGGGGAAATTATTGTTAGCTAATGCTACACACTACCGCAAGGCCGAGAGCTAAATCCGTAAACTTGACTCACCAGTGGAGGGATGTGGACGAATAGAGTGGGAATAGCGGTTGAGAGCAATTTTCGCCTCGCTCGCGGTGTGTTCTTCTTTATTAGCGATGATGTGGAGTACATGTCTGAGCTAAAGTGCCTGCTGCAGATGCGGTATCGATCACCCCTCTTGTCCTCAAAGACTTCTAGGACTCTACTTTCAAGCTCAGACGGTGGATATCCGCAATATCAGACCCATTCTCTTATCTGATCTATTGTTTTAGGGAAAACATGCATTATAGTACCTTCAGATTTATTATGGGTCTTCGAAGGCCAACCGCAAATGGCACAGGCAGGCATTGTGGAAAGTTCTGAAAAGTAAAGATCAACAATTCTCTATGAATACCAATGTGTTAAAAAATTAAATGACACATAAAAGGTTCAATGCAAAGTTCGTTTTGGTTCTTGGAACTATACACATTATTCACATGCGGATAAGTATTTGAATAACTTTAAAAAAATAGAAAAATAATTTGACTAAACTCAGAACATGTGACTAGTTCCTTGCATGTACTGTCTTGAACGAAAAGAAAACATGGATGCAATTTGATGTTTACTAGCAAATAGATATAAATTAAAAAATTGGACGCAAAATGATTATGGTACATGGCCTTACCTTGACGAACAAACAGTTAGATGTAGGGGTCAGAGTAGTTTCTTGTCGTAGAACAGGGAGCAGTTCACAGGTTGCAAACTGACGAGTTTGCTCAAAGTGGTCACGGAAGTTCACAGAGATGAAGAGCAGATAACCAGCACCTTCACGGGTTGACTAGCAAAGCGCAAAGAAGTTCTCATTAGAAATATGAAGTGGGTTATAAAGAATTCGAAACAGGGGTGTGTTTGTGAATGAATGACGTGAATATGTCGTGGCATTATGCGGTTTGCAGGGGGGCGTCCAGCGTGAGGGGGGATGCTTGCCAGGAGACACGGGGTCTGGAGGTAGACTTGGGAACAACAACCCATGCTCTATAGACCACTTTGAAGTGTACATGGTCTTTGGCACATCTTGGCCTTTATCGCTCCCTGACAGCTCCACTTGCCAGCGCAAGTACCCCGGTGCGAACTGCCTTTGATAGGGCGGGGGGGGGGTGGATTGGGGCGGTGGTCGTGCAGACAAGACACAGGAAGACTCGTGAATGGAGACACACTTATGTGGATTGCAGGGGGGCGTCCAGCGTGAGGGGGGATGCTTGGCAGGAGACACGGGGTCTGGAGGTAGACTTGGGAACAACAACCCATGCTCTATAGACCACTTTGAAGTGTACATGGTCTTTGGCACCTCTTGGCCTTTATCGCTCCCTGACAGCTCCACTTGCCAGCGCAAGTACCCCGGTGCGAACTGCCTTTGATAGGGCGGGGGGGTGGATTGGGGCGGTGGTCGTGCAGACAAGACACAGGAAAACTCGTGAATGGAGACACACTTATGTGGATTGCAGGGGGGCGTCCAGCGTGAGGGGGGATGCTTGGCAGGAGACACGGGGTCTGGAGGTAGACTTGGGAACAACAACCCATGCTCTATAGACCACTTTGAAGTGTACATGGTCTTTGGCACCTCTTGGCCTTTATCGCTCCCTGACAGCTCCACTTGCCAGCGCAAGTACCCCGGTGCGAACTGCCTTTGATAGGGCGGGGGGGGGGGGTGGATTGGGGCGGTGGTCGTGCAGACAAGACACAGGAAGACTCGTGAATGGAGACACACTTATGTGGATTGCAGGGGGGCGTCCAGCGTGAGGGGGGATGCTTGGCAGGAGACACGGGGTCTGGAGGTAGACTTGGGAACAACAACCCATGCTCTATAGACCACTTTGAAGTGTACATGGTCTTTGGCACCTCTTGGCCTTTATCGCTCCCTGACAGCTCCACTTGCCAGCGCAAGTACCCCGGTGCGAACTGCCTTTGATAGGGCGGGGGGGTGGATTGGGGCGGTGGTCGTGCAGACAAGACACAGGAAGACTCGTGAATGGAGACACACTTATGTGGATTGCAGGGGGGCGTCCAGCGTGAGGGGGGATGCTTGGCAGGAGACACGGGGTCTGGAGGTAGACTTGGGAACAACAACCCATGCTCTATAGACCACTTTGAAGTGTACATGGTCTTTGGCACCTCTTGGCCTTTATCGCTCCCTGACAGCTCCACTTGCCAGCGCAAGTACCCCGGTGCGAACTGCCTTTGATAGGGCGGGGGGGTGGATTGGGGCGGTGGTCGTGCAGACAAGACTCGTTTGCCGCAGGGCCTCACCAAGGAGAGGCCATCTAACTGCATGTAAGAGGCAGGCTGCAGGATCTAGTACATGGAAGGCAGGGGGGTGAGTTTATAAATACCTCACCCTCCCAGGAGAATATATGGGTGCAGTTCACCCTGGAGACCCTGGATGCCTAGGCAGTTAGTCAGCAGCAGGCTGGCCTGTGGTGGCAAGGCGGCACGGGCCAGAGGGGGTCATCTCTGTACCCGGTGCCCAAAAGGATGATTTATTATGATCAACCATATTGATTCTTTACCTATAACCATGTTTTGTATCAATAAAATCCAACGGCCTTTTATTGCCAACGCTTGAACAAAGTGGTGTGGTAACAACCATTGTTAAAATATATGTTGGGTTTTATTTTAGATCTTATTTTCAATTGAACATAAATAATAAACATTACACATTGTAAAGTTCCGGTTGCAGCACATCCAGGGAAGATCCGCGGTATTGTCCACTGTCGCTGGGGAAATGTTGTCTAATGGCAAGTACCGCACAGGCAGGTATTACTCTCCGAACGCGGTGTCCGAGCCTCCCGTGAAGCCACCAAGTGAAGCAACGATAGGCCACCAGCCTGTACCACCTGTGAAAAAGAAAGATGCAAACTGTATTAAACTGACAAAACTTTCTTATCAATGTCGATTCAGGTAAAAAATGTCATTCTGCTTTGAAAAAAATTCTATCTAGAAAATGCACAATATGGAACCAAGTGGCATCACTGACATCACAACCAGAGTATACTTACTCGTTACTCGGATTACGCGGACGAACAGTGCCGCGAAGTTCGTGCATAAGCACCATCATCATCCTCAACACGGTCCGTGAGAGGCAGGCTTCCCTGAACTCTGGCAGCTCGGTGATGCATTGCGGACTTGGCTCGCCTTCCGAAATGTAGGCCAAGCACCCGGAATTTTCACGGCAGCAGCAGTTCTCCTCCTTAGTTGGCATTATCTCGCACCGATTGCACGTGCACCAGGTGGAGACGCCGTCCATGCGACATGGTCCAGGCTCTTCATCCGTTGACTGGTCCTCCCAACTGCCGTCCGAATCCCCATCGTTTTCGCGTGCTTTCCTTTCCAGTAGTTCCTCCTCGGTGTACTCGGGCTCGTACATATACAGCATTATTGTAGCCATTGTGTGGTAAAGAAAGTAAAATAATTTACAGAGATGGTACAGGTGTTCACAAGGCCTAGAAGCGGCAAAGGTAGCTGACCAGAGCACAGAAACGAGTCACAGAATACTCAAAGTAACACAGAGAGAGGAATGGAATCGAAAATCTGCTGCTGTGTGTTGTGAAACGGTGTGTTTATACTTATTGAGGAAAGAGGCGTCCTGCCATTTCCATGGCGACACTTCATTAGCTGAGGCGCAGCGATTGTTGACACGAAACGTGCTTTGGCGTTGGGAAATGGGCAGTACGCGTCTGCTGATGTCAGGCTCAGGGGCGGGGGATTTGATTTAGTGCCGCAAACGCAGGTGAGCCAGGTCGATGGGGGGAAATGATAGGATTATCACAAAATGGCGGCTGATTTCGAGTGCGTTAATGGACGAAAAGTCGGGTAAGGTCCATAGGAAAGTTTTCTACGATCTACCGATTTATGCTTAAAAACACATGGCCGGACCGTAGGGACAATAAAAAAAAAGTCCCGGAACTATTTGTACCTAATGTGTGGGCATTTTTTTTTATCTATGGGACTGATTAACACATTTGCAAAAGCCCGTTTTGGGGACAAGACTGCCGTTCCTCGGACAAGTTTGGTGCAAATCCATCCACCAGGTTCGGGCTGTAGGCACAAGTGCAATTTTTTTCCCATTCAAGTCTATCTGGATTTCAAACAAATTGGGACCCTTCCTGCAATGTTGCCTACACCCTACCCCCATGACAAAATCATGCAAAACTTTTTTTTTAAATCAGAGTCGGGTCTATATTATTTTGCAAAGGCTCGTGCAGATTCAGCGAACGGCACCAAAGTAATACGCTGCCCAAATGATGCTCTTTTTATGGCAAAGCCAACGTAACCATAGCAAAAGTGTCGCTATCGGGGGCAGTGAAGTATATATTTATGGGTGGGTGCTGTGAAATGCGAAGGGTGCATGACTGGCAACCCCTCATAACAGAAGAATTAAAGGGTCGAACAAAGGTTGACCAAACTTACCAGCATCAAAATTATAATGATTTCACCACATAGAACCACATTCACGTCAGTGAGAATCATTTGCTTACTCTTTAACATATGTTTTTATTTAACGTAATAGAAATACATTGAAGAGTGAAATTCTTTTAGTTCATCTGAAAACTTGTTCTGATATATCGCTGAAATTAAAGATAATCTTAAAACAAACAAAAGGTGCTAGATTGATTTCACCCGACCTCTTTCACAGATAACCACTGACGCGATACAAATTCAATTGAAATCGCTTTCATTCCAACATTTCCAGGAATTTGTACAAGATTTTCTTAAAAGTACCTCTTCACCTCAACCTTCATGTTGCTTACATTGGAAAATGGGCTTGTTTTCCAGAGCTTCAAGTCGAGCCTTGTCCTTTCTGTTAAAGCACCATAGCAGCTCATGCTGAGCCCCCGTGACTCAGCGGTATGAAGTTCAACAGGATTTCAATGCAGGGCCTAAAACAAGATTAACCTAGGTCAACATCCCCTCTCGAAAACTTTTCAGTTTTCTGCAGAGGTGGAGAAAACGTTTATATGAGCCATATTCGCTCATATATGCCCTACTCATGTATGCCTGACGAGGAGAGTTTGCGCTGACAGATTCCACCTGGTATCCAGTGAAGTGTGATGAATCCAGGGAATTCGTCCCCTCTCCCTAAGGGGACGAAGGAGTTGGGCCTGCTAAGCTACACACCTCCTAGGGGACAGGGCAAGCAGGAAGGTGACCACTCCCTTAGAGGACAGGCAGTCCCTTAGCAGAGATATCTGTCATCCTGCCCTATCCCAGGACCCAAAGTCTTAATTGGTTATTTAGGAATTTCCCCAAATAACTGTGAGAATGTTTCACCTGGCCTGGTTTCTGACACAGTGCTGCTGCCATCACGAAACCTATGTATTGCTTCATCTCCTTTCAGAGACGGATATAAAAGCAGCACAACACCGACATGAAAAAGAGCGAGAAGGCAAGTGAAGTGACTCTCACGAGCATTCAGAGACAAGATGCAGAGGAAGGCCCATCCCCCCTTCTAGGCGGAGTCAGGGAGGCATCGCTCGCAGACAGCATGGAGAGCTCGAGAGCGAGGAAACCCACGGAGTGCAGCTCCCTACTACCAGGCCCAGATCTTGAGAAGCTCGGCCCCATACAGAGAAGTGATGCACCAGCTTAAGGGTGGTCGGCCAGCGCCCACAGAGACCGGGGGAAGAACCGAAGCACGTTCAAGGACAGGGAGCACCAAAGAGAAGAAAGAGCACTGCCGCCTCCCCCAAGGAACATCTTCACAGCAAAACAGCTAAGCCTTATGCTGAGGGAGCTAGAGGAGGGGTGTCAGTCCAGAGAGGCTCCCAGATCAGGGCGAGTGAACAAAAGGTCCAAGAAGGGCCAAGCCTCAATCCAGCCCAAGACCGAGCAAGAGTCTGTATACCCCAAGCCGGATGAGAGAGCGAAAGGTCCAAGAGGGGCCGAGTTGCCACACAGCCCTAGTTGGGGCAAGAACCAGAATACCCCACAAAGGGGTCAGGAACTAGAAATAGTGAAAGGGGCTGAGAGCCAAGAGTCTGAGTGAGGTTAAGAGAGCAAACGGCCCTAGCCGGGTTGAGAGAGAGAGAGAGAGGGATGACTACACAACGGGGCACAAAACCCAAGACCCCAAGGAGGGACAAGAATCAAAGGGGTTCTAAACCAAACCAGGAGAGACCCACTCACCGAAAGAGACTTCATTTGAGACAGAACAGAAATACCAGCCTAAAGGCCTAGAAACATTTATTTTTCCTTCTGCCACGGGCAGGAGCCTTGGGAACCTATCTATGTTGGACTTGTGAGATAGCTAAACCCTTAGAAACTCTACTGATAATACATTGGGAATGTCCAGTGCGGGTCAGAAGCCCTTACCATTTTAATTATTGTTTTGTTACTTTGCAGTGGTAGAATTAGAATCAGGCTAGATCCTGTAACCTTTGGCTCTTTGGATGTTTCAGACTACAATTCCCATGATATCTGGCTACTGACTATGCTGGTTAAGGTTGATGGGAGTTGTAGCCAATAACATCTGTAGAGCCAAAGGTTGCAGACCCCTGGACTAGGGTAATGGGGCTAGTGCCAGTTTTGCACCTAAATAAAAGTCTTTACCTCACACCACAATGAATTGTACTTCTCCTGATTCTGACTTACCACAGAAGACATGGACACATTTTCCACTGCAGAAAACTGTTTCACAGGTCAATGTTCACCTTAGGGACACATCTAAGGATTACATTCCTGACAGGGACCGGAATCCACCCTACAAGTTTGCAATCCCAATTAAGTCTGTTTTAATCAAAGCACTCCGTATCCTCTCATATAATCACTAAAATAATTAAACATGGTAAAATATGGGGCGTAAAGAAAACTTTGAGGAATAACTCTAATCATTTTGAATTATAGCTTTTAAAATGTGAGAAACAATCAAGAGAAGCTCCTTCTGCCCCACCGTAAGCAACAGTGGGCTCAATAGTATCCTATGCACTCAAGTGTTCAGTAGCAAGGTTCTGTTCAAGGTGCTGAACTAGAGTCAGTTGAAAATTCTGCTGACACTAGCGCCTTATTATCCAAGGCACTGAAGGATATATAAATAATGTTCTGACGAAGCATCTTGCAGCTCTCACTTCAAGGAATGAGCTAGCAGATCCAAAGTGTAGCAAGCAACTCAAGACAATTTGGATGTTAGCAGCCTCCTCGGTAGACTTTTCTGGTTGCCACAATGGGTCATCAAGGCACTTTGGATCAAGGTTGCAGGCATAGTGTTTGGATATGCAGTCCTCGAGGGTTCTTTCATGCAAGCTTCTTGACACTCCTAGAGGTTCATGGGTCATCCCACAAAAGGCTCGCCTGATGTAGATGTTTGTCGAGAATGTATCTCCTCAGGAGCAGTGGAAACAGATGGGGCACCAGAGTGGGACGGGTATGCCCAGACGTGGGTCCCGTGCCTGCTGGGCCTAGAGACCCAAGCTACTCCTCACTGATGAGCCCCAAGAAGGGTAAAACATGTTTGGGGATGCTTGTGGTCTCATGCAGAAGGGATGTGACATAGCAGTTCAGGCTGGACTGCCCCTTTTGGGGTGGGGCCAAGCCTGATTTGCATATGGTCTTTCCCCTTCTGTAATGGCTTGGCAGGCGAGGAACGGTGGTCTGGAGGGTTGCCCAGAGCAATGCCAGTGGTTAAGATTCATTCTAAACCTTCCAGCCATCACCTCTTTGTTTTTGCTTTGTCACCCCGAGTGGGACGGGTATGCCCAGACGTGGGTCCCGTTCCTGCTGGGCCTAGAGACCCAAGCTACTCCTCACTGATGAGCCCCAACAAGGGTGAAACATGTTTGGGGATGCTTGTGGTATCGTGCAGAAGGGATGTGACCTAGCAGTTCGGGCTGGACTGCCCCTTTTGTGGTGGGGCCAAGCCTGATTTGCATATGGTCTTTCCCCTTCTATAATGGCTTGGCAGGTGAAGAACAGTGGTCTGGAGGGTTGCCCAGAGCAATGCCAGTGGTTAAGATTCATTCTAAACCTTCCAGCCATCACCTCTTTGTTTTTGCTTTGACACCCCGAGTGGGACAGGTATGCCCAGATGTGGGTCCCGTGGCTGCTGGGCCTAGAGACCCAAGCTACTCCTCACTGATGAGCCCCAACAAGGGTTCAAAATGTTTGGGGATGCTTGTGGTCTCGTGCAGAAGAGATGTGACCTAGCAGTTCGGGCTGGACTGCCCCTTTTGGGGTGGGGCCAAGCTTGATTTGCATATGGTCTTTCCCCTTCTGTAATGGCTTGGCAGGCGAAGAACCGTGGTCTGGAGGGTTGCCCAGAGCAATGCCAGTGGTTAAGATTCATTCTAAACCTTCCAGCCATCACCTCTTTGTTTTTGCTTTTTCACACCGAGTGGGACGGGTATGCCCAAACGTGGGTCCCGTGCCTGCTGGGCCTAGAGACCCAAGATACTCCTTACTGATGAGCCCGAACAAGGGTGAAACATGTTTGGGGATGCTTGTGGTCTCGTGCAGAAGGGATGTGACCTAGCAGTTCGGGCTGGACTGCCCCTTTTGGGCTGGGGTCAAGCCTGATTTGCATATGGTCTTTCCCCTTCTGTAATGGCTTGGCAGGCAAAGAACAGTGGTCTGGAGGGTTGCCCAGAGCAATGCCAGTGGTTAAGATTCATTCTAAACCTTCCAGCCATCACCTCTTTGTTTTTGCTTTGTCACCCCGAGTGGGACGGGTATGCCCAGACGTGGGTCCCGTGCCTGCTGGGCCTAGAGACCCAAGCTACTCCTCACTGATGAGCCCCAACAAGGGTGAAACATGTTTGGGGATGCTTGTGGTCTCGTGCAGAAGTGATGTGACCTAGCAGTTCGGGCTGAACTGCCCCTTTTGGGGTGGGGCCAAGCCTGATTTGCATATGGTCTTTCCCCTTCTGTAATGGCTTGGCAGGCGAAGAACGGTGGTCTGGAGGGTTGCCCAGAGCAATGCCAGTGGTTAAGATTCATTCTAAACCTTCCAGCCATCACCTCTTTGTTTTTGCTTTATCACCCCAAGTGGGACTGGTATGCCCAGACGTGGGTCCCGTGCCTGCTGGGCCTAGAGACCCAAGCTACTCCTCACTGATGAGCCCCAACAAAGGTGAAACATGTTTGGGGATGCTTGCGGTCTTGTGCAGAAGGGATGTGACCTAGCAGTTTGGGCTGGACTGCCCCTTTTGGGGTGGGGCCAAGCCTGATTTGCATATGGTCTTTCCCCTTGAGTAATGGCTTGGCAGGCGAAGAACGGTGGTCTGGAGGGTTGGCCAGAGCAATGCCAGTGGTTAAGATTCATTCTAAACCTTCCAGCCATCACCTCTTTGTTTTTTGCTTTGTCACCCCGAGTGGGACGGGTATGCCCAGACATGGGTCCCGTGCCTGCTGGGCCGAGAGACCCAAGCTACTCCTCACTGATGAGCCCCAACAAGGGTGAAACATGTTTGGGGATGCTTGTGTTCTCGTGCAGAAGGGATGTGACCTAGCAGTTTGGGCTGGAGTGCCCCTTTTGGGGTGGGGCCAAGCCTGATTTGCATATGGTATTTCCCCTTCTGTAATGGCTTGGCAGGCGAAGAACAGTGGTCTGGAGGGTTGCCCAGAGCAATGCCAGTGGTTAAGATTCATTCTAAACCTTCCAGCCATCACCTCTTTGTTTTTGCTTTGTCACCCCGAGTGGGACGGGTATGCCCAGACGTGGGTTCCGTGCCTGCTAGGCCTAGAGACCCAAGCTACTCCTCATTGATGAGCCCCAAAAAGGGTGAAACATGTTTGGGGATGCTTGTGGTCTCGTGCAGAAGGGATGTGACCTAGCAGTTCGGGCTGGACTGCCTCTTTTGGGGTGGGGCCAAGCCTGATTTTCATATGGTCTTTCTCTTTCTGTAATGGCTTGGCAGGTGAAGAACGGTGGTCTGGAGGGTTGCCCAGAGCAATGCCAGTGGTTAAGATTCATTCTAAACCTTCCAGCCATCACCTCTTTGTTTTTGCTCAACCTATCCTGGACGCCATTGCGGAGCTGAAGATTTTATGGGGATGTAAGCTTGACATGGCTATGGCGGAACTGAATGCCTCGCTAGAACTGAAAATTGACGCTGTTAGTGTGGAAGTGAATTTACTGTGGCAAGATATCCGGAAGTTGGCAGAACGAACAGGAGAGTTGGAAAAGGATGTGAAGGCTAACATGGAGACCTGCACTGTGAACGCTAAGGAAGTCTCAGTGTTACAACAGCGAGTGTGCAACCTGGAGCATAGGGCAGAGGAAGCAGAAGGGCGGGCACATGGAAATAATAATTGCATTGTAGGACTCCCAGAAGGTGCAGAGGGCTCGGATCCGACGAACTATGTTGAGAACATGCTGTTACAGGAAATAGATGGCGGAGCACTCACTCAGGGATTCTCGGTGGAGAGAGCACACAGAGCCTTGATCAGAAGACCGCCGCCAGGAGCCTCTCTGTGCCCACTCATTGCTAAAATCTTAAACTACAAAGATAGGGAGAGAATACTTGAACACCTCTGCAAGGGTGGGACCATCAGCAGAGGATCCACGACCGTCATTGCATACCCAGATTACACCTTTTTGGTACAGAAACAGCGGCCAAACTACGTGTCCATAAAGAGGAGGTTGAGGGAGGCGGGTTACAAATATATGCTGTTGTATCCTGCAAAGTTGAAAGTGGTGCACAACAACAAAGCGCACTTCTTCGAGACCGCGGAGGAGGCAACATCATGGCTGAATGCACGGAACTTGCCAGCAGCCAGCAGGAGCAGACGATCAGATGGAGAGCAGTCCGGACAAGTGAACTTGCTTCCCGAGAGAAGTACTCGGGTAGTGTGGGGGAGGTTTTTTTTTTTTCGTAACAATGACATTGCCGTTGGATTGGATTATAGTCAGAATGGAATGGGTGTGCACGAAATGATATTGGAGATACGAGTGCAAACACTGATACAGGAGACACGGATGGAACTCATTATTATCCCCTATAGTTAGTTGTAGTCGGAATACCGGTAGGGTGGTATCCCCCTGCTGTGTTACTAGTACTGGCAGAGGCCAAGAAAGGGCTAGATGCGCGGTAGCCTGAGATCCAGGGAATGAGCTGGGCATCAATTGGGGAAGGAGGGGGTGGGGAGGGAGTTGAAGAGTTTGTTGGGGTGTTAAGAATAGCCTGGGGACAAGCCTACACCGGGGCACCACTGCGCTTAGAGCGGAAGACAAGGGAGGACAGGGGCGGGACGGGGTATGGATGAGATGGGAGACCTCAAGATAGTAACCTGGAATGTTAGGGGGCTCAATAATTATTTGAAGAGGAATAAGGTCATGATGTATCTGAAGAGACAGAGAATTGATATTGCTTTACCACAGCAAACTCACCTGACTAAGGAAAAACAAGAGGTGGTGGGGAAGAAATGGAGAGGGACCACCATAGGAGCAACATATTCAGCATATGCCAGAGGAGTGATTACGTGGATAGCACCACATGTCCCCTTTAAACTACTACAATCTACCGTGGAGCCAGTTGGAACGATGGTGCTAATAAGAGGACTAGTAGAAAATAGAGAAATGAGCATAATCAATACATATGCCCCGAATCAAGACGCTACCGGCTTCTTTAGGACCCTATACGGTAAGATAAGCCTGTATGTTGGGGACGTAATCATATGGGGAGGGGACTTCAATTGTACGCTGGATCCCAAGGTTGATAGATCGGACGAGAAGATAGACAGGCCTACCCCAGTAGCTAGAGCTTTGAAGACCCTTTAAAGACCCTATTGAGTGATTTCCGATTAGTAAACACATGGAGGTTGCACCACCCACATGATAGGAAATATTCTCATTATTCGCCCCACAAAACCTACACACGTGGTTAGACTATATATTTGTCACATTGGTGGGGACGAGGGAACTAAAGCAGTCATAATATAAAGTGAGAGTCCTCTTGGACCACTCGCTGCTGATTGTTACATGGTAATACTCACCGCCTAGAGCGCGGATCCCGACATGGAGACTCAGGGCCGAAGCTTTGAAGGATACAGTGTTCAGAGAAGACCTCAGGAAAGAAATAGTGGAATATTTTGAATACAACACCGGGAGCGAGGAATCAGCTGGCACATTGTGGGAGGCATTTAAGGTGGTGGTGAGGGGGGATGCAATATCCAAATCCAAAGGTCTTCAAGGGGGAGTGATACAGGAGTTACAAGAGGCTGAAAAGAAATTGTACACTATAATGGGCAGGGGCGGACATTCTCAGGAAGAGACTGGGACCATACACCAGTTGAAACAAGACTGTAGAGGATATTGGGAGAGGTTATGCAACCTGAACTATAAAAAATACATAGTAAGGCAACATGCGGAGGGGGATAAGCCAGGCAGATTACTAGCCTGGTTACACAAGGGTGAGACACCCATAAAAATGATCAGAGCAGTGCAGGGGATAGGGCAAATGCTAGATACTCAGGAGGGGGTGAATGGAATCTTTCTGGAGTTCTATAAGAGACTATACACAGATGTTGGGGAGGGTGAAGAGATTGATACGGTAAAAACATTTGATGACATTGGCCTTCCAAACTGGAAGCAACAGAGAGAACCTACAGCTTCCGATTACGGTAGAGGAATTGGAAGCAGTGATCAAACTCCTACCCACTAGTAAAGCACCTGGGGCAGATGGACTCCCTAGTGAGTTCTACAAATCGTATAAAGCGGTGTTACTCTCCCCATTGTTAGCGATGCTGAATGAAGCGTTAGATAAGGGGTCGCTACCGGAGTCTCTGAGGGAGGCAATTATTATCCCGCTCCTCAAGCCTGATAAGCCAAGCACAGACTGCGGGTCATACAGACCCCTATCCATGCTTAATCAAGATAGCAAGATACTTACGGCAGTGTTAGCGAATAGGGTGAGACCAGTTATCCATAAGCTCATACATCCGGACCAGACCGGCTATGTGCCGCATAGAAACATATCAGACAATCTCAGGAGGCTCCATCATGCTATAGAACAGTCAGAAAAAATATCCCAAGGAGATTGCAATAATATCATTAGATGCAGTGAAGGCCTTTGACTCTGTCAAATGGCCTTGGTTGATGGCGACCTTGAAGGCATATGGGATTGGGCCTATATACTTGAGGTGGGTTCATTTGCTATACAGTAAACCATTAGCCTGAGTCAAAACAGGTGTGATCATCTCAGATCGGTGGCAACTAAGTAGGGGCTTTCTTATCAAGGGAGGAATCCCGGTAAAGCACTGACTTGTAAGGGATAACAGTGTCTACTCTGTCTATATCCGGGTGGATAGTGGTCAATGTAAAAAAGGAAGACAAAGCTAGTATGGGTGCTAGAGTAGAACGTAGACTAAGGAAGGGTGTGACCAGTCACTATTAAAAGATCAACATCATTTTTAATAATAAGTCAAAAAAGTTAAAACATATAATTAAATTCAATGGTCCACAATACAGTACTTCACATCCAATATAAAACAAGGAATACGTAACAGGCTATAAGTGCAAGCTAAAACAAATTCACAAGAAAAATATACATATACTCGGTACATATAGATCAAATAGTGATGAACCAGATTCAATTAGGAATGGTGTATCATACATTTATGTCTCTGTGTTTAGTCCAGAGAACTGTCTCTGGACTAAAAACAGAGACATAAATTTATGATATTTTTCTTGTATATTTTTCTTGTGAATTTGTTTTAGCTTGCACTTATAGCCTGTTACGTATTCCTTGTTTTATATGGGATGTGAAGTACTGTTTTGTGGACCATTGAATTTAATTATATGTTTGAACTTTTTTGACTTATTATTAAAAATGATGTTGATCTTTTAATAGTGACTGGTCCCGCCCTTCCTTAGTCTAAGTTCTACTTTAGCACCCATACTAACTAAGTAGGGGCACCAGACAGGGAAGCACGTGGTCCCTGATGTTGTTCATTTTAGCAGTGGATCCCCTTGCGATATACCTGAGGCAACAATATTGGGAGGTGGGGATTAACACGAAAGGTGGGAAACATCTCATATCAATGTATGGGGATGACATGCTATTGTATTCGAAATATCCTGAAGAGAAGCTACAATATATCCTGGAAATAATGGAGCGGTATGCAACGCTGTCTGGCATAACAGTTAACCCCAGAAAATCATGTATATTCCCCCTAGGCAGGTACAAAGGGATACCACGAGAGAAACTGCCGGTGTTAACAATACAATGGGAGACCGAGACTTTTAGATACCTGGGGATCGATGTATAACACTGTGTTGAGGTCGAACATAAACAGAACACAGACAGGGCGGTAACTAACATTGAAAACAGCATGAGATTCTGGGCAAAGCTCCCTTTGACTATGATGGGCAGAGAGGCATTACTAAAGATGGTGGTGCTGCCGAGGTTGTTACACTATTTTGTGAATATACCGTACTGGATACCCAGGCGATTCTTTGTTAAAATCCATGGAATATGCAGATGGTTTATACACAATACCAGGAACATAGTAGCACCATGGAAATTGCAGAATGCATACGATCGAGGGGGCATTAAATTGCCCATCTTCGAGATTTACTTCCTGGCCAGCCAATTACAATATTTGGCGAGGTGGCTATGGGAAGACTGTACATCTGAGTCCAGACTGCTGAGGAAGGAGTGTGGTCTGTTTTTTCTGATAGAATGGGTATGGGTGCCGAAATCACAGGGAGGTGGGGAGTCAGAAATGTTAGTTTTAGGAAGGAGGATATGGCAAAGAGCCTGCCAGATCATGGGGAATCCATTCCCGTGTTCCCCACAGATACCACTGGTGGTACTGAATGGGATGGATGAACAATTACGGAAGACAGTCCAGATATATTGGGAACTGATACGTATAGCAACGTTGGGGGATGTTTGGCAAGAGGGGAAAGTGGTAGAGTTAAACGCACTGTTGGAGGACACTGGCTTACACCGCAGGCAGCATATCACGTATACCAGACTGTTGCAAAAGATAAGAAAAACCTGGTCAATGATAGTGTTGGAAAGCCAGCCTGACACTGTCATAGAAACATTTTATGATGTGTCGGACGGTGCACATGAGATCTCCCGAATTTATGAGTTGTTGATGTCAAGAGTGGGAAGGGAGGTGAACCAGTTGCGACGATACTGGGAGGAGGAAGCCGGGGAACACATGAGCGACAGGTTGTGGGTGAGGGTACAGAGATACCACAAAAAAGTGTCTAGGAAGGCGAGGTTGCAACAAATCCAGCTGTATATTACCCACATAGCGTACATGACCCCTCAGAGGATTTCAAGGTTTAAGAATGCAGGAACACGATCATGTCCTAATTGTGGGGAAGAGAACGAGGTATTGGTACAGATGGTCTGGGCATGCTCGCAAATAAAGACATTCTGGGGGGAGGTAGCCCATCTCATGGCGGAGAAAGAGATAAAGCTAGAAGTTGAATCTTTGTGGGCGTGCATGGTGGGAGGGATTCCCAGGCCGCGTAAGCTTGAGCATGTAAGTAAACTTAAAGACCTGGTTTATATTGGCTAAGCGTAGAATAGCCATGAATTGGAAAACACATAGTAGACCAAAAGTCGAAGTGTGATGGCATGATCTTTGTAAATGGCCAGATGCAGAAACAGTGGTGTGGAGCGAAGCAGCTACCAGAGGGGGGGAGGAGGAAGCTGAAACATTGATAGCCTGGAGACACTTAGTAGCTACGCTATCGGGATCTGCCCAAATTGTCCAAGAGCACAGTGATTCATCAGCAGGAGAAGAGGAGGAGGTGTCCCTAGTTGAAGAGGTGATAGATGGTGGTGCGGGGTAGGTTCGGGTTAGGGGAGTGGGGCGAGGGGGAGGCGCTGGACATAGTAGAGATATAGCATAACAAACTTGAAATGTATAAGTGTTGTTCACTGTTTCCTTTTGGTTGAGTTTGGTATGTTGTTAAAATTAATAAAAATTGTTTGAACAAAAAAAAGTCTGATCATAAAACAGCCACGCTCTGCTTTCCATGTGAGGGGACTGGATCGCAGATGCCCGGTTTTGAAATGGGCACATACATGTTTACTAAATGTGCAGGTTCTTTGTGAATACACTAGTTTTTAAAAGTGCAGGCCTAAAGAACACAATATGCAAATGTTTTCTTTTTTAATAATTCATATGCTCTTTCCTGTGAGCTCGGACATTTCAAATCTCAAATTGTTATAAGCTTAAGGTTACCAGGGGACTCCATGTCACCAGGGACATCCGACTCTATTCCTGGCATTTGCCTTTTCTTTGGTGTTACTTTAGTCCACTGTGTTCAGTTGAAGTGATTGAAGTGATTGAAGACTCCAACTCCCAGAAGGTAACTGATGGCGTAATTAAAGCTTGGACTTGTCTATTAAAACTATTACATCGAAAATACTGGTCTTTCATATATCAAGATCTAAATAGAAAAATGTAGTTGGTCCTTGAATGGGCAACACTTTGAAGTCCTTAAACAATATAAATGTTTGGGAAGCTACCTCTATGCAAGTAGGGGTCAAGCTCACCCTTAACGGGATTTGGAGGTAAAATGGATGGCCGCTGCGGTGGGGTTGATGCAGTTTGATTACAGATTTGGAAGGTACTCGGCACTCCCATTGATAAAATTATATTGTGAAAATGCTTTGCCATGTTGATCTTTGGCGCAGAGAGTTTTGATGGGATTGTACCATGGCAGAAATTGGAGACAAAAATATGGAGGAGGGTCTTTTGTCTTCCCAGTTCAGTACCATTTGTGGGAGTCAGATTTGAATTGAGTATTTTGTCTGTATCATCTAACATTGAATGGGGTCTACTCCTACTATTTGCTGATCTACTTTCTCCTCCCTCTGCTTCGTTCTATGTATTTTTAAACTCAACGTGGGAGAAAGAACCTTGTTCGGCCCTGAATAAACGGGTCAAGGCACATATTGATCTTTTAGTGAAAATTGAATCCTCATTGGAAGAGCTTTGTAGTAGCCCAAATAAGGTTAAGCAGAAATTGTATAGGTCAGCATGGATTGAGACCAGGGGAGCAGTCGTAGGTTATCGTTGTTTTAGTTATCATTTTAATTGGTTGGTAAAAAGTTTGAATGTTTTTGCGCCTTATTTAAAAATGTATCCAGCTAAAGATTTTCGATGAAAGGTCTTAAGGTTTAAATTGAACCTGCTGCCCACGAGAGAGGTGCAAGGAATGAGGAGAATTATTGACAAATCTATAATTAAGTGCTGCTACTATTCTCAGGAGGTGGAATCGTTGAAACATGCATTGAGTGCCCTGCTTTGCCTGTGATTCGAAATGAAAAATTGTCTCTTTTTAGTGTGGTATTGTGTGAAGATTTATGGATTAGGATATCAACACCAATGAAATTCCACTTTTACTTAGGATTTTAGATTTTGTGTACACAATTTTACAAATGTAAAGTAGTGTTGTATAGTATGTCACTGAAAGTGTGAATAATGTGTTTTGCTGTTTGATATGAGCTTATGAACTATACAGCATGATACATTTGTTTTTACAAAAGTCATTAGGCCTAGGCCATGGTTTCCCCAATAATATGAGGTCATGTGGCATCCTTAACCAAGGTGCATTTTCAGATTAAAAAAATAACTATGTTAAGCTTTAGAATAAGAAATGTGTGCAAGAACCAAATTATTTTATAATGCATGAGTTACTGTGATTGGGGAGGGACAGATCTGGATCATTTGGCATGTAAACTCAAAATCCTTTTGTGATGACATGCAAGGTCAATTCCTGGTAGAGGTTTCACCCACTCATGTCTACTCTCACCCAAAGAAAGTGCTCCCCTCTACACCCTCAGACATTGACATATATTCCCTAATGAGACCCATTCTCTTGCATTATAAGATGGGTCTTATGGTGTGCTCTTTAGGTGGAGAGAGCCTTGCTTACTGTATGCAATGTAGCCCTTTTTGGGCACAGATAGAAATAGGTTTAGCTTTCTGACAATGTTCTTGCAAATACATATTAGAGAGTGGCCCTGGTGTCAGTCAGCTGCTCCATCATGCGCAATGACCACATCTTCATGAAAGCCCTGTTATTGAAGCAACCATTTTGTAGGAGTGAGACGAGCTGTCTAGATTAGGGAGAGATTTGTGAAGCATGTTTTATTACTCAGCTGCTTGGTAGATTGATGCTTTTTTTATTTGTTGTGCTTCATTACATAGTTATTGTTGTCTTTTTTTTTCTGAACCCGGCATTGCACTAAAGGACAGCGATAATCTACATTTACAAATCAGACCTATTGGTTCTGACAATGCTTGTTTAAATGCACTTGCCACCCCAGTCTTCCCAGCAATGGGAACTCTTTGAATATTAGGGGTCTCCCCATAATATACATTTATATACTCCAGCCCGCGGGTGGGGAGTGGGGGTAGTTGGGGGGACATGTTGCCTATGGCCATGTAATGTTTGGATTTATTTTAATTAGAGCTTTTGTAGCAGTCTACCAGGGCCACACAGGTGTCACAATCAAAGGCCTCAGGTACAAGTCCAAAATGTGCTTTATCTAGTGAGAAAGAAAATGCACGTCTCGTGCCCAAAGAGGTTAAAAGGAAACCCTTGATCTCTCATATGTTAACTTGTGCATCAAAACTTGCTTTGTCCTGGTGCAGCGAGACTGCATGTAGTTGCTCGCAGGTAAGTCACAAATTGCAAAACGTTAGAGGGATCTAGAGTACTGTACGCTTTGGTACCATTTGTCTTATGTAATGTACGACATTATGCCACATCCACCACACTGATATATTGAGATAGCACTATAACATATACTTTGTCAAATGCACTGCACGGCCATAAGGATACTGCACCATACTTGGCGCAACGTAGAGCATAATTGTAGAAATGCATTGTCGCCTGCAAGAGCCACATTGCTGTAGCAATACTGCACTATTGTACAGTGTGCTAGACACAATCCCGAGCAATGAGAATACTGCAATCTATTGTGCCAAATTAACAATATTAATATTGCAATCGTACACAGTGTATGCCCAGTTCACAGAATTAGCAAGTCTACTCCAGTTTTACTTTGGGGGTAGCCATAATGATCACTGGACACAGCGCAGAAGATCTAGGAGGCATTTCACCATCCGCCATTGTTCACCCTTTAATTGCTGTCATTGGTGGGAAGACAGACCATTCTTCCTCACACAGGTCCTTCTTCACTATTTTGTTTTGTATTGTTCGGCACCGCGTAGGTGGGGGAGCCTGGCTGTTATTGGCCTGACAGCCTGAGTCATGGTAGGCCCAAGTGAAGGGAGAGCCTCGGCAAGGTCACGAGGTTGATAACGGCCAAGTCCGCCCACCCGCCAACGAAATGCTTAATGCTCTTTGCCCCCTTTGGACCCATCTGAGGTTCTGTTGTTGGTTTTGCCTTTTTTTAACTGGAAACTGGTTGTGGGCTTCACACTTGTCCCTTATTCCCCACAAAAACAAATCTAAAATTGCCTCTGTTTAAATAGAAAAGGGACTTTATCTCCATGTTATTTCCACAGGGAGCAGCTGGGATGCAGATCCGGTTACGGTGGCAGCAGCAAGCAGTAAGTCGGTTAAGAGACAAGGGAGTATTCTGGGGGTCAGCAGGCATGGGTCCATGGGATGAGGGGGAAAGGCTGGGCCATAGGCTGACAGGAATAAGAAGGTGTTGGGTGAGTAAGAGGCATGCCCTGTCCCTGGAGGATCTTTGGTGGGTACTGACGATTCACGCTTGCTTGATACGTCTCCGCAGGGTGCTAATATATAATGATCAAAGTGGCAATGCACTGAAATTAGATACATATTGTGATGACTGAATATTTGTCTCTCTTTTTAATATTTATATATTTGAACTTAGATCATCATAAAACACAACCTCCTGTACACAAATGCGCCACACTTGAGGTTCTGTGACTTAGAAACTGGTGTTTATTAGCACATCATCCAGTTCCAAAAGTTCATCTTGTCATTGCCCTTTATTAGTGACACGTGTTTCGGCAAATTATCCTTGCCTTTCTCAAACCAGGGCTCGTATCTGTGCTGCTCACTAATATTTCTGCAGTCTGCAATCGTCGTATTAACTGGGTTAAATTCCCTGCACGTTAGAAGCTTCTCTCTTGTGTCGGGCTTTACAGAGGGCAATGACAAGATGAACTTTTGGAACTGGATTTGCTAATAAACACCACTTTCTAAGTCACAGAACTTCAAGTGTGGCGCATTTGTGTACAGGAGGTTGTGTTTTATGATGATCTTGGATTAGAGGTGGGGTCTTGTACCTCTAACTCTCCTAAAAGTGCGACACGGTCAAAGCTTACAAATAAAATTAAGGGTCGCAGAGTATTCGCTTAGTTGGTGCAAACGAACCCCTGTATTTCAATATTTGAACTTAGGTAGCAGATCATTTATCGAATCTGTAAAATTGACCAAAAAAAAAAACCTGAATGGTAGATTTGTTCGAATTTGGCTGTATGAAAATAACGTACGGATAGAAATTTCGAACACATCTACCATTCGGTAGCATTGCATCGAAAAAGGGGAGCTGGGGATTTAGGATAGAGGAGTCGGCGACACAGAGCGACGTGTGCTTCCAAAAGGTTACCAGAAATGTTCGGGAGAGTGAAAACCGAAAGTCATTTTTGTTCAAATGATTTTCGTTTATTTCTCCCTGGAACATTTCTGATTCGGTTAAATCATGGACATTCAATTATTACCAGTTTATATTGGATCCAATTATCAAATTGCCTCATGTTCAATTAGAGGATCATTGCCAGTTTTCGTTATGAACAGATGGCATCTCATGGTAGATTTCCGGTTTGCCCACTTAGCCCAATGCTGCTCGTTTACGTTATGAGCACTTTGCTCATAGTTGTATGTTCCTTTTAGGCTACACAACCTGACCGGTGTTCGTTATATTCACTTGACCCATCCTTCTGGCTTTAGCAGGTTATAGATCCAGCTGGAAAGACGGCAGGTCCTTACCACACCTCGTGACCCTGGGCCTCAACAGGTAGTGGGGGTGCAGTCAGTGGAGGGCACAACTGGAAAGTCTCTGCTTTGCAAGCAGTGTCTGCTTTTGGACTGTGGGCTGGCTCTAGTGGGCTCAACTTCCAAGGCCGCCAAGATTAGCCAACCAGCAAGCAGCTAGGTCTGAGTGGGGCCTCTGACAGACTGCCTTCTGGGAACTTCACCAGGATGTTGACTCACGTTGATGTGTTCTTAGTACTGAGGCAATAACTGGGTTTGTGCTGCTTGTAGTGCTAGTGAAATAAGTAAATATGATTACGGTTTGCACTTGAATGTCAGGTTTTGCCGCAATACAATTCCTAGCTGCATATCAGGGCCACAACAGCATTATTTGCCAATTGTCATCTGAGCACAATGACCAAATATGGTTAGTGTTAGTCCTGTTGCAATGGGAATATTTTCACTACGATTACCACCAGAACTTAGATCATCACAAATGTGGTCATGGCGCCAGGTTTAACACTGGTGAAATTCCTTTAGCTGCATCAGTGATACGACCAGCTTAATTCTGACCATTGTGTTAGCTCTACAACCAGAAATGCATGATTGCCAATAAAGTAGTCTCAGATGGAAACATATGACGACTGGCACATTGCCAGTAGTGAATCACATATCATGCCATAAAAAATCATAATATGACCGAATATGATGTAATGATGCCATGTCAGGAAAGGGCATCATGCCTTATGTTATGATGATATTTATAACAGACGATCATGCCGTGCCCGGCAGGGCACAGGGACCAAAAATGGAATTTAGTGACAATTTAAACATATACAATACATATTCTAATTCATAAATCTCGTTGATTACCACAGAACACAAAACTAAAGCATTTCAAACTCTACACATACAAAAAACGTATATAATCATATTGACACATGGTACATATCTGGAGTCTAAAACATCTCAGCAATACATCTCGTCACATTCACGAGGGGATTTTTATTAGTGTTTATTTAAACAGAGAAAAATATTAGTGGCTGGTGTATTTGACAGACATTGTGTGGTTTAAAAAGTCAACATAACTGTGTTTCGGCCTCTAGACTATTCTTGTGGCTAAGAGTAAGATGGCCTTCATCAGGACGTGGTATTGCAATCTGGTCTCAGATTAGCTCTCCTGTGGTGGTTTTCGTGCCTGAATGCCTGTAGCACATGAACTTAATGGTAGACCGCACCAAAGGCTGTGGTGGTATCGGTCCTTTCTGGGGAGATACGGAATTGGAATATTATTCTCCTGTTCCAGTTCCCCACTGGTGTGTCCTGTGGTGGTTCCAGTCTCCTCCTCCAATGGGCGTGACTGACCCGATCATAGCTGCTGCCCAGTACAATTCCTAGCTGCATTCCAGTGCCAAGACAGTATTATTTGGGTCATGGTACCTTTTTGCCAATTGTCGTCTGAGCACAGTTACCAAATATGGCTAGTGTTAGCCCTGTTGCAATGACAATATTTTCACTACGATTACCACCAGAACTTAGATCATCACTAATGTGGTCATAGCGGCAGGCTTAACACTGGTGAAAATCCTTTAGCTGCACCACTGTTGAGACCAGCTTAACTCAGGCCATTGTGTTAGCTCTACAACCAGAAATTCATGATTGCCAATAAATTAGTCGGAGGTGGAAACATCTGACAACCTGGCGCATTGCCATTAGTGAATAACATATCATGCCATACCAAATCATAATATGACCGAATATAATGTCATGATGCCATGTCAGGAAAATGCATCATATGTCATGATAAAGCACATCCTATGTTATGATGAGTTATGTCATGTTCTACCATATTATAATACGCTATGTTATGTGTATTGCTTGTCATGCTATATGTCATGATATTTCATGATATAAATGCAAAAGTGCTCCCAGTCTGATGTATTTGCTTTTTTTTACAATTCCTTGTATATTTCCTCAGGCTCCACCAGCTTTGGGCTTCCCTCTTCCCTCTAACAGCTTTATAGCTGAGATAATTACAATTATACAATTGAGTATACCTTTTTCCCTTATGGTTCACTCTGTCTTGCATTCCTTCCTATTTTCTGTTCCTTCATCTCTAATGCTGTTTTCCACTTAAAGTCGCTTTTGTATCAGAGTCCGAGTTTTTCACCCCCAAATCCCAGAGATGGGGATGGGGCGCATGGTTTATCAAGTCCTTTCTTTTCTTGCATCTAGAATTATTAACAATTCTAATAGGTGTAATTCACCCTATTTCAACATAGTCACCTATTCCCTGCTGAATATCCTTAAACATATGTGGAGACACAAGAGCTGCATCTCAGTACCGAATATGTGTTTCTTTGGCCCTCGATAATCCTTCTTTCACTAAATTTAGTATATCAATCCAAATCATTACATATCGTAATATACCCAACCTAACCTAACCACTTTGCTGGCTTTAATATTCTAACTACTTAGATCACCTTTAACTACAGTTGATTACTTATAGATTACTTTGACCTGTAGCTGACTTTATACTACCTTGGATTAACTAAAATACCCTTTGGATTACCCTTGAGCATTTGCTTGTTTTAATTCACAATAGGTTATTTTAGATTGCTTTTAGATTACTTTTAGATTACCTTGGATTACTTTTAGATTACCTTGATTTAGAAGGCTTTAAAATTGCCCTGTTTTGAATTGGTTGTAGATTACCTTGAATAAGTGTTACATTACCTTAAATTACTTTAGATGATCTCTGATTACTTTTAGAGTATCCTACATTACCTTACATTACACGCAGAGTACTTTGGCTCCCATACATTCACTTGGATTAATTTAGATTAATGTTAGATTATCTGCGATTACCTAGTGTTACTTTAATAGTACCTAACATTACACTACTTTTAGATCACCTTCCATTACCTGAAATTGCCCTAATTTACTGTCAATTGTTCATTTTCTTATGTCCTTTATTTATCTTGATACATAGGTGTATGGCCTGTCTCATTCCCTTTCCCTGCTCCCCTTCCTTACCCACATCCATCTTTTTAGTACCATCCCTAAACTTGTCATTTACAATAAGCTCACAGTTTTACATTCCCAGTGAATATGATATTCCCAATAAACTCATTGTCCCAGTAAACTCCCAGTATGACATTCTTTTAAACTTGACATGCCCATTAAGATCCTACTTTGACAGTCCCAGTAAATAATCAGTTTGATATTTGCAGCATGTGTTAGTTTCCCAGTAAGCTTCTAGTTTTAACTTTCTAGTAAATTCCCAGCAGGCCCCCATTGCAGGTAAGCTCCCTGTTTGACATTCCCATTAAGTACTCAATAAGTGTACTACACTCACCAATCCCAAATCAGCCCCAAACATCATGGACAGCAAGCTGGCACTGGTGAAGCACTGATTTATCAGCTCCGGCTGAAAAGACACAGCAGATGTCCCTGAGTCCCATAAAAGGTAACAGCAAGCAGTGTGATGAGGATGGGCTCCCATCACTCTGAGATCAGTCCTTCCTAATCCTTGCAACAAAATGAACAGTGTTGGCACTTAAAAACTAAATTGCTGGGCCTGCATACCCTCTGGAAACAGGCATTGCTTTATTGGGCATATAGTGCAAGGATGTTTGACGCCAGAGGAGACATAACATTGTACCAGCCTTTGCTAGGGGGAAAGTGGTGCCCCCACTCGTGGTACCCTTGGTGCCTCCCTAGACTCGCCATCACCTATAGTGACTCTATTCAACGTCATAAACAAGATAAGAAATACCGCTGGATGCAATAACACACTGATGCCTTCACAAAAACTATGCAATGACCTTGTGGATCACTTTAATTATAAAATCAACAACATACACTGGATCATACAAAGTAGATCAATCAATCAGACCATGCACCCTCCCCTAGTTATCCAGGCACTACAAAACAGGCTGAACAATTTTGCACAAATGTCAAGAGAAGAACTTCTAAAACTGATGAAAAAAGCAACAAGGCAGGCTCCCCAATGGACCCAGGCCTGCCAGACATCTATGAATCAATCCTTACACAGGGTACACCATCGGAATACTACCTAAACCTCTTCAAACTGTCACTCTCAATAGGGAGAGTACTGCAGGCATTCAAATCTGCCTACATCAAACCACTCCTGAAGGACACAATAGGCGATGTGGACGTTCTCTCAAACTACAGACGATCTCTAAAATCCCCTATCCAGCAAAACTACTAGAGACCTATGTCTACGAACAAACAGCAGAATATATAGAAACCAACTAACTGCTGGACCATGCACAAGTCAGTTTCGGACCCTTGAGAGGGACGGAGACGGCACATCTATCTATATGGGACAATCTAAAATCCAACGGAGACTCCAAAACAAACTCGTCACTGTTACTACTCTAACTCTCCGCAGCATTTGACACATTCAACCATAAAATTCTCATAAAGAGACTAGAAGAAATAGGGATCACTGAAACATCGTTGCTCTGGATTAAATCTTTCCTGCCTGAAAGAACATTAACAATATGGATAAAACCATTCAAATCGACACCACAAAACACCACCTGTGGAGTACCACAAGGATCCTCGTTATCCCCGCTCGTCTTGACAACTCTAATTAACCTCATCAAAAGACACGGCTTCACCTGCTACAACTACGCAGACAATTCCCACATCATCTAAAAACTCAGCAATGAACAAGAGGGGAACACAACGCTAAAATACTTTCTCAAAGAACTCTACCAAGGGATGAACATTAATAACCTCATACTCAATTCGCACAAGACAGCAATCATGATTATATCCAACAACAGAGGATGCAACTAGTACATCCCATGGCCCACAGAACTGGGCACAACACCCACACCATCCAAAATTGCCAAAAACCTTGGAATACTAATGGACAACGAGCTAACCCTAGAACTGCAAGTAAACGTGATAATTAAGAAATGCTTCTTCCATCTACACACGATCAAAAAGATTCTACCATTCCTCTCCTTCACACACAAAACACTGGCCATCATCTACCTTGTCATGTCTAGGATAGACTATGCTAATAGCTTATAACTAGGAATTCTGGACTATTTACTGAACAAACTGCAACATATACAGAACTCAGCTGCCGGACTTCTAAAACTCTCACAAAGGGACCACATCACTCTAGCGCTGAGGATGCTACATTGGCTCCCAGTCAGAAAACGAATCACCTTCACAACTATGTGCATAACACACAGAGCAATCTACGGTCGTGCAGCGGAATTCATACAAAAGAAAATCACCATCTACAAGCTGACTCGAACACTCAGATCTAGCTATGACATCCGCCTAGAACCTAAAGCGTACATGAGAACAGAACTTGGTGGATCAGCATTCTCCTGCTTAGATGTAAAACTTTGGAACTCCCTCCCCAAAGAAATAAGAACTATGAAGGACCATCTAAAATTCTGAATACTTCTAAAAGCCTGGCTCTTCAAATCTGAACGGGACTAAAACTAATAAACAACATAGTTCCACTACGAAATGAACACAGGACAGAGAAATACTGGAGGATATGCCGGACCGGAGTGGAATGCGGGGAGGAGGAGAGCATTCCGAATGGGAGGGAAACTTAGGTGTACCCTTCCCTATAGAGGGTAAACTGGGACAGAGATGGGTCTGACCTGGTTGGACCACTGATGGAGTACCTGAGTTAAGGCGGGGAGACAGAGGTGCCCAAATTGGAGCTGATCAACTTCAGGACACGGGAACACACCCCAACCTCGAGGAGCCGGTGGGGGTTGTAATTGCGGCACACCGAAACATACTGGAGGTGAAGATACAACCCTTTGAGGACACACTATTCTGCACAGATCATAAGGGACAAGTGTATCACACCGGAATACACGACAGGGAGAAGAATGCGTGCAACAGTCAATCAAACAGACAGTTTTGGATAAGGCACCACCACTAACCATCCTTACTAAAAAAGACTCATACTTCTGCATACACCTCTCAAACTCATAACTAAAAACAGCCATACCTCTACACCACAAAGAAACACACACACTTAACTACACCACAACAATGAAACTAACCACACATAGCCTCGCACAACAGCACATGATGGCTACCAACTGAAAAACACCTACACTCAGTGAACAGTGTCAACTGAACTGAAGCTGCCAACAGCAGATCACAGCTCTCAGCCGTTTGTGGCTTTGCCATACATGGAACACTGCAAACTGCTGGCTCAGGTGGCCCACATCAATGAATAAGCGGTGACACCATCAAGCCCACTAGAACTGTCCTGAAGACGGCACCAGAACACCAGCAACCCATTCTGTGCCAGAAACACCAATTAGTGTCGATGAGATAGATGTTAGGTCACTCTGACCACATTCTCAGTCCCCAATATGTACTAACTCACACTACAAAGTAACTGAATGTACAACTGTCGGTATGAAGTCAATTTGTAAGACCTCAAGGATAAGAAAAAGGTCATGTTAATTTTAGCTATGTTTTGTTAGGCTAAATTAGTACTAGTAGTGATCTGTCATTAGTGTGCTGGATCCTTTCACGGCCAGTGTCCGCAAGGTGGGGTAGCCTTAGTCCCTTTTCTCAATTGTATCATTTGAGCAGGGACAAAAATATTGCAGCACCCTAGGTGGCCTCTCTTTACTCACCAGGAGGGTTTGTGGAATAATGCAAGGGGGCACCAGGTTTGTGCGGTTTGGGACCAGGAAACACTGCACGCAAGGAGTTCAGGGCAGAGGCCATAGGACAGTTGACATCTAAGAGATGGTGTCTGTGATGGTGGCACAGTGGCTAAGACCTTGTAATTTTCCTTTAGTCTTTGTTGCAGCAGTCAATCAATTGAATGTCTTTGCTGCCATATAAATTGTCAATACAATTCAGGTACCCCCACTCTGTGCATGTCCTTCACCTCATGGTCACACGCTTCACCAGCAAGTGCCAGCCGGTGAAAGAAATGATCCCTGTGACCCAGAAGAGCAGCTGGCATTTCAGTGGGGCTTACCATGCCAAGCATGAACTGCACCAATTGCAGTTGCACCACAATTTACCAGTGCACAGCTGGAAGACCTAAGATCTGGGAATTGGCAGATGTTGCAGATGCTGAACAGCTGGTGAGAGACCAGCTTTCAACCTTGCTTGGTGATCCAGGGGCAGTTGGACTTAAAGGTAACATTGAGTGACTTGGCTTCTTTTATGTGCTGCTTTGTAAAAGAAAATGTCAGGGTTTATGTAACTGCTCTTTGAGCGCATTTAATAGCTCCGTTTTATGGAATGGAATTCAGATAAAAAAGATACATTCTAAACCTTACATGGAGATTAATGGATTAATTGCTCCCTGTTTCATGAGTGAACATTCGGACAAAGAAAACGTTGTATTCAATGTTGACATCGGCTGCCTTTATGGCTGCACACCAAAGGTAAAAGTGATCGATTTTCATCTGCATGTGTTGGCTTTTGGGGAGTAGGACTCAAATGGAGGGTACATTGTGCATCCTTGCAAATGTGCAGAGATGCTTTGCGGCAGCACTTGCAACAGCAATCCGAGAAAGAACCCAGGCAGCAGGACGAACATTGGTAGCAGCCTGCTCCAACTCAGCACTAGGACACAAAATGTATTGAGAATGTGCCTACCTTGATGGAAATCAACTCCATTCGAACAAGAAGCAGAGTGAAAATAAAATATATCAGGACCAGCTAAGTCTTTTATCCTAAGTTGATCAAATGAGGAATGTCAATTCCCATCAGGAATGACTTACAATTACATATTTTCAGATGGAGGAAGAGCAAGGTGAGGAGAGGCCTGCCAAAAAGACCAGACTGTGAGTAACTTGCGCAAGTCCTTCTCTGAGGCAACCATCTGTTTCTCTTGTTCTAGTATAGGGCTGGACTTTTGAAGATTAGATTTGGTGGATCTTCTGGTATGGGCCACATCCTTGGAACAATTGTGTTATTAGAGTATAGTAGCCCAAAGACTAAAAGACTTGTTAAGATTAGGGATAAAAAGTCTGTGTTAGCCATCCATTCTGGGACTTTGTCGATTAGGGTGTCTCACGGAGAGACAAGGGGTAACAGGAATAGGCTATGAGCTTTTTGTTGGAGTCAGTTAAAGTGCGAGGCACCTGGGAGGAAACAACTTTGGTATTCTATTTCCTAAGCACTGTTTACCTTTGCAATAATCCCTATTCTTTCTATTACAGCCCCCCAGAAACCATACGCATTTATCCAAACCCCCCCATTTGTGAAATCTCGAATGAACTCGTTTTATTCTATCACACAAAACGTCAGTGTCATGTGTATCTTTGGCGTGCCACATGTGTCATCATGAATGATACAGCCGATCATCTGCTGAGCAGATGTTTGATGCCTGTCTACCGGACACTTCCTTTGTGGAAAGGGGTGATGGCCCAGTGCAGTTCTGGTACAGCAAGCGGTCCGTCTAGGCAGTAGCACTAGTGCAAGTTGCTATTGAATCACTAAGGTGCCCTCACTGCAGGTCTTCAGTTAGAGAGAGAATATAGTGTGGCCGGTGCTATTGTTTGTAAACATAGGGGAATCCTCTCAGTGTTGCAAGTTGAACAATTGACATTTTTGAAAATGAATAGTCACTTCATTTCAGAAGGCTATGCAAAAAACATCTACCCACATCTAACACACCGGCTTTGATGATCACAATGACTTGTTAACCGCTACATGTCAGACACCAAACAGTAGAACAAAGTTGTTTCATGGAGTATGTTGTTGAAAACCCAATAGCTGTAATAGTGATAGAGTGGCCCTGACCAAGTTGTTGACTTTCTGCTAAGAGCATGACATTGCATGTTGTGCTAGTACTTTTTTAGAGTCCTACTATTGCCATGATCACAACCACTACTTGTCAAAGCTTTGCGGGCTCCCCACAGAGTGCACCCAACCGCAAGGTTACCCAGCTCTCACACAGAGGGGAGTTTCCCTGAGAGGACAGTCACTCAGCTATGGCTGTCTCATTCATTCCTTACTTCCTGCCCAGCTACCTACAGTTGGGAAGTATGGTGCTGCAGCAAAAGCGTCTCCACAGCAGCTATAACTACAGTGAAGTTCAGCTCCAACGTACTAAGAGGCTCTAGGCAAAGTAAGCAGTAAGTGCCTGTAACTCTAATCACCCTATCTGTTAGGAAGAATTGTGCCAATTCCTCCCGCCTAAGAGCCCCCCAGCTCTTTTGCTAAACTTTGGGACTTTTAACTTTTTAATTCTGTTTGTTTTCTGTTTTTATTTCTTTTGGTTATGGAGTTTTAGACAACTCCATAGGCATAATCTTTGTATTTGTGTCACACAGCACCCGCAGGGCAGTGACACAGAGGAAGCCTTTTAGGCTGTCCCAATGTTTAAATACCTTCTCTGGGATAAACTACTGTTTCCCAGAGAAAGTAAAGTGAAATTCACTTTATTAGTCTTTTCAAATTCCTAGACCCAGCACACCCTATCTTACAATAGAGTGCTGGAGGGATTACGTAGTATCCCCTATGTCTAGAAACTCATGTAGCAGTCAAATGCTACCCTTTCCCCTCGAAATGGCTGGTGGCAGTGGTTTTACAATGAACTATCATGATTTTTCCTGACCGTAAACAACGGTAGCCTTAAATCGCGGTCTTCTTTTTTCACCATTTCTTATTGGAAAGGTCCTTCTTGAGTTTGTCTCTGCCTGCCAAAACAGGTTTGGTCCCTTTTTTCCTACGCATTTGGCGCCCGAGTGTCTTGGGTGGGCAGGAAATGAGGGAGGTGCCCGAAACACCCTGTGCTTAGTCTCCAAGGAGACCCAAATGCAATCTGGCATGATTGGCTGGCTGACTGTCCGGCAAGGACAGCCATACTGCTGGGTGAGTGGCAGCTCGGCTGGAATGAATTGGAGGAAACTGGATAAAAGGTGAGTCTCTTGGCTTGGAAGGCAGAGTTGACCACTGGAACGAAAGAACCAAAGACGAGATGGAAGAGGATGGCTGCTGCAACTCCTGGACCGTTGGTCTGCCCGGTGAAGCCCTGCTGCAGGTCTGAATCACCAAGTTCATCTTGACAGATAAGCCCTTCTACCTTTGAGTTGATGGGACCAATCAACTCGTTCCCTAAGAGTGCTGCAGGAAACCGAATAACCAAGGAGAGGGACACCAGTTTGTATGCTTATCTACAGCTATCGGAATTGAAGATTTGTCTTTGCCAGCTTTCTGACCAGTACCAGTGCAGTGCAGGAGTCCCCTAGCGTCCTCCCTCTTGTCCCCATGACTGAGGCTCAGGAACAGCGAGATCTGCGGGAACTGCCAGGAACAGAAGTCTTCAGCTGCATCTTTTTCTTCATTGTAAGGTACTGTGAAAACCCGACCGAGAGAACTTACCTCTCACTGCGAAAGTGCTTGAAACTTTGGCAACTTGCAGGCCTAGTCAGCTTGTAACCCAGCATACAAATCTTTCTTTTACAAACTACTTCTGAGAACTTTTGCAAAGACTTTTCCGTTTAACAACCAGAATGGCCTATCCTATACAAGACATTAGCCCATTGACTTTGGCCTAGCCTATCACATTGAATTGACTCCTCTGGCGAACCCAAATTATTTGCACTGTCTAAGAGTAATTGTAATCTTCTTTTTATCAACCTATGCCTTTTTGCTCCTACTTGAAATGCTCTGAATGCCATTTTGCTCCTCCTTCAAAGTAGTTTAAATTCCTCAGAACCTGACAGTGTGAAGTGCTGAAGTATATTTGAGTGTGATATAGATTGCCTCCTTCTAGTGAATGTTATATAACTGACTGGGAAATAAATTAATAAGTGTTTTACCAAGAAACCTTGAGTGTAAGAGTTTATTTGAATACTTGTGATTGTAGACATCTGTGTAACATCCTTACAGCTCACATTCCCCTCTTGAGATAAGCCTGGCTGATCATCAACCCTACCAAAAAACTGTGTAGTACAGACTTATACCAAAGGTTGGTTTTGCTTACATCTGTAGTCCTAGTTGTGTGTAGTAGACCCAAAGGGTACTGCATACAAACTTTGCCTAACACTATCCAATGGACTCTGCCTAAATAAAGGCACTGTTAGTAGTGTGCTGCGTACTGCTGCTTGATGGGGACATGCCAGCAACAAGGGCCTGCTGCTGCCTGCAGTTCCCCATGCCACCAGCACTGACTAAACAGGCTTGGCAGGTGCAGACATAACATGCTTCATGGCATGGTATACCTGACAATGTTGTGCTGCACCATGCGGTATTGGCACCTGCATTGAGACCATTAATGGAGGGGGCTTTGGTGGCTGCCGGGACACTAGCTTTGGTGGCAGGGGACTCATTAGCCTGCTGAATCTCTTTGTGCCACTGGCAAATGCAGTTGTGCTTGACCGATGCACCCAAGTCACTGTCCTTATCTCTCTGATCCCCCACACCTTCTTGCTTCAGCCCACCACTTGCAGAAGACCCTACAATTACCACCTTTGCCGGTCTTCCCCAGTGGCAGTTGCTGGTACCCAGGACTTTGAGGGCTGTGTGAAGAGGGAGAGAGGTCTTTCACCCCCAGGGACTCCAATGATTGTCATGCTCCCTTTGCAATGTCAGGTGCAGGGTATGGTTCCTCCCAAACGTGATTCTCCTCCTCAAAGACTTCCCCCGCCCTTACAACACTTGCCCTGCTGCTTGAAGACCACACCCTCCTCTGCACGGCAGCCCACTGGGACAGGAACAATCTCTAGGTTGCTTCCAGCAACTGCCCTCCTGCCACATGAAGAACATGCCTGTGTCCTCATTCTGCACCATCTGCATGTCCTGCTACCCCACCATAAACTCTTGATTGCATAATTCTCTTGCAGTAGGATGACCAAACACTTTTTTAAAATTAAAACAGTTTAAGTAACTTCCTGACGCTATTTGGGACTAAACTTCCAATTGTCACTCATGAGGGCAAAGAAGCAAAAGATCTGCAGTGTGGGGGCTCTCTGACGGAGAAGCTGAGGGGTCGCCCAACGCTCCATGCCTAGGCCTGCAACCAAACTGCGCCTGTCCACTAGTAAGGGGTGCCTCCCCTATTGTGCCTCGGCCTGCAACCTATCAGCTACTCGTCTGAGAAAACAAAGCAAAATACAACTAACGCTACACGGTGGCTGTGCTCTAACAGTGCATGAATTTCTTCCAAGATTTTGAATAAAATGTACTTCGTGCAGTGCTAGATCCAAGGTGGCAGGCACCAAAAGCCCCAGAAAGTTCCCTAAAATAAGACACACTAAAGAAGTTCCTGAAATCCTACCCCCAACTGTGGTATGGGCATGGATCAGCAGCACTGAGGAAAAATCATGCTGTAAAGGGGGGTTACATGTGATTTTATCGAATGAGAAAACTGCTTCGTTCCTCAACGCTCGTTTGGAAATTATCTGTGACCCCTTTGTTTGTATCCTGAGGCCGTCATTCCAAGATGGCCGCCCACCGCATCTAGGCTCTGCCTCCCCCTGCCTGAGTCCACCCAGGCTGATAGTGGCTTTCCATTGGCTGTTTCTCACCTTATCTCGGCCAACCAGCAGCCGGCAGGCGGCGCAAGCCGGCATCAGCATGAAGGCATGCACAAAGGCTGATCCCCTGTCCTAGCCTGTCATTGCCTGCTCACTGCCTTCTGCCTAAAACCCTTTCCCGTGGATCACTCGAGAAGACGTCGATAAGGTACCATAACCAGCTCTCTCACTAGAGCGACTCTGTCTCTCAACTGCCCCCACGAGTCTTGCTTGTCTCGTGGCTATGTCATCACGCTACTACTACCACTAAAGACTAAGACACTTACAGACTGCCTCAGGTTACGTTCATATTGTTGCACGCTCCTCCTACCTAGCCACTATGTTAAGTGCCAGCTCCTTGTCTTCCTCTAATGATACACGTATTATCTCTAACTCACCGCAATGTCTGCTTGTTATGTTTGACCACCTGTCTACACAACTACAACATGCTCATGCTTTTAAGCTCTGCACCACTATCACATTTCTAAATGCGTCCTATCTTGCATCAAATGTTTTCTGGGTGCATGCGTATGATACCAGAAGGTATAGCAAACGAATGATCCTGCGCCCTGCTCTAAACTGCATTTGATTGTTACTATACAGTATGACCTAAGCATAGCTTGAAAGTGACTCTCTGCCTTTGTACTTTGATATACTACTTAGGTGCCAGCACTCCATACTCGGTTATTTAGGAGAGTGTCTGTGGCCTTGTATTACAACTGTATTGTGTACTTTAATCTCAGCACTGAGCAGTGGCCAAGTCTAGCATGAATAGCCTCTCTGCCTTCGCATTAGGATGCTAACCTATTGCACTTTTCAGTCATGCATCTTAGCCTAGAGTGTCATTATCATATCTAGGTGCTTTTACATGTATACACTATGCTGCTTGCTGCACCCTTTTTTTAACAATGTGTCCACTACTACGCTTGCCTAGCTTTGCCCCACTTCATGGCATCAACCATTATTGCTGACATATTGTGCCTCAGTGCTTGCTTTAACAATTCTGCATGCCAGCGTCTTGCCACTACGTTTGCCCACTCACACCTACACTACTTAGGCAACACAGTCTCTAATCCTGAGACTAAGGCTGTGACGCGCTGCGCCACTTTAGTCAAACCTGCTTAGAGCCTCTATTTAACTCGCAGAGCCAGCGTGCTCGCCTGCCCCCCCACCTACCTCAGAATTGATTCACAGGTACTTGCTCACCTGCCTTTTGGTCGGCGCACCCCACTTTAATCCCTGGTGCCTGACATCACCATCATGCTTTCTCAGAGTATCCTAATCCTTTATTATTGCATGACCATACCTGCAGCAAACATTGCTCAGTCACTCACTGTGATAACACCTTCACATCTCCCGCATGCGCTCCTGCTAACCTTCCACTCCCTACCACATGCACCCACTACCTATCTTAGCCCTGTCTACCAGCTACTGCCCAGTTTGGACCCCACAATGGGCTACCCCGAGGCTAACACCTTCCAACAGTATTACAGCAGAAACTACACTAATCAATACCTTAATAACCCTGCACTTTGGCTGGAACACTTTGCTAGGAAACCCACCCCGAACCAACCATGCTCCCTCACGCTTAGAAACAAGAGACTTGGTTCAAGATTCCGCCTACCACACACCTGTAGCAACATCCCTAAGCAAACTATACACACACCACTTTGCTCACCTTCACATTCCAGAACTCTGAAACCCACTACTACAGTAGCCAGACCACCAGAAATCAAGGGCGCCCTTATTAACGCCAGATCCCTTCCAGCTCATGCTCTAGACATCGCAGACCTCATCACAACCCACAAACTGGATTTTATTGCCATATCTAAAACGTGGCTACATGCCGCTTCTGGGCCTGCCTTAGCCTTGGCCCTACCGCCAGACTACGGCATCACGAGATGTGACCGTATCACTGCCCACACCAGAGGCGGTGGAGTGGCCTTCATTCATAAAAACTCTCTTGGTCTAAGAGTGTTGACGAATTCTAAACTTGAATCAGCTGAACTACTTTCAGTCAAACTACCACTCACACCCAACCAAACCGCCACCCTCCACCTTATCTACAGACCCCAGGTCCTGCACCCTCCTTTGTTGGTGAAATGTCCACCCTTCTTCTCGACAAAACTAAAACCAACTCGCAAATTATCATCCTAGGTGACCTTAATCTAGGACTTGGTGTTCCCAAAGACTCTACTGCATCTGACCTGGAGAATGCACTAACTGACCTCGGCTTCACCCTGCACATTCAAGAACCCACCCACTCCAAAGGGAGGACTCTAGACTAGCTAGCCGGTTCCAACTGTAATATTAATGTCCTCTCCAATACCTGCTGTTTATGGTCTGACCACCACATCATTACCTTCAATATTGAAGCAGCCCTGCGTGCCCCGACTATATTAGCTCCTGCCCTCCCCACTAGAAATAAACGGGACATAACTAAGGAGAAACTACTCCCACTGTTACTCCCATCGCTCAATGCTGCCTCATACTCCTGCACTCACCCTATATCCCTGGCAGACACCTATATTCACAGCATGCTCACGGCCATAAATTCTATCGCCCCTATCAAACTTAGAAAGTCCAAACCACATGCACATCTCAACTCCTGGTTTACACCACAGTTAAGAGTGCTCCGTAAAGCCAAATGCTTTGCTAAAAATCGCTGGAAAAGTCACCCCTCTGACGAGCATAAAGACGGTTTCATCCTTGCCTCCATCACCTACAAAGATGCCATTATCACTGCCAAAAAGGAGTCCCTTAATAACCCTATCATGCAAGCAGACTCGAACACAAAAGAACTCTTCAAAATTTTAAAAGAACTCGAATCTCCAGCCACCCCCTCTGACACTTGCACTAAAGACAGCAAATGTTGTGCCAATATCCAATCCGCGCTTCTGAATAAAATCTCCACTCTACAATCAAAAATCAAAGACAAACAAGACTACCTGAAGATGGACAATCGTCCACCCACTCCTGCCAGGGTCGCCCCTCTTGATTCTACTAATATTAAACCTTTTGCTTTCTCCCCACTCACCACCATTGTTGAGGTAGAAGACATCATCAAGAGAATCAAACCCTCAAACTGACAAGGTGATCCTTGCCCCGCCTCTATCATCAAGGACTCTGCCCACGACTTGGCCCCATTCATCACGGCCTTCATTAAACATGCACTGTCCCTGACAACCTCAAGGATGCATGCGTGATCCCACTGCTTAAAAAAGCAACCTTAGACCCTAGAATACCCACTAATTTCAGATCCATAACCACAGTCCCGTTCCTGCTTAAGATTCTGAACCGCGCGGCATACCTGCAGATCCAAGACTACTTGCAATCCAATAATCTCCTCGGCCTACGGCAATCTGGATTCCGCCCCAGACATGGGACAGAAACGGCTCTGATAGATTTAAAAACCCAAATTGAGGTTGTGGAAGATAATGGGAAACTAGCTATGCTTCTTCTCCTAGACCTTTCTGCGGCTTTTGATCTGGTCAATCACCAAATCTTATGCCGGCACCTCCATTCTGCTGCCCATTTCTCGGACTCAGCCTCGGCTTGGATCAAATCCTTCCTGAGTAACAGATCCATGAGGGTCTTGTCACCTTCCGCACCCGCTGACCCTGCTCCAATTCGCTGCGGCGTTCCCCAAGGATCTTGTGTGTCACCCACACTCTATAACGTTTTCACTAAACTGCTCTTTGATGTACTTGATTATCTGGGTGTCTCCTATACCAACTAGACCGACGACACCCAGATACTCATCCCCATCACTGGGACTATTTAGTTGACACCAAGGCCTTGAACGACATTTATCTGGTCATCCAGGCCTGGATGGCCCAACACATATTATGCCTCAATGACGACAAGACGGAGCTCCTCATCCTAGGCTCACCGCAACATCTTGGCAAACTAGATCCCTCCTACTAGTCATTTATCATAGATGGTAATACCATCAAAGTCTCTAAAGACACTAAAACATTAGGTTTTTACTTTGACGCCACCCTCACCTTGTCCCGACAAACCAACGCTGTCAGATCAGCCTCTGCTTACACTTGTAAACTTATTACAGCTTGCAGACCGTTTCTGACTACTCTGAACAGGGTAACCTTAGCCAGAACGCTCATTATGTCTAAAATTGACTATTGTAGTGCCCTCTACCTAGGGACTAGCCAAGGGAATCTTAATAAACTACAAATCACCCAGAACAATGCCATTAGGGCAGCTCTAAACATTCCCAGAAACCACCACATTTCCGAATCTAGAACTAACCTACACTGGTTACCTGTCAAGCGGAGAATCTCATTGAAAACACTTGCCCTCACGCACAAATGCCTAGCCAATAAGGCCCCCCCCACCTCTGCAACCTGCTCTCCCTCCATTTCTCCACCCGACCTCAAAGAACTACCCAGTCCCATAGCCTTTCAATTCCTAGGTTCAAACTCCAAAAAGCGGGGGGTACGAGCTTCCCTGTCCTTGCCTCCAAGCTGTGGAATACCCTCCCTGTCACCATCAGATCTGAAGACTCATTTAACACCTTCAAGCTAAAAACAATATCATGGCTCTTCGATCAGAACTAAGGCACTTCTGCCTTCATGCTTTACCTGTTAACTTCTATTGTAATATATGTATATATTCATGATTGCACATTCACATGTATATAACTATGTATGTATATAACCTTGTATGTATATAAGCTTAAGTTGCACCCTGATGCCCCTGGGCCGGATGGTGTGCGTCATAAATAAACAAAATACAAAAAATACAAATACAAAGAATTAATTTTGAACTAAGAAAATAAAAATACACTTTGCACTGCTCCACCATGATTCATGGAGCAGTGCAAAGTGTATTTTTGCCGTGCAAAGTGAATTTGCACAGCAAAAAGGCCCTTTGCACTGTTCCATGAATAAGCCTGTTTATTGCCAGTGCAAAGTCACTTTGAATCAGTGAAAAGTCACTTTGCACTGAGCAAAATGAAAGACAACCTTCTCAGCAACGTAACTTCATGATTCTGCTTAAACAAAAGAAGCAGGCATGAGGTGTGGGCCGGTGCGTGACTCGGATACGAACCAAGGTAGCTGCGGCTGATCTGAGTCACAGCACTGTATCACATGAAGTTACTTTGCTGAGACCGTTGTCTCATATAGTGAGCACACAGTACGTAACTTTCCCTGCTTCAGTCCTAATCATAGAAATTGGACTGTGTCATCGCGTTGGAGATTGGAGGCTGGACTGATGACAACAGTTGAGGTACCATTGACAGTGGCGCCCCAGAATCATTTCATAGGGGTGGCCTGATGAGGCCACAGGAAATCTTGGGGTGGCACACAGGGTGCCACACAGGAGTGGATCCAGCCTCAACATTTTGGCACGTCTGGATGGCAGTTTTGAAAACTGTTAGTAAGAAGGGACATTAAACCTATTGCGCTAGTGATTTCCCCCCCAAACCCACCCGTCCTACCGCCCACTCCCCAAGCCCATTTTAATGGGTTAAAATAGTGAATTTTACAGTACACTTTCTGTGATACATTAGGTAAAAAGCCACGCAGTTTACAATCGGTTTTGTAGGGTAAGACATCAAAAGTACGTTAGATGTCAAGCCACCAACAATGCACAGGAGCATTTTCATTTTGTCCGCTATATGCCAGTGCTCTGCAAATGTAAAAAAGCATTTTCATATTGATTGTGGTCACGCATGTCCATTCTGGTGCACTTATATATGCCACTATTCCCACATAGGAAAATGCTCATGTTTGCTTTGTCCATAATGCCAGCAACCATACTATGACAAAGCATGTTTATGCTGGCTCTCCCAATACATGCCAGTATCTCCATGTAAGAACATACTCCTGTTGGCTTTACCTTAATGCCAGTGAAAAAAAGCCATGCCACAGTAAGAAAATATATCCTTGCTGGCTACACAAATCTCCCACCCCCCATATAAGAACACTCATGTTGTATTTGCTCCCTAACGGCAGTAAACATGTCATGCCACAGTAAAAAAACAGCCTTGCAGGCAGTACGAATGCCCCCACCCCAATGTAAGAACACTTATGTTGCTGTTGACCTTAACACCAGTAATAAACTGCAATGCCACAGAAAGAAGACATGCTCTTGCTGGCTAGCCAGTAAGATAGCTCCGCGGGCTGAGCACATGCTATTGTAATCTGAGTGTGATTTGCAGGTTCAAATCACGGCAAGGCCAACTCAGCCTTTCATACATACTTCAAAGTGACCTCCCTGATCTCTACCCTCCTCTACGGTGAAGTGGGAGAATGGAAGACCAGGCTCCCGTCCTTCCCCTCTCGCGCTTGGCCTAAAGGATCACGGCCCAGGCACCCACCACGAGAAGAGTTTGCCCATCTACCAGACGACCAAATACCCTCGTACAGGAACATACGGATGTGTCCATCTGCCTGCCCAGCAGCCCGCCCTGGCCATGCCGACACCTGCGGCACGGATCAACTAGACTAAAACCTACACGTCGTTAGAGATGCCATGACGACCTAGTCAACGGTCAGCACACCTGTGCAAATATACACACCGGACACTCCCGCACCAATCTACACGAAGAATATACTCAGTGCTATGACGTAGGCGACAGACATACTCACGGACGTGCATCTTTATTATTTTCCACATAGGCTCTCAAAATGCAGAAACGCAAGACGCATCATGAACCCATCTAAAGAGCTTGCTTACGCTTCTCCTAAACCCAGGTGCCATAATGAGAAATATAACGAAGACACGATACTGGTCGTAAGACAATATGATACTATAACCTAAAGCGCCTGTGCACTAAACGGTTCCACCTATACACCAGGCCTAAGTAGGCCGCAAGCAAGAGCTTCCATGGACGTAAAGAGAACAAGAGTCAGGTTGCTGATCCTGCAGAATGAGCCCGGCGAAAGCAAACAGCCAAGGTCGCAATGTTGCAAACCCACATTCCGAAAGCAGACCATCAAGGGCACGATGTTGCAACCTCGCACGCCGCACACCAACGTTAAAGTCACACCTGCAAATTAAACCAGGCACACAGTGGAAAAACAATATTAATTGTGCAGAATTCTGCCTCAAACACGGTCCCACCTCACGTTACCGAGCCGAACCTGACAGGATGCCAAGACCAGAAAAGGCGTCTGGATCCCTCGTTACAAGACACAAGGCAGATACAATTAAAAGGCTCAATGGACATCTGCGACAGTGGGAGTAGTCGGCCTTCCAGCTTATGAATAAGTCCTCACATTGTCTGCACGTACTCATAGTGAAACATTGTTGCAAATGACAGGTACACCGAGAGCTGGGAACAGCGATGGTCCCAGACTGGGAAGCTCGCGGGCGCACCAATCAGAACATGGGGCTCCTATCACTGACGCCATTAACCTTAACCAATCATCAGGGGTCTTCATGTAACAATTCTCATGTATCTAATTGTAGGGACAACCCAGATATATCACCTGACTAACCCTTGTCCACTAACATTGTTCTCTATACGTATGCTACACTAACCCTACCACTCGAGCAACCAATTAAGAGTGGCGATAGGTTTTTGCTAACTTTCCAAGGTGACGCAAGTAGCGCGTCATACTAAGGTAAAAAGGGCCTGCGAGCCCCACGATTGTGTGTGTGTCAGGACGGACGCGTACGATCCTTGACCCATCCCTGCCGTTTTTGTCTAATAAACAGCAGAGTCACCTTGCTTCTTGCGTGTGTCTCATACTCTATCTCTTTTGGGATATACGGGAGGAGTTGGGGCATCCCCGCCCGGAGGTCTGCGGACGGCCCGGCCGACCCCGGCAGAATTTCCCCCCCGACAAGTTGGAGGCACTGCTGAGATCTGTTTAAGATCCGCTTTTTTATTTTTACTTTTTCCAGGTACTCCCGTTGCGAGGAGGCCCGGCGGCGCGGCCCCCTCTGCCGTTGCCCCCTTCTGAGGACTACAGGACCATCGCGGAGCTGCGAGAGGACCGGACAGGGCAATCCGGATATTGGCCCTCGGGAGCCTGTTGAGAAGTATCCCGCCCGCGGTTGGCGAGTGTCCAGACGTGGTCCAGACGAGGGGAGGTGGCGAGCCGCTTGGAGGGGTGCACGCAGTCGAGCGGCCCCGCATCAAGAGAACTTGGTGAGCATGCCACGCACAACAAGCAATGCGAGATTGTGATGGAGGGGGGAGGAATTAAATACGGGAGGTGGGAGGTGTTGCACAGGTGCGCGGCGAAGGTTTGACAATTTAGTGTTGGCAATGGAATGAATGGTAGCCGAACGAGTGCGAGAGCAGTCAGCTACGTTACGCGAGGGGGGGGCGGAGCACGAAAACATCTCGTGCGGCCGCTCGTAGAAACTGATTGGCCTAGGTCGCGACTACGCGTAAGGGTGGGTGTGTGTGGTTTCCTACGATTTGGCATTTATTGATCAATGAGTAGATGAGGATCCCTATTGTTCGAGCAAGAAACTCGATAGGTAGATGACGTTTCCCTGTAGGCGGTAGCTAGTTAGTTGCCCAATACGGAAGATAATTGGCTGGTTAAGCCCTCCTGTCGAGGGGCGTATCACACGCGAGGCGACGCAGCGTGCGCAGTCCGATTATATTATTGGTTACCTTGTTCCAGGAGTGACAGGAAGACAGCTGTAAGGTTAACGGAGATAGATTGCAAGTGTATTTTGAACTTAAAGAATATATGAAGAACTTACCAGTAGCTCGAAGAGATCGGTGACGTCACCAGTAGGTCTTTCATAGGATATCGCGAGCACAAGGCATCTTGGTTTTGAGAGTGGTGGGGAAGAGAAGTGTGGTAAGGGAGTGGAAACGGAGATAAACGGTAAATGAGTTGATCGGCGAACGGCGAAACGGGGGACGTGGCTGCGCACGGAGAACGCCGGCCACGGCAAGTGTAAAAGGAGGAGGAGTACGTGAAAATAGGACGACTGTATAAGAACGTCATAAGGGGTACGCAGCCGCAGGGGGCTACGTGCGCCTCGGCCGCAGGGGGCCGTAAGGGTGTCGTATAAAGAAGGAAAGACAGAAGAAAATATACAAATGTAAAATAATATATTTTTTATAATTTTCCTTAGCGGACTATCGTAAGTCCCCAAACTTACGGGGCCAGGTAACGATATAAGGTTGTATATTGTACACTGCTAGTGAGATAACCACTACCAGATAGGGGAAGGGTAACAAGTGGAGCGCTATTATGTCATACGGGACAGGATCGGGAGGGTGGGGGAACACCCTCACTACCCCACTACAACACATATGCACAACACTGCCACCCCATAGGGAGAAACTGATTAAGTATAGCATAGAATGGACCCAGGGGACGGATAACAAAATGCTAACACCGTGGCCGCCTAATGGTAGCTTCGATCCATATGCCCAACATTCACTAATAAACCATCTGCACAATACATACAAGGGGAAGAAGTTGGCAAACCACGTGGAGGTGTTTAAATATGGAGGATGTTCCAAGGGTCCCGACCAGGACCAAACGGAATGTTCACTGTGGGGGAAATACCAGAAGAAAAAGAGATTAAGGAGGAAGGAGTGGATGGGAAAAAGGGGAGTAAAGGCCCAAAGAACACGGGGAACGAACGAGAGGGAGGAGAAAAGAATAATACATCAGATGACATAAAAAAGGAACCGAGCAACGATATACCCCTAGCAAAGGGAGTGAAAAAAGAGGGAGGGGGTTGTACCCTTTAAGAGAATTAGGAGAAATAGAAAGAGGACAGTTAAGGGCGGCTGAGGGATACTCGAACCCGGCATACAGCCCTCCACCATATGTGGCTCATAGGAAGATGCCAGCAGGGGAGGGGAGGACTGGAGAAGAACAAACTATGGAAATAGGAAATGATGAGTGGGTAGCTGCACAGATATTATTAAAATTACGAGGTTCATTAACAGGAGAAGAGAAGGAGGTAATAAAGAAAACAGACGAGGATAACACCAGGGAGCGTGAAATGAGGGGGGAAGAGCTGTTACGACAAAAGGAAGAGATTTTGGAGGAACGACTAGCAAAGTTAAGGGATGAGCAGAATGAATTGATCAAGCAGCTTGAGAGGGAGGAGAGAGAGAGAGCGAGGAAAAGGAAAGAAGGTAAGGACGAATTGGAAAAAATAAGGGAACGAACTGAGGAGCAAAGGAGAGAAGCTGAAAGGGTAAAAGCAGCAGCAGAAAGGGTATCAAGAGTAGTGCTGCGAGAAAAGAAAAGGGAAGAAGAAGAAAAAGAAAAAGAAATGGCAATGTGGAAGAGGAGATTACTATCAGAAACGACTAAAAAATATGAAGAAGGGAGGGTGATAGAGAGTATAGTAGAAAGGGAAAGGGTGAAATGGGAAAGGAAGAAAGAGGATGAAAGAATATTGGAACAGATGAGCAGTGAAGTGATGGAGGAATTAAAAAGGAAAAGGGAGGAAAATAGTAGGGAGATGGAGGAGAGAAAAGAAGGAGAAAGAGAAGATAGGAGAAGGGAGAGTGAAGCATGGGGAGATGTATATAGAAACACAGAAGTAGCAACAACATCAGCACAAAGGGGAGCGGTTGATAAAGGAGGAAAAGGAGAACTGGACCTAATAGACTTACAAACAGTAACAATTAAGGGGAAAAAGACTGAGTGGGGGGTGCCGTTTATGACTGACTTTTGTAGTGAGGAAGAAGAAGGAGTGGAGAAGGAAGGAAGAAACAGTGAAAGGGAAAGCTTAGATAAACTATACATCACCCGGACCAACACAGACTCACCTTGGATCAGCAGGAGAAAGGATGAGCTGGAGAGAAGTGAGGAGGGAGAGCAAAGAATAGCGGAAAGACAGACACATGAGGCCGCACCATCCCCACCACGCCCTCCCCCATCGCACCCTACATGCTCAACCACCTCACGCTCGGTACGCACAATAAAACTCGCGCCCTTCACAGACGAACTGACACCCTATGCATGTCGTCTTAGGGACCTCCCTAGGCGCAGGCAGGAAAGACTAATACACATGCCCACATTAAATACAGGAAATGATGGAAGAAGGGGAAAAGATGGAGAAGAAAGAGTTACGAGCAGGGGAAATATGGACGAAATTGACGATGTAGAAGAAAGGGAAGAGGAGGAAGGGTGTGAGGACTCGATATTATGGAACACAAAGGGTAAAACGAGACATAACTTAATGCCACTTCTGGAAAGAGGAGGGGTTAGACCACAGTATGTCCCTTGGAAGCATACAGACAAAGACAATATAAAATGCAGGCTCCCATCATTAAGTGGAGGTGCGGGTAAGTGGATATATGAAATGGAAAAACACACCGCAGGACAGAAACTGGCAGTAGGGGATGTAAAGGGCCTTCTAATATCGATATTAGGGGATACAGCGGATGACATTTGGAAGAGAGCGGGATTCCCTGGGGTAACAATAACAAACACATTGCATGATGGGGCACCATTCACAAACTGCAGACATGCACTATGGCAGGCACTGAGGGTACAGTACCCAGACACATCAGACATAGGAGCAATTACCTCCCGCAAGATGCGTGAGAATGAAGATCCCGTTGATTATATCCAGGAAATCCAAGAGAAGTGGCGCATGGAAACTAGAGAGCAATGGGATAAAACACCAGCAATATTTTATCATATACTAGTACAAGGGCTCCCAGAAGGAGTTCAGAAACAACTAAAGAAAGTAGTGGGAATGGAAGCATAACCATGGCCAGAAATACAACTGACTATAGTGCATCATTGCAGGACATGGCAAGGAAAAATGAAACAAAAGGAAGAGGACAGGAAAACGGAAGAGGCTAAACTAGTACAGAAAAAGCTTACTAAATACACAATGGAAGGGGCACTAATAACTACGCCTACAACAATGACCCAAAGCCCCACACAAGTAGTGGCTGCACAAGATTCCTCCCAAATGCCACCTTCACAGACTATAACACAACAGGTGCCGCCACTCCAACCATACACGACCAACATGGGAGGAGGATACTCAATGCCAGGAGCTGGGTATTATAATTACAACAGGGGAAGAGGAGGAATTATGAGAGGGAGAGGATACGGATATAACACACAACAGCAGGTGGGAGGACTTAGAAATTCCTACCCCACAGGGCAACCAGTATACCAGGACAACACAGGGAGCTTTCCATGGCAGAGTAGGGAACCACCGGTGTGTTGGAGTTGTGGATTATTAGGGCACATGTCACGCACGTGTAGAGTTAGACCAGGAACACCATCATGGAGTGAACAGGGACAACCAAGGCCCTCACAGGAACAGCAGGGCATACAGCAACAGCAGACGTTGCAACAGGGAAATGAACAACAACAACTAATAACACAACAACAGCCACAGACATATTCACTGCCACAATAACAGGTAGCGATAACACAACAACCCCAAGCACAACAAACACAACTGGGTAGGGTGACGGTCGTGGGACACAACCCTTACACAGGAAATGGCCAATCGTTGTACCCCCAATAGGACAGCCCACAGACGGCATTGGTGTGTCCCATCCTGTCAGTAACACCTAATAGTGCGGAGGAACCACGCATAGAGGTAACGATAGGTGACAAAAAATTATCATTCCTTGTTGACACCGGGGCGACCCGGTCTTGCATAAGGGAAGGTAAATTTAAGATGTCAGGCGAAGCCATGAACACCCAAGGATTCTCTGGGGCTAGAGGGTTGGTTCCCTTTACTGATAACATTCCCTTATCTATTGGAGATTATGACCTGTCAGTTCCACTTCTATATTATAGTGCCTCACCAGTAAATATACTGGGGAGAGACATAATGAACAGGTTGAATATGACGATCTCCTTTACTGAGGACAGCATAATTTGCTCTACTCCAGGGATTAACATGCTCACAGCACGACAGATTATGCAAGCATACTGCGGACAGACAGCGATTAGGGCGGAGCCAGTAGATGGTGAACTATTCCAGTATGGGACAGATATGGCATTTGCATGGATGCCAGGGATAGAAGGGAAAATATGGAGGAGGCCAGCAGCCTATCTGTTCAGACCAGAAACACCTGTTAATGAACCAGAGGGGAAGGTGGTTCTAATGGACATTGAGAGCATTATTGCAACAGCTGATTACATCGCTGTACATGCCCAAGACAGAGAAGGAAGAGCATGGAGGGCAGTGATAGCACTAGCAGAAGGATGTAGGCTCACCCAGGTGTCAAATGAGGAGCTGTTTTCAGAAGAAAAGGACGAGGGTGAAATGGTGTTTATGATGAGTGTGGAAATATGGCTAAGAGTGGCTTACAAACAAGTAGCACAGAAAATTGCAATGGCACTTGAGGCACCCGCATGCACCCCAGTCCCCTTCTTTAAGGAGGATATGTCAAAGGTACCCAAATCATTGTGGACTACTAGCCCCTATGACGTGGGGTGCATAAAAAGTATAGGGGGAGTAAGGATAAAATTGAAAAAAGGTGCAATACTCCCCAGAGTGAAACAGTACCCGCTATCAAAAGAGGCAGATGAGGGCATATATGAAACCATAACGGCCCTTATAAATAATGGCATATTGGTCCCCTCAGAATCACCATGTAACACGGCTGTATACCCAGTGCGCAAGGCTAAAGGGGGGTCTTGGCGCTTCATACAGGATCTCAGGCCCTTGAACAACATAGTAGAAGCAGAATATCCCATAGCAGCAAACCCGGCCACAATATTGTGTGGCATTCCAGCAGAAGCATCACGATTTACAGTGATCGACCTTAAAAATGCTTTTTTCTCAATACCATTGCACCCAGACTCACAAGATCTGACAAGCTTCACTTACAGAAACACAAAGTGGAAGCACACCAGATTGCCACAAGGGTATTGCGAATCACCCTCAATTTTCAATAGAGTAATACAGATGGATTTGGGTAACATTGAAGTGGAAAGCACAGTGTTGCAGTATGTGGATGACATAATAATTTGCAGTACAAACGAAAGAACATGCAGAGAGGACTCCTTAAAGATGTTGACAATATTGGCTGAAAAAGGTTACAAGGTAGACATGGAAAAGATACAGTACTGTCAAGAACAGGTACTTTACATTGGTCATCTTATATCCCAACATGGAAGAAAGATTGCACCACAAAGAGCACAGGCCATTTCAAACACTCCAATGCCACAAACAGTGAGGGAACTGCAGCAGTTCCTGGGGCTGTGCAACTACTGTAGAGCATGGGTATTTGATTACACTTCGTACATAGGACCCCTGCTTGAGGGAAGCTAATAAAGGGGAGAAAAATCTGGGGTGGACGATGGAAATGAAAGAAGCTTTTGATGAATTGAAAGATGCGATATCAACTGCTCCGGTACTGGCATCCCCAGACTATGAGCGACAATTTTTTATATTCTCACATTGCGATTCAGCAGTAATGAAAGCAGTGTTGGCTCAAAAAACAAGCATGGGCTACAAACCAGTAGCATTTTACAGTGGCCACTTGGATCCTGTGATGTTAGGTCATTTCCCTTGCGAACAAGGTCTCGCCGCAGCTGCTTTTGCGGTAGAAAAAGCATCAGCAATAACCATGGGGTGCCCAACTACACTGTTTGTGGAACATGCACTATTTGCAATATTGAATAAACCTAAGTCCACCCTAACCACACAGAGGGCATCAGGTTATGAGATCATCCTATCCAGAGCTGAACTATCAATTGTTAGATGTAGCACGGTCAACCCTGCAAGGTTCCTAGCAGAAGTAATTGAGGAGGGAGACTATGCCCACGACTGTACGCAAATAACTGAAATGTACTCATGTACTAGAAAGGTTGAAGAGAACGCACTAGAGGGAGGTGAGCTCCTGTTTATTGATGGGTCATCAACCATCGACCAAAGGGATGGTATAAGGAGGACTGGGGCAGCAGTGGTAAAAATGATGGAGGTACCGGTGTGTGTGGCTATGAAATGTGTACAATTACCACAGCATTACTCTGCTCAAGCAGCGGAATTAGTTGCACTGATCTTGGCGTTGAAGGAAAGCTTTGACAAACGAGTGACCATATACTCCGACAGCGCATATGTTACATCCACTGTCCACTCAGGGCTGTCGAAATGGAGAAGAAGAGGGTTTAGGAGAGCTGATGGCACTCCAGTGCAACATGCCCTCTTATTGGCTGAACTAATTGAAGTAATAAATGCCCCCCAAGAATTAGCTTTAGTAAAATGCACCGCACACACCAATGGTGAAGACCACGTCTCGAAAGGGAATGCAGCAGCAGACGCACATGCGAAGTATGCCGCATACTTTGGTGAGATATGGAACCCCCCAGAGTCACAGAGAGGGAGAGGGAGGGGAATGGCTAAGGAGATGTTGATAAGAGAAGGGTACACCCATCTCCCAGCCACACAGATTATGGAGCTACAAGCGGCTGCACCAATGGCCGAAAAAGAAATATGGGTAAAAAGAGGATGCACAATGTCACCAACCGACGCACTATGGCGCCAGGGTGGCACTGGAAAGATTGTAATACCATTGGCACTTTTGAACACCGCCCTGAGCCAACTACATCATCCAGCCCACACAGGCAAGGAAGTAATTGCAGCATGAATTAGGGAAGACTGGTTCTGCCCCGAGTTAAATTCTCATGTGTCAAATTTTATCAGCAATTGTTTCACATGTCAACAGTTTACGGCCGGCCATACTCTAAAGGTGATAAGAGGTACTATACCCCGGCCAGAGGGACCTTTCCGGCATCTCCATATTGACTATGTTGATATGATCAACATATGTCAAGGAAATAGGTATATGATTGTAGTAGTATGCCCATTCTCGAGGTGGATTGAAGCAGGGCCCTGTTCACACCCAGATACATTTAGAGCAGCTAAATTCCTAGTGAGGGAGGTCTTCCCAAGGTGGGGAGTGTGCGAGGTGTTAAGGTCAGACAATGGCCCACATTTCGCAAACGAAATGTTCCAGCACATCACATCCTTGCTGAACATCAAGCATAAATTTGCATGTGCATACCACCCACAGGCCAACGGTATATGTGAACGCCTGAATGGCCTATTAAAGGAGGCAATTGCAAAGATACAGCAAACAACAAAGAAGAGTTGGTTATATTGCCTTCCATTAGCCCTATTTGAGCTAAGGAATAGACCAGGGTCCGACCACCACCTCACCCCTCACGAGGTGGTTACCGGACGTCGAATGCGCCTTCCCCTAACGCCAACATCAAGAGCATTTACCGACCACGAGAGTACAGCGAGTGTTCTTGGTGATGAAATGTACCAATATGTGTCTTCTTTGATTACTAGTGTAGTGTTTGTGTCTCAACAGCTCGAGCGCACACGGGGCGGGTCTAACAGCAATCAACAAGAAGACGTGGATAAAGAATTGGAAAAGGAAGGACTGTGTAAAATTGCTAAAGGTGACCACGTACTACTTCACAATTTCAACAGGAAGTGGAACAGTCCACGATTCACTGGCCCCCATCTGGTAGAGGAGGTATCAACGAGAGCAGTAAAGCTACAGGACAAGCGTGCCTGGAACCACCTACACGATGTAAAGATCTACAAACTCCAGACCTGCCCCAGCGCCACCGACAGGTCCATTGGGAGAACAACAACAGCATCACCAACGGAGGAAGAGAGTTCTACCACAGCCAACGGCCCAAGTGTTCCCATACCCTGTCACTCCCCAGATTTCCCAGAGACAATAACTGAAGAAGAAAGGGGTGATCCCCATACTGCCCACCCCATGGTCACACGCTCAAAGAGTAAAGATACTTCCGCCAGTTGAGCCCCAAAACCCCTGCCCATTGACCCCTACCCCCACTGCAGTAATAACTGAACTAAAGGACATTGCCTTGCACACGTACACATGTAAACACGTGAATGCTCTCTTTTCTTTTCTCTCGCACATGCAGGAACTGCGTATTATTGTACTGCTAAGAAAATAGATAACTATCAAATTCACTGCCAGGAGTAGATGGTACCCTCAGACGATAACTACCCAGAAGAATTGTCACACCAATTTGTATATGAAATAAGAAGGCCAACGTACCTGAAAAGAAGAAGGGTACGTGTCTACTACACAGCATTCCTCTTGGCCATAGAATATTCAATGCCCCACCTCCACCCATACTTGCCTGTCCTAAGAGATAGATCGCTTAGATTAGCGTGGGAACAGCTCTTCGCCTGGGCACTGAATGATTACTTGATAGGGAGAGCTTAACAAACAACAACTAACATTTAATAACCAGCATATTGAGAATTTTCAGGCGGGCAACTTTAACGTCGCAAGAATACGCTGCCGGACTGCAGCAAGGTAAGAGCAAAATTCCGGTGAAATTAGCATTTGTAACAAAAATAATAGGGATTTTGATGATCACCGGGTTCTTGGCTGCCTCTGTATGGCAGTACAGCTATGCTATCAATCTTATTGCTGTACCAAAACCTAATAGACCCCCATCCCCAGCTGCAACAGGTGTTACGTCAGGTGATACTAGTAAAATTGCACACAAGCAAAATAGAGTTCAACGCAGCACATACTCAGATAATAAAAGTATTGACAATTATATACAAGACTCAGCACACGTCTCAAACAACATATGGTACCAACACATGACCCGCATTGGTAAGCAGACAACAGAAGACAGCTGCTACGTTTGCTCATTAATACCATACGCCATGAGCGCTTCTAGAACATTTGTTGCCACAGAAATAGATGAAAAGACAGCACGATGCATAATATACTTGGCACTGTTCCAAACGAAAGGAAGATTTCAAGGGACAGTGGTGGAACTGGTGTGGAAAACACGAGACTCATACCCATATGAAAACAACTTCCTCAAGACTTATTTGAGTTACCACAAGAGCAGTTTACATGCTGAAGCATTCAGATACATAACAAGTGGTCCTGAAAAAGGGGAAACAAATAAAGTAACACTGCAGTATTTACCATGCGATTGGTACGCCACTGAAGTTCCTGGTAAAGCAGGATGTTGGGAGAGGCCACTGGTGACGATAACGGGGAAGGTGTACATGGACCACAAATGGGAGATAGGAGTGATTGGCAGCAACATGGTAACAAAAGAAACTATTTCAACTATCGATGCACACAACCACAGATGTTGGACGACTTGGATCAAGTACGTACCCATGCTCACGTGGATAGAGACGGATGAAGACCCAATAACAATACTGCCGCTGACTGCGCCTAAAGTATGCTACCAACATAAAGGAGGGGTGGACGTAGGATACAACACCAACTGTGCAAGCGTGATGGAGTTACCTGAGGGGGGAGCAGGAACAGCAGTGATAATGGACCATTACTGGGCCTGTGGAGAAAAGGCATACCACACACTGCCCCCTCTGTGGAATGGTGTATGCACGATGGTGCACGTCAATGTACCATCACTAGTGGTACCCCAGAAACATGTGAATGTGGCGAACTTCCCCAAAATGGATGAAGGGGACAAGAGGAAGAAGAGATCTGCACCACCTCAGGAGTGGCCAGGGAACAGGAACAACGGCAATGATACTGTCCTAAATAGAAGGAAAAGACAAGGAGAACCTCTGACAGGAAATTACCTATGGGGAAGATCGGAAACGGCACTCACTTCAATTCCGCCAGAACACAGACTATTCAGCAGAGCAGCAATGTTCTTCTCCTCAATAATACATCCGGGAATGCAGGCCTACGCAAACGCAAAATGGCTCCAGATAACTAGATGGGAACTAATGATGACCATCAATTCTACAGTAAATGGATTCAACGCAATAAAAGAGGAGCTGCGAGCTATAAGGATGGTAGCACTCCAGAACAGATATGTATTGGACCTCCTCACAGCCATGGAAGGAGGAGTCTGCGCAAAGATAGGACAATCATGCTGCACGTTCATTCCTGCCAACGATGCTGACAATGGTACACTGACAGAAGCAGTTTCACAATTGGCCCAGATGCTCTCCAAAATGATGGATGAAAGTAAAGGTGTGAAAAAGGATGAGAGCTGGTTCTCACTATTATGGTCATGGATGCCATCTTGGCTGTCAGATGGACTGAAAATTATAGTTGGTTGTAGTATTTTGGCTGGAGCTACACTGATCATAATAAGATTTTGGAAGGCCCGGAAGGCACGCACCACTGACGAGTTGCTTGAAATGGTCGGTATGCACCCCTTGATGCCAGCAGATGACGGCCAACACACAGGCACAATCATACAAGAGAGAGAGAAGTTGCGCAATCAGATCATCACCAACCACCTGGACCCACCATCTGTGAAGATCGAGAACCCAAGAAACCCCAGGAGCTACATAGGGAAATGGGTATACTGTACTCCTGGAGGAACCTGTGAATATATGTATTGGTCATTTGAAGATCATGTTAACCACTATGGACATTTAGGAGGAATAACTAAGATATGGAGAGTAAGAGGAGATAATGAAAAGGATATGTTTGTGGTCGACAAGTCAACCAGAGGGGGGACTGAAGTGGGAGAATGGAAGACCAGGCTCCCGTCCTTCCCCTCTCGCGCTTGGCCTAAAGGATCACGGCCCAGGCACCCACCACGAGAAGAGTTTGCCCATCTACCAGACGACCAAATACCCTGGTACAGGAACATACGGATGTGTCCATCTGCCTGCCCAGCAGCCCGCCCTGGCCATGCCGACACCTGCGGCACGGATCAACTAGACTAAAACCTACACGTCGTTAGAGATGCCATGACGACCTAGTCAACGGTCAGCACACCTGTGCAAATATACACACCGGACACTCCCGCACCAATCTACACGAAGAATATACTCAGTGCTATGACGTAGGCGACAGACATACTCACGGACGTGCATCTTTATTATTTTCCACATAGGCTCTCAAAATGCAGAAACGCAAGATGCATCATGAACCCATCTAAAGAGCTTGCTTACGCTTCTCCTAAACCCAGGTGCCATAATGAGAAATATAACGAAGACACGATACTGGTCGTAAGACAATATGATACTATAACCTAAAGCGCCTGTGCATCAAACGGTTCCACCTATACACCAGGCCTAAGTAGGCCGCAAGCAAGAGCTTCCATGGACGTTAAAAGAACAAGAGTCAGGTTGCTGATCCTGCAGAATGAGCCCGGCGAAAGCAAACAGCCAAGGTCGCAATGTTGCAAACCCACATTCCGAAAGCAGACCATCAAGGGCACGATGTTGCAACCTCGCACGCCGCACACCAAAGTTAAAGTCACACCTGCAAATTAAACCAGGCACACAGTGGAAAAACAATATTAATTGTGCAGAATTCTGCCTCAAACACGGTCCCACCTCACGTGACCGAGCCGAACCTGACAGGATGCCAAGACCAGAAAAGGCGTCTGGATCCCTCGTTACAAGACACAAGGCAGATACAATTAAAAGGCTCAATGGACATCTGCGACAGTGGGAGTAGTCGGCCTTCCAGCTTATGAATAAGTCCTCACATTGTCTGCACGTACTCATAGTGAAACATTGTTGCAAATGACAGGTACACCGAGAGCTGGGAACAGCGATGGTCCCAGACTGGGAAGCTCGCGGGCGCACCAATCAGAACATGGGGCTCCTATCACTGACGCCATTAACCTTAACCAATCATCAGGGGTCTTCATGTAACAATTCTCATGTATCTAATTGTAGGGACAACCCAGATATATCACCTGACTAACCCTTGTCCACTAACATTGTTCTCTATACGTATGCTATACTAACCCTACCACTCGAGCAACCAATTAAGAGTGGCGATAGGTTTTTGCTAACTTTCCAAGGTGACGCAAGTAGCGCGTCATACTAAGGTAAAAAGGGCCTGCGAGCCCCACGATTGTGTGTGTGTCAGGACGGACGCGTACGATCCTTGACCCATCCCTGCCGTTTTTGTCTAATAAACAGCAGAGTCACCTTGCTTCTTGCGTGTGTCTCATACTCTATCTCTTTTGGGATATACGGGAGGAGTTGGGGCCTCCCTGCCCGGAGGTCTGCGGACGGCCCGGCCGACCCCGGCAGAATTTCCCCCCCGGCAACGGACTTTGTACTATTATGTTGCTTTTGCACCTTGTTACCCCTCTCTTACTATGTACTGTACTGTTTCCCCTTCTCACCAAGTTGTTTCACTGCTGTGATACTTACGGTTTGGGCGATGTCAATAAATGAAATAAATAAAGCTTATTAAATGAGTGCAAACTTCGGCTGGGTGATATATTTGATGTAAATATGTTCTCTGTTCATCGCTTTGGCAAAAGTACTATATAAATAGCATATCATTACACAAGTCCCCCCATATAAGTACAATTATGTTGCACACATCATGTTATATTCCCAATGCAAGAATATGTATGTTGCCTTTGACCTTAAACACCAGTAAAATAAGGACCCAAGTCAAAATAATGAAACATGCGCTCCCTATGTAAGAACACTCATCATGTTGCCTTTGACCTTAATGCGAGTACAACATTCTATGCCACAGTAAGACCCGTTCAGGTCAGCCCCACTGTAGTATTCTCACCCATCCCACCCCCACTCCAACCCCATCATCACATAAAAACACTTGCGTTGGTTTTCCTTTGCCTAAAAACGGCAGTAAAACATGCCATGCTCTTGTCAAAAAATGCCCATGCTCCAATGCCCCTCCTGAGATACACAGAGATATGGATGGAGACATTCAGACACATGCACCCACAGAGCTGATCTGTCATTCACAGGAGCACCCAGAACATTTAGACTGTGCGCTCATTAATACGCGCAGTCACACTAGCCACACTGTATCCGTTCACAGGTGTGCACTTGCAGACAAGGCCTAGCATACAAACACACAACCACCTACACACTCCCTTGCATGCATGCACGCATACATTCATCCATGCATGCATACATACATATATACAATCCCCACATGCACACAAATATACTTTTTTTTTGTTCATGGTAATTATTGAAAGCCTGGGCCATGTAAAAGCTGAGTCATCAGTTTAGCCTTTAGCTGCAACATGGGGGTGGTGGGATTCCTACTGATGGGCTGGCAGGCTTTTGTCCTCAGCCTCTACCCTTCACTTCAATGCCTGTGTTCTCACCTCAGAGAGCAGTTTATTTGTTTAAGTAAATGCACCGCTCTCCGAGGTGATATGATATGATAAGGCATTTGTAACGCGCCTATACACAAGTGTTTCAAGGCGCGACGAGGCAGGGAGGGGTGAACAAGGGGAGACAGACAAACGATCCTACTAGGCAAGGTGTCATTCAGATCACGCAAGTGCATGGGTAGGGGGGACGGGAAAAGTGCAAGGGGGAAAGGGAGAGGGTAAAGTGCAGTACAAAGTGATTAGTAAAATACAAGATAAATAATAAGGGCCAGCTGGTGGCAAGTGCAGGATAAGTGCAGACAAGTGCTGGGAAAGGGGGCTGTAAGGATACAGAGACAGTCCCGCAGTGCAGGGGTTGCCAGGGAGGCAGTGAAGGGGAGAGTGGCTGGGCCAAGGGCGAGATTGGTGAGTGGCCCAGTTGCTGATTCAGTACATTTTCAATGATTTAGCAGGGGAGAGGGCGAGAGAAAGCAGAAGCAAAGAGGAAGGTTTTGAGGTGCTTCCGGAACCGGAGATGGTTTTCCTCAAGTTTCAGGGAGGCAGGAAGGCTGTTCCAGAGGGAGGCCCCTGCTGCGGAGAGAGATCTCCCCCCAACTCGTTGCTTGGAGAAGCGGCTGACCCTGAGGGAGTTGGAGGCGGATGAGCGAAGAGCTCGAGAAGGAAGATATTTAGGAAGAGAGAGTTGAAGGTATTTTGGCCCAAGGCCCCAGAAGGCCTTGTGGATAATGCAGAGGGTTTTGAACTTAATCCTCACAGCCACAGGGAGCCAGTGTAGCGATTTCAGTCCTGGAGAGATACGGTCCCTGGGCTTGAGGCCAAGGACAAGTCTCGCAGTCCTGTTCTGGATGAGTTGCAGCGGGCGGAGAGTAGAGGCAGGCAGATTTAGATAGAGGCTGTTACAGTAGTCCAGCTTCGAGAGAACCAGGGCTCTGGAGACAGTGAGCTTCTGGGGGAAGGAGAGGAAAGGAAGGATACCTCTGAGGAGGTGCAGCTGATAGTGTGACTTCTTAGAAACGTCAGAAATGTGAGGAGAGAAGGAGAGTGTGGAGTCGAAGATGACCCCGAGGTTTTTTGCCTTGCAGGTAGGAGCAGGAAGAGGGCCAAGAGAGGCCGGCCAGAGAGCTGCAGGGAAGGAGGGAGTGGGAGTGCCGATGAGTAGAATCTCAGTCTTACTGGCATTAAGGCAGAGGTCTTTGGCGGCACACCATTCCTGGATAGCAGAAAGACAATCAGAGATGAGGGAAGGAGAAGAGGAGGCCGAGGGTAGCCTGAAAATGAGCTGGGTATCATCTGCATAGCACTGAAAGTTGGGGCAGAGAGCAGCGATGCGGTGGGCAAGAAGTGCCAGATACTGGTTGAACAGCCAGGGAGAGAGGTTTGAACCCTGGGGGACACCACAGGTAGAGAAAAAGATGTCAGAGAGGAAAGACCCCAGTTGGACCTGGGAGGGTCGATTTGAGAGGAAAGAGGTCAGCCAAGCCAGAGCCTGTCCAGAGACACCCAGGTTATCACGGAGATAGTTGAGCAGGATGGTATGGTTGACAGTATCAAAGGCAGAAGAGGGATCAAGCAAGATGAGAACACATGGAATGTTAGAGTCAAGGTTCGAGAGTAGATCCTCACGGATGTTCAGGAGAGCAGTTTCTGTGCTTCTGGCGGCTCTGAAGCCAGACTGATGGTCATGAAGGCTACCAACAGATTCAGCATGGAGATTAAGCTGGGAGATGGCCAGTTTCTCCAGGAGCTTGCCCAGGAAGGGAGTGATAGAGATTGGGCGATAGTTAGCTGGGCAGGAAGGGTCGGAAGAGGGTTTCTTAAGAAGGGGGTGCACAAGGGAGTGCTTGAGAGGGGATGGGAAGACTCCAGAGGCCAAGGAGTGGTTGCAGAAGTCAGCAAGGGCAGGAGCCAAGGAGTCGATGTGGTCCTTGATAGTTTTGGAGGAACAGGGGTGGACCTGTTTTGACGAGACTTTCATAGATCGGACTTGTCTCGAAACCTCGTCAGCAGAAAAAAGGGGAAAGGCAGAGAAGGAGAGAGGAGGGGTGGCTGCAGAGGGGCCAGAGGACGGGCAGGGAGTAGAGGGGGGAGGTGATAGGAGGAGAGTGAGGACAGGATGTCCTGAGTTTTTGAAATGAAGTGGGAGGCCAGTGCCGTACAGAGGGCCTGGGAGGGGATAGGAGAGGTAGATACTGCAGCAGGATTGGCCAGCTCCTTGCAGATTTTAAAGAGTTTGGCCAAGTTGTTAGATGCCGCAGAGATGCGGGCTTGGATAAGGGCTCTCTTCTTGGTGAAAACGGAGAGCCGGTATTGCCTTTGGAGCAGGCGACAGGCCAGTTTGTCAGAGGATGAACATGAAGCACGCCATTTCCTCTCTGCCACCCTGCACTTGCGTTTAAGGGTGACGAGATCAGAGTCATACCAGGAGTTGCATTTGGCTTTGGGCTTCAGGCGGATTCTCATGCAGGGGCAAGGATAGAGGTGAGACATGTGACAGGTTCATGCCGGCTGGTCCCGGGCTGGGCATAACAGCAGTGATGACTGCTGTGTCAAAGGGGGTGGGGGAGGGGGTTTTAGCCCTCCCAAACCCAGGGGCCCGGGAGCGCCCACATAATCCATGCCATAGTGATATTAACTGGCCATTGATAGTAGCAGGTACAAACGGTGTGAGTGCCTGGGCATCTAATAGCAGTGCCTTGCAATGCCTAATATGTCTACACAAACCAAAATTGTTGACTTTGCCAATACTTGCTTTAACAAGACTGCAGCACTGGACACGCATAGTGTTTATAAATTGGGTGCCAGACCTGGTTAAGGCATTTCTATTACACCAGTAGCATGTTTACAGCACAAATGAAGTCATTAACACTCAGAAGACCGCACTTGAAGGGCCTGCCAGTGTTTTTTTCAAAGTAAAGTTTGATGGCAAAGCTTGAACAAAGAGAGCTCAAAGAATTCCCATGAGGAGGTGTTTTGGTGGGGCTTAGGGAGAGGGGGAGGGTACTTGGTTGGAGGGACCATAGGGATTAGCATAGCCATGGGCAGTCAATGGGTGGGTAAATAACCAAACAAATTAAAGCTTTGTTTGCCTCCTCATATGCCATCTCTCCCCATCTGTACTCCTAATGCAATAGTTTCAGCTTATAGGTGGCTCTGCCACATAATAGCCCAAACTAAAAAGGGGCATTTAAAACAGGGGCCTTGTAGGGCATACTCCAACTCATTGTAGGGTTAGAGTGTTCTAATCTGCCTCTTTTTAGCCAAGTAAATATCAGATTTGTCAAAGAGGCAACGGACAACACAGCCAGTCAGAGAGAAAAAGGCAAGTCTAGGAAATATGGCAGTAGTGGTACTGCAGGGCACGTTCGGGTGTGAGGAAATGCAATACGTTAGAAAGATGGCACGGATGTGGGGTAGTGCAACATAGGAGCAAAAGAAAACATGTTAGTTAGACGACAGAGTGAATCATCTTTATTTAGTTTTGGCAGAATGGGTTTGGGATACAGACCTATGAGGGAAAAGGGTCTTTCCACAACAAAATGGGATTTTGTTCTCTGACAACACTAAGAACAGAGTCAGAATAAGGTTTATTATTTAGAGTGTCACAATTTCTAATCTAATAGGGATAATTGGACACCCTTAGAGGCTTCTATTCCAGTACACATTTGCTAGCTTATATCCCACCGGTCCTCGAACATGCTTAGTTCTAGTCGAAGGTAGGGTTTGGGTTAAACACCTACACGTTCAAGGGGCATTACATTAGAACTCATAAAGGTTAATTCCCTATGATAAATGTGGCAACCCCTGGAGAGACACATTTTGCTGACCATCCTAGCAATGACAACACTGATCTTTCCCAGGATTCCCAGATTCCTGAGTGGTCTTACCACGCCACCCCCCTGGTGCCACACACATACCATCCTCAGCTGGCTCTGAAGTTTTTGCCAGGAACCACTCGATCCCTCAGTCAGTGCCGCAGCCCAGGTCTCCTTTTCAGAGCCTGGAACACAGCCTGGAAGCACGAGCCAAATCAGAAATGCGCGCGCTCAGGCTGTGTTTCCGGGTCCACTGAGCATGTGCAAATCGATCAATGGGGTGCAGAGCCACCATGGCTCTCTGATCTGACTCCAGTCCATCCTTGGCCCTCGCACTGAACTGGGCATGTTATTGTTCATGTACAGTTCAGTGCGGAAAATTTTTTTTTATTTCTTTTGCTTTTTCGCTGGGGTGGCCGATGGGGGGGCCAGCATTTTTATAAGGATGGCCACGGCCTGCCCTGACCCCCCCCCTTGGTGGCGCTCCTGACCATTGATAGTGATCAGTCAATAAACCGTCAATGAATGTGGCACAGTTTTGGCTATTGGACTTGCACATGGAAATCTGCAAGCTTCACAACTGAGGGACCCAGGGTTGCTACTCTGATGGCACGTTTTTATTTCCTGAAGCAATCATAACGAAATATTAGGCCACTGGCACGAAAGCTAAACATTCTTGTTAAAGCTTTTCACCTGTGTAACCCAGTCCCAGGGTAAAATAAAGACCCAGATTGGCAAACAGAGTCAGGTGATCACAGAAACCAATGCGAATGGAATCAGGAAGAGCACAGTATATACAGAGAGTGAATGGAAGGCAGTGTGTGGGTTGTATGGGTGAGGTCAGCAGGGGTGAAGGTGGACCAAGAGACCAGAGGGAGTACGGACAGCAGAGCTGAGTGCTGAAGAGATGGTGGCCTAGTTGTAGCAGAGTGCTGGTGAGGGATTGGTTGGTTGGGAGAGTGGTACCATTTTGGTAAGAGTAGCTGAGTAGTGAAAGAGAGGGTAGCAGTTAGGGAAGAGTGAGATATAGAAGAAGGGGAGTGAAAGTAGTAGGTAGAATGGAGTGGGTGCTAAGAGATGGTAGAGAGGGTTGTAGGAGAGGTCGTGAGGGAAAGGATCTAGGAGAAAAAGAAAGGAGGAATGAGGATAGTGAGAGTGAGTGTATTAGGAGGGTGAGCTGTGCACCATGTCCCTTGGAAGGTGCACAGGGAAACATATTCCTGAGTAGGAAAGAGGGTGAGTAGAGGAGTGAGCAGGGGTGAGAGGAAAGGAGGGACGAGGTGTGATAGGAGAAGTGTGAGGAGAAAAGAGGATGCGAGTGCAGAACATTGGAGGGACAGAAGAGAGGGACAGAAGTTGAGAAGAAGCAGAGGGAGGGAGGGAGTATTGCAAGAACATAACACAGTGGCTGTTACTGGCACAATCAAACAACCATCATTCATGTTGAACAGACTGAGGACGGGTATCAGGCTTGGGAACCTTAGGAAGTCCCAGTGGGAGTACAATAGATGAGGCTTCGACCTTTCATCCCTCATTATTAGCCAGAAAAGATAGTAGGGGTTACCAATCTCTAGTGAACAACATTCTGTGGATTTGGGAACCTTGGGCGAGGATGGAGGGTGCCCGCAGTAGAACAGAGGAAGAGGGATATTGAATGACCGGCCTCCCCTATACCTTAACCATGAAACCAAGAACCATAATATGTGTTTTAATAAAAACCCTTGAACCATCTTGGCGCTTCTGCGGATTGTTAAATCATCTTTGGCAGACTGCAAGCTGTAAGAATTGCAAATCAAATGAGGTTCCTTCAAAGCAGCATTCCAGACATGGTTACTTCACCAGCAAAAATGTGGAATTGAACAGTATCCAGGCAGGTAAATCTGTTTGCAAAACTTCTAGAAACTCAGGCAGGAATACCTTAAAACCTGTGGAAGCCTACATATATTTTCACCAACACTAACCCCCAGAGTAGGCATTTATTTTAGCAGCATTCAGAATTGCATTTTAGTTAATTGAATAAAAATGTATGAAGATACCTCTTTCCTTCAAAGGGTTTCCAGAGACAGCCACGGTGAGCATACAGCAGTCTATTTAGTTGGTGGAGGGGGAAACGAAGTTTAATACCCCCATGCACATACCCCAAATCAATCAAATGCAATATTTGCCTCACATCCAGTAGCAGGCTATCCTTTTCATTTCATTGTGCTATGTCCTGTTGTTAAGTGGAACAAATGAAAAGTCAATTTGTACTACTAAGGTGAGAATGTCTAGCTGTCACATTACCCTGACACTGGCCAATTCAATATGCTGAGGGGACAAGCAGGAAGTTATTCACAGAAACATGGAAAGGAAGAACATACTCTTATGTTGCTTTCTTGCATAACCACTAAAGGCTCGTTTGCTGTCTTAAAGCCCTGAAGGAGAAGGTAAATCAGAGAAGAAAAGAGACTTGCCAGTGGTTTTCTGTACGTTATTGTATGTTAAGAGATGTTTCTAAATATATTATTAATGTATTAAATATTTATTTTATACTGCAACAGTTACCACCATAGTGGCCTAAGGCCCGTATTCACGTAGCGTTTTCCAGTGGGGTTTTGCCACTATAAAGTGCTTCTGTGAATTAAGCCCTAAAAGTGCCAAGGCTTGTCCGGAGAGTGGCAACACTTCCAGAGGTATCCAAATAGTATACATTTTTCCATGGGACAGACAAGCTCTAGAATAGTGATTATGTGCAGCCAAGCTATGAGGGTTGATGTTACCAAGTCCCAAATAGACTGTGTGAAAGGAGAATGTAGTTGGAGAACACAAACAGAATGGCGCGGACTGCTGCTATGAATACGTAGGTTAAGTAAGAAGCCTGGCACTCCAGAAGTAGGGGGAACAGTGTGGCAGTATGATATAGTGGCTAAGAGTGCAGTTGCTGCACAGCTCAGGGTTCCTGTGCTGGGGAGATGCATTAGTAATATGGCTATAACCAGGGCTTTAAGTGGGCCGGGGCCTGCCGGGGCCGGGCCCCGGCAGTCTCCAAAAAGTGGGACTGAGCCGGGGCCCTGCCGGGGCCCCCGTCCCACTGCACGCAACATTGGCGGGATGCATTATCCCGTCGCGGCGGCAGCCGCGACGGGAGATGCGCCTGCCATGAAGTCAGGCGATCTGACAAAAGTGGCAGCCAACCACAGCGATGCTGTGCCTGGCTGCCACTTCTGTAAGTCATAGTAACTGCATCTGGTGACCTCTCGCGCGAGGGGTCACCAGAGGCAGTTACTGTCCCTTTGTTTCCCCAGTTCGCCGAGGCGTCTTTAACCCTCGGCGAACCTGGGGATTCTTGACATTTTTCGAGGTTTATGAAAGATGGCTTGAAAAGTACACAATTCAAGCCATCTTTTATAAAGCTTTGCCGACGGACAATTTTGTCCGTAGTCAAAGCTTTATAAAAGATGGCTTGAATTGTGTACTTTCAAAGCCATCTTTTATAAAACCGAAATGTTTAAAAAAAAAAAATGGCCTGAAAACTAGGCAAACCGTAAGGTATGCACACACACATATATATGCATGTTATATATCTGTGTGCGTACCTTACTATGGTTTGTGTACTTTGCAAGCCATCTTTTCTAAACATAGAAATACATATTTCTATGTTTAGAAAAGATAGCTTGCAAAGTACACAAACCATAGTAAGGTACGCACACAGATATATAACATGCATATATATATGTGTGCATACCTTATGATTTGCGTACGTTTTAGGCCACGCCCCCCACAAGCCACGCCCCCAAATGAGGGCCCCCCCTCGATTTCTTACCCCACTTAAAGCCCTGGCTATAACACATAAGACTATTGTACGCTTGTTACGTATATTAGTGCTTTATGTCACAGTAAGGTCACCTCACAACATTGAGGAGTTGGGAGAATCTTTCAGCCAACAATGTAAGTGCCAGTGAGGCATTGTGTAGAATGGGCTTATCGTAGGCAATTGCTGGGCTCCTTTGGGAATTATCTGCATATGAACCACGTCTTTCCAACCACAGCCCTGAGCTGCAGTTGCTAGTAGGGTTGACACTCATCAGTAGGGTGAACAGTTAAAAATTATTGTCAGAATACAAATGGAAAATGTGCTCATTTTCCTGGGAGTTGCGAAAGTGGGCAATTTGCACGTCTTAGTAACAGGAGCTGAAATTGGTTGCACGTCATTTTTTGTACAGCACTAGACTGCCTCCTGTTCCATGGAAAGCCTCTGACATACAAACAGTCACACCTGCTGTTTTTAAGACATCCAAATTGCTCACTTCTGCAACTCTCTGAAACATTTGCAATTTCTGCAGGTCTAGTTTGGCAAGATTTTAATATTGTTTTCTTTATGAGAAGGTTCCTTCCTCGATGTACCCATTTGCCCCTACCCTTTTCCTCCTCCTCCCCCTTTATCCTTTATTTTTCTACTTTTCTCCCACCTTTGTTTTCCTTTCCATTACCATATATACATATTTATTGTCAGTATGGAATTCAGTCAGAGTGAAGCCCATATGAAGACTCCAAAGCTACACCTGGTATCAACATAATGTAAGCATCTGATGTATCCCTGATGCAGCAGCCGGCAAGCTTGAGGGAGGTTGCCACTGTCAGTGGGGTTGCATGTAATCTGAAAATGCAGTATACACCTTAGCTAAGGGCTTTAGGTGGTGAATAGCGGAGTTGGGGGTAGAAAGGTGGCCTTTGAGGATGGCCCTGAGGCCCGTCTGCAAGAAGCCGTTAAGGATTTAAGGTGGAAAACTCTTCTACAGTTGTGGGGCAATGGGGGATAAATGTGTAGAGGAGGAGCCAAGTACTTCCCCTCCAATTGCCCCGCCCTTATTACCTATAGATTGGGAACCAAAGTATGTGACGTATGCAGAACAGGTGAACATGGACGTCATTTCACCGAAATGCCAGGGGTAGCGGAAGTTACATCACACGACCCTTGACCCCCGATGACATCGCGTGAAGAGATGGAACACGACCTTTCACCCGTTGACAAAACAGAAAGTGGCATCACATAGCATTGTACACTACGAAAAATATGGTTACGATATCACTATAATGTGATGTACATTTCATACAAGAATGGATCACCATATGTATCGTTAAGATCAGTGTGTATAGACCCATATTACCAAATTACTGTGAATGCACGCAGACGTCCATGACCAAATGATAATGATGTGTTATTATATAGCACTAACGCTTAAGCGCTTTATATAGAAAAAATATACACCCAATATCACCCAACCTGTGTTGTTACTCATTTATCAACCTCAGAAGGATGAAAGGCTGAGTTGAGGTGTTTAAGAACAGACTAAATCAGTGTCTCTCCCCCTGAAGTGTGCCTGAAATAACCCTTTAATGAGTCTAGCAATTATTGCATGGAATTCCAGAAAGGCACATTATTTTGTATTCCTATTTAGGGTCAGTGCTGAAAGTGTTAGACTTGAGCCACGTTTCTTCTTTTTTTTAAGGGGCCTCAACAAGAAGGTCAGCCACTCCAGAAGTAAAGAGCCACATGGTGCTGGTCACAGCCCGGGAGCTTGCATTAAAAAAAAAAAAAAAAAAGTTTTGTTTTCTACTTTTTTTTTAGAGGTCGCAAGGGAGTCCACAGAGGTCGCAATGGAGACCTCAGAGGTCGCAGTTGTGACCTCTGGCAACCCCCAAATGACGTCCCTGCAGGTGAACCAGCAAAGAACGGAGCGTGGTCTCTGTGCAGTACCCATAAGAGTACCAGTACCTAAGAGAATCTGGCAGGCGATGTACCCAGTACCCATTGAGAAAACCGTACCTTCATGCAAGACAATATGATGGCCATTTGAATAAGATTCCTGAAGAAGCAGAGCAGATGAAAGGCAAGGATGAATGGTGACGTCACACAGAAAGAGATGACGCACACAGAAGAGATGCAGAGACCAGAGAATGCAGATATTCTATAAGGCATCAATAAAGCAACAAGGATAAGTGACATCTTGGGCTCAAGGTGAAGAAGCTTATGTCACTGAAACAGATGAAGATATCAAGTCATTTTAAACATGTACAGGTGCAATTGAAACGCAAGCAGCAAAGTCATCTTGAAAGCTAGCTTTAAGCTTTATAAGAGATAGACCACGGCAAGCGTCAATATTTAACTCTATAGATGCATATGGACAAATAATAGATGGATGTTTCCACTGTATGTTATAAAGCAATAGTGAACATAAATAAGAAGTCTTCACTTCAGCGTGTTGCACATAAAAGCAATTTTAATTACAAAATTAATCTCAGCAGACTGAGTTGGCTGAGCCAGGTAGCCAAAGTCTTATCAAACAGGAATTGGCTGACAATGGATACATTTTGCAGGCATAGCTACCACCAAACTTGTAATGAGGCCCATTGCCTATCCATGACTATGCTACTCTTGGCTCAGGTTTGGCAGTCACAAAATCTACATTCTGTAGCTTGACCTGGGGTACAAAGTATAGAGATGGGCAATCAAATAAGTCACCAGATTTCCAGAATTGACCAAGCACACTCTTGAGCTCCACATGCCACCAACAATCATTATGCACACACTTAAAATTCTCCACATTAGCCTAGGAAACACAACCCAATTATCAAAACACTTTGGACATATCAGCCTCCTCCTTTTTGCAGAACCATGGTCCTCCTAACAGGACTGACACACACCTATCACAAACTGTCTACCACCCTCTGGATCCCCCCTCCCTCCCTGTGTTTGTAGCATCTATTTTTTGCTTTCCCATTTTTTTATCTTCTCCTCCCTCCTTTTCTTTCTTCCAGAAGACTACGGTATGGATACGGCGGACGGGGGCACAATACGCCAAGTGCTTTGATACTACTCTGGTGATGATTTGGAACAGGATTTCAGCAAATTAACATAACATACCATCTGACACAGTAAAAAAAGATGTCTAACAGATGTTTCACATTTCACAACATTGCATTGCATCCATTCCTTTATGTTTCTTGGAAGGATATTCAGGGCCAGCCAGAAAGCTGGCCCATAGACAGGGTTAGATTTGAGTTACCAACTCACCCATAGGCCCCAGAGTACTGAACAAACAACCAAAGTAACAAAAATAAATAAACAAGATGAAACACATCACAGAACATACATACATTACATAAACACAACACAACAACCTACAAAGGCCTGATCAAACTAAGAACAAGCCATTTCCACAGCAAAGAAGGGTAAAATACTTTCACGATTATCTATTTCATATCAGAATAGAAAAACAAATCCATAAAAATAAGGAAGCTAGAATTCATATTAAAAGACCTGCTCACGATCAACTACTAGTTTCAAGTTGGACGGGATATGGTAAAAATCTTTACAGATGCTCAAAAACAATGGAAGGTTGACGTCACCGCAATCCAGAAGCATGTGATGGGGTTCATTACGAATTTGCTGGTATCACAGCGATAATACTGCCGGGATACCAGAAAATGGTAATACTGTTACCGGCACTTGTCTGGCGGTATTACTGGCAGATTGCAAGTGCTGGTTTAAATGGTAAATCCCCATTCCATTGGTATTACCAGCAACGGTATTACTGTGCTGGTAATACCGCCAGTTTTTTGCTGGTAGTGGTCGGATTTACCTTCAGCTAAATCCTCCATCCCTAACGGAAAACTTGTAGATTGCCGGTCTGGTAAAAGTGGTGGTAAATGTTATTACAGGCACTTTATTACTGGACCGGCAATCTTGTAATGACCATTGAAAACACCACATTACAAGTCGGAAGTTCTGATAATTCCAGGCCCAGTTTTCTGGTGCAACAATGCCAGTACTTTATTTCTAAGTGCCTCCTTCGGTTCGATCCCTACCCGCTTCTCAACATCAGTAATTATAAAATATCTTTTATCCATGACAAATCCTCTCAAAGTCTTATCGAGAATCACAGGCATGTAAGATTTGTCAATTTATCAGAAAGAAAATCCAGAGGACATAATTTATAAAACCAGTATCAAAAATTATTTATTTGAATTGATACAAAAATATACATGAACTAAACCATGAATAAATCATAAAGAACAATAATTCAATGCAGATGAAACAACATATATATATATATTATATATATATATATATATATATATATATATATATATATATATATATATATATATATATATATATATATAGAATGAAAACAACACAAATAATTCTCACATATCAGTTGGGTAGTCTTCCCTCATCCAAACATTCATATGCACATCTATAACTCACATTCATACAACTCATTAAGAGCATTCCATTTACATCTTGAGAGCAGTCAACTGCATAGCAGCAGCACATTTCAAATCTAGAAACAGTGAATCTGGAGCAGCAGGTGTACGTGTGCAGGGGGTGGCACCCACTCAAATATCTTACTTGGGACAATCTACCTTTGCTGTTCTGTTTTTGCTGGGTTACATTATTATTTGTTTGGTGAGGTAAGTTATGGCATGTTTTGCTATGTGTCAACGCTATACTATTTTATCTATGCTCTGCCCTGCTTTGAAATGCTACTACACTCACTTAGATTTGGCATGCCATAGTGTGTTATGTCATGTTTGTTGGCTGTTGGAACATGTTGCATAATGTGTGTCTGGTAGGATCTGCATACTTTGGGCCTCATCACGAGTTTGGCGGTAACCCTTAAATCCGGCGGTAGCGCTGTTACCGCCGGATTTAAGGGTCCACCAAATCACAGCTTTGGCTGATTAAAATCCACGGAAATTTCGCACTCATACCGCCAGCGGGAAATCCGCCGGCGGTAAGAGCGCGAAATTTCCCCATTGAGCCCAATGGGGAATGGGACATTCCCGAATGGGCTCAATGGGGAATGGGGATTTCCAGTTCCGCCAAACCCGTGATCCGGCGCTAATAGCGCCAGTGGGTTTGGCGGTAGGGCAGATAACGCCAGCGCTATTAGCGCCGGTGTTACCGCCCAACTCGTGTTGAGGCCTTTTGCTCCCAAACCTTAATGCATGTTACATGGAAACTGCCAGGGTTTTTCCTGTTTTTGGCTTGCATTTTTATGATTTTATTCATTTATTTTTTGGGACATAATGCTGGTTTACATGTCATGTGTGGTCATAGTATGTGATGTTTCATCATGTCATTTTGCACTAATGTCTAATACTCAAGCACTTTAAAGTTGCCATAATGTGGCAGGTAACACTTCCCAAAACACTCCAATAAATAAAAATAGTACAGGGATAGAAATGAAACCTGGAAATGTAATCTGGTAACCAGACTCTGCACCCCTAATTTGAGCCAACGTTTGCATGCTGACCTCTATTAACAGGATAAGGTAACTGGTGTACGGTTCCATGTCATTTCACTGCCTGTGTTTTATTTCGCAGCATTTTTTGCCATCATTTTTTTGCCACAAAAACTCTTTGAATTTTTTTGGGGGGTAGTTACGCCCCCCAAAACCTAATTCAAACCTATTTGCAATCTAGTCCCCGCACCCACCTACACACGTTTTTTTTGCAGTAAAAATAGCAGCTGACAAAAAAACACTGATCAATTGACGTCGTACCCTGCAGTACATGTGAAGAAGGATGCACAAAGGCTGGATTATGCAGGTCAATTCCCATAAATTGCCAACCTCAGCCCAAGCGAATTCCTGCCTCACAAACCACTGTAACCATCCTCATCCAAAGGTCTTACCAGTCCTCAAGAACCTCCAGGATGCCCAGTCCGTGCCCGGGCAGTGGTTGAAATCAAATCCTCATGTAAAAGTGCCCATATTTCATTTCACCATTCCCCATCTATAGAACTTGTTCATCCATGTCTGTTAAGGGTCTTGGGTAGTATATTGAAGGCCTTTCAAGGTTTCAATATGTCCAGGATCACCCCAGCAGTGTGGAAGGCTTAAACGTGTGACTACTGCTGAGCCAAAGACATTGTTTATGACATCATCAAACAGTTTGTACAAAAGCGCAAACCTAGAATGCTCTGAGACTATTGTGGTGGTGGCTTGGTACTGTATAAAATCGATGTTCTTAAAATACAGGGGAAGCAAAACAAAGAAAAAAGGCAATTTTGATCATTTTTTCAGGGAATCGCATTTGCTTTTTTGACATAGCCGAATGTTGCCTGATGTAAAGCCTGCCCAGATCCCCATTCCTCTTGCCTCTGAGTCCATTTTGGGGCACATTCACTTCTGTTTCACACCCATTCTCTCCACTCTGGCTGGCTCTCTGGAGGTACTGTTTGTGATGATCCTGTTCACACTGGGGTTCAGGTTGGCTGGCTTGTGACCTGACAGTTTCCCACATGCTCCCAAGTCCTGTGCGATGGATTACTGTGACACACATCACTGTACAGAGCATGTCACAGTTTCACGTTAACTGTCAAAGCATAGTAGCACAAGATGAGAGAAGGGTACTAGTCAGTCACTGCATGCAAAAGGACAGGCACTTTGCCCTTCCCTCCCTACCTGTCCTGTCATACATCCATGTCTGCATGTCACATAGTCTAATGACCACGGACTCACAATAGATAGCTGAGTATTATTACACTTTGGCAGCCTACTTCCAAGTAAGGTACCACGCTGCCTCACCATGAACTAAAATAGAGTCTAGCATGACATGCCATGGAACACACTTTTAATAATAACCACGTTGAAATCAAGGTGCCAGTACTTTTTCATTTTACTGTGCCAGTTTGACCTTTCCATTCCCGTTCCTTCTGTTACCAACAGCATTCAACTTTATACACAGTCTGTCCTTTTCTGTGACACTCTTGGATCAGATTTAGGAGTCGCAGAATCAACATTCTGTAGTTTGACCAGTGGTACAAAGTATAGAGATGCTCAGGCAAATGAGTCACCAAACTTCCAGGATTGCCACACTCTCAGTCCCTTCTTGCATCCAACATTACATTGTGTACTTACTACAATTCTCCAAACTGCCTTGGAAACACATCCTAATTATCATAACACTTTAGAACATGTCCGCCTCCTCCCTTTGGCAGAACCATGGTCCAATTTACAGGACTTACATGTAGCCATGCAAATTAGTCTTCCCCTTCTGTATCCCACCCTGTATTTGTAGCATCGATATCCCACTTTCACATACTGTTATCTTCCCCTCGCTTATTTTCTTTCTTCCAGAAGACTATGGTCCGTACATTTTGGTGGGACACAGTATACCACTCCATGGACAGGTCTTCGTGATCTGATACCGCTACAGTGGTGATTTGGTTCAGTATAAAAGCATATTATCATATACTAACTCATAATATATGGTACAGGTGGGCCAATGCCCTTGCCAATCAATGGAAGTACAGCTTGGGGAGATTATTGATTAAAATAGCCATAGCACAAAATTAAGCAACACAAAAGATGTCCTCTAATGCCTAGCTTTTTTCAGAGGGTCTTCCACTGGAATGCAAATTCTATCTTAAAGCCAGCTTTTGATAGGACTTTGCATAAACAAGCAGCAGCCAACTTCCCCATGCTGCAAGTCATCTCATCTACCCGCCCTCGGTCAAATCTAGTCGGAGAATAGGGAAGAGACTAGAGGATGGGAGAATGGAGAAAATAGATATGAGCACCAGAAGCCCAGAAAGCAGAACCTGCACCATCCAACTAAAATAGCTACCAACATGAAGTCTCATCTTCGCCAGAGAAGTATCTGATTATTGTTCGATCCCCGCGGAGGGGACAGTTCTTGATGGCCTTAAGGAGTGGCTCCACGAAAAGGAGTTGGATGTAGATTTTATTTTACTCACACGTTGCTGTGTTAGGAAACCTTTCCTCAACACTAAGTTACCTGCAACTCACAGAACTGCATTTGTGGGATAAGATGCCCCTGAGGCATATTGTACATAGGAAAATGTACACTTGTAGCTGAAACAGAATAGCCAAAGCACAGTTGTTTAAGAATAGTGGCGAAGCTTCTTTGTGGGGAAAAGACATAAAAATTCACAAACAGATTTATTGTTTTGGAAATCATGAAAAAGTCCACAAAAGGCAGGGATAGCGAAATACTGTTATCTCAGAAAGAATAATGTTGGATCAATAGGCTATCAACTGGGACCTTTCAAGGAAAAAGCAAATGCCTTGATTTGCATACTTACATCTAAATACATAAGGACTGAGACAAGTGTGGGGGGAAATCAAAGACTGCAGTTCAGAAAAGATATCCCTGTGTAGTTGACTCCTTCAACACAGACGTTGATGCAAGAAATATGACTTGGTCATCTTTTTCACTTTCTTACATTGCCCTTGTATATATTCTGTGTTGTGTATGGACTTTAAATCAGGCTATTCTGGGAAATCGAATGAAATTGAATCTTTAGAAACTAAAATATTTAGAAATCTGGAAATTATACATTAGTATTTTAGGATAGAAAAGTACTTACTCGTGAACACTTTGAATTAGTGACCTAAGAAGATCCTCCTTGAAATCGAAGCTCTGTTGCTGTTCACATGTCTCTTGTTTGCAAATGTTATTCAGTTTGGTGAACCTGCCTCTTGTGGTACGAGTAGAATGTAGGGGGAATATACAAAGTGAGAACATTTTGCACATAGTCATATAATCATAAATATGTGTTTGTTTGGCTCCATTTGATTATTTGTCTGGAAAAATGTAAAATTAGAAACAAATACATTTTTTGCATCAATCCAAATTAAAATTTCCACTAATTTAATTCTTGGACTTTGAACTGTGGTCTTACTGGGCATTTCAAGGTGTTATTGTATAATAAAATAAACATTTAAGTAATTATCTAGGAGAAATAAATCAAAGAACTGTGGCTCATAGGCCAGTGCTGAGGAGCCAACTGAAGAGGATCATGCGTCCAGTGCTTTGAAATGCAACACATGTGGGTAGAGGTCTCTAAAGGGAGGTTCAGGGGGTGATGCCGGAATCTGAATGAATAATGTTGAGGGACTGTTTTTTTTTATTGAAAAGCACAAAATGAACAGAGTATCTCAGACTTTCTAAATATACTTTAGAAGGAGAGGTATGGGAGGACCTCTGATCAATCAATTGTCTAGCTAGGGGCTCAAGTGAATGCCATGAAGCCTGGGATCCACACCCCACTGCCAACAGGACCTTGGTGACAACTCTCAGTTTATAGGCCAGGAAAAAGAGAAAAGGCCTGTTTTGCAAGTGTTGCCACCTCATCATGGTGTGCCTTATAATGCTAGCATTGTCTTACTGCAATGTATATCATGACGCTGTTATAGAGCATTGTCACACTGCATGGTTGTGTGCTATGCTGCAAAGCTCTGATCTGTGGTTTGGACATGAGCACCGGCCAGGGCTCACGAGTGGTCCATCCCCAGTGACCGATGCTGTTTTATGAAGGTATTCAGGTCTAACATGTGACTAACATGCAACTGTAAATTTCCAACCATGACTGATACCCACAGAGCTACATAATAGCACCATCCACCTGCCTTCCTCTCTTCATACAACATGCATGACACGAATCAATCACTCCCTACATCTCCCAGATCTGTCACCCTCTTTCTCCCCTACCCATGCCCCTTCAACAGCAGAACAGTATGTATATAGATGACGAGCTGAACGCCAACTCCTAGCAACATCTTCACACTTATCGCACACAAGGCACATGCATACTCACACATAGGCAATGGTAAAACTAGACCTGGTTGGTACGGCTCATGTACTAGCAACCTCTGATCTGACCTCCCCAGTCTCACTAGCAAACCCATAATACCACCTATTTCACTGCAAGGCCTAAAGCACCAAGATGTCTTGCAAATACCACCTCGCATCAGCACGGATCCACGAAGAAGATCTTTGGTGGACGCGCATGATAGGCGGTGGGCAAACCTCATGGGTGACTACTACAGCAAACATTTTGCAATTGATTTTCTTCTCAGTTGAAAACAAAAAACAACAATCCACTTTAAGCACCAAATAACTAGGGAAGAGAGGGGGGGCGACATGATTTGGGGGAAACAGCCAACTTCCCCAGTTGAAGCTTGTCTCAAGCAAATCCAACCATATTCGTCATTATCTTTTTCATTCCTTCCGCTACATCTTTACCTCCAAGACTGGTTCCTTGATCACTTTCTTTCGTCTCATCCTTCTAAAAATTGCTAAAGCGATTAAATCAAGATAATAATTAAAAAGAAAAAAATAGCAAATGTCGTGCTAAAGCAAGAACAGGTGACACAAAATAACATCAAACGTACCCCAAAAAGAATAAGAATTCAAGACTTTTAGAGTTCTTTAAATAAGCATAATCACATTAAAGTGGGGCGTGGCAAAAGCAATTAACCCCTTCCTCGAATTACTAAAGATGAGTGAGGCATTGACATCAACAATCTCCACTGCGATGCAGATTATTAAGGACTCCTTCCATTAAGTCCTTTTTCCGTAAAGCCACGCGCGAGACCGGTCCTGCATTAAAACAAAAACACTTCCCTGATTTCTCCTAATAAATTCCAAAACCAGAAAAGAAATCTCACAAATGAGTTGATAGCGCGACACTCTTCCCTGTATATTGTTTGACAGAGGAGGGCCCCTTTAACTCGGTCTGCCCCTCCAGCTTGCACGCTCGCTCCCAACCAACAGTGTGTGTTATATGAGATGAATGTCTACCACTAGAGACATGCCAGGACCAGATCTGAATTTCTGTCTGACTCATGGGAGAACGCTACACTGATGAGCTACAGGTTATCAATCGTCCTTTTCCATTAATATTTCTCTCAAGGTTGTTATCATCCTAATAAAGCATTCCTAAATCCCGCTTGACCAAATGTATTAGGTCAAGTTAAGCCCTCACTGCTCTTGAAAAGCAACCCATGAGAGTGGCTCTCACTGCACTTACCCCAGTCTCCACCGATTGGGTGCACTTGGACCCCGCTCCCCTCCCTGTGACCATCTGTGCACTTGCACGATCCACATGCACCATGCCTGAAGATTGTCTATCTGTTTCTCCCCAGACCCCTCCCCTTAATTGCACTTGGTAAAAGTGCAGAATCGCTCTCAAGCCTATTTGCTGTCTTAAATGTCACTCACTTCCTCACCAGCGTCCACCTGACCGAAGCGCCCATCCCCATTGGCCAGCCTCCATCTCATCGAACGCCGGCCCCTTCCCTAAGGATCCAAGCCTGTCTGGAACCTGTCCGGAGGCGTCCGAGGCACGGGCCACGGCCTTTGCCCTTCGGGATTCCCCAGGAGCACAACAGCATCCACTCCACTCCTGCTGAAAGAACAGAGCGCGTGTTCCCCAAGACCCTCGGTCCACAATGCATCTGGCTGCACCACGACAGATGACTCTACCTTCCTCCTTGGGGAACCGAACCTGACTACCCACACGAGGTAACATTCAACATCAAGCCCCCTGCCACCCACATCTTTGCCAGCCACGCTCGCATACCCACCTAGCAACCTGCCTAAATAACACTCACCACGGCTGAACTGCACCCTCTAACATTCGCAGAACTTCATCTTCTAACTCCCATTCATGTGGCATGCGATCTTAACTCACCTAATGCCTAGCACGGCCAGCGCACTTGCACTGCCCCAACCACCAGTAGTCCATGTCCTATCTTTCCTGAAGTAGGCAGCATCCTGCACCCAGTCTGCGCACTGCCCTAGATGCTGCTCAGCTCACAAGCAACATACCTTTTCTTGATTTTGCACTGCCTTAGCTAAAAACGAACCTGCCTATTGTTGATTTTGCACTGCCTTAGCTAAAATCGAACCTGCCTACTGCTGATTTTGCACTGCCTTAGCTAAAATCGAACCTGCCTATTGTTGATTTTGCACTGCCTTAGCTAAAATCGAACCTGCCTACTGCTGATTTTGAACTGCCATAGCTAAAATCGAACCTGCCTAATGCTGATTTTGTACTGCCTTAGCTAAAATCGAACCTGCCTACTGCTGATTTTGCACTGCCTTAGCTGTCGATTTATTGTTGATGTATTGCCCTAGCTAAACACTGAACTGCATCTACCATGCTCCTTAGGGCGCTCCTCCTCTTATTGCTCCACTCGGTGTCATCTGGAATAACAATCCTCACTCAGCCACGCACACATCCGATACGGCCCACTCACCCTCAGCCACCCGACATTATGTCTCGCCTCAGCCCGGTCTCACAAACATTGCGCATGACGAATTCTGCACCGACACCCACCTCAGGTACCCAACACTTCACCACCGACCTCAACCCCTACCTCAATGACCCGGCCCTCTGGCTTGAACACTTTGCCAGGAAGCCCACGCCAAACCAACCATGCCCCTCTTCTCTCAGAAATAAAAGATTAGGCACCAGATTCCGCATACGCCCTATGCGCTGCAACCTTCCAAAGCAATCACGACACACACTCCTGTCCCTACCAGTAGCACTCAACATCAACAAAACCCTCTCTTCAGAGGTGAAACTGCCTGTCATCAAAGGCGCTCTTATCAACGCCAGATCCCTCCCTGCCCACGCCTTAGACATAGCAGACCTTATAACATCGTCAGATCTTGACTTCATTGCCATAACCAAAACTTGGCTACATGCCGCTTCTGGTCCATCACTATCCCTTGCCATACCACCCGGCTTCAGCATAATGCGTTGCGACCGTACCTCTGCTTCCCTCTCAAGAGGGGGTGACCTTGCCATTGTCCATAAATTCACTCTGGACCTAAGAGTAATGACCAACACCAAACTTGAGTCAGCTGAATTACTATCAGTCAAACTCACACTAACACCCAACCAAACAGCCACCATCCACTTAATATACCGGCCCCCAGGCCCCGCACCGACCTTTGTTGGTGACATATCCACCCTCCTCCTTGATAACACCAAAACTAATTCACAAATCATCATCCTTGGCGACCTCAAATTGGGACTTGGTGACCCTAATGATCCCGCTGCACTCGATTTGGAAAACACTCTCGCCAATTCCGACATCACCCTGCACATCCTAGGGCCCACGCACTCCAAAGGTAGGACCCTTGACTGGTTAGCCAGTTCTAATTGCAACATCAACGTCCTAGCCACTACCCCTTGCCTTTGGTCAGACCACCACATTATCACCTTTAATATTAAAGCCTCCCCACGCATCCCGACCGTGAGAGCACCGGCGCTCCCAACCAGAAACAAAAAGGACATAACCAAAGAGAAACTCCTCCCTCTACTACTCCCTACACTTAATGCGGCCACTGACGCCTGTAATGACCCAACTGTTTCAGCTGACATCTACAACTGTAGCATGCTGACAGCTGTAGATACTATCGCCCGCATCAAACTGAGGAAGGCCAAACCACATGCACATTTGAACTCCTGGTTCACCCCACAGCTAAGAGCACTCCGTAAATCCAAACGCACTGCTGAAAACCATTGGAAAAGCCACCCATCTGACATGCACAAAGACGGCTTCTTCCTGGCTTCGCTTACATACAAAGCAGCCATTATAGAAGCGAAAAAAGAATCCCTAAATAATCGCATTCTGCAGGCTGACTCCAACTCTAAGGAACTATTTAAGATCCTAAAAGAAAACCCCCGTTAACCCCTCTGACACTGCATTAAAGACAGCAAATGGTGCGCCAATATCCAGGCAGCATTACTAAATAAAATCACCATGCTTCAATCCAAAATTACAGCCAAACAAATTAACTTAAAATTGGACAATCAACCTCCAACCGCAGCAGGGGCCTTCTCCCCTGACGTCCCAAACTGCAATCGATTTACCTTCTCACCGCTCACCAGTGCGGAGGTAGAAAACATTATCCTGAGGATCAAACCATCCAACTGCCAGGGCGACCCCTGCCCTGCCTCAATTATCAAGGAATCCGCCCACTATCTGGCCCCTTTCATCACAGCCTTCATCAACTCATCCTTTAAAAGGGGTACCGTCCCTGACAACCTCAAGGACGCTTGGGTGATCCCCCTGCTTAAAAAACCCTCCCTCGACCCCAGCATACCTACCAATTACCGACCCATCACCACTGTCCCGTTCCTGTTAAAAATCCTCGACCGTGCAGCATACCTGCAAATCCAAGAGCACCTGGAAGCCAACAATCTCCTAGGCCTCAGACAATCCGGCTTCCGTCCCAGCCACGGAACTGAGACAGCTCTACTAGACTTAAAAACCCAGATCGAAGTGTTAAAGGACAACGGCAAACTTGCCATGTTACTTCTACTTGACCTCTTGCGGCCTTCGATCTGGTCAATCACCAAATCCTATGCAAACATCTTCACTCAGCCGCCCACTTCTCACCATCAGCTATGGCCTGGATCAAATCCTTCCTGAGCAATAGATCTATGCGGGTCTTTTCTCAATCTGCAGCTGCAGATCCTTCCCCGATTCACTGCGGCGTCCCCCAGGGTTCTTGTGTGTCGCCAACGCTCTATAACGTATTTACAAAACCACTCTTTGATGTACTTGACCATCTGGGTGTCTCCTATAATAACTAGGCGAACGACACCCAGAAACTCATTCCTATCACCGGTGACTACACGGCGGACACCAATGCCCTGAATGAGGTCTACCTGGTCATCCAAGCCTGGATGGCGCAACACCAGCTATGCCTCAACGATGACAAGAACGAGCTCCTCATCTTGGGCACCACGCAACGTCTCAGCAAACTTGAGCCATCCTACCGAGCATTTATCATCGATGGCAACACCATCCATGTTTCGAAGGACACCAAAACTCTTGGCGTCTACCTTGACGCCACTCTATCACTAACCCGACAAACAAACGCAGTCAGATCCTCTTCAGCCTACACCTGCAAACTCATTACAGCCTGCAGGCCATTTCTGACTACACCCGACACTGTCACCCTGGCCAGAACGCTCATCATGGCCAAAATTGACTATGGAAGCGCCCTCTACCTTGGAACGAGCCAAGAGAACTTGAACAAACTGCAAATTACCCAAAATAACGCTATTAGAGCTGCCCTAAACATCCCTAGAAACCATCACATCTCGGAATCCAGATCCAACCTACACTGGCTACCGCTCAAACAGAGAATTTCACTGAAAGTCTTAGGCCTCACCCACAAATGCCTAGCTAACCAAGCCCCACCATATCTTTGCAGCCGGCTTTCCAGACACGCACCTACCCGCCCGCAAAGAACGGCTCAGACCCACTGCCTAACCATTCCCAGGTTCAAACTCCAAAAGGCGGATGGATCTAGCTTCCCTGTCCTAGCCTCTAAGCTTTGGAATGCTCTCCCTCTCACCATCCGTGCTGAAGAAAATCCTGGCTCTTTAACCAGCCTTGATGCCCAGACCCACTTCGGCAAACGCTTGCCACAAGCTACCTCTGTATATATGTATATATTGCCTGTATGCCCTGATCACTATGTACTGTAAATTTGTTGATTTTATGTAACTGTTCGCTCATGTAACCATGTCTAAGTTGCGCCCTGATGCCTACGGGCCTGATGGTGCGTGTTACAAATAAAACAAATACAAATACAAATGCAAATTATATGCACTTACTCTGCCTATGCAGACTATTATCATCTCAGAACTTCAAGGGCTCTGAGTGACTGTTCTTTTACGCCATGTGCCCACCCTCCTTGACCGCTTTGAAACACTTGCCGGTGTGTAGGCGCTATATGAATAAACAATACCATACCATTTCACACAATTTTTATTAAAAGACTTTAATATTATTTTTTGTCAGTTACCCTTTATTTTGTCCCTTTTCCCTTATGCCTCAATTTGTTATTAAGTTGGTTTTATTTATCATGCCTGTAATCTGAATGTAAAAGAGGCCAGTTGGCTGAAACCTATTAAACTAAAACTGGAAACTTTGTTGATTTGATGTAAAGAACATAGTTACAATATGCATTGCTGATGCTGCAGTTCAGGGACCTAAACACATCAGGTTATATCTATAATCTTTTGTCAGACGTTTGTCAAGTGCTAGTGGAGGTGCGTCTGAAAAAAAGAACACACACGGGGAAAGGTGTTCACGTGTTTTAATCATGGCTATATTCACAACAGCTATTTTAACCGTGGTGTTTTCACCCTAGTCGTTTCTGGTGATTATTACTTTTTAATAGGGGGTTCCCCCCAACCCCCATCTAAGCCACCCCACCACCTGACCCTCCCAACAACCACCCCAAATCTCCTACTCAAACACACAACACAAATATAGGGCCACATTATAAGTGTGCCGGTCTAGAAACAACAGTGCCGGTATGCTGACCGGCACCGTTGTTTCCGGACCGGCACACTACATCTCTGCCGGGCCGGAACCCCCCCCGCAGAGTTTTCACAGTAGCACCGGCACCGTTAAAAATGGTGCCGGTGCTTCCGTGGTCCCCATTCCCATATTGGAATGGGGACTTACAATTTGAAAGCACCTGACTTTCCGGTCCGCCAGTGTCCCCGGAGTTACTGGGAAGTCAGATGCCGGTAAATATTTACAGGTCCAGCTCCAACCCGCCGGTCTTACTGCCCTACCCGAAATGAGGGTCATAGAATTTATTGTAAAAAAATCACCAAAAACGAACGGGGTGAAAACACCACAGTTAAAATAGCCGTGATGAAAATTGTTGTGATTTAAACACGGTAACCGATACCGGGTCATTACTTGTTGTTGGTTCCCTGCGTGCAATTTTAAACACTCTCAAAGCAGAGTGTAAAAGTAAAGAGTAAACAAAGGTGAAATCGCTTTTACTCTTCCCTTTCACTCTCTTGTTTGAGAGCTATAAAACACTGCCTGTAAATACGCCTGGCAGTCAGCGTTTTATAATGGAGTCCAATGGAAACCACCTGCGTGCTTGCAGGTGCTAATGATGGGGTATTCCATTGGAACCCATTTGTTTTACACCTGTATGAAGATCTGGTGCAGTCTTGAGGAAAGCAAAGTGAAGATGCTAGCTCCACTGTATTGTCTTCCTACATCTCAGAGCAGCAGCAGAAGGTGTGGGAGCCTAAGCACACTGCAAACTGACCTCTGTAGTATCTTTGTTAACAGTTTGATTAAAGCTGAGGTCACAATAGCCAAATGCTGGGACCTCTGTTAAAGCAAAGTCCCATTTCAATATGGTTTACATTTGCTTTTCATTTCCCTTGAAAGCTCAAGGATATTAATTTCTTTAGATGTGAATGCTGCAACTGATGCGTGAAAGGACAGGACTTTTACAAGTGATACCATGAAATTGTCAAGACCACAACAGTCAGGCTTTAGTTGCATGGTATTTACACCATTGTGTTGCTTCGGCCAGTTAACACAATGACTGCATGGCACTTGTGTTTGGGACTGTGCTTTAGGAAACTCTCAGAGCTGTGACAGGAGTGTTCACAGATAGTACATCTCAGGTGATTCCTAAGTGAAATCTTGACTGTTAGTGGCTATTTCAACCTTCGGGTAAGAGCCCTGTCTTTGCAATGTTTAATCTAACAGGAGGTCTGGGGTGATTGGGTGTCTGTACCTTTGACGTCTGCCCTCTATGCAATATAAATGTGTCAGTCTTTTAGAGGAGCAGGAGCTCTGACTTGCCAGCAAGGTGGACACGTTCATCTTTGAGTGTTGGCCATCCAACGTCCAGACTTAGGGGCTGTAATAACCCCCCTGTTCATGTCATCTGTCCCGGGGGAGTAGTAGGTTCCTTACGTGCATTAGAGATTGGATAGACCCTTCTTTTTAAGGATGTCTTAAAACGACTTTTGAATCCTATTTTGGAAAAGACGTAGTGTCTCTTGCCTCCGAAGTGCTGTCCTGTAGGAGCCCCTTAAGGAGTGGTAAGCCTGTGAACAATCCGTTTGACCTCATCCTGTGAGGGTCAACTTGAATACATTGCATCTGTGTAGCACCTTAAGGAGATATTCTGTCCCCTGTTAGAGTCATGTCACCTATAAACCATGAGTCAAAACTATTGCATTGAGGGTGATGTGCTGTGAGGCTGTCATCTGCATGCTCCCGATAAGCCAAAACTATCGCATTGGAGTACAGATAGGAGGGAGATGTGCTGTGAGGCTGTCAGCATAATGCCCCCGAAAAGTACAGATAGGAGGGAGATGTGCTGTGAGGCTGTAATCCTCATACTCCCGATAAGTGCAGACAGGAGGGAGATGTGCTGTGAGGCTGTCAGCCTCATACTCCCGATAAGCCAAAAGTGTCGCATTGGAGTACAGATGGGAGGGAGATGTGCTTTGAGGCTGTAAGCCTCATGCTCCCGATAAGTCAAAAGTATCGCATTGGAGTACAGATAGGAGGGAGATATGCTTTGAGGCTGTCAGCCTCAGGCTCCCGATAAGTACAGATAGGAGGGAGATGTGCTGTGAGGCATGTGAGAAGGGACACATAGCCTGTGGGCATTGTTAGGTTAATTCCCACCCACTGCCTGCCTCTCTCCACCTAAAAGCACACCCTCCTGATTTCTCTTCAAGTTAGCTCTCTCATGCTGAAACATCAAGCGTTGTATTGTATAGGAACTGCCAGTGCTATGTCTAAGCAGTCTTCTGAGAGTTAAGGGCTTGATTGCTGCTGTAAATGAACTCCTGGCGTAATAAACATGTCTTCATCAACTTTCCTGTCAGCCACTTGATTCATAGTCAGTACGCGTCTCCTTGCCCTGTAGTCCTGTTAAAAAGACATATTGACAAATCAACAGTTCAACAGTTTTGACTTGTTTATAGGTGTTATATAGCCAGGCCCTACTATCATATACCCAGGTATTCACACCATTTCCCAGCTCTTGACATTTTTTGGCTAGGTAGTAACATCATCGTAGTGATTGACAAATGCCTATCTCATGCCTACATAAAAGCTAAAACTGCTTGATTTACTACTGCTTGTTATTTTCTCATATGCGTGACCCTTTATTAAAGGAATAATGCTAAAGCTCTAGTGAATTTAAAAGAAGGCAGTGCGCTCCTTTGGTGGGAATCCAAAAGAAGGTTGTGCGCTCCTGGGTTGGGGGTCCAAAAGAAGGCAGATTGCTCCTGGGTTGGGACTCCAAACGAAGGCACAGTGTCCCAAGAGTGGGTACCCAAATGAGGAATCCAGTGGTGGGAATCCAAAAGAAACCAGAGCGCTCCTGCGGAGGAAATCCAAAAGAAGCCAGATTGCTCTTGATGTGGGAATCCAAAAGAGGGCAGAGAGTTGCTGAGGTAGGAATCCAAAAGTAGGCAGGGCATTGCTGGGTTGGCAATCCAAAAGTAGGCAGAGCGCTCCTGCAGTGGAAATCCAAAAGAAAGCAGAGCATTGTTGGGGTGGCAATCCAAAAGTAGGGAGAGCGCTCTTGTGGTTGAAATCCAAAAAAGGCAGTGTCCCTGGAGTGGGAATCCAAAGGAAGGCAGAGCACTTCTGGGGTGAGAATGCAAAAGTAGGCAAAGCTCTCCTTTGGTGGAAATCCAAAAGAAGGTAGCATGCTCCTGGGGTAGGACTCCAAAAGAAGGCAGGGTGCTCCTGGGTTGCAACTCCAAAGTAAGGCAGAGTGTTCCAGGAGCGGAAACCAAAAAGAACGCAGAGCACTCTAGGGGTTGGGATCCAAAAGTAGGCAGAGTGCTCCTGTGGTAGAAATCCAAAAGAAGGCAGAGTGTCCCTGAAGTGGGAATCCAAGGGAAGGCAGAGCACTCCTGCGTGGTAATCAAAAGAAGGCAGAGCATTGCTGGTGTAGGAATCCAAAAGTAGGCAGAGTGCTCCTGGAGTGGAAATCCAAAAGAAGGGCATAGCACTGCTGGGGTGGAAATCCAAAAGAAGGGCACAGCACTGCTGGGATGGGAAACCAAAAGAATGCAGAGTGTTCCTGTGATGAGACTCCTTTTTGGGGGTTGGAACACTCCAGACTCATCAATTCCACATGACTAATTGCAAGGACTACAATAAGCAGTGTCACATAGCAATTTGATAGGCAATTCAGTAGATTTGCTAAATAAATTGACACCTGTGTAACACAGCTAGCTATTAAAATTACCCTGTACAATGAAAGCACAGAAAACCCTACATTACTCTCTTGCCCTCTAGGCTCTCTCTCTGCACCCTCTTTTCTCTGCAAGTTTAAAGGTGCTAACGGAGAGTGCAGCAGAAATCATCTCCTCCACTCTTAACAGTGCCAAAGGACCGCATGGGAGTGCTAGGCAAGTTATTTATTTTTCAAATAATTGCAAACAAGAAGTAATCAGGATGATAATACCTTTATTAAGCCACCTCTATCCTGTTTGCCTAAGACCAGTAGGTGTTACATTTTTAGGAATGGAATTGAAGGCCTGTCTTAAAAAAATAAAGCTGATACATAATGCATGATTACTGTTATTGCTACTGTAAAACACTGCATTGTCTCTATGTTTTTAGGTAAAGTTTAGGTTAGTGTTTCTAAATCTCATACTGTCAACTATATTTCATGCTGTTGAGGAAGTGAACACTTTTGAAAATGTACATGATCCTAAGGCCAAATGCTTTTGATGGCAAACTCTAGTTCTGTGACCTGCTGCTGTTTGCATTCATCTGTGCAACAGGTGCTGAACCCATGAGCTGACCCAAACTCCTTGACATTCTATTTGATCACCTTGTTGCTTTATACCACCTAACCTGAAAGTCAGATTAATGTAAAATACAATGTTCTCTGCCTGCTACACCATCCACTCTGCTTAGTCTTACTTTCTTTCTGCCTACATACAAAGATAACTAGATGTTTATGCAAAATAGTGATCAATAGTTGCATCCAGTGTGCACATCTACAGATCTACTGCAATACCATGCACTGTAGTTTGCTCTAAGATTAAGATTGCATTATATATTACCACCTGTGGAGGAGGCCAGGAGGAAAGGGGAATTGACCAGTACCCGTCTGTTTTGCATGCTAGTCCCTTGTGCCTCTGCCCAGCCTTCACCTGGTCCTTTGAGGCGGTGATACAGGACACGCCTCCACTGCAGCGCCACACCTCGACCTCCACCCCTCTGCCCACTCACATGTGTACCTCCTGGCTATCACCCAGGTCCTGGAAATAGCTATTACCAATCACAGACACATGTGCAATTTCTTTTTAAAGGAAGCATGAATTGGGCAAAGCCTGGTTCCCTTACGAACAAACAAAAAAAGTATCAGCGCCCCAGATACGGCTCCGAGTGCTAATAGCGATGAATACTGTCTTTATGGGTGCGCACAGCTTGAATTCTTCACTTGGGCCTACCTAGCTCGGGTTTGAGGATCTTTAGAGTGCCTGCCCTGCACAGAAAGTGGTTTTTAAAACTATATTGAAAACAGTGGATATACATGACCGGCAAGGCCCATCTTGTCCACCTGAAGTTGACATTTACCATACCTGCTGCAACACCATACAATGTACTTGGTCTCAGGTTATGACTTTTCTTTAACATTGTGAAAGTTTTGTTTTACGGAACCTCTGAATTTCTTCCTTACACAGCAAGTGATAGGTCTAGCAGACAATATACAGGACACTGCCATGTGCAACACTGCATGCAGCGAGTTGCACAGAGCCTTGCACTGAAAACTGTTTTCAGAGCCTTTTTATCATATCTATGTATTTGTGTCCATTCATGCAGTTAATCTGTACATTTACACTCATTGCACCAATGTCTTACTTCAGCAGTACACAAAAATGCAGTATTGTTGCTCATTGTATGTCTTGGGTACAAATACAATCTGGTGACACTAAAAATATCAGTTCAAAATAAATTGCTAATCAAATAGGCTTGTTTGATACTCAACAATATTTTAATGAGCAAACTCTGGTTAACAATTTTTTTATACAAATTTATACCTTGAAGTGTGACTAAGTCCAGATGAGGGTCCGATTGGCAAAATGCAAATCAATGAGGAATGCTGTAGGGAAGGTCAGTGCCGGCCTTAGCTCTGTCAGCGCCCCCGATGAAAGAAACGGTCATGGTTGTGGGGTGGGGCTGGGCATCACATTTGAGGTTGCTCTGCTAAATAGAGTGCTGCTGCCAAACCAGCATGGGCATGCTGGTTTTGGCAGCAACGCCCTATTGAACTGAAAAGCACCCTGCTCCCCTGCTGGAGCGCACACACCAGCGGGGTGCATTTCATTTCAACAGGGCACCTTTACCACGTCAGCTCGGGGGAGCCCTTGAAAGACTCACCCAAACTGGTGTGGCATGGGAGTTAATGTGGTGTCCACGACCACCCTGTCGCCGTTGCCTCAAGCCGGCCCTGGAGGAGATTGACAAGGGTCCTCCCTGGTGCTGCCACCTTATATACTACTACAGTGCAAGGTGGCAGGAAGGAAATGATGCGTCTATCTTCAAGTCAAGTCAAAGCAGGCTTTATTTCCGGGCACGTGCCCCATAAAAGCACATATACACAATTGATTAAAGCCAGAATCTGCATAAAACCACTATTACAATCAACATACAAAAAAACCCATTTCACATATCGGCGAAAGCTTGAAAGACAAAAACGAGATACAGTGCTTACAACAATATATATTTGGAACTAGCCACCATCGAACATGCTGAGCTGAGATGCGCTGGTGAGATTCACATCACCAAGCCACTACCCCTTAGACAGTGGCCGCACCACACCACACCCAACGACCACAAATGTGCATGTGTACCGGATGGAAAATGCCACTAGGCCATCTTAGATGCCCCAGGCACCAACGGGGACCGTGAAGCAGAATAATATCCCCTGCACCTCAGTTTTGGTATGCCTGCAGGTGGTCTGCCAAAGTTACCAACATGGGTTGTGATGAATATGTGGCCCTTCTGGGTCAGTGTCACTAAGCAGCCTATAACATTCTATCGTTGTATTTCACTGTCCCCCATATGACACAAATTGTATGCACTTAAAAGCATAAGATTTGTTTTCTTTCCTTGCATAAAATATCCACTCATTGGGCCTCATTCCGACCCTGGCGTTAACCAAGGCGCTAGTAGCGCCTTGGTTGATGCCGTTATTTTTCCGACTCCGTCATGGTGAATGGCGTAATTACCGCCCCATTCCAAGGTTGGCGGGGGCGGTAATTCCCCATTCACCATGGGCCCTTCCCCATTCCCATTTTTGCCCCATAGGGCTCATGGGGCAAAGGCGCTCATGGGGAAGGCGCTAATTACGGCACCGTAAATTACGGTGCCGTAATTAGCTCCTAGGTCCCTTTGCGGGTTGGTTTTTTAACGCCTGCAAAACGCAGGCGTTAAGTACCAACCCGCAAAGGGAACTCGGAATAGGGTGGTAAGTGTTTAACGGCACCGGTCTCGTTACCGGTGACCGTTAACCCTTACCGCCCTACTCGGAATGACCCCCATTGTTGTGGGGGTACAAAGTATCCAAGGTGCCCCGGCCTGCAGATGTCACGCTGTTTTCCACTGTTTCCTGAGCAGATTTGCTGTGAGTAAAAATATTATAGATGGACACGTTAGGAGAAAGCATCCTAGTTATGGTGCCAAGGTGGGTGCTATAGGAATCACCTCCCTGATGAGCTGTGGAATGAATGGAATCCGCAGATAAGCATAAGGAAAGCCTTGTGCCAACTGTCCACAGGGTGTTTCACTGGGATTGTTGCAGTACAAATCTGGCCTTGTAGTTTAAGCATTTTTTGTTTTGTTTTACCTTCCATGGCAGGGGTACAAATTTCAAGTTGCAAGATACTAGCAACGCAAAAAAGTCCACTTGCCCCTCAAATATTCACATACACACAACACAATTTCTTAATTGTCAAGCGTCCATTATCACTAGCCAGTGGCTAGAGGCGAGTGCACATTTTGAGCAATGTTCTATGAATTAGGTTTATTGTTGGAGAGCTCTATTTTGCAATGATGTTATCTTTGACCTTGTGATTGACTGCCCTTTTGTGATTTATCAACTCTGTGCGGCTTAGTAAACCTGTTTGATACCTATATCAGGCACTTATTCGGTTATCGGTATAATGTAAACTTTTAATCCCCTGTGCTACACATTTGACACACTTCTGGCAATCAATCAATTTTCACCTGTAGTCATGCTGTCTCTCTTAAGTAACTCTAACCTGCTAGTTACTTCCCATACAAAAATGCCTTATAGGATTCTCATAACTAGCTTATAAGAACTTGTGAGAAGCTAGTGGGATTTTGGGAACAATAATAATATCTTTAGAAGAACATATATGACACTGAAATACTTATTGAATCCTTATAAAATCTTCTACATTTGAAGTAGGATTTATGTAAGATCTTATAAGATTCTGATAAGATCATTATAAGGTAGCCAATACGAAATAGTTGTAAAGGTTGTGAGTGGAATGCTTTTAGTTCCAAACTCAGTGACTTAATCTTAAGAAAATGATGTGCTGTTGTATGTCTGTGTAATTACATGTTCCCTGTGCTGGCATGCATTTAATTGCCACGGAGGAACCTGATTTACTGATTAGCTCAGGGTTTGGATCTGTGAATTCACTTTCTTTTGAAGATCTGTTGTATTTTACCATTATGATGCTCTCAGCACCTTCCATGTAACAATCACTCGATCGCCCTATCCATCGGGTCTTCCCAGTCTGCCTTGCTAGGATACACAGTGGTTTCGATCATGCCACAATATGATGTGAGGTCATCGACCATCACTCATCAGAGTGTCTTGATAGGAAGGGGGAGAAAACACCAGAATGTTCTGGAAGCCTATGCCTTTGACCAGGTCTCCTACGACCTTTCTGGAATACCTGATATTTTCATCCGGCCTTGGTATCTAGTATTCCAGTGAACAAATGATCCCTTTGCAACAGGAGCTCGGGGACCCCTTGCATGTGCTGAGAACTCACTGCATGTATGCACTTTCATTTATGCACGTAGCAACACAGTGAAAGCAAAGGCCAATAACAACGGCTGCACAGCTTCATTAAACCCACTAAAGAAAAGATTGGGGCTGTCCACCATCCTGAATGCAGTGATAATGATATGATATGATATGGTATTTGTAACGCGCCTATACACAAGTGTTCCAAGGCGCGACAAGGCAAGGGAGGGGGAAGAAGGGGAAAACAGACAACGATCCTACTAGGCCAGGTGTCATTCAGATCGCACAAGTGCGTGGGAAGGGGAAGGAGGAGAAGTGCGGGGATCAGGGGATGAGGACAGTGCAATACATGGGATAAGAACAATAAATAATAAACAATAAATAGAAGTACGGCCAGCAGGTGGCAAGTGAAAGGGTAAGTGCAAACGTCCGGTGGTAAGTGCAGGAAGTGGGACCGTAGGGATGCAGAAACAATCACCAAGTGCAGGGCTTGCCAGGAAGGTAGTGCAGGAGTGCGACTGGCGGGGGTGTGGACCTAGGCCCGAGATCAAAGGGTGGCCTGGTAATCAGTGCAGTTTCCGTGTCAGCCAGGAAATCAGCAAGGGAGAGGAGGAGAAAAGGCGGACGCGAAGAGAAAGGTTTTGAGGTGTTTACAGAACCGAAGATGGTTCTTCTCAAGTTTTAGGGAGGCAGGGAGGCTGTTCCAGAGGGAGGCCCCAGCCGCAGATAGAGATCTACCACCAACTCGTTGCTTGGAGAAGCGACTGACCCTGAGGGAATTGGAGGCAGATGAGTGAAGAGCTCGAGAATGAAGGTATTTAGGAAGAGAGAGTTGAAGGTATTGAGGCCCCAGGCGCCAGAAGGTCTTGTGGATGATGCAGAGGGTTTTGAACTTAATCCTCGCAGCTACTGGGAGCCAGTGCAGAGATTTCAGTCCTGGAGAGATATGATCCCTGGGCTAGAGGCCAAGGACAAGTCTCGCAGTTCTGTTCTGGATAAGTTGCAGAGGGCGGAGAGTAGAAGCAAGCAAATTTAGAAAGAGGCTGTTGCAATAGTCCAGCATGGAGAGAACCAGAGCTCTGGAGACAGTGAGCTTCTGGGGGAAGGAGAGGAAAGGAAGAATACCTCTGAGGAGGTGCAGCTGGTAGTGTGACTTCTTAGAGATGTCAGAGATGTGAGGAGACAAGGAGAGTGTAGAGTCAAAGATGACCCAGAGATTTTTAGCCTTGCAGGTGGGAGCAGGAGGGGGGCCAAGAGAGGCCGGCCAGAGAGATACAGGAAAGGAGGCAGCGGGTGTGCCAATGAGGAGAATCTCAGTCTTACTGGCATTAAGGCAGAGATCAGTGGCGGCACACCACTCCTGGATAGCAGACAGACAGTCCGAGATGAGGGAAGTAGAGGAGGAGGCCGAGGGTAGCCTGAAGATGAGCTGAGTGTCATCCGCGTAGCACTGAAAGTTGGAGCAGAGAGCAGCTATGTGGTGGGCCAGGAGTGCCAGGTATTGGTTGAACAGCCGGGGGGGAGAGGTTAGATCCCTGGGGACACCACAGGTAGAGAAAAAGATAGCAGAGATAAGGCAAGAGTTTGGGCTGATCTCATGAATGTAGGAAAATTGCAGAATATGCTAAACTACTAAATCCGCCAGCTATGTCTCTCTAAAAAAGTTGGGGGGGATCAAACTAGAGAATCTGGGGCCTCCATCACCAAATTCAAGTAACAGATGAGTGACCTACTTTCTTTGATAGGGTCATCTAAAGAAGAGCTTTCATATAACTTGGAAACCGTTAAGAACAAGCTAAATAAATATGACTGGGTGATCTCATCAAATCAGGTGGGGACATACAGGATGTATGCAGAATACAGTACATTTCTCACTAAAAGAGAGGAGCTCCCCATGTGTGTTCATATATTTCCCTGTCCTAAACGTAGGATAATCAACCTACGCTTTAGGTCTAACCATATCCCTACTCTGGAACGGACGATTAAGTGGGGACTGGGTTCTAGCAACCAGAGCTGTAGATTTTGTAAAAACATGGTTATCAAAGAAACCATTAAGCATTTAGTGGCTGACTGCCCGGCATTGCAAAAGGAAAGGGAAAGATACTTGGGAACGGAAATTGTTAACAAATTCACCTGGTCCAGTTTGATGGCTGCCCAGGGGCAGTCCCTGATTTTGGCTTTATGTGGCTTCCTTGCTCTGATACTGAAAAGAATATCAGTTCTATGATGGTGGATATAGAGTGTTCATTTCTTTCCTCATTCTCCATGTATCAATGTTTTTCATATGTTGATGTGATATGTTTTCATGAGCTTTGACTTAAGTAGGAAAATCATCTTTTTAATGTTATACTTTTTTTCTGTGATCCGTTTGATGTGTCTATTTTTGTACAAAGTGAAATGTTTACACATTTTTTGTTTGAACCAAAACACTTAATAACATTTTTTTAAAACCAGCTGAAGTTATTCCAGTATGTAGCTCTGGTTTGTACTCCTTGATTTCCGGTTCCTGACTATTTTCCTCACCATTTGTGTTGTCTACCTGTACACTCTTTTGGATTACTGTGTAAAAATGACTGTTTTCTCTGCAATAGTACAGGGGTGAGTAGTTGGTAAAATGTCAGACTATATTCCTTCAGGAGGGATGTGAGCTGGTGCAGAAGCAATAACAATAATAGTACTATGATACTAAAATTAAAACAATGTCCAGCGTTCTACAAAAATTGAAGAAATCTACAAAAATAGACAAAAATAGGAATGTTCATTAAACTAACAATAATGCATACAACTAAAAAAAAAACATTGGTCCACTATAAAGGGACATATAAAGACATATGACTCTAAATTAAAGGGTCACTCTGGGCAGGGGTTCTCAGGCAAAGAATTTGGCAGCAAAATGTGAAGGTTATTAGATATGTCTTTCAAAAGGGTAGAAATGGGGGCGTAAAAGTCCCTAGGGCCCTTTAATGTGGACTTGGATCATGGCCATTTCAAATTCCTTTAGTTTCTGTCTTTCAGGGCCCAACAATGTCAAGCTGCCTTTTAAGCACCGAACCCGGTACCTGGAATCCTGTGGTGTTGGGTCGGCAGGTCTGGAATACTCAACGACCTTGGGTGTGGAGAAGCAGAGACTTACTTATATAGGCCAAATGCCACAGTGGATTGGTACAGTGGAAGCCTGTTGCTAAGGGTCCATTACTGGCTGCTGCAGCAAATGTCCTTTGTCTGCTGATGTTATAACCAGAATTCCTTTTCTGCAGGAATTATGGGGGTGGGGATTTCTACCTCCTGGAAGATGGGTCAGCTCTCAGGGGAATCAAAGGAGCTTAATGAGCAGGCAGCCACATGAGTGTTATGCGTAGAAAAAGGTCAGGTGGCTAATGCACACCCCCCTGCCATGAATGATTCACATCACCAAGCTGACAATAATATGGCATTCAAATGTGTCTGGCTTTATAATTGTGTGATACGAGTAGCCACCATGTCATACCAGACAAGGCTTACATTTAATTATTAACTCACTGCCATGAGGCGTATTAGTGGCACACTACATTTGGAACCGCATTTTGAATCACAGGTGCTTGCAGTTAATAAGCCATTTGGAATGCACATGTGACCTTTGAAAATGCCTTTTTGCCACTGCATGGCATCTGCTGTACGTGTAAGTAAACTGTTACAGCCAGGTGCATGGCTGCATTATGCTTTTTGGCATGGAGCATTAGAAATGTGACCTTTGCTTAGCAGAACCGGCTTTCAGAAACAGAATCAACCTTATCATTTTATTGCTAAAACCTAATTAAAAACAAAATTTTGCATTCTTCCAGTTGGCATTCTGTCACAAAGGTCTCTTTTAGTTTGTGACATATTTTTTTTATTTTGGAGTAAAAGCCTCTGAAGTTTATAGTGTCATAACGTCTTTGTAGTACTAATCTTATGTACTGGTGTACACTGCAATGACTATGTGCAAAACCACAGTGTTGTTGGTTAGAGGCTTTGTGTTTACCACTACTTCAAAGTAATGAAAATAACAATACTGGAAACTAGAACAAGAATGGAGGAGAAACTACAACCAAGACAAAAGAATAACATATCAAAACAGATCCGATCATATAAAACAGACATTCTCAAAGCAAAAAAAGAAATACTACAACGACTGGATCACTAAAGCCAACAACATGCAGAAAGAACTCTTCAACATTGTACACAAAATGAGAAACTCTTCTGGATGCAATAACCCGCTGGTCCCCTTGCAAACATTATGTGACGATCTTGCAGATCACTTTAAGGGTAAAATCACCAGCATACATCGAATCATGCAAAGTAGACCGACCCATCCAACCGTTCACCACATCCAACCAACCCCCAGACCACAGAACAGGCTGAACATCTTTCCCCAAATATCAAGGGAAAAATTCATCAGTTTTGTGAACAAAAGCAGCAAGGCTGGCTCACCAATTGATCCCTGTCCTCCAGACATCTACAAATCGATCCTTGCAAAGAGAATACCATCAGAATACTACCTAATCCTCTTTAATGTGTCACTTTTAACGGAAAGAGTTCCACAACTCTTCATATCAGCCTACATCAAACCACTCCCCAAAGATATGACAGGCGATACGGAAGACAAGTACTGCAACACATCAAAAACAACCAACTGCTGGATCAGGCACAAGTAGGCTTCAGACCCATGAGAGGAACGGAGATGGCAATACTCTCTATATCGGATGACCTAAAGACCAACGCAGCCTCCAACAAGAACTCTGCAATGATAAAACTTAGAGGATCAGCCTTCTCTTGCAAAATCCCTCCCAGAGGGCCATCTACGGAGGGCCAACTAAAATTCCCAAAACCTCTAAAAACCTGACTCTTCCGCTCCGAAGGGGATGAAAATGACTCAACAACATCTACACACCACAAAATGGACAAATACAAGGAAAGGAGCCCCACAAAACCAGGGACTGAAGGAAGGCACCCAACATGAACCGAGACCGAGCATTGGAACCTACCCCCATCAACGCACTTCAAAGTACTACACCAGAACGAATCTAGCAAGAGAAATCCCCTAAAAAGCAGGGAGCACACTCACTAAAGTACTCCAGGAAAAACCCTTTTCAAATTACCTGATACCTTATATGTACCTGCATTTAGCCTACCCACATAGACCCACCTCATCCTGCATGTAACTTAATTGTGTAAATAAGCCACTCCAATACTTAGCTGGTAAGTGTAGGTCAGATGCATTCTGCAGCTAGTTTAATAGTATAGCTAAGCCTTGTGCTCCCTGCTATGCCCAGAGACAAGCACTATATAACTTCTGCATCTTGCTGGGTTGATCGAGACAGATTGTTTGAAGTGGGATTTGGGGACAGGGAATGCATTGCATCTGGATGAATTCCTGGGGGTTGGAAAATTGCCCAGCACAAGAATGTGTGGGGTGAAATAGCCCTGAACACCATGAGAAAAGGCCAGAGTCAGTATGAGGGCTCCCCAAACTGAAAGGCCTGTTGTGAATTAACATGAAAATAAGGCCTTGCAATTTCAAAGAGAAAATGAGAGAATTTAGGTGTCAAAACTTGGAGATGCCTAAAAATGTTAATTGCCTCACAGAAGGGAAAGACATGAGGAAACATTTGCAAAAAGTCTGAAATGGCTGAGGCCATCTTGTCGGAAATGGCAGCATCCAGCATGTATATAAAATGCAGAGATTGTGTGCAGGCCTGCACAGCAGAATGGAGCCTTTTACTATGACAGAAATCCTTACATGCAAAATCCGTTTTTCCCTTTATATTAAAGACATGCTCTTTAGAATGTGTGCAAAATTGTAATAAAGGAACTGTAAGTTTTGTACATCATGAGTCCATCACGAGAAGACACAATAATTTCAGCAGAGTGAAAGCCATTCATGGCTGGAATTGACAAAGGACATTTCAATTATGGCTTAAAGGGATACTTTGAATTTTCACACGTCCAGCTAAAGTCTTTAAATATATATTATGTTGCCCTTCTGTAATTGCTGTTTGCAGGTAACCAGTGTGCGAGGGTTATACATGTGAAATGGTGCAATTCTAAGAGTTGATTTAAATGCAAAATGCTTGCAGCCAAGGTAGGCCAAAATCCTTGTTTAATTTCTTTGCTGTGGGTTCCCCAAGAGTGAAACTAGATTCCAAGCTCCTTTGTCAGGAGGACGAGGTGAGGAATTCTCCTGCTCCACAGGTTTTATGACTAAAACCACTTAGTCCTTCATAACACCTGGCCATCAGCCCTTCAAGCTCTGGGCAAATCTAAACAAAAGCCTCCCTTTTGACATCAGAGCCAAAACCAGATACCTTCCAAGGGTGGGGGTCAGAGTCCGGAGTAGTTTCACAACCATTGCACAGAATAGGAGACATTCTGTTTAGGGGATAACTCTGGAACATTTAATTGTACATGGTTCATGTTCAGATTTCTGAAAAACTGTCAGTGACCCACTTATGATGAGCCAAAAACGATTTTGATGACACCAAAATACCAACATTTACGAGGAAAAACTTGATTGTGATCTCTGTATAAATGTGAGAACCATGACAATTAGAGGAAATATGTAAAATGTTATCAATATTCTGCCCACCGAGTGCCTCTTTTTTATTAATATAATTTGGGACAAAACGTGAAAATACTGTAGCTTCACACCAATAGGTCGCTCAGACATCAAACAAGGTTTATGTGATTCCCTGAAAAATGTAGTATTAGAAAATGCTGACATATGTGTCATAATATGATGAGAAAGGGCATTTGTCATACAGTGAGATTTCCATGTGCAAAAACCAGACCCAGTCCCTTGTCTAAGTTAGATGATGGATGGGGTATCCTCCCTTCCCAAAACACACCCACATTCTTTGGACCCATCGGGCAACAGATGAGCGGGAACCCTTGAACACTGCCCTATCAATTCTGTGAGAACTATGGCAAATCAGTGATGTCACTTGCCTTATAAATAGGTCACTCTGCCTAAAATCAGGACAGACTCTCCCTACCAAATCTTGAGTTGTGCAGCTGACCAAATCTGGAACCATACTTGCAGAGTTGGGCCTAATCCTGGAGTGAAGCCAGGAGCTGGACATTTTTGGAGGACAGAGAGAAGCCTTGACAGACCCCTTGATTGTCCCTGCCATGAGGCCCCTGGTGCTCCTTTGATGTCCATCAAGCCCTCCCCTGTAAGTATATAAATCCCCAACAATAGATTAAATAAGCCCTATATTCTATATTCTTCAGCATTCCCATAGAGATTCCCCCATGGAAAACCCCCTATCTTCTTTCTTTGTGTAATTCAGTCATTTTCCCATTGAAAAATATTTCACTTGTCTGTGCATTGTAGTAATTGTTTTAATTGAAAATCCATTGTTTGCTTGTGCATTTCAGTCATTTCCCATTGAAGAATCTCCAGTTGCTTGTGTAGATCCCTAATATATTTTGTTCAGTAAATCAACACATTTGCACATTATTTCACAGGATGAAGAGAGTTTGTGGGTCATTATAGTCTTAAAGTGTATCCCCAAAGAATCAAATTCACTGCAAGCTCAAAATGAAGTTGTCTGTGTGTTTAAGTGGTGTTTTAGTAAGCACATTTCTATTTGCATCTGTCATTTTAAATCCAAACCGTTTTTCCTAGTGTAAGTAATCCTTTTGCCCACAGCCTACCTGTTATGTGCCTCTGTCATTTTAACTGAAAACCGATTTTCCTATGTAAGATCCCCATTGCTTAAAGCGTGTCTGTCATTTGCAGCCTTAGTAAAAATGAATGTCATTTGCATTTTTTGTTTTCCTGGAAAGTTCGCGTATCCTGTCTAAAATCGTTTTTCCTAGTCTATCCCTCTTCCCCTACTATATTTTGATAAAGGATTTACAATTGCATTCCCTTTTTATTTTTTCATGTGTTGCATGTACTAAGTTATTGTGCGCTGGCTAGTCTGTTCTGAAGCCTTATTTTCCTTCTAGCCTAAGCAGCACAAAATGTTCTGGTGTGCTGTCCCATAACATCTGTCCTAACTGAGTAAACACCCATTTACCTGGTGCAGAAAACAAATTGTTCTATTCATTGCTGTTCCCATAGTGTTTCTGAAAACCCCATTCAAAATGCTATTTTAACCTGGCAGTTGCCGTTGCATGTTAGCAGCATCATTTAGCAGCTGTCTGAGTTATCGTTCAACTCCTTACACATTCATTCACCAATAGTCGAAAGAACAGTCTATCACAACCTGGTGCAAGGCAGTTCTTCATATTTATTATGTAAAATGGGTGTAGATTTCTCTGCTAATGCTCTGTGCTATTCAATGTACTGCTTCATTATGTACTTAAATGTTGGAGTGCAGTTCTTAGTCATTACAGATAGTCTTCCGCTCAGTGCTTTGAGGCCACACCAATGTCGACTGAGCGCTTTGCAGATGCCTCATAGCATAACTTGTAGCTTATTCATGTTTCCCTATCAGTTTGAGCTGGATACAGCTGTGTCATCTTAGCTTCTGGTTGATCTACTTGACTAATGGCGCAACCCTTTTCTTGGGCTACCTCAATTCAAACTGTCCTGGTTGCATGCTCTGTGGCAGCAATGGCATAAGAGCCCATCATGTTTGCTTTTTTTTTTTACACTGCTTGGTTTTTAGAGTCCAAGAGCTCCCCACATAGTGCAGGTGTGGTCACGTGTGGGCAATGCACACCCTGTGTGGGCCAGCCACTGAAATGTTTTGTTGCATCTGGAAGGCAGGAGATACTTTACAAGAAACAAGAGGAAAAGGCTTGTTAATCCCCTTCATCCAATCCCTGTAAATGTTGACCCTGAAGAGATCTTCAAAATTCCATTGTAATTACGTCAATTTCTGTCTCTTTCAATCTGGTTACCGATGTTTGCCAAATTATTCAAAGTCAAAGGTACTTTGCAGTGTAATCTAGATGTGTGTCCTTGCAACCTTCCTGTGTTATGCTCCCTGTAGTGAAACAAAATAATGTAAAATTTTATCTACGGTGTGGGTAATTTGGGGATTTCCTAAAGTATATTTGGGGGATATTTTTCTTGGCCAAAAAGGTTATATTTGTATCATAACCATCTATTGACATTGCATCTCAGTGATCTCTAGCCATCCCTGACAACTATACAATCATCCGTTCAGACAGAGGCTCTGGCAAAGGTGGTGGATTGGCCTTCACAGCCAAATCCCACCTGAACCTCAGAGAATTCCCAAACGTAGGCCTATCTTCAGCGGAATTCCTTTCAGTGAAACTCCCGCTCTCTGACTCCTGCACCTTCCTATTTCACCTCATCTATCGACGCCCAGGTGCCATCTCCTCCCTTGAGGAAGGCATTACCCACCTCTTAATCCAAAACAGGAAGCCTGTTTCACAAATCATTCTTCTGGGAGACCTCAATTTAGGCCTACATGACTCTAATGATACTAACGCCACCACTCTAGACATCGCCATCACACAACTTGGGTCTAAACAGCGTATTAACGAACATACCCACTCCAAAGGTAGAATGCTGGATTGGCTGGCTGACTTTAACTGCTCCACCACTAACCTTAACAATGCACCTTGTGCATGGTCGGTCCACCATTGCATCACCTTCTCTATACTGAAAGGCACTCACATTATCACCTATGCTGCCCTCGCCCCACAATCCTTGTCCAGGAACAAACGCAATATTACTCTAGACAACCTTCTACTTCTGCTACAGCCCATCACTGATCTTCCCCATAACTCAAACCTGGATCCTTCTTCTCTGGTTGACCTGTTCAACGGTGCCATAGAACAAGCCCTAAATCATATTGCACCGCTAAAATTGAGAAAAGCTAAACTGGCTGCCCATTTAAATAAATGGTTTTCCGCCGAACTAAAAGCACTATGCAATGTTAAAAGATCATCCAAAGCCAAATGGAGAAAATCCAGGTCAACCCCAACACGGAAAGGTTCTCTCCTGCGGTGGCTACTTCCAAAGCTGCCAACACCAACACCAAAAGAAAGATCTATAACACCAGAATTCAGAACGCTAAATCTAGCACTAAAGAGCTCTTCTCTATCCTAAGAGAATTGGAGTCTCCTGCGCCGCCCACAAAGGATTGCATTAAAGACAAAGCCTGGTGTGCTAACATCCAGAAAGCCTTATCAGACAAAATAGCCATACCTCAAAATAAAATCGAGACTAAAAAGAATAGCCTCCCTCCCAGCACCTATTCACGCAAACCACCTAGCCCACAACAGCCCTCCTGCCCTCTTTTCCACTTCTCCTCAGTAACTATTGAAGAAGTGGCAAATATAATCTCGGGCCTCAAACCTTCTAACTGCCAGTGAGACACTTGCCCAGTTCTAGTCATCAAGGAAGGTGCAAAAGAATTAGCACCCTTCATTACTGCCTTGATTAACTCTTCTTTTAAAAACTGCTTAGTCCCCAACAATCTTAAAGAAGCAAGAGTCGTGCCTCTCCTCAAAAAAAACAATCTAGACCCAAAAATACCGACAAATTACAGACCCATAACATTGGTCCAATTCCTCTTAAAGATGAAAGATAGAGTAGCCTATCTCCAAATTCAATAACATTTGGAAGACAACAACCTTCTTGGCTTGTTATAGTCTGGTTTCAGACCCAGGCATGGAAAAGAAACAGCCCTCCTGGATTTAAAAATCCAATTAGATGAAGCCAAAGACAAGGGCAATCTGGCCATACTGCTGCTGTTGGACTTATCAGCAGCGTTGGGCCTTGTTGACCATCAAATCTTGACTGAACACCTCTCCACTGCGGCAGCTTTCTCACCAAATGCCGCCAGTTGGATCCAATCCTTCCTCACAAATAGAACAACTAGAGTTTTTGCACCTACTGAGGCTGCTGAGCGAGTGCCGATCCACTGCGTAGTCACTCAAGGATCCAGTGTTTCACCCATGCTTTATAATATTTTTACTAAGCTCCTCTTTGATCATCTTGATAACCTGGGTGTCACCTACACAAATTATGCAGATGACACTCACGTCCTCATGGTTGCTATGAAAGATATTCCGAAAAGTTAAACAAAATCTATCTTGAAATATAGGCCTGGATGGCTACACACAGCTTATGCTTAAATGACGACAAGACGGAACTCTTGATCGTCGGCACCCAAGTCCATCTTAACAAACTCGACCACTGGTACAAATCCTTTAACATTGATGGCAATATCATCAAAGGTTTATAGTCATTTTTTTGAAAAAATAATGTTGAAAAAAAAAGTCGCTTTTTTTTTTAATACGTTTTTTATTCGAAATGGGGGGGTTCACCCCAACCCTTTTTTAAATTTTTTTTTGTTTTACCCATTTTTCTTTTACTCCCGGACCCCAAAATAAATATATAATTTTAAAAACGAAATTGTCATTCGACATTTTTTTTGTTGAAAAAATGACTGACCACCATCATCAAAGTCACCAAACAGCATAACCTGAATAGATTACAAGTTCTCCAGAACAACGCCCTTTGATGTGCCTTGAACATACCACGCTCTAGCAGGGACGTCATTTCACCAAAATGCCTGGGGTAGCAGAAGTGACATCACACGACCCTTGACCCCCGATGACATCACAGGAAGTGATGTCATTTGACACCACCCCAAAGTTATATCGCGGGAAGCGATGGAACACGACCGTTCACCCGTTGACAAAACAGGAAGTGGCATCACATAGCATTGTACACTACGAAAAATATGGTTACGATATCACTATAATGTGATGTACATTTCATACAGAATGGATCGTCATATGTATCGTTAAGATCAGTGTGTATAGGCCCATATTACCAAATTACTGTGAAATCAAGCAGACGTCCATGACCAAATGATAATGATGTGTTATTATATAGCACTTACGCTTAAGCTCTTTTTATAGAAAAAATATACACCCAATATCACCCAACCTGTGTTGGTACTCATTTATCGACCTCGCCAGGAAGAAAGACTGAGTTGAGGCATGTAAGAATAGTCTAAATCACCCCCTTAAGTGTGCCTGAAATAAACCTTTACTGAGTCTAGCAATTATTGTATAGAATTCCAGAAAGACACATTATTTGGTATTCCTATTCTTTCTTATTTAGGGTCTGTGCTTAAAGTGTTAGACTTGTGGCACTCCTGTTCTTATTTTCCTTCTTTTTTTTAAGGGGCCTGAACAAGAAAGCCAGCCACTCCAGACCTAAAGAACCACATGATGCTGGCCACAGCCCAGGAGCTTTCATTACTAAAAAAAAAAAAAATGTTTTTTTGAGGTCGCAAGGGAGACGGCGGAGGTCGCAACGACCACCATTATAGACTCATTCTGGTTACCAGTATGTGACAGAATTAAACAATGCACACTCGTCGTGACACACAAATGCCTGGCCAACACAGCCCCCCAATATCTAACAGACAAATTCTCAAGGCATCGATCTACCAGACCTACCAGATCATCCTACCAACACTGCCTCAATATACCCAAGTATAAATTGAAATCGGCAGGAGGGTCGTGCTTCCCAGTGTTAGCAGCCAAATGCTGGAACTCCCTACCGACAGCCATTAGAGCCGAACCCTCTTTCTGGACTTTTAGATCCAAAGTGAAAGAATGGTTCCTTACCTAGCAACACTAGCTCATCTTCTGCCACACCTGAATGGAGCTAATCCTGGCCAACCACTGTGTAATTACCAAACTTCTGCAATCTTCACTCATGTTTGTGCCATTTCTAAATTGCTATATTTAATATTATTGCTCATCAGCTCAGAGTGCTCTTATCCCCAGCCTAACGTATCCTCTTTACCTGCTCTTTTGGTAACCACTAGCTACGTTGTAGTCATTCTGACCACTCTGTAACTAGTTCTGATTGTCCATGCCACACTGACCACTTTGTAACCTGCTCTGTCTGTCACGTCACATGCCTTGCTGTTGTTGCCATTATCACACTGACCACTATGTAACCAGGCCCTAATTACTCTTCACTGCTCTGCATCTGCAGCTACTTTTCTATGCTTAAGCGCCCAGATACCTAGGGGTTAGGTGCACTCTACAAATAATAAACTAAACTAAACCTGAGCCCATCCAAGTACAGCCTGCATGTTCATTTCTGCTACCGAGCGTTGCTTGACTTTATACTCAGGGCTGTGTGTGCTAAAGATTCAGGAAGCTTAAGGAGGCCCCAGCTTTGGCCAAACCTACATTGAGTTTTCAGACACACTCCAAGTCTCATAATGAGCGATGTTAAAAAGCACCACTGCAGCACCTGTTCCAAGAGCTATCCCACTCACTTTGAGTGAATCGGGTGGGTGCACCATTAGCATGAGTTAAGTGTAATTGTGAATGTCCGAGCAAGGAGATCTGGCACCCAGATGAGGTGCAGTCCCACAGGAGCCCCTTGAAGAATGTTGACCTGCCTTCTGCGGAAGGGCCCATCCTGCACAGTGCTGACCCTGGGACCAGGCACCTCTTTTGAGCACCTTCGGGGGAAGGGGGTGTCTATCAGAATGGTCATTGCCTACAGCATGATCTTGTGGGGTGCAGTCACGCAGGCACTGCCCATCCAGTCGACTATTTGGTCCTGGATAGTGCTGAAGCACTTGTGGGGAGCCTAAGAGCTCAGTGTGTTCTTTAGAGTCCTTTCTTTGTCTGCAGAGTCACAACACACCCATTCCGGTGTCCCAAGAACAGTCTTACTGCATTTCAGGAATCGCAACAACGGCCTACCTTTCATTATACGACGCACAGCAACTGCCTACCTTTCATTATAGGAAGCACAGCAACTGCCTACCTTTCAACCATTGTGTTGGCCCCATTGACAAAGGTGCTGTGGTGAGAGTCCATGCAACTGAGGCTAGACTTCACCATTGATTGTCTCGCTGTGTAAACCTTTAGCCCCTAGACCTCAAGCACAGACAGTCTTTCTACAATACCAATTGGACTGGCTGTAGAAGTACCCTCCCCAGAACATGAACTGCTCCGAGAACTCCTAGTCTTGGTGTGAGCCAGAGACTATTCTGGGATTATCATTACCTATAATGTTCAGGGGAAAAACTCTTACCAGTACTCCAGTACTTTACATTTGAAAACTGCTATTACTTAACAAATGGTGACAGATTGTCTGCTTTGATCTGTTGTATTATTTGTAGTCTTGCCAAAGTATAATTTTTTATTCATTTGTCATTAATAGGTTATATTTTGATATGAGACCTCACCTACAATGCCAACCCACCTTCGACAGAGCCCCTCCGTCGTATTAAGCCTTGATACCAAAAGGTGAACCAGCTGCTCTTTTATAGCCCTTCACTTGTCATTTGAGTATAGTTTGCAGATGTTTTGGCTTCAAGTGGCTGATGGAGACCATCTATGAAGCTCTCCACATCTTATAGAGCAACCTCTTGTCCCCCATTTGATGATGTAAGACCTACTCAAAATATCCGCATGGCTACCCTCCTAGTTAACATCAGACCCGCCCCATCACTTCTACAGTTAAGGAAGGAACTCAAAACCCTCCTCTTCAAGGAATGGCTCCTTGTTAACACCTAGGTCCTCATTGGCTCCACTCCCCATCCTACCCTAGAATGGGTGATCTGTTCCTCACTATTTCCTCCCCTAGTTGCTTGTAGAGTCCATGCTGCCATATTGCTCGCCTTGCCCTGTTGTTAGCTCCCTGCACTCTTGACTCTCTGCTTCCCTCACTTGGTCCTTCCCCCCCATAATTGGAAAACGCTATGTTGCTTCCTGAAGCTAGGTCCATGCTCAATAAACACCCTAATAATAATAATAGCAATCGGTAATAAAAACATCCTGGTGTCAAAGGTCAAAGGATGAAATAGTCTTACAGGTCTGCTGTCTCAGCAGGAGCATTATAATGTTGAGATGGCACAGCAAAATGTAGCATTAATGAACTGAGAATACTGCAATCTCCCAGAGTGCCTGAGAAGGAGAGGGCTTGAATGAAAAACGCCAATCCTTTGAAAAACCACATTAAGGAATTAGTTATGTCCGTGTCATTTTTTATGTGAAATAAATATATATATTTCTACGTACACAATACAGGTTTTTGAATTTTTTATCATAAAAAACAGATAAAACAAGACAAACAACAACCCTCGCCCTCCCCCCTTCCCCTCCAAAATGTACAAGTTAACTTAGTCCCCATTCTGAGCAATGAAGTAGAAAAGAGAACTTGAGGGTTTCTCTGTTCATAAAGTCCCAGAAAATAGTTCAGCGCTCCTCCAATGCGGACGTCCTTGGCTTGGTCCATTCAGTCGCAATTGGAAGAAAACAGAAATGTCCTCATTCTTTCACTTAAATACAATCAGAAAACCTAATCTCCGACCGATCTGGGCGTAGAATTCGTGTCTTTTTTTGCAATGTTCCAAAATTCATAATTTCTAGAGCAGACCGGTTTTCTCCCCTCACATCCAGATGAGGCAGAGCGATGCGATCAGTTTCAAAATGTCAATTTCATTTCCTCCCATCGTGGTGATCTGCCCCATCTTGCCTGTTGGCGGGAGCACAGTGCTCGTGAGGTGAGTGGACGGGTGGGGGCGTGAGCCTAGATGGAAAAGGCGAGGTGAGAATGGGAGGGGCAGTAGAGGGAGGAGGGGAGGAACCCTTAGTGCGCGTGGATGTCCATGGCTTGTCCGTTCACGATGGGATCCCCGGGACTCTGAGCCGACATCATATGATGGGGCGAGGGCCCGTTGGACATCATCACAGCTGTGTGGTGGGGGTGCCCTGGGAGGTAGGAGTGCAAAGAAGGTCCATGCCGCAGTCCGGCGGGGTGGGGGGGCATCTGTGGAGGGGTGTAACCGGCTTGCGTGAATCCCATGGCCATCGGCCCCGCAGGGTAATCCCCTGGCATCCCTGCCATGCCTTGGAAGCCTGCAGTGAAGAGAGAGAGAGAGAAAGAGAGAAACTGTGAGCATGCGGTTAACTGTACCCCAGTGCTAATAATATTGAAAAATGTGTGCGACTCTGAAAGCGCTGCCAGGATAAACAGAGCCACCGCCAGCTCCTTCATGCACTTTCAGGGCCAGCAGATTAATTTTTTTATTTTTCACTGTCAAGGCAATGATCATAATAAAAACAACTGCAACATCTTGTCTTTATAAAGCTCTAACGTGGTCCTTGGCAACAAACCAATGACACAAAACTACTGCACGCGTTCATGCCCAAACCACCTCTGAGTGGGGAACCTAGAGCCCCTAGGTGGAACCTCGGTGAGTGGGCGATTTCTACACCCCGATACAAATGCCTTGAGGGAGTACAATATCTTCTGCATCTACGACTGTCGCAGAGCTTCACCTCTGCGATGTGGACATTTTACCACGATTATCTAAGTGTTCGCTCTGTGTCCTCTGGCACACAAAAAGAGCGCGGTAGATGCCATCGACTGTACTTTCCAGCCAAATCAAACATTCCCCCATTCTCTGATGAGTAGAGACACATGCAATTAGAGCGGTCATGGTAATATATTCTGGGGGCCTCAGTCTTTTTTATTTAATCAATTATCTCCAATGTGCAAAGCTGATTATTTAGACCAACTCAACATTAAGCATTACTATTTAGAGAAAGAAAGCGATTCCTCGAGCATACAGAACAACCAATCATAGGGTTTCCCCTTTAGCAGTGTCATATTGGCCACAGATGTTGGTTTTTTTTTTGGGTTGGGTACACAAAATCCTGAGACGTCCCACTGCATGGAGTCCGCAACCCATGTGCCTCAAGGTCATGTCCGCAAACTGCTATCCAGAGGTCTACATTTAGAGATGGGCATGCACATGTTGATTGTGGAGTGATCTATTTTAGGCTTTGATGACGTCAAGCTTGGAATGAGGACAAGCCTATTGATTTTAGGGTGGAGGAAGAGGGGAGTGGGGGGATAACTGGGAATGCCCATGCATGAGTGCCTACATGAATGATCAGTGCAAAGTCGCCTACGGGAACTCTAGCCAGAAGGTGCGGATTCCAATTGCTCATCTCTGGGAATGTCCACCCTCTCCCTACTGCATTTAGGGTTGCAATCCATAACTGCCCTCTGTTTTATTTGGAGTTTATGGAGTAGGAGGAACAACAATGTATTAGGCATTTGTGCCATAAACACTTACGGGCCGCATCATGTGTTTGGTGATAGTTTGGTATTTCTGCCGAACTACCACCAAAATCGATTACCATTACCGGAACATGGTCCTGTGGGCTCACAACGGGGTTACAAGTGGCGGCATAGCGGTATACATCCCCATTTCCGGAGGCCATAGGACACCAGGTTTTTTTGGGCAGAACTGACGCCGGCGGTGGATACACCACAGTACTTCTGCAGAAAATTGGTGGTAGGGGTTCAGATTTACCACCAGCTTTTTGCTGCAGGTAAATCTGGCCCACTACCGCCAAACTCGTAGTTCAGCGTTGCAGAAATGCAGCAATAACAGAATTACTGATGCATTCCCACCAATTTTTCCCACACTGTTGACCTTGTAATGGGGCCAAATTGTTTGTTTGACAACATTTAGGGAGTCGTTGCAGTTCCTATAGATATTTTTGCAGGAATACTGCCAGTTTTATTTCAGAAAATCGGCCCAACTACACAGCACCAGTGCTAACGGTAGTGGTACTTCTGCGTTACCTCTGGTGGCATTCCCGAAATAACATTTGCTAAAAGTTTTTTAAAGTCCTGCCCATTTCCACCTAAATTTAGTGTTGGCATCAGAGATGACAATATTTTCACGTCTTTCCCGTGTTCTCGTAAAAAACAATTCTGTAAAGGAAAGTTAAACCTTAAACTCCTGGGATTTTTTTGTTTTTACATTTGTTACCTCCACCTGTGGTGGGTAGGTAGAATTGGCAGTTTTACATAGTGAAAATCTGCCTGGGAATATGCCGGTATTTCACGCTGACCATATATATTTCTTTTTGTGTTTAATGTGTTTAGTGAAGTAATTCAAACAGTGCAATATATTAGCAAAAACATAAAATTACATGTTATATTATTTTAAGGCAACAGTTGGGGTTGTATACTTCTAAACCTATAGCACATCAAATTCGTCCAACGACTCCCCCCTGCCTGGATAACTCAAATGATATCAACTGATGCAAAAGTAGTTGCTAGACCTTCCCAGCTAGCGGGCGGGTTCCTCTCTTCCACTGTTTCCACTCAGCAGCCGCTATGTGTCTTGTCATTAGCACAATTGAATTATCAAAGGCAATGGAGTGTTTATCGGGCACGGGGCAATGAGCAGGACCCTCGGGGGCAAACCTTCTGGAAGCACGTATTTAAGGGTCAGAATGAAGGTGATCACATGGGTGTCAAACTTAGTCGGCCCATTGCAGAGGAGTTTCAAAGAACACTCATGGCCACTTGCAACTTGATCACTCGACTCATGGCCACCTGCAGCTTAATCACTCTGCTCATGGCTACCTCCAGCTTGATCACTCGATTCATGGCCACTTGCGGCTTGATCACTCTAGTACATAACATCAAGTGGATAGCGGACCCAAAGTCAGGGGGAAGCCATTTCATGGTATGTGATACGCAGTGACAAGGATGCAGCACCACGATCAGAGTGCATCATTGGTACTCACACACTATATACCCATGCACGCCCGCAAGTCAGCAGGACTGCAATTTGCGGTATGTTTGGTGCTTTGGTTGTCCCTAGTAAGAGCCTCTATTAATTCCCGCTCAGCACATACAGCTATTTCACATCTTCCTGATCTTTTGGGACCATCATGTTCTGGAAAACATGATTTCAAAACCATGGGGCAGTCAATCTAGAGGAATGAAGGCTCTGCTTTGGAAATAGACACCGGCCTTGCTTGGCTCAGCGCTGTTATGGAGCAGTGATTGACCTTTCCTGTTCCCAGGGGGGGTTATGCATGTACTCACTCGGTTTTCACTCTATAATCCCTCACTCTCTCCCTTGCTTTGGTCTGCCCTCTCACCCTACACTCTTTATCACGACCGTAATGTGTTCCCTGTTTCTGACACTCATCCCATTCCCACTTTCTTCCCTTTCGGTGTTCTTTCTCCACTGGTCATTACTTCACTTTATTAATCGTTTCCTTTATTTCTGTTGCCCAAACTTGGTTAATCACTCTCAAATCCCACCTACACCATTCTTATCTTATCATTTATTGTCTCTGATCCTTTCTGCCCTATCTTCTTTCTTTCTCTCTCTCTCGTTGCTGGCTTTTCTGCTGCTATAATTTCTTTTCTACTACGATTTTGTTTATATCTGGAGCTTCTTCCTGCCCCCCTCCCCCGACTGACCCTCATTGTAGGCTCTGGGCGCAGGTGTATGATGACACGTGTGCCTATGTAACTGCTGGCAGTGGCTCTTAGGTCCTTCTGCGCTTCGTTTAGTTCAAATCAGAGCACCTTTACTTGACAGTGGCTTGAAATCTCAAGCCGTAGCCGTAAGCCAGTTGATGGAAAGTGGCATTCAGATATTCTCCTCTTCCACTTTGGCCCTCTGAGGCAGTCTTTAACTCCTGCCAGGGATACATTTTAGAGACCCTGAGACCAAATGATGGTGTCCCAGACCTTCCCTCATCAATGAGGAACACATCTGCGAGTGAGGGAAATATTCTAAACCTCTTGGACATCTTTCACATGTCCAGGTTAGAGGAAACATTGGTGTAAAGTAGATGCGGAATCTTGGTAGAGCTTAGCATGGGAGAAAGACTGTACCTCTGTCCTAGTACCGAGGACCATGCGGAATCTTGATAGAGCTTAGCATGGAAGAAAGACTGTACCCCTGTCCTAGTACCGAGGACCATGCAGAATCTTGATAGAGCTTAGCATGGAAGAAAGACTGTACCCCTTGTCCTAGTACCAAGGACCATGCGGAATCTTGATAGAGCTTAGCATGGAAGAAAGACTGTACCCCTGTCCTAGTACCAAGGACCACCTTACTACTAATTCTGCCCGAACAGTCTCTACCAAGGGGAAAGTGCCTAAAAGGGAATTCAAATTTAAATAGTGATGGCACATGCATCCAGTGGCATGCCCAGGGAGTGGAATATGGTGGCACGGCCTACCCCTCAAATCTGATTTGCCATCCCAATATCCTAGACCATGATCATTATATGTGTGTGTATGTGTGCACTGGTACTTCATGCCACCCCTGCATACGTCAGTGCCCCCACTTGGGCCACCCCAGTCAAAGGAGTCTGGACAAGCCACTTGCATAGACTGGTGCCAACTGCCCCGTGAAACCAGTGTCCCAGTGTTGAACTTGAACTGAGAATGTTCCCAGGCCCTCCCCTCTGGATAAAGACATACCTAAGTGTCACTGTCAAACCCGCAGGAGCATTCAGAATTCAGGGACTTTTGGCTTGCACCATCAACAATCGAGGTTTCACACCTGCTCTCCTTTTATCCCACAAACAACCTCCATCCCCCTCTTTTGGAACCACGCTACATCCAGTGAGACCCCCAAAGAGCACTATCCAGGATCACTTTACATTGCATTGCATATTAACCATGCCACTGCTCCCAGGGTGGTCCAGCATTTGTATTAATTAGATGAAAGGCAAGTGCTTTCATCAGAAATGCTCTACATAAGGCCAGAAACAGTGAGTGGAGCAATCCCTCTGTAGGATGTGTTGCAATAAATGATAGTGATAAGTGAGCAGTATGGAAACCGGTCATTAGGGGGGGTAGCAATGGAAACATGAGCTGGAGTGAGCACCAACAGACCACACAATGTATGCTTTATTTACAGGTATTTATACTTATAGATTGTTTGCATTTGTGTGGCTTGGGCAGATAAGTTGAGGTTTAGTGAGGGAGAGATAGGTCATTGCTGCCCCTTGCCTTCAATGGAGGTGCATTCTGAAAGAAGGCTTGAAAGTCTATATAGACTAGAGACTGTGTTCTTTATTTTAGCTGCCACGGGTGAGATCAAGAAGCGCGAAGGAGCGGAAGAGGACGGAAGCGCAATGGGGGCCAGGGCCTTTCAAAAGTCCTGGAGTAGATTACTTCAATTTGGAGGGAAAAAGACTCACCTGCGGCTCCAGAAAACTTCTTGAGTTTCTGGGCATTCCTTAAAAGTGGGTGAAGCCAGTCAGGGGCTTGCCAGCCAATCAGTAAGGAGTCCCAATTCCAAACCATATGTGTTTTCCACCCGCTTGAGGATATGCTTTTTCTTCTGGAAAGATCTCAGGCAGTGAGCGAGGATGCGACCAAGAATGAGAGGGCAGAGGTTTAGAGAGGGAAAGAAAGCTTTAAGCCGATGTCTTTGAGAGCCGGCAGCTTTCTTTGTAGTCGGCGGCCTGGCCTAGCGGAGGCTTGCTGACCCAAGCTAAATAGCAGCCTGGCAGTGGAGAAATCTGCATACCTATGCAGTCACTTTGATTAGATGTGCTGGCGGTGACTGCGTATTTAACCGAGCTTCTATCAATTAGCCCTTCCTAGGGGCTCCAGACCCCTCATCTGTGGCTAATGTTCAACGCTCTTTTCCATTGATTTCCTAATTTACTTCTATTCACGCTGCTTAGCCACAGCTCCGGGGACTCCGCTGAGCCCGGAGCCGGGCCGACTGCACGTAGCTAGGCAGCACAGCATCCGCTGCACCCGCCCCTTCGCCAGCGCAACCCATTTCCATCCGGTTACAAGTCTTGGGCGGGCAGGAGGGGCTCCATCACGCTTTTCCCACTGCCTCACCCCAGATCACATCTGTGCTGGTTTGTAGTGTTTTATCCGTAACACCACTGAACAACACAGTCCTGCTATAGCAGGTGCTTCTTTGCTGTAGACTCATATTGCTATGAAATATGCATGTTTGGGGATGGGACATTTGTAGAGCACCTTGTTGAAATTAACATGGCCTTGAAGAGCTTTGGGTTGTCTGAGATTTGTAGAACATTGGCTGAACATTACCACTGCACACTGAATTGCCTCGTGGTGCTTTTGGCTGACAGGAATATGACAATTACAGCGAGGTTAATTAGAAAATGTGACTTTTAGCAGTTACCCCAAAGAGGGGACAGTTACTGAATCTTGGGCAGGAAGGTAATGAATTCCATAGCTTCGAGCCAGCACAGAGGATCTCCTTCCAACAATGGACGATAGCCGCACTTTAGTCATGCCTGCCAGTGCAAGCAAAGCCGAAAGGGGATCACATTTGGGTATATAGAAATGTATGTAATCTATGAGTTGTGCAGGCACAAACATTTTCCATGTGGCCATTATTGGGGGATGCAGATGGTTGTGAAGTGAAATTGTGCTTCGACCAGGAGCCAGTGGAGCGAACAGTTGTGGGAGATTCCCTGTAAGAGCACAGTCAATATCTAATAGACTATGGCCTTAGGCAGTGTCTGCTAAGCTCCTAGGGTGCAAATATTCCTGCTGATCCTTGTTTAACAGGGTGTTTTCACAGAGACTGACTCCTAAATGTGCAGTTCTTTCCTGGGTGAAATAGACTCACTGAAAATGGTTGTGATGGTGCTGAATGATGCTTGTCTTTAGTTAAGAGATGTGTGGCCTTGCTCGAGAATTCCAAACTTATAACTGTTTAAATGGACTAGGACAGCGGGAAGGATAAATAGAGGCCAATGTTGTTCAGGAATAAAGGCTTGGTTAAGGGGTGCATTCATTCAGGCCAAAGGACTTCAGCCTGTGGGTCACCAGATATTTCAGACAACTCCAATGATCTCTCGCCATTCTCTAGTCTTTCATGGGCTGATGGGAGTTTTAGTTCAATACATCTGGACAGGTTACAGTGTCTGATCCCTGATTTAGGCCATTATGTGGGCTGCAGTGGAGGCCGATGTTGCTTCTTTAACAGGTTCCAAACAGTGTAAATCTCTTCAAGAGCTTTCTGCCTCTCTTAAAAAGTGGCTTGGACATGTGTGAACACACAACCGTTGAGCCAGGAATACATTGATCTAGGAGGTGATGGAGAGACTTGTCACTTATGCCCGAGGATATAAGCGAATGTCATGCATGATGGCCCGTGATGTTTGAGGGTGCACATGTTTCTCATGAGACAAGGAAGATGCCTCAACATGACTGGAATACAAATTCCAATTAATAATTTTACCTATATCTGATAAGGGGGATTGTTTTCAATTGGGGAGGAAGGATATCTTGAAAGCAGGACAACGCAGCGCAACACAGGCTCAAATCCCGATCCCACGCTTTGAAACCACTCCTGGTATTAAGTGCGTTATAAATGAACAATTATAATTATAAATCGTGTGGCTCACATAATTTATACGGGTTGAAAATAAGCCGCACTATTATCCATTTTCTCTTGTACATCTGTTGTTGCAGCATGTGGGTATTTGGGGAAATGATTCGCCTGTTCTTTGGATTCTTCTGAGACGAGCTGTTTCACGGGATCACCACTGTGCACGCAGATCTCTGAGTGCCATACTTTCTATGAGAAGTGCCCTTCACCGACACTCACACAATATGCCCTCTCCTTGTGAAGGGCTATTACCTAAGTCGGGTAGAGTGGCAATCGAATCTGCCCATTTCCCTGCCCGTTTTCGACCCTAGTATACAGCTCATGCTTCGCTCCCACAATATTACTGCTCCGATCTGTGGCGCTTTGAAACACAATTCTGTTGTATAAAGCACCTTACAAATGCTCAAAAAAATAAAATAAATGTCCCTACTGATCTTTGTTCCCACGTCTCCTGCGTAAGCAATCGCAGAAGACCCCCAGGGCCAAAGCGGAACTTTGGCTTTCACATGTAACAGTCAATTACTGTGTTAGCTTCCACCGTAGTGGTCTCCCGGTGCCGAGGCGTCGAGGCGATGGACGCCTCATGCAAAGGTGCGCCCAGGAGACCATCAAGTAGTGCTGGATGGGTGAGCCAATGAGAAATGGAGTGGGAAAAGGAATGGAATGAGCCCGGCATCAGCACAAACATTATTTTCCAAAATACCAAAAAAAGGAAGATATCAGGGAGGTACTTACATCCCCCAGTGTCAGTGACGAGGTGTGGGGGCGTTACAAATAGTGCCACTGCCCCTCCATTGCCATTGCCATTCCCAATCCTCCCATGGCTCCTAGGAGGAAGACACACAACTAAGACCAGGCTTGGGGAGAGAAAATCACATCATCATTGCCCGCCACGCACCAGTCACCCAAGGGAGGCCTCGCCTGCCACTACTCATGCAGTCCCAGCCTGACCCGCACAGGGGGCGGCCCCAGAGGACGCTGCGTTTCCCGTCATAGCATAAAGGGGCTATGACATTAGAACCCCGTAATACTGGCTCTACTTTTAGTGGCATGCGGTTTTAATATTAAGTGTGCAAAAATAACTTGGCAAGTGAGAATTTAGCGTCAAGGCACGTCTGCTGCTGTGTGGGATGGCCCATACACCACCCGTTCTCGACAAGGAGGCGCACCTAGTGGCCATCAAGTGGGAATAGTAAGGAAAGCGCAGTCTGCGGCACATCGGATTGCGCATGCACCAAGTGGGACTTAAAAATCAACAGACAAAAGGCATTGAGATCCTCTCACGTTTCTCTAAGCATCTGCGCGACTCTGGACACAGTAGACACCGAAGCAACAGTGCTTATCAGCACGAAATGTTTCAACGTGACATCCTTCCTCGTGGACAGTTACGCCACTGAAATGTGGCTTTGTAACTTTTGTATCTCGGCCCTATGAAAAGTTTGTCTGTGTTCATTTTGCAATAAGTGGTAGCTCGCCGAATTCTACTGGGCTACCTCCATCTTCACACCATCCAGAAACCCCAGTGGAACTGCCTGCTTTGTATCCCTTCTTCTGCCTAACCACACTTCGTGTGCTGTCCCTTAACCTCTCCTGCGCCTAATGTACCTGTTCCTGCAACCCTTTCTTTCTTCCGACTGGACCCGGAACCATATACTTCGTGTGCCTGCCCCTGGCACCCTGTGCTTCTTGGTCCTGATTCTTGCACTTCCTGTCCCACCTGCAAGCAGTTCCTGTGGCGGCAGCTCGAAGTCACTTGTACTTCCTGTTGTTGCTCACAACGCCGTACACTTCTTGGGCCTGCTCCTGACACCATGCTCTTCCTTTGCCTGTTACCACGGCTGTACACTTACTGCCCCAGCTACAGCATCCTGTTCTTCGAGTACCTGCTCTATGCACTTCCTGCACCTGGCACCTTTCACTTCCTGTCCCTGCACTATGTTCTCCTTTGCCTAGTCTTGGGTCCCTGCACTTCATGTGCCCTCACTGGGCCCACTGCTGAGCAGCGAGTCTAGGCAGGAGTCCATTTAAAGGGGTCATCGAGCCAGATAAAATAGATGTCTGAAGACAAAAACTATTATCGAAAACTATTAAGTCACATTTCCCCAAGCAATCTGCAAAGAACCTTTCCCCCAAGCAAGCTGCAAAGAACATTTCCCCCAAGCAGCAAGCTGCAATGAACACATCCCCCAAGCAATCTGCAAAGAACCTTTCCCCCAAGCAAGCTGCAAAGAACATTTCCCCTAAGCAGCAAGCTGCAATGAACACATCCCCGAAGCAAGCTGCAAAGAATCTTTCCCCCAAATAAGCTGCAAAGAACATTTCCCCCAAGCAGCAAGCTGCAATGAACACATCCCCCAAGCAAGCTGCAAAGAATCTTTCCCCCAAATAAACTGCAAAGAACATTTCCCCCAAGCAGCAAGCTGCAATGAACACATCCCCCAAGCAAGCTGCAAAGAATCTTTCCCCCAAACAAGATGCAAAGAACATTTTCTCCAAGCAGTAAGATGCAATGAACACATCCCCCAAGCAAGCTGCAAAGAATCTTTCCCCCAAACAGAAAGCTGTAAAGAACATTTGCCCCCAAGCAAGCCGCAAAGAATCTTTCCCCCAAGCAAGCTGCGCAAAGAACGTTTCCCCCAAGCATGCCGCAAAGAACATTCCACCCAAGCAACAAGCTCTAAAGAAAATGTCCCCCAAGCAAGCTGCAAAGAATCTTTTCATAATGTGTTGTATTCAGGAATACATGTCTTTTGATCTGTTTTGTAGGCTGCTTTAAAGGCATGCATTTGAGCCCATCAAACTTTTGTTTCTGCCCAGGTGAATATTGCATCTGGGGCACTATTCTAAATTCTGGAACTCTCGCCTCTCCCCCGGCCCTCAGCTTTCTCCAGACAGACCAGAAACAACTCGCACTATGAGTGTTGGCAATGAAAGGTTCCCAGCGGTTTTGAGAGGCTGGCTGTCCAGCCAAACTCAAAATGGAATCCTTGCACCTGACCGCGAGACACAGTTATGAGCAGCATGCAGAGACAAAGATGAGCGCCCCTTTTACCTGTCGGGCGGATCCCCATGTGCTGCTGGCCGTCCATGACGTATCCCCCCATTGGCTGACCCTCTGGGCTGTAGGGCGCTCCCTGCCCTACTTAAAAAGACAAGCAGGGATTTAGAACACAGGCAGAAAACACACGAAGGCACTCAAAACACAAGCACGTATAAAGCATTCATGAGTTGAGAGCATAAAAAGCTGTTGGACACAGTCAACAGCTGAGCATGCCACCAGCTGATAACAGCATAGCCAGGAGTTGAGAATGGCCCGAGAACACAAGCAAGGGCTATTGACGTAGGCAGGCGCTGAGGAGACAACAGACATGTTAAATAGAAGTGGCCGGCACAAGCCGGCACTCTGAACACAGGCAGGCCTGGAGAATAAGGGGGGGTTTGGAGAACGCATGCCGTGACTGTGAGCACAGGCAGGTGGGGAATAGACATGCAGGGTGCTTTCCTCAATTACAGCAGCGTTTTTGTTCATTCATTCTCTTTCCTTTGAGCTGTGCACCTTTCCCCAGGTCTCATATATTTGCTAGATATTGCAATGACCCGCCGTCCAATTTTTCCCTGAATTAAATTCTCCTGATTGCTTTTCCCGGTTTTTTTATCTTTATTTTGTTATAGACTACATTGTTCTGCCAGCCTGCGATTTATGCTCCAGTTTTTAGGGCTGGGAAAGAATTCATGCTGCCTTGTGTGAAGTGCCATCTTTGTGCCCCCGCTCCGTTGCAGTGGGACCAGAGTATGTTTTATGGGCAATATGACACCAGTGGCAGAGAAAGGGTTAAGGGCCTTGTGGGCGAAGGGATCCTGATGTGGAACCGGTCACTAGCATTTTACCACTTTGTTGCTGAGTGGGGTTGCGTGGGAGCAGCAGATTCTGTAAGACACTCCAGGTCGGACAAGCTCTGCCTAGACACTCCTCTTGCCTGGTACCCACCACAAGCTGTTGGCACGTTAGGATGCCGCCTAAATTTGTCTTATTTTAGAACTGACCCTGCAAGTACTCTTTTGTGACTCAGACCCGCTAAAAAGTATGCTGTCTGTAAGCAATGCATAGATTATGCTATGTTAATCATCTTTTGTACGGCACCAATCCCCACCATAGTAGTCTAACCACACCAAGGCGTGCCTGGAGGTTGGCGTATTATGTCCTCGCCTGTGGTGTCCAGACTGAAGTCTGCCGGAGAAGAGCGAAGGGTAGAGGATGGGCAGAGCGGGAACAGAACAGGTGAACATCTAAGTTTAGCATGGATAGAAGGCAGGGAAAGGGGAATTGGGATGCATGCAGAACCTTTGCTGAAGGATCTAACAGGAGGGCTGGCACGAAAATGTGTTATGCCGATGAAAACAAGCATTCTCCCTGCCAGGGCAGTTTATCAGTGCTTAGTGGATGGTGCGGAAATCAGTAAGTGTCTAGTTAAGTCATAGGCTTGAGATGTGCTCAAGCGTTCCCTTGAAGCATGGAGGTTAATTTGCCGAGTTACGTTTTATTATGCTTTTGTGTAGAGATATATTTTAAAACGTGTGTATATATTCGTCAATGCTTGGACTCTTCTGCTGCGGCACTGCTGGCTGCCAAACATACTTTCAAAGTCCCCCCACCTTTGGTTGGAGCTTGCCCATTCGTCACTTTCTCCAAGTCCAGCTATTGGTCCTAATCGTAACAACGGGCTGTAGAAGTGGTGAAAGGAGAATATTTGCAAGGGAAGTGGGACTGCGGTGGGGGTATGTTTGGAACGGACATCTCTGCGTTATTTTCCTGGTTCGCCAAGACTTCCTGTGAGCAAAGCCAAGGCAGGCGGGGCTGCTCGGAGGTCAGCAACACTTCCGCTTTACACTAATGTTCTCATGTGGGAGTCCCCGGCTTCCTGCGTTACAACGGGTCTTGGGAACCCCTGCTCCATGCCGGGCTTTGTTTTGTTTTGACAGAGAAAAGGAGGACACGCACTTTTAAATAAATGGAAATAAATGGTAAGGTGGTGGAGGCGCTCCCCAGGCAGGCGCTTTGCTGGAGAATGCGTTCGACAGCTGACAGGCCTGAAGGCAGTTCTAGGCCTGGCTGTCGCCACATCTGTCGGAGGGCCAGATGTGATGGCTTCCGCCTGTCTCTCGGACCAGCCGTAGGGACCATAGGAGAGGAAGATTGGAGTGTGCACTCTGCTTGCGGGGGGGGAAGGGGGTGGAACACACCAATGTACCCTGTCATTTCTTCCAAGCTCAGTCAAATATGTTTCATAGCAACACAAAAACTTCTGAGAAAAGAGCGACTTGTCAGAGAAATGGGGTTACTCATGAGGGTTTTTTTTTACAAGAACTAAGCCTCAGGAGAACACAGCATCAGGGCTACAGGCATTTGAATATCAGAGTGCCAGGATAAAGCGTTAAAGGAAGACTTGAGTGTGGTAAAAATGGGGAAGTGGGAAGAAATGTGCGTCAGAGGAAAGGGCTGTGATAAAGCTTGAGCTGGAACACCGGCGTACTAGAATTACGGGGTATTATTCGTGACGCGCTGCTACTGACGCGCTGCAGGGAAAGGACGAGCTGGGAGGGTGGGAGCACATAGGTTTCTTTGGGGGTTATCTTGCCGCAATAGCAGTTACAATTGAGCAACTCTCCTCTGTAAGAGATGCACCGTAATGCATGTCATCTTGGGTTATTTTGCTGTTTATGGGTCATTCAGAAAACTCGACAGGCATGTTCTAGTCAGTAGGTAAACAAAAATCTGCTACTTTACATGATCTCAAGGAAGGAGTAAAACATTCCCCTCGATGAGCAAAATTCAATTGCAAAAAGCAAGGCTACTTAAGCAGATGCCAGATGTTTTATTTTTCGGGGGACAAGAGTGTTTTTCTTCGGTGATAATGTATCGAAACACTGTTGACTATTTGGGCTTCTCTGACACAGTGTGAGACATAAAATCCGTTAGATGTCTCTCAATAATGTATTCATCTGAAAAACGAATAGTCCATTGGAAACTAGAAGAATTACGCACATGGTGTGGAAACGCTGGCTGCCTCGCGTCATCTATCTTTCAGGCTAAAAGTGGATTTTTTCATTTGGAATTTTGTTTTCTATCACAGACTATATTCAGCTCGTGACTTTGTTAACAAATATTCTCTACTCAAGTCCTGCTTCAGACGCTAATGGTTCAGTCCTGCGTAGCTGCGTCAGGCTGCTGGAAGAACACATCTCCCCCTTGATAATGAAGCTTAGCCAGTGTCTGGACTACAGCCATCCCAACGACCCAATGGACTACAGCTATCCCGATGACCCAACAATGGACTACAGCTGTCCCGAAGACCCAACTGTCTACAGCTATCCCGACGACCCAATGGACTACAGCTATCCCGACGATCCAACAATGGACTACAGCTGTCCCGAAGACCCAACTGTCTACAGCTGTCCTGATGACCCAACTGACTACAGCTGTCCTGACGACCCAACAATGGACTACAGCTGTCCCGAAGACCCAACTGTCTACAGCTGTCCTGATGACCCAACTGACTACAGCTGTCCTGACGACCCAACAATGGACTACAGCTGTCCCAAAGACCCAATGGACTACAGCTGTCCCGAAGACCCAACTGTCTACAGCTATCCCGACCGACGACCCAACAATGGACTACAGCTGTCCCGAAGACCCAACTGTCTACAGCTGTCATGATGACCCAACTGACTACAGCTGTCCTGATGCCCCAACAATGGACTACAGCTGTCCCGATGACCCAATGGACTACAGCAGTTCCCAAAGACCCAAAGGACTACAGCTGTCCAGACACCTCAGAGAATAATAAAATCCAGTTGGGTTTTCAGGAAGACCTACAGATAGACAATGTTCAAAACTGAAATTAATTCCATTTACATTTCTCTCATACATATTCATTGTGAAAATCCTGAAACCTATATGGATTGCCCTATTTGGTTGGTTGTCTGTCCCTGCCTGTATCAAAGTCTCTTCAAATCAAGGTGCCAGCCTACGAGTTTGTTTTGGAAAGACGAATATAAGAGCTTATTCCTAACCAGATTTCAACTATCATTTTGAAGATGTTAGGTGCTTGTGTCAATGCTTGATGTTGATCTAGTCATGACCATGACTTGAGTAAGCATCAGGGATCAAGTCGAAGGACCACGCTGGTGGGCGGAGCAAATCTTTTAAAACAATATATTTAGTTCATTCACCTTTCTTTCTTTTCCGCTGCTGGGTCTCGAACCCAGGTAGCGTGGTTGATAGGTGACACTATTAGCTGCTAGACTATCTGAAGTGTGCATCGATTAACAGTAAAATCTCTCCACTGCTCACTTCATATGACGCCACGTTCCCATGCTTGCGTCACAGTCCCACCACTTTTTTATTTAGGACTTGAGCCCTGGTAACACGTTCTTTCACCTCCCGACAACCCTCCCGTTCCCATTGTGCGCATAGTCGCACAACACTGCTTTTCAATTGTGTACACAAATGGTATGAGCGGGCGGTGACACAATGGCATAGACACAAATACTGATCAACTTTTACCTGTTCGATTCGACTGGTCAATCATAGGTTGTACGATCCGCCGCCTGGCATTGATAAACCTGCAGGAAACACAGAAAGGTGTAAACAGTCACAACTGCTGTAAGACTGCACTGGCACTCCCCCCACTTTCTAAACTTCATTCCCATACACTCAGCGTGGGTTCCCATTTCGCCTGCGAATAAGCTGTTCCAATCATGGGGGTGTTTTTTAGGTGATAAAAAGGTGCCCCTGCTTTTCACAGGAGCGTGAGTTATGCAAGAAGGATAGACATTGATGTTTCTGTGAGGTCAATCAGAACTAGCTTGGACAGCTCGGTCAGTAGGCACTAACTCCTTAGGGGTTATTATTTGGCTGAGAAGGATTGTAATGATTGGCCTCATTGGTATTACAAAGCCAATCCTGATGCCAAAGTATGGATCGCATTCTAAAAGCTGGAAAGAGACTTCATGTTCCCTTCACGAGTTTTATGTTGTGTAAGCTGACCAATGAAAACACAGTTTGCATTATGTTAATTAAGAGTTTGAAGTCTGAGGAGCTTATTGTCACATGGTTGTCTTGCATTGTTCCTGGCACTCTGTTGCCTTATGTAAATGGCCTACCATCTCTTTGAAATGCACATGTTGTTGGGGGGGTAGTAATCTTCAGAGGAACCGAAAGGAATTTCAGAAAACTGAAGCCTATTTCAATGTTTAGTTTTGGCTGTTAGGTGGCGCTGAAAGTACTGCATATAAGCCAAAACTATTGTTGTGCTAAGTGAAGATACAAATGAGATAAGATGTGAGTAGAAACACACAGCCTGTGGGTGATGTCTGGTTATTTACCCTCCCATTACCAGCTGCATGGCCAGGCTAGTGCCTATTGTCATTGCCACCCTCTACCTGCCCCTCCCCTTTCCAAAGGACATCCCCCTTTGATCTCTTTGAGTCAAGCTGTGTGCCCTCTCTTCAACCTTCAGAAAAGAAATAACGCAATTGCTGCGATAAACCAGCAAAATGATCTACTAATGTAATAAAACTGCCTTAACCATGTGTGCCTTCAGCCAATTGATGCACAGGCTGTATGTGTGTTCTTCCACTGAATAATTGTTAAAATGAAGCATTGGCAAAGCCAAATGTTTTGAACCTTGCATAGGCGATAGATAAACATTTGCCAGGCACCTTCATGGCTGTGCCTAGCAAATGCAGATCCTATGCCTTCACAAAAGCCATACCGGTCGGCCTTGTCGGTGCCTGTTCTATTCTGGTCTCACTCTTGACTAAGATTTTGAGGAACACTTTGGGTCTCACTGTTGCTTCAAGCATGACAACCAAATCATTCCCTTGCAAGTTTCTTTTCCACTGCATTCCTGCCATACTTTGATGGTCTGTTCTTGTCTCATTCGTCAGGGATTGAGTATACCTTAGTGGTAGGTCATATGTCCTTGGTAAACACACTCTGTATTGTTACTGCATCTTTTTTGGGAGAGGAACTAATCATAATGATGGTCAGTGGCGCCTCGTGGCCTCTTGGAGGCGCTGAGAAACATTTGGAGCCATGGTGTACCTGGGTTCTGCCTCTTTGTATCCAGGTGTTATTTTGACCATGAGAAAATGTGTTGACCTAGGAAACATTTACAGTGGAACAATTAAAAACACCAAGGTGGAAATACACCATTCATTTCACATTTATATTGATAGCTCCCAAGCTGCATCATCCAGAAACTCCTTCTATACTGCACAAAATGGAGGTTCTCCACTTTGGCACAAGCGATTTTTCCATATCAGACTGCACTGGATTAGCTAATTATCAGGTCTTGTGCTTTTGCTGGAAAGTGAAAACCGTGCAGCCCTCAAAAAAACCTTTTAATGACGTCTGCTAATGTAATGCCTAAGGTTTCCGAGCCTCCTATCACCGTATTTCCTGCTCTCGTTCTCCTAGACTAGTCTGACACCTACATGGACACCTGATGCGGTTGCCTAGGGTTGTATGTGATGAATACAACGTGTGTGTCCTCGCTTTTTTCAGGGCTTTTTCAATTGTGTTGCTTTCTCTGGCTCTTCTGTGCCTAAATGTGCTGCTGTTGTGCCCGTGGTGGGCTGGGTCAAAGGTCGCCAGAGGGTCCCACAGTCCCGAGACTGAATAGGAAAGCCCCAGGCGGGCTGGCAGACACTGCGCACAATGGCACATGATTTACAGACAGGGGCATGCGGGCATCCTGCCCTCTGGCTTGTGCGCCTTATTTCCTCTGCTTGCAGCAGGGTCAGGGTGAAGGAGGCAGGTCGGGGGAACGGGACGACACTCAGCGGAGTGCACCAGATCCAGGTAGGCAGATGCCACGAGACAGCCTCTAAAGCCTGGCAGTTGTGGGCCACGGGGAAAAAAAGTGTGTCCACCCACTGGCCCTGGACAAACGGCCTTCTCTCGCCAAGGTTTCAGGGAAAGCACTAGCAGGCTGTTGTCTCGTTTCTTTGCAGTGGCCTCCAGCAAGGTGATGGGTCTTGAGTTATGATATGGGTCTCTTGCCATGTGAAAGGGGCTTTGATGTCGATTGGAAAACAGAAATGTTCATTGATGGAGATTTCAAGCAAGTTAAATCCATGCTCCAGTGGTGGGATGGTTAGATATACTCTTCAAGCCCTCGCCAAGCAGTCATCTACTCTGGGAACCCACACAGCAGCTGTACTGCCTGCACAGTAATGTGTCCACAGGGCTTCCTAGTATCTAGGTTTAAATCCTTATCACATGTCCGAATGTGCATATGCTTCACGGTCAGGTTCTTCTACTTAAGTGTAAGTAAAGAAAGACCCTATGTCTAAGTGTTCAAACACATAGGGCCTGATTCATGGAATTTTTTGCATGGTTCAAAGTGACGGCACAAGCCCTGATTCATAGAACTGTGCCAAGTTTCCTCTTTTCTCACCTGACCAGGTCGCTAGACAAGTCCGATTTATGAAAGTCTCGTCAAAACAGGTTCATCCCTGTTCCTTTATAACCATAAAGGACCACATTGACACCCTCGGCACCTGCCCTGGCTGATCTCTGCAACCTCTCCTTTGCCTCAGGAGTTTTCCCCTCCCCTCTAAAGCACTGTTTTGTGCATCCTATTCTCAAGAAACCCACTGCTGATCCTTCTTGCCCTGCTAACGCCCAAATTCCATTACTCCTTTTCTGGGAAATCTCCTGGAAAAGCTGGCTGTCTCTCAGCTTAACCTCTACTCTGATTCTGTTGCTTTCCTCCATGACCATCAATCTGGCTTTAGAGCTGCCAGAAGTATGGAAACTGCTCTCCTGAACATCTGTGAAGACTTGCTCTCCAACCTGGACTCTAACATTCCCTCTGTCCTCATCCTACTTGATCTCTCTTCTGCCTTTGACATGGTCAGCCATACCATCCTGCTCAATCGGCTCCGTGACAACCTGGCCATCACCGATCAGACTCAGGCCTGGCTGACTTCTTTCCTTTCTGATTGACCCACCCAGGTCCAACTTGGGTCTTTCCTTTCCTTTTTTTTCCTCTTTACCTGTGGTGTTCCCCCAGGGTCTTACCTCTCACCCTGGCTCTTTAACCAATACCTGGCAACTCTTGCCCACCGCATTGCCATTTTCTGCTCAAATGTCCAGTGCTATACTGACGACACTCAACTCATTTTCAGGCTTCCCTCAGCCACCTCTTCTCCTTCTCTCAACTCTGGCTGCCTATCTGCCATTCAGGATTGGTGTGCCGCCAACGATCTCTGCCTGAATGCCAGCAAAACTGAGATCCTCCTCATGGGCACACCTTCACCCTCCTTTCCTGTCACTCTCTGGCTGGCCTCCCTTGGCCCTCCCCCTACCCTCACTTCGAGGCCAAGAACCTTGCGGTAATCTTTGACTCCATGCTTTTATTCTCTGTCCACATCTCTGATGTCTCAAAGAAGTCTAACCTCCACTGCACCTCCTCAGAGGTACTCTGCTTTTCCTCTCCTTACCCCAGAAGCTCACTGTCTGTTGAGCCCTGGTTCTCTCAAGCTATTGCAACAGCCTCTTTCTAAATCTTCCTGCTTCTACTCTCCGCCCTTTGCAACTTATCCCGAACAGGACTGAAAGACTTGTCCTTGGCCTCAAGCCCTGGGATCGTATCTCTCCAGCCCTGAAATCTCTTCACTAGCTCCAAGTGCATGCAAGGATTACATTGAAGACCCTTTTCATTGCCCACAAGGCTTTCTGGGGCCTGGGTCCCAAATACATTCAACTGTCCCTCCGTAAATACCTTCCCTCCCGAGCCCTTTGCTCCTCCACCTCTAACTCTCTCATGGTTAGTCGTTTTTCTAAAAAACGAGCTGGGGGTAGATCTCTCTTTGGCTGGGGCCTCCCTCTAGAACAGCCTCCCTGCCACTCTGGACCTCGAGGAGAACCATCTCCGGTTCCGGAAGCACCTCAAGACCTTCCACTTTGCTTCTGCCTTCTCTCCTCCTTTCCCCTGTTGATCTTTTCTGCCTCCGCATCGTGCACCTGGTCTCCCTCTGTCTTTAGGGCCCAGGTATCTGCTCACCATGCCACCCACCCGCACTCCCTCTGAGCAATCCCATGCACTGGGCTCTGTATCTGTAATCCTACAGCCCTCCTGCCCCCTTTTTTCTTTTTCTGCACTTATTCAGACACACCTTGCCTGTTGCCTTCTTCCTAGCACTTGCCACTTGCTGGCTGCACTACCACCGTTAGTTCTTCCTCTTTATATTAGTACAGGCCCCATGTCCAAGAATGCACACATTGTGTTTAGGCTCTTCTCTCGTAGTGTGATTACAGACCCAAAGTGAAGTTAAGTGCAAAATGGTACGGTTCTACTCCCTTAGTGCGAGTACATCATGTCCAGTGTCCGAGTTTCTGGCCACCATTCGGGTTCAGATTCTTCTCTGTTAGTGTGTTTGTGTAAGGACAAGCATTATACCCTAGGGTAAGCTCAGTAATTGTCCAGGTTCTTCTCTGCTAGTGCAAGTGTAAGTAGTGGTATAATGTCTTAGTGTACGCTCCAAACTTGTCCAGGTTCTTCTCCATTAGTGCGAGCGGCAGTAAAAGCATAATATCCTACTGTACGCCCAGAACTTTTCCAGGTTCTTCTCCATTAGTGCGAGTGTGTGTAGAGGTATAATGTCTTAGTGCACACTCAGAACTTGTCCAGGTTCTTCTCCATTAATGCGAGTGGCAGTACAGGCATAATACTGTAGTTTACGCTCAGAACTTGTCCAGGTTCCTCTTCATTGGTGCGAGTGTAAGCCAGAGGTATAATGTATTAGTGTATGTTGTATGCTCAGAACTTGTCCAGGTTCTTCCCCATTAAAGCGAGTGGCAGTACAGGCATAATACCCTAGGGTACGCTCAGAACTTGTCCAGGTTCTTCTCAGTTAGTGCAAGTGTGACTAGTGGTATAATGTCCTAGTGTACACTCAGAATTTGTCTAGGTTCTTCTCCTTTAAAGCGAGTGGCAGTACAGGCATAATGCCATAGTGTGCACTCAGGACTCGTCCAAGTTCTTCTCTGTTAGTGCGAGTGTAAGTACAGGCATCATGCCTTAGTGTACACTCAGAATTGTCCAGGTCCTTCTCCGTTAGTGCAAGTGTAAGTACAGGCATCATGCCTTAGTGTACACTCAGAACGTGTCCAGGTTCTTCTCCGTTAAAGCGAGTGGCAGTACAGGCATAATGCCACAGTGTGCACTCAGAACTTTTCCAGGTTCTTCTCCGTTAGTGCGAGTGTATGTACAGGCATCATGCCTTAGTGTACATTCAGAACTAGTCCAGGTTCTTCTCCGTTAAGGTGAGTGGCAGTACAGGCATAATGCCATAGTGTGCACTCAGGACACGTCCAGGTTCTTCTCTGTTGGTGCGAGTGTAAGTACAGGCCTCATGCCTTAGTGTACACTCAGAACTTGTCCAGGTGCTTCTCGTTTAAAGCGAGTGGCAGTACAGGCATAATACCACAGTGTGCACTCAGGACTCGTCCAAGTTCTTCTCCGTTAGTGCGAGTGTAAGTACAGGAATCATGCCTTAGTGTACACTCAGAACTAGTCCAGGTTCTTCTCCGTTAAGGTGAGTGGCAGTACAGTCATAATGCCATAGTGTGCACTCAGGACACGTCCAGGTTCTTCTCTGTTAGTGCGAGTGTAAGTACAGGCTTCATGCCTTAGTGTGCACTCAGGACACGTCCAGGTTCTTCTCTGTTAGTGCGAGTGTAAGTACAGGCCTCATGCCTTAGTGTACACTCAGAACTAGTCCAGGTTCTTCTCCGTTAAGGTGAGTGGCAGTACAGGCATAATGCATAGTGTGCACTCAGGACACGTCCAGGTTCTTCTCTGTTAGTGCGAGTGTAAGTACAGGCTTCATGCCTTAGTGTGCACTCAGGACACGTCCAGGTTCTTCTCCGTTAAGGTGAGTGGCAGTACAGGCATAATGCCATAGTGTGCACTCAGGACACGTCCAGGTTCTTCTCTGTTGGTGCGAGTGTAAGTACAGGCCTCATGCCTTAGTGTACACTCAGAACTTGTCCAGGTGCTTCTCGTTTAAAGCGAGTGGCAGTACAGGCATAATACCACAGTGTGCACTCAGGACTCGTCCAAGTTCTTCTCCGTTAGTGCGAGTGTAAGTACAGGAATCATGCCTTAGTGTACACTCAGAACTAGTCCAGGTTCTTCTCCGTTAAGGTGAGTGGCAGTACAGTCATAATGCCATAGTGTGCACTCAGGACACGTCCAGGTTCTTCTCTGTTAGTGCGAGTGTAAGTACAGGCCTCATGTCTTAGTGTACACTCAGAAATAGTCCAGGTTCTTCTCCGTTAAGGTGAGTGGCAGTACAGTCATAATGCCATAGTGTGCACTCAGGACACGTCCAGGTTCTTCTCTGTTAGTGCGAGTGTAAGTACAGGCCTCATGTCTTAGTGTACACTCAGAAATAGTCCAGGTTCTTCTCCGTTAAGGTGAGTGGCAGTACAGGCATAATGCCATAGTGTGCACTCAGGACACGTCCAGGTTCTTCTCTGTTAGTGCGAGTGTAAGTACAGGCTTCATGCCTTAGTGTACACTCAGAACTAGTCCAGGTTCTTCTCCGTTAAGGTGAGTGGCAGTACAGGCATAATGCATAGTGTGCACTCAGGACACGTCCAGGTTCTTCTCTGTTAGTGCGAGTGTAAGTACAGGCTTCATGCCTTAGTGTGCACTCAGGACACGTCCAGGTTCTTCTCTGTTAGTGCGAGTGTAAGTACAGGCCTCATGCCTTAGTGTACACTCAGAACTAGTCCAGGTTCTTGTCCGTTAAGGTGAGTGGCTGTACAGGCATAATGCCATAGTGTGCACTCAGGACACGTCCAGGTTCTTCTCTGTTAGTGCGAGTGTAAGTACAGGCCTCATGTCTTAGTGTACACTCAGAAATAGTCCAGGTTCTTCTCCGTTAAGGTGAGTGGCAGTACAGGCATAATGCCATAGTGTGCACTCAGGACACGTCCAGGTTCTTCTCCGTTAGTGCGAGTGTAAGTACAGGAATCATGCCTTAGTGTACACTCAGAACTAGTCCAGGTTCTTCTCCGTTAAGGTGAGTGGCAGTACAGTCATAATGCCATAGTGTGCACTCAGGACACGTCCAGGTTCTTCTCTGTTAGTGCGAGTGTAAGTACAGGCCTCATGTCTTAGTGTACACTCAGAAATAGTCCAGGTTCTTCTCCGTTAAGGTGAGTGGCAGTACAGTCATAATGCCATAGTGTGCACTCAGGACACGTCCAGGTTCTTCTCTGTTAGTGCGAGTGTAAGTACAGGCCTCATGTCTTAGTGTACACTCAGAAATAGTCCAGGTTCTTCTCCGTTAAGGTGAGTGGCAGTACAGGCATAATGCCATAGTGTGCACTCAGGACACGTCCAGGTTCTTCTCTGTTAGTGCGAGTGTAAGTACAGGCTTCATGCCTTAGTGTACACTCAGAACTAGTCCAGGTTCTTCTCCGTTAAGGTGAGTGGCAGTACAGGCATAATGCATAGTGTGCACTCAGGACACGTCCAGGTTCTTCTCTGTTAGTGCGAGTGTAAGTACAGGCTTCATGCCTTAGTGTGCACTCAGGACACGTCCAGGTTCTTCTCTGTTAGTGCGAGTGTAAGTACAGGCCTCATGCCTTAGTGTACACTCAGAACTAGTCCAGGTTCTTGTCCGTTAAGGTGAGTGGCTGTACAGGCATAATGCCATAGTGTGCACTCAGGACACGTCCAGGTTCTTCTCTGTTAGTGCGAGTGTAAGTACAGGCCTCATGCCTTAGTGTACACTCAGAACTAGTCCAGGTTCTTCTCCGTCAAGGTGAGTGGCAGTACAGGCATAATGCCACAGTGTGCACTCGGAACTCGTCTAGGTTCTTTTGCCCTATTGTGAGTATAGGTACTTTTTCCAGGTGTGAACAGAAGTCCTGCTTATGGCCCACTTCGTTTGGCCCCTCACAGAATCAGCACCCGGGCCGGATGACAGGGACTTAAACCCAGCACCACCACTCAGGGATAACGCGAGGGACCACGAAGATCCCCAATACCTGAACTATGGGCTTCGCGTACGTACCAAAGCCCCCCAAATAATGAGCCATTCATACCGGGAACAAAGCACTGTAATCACGGCACCCCCCGCTGCCCACCCCTGCCCGCGCCGTATGCATTTCATTACATTCCTGTAAAAGCATAATAAACACGGCATATAAATGGGATTTCCGCAGCCATCCATTGAAGCCCAGGCGGCCGCCCTAGGATTCTGATGGACAAGGCCGGCTGGCCCATGTGTTTTCCGTGGACCGTGAAGGGTCAAAGAGATCGGGATAAGAACAACAGGAAAGCCCTGGCTTCCGTGGCAGCTTGGGCACCGACCCATCAAAGCCGAAGGGCAAAGAGCTGTGGGGGTTCGGGTGGGGAACGACAGGGGGTTTACTAGCCTCCTCTCCTTACCGCTAATGGAGTCTCGTGCGGGGCGGCCACGACTTTCTTGCCTGCAGCCATAAAACTTTTATTAACCTTTCCTGGAAGAAAGAACACTGCCAGGTGACCAGCACGCGCCTCTGGCGCTGCCTCGTGGCCGCTTCCGGCTCGAGCACGTGGCTAGTGCAGCTCTCACTAAGAGAGCCTGGACAAACACATCTTTCCGGGGAAGCTTTCTCCCGATTGGCCTGATTCCCTTTCGAGTAAGTTTAGCCGGTGTTAGCCAGGCTCCTCCTTCCTCTCTGTCATGACCACTCACGCCTTGCACCTGGAAGCAGCACCGAGTGGGGCTTGGCCTCGAATCCACCGAGCTAACGAGGCAAAGCGGTTCCAACCACCTGCATTGTCACATGTTTTCATGCAAAGGCCTTCGCCCAAGATCACAGTGCTTTCGCGGGGGCACCAGGAATACAAGTTCCATTGCCTAATAGCAGTTACATATATTTTTAGATATTCATCTACATAGTGATAGAAGCATTATATATAGATAACGTCATAAGGGGTAAGCCTGTATTACGATCCCATAATGCAATTGAGGGTTTCCAGTGACGTAATACTAAAGTTCAATGCCACAGGCCAAGTAGTTTGTAGACATAACCAGAACCCTGCCAGGTAATTATAGAGGCATAATACCCATCGCCATTTATGCATGTTTTGGTGCTCCATGTTTACATAAAGAATTGCAATCTGTAATTCATTGGAATGAGCCATACAGGTGAACTATGACCTGTACGTCTAAATATTGTTACTGTTTTATTGGGCTTGCCTTTTATCATTATATTTCTGATATCTTTAAAGATGTTTATACATATAATGTATCGTTTTAAAAAAAATGTTTTATTGTGCATCTAGTTTATTTACAAACCTTTAAGCACATCAATCAATTTAAAACAAAATTGACACATTTCATCAGTATAAAAAAGATCGTGAAAGAGCTAACAAGAGAATACAGCACAAAACAACTAAGTCATATACAGGTTAATAAAGATGTATAATAAAAGAAAAGAACAGACAAAACCTATTCACATTATTTACATTCCACAAAAAACAATGCACATGCCAGTTTATTTAATATTCCATTTAACTATACAATTTCATCCAATCTCCTCGAGGCCTCTTTCCAAACTGCAAAAGCTGCTGAAGTTATTACAATCGAATTCGCCCCAATAAGTGTTGACCAAAATTGGTCATGTGAAATACTTTCGACGTACCCAGAGTAACCTTTCGCGTAACAAGTTACCATTTCTGGGCAGGCCTTTAATATATGTCGAGCCGATTCGACTTCCTTATGGCAAAGATGGCATAAACTTTCAGTTAGTGGGATGATTTGCCATATGCCCAAAAGCTCTTGTGTGGGGAGTATTTTTATCCGCAGATACAGTATACAACGTTTTAACTCGATGGTACATATTTTTGTCAAGTAGCTACTTGGTGTATAAAAAGGAAAACTTTGACATGAGTATTCCCTGTATCGTTTCTTCAAATGCAGCCGATCTATAATGGCTCTATCCCACAACTTCGATTTGTTTTTTTTATTTTTTTCTCATAATTGGGTGTGGATTCAGAAATATCTGCACAATCTTAAGAAGTGCAAAATATGCCTTCATCGATAGTTTTAATTCTGTTATAAAGCCATTGTTCCCATCCTCATCAGTTCTTTTCCCCAAAAGTTGCAATAAAGCATTTGAGTCGAGGCTTGTTTTAAAAAATGTAGCATATATCAGTATTCTCCGAACATTCCATAGTGATATTAATGAAGACAAGCCATATTCTAATCTGAGTGCTTCTACCGGCAGCAAATTTGGTAGGTTTATCACTGTACAAAGTAATTTACCTTCGAGTTTGTCTAATCAGCAAACATGAGTGCTAGGTAGCGCATCAAGCGCATATAGAACGGTTGGAATTATACTGATATGGTAAACCTCTAAAAAATCCTCAATGTTGTATCCACCACGATGCACAATATCGTTTTTCAAGTCTAACCACTTTTTCCAAGTTTTGCCATGGTGAGCTCTGCATAATATGACGGTGGAGGTCTTATTTTCCCAGGGAAGCCTAAATAAATAAAAAACCTTGTACGTTCTAAAACAGGTTTTTGCATTTTCCATACAAACAGATTTTTCCCCGGGATGCTTTTACTCAAGCACATGGTCTTAGACTTAGAAATGTTAATGACCATGTGATGCGTTTTTTGAATATGCTACTAATGCATCTATCGTTCTCTGTAGTCCGATCAGGGTCTGATCAAATATTATTATGTCGTCAGCATACGACAGACACAGAATTTGTTCACCATTTATCTAAGGCGGGAAATGTTCAGATTGTCGTAGTACGTGTTCTAGGTCCGGAGTGTAGATTTTGTATAATATAGGACCCACAACACAGCCTTGGTTCAATCCCCAATTTCTTTAATAATAATTGTTGTGGGCACCTACAGAGTCCAGTCTGATTGTGATTGAGGTGTTCATGTACAGCTGTTGTATATAATGAAGTGGTGTCAGTTTTTCTCAAAGTAATGGTCTTGTTATAAGGTCAAAAGTTTTACAAACATCAACGTAACAACCGTAAAACATGTTTCCATCTTTGTTATAATTAGAGTTATAATGTATAATATGTCTAAGATGATCCAAGTCCACTCCGCCTCACTCTGCGCCTGCAACGCAAATGCCAAGACGTCACACTCTTGCAGATTCCCAATTATGTTTTTACTGAGGTTGTTGTTTGAGCCACAACTGTGTAATGCAACAATGAAGCGGTTGGACAATGCCCTAGCCGGCTAGTAGGTCCTTTTTGTGGGATAAATCGTCCCATTATGTTTATTTCAATGAGCACACTCACATGTGCTAAAGAGTAATCCCAATTATAAGTCCCACCGGATGCTTTTAGACCCGCCCTCTTTCCGCATCTCAGTAACAAACTTTCCCATTCTTTGGCCGTACCATGAGCCACCCTTTTCTATGTCCCCAAAATACCTCGAGGAATTAGTCCTTTCAGGCTGCCTTCATATGTCATACGCAATCACCACTCCTGGGTCTCAATGTGCATAAAACAATTGTCACCAGGCGTCCAGAGAAATAGCCTAATTTCTGCTACTCTCTGGATGCACAGAGGCATCTCCCTCTTTTCAGATCGCCTCATATGTCCTGAGCAATGTCTCCCTTTTATGGATCTACATGTGTGCATCCCAAGGAATCATGCCTTTCAGTGTCTCCAGATGTGCCCTGTGGAATAGTCCACTTTCTGTTCTGTCTGTCCCAAGTGAGGCGACATTCCTTTCAGTGTCTCCAGATGTGACCTGAAGAGCATCCTCTTTCTGGGTCTCATCGCGTGCACATGACAATCCCAAGAGAAGATAAATTGCACTTCACCTTCTCAATAATTGATAAACCACTCGCAACTACAATGCCTTGTAGAAAGCTACAACCATGCTATGAAAAACGGACTTGACATCATCGCCCCACTAAAAATGCAAAAAAGCAAACACCAAGCCACCTCAACAACTGGTTCACCCCCCACCTGAAAGAACTAAGAATGCACAAAAGGATATTAGAATCCCAATGGCGCAATACTCCCACATAAGAGAACAAACTGCAGCTTAAAATCTTCGCTAATAAGTACAAGAAAGAAATCCTTCTCACCAAAAAGAACATATTTAACGAAAGAATAGAAAATTCCAACTCCAACACAAGAGAGCTATTTGCTATACTAAGGGCACTAGAATCCCCCATACCCCCGCCTGACAATATAACCAAGGACAAGCAATGGTGCACCAGCGTACAAAATGCTCTAACAAAATCAAAACGCTCCAAACCAAAATGAAACAAAAAAAAAAGATTCCTTAAGCCCTACCACATCATCACCCAGTCACCATGCTAAAACATCCAATCCATCCAACCCAAATCCGTTCAGGTTCACCAAAATATCTATCCTAGAAACTGAAAGGGTCATAGCCTCACTTAAACCATCGAATTGCAAAGGCGACAACTGCCCACCCCAAATAATGAAGGACGCTGCCAGGGTCCTAGCCCCCTTTATAACCAAACTAATGAACGCATCCTTCTCCTCTAACACCGTTCCTAACAATCTCAAAGAATCCTGGGTCCTGCCTCTGCTCAAGAAGCAAACTCTAGACTCTGCTATCCCCACCAACTACAGGCCCATCACCACAGTACCATTCCTATTCAAGATAATAGACAGAGTAGCTTACCTACAAATACAGCAATACCTAGAAACCCACAAACTCCTAGGCACACACCAATCAGGCTTCAGACCACAACACGGCACAGAGACAGCCCTCATCGACCTAAAAACCCAGATCAACGAAATCAATGACAAAGGAAAAACTGCCATGTTACTCCTCCTCGACCTGTCGGCAGCCTTCGACCTGGTGGATCACACAGTTCTGTGCGAACACCTGGCCTCAGCAGCCCACTTCTCGAATGAGGCCATAAACTGGATACAATCATTCCTGGACAACTGCACTATGATAGTCTTCTCCTCAATAGCCTCAGCAGACCCCATTAGCATAACTTGCGGTGTGCCTCAGGGATCCTGCATCTCCCCCACTCTCTACAACATCTTTACCAAGCCCCTATTCGACAAGTTGGACAGACTGGGTGTCTCATACACTAACTATGCTGACGACACCCAGATCCTCATACCCATATCGGGCCACTTTGACTCGGACATGGCCTTGCTAAACAAAATATATCTCATCATTCAGGTATGGATGGCCACACACGGCCTCTGCCTGAACGATGAGAAAACCGAAATCCTGCTCCTCGGCTCCAACGCTAACCTAAAAAAACTCTGCCCTAGCTACAAAGCGTTCAACATCGACGGTAACACCATTCCAACTGCCAAAACAGTGAAAACCCTAGGCTTTCACCTAGACTCAGCCTTGTCACTAAATAAACAAGTTAATTCACTAGCTTCTTCCACCGCTTACACCTGCAAGCTAATCAGAGCTTGTAGAGCATTCCTCTCCCAAGCCAGTTGCATCATCATAGCCAACGCCCTAATACTCTCCAAACTTGAGTATTGTAACGCCATGTACCTAGGAGCCAACAAATACATAATCAACAAACTCCAAACACTTCAAAATAATGCTCTCAGAACAGCCCTCAGCCTACCTTCCAAAGAACACATATACAACAAAAGAATAGAACACAAATGGCTCAAAATCTGCGACCGTATTGCTCTCAAAACATCACTTACCTTCAAAAGCTTAGACAACGCAGCCCCCTCCTACCTCACTGCCAGAATCATAAAAAAGACCTCCACCCGCCCCATCAGAACGATTAATTCCTTCCAACTCCAGGTCCCCACATTCAGACAAAAGAAAAACAGGCGGCAGTAGCTTCCCTGTCATGGCAGCACTACATTGGAACGCCCTCCCCCTCAACACTAGAGCTGACCAATCCTACCACAGCTTCAGGTGCAATCTCCTAACCTGGTTACGCTCCAATGATCCCCATGACTGATCACACCCACAGACCAAAGCCTATCTGAATTGTATATATCTATATCCACTCAATTGACCTTTCGGAATTCTAATTACTGTATTTAAATATGTAAATTTGTGCCTATCCTGTAACTAAGTTTTTATGTAACCTTATCTTCATGCCCTCTGTTGCGCCCTGTTACCTCTGGGTTTTGCGCGCCATACCAAATAAACAAACAAACAAACAAACAAACTTGTCAAAGACCCCAACCAATTTCCATGCCCTATTACACGATGTCCCTTTTTAAGATTCAGATTAAACCTCTTACCAGACGGGGAAATTAAGAAAGCACGAAAAAAGTAAAAAAGGAGGGTGATGACATCTGTCAAAGGTGTATGCCAGATGGAAAATCAGAAGCCCTCCTGCATATACTTGTGGACTGGCCAATGTTGGCATTAACAAGAACAAAACACCTCGGGAGCTTTTTCCGTTTGGTAAATGACTTTACAGACTTGAATGATCTGTGGAAATGGGTGTCTGCGTGTGAGGAAACCCTTTTAACTTAAGCGATTGTGAAAATGTTGGATGGATTGGGTGTACTTGCAAAATCGGATTCAGCATGATATACTTAAATTAGACTGGCTGATATTCTTAAGAAATATGTAAAAATTTAAAATATACTATGTTTTCTGTGATGAAATCTGTTTTCATTTTAATAATGTTTCATTTAAGTATTTGAAATGAAGAATTGTAAATGTGTGTAAGATCAAAATGTGATCAATTTCACACACAAAAAAGTATCCCAGGTTTTCTTGGTATTCCTGCTGTCATCAGTAATTGGCCCATCTCCCCGTTTGGGGCCTCACCTTATGTCTTAGGGCATGCTACCCTTTATGGAACCACCTTTGTGTCCTGAGGAATCACTCAATTTGGCTTAGCTCTGCATATCCGAGCAAATTCTCTCCTTTCACAATCTCTCAGCACAGCTTGGGCAGTCGCCAAAAAATCTCTGCCTCCACAAGGGCACAGAGAATAACACATTTTCCAAGTGCACCTCGGGGGCGGACGCTTTTACACAGAGGCATAATAAGCAATAGGATTTTAGCTCCTTACCAGTTGTTGACTTGTAAGATTGTGAGCCCCGTGTCCTGTGCAAGCTGTTTCTTCTGTTCTTCGGAAGGGTAGGGATGCTGCAAAAGAAGATACTCAAGACATGAGGTCAAGCAGGCGTGGGCTATTGCACACATGTCACATGTTTTCAGTCCCTGTTAGTTCTCAGCTTTCTGTTTACCCTCCCCTCTGTCAATCTATGCATTAAGTCACCAATTAGTCGACTTGCCTATCTGGTCCCATAGCTAGTAAGAAAGCTCAGCGGATTATCTGCCTGCCTCAGAGATCTGTGCGCAAATGCAATCAAAACCTGACAGGGCCAACTCTCCCCTTCTTCCTTTTTGGTTGATAAGTTAAGTACTATTAAATTAGCATCAATGTCAGAAGGTGTGACAACCTGGAATCTTGAGCCATGTAAACATCGGATGATATTCTGATATATTCATCCACTGGTCTTTTCATGTGTCTTTTGAATTTCAATTGATCCAAGTTATCGTGGGGCTGAATGTAGACAGGGTTAGCTCTTGCACAAATCCTGCACAGTGCTAAGAAGCCACCCTTCCTCATTCTAGTGAGTGCTTCAGCCCACTGCGACATACCAAATGTTTCTTAGTCTCTGTGGTTCCCGGTATGTTGTATTCAGTGGTGAGAAGGAAATATAATGTGATGACCCTTGCTGGACAAGGGTCAGGTCGGTGGTGCATGGGGTGCCATAACCCCAATTCCTGGTCATACTTTCGGTCTTGCACTTAGTCCTGCAGGGGCTGAGGCTGGATGTGCAGAACCAGTGCTCTATTCGACCTGGCATCCCCCAAACCACCCAACAATGTTGCCCCGGCTTGCTGTCGAGGCTTATTGTGATCTCCCATAATGGCCCCTCAGTATTCTAGTTAATATATCACCAATAGGCAGGTGTCACTAGCACTAGATAATGTTACATTATGCAATACTTTCGAAGAACAACATAATTACAGCCCAGGGATTTCATTTTACAACCAAAAGAATTATGGGAGTTATAGTCTAGGCTCACTTCAATGAAATGGCTGCATGCCACCGGGGACACCATGTCCCAGTCCTGGGCTTTCCTTTTACAACCTAAAGCACTCTGGGGTTTGTAGTCTGTGTTCCCTCCAATTGAAAACATTGGAGAGATGTACAGCTAAAGTAAAAGCGAAGCCCAGGATTTGGCCATGATGTTCCCAATGACGTGGAGCCATGTGGCAAACTTAACTCCCGGGGCTAGATTACATGGAGCTTGGTGTACTCCCTAAAACATGGAGCCATCTGATTAAACCTATTTGCCCACCATTGCAGTCCCGGGTGCCAGGGTCCCTACATGGCAAGAACCAGGCCTACATATTCCTGAATGCATTGCGAAGAAGCCAGCGGGATTCTTTTCTGATTAAAAACAGCCAAAGGTTCCCAATAAAGCAACACCGCAGGGGATGAGAGGTGAAACGCTGAGATTCCCTGGAATCGGTGCCAAAGGCTGCATCCTGGGCCAGAGCAGAAAGTGAAGATTGAGCAGAAGTGATCTCCATTAGCTTTGAATCCATCTGTTCCGGTTCCCCGTGCCCTCCCTTTCCCCATTCTTCAGAAATTGCGTTTTGGGAAAGAAAAATTCCCTTTGTTTTGATGCTTCAGATTCGTACCAGATGGCACCGAACATGAAGGGGTTCTCTGTGTCGAGGGCCCCCAGATTGTGGAACTGCCCTGCTGATAAGGGGGCCAGGGGCTTCTTGGCCTCCTGGTCTCTTGGCTGACAGTCCCAGTGATGGATGAGGCCAAGGGCTGCCATTTCAGGCCTCCTCAAAATGGATTCCGCCCCTTCCTTGACAGCCCAGTGACGGATGAGCCGGCCTTCAGCAGGGGTCGCTTGCCGCACGAGGCCAGGGGAATAGGCCCATCAGGACGCTAGCCCTGGGCAGCTGCCAGGGGCATGATACTCCTTGGGCAGTGGCAGGACATCCAGACCCCTGCTGGACTCTTTCTTAGGCCTGAACTAGATTGTGAAATGTTGGCTCTCATGTTCTTCGAGAAACTTTCTACACTTCTTACAGGAAACAGCAGACTTTTTTAAAAATGCAACAGCGATTCACCCATTTCAATGTGTAAGCATTCACACACAGTTTTGGTGCACGAGAGAAACGAGGTACATACATATGAAATGTTGAGCATAAAATCACCCACTGTGGTCACCAAGAACAGCCGGGCCATTATCAGGTAATGTAGAACTCTGCAGAAAGGTGTATATCCCAGGCACAAAGTATACTGGTAAGGGGTCTGATGGCCCTCAGGCAAAGTTCAACGTTTTAATAAAATGTAAAACAATGTTTATTTAGTTCCCATTTAGTCCATTTCCAAGCTTGCCTTATTTGTGCAGGAAAGAGGACAATGGCACAAGGAGATAAAGTGGTTTGCCCAGGGACAACCATGTGGCCAAGTGGTGCTGTCAGGAACAGAGGCCAGTTGTAGGTGTTGCACAGGCTGCTGGCTTACCCCTTAAGCCCACACCCTTATCAAGAACAGCCGCCGTGTTACGCAAGAGACACATTCTGATTTAAGTGAACACATATTTTGGATTGTAGTGGTGTTAAAATGAAAACGAGATTTGGTTACACTCTGTTCTTGGTAAATGAAAGAACGCTCTAATATGGCTCAGGCTCCCTCATGGGTACTAAGAGGAAACGGGCCAACTTTTGAGAACTCCCATCAGGGACATTTTTTCTCGTTCTCCTGTTCAGATGGATTGGAGAAAGGCGATTTCTATCAGAGAGAAAGTGGAAAATTAATACATTTTCTGGGGAAAAGGCATAAGTTCGAGTCCAACAAAAATAGGGAGAGTTGGCAAGTATGACTAGGAGCAATTTGTCTTTTGAGTTTGTTCAACCAGGCCTAAACGTGACAAGGCCCTTTATTTCCCAGAAGCTAGAATTGAGTATCTCAATGGCTGCGCCCACCTGTGCAGCTGTACAATGCTTCCCAGCTTGACTGATTCTTTGTAAATCCCATTCGCTCACCCCTCTGCTGATTACTTCCAATGGTCACACAGTGTGTACCTAGGGAACTGAAGCTGGAATCAACTCCTGACTGGACGCTCAGGACTACAGACAGCAGGAAACTCTTAAGCCAGTAGCAAGCCCATTGTGGACTCAACAGTCCAAGCATCTAACTATGCTCCCAAATGATTTAACCACATTAGCGGTTCAGGTGATAGATTCTGACACGTGGGTGAGGGGGGCATTAATGGCTCAGGTGATAGATCCTGCCACAAGTGCTTTTAATGGCCTAACTAAAGAACAGATTTCCAAAACTCCTCCAGCGCTGTCAGAACCTTGCAAGCACTGTTTGTGCATAAGAGCATTGAATCCTATGCATTTCACTCCTATTGGTTACAGAAGGCCAGCTCTCAGAGCTTTTGGCTAGTTGGGGATCTGTGGTGGAAGTAGCTACCAAGCCAGGGGCTGCCACCGCCAATGGCTATTTTGTTGGAGGGAATATTTACATTCCGAGGAGAATTTAAAATGTCATATACGGCATATAAGGGCAGCCAATATTTCTTTCATTGAAACCCTTCTGTTTGGACCTTAAATCGTGTATGTTTCAAATTGGTAGATGTGGGCGTTAAGGGTGGGCCTACGCTGAAGGATGCACTGTTGGTCAGCGATCACATGTCCACCATGTCTAGACAAGTGCTTCGGACAGAGAACAGATGCGAAATGGTTGGTGAGTATCACAAGACTTGATGCAAGGCGTCTTCGCTTGGAACAGTTGTAAAGAGTCTGTGGTTTGGGTACCCTCTTGTTCAGCACTGAATTGTAATGGCACCCAGAGGCTTTCTCAATCATCTCGGGAAATGTGATGTTACGCAAACAATATCGCTCAGTAGACCCAGTATTGCCGACTCAAGCAGAAAACAGATGAACATGTAATTGGAAACATGATGCGGTTCTGACCAATCACATTGAGGGAAAAAGGGAAGGGTTTCGTAATTGCATATATATTTTGCCAGTTGTGGTTTACCGCCCCCTCCGTGCACTACTCATTACTTCACACATTCAGCTAATTACATGGAAACCCTATGGAAAAGAATCCGTATGGTGCATTTGGGATTCGTTATACGTTGACCATCAAAATAATAATAAATCTCAGTGTAAGCATTCTGGGACATCTTCTGTTTTCCCTTAGCAGTTTTTGTTTCTCAGGCCCTGCAGAAAGGTCGGTATATGCACGTATGCACGTGTTCTGTGATGCACGCAAAAATCCCCATCTGCAGACCAAAGCGAACCCTGAGATCTAGCAATGACATGCGCCTCGAAACTGAAAACTGAAAATTGGATGGATCAGCATTCTCCTGCACCTCAGAAATACATAATCCACCTCTTTACTTCTTTGCTGAGGTGTCCAGTCTCTATTTGGTTTCTCCGTGTCTCCCGTGTACTCCACATGGTCAATCCCTCTCAGTTTCATATACTTTCACGTTTCTCAGCAACTCGATCGAATTCCAAGCACTTTCTAACTACTCAATACCCCTCTCTGGTTTAAGTATCTTTGAGACTTCTTAGCACCCCCAAGGGGTCTAAGCACCTTCTTAAATGTATAAACACTACTTCCAATTTGTATGCATCTTGCAGACTTCTTAGGCCTCCCACTGAGGCTCTGAATGCTTTCTTGTTATTTTTTTTCATCACACTTAAAGTCCTAGGCAGTTTTTTAGGCTTCTCAGCAGCTGTCATGTGCTTGGTAGTTTTGTTCAGTGTTTTCAGCACCTCCCAAGTTCTAGTTGCTATTCAGGGCTATCTGTGCCAGTTCTATATGCTCATCAGAGTTCAAGCACTGGGAAGGTTCACAGTGCTTTTCAGGGTCCTGAGCCCCCCCCCCCTCAGTTCCTAGATTCTTTTCACGTTTCTCATTAGGTTCTTCCTGCATCGGCCTCCCTGCGGAGCAGCCAGATGCTTGGAATCAGAGGCTAGCTCCATCAGTGGCTCAATGTTTCACCCTCTTGGTCTAGACAGGGTGCCTTCCAGTAAACATGCGCTTAGTATACTGCTGCTCTTGAGCCCTAGTTGGGAAAGAGCTTCCTTCCATTTTCTTTAAAGAATATTGTTGGCTGCAGAAGTTCTAGCTATGCCTCTTTGTCCATAATAGCCTGCTTTCTGGCCACTGTCCCATTACAGGGCCAGATCCGGTTACATGAACCAAGTCAGCCATCTGAGCTTGTGTCAGTTACTATTTGTTTGTGGAAGCCGCCAGATACAGCTGTATATGTTTGTGTCATATATATGTTTTTCCTAAATACCGCTTTTCATGGGTTGTGCACCTTTTGTGTTTAGTCCGTCTGCCAAGATTAGTTGTTGTGTGTGTATGAGAATGTATGTGTTTCCGACATGTGTATTTTTGTGCACATGCTTGAATTGTGCACTATCTATACGCACATGGGTTGTGTGTCTTCCACTTCTGTTTGCATACATTTGTGTGTGTTATTGTTGTGTTGCTGATCCTATCTCTGTGTGTTTCTGCATGTGCTTTCTGTTTCTACATGCGTTTGTAGGATTTCTAGATCTACTGTGCACAGCCTATTTTTTTTATGTTGCGTGCACTGGTTGTTCATATGGTCTGTGTGTATACAGACAATTTAAAGGTACGAAGCAGAGTATTTTGAGATATATCCATATATGGCCTCATCACGAGTTGGGGGGTAGCCCTTAAATGCAGCGGTAACAGTGTTGCCACCGCATTTACCGCTCCACCCAATCACGAGTCTGGTGTGTTTACCCCAGCTCAGAGCTGGGGGTAAACATGCTGGGAAAAAGACAATTTTTGGCACAATTACCGTTGGCGGTATTACTGCATGGTAATTGCGATTACAATTCCCCAATGGGTCAAATGGACCCAATGGCAAATGGAGAGTAATGGTTAGTGCCCAACCCGTGATCTGGTAATACCACCAGACAGGTGGTCGCTAACGCAAATAAAGTTGGGCGGCATCCCATTTGGGATACCGCCCAACTCGTGATGAGGCCTATAATTTAGGTTGATAGCATGATTTTGCACCAGCCACATGTTTCTTATTTTTCTTTCACTATTTATTACTATGATCATGGTGATTTTAGATATTTTAGCAGAGTCTTATTAGAGTATTCTTGAGTAATTGTTTGAGCTATGCAATTCTGTAAATGCATAATGTATTTTTGATTGTTGGTTTTATGTTGTAAAGGTTGAAGCTCGCTTTAGACAAACACAATGAAAGAAAATACCTATACCAAGACATGTTTATATACACACATCATATCTGTAGCCATGTACACATTCTTGTCAGGAACACACCCTAGCACTTATGAACATGAAGAGCTATATCAGGATGTGCGGTTCCATTCTTGTGCAGCTTATGCCCCCTCCGTAGCTGCCTCGTGCCAGCATCCCCTTTGCTCATCCCCTTTGCTGCCTGTACCCAGGCTCACATGCCATTTCTGGGGCGAGCCAGGAGCGGGGTGTGGGGGTGGGGGCAGCCGAAGAGACGTCTGTGCACTGCCTGGTTAGCACCAGTGAATGGGTTCAGGGTAATTGGCTAGAATTGATTACCCTTTACCAGCCTCTAATAGGTTTATAGCTTCTTCAATTAGTAACTAATTGGTCAGCCTTCATTAACTTGGCTGTGTTTAACTAACCAGGGAAAGGGAAGGCAGCTCTCTAATTGCTCCTCAGCTCAGTGGCAGTTCACACGTCGCCCCAGGCGCTTTGGGATTTTGTTCCGAGGCAGGCTGCCTTTCCGCACCCGCTCTCTGCCTTTTTCAGGATTTATTTTGCAAAATTTTAATTGGGAAGTCGATAGGTGATGATGTGGAGAGAAGTTTCAAATATATTGTGAAACAGGCCTGCAGATGTCGGAATAATAACACCACCGTTATAACCAACTCCCCTTTGCAAGGCGGGTCTGGGCAGGTGCACTGTACATGGACACAGTGTCATGTCCAGTGAGTGAAGCCTTGTATATAGAAGGGGGCGGGAGGTAGAGAGATGGGCAACCCCCTCCACACACGCATCCTGAATAGGCACTGCATAGAAGCCAAAGTGCGCTCTCTTCATTCCATATAGAGCATAATGGCACAGAGCGAGCATGGCCTCACAATGCGATACATAAGACAAGACCCATTTTCTTGGCTGCAACAAAAGTGTTGAAGCTTGGTGTCTGCAATGGATCTGCATGCTATGCACAGTCCCACATCTAGTCACTATGTCCCTTTCAAGATTGAATATTGTGGGTGTCAAAATGGCCATGTCTGTGATGAGACTCTCCCATATGACAACCATTGGTCCAGTGCAATATTACACTTCAGAGTCTTTTTCAGGTGTAATTGTGCCACCAGGGTTTACCATAGATAACTAGAGGTATTAGTATTCAAATAATTGATCCTAATTGTATCAACCTCAAAAGAACATGCTTATCCACCTGGTGTGGCACACCGCCGTAACATCGCTTCACCACTATTCAACACTGGACACTTACATTAGTCATGTGTGAGCATGCTCTATAAAGGGTTAATCTCATTGTACTTTCTGGTCCACCTGTCTCTGCTGTGATTTTGCTCCAAGGTGCCCTGCTGTAATTTTGCTCTTTGCTGTCCACTGTAATTTTGATCCCATATCTCCTATCAAAATGTTGCCCAGCTGTGATTTTTGCTCCTAGGTGTCCCACTGTAATGTGGCTTCCCACTGTAAATGTGTGCCTGGGTTCCCTACTCTGATTTGTGCCGGTGGGAGTACACTGTAACTTTACTCCGATGTGACCCATTGTCATTTTATTCTGCTGCCATTTTTGCTCTTTTGTGTCCCAATGTATTTTTCTCTGCTATGGTTTTTTCTTCTATATGTTCCACTGTGATTCTTTTCCAAAGTATCCCACTGTGATGTTGCCTACTGCGATTTTGTTCCCAGGTGTCACACTGTAGTGCTGGCCCACTGTGATTGTTCCTTTTACCTGCCCCATGGTCGTTTTGCTCTCAGGTGACAAACCTTCATGTTGCTCCTAGTTATCCTACTGTACTTATGCTGACATGTGCCCCAGGCGTTCTATTATAATGTTGCCCTTCTATGATTTTGGTCATAGGTGTCTCACTGAAACTTTGCTTCCAGGTGTTCCACTGTAATGTTGCCTGCTGAGGTTGTGATACCGTTTGCCCAGTGTGATTTTGCTCTGTGGTGTCCCACTGTGTTTTTCACGGCTTTAATTTTGCCGACTTGGCAGCCACTGCTGCCTGCTCGTGTATATCTTTCCTTTCTTCATTTGTTGTGGCGTTGGCACTGAAACTGTTTGCTGACCGCGGTATCAGTCGCTCAGTAGGTCTCCTCACAAATACTCTGCTCCAGGCACACACTATCAGGGAAGCAGCCCTGGCACACAGGATGGATGCCACACATACCCATTGAGGTCTCCACTCTCTGCTGCCTGCACTAACTTGATCAGCACAACATATGCATAAGACACACAGACATGTCAATCAAGACTCCTCCATACAGATATCCAACAGTAGAATGATGCACCTCACAAACCAACTCGCACATCACAGTCGTAACCAACGCAGCCGGGTACTTCTGACCTGTATGCATCAACACAGTATAAACGCTATCTTATTCTGCATTTTCCATCCCTCCACATCCCTCCTCCGGTGCGGCGCAGGAGAGGCATTTGTGTGTGATGGCTAGAGTCTTGAAGATGATACGCTCTCGAATAGGTGGCCAGTGAGCACTTCCTGTCGCTGAAATGTGCTCCCGCTTTGGTATGTTTTGTGCAGCTCCAAGGGAATTGGTTTGAATGATTTGGAGTTTATTGATATTGCACACGGACGTCCCGGCAAATAGGGCATTATAGTAGTCCAATCTCAAACCGATAAGTGCTCAGGCAATAGTAAGGCAGCTCTCCATCTTACAACTGGCTCAGCACAGGCAGAGGTATCCCAAGCTTGCCTCACTCAAATAACAAGCATAGCACTTTTCTCACAAACACCGAACATATACAGCACAGGCAGCTCCAGTGCAAGCTTGCTTCACACAAAAGAGAGATCAAGTCGCTATAATGCAAGCTTCAGATACACACAAAAGACAGATGCCGTAAAAGGAGCAGCAGTAAAGCTTCTCTCACGCATAGGACAGGTGCCGGCAAGGCAGCAGGTACACTTGCGTGCAGACGATTGGTCTTGCAGCTGAAAACGTGCAAGTGCAATGGACAAATGGCTAGTCCACAGGGTAGGAAGCTGGCTGGCTAAATTTAGAGATGTGCTCTGTCCCCTGATGCCTTTGCCTCCTGGTATCAGAGAGTCGAGCTGGCTCTACGCGGGCTCCGCACCTGCATCCATTCTACGCTGCTTCCGTTTCAGTCGTGACTTTTGTAGGTTAACTTGATTAATGTTCTAAAATGGAGGCAACCTCAAAAGAGCGAAGCAGAGGGGGCCTCTTACCTGACCGCGTAAAAGCAGCTTTATTGGCTTTTTGGAGTTGTTCTCAGTTAAGTGTCATCTTCTTAAATGAGCACCACCGTCCACTTGGCAGTGGTGAAGGAATGCCCCAGAGGCGATTCTGGGAGCTTAGGATAGGTTATCTGTTCAAAAATAGGATGTCCCTATTCTCATTAAAACTACATTAAGAGTAGGTGGATTAGTGAGAGTGGGGTGTATGGAGGAAAACTAGGCCATAGGAAGCTGCCTGCGCACTGCACTGGCAAACTAAGAAGCAAGCGCTTAGAAGAATCTTTTGTGAATTGTACGTGGAATTCATGGGAGGCTGTAAGACCTCATCTAACGACCACGTTTAACTATTATCCTCTTTTACTTAGCACACACTGTCACTCTTTTACTCAGTACCCACTCACTTACCGCTTTGCATCGCACCTTGTACCTGATTCCCAGTTCCCTAGCACCTGCCTACCCCTCTTACCTAGCACTGTGTCCTACTCCTGCATACCTTGTGCCTAGTGTCTTCCCTATTACCAAGCACCTTCTACCCCACCCCCACTCACCTAAAAACTGCTGTCTCTCTTTTACCTGGTACCTGCTATCTTTCCATTTCTCAATGCAAACTTTACTCTCACTAGCATCAAGTTTCAAAACTTCCCTAGCATATTGTGCCCTACTTTTGTTCACTTAGTGCTTACTGTCCCACTATATTACCTAGCACCTTCTACACCACTCTCATTTGCCTAGCACCTACTGCCCTATTATCTTACCTACTTGTGCCCTACTACTGCTCACCTACTACCCCACCCTTTTCCTAGCAGCATCCTACACTCTCCTGTTTACCTGGCATCAACAGCCCCATGTTGTTCCGCTCTTTACCCTTGCATCTTTTGTTCTTACCCAAGTTCTTTCTATTGTAATTGAAATTGGTTATTTATAACGCGCTTAATAACCAGAGGTTTCCAAGTGCAGAACTGGGGATCGAACCTGTCTTGCTTCCAAGGCGAGCGTGTTGCCCCTGAGCTATCCTCCCGAGACATCCTCCCCTCCTCTATGTAGTATCTACTGCCTCTCTCTTTGACCTGACTCCTTATGCCCCCTCCTGTTTACTTTCCCTGGCACCTATTGCACTCCCTACGGTTTTACGAGCACCTACAGCTCCAACTAACACGGGTTCAGTGAACTCCTAAATAGTGATATTAAGCCCCAAATCATACAGTGCTTCAAAGGGCTGCACCCGGATTTCAACTCAAAAGATCATATCTGCAAAGCTAGGACTGTGATAGAGCACCAATCCTTGGCCTCCAATTGATGATTACGCTAGACCGCACTGCAACTGGTTGGATGGCTTCTTATAAACCTCTATCCAAATCATCAAAGCTGTGTGAAGGGTCATCGTATGGAGCACACCTTCATTTTCTATTAGGATAGACTGAGTTGGAACTTCTTAATTTGGTCATTGTGTGTTTTATTGTTAGTCTGGGCATCGTTGATTTACAGGTAGTTTCAGGATGTGGAGACTTTTGGCATCTGTGCTCCTGGCTTCGTACCACCATGGTAAGGAAATGCGCATCCTATTGAGAAAATTACAAAGTCTGGGGGTCGTGTTTTAAACCGTGCGCTTGTTGGTACCACAGATATAAGAGAGTGACATTGGTCTGCAGCAATGAAACACTTCCACTGGCGTCCCCTAGTACACACCAGTACAGGTAAATATGGAAGTGGTAATGGAAGGGTAAGTTCAGTGCGCAGATCCTTGAAAAAATTCTTATTGCAAGTCCATAAAACAAATGTATTTGGCTTCAGATCCAAGTTTATTAGTTACTAAACAGCTATTGAGAAGGCCGACTGTGGCATTTCTTCTTAATACTGTACTTTGGCCGATGGTGGCTATGGTAGAGAGGTTTACTAGTTACTGTCACGCGTTTAGAGTAGGGTACGCATTATCATGGCTGCTGAGTGGCCCCACGTCAAGATAGCCGCCTTCGTGCAGTCCTGCCTTTTTAGATAACAGCTCTTTTCATGCCGTGGTCTTTGCTTGCTATAGAAAAGTAGCCCTGCAAATCTCGGTTTGCAAGCCAAAAGGACTAGTTTGATTTGAAGGGACCCGCATGATGTGGGTTACCAGTGTGCTGCGTCCCTTCCACCAGTATTCATAAAGTATTCATCCCATATTGTCTTTGCTGCTTGAGGCACATCTGGTGAAATACTATGCCTCCATCAACCCCCCAACTCTGGTGCTTCTCCAGTAGAGTCCTCGTCCCAAAAATAGGTACATGGTTCTGGTGTTTCTGTCAGTATTGGGCCACAATGCAAGCCGGGCTAAAACATACAGCGTTGGTCAGTACGAAATCCTACAGCGGACAGATTTGGGCAACAATGAGACACAACAGAATTACAACTTTAGGGACACTGCATCATCCACTACCCTGAGTACAGAGGTGTCCACTCAGCAGACCTTTGCATATGGTGTGGGGGGGGGGGGAATCCAGCAGGCGAGTGAGACACGTTCTACCAGAACGCCTTGGTTTTCATCGCCGGGGGAATCCTGGTGCATATGTTGCGGGATGGAGCCGAACCAACACAGTTGGGTTCTCATCAATTTCACTTCACAACTAGGTGGCACTAAAAGATTCGTCCAGGTGGAGAGTGGGAGCAAGCAGGCCTTTCTGAGGCTCTTCTGGGCTGCTTCCCTTGCCCGTGCACATTCAGTCTTTCTTGGAGAATCCTTCTGCTCAGTGTGTTCTCCACCTTCTGTTTGCTGCAGTGGGGAGCCCCCAGGAACCACAGAAAGTCGTGTCCCACCACTTTCCTGGTGCTGTTACTGCAGGAAACAACCTGGCTATTTTCTTAACGCAGTGCGTCGAGCCCGCACCTCCCCCCGCTTGTCATTGTGGGCACTACTTGGCTTCTGGAGAATTGCCCGGCATAAAATCAAAAGGTAAGGCGTTTCTGCCGACTTTTTAGCACCCACACCACATCTCTGCATCTATGTGCATGCCATCAATAACTCACGACAGAACAGTGACAGATTTCTGGCCATTTATATCAGTGGATGGTCCCGGCACGTGCTGATCGCAAGGAAAAAAGGATAGGCCGAGTTGTTGTGATTCCTTGTTAATGAGTGACCACTAATGACGCCCACAGAGGCCAATGGGCAGCCAGGTGGGTAGGATTCACAGTCAAGCAGGGTGCTGCAGTGCAAAACTCAGCCTCATATGTCCTGCCCGTCCCATTCAGTAACGGTGGGCTGCGAGGGGGGGGGGGCGGGAGGGTGGTGCAGCTCCTGTTCTCATGTGCAAGTGGAGGACACATCAGCTGCCATCCTGCTCAGGCCCACCTGACCCTCAAAGAAGGATTCCTTTGCTGAAGGCAACAGCTGGACTGGCGGGCTGAATAAGAAGTCAGTTCCTGGCTTGCATTGGAGCAAATACATGCTGACAAGGGAACTTTATTTTGCCAACATCGGTAAAAGTAGCTCTTGTGATTGTAATTTTAGGACCATGTACAGAACTGTCAAGGCCCTTTTGTGGCCGTTTGCATGGCTCATAAAACACCATGTTCACAACTCCTGAGATGGCAATTACATGGCTAAGGTGACTGCAATTTTCTGAGTTATCATTCACTGTTTCAAGGTGCCGCATCACTCATAGGGGTGCAGAGGGCGTCCAGGGCGCATTAATTGGCAATGCGATGGCCATTTGAGGGTGACGTTTGGTTCATCTGTGAGAAATGACATGAAATATTTGGGAGCATGGCTTAAATAAGGAAAAATACGTGTGTTTAGTGGCTACAATGACCTGCTGCACGGTCGGGCAACTTTATACCTTCCAGTACTCATGTAGAAGCCATCTCATGGCCCAAGGGAGGCATTTGGCCGAGTGTCTGGGCTCATGGAACTGCAAGTTCATGTCTTACTGAAAGGAATGTAATAGGTGTCCTGGGAAAATTTGCTCTCATCTCGCAGCTAATCCAAACACAACCTCAGACTTTCAAAGAGGGCCGAGTTGAATGCTCCTGAGAGCAAGTTCTGTTATTGGGATGGAGAAAATGTTCTGACTAGTGGAGTCCCTCTCATGCTAAGGAAATTTCATGGCACTCGTAAGAGGCATTTTATGACTCATTTATGTGGCTGGTAAATGGTGCATTTGAGGGAATCTCCAGGCGTAATATGGGGGCATGCCATGCCAATTACTAGGGAAAGTGCAGGTCTGTAGGTGACTATTTCATGCTGGCTCAAGGGCAACGTCGTCATCACTGTCATGTGCAAGACATGTCTTACTCATATCGGGGGTTCTTTTGGAGTCTGTAGCGAGAGTTTGTGGACTATTTTGGGTGCTTTAATAATCTACTTTGTGGGGAATTTCATGACTCAATTGCCACAAGATGGCAGAACCAACAAATCCCTTTAGACCGCTTTTCACGAATGTTGGCCTAATTAAAGGACATCACAATAAAATATGAGCTATCAAGGGCAGCGCCCTTTTTACAGACTCTCACATTCTTGAAATATTGCTTGGTGGCAACAAACCAACTCACAATAGCCATTATGACTGGCTGGCAAATAAACACTTCTTAGCTCAGTTAATCCCTCTCTTGTCCATGCTATTAGGATACATTGTTATTGACAATTTTTGGAAAACGATTGCCTTTTGTGGCAGGGATAAAATATGTGCTCTTTGTCTTCTATACACAAGCGTACTATTTTGAGTATCCTCCTCCGAGCTCCTTATGCTTGAGCCTGGGTACTTTGACATATATGATCTCCCAACACCTTTGTCCTATATCGACACAGGCATAAGTATACACGTTCCATTGCAATACAATGGAGTAGCCAATTATTTGAATGGCTCTCACTATACAGTGTGTTTTTTAAAAAAAATCAATTTACATTTCAAAATCATTTTAGGTCAGTTTTTGCATGGACATTCAATACAGAGGTGGGCACACCCTCAGACAGAAGTCTGGATACCCTACATGAGAACACATCGACACTATGCCAATACTTGGAATTGCCCCTGGGTTCTATACATGATGCCTGCTGTGTCCCACGACAGCTGGCTCCTGGCGCTTACCGAGAGATGCTGGAAAAGCCACGCCCGCATGATGTTCGTGGCCACTTTGGGGAAGATCCCTCGTTTCTTGTTTCGCTTTTTGTCACGGTCCAGATCGTCGTCGTCCCCCGTGCTGGGCGATGCTACGCTGTTGTCCATGCAATCCCCTACAAAAGAGGAGACAACACCGTTAGGTGCCAGAAAGGACCCACGTTCACAGCTGTGAGTGGGAGAGTAAGAAGACAGTGTTACTGCGGAAGAACCCCACCATGTCATGAACTTTCTTGGAACCTTGTGGCAGGCATGAGAACGGCTGCCTATCAGCCAAGTCATAATATTTGGTTAATAAAGGCTATACATCATCATCCCATCTTTTCTCTCTCTCATGGTGCTCTCTTATAATGTTCTCAAGTCCTCTTTTTTTCCTGTCATGTATTGCTCTATCTTTTGCCAATTTTCCACTTCTCTGTCCTGTTCCTCAGCGTTTTACTCTTTGTGATTTCCTTCTTTTTCTGCTCTTCTTATCTGATTTGTCTAAGTCTTGTATTAACATTTTCTATTTTTGTGCAACTGTTCCTGTTGTGCATTCCTCTCCTTGCTTTCTGCATAACTAGTACTGTTTTTACATCTATCTTTGTAACTCATTTCTCTCAGGTCTCTCTTCTCTGAATTATGTGTGCATCTTCCCAATGCTACATACATTCCACCATGTTGCCTCTCCCTTTGTTGTCGTTGTGCCCTTTTATCCATGGCTTATTCGTGACTCTATCTATTAGGATCCCCTCTTTTCCCAACTCTCATATTAACTTCTTCATAATACCTATTTCCCTCCTATGTTTCATCCATGCAACATGGCTTCTTCTCATGTCTGGCTCCTCTATCACATCTCTATTGCTCTCATTCCTCGTCCTAACTCTCTCAAGACCTCTCCCTCGCATGACCATGTGCATGGCTGCAATCTTTAACTGTGCTCATCCACTCTCCACCCTTTCCTCCCCCTCCGTCTCTCCACTTTCTACTCAATGACTTATTTTGGGCTCAAGCTGAGCACACCGTGGCCTCTGGCGCCAAACTGGACAACAAACCAGGCATGGGAAAAGTGTGCCCTTCTTTGCGGCTTCTCTGTAACTCTCCCCGCTGCCCCCAAAAGATACTTCGCCAGTTCAGGTGGGCATGGGTGCCCACCTATCTTCCATTCCCACCAACCCTCCAACCCCTGCATACGCTTTGCCTTAATAAACATAAATCGGAGCCGCGCTGTCAACAGCTGCTGCGCTTTCATATCCTGCGGCAAGAAAGAGGCTTAAAAGCCTGCCTGCAGGGCAAGTAAATTATGCATCAGAGAGGTGGCGTCTCTGGGCCTGCCATGCACCGTAGTGCTGCATCCCCGGCTCTGCTTTCCCTATGCACGCTCCTCATCTAGTCCAGACCCATCTCCATAGGAAGAACTGAAGGTGCCTCGGGAACAAAGAAAGGCAGGAACAAAGGGGCGGCGGAGGGGGAGGTGGGGGTTGACCAAGGGGAGCTGCCTTAATCAGCTCCTAGTGGACTGCTGTTTTATTGGGGCGGGGGTGGAGGCTGGCAGGATTGTTCTTAGAACAATCTTATATATGTCGAGGGATCCGATGCAGGCAGCAGAGCCATTGGAAGCCAGGCATTCTTCTCAAACTTGGTTGCAGCTGTGCACATTGGAGGTCAGGATTAGTCAAGGTCAAGACTCTCCTTCTCCCCCACCCCTCCACACACATTTCTTTAGGGCATTTAGCACCTTCTTCTTGGGCTAAACAGCTACTTTGTTAAGGCAAACATTACTAAGGATGTTATGTTATTATATCTTGCAGAGCGCACGGTCGCCCAAAGGCATCATGGCGCTGGGGAGAGCAAGAACAGAGGCATAGCAAAATCAAAACAAGTGTGTTTTAACCTTCTAAACTCCAAGTAATTAGGAGTTTTTTTGATGACAAAATTAGGAGTTGTTATGATGACAAGCAGAAGGCTATTCCACAAGGCAGCAGCAGTGACAGAAAATGCCCGTCCACCCACCCGGTCACGGTTGTATTTAGGCACTAAGAGCTGCTCCATAATGGCAGAGCGGAGACTGCAGGCGGGATGGTAGCGGGTAAATTTGACTCGGAGATATTCAGCTTCTTGAGCATGAAGGGACCGGGATGTGATCACTAAAGCTCTTCTGAATGGAAGGCTATTATTGCAGCTCAGGGGCATTCGTTGGGGTCTGTTCTCCTTACCTGCCCCACACTTGTTCTTACTCATCAGCTTTGTCTTCATCAGTCCATGAGACTAGATCTAACTTTGACATCCACAGGTTAAAATGCCTCTGCGTCCAGTGGGTACAGTGGCACCAAACATGGCAGATCCAGGGGTTTGGGGGGCTTCTCTACACATATAACGCAACAGATGTTGATGAATTGTACCTGGAGATCCTCTGTACCCAGGACCCAGCTTCCCACTCCTGTCTGGCATGGCCTAGTGCTTGTGATGCCCTCTGATGCCCTGGCTGGCCTGCCCTGTGAAAGTCTTGTGTATAGGTCACACAGGGTTCCTGGACGCCCAAACCCAACAATCCAAAGCCTGTACAACACCCTGGATTCCTACTGTGTGTCACCTACCACCAGATGGATCAAAGGATTTACCCCCAAAGGCGCAGAGGGGACTGAATTGGTTCGTTCAGTTTTCAGTGTGGGAAGAGGACATCTCGTGGCAATGAGCATTTGGCGGATTCTCGTACCTTGGAAGGAAGTACTAGAATGAAGGGAATCACAGTTGTGTAATGGCCCCGAAGTGTGCTTGCGGGCCCTTGAAATGTGAAGGCCAGAATGGTCAGGTAGTGTATTTTAAGGCATCCCCTGAAAATCCCCGGGATATAAACTGAGACTGTCAGCTCAGCTGTCAGAAGGCAGATCCAAGGATGCGCTGTATAGAAAGGTGAATGTGGGGAACCACAATGGTAGAAAAGGAAGAGGGGAAAAGCCTTTTAGATTGAACTACTTGGCCTAGTTTAGTAGGTGAACACCATTTGAGGGTTTTACCCGTCTTAGGCAATAGGCATCCTTGAGTTGACCTGATGAGTTTTGTAACCTATATTTGACAAATGACCTCAGAAGGACAAGTGTGCAGCCCAGAGGAGCTTTCTCGGGGGCGGCGGGGAGAGGTCTTTGCCCTTCATAATGCAAAGCAGATAGACAGCTAACAAGTCCCCAGAGTCGGGCACAAGGGGTACCAGCCGTTGCGAAGAACAGAGGAACATGGCAGAACTGGAGAAAGTGAATCGCCTTAAAGAGTCTCATTCTAGAGTCCGGTAATGCAGAATACATTCCCGACTGCAGGCAAGCTGCAGGAGGTCAGTTTCACTGCAGCCCTCCTGCTGGTAAAGCACATTCTGTGTCAGTAAGGGGCGTTTGGTGTTTCTGTCTGCAACTCAACCTCTTCCCTTACGCGAATGTGGGCCTCTGGCTCAACCAGGGGGAGAGACTCTCACAGCACCCGGAATAGATGACCGTTTGTGTGTGCCAGAAGTGGCAGGCTAGTCAGACATTTTGGCATCTCTCGTCAGATCCGCGTGTCGGTCGATGTTTGCGTACAAAACTTTATTTATCATCCCACAGCTGGTTGCTTTTGATGCATTTCCCAGCTATGACCTCTTATCAACAAAAAAAAAAATAACATACCGGCCCAATACATTGAGCAAAATGCAAGACTTGTCTCTCAGTAACGCTAAGGATTGCCCTTCCCTTGGGCACAGAAGATGGACAGGACCTGGCTGCCCCTAGCAACCAATCCAGCAACAGTACACTAGAAACGTATTGCAGCTTATGAAGCGCTGGCGTCAGGCTGCAGATATGCAATACTCTGAGAGTCCAGTAGGGGGACGGCGGGGCAAATATTGGGGGCAAAATATATATCGCCGGAACTTTAAAGGCACTTCCAGTTAATTTGAGACCCCTGCATTTTCGAGTGTTATGGCATTTTGTGGTTTAGAAGGAGGTTACTTTTTAAAGCCTTACAGAAGAGTGCCAGCTTCACCAGCGCAGTCATGCATCGGAAAACCTATATTTAAAATCCTCGAGGTTAGGCAGCCCCCTACAGGGGCAGTGCAGCGTTTTTTCAATCACACCCGGGACGTTTGCTTTGTTTATAGCACATGGGCTAGCAGATGCAGTATTTCTTCAGTTTTAGTGTTGAAGAAAGCATGCATATGCTATCTGCACACCACAGACATGGCAGAACGTAGCTATTTGACTATGTTCAGAGCAGGAGGAAAAAACTACTGAAGCTGTCCGCATACACACTTAGCAGAAGTACTCCGTTCTGCTATGTATATAGTCTTTCTTCTATGTTTTCCACAGTTTCAATATTGAATAATTTGTACTGCATCGTTAAAGTGTGGGGTTTGTGTGATAGGGGTTGGTGACTGCAGTAGATAAGATGGCACTGATGGGCAGCGACTTTCCGCGTGCAGGGGATTTGTCGGGGGCGGAGGGGCAGTCCGTGGCAGGGCCCACTGCAGTCCTTTCCATGGGAGGTTCCCAGCATCAGCAGTAGCTGAGAGGCTGCTCCAGCCGCGTCTGGGCTCCGCGTGATTGACTTCACCTCTGACTCACGTTCTCAGTGTTTATTTTATGCTTTGATTCAATTTTGCCCTGCAGACGCCACATCCCCCAGTCACCCACCATTCCCACATCATTATTACTTCGAGCGCCACGCCTGGGTTACTTACTGGGGGCGGAGGGTGTGTGTGGGGGGCGGGTGGTGGTGGGGGGCAGCCAGGGACGGCTAAACGGGCAGAAACGGAGAAGCCAGGGTCAGTGGCTGGCAGCTGGAAAGCGGAGGGAGAGGAGAGCTAGCATGGGAGCAATACAAGGGGGAGAAAGGGAGAGACGAGGGTCGGTGCCAGGTGGGTAAGTAGGCACTGGAGGCCGAGGGAAGGGAGTGGGGACGAATGATAGGGCAGAAAGGGAGAAGATGGCGGCATGTAGATTGAGGGGAACGTGCATGGACAGTTAGGCAAAAGGAGTGGCGAGAGAGAGGCCCCTTGGAAACACGAGGGAATGGAGTCGGCTCCACAGATAAGGTGAAAGATGGAGTGGTGGGTGGGGTCTGGGGAGATATGTGGGTGAGAGAGGGAAACGGGGGAAAGAAGGGGTGGGGCGAAAGTTCAAAGGCATAGGGCTTGCTGCTGCAAAGAGAAGGCCTATGAGATCCCAGAAGACGTGAACATTGGAGTGGAATAAGGCGGGAAAGTGAGAAAGATTAGGTTAGCCAGTGTGCATGGGTTCAGACACAGCGCAAGGAATGGGAGAAGGCTGAAGGGACAACACGAGGACACGCGCGAAGTGAAGCGCCTCTAGGCGCTTTAATTAGTGAAGGTTGCAGATACTTTAGTCCTTCAAAGCAGTGCACACTTTTCACACAGCAGACCAGTTAGCATCAGTGCCCTCGGGCGGAGGAGAGGGGAAATGGGCTCAGTGCCCATTTATTTCTTGGTCTGTCTGCAGAGTCCCAGGACAACGTGCGACGTGTGGCAGGAAGGGGGGGTGGGGGGGGGCGAGGGCAGAGCCAGACACGCTACGCCCTGTTTAGTTTGTGTCGCGGCTGACATGGAAGGGCTCTAATCTAGTCCTCCCGAGAACAGAGGGCGAGTGACGGGTGAGAAGTGGCGAGGGAAGCAATAGTATGCTGAAAAATCTGGGCATGATGTGGGAGAGTTCATGAGTTCATGAATGGATGAGGTCAAACAATTCTGGTGAGTTCTTCTGCGTGGAATGTGGCCTCCATGATCAGTCTGCAACTGAAACTGGGATGTTTTTTCGGCGAGGTGGGTAGGGACAGTCTTGTTGCAGGAGGAGAAGCTTACATTTCACAAAATGTTTATTCCAGAAACCTATTCGCTGCCTATTTGCTTCAGACCCAAAGCGGTAGGAAGCAAGGGACGGCACAAGTCATAGTTAAACATGTGACATACAACAGGCTGGGTCGTTGCCACTGTGGGGCCAGGAATGGGGAATGGGAAAGACTCTGGTGCAGTGAATTAGATCACAACGCAGGTTTACTGTGGAATCCTAGGTTGTAGGGTTTGTATCGGAGCACCCAACGTGAATTCATAGCACTTCCTGTGGCCTAGTTCCTAAACTGCCAATTGTGGGTCCCTGAGATCCACAATCTAATCCTGGCTTAGTGGCTGTACACATTGTGTGATCCTGTGCAATTCACTCGAATTCCTGCACCTCTTGCTAGTTTAGAGACAAGTTTAACACCAGATTATCTGCTACGCAAAAAGAACTGGCTAGCACTCACGTCCCACAGAGCAGAAAATAAAACAGAGAGAATATCATGTGTTATATTTAATTGACACATCCGTCCAATGTATGAACACACGGTTTCCAGTGGTTCTTGCAGGATACCAGAGCATGGTGGTTACTGGTGTATCTCTTGACTCGTGGCAGTATCTAATGCAGGCTCCCACCATGCGGGAGAGGAGGAATGTGCATACTGGCAGGGGCCTGTAGAGCACTGAGTGCAGCCTTCAGGCTGCTAAAAAGAGCCATGGGGAGGGCAGAAAGGAAGGAAGAGAGGTGATGTTGGAAGAGAAATCAGTGGGTGGCAGAGAAAAGAAACAGGGTCCAAGCAGTGGACTGGCCAACAGAGAACAGCCCTTTGGAGAAAAGAATGTTTCATAACGTGTTCAGTATCTTAATCCGCATTTAGTGTGTCCGCTCATTGTTATTCTTAACTACTTTTTATTTGCTATATAGGGGGATGCACTATAAAATGCCCTACTTGGACCGATCTTTCTAAATGTTCTTGGGCACAGACCCCCCGAAAGCCCGTTTAGAGTGGTTCAACATGCTTGCTAAATTCTCTTCCACACTGTAATGTAGGGCCACTTAGAAAAACATTTCCAGGGCCACTTTTGGTTTCTAGTCCACCCCTGGGTGACGAGAGTGAGTTAGAAGTTTGGGAGCACAGTGAGATAGGGGCTGCACTCGGGGTGCAGTCCTCTCTCTCTTCCCCCATAATGTCTGAATAAAGATTACATTTGTTCCCTGGCTAGAGGACTAGCCTGGAGGCAATGTCAGTTCACAGTAATGCAGGATCTTGCCATGTAGTTGAGCAGACCGTGCTCGTTTTCAGCGATTCCCGGCGGGTCTCACTATGCATTTGAGGAGACAGTAGATGTCCTTACATCTAATGCAGGTTTACAGTGCTCCCGCAGGATCTCCCTATGCAGTTGAGGAGACAGTGGACTCCGCTCCATCTAATGCTTGTTTACAGCGATTTCCCGCCGGATCTCACCATGAACGTGAGGAGACAGTGGACTCGGCTCCATCTAATGCTCATTTACAGCGATTCCCACCGGATCTCACTATGCATATGAGGAGACAGTAGATGTCCTTCCATCTAATGCAGGTTTACAGTGCTCCTGCAGGATCTCCCTATGCAGTTGAGGAGACAGTGGACTCTGCTCCATCTAATGCTTGTTTACAGCAATTTCCCGCCAGATCTCACCATGAACGTGAGAAGACAGTGGATTCGGCTCCATCTAATGCTCATTTACAGAGATTCCCGCCGTATCTCACTATGCATATGAGGAGACAGTAGATGTCCTTACATCTAATGCAGGTTTACAGTGCTCCCCGCAGGTTCTCCCTATGCAGTTGAGGAGACAGTGGACTCCGCTCCATCTAATGCTTGTTTACAGCGATTCCCACGGATCTCACTATGCATATGCAGTAGATGTCCTTATATCTAATGCAGGTTTACAGTGGTCCCTACAGGGTCTCACATGCAGTTGAGACAACAGTGGACTTGGCTCCACCTAATGCTTGTTTACATCGATTCCTGGCGGATCTCACTATTCATGAGACAGTATATGTTCTTGCATCTAATGCAGGTTTACAGTGTTCCCCGCAGGAACCCATGGAGATGAAGAGACAGTGGACTATGCTCCATCCAATAGAGGTTCACAGCGATTCCCACAGGATCTCACCATGCACGTGAGGAGACAACAGCTGTCCTTGCATCTAATGCAGATTTACAATGTTACCCAAAGGATCTCGCCATGCAGTTGAGGAGACAGTGGACTATGCACCATCTAATGCAAGTTTACAGTGATTCCCGCAAGATCTCGCCATGCAAGTGAGGAGTCAATAGATGTCCTTGCATCTAACGCAGGTTTAGAATGGTTCCTGCATTGTTTCCCTTGCACTTGAGGTGACATTGGGCTATGTTACATCTAATGCAGGTTTACTTCGATTCTTGGAAGATCTCACCATGCACATGAGAAAAAAGTACACATCCTTGCATCTAATGCAGGTCTACAGTGGTCTCCACAGGATCTCGCTGGGCAGCTGGGGGCAAGTGACTCTGTTCTATCTAATGGACATTTACGTTGATCCGACCGTACCTAAGACGTGTGGTGAATGGATGTGATGCAGATATTTAGTGTGTCCGCAGATCCGAAGCATTATCACCCTTTAACACAGGTATGATCAATCACAAGGCAGCGAATGCTGGCATTTTCTGTCTCGATAAGCCTGCGTTTCCCAGGTGCTGTGTTGGCTGTCTCCTCTCACGCCTACCATTACACTGTCATTACACTTCAAGCGCATTCAGACCCATCTGAACGGACGGACAGCTCAAGTGGGAGTAGGACAATCCCGACTAGACCGACTCAGACATTCATCCTCCCAAGGTCCATAAATTGAGTACTGCGCGGGGTAACAATGGCAACACCTATTATTTCAGTGCTTACAAACTGGGAGGCTCTACCATGAAGTGCTCTATAAATCACCAAATCAAATTAAGGTTAAAAGTAGCTTCTCTGACCGTGCTGGAGAAAGAGGCAAGTGCTCAAAGAACTGAATGGAGGGGGGACCAAAAATGAAACAAACTACACAGCCACACCTCCTGTCCAGAAAACAGAAACATCCAGAAACACACCAAGAAATGACATGTAACAGATATTTGTGCACAGGAGAATAACATGTCAGTCGAGTAAAGGGTCTTATCTCTTTGGCATCCTAGCCATATTAGCACCTCACTATAAAAGGGCCTGAGCCCAGTTTCAAGACAGGTGGCACCTGTTAATGCCCAACTTTGGACCCAGGTGGTTACAGCATCGGTCTGTATGTTACACTAGGCTGCACTAGGTGATAATAGCACAGGTTCAACTCTGTAGCGGCATATGTCAATGCTTCCTGCCACTCATGCAGGCCTATCAGTGAGTGTAGCTGCTGTCCAATTGGTTGGATCTGAGAATGTATCTCTCCCCGATAGACCCCCCTAGTCATAGGGACGCCACCTAAGGGATACCAAGGGATACAATTTCAACTCCCGGACTCCTGACATCTTAGCTGACTGAAGAGTATCGGGGTCTGAAGCATACACAGGCAGCGCTAGCAATGCTTTTGTGCACCAACCTTTGGGACAGACAGCAGCAAAGAATCGATGGCCAGGCATCTTCTGGCACACTGGCTGATGGCATCGTTTGGGACTCGCCACTTAGCGGTTGCCTTTTATTGGCTTCCTGGGGATTGGCAAATCACTTGCACCTCTATGGTAAGATCTTGGTGCCACCTTCTGTTTATTATATCAAGGCCAAAGTCTTCGTGATGGCACTTCTTGTGAAGTAATGGAGGCAAAGGCCAGAGCATGCCATTTCCTGGGATGTCATAACTAAGGCCAAGGACATATGTACTTTGGATGCCCTAGCCTTTTGGTCGATTGATGCCAGTGTACATTCTCGTCAACTTTGCCTCAAACTCCAGAACTGGACAGAGCACCACGTCATACTTCTCAACTCACTCGCTTTTGGTGAGTGACACCCGCCATTTGAGCAGTTCTCTCTCCCACCAAGCGCATTACACGCCCATATAAGTGAATCAGCTTTCACCCGCCAAAAACAAAATTGGGAGTTTTTACGGGCGCAGGGGCCACAAAAGGTTGAGAGCTATGCCACATGCCCTTTTCTAGTTAAGGTATTACCTCTCAAGCTGCTGAGCGTTCTAGCAAAACAAGTAACCCTGAATCATGTGTGGCCTTTTCTGTCAAACATGCCTTTGTAGTTAACAGCAGATTGCATTTTGGGGTTTGTAGTCTCCTACTAGTGATGCACATGCAAAACCGCAGGTAGCAAAGAATGTTAATTTATTTTTGGTTAAAAAGCCAGGACTAACTGAAGGTGTGTCACCTTCCAGGATGCTTAGATTCAATCAGTGTGAGGGACTATAAAACCATAATCTGTGCACATTCTGATCATGTCTTGTAGAACCAATGTAAGATCGGAGCTCTCAAGTGTTCTCTGCCAAGAGTGAGCAGGCCATGCAGTCCTTTTTATTTTTCCTTTGAAGTCTGGGACTTGTAGTTTTTTAATTAAAGAAAACTACACTTCCCAGAATGCCGAGCAAAAAAGAGGATTGGACGGGAATTCCACTAAGGTTACCAGATTTAAAAAATAAAAAAACAGAGACAGGCCACCAACGTAAAAGTAGGACTTACATTTGACAGTGACTACCACTTAAGGAGTGGGAAAATGGGCCAGGGGTTCCAGTAATTCCCCTAGATATAAACGGTGTGATGTTGCGGCGACAGTATGTTCAAAACAAATGAACTTTTGCTCTAATTGCTATTTCCGGCCTTTCTAGGAAGCACTTTCCCAAACATCCCCTGTTGCACAACCAGCTAATGTATGTGGATGCTAACTGAAAGGTTGGGGTTTCAAGCCACTCTTGGGGTTTATTACACGCTTAAAAGCGGAGACCAGTCTCTAAGTACAAGACCGGGATTTGAACCTGTGTTACTCTGCGTTGTCTTACTACCAAGATACACAATGCCTCTGAGCTATCCAGCCATTCAGGTAGTATCTAAAATCGCTTCACCATAGTAACACTGATTTGATGTATAGCTGTTGGTAAACAAACGAGAAGTGACCATATCTGCTTGTGATCACCCTTCATGCCGCCTAAACCGGGATGGGGATTTTACATTTAAAAACACCCCTCTCAGGACAGGTGGTACAGAAAGTCCAATTCTGTACCCCTGGTCACCTTAATTCTCATGTATGGCCAGGGCAAGCATACGCTCTGTAAGATATACATAGTGCTATATATGTCAGCGCTTCCAACCAGTTTTCCCAGCAGTCATATACACTAAGCAGGATGCTGCTGCTCCAATGGCTATGCTGCGCCTCCCTCTTACAGCCTCCACTCTATAACCCCCCCCCCCCCACACACACACTACCTCTACACCCCCTTTCCAGTCGGGAATTAAAAGGGATGTGTTATTCTGTATAATGGCGGGGGGTCGGGTATGTGGGCCGCTTCCTCCCCACAGACAATAGAAGGAGCAGAAAAAGACATGCAGTGTGGAACCAGGAATCTGCCGCGCTGGTTCATTTCCTGGCCCGCCCTTGTCCCACCTCCCCTTTCCCTTTTATAAAAAAGACCCCACTCCCTGCCTCCAGAGAGTCTGCAAAGGGCTATTCCAGGCCGAACGCCCTGACCTCGCTGCCCTGGCCAGCCTGGGCCTCGTAAGGCCGGGAGCAGAAGGCCTTCCTCGCTGTGCCCCCCGTCTCTTCTCCCCCCAGGTTCTCTCGGCTGGGTGCCCCTGTTCTCAGGGTAATTAACAAACAGATGGCAAGTGTTGGAATGCAAGGGCTCCCCTCCCCCTGCATATCTAGCAATAGACATCCGCCTCATGATAGGCTGCGCGTGCACACACACACACACATCACGGGAGCATGCCGCCAATAAACATATCATACACAATGTGCATGTATACAGTATACACATACACACCACGAGAGTACGTGCCCATACAAATACTATGCACACCACACGAGAGTATGCAACTGTAAACACACCATAAACACTTGCATACATATACCACATGCAAATACACCACGAGAGTACACACTCATAAACACACTTGCATAGACACACTACACATGCACACACACACTCACAGGTCAGTGAATGAATACAATATAGAGGACATTTCAATTCAATCATGCTCGCGCTACTCAACTCTACTAGCATTCATTCACCCCCCAACATCATCTCCTTAATCTTCACAGCAGAGCCACTATCCCCACTCGATGTTGTTTCTGCATGCTATCTTTTATGACACACCTTTGACCACCCTGATATTTCATCCTGCAAAGCACACATCATCACATGTTAAATGCGCAGAGACTTAGACCCAATAACAGAGCATAAAATGCACATATTAGCACGCACTCACCTGCGAAGAGGGATACACATATCTCTGCATGCGTGAACATCGCACCAGGCGCCATTATCACACGCACATTCTTTTGCTGTGCTGATCTGATCTGCTCTTACAAACAGGGCAACCAGGGCTTTATGTGAGCTGGGACCAGCCGGGAGTCAGCACTGGCAGGGAGCAAATCTGCAGAAGAGACGGGCTTCCTGACCTGATTTCTCTTCACTAAAAGTCAATCAAAAGTTGAGCGACAACGTTGCTCTTCTCCAGCAGATGTCCCTCTTGCCCATGTTTAGAATTACATCGTCAGTTTCAGACATTTAGAGTTTTGTGATAGTCTGAAGGGGAAATATAGCATACAGAATATGGTGGGCCACACATTTTGAACCAAGCATTACATTGAAGTCTTGTCATTGGACTGAATTAAAACAATTCATACATTTCCTTCAGAAGAACTGAGGGACTGGAAGCTGCATTGGCCTATTATGGTTAATTACATTTTTATGTTCAAATGTTTTATTTTATTTTCTTTTTTGGCTGCAAATTAGTTATATTACATTCAACACACCATTAGTGTATTCCCTTTCATTCCTGAATGAATGCTCAACCACGTTTCGTAGGCCACTCCTTTAGTTGCATAGGTCATATGACTCTCCAAGGTTCCTTAGCTATTAGCAATTATTAGGCTACCCCAGATACTTCTTAGGCCCAACTCCCAAATATTGTTTCACGATTCATTATGACCCCCCCCTTGAATTTCTTAACCTACTGAAAGCGCTGAGAGTGAAACACATTTATGCTATACATATGCGCGCGCGCGCGGACACACACACGCGCATAGAGCCATTTTCCATTGTACCAAAGGTAACCAATAGATTAAAGGTCAACATCTTAACCAACTAGGTCATCTGAAGAGAAGCAAAGTGGGTACGAGTCCAGTTTGGGGCTGGATCAATAACCGACGCAATGTCCACAAATGAAGAGGAGGGAGGAGGTGTGGAAGATGTTGAGAATCAGCTGTCCCTATGCTAGAATTGCCAATGTATGATCATGTTCACACATTATTCACTTAGCACACTCAAATACAGATTTGCAGATTCCAAACACTATAAATATCAGGTGTTCATGCTATTTTTCAAGAGTTCACATTGTTTTTATTTATTTTAAAGGGTAAAATCAATCAATACAGGATTTTACAGAGATGATATCTTTATTAGACTAGCTCAGTGGTAGAGCCAGGGGTGGCAATAACCCCTCTTTTGCCCCCCTAACCCCTCATGCCTCGGTGGACCACCTCCACACTCTATGCTGGTCCCTGAGGTTTCGTTTAAAAAACTGTGAGATGCTGAGGGCGTGCACAGCTGTGACATTGAGACACGCTCACTGCAATCTGGACACGGGTTGCTTGGCAACCAAATTCATATCCCAGCCCAGTCCCTGGCTCCCAGATGCATACATGGTTGGCTGTTGTGCCATGCCTTCTGCTCCCCAGCCAGGCCCACATACTGGAGAGAAGAATGAAGCAGGCAAAGGCATGTCTTTTATAAAGTTCACAAGTGAATGTGTGAACATTCCAGTTCCACTGGAGTGGGGTTAGCCAGAGACCGCGTATGTGAGGGTGGGTGACAGTGAGGGTTGTAAAGTTATGGAAGGGGGGGAGCAGTTGTGTCATTTAGGTGGGTTGTTGTATTTAGTAGGTGTGGAGGGAAGTTTAGATCAGCTTTACATTGTTTGAGCACTTCAGGCCAACTAGTGTGAAAGATGATGGGGTGATCATGCTGGGTTTGCTGTACTTTTGGGCAAATTTGAAAAGAAATGGGGACCCAGCAGTCATACGACCATCCCAAAGGGGCTCTCTCTCCTGGCAAGAGGCGTATTTCTGAAATCTGCCCTCAGCATCTCTCTTCAGGAGGATCTCTCCCACATTCTGCGATCATCACATTCAGAATCAATGGAGATCAACGAGCTCCCGCCGCATCCTCCTCCCTCCTCCTTCCTCTTAGTAACTTTCATTCATGGCCTCGTCCTCACCTTTTAGGAGCCGCCTACCTTTCACGGATTTCTAGAGTGGCGCTGTGCCAGCTCCCCAGTGACTGAAAAAGTAACACTTCCATCTGAACATAATCACCCATTTAGCACAATTTATCAGCTTGCACTTTCCTGAGGGTGTTGTATTAACATTAGGTGTGACATGGATAATTGCTTCCCAGGCGCACCTACAGCTGGAGAGGAGGCAAGACCATCAATGCTTGTGGGAGGAATGGATATGTACGTTACAACACACCGGGAAAGATCCACCGTACACATCCTGTACTCAGAAGGCCTATGCGCACATCTGCATCATGGTGGGGTGCTCTAAGAAGGGGGGAGGGCTTCAAGGAAGGGTAAGTCCATTACAAGAAGAGTCGGAGCACTGCAAGGAAGGGGAGGGGCACGGTAAGGAAGGCGGGTAGTGCTCTAAGGAAAGGGTAGTATAAGGAGAAAGAAGGGTAATGTAAGGAAGCATGAGATTACTGGAAGGGATGGGAAAACTGCTCTAAGTTAGAGGAGGAGTATTGCTAGGAAGTTGGGGAGTACTGGAAGGAAGTTGGGGAGTACTGGAAGGAAGGGGAGAAGTACTGGAAGGAAGGGGAGGAGCACTGTAAGGAAGTTGAGGAGTACTGTAAGGAAGGGTGGAATTACTGGAAGGGGTGGGAAACTGCTCTGAGTAAGGGGAGGAGCACTGTAAGGAAATTGAGGAGTACTGTAAGGAAGGGGAGGAGTACTGTAAGAAAAGGGAGGAGCACTGTATGGAAGTTGAGGATTACTGGAGGCAAGAGGTGGTGTAATGTAAGAAATGCAAGCAGTACTCAAAGAACGTGGAGTACTTTAAGGAAGTGGAGTAGTACCCTAAGGAGCTTAAGGCATACTTCCAGGAAACAGAACTTGAGGATTGGAGGGACACTTGAAGAAAGAGACAGACATTGAAAGAATCGGAGGAGAACCGAAAGAAAGTGTAAATCATTTCAAGTGGGTGACACTGTTAATAAGGGGCTGCAGATGAGGGGAATAGTAACAAAGAATTGGAAGGAAGGAGACTGTTAAGAAGGAATATTCCACTATGATAATGGAGACGCGGACTGCAAACAGGGGAGGGTCACTGCAAGAATGGGGCATGAGATTGCCAGCAGGGGGGGTCATTGCAAGAATGCAAGGGGGGCTACAGGGAGGAATGGGCCACTGTAAGAAAGGGCCACGAGATTGCCAGCAGGGGGGTCATTGCAAGAATGCAAGGGGGCTACTAGGAAGGAATGGGCCACTGCAAGAAAGGGCTAGGAGATTTCCAGCAAGGGGTCACTGCAAGAATGCAAGAAGGGCTACTAGGAAGGAATGGGCCACTGCAAGAAAGGGCTAGGAGATTTCCAGCAAGGGGTCACTGCAAGAATGCAAGGGGGGCTACTAGGCAGGAATGGGCCACTGCAGGAATCGTCCACTGTAGAAAGGGCCAGGAGATTGCCAGCAGGGGGCCATTGCAAGAATGCAAGGGGGGCTACTGGGAAGGAATGGGTCGCTGCAAGAATGGGGCAGGAGATTGCCAGCAAGGGGGCGGGGGGTCACTGCAAGAATGCAAGGGGGACTACTGGGAAGGAATGGGTCACTGCAAGAATGGGGCAAGATTGCCAGCCGGGGGGTCACTGCAAGAATGCAAGGGGGACTATTGGGAAGGAATGGGTCACTGCAAGAATGGGGCAGGAGATTGCCAGCAAGGGGGCGGGGGGTCACTGCAAGAATGCAAGGGGGACTACTGGGAAGGAATGGGTCACTGCAAGAATGGGGCAGGAGATTGCCAGCAAGGGGTCACTGCAAGAATGCAAGAAGGGCTACTAGGAAGGAATGGGCCACTGCAAGAAAGGGCCACGAGATTGTCAGCAGGAGGGTCATTGCAAGAATGCAAGGGGGCTACTAGGAAGGAATGGGCCACTGCAAGAAAGGGCTAGGAGATTTCCAGCAAGGGGTCACTGCAAGAATGCAAGAAGGGCTACTAGGAAGGAATGGGCCACTGCAAGAAAGGGCTAGGAGATTTCCAGCAAGGGGTCACTGCAAGAATGCAAGGGGGGGTACTAGGAAGGAATGGGCCACTGCAGGAATGGGCCACTGTAAGGAAGGGGCAGGAGATTGCCAGCAGGGGGGACATTGCAAGAATGCAAGGGGGACTACTGGGAAGGAATGGGTCACTGCAAGAATGGGGCAGGAGATTGCCAGCAGGGGGGTCACTGCAAGAATGCAAGGGAGAAGGAATGGGCCACTGCAGTAATGGGCCAGGAGATTGCCAGCGGGGGGGGGAGGGGGTCATTGCAAGAATGCAGTGGGGACTGCTAGGATGGAATGGGCCACTGTAAGACTGGGATGGAGACTGGAAGCAGAGGAGAGTTGCTATAAGAATGAGAAGGAGGCTGCAAGGGGGGAATTGGCCACTGCAAGCATTGGAAGGAGACTGTAATTAAGGAATGGACATGGCAAAGGGTCTCTGTGAAGAAGACTGCATTATTTGATGAACCGGTGCAGTGGGCACTGCAAGATAGGTAGGGGCAGCCTTTTCCTACCTTGTTCGCTGGAGTTGTCGCCGCTCTGTGAGGCAATCCCTCCACTGGAGGGCCCAGGTGTACCAGAGTGCGTGGAGCCCGTCTCATCGTGATCGCGGATCCAGGAGTTATTCTGAAAGAATTAAACAAAGTGTCAGGTGTAGAAGTAGTACACAAGGTGTCAGGGGTTGATGTCCCTGGGGTGATGACACAACTGGGCATACTCTGTGGACCAATGTACACTCCCTCCCTGCGCTTATCCTTTGACACAATGAGTTGAGCCTGCTGCCGGTGAGGGGTTCTTGTAAGACGGTGCTTTTCAGTCCTGGCAAATTATAGAGTGAATTATATAGATCGATCCTCATGTATAAGTCCTTTTTAGTCAAAAGGACTTATATACGAGGATCTATATATGTAGACATACCAGAAGCTATCCAAAGGAGCCTTACTAATCACAAAACAAGCCTGCTTATAAAAGATTAAATGGTGGGAATCTTCGGAAAAGGAATCTACTAATGAACTGTGCTCTCACTAGAGCCTAAACACATGAAATACATGGATTGCTATATAACAAGAGCCCAGGCTGAGCTCACCATCCACACACGCTCTCGCGCGCACTGTAGACGGCTTGAAAAAGACCCCTGTCGGGTCAAAACACATGTTGGCTTGGGTGTAACAATAAAGCACACAATACAAAAAGCGCTGAGATTTCTCATTGCATTACTTGAGAGATTTATGTAACTACACAGAGTAAAATTCCACCTCAGACCTAGCGCCTGTGTGATACTGTGTGATATTGGTTCTTACCTCCTACTCACCTTGACCTAATCCTAGCACTTCAAATGTCGAGGAGAATCACAGGCACCCAAAATCACAGTACCTGCTTCCTCCTGAGAAATAGTGACTGAATCCCATTATAAGACTCACTGCTGCCCCATTAAATATATGTGACGGGCCTGCAGAGAAGTGTCAGTGCTCTCCCATTAGGATGACTGCAGCCAGCAAAGGTTAGTCTGTGCTGTCCCATTAAGAGCACGACAGGCTTGCAGAGAAGCGTCAATGCTGTCCCACTGCATAGCGAGTGTGCTGAGAGGTATCAGTACTGTCCCAATAAAGCAAGATAGGGCTGCAGAGAAGTGTCAGTGCTATCCCATTAAGAGTGTGACTGGCTTGAGGAGGGATACGAGGGAGTGTGTGGTCAATGGAGTGTGGCAGGTCACAAAACACCTATTTCTTCATGGTACCCAAGAATGGCAATTTGCATAAAAGCAAAGAGCATTTTGAGAACAATAAAATGCCCCCAGTTTTATATTTGAAATATGTGGTTGCTAGTAACTCAGCAAGAAACACTTTGAGTGGGTAATTGAAGTTGAGCTCCGCACTTTTCATTGGTCACAATGCTAACCCTAACAAAAATATGTCAGTGAATTGCAAGACATATATACCCATGAGCTCGGGATGGGAGGCTTTGGCTTTTTCCATACTGTGCGCATTTACTCTCCCACGGAGTCTCCTAAAATGCTGGCTGCTGGTCAGTGAAAGCTCAACTCAGGAACAGCCAGTACATTTCCTGGGCTAGCCTTGGACCTCAGGGCGGAGCAGAGCTTTTGCAAGACGCGCTTTGCCGGAGCTCCACTCCGTCTTGTTCCGGCCAATTTCCTTCCCTGTTAGTGCTGCCTTAGGGTTGGCACGTGTGAAGGGAGGTGCTGCTTCTATCCCATTAACAGTATATCAGTTTTATCAATGTAACAGGAAAAGTATGACAGCTCTACAAATAAGCTCTCTTTCTGTCTCATTTAACGTAGGTTGGCTCAGAGTTTGATGGTCGATGCCCATTCCAAGCCCCATGAAAAACAGTCAGGCCCAGGATCCAGGCACCATCCCAGGGCCAGTTTTCTCAGGTGCTGCAGCCCTCTGCCACTGCTCTTGCCTTGCACTACATTTCTTGACACTCATCTCGCTTTCTCTGCATCCAGTTGCCTTTCTTACCCTTTCCATTTAAATTGTCTTCATTCATAATATATAGGAGTGCATGTGAGTGCGTGCCTGTCTGTAACCAACAAAGGCCCGGGCGAGCTGGAGGATTTATTTTCTCTGGGTATCTCTTTGCATTATGCTCACTTTATTAGGCCTCTATTTTGTATCTTTTTGATGAAACAAGGCAAACTTGGCAGGCCCAGAGATAGGAAGCATTTTCTGGGGGAGCACACCCCCATCCTGGTCTGAATGCCCTGGAATAGCTCTGACATGTATTGCCAAGGTAAAGGCTTTTTTTTCTTCAGCCCAGCATATTTTAAGGTGCTCTCCCGCCAACCCCAGGGGCAGCCATGCTGCTGAGTTGGGACTCTATTAACTGCCATGCAAGAAAATGCCCTAACTAAAGAGGCATCCATCTTTCTCCTGTGGGTCTGGAAGCAGGCCGGGGATTTGGCACTTGTGAATCTGATCTTCTGCCTGCCCGACAACATCCGGAGAATTGCCCTCTTCTATCATCTACTAATCGAGTTGGTGGCCTTTTATGTGGGCAGTTGTTCTTATTATGCCTTTGTCTCTGTCTGCGCCTTCACGCCTCAGGGCCCAAGGCTGCGCAATACAAATTGATTAAAGTAAAAGTAAAGTAAAGTTCTAAGCCCACAAAACACGGTCCTTTCTGTCGCATTCACAGCTCGAGAACCTGTTGTACCAGAGATCTGGCATGGCCTTCAAGTGGGTAGGGCAGGGCAGTTTCCGTTATAAGGCTCACTTCTTGAAGGCAAACATCTTCATGTTGCCAATTGGCACCATGTTGTCTGTATCACCTGCCTCTATACCTGGACTTTTGCTCAACTGGACTTTTCATTCTGGAACTTGTGGGTCCACCCTGAAGATACACAAGCCTCTGCTGGTGACCTCCATTCTTTTCCCACCCACCTCCCTTGATAAAGCCCCCTTTATTTTCAGCCATCTCCTAGGTTCCTTCAGACTGCTCTCCTCTTTCTTTTGCCAACTCTTTTTCTTCCCCTTTCTTGTTCCGTCTGTCTTTAGCATTCCTCTTTTTCCATACCTTATGTCTTCTTCATTGTATCTGGTCTTTCTCACACCACTTTTCCCTCCCTTCCTCCCCTGTCACACCCACTTTCTCCAAATGTGGTCCTTCCTCTACTCATCATCCTGTTTCAGATCTCACTACCATTTTCTCGCTACTCGCTTTACTCCTCGTTCTCCTCTCCTCCTTTTCAAGTCCCACTAACACCTCTTGTGTATTTCCTTCTCCCTGCTTCTACTATTCCCTTTGGGCTCCTCTCTGTTTCATGTGTCTCTTCTACTTCCTTCCCCTCCTCTTGCTCTCACCCTGCCCATCCCCTTTTTGCTCTTTTCTTTTTCGCTTCACTCACTCAGCAATTGAAACTCTGTTCACGTCTTCACGCCTTTCACACATTCGGATACAAAGGTCAGGTGGCGTGTCTCAAACTGCTGCACAAGAAAAAGGCAGTGAGCTTCGAATTTAGCCTTTCCTGTGATTATGTGAAGTACAACATCGCCCTCTCACCCTAGTGCCCTCCCCCTCTCTGTGAAATGCCCTTGTTTTGTAAATTTCCCCAGTCGAGTCCCTCTCACTTCTGTTAAGATCCACGAGAAGCCCCTTTCATCACTGTTAGGTTCCCCTGTGGCACCCCATACTCCCGCCGAGCCCCAAGGCCCTGTGAAGCTTCCCTCGCCCCTGTCATGTCCCGGAGCCACTGAGAAGCCTCCCTCATACTGTGAGGTTTTACTACCCAGGAAGAAACTCTGTCACCCCTGTGAAGTCCTACTGTCCCTGTGAAACCTCACCCTCACTTTGTAGCCCACAGCCCCTGTGAAACTTCCCTCGCCCCCATGAAGCCCCAGAACCCCTGAGAAGTCTCTGTCACATTGTGAAGTTGTACAGCCCAGTGAAACCTCTATCACCCTTGTGAAGTCCTACTGCCCCTGTGTAATCTCACTCGCCACTGTGAAGGCCCAGAGCCCTTGTGAAGCCTCTCTTGTTTCTGTGAAGTTCCACTGCCCCAGCGAAGCTCTGTGGCAGTGCTGCTACAGACATCCCTGTGAAGTGCCATGTCTCTTTGATGCCCACACTCTCCATATGAAGCCTCAATTGCTCCCCTAAATCCACCCATGCTAGGTGAAGTCCAGCCAGCTCATGGGTAATCCCATGCCTCTTAAAGTGCTCCTCACTACAATGGATTTCTAGTGCTCCTGTAACACTCCCCTTACCCCCTGTGAAGCCCTGTAGGTCCGGGGAAATCTCTCTTTCGAATTTAAAGCCTCCCTTAACTCTGTGAAGCTAACTTCACCCCTGTAAAGTCCTCCTGGCCATGTGAAGGATGCCGTCTTGCCACTGTGAAGCCTCCTGTTCCCAGATGAAGCCTTACTCACCCCTGTGAACTTCTACTGCCATGTAAAACGCCCCTCCTCCTGTGAAGTCTTACTGGCCGCGTGAATACTTGCTTACCTGATGAAGCCTCCCAATCCGTTATGATGCCTCCCTCACCCGCGTGAAGTCCTGCCGCTTTGGAAACGTCCCTCACACACGTGAAGTCCTACTGGCCCTTTGACGCTTCCCTTGCCACTCTGAAGCCTCCCTTACCCTGTGGACCCACCCTCAATTCTGTGAAGTCCTGCTGCCCTATGCAAGGCTCTCTTAAATCTGTGAATTATTCCTTGCCATGTGAAGACACTCTCACACCTGTGAAGTCCTACTGCTCCCGGGAAGTCTCCCTTACTCACATGAAGCCCCCGTTTAGCCTGCGAAGGCTGACATACTTCCTCCGCGAAGCCTCCTTCACCGCTATTGGTGTATTTATTAAAGAACAGAGTGACATTTCAAACCGAAATGACTTACTAAATAGCCAATGATAGAGAACTGAGGCAGTCCAATGGGTTACATAAGAATAATGTTTGATTGAGTGATCTATACCAGTTGATGAAAGGTAAGAGTGGTAATATATATCAGGGACAAGGACCTCAGGACATTGCAATCGTTTTGAACGTTTACAGCTTGTGATGCCCTACCCACCATGCAATGCCACTGTCACGCCCGTGGCACTTATCTTACCCTTGTAAGCATCCTCTTAACCCTGTGAAGTCCTGTGCTTCTTTTGGCAGCTGTCTTTTACCCACCGAGAGCCGTGGCACTGCCTATCTTTAATATCCCCTAGCTTGGCTGTTCGGATAATCCAAAAGAACCCCCATCATGGAGCGATCCAAAAGCAGGCCTTGTGCCACCACCAGGAAGGGCTGTGGGTTCAGAGTTAAGGAACTGTTTTTAAGGGTGATAAAGTTCCAGCAGGTAGGAAAATAGAGAGTATGGTGGTGGAGGAATAAATGGGGGTGGGGGAAGTAGGGGCATACATGCAGTAAAATGCCCACTGTGGTTGCATATCATGTATCCCTTTCCCTAGGCAGTGTTCCTTTGCAAAAGAGCACGCCCCACAAGTATGAAGCTTATAGGTGTGCTTCCTTCCCAGTACGTATTTCTCACTCACAGTAAGCATAGCCTGCTCCCAGTAACCAGGGCTCACTTGCAGTGCCCGTGGCTCACTTTCCATGAATGTGGTTACCTCCCAAAACAGAAAGTGCAGCAGTCCAAGTGCATTCGCGGCAGCATTCATTGGAGGAACACTGCTGGGGTCCTGTTGCAACTTCATATCGAAGACACATTTGCTTAGTGAGGGTCTCAAGCAGGGCAACAACAGGTGATGCAGATCACGTTCCCAAAAAAGGAAAAAATAAATGAACCCGGATCCCAGTCATGATCGCAGGATCAACTTCCGCAGCAACCGCCAGTAAATATGTGTTGTAAGGTCTTGGGACTCACCCAGCTCAGCTTTACAAATGCAGACTGTGTCCAAAACCACACTATCTACAGAGGGACTGCGCCAAAAGTAATAGATTGCTTCCATATAACCTTTGCTATTGCAGTCTTTCCTTCATCAAAGCACTGCAAATAGCCAACATTTACTTTCGCCCAAATGAATGGTACACAAATGATCAACATCAGAAGGCTAAAAGGACGAGTCAGCCCGGCCGGGATTCAAACCTCTGAAGTTGCATATAGATATCAGCAGCGAGCACCTAATGCACTGAGTTACCCAAGCAGCTATCCTGACAATTATTATACTGCAAAAAAGGATGTTACATGCTAAGACACCATCGCCATAGTTGCCAACGTGATCAGTAGGTGCTTATTAAGTCTTGTTTTTAATGGGAAAAGCAGAACTACAAATCCCAGAATGCAAAGATAAAGGGGGACTGGATAAGCACCCACAGATTGGAATGGATCATGTTGGCAACTATGAGTCACTTTCTGGTCCAATAACAGAAAGTATCATTTGAAATACATCAGAAATGACCTGCAATCGTACATTTTGAGTTACTTTGGTGAAATACCATCTCCATGTGCATACATGCTCTCTTACCAGTCTTCCAATCCCACTCTCCCCTCCATCCAAACTCCCGAATGACTAAACCCCTTTTCACTTTTCTTGCCACTTGGGGAACCCTCTGGCTCGTTGCAGCAGAGCATCAGGAGTTACTGAGCTCAGGACCTGGGGCACATGTCTAACTCCACAGCACCCCCTAGTGCTCAGATAGAGAAGATGTCGTCAGTGGAACTTGTGGAAAACAGATTAAAAGGAGGGGAAGTGATAACTATGTGCACATTTTCAATTTTTTCGGAGAGTTATTGTTTTTGGTTTATAGAAAGCATCCAGTTCTGACATTCATTTTGAACAGGTATATCCCCCCCCCCAGGGTGTCTGCGTGGATTCACCTGTGCGGTCTCTGGGCCTTGACTGTGAGTCTCCCCAACACTGGTGAGTGGCCTCGTCAGAGACGTCAGAATGCATAGAAGTGTCTGTTCTGTTTCCAGCGATTACTCAAGGAGAGACAGATAACGAAATGCAAGGAAATGCAATCAGGGCCTAAAAGCCCTGCAAAGGATCCCGACGTCCCTCGAAAAAATAGTTAATAAGTACAAAAACAATGGTTAGACGTAATTTTTACAAGAGGTAATTGGTCAATTAAAAATAAGGACTGCTCCAAAAATCTAAGCAATTCTTTCAGTAAAACCCAGCCAATGTGTCACAATAAAACGAATTGCTCCATAGTAAAAAAATATATAAATACATTGTTTGCTGCCAAAAAATGATTCCCTGAGATAGGCACTTCGCCATTTGGTAATCTGAACTCTCCAGAAAATGTTGCCAAATTCGCTGCATGGCAACACAATTGTTTGGGCGGTTTTAAACCTGATACGGTGCTCGTGAAAAGAAAAACAAAATACCACTCTCCCAAGACTACATCTCAGCAGAAAAAGCAGACGGTGCTCCAAATGCCCTTCATGTCAGGTCCGAATTGTTAGCCCGACAGATTCACGTAATGAATGGGAATGCTTGCCCTGATCATTTCGCCGCGAGGACTCCATTCCATCCTTTTACTTCTCATATGTGTTATTACAGAATAAGACCAACCATCTGCAAATCACACTTAATCCCAACCTAAAAGCATGCAGTCTAGCTAAAACTGCTAGGCCATGCCGTCCCCTCCCTCAAGCAGAAGCCACTGGCCACAGCGACCTATATGACCCATTGTCTCGCCATGGCGCTAGAACGGTGACACCATTTGCGCTCCAACAAGGGTCAAACTTTGGGTACAGCAGGTACTTTTCCAAGTGAAAAGTGCAGAACATCACCACCTCTCGCTGACTCGAGAATGCCCCCCCCCTTTAGGTATGATAGGATATGATATGATAGTTTATTTATGTAGCGCCTATACACAATGTCTTTCAAAGCGCTTCAAGGCAATGGAGGGAACAAGGAAAAATACAATGACATTCTTACAGGCCATGAACAGTAAGGATGTGAAATTAACTATCGTACTCGGCCTGACGACATTTCAGATAGTGCAAGAGCTAAGACATAGATAAGGAAGGGAGGGGGAGAGTGGGAAGGAAATGGAAACAGACAGGCGACTACCGTACTCGGCCTGATGACATTTCAGATAGTGCAAGAGCCAAGACATGGATAAGGAAGGGAGGGGGAGAGTGGGAAGGAAATGGAAACAGACAGGTGTGACTAGAAAGGCCCATGAGGGGGAAGCGTAAGTACAAAAGAGCTAGACCTTTTTCCATCTAAGCTGACAGGGAATAGAACATGTGTTCAAGTTAACAACAACAAAAACCAGCGTCAAAAATTATTAAATAGAAAGAGAATATTCTATTGGGGGAAAAAAAGTATGCATCAGAAAACTCATAAAAGGGCACAGCATAAATAACAAATAAGGCTAAATTGGCCTTTTAAAGGTCCTGTGAGAAACCCAGAGAGACATCACCATAGCACTGCATGTTCTGTTGGATAGAAAGACAGCAGAATAAAGAGTAACTCTCATTCAGAGGTCAGCAGCAGCAATATCTGTCTGTGCTCCTCCAGGGCCACCAGGTAGCCTTGCACCAATAAAGTACAGCGCTGGTCATTGGGATGGATTTTCCTGGATCCGAGATCCAGCAAAACATATCTCCCTAGGCCCCAGATCCGGGAAAGCTGCTTGTGGCAATTAGGATAAGCGATCTGCTTTTGTTGCCGGGACTGGGATTTCGAACTCTGGTCAGATGGAGCAAAGTCCAGTGAATTAGCCGCCAGACTACTCGAAAACTCGTGAATAGGATTTTACTATACAGAAAATATTGAAGAACAGCTTTGTAAAGATTTGCACCTTTTCTCATTTGCTTGCAACATTATAGAAAACACTCCTCCATTAACGATGTATGCATTAATCTCCTGAAAAGTAAATGTTTAGGAGCACAGGGGAAAAACGCTGGTCTTGGAAGCAAGACCACGCAGAGAAACAGAGGTTTGAATCCCGGATCCGCGCTTACAAACAAAACTCTGGTTTGGTATTAGATGTGTTTTAAAACAAATGAATAAATAAATACGTTAAATAAAATTGGGGGGGGTTGAGAAATATTATCCGGAGTTCCCCCACACCCTAATTTATAGCCCCCAGCTGCCCAACTGCCTCCCCCATCTTCCTTTCCCCCCACCCCTGCTTGTGGCTGGTGTAACCCCCCAGTTAATAATTTCCAGCACTGATAAAGTATCGGAGAAAATAAGACTCGAGGAGGCTCAGGAGCTCAAAATGGCGTCATCTGTTTTTTTGCAAGTTCATCAGGTTACAGGTTGCACATTGCGGTTTGGTTACAGGTTACATGGAAGGTGACTATCACCGGCAAACCGGCATGCTCGCAGCACCAGAACTTAACTGACTGGTACCGGAGAATCACACCTCCCGAGGCCAGCAGTCACAGGCACAAGAAACCATCTCCTCACACACATAGGAGATGTATGATAGAACACAAGGGCAGAGCCGGCTGTCCAGGCCGAGAACATCCCGCCAGCCAACCTAATAACCTGATGGCAGCGAGGGCTCCTAACAAGGCCTGTAATAAGGCCTGCAGCTTCCGGGTGATTATCGCCATTAGCACCCACGAGACGCCATCAGAAAAATGGGGCGCTTTAAGATGAACTTCTTCCTTTGTTTATACCCTCCTATCTGCATTTGGACCACATTGGTTCTTTTAAGGGGACGTAATGAAGACAGAAATGGGACTAGCGTGGCGCGTGTGCAACAAGAACAGACAAAGCACTAGAAAATGTAATTGTGCTTTTTCTTTTTTGCATCCCACAAAACAGGAATGGAGCAGAAACACCAATTTCCCAGGATCAAACTATGTATAACATGGTTAACCAGGACTCCACAACGTAATCCAAACAAACTTGCCTTCTACGCGATCGTCTCCTGTAGCTGCTCCTTTAAAAATCCACTCCCCACTTCTCTTCTGCTTCTTTGCTCCCCTTTTGCCCACCCCAATCCTTGTTTTTGCTGAGTTTAATTGATGGTTATAAAGTCTTTTGCATTCTCGGATTTCTCAAACATTCCTCTTTGCCCTCTCACATCCCGTGTCTAACGTTTCAGGAGAGGGGATCTGTGTACAGTGATGAAGTCAGAAAGGGAGGTGGGGGCAGGCTGCGGGGGCTGACAAGTGAACTTTGTATCCTACACATGATGGATGCAACATGTTTGTTTTTAGTGGAGGGTTGCCAGATGGTGATAGCAAAGTGTCGGCCTAGCAATGAGGCAGAGCACTATCTGGCGAGGGAGGAGGTGGGACGGGGCGGCAGCTCCAAGAGGAGCTCCTCAAACCAGCGCCTCTGGGTCCAGAGCAGGCGACCCCAGCAACCCACCTGCCGACTGACCGTAAAAGCTGCAGCCCCACGGTGATGCCAAGAGCCTGTGGGACTACTGCTGATTGGCTCCAACATTCTCTACTCGAGATTTAGTGAGCAGTAACCGGGCAAAACTGACTGAAGTAGCTCTTGCTTTATGTTGACATTGGCTGCTCCGCGCAGATACCTGGAGCCACTGAATCGGGATGACTCCAGCATCACCTGTCACAGGGTTACTCTATTAGCTATTGCTCCAGGTTGACTCCGGCAGCCCCTACTACAAGACGACTCCAGCAAACCCTACTCTGCTTGACTCAAGCAACCTCTTCTCCAGGCTGGCTCCGGCAATCGCTATTTCAGGCTTACTCCAGCATCTTCTATGCCAGGCTGACTCCAGCAATACCTACTCCAGGCTGACTACAGCAATACCGACTCCAGGTTGACTGCAGCAACCCCTACTGCAAGCTGAATCCAACAACCTCTACTCTATCAAGCTAACTCAAGCAACCCCTACTGCAGGTGGATTCAGGCAATCCCTACTCCAGGCTGATTCCGGCAAACACCTACTGAAGGCTGGCTCTGACAATGCCTGCTCCACGCTGACAGCAGCAACCCATACTTAAGCGCGAGTCCAGCATCCACTAACCCAGAATGACTCTAGCAGCCTTTGCCTCATGCTGACTGCAGGAAAACATAAGCCAGGCTGATTCGAACAACCTTTACTCTAAGCTGACTCTAGCCACCCCTACTCTAGGCTGACTCTAGCAAACCCTATTCCAAGCGGATTCCAGCAAACCATGCTCCAGGCTGGAAAAAGCAACCCCCATTCCATGCTCAATACAGTAACCTCCACTCCAGGATGATCCCACCAACTACTACAAACGGCTGACTCCAGTAACTCCTACTCAACGCTGACTCTGGAATCCCCTACTACAGGCAGACTCCAACACCCTCAATTCCATGCTGAATCTAGCAACCCCTCCCTCCATGCTGATTCCATCATCCACTATCCCAGACTAATTCTAGCAGCCCTTGAGCAATGCTTCAGTAGCATGTGGCCCAGAATAACTCCAGCAACCCCTACACCAGGCGGACTGCAGCAATGCGTACTTCAGGCAGACTGTGTAAAACCTTGCTCCACACTGATCCAAGCAACCTCTATCCCAGACTGACTAAATCATTGCTTGCTTCATGCTAAATCAAGCAACACATAGTCCTGGATAACACCAACAAACCGTATTCCAGGCTGACTCCAGAAACATAGACTGGAGGCTGATTTCAGCAACGCCTACTCCAGGCTGACTCTAGCAACCACTATTCAAGGGTGTCTCCAGCATCCCCCTCTAAATGCTGACTCCAGAATACTGCACTCTTAGCTGCTTCTAGCATGCTCTAGCCCTGAATGTCTCTATCATTTTAAAACCCCTGCTACCACCAGCATCCTCTGGTCCAGAGTGAATCCAGCAACTCCTTCTTCGCACAAACTTCACCAGCCCTAGTTTCAGACTATCTCAGACTCTGCATCAGACTGGTCTGGGCATTCCTGGGTTAAGGTAAATTCCAGGAGCCCCTGGTCCACGTTGACTCTAGCATGCCTTATGCATGGTTGAACCACCCGAGCTCCTGCACCAGCCTAATATCAGCAACACCAACCTCAGTTTTATTACATCAGACCGTAGTTCCAAGCAGACTCCAGCATGTCCTGCTCCATTGCTGACTCCAGCAAACTCTGAACAAGCTTGGGGCTGACCTCGGAAACCTCAGCTTCATATCTACTACATCATCCCCAGCAGCTCTTGGCTTTGTGACGGCCCGAGGTTGGGGTGCTCTTGGAGCTCATTCTACTTATCTAGGCAGGGAGTCTGTGATTCCTTTGGGCATGTGGGGTATGAAAACTTAAGGGGAAATTACGAATGTCTGGAAAGCATTCAACATGCTTTTTGACTGTGGCACCTGTCAGGAAATTGGTCTGAAAGCGGATTTGGAAAGGTGTATTGTAGTGACTGACCCAGCAACCTTCACTGAAATACTGGACCTACGCTCTCAATGGGAAGACGAGGGAGATTCAGCTTCAGCAGAGAGCAGGCTGGACATACTGCAGTGGCTTGGGGCTCGAAAACTCTTGGAACAGGTCAGGTGGGGATGTTCGGGTCAAAGTAGTTTGAATGGGCTTGAAGTTGTTTAAAGTTAGGAGAGTCTCTAAGGCCATTCCTTTGGAATGTTGAAGCAGCTCAAACTTGCGTTAACGGCCCACCGTGGCTCAAAGTAGCACAGAGGGACAAATACAGCTTCTTTTTGTTTGTTACGCTGCTATGAAACTCTTCTCCAGGTTCCTTAGGAAAGGTGTGTCCATCTTTTGCCATTCCGAGCTATGAAGTTTACCAGGGAGACTTTCAGGTTTTCCCACTTCATCGGCAGAGTCCTGGGTGCAAGTGTTCCAGCAGTAGTCCAGCTGTCCCAGTACTTCAAATGCTCTCCTGAAGCAGTTAGGGAGAGGATCTGCATCCTCCATGGAAATCCTACTCTTCAATGGATTGAAACTTTGAGCAGCTTTTATCGGAATAATACTTTAGTGAAATCGTCTTCAAGATGGTTGCAAGATGATTCTTCAAGATGGTTCTTCCAAATGATCCAGTGAGCTCCAAGAGGGGTTGCATCGATGATCCAACTCCTTATATAATCACTTTGTCACTGTGGATTGTGCATTGCAGGCCTTTTGTAAGAGAGCAAACCTTCTTCTTTTAACAAGGGTTATATCTTGTGATGTCAGTTGCCAGAGTGCCTTGTCTGCTGGAAGTTAGGGGGCGCCTCAGGAAACAAGTGGAGGCATGTCAAATCCAAGATGGCTTGCCCCTTCCCCATTGTCGAGGCCCTCTCCCAGCTACACTGTCCTTCCCCTATCTCCTGTATGTCTCAGATTGAAAGGACTCCATTTATTATCTCCATGGCGTGACTTCCCCATTGTGTTTCAGAGGCCCCTTTGAAGATCCTAACTCTCATCCCACCCATAGTGAAGGTATACCATGTTTTCCAGGGAGGGGCATCAAAACGTCCCTGCCGAGAACAAAGAGTATCCCGGGAAAAACCGACCCTATATTATGGGTGAAACTTACAGGCCATAAGTAAATCACAAATAGACTTGCAGGTGCAGGCCCAATGAAAACCAAGTGAAAATAATAAATATCAGACTGGGTTTTGGCAATTGTATATGTATCTCCTCATCTGTTACTATCCCAAACCCGATAGTGATGTATATTTATATTTAACCAAAGCTCTGCTGCCAGACAAATGAGGACATGCATTTAAAGGTATTTTGAACATGGGTGTCAGCATTTTTAAAAGCAGCCAATGGCTGTTGGTATTCATTTAGTTCTGGCAGGCTGTTTTAGGAAGGCACGTGTTACTCTGTATCTGCCATGTTGCTAAATCATATCACAGTTGCTGGTCTGCCAGTAGACGGGGTCCAGCAAAGTACAAGTGTGTGGACTATATTTTTAAATGTAGAGCATTTTGAAACGGAGGGCTGTTTGGTAGAGCCCACTTTCTGCGAGAAAAAAACACCATTATTTTGCATAGCAACAACAAAACAACTCATTATTGCACACATTTGAAGATGGTATTCTGCCACCCCTAAACAAGAAACACAGCAGGCAATTTTACCAAACAATGGGAGGCTGGTGTCTATATAAACCCATCAGGGACAGGTGCATATATGATCTGGTAGAGAGGTTTAAGGGAATGGTACCTATATTTTACAATCAAAGGCGAGGGCCTATATTGAGCCATAAGTCCTACATGCGTACATTGGACCAAAGTTGGTGGTCACCTATCTTAGCCTATGAGAAGACAGCAACCAAATTATATCTAACAAGTTAGGCACATGTGTAGCCATTTGAGGAAAGTACCATCTGAACAAATCAAAGATATATACCAACAATGAACATTGATACAAACACAATGATATTAATCCATTATGTGTATTGTGTAATTGTGATATGATCTAGACATATTAGAGAAACCTTTCACAAAAACTAAAAAATACAAATAAAAAATGGACCATTATGAAACAAAAGTCAATAAATGGTAATAAAACCATTTACTAAATACAATACATTTATAAAAATTCATCAATTAAAAAAATAATGTTTCCTACTAAAAAACAATTTAAATATGACATGTGTCTTCTAAAAGTTTGTAAAACTTGAATAAAAATCTTATCAAACATAAAATCAATGCCACCTGCCTTTCTTCATTAAACCTGTCCCATAAACGATCTGCCGACCAATCAGAATATTCATGCACAAACCTTACTGTCTCCTTAGAGCTCATGAACACAGACATAGTGTAAGTAGATGCTTTAAAGTTTTTAATTCTTCAGATGATTTACATAATCTGCAAATTCTTCTGTCGCTAGTTATGTTAAGTCTTGGGGCTAGTACTTGCCAAATTGGGGCTAAATTAAATCTGAATCTTGTGTAGATATTTTAACTTTATTCAAGGGGAATTGTATTAAATATTTTGGTAAAGTATTCCTAAATTGTATTATTTTTTCATAATCCCTGTATAAAGTATACTATTTAGTATTCTCTTGTGCAGCTTCCCAATCTTGATTGAAAAGCTTCTTCTTAACTCTACTAGGATTCACCAAAAGAATATCCATATCGACCCCAATAGAGAACAAACTTGGCTCACTTATGTCAACAAATGTAGTTAACGCCGGGACCGGCTTTTATAATTGAATGAATATAAGGTCTTCATATAGGGAGTTCATTACTGGATCAATCATTTTAGCATATAGAGTTAAACTCCTCCATGCTATATGTGTTTTCAGTGAACTAATGCCAAATTCACATCTGATTATGCTACATGGTTATGAGATAGGTAATTATTGAACTTGCCTCCATAGCATCCCTTCCATTCCATTAAGAATACAATTGAAATGATTGAGTCTTAGTTCTGTCGCATAGATGATACAGGCAACTATGTTCAGGTTATAAAATCTGATCATAGGAATAAAAGAAAATTTGAACAATTTCCAGAGTAATCTTTTTAGATGAGCAATCAGGGGTTACATCTGTGCCCATAAACGTTCTTCCAGGCTCCTTACAGGAATCATATTCAATATTGCAAATCCTAGAAATGGCAGGTCTTTAACAATTTCAATCTTTACATTCTCTAGTGACCAATCCAATACTTAAGGCTTTGTAAGTTTGTTGAATAATAGGATTGTTTTATTTATTAGAATTTATAACCAAGTCATGTTCCTTAGCATAGTCTGCAAAAGCATTCCGTCAATCCATAATCGTAGGGGAGTTTATTCAAAGAACAGGAGATCCTCTGCATAGGCCAACCAATTTAAACACGGATGACTTAACCCTACAGGGAAAGTTCTAATTTTTTCCCCACAGATCTTCAAGATCGATAATATAAAGATTGAATAAGAAGGGCGCCAGCACACCTCCCTGGTGCAGACCACCTGCTGAGTATATGGGGCTGGAAACATCTTCCTCTAAATTCAATCTAATCAGAATTATTGAATCCTCATTTTTCATACACCATCGGGGAAGACCATTTGTTTAATTTACTACAGAGTATTTCCCAACACACCATTATATTTCCATTATAATCATGATCTGTCTGAATTATAAATTCCTCAGTAAGACCCAGAATATTTTGAGCCAAGTGACAGTCACCAGAGCCTACTGCTTACATCTGGTGACCTGGCCATATTACTGTGAAGAATAGCATAGACTCACTCCTACATGAGACCTGGCTCCAGGATCATTTGTGAGTGCATTTTGAAACCAACAGAATCAGACGGTGGAAGCGCAATCAATCACAAAATGGCGACACTTTAGCGCACAAGGGTGCACAATCAGAGTTATTGCTTGGGGGCGATGCAGCAGCAGAATGCATGCAATGCAGATTGCATGAAAGTTTTCAAAAAGTTAAGCACTTAGCTCTAGGAATCTGTGACAAAAGGCAAGGTGGTAATAGATTAAAACATATGTGCATAATGCAGGACTCATGCATTAAAAATGTGAGAGTTGCCTGCTCTATCGACAGATCTGTTTCTGCCCGAGCCGGATCGCCCCTGACAATTTGTGGGTGCTGGTCGACCAGCAAGTAAAGGCTGACCTTATCATTGACCCTAAAGGACCGCAACGGTGCTGGGCCCCTGGGACCCGCACCCTACTCGGGTTCACGGTCTGCGGTCAGATCCATTTGTTGGACACGTCCCCGGGGAAGGTAATCACCCTGACCTGGGCCGACCCCCAAATCCGGCTTCAAAGGGCACCCCGGCCTCGTGTGCCCGGGGACCTTGCTGATGAATTATGCAGCTCGGCCGCTGCAAGGCCCTGAAAGGGGCTCAGGTTCCAGGGCGCGCTGCTCTGTGTTCTTTCTGCCTTCCCTTTGCCCTGGGCCTAAAGCCAGCCACCCAGGCCTCAGATACGAGCGCGGCCTCTGATTAACCCCGATACATGATCGCTGGACCCCAGCAGGCCTCGGCACCGGGGTTAAGAAGGGGGGATTCTGCAAGCAGCATACACTCAATAAAAGGGGTTAGGAGGTGCCTGTTTAAAGCTGCAGGGGGCGGTTAAGCAACACGAACTGTAAGTGAAACAAAGGCACGGCAGCCGCTTTAATCCGCGCCGCCCCCAATACCCAAAGTACCCATCACCCCTGTGCACATCTGACGGGAGCGCGTCTGGGGCCCTTATCGCACCCTGCTATCAGTGTAGGCCTTTCACAGCTTCACGTCTTCAAAACACTCTGCATCTGTCAGATATTACCGAAATGCTAACTTCTAGGTGCAAGTTAAAAACACACCACCTCGAGGAAGCTGTGCAAATGCGCAGTCCAGACAGGCGCTCAGACCTCGATATAGGCCCTTCCAATGCAAATGTCGTATTCTCCCGAACCAAGGCGCAGAGAGATGAGATGGTTTGCACAAGAGCACACAAACTTGTTTAAGGGGGCGAGCGGGCATACAGGACTGAAACTCGGGTCCTGTAGATCCACCTCTGTCAAATTAGCCTCATCTCACGGGTGCCCCAGTGGGGCTGATGGAAACTCTCTCTCCCAGAGGGCAGGTTACTTCTGGGATAACTAGAATGATGATTTTCATAGCGCCAAGAGGCTGCCAAAATGGCAGAAACTGTGTTATTCTCCACCACTTTACATTACGCCACATACAACACTTGATGGCAGCCTAGTGCGTTTGCAGTGCTTTAAAAAACAGATGTTCCTGTGACCAGGCCCATTGCTACCTTAAAAAAAAACAAAAATCAAACACTGTCAATTGAACAAGTTGAATTTAGTGCAGGGGGATCAGGCAATTCTTTAAAAGAACACAGTTTTCGGGGTGGCTTAAGTAATATTTGAACAACTAAGGCTGGCTGAGTTATTGTTGTGCTCTCAATCAATCACACCTTGTGTCATGCGCAGGGCACACGCCAGAGGGTGGACGATGCCCGCTCTGGGTGTTTTTGAGGCCGGCGTTTTTGAGGCCGGCAGTAAAGGCAAGTTAGTTGGCGTTCACAAACAGTGCAGGTGCTGGGTGAGATTCGAACTCCAGTTGCCAGGTTCCCAGGGCAGTCCCTCACTTCCCCCAAGACCAAATGGAAGTTATGTATTGCATGGGTAAAATGTCTCTCATTAAGACTTTGCTCTGCTGGGACTATTCTGGTGCAGGTTCCTGGGATTTAAAGGTGTGCACCTTTTATACTTTGTCAGTAACTTTAAAAGAAAATATCGTCTCTCCGGTTATTTTTCGTGTGTTGATGATTTTCTAAAATGCAAGTAAATGCTAAATCGTGTTGTGAACTTTCTTTGGAAAAGTCGAGGCCAATTAAATTAAAGTAGCATATTTCATTTTAAGATGTGTTAATTTCCAGTAATTTTACTTCCCATTGCGCATGTCGATGAATCCCTCTACTTCCTTTTAGGACTTGTGCTCGTGTCTGGTAGTACTGGAACTTGTATTCAAGAGCCTGGACCTAAAACTTGGAACATGAAGCATGGGTGCCCCACCTTTCTATGCACGGGATATTTGCTCTCTGCCCTGTTCCCACCTATAGACCGGACTCATGGCCATATCAATTTGACAGCTTCTCATGGAACACTATGTCTCCTATTTGGAGCCTCTGTAGCCACCCCCCCATCAATAAGCCTCTCCTATAGCCTCGCGCTCACCCTCTGCTGGTAGGTGTATTCAAAATTGGAACTTTTCAGGCTTTCAGTGGCCACCTCGGCTCGGGAGGATAGCTCAGAGGCAACATGCTCACCTTGGAAGCAAGATGACACGGAGCACCACAGGTTCCATCCCTGACTCCGCAGTTAGAAACCTCTGTGTATTAAGCGCGTTATAAATTACCTATCATATCATACACCTCCTCCTGCCATATTTACACAAGCTTTTGCCCACTCAACTTTATTAACTTCATTCTGTCTTGCTGTAGACTCGCACCTTTTTCCAATCCTAACTCCTTGAGGTTCCTTGCCTCGTGACTGGTGACTGGGTGCTAAATGCCACCTGTGTACCTGAAGGGATTCACAATTTCTGCAAGAATGTCCCCTCTGCAAGGTAGCACCCTTCACAGCAATGATCTTGAAGAATGTGTACTATGATTTGAAGATTGGGCTTTTTGCCCAAAACATGCATGTGCCCCTCTGGCTTGTGGAGTGTTTCCAGATACTCCCACAGTCATCCTTGCAGTTGTGCCGAAGTGCAATATTATTATTATTATTATTATTATTATATTTGTATAGCATAAATCTAGCTCGGGAGCAACAGAGCACTGTAGAGGTAGGTCGCAAAGCATTGGTAGTGATCATTTAAAGTAAAGATTTGTAACAATGATCACAGTACAAATATGCAATGGGGTGTGAACAAGATTGCTGGAATGTAGGTTACACCAAGCTGTTGTTGGAAGAGCATGGCCTTGATGTGTTTCCTAAATGAGTGAGACTTTGAGCAGTGCTGATTGCCACCAGGATGGAGTTCCAGAGGACTGGAGTGTAGCACGGAAGGACCGTTTCCTTATTTTTATCCTTGCGATCCAGCCTAGTTTCCAGTCTGGTGGCCATTAGTTAGGCTAGCCTATCAGCGGTTAATGTCTTGTAGGTGGAGGCATGTGATTTTGAACCAGATCCTAGACGGGATGGGGAGCCAGTGCAATTCATGCGAGGTGGGGGCAATACTATCACATCCGTTTTACAGAACGTTTGACTGGAAATTCTTCAAGACTCCACTGCGCACTCTTTTTGTGGGTCTTAGGTGAAAAACCCTCTCCCGCAGCTCCCAGGGCGAGGAAGATCGAGGATCAGAATCTCAATGCTTGTCCCTATGGATGTGCACGAAAAGGGATTTACATATCTGAGAACTTTTTTGCAGCCACCCTCAAGGAGCATTGTACTCACTCTTAATAGCCAAACACGGTGCGGTCCTCCGCGTTGTACGTGGTGCGACCTTAACACACAGATACTTTTTGCTAAGAACATCAATTTTTTGTGAAATAATTGGACCATGTGTCCTTAGAACTAGTTTAGAACTGTTTGTATGTTGTTGAGGGTTCACTAAAGGCATTGCCCCAGTGGACTTATGAAATTCCAATGATCGAGTACTTGTAGATTCTGGGTGTATGCAGAAAATGAGCCCCCTAGAAGCATTTGAAATAGCTGCATCCCGTGTTTAAAGGCCCTGCATGTTGGCTGATCACCAAGAAGCTTGTCCTGAAGATGAACAGGCAGAGCTATCTGGAACCTGCTGGACGCATCATGCTCAGTTGGATTACCCACGCCTCCTCTGACCTTTCCCAGCAGTCCTAGTCTGGGCATGCGTACTTTCTCCTGTGCTGCAAGCTTTAACTTTCGCTCCCGTGTAAGACTGGTATGGCTGGCACAACCAAAGTATTTATGAATTCACACACACCTCTCGCCAACAGCCTGTAAAAAAGAGAGTGAGTCAAGTCCTTCACACTATGACCCGTTCCGAGCAAAACACAACTAACTTTGAGAACAGGGTTTTTCTTTGGAAGAAAACAAGCTGTTGTGCTGCTTATGGTACAGCTGTGGAAAGCAATTCTGAAGGACAAAGGGAATGCTAATGGGTGAATAAAAATGTGTGCTCCCCCTGTGCTGCTTTACTCCTAGGATCCTGGTGGGACATCTGTAATACAGAGTGCAGAGACCCTGTGTGCATGATTCACAGAGATGCTGCCGAATGGCAGCTCCCAGGAAAGGATCGGTTTAGGGCCATTACTTACAGGGGCTCATCGACCACGCCCTTTAGGTTTACAATTGTATACTTGATGTGAAGAATGATGATACATGCAGGATAGAATAGCCCCAGGGGGAGTGCATTCGAGCGGGATTCAATTTTATTTATTTATTTACTTATTTTATTTTTTTCAAGGCGCAACTCAATCTGTAAATGCAGGGGCCACCCAGTACTCATGCAGTCTGACTCCATCCAGAAACCAAAACTGTCTGTTCACCAGCCAGTTGAAGCCACACCAGTTAGTCAAGGACAGCACTGCAAGATGACACACGCTTTAGAAATAGCCAAATAACACTGCACAACACAACACATCACATAGCATGTGCCATTGAGTCAAGGATATGTCAGCCAAGATGCACCAGGCATTCAATGATATGACAACGAAGGAAAGATGCACCAGTCAGTCAAGAATAAGCAAAGAGTCATGGTTGCACCAGCCAGTCACAGATGCTCAAGTCAGTGCGAGTTAAGGTAAATTAAGTGCACCAATGAGTCAGGGGCTGATGAGTCAGTCAAGATTAGCTTTTTTTGAAGGATATATCCATCAGTCATGTAAGGAGCAGTTCCAGGAGAAGGGCCTGCCGCCAATGAAGGGTCAGCCATGGAAAGGTTGAGTTGGCAAAGGATCAATTAAAGAATGTGCCTTTAGGTCAGGGATTGATCTGGGATAATACGTTCCACTAAGGTAAAGCAAATGCCAGAAATAGTTTGCTTGTTCATTGAACGACACATGATGTCAACGATGGAGCCAATTCCCAAAGAGTGACCAGTCGGTGGTGCTAGCTGCAGCAGGTCAAGGCCAGAGAACCATGGATTGACCAACCTATCAAATGTAAGTGCAATCTGGACCAAATAAAGCCAGCCAGTGAAGGGTCACCGGTCGAGATCCTACATACGGCAGATGATCCAGTAGAGCCCAACTGATCACGGAGTGGGCAATCATCTGGAAAGCGTTATAGTGGAGTTGGTAGGGATTCCTGGTGGGCTCAGGCAGAGTTCATAGGATAGAGTTTAGCTTGAAGGAAAACTAGAGCATGGGTAGGAAAGGTGCTCTGGAACATCCCAGCAAGCTCTCGGTGGACATCATCGAGGACACACAAGGGGAGCAAGAAGCAGCATGCACCGAAACTGAGAAGGAAGGATTCAGATGCAAGAGAGAACGTAAAAAGATGAAAAAAACAATAAAAGGAAGCACGGCTTCCTGCTGGAGTTCAGAATCAGCCATTTGGAGGGAGATCTTGCAGCCCAATCCCAGCGTAGCCTGCAGGCACATTAAAAATGCAGCAGAGTTGCTATAGGCAAATGAAGCCTGTGCCGGCATTAGCGATTCTGGTGCAGGGGAGAGAGGAGGTGAGGGTCTGCCACGGGAACAACACAGGAGAGGCCCCGCTCATTACGGGCTCGGGGCGCCAAGACTGTCAGCCTTAATTATTTCCGAGGGATCCACCGCCTCCTTTCAACCCCCGATTAATGTTTGAAAGGAAAAGGATGAAATATATTTAAAGAAATATTTAAAAATGGATTGCTGCCGCAGAAGAGTGCCTGGTTGCGAGAGGAGGGGTGGAAAGGGTGATGCGCCATAGAATAGAAGGTTAACAGTATACGTGGGTCATTGTCATGGCTCAGACCTCTGATCACTGTTAGTGTAGCCCTACGTAAAATAGCGGACACTGAGTACACCATGAGATAACATGCTAGTTCCTTGAGACAAAATAATTGCAAATTGCAACTTTTTTGTAGAATATTTGGGATACAGTGAACTGCGCCCCCCTTACAAACAAGGTCTGTATTCATATTTTTCTGGCGAGCGAGGCAGATTTGTTGTGTTCGGTTGGAGTTATGGTTTCATTAGGGGCAAGGGATGACATACACATCAAATAGACTGCTATGGCTGGTTGTCAAGGGAACTACAATGAGGCAGATCAATGGATGGGACACATCAAACTGCATACTAACCAAGTTGTTGGAGCCGTGTTGGCAAACTAGATCACACATTGGTTGTAGAATTGTAAGGCAACAAAGACTTCTTTCTGAGAAAAAGGGGTGCAACACGGGGGTCCCCAGCAGCTGTCCCCTTTCTGGTGCTCTTCAGTTTCTTGCTAAGGGCTATTGAAGAGAAGGTGGTAGGGAAGAGGATCAAAAGTTTGACACCAGGGACAGAGCAAATTCTACACCTCTACAACCATCTTGCATAGCACCGCCCTGGCCAATGCATCTCAGCACCATGGGCACACGTGTCTCTCATCTGAACACAAATGTCTCTATGCCCTTGACACAGAACACATAGAAACACATCTGCACACCATCCGTCCCCACTAACCTTAGCCACGCCCCTCGCCTTCAGATCTGCTGGATTGCCCTCAAATCATGAAAATCTCAGTAGCATAACATTACATAACATAAGTTAAAAAAATGTAAGTATGTTTGGGGAGTTGGTACCCCATTGTTCAATGCAGCCAAGTGTGCAAAGTAAAGGGGCGTGGCTACGTGCGATAAGAGATGGCAGCATAAAGCAAAGCTCCCACTCCATTATCATTATAGCATTCCACAGGGGCACTATTGTACATTTTTTCTGCAGGCCGACTCATGTTTACCTGATATCTTTGTTTTTGGATGACGGCGAGAGCGTTTCTCGAGGTTTAGCTCGCAACTCTCTTCAGACGATCAGAGGACCCAACGGAGAGGTATCGAGTTGGAAGTGCGCAGCACTTCCTGTCAGTGACATTGGGTCGCGTCATATGTTTGACGCAGTCTGCTTTCTTCAAGGAATTGACTTTCTTGTACAACACAGGTAGCCTTATACAAAGCCTGCACCTACATGGAACAGTGACTTTTTGAAGTAATTTTATCCACTTTTGAAGGGTATATATCGAGAAGCATATATATACAAAACATTTTTGGCACCTGATTTTTTGACAGTATATAATTATTACTATTTTTTATTTATTCGCGAACTGCCATATATGAAAAAATTAACCTTTGGTGAAGAATAATTCTTTGTTTTCAGCAATTTTCCCATTAACCTTGATTATTGCCTTATTGGCCTCAGTGCAATATCATACAACTATTTTGCCAGTCTTCCTCATAAAATTTATGGGACACATGTTAATGTTAAAGGACATTTATACCACACACTATCACCACAGGAGTGGCCCCTAGCGCTCTGGTGGATCTGAAATGTAAGAGGGTAGGATGGGTGAGTAGGGCATAGCGGGACAAAGGTGCAGCGAGGAGACACGCTGTAACTTAAGATATAATTATAACGTTAGGGGCTCTTGGTACAATTCAAATATGTCACAGCTTATTTTTTTTGTCTTTTATTATGGCCCCATTAAAAGCTCAGGCTAAAGCCTCAACTAACAAATAACCACTCGCACAAGTGGCTGCCACCTTAAAAAGGCCAAAAAGTGACTCCCCTCCTCCTGCTCAAAAATTATTAGAATCCAATATGGAGACTATTTTGTTGGGAATAAGAGCACTCAAACCCTTTATGGAAACCACAAATGTCAAACTTCAACAAATGGATGAACGCTGGTTACATTTTGGAAACATGATAGAGGAGGTCAAAAGAAGAATTAGCGTGGCTGAAGATATTGCCATTTGAGTCTCCCATATAGAGGAATCAATTAATACAAAGCAAAAACAAAATGAAGATTTCGAGAATAGAAATCGCAGAAATTGTTTTCTAGAAGAAGTTGAAGGATATGATGCTGCCTCTTCCTTAAGAAAACTTAGCCTAACAGCCTGAATTTGCATTCATCCATTGTCCTCAACATACAAAGGGCACACAGAATTGGGCCCTGGAAAAAAGATTCACACAAGTAAAATGTGCATAGAACAGTAATTGTTCTGCTTCTTGAGTATCCACAACTTTAGTTGATCTTACAAAAGGCTAAAGGAATATACCATCTGGTATGGAATGGACACAAGATTTTCATCTCACAGGATGTATCTAAAACTACAGCTCAAAGGAGAAAATAATTACTTTTGTATCGCCCTCCGCTCAAGCAATTAAGTGTGAGATATAGCCTGACCCGCCCTTTATCTTTAAAGTCACCATCAAAAGCAAAACTTCTTCTTTCCAAGACCCAACTCACTTAAAAACTTCAAAGCCTTCTCTTTCCTGGCTTTTCGATATATGCTTTATTTCATTGAGAAACTACTCTAAAACATGTTTTCTCTTGAACTGTCAAGGGTAATAAGTATTTTGGAGCGGGCGACCTCCCGTGTTTGGCTTTCCATTTCATCGACCTTTGGATGTGCTTACTCATCTTTCTGCACTTGATGTTGCGACTCTGACCTCTCTGCTTTTGTTTTTTGTTATGCCTTTTTTTCTTACCTTCTGGGTGGATTCTTTTTGAACAATACAATCTTTTATTTGTTTCATTTGACAACACCCTGCGGTCAGATGTTGCAATGCTTTCTTTTTTGATTTTTTTCATTCTTTTTCTTCTGCTTTTTTTTCTTCTTTTTTTAGCACTTTTAGCAGCATGATATTTGCTCTGTATATATTACTTACTGGTTATATCTGAAGTTTCATGGTTTATTCACTGTTGGAATTATTATTGTTGCCTCTTTTTAAACTATGACCTTATGGTGTATGACAATGAATGTTAAGGGTCTTAATAATCCAAATAAGAGACAAAAGGTTTTGGCTCAAATTAATAGATTCAAACCAACCATGCATGCTTACTCGAGACCCATTTATCACTACAAGAGTCCATGAAATTGAAAACATATTGGGTAGGTGAGGTATTTGCTAGTCAAGTGGATGGCAAACATAATGGTGTGACAATCTTAATTAAACAACTTCCTCTCTATCAGGTTCTCCATAAAGATGCAGATTCTAAGGGCAGATGAGTCTAAGGTAAATCATTAACTGACTCTCAGATCTTTTAGATTCTTAATGTATATGGGCCTCCCAATCCCGATCCCATATTCTGGCAAGATTTGAACTGTATGATACTACAAAATGACCTCCCTAATCTGATATTATGTGGAGATTTTAATAATATTATTGATCCTTTTTTAGATAGAAGACCCCCATGTCAATTTAAAAATAATAAATTACACATGGAATTTACAGGTTGTTTAACAGAAACTGGTGTTATTGACTCATGGAGATTTTCACATCCTACAGATATAGATTTTATATTTCATTACCTCCCGCACAATTCATTCTCTCATATTGATTATATTTGTGTCACCAAAACGTTAGTAACTTCAATAATTGACTTTACTATTGAATGCACAGTTATCTCAGATCATTCTCCCATGATAACTAACATTGAATTTGGATGTATTGGAAATCTTACTAATAGATATTCAATAACTCATTACTCCAAGATGCTAATTTTGAAAAGTGTTTCCTTGACTTTCATCATTTGTTCTTTTAAATCAATAAAGATGATGGCACTTCCCCTGCCAATAACTGGGATAACTATAAATCAGCTGCACACAGGCATATCATTTCTTTTGTATAAAGAAGGAAGTAAAAAAGGATCTCGATACTCTTCATGGCCAATTGTGGAATTTAGGGAAACAATATAATTCTACAGCTATTGATACAATCCTGCTCTTTGTTTCTCTATTAATAAAAAACTAAAATAACTAGTTTCTGGTGTTATACTAAAGTTTAAATCCAAAATCTACCAATCATTAATAAAGCAGGCAAAACTTTAGCCTCATATCTCAAAGTCAAAAAAGAAAGAACTAGAATTTCTACGATTAAAAATAAACCAGGCAAGGTAGGAACCTCTGATATGGACATTCTGCATGTACTTACCAAAGTTTATAAAAAAACTGTGTTCCTCAGAGCATATACACTCTAATATTGACAGCAATGATTTTGATTATTTAAAAAAACAATCACTCAACAGATATTTATTTTTATGTAGCCTTAATACACCTATCCACATTAATGAAATTACCCTGGCTATTAAAAACCTTAACAAAGGCAAAGCTCCTGGACCTGATGGTTTTTCTGTGGATTTATTTTCACATTTTCCCCTACTCTTTCTCCCAAACTAGAATCATTATATACATTTTTCTCCAAGGTTGGTAAATCATCAGGTTCCTTTAGCGAAGCTCTCAAGTATTTTTTCCTAAACACAACAAGGATAATGAATAACCCCAAAACTATAGGCCAATCCCCTTGATTAATTCTGACTACAATCTTTTTGATAATAGAATAGAATGCTTCATGTTTAAATTAGTCAAATCAGATCAGGTAGGTAAATAAGAAGAGCCATTCAATAAACTCCTATATGGCAGTTGCACTTGATGCTGAAAAAGCAATTGATCATGTCCAGTGGGACTTTCTTTTCCAGGCCTTAACATGGCATGGAATTTCAGATGATTATATTCAATTGGTTTGACTTTTATATTCTGATCCTAAAGCATCCATTTTTATAAATGGCCATGGTTCCCCTCATTTCTCCCCTCATAGAGGTACAAGGCAAGGTTGCCCCCTCTCCCCTATTTTATTTGTCTTAGCTCTCGGGCCCCTATTAGAATAAATACGTAGGAATAAGAACATTGTAGGGATTAGTTGTGGTAGATCCAAATTCAAACTTGACTTGGTGAATATGCTGATGACATATTAATCTTCCTTGAAAATCAGAACACAACTCTTCCCAATCTATTAGATACTACTGACCCTTTTCTCTAATTTCTCACGATATAAGTTAGAGTAAGATACATCTGAAATGCTCCTGCTTAATATATACTACATTAAAGATGATCTTGCACACCTTGGTCCCAATTGGAACCGAATATCTATTAAATATCTGGGTATTTCAATTGCCCCATTCCCTGGCAAATGGTCAGGATAAATTTACAAAATCTGCAATTAAAATTAAATGAATCAGTAACCACATGGTCCCCTTTATATTTAACATGGAGGCCATCAAGATGATGCTCTCTCCTGTAATTCTATACTATTTGAAAAAGCTCCCTATCCCTCTACCAACCTCTTAATAAAAATATATGAACAGTATACTCATTAACTTCCTTTGGGGTCCTAAGAAAAAGAAAAGGATTGCCTGTAATAAACTTAAATACTCATATGATTGTGGTGGTTTTAGGTTTCTGAACTTTAAGAACTTGCTAAGGACTGGTTTATCCCTGATGAGATTCTAAATCTTCCTGCTTGGTTGGTGGTTGAAAAATCGCTAGTGTTGCCATTTGACATCAAAGATGTATATCTTATTACCAGGTCCAAAATTGTTTTTTCTAAAACAATATGTCTCACTAACTCGTATTTAAAAGATTTCTGGTTTTATCAAATTAATAAGCCTGCGAAGGCCTTTTCTCCTTTTATTTGGTGTAATAAAAATATAACTATAAATAATAGACCTATCTTTCAAAAAGCATGGATTGAGAAAGGTGTTAAGTTCATCGATCAAATAATCATGGAAGGCGATATCCTTACAATAGAAGAATTTTCATTCCCAAGATTTCCTCTCAATCAATATCTCATTTTAATTAATGCTTGCCTTGATGCTAGAAGAAGACATGATTTGAATGAATTGGTTGCAGGTCCTAGTAGACTACGTTTCATGGAAACTCTTGATACCGTCAAAGCCGAATGTCTTTGCAAAATATTAAGAGGAGAAAGATACCCTAATATGAAGTGGACATCTTAACTCAAATGGGAAGAAGACTGTGTTATACTTTTTGATGATGAACTGTGGTCTAAGATTTGGACTAAAATTAAGTATGTATCTGTTTCTGCCAAACCTAACCCAAACGTTGTATTTCTTCACTCACAACACCTTTATTACACCCAAAAAACTCTTTATATCCAAGATATCTAACAACAACTCATGCTGGTGCTGTTGTTCATCAACTGGATCCCTTAGTCATATGTTTTTTGATTGTTTGGTAGTAAATTTTTTGGAACCAAGTTTGGTTTCTACAATGTATTTTTAAAGTTAAGCAGTTAATGCTCGGTAAATTAAAACATAATTTATTACCTTTGACCTATTCATACTTCTTGCTTTCCGCTTAGTTACATCTAATTGGAAAGATTTTTCAAAGATCTCTAACAAAGTATGGCGGAATAACATATTTGATGTTCATAAAATTGGGAAATGTAATGCCAACTCACTGTCGCTCTCTTTTAAACATGTTAAAAAATGGCAATATGTTATTAACTATTTAAGTGATATAAATGTTTGACCTAGTTTTCTATGCTAATCGATGTGAATTTGTTTTTTTCGTATCTCTTCACTTCATGAATATCTATTTTTGTTTGGAGAAGGTTCTATTTTTCTTTCACAATCAATCTCAATTGACTTATTCTTTCACCATTTAATAGTTCTTGATTATCACAGTCTGATTTATATGTTCTAGCCACAGCATGTATTTGCCTATAATTGTCATTGAGATTGTTGATCTGTAATTTGTGGGTTGAATATAATAAAATCTTATAAACAAAACAAAAAAAAGAAAGCTAAGCATTGACAGCGCAAACATTGCTAGGAGCACTAAGAGATGTGGCTATTCAAAAGTCACAGAACCAGGAGCATTGTGTTACGGCAAGCCAGTGGGCTGAGGTTTAGGGCAGAGCTTATTCTTATCATTGGGTAAATGGAACATGGAATTACCAGCACAGAAAGAGGGACTGTGCTGGCCATGCACGCACAACTGGCAAAGATGAAAGCCTTAACTGCAGAAGGATCAAGACAGATTGGAGACGAGTCCGTGACGGCTTTCACATGGTGCATGGTTTAACCACACTTCCAGGGACGTGTGGCCCAAAAACCCTGACGTATACACTGTACGAAGGGAGAGGGAATGTTATAGAGAAATTCTAATATCTCAGAGAGAATAAATGAGTGGCATCAAAGGCTTTCATGCTCATAGCATGAAACCTGGGAGGAGAGAGGGCATGAGGAAATAGATGAACACAAGTACTGAGTAAGCAGAGACAAAGCTGAGACCATGCAGCGTCTCTGCCAACAGTAGGATGGAGATGGGCCTGAATGGTATTGGGAAAATTAATTAAATTCTATGCCTCTCTCTGCTCAACTTCAATAGAACAACTTTTTTAAAGCTTGGTTGCATTTGCTTTGATCAGAAATTAGGGCTAGTATACAAATGTATACAATTAGGCCATCTTATATCTAAATCACATTGTCCACGCCAGTTTCTTCACTCCGATAGATAGACAAGTATACACAATGTCAGGTGTTCGTCTACTGAGTCAAGTTGCTTGCATTTGTACGACTACTGCAAGGGGCATCTGGGCACCTAATAAAAGGTTAACAACTGCTGGTAAAATATATTAGCGCAAGATGGCAGCAGCACTGCTGAGCAAAACAAGATCCAATTGATTATAATCCAGCATGGACGCAAGGGTACTACAGAGCAATGATAGCGCAAATCAGATTCTGAGGGACTTCCCATTGAGAGGGCGCTGGTTCAATGCGCCTACTACAGAGATGTGTGCCAACTGGAGGAGATACACTGGAAGAACAGCTAAGCCAACTCATTCTTTCATCATTCTGAGATTGATAGAATGAGTATGACTAGATTTGACAATAGTAACCATAGCCTATTATTGATAGAATAGCGATGTTCAAACACCGTGCCAGCGAGCTCTATGAAAAGAAAAGTAGGGGATTATTTACGAATGCAAAGTGGAATGTAACAATTATGTGCTGACTTCACGATTGGTTCCAGCGGCTGTGCAATGCAACCCCAAAATAACTATGATGTCATCACTGTGCATCAGGAGATTTGATTATAATAGAGCTGAATAAGTGCAATATTTTTACTGGCTACTGACGCATATTTGGCAAATACAGGATTGTAAAGTAAGCAGACTCGTGTTATTTGTATAAAACATGGGTGGGGACACATTTGCAGAGGAACTGTTGCAAAAAGCCAAATTAGGTTGTTTTCTCCCTTATTTAACTCCAAGACCAGCTGTTGCTTATTTGAAACTATGGGGCCTGCGACACTGCGTGAAGAGATGAAGAACGGTCTTAGCGGACAGATGCGCACCGTGGCTTCGTTAACAGCTGAAGAGCAGCTCCAGGTTCTGTCCCAAAGAGACACAATGTCTCCTGGTATCGCAACAAGGCAATTCTAGCTCAAAAGTCAAAAAGGTAAGCCTGAACATGCCTGGAAGGTAGGGCATAAGCCTCTGTGATTAAAGATTACTGTTATTTGGGAGCCATCTCTGACAAAAAATAAAATAAAATTGGATTATCCTCAAGAATAAGTTGTCAAATCGAGCCTTTAAGCTGATGGAGGCATTAGAAGGAGTTGGATAAAAATGTTGTGGATATACTCTATCACCTCTCATTTTGGCATTCAAACAAATTGTAGCCCCCAATTCTATTTAGAGAAGAAATGTGGGACGGCACACCTAATAAATGGTTGAGGTTGAGTAAGCTAGAGGGTTAAGTTTGGCATACTACATGGCATCCCCCAAAGGGGACATAGATGCAGTAAATGGGAGCTGAAATGGGATTGGCCTCCTTGGCAGCTTAGGCCAGATGTCGATCCTTGACTTTTGATATATAAGCAAAGCATGCAACATTCTCATCCATGTTGGGGAAATTGAAAGATATGATCAAGGGGGAGGAAACAATGTGTTGGTGAAATTTGCAAGAGATTGTGGAGATCATTTGACTAACACCCAGTGCCAGGAATTACAAGAATAGCACATTAAATGCTAATCATTCCGGATGAAAAACAAGATAAAGGATTGGGATAGACAAGCTAATGTTGATAATATTTACAGTAAATGTTTAGGTCACACACTCAAATCCTGCCACAGGTATGGGTAACCTGAACTTATTTAATATTGTTCCCTAACCAAGCCATGTAGAGTATGTTTGCAGAACTTTGCGTGAGTCCGCTGGATCGGGAGAAGTGATTGGAGCACCATGAGGTATTGTGAAGCAAGATAGAATGTCTAGGTTGTGTCAGGGCAAAGATAAAATTGATTAAATTGATTCAGTCATGCATTTGATGAGAGAATGCTCTTCCTGCTGGTGGAAGGAGACATATGCTTTGGGAGACTAAAGGAAGCATAATGTTTCTAGCACAGAATTTTTGGAAGGAAGGAAAACTTCTCCATCGCTTGGCACACTGGAAGTTTGTAGAATACTTTGGACATTTCAAAGAATGTTGAATGTGGTCATGAACGATTTTACATTTTTAGAAGAATTCCATGAATATTTTAGAGAAGAATTGTCTCTGTTTTGGTTTTTTGTAAGTGAAGTACTAAAGGTTTGCATTCAAACCTAAGTGTACCTACTATTGTAACTGGCTATTTATAACACGCTTAATACCCAGGGGTTTCTAATCGTGGAACCGGGGATCGAACCTGTGTTACTTGGCATCGTCCTGCTTCCAAAGCGAACGCATTGGCCATGATCTATCCTCCCAGCCCTCGAGATGTAAATAAATAACAGGGTTGGAATCAGCTTTGGGTTCTGCCACAACGAGACACCAGGTCCCATGCAGTGCCGGTGTCTAAAACAAGGCAATACTATATGGTGGCCGATGGCATCATCAGCAGGGTCATATTGGCATAGAGGGGAGGAGTGCCATACTGTCCCTTCGCTTGAGGACGATTAAACCCCTGCAGCATGGCTGGTCCCATTTGATGCTAATAGGAGGCAACCAAGTAAGTGTGCATGAGCCACCATGCTACATTTCCAGACTCCGGTATGTATGGCTACTATTCTGATTTTGGGTTGTGAGACCGGAGCTGCTTGTTCAAGGTCAGTCACTTGGGGTATGTACAGTTTATGGCTGTTGCCTTGTCAATGCACAACATACACAATGAATCCTAATCAGTGATCTAGTTCAAGGCAGAGCACTCTAATCTATCTATGATAGCCTAGAGGCTAGGCATACCTCTTAAAAAAGGGAGTGTGAAATAATACTTACAAATACTACTGTATACGACAATCAGAGGGGTTCAGTTGGAGATACTGCAAGGTGGGATATTGCCAAGGAATTGACAGGGGAAACACAAATAAGAGTGCTATGGAGACAAGAGAGCCAGGAAATGTGTGGGAGGAACATTAAAAAAAGCCCAATAAAAAGCAGACAAACCCAGATTAGAATAGAATAGATTAGAACAAATATTTATCAGGCACACATGTATTACCGGACAAACCAGTTTCAAGGTACTGCACAAACAATACAATGGAAATCAGACACATGAATAACAATAAAACTAACAATAAATAAATCCAGATAAACCAGAACAGGCCCAAGGCAGTTTCCATCATTTTTGCCTTCATATTATGGCTCAACAAGACCGAAAAAGAGTGATTAAGACAGGAAATAGTGTGAAGCCACATGAGCTGCATGGTGAAACAGATCCAGGAAATCATAAGGTGAAAGATGAATAGTCCAGCAGAAAGGGATCGGGCCCTGAAATAAGCAAGTACAACATGAGCAAGAACAGAAAAGGGAAGCAGAGAGAGAAAATAAGCTAAACAAACAAGAAACACAAGAACAGAGAAACAGGGTCAGGAAATATTCAGTAGAAACATGAAGAATATCAGCAAAGCTAAGTAGGGATAGGAAATGACCAGAAGAAACACAAACCAGAGCAGCAAAGAGAGGCAGGGACGGGAAATAAGCACGGAAAAGACAACCAACACATGAGAATCAGAGCAAGGAGCAAAGGAGAAACTAGGAACAAGTAAATAGGGATTCATAGACCCAGTAAATTCACAACATATTCAGATATTGGACTACCTGAGAAACGGAACAGTGTTAAGCTACACCTGGGACCCATTACAACAGAAGCAATGGGGATGAGGCTGGTGACCCCCGAAAAGGGGAAACCACTACTAAAACCAACAGAGAATGGAGCAGTGCTGGAAAAGGCCAGAAAGAGACCAACAGAGCTTCAAAACAGGAAGGTGAACCAGGACATCAGCTACAAAAGAAAGAGACGGGAGTGAGCAAGTCTAACACAAACAGCTAGAAAGATATGTATGCAACAAACAGAAGAGGGAACTAGGAATAAGCTTGCCACTGAAAATATAGACAAGAAATTGCCAATGGGTTGCAGTAAACAGGATAAATGAGAGAGAGCTAAACCCAGAAGACACGCAGGAGAAGCGAAAATAAGTGAAAGAAAATGGGGTAAAAGGGCAGGACACAATAAGACCTAGCAACAGGAGTAAGAAGTATCTGAGTTGATGTGGAGAATGGGTAGAACTAAGAAAGGTGCAACAGGAGACAATTCAGACTAGGCACAACAGGCATGGAACAATATCAAGAAGACAAGTAGAAGAGCCAGGTAAGAGACATGGTGGAACAGATACAGAAACAGGCATGAGAACCAGTAGAGAGTTCAAGAGATGGCAACGTAGAGTGAGAAAACAATCATAAGAACCAGGAGAGAGCGCAAAAGATGTAGGCCTGGAAGACTGGAGCATGAACATTAGGGAGAAACAGAACCACCTGAATGCATGCATGATAGCCAGGAGAGAGTGCAAGAGAGGAAGGAACAGGGGCAAAACAAAAGCAGGAGAGCCAGGTAACAGGTAGAGTGTGGGGGGAGATGGACAGAGCCAGAAAACAGGCATAGTAACCAGGACAGAGTACACAAGATGGGAGAAACACAACTAGCCAGAATGCGAGCATGCAAACCAGTAGAGAGTGCAAGAGATGGAGGGACAAAGCGAGAAAACAACCATGAGTATCTGGAGAGAGTATAAAAGATGTTGGCATGGGAGCCCGGAGAGCGCACATTAGGAACTAATAGACCCAACCAGAATGCAGGCATGTTAGGCAGGAGAGAGTGCAAGAGAGGGAGGAACAGAGGCAAAACAAAAGCGGGAGAACCAGGAAACAGGTGGGGTGTAGGAGAGATGAACAGAGCCAGAAAACAGGCCTTGTAACCAGGAGAGAGCATAAAAGAGGGAGAAGCAAAACACGCCAGAATGCGAACACGCAAACCAGTAGAGAGGGCAAGAGATGGAAGGACAAAGTGAGAAAACAAGCATAAGTGTAAAAGATGTAGGCATGGGAGCCCGGAGAGCGCGCATTAGGGAGAAACAGAACCAACTACAATACAAGCATTATAACCAAGTGAGAGTGCAAGAACTGGAAGGGAAGAGTGTGAAAACAGTCACGATATCCACGAAAGAGTATAAACATGGAGAAACCAACCAGCCAGAATACAAGAATGAGAATCAGGAGAAAATGCAAGAGATGGAGGGACAGCGCCAGAAAACAAGCAGTAGAGCCAGGAAAGAGCATAAGTGCTAGAAGAACAGAGTCAGAAAACAGGGCTGATAACCAGGAAAGCGTGCACAAGAGGGCGAAACAGAAGTAACCAGAATATAAGCATAAAAATCAGCGGAAAATACAAGGAAGGGAAGGAAAGGATCAGGAAACAGGCAGGAGGAACCAGGAAAGAGAAAATGCGCGCGAGGAGCAAAGACAGGAAATGGCCTGAGAACCAGAGAGTTTACAAGAGGAAGAAACAGAACCAGCCAGAATACAAGCACGGGCACCTAGAGAAAAGGCAAGAGAGGAATGAAGCAAGCCAGTAAACAGGCAGGAGAGCCAGGGAAGAGTATACTAGATGGAGAGGGGGGCAAGAGAAAACAAGAATGACCCCAGAGAAAAATGAAAGCGAGCGCTGAAAGAGGTACGAAGAAGAGCACAGAAAGATTGTGGTGCAGGACCAACAGGGGGAGGCCTGGAGTCACTGTAAGGGGGAGAAAGTAGGCCGCGGCTTTGTCTGTAGGAGCGTTGCGGGGAGGGTGGGGTCACTGGAGGCCTCCTGTCTTATTGACACACTTTTAATGTCGCTTTTTGCCAAGTTGCTATGAACAGCTGTTAGCCCGGCGATGCATTTCCCGAACTAAGATATCTATCTTTATACGAGTCATGGGGGGACGAGCAGGCGGGGAGGGAAAACAAATAACAAATATGAAGCAAGTGGACGACATCCCTCTCAGTCCACAAGGGACGAGGGACCAACGAGGAACCACAGTAAAAATGAATTAAGAGAACAGAGCCAGAGATAGAAAAAAAACAAGCAGGGCAAACAAGAAAACTAAGAAATAGAGAAGCTAAGAGCAGGAGCAGATTTTTAATAGCAGGAAGAGCAATATTAAAAGGAAAGTGCTCTCTATACAGGTTTCGGTAGGTTTTTTAAAATGTATTTCTCATCTCTGCATGTCTTGTAAATAAAATAAATAATCAAATAAGACACAGAAGTGGCAGGGGCAGAAAAAGACCGAGATGGGGGAAGCAACGTAATATGGGATTAAGGGAGAGAGATTAAGAAAGTAGAGACGTTTACACAGAAGATAAATAAGGGGTAAAGAGATAGATGTGGGAGAGTTGTAAGAATGGATGGGCGGAAGAGCGGGCGATAGACAAAGCAAGGGAGAGAGAACGAGAAAAGGAGACAGAGAGATAATACTCTCAGGAGGAGATAGAAGTAGAATGGGGGAGACATAGAAAGAAGGGGGAGTCAGGCAAGAGGGGAGAGTGCAAAAGAAGGTGGCATCAAGGGAAGACATAGGGAGAAAATAACTGAGAAGCAGAGATACGGAAAGCAAAGGGAGAGATAGAGAGATGTGGACAGATAGAAATGGGAAGTGGAGCAGAGGAGGAGCCAGAAAGAGAAGGAATGATAGGGTGAGCCAATAGGAGCAGTCGTAGACAATAAGAAAAGGGTAGACACGGGCAGAAGGTAGATACCCAAATCAAAAGTGGGAAAGAGAAACAGAATAGATAGAAAGAGACGGGACAGGCAGAAAAAAAGTCTAGGGAGAGCAAGAGGTGAGATAGGGAAGAGGGGATACACTGAAAAAGTAACAGAGACACTGAGAAGCAGAGAGTTAAAGGGGGGACAATAAGACAAAAGGGGAGTTGGAAGAGAAAAGGGGAGAGACAAAAAAGGAAAGTGATAGAAAATGGTGGAGATAGAAAGAGGTGGATGGGTCCAAAGGAAAGGACTGTCAGAAAGAGAAAGCAAGAGGCGCTGCTACAGCAAAGAGATATGTTCTCACAGAAAGAGCAACAGAACAGGAACAGAAAGGGGGTAACGTATCGGAGGGGGCCAGATGAAGAATTAAAAGGGCAGGGAAGACAGAAAGTGGGAGAAAAACGGACATGAATATAAAGGAATTGGGAGGGTAAGAAATGCAGAGAGAAAGAGAAGGGAAAAGAAGAGGGAGTCAAACATGTGGGAAGGAAAAGTATTACAGGGAGGTGGAGAAGAGGAGATAGACGGAGCGCGAGAAAGGGAGGGAAGAAAGAGGATAGGAAAGGCCATGAGGAAGACGGAGAGCGAAGAGGAGAGACAGACAGAAGGGGCTGAGGCTGGAATGCTAGCTCTGCGCAGCGCCGTAATTGCCCCCAGATGCCGCTCTGGCGAGAGGTGGGCAGAGAGCACGAGTATTGGGGCAGTCTGCCTTTAATCTTCAGCAAATCTTTCCAATTCACACGTAACTCTCTCTTATTACTGCAGTGCCTGCTCCTCGGCGCTGGAAGCAGCGGAGAGGCCTTGCAGATACCGAGCCTCTGCTGGGCTGCCAAAGCTAGGATTCCGGCTCAATCTCTTCCAGACCTCAGCAATTTTCTGCAAATTGGAACGAAGGCTCCTCCTTCCCTCTCTCCTTTCTCTCCTACATAACCTTGCATAGCTCCTCCTTGCCGCTCAGTGACAGAACAAAACTGCCGTGGAAGTAGAAATAATGCTTAGGCAACTCGACGCATCTTCATGCGTCCGCTAACTCATGAACACTCTTAGATTTTACAGTTATTGCCTTGGACCCAGCACTCTCCTCAACCCTCCTGGCCCTTTCATTAAGGCTCGCTCTGGCCTATAGAGCAAAAGCGGGGGTGGGGCAGTCCAATATGTGAGTGTCAGACAATTTGGTGGGACATTGTGGGCCAGTTTGAGGAGCAAGTACCTTGTGCATCTGGTCATTTTGACCAATGCTGGAGACCCAATGTTCTTTAAAATTCACAATTTGCTACAATTCTTGATGAAAATGTGCCCACTTGTACTATTGTCCAGGAAAGTAACAAACTAATATTTATGACTGTGGGACACCTGTTCTGTTGCTGCTCGGCCCCATTTTGTTTCCCAGCCTGCCCCCTGCTCGCAGCTCACTCTCATCATTATTCCACACTGACACTTCACACTTCCATCTGTCCCACGATAGTTGGTCAGCCTGGTATAGCGTTCTTTCATCGATGGGTGAAATCTTAATGGGGTTTTTTGGTAGTATTTTTTAACGAAAAACCTAATTGAAATTTTTAGGGGGGGTTAGAAAAGTATATATATGGGGTGGGGCGGTCGGGAATAGGTAAAAAAAATAACAGGGGATTGGGGGATTGGGAAGGGGAACGCCCCCAAAAATTAAAGAAAAACAATTTCGATGAGTTTTTTCGTTAAAAAATACTCAGAAAACAACCCATCGAAATTTCACCCATCGAAGAAAGAACGCTATACTAGACTGACCAACTATCGTGGAACAGATGGAAGTGGGTTGTGTCAGCGGCCTGCCATGTGCAGGCCACTTTTGAAAATAAGGTGACAGGCATATGTCTGCAATGAGCACAAATGAAAAAAAGCACACGCCCCCTGCGAATTTTTCATGTGCACTCCTTTATGAGAATCTGCCCCTATATGTGCCCGCAGGGTGAGCGACGAATTGGAGCAGGTGAACATGAAATAATCCTTTTAAAAAATCCATCGTGCAGAAAGTAACCCTCCCAAGGAATGTCTGATCAGATCCATGGACCTCGGCTCAGGGGTCAGAATCTTTACGACTTCTCAAATATTCATCATCTGCCTCTTCTATTTTGCAGCCATTAACCACTCTCGCTGTGGGAAGCCCCAGGGCGGGGAGATCAATAATGAGCTACGCGGCAAACATAGGCTTTTCATGTCCAGATAATATAAGACATATAGGATTGTCTAGCCTATGGAGCAGACATGCCTAGTCTACCCTAGAGCCCAGAAACACTTTACTCTTCTGTGCATCCAAACTCACTGCTCCATCCTAGAACACAAATATCACTTTTCCATCCTTTAGCACAGACATTACTAGTCAATCTACCGAGCAGACATCGCTTTTCTATCCTTCAAAATAGAAGTGCTGCCATCCTTGAGAACAGACATCACTATTCATTCCTACAGAGCAGACGTCACTGTTACCCTACAAAACAGAAGTGTTTCCATCCTTGAGAACAGACATCACTACTCAGTCCTAGAACTCAGACATTACTCATCTATCCTGCAAAACAGACATTATTATTGCATCGTTTGTCAAAGGCATTACTAATTAATCACAGAACATACACAGACATTAATATTCTATGGAACAATGCCCCATCTCCTCACTAACCCTTACCCCTGGGGCCAAACTTTACACATATACCCAACTAGAAATCAAAGCATACTCCGTGCACGTAGTACATGTCTCTGAAATAACACCATACGTATTTACGTAAAAGAAACTCAGAAGTTTTCTACTCCCAAAATGAAAACGAGACAATGAAAATGTCATTATGTCAATGCATATTCTCCTCGATTGCAGCTGGTTGAAATGAGTGTGCGTTGCTGGGCACCAAAGCACCTCCTGCCTATATGTGTGCATTCAGATAGTAACTGAGTAGCCAGAAATAGATAGCTCTTTAGGATATAGTGCAGGGTTGTCCAACTAAACGCCTCGAGGGCTGGATCCATGTCAGGTTTTCAGGCTATATCTTATTAATATTCGTGAGATAAATTTGCATACGATGATTCTAAATATATGCACATTTTTTCTCATGAATATTAATGAGGGGTACCTTGAAAACCCATCAGGATCTCGGCCCTCGAGGCCTGGAGTTGGACAACCCTGAGAGATATTAGGTGTGAGTGCATCAGGAACTCCAGATGACCACTGGTAAGCACACCACTAGGTAGGAGTTTATCACTTCTGCTTTTCAGATACAAAAGAACAAAGCAGCCTCTGCTGACCAGTTAAGTGACTCTTCCCAGAAGACTAATCACATAGAGGGTTTTAATACCCTCGGGGTAATAATATGCCAAGTGGCAGGGCTGCTAGAGAAATTTGGTATGAATCCCTCAGTACCCTTGTGTATTGGACTCGTCATGCATGGGGCTGCTTCCGGCACACAACAATGACTAGTTTCTCCCACTGTGATGTTGGAGGTTGCCAGTAACTAAGAGGGAGGTGGCATCCCAAGGACCTTAGCATGATACTCAATGAGCCCAAAGAAAGAACATTGTGCGTGGATGCAGTTACTTTAATCATGATATCATATTGGAAGTTAGAAACCTATGCCATACCTCTAAACAGCTCATGCAAGAGTCTCTGAAATATTCTGACCACACAGGCCAGACTGAAAGGCATGTAGAGATATCTAAATGTTCCAGCAGTGTATGAAACAAGTGTAATATTGTGCTTCAAAAAGTCATTCAAGCTGATCTACTGGCTAAGAAGAAAACCTGTCTGACTTCATAGAATTGAGTACCTGTGCTATGATGCCTGTACCCAAATGATGGCAGTGAAGTCACGCAGGTTTACACACATGCAAATAGTTCCATTGGCCTTGCACCCTATGACCGCAGGGGCCAATCAGTCAAAGCACTCATTGAGCTCAATTGGTCTTGAACCATATGACCGTAGGGGCCAACCAGTCGAAGAACTCATTGAGCTCAATAACCGCACTCATAACCTGTACTAGGTGGTTATGCTTTCAAGACAGTGTGTGGTTTTAGACTTAAGGGGATGAATCTTGGATGAGTTTAGGGAGTCACTTGAAAGCTCCCGCCAATGAAAGGGTGGCCCACTGCACCCTAAGGATGCACAACTGTAGCAACTAGTAAATGGTACCAAAAGGTGGCTTGCATCAATATGGGGGGATGCTTAGACGCCACAGACAGGCATGTTTAAACTCTAGCCTTGGAATGTAAATAAACGAGCAGTGGTACGGTGTCCTGTGTTTGCAAACGTAGCCCTTATTGGATGTTGTTCTTGTCATGACTGCACTCCAGCAGGCTTCGCTCTGCTTGCACTCTTACATTGTGTGTTGCAAGGGTAGAAGTGTACTAAAAAATATAGCAGAACTGTGATTCCAAGAAGGGCTAGGGTAGATGTGTGCAGGGTGCAACACATGTCAGTGGGCAGAACAGGCAAAATAAGGCAGTTTCGTTGTACTGTTTTGGATTTTTTGTTATCTCAGTCGGTTAGTAAAGTGAATCATTTATATATGAAATCAATGGCCTCTACTTATTAACCTTAACTCCATTGGAACACATACCTAATACCTACTAGGGCAGATTCTGCTTCATTAAGGGCCGAAACTAGAAAATCATTTGACTATTAGGAATAGAATTTGGAAACTAATTTCGAAGCGTGGGTCACAAGACTGAAAGTCTATTACCTCCTCTGGTCTGACAGAGTCCAAGGGATGCCCTCTAATCCTCCGCAGACCAAAGGCTCCGTCCTGGGATATAGCATGTGATTCTATCCTTAAGGCACACAGAGGCAGCACATGGATGCATTAGAAGATGATGCAGGGAAATGGGCCAGGAGGATAGCTGAGGGGCAACATGTTTGTCTTGGAAGCAAGACGGTGCAGCCAGGTTTGAATTCTGGCCCCTTGCTTAGAGACTGGTCTCCGGTATTTAGCATGTTATAAAAGATCTATTAATTAATTGCATGCTGTATTTGCTACTTCCTGGAAGCTAAAGCAAGGTACCTCCAAGCAGATGGAGCATGATACATGTTCCTACATCCAGAAAGCCATCAGTATTTAGCCACCTGGAATCTGCTTATAAGTTTAAATGAAGTGCCCACTCATCACCCACAGGAGTGAATTTCTTTAGTCCAGGTGACTATTCACGAAGGATAATACTACAACTGCACCCTTGTCCTTTATAATGATGGGTTATAGCCCACATAGGCACCTGATATTAAAATATCATCCCTTGTGAATGGCCAGGACCTTTATTAACTGTAATGATAACTTGGCACATTTTCCAAAGAACAGGGAGGAGGGGGGGTGAGAGAATCTTTCTTAGTGTTAATAGGACCCCCTCTATCTTCCTCTGGTCAAGATGCAGCCGGCTGGAGTCAATCCATGTTGAGATGTAATCCAGGCTTTGTGAATGTACAGTCAATCTAATTTCAGTTCAGCTGTGATTGCTAGAGGGTGGTCAAATGAAGTAGGGTGATTTAACTTCATGAAGAACAGTTCCGGAATAGTGAAAATTGATGTAAAAAGAAGTGGAACTATTTACAGAAAAAAAAGTCATGGAACTAAGTTTCAAATAGTTCCTGCTCACTTAGACCACTGGCTTGTTGTTATTTGTTGAGACTCGAAAATCAGCAGTTGTTCTGGTGTCCATGACATGCCTGAACGATGTCACACTCTTACACTGTCGGCCAGACTGGGCCTTTTCCACACACCTGCCGGTCTCTCACATCTGCAGACTTCACTAGTGCAAACACGCCGCAGTGTTCCCCCAGATAACCTTGCGGTCAGATGTTCTTGATGTCGCCCTCCTTGTAGAGTGCGACCTGACGGTGACCTCGTTAGCTGTACAGACTAGCATCCAGCCCACGGTGATGCAGAGGTTGCAGTGTGATGGGAGGGGTGCTGAGGACCCGTTTGGGAAATGCACAGTCTGTGGGAGAGCTCTGGAACCACGTTGTATGTTATGTTGTTATGAGTTTTCATTCTGAGCCAGCCACCACTGTTGAAACTCTTAGAGCACGGGCACTGATAGTCCATCCTAAGGTATAGACATTGCCAATCCATCATATGCCACAGACCTGGATGGTACTTTGCCATAAGATACATATGCGGTTACTCTGTCCTAAGACGCCGATACTAGTATTCTCTTCTGGTGCCTTATGCTGTGACACTGGTACTCTTTCCCATTGCACAGGCGGTGAGACTCACTGGCATGGCATGGCATGGCAAATATACAGGTACACTATGCTATGGCAAAAGACACTATCCGATGATAAAGGCACTGGTACTCTACAACCAGATACCGGCTCTTTATCCTAAGGTGCTGTCAATCGTGCACCGTGCTATGGACAGGTACTCCAAACTATGATAGTAACAAACAATACTATTGAATTCTTCTATGTAAACACGCCTGCAAATGAAGTTATTCCCACCTCTCTCCCTGAAGCAGAAACTATTGACTGGTTATTGACCGCTTACACTGTATCTGTCTGTGATGCCCAATGGATGGAACATTAGGAGATGCAATTAAACAACTGATGCGAGTGTAGAATAACTGACAGGTAGAGAAGCTATTGACGTGTACACCATAGACAGGGCCTCTTACCTGGTCTGAGAGACTCGTGCAGGAGCCGGTGAAATCCTCCAGGTCAGACTTGGAACCCCCGTCCCGGTCATCAATCACCAAATCGATCGGCATCTTCCCCTTCAAGCACGTGATGTAACGATGGCAGAAGTTATCGCACAAATCGTGAACCTTTTGAGGCAAGGGGAGGGAAGAGGAAGAAAGGAGGGAGGGAAGGAGGGGAGGAAGAAAGGAGGGAGGGAGGGAAGGAAGGAAGGAAGGAAGGAAGGAAGGAAGGGAGGGAGGGAGGGAGGGAGGGAGGGAGGGAGGGAGGGAGGAGAGAGAGAGAGAGAGAGAGAGAGAGAGAGAGAGAGAGAGAGAGAGAGAGAGAGAGAGAGAGAGAGAGAGAGAGAGAGAGAGAGAGAGAGAGAGAGAGAGAGAGAGAGAGAGAGAGAGAGAGAGAGAGAGAGAGAGAGAGAGAGAGAGAGAGAGAGAGAGAGAGAGAGAGAGAGAGAGAGAGAGAGAGAGAGAGAGAGAGGAGAGAGAGAGAGAGAGAGAGAGAGAGAGAGAGAGAGAGAGAGAGAGAGAGAGAGAGAAAAAATTAAAATGCGCTCTGGGGTGTCCTGCTTCATGCTCCTTGTGGCCCCGCAGAGATCTGGGCGGGGCGTGAGCAGGGCAGCAGCAGTTTCATTCATGTACAAGCAACAGGCACTACTAGAGTAAAGGGCGCACATTTCCACACACAACTATCTATCCACGCAGTACGTCACCGGCAGCTGGTGTGCACACATGAAGGACCTGCTGCCCGCCCCTGGGGGGCCCGCAGACATTTACAGTGTATTGTGAAATAGCATTCAGTGTTTCATTAATTAAACGCCTTTCCTCAGGTATCAGTTTGAAAGTGTGTGTGATGCATCTCTTTATGCATTTTACCTTCCAAGGTCGAGAAAGTGACCACTATTAAATTAGGTAAAAATAACACAGCTGTAAATGAAGTGCTACATGATAAATATACACATGGCAACAGAAGGGGGCAGTGTGGGTGTGACCTGGGAGGGATGTCTTTCCTATGACCCCTTCGACCCCACCCTGTGCCTCTTATCCTTTCTCTCCCAAACTGTGCTACAGTATCAATCTGCAAGCCTTTCTTCTCGCCCAGAGCCCCCTCCCAACAAAGGAAACCCCCTCCCGGCCTCGCCTCGGGCCCCCCCTCTCCCACACGCATATAACTACCCCATACTGCTGTCAGTAATCACTTTGAGGCCCAGCAGGCAGATGGTGGGAATCAAAGGGTTAATTACCACATTAACAAGGGGATTATCTGGTTAAAAACCGCCTGGGCTGTTGTTGCCATAATGGGCTCATTACCTTATCAAACCAGGGGAGATTCTGAAGGAAGGTCTTTTCATAGGCTGCCCTGCCTGCTTCCAGGGGCCCTCTGCTGCCCCCCTAAGCAAGGCCGGGTACAGCCATTGATGCTAGTACTCATTTTGGGGGAAAGGACCCTCCTCCTAGCGTGTCCTTTCACCTTCCTGCCTTCAGTCTGCTGCCCCACTGTAACATTCTCTTCAGATGCCCTGTTTCCTGTCTATCTTGCGGCAGTAAATGCATTCTCTTCCATTTTGCTCTTTCTGCTGTCTCATATTAGATTGTGATATAGCTCAGTGGGTTCGTGTGCCTGCTACGAAGGGCTCTGTGAAAACTGCACTTCAAAGGGTGACATCTCCCAGCGGGCAACCCAGCCGTTCATCCTTTTCATCCCTTCAAAGTCCACAGTAGTGAATACCATCGAGATGGTTCAAGGTAACCGGTAGCAGCTTTATACAGCTGCACACCCCGCCCAGAAAGCGCTGTGCAAATGCTATATTTTAAAACTGCCATCAGCAGAAGCCAATAGCTCTTAGACCAGAGACCGCATTTTCCGCTGATCCACGATACATGCACATTCTGCATATTATTGCTTTATTAAAACGGAGGTTTCTTTTCTTGTTTGACTACTTTTTTATACCTTTAAATCGTTTTTTTCTCTTCTATTTCTTTTCGTTTTTTTCTCATGCTCATTTGACTTATGTATCTCTCAATCCTATGGCAAAGTCTCATGTACAGTGTATCTGTTCAACGTGCTTTCCTTTTCCCCCAATAAATACACATTGTTGATTGGGTCTTAGAGCGCAGTCGACAAAGTCGTGATAAAGAAGAGGCGACTGAGCGCCATGGGACTCTGCATGTTTCCCGATTCGGCATTGCCTCTGAAAGACCTTGCAGGGTTGGGCCAAAGTCCGTGACACGGAGAACCAAACAATTGGAGGCAGAAGCCTTGCTGCGGTTTGTACAATTCATATCAGCAGATAACGTCACGAGGTCATGCGGGACGCCTCACAAGCTGGCCTGAAAAAGGCCCACCTTCCGAAACGTCCTGGGTTCAGAAATGACTCTTGCTCTACTCAAAGAACCAAAGGAAGGGGCCACATCTATGATGAAACTGACCAGCACCAAGAGTGGTTCAGCTGGGATGAACCAGGCTGCCCACAGGCTGGAAGATCTCTGAGAGATGTGTTCTTGCTAAGTCCAACCAGAGGGAGCCAGCTGGGATGCACCAGACTGCCCACAGGTATGAAGATCTATCAGAGAGGTATCCTTGCTAGGTCCAGCCAGAGGGAACCAGCCGGGATGAACCAGGCTGTCCACAGGCCTGAAGATCTCTGAGAGTAGATTCCTTGCTAGGTCCAGCCAGAGGAAGCCAGCTGTGATGAACCAGGCTGCCCACAGGCCTGAAGATCTCTGAGAGTAGATTCCTTGCTCGTTCCAGCCAGAGGGAACCAGCTGTGATGAACCAGGCTGCCCACAGGCCTGAAGATCTCTGAGAGTAGATTCCTTGCTAGGTCCAGCCAGAGGGAACCAGCTGGGATGAACCAGGCTGCCCACAGGCCTGAAGATCTCTGAGAGTAGATTCCTTGCTAGGTCCAGCCAGAGGAAGCCAGCTGGGATGAACCAGGCTGCCCACAGGCCAGAGGATATCTGAGAGGTATCCTTGCTAGGTCCAGCCAGAGGGAGCCAGCTGGGATGAACCAGATTGCCCACAGGCCGGAAGATCTCTGAGAGAGGTGTTCTTGCTAGGTCCAGTCAGAGGGAGCCAGCTGGGATTAATCAGGCTCCCACGGGCTGGAAGATCTCTGAGAGAGGTTTGCTTGCTAGGTCCAGCCAGAGGGCACCAGCTGGGATGAACCAGGCTGCTCCCAGAGCGGAAGATCTCTGAGAGAGGAGTCCTTGCTAGGTCCATCCAGAGGCAGCCAGCTGGGATGAACCAGGCTGCCCACAAGCCGGAAGATCTCTGAGAGAGGAGTCCTTCCAGAGGGAGCCAGCTGGGATGAACCAGGCTGCCCACAGGCAGGATGATCTCTGAGAGAGGAGTCCTTGCTAGGTCCATCCAGAGGGCGCCCGCTTGGATGAACTAGGCTACCCACAGGCCAGAATATCTCAGAGAGCGGTGTCCTTGCTAGGTCCAGCCAGAAGGAGCCAGCTGGGATGAACCAGGCTGCCCACAGGCAGGATGATCTCTGAGAGGAGTCCTTGCTAGGTCCAGCTAGAGGGAGCCAGCTGGGATGAACTAGGCTGCCCACAGGCCAGAAGTTCTCTGAGAACGGTGTCCTTGCTAGGTCCAGCCAGAGGGAGCCAGCTGGGATGAACCAGGCTGCCCCCAGAGCAGAAGATCTCTGAGAGAGCAGTCCTTGCTAGGTCCATCCAGAGGCAGCCAGCTGGGATGAACTAGGCTGCCCACAGGCCGGAAGATCTCTGAGAGAGGAGTCCATGCAGGTCCTTCCAGAGGGAGCCAGCTGGGATGAACTAGGCTGCCCACAGGCCAGAAGATCTCGGAGAGCAGTGTCCTTGCTAGGTCCATCCAGAGGGAGCCAGCTGAGATGAACTAGGCTGCCCCCAGAGATGAAGATCTCTGAGAGAGGAGTCCTTGCAGGTCCATCCAGAGGGAAGCATATGATTTTCTTTGATGTGCAGACCCGCAATAGATGGATTACTCCATCGTCGTCGAGCTGCATCTGGAACCACATTGACTTCTTTTGACAAAGTTCCCTTCTTAAGGTCCTGTGGTCGCAGAAAGAGCAGGGAGCACTCAAGGCCATCTGGCAGATATTAGATGAAGTGGGCAAGCGGTATTGATGGGCATGTAGGGCACATCATTGTTCTTCCCAATACCATCCTCACCAGTGTAGTCCTCATTATGGAAAAAAAAGCGACTTGCAAGGGTCCATCAAACCATGGGAGGGCAAGCAGCCTCGTAGGCCAGGCCCAAGTCGGCATAATTTTAAATGAGTTGGTGTGCCCCCGTCAGCCTAAACCTCTCTACCATCAGTCCACTGTGGAGACCAGGAAACCCGTCTCCTAGCAGAGGCTGCAAGTAACAACACCAGGTTGAGTTTGTGACCATAATCCTGTGTTGGGACCGGAAACAAATAAGAGTCTCACAAACCCAATGGTTTATGCAAAGTCGGTATCCAAAAAGGTGTAGAGATCGTCAGCCCTTAAACTGAAATCTCCTACAACTATTGTGTGTGTTTCAGGGGGTGGGGGGTAGGGGCGGGACCCCTGGAGGTCACTTCAGTTACCCATGACATTGAAGAGAGGCAATATGTGAACCACAAATGCAGCAGGATGGAAAAAGAGCCTGAGTGTCTTAAAGTCACCCCTTAAAATCAATCACCCCTGTGTACAGCATAGGTGAGCCATCAGACTGCCAACCGATGGCAATCACTGACAGTCTATGCAGGGGCACATTATATATCTCTGCACTCGAACATAATTCTCCCCCTCTGGTGCACCACCCTTCTTTCTATAAATACCACACACACACACGTGCATTATTTGTCACAGGAACATGTTGCATGCACGTTTGTGAAGCATGAACGTCTGCCCAATCAGCAGTGCAATTAAATGTGGTTTTATGGGTACAGCGAACCTGTGTTCACGGCTGCCTTACCACAAAGAAGATCTGATGGCATATGAACCATATTTGTTAATATGTTCATTATTTCGCCATTGGTAGAATGCAGCATACACCACTAACGCAGTCCCTTGGCGTTAGAACAAGATGACATGAATATAAGGGCAATCGTCGGGCCCTCGTGGTCTTGCGGAAGGCCGTGCATTCATGAATACCTCTGATGGCATGCGGCAAAGATTGCCGGAGGTGGGAGGCTGCCATGCAGGAGTAGTGGCCTCCAATCTTTGACTAGTAATTCAGAATGTGACCAGGCATGGAGGATAATCAGTGCGTTGGTATAGCAGGAGTGTAAGGCTTGAGTCTGTGGATGAGGAATGGTGGGCCATAATGCGGGAAAGCCTAGTGTCCAATACAAAGGAAATTCAACTATATTCGCTTGGCATCTGGGAGCCAGTGTGAGGAAGCAGGCACAGGCGAGAAATGGCTGAATTTGTAGACTGTGCCAATTTGAAATCACTGCCGTTTAGGCACTGTGGAAGGGGGGGGAGGGCGCATGCTGTCCTAGCCATGCTAGGAGGTGCAATTCCATAAGAGTGCCATATCTGACTATGGGGACCTTCATCATAATCCGGAACAAATGGCAGACACTTCTTTTCAGGAACTCAAGTGGGCAAAGATCCCACAGCCAGAGAGCAAAAGAGGAAGTCTTGAGGCAGGATCTTTATAGCTGTGCCCTTTATTGCGGAATGCCTTCATTTAAAAACAGCTCTAAGTTCGGAGGCTTGGTCAACTATAGCGTCGACTAACAGGGAGCTCTGTTGTTCCTACGGCAACCAGTCCCCCCACTTCCCTCCACTTCGCTAGTAAAATTAAGAAAATAACCCATAAAGCCCTTTTAGGGCTGGTTAAATTACCCTAACATACTTTTTCATGCAAAGGGATTCTAAATATTTGTGGTTTGAGGTTTTTTTTGGCACTTCCACTAAATTCGTGTTTAATATGAGAGGTTAAGCTCGGGGCTCCATTCTCTAATATTTGTACAGCTTTGAATAGGCAAAAGAATAGGATTGACAACAAAAGAATCTGTCTGCGCATGGACAGATATCGGAGGAACACACTTACCTTTTCCAGCTCCAAGAGATGGAACCTCAGCACCTGGATTGCCTGGATCATCTGCAATGAGAACAAAAGCATAGCTTGTGAAATGGGTAATTCCTGCGCGATCATTTGAAGGACTAAATCCCACTTACTAGAAACCCCCCTGAGACCTTGCAAGGAATATTCTTCAGAAGAGAAATATTCTTGCGCACAAATGACTCCCCCACCCCTTGGAACGGCTGCCTCTCCCCATTTAACTCCACTTAAAGCGGTAGCCGCGCTAAAAAGTCCTATTCCTTAGCCCAAGGCCACAGCGCGACTAATGTTGACCGCTGATAACCACACACGGGACCTGATGAAAGTCCATAAACGGAGGAGAGCACAGGGGCAACGCGCAACGCGCTGAGAGCAACAGAGGTTTGAATCCCGGATCCGCGCATAGAAACCGAACTCAGGTACGGTATTATGCGTGTTATAAAAAGCCAATAAAAGAAATAATTAGTATTTAGAACTCTCTGCCTCTCCACCTCAGACTCAAACGCTACCTTCCTCGAATGCGGAGGACTTAAGTGGTCCATTTTGCCCTCCAAGTCGCGCAAATACAGTTATTGAATCCCCGTTGCTCCCAGTCTAATGTTTCGAAACACTGATCAATACTGCTACCATTATTGGCAATACTAGCTTTTGATTCTATGGTTCACATCTACATGTTCTGTTCGACTCCGTTTCCCCCAAAGCACGCTGAAGCATCTACCAGAGGTGCGAGTGATATACAAAAGACCAAAATAAATACTTATAAATACATTAAATGCAAGGTCGACCATTTTTAAGGAAAAGTTCATAGAACAAGTTTATTTGCTGAAGAAAGCGTGCATAGGCCTCAAACCTATGAGAACTCCCACAACCACAGGCCCATATCCGCAATGACACATGCTGGAATTTGGCTTGGCCTTGAAACATCAAAGCTCTATACAAATTACAAACACTTTTTGGAGTGCATTCAAAGAAAACGGTTTCAGATCACAAAACATCAGAGAAGCCAATATGCAAAAAAGGATTGATGGCAATTAAAGAAATGCCTGGCGTCGCCCCGAACATGGTGTAGGCGCCATACATTCCGGAATGGGACCAGGAAGCCCGTCATCGCAAGTCACATGATAGGAGTGGGTTGGGGGATCCTGCCTAAATGAGCACTTTCACTCTCAAAGCAGCAAATAAAAGGTATGATTGTGACATTGTCCTGGGACCTCAGACTTCCCTAGTCAGAGTGCGCTTTCAGAATAGTGCCAACCTTACTGTGCTCACCTGTAGAATTTAGTTTTCATAAGACTTTGGAACTAAGCCAGTGATTAATTTAAAAAAAAATGTAGAGAACTATTGAAAGTACTAGGAATTATTCACATAACTGGGGAGTTCAATTTAAATATCATGGGATGTTTTCAATGTGTACAATTGTTAACCATGCCCACAATGTTTACTAACTCTGTGCAAAATTCCCACTGGAGTACTTCCTTTGCAGGTAATGCAATGGCATGTGTGACTTTTATAAACCCCCCTCCAAGGTGAAGCTGCTCAGCATGACAGATCTGTTATACTGCTGCACAGAGGGAAAAGTATACACCTGGCATGTCCCATAAAAGGGGCGCACCTTTGAACATGTCTACATGCAATCTAACATTAAGCCTGACAGCAAGGCTGTGCGGGCAAAGCATTAAGTGGCCAGTGCCGGAGCAGGGCTGAAAGGATGGCACAGAGGTCTGGGCTTTCACTTCTGCTGTGGTGTCTCCTTGGCAAAGTAGCCTCGATCTAGATCGGATTGGGGGCTCAGTGCCAGAAGCGACTCTTTGCCCCTTTCTCGGTCTCACTCCTGGGTTTGGGATGTGCCTGGAATTTTCTGTTTCTGCTTTAAACTCCAAGTTGCACCCAAACCCTGCTTCTTTTTTTATTGGCACTCAGCCCTGTCAGACGCACTTGACCCCCAGTGTTTGTCCCACCCACCTGGCCTCTGTTCTATTTAAGCTTTGCTGTTGGCCTGGCTCGTTGTTATAAACTCGTGACATACTCCCTTTGCATTTTCATCCTGGTCAATGGAGACAGGCGGTTCCCTTTGCTTTGCCCCTAGATGCACATTGACTGCCTCTGGCCTCCAATACTTTATCCCATCTAAATTATTTCTGCTCAAATGTCATCCTGGCTGCCTAAATAAATATGTACATGGGGATTGGTGATGGCGGGTCAGGTGACCCACCGGTCCCTCGTCAATGGGCACCAATCTGGACGGGCTGCCCGGGGACAGGACTGTGTCTGGATCTCATCAGTGTCCATTCGGAGCCAGCACCACCCATGTGGTCCCTGAGCATGCACAGTAATCTCTGTTGGTACTTTGAATAGTTTTCCATTTTGTTAAATAATATGCGAATTGTTTCTCTGTTAATATATGAGGCCAAATAGTTTCCAAAAATGTTGGTTATGATGTACGCATTTTGGCATGGACCAGGCACATGCCCTTGCGTCAGAAAGACAGGGGAAGGTATTGTTGCCCAAGATTCATGCTGTAGCCTCCTTTCTTAAACATTGTTTTTAATGTGGCCACATTATTGGGAGATAATATTTCTCTGTTGGCCAAACTTAGTCCCTGTTACAAAGACCCTGTTTTATCAATACACATATTTTGTGTTCACATGCACACCCTTTCACGTACATTGACTTCCAACATTGTGTAAAAAGTCAAAATGTTGACTAAAATTACAACAAAAAACAAAAAACAAAAAAAAGTGTGGGAAATATCCCATAGACTCAAACACACAAGCAGATAAATTCACTCTCGAACAAAAATATGTTTACCCTACAACGTTTCAGCTTCTGCCTACCTCAGGTCCTGTAAGATGCCCCTCTCAGTGACTGCTCAGTAAACTCAGGTGCATATAATTAATTTAGGTGGGGACGCACACCAACAAATCACGCACATGAATAAATATGGTCAAAAAGAGAAATGGGCATCAACTGGAGATGAACATTGGCTTGGTTCTCGTGACGAGTTACTTATTGGCAGGGTGTATATGTTCCTGCTTTTTCCCTACTAGTTCATAGCTCCACTTTTAGGGGGGAGGAGTTTTCCTTACACCGCTGGTTCCAATCAGTAAAAAAATGTATACACAGCAGTTTATGTCTGCTCTGGAACGGGAAGGGGGGTTGGGGGCATCCTGGCCAATTCCAAAGAATCTTCAACTTTACAGCTGTGCAGAGGGCATTCCATGCTCATCGAGAACACTCTCGTCTTGTAAAGAAAGTTATCCATTTTGGGGTACATTTATGGGCTTCGTTGGGGTTTTAAAAACAAAATTAAAGTCATGGGACGGTTATGGGATAATTTAACACCGCCCTTGCCAACAGTGCGCCCCCAAAGACTGCATACCGTGTGTGTGCATGAATACTAACGTGCATTAGTGCCTAGGAACGGGTGGCACATTTCGGAGGTACACCCAGGGCGCCGGGCAGGGAGCACACAATCGGCAGTAGGCCATATTTCGCAACAGTTTGCTTTTATTCAGAAAGGCCAATGACAGTTCCTTACCAAATTATCCAGCTCTGGATTGGACGAAAACAAAGGTTTTTCTGTCCTAACCTAGGAGAAAAGAACACAAGACATCAGATGGGCAGACAAACAGCAATATCAACTGAGTAACGGGATGTCTCCGTATTTACCAAACCTAGGAGTTGGAAATAATCCGCCCCCTGACATCTGATGACAGTCCTCTCTCCTATAATGCCTACCTTACAGTTTGTGTATGCCCGAGAGTCTCGCAAACCACATGGCATCATTTGGTGGTGAGGGTGGTGGCCATCACCCCTGGGTTGCTACATTGCATCCTCTGGCATCTGTTAACAGAAAGCCTGCTTTAAGTGTTAACTAGTTTAGAAGCTGGCTGGTTTTGGTTATCAATGAAGCATGACGTCACCTGTGGGGTTAAAGGATCATGTGATGTCACTTCCTGAGATATCACTTAAGGAAGGGGGGGCAAATGGTTGTTCGATGCTATTACCCTTCTCTCCCTTTAATTTTGGGGAACTGACAGCACAATCATAACCCATTCCTCCAATTCAATTTTCTGTCTCTGTCGATTGCAACCCAGCCTGATTTGAAAAATTACATGGATATAATTATACCAACAAGGTACCTTTCTCTGCCGGCTGGCGCACTGGACAGCCAATGAGTGTGATTGTGTTTGGAATGAAGGATGTCCTCGTGCCCAGGGGGCACACATGTATAGATCTGCAGTCGCTGCAAGCTCCGGCTATCCAAAGAAACATCTCCTCGGGGACCACCATAACACTCCGATAATGGCTTATCAATGGATGATTACAGCTATTGATTATGGTTCTTGGCCCCTTTTCAGGCTGCTACGAGGAGCGGAATATAGTATGATTAGCAGCAGGCCTGTGGGGATTTAAGGGGGAGGGGCTAGTGGACCCTTAGATTCAGCGCATGAATGGGATCACAGAGACACCCCCCCAGCGCCTCCCTCCACCCCCCAAGCCTAATATGAAATTGATATGCTTTTTGAAAGAGCCCAGTTTACAATTACATTTCTTTACTTTTTTTGATAGGTGCAGGTCGGTGTATCCTGGCATTTTCAAACCTTTAATTAGCTATTGTTTTTCTGGGTCTGCTCGCGTGTGAGCCCTTAACCCGTCACCAGCTATATTCCTGGGGTGGTCTGAATTTTTAGGGTACTCCTCACTGGCATGCTTTGAGTTTGTGGTTCCCACGCGGGTTTGATCTTAGGATTCTCACAGGCCTGTTACTCAGATCAACAGTCACGCCAGTGTCCTCCTCTAGGCCGCTTGAGGTCACAGCTGTGATTCAGCAGAGCCCTTTCAATGACCTGCTCCTTTTGGGGGAGTCGTGGCAGTGACCCTCACAATAGTTTTCATTCCCTTTCTGCACTGGGCTCTTTCTCACTTGGGTGCCCTCATCTAATAACAGGTTGCAAACCCCACAGCCCCCGTTGCACTGACCTGCTTAGCGAAGACTGCGATGTCCTCGTTGAAGGAGTCCGAGGAGCACACGTCTCCACCAGGGTAGGACCCGGAGTTGTCTCGGGGGGAGCAGGTGGCCAGTTCACACTTCTCGAAGACCAGTGCCAGCAGTGGGAAGAGTGGGTGCCTGCCACATAAAGGACACCTCGTTAGATGCAACACACAGACAGATCATCTACAGCCCTGGACACTCAGCACAGGAAGCTTAGGAACAGGTGCAGCAGAAGCTAGAAAGGAGATGGTGACAGCTGTGCAGAATGCAGGCAATATTTGTAACTGACAAAGCCCACTGCAGACCACTGGAGATTGCGTGATCTATAATCTGCGATGCACCCTTCCACACGCATTGCTGTCCCTCTTTCAGAAGAATGCATCGCCCAACCTTATGCCGGGGCACCTTATTATGTCTTGCTTTATGTGCCTTGATTGTATTTTCCCCTCACACGCGTGCTGACTTATCTACTTTCCACCTTACAGCTTACTTGCCCTACTGTGATTCTGCCGGCTGGGATTTGCCTCCATGTGTGTCACTGTATTTCTGCTCCTGTGTGTCCCATTGCAATCTTTCCCCCACTGAGGTGTTGCTCCCTGGTCTCACACTGCGATTTCCAGCCCAGTTCCCAATGCAATGCTTTTGCTCTCGGATGCCCAATGTAATTCATGTGAGTGGTTCCTAGATATCGCACCCTTGAGCTTGTAGGATGTTGAGTTGTTCCTAGAGACACCGCCAGGATTCTGTCGTCTCTGTAATACCCACTCTGAACTTCACCAGGGAACTATCATCACCCACAGTCTACTTGGTACCCAGTGCTGCATGCTCCCTATGGCTTGCCCTCCTGCCCCTGCCCCCACACTCTCAGTCAAGGCCAGCCGCTGGCCGCTGCCAGATACCAGCCCACTCAGGAGTGCCTCAGGACATATCCTCACAAGTACCTTACTGAGATGTTTCCAAAGAGGCACCCCATACCAAGGCATTGCCATGGACACAGCTGAGGGATGCTCCAAGTTGCACCCCAGGCCCTGCACTAACCTACCTACACTTACATTCCCAGCCTCTACACGCACACACACTACATGCATACCAACTAAGCCACCCGCACACAGCCATTGAATAACCCTACCAATAGATATCAGCACTAGAATGTTACACCGCTGCAATACACATGTGCCTCACAGTCCCACCCAATGCATCCTGGCACCTCAGGCATGCACGGCTTCCGGCTGGACACAAGTGCCTCTGGGCATTTGGCAAAGGACACCTACAAACAGGCATGGACACAGAGCGCATGGCACTTTAGGTCTGCCCGCACCCAGGCAATGGCACAGCTATTTTGCATTTTCTATCTATCCCCACTAACTTACACCGCCCCACCTCCCCATACTTTTTAAGTCAGTTGGAGGTAATGGTTTAGACGATGCATAGTGTTGAGCGTCTCATGCACCCACCACGTGGAGACATCTGTGAGAATTGAAGTGATAATGAACTACCCACATTGACATGTTCTCCTTATGCTTGAGTGGCCATACCTTTAATAAGAGCTAGTGGTCATATTCGTTCCAGCACAAGGACAGAATCTCATCATACTTTGAGCTCACCTGAAAAGACCAAGGATTCTAATGTATGCCCTTTCCCACATCCATGTAATGCGTCTGTTTGCCTATGGGCCTAATGTTCATTTTATAAGTATAAATAAATAAATAAATAAATAAATCCACTTGAAGCTTCTTAAATATCTCCAAGTGAGAAAGGCGGACTTTGAAATAGAAAATCCTATTTCACATTAGTCAACGAACAGTGGTTAACTGAAAGAAATAGCAGGTGTTCAGAAAACAATGTAAAGCATCAGCTTGCTTAGCCTCCGAGCTTACACACTCGCCATTGAGAAGACCACTTTCCAATGCAATGCCTCCACAGCGCTATTGTGCATTAAACACTCTGCCATCAAACGAGGTTAACCAAAATCACAGCCACTCGCTTTCCGTATAAGAATCAATTAACTTTAGGAAAATCCACAATATGTTCAGGGTGAGACAAGCATGATGGAGCCGAATAAGATCATACATCTACATCCACCAGTAAAGGGACGTAGATGCCGCACGAACCAGAGAAATATTCAAAGCTTCAGAAAGGCCAGACAGGAAAACAGCCAAAGTAATGGTACACAGTGACTGGGGAGAAGCCAGGAACACTTCAGGAGAGCTCTCCCAATGGCTACGGTTTGGTGGTTTCTCCACTCGTCGGGCCTCTTACACCCGCATCCCCTTCTCAGAGTTCTCCTCGCCCATGACCCAGTCTTCCAGAATAAGTAATACATTCATCAGACTGTCGTGGGAGGAGGCTGATGACGTGGATCTACCCTGATCTTCTGAAATGTTTTGGTCCTGGAGAGCAGGAGGTTTGCCAGGGATATTGTTTTGGAAGGCGGTATAGACTTGTGCTCGATGGTGAAACTGCTCTCAGTGCCCAGAGGCTGCCAGTACTGCCAAGCACTAAGCCAGCAATGCCAGCACAGGACTTTATAATAGGCAACTAGACCGGGCGGCGGAGTCAAAGGCAGAGTCGCCTTGCTCTGGAAGTTCGGGCTCTGACTCTTGGAAGCCTAAAGGTAATTGCTGTAGAAGCAAGTGGGACTGGACCAATGGAGCAGGGAAAGGACACCCTGAGTGGAACCAGCACCTTAGTGTGGGGGTCCCAGAGGGCGGGTGGTACCTTCAGCTCTCAACTCTGGCAGAAAGGAAGCAAGACGACAGAGCACCACAGGTCCATTCCCGGGGTCCACGCTTAGAAACCTCTGGGGATTAAGATTAAGCACGTTATAAATATCCTATCATATCATATCATCATATGATATGATATATGGCATTTATAACGCGCTTGTGCACAAGTGTTTCTAAGCGCAATGATCATAGAGATCTTACTCCTGACACTGACAGTCACAGAAGCTGAGTACTGGACTACCTGGAAATGCATGGGGCACCCCACCTCTTGAATTAGCTCAAATTTTTGGAAAGTCCCCCTTTTCTACAAGGAATAAGAGCAATGTCCGGGCCCTTTATTTCCAATCTTTCCTAGCCTTAGGTGTACGGATGTCAGAATCTCGCCACTTGAAACATTGCATATAGCAGCGACCAGACACAGTGGGAGCTAGGGTCCTCAGACAAGCCTGACACTGCAGAAACCCCATGGACATCACTAGAACTCTACTAAATCATGCCAGAGGTTTTCCCGAACTGGCCTCATAGAGTGGTGTAGAAAGAAGGGACTGAGAGCATGGCACGTCATTGAATGGAGGGTGCACAGCATGCCATCCCCTGGGTTCTATATGAAAATCTTGTTTGTAAAAGTAGGCGACTTTTATTTTCCTTACTCCTAAAAAGCCTTTCCCTCATATTCTAGGAACGGTTGTATTTACTATTTTAAGCTCCAATCTTAGCATATTTTGTGAAAGTGCTTGATTGTAGTCAGGGTGCATATTTCAGAAAATATCTCCCCAGCGAGCTTTTCACTGGACTGTGAGCGATCTTGAGTACAGTGGTGCCGGCTCGCTCAATGCTTCTCTGACGATCTCAGAAGTCCCTTAGCATCCAGGTAAGGTGTACAGAGGCAGAGTCTGGTGCCAGTGGAGGTTTGTGCAAGTGAAGTGTACGTCAAGGTTTTGATATCCATGAGCAATATTATCCCCTACCACAGAGCCCCTCTGTGTGATCTAGGTCAGCCAATGGGGGGCCTTTGGAGGGGCATGCCTCATTCTTCATATGGCTGTAGGCCTTTACTTCGGCTGCATTCACTCTGACACTTTTACTTCTCCATAGCTTTACTTCCCCTGTCTTTCACCTAGCCTTTACGGGGTATACTCCATATTCTTTTCCCCTGCACCCCTTGACTCCAACTCTAACTTTAAGTTAACCTTAACCACATCCCTCACCACCTTCACAATGTGAGGATGCAGACAAAGCAAAGGCATGAAGAAGTAAATGCATGAAGAAGTAAAGGCATGAAGAAGTAAAGGCACGAAGAAGTAAATGCATGAAGAAGTAAAGGCATGGAGAAGTAAAGGCATGAAGAAGTAAATGCTTGACAAAGTAAATGTCTGCCCAAGTGAATGTAGAGGGGTTACATGCAGACAAGGTTTCATGGGGGTAGTAAAGGGGGGCACCTCCTCATACTGCACTCAAGAGGGCACTCACAGTCATAGCTAAGGATATTTGGTTACCACAGAGCCCCCCAGTGTGATCTACATTCACCCATAGGAGACTTTCTGGGAGGGGCATGCCACATTCCTCATACTGTGCTCAAGAGGTCACTCACAGTCAGAGCTGAGGATATATCTTTCATCTAATCAATGCACAAGATGGCAATAGTTTACTATTTTTAATAGTAAAAAAAAAAAGAAAATGAAAAACACGATATTTTCCCCAGCCGTCAGTACGATGATGACATTGAAATCTGTCTTGATATTGCGCGATGGTGTGTTGCGCGGGTTCATATTTATAGAAACTGACACAGAGTGGTGTTGAATCACGCCGATGTTGCCAATAAGCGGCGCCACGGATAATGTAGACCTTGGTGCATGGCGTCGTGACGTGGGTGTTGCGTAATACCCTGAAGGGTAGATTTATGTGTGTAAAATAATCTGAAGAGTTCCGGGAATCCTCCTCCAAGAGATTATCTCTCATGCCTTTTGCTCTAGCCCTGCCACCTTGGCCCCTCACAGAGAACATTTGGGGGGAGGAGGGATCTGGGTGTTCAAAGGCCATTTTTGTGTATTGAATGGTTTATGTTTAGTCCATTTAAGACAATAAGCTTGAACCAGATAATTCCCCAAAACAGCTTTGTGCGTTCCACAGGAGTGTTACTATCATGGAAACATTATAACGTGCAAGATGTATTTAAATATTTACACCATTTGTAATTGCAATGTTGCATAGTATTAGCACCAGGGCAGAAATGTGCTTAGTGCAAACATCAATTGCAATGTATTATTGCACAAGAGCAATGTTTTCACTAGTGCTGGTAGTGCATGGTATTAGCAATAGGGAAATCGTTGCACGAGTGCAAAAATGGCTTGTAATATGTATTTCCACTGAGGCACTTTTTGCCCTTAAAATACCATGCAAAACCGCACTTGCGCCAATGCAAACTTTCTGTAATGAGGCCCCAGTGTGCCAATGGAAAAGTATTTGTCTAGATCAGAAAAAAGTGTTTTTATAGAATAAAGTGTGCACTTGTCAGTGTGAATGCACGCACATGCTTGGCAATTTGTGTATCGGCATGATCAGTCTGTGCGTGTGTATTGTGGTTTTAATGGAAATGTGCGTTGTAAATTGTACTTACAAAGTGAGCCTGTGATGTCCTCACTTCCTTATCTGTTGGACGACAGTCCTCTGTTTATGTTTGATCTGCGGGCTGCGACCCGCGTATGTTGAGGGGCGGGGTTACCGCCCAGGAGTTAGTACGATGCAGGGATCCAGTGAATAAAGACGTGTTGCACCCCAGCTCCGTGTCGGCCCTCTCTCTAGCGTGTGCCTGAGTGAGAGCCTGAATGAGAGTGTAAGGAGGTCCACGAACGACCTCATCACACTGGCGACGAAGGGAAACGAAGTTCACACCGTGCCCGCAATCGCCGGTCCGCTGCTCGTGGTGTGCCACCTGTCACCACTGGGAGCCCGGACCTCAATTGCCCGTGGGCCTATCGCGGTGGGTGGAGCGCGAAGGCTCCCCACCACCCGCCTTCCAGAGCGAGTGTTCCGCGGGTGGAGCGACTGTGCAGCTCCCTGCAAGAACATCTTCCGGGCGGTGGAGAAAGGATTCTCCCGCCGACGGCGACGCCTGAGGAGGCCCAGCCCACGCACGCGAAAGACATCAGCGGGTAGAGCGGAGACTCCCCGTTTGAACATCCCGGGCGGTAGAGGAGCTCTGGCCTCCCGCCAACGGCAACACACATACGAGCGGTGGAGGCGCGAACCTCCCGCTCCAACAACCCACCAAAAAAAAAAAAAAAAAGGGGTAAGAGTAAGCCCCTCTCCTCTCCTCTCCTCTCCTCTCCTCTTCACTACAGAGCTAAATAAGCCAACACGTGGCACGGTGCCCCCCCCCCTGTTCCCGCCACATGGTGCTCAGAAGTGTAGAGCACCAAGCAGGAAAGGCCCACCAGAGACGGTCTCAGAAGCATCACAGTGCCCCCTGCTGGCCCCAAGGCGCCATCGCGCTAAACAAGAAAAGGCCCAAACATAGGCCTTCTAACCACCATCCAGCTCGGCTAAAAATAAATTAAATTGCAGGAACGTTTTCATGAGCAGTTCGGAGGAAGACCCACCAACCATCCCAGTGGACACTTCTGAACACACTCCCTTGAACAGCTCAGAGGAAGAGTCACTGACCATCCCAGTGACACCAATCAACATAGGCCACAGAAAAATGACGGACAGCCTCTTAACGCAGCTGCCATCAAACTTCGACCTCACCGACACCGGCACCCTTGGATCAAGGTGGAAGAGGTGGCTGAGGGATTTCGAAGTGTGTCTGAAAGCGGCAGGCACATTAGAAGAGGAACAAAAACTCAACCTTCTAAATCACGCCGTAGGACCAAATGTGAGAGACATTCTTGAAGAAATTCCTGAGAACAATATAGACACGTACACCAAGTTGAAAACAACGCTCACGGAGTACTTCACACTTCACACAAATGTGGACTACGAACGGCACATATTCCACACCACCAAACAACACAAAGGTGAAACCATAGATGCATTTGTCATGAGACTACGAGCAAAGATGAAACATTGTGATTTCAATAACTACTCCAATGAGGAGGCCCTCAGGTCACAAATCATAGTGGGGTGTGAAAGCGCCGACTTCCGCAAACGACTACTACAGCAGCCGCGCAAACTTGACGAAATCCTACGCCTCGCGCGATCGGACGCGGCCCTTGCTGCACAAGTTGATGGCGTGGATGACATAAAGATCACCCATGGAAAACACGATAGCCTCAACAAACTAGAGGGGACGGCAAGAAACAGTGATCCTTTCTGCTACAGGTGCGGACACGAATACCCCCACGAAGGAATGTGCCCCGCTATGGGCCAGAACTGCTCAGCATGCGGTGGAGAAAACCACTACAAAGCCGTCTGTCTGATTTTCCGAACCAAGATGAGAGGGGCAGGAAGGAACCACAAGTCCATGCCAGAACCGGAACAAAATCAATCAACGCCCCACCATCATCGAGGATCACACCAGCCCCATGAACAAGGGCGCCACAAACACCACAACGAGCAAACGGAAAGAAGGCACGACAGGAGAGAATGGAGGGAGAACAAGACACCACTGCTCAAGACAAGAAGAAGACCACGAAGGTACGTACGGTGCCTCATAGAACAGTCACAGTCTGACAGTGTGTCCAGCGCATCATCTGATGAGAAAGCACACCAGCCAGAAAGACACCAGGAAACACCAAGAAAGAAAGGATACCTATACGCCTTAGGAAACAGCACAGCAAAAGAACATAGCCCAATCCTCCGAATACAAGTGAACCAAACAGCAGCAGAGTTTCTGATTGACACGGGGGCAACCGTAAACGTGATCAGTGAAAAAGTCTATGAAAGCATACCAAATGCCCCCCACCTGAAACCAGCTCGAACACTCATTTTTCCATATGGATCAAAGACCCCCCTGGCATGCAAAGGGTTCTTCATGGCATCGTGTCGATACAAGGAACATGAAAAGAAAATTCCCATGCACGTGCTGGAGGCAGCTACTGAGAGCGGATGCATACTGAGCTATCAAGCAGCAATAGAAATGGGACTAATCCACATATTGTACCGTCTCATGGTACACAAATATCTAGACCGCACAGCAAGCATAGACCAAGTCTTCCCATCACTATTCAAAGGCCTTGGGAAACTGAAGGACAGACAGATAGAACTCCACATCGACACCAAGGTCCCACCCATAGCCCAACACTATCGGGGAATACCCATAAATATTCAAAAACAGGTTGAAAATGAACTAACGAAGCTGCTGGAAGCAGACATTATTGAACCTGCAGAAGGACCCACCCCATGGGTCTCTCCAATTGTACCCGTGCCTAAAAAGGACTCCCAAGACATCCGAATATGCATGGACATGAGAAGGCCAAACAAGGCCATATTAAGGGAACGCCACCAAGCCCCTAGAATAACCGATATGGTACATCTGTTAAATGGAGCCACCGTGTTCTCAAAACTGGACCTCAATAAAGGGTACCACCAGTTGGAACTTTGCAAGAACTCCCGATATATAACCACTTTTGCCACCCACCTAGGTCTCTTCCGCTATAAGCGGCTCAGCTTTGGCGTGTCGTCCGCGGCTGAAATTTTTCAAGCAGAAATCCATAACATCATCAAACATGTACCCAACTGCTTGAACTACAGCGACGACATCTTGGTGTTCGGACAAAATCAAGAGCAGCACGATGATACGCTAATGAGAGTGTGCATGGCCTTGGAAGAGGCACCACTCACACTGAACAAAGACAAGTGTGAATTTCGCAAGAAAACACTCCGCTTCTTTGGTCACATATTCTCTGAGAAGGGAATGACACCCGACCCGGAGAAAGTCAGCGCACTCGAGAAGCCAAGACGCCCGCCACCACATCGGACCTCAGGTCATTTTTGGGCCTTGCAAGTTACTGCACTAGATACATAAGAGACTTTGCCTCCATTAGCGAACCCCTCCGAGCACTTATCAAACTCAACACAGACTTCATATGGACACCACAGTGCCAAGAAGCGTTTCAAACAATTAAGGACCGCATCTCCGATGCCCGAAACATGGCATATTTCGACCCCAAGAGAACAACAGAACTCATCGTCGACGCCAGTCCAGTAGGCCTAGGCGCCATTCTAACACAACTTGATGACAGAGAAGAAAGCAAAAAGCACATAATAGCTTGTCGAAGTTCTCAATAAATGAGTAGCCAGCCCACTTGCCCTGAATGAGAGCCAGTTGGAACATAGTGACTACTATCCCTTAAGGTATTTATTACAATAAGAGACTGCGTTTCATTTATCCCCGGGTGCCTACGGTCGCTTAGTTCCCACTGTACTGACTTTTACCTTTATGCAGCAATAGTCCACGCTCCCCAGCTTGTGATCATGTCATTGCCCTTACCCTACATTGCATGCCGCAATGGGACAGTGCAGAAGATGTGAACGTCCCAGACGTCTTCTCAGATGAAAGGAATGGCGTGATGAGGAGGGTAACTAGTAGCCGACTCTGGCACAATCTTTTCTAGATAGAAATTGCTCGGCAGTGGTACAATCTTGTCTGGTTTGTGTAGATGTTTCTCACACTGAGTAATATTGAACACGGCCTGCACCTTTCATTCAGTAACATTTACAAAGCCGAAATAGTTCCAAATTTAATGTCAATTCAACTTTCCACGGATTGATGGTGGTAGACAGCAGGAGACTGTAGATTATTATGGACCTTAGCAGTCAGATGTATGGACCTGAGGATGAGTATCTTCATGGTTCACTGACGAAGGCTTTTCAGTGAATGCCAAGTGATTTTTCGTGAGTTACTTTCCCTTTTTTGTAGAGCATAGGTTCAATCTTGTGGGCGCAGTTATTAATATGGGTCACTAACTGCTGATTAGGAGATCCAATGAGTCTTTAATCTATGTAGGGTTAATAGCCAAATCACGTAATGAAATTACACTATTTACGCAAAAGCACTAAATGAAGCCAAACACGATCTGCCTTCCAAATGTGCTGATGTTTCATTCAGCAGATATTGCGCCAGCAGCCATTGAGAGAAAGACTTGGTGTTGGATGGGAAATCACGCTTGTTGGACACTGTCAACAACGTTGCCCCATCCCCCACCGCCTCATCTATCTTCACACCACCTTTCTTTGCACTAAAGCACTCATCAACAACCTAGTTCTGCGCTGTAGCAGCCTCCTGGTTGGTTTTACAAGCTAATTTATCATTGTGAACATTCATCAAATTCATCTTCATGACTCTATTCAACCTCAAAAGACTCCTCCACTCCTCATCCCTTTTCACCCGAGTCTGGATAACTATAAGAACACAACAGGACCCAGAAGAAATCCCAATCTTCAAATCAGCCCATTATGTCTATCCCTCTCAATAGCACCAGCCAGCACACCTACCCCCCAGTTGCACTCCCAAAGCTAGCACCACCTTAATATCCCAAATCTTCCTTTCCAGCCATTTGACCTCAAAGGGACGCTCTATTGGAACATTGTCCGCTTGACATGGGGCCACCAGCTGCACTTCCCATCTCAAGGCCATCCTTAAGAATGAGCTACTTCCAGGTGGAACCTCCACAATGGTTCCCCAGCCGTCCACACTCATCAGCAGCACAAACCCTGATGAATGTGTTTAATGAGTGAATATCTGGTGACTTTTTCATTTCTATTATCCAACGTGTTGCCTCTTATTCCACACATTTAAGGTTAACGCTGCCACCTTTCGCGTGCATTCTTACGTCTCATTCTGTGTGCATTCCACGTGCATCATTTCTGGACAACATACGCAAGAATCCATCTGCTCGATTAAACTGTACTTGCATTTCTCCCCAATCTTTCGCAGACTGACCCCATTGGTCACCATCCCCATGACGTCACGCCTATTGTAGCCAACCTGCATGCCAACTCACAGTGGCTCAAAGTCCACCATCTTTGCTTTCAATGAATCCTTCCTTTCCCTTTTCCTTTTTGGAGTGGTGCTGCCTGACAGTTGTCAAGAATGGACTCAAATTAATATCAACGCCACATAAGCATTGAGAATATTTATGAAAGCCTCTTTCCAAGCGACGATTAAGTATCATTATTAATTGTACATGTTTGGACGATTGTCTTGCTGGATGTTTCTGAACTTTTACATTATGGGGGTGAGCGGGTGCTGTGCTTTTTTTGCCTCTCCACCTCCTCAATAAGTGACCCATGAAGTGGACTTTCGTATAAAAAAAGTTGCTTCGCACTTATCCTCAGATCCTTAGCTATAAAAGCCGGGGAACCCAATCCCGTAACTGAGTGGCCTGGCAATTCTTGCAAGGAACGTCAGGTCACGCCTCCCCCTGGCTCGCAGGCATCCTCTAAAGTGATGAAATGGTGGATGCAGTGGAACTTTGTTGGAGTAAAGGTTGCGTCGGCAAGCAGAGGCCTTAATAGGGAGTGGTCCAGCACTACCAAAATGTCCTTGGGACCCCGAAGAAGGATTGCCTGTGAGTAGCGCTACATGTCTTCCCTACATCAGGTGTGCTCTCACTAGAAGAAGAGGTAAGGCCTTGTGCCCACAGAATCAGCTCCTCTCTAGGGGGTTCATGCAAGGAGTGGCACAACCCTGAATCAGCATCCCGCTGGCCAGTTCTACAGCAGGGCAATTCTAGGGGCCACAAAACAGTGTCTTCAGGTGAGCCATACACATAGCACATTAATTACCACTGTAAGGGAAGAAGTACCACAATGACCCTTCACCTAAGGCGGCATCAGTCCCTGCACCAGCTGGGAGCATCCCTCACCCTGGATATCCTGCTCCTAGTAACAGCATCCTCAAACCCAGTGGTCTGCAACCTTTGGCTCTCCAGAGGATTCAAACTACATTTCCTATGATATCTGGCCATTGACTATGCTGCTTAAGGAAGGTGGGAGTGGTAGTCCAAAACATCTGGAGAGCCAAAGGTTGCAGACTCCTGCTCTAACTAGCAGGAGCAATGCAGGGTATCCCACCCTCTCTGCAGCCTCTCCTCCTCTCCAGCACTTGTACTGAAAATCATTTTTCAACATTGCAGTTTCCACCGAGTAAAATTGACATGCATTTGGTAAATGTGCTTTATTCTACAGTATTAGGCAGGAGGTTAATAAAACAGCATTCTTGCTATTGGGTTTGTTAATCAGCAGTGTTAATCAACATGGCATCGACCATGCTGACCAGTGAGCCATGCAATTTCCAGTGATGAGTGAAAGGTTCATCTCAAAACTTGGCTGTTAATGAGCCGTATCCCCTCTTTTCTCTCTCCAAGGGCTACGGTGCACTCAGGTCTACTCACTGTCGTGGTTATATTCACATACCTGAAAGGCACTGACATTACCAATGAAACAGAAAAAAAGCATTACAATCCGAATGGCAAGGTGCAAATAATGCTTAACTCAACACCCGTGTCTTTACCTATGACACCACACATGGATGTGGGGTACACCATCAAGGGCTAAACTTAACGAGGGCCAGTTCACCCACTGTAGCTTCTGGCCATCTCAGAAATCATCAAGTATGAATGCATTACTCAACATGGGCTCAGAGCCCCGAGAAAGAAAGCTGTAGTGCCCTCATTAAAGGCCAAGGGCATTAGATAAAGTGTTGATTTTTAATATGAACCTTTCAGGGATTTCCAGTTTTTTTGTTGCTCGCGTTATTTTCTTATGCTCGAGCAACACACACATATTGGATTTGTTTTCCTTAGCCAACTTCTCTCTAGCATTAAAAGGGACAGTCTATACAAGCAGTGACCTGGTCATTCGTTCCTTCAGTATACTTTAGATAGCCCAAGCTCATCTCGAGCCCCTCGTGCATCCAGACTATACATTCACAAGTCCATTATTTTCATCTCTCCACCCTCTCTCTCTCTCTCTCTCTCTCTCCCTCTCTCTCTCTCTTTCTATCTCTCTCTCTTTCTATCTCTCTCTCTCTCTCTCTTTCTCTCTCTCTCTCTTTCTATCTCCCTCTCTCTCTCTCTTTCTATCTCCCTCTCTCTCTCTCTCTCTCTCTCTCTCTCTCTCTTTTCATCTCTCTCTCTCTCTGTCTCTCTCTCTCTCTCTCTCTCTCTCTCTCTCTCTCTCTCTCTCTCTGAGTTCAAGATCCCATCCATTCTTCCTATCCTCCTTTCTATACCTCGTCCAGCTCGCATCCTCTATTTTCAATGTCCGCCAGCAGACTAAGGACTAAGGCAATTCCGACAGTGGGGAAACAATACACCCTGAAATCTCAGACATGGATAGGCGCTTTGAGACCACTATGGTTGTGATTCTGCGCAATATAAAAGTTCATTAATTAATATGTTTTCCCTAACTTGTCTGTGTTTTTTTTTTTTTACAATGTCGTACACGGTCACAACAGTGTGAGTAATGAACCTGTGTCACAATGGCTTAAGGTTGGTTGGTGATTTTTAATTGCACAGTTTAGCCAGGGTAAACTGTGCAATTAAAATTCACCAATATTTACCACAACTTTGAGCGTTTTTAGTATCACGGTTTCCAACATCGCAAACGTCAAGCTTTTGAATCTTTTTCTACATCATCGAACCCTTTAATCAAAGGGAAACTACCAACCAACCTAGCGCCATTGTGACACAGGTTCAATACGCGCACTGTCTAAACCAAGAAACAAGATAGAAAGGCACCAACTCAAAAGAACCCAGCCATAGGCAGCTGAGTCTCCCTCACAAATGCACGGATCTAGCGCGGTGTTGCTAACATTTCTAGTACCTTATTTTCCTCAGCTGTAGTACACGGTTACAGGTGCTAAGTGCCAGTGTCAGTGAACTTGCCCCCTGTGAAGTAGCACCCCCTGCCCACCTCTAATATTTCAAATGCAGACAGGGATGTAACCTAAACAATGACATCACAACATTACTCGCAGAGTGCTTGACTTGTCATCAGGAATATTCGATCACACATCATGTCACAATGTTTGTGCTTTGAAAGGACAGTTTCAGAAGCTCGTCATGTTAGGCTTCGTTGACTTTTTTTTCAGCTTCCAAAAAATGTATAATAATTAGATATGTGGTTGTTATTCAAGTGTAGCGGTCACTATCCGTTCCATTTTCTACAGAAGAATGTGTGTCTGAGGTGGGCGGGCGGTGTTTGCGGGTGTGTTGGTGGCTAGAAGAGTATGTTTGAAAACTCTTTGTTTCACTGTTGTAAGTCATGATATCTCCCCGAAATCTGAGCTCTTCCCCCCTGCAATGACCCCCCCAAGGTCACTTTCTTAATTTTCAGTGTTTTAGAACTCGCAGGTTTCCGAAAACGAGCTGATTAAAAATAATTGGCTGCATTAAATCAGAATCATCTTCAGCTTGAGTTGAATTGCAATTGCATTGAAACTCGTGTGACTCCTAAAGTCAATTAATCAATTTATAGACACAAAAAAGTGTCAGTTAAAATCTGAATCATCATTAATTTGTGCTGAATTAAACTTGAAAAGACACCTGGTGACCTCTGATGTCGATTGTTCAATTTTACAGGAAAAATGGTGCAATTACATTATGATCTAAGTGAGCGCCTTGGGTGACCTTGAATCGTGTGGAAATGAATGACCGAGTCCCGGCAGCCGAACCCGATTGTTGTTAGGTAATTCATGTCGTCATTCCCAGGCGCCATTTTCTGGTCTGCATGGCAATTCTGGAACACCTGCGATGTGATGGATTGGTTGCCTGCCTGCAGATCCAAAAAGTCGCTACCATAGAGGTAAATGAAGGCAACTATTCACCACACAAAACAAGAAACAAAAACCTAAAACAACTGAGTGAAACCATGCAGGTATAAACAACCATTTTGAATACAGTTTCCTCCTAATTAATAGCGTTTTTTCAAAATATATGCTGTGGAGGTTGAGCAGGGATTGGGTTGGCTATTTTTGTTACAATTCCGCGAATAATTTGATAGTGTGAAAGAAGCAGGTATTTTGGCGCCTGAACTTTTCATGCATGAAAAACATAAAAGTATTTAAATTGTTCGGTTACTCACTGCAATCAATGCTAACTGCAAATGGCAATCCTTTCTGTTGGAAATTAGAATGTATGCACACATCCCATGGGCAGTGCAAGGGTTAAAATTGAGACTGGAAGGAATTATTCATGTGCCCAAATCGATTTCTCCATCTGCTGTCACCTGAAGTAATGCAGAAGGTGACTGGGCCCGATTCATGGAATATTTGCCCGGTTCAACGTGACTTTGCTCTGCAGTGACTGCACTGCCGACACAAAACCTGATTCATGGAACTGTGCAAAGTGTATTTTTGCAGTGCAAAGTCCGTTCAAAGTCATTTTGTACTGCAAAAATGACTATGTACCAACTTTACAATACACTTTGCACAGTTCCATGAATCAGGGTTTGTGTTGGCAGTGCAAAGTCACTTTTCAGCAGTGTAAAGTCACTTTGAACCTTGCAAAAAAACTCCACGACTCGGGCCCCTGGTCCCTTTTGCAATGTTATGCACTCTGTCGGGGGTTCTTTCCGGTGGCCATGCAAGTTTAGTACTACTCAGGAGTAATGCGCACCTTTTTCATGCATAGTGGTCAACTGCCCTCATTGGTGACTTCAGGCCCCAAGGCACATTGGATGTAATGCAATCATTTTGTGCATGGTTCATCCTAGAGTCATGTGTGGATTTGATTGGTGGCCTAGCAGGTCATGTTGGGGTCAGGGAGTGAGAAGTGTTGAGAGAAAGCTTTGGAGTGCTGTTGTTAACTCTTTCTTTGCCTTCACATATCTCATTTGGTAGTGGCCACTGAACTTGTGGTGTGCCAGTCACTTTCATAACAATATAGCATGCATCAAATTGCTTCTTTTATTCAGTGATTCAAAACGTTCCATTTAGAACAAAAATAAAGGTGTCATTTTAATCCACACTGAACATGTGTGGTCATTAAGTTATGGCGCAGCAACAACAAAAAAATAGTCCAGAAAACTGATTTTCTTTCTCCATTTAGGATTCCAACTGCACAGTAAATAAGAACTGCGGCAAACAGGTCAAATGGATTCTTTGCAGCAAGGATGCACAGTTTCAAGTCCCACTGTCACCATTTTGAAAATGGGAACGCAAAGAAATAATCGCTCTAAAGGCAAAAGTGGGGCGGTCACTTTGTTTATCAGGCTGTCCTTTTGGGTGAAGGTTAGGGTGGGCAGATTTTCTAAATGAAAAATTGAACAGGCCACCAACATAAAAGTAGGACTACAATTCGCCTGTGGCTGCCAGGACTACACTTCTGTAATTGGAAAAGGGGTTAGGGGGAGGGCGGGGAATGCCTCACATTCCCCGGGATATGAACTCTGCACTTTTGGCTCTGACTGTAAAGCATCTTAAACACAAAGCACCTTGTACTCGGATTGCTGTTTGGCTCATAACTATCATGGTTAATTTTTAGTAGATGAGCATTGTGCTTTATCTCAAGACGGGACGAGGATTTATATCTCTCTGCATCGCAGCTGAGAATCTGCAAGGTTACGGGCAAGCTCGGCCTGGCCTATAGGGCAAGAGGCCCATGGCCGAACCAAAAACTCAAAATGCTAATGTGGGACCGTTTTTTGGGTCGGAGTGGGCCACTTTTTGACCAATGTGGGACAGTTTGATGAGCTCCTTCACTGTGCCGTTAGTAGTTTTGGCCAGTGTTGCTGGATAAATATTCTTTAAAATACACAATTTACATCATATTTTATTTAAAAACTCCCACTTGGGTACTATTTCAACGGTGTCACAATAGGAATGAACAGCCATTTGCAACTGTGGGCCACTTTTCCATTGATGCCCGAGCCCAATTTAAGGCATAGTCCAACCCTGGTTACAGGCCCTCTTCCTCAAACCAGAATGGGGTTTTTCAACAAAAATCTCGGGATTGCGGGACAGAGGGCCCAATTCCGGGCCTGTCCCACCAAAAGCAAGCTGCCTGGTCACCATCTTATGTACTATGCTAACATTTCGATACCTCTTGTTCCTATTTGGGTGTCCGGATGTGTCACACAACTGCAATGACAATATTAGTTGGAGTCAAATTCCGATTAGACCTGATAAACCCAGACTAGTACTGAGAATCAACATTGAGCTGTAATGAAACATTTGCTGTATGCAGGGCTCAAGTCGACTCAGTCCCCCCAGCTAAAATGAGAAACCATGAATGTCCTCTTTGAATTTATGAACAAAAGCCAACCTTGGGGATCAAAGCGCAGTCGTCAGGTTTCCAGGCCTAACACTTCACCACTACACTGTATAACCTGATGAAATTTCACATTTCGGTACTGCGAGTTCCAGGGAAAACATCTGTATTGGTTCTTGGAGTTTAAAACAGGCACACTTTTTAACATTTTCAAAAACACTATTAGAAGAAAATATCCTCTCTTGGTTTTGTGTTTATGTTGATTTTATGAAAGGCGAATGCCATTCATCCAGTGCAATTTGGGTGGTTATGCAAAACCAATTTAATGAAATGTGCATATTTCACCTTGATATGCTAATTTCTGGTGACATCACATCCCATTGCATTTGTTGATGAGTCCCCCCAATTTAACTTTTAGGACTTGACCCTTGGCCGTATGTGATAGCATCACACATAATCAGTGAAGTGTGTGGGTGCACAAGGTTTTGTTGCGACGGTATAGCACATATGTCAAGTTATGCACAACCAAAACCCTCTTGGGCTTTACAACGTAGGATCACTCCTTGCACACAACATGCATAGGATTGCACAGTCACGCACTGTGGCATCAACACTGTGTATTCACAGGGCAGCACACTTCATCGCTAATGTGTGATGGTTTTAATATCTAAGTCCACCACCGCTCTAGGTTTCAGTGAAATATTTATATGTATTTCTAAGGATAGGAAGAAGAGTATTGACAAGAAAATCTGTGTATAAGCACGTACGGCTGAATGATCAACCCCAAACCTGGACGCATTCCAGTAGGAAATTAGATGCAAGGCCAGAGCTGAAAACAAGGTGTAAGAGGCGCTGGCACAGCAAGAGGGGACAGCATTGGCAAACAATGACTACAGACTGGTGATCCTATTACACAATTAACATTTGGAGTATTTGACGTTTATCTTTCCACTACACAGGCCTGGAAGGCCAGGCCAACATCTATCTGTGCTACGGATAAACTTCTATGCTTAGGAAAGGATTTACAATGTGTGTGTTCCATTGGCCCTCCAACAGTTAACTTAGGCAAACTTACACCAACTTAGGGAGACTCCAGAGAAACTCTGACAGAATATTTATTTTTACAAATGTGTAATAGTTAATATTTTCTACTAGCGCGGTTATCATTGTCGGAAGGCTTTGGGACATTTTTGCCTTTACACATTGTATGACAATTTCAAACAAATGAACAAGTCAGCTTAAAAAGTACATTTATTAATAAATTCGAATTTGAAACATTTTAAGCAATTTAGTAAGCTGCACTTTGGTGAAGAAGTGTCCGTCAATATGTTTTCATTTCACTGATTTTCAGGTTTATGGGAGTAAGAAGTCCCTCCTTTATCTACTTTTACTCATTATTAATCTAGGAATGCATTGAGGGTTGCAGCTTCTTGGCGCAATGCTTCACTCTGTATTGATTATGTGTGAGCCTATCCTATTATAGCTGCTGACTTGTATTTGAAGCTGCAATAGTAAGAGAAAAATGTAAACAAGCAAGATTTTGCAATGGAAATGTAGACGCTCACTTTGAGGTCAGTGTTTGCCTGATGCAACGCGGGGCAGATTCAGCAAGCCCAAAGCCTATTGCGAATAATCTGCTTTCCCTTTGAACTGTGGAGGTGGAGTACTCCTGCCAACACATATATGTACAAAATACCACCACAAGCGCTTGGCACTTTTTCACGGCATAATTGTGAAGTTACTTTATAAAGATGCCACATGCCTATTTTAATGGGTTAAAACAAATGAACATAAAAGTGAATTTGGAAGACACCCCCAAACTTTTTTAAAGAGGCTATGGCGCAGAAAGGGGGCGTTGTGGGGTATATTTTGTGTTCTGATGTCTTTTCACGGTTTCCCACATTTCTGCCCAGGCACTATACTGTATGCGCACTTTGTAATTTCGCCCTCTCCCCACTGCCCACAGATACACAGACTATGCCTTGGGGAATAACTGGACCTCAAGGGGGGATATGTAATTGTAATTGGTTATTTATAACGTGCTTAATGCCCAGAGGTTACTAAGCGCAGAGCAAGTGCGTTGCCCCTGAGCTATCCTCCTGGCCCTAATGGATGGAGGATGAGCTCCAAATCTAACCACTTTCAATATTTACTTCTTAGAAGAATGGAGAGTAGGCACACTGGTGATCAGTGTAATATTACATTACTTTTTACAGGAGTAAAAGACAGTGGGCTGTATGGCTCCCTCTTGGAAGGCCCTCTAGTAATCCAGGCCCTGCTACGGGCAGCAAAGGAAACAGCATATCACGCCATCTACCAGCATGTCTCTCAGAAAGACAGGGGTATGTCCCTATTTACTGCTTTTGGAGCTTATAAAGAATTGTTACTAGGGTGATGAGACAAGCGTGTGGCTGGAAACACAGAGTATGGTTCCTTGTAATATGTAACAATGGATACTGAGATCTTTAAACACAGCTTGCCCTCAGCTTGTCCTTTTCAGTCTCCGGCTAGTCCTACATGTAGGAAGACACCCATGTGTGTCCCCCAACAAATGAGAATACTTGCTCTTCCTTCCACAAGACACCTTGCCAGGGCATGTCTCCTACCGGAACACCATGTGGTCTGGACTACACAGAGTACAAGTGGGAATACCCTCCAGTACACAGAATGCTACACATTCCACTTCATCGCTGCCGTAGAGTACCCAATTCCTGATGGGAATGCCCCTCGCACCGAACTGGACTCCAGTGTGGGAACGGGCGGGATCCTGGGCTTTCACCCGCAAAGTTTACCAGTCCATTTCTCTTCAATGCAAGTTGAGCAAATCATAACATTTTCAGATATGAAATGAAGGGACTTTTTTAGCACAGTTCTGTGAGATTTTAGAGAACAATGAGGAAAAGGGCCTGATTTACAACGCGTTTTTGAAAGGGATTTTCCCATTGAAAAGGGCTTTTGTAAATCACGCGCAGACTGTTAATAGAAAAAAATGTCTATATTTAGCTATCTGACTGCCTCTCTCTGTCTCTCCCTCGCTCTCTATCTCTGTAAAAATAAGCAATTTTAATGTTGTCAAATGGAACAGCAAAAGTAGGAGTTCAAGAAGAAATGGTGAAACAATGTTTTTGTATTTGAGCGCCGGGCGCGTCAACTTCACGGCAGTCAACGTTGAATCCCTGCGACAATGTTTTCTTTCATGGACGGGAGGTTTAATCGGAGTTGGCTCCAGTATGAAGGTATGTTTCTGTCTGGGCCCCTTTCCCTCGGAGAGAGAGAGCGAGAGAGCGAGAGAGAGAGAGAGCGAGAGAGAGAGCGAGAGAAAGAGAGAGAGAGAGAGCGAGAGAGAGGGCGAGAGAGCAAGAGAGAGGGAAAGAGAGCAAGAGAGAGAGAGAGAGAGCGAGAGAAAGAGAGAGAGAGCGAGAGAGAGCGAGAGAAACAGAGAGAGAGAGCGAGAGAGCAAGAGAGAGGGAAAGAGAGAGAGAGAGAGAGAGAGAGCGAGAGAAAGAGAGGAGAGAGAGAGAGAGAGAGAGCGAGAGAACAAGAGAGAGGGAAAGAGAGAGAGAGAGAGGTCTGGAGATTAGCATCTTCGAGTGCCTGTTTTAATGCCAGCAGAAGCACCCCCTGATAGAATGTGTACTTGAGACAATGAACGCATATATGCATGGGTGTCGACTTACTTCACTTAGACACAAAAATAGGGTATTAATATATTGCAGAGTTGGCAATGGGTATTCCCTGGGTGCGATTGCAACTCTCTGCCCCATCGGGAGATGTCTCATTTCCGCCCCGTTACCCGTTATGCAAGCCTGACTCCATTTTGTCAAAAGACTCGACTCATTCTGCTTCTCAGCTTTAAAAAAATGTTTTATATATATATATATATATATATATATATATATATATATATATATATATATATATATATATATATATATATGTGTGTTATTATCATTATTGGTTACATAATACTTAACCATGCATTATGACTCTATAATCCCATTATGGTGTGAGGGGAGCATATTAAACCATATGGGAAAATCCCAGTGCTCTGGAATATCAACAGAATCTACTTTTACCATTATTGTACCATATAGCCCCACATGTTACCCTTTATGTATGTTCATATTGCATGAAAAAGAAACAACCCTGACCTCTGCCCCCAGAGAATTATTGAAAATGGTTGCCTGGTATGACAATATGACATCATCATTCCTTTGAATTATGGGTTTTGAAACCACTGCTGTTTGTGGAAAGAAATGTCATTCCCGAAAGAAGTGATATATATATTGAGCTGGCGAAGAGAGAGAAAGAGTGCGCGATACAGAGAGAGCAAGAGGTACATAATCGTATGACCACATGTATAATGCATGATACATTCACAGGGGCAGAAGCACAAAGACAGATAACTATAAGCAAAGAGAAGCAGACACGCATATTAAGCTAATGCAGTGAGATGGATGGCACAGGGATACGTATGGGCGTAATACCCAACGTGGTTACTGACCACAGGTTGCCCCGAGGTCTGTCTGTTTTGGGAGGTTTTTGGTACTGGACCGCAGGTTTGGGGCCTAATTGAAAGGCGCGTTTTATAATGGCAAGATCCCGTTGAAAAACGCTTTGTGAATCAGGGCCTTGGGATATAGCTGGGGACCAGCGTGAGCTTACTTTTCGGTTTAACTTGTCAGAAAGAATCTGCAAAAACGGCTCAATGCAATGATCACCGAAACAGGTTGCACGATTTTTCGAGCACACACAAGTACGGAGGACTGGCAGACTTGTGGGCAATGTTGGGGGGAGAACGAGGGGAAGAATACAGAAGTGACCCCAGGTGGGAGAGACAGACGGGTGAGGATGTGAAGGAACACAAGTTAGGGCTACCAACACTTGCCAGCAACACTTGCAATGAAATGCATCAGGGTTCAGCTCTTGCCATCACTCCTATAAGCAAGCATTCACACTGCGAATTCATCACTGCTGTATGGATTTAAGGCACTGAGGCTTGTCTGGCTAGTGGCGTACAGTGCCCCCCACCTAGAGTACACCAGACCGTAGTGTGCGGATTAAAGGAAAATGGGGAAAGGTGAGGCACTGACGGAAGCGGGATTGATGTAAAGACAAGCAATTGGTGAAGCCCAAGATGTGCCATGGGGGAGATGTATGCCAGCATTTCTGTATCGGGTGCCAGGGGTTGGTGTATGCCGCTATCTCTGTAGCCGGAGCAAGGGGGTGGTGTATGCCACTCGCTCTGTATCTGTAGCCAGTGGGATGGTGTATACCACTATCTCTGGAGCCAGCAGGGTGTTATATACCACTATCTCCGTATCCAGAGCTAGTGGGGTGGTGTGCACCACTATCTCTGTGTCCGGAGCCAATGGGGTGGTGTATACAACTATATAAGCATCCAGAGCCAGTGTAGGGGGTCGGGGGGGGGGGTATGCCACTATCTCTGTATCCGGATCCAGTGGGTTGGTGTATACCACTATCTCTGGAGCCAGTAGGGTGTTGTGTACCACTATCTCTGTATCCAGAGCTACTGGGGTGGTGGATGCCACTATTCTGTATCCAGAGCTAGTGGGGTGGTGTATACCACTATCTCTGTATCCAGAGTCAGGGGGTGGTGAATGCCACTATCTCTGCATCCGGAGCCAGGTGGTGGTGTATACCACTATCTCCGGACCCAGTAGGGTGGTGTATACCACTATCTCTGTATCCAGAGCCAGTCGGGTGGCGTATGCCACTATGCTGCATCTTGTGTCAGGGGGTGGTGTATGACACTTTATGTATCCGGAGCCATATGGGGTGGTGTATACCACTATCTCTGGAGCCAGTAGGGTGTTGTGTACCACTATCTCTGTATCCAGAGCTAGTGGGGTGGTGGATGCCACTATTCTGTATCCGGAGCCAGTGGGTGGTGGATGCCACTATTCTGTATCCAGAGCTAGTGGGGTGGTGTATACCACTATCTCTGTATCCGGAGCATGGGGGTGGCATATGCCACTATGCTGCATCTTGTGTCAGGGGGTGGTGTATGACACTGTCTGTATCCGGAGCCATATGGGGTGGTGTATACCACTATCTCTGTATCCCTTATATCTGTAACTACAATAGAGCAGGAGCTCTAGTTATGGTTAAGCTGGATTTTCCATAGGAAGTTAGGAAGTTCACTTATTTTTATATCTTTGTGGCCCAGTTCAAAATGAAACTACTGCAGAAATACTTAAAAAAATATCCCCCTGCCTCTACATTTTCTCTAAAGTTATATATACTATGTATTTTAACCAATAAAGGACACTTTAATTGCACGGTACACCAAGACTGCCTGTGGATTATTTGGAGAAATTCAGCTCTCCGTTGGAAATACAGCCGGAGTGCCGATGTGACTTGGACTGGTTTCCAATCCACCTTTTCTGTATATATATATATAGAAATATACACACACACACACACACACACACACACAAATCGTAACAGTGTTGTGTGCTTTTCATTCATGAAAGACCTTTGGTTAGTACTCAACAGCAGAGCAGATTTTTTTTGTTTCTGGGATGTTTTCCTATGTAACGTGAATGTAAATAAACGCGTGTCCTGTGCCAAATTAGCACCATAATGGCCTCACAGCCCCAAGGCGTGCACGAGGATGATAAGCAAAGGGTGCATTGATGGTGAACCTCGTAAAATGCAGATGCTCCAGCGTTGACACTGGCGCATCCACCACAACGTCACGTTCGTGAGTCTTTTTAAATGCTATAGCGCGAACACGTTCATGCCATGTGACCTTGAATGGACCAAACAGAGCCTGAGAAAACCTCCAGAGGTTTCATAAATATATACATATACGTGGGGGTGTATAAACCGTACTTAGTGTGCTGCTTGCCACTTAACAATGTCTCAGTTAGTGCATGTTGTCTCGGGAGGATAGCTCAGGTGCAACGTGCTCGCCTTGGAAGCATTCCCGGGTCCGCGCTTAGAAACCTCTGGGTATTAAGCACGTTATAAATAACCTCTCATATCATGTTGGGATTCTTTGTCATAGCAAGTCAACAGGAACCCTACATGAAGACACTGTTACCGCACAGGAGTCCTCTGGCTCACATGAAAAGGTCATAAGATGGCAGTTTTTATGGGACCCAGAGTCTGAGCCAGGCAACACGTCTAAATACTCCATGTTCCCCCACTCTCATTGCAGTTTGAAAACAGACAAATAAATGAAAAGCCAGACATTTGATGTAAGCAGGAGCATCTCAAAATGTCGCCCAGGCTGGCATCCCAATTCCTGTAAAAGTTGGACATTGCATTAGTTTTCCATATGTCTAGCTACATTTATTTTGCCTGGAATGTACCCTTTGCCTACATTCTCTTTTTAATGAGCAGAGGCTCTGTCACTTTCTTTCTTTGTTCTTGTCATTTATTTCAAGCTCACTTCAGAAATGATCTCCTTTAGAAGCATCTAACGTGTAATGGATATCGGCGTGTTGATATAGGCGTGTTGATATAGGCGTGTTCATATCGGCGTGTTGTTGCCGCTATTTGGTATTATTAGTGGTAGCAGTAGAGTACCAGCATTAGTCGTGGTAGTAATATTCTGCCAAAGGGGACTTCCCGTGGGTGCTGTGTCTGCTCAGCGAGTTTGCATCTTCTGTCCTGGCTAAGCAGCTGTGCCAGTGGGGTTGTGCACATGTATACCCTAGGCCACACCCGATACTCAGGGCAGCACGGACACGCACAAGACATTATTCAGCTGACATGGAAGATACAGAGTAGCGTGAATAGGAAGCTGACCCTCAGCAAGACACTTTCCCAGCAGGAACATAAACAATAACGAACAGTATTGGCCCAAAGTGGACTAAACGAGGAATGAAGGCACTGACGCAGTGTAGACATAGAAATAGTACTGAAGAAACGGACCCAACTGGGACACACAATGTAATCAGAGGAATGCCTTGCTTTGCGTCGAAAGTGGGACATTCATGTACAGTGGCCACAGCATAACTTCAACAGTCCTTTCAAGGCGTCTACCCAGAATCTGGACTTTCTTCCGACTAAACTCTGACCTCACACATTTCAAAGAGAGCATTGTTCTCGTCTCATACAAACTCCAACATAAAAGCCTGATGTCCTCCTATCATAATCGATGCACTCTGCGAAAATCCTGTGTACATCGGACATGGAATTGTGTAAGGCATACTTGCACACCTACTTGGCTATATCACTGGCGTAATGCACACGTGTTTCTTTCAAATCAATCCCTGTAACTCTGCATGGCTTATCGTACACATATGTCACTGAACCCAAGGCTAAAATATCCAAGGTGACCTGCCAGATGTTATCTGCCTAGTCAGTGGAGGAGATCCTGACTTTAGGCGTGCACGCCCTATATGCTGCTCTCAGGCCTGATATGGCATAGTTCAGCCTTAGAAGCTTATGCAATAAGTAAAGCAATGCATTTGGGTCCTGGGTGTAATGATGCTACAGGCTCTACCAGGTCAAAGAGAACAGTAGTTAATACTGACCCATAGATTTCGTCCTTCTCCCTTTTGAGGCCATCGTTGCTGCCCAGTCCCGGGGCCATGGCCGCCCGGTGTGCTGCCCCCGATGATCCATAGGGTGAACTCTGGTTGAGTGGATGGTGCTGAAGACTCCGGCCAACATGGGGGTCCCCAAAGCCAGGGAGGGGGATCCCGTCCATCCCAGCATAGTGCACCATCTCATCATACTGGAAAGGAAGAGGGAAAACGGAGACCTTAGTATGGGCATCTGAGCCTCACAGAATCCTTCAGCACCCCCAAAAAAGTGGCATTCCCAAAAAGACAAACACATACACACACATTCACACACATGCACACACACGCTCATTCTCACACACACACTCATTCTCACACACACACACATTCACACACATGCACACACACGCTCATTCTCACACACACACACATTCACACACATGCACAAACACAGACATATTCACACACACACTGCCCTCTAACTCGCACAAAATGAGACTTGTTGGGGGAGCGTAGAAAGAGAGCATGGAACACTGGCAGACTTCTGTACTCTCAGAAAACACACTCACTCGCTCCCCTCCTCCTCATCCTACTCTATCTTCCACCACTAAAGACATGCGAGGAGGGACAACTCAGAAAGCAAAGCGTTCAACTCTCCAGATCACCCACTGCACCCTTAAATAACCGCTCTCGCCCCCACTCCATGCTGTACCCCAAGCACTGAGAATTCAGACATGGCATTCCACCACCCCACTCGAAATAGAATTCTTCACCCCAAAGAAAAAGTAATGTAAGTTAAAGCTGTCATATCCTGCTTCTTTCCAGGACGGGTGGCGGCAACGCGGTCAAACACTTGCAGAGGTGCACACCACTGGCAGAGGAAGGTGGTATATGCAAGTGCAGCCCAACATAATCAGGTTCCCTTTAGGGGTGCTTCCCGGCCAGCCCTAAAACACGAAATGCATGTGCCCCCCAAAAAAGTGGAGCATGGAGAAGGAATGCGGGTGTGATGCCACTGCACCAAAAATGTACCCTGATGAATGAGTACCCAAAAAGACACACTGCTCCCAGGGTGAACCACATTTAGTACTGGGCACCCTCCGGTGGTGCCACACTGCACTTCAGCATAGACAACAACAAGGGCAATCTCACGGCCGCATGAAACAAGTAAGGCTAACAAGGTTTCCGGTTGGTCAACTATGAGCACACATGCTGTCACAGTCAGACAATAGCACAAACCAGCGCAACAAAACACAACAGTCACGCTGAGGCATGCAATCAAAATAAAGCAATAGCCATGTGGAAAACACACAGATGCACTCAATGCAACAAGACACAGCGACAGAGTGCAGTCAGCAAAGTACAATAGTACGGAACTACAATCACCCAGCAAAAAAAGCATGAACAGTGCAGACATGCACAATTGAGAAAAAATAATATCACATGCAGCTAGCCTTAACAGGATAGTCGAGATGCAATGATACACAGCTCAGACATGAAGAGTGTAGAACACAGCCACGCCCATACAGACAGCCACAGAATAGAAGCATGTTATCGCATGCATGCAAACAGAAACGCAATGGCATGCATACTGACAGGCACAATCACACACTGTATACACGGGCACAGCGCTGCAAGACTACCCCTGGCGTGCAAGCACACTGCAGAAAGACTCAATGAAATACCGAGGGGGCAATAAAACTGCCCACAGCCACACGTGGGGAACCAGGCACAACAAAGCAAGTCAGGAGCCCATCCATCCAACAAGACACTGACACAATCCACAGAGCAGATAGAGCGCCAGCATCAAATGTCAGCAGCACACCAACACGCCCGAAACGGAGCCCGCATTACAATGAACAGATGTACACACCGTGACAGTCAGAAAAGGGAATGCGCAGGGAGACAACCGCGTACAGCAATACATATGCACTCATACAAACACGCACCCAGGCACAGTCAGTCAAACAGTCGCACCGTTCACATGTGTCTCCTCCTGGTTAAATGATGCTAAGAACCCGCGGACAAGCAAACCAGTGATGGGTCGCCAGACGCCGGCATAACAGAGATGTATAAGGGCACACACACACCGAGAATGGCCCTTCAGACGGGCCGCCGAAGCAGCCAAGATGCAGGCAGGCGTCCCGGTGCGCAGGGCCCAGAGCACACTTCCAGGGGACAGGCTGGCAGAACCAGCCTTCATAGGAGACGCTGGCCGCCTGTACAAGCAACCCCGCATCTTGTGCTGCCTTCTTTCGTGTGATGGTTTCGGCTGTGTTGTTGTCTATCAGTTGTCGGCGACATAGCGTTGAATCTCTGCGCTCGTCCTGCTTCGTCCCATGTCAGGACACTTTAGTACTTATTTATTCCATAGTTCTTCCTTCTGTTTTCTGTATCAGTCGACTCTGACTTTATCCCCCATCCACTCTTCTTTCTCATCGTTTCATTTGTATAATGTATTTCTCGCGCCTCAACTGTCTGGACGCGGGCGAATGCCACCCACTTAAAGCGCCGTTTGGTAAACCTTGGCGCCCGCTCCTTCGGCGAAGCCAATGATATGATATGATAAGGCATTTGTAACGCGCCTATACACAAGTGTTTCAAGGCGCGAAGGCAAAAGTCAGAAGGTCACTTTGAGCCCGCAGGAAATTGAGATTAAATAAAACGCAATGGTTCCTCCTGCCCCAAAACGCCGCGGGGGTCACACAAAAGATCTCAGCTACAAGACAACATTTTAATAGGTTGGCTTTCAAAGATACTGGAGCAAAAAGCACATTTTTATAAGCAAGATTGTTGTGGCCACCTGAACTTTAAAATAAGTGTGTTCGCTTGAGCGCATTGAAATCAGAGAAAGTACGCCTTTTTTCGCAAAAAACAAATCTTTGTTCGTTGGCCGGACGTGACCAGCCCCGGAACACAAGGAAAAGCCGCGGCTTCGCGGACTTACTGAAACATGGCGGACTTTGATATTGAAATCCGCTCTGTCCAGTTCACTTCACACTTTAAATTGAGGGGGGAGACGCGCTGCTGTCTAATGAAGCGCGCTCGGGCGCCCATTAGCGCTTTTCACGTGAGGCTTTAGCCCTGAAAGGTCGCTAAACTCGGCGTTTTGTTTCTATGGGGAGGGGAGCTTGGCTGGGGCTGGGGCGATGGGGGTCAGGGAAGCAACTTTTGCAACATGCTTGCTGTTCTGCAGCAACTGGAGGCATATAAATCACCCCTGCGTATTCGAAACTTTCTTGACTAACTTCGTTCCTCACTTTATTTTATGTTTGGACTTGCACCAGCTGCCCTCCCGACAACAACGACAACCCAGTGCATTGCCCAGCTGTGAATTGCTTATAATTAGTGTCACTATTTTATTAAGCGAAAACAAAGCATCGGGTGCGTGAAAGATTCTTTTAATCTGGAAACCAGCGTTGTTCAATGTATTGAAATTTGCCGCGAACAACAAACTCTATTCCTGTTTAAAAGATGAACAAAATGCGCCACTAGCACGAAGGGAAAACCCACGCAAGTGTTGCCTTGCATAGTACGCAGACTTACTTTGGGACCAAAGGCTTCGCTTACTGACAGGCACTTTTTTTTCGGTGCCGCGCGCCCTGGCTGAGCCGCCGAGTCTCGGAACTGGTCCCCGGCTTGGCAGCAACCGGCCCTGGACTCTGCAAACGAGCGTACACTTCTAGAGTGGAAATAAAGTGCCGGCTCTTTATTTCTGCCTTCTTTGAGACGTTTCCACAGCAAAGTATTTATCTGGCATTTCAAAACAGGGGCAAGGAGATTGCACGAAACCGTGCAATTAAATAAAAGGGAAAACATGTTTTGGAAAATACCATGCCTTTTCACTGACAGTTGCGGGGACTCTTGGGGTTGACATCCAAAGAGCGCCTCCAAGGGGGGTGCACATTCTGGGTAACTTTCATTTCATGCAATTGTGAGCTCACCCGCATGATTTTGAAAACGTATAGAAAACTTTGTCAAGCGGGGACGCCTGTCGGACTCTGGAAAGAGGTTGGTAGACGAGTCAACCCCTGTTGAAAAATACACAAGCACACCGTCGACCCCCCTGCTCCACACGGCCAAAACCTGGTGAATATCGGGGGGAGGCGGAGCAAGAGTGGTGGATGAGATAGGCGGATGTTCGAGGGGTGAGAACGGTTGTGTTTTGGGCCCAAGCAGACATGCATGTATATGGTTCAGGGAGCGAGGAGAGCAAAGGGACCCCCACAGTCCCTGTGACTGAGGCCTGTTCCTACCATGTCAGGGCTTTGCCCAGAAGGGTCCCCATAGCTCCCAGTAAATGGGGTCAGAGCGTGGGCTCACAGCAGGCTTCGTCCACACACGAGACACAGCCACTCAAGTGCATGGGTAGCGCCAAACGCACAGTGCAGAGATACAAAACAAGATTCCAACCCAAAGAAAAAACACGCACAAACACCCCCTCTGTACAGAAAGGCCGGTGGGGGGGGGGGCACCCATGTATTATTAACACATGCCCTGGGCAGCAAGCTCGTCACAAACACGGATCCAGAAGGAGAACGCAGACTCATAACACGAGGGCACACACCCTGCAAGGTTCAGTCACCCCCACCGCGTGACAGGCGAGCCAGAATGGGCACACACAGATAAAGACGCAGCCATGCCCTGCTCATCCGGCTCCACGCGCTCACTCAGGGGGTCACAGGTAAATATGGAGGGTCCCTCGCCCACGTGCACCAACACGAGGCTGATGCAGAGGGTCGCTGCCATCGGCACTGGGGTGTCACTGGCAGCGGAGGCCCTTCTAGTCGGTACACTAGATCTGGGGGAAAGAGGGGTGTCGTCCTCCCCCGGCCCCCACCAGGGTCTGCATGGCTAAAGCAGGCGGAGGTTTTTAATTCCAGGGAGCACTGAAGCAGGCGTGCAGAATGTCCGCCTCTGAACACCGAAGCCACGGCACCCTAGAGGCAGCGGGACCCTGTCCACACACAGACACAAACACACACACGCGCGCGCGCGCGCGCAGAGAAGGCCCTCAGTCAGTCACCGGGAGCCCCTGATGCTGCCTCGCCTGACCGGCACACATACCAGCAGAGCAGCAGCGGCAGGCAGGGCCATACCCGGCCGGGTGGGGGGTCTTAGTACCTACCCTTTGTGCCATGGGGAGCGCGGTGAAGTCCCGGACCCGTGCCTCTCCGGTGCAGGCGCGCAGGGGGCGGCTCGGTGGTCCTGCGCGGCGGGCAGCAGGGCATCCACCAGGGTTCCTCTACCGGCTGCCTGTGATCTCCGATGGCGGAGCGGCGGTGTCTGGCCGTCTCTAGCAGGCAGGCAGGGCTGGCAGGGCAAGCATGGGCAGCGCGGGCAGGGCACAGCCGCTCCACTGCTAGATGTGGATTGGGAATCCCTTGCCTGCCTTTTGGCTGCCAGAGCTGTCCATCAAGGGGTCCAGAACTGTCAGAAGCAGGATGACTGATGATCCCGGAGCCTGCTGTGCGGGGGAGGGGGAAGAGGTGGGTGCACGGACCCCCACACACCCTCTTCTTCTTCTTCTTTAGTCCCCCTGGACTCTGGAGCTTGAACCCGCCCGGGATCCGACGAGGGTGGCAGAGGCGAGCTCTTCGTAGGTGGGGAGGTGGGCGTTAAAATGACCAGCCCCGGCCATGCATCTTCCCTGGGGATGCTGGGTTTATCCTGGTGGACTCCCTGCCACCCTCCCCACTGCTGAGGGTGCTGCCTGCTTCCTTCTCCCTCCTAGGGGTGCTGGCTGCTCCCCTGCCTCTGCTCGGAGAGGCTCTCTCTGCTGGGGTTGCTGGCTGCTTTCCTCTCCCTCTGTTATGGGATGCTGGCTTGTTATTCCTGGGGTTCCCACTCTCTCTGCTGGGGGCTGCTGACTGATGCTCCTCTCTCTCTGCTGTGGCTGCTCCACGAGTCTCCCCCCTGGTGTGGGGGTACTGCCGCTGCAAGAGTCTCCCCACTCCCTGCTGGGGGTTGCTGGCCGCTCCCTCCCCTCTGCTGAGGGATGCTGGCTGTTGCAGGGGGGCTCCCCTCTCTCTGCTGCAGGAAGCAGGGTCTGGGCTGGCTGGCGGTGGCTGCTGCCGCCTCCTCCAGGATGCCTGTGCTTGGCTGTGTGTGAGAGGGTGTGCAGGAGGGATGCTCTCTCTCTCGTCTTTCTCTCGCTCTCCCTCTCTCTCTCCTCTATGGGCTTCACAGCCCTGAGCTATGAGCACATCCGGAAGTGCATGGGCCTTTTAACCCTTTGTCTGCCGGCCTCTTCGCGCAGACACACGCACTGCTGCTTCCTGGCGGGGTTCCGTCCTCCTCCCCAGCCCACTCCGTATGTTTAACCCTTCTCCGCCAACCGCGTCTCTCTGTCTCTTTTAATCGCCCTCACGCCAATTCCACATTCACACGTCCTAATCCATTTGCGCTTCCCTTTTTATTCCCTTTTGTATCCAGTTTAAATTCGACTCCCGAGGCATGTTTCTCATCACCTCGTGTTAAGCCCCCTCTTTTGCCCTTTTGTATATTCCCCCTTCAGTGCCCAAACTCTCCTTCTCGAGAGTTTTTTTATTTGTTTGATTAGTTCTATTCACCCCTGTATCCAACCGCTGTGTCCCATTCGCTTTTGTTTTACTTTTTTCTTACCCTTGTCAACATCCTTCGACTTTTTTGTATTCTCCTTTAATTTATTTTTAATTTCCACGTTATCACTCCTTTTATTCCCTCTCTGTATTCCTTTCCCGTGCACTCTTTCCACACACTCTTTCCCGTATACATCGCCTTTGGGACCCCAGTGCACCCCTCACCGCCCCCCCCCCATCCCCGCCTCTTCCCGCGCTCTAACACCTGCATAAACTCGCATCTCCAGAGCAGCTGCACATGGCATCCTCGCAGCAGGGCCGGGTGGGACAGGGCCTGCTGCAGGGGGCGCGCTGGTTAACACATACGTGGGATCCTCTCACCCAGGTCCTGGCGCGTCACGACAGGCGAAGCAAGCCTCGGCCAAAGGAAAACTCTCCGGCGAAAAACGTGTACTTAAGCACGTCACTACCACACACGCACAAACACACACTCGTTATTATAGAGGCTCGGTTTCCAATGACACAGTGCACAGCCGAGCTACGAGTTTGCACCGTGGAGAACGGGCTTGGGAGTGCCATCTTTCTGTGCATACCAGTGGGAGTTTCTTTTTCTTCTTCACATCACAGCGAATGTGAGGTAACTGAGAAGTGCGTCACCCACACGCCACTCACTGCACGTCATGATGAGGGCCTACGCCGGGGGAGGAATGCCCACTCCCCAAGAGGGGCGCTAGTTCCTGCAGGCCCCACGGCCTGCGCGCCTCCTCCAGGCCCCCTCTCGCAGCTCCTTTTGGCACTCTCTCCTGCTGTTTTCCATCTGCCCACTGACCCCATTTCCATATAAAAGGCTTCCTTTGAGGAGGTGAGGCTGCTTTTGCCGGCCCTTTGATTCCCAAGGCTTCAATGAGGCCCAGAGTCATTGGATTCTGACTGCATGAATATGCTAAACAGGGCGCAATTCACAGACCTGCAGTGGGGTAATGCCCACCCCACTCGCCCCCCAACCCGCCAAAAACAAAGCCCCTAAGAATGAGCCTGGCCACATCTGTTGGGCCACAGGTAAGTGCCCCGACCATAGTATCCCCACAAACCTGGCCAAACGTGAGATGAAAAGATGACGCATTGTTTCCTCTGAGAAACAGTGCTTTACCGACACCTCCACAAGGATTTCACAACGAGAGCCCACATTCAAAGAATACACTCATCACGCGCCTGGACATCAACCCCAGCAAGGTGTGTGCACCTGTAACCCGAACTCTTTCAGATTGGCGAGCCACTGTCTCTTCGATTCTTCTATTTACCCCTAAACCTCCCCGAAGTTCACAGCAACCCAACTATTTCCCATGGACTGCATAACACCTGCACACAAATCCATGAAATAAAGGACGGTGCCTCATGTCACCCTAAAATGTAAAATCACTACCCCAATATCCCTGACACGGATTGCCCACAACCCAATCACCCTGAAATGCATACCACCACCCCAATGCCTGTAAGCAGATCACTGCCATACATCCGGAATGACATTACATTACCACCAAATATCCTTACAGTGCCTAACACACTACAGAGACACTGCCACCCCTAAACACACCCATGGACAGCACTACCCCCTCATCACTGAAATGGAAAACACCAGTCCAATCACCCCAGCTCGAATAACTGCCATGCATCTTCCTGAATGCTGTAACATCACCTCAACATTTGCAATGCTTAACGACACTACAGAGAACATTCGATGACCACTCTGGGGGTTTAACATTTTTATTTTGCAACATAAACAAATAAAATAGTACAACAACCAGTCAAATACCCAACAGTAAAACATACGTGGACAGTAACAATAACAAATAAGCTAATAAAATCCAACCAATGAAGTCAAGAGAAAGAAGAGAAAAGAAGAAGGAAGAAGCAGAAAAAGGAAAGTCATAAAAAGGTTGTAAATAAAAAACCCAAGCAATTTCAACATCTAGATGCATGAATCAATGAAAACATCACATATTAATTTGGTTATGAGATCCATGGTTTGTCAGAAGAAAAATGTAGTAGATCATAAAATATTGGCAATGAAGTCACTAGAAAGCTGAATTATCCAGATGTTAACACATACATCAGCCACATACATCATGGAAGCTACCCCATATGTCCCAAAAGGTATCAATGTCTCCTGCTTGCTTGTAGATAGCTTTCTCGTAGGTTGAGATGGTGAGCAGCTCCTCCACCCAGTTGTCGATACAAAAGGAGCCAGTCAATTTCCAGGACCTTAATATCATTTTCTTTGCCATCATGCAAGCACGGAGAAGCCAGATCTTCTTGCTGAATGAAGCTACCTCCACCAGAGACACCTCCTGCAGAACCAGTAGAGAGGCAGCCATAGGGATTGTACGACACCAGATCAAACCCAGCCTCTTGCAGACCCCCTCCCAAAATGTCTCAGTCTTTGAACAGAACCAGATCAAATGACAGAGGGTGCCTCTCGCGTTTTTACCCTTCCAACATAGTTTGTTCTCCAGAAGGTGTCTTTTGAATAAACTTACGGGCATCCAGTAAGACCTAAAAAGGAGCTTTGTTTGTGAGGCTCTAAGGCCCCAGTCAATACTCACTAGTCGCGTATTACCACAGCATCGCTGCCAGCAATTCAGATCAATATCTTCCCCCAGTTCTTCAGCCCAGATGGTTGGCAACCTTGGGTCCCCTTTACGACAATTCTTTAAGACTCCATACATAGTAGCAGTAGGATGAGACACACTTTTGCAGGTCTGTAAAGCTAACCAAGCTACATTCTGAGCCGCCAATTGAGACACGTCCATGCTTGCAGCATAATGCTCTTTAATCTCCTATATTCCACATAAGTGCAATCAATCATGGTGAATGAACGGCTCAATTGTGCAAATAATATCCATTTGTCACCTTCAATCAGATCTTTAAAGTATGTTATGCCAGTTAAAAACCATCCTGGACAAAATACTACTTTTCCTTGTGATTTCAAAGCCGGGATGAGCCAAATGGAAGCATCAGGGAACAAGTAAGGCTTGTTACCCATGCGTTTGGAAATATCACGCCAACAGTCCTGTAAGAAATCAGTCAGTGGATTAATCCCTTTAGATGATTTTTTCTTGGTCATCAGTAGGGCCTTTGGATCCAACTGTGACAATGCACTGCTCTCCCAAGCTAAAGTTTGCGCTTGGTACTCATCTGCTTCGATGATCTTGCATAGATGATGAGTTGGGAATGACAGATGATAGTCAGCGAAGTTCAGTAAATTCATTTCCCTTTGCTTTAAGAGGAGCTGCAGTTTCCACATTGCAAGTCTTGGTGGCTTTCGTCCCGATGAACTTTTGCATGATCATGTCAATTTCCTTGAAAAGATGTGCTGGTACTTTGATGGGAAAATAGATAAAATATAATTTACCCGTGGTGCTAAATTCATTTTTATACAATTGATCTTCCCCCACGTGGACAGTTTTAGAAGTCCCCATCTATCTAGGTAAGATTTAAGTTTTTGTAAGATCATTGTAAGATTCAGTTTTGTCAACTTAATCACTTCAGGACCAATCCAAATACCCAGATATTTAATCCTTTCTGGACACCAGGAGAACTGGAATTGAGCACAGGTGTGTCAGAGGCAGATATTGTTCACTGGGAGGATTTCAGATTTACCCCAATTCACCTTATAACCAGAAACTAAGGACAATTGCTGGCTATCTCGCGTCAGGTAAGGTATGCAATTTGCTGGATCCTGCAGGTCCACCAGCAGATCTTCTGCGTAGAGCCAGAGTATGTTTTCATGATCATTCCCAATTATCAGTCGAAGACTGTCATCAGCTTGCAGTAACACTGCCAATGGCTCCATCGATAAGAAGAAAAATAATGGAGAAAGCGGGAAGCCCTGTCTGGTACCCCTATGAAGCCGGGAAGCGTCTGAAATGAGGCCATTTGTAAGTACACTCCCAGATGGATTAGTGTATAATAGCCATACCCAGCGCTTGAAGTTCTGGCCAAAGTTCATCTTGTCTAAGTATGAGAACAGGAAGGCCCACTCCACACAATCAAACGCCTTCTCAGTGTCCAGCGAGACTACTGCAGCAGCAACTGGTTGTCTATGTCCATGTTCAATTGATAACAGCAGGCATCTCATATTATCAGCCACAGCCCCTCCAGCGACAAAGCTGACCTGGTTCCCATGGATTAACAAGGTTCCAATCTCATATTTTAAGACTTTGCCAGAATCTTGCAGTCAGTATTAATTAGACTGATTGGCTTGTAGTTTTCACATCTTGTAAGTGATCTATCTTTTTTCTTCAAGACTGTTATCAAAGCGTGCCACATCGTGTCTGGCATGGAGTCAGTCTCAAAAGCATTGTTATAAACATCACAAAGACCTTGTAGAGCGGAATCAGGCAAGATCTTATAAAACTCTACAGGCAATCCATCCGTGCCCAGTGACTTGCCTATGGTAAGTTTGGAGATGGCCAGACGAATATCTTGAACTTCCATTCCCCCTTCAAGACTCGCCATTTGACCACTTGACAGTTGAGAGATGTCTAATGAATTCAGGAAGTTTTCTATCACATCATTTTCTCAAGTCAGATCCGACCTGTAGCGTTTTTCATAGAAGTCGTGGATCAGCATATTTATCTCTTTTTGTTGTGTTTTCAAGATATTACTTGTATCTCTAATTGCAATGATAAAGTGATCACTCTCAGCTACCTTCAGCCTGTGTGCAAGCAGTTTGCCTGCTTTATCCCCATTTTTGGAATAGTTTATTCTCTGTCTGAACAAAGCTTGGTCTACCTGTTCAGATATTAATTTATTTAATTCAAATGTTGCCTTCCTCAATTGAGACGTAGATCCTTCATCTCAGCTCATAGCAAAGCAACTGTCTAGACGCTTGACCTCTGCAGACATTTTCTGAATTTCTTTCACCTTTAATTTCCTTTGTTTGCCGGTTTTAGACATTAGCAAACCACGGACAAAACATTTCATTGCTTCCCAGACTGTGGAAACCGCGATATTATCAGTCCTATTAATTCGAATGAAGTCTTCAATCTCTTCCACAATTTTATCTTTAATCTGTTTGTTTAGCAGAATGTTCGAATTCATTCTCCATCTAGATGATTTCATCAGAGTATGTTGCAAGGAAAGACATAGGGATACAGGTGCGTGGTCTGATAAGGCAATGAGCCTGATACTTGAATCAAAACAGCTTGAAGTGACTTGGCCCGAGGTCAAAAAGAAGTCAATACGTGAACAGGTATCGTGACACGATGAGTGGAAGCTAAAGTCTGTTTCAGACGGGTGCTCCAAGTGCCATATGTCCGCCAGATTTAATTAATTCATTAGATATTGTAAAGATCTCCTGCTCTTCTTTGGACACGTGAGTAGTCTCCATTTGAGCGGTTTAATGCTGGATCCAACACATGGTTAAAATCACCAGCCAACACAATTGCACTAACATTATAGCTTTGAAGCAATTGCGCAAGCTCATGGAAAAAAGGGATCATCCAAATTGGGTGCATACCCGTTACATAAAAGCATCATTGTATCTTGTACTTTAATCAAAACACAAACAATTCTTCCTTCTTTGTCTGTTTTGCTTGAGAGGATTGATAGGGGTAGATTTATCTTAATAAGTATTGAAACGCCCCTTTTACTGGTTGAAGAGGTCGAAAAAAAGGTTTGGCCTACCCATCCCCGTTGAAGTTTCTCAGCCTCTTTACTGTCCAGATGTGTCTCCTGGAGGAAAGCAATGTCGCAAGATGTTGATCTTAAATAAGATAGGATTTTTGTCCGTTTCACAACAGTCTTTATGCCATTTATATTCCATGAAACAATATTAAGATGATTTACAGATCTAGTATTCATGCTGCCAATCTTAGAGTAAAAAAATAAGTGTATTCAATATAGAACAGTGAGAAGGAAAGAAAGATCAGAAAAATGAAAAAAGAAAGGTAAGAACCCACACCCCACCTGGGCATGAGTCAACCAGATAACTCTGGTACTAGTTACAAATAGATGGCACACTGCTCGGACGTAAGACCCAGGGGCAGACAGACAATAGGGAACTCTGGAGATTTCCCGGGAGACCTCTGCAACCTGGGCCTGTGTTGAGTGGTATTTCTAAATTCCGCCATAGGAAAATGGTTTGGCTTGCTGAAAATGTGTACTATGGGGCCACTTTGAACATTATTTCCAGGGCCTCTTTTGGTTCCCAGTCCACCCCTGGTAACACCAAGGTAAGTACAAATAAAATCACCAACCCCAGCCCCCCACCCCCACCCTATAGATATATTCAACAGCTGACACCAATGTGTAAAAAGAACTTGGGCCCCCAACACACCCCCATCTCCAAACATCAATATCTATGGACTGCATGCCATAATCAGCTAAGGTATTAACCTATAAATAAGGCATACATATTGCAATATGTGAGGTACAACAGCAATAAACATGTTTGAAGCCATGCAATTGAACGTGAGCAAACAACCTAATGTTCAGGTAAGATTATGTGGCCATTTTAACCATCAAAAATAGCCCAACATAGCTTCATTGTTTTGCACTTTCCCTATCTAACACCTATGCTACTAAATAAGAACAAAAAAAAAACTCAGTTTCAGTTCCCAAAACGAGGGACTGTATAATAATGCATTCCTATACCATACAGCACTTTAAAAATATCGCTTCTTTAGGCAAGGACTGCATACAGAAAAAGACACATTCGTCCCTTGCAAAAATCAGTGCACAATGCCATGGGTAGCCCAAAGGTATTAGTCACATAGACCAGCTCCAAACACAGACCAAATAAAACATCCAGGTTTACAACGCCACTGAAGCATCACCAATTCATCCCATCACGTCTACCTAAATACATTGAATAGTGGACAGCAACGATAAAATCAGCACAATTAATACCAGGTCCCCATAAAGGCAGTACCCCAAGACCACAACACTAGGTTAAAACATGTGAAAACCTCAAATACCCGACAATAGGGTTACAATAATAATAATCACCTAGTTCTGCCATTATATAATTCATGTTCATTGTCATTTAGCACATCTGGGCCGTAGGTCTTGTTTACAAAAACACGTGCATGTCGAAATTCTCAGAGATTCAGTGTGTAGGCAGAACCAGCTCAATGCAACCTCTAATATGAATGTTTAACACAATTAACCTAATGGTTTACTTTTCCTTATTTTCATTCTCAATAATACAATATATCAACATATACAACATTATACTGATAAGGAAAAAGAATGGCATGAAATAATCTATGTGTATATAAATTGAAATGAGCATCAGGCTCCAGATCAACAGAGACTAATACAGCATACGGTTGATACGATGGAACCTTGATTAAGAAGCATCAAGCAGTACTCAGGCTCATAAGCGGGTTACCGATAGAGGAATGAATTTCCATGTCATCTCGGGTGCCGCCGGCCGACACGCGAACATTAGTCAATGCATGCCCCTTTGTGACCCGCCGCTTCAACCACGCAAACATAACAAGCATCATCAGCTAACACCAAGTGCGGCGCTAACCCCTATTCACCAGTGCAGCCATATCAAGACCAACCCAGATGACCGATAATACGCGTGTAATGAGAGCAGTAACATCATCACGTCATGCTACGCACGCATGCCGCGTCACCTTAGGTCCTTTTTTCAAACATCAGCCCCATACAAACGCTACAATGCGATACGCAACAAAGAACAGTAATTAAGTAATCAAGATAGCTGGCTTTAGTAGTGAGGTTTTCAGTCTGCGTTCTTTGGCCTGTCGTTTTGCTTCCCCAAATGCCTTTCTTTTAATTGCTACTTCCTTTGGAAAGTCAGGGTAGATATGAAACAAGTTTCCTTGCCAAGATAATGACTCATGCTGTCTTGCAAGGTGCATTACATTTTCGTTCATGGAGGTCTTCACAAATGTGACGATTATTTGCCTAGTTTTTCCTGCTTCTTGTTTCCCTGCTCTAAATGTCACATTCAGGTCACTTAGTTGTATACCACATCCAGGCAAAGTTCCTTGTAAAATGTCAACAACCAAAGCAAACAGGTTGGGTTCAGATTTCTCAGGAATACCAATCAGGCAAATGTTGTTGCTCCTAGCCTGAATTTCTAAGTTCATGGTTTTCAGATGGAGTCTAGACATTCCCTCGTGCAGCTCCTAGTATGCTCTGTAGCTGCCAGAGGTTTCCCTTTCCAAACCAGATGTCCTACCTTACACACCCCCCATGCAAGTCTTCAAACTGCTGCCCTTCCCAGACAAGTCATTTAAAGTTGTCTTGACATCATTCATATCACTTGCCACTTGCTTCAGAAGTTTAAAGATGTCAGCACAGCTTGGTGTGTCTTCTTCAGGATCTTCATTGATCTGCTTAAGCTCTTTGGAAAGGGGGTTATCCAGGGACTCTATCTTCTTTTTGCTTAACGTTTAAGCCAGGTTTCAGATGGTTGATAGGGTAGAGGAGAGGAGCTGCTCTCTCAAGCTGCTACTCCTTCAGTGGCCATTCTAGAATCCTGAACACCACTCTGAAATAGACAGCACTACATGCCCTTCTATTTTTATGGACAATTGTATGTCAACATGATGTGTTTGCAATAATTGCTTTTATGGTCTCTTGTCCGAAATAAAGCTATATTGATATCACTACCCCATTTCCCCTGAAATAAATAACATCACTACAATCATCACACCAAAATGTGTATCATAACATCATGCCTAAATCACTTGTATACGGATAGCCAGCACACATCTGTGTGTTCTGTAACGCTACCCCAATGAATAATAACACTGCAAAGACAAGTCTACCCAATCACCCAGCAAAGGATAACCTCACCCCAAATCACTGAATCAACCTGAAATGGATATCACCACTCAATTAGCATAACATGGATAACAGTGCCCATATAACTTCAGCCAAAGCACCATGACATTGATAATGCTATCTACACCTCCATAAAAAGAACAGCATCGCCCAAATCTTTGTGAATTGGATAGCAACACCCAAAACATTGCTGAAAGAAATAACATACATAACCACACATCACAATGAAAGAGATAACACCACCAAAACTGTCTCAAGTAGTTGGCTTCAGCCCAGACTCAAGAAAATGATAACTGGAACACAAACTATCTATGATCAATGACACATTTGTTCCCAAATTGAGTTCCCTGCTCTTAGGCCATGGGGTGCCCTGGGAACACCCTGAACAGAGGATCCTGGGTGCCCAGTGATACTGAGACATCATTTGCTGCCAAATACGGTAGTGGTGGCAAGGTCACATGGTGAATTTCCAGATTTGATCAGTGGCACAAGGTATAGGATCTTTAAATAACACCCATAAGCGAAAGAATAAGATTTAAAGATTTAAATTTATAACTAAAAATAATAACCCTATTTTAAACTCAGCTTAAATGCAAATAGGTCACCAAAACCACCTGGAAGTTTCTAGAAATATGATTTTCCATCGGTGTAAGCCCTTCTTCATCTGGCTGCTTGCAACACATTTTTCAAACTTGAGCTGTCTGATTTGAACCAATCAATTAATCACTATTGTTTGTTGTGGAAATAAAATTCCACAAATTAACTACAATACAGTTCATAAACATACATAATACAATGCAACACTAAAAAGCTAGCACAATTACGATTGGCACGATTACAATTCCAGGTTCTGCTTCCTAATGTTTAATGCTTGCCGAAGGTACAGAAATAGTGCCCATCCAATAAAACAGGACTAAGCTCTTAAGAAAAAACATAAGAGTGGAAGACATTGTACAAATCCAGTGCCTCTTAAGGCCATTAAAATCGTTTGCATCATATCAGCCATCCAAAGAGGAGGATGGACAGGGAGATGAGTCACAACAACCAAAAGGCATCTTACCACGCTAACTAAAGTGACATGATGATGGAGGGTTCCTGACATGGAAATAGGCCAGACAGAAGAATAAAATATGTAACAAATCTTCACATGTTGGAGAGCAGAGCATACAATTGTATTCTACTGGAGACCATAGTGCAGATATTGATATGATATGATATGATAGGATATTTATGACACGCTTAATGTCCAGAGGTTTCTAAGAGCAGACCGGGGATCGGGATTGCTCTTAATGGAAAGAATTAAAGTGCGCCCTCGTGATTAAACAACGGTCATAAAACCTATTGCTCCATAAAAGATAATCCTGCATCATATTAGTTGTCAATTAAACAAAACTATGATTACAAGGTTTTAAAAAAGTCTTACTCTCTCGATTGTCTCTAACAAAATATTTCAAATTTGATTTGAGGTCTTTTCGCATTGTCTGATTTATCATGGATGGAGAAAGAATAAGGCTGTGCATTGATTTTCATTAAAGACTGACTGACATTTCTGGACCATGGAATCATTAGAATACCAATTCCGGATAAAATATCGAGGATGATGAACTGGTTTAAAACTGCCATGGGTTAGAACAAAGGTGGAACCAATGATACACAGGCTCAAGTGACATCTCATAACTCACATACCATGGATGGCATAACTAGAGACAGATCTTGGGAGTCCTAGCAATTTCTTAAAAGAAATCATTTCCCACAGTTTGTAGAAAAGAAACATTTGTGAAACCCCATAGGGTGGTCAAATATTTGGCTACTGCTTTTGATTTAATTGTATAAACCTTAAGAATCATGTTTATGGGTTGGGACTTGCACATATTCATGAATCGTGACAATCAACCCATCACCTGATTCATTCTAAAAGCCTGCTTATTTATATGACAACCTCCTGTCAGATCCATAGAGCAGCAAATGCCTAGATGGTCAACCTCTGATACCTGTGAAATGACACAGTTACTACTGACGATTTTGGGGATTTTAGTGTGCTTTCTACCTGAAGAACAGACCAGGATAGCAGCATTTGTGGTAGTGACATGCAAGTCTAGTTCATCCATGAATCTTGTAGATTCAGAGATCAATACTTGTAAAGCTCTCAGAGTTAATTGTATAAGCACTGTATCATCTGCTTATACTGGGACCAACAATACCTTTCTACAAATGCTAGGCGCATCAATGCCAACATTAACCAAAGTATCATAACGACCATGTATATATAAAGAAAATAAAAGCAGGGCAAGCATGTAGCCCTGTCTTACTCCTGAATTTAATGGAAAGTAGGAGGTGCAGTGTTAATTGTGCTGTAACAGTTTTATAACACGGCACACTCCAGCCAGGGACTCTTTCCCCTGATAATGAATGTGGCGGACAATAAAAAAGCTTTCTATCTTTAATCAACCACAGGTTCTCTTATTTGAGTGGCCCTCAATCTGTCTCACACCCAACCTTCATGAACACCCCGTGTCACAGTGGACGAGGAACCAGGCCGGTGTGTATCAATATGATATTTATACATTTTATGGTTAAATGAAAATAAAAGCAAAATTAAACAATTGGAAAGCAGCCACGAATGTTGTGGCAATACAAATGCAAAGATTCCTACAACACAGTCAGTTCAAAATCCCCACAATTCATATGAATCTTTAATGGCAAAACAGGAAAAATGATTTTCAAGCATGGGATGGTACTAAGGTTCAGCACTCCCCCTGCAACACTCACCCCCAAACATCTGCTAACTCAATTATTTTTCAGATAGAAGGCATTGGCATGGAGTCAGGATAAAGAGGGAAAATCGAGTTTAGAATTCAGCCCACCACCCCAAGATGGGAGGCCGAAAAATAAAAGGAAAATGCGATTTATGAGCAAAACGGCGTAATCAGATTTTACTTGTTACTCGCACAGCAGCTTACAACTGTGGTGGACAGCTAGAAAAGAAATGTGTGTTTCTACACTCAAGAGATAAGGAAGCTTAGAGACTACTAAGCAGAGCACCAAGGCAACACGAACACAAGGTAAGAAAATCAATTTTGGCACAGAAAATAAATACAAAATAAAACACACTTGCGGCAGAATGGACTTGTGATGACAAGCAGCCACAGAAAGGGCTTTGCTGCCAAAATCGGAAATCCTTTTCAAGTAGAAGGACAAAGGCACATAACGGATAGGATTCTGACAGAAGGGAATGGTTCTCAATGGGATTACGGTTTGGTTTTTCTATGGGACAGATGCAAAATCGGAATTCTTAGGAATACACAGTACACAAGCAAATTCGGTTTTTGTTACTCAGAGACAAATTCTATTGAGACTATTTTTAATGACTATAGTTATTAAAGAAAGGCACTTGGCATGAGGATGGTTAATTTTGAATTTCAACCAACTCACACCGTGAATCTCTTTATAGGGGAATTAATTGATTTACTTCAAAATGATGCTAAGTACTTATACAGACAACTGAAAGACTTATAAAAGCAATACACTAACATACACAGGTTAATACAGATTTGTCTATGGAAAGGTGAATGGATTATACTGGCAATTTGTGACTTTGGATGGGATTTTCAATGGGATGTAAGAGTCAAAAGTGCGGGATAAGCAGTTTGGGACTGGGGTTATTTGCTAGTCACAATGTAAGCTTGAGTTTGGGATTCTGGACAGCCAGCGAGGTCTCTGATAACTCTGGACAGTTAGGCCAAGGGATCTGGTCACTCTGGACAGCTAGACCAAGGGATCTGCTCATTGCGCTCTCCTGATGGGATTCTGGACAGCTAGGGCAAGGTCTGGTCACTGCGCTCTCCTAGATGAGGTCAGCTAGGCAAAGTCTGGTCTCTGCTCTCTCTTAGATGGGATCAGCTGCCTCCTCTCCTGTCTCCCCAGATTACTGTGTGTGTCTGGGTCTGGAATCTGTGTGTCTTGCTGTGGATGGATCCTTTGTGTCTCTCTGTGTCCCCATTATATAGCTCAAATGACTTCATCTATTTTACAATCTGGGGGGAAGTAAACTGGAATTACTCCTATCCTGGGTTAGGACAGCCTACCAGTCCTGTATCCCCCCTGGTCTGATTGGTTCAGGGGAATGGGCATCATTTGTGTGTTAGCATTTATGACATTTCTTTGTTCTCAGATGCACGTTTTAGCAATAATTAGTTATGGATCAAAACTTCAAACACATACTAGCCCCCACCACAAGAAGTAGATATGTGGATTCAATGGGTCACAGGAAATTGGACAAACCATTTGCCGGCTCTGTGCAAGGTAGCGTCGCCCTTTGGCACATTCTGGCCCTTTTCATGAGATGCATAGTAGTTAAAATCCTGCCAATGATTACCCATGTTCATAATTACATTTTGCATCTTTCCCCTAAGTTTAATATTTGTCCCATTTATAAAACCACCAGAACGCGTCTTTCCTGGCCATTTCAGTTCACAAAGTGCTAGAAACATGCACTTGATCTCTTAACATTCGTCTAAAAATCACATGGAAAACTAGCATAATACACCATTATTACTTATTCAGGGTGCTGGAAAAATTCTTAAAATGAAGAAGTCCTTTAATGTCAATGGGGAGGATTTGTTGCATATGGGGGCGTTGTTGCAGACCCCCACATCAAACTGTCTCCCCCTGATTCGGCTTGCAACAAAGGACTTTTATGATGCCCTTTGAAGTTTGACAGTTCCTCCTTCAGACTGGGTGCTGGAGGAAATCGCACTTCTTGGTCACGCACTAGCCACACTGGCTTTTTTTGTCCCCTCTTCTAGTAATGCCTGTTAGTCTGGTAGAGCAGAGAATCCTCACACTCTCGGCTACCTCACATGCCATTGTGGACTGTTATGCTTATTGGTGCAAATCATCAGTGGGAGGCAAGTTGTGCCTGAGCCAAAAACCTGTTTTACTGATTTCTGAGCCTCTTCCAATGTAACAAAATCGTGTGGGGACACATATAATCTACATTGTATGGCCAAGTCCCCACCCACACATATTCAGACATTTCTGTGCAAGCAAAAGCTGTCATTCAATGCAGACTTTTAAAAGACATGTTTCCTTATTCTCAGATTCACATGCGTGCAGGCCTTTCATTTAAAATTTCAAAATGCGGTTCTGCCGGTCACGGGATTGTCTTTCAATGAATCCTTTGGAGGGGTCTTGCATGTACCGTTGGTTCATGGACACAGAGGGATACTACATAGGATTTCTTTGATTTGGACACACGCTATTTCTTTCATTTGCAGTAATTTGAGCACAACGGTTCACATCAAAGGGAAACAAAAGCCGTGTCGGGTTGTAATGTAGAAACCCTTGCCCCTCATGTGATTTATCACTAAAACATAGCTGTTTTGGATGTCGTGCATACCTTTTGTTCTCCAGATGTAAGAAAAACAGACACAGCACTGTTCTGAAGGCAGGGCATAACTTCCAGGGCATAACTTCTAGTTATGCAGATGAAAATTAAGCAAACGCATTGTCATTTTTCAAAGCAGTGTTCAACTGCTTGCCACATATGTACTGTTTAAATGTGGTTTTAGGTGAAGGGGATTTCTGCTTAGGGCCTTAAATGCACCCCACAGTGCCCACTTCCCATATGTGCCTTATTTCCAAAATGTATGTTGATAATTAGGTTTAAGATGTTGTCTGGACATCTGATGCACCTGAGCACTTGACATAATTTGGATCTGTTGACTTTGTCAAAGGCTGTGCTCAGGTCCAGGAAGACCAGATAAATACCTGATTTGGATTCCTCCAAAATTGTGTAGATTTGAAAAAGATAGCGTGGATTCATACTATATAATAAAAGGCGGATGTATATTTGTCCAAAGCCGTGGTGCCCACTTCGCTTTTTATCACCGCTAGAGGGACCTTTTGGCCTACGCATACAAAAGTAACACTTCAAGTTCACCCTCCAGGTGAACAAAATGTGTATTTCAACAATATCACTGCTAGAGGGAGCTGTTGTCTTACATATACAAAAATAAGACTTCGAGTTCATCTTCCAGGCAAACAAAATGCGTATTTCAACAATGATAACATTCAATTAGCTGCAGAAAAGGCCCACACCAGGGATACCACTGTAACAGCATACTTCAATTTGCATACTCTAAGAAAATATACACTTTAATAGAATATATAAACAGAAATTCATTTGATGAAGCACTATTTTTCTAACAAAAAAAATCAATTTACCTATGTATTATGTAATTATTAATCATAATATTTCTTGATATGTATTATTATATCAATGATATTCTTCATGTACTTTTTAAACTCTATTTGACTTCAATTTACTTTATGATCTCATGTCTACTTCGAATCATGCTGCACATGAATTATAATACTTTGACATCCCTCAACATCATATATTTGAGTCCAAATCCCATAAGTGAATCCAAGACAATGAGGAGCTGATACAACAATTGGCTGTATGTTGAACTTTGAACAGATTCTGTGAGGTTTCATTTGAGGTTACTACTCCTCCACATAAAAGTAGCAAGTTTATTGTTCTTCTATTAACATGAATTATGTTAAAATACACCACATAATATTTTAACACTCTGAACAATTCTTCCTTTACACACATTAGCCCATGCACACAGGCTTTTCCACTAATAATTCAATAAATTACCACAAATTGATGAGAAAGGCTGCATAGAGACAAATAATTTGCTGATTTGTTTTACAGTTGAGGAGATTGCAAGAGTCTCTTAGAATAGGACTGTTGCCACACCCCTATCTCTATTCACCATGGAAACAACTACTTCCGTGACTACCCATAGGCATCTTCCATTCCAAGTGTCTTCATTAAAGGATGTACGAGGTAGGCAATGCTGCTTCTTTGTGCATGTTCGTCCTAATAGGGCCAACGGCCACACCGGCTATCTGCATTTCACTTATAATGTAGTCGCAATTTACAAAAAGAAATTAATGTATGCATGGCTGACTAATTGCAAGCTTATACAAGTTCTTAAAACAAGTTCAAACAAGAAAAGTTACTTCTTATGTTACAAAGTTAAAACATTGTTTTATACAATGTCACATTATATTGAGACCACCCTAAACCTGGGGAGTTCCTTCTCAACCCCAATCAAGGAACCCTGCAATATTCGTGTTTGTTTTTTTGCGCCAGCCTTATTGAAGACTCATATAGAACCACCTAAATCTCCCCCTTGAGCCCACAGTGAACCAAGAACCAAGCCGGGGTATAGAAAGAACATATCTTTATTTTAATTATAAACTCAATGAATAATAACTTTATTCAATCGCAGCCACCACCTACTTTGTGGCAGAAAACACAGCTTCAGTTACAAAACACACTTGGTCTACATTTACTTTTGTGTCGCAAACATGGAGCAGAGGCTAAATAAAAAAACTTGGCAGATGGGCAGGAAATCGCAAACTACACCTGAGGCAACAAGAAGCATGAACTATATGTAAATTTAGAGCCACTGTGGTGGGCTTAAACTCCGACAATGAGATGGGAGCCTTTCTGTGATAAGACTAATATCTTTTTTGGTTTTTCTATAGGTGGTAATTTCACCTAGACATTATATCTTGGTGATACTCTAGATAACCAGGGGATTGGTCTCCAGGTCCCCACCTTTGTAGGATCTGTATCTTATTGTTTACCCTGGGGACACAGACCTGAATCCGTTACGTATACTACTCTTTCTATCTACATAGGATGAAAAGTGTGTGCCAGCACTTACCAACATAATCCACTGACTCCTAGACTGAATTGTAAGTCCAGAGGCATGGAATTTGGCAGCAATCTGTGGAGACACAACACTATGTGTGAACTTTAATTAGTTTCCAAAAGTATGTAGTACCCATTAATATTCAAGACTCATCTGCGTCATTACTAAAGAAAACCCGCCAACATGGCGCCCATTTCTCGGGCAGCGTTGACTCCTGGACCATAATGTAAATCAGGGCCATGAAGGTTGGCAGCAATTTTTGCTGGCACAACACCATGTGCGCACCATAATTAGATTCTATTACCATGTAGTACTTTTAAATTTACAAGACTTTTCTGCTCATTTGCGTCTTATTACCATAGACCTTCGTCCCATCTTTCTTTGGCACTAATCATTAAATTAAATAGATTTACCCGTAGGGAGTTTCTTCTCTCTCCCACTAGCCCCACTTTACGTACTTTACACATAACTAGTGAACATTGTATGCGTTTTTGTAATATGTACAGGTCTCAACTCCCTTTAGAAACCCGTAGTACGTGTTTCTACAGCCCAAAATATGGCGCTCTTAGACACCAGAGATCAGGCAACAGCAACAAAGGACTATGGTTACCTTGGTAACCATACTGCAACACAAAATCAGAGCGCGGCCGCCCGCAACCTGTTGTCGACGTTTTGAGGATCGAGTAGACACTTTGTAGGTAAACCCTGCGCCCTCTGCAGCCGCGATCGGCTGATCAGAGCAAGAAACTTCCAAGTGAATTAACTTATTAGCCCAACAGTGTTTGTAAATTTCATTGTATTCGAGCACATAGGCACGGGATCTAGCGGCCATAGCTGTGTGCGCTAGGCACTAAATTTCTGTTTTCTCTTATTTATATTTATATACATTTCTTTGCAACCAGATGCTAGATCACGAGATGTTTAATGCTCAGTTGGTGTTTGACTATTCTTGACATCTGCGTTCTCATCTAATATAAGCTCAGTTTTTGATGCATTACTAGCACCACAGTTTTAATAATTTCTCTAATTTCCATACTAATGGGTGCATGACATTTACATCAGTTCTATGTATTTTTGATGTTATATGTCTCGTTTTGGATGCAGTATTCGCATCCAACTTCCATCATTTTTCTCAGTAGCTCATCATTGGGCACACGTAGACCTTCCCAGTTCTGTATTACTTAGTCGCCAACTCAATGCCAGGCCTGGCCTCTCCCCTTTTCTCGTTAATGCATTGTAGCTATCAAGATCCTATATGCTAAAAAACGGTGCCTTTTTGCAGGTGGGATTTAATCCAATAACAGGGCAACCAGAAAAATTACAAATGACATATTGCTACACTTTTTAGGTAAGGCAGATACCTTTACCTAAAATTGCTTCATGAACTTAAACAAATATAAAAAACTAGCCAAACATCACATGTTCAGTGTTGGATACATGAGGTCTTACATTAGCAAAGCACTTCTCCCGCCAGCCCAAAAACCCAAGCATCAAATGATATGCAGCACCCTTCTGTTCAAAGGCCAGATCTAGGGAGTTGCAACAGTTTAGAAGTTAGCATTTCAGGACCTCCCTCACTTAAAGGCATATGTTGGGGAAGCTGTACAATAAAATTGGGACAATTTAGAAATTTGGTTTTTCAGATCCCCTTTCACTTAAAGGCCAGTGTTGGGGAAGTTGGACAGTAAAATGGGGATGATTACGACTTTGGGGTTTTCAGAACCCCCCTTCACTTAAAGACCTATGTTGGTGAAGCTGGGCCATTTAGAATTTTCTTTTGTGAATCTAAGGGCACACCTTGGTTAAATAAAATGTTGAAAGAGTGGTAACAATTTGGAAATTCATTTTAAGATAAGAATACTTTTTTTTAAATCTCAAAGCAAGTTTTGGGAATGGGTTTCAGTTGGGAATTTTCTTTTTAGGAAGGAACACCCCTTCTCATTAGAGAAGTCAGAGGTGAACAGGAAAATCAAGGCACCCCAATTACTTTAAATGACTATTTTGTATTTTTCCACTGGAAGAGAGGGTGAAAGTTTCAAATTCTTCCAAGCTCCACCCTTGCATCAATCTATTTGGGAGTTAATTACATTTATATACAGTCAAATATGCTAAGGGCGTACACAATTCTACCCCCTCCCCACGCACTAATGGAAGAGAACCCACTATTAAAGGGAATGGGTGAATTAAATAGATCCCCACGCTGAAAGTTGGTTGGACAATCTACTCACTTTTGGAAATCTCTGTGCTGGAACACATGGAGTGAGCAGGTCTTTTCTGTTAGGGAAAGGCACGGTTCTGGCCAGCACTTTAGTCAATGGTACACTGCAATCCTCCCTCTATGGTTTCAGGGAAGTCTCACAGCCTCTATTTTCTAGTCTCCCCTGCAATATCTCCACCCAGATGAAATCTCAGCAGATATCCTTTGGTAATTTTTGGCAGCTTTCCCTTGGTAATCTTTTTGGAGCTCGTCCCTGGCAATTATTTTGCAGCCCTTTTCCTTTCTCATAGTACATCCACTTTATACATCACTCATCAGACCCACAAACGTAATAATTTAAGGAGGTGCCAACTTATTATTATTTTGCAACCAGGATTGGACAGTTACCCTTCTTTCTCCACCCCAGACTACCAATAGGTTCCAGGGGTGGTGACATTTACATTATGGAAATAAGGAAGGGGAGACAGATCTACTGTCTAAAGAGACATATATGTTACTTTGCAAAGTGTCACCTAAAAAGGTTCCTACATGGTGACAAATAATCATCATAATGTATTTGTTGTTGTGCTCCTCTCATTGTGACAAATCTAGACGTATCTCATGTCCACACCATGCTGCCTGCCCAATTGGTGATTTTCTCTCAATTACAGGAAAACAATAGCAGTGATTATGATCAAACTTTACCATTAGTTATGTGATACATTTAGCCACTATTGTCCCAAAGTTTCAGCTTCTTCCCACTTTCCGGAGAGCAGTGATTACTTTTTGGTTAGGTACTAGAGTTCTGAAATTCCGAATTTTATGGGAATCACCCCCACAGAACTGCCTTAAAATTAGCTTTAAAATGACATCTTCTACTAGTCTGTAACTATAACCGTACACCAATTGCTGAATAAAACCACATGTCCAATGTAAGTCTATAGCCACATTATTAACATATATAATATTTAGTTACATATCACAGCTTTCATTTCTCTGCAAGCATGTGACCACAGCCTCCTGGGCCAAATGTTTTTCTAAGGCTAGAGTAAAAACCTCTAGTCTCTTTGATCTTAAAGGCTGATGGGTTGAGGAGATCCTTATCAGGCAGCAGGCTGTTCACCTCTGCCCTGTAATTCCATTAGGCCACAATGACATCTGGCACTTGGTCCTGTTATCTGAGGTTGACCACCATTTTGATATTAAAACCTTCTATGTTCTTGTATTTATCCCCACCCAGGGCTGCTAGTCACTTTATTGCAGTTGTAAATAAGTGGTATGCATGAGCTTTAAAGGAATTTCCTTTCCAGATCCATAGGCCAACAACCTTGCAGTGGGGGGAAGCCATTTACAAATTATGCCCATGCATTTTCTAACATCACCCTTTTTCTTTGAAATGCTGTGTATTTTACTGATCATCGTTCAGTTTGTGTTTGTATCGGTGGATTTCTTATTTCTTTGCACACAGCATTGGGTTTTAAATGTGACCGCTGTTTATTTCAGTCATTCATCAAATATATATTTTAATTATCTGCTTTTCGTTTTTTTGTGCTGAAAAGTGGGTCTGAGTTGTCATAGTGCACCGCCTTTTGATGGGTGCCAGTTTCACTGAAAAATGTTGCTTTTCAGTTCTACCTTTCCTTTTGTAATGAAAAATGGGCCTTTCCTATCCAGTGCTTGACCATTCACATAGCTCTTCCTTGTGTTACTTCTCAGAAACCCACACAATCTACCTTAATAGGTCAATTTTCAGAGTGAATGTTTTTGAAGGCTGGCAGGGCGTTTTTCCAGTGGGCCTTTCAATTATGTTTGTTTGGGCCTTTGATTAAACCCCACAACAATACATATCCCTGAACTTTATGATCTCCAAACAGCCCTTTAAGATGAGTAGCAGTACCCTCGAGATATATGGGAATGCAGATATTCATATTCATGCATCAAATAATTAAGGCAACTCAATAGTTTGGCAAAGTCAGTCACTTTAATGACAAGCTCATAAAACGGGGAGTACAATGAACATCAGCAATCGCTTGATCTTGTCACTCTCTTTACCTTTAGAAAAAAAACAGTATTTTTAGCAAAAACTTGTCATTGCTGACGTACAACCTGCGCACGTACTAACGTCATTCTACGTGGAAATCTTAAAAACCTAACATGCAATGTGATTTGTTATAGGAAGGTAACTTAACATAGGTACTATATGGTAATGGGGAATTGGATTGGATAATCAATGTCAGGTGGGGCAACTAAGCCCTCCCTCCAAAATGGTCACTATGAGCGTCACTAAAAGTATGACGTCCCATTGGCTCTACTCACTATAGGACCCTAGATTACATGGTCCATTATGATTGGGTTGGCCTCAACCCCACTTATACTTTTCCACCTACGTCTACCAGCACGCAGAAAGAACATCCAGGTACAGAGAAGCTCATCTGCACCCCAGCTTCCCACCAATTATGCTACAATAGATCATCACCTCAGTGGTCATGTGTCAATTACTGCTCTGTAGTTTGGCCTTGTGTCTGTTCTGTGCTCTGAGAACATTTAAGGAGTATGGGCATGGCAGAGATCCATTTGTAGGTGTGAAAGTCTCCTTCTTCCAGCATGCCTTTGTCACATATTTCAAAAAAGTAGCAGGCGCTCCTCTCCAGAAAGAACATGGCATGATAACCTGTTCTGAGATGAGAGTTTGCAGCACACGCTTTTTCACGTGACTGGACACCATGAAATCAGCTTTTCTCTGTGTCTTTTTGTATATTTGATTTAATTCTACCAGTTCTCTGACATCTTGACCTTTCTGAACAGGATCCTCTGTTCTCCTCTCTCCTTAATTGCATCCAATGTTGGCCTATTACAGCCAGATAAGACCTTGGCTTCTTGGCATGGTCATCCTTAGCTGAGTTTTGCTCAGTCTTGATTCTCGATATTCTTGCTGCGACACACTCCATCTGAGGCCTTTTGTAACCTTTTTTTTTGTTTTTTTATTTTGAATTTTTTAAAAAAAATTAATTTTATTCAAACCAAACAACAATACAAACAAACCCAACACGCAGTGCAGTTTACAACAATTCCATTAAACACCATTTATATTTCCATTTTTGCCACTGCTCCCATAGTCCCACCCTCCATTATGAGGCTATTTGTACTTCGCATTCAGTATCTGCAACATGTGGCCGGGTCTCACTATCCTCGGATTCTGTTGGGTCCGATATAGATCCAAACAGTTCCGCTATTAATAATTTCCATGCCATCAGGGTACCCACTTCTTCCTCCCCACTCATGTTGCTCGCCTCCTGACATACTATCGTTTCGGCCTCCGCCCATTTCTGTAACTCCTTCCACCATACCGCCGCCCATGGCTTGTGGCACTTCTTCCATCCCATGGTAATCCTCCGATTTGCTAGCACGTATGCCAAGCCTTTCAGTTTCTCAACATGTTTAATTTTCTGTGGTCTGGGGAACCCTCCCAGCAAGCAAGCCCAGACCGTATCTATGACGAGCGTGACCCCCTTTGTCGCTAATTTGTGTGCCACTTCACACCAGAAACATTCGATTACTGGGCATGACCAAAACATGTGTGTCTTGTCAGCGTTTTCCATGTCGCACTTAGGGCACGCCTGTCGCCCAGCGTTTCGGAACTTGGATATCCTCAGAGGGGTCATGTATGCTCTATGCGTTATATACAGGTGTATTTGTTTAAGTCTGGCGTTTCTTGACACTTTCTTGTGATATCCCAGGGCGCGTTCCCACATCCCATCTCCCATTGGGGCCCCCACCTCCTCTTCCCAATCCAGTCTCAAATGTGTCAATTCCTTCCCAACCTTGGTCATCACCATCTCATACAATCTAGAAATCTCATGCCCCCTTCCGATATGTCATATATTGCCCCCACAGTAGCATCCGGTTCCTCTGCCAATACTGTTTCAGGCCACGTTTTCCGAATTTTCTGAACCATCCTATGGTATGTAACATATTGGCCAGCATGTAATCCCACCTCCTCTCCAAGTTCTTCAAAATCTCTAATGGTCCCCTCTTGCCAGATGTCCCCTAACGTTACCAGCCCCACCGATTCCCAGTAGGTTCTGATAATCACCCTCAGCTGCTTTTCCCCTCCTGCTAAAGCAACCAGCGGTACTTGCGGAGAGCACAGGAATGGGTCCTCCATCATCCGACACGCTCGACACCACATTTTCCACCCCAGCATCATCATCCTAGGGCGCTCCTTCATATCTGACTCGGGCAACCATATCATTTCCCTTAAGTAAAATGGGGTAAAATCCTGCCCAAACAACCTAAGTTCAGGGGTCACTTCGTCGGAGAGCCAATTGGCCACATATTGTAGTTGACTTGCTACATAGTATACCTCAAAATTGGGCAGTTTAATACCCCCCCCTTTCATAGAAGTTCTGCAACTTCCATAGCGCTACTCTATTCCGGGTACCATGCCATAGGAAGTCCCTGCACACACTATTCAGTTTAACAAAAAACTTCTTGGGTATCATATGTGGGATATTACTAAAATAATGTAAAAGCCTAGGTAGGACCACCATCTTAAGCATTGCCCCCCGTCCCATCATTGCTAGGGGCAACATCTCCCAAAACTTCATGCATTTCTGGATTTTCTCAATAGCTACCTCGGTGTTGTGCTTATGTTCCTTTTCTGCCGTGTGATACACATCTATACCAAGGTAACGGAAAGAACTAATCACCCATGGTATCTGTAACACCGGAAACCTTTCCTCCGGGGTCCCCTTATAGCTACCTAGCGGGAATATACTAGATTTTTGAGGATTCACCGCTATGCCGGACAACCCTGCATACTTCTCCATCACTTCCAGGATATATTGAAGATTTTCTTCCGGGTATTTCAAGTATAGTAGCAAATCATCCGCATTTAAGGATATTAGATGCCGCTCCCCCCCAACCTCAATACCTATCGTATCATATTGTTGCCTGAGGTATATCGCTAGGGGCTCCAGGGCTAGAATGTAAAGCATCGGGGACCAGGGGCACCCCTGCCTGGTGCCTCTACTAAGCTGCCATCTCTCGATATCACTGATCCCGTTCGAACTCTGGCTAGTGGCTCGCTGTATAGCATTTTCGCCCACCTGATATAACCCGCCCTACTCCGTAACCTTACAGGGCCGCCAGCAGCCATGGCCACTGAACGGAGTCAAAAGCTTTTACTGCGTCTAGGGATACAATCGCCATTTCGCCTTCATTCCTATCCGCCCATTCGATCACCCGGTGGAATCGCCTATGGTTGTGGGTTATATTCCTATTCGAGACATAGCCCGTTTGGTCTGGGTGGATTACTTTGCTAATTACTCTTTGCAATCTGTTTGCCAGGACAGCCGTCAATATCTTGTTGTCCTGGTTTAGCATCGACAAAGGCCTGTAAGAGCTACAGCTATACCCCGGTTTGTTGGGTTTAGGGAGCGGTATTATAATCGCTTCTCTGAGTGACTCCAGCAACCTTCCCATCTCAAACGCTTCGTTAAGCATTTCTAGCATTGGGGGGAGCACTTCTTCTCTATATACTTTATAAAATTTGCTAGGGAACCCATCTGCTCCTGGGGTCTTACTGGTGGGCAACTGCCTCACAACCTCCTCCAACTCCTCCAAGGTAATTGGTGCATCAAGCTCTTCTCTTTCCTCACCACTTATCTTGGGCAGTCCTATATCTTCTAGTGTTTCGGTTATCTCCTCTTGCCTGCCCCCCTCCTTGTTCTCGTATAGCACCCTATAATAATCTGCAAATTCCTTGTTGACTCCTTCTTGAGTGTCTACTACCTCGCCATCTTCTCTAGTTATTGTCCTAATCAGGGGTCTAGGGGTTTCGCTCTTGTATAGCCACGCTAAAAGCCTACCCGTTTTATCCCCTCCTGCATGCTGTCTTTCTACATACTTTTTATAATTGAGGTTGCAGAGCCTTTCCCAGTGTTCCGCACACTGCTGCTGTAGTTTAAGTACTAGCTCCGTGTCCACACTGCCATTTTCTAATGTTCTTTCTAGTTCATCTTCTACTCTTTGTAGGTCAGCCAGAACCCCAACTTGCAGGCCCTTTGACTTAGCTATGGCTACCCCAAGCATCACCACCTTAAAAGCTTCCCATAGTGTACCCGCCGAGTCAACACTACCAGTATTCGTTTCAAAATACTTAATGATCTCAACTCTTATGTCCTCTCGAAAGACAGGCCTTTTGTAACCTTTGTTCAATTCTGCTCATATACACAGCGGACTTTCATTCATACATAAAGTGCTTCTTGAGGTATATATTTGTAAACGTTGGCACTTGCCGCAATCTATTGACTATTAAGCATAAGCAAGCTTCACGATTTCTTTGCCTCTTGCAGTTACATGCATCTTTACACGTGTAAACTAACTGAATATCTTCATCATGTATGTGGCATAAATTTCTTCATCTCAACATCAACTTCTTCACCTTAGGCTCAAGATGTCAGTTATCCATGGTATCTCCTCTGTATTTCGTCTCTTGTCAGTATTCTCAGGTCATTATATCTTCTATATGTGCGTCGGTCCAATTTCTTATGTCACCATTCATATTCCTTCATTATCTTTTTGCTTCTTCTGGTATTTTATTCAAACAACCGTCATATTGTTTAGAATGTAGGTATAGCTTTTTTAATGTATACCTTACTGTCCAGGTTTTCTTAGGTGTCGGTATATTAATAGGTGCTGTCATACTGATAGGTACTGGGCAGAGCCCATATGCTGCTCTCTGCTGATTTAACTGTTCTTCATACTTCACATACCTTGGTGTGAACTCAATAGGCAATGGGAGGGGGAAACTGGAGTGGGGACGATACTCGACACTTCCTCTTCAGCCCTTTCACCTATCAACTGCAATTCAATGTATGTGTTTCTTTATATCTATCATCTGAGACATGTAGTTTTCTGTTTCTATTTCATCTATGATATATACTATTCTAAATAGGTAATGGCACAGAGGTCTCATTTCACAACCATTAGCTTGCTTTAAGACTATTATAGTGTTGGGTCCATCTACCAGGTAGGTCCGAGGGCTACTAGGAGTTAACAGACTCAGAACTCATGAAAGGCCCAACACCTTCCCTTCCCAAAGGGAATGCAGGCCCAGACAGACAGGAAGTTGAACTGTGATTTATTACAGGCAAACCAACTGGGATCAGTACAAGGAAAGAACACCATTCCGTGAATGTCTCGTCGTGTCCTGGCTTGCAGACCAGTTTTCATCTAAAACCACGTCATAGTGACATCCCATCTCGGGCCCTACTCCAGAAAACCTATCATCACCTGGGATTGGGAATTGAGTGGTAGTCCACCTATAGTGGACCCTATACATGTTAGTTCACTGGCTCTCACATGTCAGGTGGCTGGCCTGGCCCATCCCTGATTATCTAATTCTACACAATGTTGCAGTGTGAGGGTCTTACCATTGGTTCTCACCAGTTGCTACCCGCCCCTAGGTTCCTGAACTGTGATTGGCTAGAGCTGACCTCCCCAGGCCTGGGATCTGAAAAGGTTCTCAGCTCGAGGTGTATCTTTTCAAGGTAATAAGTATAACTATGTGTCTCCATTGTAACTTGTGTGCACCACCACAGTTTATGAGAGTGCCGTTCATATCTTCCAACTCTTGTCTTCTTGCTGTAATGACTTTGTTGTAAGCTTCTGTCTGGTGGCATGAGACCGCTTCTCTTCCCAGCACCGGTATGGATTCATCATCCTAGCTTGGCGAGTCATGTGTCTAGAGACTGTGTTTGAGCCCCTTCTGAGCTCTGAGTTAGTCTGAATATTGGAGAATTCTTTGTTTTACTGCAGCTGGTGTTACTGTCATTCATTGAATGGAATGCCACTCATATCTCTGGCCTTGGCAGTCAGCTTCGTTTCACATGTTTGCTCACCTGTGCTGCCTGAATTCAGCTCAGCTCAGCTCAGCTCTCGGTGAGGATCTGTGGCCTGCTGTGATCTCCTAAGCCATACCATGGCTTCTATATGTTTGTACTACTATATATTCTTCATATCTTAGTCATACTGGAATGTCAGGTCCCATGGGTGCTCCTGCAGTTCCATGAAATGAGTTGCATGTAAGCATCTGCAAGCTTACATTCAGGATCTCTAGCTTCTTGTGGTTTCTGCATTGCTGCATTTAAGCTAGTGACAAAATATTAAGCAATTGCAGTATGTATATGTGTCTGTCCTCTAACTATAAAGCTGCGCATCCGTGTTCTTCGTGTATTCGAGTGTGTGTATGTTTTACTGTGGTGATGGAATGTGTGCTTCATGTCTAACGCTGGTAAATCGTGGTTTCTCAAACTCCGTCATTGGCTTGTCTTCTCAGCGCTTTAGTAGATGATGTCTATTGAAGTCTCCTTAGTTGCTACCTGAGGGTCTTCATCCACTCGGGGTGATTTTGCCCATCCCTCTTCAGTCACCCCTCTGGTCGACTTGTCAATCACATCCTTATATAGCCTTCCTCCTGCTCTGGGCTGCCATATCTCTGTTATTCCTCCGAGATGCCCATAATAGTTTGTGTGGTCATTGAACGACCATGGCATGTAGCAGCATACCTCTTTGGGGTTGCACCACACCCACTTCCCTTCATAGAACTTTGGATCATGGGGATTGTCCAGCTTTATCACACCTGCTGGAAATAATTCACACTGCGAAATCCTCTCTTTCAACTTGTCCCACTCTGCAATAATCTCATCTTTCATTCCTCCTATGTTCACATCCATCAGGATCTGCATTCCGACTACCTCTTCTGCTGTTTTCTTGCAGCTTGCAATTTTTTAATTGAATTTAAAGTGCTAATTGGTTAATTAAAACCTTATACACTATATAAAATGACAGTAAATTGAAAATGATAATTAGTTAAATTTCCTATTACAATAATTTATCATTTCCACAACACACACCATTGAACATAATAAAACAAAGCAAACACATTAAAACATGGCATATTGCTTTGCATCGTATGTCGATTGATATGGACACATCTGCATTCAACAATATGTCCAAGGATAGAAAATCATAAAACCCCATCAAATATCAGTTCATTGCAAGTGCTAGTACGAGTGGCAAACAGGAAACAGGAGACAGCTACCTTGCCTCCAAAGTAGCAAATTCATGGGGAGAGATACATTGATTATAATCAGATCACCCCAGTGATAGTCAAACACTATTCTAAAATCATTTGTTAGAGAACCACAATCAACGTTAAATAGACAAATTGAAATTGTGAATTGCTCTCTTCCATATATAAAAAGCTGTGCCTACCAATACCATAGTTTCAGCCATGTATATGGTCGACCAGAACTGATCAGACATCATCATTCTAAGGTCACTCACAAAGTTGCCATATCCCTTATGATAACGTTCTTGTAGGTTCTTGCACTTAGTGAGTATATATGTAATTGTTTCTACCTCACTGTGTCAGTGCCTGCACAATCTTTCTTCCATAGGTATCCCCGTCCAGGGACCTGTATATTCCTAACAAGGTAGGATATTAAGCCGAAGAACGATGATGAATCTTACCAAATGTCTAATTCCGGTCTTTAAGAGATAGCACCGCGGATTAGAACGTTTTAGCCCTTGTAGCGTATGGAGGTCATATTGCTTCTTTTTAGGAAGACAGGTCAAATTATCGCTCATATCCCACTCGAGGGATTTCTTTCGGAGGCGTTTATACATAATGTTAACTTCCCCTTTTTCCATAGGCAGCTTCATATTAATTTCTTTAAGAAAGGAGAGTGCTATATCTTTCAGATTAGTCACATAGGTGTTCAGTTTGTCTCTCTTATTCATACTTTTGCCAATTAGACTCATTAAACTCTCTTCCTTCCTCTCCTATAACACAATCTTTACATAAAGCTTACTGCACTGTATTTTTCACAGCGTTTTTAAAGCAGTTAACCTCAATTCACACCTTATAGCTTCGATCGGGGTCAACTTTGGTAAACCCAACAACAGTCTCCACAACTTTTCCTCAAGTTTCCCTAGGTTTTCCATATATTCTCCTCTCACCGATTCAAGTGACTATAGTGCTCCTGGGATAATACAGCTGTTATAGACTTCCAAATACCCTTCCATGGAGTATCCACCTTTTCTTGACAGGTACTTTCTCATGACATTCCATTTCTTGGTCCCTTTCGATTCGACCATCTCTAGTAGAAGCTATGGGGGGGGGAGGGTATTCATAATTGGTATTCCCAACTATGGATAAATATCTACCTCCTCTAGTATTTCTGCATTGATCTTCCATTGGAATGATGTCTTATCCTTCTTCCTGTTAGATCCCCCAAACACCATAATCTTAGTTTTACCAAATAATTCTTAAATTGTTTTCTTTGGAATACAGATTTAAAACATTAAGCATCATCTGCAGACCCACTGGTGTTTTGTTGAATAATATCGTATCATCTGCATTCATTAGGCCGCTAATACTAGGCCTCCCACTTTTGGAGGGAAATTATTTATACTTGAAAACCCCATAAATCCAACAAATATAGATTATACAACACCGGCGAGGTGACACAGCCCTGTTTTCAGCCCATATTAGTTTTTTTAACAGCAGGGAAGATCTTATCACCTTTTCCCAGGCAAATAACAACTGTAGTGTCCCTGTACATTTCTCTCAGAAAGTGCAGGATCATTGAGCATATCTTCCAATCTGCCAGTTTCTTCCAAAGTTTGTCTCTATTGACACTGTCGAAAGCCTTAGAGTAGTCGATGTAACACACATAAAGTCTAGTGCCTTTTTTATCCGCAGTGACTGAGATTATGTGGCTGAGCATTACCAGGTTATCAAGTGTATTGTGTTCCTTTCTAAACCTGGTTTGTTGAATTGGGAATAGGCCTTTCTCTTTGCTCCATTCATTCATACTACCTACTAGCAGAATATTTTACAACTGCTCTCGGCCATAGCTAGCAAGCAATAATTGTCGGGGGTCTTTCTGTCCCCTTTTTTAAAAATAGTGACAACTATGGCTATATGATAGCTAGCAGGTATGATGCCTTTTTCCCATATTGCAGTGAATAAATGTAATAGTAAAACGTCCTATTTTTTGGGTTACGTTCTATTACAATATTTGGTAACCCATTGGGCCCAGGGGCTCTGGATGCTTTCATTTTGTATATTATTTTCCAATATATCAGAGACCTTATATGGGAATATCTGCCTCGTACTATGCCAGCTCTTTCCATAAATATGGCATTTCCTATTCAGTATATAGAAGAGCCTAGAGATATATTCTACCCATATATCCTGTCCAACATCGGTATTGTCTCTATTACTATCTTCCAACAAATGCTGCCGATATAAATACCAACATTTCTTGTAATCATGTGTTCTTTAGAGCACATATATAATCCTCCAATTCGCATTATTAACATTATGCTTATGGGCTTTTAGCCAGTTTTGATATCTGGTCCGTATGGCCTTTATTCTTCTCAATGTTTCCTCTTCCTCTAACCCATAATTCCATTTCAAGCTCCTTATTTCCTCCTTAACCCCTTTTTTCATTTCATAGATCTGGCTGTCATATTTATTCACATGCATTTTCCCATGTTTTTGTTTAACACTCAGCCTACAATTATTTCTTTGAATCATGGCCAATAAGTTGCCTACCACCTTAAAACCATTTAATGCTATCTCTTGGCCCTCTAATGGTAGTATATTAAAAATTCTGTCAGATTTTTCCAAATTCTTCTCAGTCCACATAATCCTATTTCCCCGGCAGAACTCTGAATGTCCATGTCATCATCTGACTCCCATTTTCGTTGGATTACTTTGGTAAATTTACATTTAAGTGCTTTATGGTCACTCGGGGGGGGGAATATATGTTCACATGAAGACATTATATTCATTATCCCTTTGCTGGCAAACATATAATCCAGACGATAACTTACTTTTCCGTTCGACCAGGTGTTCTCCCTTGTCCCACCATCATCCGGCTCTAAATACTCCAACCCCCAATTTTGGAACAATTTGATCCAAGTGATCCCATTCACTATCTGCATTTGATGTTTTCGGTTTGGTTCACATTTTCCCACCTCAGAGGGCACAATATTCAGGGAATCATCCCAAAGCTCATTCCACTTATCCATCTCCCTCTTTGCTACATCACAATAGGCATCAAAGTCTCCCATAATCAGTACTTCAGACTCAGGAGATTCCAAAAGTCATCCTTCTATTGTATCATTTGCAATTTCTCCTATGTCAAACATATTTATCCCCCCCGAGGAGAGTAAACATTGATAATTAATATTTCGCCATGGCAACCCATATTACCTATTATGGCAGACATGAGAAAAGGGGAGTTCCAAAACCGATCGTACTCTCTAAGAGGAATGTGATTATTAACCCCTATACATAGGCCACCCACTGGGCGCCCCTTATCACCACCAATGGCCGATTTGTTCAATATGTTGTACCCCTCCAGTAACATTTCTCCACTCACCCACATTTCTTGGAGGGCAAACACGTCACATTCCTTCAACAATTGTATTCCATCTGTATGTAATAGGGAGTTAAAACCCCTGCTGTTCCAAGAAAGTAAAATAGGCTCACCTCGTCTCAACAACCAGAAAAATAAGCTTGATCCGGGATCCACATTTCCATTTTATTTCCCCCTCTGACACCCCCTGTTTTTTGGCTCTTCTGAAGTTGGGTTTTACTTTCCTTTGGTACAATATTAGCAATGTTATTACATATTAAAATTTCAAACCCTTTACCCCATATAGTTTTGGAGTGTTCCCTAATTAGATCTACAGTCACTGCAGTCCCAAATTGTACTATTACTCAGTTTTCCCAACTACCTCATCCTGGCAATATCACTCTCTCAATATCTGTTGATTTGATGTTTTGTAGTTGAGGAATCTTGTGCAACTGCTCTAACAGCCAGGTCCGATTCATGTAGGGGCTCTCCTCCAATTTGACTTTCTCGATGATTTTACTACTCTTACCAAGGCTACAGATTTCAGGCTCATTATCTCTTTGCCCATAAGGCGTGCTGACACTTCCCTTCATATAATTTCTACTGATTGCCAGTCTTTCCATTTCTGCTATATTACATGGCCACGTAAGTGGCCATGTAGTTACGGTTAAGTTGCTGTTTCCATAAGAAGAGCACTTTTTGGGCGGCTTATAACATCGCTCCCCCTGGACGAATCCTCACCAAACTTTGCAAAAAGTATATGGCCCACTTTGAATTTTTTTGCAAAGTTTGGTGATGTTTGGTGCTGGGGCGAAAAAGTTATGGGGGGGTCCCAAAACGTGTTTTTTTCCATAGACTGAATGGGGGAAAAACTTTGCGCACGGCTACAGGCCAGACCGCTGCATGGATTTTCACGAAATTTGTGGCAGGGCCTTGCGCCCGAAAGTGTGCTTTTGTAAAGTTGGTGCCCTTCCGTGCAATACTTTTCTTTAAAATTACCAAAAAATAGCTGCCAGAACATAAGTGATATCTATGTCCGCTTCGCTGTCACACTTCCCTGTTCGCTCCATGTAGAAGGTTTCAATTGGCTAATCCGTGGTGTGCTGCATGCAAACAAGTTGCACTTTCACCGACGGGTTCCGCCACAGCGTGCAAAGCGTCTCATTCTTTCGATACGTCCGCCATGTTCATTTCGTTTTGTGTTGTACGCAGACATTGCCGCAAACAAACACTTATGGGACACTGTGTTGAAAGGTGAGTGTTATTCACATGTGGCAGTAGCAAGTCAAACAGTGGTTTATTCTTGTTGCCACAGTCATACAGTAAAGTGGAACTTGGTAGTCAATGTGCAACAAGGTCTTACAGCGTCTATGTAACTGGACATAAACAACATTCATGCGGTCAGACTGCTGTCCTACCGTTGCCATTCTGATGCAGCCACCTGCACTGTTTTGTACACACAGCGCTTCTGCTTGTGTATGGGAGTAACGTTTCTCATGAATGCCTGATGATATGTTGTTGCAAAAAGAGCATGTATTTCCATTCTGAGTGAAGGTCACTAGGTTTCATTTTTGCAGTACACGCTCCGTATGGCCGCTGATGTCTCAAACCCCATAAGGGTCAGAAAGAATGCAGGGAGTCACAGTTTGAACCACAATCCTTTGATAATGTTATCCTTCAAAAACCTTTGTACGACACATGAAATATCAGTTCCCGAAGAAGGCTACCAGCAAACAACCTACTCTCTGCCTGTAGCGGACATAATGGAGCCTGTACACATCATGTAAGTTTCTTTTTGACGCATGTACCGCAAACTGCCATTACCTTGTTAATTTCCCACAAAAAAACTTGTGCTCTTACTAATGAAATACAAGGTTTCTGTGCCGCTCCAATTTTTGTTCTCATTATGCAGATTGCACATTCTCGCCGTTTGAAAAATGGCTCGCCCTTTCCAATCTTATAATTTGTATGTACTTCAAATGTTATGTATTACAACTTTGATTTCTGCAGAGGTTACCTACTGCTACCTTTTGCATTTTCCCTTTGTCGCTTAGCTACTACCATACAACAATTTTTATATTACTATTGGCATACCTCCCTTATGCAGATTGCATATTGCCACCGTCTGTAGGATGTCACTACATTTCCTTCCATTGAAATACAACATTTGTGTGCCATTGCATTTTTTTTACCCATTATGCAGATTGCACATTGTCACCATTTGTATGGTCGTTCTACAATTCCCCATCGAACATTACTATTTATTACAAATGTTATGTGTTGCACCTTTCCTTTTTGCAAAGGTTTCGTATTGATATTTTTTTTTCCTTTCTCCCTCAGCTATTTCCTTCCCTATTGCGATTCTCATGACTACCAACTTCCCAGTGATGGTTTTTTTAACCATCAAATGCAACATTTCGTTACCGGTTGTCTGTCCATCATTATTGAATGGGATGACCGCATTGCACCTCTATGCCCATACGCAGCTGTCGCAATAAGAAGTAACATTCCATCCTTTCTGGTGTCGTAGATCACAGCGATTGACGTCGTCCTGCAAATGAATGTGTGAGGAAAGGACTACTGTGCCGACAACGCACAGTTTCCATCTGGGTAAACAATAACGTGCCCAGTAACATTAACATTTTCAATAACCTACCATCCTTTCTGATGCAGTACATCACAGCGATTCATTTTGTAATGCCAATTAATGTGAAAGGAAAAGAACTACAGTGCCAACAACGTATTCTTTCTGTGTTCCAAGCCAACAACGACTCCATCACCATTACCAATTTCATTGTCCAGCACAGACACAAACTTTCAATTTCTATGCAAATGAGAATAAGGCGACCATTTCGCACAGTGTATTGTGAAATAAAACTATGATACAAATTCTTACATGTTAGTGTTTTTAAAATAAATGTGCTCTTCTGCTTCAAAATGTGTCATGCTACCTTGTAGATCCCAGCATATTCATTACACATTTCCATACGCTGGCACGGTACATTACCGCGAACGGTATTGCATACCACTTGGTTTGGGTACGCAACAGTCAGACCCATCTAATATGCTTTCGTTCCGTCACGCCAATTTCTGTCACCCAGATGCCCCAATGACCAAGATTAGTTCAGGCTTCACACGCTATGTTGTCACATTTGCTATCTTTCTAAAAGAGGAAAAATGAGGTAAGGTGCACTACAAATATTTGCTGTTCAAAAATGTTTGTAAAATAATGCATGCTTACACCTTCCCACTGGACACATCTTCAAACCTTTCGACCTGTGACACTTACAAAATTATGTGTCTAAAGGTCAGTGGCAATGGTCTTCTTTCACTATTTCTGACGTAATTGCACTTCAATTCAAAAACTTTGTTAGTATTTTGTCCAGACGTAAGAAGCCTATTGTTTTGCCTTCTCTATGCACATTTTTACACACAATATGTACTGCCAGCTATAATGGAAAGCGAAAAAGGGTTCCTATGCAACACCCGCCTTCCCTTTCCATGGTGGCCATCTTGGAAAAGGATTTGTATTCTTCAAACACATCCTCTTTTTTGGTACCACGGCTTACTGCCGTACAATCTCGCTCGCTAATGGCATTCCACCCCCATTTTTTGAGAAAGAATGGGGTTTGTTCTTCCAGAGACTTCGGTATGCACTCTTGCTTATATTGTGCTGCACAATTGCCCTGTTGAGAGGTGCACGGGAAGTGTTGCGGTTACAAGTTAGTACAACAACATACAATGTCCTTCTGCCCTATCAACGATACACACATGTTATTGCGACCTGTGTATGAGTTTTCCAACACGTCACCATGCTGTGCGCCAGCATATGCTAATCTGCAATACTTTGGCAGGTGGGCAGTTAAGTCAAGTGTTCCTTTACACTATGGTTATGTGTTACAATTAGAATTCTGATAAATGCATTGTAAAAATGTTAGTAAAGTAATGTTATCATTCACTTACAGTACTGCACACCTATGGAAATCAGTGAAAAACAGTTTGCCGAAGGGACATTATGGTTACGTTTTCCTTCTAAAAACCTGCAAAATTCAATACAAAAAAACTTTGTTAAAGGGACGTTATGGTTAAGTTGCACTAATAAAAACCTATGCAATTCAGTGATGTCATCAATGATATTTGTGATGTCATTTTTCATGTCCTGGGTGTTAGTGTTAGCAATGCACGTAGATGGTGCGAGTTATGGTTGCTTAGCTTACCGTAACCAGCGAATTTCAGGGGTTTTTCGCTTTTACTTGTAACCATAATGTCCTTTTAACAACGTTTTTTTACTGAATTGCATAAGTTTTTATTAGTGCAACTTAACCATAACGTCCCTTTTAACAAAGGTTTTTTGTAGTGTATATATATATATATATATATGTATATATATATATATATATATATATCACTTTCCACCAATTCCAGCCAATAGGGTTTTCCTTTCAGCCACTTTTCTAAGCCTCTGTCTTTTTTGGTGGGGATACTATTATTTTCTTCCATTGCATTGTGGTTCTCAGTGATCTCAAACCTATTTCTTACTTCCACACATTTTTTTTACTTTATTTTCATCTGACGATTACAAGTCATCAAAACCATAGAGAAGAAGACAGAGTTCCATTCACATGCATTTCAATATGTTACATTAATATGATATCAGTATTTCCAAATACACAGTTTTAGCAGTCTGATTGCCCATCGTCGTCTTCCGACTCCTCCTGTGCGTCGTTTAGGTAACTTCTGAGGGGACCACAAATGTCTTTCGGTCTGGAGGTGGCGTTTACTCCCTTAATATAGTTCTCTTCGCAATCCTGAAAATACATAAGATCCCTCAGCCATGCTTGCGAAGTGGGGAGGAGCTTATCCTTCCAGTTCCAAAGTATGTTTCTTTCAGCCATTGCTCCCGCCACTGAGAAGAGTCGGCAGTTTTAACTGACACCTTGCCTATATCTCCCAGCAAATAATTCAGTGGTGTTACCGGTATGTGTATGTCAAGTATGTTGCTAAAGATAGTGGCTATTTCTTCCTAGTATTGCCTGATAGGCGGGCATTCCCAATACATGTGTATCGAGTTTGCTGCCAGAGCATCTCATTTCAGACATATTGCTTGTTTGGAGGGGTCAAACTTAGATACTTTGTTGGGAGTGATATGTAAATGGTTTAGCATTTTAAATTGAATTAATCTAAAATTGGTACATAGAGAAATGGACTTGGTGTAATAACAATATTTAGCCCATTGTTGGTCTTCTATTGTGATGTGCAGGTCCCGTTTCGACTTTGCCTTCATCTTACTGCTGGAGGGGGTGTGTAATTGTACCACCTTATATAGTGAGGCTATGTCACCAGACCCTCTAGAGTAGCCTATGCTAACTGCATCACTGTCCAGCACACGCGCAGAGTTCGCGCAGGAGGCACAAGCTTCCCCTCTATGGCGGTGACGTTATGGAACAACCTCCCAGCTCAGATTAGATCTATTGACTCTCACACTGCCTTCCGCAAGGCTCTGAAAACCCAGCTCTTTGTATAAATTGCCCGCCTTGCCAGGTTAGCACCTCCACTGTATCACTTTGCATAGGACACTATCTGCTATGCCTCGTGCTACCCAAACAAGATGATGAGTAACTGAATGTAACTTTCACTGTAGTTCCTCTGTAACCATGTAACTGGACTGTACATCCTCTGCAACCATGTAACTGAATCTACTTAAGTATACCTTTCTGGGGCCACTTATTGTAACCCTCAAGTAAGCCTTCTTTAATTCTCCTTATAGCGCCTTGTTGCCTCTGGGCTGTAGTGCGCTATACAAATACTAAAATAAAATAAAATAAAAATGTTGCCTGTATATTCTTCCTACGATAAAACATTGGGCAAAAACTGATGAATGGGCGGCGCGTTCGGGTATGACGCCCATTTTTTCTTACATGCTACCCTCAGGCGATGGTATTGCAGCATTGTAATTAGGCCTGCGCCCACTTTATCTTGGGCCTCCTCTAGCGTCACAAACCTTCCCTCTCGGTGAAGTTCTCCTAGTCGCATTTCTTTCCCGGGAACCCAACTCTTCTGCAGCGTTGAGTCTAGTGTGGGTTCAATGCCCGGGTAGTGCCATATGGGGGGAGTAGGGCCAGTACGGCTCCTCACACTGCACCCTGCTAAATATATTTGTCCAGGCTCACACTGTAGAGGTCAACGGATCTGCCATTTCCTCCTCCTTTTTGACTTTGGAAAATAATATGGTTTTTAAATTGAAAGGGGCCGCTGCAAATTTCTCCGCCTGTATATGGGCATACTGTTCTGTGGGATTGGTCCAATATTTTGCAAAGTGGTCCTGTGCTGTGTAGTAATGGCGCAAGAAGTCTGGAGCGGCTAGTCTGCCCGTTTTGTATCTTTCAGACATTTTGGGACAATTAAGTCTCACCGTGCCCCCTCCCCATACAATGCTGGTGGCTAATTTCTGTAGCTTATCAAAGAATTTCCATCCAGGCCATATCGGAATGATACTAAACAAATATATTAACTCAGGCACCACTACCATTTTTAGAAGGGCTATTCGACCGTTTGTGGATAACGGGAGTCTGTTCCAGGTGTTCAACTTATATTCCAATAATAGAATGTATGGTTCGTAGTTATTAGCGTAAAGGGTACGTTTATCGGTTGCCATAATTATGCATAAGTCGGAGACCAGCGGAATTGGGAAGTAGCTTCTGATTGTATTGTGGACTTAGTCAAGGGAATTATTTCTGATTTAGTTTGGCTTATTTTATACCCAGAGTACTTTGCGAATTCCATTATCTCTTTCTTGCATTACTGGGGGCAGATTGGTTTCTGGGTTCCTAATATATAGCATAGTATCATCTGCATATAGTGAGATGAATTGTGGAGCACCCTTGATGTGGATACCTCTCCAGGAGTGCTTATACTGTAGTCTTGCCACCATGCCTTCTACCGTGAGTGCATAAATGAGGGGTGACAGAGGGCAGCCCTGTCTTGTGCCTCTGTGCAGTTTGAACACGGATGATAGAGTCTTATTAGTGCAAATTCTGGCTGTAGGGTCTCTATATACTAACTGTATAAATCTCAAGAATTCCAGCCCAAATCTTATTTTTCAGAGAGAGAATGGCGTACATGAAATTCCATGAGATGGAATCAAATGCTTTTTTAGTGCGACCGCCAATGTTTTAAATTTAGGGTCTAATTGGGAGGTGATGGAAAAGAATCTAGGTAGGTTAAGGGCTGTGGATCGGGTGGGGATAAAACCTGATTGGTCGGGTTTTACTAACTTATTCATATAGGGTAGTAGCCGATTGGCTATAGCTTTGGCAAATATTTTGGTGTCCACGTTTACTGGGGACAGGGGCCAATATGAATAGGGTTTGTGGGGGGTTTTATGAGGCTTAAGCAGGACCGTTATTATGGCCTCTCTCATGGACTCTGGCAGCTTCCCATTGCGCAGGGCTTCTTCCCATACTTCCAATAATTTTGGGGTAAGTTCAGTGTGGAATCTTTTATAGAGGTCTGCAGGGATTCCACCTGACCTGGGCGCTTTGCCCGCCTGCAGCTCTTTAATGACCTGTTCTATCTCCTCGGGTCCAGGGGAAGATCTAAGACTTCTCTATCATCTGGTTCCAATAAGGGGAGCAGGAATGAGTCCATATAATTTTGGATTTCGTGCAGCAGGTCTTGGTCAGTGTTTGCGTATAGTTTGGTATAGAATTCTAAGAACACCTCATTCACTTTATGGGCGTCAGTATGTGCTGTACCGTCTCGATCTGTTATGCTCGTGATGTGCATGAACCCTTGCTCCGCTTTAATGAGATTGGGCAAAGTTTTGCCAGCTTTGTTCCCCTCTTCATATCTTCTTGCCTTATGGGTTCCGTCAGTTAGAATACCTCAAGCTGCGCTAATGTTCTAAATTTTGATAATTGTGCCTGCAAGGGTGCCAGTGTATCAGTCCCTGGTGCTTTTGTATGTGAGTCCTCTAGATCCTTCAGTATATGTTCGGTTTGGGTCAGTTCCTTTCTTATTTCTTGGAGAGTGCCATGTGTCCTTGAAATCAGATGTCCCCTCAGCCATATCTTGGTTTCCCAAACCGTGGCTACTGATCCTACCGATCCCTCATTGCCCTCAAAGAACTCCACCATGTCCATTCGCAATGGCTCTATCACCACTTCATCTCTCAGTAATTCTGGTGGCATTCGCCATGTGCGTGGGGAGTGGTCTAAGTCTATTAATTGTAGGTCTAAAAGGATTTGGGAGTGGTCCAATAGAGTGCGTTTTAGTATGGTGAATTCTCCTATCTTTGAAACATATTCAGGGGAGCACAGCCAGTAGTCTATGCGGGAACTGGGTGCGTGAACATGCAAGTGAAATGTGTATTCTTGTTGAAGAGGGTGCAGCTCTCTCCATGCATCTATAAGGTGTAGTGTGTTTATGGCCTGAAGGATAGTCAATGCCGATTTGGTGTAGTTTCTGTGATCTTTGGATGTCATATCTCTCGAAGGGTCTAATATTGTATTCAGGTCATCCCCCATATTACTCTTGCATCCCACGTCGGTGAGATTAGTGCCAATATTTGCAGGTAGAATTCCGGGGAATTCACGTTCGGGCCATATGTATTAATTAAAATCATTTCCTAATGATGTGTAGTGCCCCCATACAATTACATACCTCTCTTCTGTGTCTACTTTTGACCAAGTCATCTGGAAACCAATTCGGCGATGAATCACCGTTAATACCCCTCTGACCTGTGTGGAGTAGTTTGTCGCTATTCTTTGCTGGCCCCAGTTGCGAGCGAATGATTCAGTGATTCTTTTGACAGCATTGGTTTCTTGTAAAAGGAGGATGTCAATCCTGTGTCTTCTGGCGTATGCTAGGATTTTCCTATCTTTTATGGGTTTAGCCAGACCTCTAATATTCCAGGTTAGGAGTCTAATACTTGGGTCACCCTGGGTGCAGCCATCTGCTGTTTGTAACTACATCAATCCTCATCACAGAGGCCCTCATTACGACCCTGGCGGAAATCGAAAAACGATGGCGGAAATGCAATACCGCCATCGAATAGCGCTCGGTGCGACTATGACCCGTCACCGCAAAGTACGAAGCCATTAGCGACACCGTAGTGAACGCCAACGCTAACTGCACCAAGCACGCGCGCGCGCGCCATGCCAAACCGCAAACACCACCATGGTGCAACGGTACGCCAATTCCGACCCTAGCGGACATGTACCTAACGCCATCAGGCATGGCGGAATGTACCATTCCGCCATGGCGAGAAGTACGGCATCGCGAATCAACCGTAAACGGCCCCACTGAGTGCCTGTACACCGCTCCCTGCCCACAAAGTACAACTCCCCGTAGGTGCAATGAAGCCACAATGCAACCATTGAAATGTACAAGTCACCCATGCATGCCAACGAACAAAAGAAACACAAGAGGGGCCAATGGGAGCTGCAGGGCACAGATGGCACGAATACAGAAGCCATCCCAATGGACATGACCACAGTCCCCCACCAAGAAACGCACGCAAACACAGGCACCTGTGACCAGCAATATTCCGAAGACCACATCATTCAACCAGTCCACCTGGCTGACCGGCATCTGTTACACAAAACCCAATCCCCCGCCCCTGAGCATGACAACATTCAAACTGGCATATTGGCAGCCCCCATCCCTGACCTCACGGGCTTAGTAGGCAAACGCGCCCAGTACAGTACCACGCAACTAAACCCCGAAGCTGGAACCCAATGCAGATCTCCTCACAATACATCGCCCCCCAAATAGGCATATGCCACATCACTTGCAAAGAAAAACGCTACACGGGCCAAATCAGAATAGAAATTTTATGCACATCAAAATCACAAAGCACATACAGCCATCAGGCCATGAACTCCAAAACACCAATCACCATTGTGGGCTGCTTCCGCAAGAAATGACCAGCCACTACCTGTGTGTCGCCCTGTTCCCCCATGGTACACAGAGCCACATTCACGTACGAAAAGGCAACATGGAAGCGCACAGAACCGCAGGGCCGTCCCAATGGGGAGGCACTAGTCCAGCTGAAAGGCCGAAATGTTGCTCCGAGCCACCAGTACTGCGTAAGGGCATGTGGCCCATTGGCGATCGTCCCATAAGATCGTAATGCTGCTCCACTGATTAACACGAAGCAGCAGGTGTCGGGAGTAAAAGCCATCTGCAGGAGTGGCATACAGATGGCAGTGGCAAAAGGGGAGGAGATACCTGTCAACCAAAAGAAAAGAAAAAGAACAGAATGGCCATCAGAACTACATACCAACAACTCACTTCAATGATCACACGAAATCCACAGCCATATGCATGCTAGCCCACTCCAAAGGAACATCACCACCCCAAAACCACTTGCGACTCATAACCATCTATATCGAGGTGCAAACACCATCACAAACGAGTGTCTGAGGGCGCCTCGAGACAGGGAGGGCTCAACAAGGCCAGATGGACGATGGTCCCACTATGGCAGCCCTGCATCACATAGCGTAGGGGAGGCGGATAGATCCCAAGAAGCCCTGTACATGGCAAACTCTGTATCAAATCACCTGCCCATGCATCCATCCATCATTCCCTCATCCCGGGATCAAAATGCCTGAATAATTACTCACATAACATTAGAAACATCCATTGAGTCTGTGCGTTATGCAGCCTGCTAAATCCACAGTGCCCCACCCCGTAATTCCAGTGTTGTGAAGTAACATGTATTTGATAACGGACGGCCTCATCGCCCACGTAGCTATTGCGCATCCCAAACTATTCATATCAATCATTGCTCCCTCGCCATGGGCCCTGTCTCAAGGACATAGAACAATAGAACGTTACATTTGCAGTCAGACCTGTGGGCATCTCCTCGCCGCTAGCTGGAAACCGAAAGCGCCGCCCTTCGAATTCCTCATTTGCAACATCACGTCGAAAAGGCATCTGTGGCCGTTTGAAATCACTAATTATTCCATCGAGTGCGGCTGTGTGTGAAAATGGCAACTGCCTTCACCCACGAATGGGACGCCCCGCCCGTCGTTGCAACTCGGTACAGTGATGCATGAGGGCCCACCGTTACTCGAGTACTACGTCCCACTGACCCCTCACAAGTCTGTTCGCGACTGCACAGATAGTATGTGAAACAATGGGACCACAGCAGAATGAACATATCAACCAATGTTACACGGCCATCGGGTACAAATACATGATTGCAATAGCAAGATACAATTCCCCGAATTGCAGCGTTGTGCGCGGGACGTGCTCGGCCAAAGGGGAGAGCAGTTTGCACAGGTGGAATCAATCACCACAGGTGGAGGCCATACAGCCTGAAAACACATAAATTGCACAGCCAGTCTCCTCCCACAACCACACCGAAATGCTACCGGCAGGACTCGCGATGTTGGCCCTGGGGGACCTGATAGCACTGCAAGTGCTCCGACTCCAAGAAGTAGACGAACACCAACTACAACCAGCCGCACGGAGGAGACGCAGGAGGAGGAGGAGGCCAAGGCAGGGCCAGCAAGGCCCACCAGCACAGCCACTACCACCACGCAGGCAGCCCGCAATTCAACGCCTCCGAGCACATCCGTTCAACCTCACTGATGAGCAGATCCACACCCTCTACCGTCTGGACCGGGACACCATAGCCGCCATTGTGGACATGACACAGGCTGACCTTGTCAGCATGATAGATACCCCAACCGCCATCCCACCCCTACTGAAGGTGGTGTCTGTACTCCACTTCCTGGCCACAGGCACCTACCAGCACACAGTCGGACAGTTGCATGGCATTTCTCAGCCACTGTTCTCACGGACACTATTGCAAGTGCTCGATGCCCTCCTGAAGCACGCAGACGACTACATCTCTCTACCACGCTCGGAGCAGGAAATAACCAACACAAAAGTGGGATTCCATGCACTTGCCGGCATACCGGGTTGCATTGGTGCCATCGACTGCACCCATGTTGAATTGGTCGTCCCACATGCCATGGAGGCCCAGTACCGCAACCGAAAACAATTTCATTCCCTGAATGTACAGATGGTGTGTGACTCCAACAGGATCATTACACATTGTTGTGCCCGATTCCCTGGATCAACCCATGATTCTATGGTCTTGAGGAACTCTACAATACCACGCTACATGGAGCGACACGCAGGGAACAGATCCTGGCTACTCGGTGAGTCTCATTACATGCATGATGATGTGGGGTATGTGAATTGTCAATGACCTGCCAGGAAGGGGGGGGGTGTGTGCGTACGTATCAATGGCATTCCACATCATACGTTTCTCGTCCACATACAGGTGATGCTGGATATCCACTGAAGAGATGGCTCCTCACACCAGTCCGGAACCCACGGGACCAGCATGAGGAGGACTACAACCATGCCCACTCACGTACCCGTGTAGTCATTGAACAGGCATTCGGCCTACTGAAGACCCGTTTCCGCTGCCTCAGCAGGTCTGGCGGGGCACTCCTGTACCGCCATGAGAAGGTTGCAAAGATGGTGATGGCATGTGTCATGCTCCACAACATGTGCGTACGTAGAAATGTGCCCATGCCCCCTGACGCAGAACTGCAAGCACCTGATGATGGTCATGATGAGGGTGGGGATGTGGCAGCACCTCATGGAGTCTGCGAGGCACCGGAGGCCCGTGACATTCGTCAGCATCTCATTGATGTATGCTTCTAGCACTCACGCCTGGTGGCTGATACATGGACACGGGACTCGTGGCACTGCGTGTGTCTGGGACATGCACAATATGGACTGTACGCCTATGATGGCCTAGTACACAAAGATCAATGTCCACACTTCTCATTGGTTGACCGTGCACTTTTTATGGCATATGTGATATCATGTTGAACACCCTATCGACCCGCCACCCAAGTGAGCCCAACACACCCCCTCCACCCTCCTACCTCCCCCCCGAACACCAGTGTCCAAAGATGCTCATTGTCAGTGGGCTGTCGCTATTGCATGCCCCCTCTGCGGGTATCAGGGGCACCCCTGCCTGTGGAGCGCAGGTTCCTTCCAGATCTACGTTGGGGGCTGCCCTGGACGGAACTTGCAACGGATGATGTGTCTGCCTGCTCACGTCCATGCATGTCCCTAAGGGTTTGCGAGAGCTCAGTGAGCACACGGCGCACTGCGGCAAGTTCGGCACATACGTCTTTGGACGTCGCATGCAGTTCCCCCCTCAGGCTCTCGGTGCTACTCTCCATTTGGACTCTCAGGCTCTCGGTGCTACTCTCAATTTGTGCCCTTAGCGTCTCTGTACCTCTCTCCATTTCTGCCCTAAGTGTCTCTGTTGATGTTTCTATGTCTGCCTTGGTGCCCCCACATTCATCGGCATGGCCCTTGAGGAGTGTGGCCATTTGCTGCTGTTGGACGATTAACTTGTCGAGGGACTGTTGCCTCTGCTGGGCCATGGCCATTTGCGGTGGTGTCACAGAGGGGCTGTTGTCCTCATGTTGCCTTGCCACAGGGCTTGTGGGGGATGGCCAGTCGTCGTCTTGTGGCTGCACCTGCGTGGTATCCTCATGTTGTACGGGAGGGGACAGACAGGGGGATTGGGACAGGTCATGGATGGATCTGACCTCGACATCCCCGTCTTCTGTGTCCGAGCATGCTGCCATCAATGGGGTGTCACCTATGGTGCTGCTGCCACCAGAGGCAGTGCCTTCTGTGGCATCCATTGGGGGGACCTGTGGTGGTGGTGGTGTTGTGGCCATGCTGGCTGCTGGGGTGCCTGTTGATGTTCCCTCCTCTGTGCTGCCACCTGATTTGTGCTGCTGCCGTGTCTTGATGCGTGCAGCTGAGGTGGAGGGTCTCTGGCCGTTGGTCTTGGCCCTCTTTGCAGGTGTGCTGGTAGGGGTGTCCTGTAGCTCGTCGTTTGGATCGGACCCTGTGGTGGAGTAAAGGAGGGCGAGGGTTATTGATGGGTCAGTGGGAATTGGAATGGCATTGTATCACATGCATTGGGGTGGTACCTGAGGGTGATTTGGGTCGGGGTCTTGGAGGTGCTTTGATTTGTGTGTGGAGTGAGGGTGCAGTTGTTTGGCAGCCTGCAGTTAGGGTGTGCCTGCTGCACGTGTAGTGCGTGTATTAGGGGTTTTTAATTATTTATGTATTTATTGTGGGTTTTAACGTGCGCTATCAGGCCGATGTGTGTGGGCGTTCTCCTGGACATGTGTTTCTGTTGCACTATGTGGACGCATGGTACTTCACATGGATGGACTGTGTGGATTTGGCATTGTTTTATCTGGCCCACCTACCTGAATCTTCGGATGTCTGCACTCCTTTCTCCATCCCTCCGACTCCCTCTATGCTCTCCATTCCGATGGTGGAGGCACAGATTTCTTCCCAGGGGGTCAACTTGATGGGTGATTCAGGACCTCCCCCGGTGGCTGTGGCAATGTTGCGGTTGGCAGAGAGTATGCTGCGGACGCGTATCCGCAGGTCGTCCCATCGCTTGCGGCATTGCTGTGGGGTGCGGGGTGCGGTCCCCACCGCACTTACCCGCTGTGCCACCAGAGCCCATATGGCCTTCTTGTTTGCAAGTGCCGTCCTGGTCATTTGCGTGGAGAAGACGACGGCAGCATTCTCCTGGAGGGTCTCTGTTAGCACGGTGAGTTCCTCACGGGAGAAGTGGACCTGCCGCTTGCGGTCGCACGCTTTCTTCGCTACTTTTCCCATTTTTCTTGGTTTCGCTAGGGTGGTTGACGGGTTGGGGTGTGTTTCAGGGTAGTGATTTTAGTGGTTGTGTTGTTTTGGTGTTTTTATAGGTGTACGCCGGGATGTTTCCCGTTCCGGGCCCATGTTTTAACTTCCGTTTCCGTATATTTCCGGGCACCGTACTTTCCGGTAGGCGCACACTGCGGTGACCGCTAAGAGGGGTGGCGGTATTGCACCTAGGGCGCCGTACGGCGGCGGTGTGGGCCGTTTTGGGGTCATTTCCGCCATCGCGGACTTTGCACTTCCGCCGTGGCGTGGTGCTCGTGCCCGATGGGTCGGAATGGGCCGCACTTTGCTCCTTCGTACAATGGCGGAAACGCTATTTACGCTGTGGCGCTCCGGTCAGTCGCTTTCCGCCAGGGTCGTAATGAGGGCCAGAGACTTTTTTGGAACTTTTTGAGTGGTTCGTATTTGTCAGTTTTTTAAAACAAACATTCATCCCCACAAGTCCCCCCCATAACTTTTTGCATTCCTTGTGAGCGTCTAGTTTTCTCTGCTTCTCCAGCCCGTGTAGGCAACTGCCCTGTTAAGATCTCCCCACCTCCCTCACCATCCCCCCAAATGGATAGTGGAACTCCATTCTTAAACTGCCACTTCTGCAATTGTGGGTGGCTCTGTGTGGACGCCACCACCAAGTTCAATTCAATCCGCCCTAGGGGGCTGCTGTGCTATCTTCTGGCAGATCGGGCCATACTAAATTTGTGGCCTCGGTCTGACGTTTGTGTTCTTTTTCAGTTGTTGGGCTGTGTCGACGGGTCCTTTCTGACTGGGGGCATTAGAATGTTCCATTCTATGTACCCCATAGCCTCTTCAGGTGGCTCGAAGAAATGCTCCCTTCCGAAATATTGCAGGCGTAGCTTTGCCGGGAACAACATGGAATATGGTATTGATCTTGCTTTAAGTGCTTTTTTGAATTGATTGAATGTGCGGCGGGCCGCTTGGACTCAGTTGGAGAAGTCAGGATATGTGGATCCTTGCAGCATTGTGTGTTAGTGTTCCTTTTTCTCGGGAGAAGTGAAGGATCTGATCTGTATCCTGGTAATTAAGTAGGCGTGAGATTATCGTCTGTGGCGGAGCTCCAGGTTTGGGTGGAGGGACAAGGGATCTGTGAGCTCTCTCAATGAGGAATTGTTGGGACAACTGAGCCTGCGGGAGCATGGTACGCAGCATCTCCTCCAAAAAGAGCTCCATTGGCACATTCAGGGGTTTTTCCGTCAGGCCCACCACTCTGATGTTTTTCCGGCATGATCGTGACTCCAAATACTTGCACTTGGATTGAACCACCTTCAGGCTCTTCTTGCTGTCTTCAATATCTATGCCTTGTATCATGGTTGTGTCCTCCAGTGCCCCGATTCTGAACTCAGCTTCGGAGACCCTAGTATTCACAGTTTGTAGATCCGCATTGATTGAGGAAATGTTGCTAACAATGTCATCCAGCCTACTATTTGCTGCAGCGAATCCAGCCTGAACTGCTGTCATGTAGGGATCGGTGTCGCATCCTGCAGGTGTTGAGGTATTCACAGAACCCATCTGCGGGGGCCCCGCTCCTTCTTCTGCCATATTGGAGCTGGTGAATGCGTCCATGGGGCCTTTCTTATTCCCTCTGTTGCCCCTTGGCATGTCCTGGGTCTGCAGTATACCACTTTTTATTACGGGAATGCTGTCTCTGACAGGATATGGAACTACCACCATGGTATGATTCTAGACTCTTCACTGGGTGAATGCCCGTGTATTGTAAGTTGCGTGTGAAGCTGGCTGGACATCCCTATTGATCTCTGTACTTCGTGTTGACCCTATACTCCGTCCCTCATAGCTTGGGACTGGGGCCCCCTCCTGTGCCAGACCCTTAGGAGGATGAGAACTGTCAGCGTGTGACCACTGCCCTCGCCATGGGTTAGCTGCGTCCCACGCTTATTATATAAATGAGCATAGCTCTCTCCCCAGTGCTGGCACTTTCAGGGTGCTGTTGCCTGTCTAGTTTTGTATTCTGAGCAGGGGCGTCTTGTACTTTTAGGTTCAATGGGAACGCTGTATCCATGTCAGCAGAGCTGGTGGAAGGCTTTGTACCTGGTTCCAGTATGCTCTTTGGGCAGTCTGACCATATGTTAATGTTGCTGTGAACCAGTGGTCACGGATCTGATTTATGGGTGTTAGCCCGGGCGGTGTTTCCCCCTCCGTAGTGCACCAATTATTCCCCCTAATACTGTACAACTTGTGGTTGTATGCTGCCACCAACCCAGAACAGTGCCCTTACTCAAATTTAGTGAGTTGCATGTCATGGGTGTATGTCGACTTTCTCTGCCTGTGCTTTCTCCACGAGCCGCAGGACCACGTCTCCTTAATGGCGGGTCTGCGCGATTATCTCGAGCCTGCCCCCCTCTGTCCGCATTTACCACTGTTATGCACTGGGATCTACAGTCCCTAGCTTACATTCGTATGGGTCATTTGTTAAAATCATAAAGGGCTTCCCTGGCGGGAGTTGACCACTCCATGAGACAAATGTCTCAAATAAGTTCTGTAAAAACTGGAACAATTGTGTTTTTATTGTCATGCTCACTATATGCTTGATGTTTTGATGTATTGTTGTAATAGACAATCGTGTTGGAAATTTGATAGTGTTTAAGATTAGAGAATTAAAATGAAATGATTCTCTAACTATTGATCTGTGTACTGGTTCTAGTGAAATACACACTGTTCATTTAAAGATTTGCGGCAAATTATACAAAATAACCATTCCTATTCAGTAAGAGAATTCATGAATTTATAAGTACAAATCTAGCCACTAAGGGCTAAAGTTTACTCGAGTATTAACGAATCAACACTGGAACTTAGGTTCCACTAGGAGTGCATTTGGGCTCACTGGGTAGTAATACACAGTTCTGTTTTTTTACATTCGTATGGGCTCAAGCTCGTGGTCTCCTGCCCGACTCTATCACGGGGGAGCGCGTATCACTTGTGCTGGCAGTGCGCCGACGTACCTGATTGATGTTGATTCCCATGTCTTTGTAGGGTGATTTGTCCCGGCCACCCGTGGCCATAAACACTGCTCGCCCATCTCCTACGTTTGCCGCTGTTTCTCCTTACTGGGTCGCGCAAAGCTTCGGCAGTCTTTTCACAGGGCATTTCCCCTCGGGCCAATATTATGCAGTTCCTTCAGTGCCCCACACCTTCCGACACCCGAATATATGTTCGGGTGCCATTTTAGTTGGCATCCAACAGCGCCCCCCCTACTTCCACACATTCTATGTCAGTGGGAGCTGTCTGTGCTAGGGCTATAATATTCCTTTTTACACACTTATTCTTTCTGACTTTGACTGTGTTCCCCTTACTTCTAGTACCTTTTTTGTTATTACACTTTCGTCATGTTAGTTTCTTTGACCCATGGGAAAATATTAGATCATCTTAAAGGCTAATATCATTGTCTTCTTTTCCAATGAACTCTGGCATATTAGCCTCACGCTCATAGTTCTCAGCCTCCTGTGCTTTCAATTTCTCACTTTCTTCATCAATCATCAAACACAACTCACTCAAATCGCCCATGCTCTCCTCCACCACCCCCACTTAGGCCTTATATTCTTACTTAGATGCTCCATTTCTTAATTCTACCATCACACCCAGGGCTTTTGTGTTTTCTACAGCCTGGACCACCAGACTCTTAATCTCATCTTGATCTTTCATTAATTTCGTACATATACCTAAAAGTATGTCTATTGTAGTTGCTAAAGCATCAAAACTTTCACCCTAATTTAATGAATTACCAATCAATTGTGCTTCCCTGGTCATCCCAAGATTCATCTCCTCCATTACTTTCAGCCTCCTCTTGAGTACGTTTCTCAAAGTCAGGTGTAGCCGAGACATCCATGCCAATCACATTGTCCATATTTGCAATATTTTCAATACTTATTTCTACATGTGAGATACCAAGACCAGGCCGAAGACCCATAGACTGGCGTCTAAAGTCATGAACAAGATTCAACAATGAGTTATTATCAATCAATTAACTATTCTCAGGTGCCAAAGGTATATCATTACTCAGATGGTCCTTGAGTTTATACATTTTTGTAAGGAAACTTAGGATTCTTGGTTGTTCCATAACAGATTTTCCATTTACTGAATGGTTTATGTTGTTCTTACCAATACCCTTCTTCCCTTTCCCTTTTCCAGCCACCACTCCCGCTGATTTCATTTGGTTTTATGGTGTATCTCCCTTACATGTTTTCATTCTCAAATTATGTGATCTCAGCTTGAGTCCCATCTCTATACAACTAGAGAACCTAGATATATAAAGCGTGGGGGTAAACAATAAAATACTGATTGGTGCGAGATTTCTACCATAGCTCCAAGCGCCTGAACCAGCAAACAGCAAGCGGTTGCTTTGGAGCACACGCTTCCTGGATAATGTGGTCTTTCATATGCGGGGGGGGGCACAGGTTAACACATTCCTAAAATAAGATGAAGTAACCCTATATTAAGAGGCGCTCCTTAATCATAAAAAGACTACATTCTAATATAGTGCAGTCCAAAGTCTTTCTAAAAGTGCACTGTGCAAGGTAATAAACCTGAGAAACCAAAATTGTCCACAAAATGAGATGCTAAAGCGCAAATGTAATGTAAACACAGAGCAATACTTTTAGTATATAACAAGTTTCACTGAGTAAACATATACCTGGGTTGAACCAGTCGTTGTATAAAGTGCACTGTGCAAAATAGTATACCAAAGGGACAGGATAATCCACTAAAGAAAACTCAAATACTAATAAGAAAAAATGTAAGAATGAAACCAATACAGATTCATTTCTGCAAACGTTCCTGAAATTGTGGACAGAGTCCTACAACACCAGAAAACCATGGGGGAGAGGAGATCTTCGCAACCCCCGTGGAGAAGAGAGCGTAAAAATAAACAGGAGAGAAAGGATCACCAAGTTAAATAGCCCTGGTCTGCGATCACTGTCACATTTAGTGCCACAATATAAACACCAAAATCAATCGGTTCCTCGGTAGGATCAAACAACTCTCAGATAGCTCCAGAAGGGGGCGAGGTGCCCTCGCAGCTCCCGACCACTGCAGTACAGCTTCCACAGTCACAACCAAGGTGGCTGCACAACCATGCAGCTTATAAGAACTGGGAGTTGTTATGTGGACGGGAAAGGCTTCAAAATCCCCCAGACAAAATAGTAAGTACTTATATGACCTTGTTTCCAGGCATGTCTGTTGCCGCCGTCCTGAAGTTTAGTGCAGTGTTCAGTAAAATTCTAAACAGGAGTTTCAATAACACCCCTGTTTAAAAGGCAGTGATCAGCCAGATAGACAGGCAGCCAACCTCGGATTACCTTAAAAGAAACACTGACAGGGCAGGGCACGCCCGACAGCTTGAGGAGGTGCCTGAGTCCGACTCTCCCTCCCGCCCTGACGGTCCGCACAGCCAAAACAATTATACTAACTACTTCAAGCCGGTCGATTCGAATCAAGACAATTACACCTGTGGCGTGAGAGGGATCCAATCCTTGGCCAGGTCCCAACTAACGAGGTCTGCCAATTATCAGCACTCTGTGACAGTACAAATCACTTCACAAATGATCTACCAAAGATTTATTTCTGCCACACGCCCAGCGTCCAGCCCAACAGCCCAACAGAAATGCAGCACCCTTTTGAGGTAGAGGGCTTTACGCCACAAGGGTGACAAGGCTGTGATTCTATGGAGGTCCTGCTTCCTGTGATAAGCGGCTCCTATTCCTTAAAATGATGGGAGTACAAAGCACAATGTACAGTCAACAGCCCAACAGAAATGCAGCGCCCTTTCGCAGCAGAGAACTTTACGCCGCAAGGGTGACAGGGCTGTGATTATATGGCGGTCCTGCTTCCTGCTTCCTGTGATAGGCGGCTCCTAGTCCTTCAAGTGACGGGAGCACATAGCCCAAAATAGAGTCAACAGCCCAACAGAAATGCAGCACCTTTTCACAGCAGAGGGCACCTTGCAGTGCATATTTTAATTCCAAATGCAGATGCTGTTCCCAATACGAGTGCTCCCACTAATATCTTCAGTCCATCTGACAGCCATGATGTCCTCCATGACCATATGTATGCTAGCCAGCTCTTGTCTTCCCCTGTCCCTTGTGCTTCATCTTCCATCTTCGCATGCATTTGTGGCAATTGTGAAACTGCATCAGAGAGAGTTCTGTTATCTTCATTGTTAGCTGGTGTGAATGTGCAACATGAACTCCCGATCTTTGCACAAACTCCTCCTTCCATAGCTGTGAGCAGATCCAGAACATATCTATTCTGGAGGGCTACCAACCCTATTGCTCAGAATTCCTCCTTTAGGGCATTGAACCCATTCACTGTTGAGTTAATTGTTACCATCAGCAGCCAACGGGTGATCTCTAACCACTTGGAATTTATATACGTTTGTAGTCCTGGTATTAGTGATGTAAAGAACATTTGTGTTCTGCTAAATTGTCTGTGCTCTTCTGGTATTTTGTCCAATGCCACTTCTGAGTTGGCTGAGAAGTAATTCCCCCCTCTCTTCACTCTGCTCAATCCGCTCTGCTACTCCACCTTCTATGTCTGTGTAATTGGTGCTGTCTTGACCGACCTCTTCTTTCACCTGTTATTGTCCATCTTCGGGAAGTCATTGAGCTTCACCTCCTTTCTGGGTACCACCAACAATGGCATGTTGATGTGCACCAGGGACCATATTCCTCTCCATTCGGGTGTCAGCTTCTCATAGGCTTTTGATTGACACACCCAATAGTGGTCCATCAGTCCTGCTCTCATTGCTGGAAGCTGTTCAATCGCCTTGCACCCTACATTTTCACAAACTTCGACCTCGCCCTTCTTCTGGTAACATAGCGCTGGCGTCTTCAGGGGAATTATTGGCATTGGTCCAGCTTAGTTTTCTACCCATGACTGTAAATGAGCGCTTGTATCCAATTCCTTCAGGCACGTGCTATTTTCCTCCTGCACCTTGTGCACTGCTGATTGTGCTAGTGTCTGTGCTTTGCTTCTCAGAACTCCATCCTCCCAGCAGTCATTAGTGTACACTCGCCCATACACTAATATCTGTGGTCTTTCCCAGCATCCTGGTTCTCCTCCTATATCTTTCACTCTTGTCCAGGGACATGGCAATTCCATCAGTGTTATAGTTTTCATCTCTCCTTTCTCAGGGCCATCAGTTATGTACTGCAATCCTTCATGCAACTGCCAGTAGTTGTTCATCATGTCTAGAGTCTTTATGTAATTATCTTCACATGGGAACGTTGCTTTAGACATCCATCTCAATGTTGCTGTCTTCCCTTGAAATCTTCTGTGCATTTGCACCATCGTGAGATACATTAGGCATTGTGCTCTTGCTGCGGGTATTTCAGTTGCAATGAACGTTCGAGAAGCACTCAAGGCGTAGGGGATTAAAGAGCAGACATAACAGCTCTCCACAGTGGTTTCCCTACCTACTTTGGACATATGCTTGTACCACATGTTGTTTGTGACTCGTGCTGTGTCTGTTAGATACATATCAACTCCCTTCATGTCTGTATCAACACTGCGCTTACCTCTCATTACCTTATCGGTATTGTCTTCTCTTCCACCTGACATGGTCGTCCTTCCTGCTAGGCTAGGGGTAATGTTAGTAGAGGACACAGCAGTAATACTCATAGCAGTATAAAGCGACCAGAACACAATTGCCAGTATGCCACTGGGAATCAATAAACACATAATGATAATAATATTTTAATATTTGTTATTGTCTCGGTCATGACCACTTACTCTGCTGGATCTTTACAGCTGATGAGAAGATAAAGTTGCCCGCCCAAATATCACAAAGAAAAGCAGTTATTGCTTTAGTATATGTCTGTACTTTCAAGCTCTGCGTCAAGATAATCACTTATTACATAAACAAAGACCTCCTCCCAGACCTGTCTTACTGAGAGGTCTCTTAATGTGGGCAGAACCATGTATGTGCCTTGTGCCAGTTGTTGGTATGCTTGGGCCAAATATTCTATGAATTCTATGAATATTCTGTAGGGGATCTTGCTTGGAATCTTCTGGGTCGCCTTATATACAGCCCTCATCACATTCACGTAGACCTGAATGTCTGGAAAGGAAAATCACAAACAGTGTTTTACTACTTTCACATGGACCTGCGTGTGCGAAAAGCAATGTACCAAACAGACAATTTTCTAGCTATCTATTTGGACAAGGATGCCAGTTTCAACTTCTGGTACTTGGGATCACCGAACCATTGGGCGATCTGGCTTCCCTAACTCTGTGATATCCATTTGCTCTTGTCATTCGTCAAGATCTTGAAAGTTGGCCCTGTCGGTCACTGCACTTCAGTTGCCAGGTGAGGCCACTGCTTTGTAGGGCTTGGTGTCCTGGATATTGGATATGGGTCCACACAGTCCTTCCTGTGATCCTCACAGCTCAATCTGCTATCGCCTGAATTATATTTGGGCCCATGAACCTGGGCGCATTCCAGCACCTCGGGAAATTGCAGAGGAGGACAGTGTCCCCCCACCTTTACTGAGTGTTTTTGTCCTTGCTCTGGTTCTGTATCATCAGAGTCAATCTCTTCATTGTCTTCAGGCCTTCCCTGGGTGCGCCGTATCTGGCGAGAGATATAGGAAGCGCTTGAGATCAAGGAAGTAATGTATGCATACTTTTCTTGCCATAACACATCTGCACTATTCTCACATTCTTTCAATGCCCTTGTGGGAGGAGTCAGGGGAAGATGCATGCGCCATCCTGTCACCGGCTCATGGGGGGTTAAATGGGGGTCAGAGTCTAGTTATTCTTAGTGTTCTGCTGAATGTTTGGCAATGCACCCCTTCAGCAGTCCATTCAGGAGTTCACTCACTCCATTTGCTTGCGGGTGGTACACAGAGGTGAATTTGTGCTTGATGCCTAGCAAGGTTTTAATGTGTTAGAACAGTTCATTGGTGAAGTGAGGCCCGTTGTCAGACTGCAGGACCTCACATACGCCTCACCTTGGGAAAACCTTTCAGACCAGAAACTTTGCTGATCTTAGTGCGTCGGCATGGGAACATGGTCCCACCTCTATCCATCTGGAAAACAGACAAACCACCACTATCATGTAGCAGTAACCCTGACAGACTTGGGTCATGTCCATGTAGTCTAAGTGGAGGTGTAGAAATGGCCCTACAGGTCTTGGTCCGGCTCCTCTCACAATTCTCAAGGTGTGAACTGCTGACAAGGCAAGCAGTTGCTAATGAATTCAGCTACATGTTCATTCATGTTTGGGCAAAACCATGTATATCCAATGCGTGTATTAATGACCTACTTCCCTGTGTGTACTGGGTAATGCAATTGTGCTAGAGCTGTTTTCAACAATGCCAGTGGCATAACCACCTTGCCTGTGTTGTTCTGTCACCTTAAGCCATCTGTTGGAGACATTGAGCATCCTCTCTTTTCCCATAGCTCCTTTTCCTCCTGTGGTACAGCTCCCTGCAACTCCATAATCTGTGCCTCTGGTAGTATCCTTCCCTCATCACCATGTTTCTCACTCCTGCCTGGGCTTTTGACCTCTCTTCCAGTTCCCATAATTGTCCAAATTATGCTGCGCATTTTGCCTCATAATCTGCTGCTTTGTTCCCCCTTGAATTTGGGTCATCCCCATCTGTGTGGGCCTGGCATTCCACTAGTGCCACCTATTGCGGATACGCAATTACATCAATGAGTTTACCCAAGAGTAGTGCATGCTTCCCTGGGGTCCCATCTGCTCTTCTGAACCCTCTCCTGAGCAATTGTGCCAGCCCTGAATGTACTGTTGATGTGACATAGGCACTGTCAGAATATATTGTCACATTATTCCCTACATTACATTATTCAAAGTGAGCGGGATTGGTTGGGAGTACTGCCTATACGTTTATTTTAAAAAGAAACCGTTCCGGAACAGTTTTGTTTTAAAATAACTGTGTAGGAAGAAGTTGAAACTTGCACTTTCAGTGCACTACACTGAATGTTCCCTTAAACAGCAGGTGCATTTTTGGGGGGTTTGTATTGTGTGTGGGAGGAGGTGTGGTAATGGGGTTTGTGGGGAGTGGGTGGAGGCTAGCAGGGAATATAGTTCCACTACTTCTTTTCATACACTTCAACCACTGCCTACACTGTGTTCTAGTACCAGTATGAGAGCCACTAGTTCTGCTGCTTGTGCTGAGTAATGGGATGGTAGCTTTTTGCTCACTACCACCTCACTTATCCCGTCCTCCTTCATTCTCACCACTGCTGTCCCAGTCCTTCTGATCCCATCAGTCTGGTCAATTGTCGATGAACCATCAATGTACAGTACGTCTCCTCCCTCAATTGCATCTTCCTCCACCCTACGTGTCGCACTAAACATCTCTATGTTCTTTGTACAGTCATGTGTATAGTCTCCTGGTTGGTGGACATCTGCCAAGAATAGTGCTGGTTTAACTGTCCTGCATCTTACTATCTTCAGTCCTGGCTTTGATAGTATCACCTCATATCCTGATGCTCTGTGTTTGGTCAGTGTGCTCTTGGGCTTATGTAGGATCACAAATAGGCTGTGCTCCACATAAAGAGTGGTGATGCACCCCATCATCACTGTTGATGACCTTTCCACTGCGAAGACTCCTGCAGCCAATGATTGTTCTCATGGTTAATGCCCTCTCATCACTGGGTCAAGCTGTCACTGTAGTAAGCAATTGGTTTATGGGCCATGCTTGTCTTCTGAGTCAGCACCAACTTCATCACTACCCCGTCAGTGTAGGAGAACAAGAACAACTCCTTTTTGTAGTCCAGGGTCCCTAGCACTGGAGCTGCGCATATGGCTTTCTTTGGCTCCTCAAAGGCTTCATTCATGTCTGTGGTCCATGTCAGTGTCTTTGTTCGCTTCTGGGCTTCCTTTTGTACAGTCAATAGTGTCCCCAGGGATCTCTGCATTTTCCCTTACTGTCTTGGGTTGGGGTGTGTTGTGTATTGTCTCTGCTCTCTTTGGGGCACTGTGTCGGCCATCTTTAGATATCACATGTCAAATGTAGAGTACCTCCTTCTGACAATACTGTAGTTTGACCTTGTCCACCTTGTACCCTTTGTCAGCTAACACTGTCAACATGTGTACTGAGTCCTGTCTGCACTGATCTTCTGTTTTGCTGCAATTCTAAATGTTTTCCACATACTGCAGAACGGTACGTTCTGTCTGTATGTTGCTTAGATCCATCTGTATCACCCTGTGAAAGATGGATGGTGACTCTCAGTACTCCTGCGGCAAACGAGTACGTTTCCACTTCTGGTTTTGGTACATAAAGCTCGTTAAGTCTTGTGAGTCTGGGTGTAATGGTACTGAGAAGGATGCATTCTTTAGGTCAATGAATGTGAAACAGGTGGCTTCCGGCGGAATGCCTCACAAAATTGTTGCTGAGTTTGCTGCTACTGGATACTCTCCTTCTACAATATGGTTAAGACCTCTTAGGTCCTGGATAAAATGGCATGACCCCCCCGATGGCCTTGCACACAACGTATATTGCTGTGTTGCATGGAGATTCTGATGGTACCAGAGTGCCTCTCTCAATGAGGGTGCTGATTGTCTCATAGATGCCCTCATCTGCCTCCATAGTTAGGGATACTGCTTTACTCTTGGCAAAATTGCTCCCTGTTTCAGTTTAATCTTCACTCACCGTATGCTCTTTATGCACCCCACGTCATATGGACTTGTGGTCCATAAACTGCCTGGTACCTTGGCCATGTCCTCCTCCCAGAATGGGGGCAGCGCCTCCAGCGCCATCACCATTCTCTGTGGTACCTCTCTGTAGTGAATTTGCAACCAAAATGTTAAGCACATTTCGAACACCATCTCCACTTCCAGTTTCTCTTCTCTGAATAGCTCATCATCTGTCGATGTTGTGAGACTGCACCCTTCTGCAACTGCAATTACTGCTCTTCATGCCCTTCCTGTGTCTTCCACTGCATGCACTGCAATCCAATCCACTCATGCTAACACTGCCTCAATCTCAATGGACACTATTGTTCCTTCTGGCTCACCTAGTAGTGTCTCTGGCCTGAACAGGTATTCGCTTGGTACTCGCCACACCTTCCCTGCAATGCCTGGCATTCAGGCAATGTCTGTCCCATATTGGAACATTTCGGGGTCCACTGGCATCCCCCTCTGTACTGTGCATCCACAATATCCCTGAACAATCTGTTTCACATTCAACATGTGCATGCCTGGTGTTGAGCATATTATGCCTTTGTCTGTGAATGAAATGGTCATGTTAAGTCTGCTCATGATGTCTCATCCCAATATGTTTACAGGTGTCTGTCGAGAGTAAAGCAAAGGTGATAAGTCATAATCTCCTATAGATAAGAAGATTTTATCAGTGAAAGGAAGCACTTCCCGAGGCCCAGAGAATCCCTGAGTGTTCATGGCATCGATTGACAACTTAAATGTTCCTTCCCTTATGCAAGAACTAGTCTCCCTAGTGTCAACAGGAAAGGAAAATGTTTTGTCACCTATCGCCACCTATATGTGTGATTCCTCTGCAGGGTTGGGTGTGATCGACAGGCTGGGACACATCAAGTTCGTCTGTGGGCTGTCCTATTGGGTATACAGAGTCTGTTTCCTGTGAAGGGGTTGTTCCCCACCATGGTAACCCCTCCCCCTTGTCATGCTGGTACTGAGGCCACTGTGTCCGTGGTTGCTGACGTGTCAACATCTTGTAGTTGTGTTAGCTGTTGTGTGGTTCCCCTGATCTGTGGTGACTGTAAATATCATAGTAGTGGTGCTGCCATCTGTAGTGCTTGTGTCTGCACCTGCAGTTGTGACTGTGCTTGTGGTTGTGCTCATGGTTGGGCTTGTGGCATTTCTGATATGTACCTTGCATCAGTCATTGTGGTTGTTGATCTGGCATATAATTATCTTCTTGGCCCCCTTGATATGCCTGCTGGCCTTGGTCTCCCCAATTCTGTTGTGTCCCTCTGAACCAACATGCTCTTAAAATGTGTTCTAGCTGTCCACTTGTCCAGCACTGTGGTGGCTTTCTCCCCTGCCCTGGGAACCCCCCTGACATATCCCCTGGACCTAGCAGCATCTGTTGCCCATAACCCCAAAATCCCCCTTGGTTAGGGTGCATGTGTGACCAAAAGTCACACCCCCTAGGTAAACCTCCCCTTCCCTAAAATCCCTGCTCTGGATTGCCTCACTCCATATACCTTCCTCCCATGAGCGGTGCAAACTGTGGTGGCTGTTGATAATGCTGCTGTGCCTGTGCTGGTGGGGTGGGCTGGTCATAACCGCCTCTTCCATCGCGTATTCCGATAACTTCCTCTGCACTCATTTGGCCTCATCTGCTTTTCTGTCTTCTGCCTTTTGTTTAACCTTCTTCTGCCACAGTCTGCAATGGTGCAATATTGTGAGTTGTATTTCTGGCCATCCCTTTGCTTCCATCCCTACCAATTTCTTTAAACTCGTCTGTACTGGTTCAGGTAGCTCTTGAATCTCCTGAATGTACTTCACTGGGCGTTCGTCATCCCTCATATTGCGTGACATAATCGCCCCAATGTCTGACATGTCTGGGTATTGTGTTCACAATGCTTGCCACACCGCTGCCCTGCATGTTGCGAATGGTGCCCCATCGTGTTCTGTGTTGTGTGTCATCACGCTCTTCCACACGTCATCAGCTGCGTCTCCCGGTGTAGAAGCTAAGAGCCCCTTTGTGTCACCCACTGCAAATCGGTAACCCAGTGTCATCTTTTCCATCTCATAAATCTATTTCCACACTCCCGCACGCAATGATGGTAACCTACACTTTACATTCTCCTTGTCAGTGTGCTTCCATGGCATATTCCGCTTAGCTGGTTGCTTACTTGTAATTATGTCACTACATTTTCTAAAATTAATAAAAGCTCACATTAATCTAATGATTGCAGCACTCTAGCAGTTGAATATTTTAATATTTGCGTTCTCAAAGAATGTCTCTAAGTAGTTCCAGAACTTGACTATTGCAATAATTAGGCTAGTCCTACTTCCAAACCTAGTTTCAAAGAAGTGACAACATGCTTGCACAGTGTATGGGCAGCTCGAAAACTTTTTTTGTGTTAAATTTTCAGTTTTTCTCTGTTGTGACAAAGGGCCTCATTACACATTGTGCGCTAAAAATCGTAATTTACCGGCATGGCGCTATCAACGTGTCCGCCTTGGCAAGAGGGCGCTAATAGCGTACCATTACGAGTATGCGGACACGAGCATAGCGCCATGCCGGGAATGACCCTACCACCATGCCGTTAAAGACCCCAAAAAGACCCTTAGCGGCACCGATGAAAGCGCTGATAGCACATCCGACCTCCCGCAACATGCAAACAGCGGTCACCGCTAATAGTGGCCATCGCAATTAGCGGTCACCGCAATTAGCGGTCACCGTTAAATAGCGGAACCGGAAATAGCGTCATCGCACAGGAACGGGAAGGAGCACGGCGGCCATCTTTAAAAACACAATCCATTGCCATCCTCTGCCCCCGGACCTGTTTTGAGAACTTTGCTATTAGAAAGCCACAAGGATACCCTCGCCATTCCTAAGGCTATTATAAAAACAACCGACCGCCAGCGCAAGGAGAAGTTCACCAACGAGGAGCTAACAATGCTCACTGAGACCCTTGCAGCGAATGCCGACGTGGTATTTGCGAACGACATGCGGCGGGAGATCCTGATCCGCAAGAAGGCTATCTGGGCAGAGGTTGCCCTGAAAGTGAGTGCAGCGGGCACCACCACCCGCACTGTCCGGGAGTGCAGAAAGCGGTGGGATGACCTCCGCCTCTGAGTCCGTAGCATCCTTTCTGCGAACCGCAACATGGCCACAGGAGGTGGAGCCGATTCCCCTATAAAATTAAAGGAGTGGGAGGAGACCTGCGCCAACATGATCGGTGTAGAATCGATTGAGGGAGTTGGGAGCATGGAGCATGGTGTGGCAACTACATCAGATGGAGGTGAGTGTACACATGAAAGTATGCACTGTGAATGTTGAGGTCCCCCCCAAATGTGAGCCCAGATTCACCTCATGGATGTGCAAACATCCATACATGCATACAACCCTGGCCATGTCAGTGCCAAACCCAAACACACACACATGCACGCATCACCAGAGACAAGTGCCACACAGAACCATGCATGGATGACCCACTCAACAAACACATCACCTGCATCCCTATCAATGAAGTCCCAATGCTCACAACTGCATGAATAATGTATCCTGCATGAAGTACATTGAACGGTCACCAATGCCATCCCCCTCTTTGTCCCCGACAGGCTCACATACAGACAGTGAAGAATCTGGCACTGCAAATCTGGCACACCCTGCCACAAAAAAACCAAGGCCACAGCACACAGGGGACACCCCCACTACATCAAGGGGCAAAGGGAGAAGAGTTCCCATGCAGAGTGCCAAACATCGGCGGAGCGCCACTGCTACCATACCGCTGTCCAAACCAGCAACAACTGCCCCACCTTCAGAAGTGAACCCCCCACCACAGATTCCAGCCATGGAGGGACCACCCTATGCTGCCACAAGTTCCACAGGTGAGGCGGCAGCCACAGCGCCGCTCTCAGATGTGGAGGACCCGATAGATTTCCCCATGGAAATGCACACCCCAACCCCCCCGGAACCCCTGAGGCAACTCCACAGCAAACACCTGGGTCCAGTGTCCATGGCCAGTCTGGCGAGGACAACATGGGAGGGTCCAGTAGCCCACCGGTGGCTTCACCAGATGTCCTGGTTGCAGAGGAAGGCGCAGCAGCCACACCACGGGAACGCCACAGTGCCCTTGACCTGGCCAGCATCAGGCAGCGCCAAGAGGACATAACTGTGCTGGTTGGGCAGCATGTGGAAGAGGCTGCCCATCTCAGGGAGGAGATAACAGAGACTGCCAGGCACTCAAGGGAGGCGATTGAAGCCTGCACCAACAGGCTGTGTGGGGAGATTTGCCAACTCAGGCAGGTCCTCACACGAATAGCGGACGCGATGGACCGCCAGTTTCCACCACCACCACCAGGACAGACAGCCACATCACCATCCGCCAGTTTGAGGCAGACAAGCCCCCTCTGCCGCTCCACGCGCACCACCAGGCGCACGTCAACCCAGCCTCCTAATGCTGGTGGTGGCAATGGGGAATAGGGACTGCAGGGTCAACCTTCCACGTGTGCAGCTGGACAACAACATTGTGCCAGACACATAAGGGACTGTTGTGGGGGGAGGGGGGAAGGGTGTTTCGGGACTGTTGTGGGGGGAGGGGGAAAGGGTGTTTCGGGACTGTTGTGGGGGGAGGGGGAAGGGTGTTTTGTGGCTGTTGTGGGGGTAGAGGGAAGGGTGTTTCGGGACTGTTGTGGGGGAGGGAGGAAGGGTGTTTCGGGACTGTTGTGGGGGGAGGGGGGGAAGGATGGTGGGATGGTTGGGGACATGCACTTATACATCTTAAAATTCCTTAATACACTGGTGATTAATCAAAACACAGGCTTGGACTTCTTCATTGTATATGTATACTTTATTGGTGACAGGGTCCATTGTGCGCTTCAACACAGACACCAGTGCATTACTACCCATATCCATCGTACAGAGTGAAACCATGTTACTCAGAAAATTTGGTTGATCAGATGCTGTCTCACATCACGTCCCTCCTGGCCATTGCCTCTTGCATGACCTGCATCCCCGTCACCTCCGTCCTCATCACCATCATCATCCTCATCTGGTGGTTGCATTTGAACGTCAGGTGGCAGTGGCACATTCCGTCTGATACACATATTGAGCAGCATGACACATGCCATGGTGATCTTGGCCACCTTCTCATGGCCGTACAGGAGAGCGCCACCCGACCTGCTTATGCACCTAAACCGTGTCTTCAAAAGGCCAAATGTTTGCTCAATCATGACACGGGTAAGGGTATGTGCACGATTGTAGTCCTCTTCGTGCCGGTTCTGTGGGTTCCGTAAAGGGGTAAGGAGCCACCTCTTCAGGGGATAGCCGGCATCGCCTGTATGGGGGGAAGAATGGGGACCTGTTACTGTTCACCTCTGGAGCGGCATGTACATGTCACCCAAATCACCTTTGCATTCTGATTGAAATCCACGACTACCAGCATGCATGCAGACGATCTGTGTGACTGCAATGTGCAAAGGTGTGCTTGACCCTGCAAGTGGACATGACCGATTCATGCCTCCAACAGCAATTGACATGTCCTGGGTGAGCCCATGTCTTAGGTGTCCCAGAGCCCAGGCATATTTGGTACCACACAGCTAGTGTACTGCCATTCCGACATTGATGTTGCCATGCTGTGTAGCATCACTTCACTGGTGCTATAGGTGTGTGGTTCAATGCTAGGGCTAGGGGTGATCCCTTTGCATGCATTCAAGAGCACATTTCTGTATTGATGTTGTGCTGCGCTAATACTGTATTACCATCTTGACGCCATGTTGCTGATTTGTGTATTATGTGGTGTGGCATGATGTGCAATGTGGATGTGGATGGATGTGTAATATTCCTAGACCTGGATTGTTCTCTATGTTGTGTAGCTTATAATTGCATGTGGGTCCTTCTCAAGTACATTGCGGCCTTCCCTGATGGACATTGGCGTACATCTGTATGTCCATTTGTCCTACGGACGACAGGCTACACCCAGTTGGAGTATGTATCTCTCCCCCCCATCACAACCAGTTGGAGTATGTATCTCTCCACCCCCATCACACCCAGTTGGAGTATGTGTCTCTCCCCCCATCACACCCAGTTGGAGTATGTATCTCTCCCCCCCAATCACACTGCCATGTGCTTGACCTGCTACTCACCAAGTAGCCACGAACGTTGTCTGGCTTGACGCTCCATGTAGCGTGGTATGGTTGAGTTCCGCAGGACCATGGAATCATGGGTTGATCCGGGAAATCGGGCACAACAATGTGTGATTATCTTGTTAGCGTCACATACCATTTGGACATTGATGGAGTGGAATTGCTTCCTGTTTCGGTAGACTAATTAATTGTGATGTGGGACCACCAATTCCACATAGGTACAGTCGATGGCCCCAATGCAACTTGGGATGCCTGCCAGTGAATAGAAGCCAACTTTGGTGTTTGCGATCTCCTGGGCAGTCCGTGGCATGAATATGTGTTCAGGTGCATGCTTCAGGAGGGCATCGAGTACCTGGTTCAGCGTGCGTGAGAATACTGGTTGTGAGATGCCATGCATCTGCCCCACTGTATGCTGGTAGGTGCCTGTGGCCAGGAAGTGGAGCACGGTCACCACCTTCAGTAGAGGGGGGATGGCAGTTCTGATGTCGATGAGGCTCACAATGTCGTCATGTATCATGTCCACGATGCCGGTGATGGTATCCCAGTCCAGATGGTACAGGGTGTGTATCTGCTCAGGGGTTAGGTTAAATGGACTGGCTCTGATCCTGGGGATTGGTGGCTGCCTCTGTGGTATGACTAGGTGCCCTGGTGGTGCTTGCTGTGCCTGTATTGCCCTCCTCCTCCTCCTCCTGCGTCTCCTCTGTGCTGCCTGTTGTTGTTGCTGCTGCACTGCAATCATGTCCTCCAGCCCATGTAATGCTGCTAGTATTGAAACCATCTTGGTGTGGGGAGGGGTGTGTGAAGGGGTGTGGTCTGCTCCTTTTGTGCTGCCACAGTCTCCATTGCCTCCACCTGTGCTGATTGTGTCCACCTGTGTGCAGGTGGGAACACTGCTCAGTTCTATTAATCGGTGGTTCGCGATGCCGGTATTAGCGCCATGCCGGTAAGGGGTTTTTGGGGCTTTACCATGACGCTATTTGCATGTCCGCATGGCTTGTGATGGTGTGCTATTAGCGGCATGGTGCTATTTACGGGATGAAGGGTAGTGCGCCCGCGAACTAGCCACTATTAGTGGCACCGTACTTAGCGGTGCCGCTAATAGCGGTAATCCGGGTCGTAATTGGCATGGGGATTTAACGATACCGGTATTCCCTTACCGGTAATGTTAATCCCTTACCGCACAACGTGTAATGAGGCCCAAAGACAGCTAAAACATTTGTAATTTGGGATTTTACTTCTAACTTCTCTTATCTCCATTGTCTGCAAGTTCAGTCAGAACTTCATATAAATCATCCTGCATTCCGTGCAATCCTTGCCAGGACATATTTGCAAATAATGCAGCATATTGAGAAAACTCGAAACCTTGAAAGATGTTTTATAAATTCAGAACATTGTTTCTGTAAATGTAATTGATTGATGTTCTTGTTGTAGTCCCAAAGTCTCACTCTCTTTTTGAATTTATTAAGTTTGACTTCCGGAGTATCCTTATTATTTGGAGGAAAATCAATATTGATCAGAAATTGATTATTGAATTTGTTAAGGTTTTTTAAATTCTCCCTTGTTTTCCCTTTTATGTGCCTCTTGTATTACTCCAAACATGGTGTAGTTGTTAAACTCTGACATTGTTATTCCAAGAGAGCCTCTAGGTTTCATATGCCCTGTGCTTAGTAAGGTGGGGACCGATTTACATCTGATTTGCGCCAATGGTGTTGATTTTGCAACGCCTAAAGAGGCTCTGCAAAATGGGGCCTCCAGTTGGTTTAGATCCAGTTGGTTTAGATCCTTTTCTGAATGGCTTCTGTGTATAAAGCCTCTTTAAAGGTGCTAAATAGAAGCCCCAATTTGATCTGTCAAATCCTCTCATGGCTTCCCCCAATGATGTTACTCTTTGCACTCTCTTGTTCCAGATTTCTTTGCTGGAACACTTGTTGTTTATTTCAAGCCCCAGATAACAGAAATCTGTAACTACCTACACCTTTGCCAAGGTAAGGAATTATGTGTCATTTTGCTTGTAAAGATCATAATTTTGCTTTTGTTTTTATTAATTATTAAGTGATTCCAATCAGCAAAGTTGTTCAGGGAATTTATGATGGCTTGCAGGCATTTCTCTTTGTGGTCGTACAAAACAAAGTCGTCCGCATATGCTCTTCACCCTATATGCGTGTTCCCAACTTCGGGGGTGTCAGGGATTTTATAATAAAAATGAGGCCTAAAATAAGAATGTCCTTCCAGGTAAGAGAAAGTGAAATGACATGGATTGACCATGGAGTGTTCACTGAGGCCCAAAAGTGACACAGCCTTTGATCTGGAATTTGCCAACAAAAGAGGTGACAGAGGATGGACTATGATGGAGGCAAGGTAGACCCAGCCTTGAGTCCAATACACAAAAAGCTGGGAGAAAACAGGTTTAACAGACAAGCTCTCACTCAAGTTCTCCAAGTTTGCAATAGATTACAACAGTTTATGAAGTGCTGATTTGCCACTGTTGATGTCATGATGAGAAAACAGTTGCAAAACCTATCCCTAACATTCATTGGTGAGACGGTAGTCTTGCACTTGCCACAACCTCAAATTCACAGTTATGCTCTATGTCTCACTACAGCTACACCAGAATGTCTTTCTCCACTAGTTTGATTAATTTTCGAAGGACCATCAATAAAGAGAATCTCCCCTCCTGCTAGTGCATTTTCCTTTACGTGCGGGATGTCATCATAACACTCCTCGTAGTTCACACAATCATGCACATGCTCACCCTCTGCCACAGGCACAGCTATAAATGTGGCAGGGTTCACTACTCTACATCTGACTATTTTAATTGCTTTATTTGATATAATCACCACATACGCAGAAGCTCTCTGAGATGTCAATGTAACTTTAGGTTGCTCCAAAATAGCAAACAAAGCATACTCTACAAAAAGTGTTATAGGACACCCCATTACAATACTGGTAGGCTTCTCAATTACGAACGTGGCCACTGCCAGTGAATGTTTGCACAGAATGTGTCCCTTCATAACTGGTTCTAGAATCCCACTACAATATGCTATGAACGAGGGTGAATTTATATTGGCATTTACAGGGCAAATGGCTCTGCGAGGCATTTGATACTTTCTCTTAAATCTTGATAGGCCTTATCAATTCTATCTCCAACGCTCCCTATGTCAAAATTATGTTCTAGGGCTACCCTATATGGCCCTGGCATTGCCTCCTTTGATGGAAGAAACTCCTCTATATCGCCCCATGATATTACTGGACTTGGTTGCATCTAAATGCGATCAATATCGCGTTCCCGCTGTCTCCTTTTTCGTTCCACTTCTTCGTCTAATTCTCTTCGCTTTCTCGCATCCCATCTAATTCTTTCCTTTTCTTGTCTTTTCTCCTCTCTTCTTTCGTTCGCTCTATGCTATTCCTCTTCCCTTCGCATCTGTATCCTTTTATCCCTTAATTTCTGCGCTTCCTCCTCTTCTCTTTTCCTTTCTTGCCAATCTCGTTATTCGATTGCTCTCTGCCTGTTGTCATACTTTCTTTGCTCCTCTGCCCTTTCTTCCTTCCATTGTTGCTCTTCCTGTTACATCTGTTCTTGCCTCTGTCTGTTCTTTCTCTTGTGCTCATCCTCTTTCAATCTCTTTTCTCATTCTCTGTCTTTTCTATCCTGTTCGTCAAGATCTTCCCCTTTGCGTAACTTCTTCTATACTTTTCCCATCGAGCTTGAGTAGTATCTGTCCTCCCATCCATTCGTTCTGTAGGAGCGTTACCTTGTTACCTGTATCCTTCATTCCTTTCCTTCTCGTAATTTCTCGTTCTGTTTGTTGTCATATTCGATTGCTCACTTTTCTCCTCTTTGTTCTGCACGATCTTAAAGAACTCCTTTCTTTTGATCTCTTCTGGACTATCATCACTGCAATAAGCAGGTGGTTTATATGTCGGGTTACTATACCATATTGCCGCTTTCAGTTCCTTTAAAGGAAACAATCCTATGTCTTCTGTACTTTCGTCATTCACTTCTGCCGAGGTAAGGGGAGCAGAAGGCTCATTACCTTCTTCCCTACACTCAGTAAGCACCCGTTCCTCAGGTGGCGGATCCTCTCTCTTCTCTTGGTACATCTTACAAAGCTTTAAAATAGCTAACCTGTTTTCCAATTTCTTCCCCGTGTATGCAGTGTCCGAGTATGTGGTCATGTGCTGCAATACCACTTTCGACAGCGATCCGCCTTACGGCCATGGCATAAACATTTTATCTGCTGTGCTCTTTACCCACTCCGCACTGTACTGTTTGAGCTTAGGCATGTGCTTTGGCAGTGTTTTGCAAAGGTGCATCAGAGGAGTAATATCTCCCATTGTGACGAGTCTCAATTGACTGTCAATACTTACCAGTGTTTTCCACACATACGTTTATAAAAACAATAAATATGAGTGTACTCCAACACTCTCCGCTCAAAACGTGTTTCTCAATAATCTGAAGCTACTTCTTGGTCAGCGCCGACAGTGACCTTAAATAGTCAATAACTTTCTATCTCTACTTCAGTTTTTCACAACTTCTTTGTGTCGCTCTTCGACACATTTTTTCAATTACAAAACACACAAACAGACAGACCAGTTGACTTTTTTACATTGAAACCATGGTACTCATCTTCATCATCTCGCCCCTAAAATACTCTGACTACAGTTTAAATCACCTCCTAACATAAACCTGTTTATGCGCCGCCTATTTTACCCCGATTGGGGTGTGAGATGACTTCTTCAAAAACTCCTTGAGATATGAATCCTGGGCCTTATCTCTTCTCTAATCTCACACTTTAAAACGCTCTTCGTTACTTCTATAATCAATCCTGTTACTTTTCTAAACTACCACAATCCCATCTCCACAATTTGCCATTCTCCTCAGTCTACTCACCATTCGCTCGTTCAGCTCAAGGCCATCGGTATCAGCTCCCCTCTCCAATCGACCACATCTGCCTTCCGCCCGCGAAGCGCCTGAGGAAACCAGAAGGGATTTTGTCAAACAGGGACCCGTCCCACCTGTATCGATTTTTCTTGCAAGAATTCTATATCGGCCGCTCTCCATAGGAAACCCGTGATCTTCCGGCTAGATGCCGAAGGGTGGTCGATAGTCCGAAATACTGGAGTTTGACTTTGTCGATAGGTCTTGAACCATCCTCTGCTACCATGTGAACCATTATGCCCTTTTAAATGAGGTAGCGCATCATTAGATGGATGGGGATGCAGAATAACTCTTACACCAATAAAAAGACTGACTCAGGAAGTTGGCAAAGGTAATCTGTTTTATTCTCAATTGTCAACAACAGGGAGTACAACGGACATCAACAGACGTCTCACAGCATAATCCCAACGCATCACATAAAAAATAACACTTTTATAGCGAAAATTCATCATATACGACGTTATACTACGTGGAAAACTAATAAAACCTATTTAGGATTGTGGTTGGTCTATGGGGAACATCTAAGTATACTTTCTATAGGGAATTGGATTGTGATTGGGTCTCTATAGTCATGTGGACAACTTATACCCACCCCTTTTGCAAGTCATCCTCAATATGTGTTAGATACATGGCACACCATTGGCTCTCAAACTATAGCGCTCTGCAATACATGGCCCTCTATAATTGGTTGGCACACTTATAATCTTCTGGAATATTTGACTTGATAGCAGCACGTAAACTGGTACTCCAAGTGCTGGTGAGTGGACTTCACCATGCCTCCCCGTCCAATTAACCCACCATCGATCATCACTCATACTGTCTGCCATTTGAATTGTCTTTGAACTTGGACTTGCAAAGAGTCACTGCTCCTGAGAATAGAAGGGAGTGCGAGCATGTTCTTATCTTCAAGTCTCAGTGCTGCTTGCCCATTTTCTATTTCCATCTACCCCATGTGACAGGAGACCGTGTTTGAGCTCCTTCTTTTCATTTAATGACATTAAATTAATAAAACTTGGCACTCATAGTGTCTTTCCATTGCACCTCAACAAGAGCTTACCTCGCTTTTCATGTTCTTTGTATCTTCTTGAATAGATAAACAGTTCTTGGCTGCCCCAACACTTGACACTGGGCCAGACAGCCTTCTCGATCCTTCCTTGATTTTCAGCCATTTTCTCTTCTGCGCCATAATTTCAGCCCTTCTCTTTCACAGGTCCTGGCTTACTAAGGATGCAACATCGAATATCCTGATTCTATACAAATAAATATATCGGCAGCACCGCCTGCAGTCTATTCACTACGTATAGCCAGCCTTCATGATTACTTCATCTACTTGCGTTGCAGTATCTGTACAGTTATAAGGTGACTTATATTTTCTTCAGTGTTCTTCGCACGTGCAATCTTCATTTCGCACATGAAAAGTTATTCCATTCTTTATTTCGTCATCTGATTCCATAAGGTCTATACATTCTCTTCTCTGGTCATCCTTCACTGTGCGTCGCTCTCATTTCTTGTAGCGTCACCAGCCTCTCTTGTTCACATCTTCACACTTCTTCGGGGCTCTCTCTCAGGAGACCATCATCTCTCCGCAGATACATTTTATAGGGCTTTCTCAATGGATACCTTGCTTCGAAGATCTTTTGCGGCATAGGTATCATTATCGGCATTGTGCATATCGCAATTTCTGACTTCCAACATATAGGAAGAATAGAGGCGTGACTTCTGGTAGGGGCATTTGGCTCCTCCTCTACACTACCTCCAACACTCTAAGGGTTTGATGCTTTTCCAGGCAGTGAATGGGGGGTAGATCTCTCTCCTCTGCAGGAGCCTCCCTCTGGAATGGCCTCACTGCTGCTCTCAAACTTCAGTCGGACCACCTGAAGTTCCGGAAGCAGCTCACAACTTTCCTCTTCTCCTCTGCTTTATCTCTCTACCTCCCCTGCTGACCTACCTGTCTGCTGTACCAACTGGTTGCTTGGCTACCCTCAGAGTCTCGCTGGGTACCAGGCTCTTTCTTGATCAGTCACCCTTGCACTGACTCCGGGTCTACCTCGCATTTAGGCGTTGTAACTGTAACCCTAGAGCCGCGCTGCCCTGGCTGCACCTATTCAGAGCATTGCTGCCCAGTTTTCACCTCCCTCTGCCTTGCACTTCCCCCTCCCTTTCCCCTTGCACTTCTCGTTCTCGCACTTGCACGATCTGACTGACACAAGGCCTAGTAAGATCTTGTCTTTTCCTCCCTCTACCTTCCCTCCCTTGTCTTGTCTCGCCTAAAAACACATCGGTACATGAGCATTATAAATGAGTTATAACATATCATATCATATCGTATCATTTGCTAGCATTAAAACACTACCAGATTTATACTTGCTTCCTGGCTACTGCATAGTGTAATTGAAAAAGCTGAAAGGTTCATAAGGTTTAACTTCTCCCAGTTGTCTGTATCGTTCAAATTATCTACTGATGGGAATATTCTCAAAGCAATTGCTACCAGTTGTGTTTGGAAGAATGAAGACAAAACCATTAACTTTCTGTTCCCAAGTACCGTTTCCAAGAACAATCTTGTATCCGTTCTCCTAAATATCTTTAGCAAAATATTAGGAGTCACTGATTACATTCATCCGTTCATCAAACATTGCTTCACAGCTGGATGCAGGTTACAAAGGCACATAGAAGTGAATCTATTCCACAGGGCATCTGCTGGCACTGTAAAACACCATTGCATTACAGTGAATAAAGATGTTCCCATTCATCCCTAGTGAATGGCTGATCAAGTTCCTTGTGGGCTTCTGCTATAACCAAGGGAAAGATGAAAGATGATCAGTATGTCCTCAGTGATGAGCCACATAAATGGTTAAAAAAAGAGAGCACTTCTAAAGTTTTCATAATATGGATTTTTACAGTACATGGGAAAATGGGGTAGGGAATAGGAAAGGAAAGGTATGGCGGGTTGGGGTTCAATGGTACCCCATTAATGCTAACTTTTCTGTACTTGCTTTATTCAGGTTTTGTTTCACAAAGCACCATATTCCTGCCAATAAAATAGCTTAATTTCTTTTTATGAAAAAAGCTAACATGATTTTTTGGCCTAATTTTAAAATTTCAGGTTTATACTTTGGCGGAGAGTACAAATTGTTTCCAATTAAAACAACAGGAGTGTGATATCTTGCATTGTTTTTAATCCATTAAACGGGAGGTTGATATTTAGACACTCAACAGTCTTTTAATGTTTTAATGTTACTATTTTTGTTTTCTTTATTTGTGGTTGATATACTTTGACTTGAAGCATTGACTTCCAGCCTGCAAGCCCCCTCCCCCAGAATCATACATGGTACTGCAATATGGTGAATGAGCCTAACCTCGTCTTTTCATGCCCTGCCTGTACTATTAACGCAGATTGAGGAGTCACAGTTCTTATAAGAAAGTTCATCAGGAGAGGTTGTGGGGTACATTTTAAGGCCCAAAGCAGAATCCCCCTACCATCAAAAACCACATTTAAATAAAACCACAAGGATAGCTGTGCTTTGGTCTAATTGGTACATATGTGGCGAGCTTCAAACACCACCACCCAAAGAATGGCTGCATTTGCCTTATTTCATTTCAATCATAAGAAAAGTGACCTGCATTCAGAACGGCTACAGTTTGCTGTTCTGTCATGTGAAAACTAAAAGCTGTGCCTAGCAGCCAAGACGGCATTACAATTTGTTCTTTTTCCATTTTAAACACTCCAAAGATATGCGCTCCATGGAAATACAGCCATCCTCGTGTATTTCATCTGATTGCCTAGAAGTAAGGCAATACATCTCCAGAATGGCATTATGTTACTGACAGAATGCTTGAAGAGCAAAGAATTCTGTTTTCACGCAAACACAGCTTTTGTTTTCCTTTGAAATAAATCATTGTACTCAAATCACAGCAAAGGAAAGAGATAGTGCGGATCTCTCTCTTTTCCTATGTCAATTTAAAAGAAATTCTTTACAGCATCCTGGCATGTACATGAACTCACAGTACATGCAAAAGCACTACCAAAGATTCATGGGAAAACAGTCCTGTGATTTATAGAACCGCATTTGTAACTAGAAAGGATAAAACCGGCATACGTGTGAATTTGCTTTGCTTTTAGAAAATAAGCAAAATTGTTGTTTAAAGGTGAATGTCAAATGACAGCTGTGGCTCGCACAGAAAAGATTATTGTATATGTGGGTGGAGGGGCTGCAAAGCCATGTACATTATGCTCTTTTCCCCCCACAAGACTTCAATCAGCCTGGCTGAGGCCCAGCAATTCCAGTGAAACCAGTTTGACAGGACGGATTGCCTCCCACTTTTCGCATCTACAAGTAAACTTATACTGCAAGGGCATGTGCTGGGGCTGACAGTGTGATAATTACTGGTTCTGCTAGACAGGCAGGCAGGACTGCCCAAAAAGACAAAAGAAGGGAGTGAAGCCCAGTTTTGATGCAGAGGTGCGATTTCCTCCAGCACCCATTTCCCAAGATGTCCTTTGTACAAGCTGATACAGGAGGAAGACAATTTGACTGTGGGGGTTGCAGGGCCGTCCACACAGTGACTAATCCAGCCCATTTGCTTAAAAAACTGTTGTACATCAAGAAATGTTTCCCAGCTCCTTAAATAAGCAATAATCCGATATTATGCCAGTATTTCACTGAATTAGAAATGGCACAGACATGAAACTTGGTGAAAAGATGCGAGATATTGGTGGGCATGTGTGTAGCTATTGCAGAATTTTAAATATTACGCTGTTCATGAAAATGACGAAATTGTGCCGAAGGGCAATGCAACATCACACAGAGTTGGCAGAAGGGCGATGCAACATCACACAGAGTTGGCAATCAGACTGTCCAAATTCCCTGTGACATATGGAATCTGCATATCTATTTTTCATGATGGTGACTAGTAGAGCTTTGAAGTTTTGCTCCATAACTCATTTTGATAAGAGGTAGCTTTGGGGAAACAAAGAAACTCATAAATGCACTCATATAAAATGATGGCATTTCCCCTGAACCAATCAGCACAGTGAAAGGAGGGGACACTGGGAGACGGGCCTATCCCAGCAGAGGGGTAAGTCTAGAGTATTTCCCCCCCCAGGTTGTAAACCGATGAAGTCATTCTGGCTATTTAAGGGGGAGACAGGGAAACACAAAGGATATTCAGACTCAAAATCCATCAAGAGGCAGCTGATTCCATCCAGGCAGAAGCACCCATCCAGATCCAGGCAGAACCAGCCATCCAGATCCAGGCATACATAATCATCCAGGGAGAAAAGAGGAAAGGCAGTGCATCCCATCTAGGAGAGCCCAGTGACCAGACCTTCCCCAGCTAACCCATCCCACTGTCCACAGTGACCAGACCTTGCCCAGCTGACCCCATCCAGGAGAGCCCAGCTGGGCCAGTGACCAGATCTCTTGACCCCACTGTCCCAGTGACCAGATCTCTTGGCCCTGCTGTCCAGAGAACTCACTGGCTGTCCAAAGTCCCATACTCAAGATTAACTTGTAAGTATCACATCAGCCAGCACCCAAAAACTGCATTTCCCGCTCTTTTAACTTTGCATCCCATCGAACATTGCATTGAAAGTCCCATATTGCATATCTCTCTCTTTTGAATCCTGCATCTCTTAGAAAATCCTATTGAAAATCCCAAATTGCTAGTACCATCTGTTCACCTTTTTCATAGAAGAATCTGTGTTAGTCTATGTCCGGTAGCGCATTTCTTTTCTAATTTTTTCAGTTATCTGTTTAAGTCCCTAGTATCATTTGAAGTAAATAAATTAATTTCCCCATTGAACATTCACGTTCATTATTGTTGCCCTTTGAAAGTAACAATTTTGTCGAGTGTTTTTACTAATCATAGCCATTAAAATATAAGAAGAAAGTTTTCTCCTAGTTATCTTGCTTCAGTGGTTCAAAGAATAGTTCTAACGCAATAGTTATTGCGATACAAGTTTCACTTTTAGTAGTGCTAGTGCTGAGTTGTTTTTAACATTCAGTTGGTATGGCACATACATTTGATGCAATGACCAAGGCATTCAAGACAGAGCGATAGAGGAGAAAGCACAGACTATTTACAATAGGTAAGAGGCTTAAATCCTCGTTACTCATAACTATGAACCCCAATTACCCATTATCACCACCTTACTAACCTTTCCTCTGTGCTTTCTCCTCTCTCACTCTGTCTTGAATGCCTTGTCATTGCATCAAATGTATGTGCCATCTTACTTTGCATCACATGCCGAAACACTCCACCTCACCAAACACCACTCACTGTGCACTAATATAATATCACAAATATGTCACAAACTGCACACCTCACATGAATTTTGGAATCTTCATCAGCCTTGATAAAGACCCACGGGTCGAAACACGTGTCGGCTGAACAATTGCCCCTTAATGTACTCAATGCATACCAGCTGAATGTTAAAAACAACTCAGCACTAGCACTAATAAAAGCTAAACTTGTATCGCAATAACTACTGCGTTAGAACTATTCTTTGAACCACTGAAGCAAGATAACCAGGAGAAAACTTTCTTCTTCTACAATTGGGGTTCTGGCTAAACCCCGACAGCTCCTGTGATCTTGCAACATATGAACCCCATTAGTAGACTTGGAAAATAACAGAGCCTAGCACAGGCTGTTTCCACACATAGAGCCAACCACGATGCCATTAAAATATAGTCTCAACAGAAATAGTCTAGTGCAACAAAACCGAATTTGGCTGTGCATTGTGCTTTTCCATACATTCCGATTTGCATTTCCATTCAAAAACCCATACTATCATCCTAGTAAGAGTAATCACTTTCCCTCAGAATCCTATCTGTTATGTGCCTGTGTCTCTGATCCCAAAAAATAACTTTCAATTTTGACAGTTCAGCTCTTCTCTGGAGCTGCCTGTCATCAAAAGTTCTGTGAAGAAAAAAATTGCCATTCTGCCGCATGTTTCTTTTTGCATCCTGTCATTTTCCCAAAATCGATTTTCTGACCTGTGTTCACATTGCCTTCGTGCACTGCTCAGTAGTCTGTAAGCCTCCTTATGATTTAAGTGCAGCCACACAAATTTCTGTCCTAGCAATCCCACTGCAATTATAAACTGATACACACATAATAAGTAAAATCTGAGTATGCCATTTTGCTCTTAAGTAGGGTTTTCAATTTCATTTCTGGCCTCCCATCTTGGGGTAGTGGGCTGAATTCCAATTTCGATTGTTCCCTCTTCCAACTGACTTCTTACCACTCCTTTCCAGACATGAAGAATTTGGTTAGTCGGTGTTTGGTGGAAGTGTTGCAGGGGGAGTGCATAACCTGTGTGCCATCTGTGATTCTAAGATAAGTGATTTTGCTTCTTTTTTCCATTAAAGGTTTATGTAGATTATGTTAGGAATATTGAATTAACTGTGGTTTAAGATTGCTGCATGTGTATTGCCACAACAGTGGTGGCTGCTGCACTCTTATCTGATTTTGCTCTGATTTTTCCTTGAATCCTAAAATTAATAAATATGTTAAGGTGGGTGTGAGACGGGTTAGTGGCCTTCTCAATAAAGAACCCAGGGCTCAAATAAAAATCAAAAGGCATATTTATTGTGCGCCACATTCATTGTCACTGGAAGAAGTCCCTGGCTGGAGTGTCTCGTGTCATAAAACCATTACAGGGTGGACAGGGAATTGGGGAGTGCCGGGTTTTCCTGTGGGCTCGTTCATTTGTTTAAATATAATACATAATTCTTACATATAATAGTAGCTTCTGCCTAGAACAGAGGACTCCGAGGTCAGCTTTAGACAGTGAAACTCTATTTAAAGCATCAGTTCAGCTGCAAGGTAAAGGATTCTTCAACCTGTAAAAGCATTTTTGAGCTTTACCCTGGGTGCTAGTTGTAGTATTCCTTTTGGGAGGGCTGTGAAAGACCACCGGCTGTTGCCTTCAAGATGTCCATTTCACTTGTGTAGAGCTGGGAAAGAAGGCCAGGTACACATCTGAGAGCCTGTCTGAAGGCTCATGGTGGGTAAGGGGCAAAGTTTGTGTGAGGGTAGTAATGAATGGGAGGAGGAGGCACATAGTGACTGAGGGGTTGAAAAGTGTGCGAGAAGGCCGCATAGTGTATGATGGGGCACCGAGTGCGTGATGGGGGTGATAAAGGCTCTCTGTGGTGGTCTTGGTGTACTGTAGACCTAGGGGACTAGATATAGAAGTTGGGTGGGCTATGTGTGTGAATCTTACTAACATTTGTAATGTTGACACCTGAAAGATTCTAAAATACTTTAAATTAATGTTGGTATGTGCTAAGTGCCCATTCTTCAGTATGAGAAATGTTATGTTATGTTATGTTACTTGGCATTTATATAGCACCTTATGTATCATTGGTATGACCTCAAAGCGCTGTTAGGTTGAACGCCCTCAAGAACCGCAGTTCAAGTCAGTAGAGAGAGAGAGAGTGTTGTATGGCGCACCAGATATGTGTGCAGCTGGTGTGGTTATTGCATGATAGCTGCTTCTTAGCGGTAGGTGTGGCGCTGAGGAAATCAGTTGGATGTGTTCAGTCTGGAGGGTCGACGCCCAGACTGAGTTCTGGCTGCGTTAGGCCTGAGGAGACGCCTAAACTAGCCGGAATGTGCTCAGCAGCTGTGTTTTATTAGGATGATGAGGTGTTTGTGGGGTCATGTGAGTATGAGAACAGCTAGGCCGAATGTGTCATAACATAGCTGTGTTCTAGTTGAATGATGGTGTATAGGAGAGAGTAAGCGTAGTAGTATAATATGGTGGATATGAGCTTAGTACTGCGACCAAGCATGAGAGCAGGACAGGGGCCATACATAGCGGCACACTTATATAAAGCGACAGGGTGGACAGGGTAGACATGTGATACAGATAACATTGGGTTACAGGTACAAAGCATATGTATAGCATAAGTAGGAGATACAGCGATATACAGAGATATATCCACTCAATCCAATCCATCAACTCTGTTCTTTCCATCCACTCCATTCACTCTATCCTTTCCATCTGCACCATCCACCTTTTCCATCCGTTCCATCCTTTCATCGATTCCATCATTGAGGAAATGAGGAGAAAGACGCCCAACAGAATTTAGAAACTGAATTCCTGTGTTGATCTGCCAACGTTATGACCATACCATCCAACCGTCACGCACTCCACATTCCACACACACCTCTTCTGAAGATACAACCACAATTCTACTCGTCAATCCCCCTCCACACACAGATACACACATTTAATTTACAGAATGAAAAACAGATTCTAACAAATTAATCCTACTTCTCAATCTAATATAAATTGATCTTTAAATTGAACACAAAGGGCCTCATTACAAGTATGGTGGTAAGTGGTAAAATTGGCAGTAACTCTGTTACTGCCAACTTTACCACTATGCCAAATTACAAGTGTTTAAAATATTGACGGTAATTGCACCGGCAGAATTACCCCCAGCGGAAAATCCACTGAGAATCAGTGGAATCAGCACTGGGGTTAAATCTGCCACCAAAAAACTAAAACCCATTACCACCACATTACAAGTCCAGAAACAGCAGAATTACCTCCAAAAAGCAGAGGAAATTCAGCCAAAACATAGCACAATTACCTCCACAAAAAAGGTGAGGTAAATACTACATGTTTCACTAATCAAGGCCCAGGTGCACCAGAACCACTCAGGTGGAGTATAAAAGGCACACAACCACCGCCAACACACATTCAAGCAACATGCAGCCACAAGCAGACATAGATTATGGGCTCCACAGCCTGCTACTCTACATCCAGCTACAGCAGCATACTGGCCCACACACTGCCATGTCTCACACAGCCCATTCATGTTTTGCAGGTGATGCTGGATACCTGCAGTTGCTATGACTAAGGACCCCTGTGAGGAACCCTGCTAAACCACAGGAGATAGGCTATAATTAGGCGCAGAGGAGGACCAGGTCATGCATCAAGTGGACATTTGGCCTTCTCAAATCAAGGTTCGGTTGCCTACATCACACAGGCAGTGCACTGATGTACAACCCTGAAAATATTGCCAGTAGTATGCGCCATGCTGCACAACATGTGCATACGTAGGAATATTGCAATGCTCGCAAATGTGGACATTGATCCCCCTAGCTATGATGAGGAAGACGATGGAGGATTGAATAGAGCACCACAGGACATACGCGGGGATGTAAGGGTTGGATGGTCCGCCAGGAGCTCATAGACATTTTTTTTACTCTAGAAATATGCCACCCATACATGCAATGAATGTCTAAATTTCATTGAAAGAAAACCCTCAAACTGATCATGATTCAAGTGTGTTTATTCCTGACAACAAGGAAACCCCAGTGGCAAAACCAACGCCCATCCCCCACCTGCAGCCCCAACACCAACTCCCATCCCCCACCGCCAGCCCCAAGTACTACTCCCACTAGGGCTTGCACAGGCTTAGCAGCCTTTGAGGCACGCTGTTGTGAGCGCCTGGGCGTGGTTCTTGACAATGACCCCAGAGTAGGGGTAGCAGACTGTGTGCTCCCCTGTTTGCTCCCCCGTAGGTGGTCCATACTGAGGTGTAAGGCTCTAGTCATGCATTAATGGTATGATGACAATTGTTCAGCCAGCTCCCGCACCCTCAGGATTGAGAGGCACAGGCTTGCATTGCAAGTCACAGTGTTCCTGCAAACACGGTTGATGGACCTTGACAACGGTTTAGAGGCCCACTGGATCCAATCACGCAGAGCCTCAGCATGCCCAAGTGTTCCTGTGCGATGGCGTGCATATTCTCCCGAATGTGTTCCATCTGGTACAGATGGTCCCAGATGGCCTGGAGTGTGGGGACAGGTATTGCCGCAGTGAATGTCCATTGTCATGTTCCTCATGCTGCCCTTGACGGCAAGTATTCCCAGCCTGCTCGTCAGATGACTCCTCCACAAAGCGTATGGAACGGTGGGATGCACAATGGGATGGTGGTGTGTGCAGTGGGGAGAGGCTGTGCAGGGGGGAGGACTCAGGTGAAAAATGGCAGACTGGGGAATGTAGCTGGCTGGATGCAGGGGAGGCACACTCATACTGCTCTTCTTCCAAGCCGTTGTCCACACTCTGCCCCAAATGTGCGTCCACAGTCGGACCATCTGTGGTCATATCCTGGCTTGTTGCCGGTGGCAGAGATTGCGCAATTGGGATCTGTGGTGGCCCAATGGGTGTGTCCGTCTGGACGGCCGTAGTGTCTGTCGATGGCTTCATGGACTGGTACCTCTTCTTGGGTGGTGCACCCCCACCCCCCGAACTGCCTTGGCCTGGCTGCTTGCTGGTAGTGGTCGGTGCAAGTGTCGTGGAGGGGCCAGCCTCCTCGGTTCCTTCCTGGGTGTCTTGAGTTCCTATTGGGGCAAATTGACATGTGAGTTACCACATTAGACCTGGGGCGCATGGCAAATTAACATTCACTGTCACTTGTACTATGTCGTCACTGTCTTTTGGGCCTCCTGGGGGGCCTGACATCATGTGTCAGCCACTGTGCACATGGCATGCATTCCATCTAGCCAGCCAGGTGTGGGTTAGCCGGCTAGCTTTGTTCATGCATTCCTGGGATGGGTTGGGCTACAGGCTGTCCTGTCCAGTGGTGCATCAGGACTGTTGATGAGAGGTATCCGGTGGTGCAGTACGGTGGGTGTGTGTGTGTCAGGTGGCCATGTTGTCAGATATATACTCCTGTATGTTATTTCTTTTTATGAAGGTCCATTTGTTTGGTCATTTTATGGTGAATTGTATATTTATGAATTCTATTGATGTTATGTTGTTGTATTTGTTTACATTTTTTAAATGTGCTTAAAGCTTTGAAACTAAACTAATGCACAGTAAAAAAATAAAATATATATATATACTCCTCAATGTGTAGCTACATGGGGCATTATAGTGGAGGGGCTAGTGGCTCTGATGCAACTATCGACTTTTGTGCATCCATGGGCATTGACATGTCGTATGGTTGCATTGTGGATAAGTTACCTGTGCCTGGGTGTCATGTTAGGGGGGTCGTGTACCCACTGAATCATGTCATTCTAGCCCGATGCCTCACATGGAGGGTGACTGCTTGCTGGGATTCACGTTGCTTGCTTGCATGACACTGTGGGAGTTTGTGGATGCCTGCAGCGTTGTCCATTTATGGGAGCATATGTCACTGTGGTACTCACCAGATTCAGCTTGGCTGCTGGCTCTTAGCTCGGCTGTGCCCAGGCCCTTGATCCCGACCATGTGCAGGATGCCACTGACAATGTCCTTCGATGGTGTCAGCTGCAAAGGTTCCGCTGTCTCCAACCGGTGGATGGAGTTGAGGCTCCTGACCCTGGCCGTGAGGTAATTCCACTTCTTTTTCATGTCCTCCACCACACGTTGGATGTGGCCTACGGCCACCACCTTGTCCCGGATTTTTGCCATATGTCGTTCTTTCACTGTTTGGTGGCCTTCTAGTGCAAGGCCCAACCAGCTCCTGAGAGTGGGCCGCCACCTGCTCTGCCAACACTGTGAGGCCCTGCTCAATTAATTTAGACTTCCACTGCCTTATATTGGGCACCCTGCCTTTGCCCTTTCCTGATGACATGGCCTTTGCTGGATGTCTGGGTGGCACTCCTATCTTGAGATATTCAATGGATTCTGATTTCCAAAATGATTACTGTGGTCCTTCCTCGGAGGATAGCTCTGCTGCCACGTACTCGTCTTGGAAGCAAGACGACGCGGAGCAATACAGGTCCAATCCCCAGTTCCGTGCTTAGAAACCTCTGGATATTAACCGTGCTATAAATAACCAATTACAATTATATAGAAATGATGAATTTCCGTGGGCAGAAATTCTGCTGACCGCCATGGTGGTAATGGTAATTCTGCAGATTTTTGGCAGAATTTAGTTACAAAGGTTGTTCGGCAATAATTCCGCTGGGCATAATTACTGTTACTGCCATTGGTGTGTGCGTGCGCCCAGCAGGTTGTAATTTGGTGGTAATTCCGCTGATCTACCTGGTGGTAATGCTAATTTCACCACGGCGAAATTACAGCTGATTGTGTGTCAGTTGTGTCAGACTCATAATGAGGCTCAAAGTGTCTTATCTGTAGCAGCTTTAGGTACAATAGCTTCAACCTTAGTTAAACGACAACCAACACTATGACCATGAAGGCACAGCTCTGGGCAAACATGTCCATGATCACCAACATAGTGATCATCCTGAGCCAGATCTCCACTTCTTCATGAAAAGCAAATAACTCAACATTATTCTCTATCACCTATACAAGCATGTCCCCTCCTAACTTTATTCAAATCTCAAATTGTCTCAAACCTCACAAGAATCCGAGAACATATCCAGAAGAATACCCACTAATGATTCATGTACCTTAGTAAGGACAAAACCTAGTCCTTAATTCAGCACCTCTTGTTCTACCTTATCTGGGATATAGTCTGATATATTGACTGCTAGAGTGTTCCGCTTCGCGTCAGCCTCTTGTCCCTCCATTGGTCTTGTTTCGGGCCTTGTTGAAAAAAAAGAATGGTTGACATTCCTCTTATTTCTACCCTTCTTTTCCTGTTGTACTGTGCCCTCCCTTTACTCGATGGAGTTTGCATATTGGATGTCCCTTCGCCCGTGAACTCGATAGTCCAGCCCCTTTGATGAGTAGCAATTACCCTGGAGATGGATGGGGATGAAGACTTTACTCATACATCAATAATAGAGCCGCCTCAGGAAGTCGACAAAAAGAAGTCTGTTTTAATATCAACTTTCTAAAACAGGGAGCATAACGAACATCAACGCAATCACTCGATCCTCTTACTCAATTCATTTAAGAAAAAACTGAACATTTATAAACAATATTCGTCATCAATGACGTTAACCTACATGTGTACTAATGTCATTCTACATGGCAAACTACAACAACTTATAAGCATGAGTGATTGGCTCTGAGTGAACATCTAAGTATATGATCCATACTAGTCTAAAAAAGTGTAACTATGTGATTGGTTACTGAAAATCAGGTGGGACAACTAAGCTCTCCTCTAAAAATGACCACTATGATTGTCTCTAAATACCCAACGTCCCATTGGTTTACACACTATAGGACCCCTACATACGCAGGTCCTCTACAATTGGTTGGCACTTTATCCTCCTTCAGTACTTTTCCACCTACGCTAGCAGCCTGCAGGCTCGCCATCCAGGTGCTGGTGAGGTTTCCTTAACTTTAGCTTCCCACCAATTAGCATATCAATGTATCATCACTTCAGTGGTCTACTGTCAATTAGGCTTTTGAAGCTCATCCTTGAGAGTATTCTTAGCTCTGAGAAAATTAGGGATTGAGAAGCACAGTCTGCCTTCGTGCGTAGGTGTGACTATCTTGTTCCTCCAACTTCATGCTTCCATGTGACTGGAGACCATGGAATCGAGCCTTTTCGTGCATTTAATATTATTTTTTAATAAACCTCTGACGTTTTCCTTGTTATGTTCGTGCCTTCTGAACTGGAGTCTTGTTCTTTCACATGACTTTGTAGCCAATAACAGTTCACTCCAGTTTGATAAGACCTTGGTTTCTTGGCTCGTCCAGCCTCGCCTTCTGAAATACACTTGTAATTCAACTTGCTTTTTAACTGCGACACATTGAAATGGGGTATTTTTGCTACTATCCAACCTGCTATAATACCGTTAGTGGAAACATCCATAGTTCTCTCATTCCTATGTATGTATATCTTGGTGCTTGTCACAATCTATTCACTATAAGCTTAAAGCTAGCTTCACGATTACTTTGCTGCTTGCATTTCTTTTGCGTCTGTACACGTGTAAACTAACTTGATATCTTTGTCTGTTTCTTTGGCATAAGCTTCTTCACTTTGAGCCCAAGATGTCACTTATCCTTATTACTTTCTTGATGCCTTATAGAATATCTGCATTCTCTAGTCACTGCATCTCTTCCATGTATGTCATCTTCAGCTCTGTGTAACATATGCTTGCAATGGTTAGTGACACTACCATTCATCCTTGTCACTTATTGGCTCTGCTTCTTCAGGGATTTCATTCAAATGGCCATCATATTTCTTTGTATACAGATATGGTTTTCTCAATGGGTACCTTGGCTCCCAGATATTTTTAGGTACTGGCCCTTTCACTGGTACTGGACTGAGTCCATACTCTGCTCTTTGTCGATTCAAATGTTCTGTGTATGTCAAATACTCTGGTTTCCAGCATACAGGTAAAAGGGGCAGGTCGGTTGAGGTGTGGGTACTTGGCTCCTCCTCCACACTCCCCCCTATGGGCATTTCATCCACCACTCCCATATCATCCTTCACATCCAGACAGCTTGGCCTGAAGAAAAGCTTCTTTGGGACCCATATCTTTATGACTCCCTTCAAGCATCCTGCTGTTGTCACATGCTCATCTTTGTTCCATGTCATAAGACTACATTGTCCACTTGGACTACAGTACATCCATTTTCCCACATACTTCTTGTGATTCTTTGGATACGGGAACTTCGTCCCCTCAGGTGCATGCATACTAGCCTTCACAAAGTCCCTTATTTCTTCATCTGTCAGGTCTTTGGGCTTCCATCCTGATTCAAAATCGATCATAATCTTCATCCCTCTGGCTTTCTTTGCTGTCTTCTTGCATTTTGAGATTATTATTACTATCAGGGCTTCAAGGAACTTAAAAATGTCTGTCATCCATTGTGGAACCCAAGGGAAGAGTGATGCAAACCAGCTTTTATCAGCAATGCCTTCCACTTCATCTATCATCTGGCCATGGAGTTTCGTCAACATGTCTATGGCCTCTGTCAAGGTTCTATTTTTGTCATCATGAGAAGTTATAAATGTGCAACATGATTCTTTGATTTTTGCACAAACACCTCCATCCATTGCTGTAATCATACCCAAGACATATCTGTTCTGAAGAGTCATCGGTCTTATAGCTCTCATCTCTTCTCTGATCACATTAAATCCCTTTATTGTAGTGTTAATTGTCTGGAGCATTTCCCATCTTGTTATCTGGAGCCACTTGGTGTTTGCTTCATCCTGGATACTCGGCATGAAGATCAGCATGAACACAGATGAGGTCTGGCTGTACAGCCTGTGCTCATATGGTATGACACGGAAAGCTTCTATTGACTTAGCTGTGAAATAGTTTTCCCTCTTCATCCTCTCTATCAGCTCCACAGATCGCCTCTTCCGCAGGTGAGCATCTGCTTTTGGAATATTGTCAAGGTGCAAATCACTTTTTGGAATCGCCAATGCTGGAACATGGACATTCACCAAGGTGCATATTCCTCCACATTCCTTGGGTAACTTCATGTATGCCTTGGATCCACAAGCCCAATAATGATCCATGCTTACTGCACACAATGTACCATTCCTGGAACATCAAAAATTTGACCACAATTCTTATTTTCTCCAACTTTTCTTGTGCCATTATTCCTGAAGCACAGCTTTGAACTTTCTAGAGGTACTATCTGTAAGTGCCCTCCTCTATCTTCGACCCAAGTCAGTACTTTAGCAAGTCTTGACCATAATGGCTTGCAGCTTTTCTGCATAATGTCAACAACCAGTTTATAACATCCAATGATCACCCAGGCTCTACAGATGACCACTCCTTCTTCCCATCCATCTGGTGATAACACAGATCCCCAGATCTGCATTTGTCTTCTGTTCTTCCACCTTCTAATGTCCTCTGCAGATTTTCCTGCAACCTCTGGTTTCCTGATCACCTCCCATCTGATTCCAGCCCCTTTTACTCAAAAGGCTTCATATATCTGATCACATGATTCTTAGTATGGGCTCTGTTTCTTGTCTTGGTATCCTGCACATAGTCATCTTCATCTGGATCTGTCCATTCAGTTGCCCATTTGAGGTAGGCATCTCGTCCCATGAACTGGCCTCTGGTTTTGCAAAGTGCTACGTGTGAAAGACAATGAGCTGTCTGAACATCTATTTCGATGGCTATGAAGATTTTAGACTTCCCCATACTGTATGGCAGGAGTGCACACACAAAGCATTCCTCATTTGACGTCCATCTTCCCACTTCTTTCATGTGTTGACACCAAATGTTATTTCCCAGATGATCTGTACTGTCCAGGTAATCATTCAATTCAAAATCATCTTCTTGTGGGTTCCTTTCAGTTCTCATCCTCCTCATGTAACCTTCCATAATCATGTCATGAAGTGTACCAGCATAACTTCTTCTTTCTGGATAAATCATAGGCACATCTATCAGTGCACGGGGTACACCTACATGTGCTCCTTGAGTAGGAGAAAGTTCAGAACATCTCACCTGCTCAGCAGCGCATTTAGGTATGAAAATGTCTCACAAAATCTCCATGTGTGTCTTTCTTTTAGGGATTACCTAAGTGTGTTTGTATGCATTACCTGTATAGGCTCATCAGCTAACAATCGCTTGTCTTGCCTGTCTTGGCAAGCCTGCTTTTTGTGTCTAAACTAAATTTCTACAACCTTTCTTGCATGTGAATGATTGCTAATTAAACTTATCTCAAACTCAGGTAATTGGTCAACTTTCTTTGGAACAGGAATAACTGCATAGGTCCTTGGGCGTCTAGTAGTTGCCACAATTGCTACTTCCTTCTGCTCAGGAAGATTCACTGGAGTCTCCATGTACATCAAAATAGTATGACGTTCGAACTGTAAGTGAAAGCAGTATGATTATGAACAAAATGCAGCTATAAATGATACAAAGATATGTTCATTTACAGCATCTATTATGTGGACAGTGTAGATTTCTCTCTGCATCAGGCATTATGAAATTACTGTTGGTGCTGCCCATCTTTTACTGCCTAAGGAAGGAACAAGTAATCTTTAATACATCAGCATTATGCACTACTTCTGGAAGCTGCTGTCTTGACCTGGCAATTTCGTGCTCGATCCACTGACTGCTTACTGGATGACAAGAACAAACTCTTGATCTCTTTCTGGAACCAGTTTTAAACCACACAAAACGTAGATGTCTCTCCAGCAAGAAGAAAAACCTCTCGCAGTATGTTTAGACAAGTTCAATGACATACACTAGCTCCCAGTCAACTCCTCAAATTTGCTTTAGCACAAATGACATGATGAACTTCTTTCAGCATGAACTGAGAGTCTATCTTTATCAGCAACCTCTCGATCTGCCCCTCGAAGCAAAGTTTCACACCACTGTCCTGTGAGTTCGCTCGGAGTATAGGCTCACTTGGATTATAATACCTTCCAAGATCACATTCAAATTTGCAGTATTTCTAGGATCCCTTAGAAATGTGAGCACATCCGTGTGTCTGCCAACAAGATGGGGGTACTCTTCAATTAGACGAAAGAAAACCCTGCTGACAAGTCAGCATATACTAAGTATGTACATGAAGTCGCCTTCCAATTTCTTTAATACAGGTGCCGCAGTCTGTTGTGTTGTCCCCCCTTCTTGGTGTTTTTTTTCCAACCTTACAAATGCGCATTAATCGCCCCTTTTTTGATTGCTCGGTTCGGGCGGTTTTGTGCTCTTCTTTCACAGCAACCCCTGTGCTGCCGCATCTGGTCCGTGCAACATCAGTCCATTCTGGACTGAACTGTGTTCATCACAGCATTTCTACCCAGCACTGATTGACATCGTGCCTACAGGTAACCCTCTCCTGACACCATATACACCTTTTTAGCTTCACCAGTGTGTTCTATACGGGTCACTTTTAACTTTCACGGGCAGCTATTTTTCCTGCCATCTTGTGTATATGGAGCTTGGAATTGTGTCTGCCGCTCTCTCTACACTTTAATCTCCCACACCCCTTTCCCCATTTTAACTTGTCTCTTTAGTACACAGTCACTTCTGTGCCCTCCCTTTTCAGGCAATCCCTGACGCATGGTGTATGTACACACACATATACTAACACACCATCTGTTGATGCCTGCACACAATTCTGCACAACTGCCAACCACATGACTTTTTTCTTCAATTTTGAGATCTGTTCTCTCTTGTGCTTGCCTTTATAGTTGCTGGACTTCCAGCACAGCAAGCAGACGTACCGGCCCTGGCCCATTCCCCTCGGCTGTTCTTTACAAGCAGTATAAGAGTCTTGATACACCGGGATAGCAGCCCCGCGGAATTCCCCTGCCCTCTATACACATAAAGGGTGAGTGATCCATGTCTGCTTGTTAACAGTATTGTAAACCTTGACATCCCATTGAATATATCCTATAGAGTACCAGTTGTACCAATCATGTTCTATTTTTCTCTGCCCCCTTTAGGGATAAATTATCATACCACATTAATTCTGCCCTGAGGAAGGCTCCAACTACTAAAGCCTGTTTAGGCTCGCCGAAACGTGTTCTCCATGCGCTTTGTTCCCCTCCCTCCTGGAAGTACTTTGGGAACAACTCCTCGATCTTTCATACACGTTGGCAGGTAATTATATGGCAAGACAACCATATGACCTAAGTTGATTGAATGATTTTGTTCTGTCTAAACCAGAATAATATTATATACACCCTGGTTATATCTAGTCCACAGGTACAATTGTTTTCCTGTCGAGCCCCTGTTTTTTCATTAATTGGGTTTCTGAATAATATCCAATCTCATTTTTCTGATGAATTTACCGCCTTTAACGAACCGATGCACACATGATGAATGCTATGTTTTATATTCTTGTCTCATCTTTTGTTATGTCTTTTAAACTTTTGTAAATAGCATTCTGAAATTCTAAAAATGTGTTTAGTATAATAAATTTACTGTACGTACTCCTAGGACTTTTCTTTGTTTTTTTTGCTCTTGTGACTTTCTTTGAAAGCATACACCTTGTATTAACATGGAGTTTTACCTTAAATAATTGACACAATTTAGGACTGTCACAAGTGTGGGTGCCTCTTTTGGTTCCTTTTTTTGGACAAGTCTGTGTGCACCATCAGTTGCTAGGCGCATTTGTGCTTTCCCCACTAAACTCAGGTAGCTGCAAACCTTGCTCAATGATTGCTGCAAGTAGTCTCCTTACAATAGGACCATTCTTAGGATGTTGCAAGAAAATATGAATGTTAGAAGTTCTCCCCACAATAGCCGGATAAGAGCCCAGAACAAAGAAAAGAACCTCAAATACGATCCTTGAAACGTTGTCATTGGATAACACCATGGACAAATCCAAACAAAAACTCACTGTGAAAAGAGTCGGGATACTGTACTCTCTTCCATTGTCGAAACCACAATCAGAATCTGGCATATTCCTTTTCTTATCAACGCTTAAACATGCCTCAGTCCAAAGTTTTTAACAAGCTCCTGTGGCTTTAAGAACAAACAATTTTTCTTTCACCCTGAAATGACAGCACAGAGTGTTCACATCAGCTTTCCTTAACCCTTTCAGAGGTGGCTAAAAGAGTGTCCCGAACCAAGCCACAGTCCAATTAACTCTTTGTCTTTCTACTTGTCAGCTTCTGCGACCTTCTTCCTTGTCATAGATCTCGTCTGCACGTGCTTTGGTTCTTCCCCGATGCTTGTACTTGCTTATAGTAGCGGTGCGGGCAGAGGGGTTTTTCAAGCAAAGATCTTAGCGTCACCTAGGAATATCCGCGCACGCCTGCCCTGCACTTTGACAGCAGACAGCGTGACTTCTTCCACAATGAATGGACTGTGAAAATGGGGTTTGTCCCACTTTTTCCTCGTGTGGTTGCGTATTAGGACCTCATCTCGGGGAGTAGTTGCTGAAGACGAAATTCTTAAGATTTATCTGTTGAAGCATCTCCTTCTGTGTTCTGTACTGGCCTGCACCCTTGTCATTGCAGCTGTCCTTGAAAGACAGAAATACTGGAAGTCATACATGCAAAATAGTCACACATTTCCATTCCAAACAAATCTGCAGTTAACTGAGAATCACTTCTAACTCTGGATGGAAACATTAGGGGTGTTCTCATTGACCTCCCAGTTACTATTTTGTGGGGCGTGAGATGGTGGTCAGAACCCGGTTGGTTCCTTAAAGCATATAATGCCAGTGGTAGGCAATGCAACCACCCTTTCTTCAAGGTAAGCTTCAATTTGGCTATTCTTCCTTTTAGCAGGCCCTTGAGCCTCTCACAGATCCCATTTCCTTGCGGATGATAAACTGAAGAAAATGTGTGGTTTATAACAAGCAACAAGCTGATCTGCTCAAATGTCTGATTTACAAACTGCTGGCCATTATCTGACCTCATTACTTCACATACTCCCCATCTGGGAAATACTTCCTGCAAAAAAAATGTAGCTGCACAGGTGGAATCTGGGTGTGTACAGGACCTGCTTCATTCCACCTAGAAAACGGACACACTACAACAATCATGTATCTATATCCATTACATACTTGTATCATATTGACATAGTCGATGTGTAAATGCTGAAAGGGGCCAGTAGGTCTTGGAATGACCCCCATAACTGTGCACAGTGTATGCTCAGCTGTGAATTTTTGACAGACTATACAATTTGTCATAAAAAATGCAACATGCTCTAACAGATTTGGTACAAACAATTCTTCTGCAATTGTTGCTGCAAGGTTCTCCCTATTTGTGTGTGCAGGGCAGTGTAGCTGTTCCAGCGCAACCCTCAATAAGGCTACAGGCATCAACAGTTTACCAGTGCTGTCTTGTCACCACAATGCTTCAGAGAGGTTTAAAGAACACACTCTTCGTGTCCACAAGTCCTTCCCATCTTGAGGTGCTTCCGCCTGAACCTCCATAAACTGTGTTTTTGATAGATCTTTATATTGTTCAACCACATTTATCAACAGAGCCATTTTCTCTTTAACATCGTGTTTCAAAAGTCATTACGTTTTCTGAACATGCAGCGAGTTTCGCCTCATCGTCTGCTGCTTGGTTTCCGCGTGAGATAAAATCTGCCCTTTTAGCATGAGCTGTGCATTCAACAACCGCCATGGCCACTGGGAGTTGTAGTGCTTCAATAAGCCTGTCAATTAAGGCAGCATGCTGCACTGGCGTGCCATCCACTCAGAGGTAGCCCCTCCTTTTCCAACGTGCTAACCCTGTGTGCACCGTTGACGTCACATAGGCGGAGTTGCTGTACACTGTTACTTCCTGGTGTGCATGATTCTTGAGCGCGACAGTCAGCACCACAAATTCCACAGCCTGTGCTGAATAGTGAGACGGGAGTAATGCACTTACCAATGTCTGAAACTCCCCATTGGATGTGTTCTTTACCACAGTGGCACCCATATGTCTCTGTCCATCATTTTGATCGATTCTTGAAGAACTGTCAGTAAAAACAAATTCTCCACCTGGCAAGGCATTTTTTTTTACTCTTGGAATTTCGTCATAGAACTCTTCATAGTTCGAACAATCATGCGCATGCTCATCCTCTGCCAGTGGTTCAGCTATAAACATGGCAGGATTCACTACTCTGCATCGAACTATTTTAATCGCTGGATTTGATATGACAACCTGGTAGGCAGAAGCCCTTTGAGAAGTCAACGTTCCTTTTGGTTTTTCTAGAATGGCAAATAGTGCGTGCTCTACAAATAACGTCATGGAGCATCCCATCACTATGGTTGCAGCTTTCTCTATGGCAAACATGGCAGCTGCCAGCGATTGTTCGCATGGGAAGTGACCCCTCATTACTGGGTCTAAGATTCCACTGTAATATGCAAGGGGCTTGTACCCCAACGTGGTTTTCTGCGTGAGTACCGCTGTCATAACAATGCCATCTGTATGCAAGAATTAAAATAATTCCTCAGCATAATTGGGACTCCCTAAAGCTGGAGCTGTGAAAATTGCTTTTTCAGCTCTTCAAATCCTTCTTCCATTTCCTCAGTCCACACGATTTTTCCATGTGTTGCTTGTGCTTTCTTTAAAGCCTGCAATAAAGGCCTTATATATGAGCTGTACTCAAAGACCCATGCTCTGACATAATTACACAATCCCAAACATCTCTGCATGCGCTCTATCGTGTGTGGTTTTGTAGTTTTCAGAATAGCCTCAGCTCTCTCAGGAGTAACCTTCTTTCCCTCATGTGAAATCAATTGGCCAATGTACAAGACTTCTTGTTGACAATACTGTAACTTCTCTTTGGCAACCTTCTATCCTTTGTCAGCAAGTACAATCATCAGCTGAACAGAGTGGCGTCTGCCCTCTTCCTCTGAAGTGCTGCAAATCAAAATGTCATCCACATATTGCAGGAAAAAGCTTTTTAAATCGATATTGCTCAAGTCCATCTGCAGGACTCTATTGAAAATCGATGGAGACTCACAATACCCCTGTGGCAAGCAAGTGCTTTTCAGGCGTGTTTGTCTGAACGTAAATGATGTCAGATCCTGCGAGTCTTTGTGCAATGGGATTGAGAAAAACACATTTTTCAAATCAATTCCAGTGAAATATCGTGCTCCAAAAGGTATATTACATAGAATCGTAGACGGGTTAGGAACTACAGGGAACTCGGCTTCTACAATCTGGTTTATTGGCCTTAAATCTTGAATTAGTCTCCAAGACCCACCACTTCCCTTTTTTCACAGGATAAATTGCTGTATTACATGGTGACCTTGACGTCACTAAGATACCCTGATCCATCATGGCAGAAATGGTTTTAAAAATACCTTCATCTGCCTCTCGAGACATGGGATGCTGTCGTGCTCGAGGTAAAATTGCTCCTGGTTTTAATTTAATCTTCACTTCTCCAACCCCCTTCAACAGGTCTACGTCATATGGACCTATAGTCCATAATGAAGCTGGCACTTTTGCCATGTCCTCATCAAAATACTCAGGACGTTTTTTTGTGCTATCATCATTTTCAGAGGCACCTCTCGTTTGATTGCTTTTACCCAATAGGTGATGCACATTTCAAATATTACTTCATCATCGGTTGAATGATCTCTAAACAGGTCTTCATCAGTGACGTCAGTTAATCTGTAACCTTCCTCAATAGCAATTACTGCACACCATTGTCTGCCTTTGTCATCATTCCCGTCAAGCAAAGCCATTTCAACTCACTCTATGGCTGCTTGCAACGTTAAGGGAAAAACTTGTCCTTCCTCTTCTCGCATAGGTATTTTTGGCCTAAACAAAAATTTGTCAGGTATTCTCATTGCTCTGCCCACTAGGCCTGGTAGAGATGCCAATAAAATCCGTACTCCATAATGAAAAACACCTGATTCTACAGGTATGGCTCTCATGGCTATTTGTCCTGTAAATGCCATAATAATTTCACACACGTTTAAGTAATGCATTCCTGGTGTTGAGCATAGTATGCCTTCATTGCTAAACGAGATTGTCATATTCAACTTTGTCGTTAAATCTCAACCCAATATATTGACAGGTGTCTGCCTCAAGTATAGCAAAGGCACCTTCATGTTGCATTCTACTATAGAGGCTGGTAATTCTTCAGTGAAAGGAACTCTATGTGTAGCTCCTATGAAGCCTTCAGTCTTCATAGCATTGCCAGACATAAAAAACTTTCCTTCTCATAAACGTGAGCGCGTTGCACCTGTGTCTAGTAAAAACGAAAAACTCTTGCCTCCTATATTGACATCTACCCTCGGTTCCTCGTGAGGATTCGGCGTCTCAGATAGCAGTGAACACACAGTCTTGCAGTGAGCTGTCCTATTGCGGGTAAAGCCTCATTCCATTACCTGTGAACGGATTCCCTCCATCGACAGTGACACCCCTTATTCTCGGAGTCGTCAATTGCCCTGTACTCGTGCTCTGTTGGATCTTCATGGGTGCATGCTGTGACTGCCCCTGTGGCAGAGCCACTGCTACCTGCTGTGTCTGCAAGCCTTGCTGCATTCTCGGCGCTTTCTGCTGCTGCATCGTTTGATTCTGAGCAAACCCATCACTACGCTGCTGCGAATATGCAGGTGGGTTTGTCGTCCCCCCTCTTAAAAACGGATTGTTTTGTACAAACCCTTGATTCTACACATGCGAGAAAAATGCCCTGTCATCCTGAATGTCCAACATATAGGTGGCCTCCTAATCTGCCCATCCTGCATGTTTTGACCATCATTTTGCATATTTTGAAACCCACCTTGATTGCTCTGGAAGCTTGCCGGATTATTCTGCCAATTTCCTTGATTATTCTGAAAACCTCTTCCTCGAAATCCACCCCTTCCAAGTGGAGTAAACCCATTATTATTCTGATCAAACTGACTTTGGTTGTTCACCTGTGGCATATTTGCAATCTGCTATGAATTGGATCCATCTACACCGGTCAACATCACCCCTTGAATAGCATACTTAGACAGTTTGTTCTGCACTCATTTTGCCTCCACACTCTTTCGGGCATCGTCTTTTTTGCAATTCTTTTCCTGCAAGAGTCTGCAATAATGCACAATGGCCAGCTGAATCTCCGACCATGGTTTTGCCTCTATACCTACTAACATCTTGAGCTGCTTCTGCACAGGGTCTTGTACCCCTTGGCACAATATATGATAAAACACAGGTATAGATTTTCCTCAAGCCTTGCGTGTCTCCAGACTCCATGCCTCTTGAAAATTCTGAATGTAAACAAGTGGATCATCTCCGCCCTGCATCGTTTTCATCATTATAGCTCCCATATCGGACCTGTCTGGATACGGTACTCTAAGTGCTCTCCAGACTGCTGCCCTACAGTTATTCAATGGTGCTCCATCATGAGAGGTGTTGACTGTAGTCACACCAGCATATCTTGCCCTTGTCCATACATCATCAGCTCTCTCACCAAGTATGGCGATTAAGAGACCCTTAATGTCCCCTACAGCCAGCGTGTTTCCTGCCTTTATTTTCTCTAACTCATGTATCCATTTCCCAGCACCAGAAGTTAAAGTCGGGAGTTTACACCTTAAAGTATCCATGTCCATCTGGGGCCACAGTATATACTGTGGTCTGACCCCTCCTTTCTCTAACAAGGGAAACTGTGATGCCCCAAACTCATTCTCATCTCTCATCATTTGTCTGTCCACTGCAAGGAAAATATTACCACATTGCCTTCTACCTGGCAAAGATCTTAATTTGCTCATATGAGGTGGCAACTCCCCCCTTTCACCATGGAGTTGCTTTTAGGTTGGTCTGACTATGTCAATGGTTCAGACGCCATAGTAACAGGTGCGTTTAAATCTGACCATCTGACTTCTTTCTCTATTAAAAAACATCCCTCAGGACCAGATACGTTCCCTCTTTCTTCCCCATGGAAGGTGTCTGTGTCTTCATCCGACATTTCCTGTGCTCAACTCGTGCAACTTCGCGCCTCGTCATCTCTATTTAGAGTCAGTCTCCTTTAGCCTCGTACTACATGAGGCTTCCTCTGTTTCATACAACTGAGTGCTTTCGAGTCGATCATCTTTCCCTTCCTCTTTGAGTCTTTCTGGGCTTTCATGCCATGATCTACTTTATCGATCGTTTCCCCAATGCTCCTAGAGTCAAACTCGTCTTCTAGATTTACTCTAGTCCGGCCTGGTAATGACTTGTATTCTGGGAAGAATTCCTCTATGTCCTCCCATTCTACTTCTGGCTCAGGATTTCTTATCTTCTTTTCCAGCCGATCAAGATTGCGTGCTCTCTGCCTTCTTTTACGTACCATATCATCGTCAAATTCTCTTTGTTTCCGTGCTTCCTCTCTAACTCTGTCTTCTTCTTTTTTCTTCATATCCCTTCTCTCATTGGCCCTGCGTATCTCCTCGTCCTTTCGTTTCTGTATTCTCTTATCCCTTAACTTCTGTTCCTCTGGTTCTATTGTTTTTCATTCTAACCTCTCCTGCTCATCGACCGCTCTCTGTCTGTTATCATGTTTTCTTTGTTCTTCTGTTCTCTCTTGTTTTCTTGACTGCTCTTCTTGGTATAACTGCTCTCGTCTTTGCCTATCCTTCCTTTTCGCACCTTCGTCTTTCAATCGTTCCTCTCTTTCCTTATCTTTTTATCTTGCTCGTCTTGATCTTTCTGTTGTGTTACATCCTCAATGCCTTTACCATCGAGTTTAAGTAAAATCTGACCACCCATCCAATCGTTCTGAAAAGACGTTATCTCATCAGCTTTATCTCTTTCTCCTTTCCATCTTTTTCTTTTCCTATATCTAGAGATGTGCTTGCTCTATCACTTCTCTCCTTATCGCGTCTCTCCTTGTCCCTCAGGACCTTAGAGATTACATTTCTCTCAGTATTTATCTCTGTACCCTCGTCACTGCTTTGCACAGGTGACTCCTATGCTGGGTTGCTATACCCTGTTGCGGCCTTAAGCTCCCTCAATGGGTATAGCCCATCGTTTTCTTGTTCTCGTCTCCTATTTCAGTAAGGGTGGGGGGGGCACAGGGCTCCTCACCCCCCTCTTTGCTTATATCAAGTATCCAATCTATAGTAGGCTTTTCATCTCGCTCCTCTTGGTACATCTTCCAAAGCTCTAAACTAGCTAATCGCTTGTCCAGCTTCTTTCCCGTGTATGCTTCATGCAGATATGTCAGCAAATGCTGCAGGATTGCCTTAGCCAGTGACTCCTTGAGGCCATGGCATGAACCTTCTATCCGCGGTTCCTTTAATCCATTCCGCACTGTACTGTCTAAGCTTGGGTGCATGTTTCGGCAACTGCTTACACAGATGCACAAGTGGAGTAATTTCCTCCATTCTCATCTCGTCCTTAACCTGTTTGACACTCGTTTATGTTTAATCACAGATTAAAAAGTATGTTTCATAAAAATAATACAATATGAGCAAGCACCAATCGTCGCAAGCTCCAATCCTGCTAACCACAATTTTTACTTTAATCTTGGTAAAGCAACAACCAGGTTCAATTCTAACCAATCAATTAATTTTTTCCACTTATGACATTATCGCTTCAAAAACCCACATAAAACAAGCAGACAAACTCAACCGGTTACATAAATCTCTTACAATCTTTTATCTAAGACTCGTCTTGCCCTCTAAAATACTTCATACGAAGTGTAAATTACCCCTTTAGATCCGACCTTTAATCAGATCTGTCTTCTATGTGTTCCACTATGGGACTCTGGGTTCAACTTCTTTCTGTTACGTTTGTGAAAAATGCAGGCCAGGGAATATTCTCTTATCATGGCCTCTCTCATGATTATATATTGCTTGGCCACACTCGAGTCAATATCTCATTCCCCACATATATATATTACACTCTTACTCTCGCGTTATATTTTATCCCGCCACCCTCCGTTACACACTTTTTACTTCACTCATCACCCATGCTTTTGTCAACTCACTCAATTTTTACTCACTAATATCATTTTCATCTTCCGACTCTCGGGATCATCCACCTTTTTTACCCGCCTCGTCAACCTTCCAATCGATCCGCTTCACGTAGAAGTGGGAGGGGATTCTATGGAAACTAGAGGACCCGTCACACCCGGTCTTGCAAGTTTTTAAAATTACACTAACCACTATCTACGGGGAGCTTCACCTCCTTTCAGACGAATGGCAACAGTCGTCCGATATTGCCGAAACTCTGAAGTTTACTCAGATCAATGGCTCTGAACATCCTCTGCTACCAAGTGAACTGGATAGTCCAGCCCCTTTTATGAATAGCAATTACCCTGGAGATGGATGGGGATGCAGACTTTACTCATACATCAATAATAGAGCCGACTCAGGAAGTTGACAAAACAAAATCTGTTTAATATCAACTTTCTAAAACAGGGAGCATAACGAACATCAGCACAATCGCTCGATCCTCTTATTCGATGCATTTAAGAAAAAACTGAACATATATAAGCAATATTCGTCATCAATGACGTTAACCTACGTGTTTTCTAATGTCATCCTACGTGGTAAACTGCAAAAACCTATAAGCATGAGCAAATGGTTCTGAGTGAACATCTAAGTATATGATCCATACTAGTCTAAAAAAGTGTAACTATGTGATTGGTTACTTAACATCAGGTGGGACAACTAAGCTCTCCTCTAAAAATGACCACTATGATCGTCTCTAAATACACAACGTCCCATTGGTTTACACACTATAGGACCCCTACATACGCAGGTCCTCTACAATTGGTTGGCACTCTATCCTACTTCAGTACTTTTCCACCTACGCTAGCAGCCTGCAGGCTCTCTATCCAGGTGCTGGTGAGGTTTCCTTAACTTTAGCTTCCCACCAATTAGCATATCAATGTATCATCACCTCAGTGGTCTACTGTCAATTAGGCTTTTGAAGCTCGTCCTTGAAAGTGTTCTTAGCTCTTATAAAATGATGGAGTGAGAAGCACAGTCTGCCTTCCTGCGTATGTGTGACCATCTTGTTCCACCAACTTCAAGCTTCCATGTGACTGGAGACCATGGAATCGAGCCTTTTTGTGCAATTAATATTATTTTTTAATAAACCACTGACATCTTCCTTGTTATGTTCGGGTCTTCTGAGCAGGAGTCTTGTTTTTTCACACGACTTTGTAGCCAATGTCAGTTCATTCCAGTTTGATAAGACTTTGGTTTCTTGGCTCGTCCAGCCTCGCCTTCTGAAATACACTTGTAATTCAACTTGCTTTTTATCAGCGACACACTGAAATGAGGCCTTTTTGCTACTATCCAACCTGCTATAATACCTTTACTGGAAACATCCATAGTTCTCTCCTTCCTATATATGTATATGTTGGTGCTTGCCGCAATCTATAAGCTTAAAGCTATAAGCACTATAAGCTTAAAGCTAGCTTCACAATTACTTTGCTGCTTGCGTTTCTCTTACGTCTGTACATGTATTAAATAACTTGATATCTTCATCTGTTTCTGTGGCATAAGCTTCTTCACCTTGAGCCAAAGATGTCACTTATACTTGATGCCTTATAGAATATCTGCATTCTCTAGTCACTGTATCTCTTCCATGTATGTCATCTTCAGCTCCATGTAACATATACTTGCAATGGTTAGTGACACTACCATTCATCCTTGCCGCTTATTGGCTCTGCTTCTTCCGCGATTTCATTCAAATGGCCATCATATTTCTTTGTTTACAAATATGGTTTTCCCAATGGGTACCTTGGCTACCAGACTCTCTTAGGTACTGGCCCTTTCACTGGTACAGGATTGAGTCCATACTCTGCTCTTTGTCAATTCAGCTGTTCTGTGTATGTCATATGCTCTGGTTTCCAGCATACAGGTAAAAGGGGCAGGTCGGTTGAGGTGGGGGTACTTGGCTCCTCCTCTACACCCGGGTCTTCTATCTCGCTACTGTCTCCACTGGTACTGTATGATGTATTGCGGAATCTGACTCATCGATTTCGATTATTTAATGTCCCCTGAGAGTGTACAAATGTTTCATTCTGGTATCCTGTTTTGATATAGGGGAATGCTTTTTCATGGTTGAAATTAGCCAAATGGTTTTTCAGTCTTTTGATTCTTTCAAAATTACTATTCTGTTTAGAATCTTTCATCTCTTGCCCGATTTCCTCTATTCATTTTTTATATTCTTCAATGGAAATTATATTTTTAATGTCTTCTTTTATCTTTTTCAGATCTAGCTCAATTTTCTGTGCTGTCTCTTTGGCAGTGTCAATGATGAGAATTAGCCAATCCCGCCCACATCTCTCATCTATATAGCTCCATTTTAATTTCTATTTTTCATTGTCCAGAAAAAATCTGGGTTCATTTCTCACTTGGAGCCTCTGAGGGCGAGATTTATTTTTGAGATACTCGAGCATTGTGAAAAAAGCAGCGAAGCAGGCATTTAATAACCATTGAGAGGCTCTAATGGAAAAGACTGACAAAGCTGCCATGAAAAAATAGATGTTTGTTCTGATACAAATTTGAGTTTTAAGATATGGGGCCTCAGTATAAGTGAGGCGGTAAGGGGTTAACGGTGCCGGTAAAGCTGCCAGCGCCGTTAACCGTGTACCGCCTCATTACGAGGTCCCCTTGCGGGACCCTCTCTGGATGTCTGGTCAGACCACGAGGGGGCGACTGTTGCACCACCCATACGCCCAACCACTTTATTGGCAGAACAAGTCACTGATGTTAGGACAAAACACAGTACTGTGAGAACTTTATCAAATGTATAGATAAAATAGTTTGGGAAACAAGGAACACAAGACAGAGGTATGGTAGATGGCAGCACTCATCACCCACTGCTCCGCAATGAGGGGCAGGACAGCTAACCTGCACAAAGATGGCCACCTGAAACAGCTGGCTGACCATAGAGGACCGATAAATATAGATCGTCAGTGTGCGGTTCAATTTAAATCAAATTATCACTTCAGGGAACGCGAGGAGAACCTGAATGGAGGGTGTCGGATAGGAATACACGGCAACATATCAAAAGGTGAGTAACTACATCCCTCAGAGACATCATACCGCATGACCGTAACCAAGGCTAGACAACCTGTGCTTACACGAGTCCTCTGCCTGTAGATTGTACCAGCGGTTGAAAGACGTACCAAGAAAATAAACGCCACTCAGAAGGACCCTGGTATGCCTACAGAAACAGAGGTAAGCAACAATGTTGTGTAGCGAAACAATACTATAGACCTGTAATGTATCTAAGACAACCATACTTACATGTTTCCTCCGCCTATAAATAACATAAGAGGCTGAAGGACTGATTAAGAAGATATAACACAAGGACCATGGTAGACCACCAGCGCAACTGGATTAGTTTCCACACACCGTCAAACCTACTAAGGTACTTACTGTGCTATTGGAAAAGAATGGCTTAGACAGAATAATCACACCAAGAGCAGGGAGGAATTAGCTTATTATTGAATCACCTAATTCGTTGACTTTAGGTGGATAAACAGTGGACACCTCACTTGAATCGTGGATGCCACACCCACCAGTGAATGCCAATGACCTCCCAAGGTAATTACACCAGTGAGGGAAAATAAATGAGTGGAAGGGTAGTTCCCTTACACCATCATAAAATTATACTAGCATTCAGCCCTAATGTACGGCCCATTTTTTCTTTCTTTGTAGTTGATGAGGAGGTGCCTGTAATGAATACAAGTCATTGGGCCTCATTACAAATATGGAGGTAGCTATGCCGATTTTAGCGGCATGGCTGCTCCATACGGGGTACCATTCCGGGTTCCTGGAATGGGGAAATACCGGGCCATTCTGACCTTGGAGGGCGCGGTATTTCCCCATTCCAGGAACCCGGACCCGGTACATCCCCATTCCCATTTGAGCCCCCATAGGGCTCAAAGGGAATGGGGAGGGTGCTAACAATGGGCACGTTAATGACGGTTTTACCAGGCGTCCTAAGCGGGTCCCACAAGAAGACCTCCTAATGAGGTGGTAGGGGGTTAACGGCACCGGCAGCTCTACCGGCGCCATTAACCCCCTACCGCCTGGGTCATAATGAGGCCCATTATAACATGTATAGAAGCAACCAAAAGAAAAACTCCTGAAGAAAGTTTGTCACAAAGTGTTTTAGAACTGAAACATGTTGAGCATGAGAAGAGGATGGATAATCTACTAATGTAAGTTTCGTCAACTAACCATATCTTGGTACCTAGACGCAAAGGTGGTTAGATAACACACAAAGTCAGTTGTATATGTTTTTAAAGGTTTTTTTTTATGGTAAATGAATTGGCTGTTTTTAGCAATTGCGTAAAATGTTTTGGTATCACATTATAAGGTATTCAGTGAATTGTATTTAACAATGAACTGTTCTTGAATAACATTGGTATTTTTAACTATCTATTTTTCAACAAGAGTTGGAACTTGCAATTGTTAAACGTTTTGTCACTTGGAAACCAATTATGATGTAGATTGTTAACCCCCTCACATACAGTTTAGAAATAATGTTACAAAGTCCAACCTGAGTTTTTTTGTTTTTTTGTTATTTGAGGATTTGAAACAAACTGAAATTATTTACCCATATTTAGAGGAGGGTTATCTTTCTAAATTACAGACAGACTACAGCAGAAGCTACAGATCCAATAAATTCATAGGCAGTCCATATCCCAGATGTAAATGGGTCACATTTTCAGAATCCTCTAGCAGTGACTGAACCACCGAAGATCAGTTCCCATGAGGAGAAGGCACCCTAACTAATTATAGACAACCTTTTTTAGGACACAGACATACCAGGAGGCACGAAACCTGCTTTTTCAAAGCTGTCTAAACCAGGGTTCTCAAGGTTTATTTCAGACCAGGGTGAGAGTGTACCACAGATTAACAAAAGTGATCATTTGCCTATTTTCAATTTAGCCAATGGGCCATTGACTACATATACAATCTCAGTACTAAACCATGTATTAGCATTTGTTCCCATGAAGACGGTTTAAACTACAAATAGAGATACTACAAATAGAGATACTTCATTTATTTTTTTCAAGATCAAATGGTGGTTGAGGATGTTCAGAATACAGACCTCTGGCAAAAATGAAACATCAGAAGAGAGGAAGGCACTCACCTCACTGAATGGCAATAAGGATTTTGTAACATAACAGGAAGATGGGGAGGGGCATTATTTTGATGAACATCAAGCAGTATGAAATTATTATCATGGACATTTTAAATGTACCAGGACATTACAGGAAGCTAACCAAGAACCCTACTCTAGCAATAGCAATGGAACACTAGTGGATCTTTTAAAAGTATTTTGAGTTTCTTAACAGTGTGGATCATGTGGAGAGCTTAACCGGCAAGGTCCTCAGGACGTTGAAGGTGGGGGAGGTCCTTAAGAAGCCACACCCGGCGTAGAATATCCTGTGGTGCAGTGGAGAAATGGATCACCTGTAAAATAACTCCTTGACTTTATGCAAATAATGTTTGATGTGGCATTGTGAATTTCCACCTTGAAAACTGGTCTTGCCTCTTTATTCAGTGAATCTCCTGGAGGTCTTGTTGGCGGGGAGGGAGTATGAATGATGTAAGTGTGCCGGTATGTTTGGAGAGGCGCAGCTGTGGGATGTCCCCACTATGGCGGGTGAACACGCTGAGCACAGAGGCAAATGGCGGTCGCTGCCCTTTAGTGGGGGCTCCCACCCAGCCAACCCCCAAAGAAACAATAAGGGCCAACATGGGCCCAGAGTTGGGGAAGGGGGGAGTAGCACGTCACAAGGTGGCGACAAAGGGGGTAGGGGTGCAGGACCAAGAGAGTGGTGGGCTATTTAAAGCCCTGTCACTCAATGTTTCACTCTCTCGGTCCCGGGCCCCTCCTCACTAGAGTGGAAGTATGATAAATTATGCCAAACACTAACGAACGATTTTCACTTCTCTAAGAAAGCCAACACATGGATTAAGAGCCTCATTACACGGTAGGCGGTAAGGGTTTACCGGTACCGGTATTTTACCGGTACCGGTAAACCCTTACAGCCTTACTACGAGGTCCCTTTGCGGGTTGGGGAATATAACGCCAGCTTTTTGCATGCGTTAAAAGCCAACCCACAAAGGGACCAGGCAGCTAATTACGGTACCGCAATTTGCGGTGCCGTAATTAGCACCTTCCCCATTCCCATTATGCTCTATGGTGCAAAAATGGGAATGGGGAAGGGCAATGGGGGAAGGGGGAATTACCGCCCCACCAACCTTGGAATAGGGCGGTAATTCCCCTTTCCACCAAGGCGGTGCCGGTATTTTACCGGCATGGACCAAGGTGCTAATAGCACCTTGGTCCACCGCCATCCGTGTAATGAGGCCCTAAGTCTTTCCTCTCCGGCCGCACCTCAAGAGTCACCCTAGGTGACGTAGCAGCTAATTCTATCCAAGTACCCTTAGGAGTCCTGCAAAGATCCTGTCTATCCCCCACACTTTACAGCGCCTCTACTAAATTACTCTTCGCAGCACTAGATGCCATGGGATTTATTTATACAAACTTCGCTGATGACACACAAATACTTATACCTATCATAGGCAATCTCGAACATGACACAGCTTCCATTAATAAAATGTATTCCCTCATCCAAAACTGGATGGCTAACAACAGTCTCTGTCTCAATGGTGAAAAAACGGAGATCCTCATAGTCGGTTCCTCAGCCAGACTCAGCAAACTCCACCACCATAGTAATAGATGGCACCCCTATTCCCATATCCCGCAAAGTCAAAACTCTAGGAGTTTACCTTGACTCCAGTCTCACCATGATATATCATGTCAACGCACTGGCCTCATCCAGGGCATAAACAGCTAAACTCATTACACTAGGCAGGCCTCTCCTCTCCACTGAAAACTGCCTCACACTTGCCAGAGCCCTTATTCTAACAAAGATAGACTACTGCAACGCCCTACTGCTAGGCACCTCTAAAAGGAACCTAAACAAACTGCAGCTCCTTCAAAACAAAGCCCTTAGAGCAGCTCGGGGCATCAACAGAAGAGAGCACATATCTCAACACAGAATAGATGCCCACTGGCTCCCTGTACAAGCCAAAATTCTCCACAAAACTCTCACCATTACCCATAAATGCATCTCAGACAGCGCCCCCATCTACCTCAGCCTAACAATTTCACGCAAGACCACGGCCAGAACTCTCACATCCAGCGCCAACTCACACCTCCACATCCCACACTTCATAACCTCCACAGCAGGCAATGCTAGCTTCCCCAAAGCAGCTCCGCGTATCTGGAACGTACTTCCCGCTCACCTTAGTAACGAAGCTTCCTTCCCGAAGTTTAAGAAACTACTTAAAACCTGGCTGTTTAGTAAATACTAACAGCGCAAGCCTAACCCAGCATCTCTCCTCAGGCTGCATGACCTCTAACCCGCCTCTACCTTGCATGTTTGTTGGAACCCTCCTGTCTCTTTCATTCCTATGTAACTGTACAAAATGTCCAAGAATGTATGTGACTGCCTAAGAGGCCCAAGATGTAACCAACCAAGATAACTAAGATGTATGTAACCTACGCCATGACCTCTAAGGGTTTGGGTTTCTAATCAAATGCAATAAATAATAAAAGTAAAAATAGAGCTCATTCAGTTAGTCATAAAACTTCATTCAAATTGCACCTAGACAATTAAATAAAGTGCACAAATCAATAACAACATTATACTTTAAAAACAAGTAAGGGTAAAAATCCTACAGTTCACTCATTGTATGCCTTGCCAAAGATCCATAAAAAACCTGCACAATCCTCCAGGAAGACTCAGAGCATCAGGTAGTGGTACTTTATTGGAACCCAGCACCCAGATACCTTTTGGCCTTGATTTCTTGTGTTTTATACATTGTTTTACATTACATTACATATGTAAATATAGTGATTCATTTCTACAACCATTAAGCATGCATATAGCTTCATACCTTAAAGATACTACTGCCATAATTAAATTATTAGAAGGATATCCTTTGCTACCGAGACTCATTGGGCCTCATTATGACCCTGGCGGTCTGGGAACTATAGTACCGGTAAGCATGCCGGTACCGTAGTTCCCGAACCGCCATACTAAGAGCTGTGCTCACGGGTGCCTGACAGCCCGCCAGGTCTGACCTGGCGGGCAGAGTGGCACCCACGAGCACAGCACGTCGGATGCACCACCACCATTCTGAATGGTGCTGGTGCATCCGATGTCCCATTCCCATTCAGCCCTATGGGGCCAAATAGGGATGGGGAGTCCCTTATTACCGGCACCCGCAAATGGGCAATTACCGGGTCCGCCAAACTCGGAATGATCCGGTAATTGCCCATACGTGGGTGCTGGATTTTTTCACAAGTTTGGAGGTAGCCATGCCTGTATTACAGGCATGGCTACCTCCAAACTCGTAATGAGGCCCAAATTATCTTAACCATATGTTTCATGGTGTAATTAGGAACAATGCTATGTGAAGCCACATCCTGTTTTGTCAAGAGGTGAAAGGTCGTGTTCCATCGCTTCCCGTGATGCCACTTCGGGTTGGGGTCAAATGGCATAATTTCCTGTGATGTCATCAGAGGTCAAAGGTTGTGTGATGTCACTTCCGCTACCCCTGGTATTTTGGTGAAATGACGTCCCTGTTTAGGTCCATGTGTACCATATCACCACCCTCCCCCAAATAGTTGGTCATAAATTGAAACCATTCCGGTTCAATATTATGTGTAGATTCTCTGAGTAGGTGAGTCAATTTGTCCATGACAAACAGTTCCCATGCAGTCCACAGCCAGCCTTCTTTTGTGAGCAAACTCTCCAACTTCCATTTACATACCACCGCCCCCCTGGCTGCCAGCAGGAGGTTGTGCAGCACGTGATCCACCAGTCTCCATTCTACCTTCGATCTCCTCTAATCTAAATATAACCAGCCATGGGTTCAGATCCCTTTCTATGCATACCAGGTCTTGTATCCAAGATAGGACTTCCCTCCAGTAGGTCTGCACCTTTTCACAGGTCCACCACATGTGCCCTTATGTTCCCTCCCTCTTCTATCCCTGCCAACAATAAGACCTAGTGCCTTAGTACATATGGGACAACCTAGCTGGATTGCACTACTTTCTGTGTAACAACTTAAATGTTCATTTTTATCGTACTTAGGAGAGCCCACCATCACAATGGGCCTCATTTTAACCTTGCAGGTCCGGAAACAACGGTGCCGGTAAGCTAACCATCTGTTGTTTCCAGACCGGCAAAGTACAAGTCTGGTGGGCGGCTACCCTCCTACCCGGCAGGTCTGACTTGCCGGGTGGACCGGCACCTGTCCACAGACTTTCACGGAAGCACTGGCGCTGTTATTACCAGTGCCGGTGTTTCCGTGGTCCCCATTCCCATAGAGTCCTATGGCACTCTATGGGAATGGGGAACAACAGATTTCCAGCACCTGACTTTCCGGCTGCCAGGACTGTAATACCTCAGTGTTACCAGCAAGCCAGGCACTACTGTTTATGGGTCCGGTGGCTACCTGCCGGTTTTACGGGCACAGTTACTGCTGGACCCGTAATGAGGCCCTATATCTTCCTGCCCATCTTTCCATATTTGACTTATTGTCACCCATAACCCCTCCTAATTAGGCGCAAAGATTTCCCTGAGATTCCTGGGCACTGCTATTCCCAGATATATGAGACTCCTTCCTGTTTCAAGCAAGCCAGATGCACCCAGAAACTCCACATTTTTCTGTGAAAGTTTGCTCCCTAGCATGTACACATACTTTAGCTTATTCACCTTACACCCCGAATGTTTCCCATGCTCCCTTATCACTGCAAAGACCTGCGGCAGCAAGTGTACTGGATTTCTCCAACAGAGCAATTCATCATCGGCAAAAAGAGCAACCTTATACTCCCAACCTTGTACCTGGAATCCCAGAACCGCTTGGGGTTGTTGAAGCCTTATCGCTAAGAGTTCCATTACCCATGCATATAACAAGGGTGACAGGGGGCAACCTGCCGGGCACCTCTCAACAGGGTTATGTCCGTGGAGCAGACCCCATTCACTGCTACCTTTGCTGTGGGGACAGAGTACAGCCTGGCTATCCACGTCATCCAGTGCTCCCCAAACCCAAACAAACCCCTTTAGCACGTACCTCAGGAATGCTCAACTGACCCTGTCAAACACTTTTTAGGCATCATAGATAACAATAATCAAATCCACGCTCTCTTCCTCTGGATGGCTCAGAAGATCAAGGGTCTTTCACAGAATGTTCACACCCTGTCGACCCCAGAAAAACCCCATCTGACCTCTGTGAGTAAGGTCCGGGAGGCATTCCTCCAACCTTATGGCTGGAATCCTTGTAAAGATCTTGGCATTTACATTCAGTAATGAAATCGGCCTATAGGAGGAGCATAGCTTTCATCCTTCCTATCTTTAGGTAACACTGATATCATTGCCTATAAAAATGAGGGCAGTGGGTCACCCCCTCTTCCAATACCAGTGTATATGTTAATATGTATAGGGGCTAGTATTTCACAGCATATTTGATAAAAACTTGCAGTCAGCCCGTGATCAGCATATTTTCAATACCACTAACCTATTTGAAGACCAAATCATAGAATTGAAAATATATATTGATGACATTTCCAAGATTTGAACAGGGGTTTTAACTGACCTGAACTCTTTTTTTTGATTGGCCAAATAACCTCAGCTCACATATTCAGTCTACTAAGACGATAAGCATGGATCATATGTATGTTCTAGAGGTACTTGATTGTTATGCAGATGGCAAGTTGATATGGCCATTAGAAAACCCACAGTCAGAATAGATCAGTAAGATACAATTTACCTTACAGACAAGACTTGAGGATTAGACAAAATTGTAGCACAGTAAAGGATTATATGCAGAGGTCCTGGATCAGTCTTTTAGAAAGAGGTTTTCCCAAGTAGTTACTGAGATCTTCAAGTAAACACCAATATCCTTTGCTGTCAGGCAAGCAGAGTAAGCCACCCACAAACAAGATAGAAAGTTGGTACAAGTGTCGTGGAGGGGCCAGCCTCCCTGGTTCCTTCCTGGGTGTCTTGCATTCCAATAACCCCCCAAAACAGATCACTGCAAAATTATCAAAAAATACTGGTCCTTCAAACAACTTTCACTTACAGATCTCAGTGAACCCCTTATTCTTGCAAGTGAAGCAAGAACATCCAAGACATATTGGTACATTCTTGAGTTAATAAAATTCTGTTTACTGCATTGAAAGTCCATGTTCCAGACATGATGTGGAGACAGGTGGAAAAGAAATACTAGAACATCCATGAATGTGGAATCTTGACACCCCGAAGTTGAAATGGCCTGCTGAGTGATAGAAATACTTGCCATCTAATGAATTTACTGTGGTTCTGAATTGCAGAAAACAGTTTTCAATGTATCTTTCATGGACACACCTGATAGGCCTCAATGATTTTATGAGTTGGTTCTTGCAAAAAAACGTTCCTCTCACCAATAGCTGATATAAGTTAGACTCACTCTAGTGGAACAAGAGAGCCACAATAGTGATTTTTCCAAAAGTAAGTGTTTTTTTAAGTGTTCTGACATGTAACAAAAATGTGTCCCACCTAGGTTTATACATCAAGGGATGTATCATCTAAATGCTCCTATTAAAGATATTTTAAACCAAACAGCAACAGTGGTGGTATATAAATACGGTCTACAACAAAAAGGAGGTGCCACATGCGATAAGAGAACATAAAAAAGTAGGCCGGATTTTCAGGCCTTTGTCACAACCGAGAATGTAAAACAGCAAATGAATCTGCTCTCCCGGAAAAAAAGAGAAGAAAACACTACACAGAGAAGGAGTCGAGGTGGAAGAGACTTGATGAGAATGGAAGGTCAGCTACATCTGAATATGGACACAACACGTAGTAGTAACTCTGACAGGAAGGAGCAAGAGGCCCCCTAACAACATCGAGCAGAAAGGAACAATGTGTCAGGATCACAACCACAACATTGCTTCATGACATATCATGGCCCCAGCAGAGGAACACTGTGACAAACCTGAGGGTATCCTCACTCCTGCTCCCCTTGGATACAAACCCTGGGGGTGGAGAAGCGAGGGAGGATCACCCTGGTGGAGGGTCCTTGGGAATTGGGAACAGGGAACCCCCTTTTTGTGATATGATATCCCCCATTTCCCTATGAAACCCAACCTAACCCTACCCCAGCCTTTATGGGCTATTGTACAACAGTTCCCCTCAATGTTCCTCATTTAACATACTACAGTACTGGGACGAGGAAGAGTCGACTAAGAGTAGTGAATGCTAGTAACCTTTTTCACCACTCTAGTACTGGGAACATCTTTACTGTCCCCTTTTTCTCTATGTTGGTGCATGAAAATATCGGGTTCACTAATTTTGCAGATGATACCCAATGTATCATTCCCCTTACGGGAGACCACACACAAGATGAAGAGCGCATAAACAAAGTCTACACCTGTATCGAGAATTGGATGGTGCAAAATGGACTGGAGCTTAACAGAACTAAAACAGAGCTCATGGTTGTGGGATCCCCTAATCGGATCTTAAAACTTGACCCCAGGTATAGCAAAATATAGACACACTTAAAAAAGTTAAGTCGTTAGGGGTGTTTCTTAATCAACACCTCTCTATGAATGCTCACGTGGGAAGTGTTGTATCAGGGGCAGCTTACTATCTTAAACTCTTCACTCACCTTAGACCTATGATTTCTCAGGCCAACGCCGAAACACTGGCGAGAGCCATAGTAAGCACAAAAATGGATTACTGCTGCAGTCTGCTGACTGGTATCAGCAAAAGGGAGATTAATCGACTGCAAGTTATCCAAACTGGTGCTGTGAGGGTAGTCAAAGGCCTCTCCAGGCGGGACCATGTTACACCAGCAAGAAGAGTGTTACACTGGCTACATGTAGAGGCTAGAATCCAGTATCGTTTTATGCTCCTAACATTCAAGAGCCTCCTGGGCATTATGCCCCGTTACATCAACAAACTCATTCTGCCTAAGTGTTCTCCTTGTGTTCTCAGGTCTCAGGATACTAATATGCTCTTAATCCCTAAAAGCAAATCTTTGAAAGTGGAAAGGGGTGCATTTGCCACAGCAGCCCCTACTGCCTGGAATCGCCTTCCCCTGGACCTTAGATTGGAACCGACTCTTGAGGCCTTCAAAAGAAAGTTAAAAACATGGCTCTTTGAATAAAGCCCAGTTGGTTCCTCGGTTCTCTCCCCTAGCTCTTTCTGCGCTCATATGTTTCTTGTTGTCTAGTCTCGTCCGCGCCATCATGCCCACGGGTTCATTGCTGCGCAGTACAAATGCAATAAAGTAAAGTAAAGTACTGGGATGAGGAAGATGCCTGCATAGTATTGGGAAGGTGAGGCATATCATTCTAATTGCAGTCAGGCAATTTTAATTGAAGGCTCACGGCTGCAACCTGTCAAGTGGTTGCAGGTGTATAAAAAGAAGGGCAATCAGCAGCATAGTGCAGAGCAGGGAGGCCTGTGTAGGAGAGTCCAGCAGGGAATCCACCGTGGAAGGAGGCAGCAATGGTTGGTCCTATAGGGCAGCCAGGTTACCAGCAGAAGACCCAAAGGCATTGTGGTACCCGGGGGACAGGCGGGCTGTGAAGGAACCACAAGGTTTGGAGCTTCTGTGGTAGAAGCAGTGAGGCTGGTGCTGCGAGCGTAAAAGAGGAAGGAAGGAAGCTACCAGCGTTCACGGAAGCCAAACAGAGATGGCAGTGAGACCCGAAGAGCCCAGGAGAGCGAGCAGAGCTCACAGGCAAAAGGAAATCAGCAAGAGAGACTGAACATGGGCAGCCCAACTGTCCGGAAGGAATGCACAAGACCGGTGAGTAAAGAAGACAAGTCACTCAGACTGGGGCGCTCTTGATGTCTCGGTTGAATGAGAGGCACATGCTGAACAAGTGAAATCATATGAAATTGATGAAACGAACACCAGGACATGGGTTGGGTAAAATGGAAATGGCAAAGCAAGCAGAACAATATTGAGCAATGCACTGAATTAAACGTTTGTGAGCAAAGTTATAACAAATGGGAAATGGATATGAACTACAACTAGTGTTTTGTGAAAGCCAAGTAAACGGCAAGAAAGTAAGAATAAGAAGATTGCGAGAGAGCATAACGGCAAGGTGGTGAGGAGGGAAATAGCCACTAAGTGAACTCTTGTAATATAACACAGTGTAGCAAGACCAATGATTGGTCCAAGTTGTGTGATACAGTGTGGCAAGGTCAAGGAGTGGTCCAAATTGTGTAACAGTGTGGCAAAGCCAAGAGACTGAGTTGAGGAACTTGTGTGGGTCATGAGGCCTAAGGTTCCTGGTTGCGCGACCTGTAATGGGTGGACCATGCTGTCTGAACACTGTGCCTAGACCAGGGAACACTCAACTGTAGAAGCCAAAGACTTTGCTTAATCAAACCAGGAAATAATAAGTTGAAAGAGTTCTTAAGTTTATCCAGAAGGAAAAACAACCTTATTTTGAATACTAAGAGACAGAGGCCAAGCAGGGGTAGGCAAGTTGAAGTCTTGGGGAAGGGAATCCTGAGACTTGGTGAACTTTGACAGTGTCTTGAGGACGGAATCTCCAAACCCTTTTTCTGTGAAACTGTGTTGCCTTGAATGTGGGAAAGGTAACCCTGAGTATTTGCAGAACTGTGTTGCCTTGAACTTGCGGAAGGGATTTCCAGGGATTTGTAGAGCTGTTTTGAACTTGAGAATGGTAGTCCAGACAATTTTGTGGAACTTTCTTGAACTTGGGAAGGGAAGCTGCAAAGGAAGCTAAGAGCTGGAAGTAACTCAGAACTTTTGTTTTATAACCATTACATTTGTTAATGATATCCCTACACATTGTTTAGCTTTAGTTGTGAGGGCCAGGATAGGTTTTGGACATAGAGAGACTTTTAAGTTGAACTTTCAGAGGCAGACTTTCCTTAGTTTTGTTCAGGTCTGGACATCCCACCTTAGTATTGGGCAAGTTAAGCCTTCAACCATCCTGACATTTGAGTTAATATATCCTTTTATTTTGAACTTTGAATCTGTTGTCTGTGTCTTGCTTCATGATGCTTCACAACACTCAAGCTGAAGTTAGAGTAGTCTGGTAACTTTAAGGAACATATGGTAAATAGGTTCAATCGGCAGACATAACAGTCCTCTTTCCGAATGCATTCATTTTAGCATATAATTGAAGCTACCCCCGTTTCCGAGCAAGGCAATAACAGTCTCGACAGTAGAGCAGGCACAGTGAGAAATGGGTTGCCTAGTAACAGAAACGTGGTGTCCCACTTTAAAGTATGCATAATGTCAGGATCACAACCACAACCTAGCGTGATGACACATTATGACCCCAGCAGGGGAACACGCACACTGTATATAGAGTAGTCTGGCAATCATACTGATCATATGGCAAGTAGGCGCAGATCGCCTAACACAACAGTCCTCTTTCAGAATGCAACAATATTAACATAAGCTTGCTCCGTGTCAGGGCAATGCAAAAATACAGTGTCTCTCACCAGTAGCGCAGGCGCAGTGAGATATGGGTTGCCTAGCAACGGGAACGCTGCGTACTACATAAAGTTATGCAGGGCCCCTTGCCAGTTTCCCAGGCAACCAACGTGCAGATTGAAGGCCATGAAACAAACCAGAACCCCAGGTAAGTGGACAGACAGTACTCGTGTAAGCAACACAAGTGGCGGAGTGGGATCAAGACATCAGAAAGCTGGATTTAACCTTACCATTCTTCCTCAAAGCAGGCACAGAAGCCCAAAGACCGCAAGGTTGCTACCGGCAGGATCAAATGAAGCATACGTTCCAACGTCACCCAGGCAACAGCATGGTGCTAGTGAGGGGGTTCCGAACCTAATCCACAGTGTGAGTATCAAGAAACACTTCTGGTGAGGCAATTTAACATTAAACATGGCGGCACAAATGTAGACTAACATTAAGGCAGTGCTCATTGACACATTCAATGGGCTTCATTATAAGGTTGCCGGTCTGGGAACTACGGTACCGGTAAGCATGCCGGTACCGTAGTTCCCGGTCCGGCAAACTACGAGTTCTGCTTGCGGGTGCCATTGTGGCCACCAGGTCTGACCTTAGTCATCAACATTGAAAGTGGACTTCCTGGCTGACGGCACTGTGCAGCATTTGAGAGCGAGATATGCCGGGCCCTTAACTTGGGCGGCAGGCCTTTACCTACAGGGTGGGTCTGCCACCTCGGGACATATTGCCTCATTGCGAGCAGTCACAAAGCGCTGATTGGCAATGATCTGTGTCTTCTGCAATTAATCAAGTATTGAGACACAGTTGGGCTCATTACAAGTTTCATTACAGGTTTTCCGGTATCCCAGCAGTAATTCGGGCAGGATACCGGTTTTACCGGAATTTAACGGGCAGCACAGACTGCAGTAAGTTCCCATTCCATGAGTCCGATATGGGATGGGATTGCCAGAATGACTAGCACCGGTAGTGCATGTGATTCCGGCATTTCTTTGCCAGTAGATCCGAGCCCCATCAGCAAATTTGGGTTCCTGAGGTCTAGTAAAAATGCTGGTGCTGTTATTACTGGCAATTTGTCCTGCATTTTTACCAGACCAGGGACCTCGAAATGAGGGCCAGTGTCTGTTCAGATAATGGGTGAGGGGGTGGCTAAAGCCCTAGGAGTGTCCCTTAATAGGTAGGAATGGTGGGTGATTGGAAGGGGGAGGCTGCTTAAAGCTGCATGCTGTGGGGGACAATGACCAAATAATGGTGGTTATTTAATTACATTTTATTTCGTTCTGGTTTTTTCGGTTTGTATCGTACTTTTGTAAACATAGCAGTGTGGAGTGGTGAAAAGCATAGTGTTTAAATTGTGGGGGGTTGAGTATGGGTGGGGAGCGTGGGGTCAGGGGGTGATTGGGGGGATGGTGAAGGAGTAGGGCGGGGAACTGGAACATAGTTCCAATACTTTTTTGTTTCCACTTCGACCACTAAACCAAAGCACTGATGACTGTGCTTTCCTCTTCAAATGACAACCCTTCTGTTACTGGCGGGTGGGTGGTCCATGCAACTTTGAAAAGAGAAGGGCGGAGGACACAGGTGAATTCTACGTCAAGACTGCAGGCGAGCATTATGCTTCTTCATCTTCACATTTATTCCTGTCTCCAGCAGTTTCAACAAAAACAAAACTTTATAACTTCCCACATGGGAAAACAATTTTTTTTCCCATCAAAAAACTACATACTCTCTTCTTACTGCTTGCTACTCGAAACACTCTTCTGTACTTATTCTTCTTGATCTCTCTTTTGCTTTCGACACAGTGGATCATTCTTTGCTTCTTGACTCGCTCTCCTCATTTGATTTTCATGGTTCTGTCCTATCCTGGTTCTCTTCTTATCTCTCTCACCGCACATTTGCCGTATCCTGGGGCAGCAATCTTTCTCCTTCTCTTCCTTGAGCTCACAGAGTCCCACAAGGGTCTGTTATTGGTTCTTTTCTTTTTTCTTTATACACTTCCTTTCTTGCTCCTGTCATCTCTTCCTTCGTGTGTCACATCACTTCTATGCAGATGACACTCGGCTCTTTCTCTCTTTCTCGTCCTTCACACCAGACATCAACGCCACCCTCTCTTCCTGTCTTATTGCTATTAAGTCATGGAGGACCTACCATTTTCTCACTGTAAACTCCGGAAAGACGGAAGTTCTTTTATTTCCTGCTAATACTCTTCCACCTCCCTCTCCTCCTCCTTCTATTCTCTTTCACCCTCAACCCTGGTGATTTCTCCTACTGCCTGCAATTTCCATTTTATCTTGATTCTAATTTCGCCTTCAGCCATCATATCTCACTCACCTCTCGCGCTTGTCATTTTCACCTCATTAATATTCACAAAATGTGTCCCTTTCTCACTTTTCATGCTACTAAGTTCTTGGTTTCTTCTCACATTTTTTCTCGACTTTTCTACTGCTCTGTTCTACTTCTTGGTCTTCCTCGCTCTCGCCTAGCCCTGCATAAATCAATTTATCAATCCTCCATTCGCTCACTTTGCTTACTTTCCTATCGTGACTCCATCACCTCTTCTCTTGACTCTCTTGGATGGCTCTCCTTTCATTCTCAGCTGAAATTCAATTTCTTCTGTTTAGTATTTTAATCTCTATATGGCCTTGCCCCTGATTATCTTGCTTCTCTTCTCTAATTTTACTCTCCTTCTCGGCCTCTCTGCTCTGTTGGACTCTTCTTACTCACTGTTCCCCGTGCCCCTGGCGCACAATCTTGCTTTCGATCTTTTCAACTGCTGGCCCCTCTGCACTGGAACCGCCTTCCCCTATCCCTCGGATCTATAACCTCTTATGCTATTTTTCACTCCTCCTTAAAATGTCACCTACTTCAGTCACCTGTCTGATTGCTACTGGCTGATCTCAAACACAAATGTTTATGCTGATTTTAATGTACTGTTGATTGTTCTTTGTGATGCGCTTTGGTAAAAAGCGCTATAAAAAACTCAATAAAATAAAAATACAAATACATTTCCATTAGATCCACTCCGTCTGTAGTCCCTTGTGCCCTGAGCATGTGACCATAGTCCTTCCTGTCATCTCCCTCTTCTTTCCTGCTCTCCAAGCAGATAAGTCATGCTTTTACTTGCTGTGTAGAGCAGTTCTCTATATGTATATTCTAAATGTGTATTTATTAAATATATAGTGGAAATTGACTCATTACGTGTGCAGCAATTGTGTTAAGGACACGCGCATTACCAGCTGACCAATATGGCATAGGTGTATGATTTGTATTTAGATCATGGCAATATGGAATCCGGGCCCTGTGCCGCACTCTCGGCACGTTAGTGGTCCACCGAACTCCGCAGCATAAGTAGGATACAGCCCCCTCCCTCGGGAGGGAGGAGCGAGCGTGCCCCCCACCCTCGGGAAGGCGGGCCATGATGACCACAGCAGCACGCTCGCAATGAGACGCGAGCGGAGCAGCGGCTTCCCTTTGCGAGAAGAGCAATTGTGCATATGCCGGTGTACGTGCTCAGTGAAGAAGTGCAAAGAGGGATATTTCATTAAGGAAATTTGGACAGAACTGACAAATAACTCCCAAGGGAGAGGTCGCATAAAATGAAATTTTTCAACTGATCAAACCGCGCATGGCAGTGCAGGAATTACTCCCTAGGGAGAAGTCACATAGTCCCATACAGTGCGAGATACCAATCTGCACAACAGATAGACAGCTGCTAAGAGCAATAACAGCTGTAAGACACCTAGCTCTAAGTGAGAGCATTAAAACCTGAACAGCAGGGAAAGTAGAATTAGGTGCAGCCACACCCTAGAAGCTCAGTGAGGATGTGGACGTGTCAGTACACCTGATCCCAGGTACATAAGGCACTAAAGCAGCACAGACATGGCAGACTTTGAATGGAGTGAGGAGGAACAGGGTGAGGATCTAGCATATAGTTTTAGGAAAGTGCTGGGAATCTCACTGGCTGAAGCTGTGGCACAATGGGTCAGACCGCTGCAAGAAAGACTGGCAACCATTGAATCATTCCTGAGCCAGGACAAAAGCACCAACAAAGAAAGCACGTCCACAGAAGCCAGGCCAGAGGGCCCTCAGGGGTGTAACAATACCCGGAAGAGAAAAGTAATCTCTCTGGCCCCCCTGGGTCAACAAGACGGGGCGGAAGATGAGGCCCCAGAGGCTGCCGATGCATTCATGAAGTTACAAGATGCTTTTATGCACACGTCAGGAGTGTCGAGCCCCACGACCCCCTACCGAGGGGAAGATAATATGGGAAATGAGGGGCAGGACTCAGAAGAGGAGCCCAGAGAGACCCCACGATCCTCGCAAGAAGAGGACGATAGAGGTGATGAAGATGAATCACAGCCCCCAACTAAGTAAAGGCTAAAGAAACATAACAATACTGAGGAGGACAATGAGATCGCAGATATGTTCCAGCCAGAAGCTATCCGTAGCCCTATGTCCTTAGACTGGCTACCGTCACCAGCTCAGGGATATCCTCAGACAGGACGACTGGTTCACGAGGATCGACCTGAAAGACGCTTACCTTACGGTACCAGTCCAAGAGAGATACCGACCATTCCTAGCACTCGACTGGGACGGACAATTTTGGCAATTTACGACAATGCCATTTGGACTAGCCTCAGCACCATGGGCCTTTACAAAGCTCATGAGGCCAATAGCAGCAGGAATCAGAGAGAAGGGAATAAGGATGATCATATATCTGGACGATACACTGCTCATCATGAGCAGCATATAGACGCTCCAATACCAGACCGGCTGGGTGAAAGAGCTCCTAGCATCACTGGGTTTCCTAGTGAATCGGGAAAAGTCAGACGTGATACCAACAAGGAGAATAGACTTCCTGGGGTTCGTCATAGACACCAGGACAGCGAACCTAGAGTTACCAGCCAGGAAGATAAGAGATATAAAAAGAGAGATAAGGAGCTGTCTAGACAAAAGTGTAGTATCACTAAGGACCATAGCGAGAGTAGTAGGTCTACTAGCGGCGTCGATTCAGGCAATATTTCCAGGGCCACTACATTATCGTGCCCTGCAACAACTAAAAATAAAGCACCTGTAGCACAGGCTAAAGTACCACAAAGCAGTACCCCTTGATGCAGAATTCAAGACCGAACTGGAATGGTGGCTACAGAATATGGACACCTGTAACGGGAAAGCCATATTCAGAGTCTGAACCAATCTAGTGATGGAGTTGGATGCAAGCAGAGCAGGCTGGGGAGCTCACTGTAGGGAGCTAGACACAGGCATAAATGGAGCACAGAAGAGCTCAAGATGCACAACAACTGTCTGGAGCTACTAGCCGGGTCATTCACAATAAAAGCCTTCACGAAAGGCAGAGTGAACTATTGTATCCTGCTGCAAATGGACAGCATATCAGCGATCAGATACATTAATCACTTAGGAGGGACGAAATCCAAATTACTGGCGGAGTTTGCCAAGGATTTTTGACACTTCTGTCTTGAATCAGGGACCTCGGTGGTAGAGGAATATCTACCGGGTTCACTCAATGTAGTAGCGGACTGGAATTCCAGACACTTATCAGACTCCAGCGACGGGATGCTGGACAGGAATATCTTTTGACATATAGAGGAACTGTGGGGACCAGTACACACAGACCTATTTGCATCCAGAATGAACGCTCAGAAGAGCAAGTATTTCAGCTGGAGGTTAGATCCAACAGCGGCAGGAGTAGATGCGTTACTTCAAGACTGAAGGGGAGACACGCATTACGCCTTCCTGCCATTCATAATGATGAACAGAGTGCTAGCAAAAGCTCACAGAGAGAGAGCAAAGATGATAGTAGTGGCTCCAATATGGAAGTCGCAAGTGTGGTTCCCAATGATGATGGAACTAGTGATAGATTATCTGAGAGTACTACCACCAGGAGGCAACCTCCTCACGGACCCAGCTGTGTCATATCATCCTCTGAGAGTGAGAGGGACTCTCTCACTGATGGCGTGCATGATAGCAGGAGATGCTGGAATCTCCCAGGCATTTCGGCTCAGGTTGCTCGACTCATCACAGAATCGTGGACGCCGTCCACGAGATGGAGCTACGAAGCAGCTTGGAGCAGATGGTCTCGATGGTGCAAAGGGAGACATCTTCATACCGTTTCAGCCCCTCGAGTAGAGATATTGAACTTTCTCGCAGAGTTACTGAAAGACAGAAAGGCATACAGAACGATATGGGTGCACAGGTCCGCTACATCAGCGGGACACTTGCCCGTCAAAGGCATGCCCGTAGCTGAGAACACAGCAGTCATTTCATCTGCTTAGAGGAATACGGTTTAGGAGACTACCAGAACCAAGATACGACACCCTGTGGGACGTATCAGTAGTTCTAAAATTGTTGGCCAGCTGGCCAGGGAACAAATATCTGTCATTGAAACAACTATCAGGGAAACTAGCGATGCTCTTGTTCCTAGTCTCCTGTTGGAGAGTAGCGGATGTCAGAGCACTGGATGTGAACAGAAAGGTGTATGGACCAGAGGGAGTCACTTTCTCTCTGGTCATGAAAACAAAGACCGGTTCCACAGCGATAGTGTACCCTTACTTACAGGAACATCCCAAGTGGTGCGTAGCAACCTGCATAAGGCAATACAAGCATACGACAGCAGAAATGAGGCCCATGGGGACAACACAATTGCTCAGAGTGTGCAGGAAACCACACAAAGCTGTTGCAACAGCCGCCATAGCGAGATGGGTGCGAGAAGTAATGCAGTTGGTAGGAGTAGACATGGCCAGGTTTGGAGCACATTCTGTCAGGGGCGCGATGGCTTCAAAGGCGCTAGAGCAGGGCACGAAGTTGCAAGATATTCTGCAAGCGGCGACTGGGCCTACTACAATACGTTTAGAAGATTCTATTTCGAGCATGTGCAGACAGTAGCAGCAACAGTAATGACAAGCTTTGAACAAGCATAATGCTCGCCTTCGGTCTTGACATAGAATGAAGATTCCCCCTGCTAATAGCGTAGGGAGTCTTGATTCTATTAAAGACAAGGAGGTGAGCATTACTTTCCCGCCCTAGATACACGGGAGAGTTCATGATAATGCCTATGTATGTATTCATGATGGATTTCTCCCAGAAGAGGGTTGTGTATCCACCTCCCTAACGTCCTCTTTATGTTCTTCGGTAGATGACCAGAAGAACAACTGAGGCAGGCTAGCGAGTTGCACAGGCTGATTGAGCAGCAAGGCCCAGCAGGCATATACAGAAGCCAAGCAGAGCAGTGCAGTCAAGAGAGGAGACTTCATGTTTGGACTAGTTTCGTTTAGGTTACATGTCAGAGTGCAGTTAAGAGCATTAAAGAAGAGGGAGATGACTGGGAATACTATGGTCACGTGCACAGGGCACAAGGGACTACAGATGGAATGGATCTAAGGGAAATGTAGTTTTTAGATGGAAAAAATGTGTTTTGCCATGTGGGAAGTTATCAAGTTTTGTTTTTGTTGAAACTGCTGGAGACAGAAATACAGTGAAGATGAAGCATAATGCTCGCCTCCTCGTCTTTAATAGAACCAAGACTCCCTGCGCTATTAGCAAGGGGAATCTTCATTGGCTAATGTTAAAAGCTTCATTTCAGTTTTTAATTCACTGTAAAGAGCAGTGGCCGATTTTTTTTTTTAAAACGGCTGATCTGGTGCCCTTTAAACCTGCTCTTAGCCATTTCAGTATGTGCCCAGGTGCCAACATAGCTAGCCCACATTCAAATTGATCGACATGTGTGATTTGTCAAAACAGCTATTGTAGGAGCATCTGAGTAAATGTCAGGGCTATTTTTTTAGGAAACTCTTTGGAAATACGACACTTCAGCAAATTTGACTAGCGAAATGGTTTAAAATCATCCGTTGCACATCGAAGTCTTTAAAGTGGCCCAGATTAGTTGATAAAACTGTCCCACGCTGGCCTGTCGAATTGCCCTATGCACTAGTGAAACGTCAATAAAATATATGGTAAAAATACAAACAGGTGAAACACTACAATTTACCAAATATGAATATACATTTTCATCTTAGCCTTGGCATACTTGCTCTGCATACTTAGGTCAATAAAGCACTATATCGTATTGTATTGCCAGCCCGGGCCTGGATGTCCTCACACGGTGCGTAGTATGCAAAAATCAGGAGCATATTTAGACATTCCACACATACCCTTCTGTTATTGGATTTATAACATATTAGTGCTCTATGTGTGTCGCTACACGGCGGGGAGCAGAACACAGGGTGGCAAATCCGAGGGGGAACTCTGTCGCTGACAGACACGCCATCTGGCCATGCGTGGAGGCCCTCGCGTCACAGTGACAAGGGCACCTTGCAGACTCGCAGTCTCCGACGCCTGCCCATCAGGCCAGGCCGCAAGCGCGCGCCTCTCGCTTCCGGGCCTTTCCCACATCACGCTACTTACCTCAGCCGTCCGCGGTGGGAACCGCTCATCACCTCAGCATCTGGCGGCACCGCGGCAGCAGCTCTTTGATCTCCCACTGCTCTCCTCGGATGCAGCCAGGTGACCACTTCCCCAGACTCCGCTATGACGGGGCGGCGTGAGGAGGGGGGTCATGGTGTGGAAAGTAAGCAGCTGGCCGGCGAATGCAGGGGCAGTTCCTTGGTTCTCAGGGATGCAACGTTTGGTTGACTTGGCAAGAGGGCTACACAGGCCCACCTGCCGAGATTAGGGTGCTTTGAAACCAAGCAAGCTTATCAGCCTAGTGGGTGAGAGAATAGAAAAAAACCTAAAGCTTAGAGTATTGCTTCTTATAAAAAAAAGTTTTAGTAGCACCAAGCAAGCCCGACATTGGCACTGAGCCTTTTTACGATGAGACACAAAACAGAGAAAGGGAGAGGGCACTGGGCAGAGAGAGAAAGAGAGACGGAGGGCACGTGACAGATGGGAAGACAGAGAAACATAAAGAGCCAGATAAGAGGACATACAGGGGAAAGGCGAGTGTGAGGGAGAGAGTGCTAGAGAGGGGAAGAGGTCAGAGCGAGTCAGAGAGAAAGAGAACGTTGTGCATTCATGTATATGTACAGAGAGGAAGAGAGCATGATGAAGAGTTAAGAACAGAGGTAGACCGAAAGAGAGATGCATAGAGAGGGGAAATAAACAAATAAAGCATGCTTGAGAAAGGAGTGAGAAAGAGAGAGAACTGTCTTGCCAGAGAGAGAGAGAGAGAGAGCTATGGATAGAAAGCTATTGAGGTGGAGAAAGACAGAAGAGAAAGAGAGAGTGAATGTCAGAACGTTTTTATTAGGATTATGTTCTTGCAACCGAGGGATACCAAAACCTAATGGACAACTCAGAGAAACTATCAGATTAAGACAAAGCATTTCCTTAAACGTTGAGCGCCCCTGGGTGGTATCGGTGCACGGTATAGATCAACATAACATAACTTTACCAACTGACTCCCCAGTAACGTAGCCTAGGTATCTATTGCAACAGAGGTTACTACTAATTATCTCTCACACAGGTCATAATCATTGTGCTTTAAAGAGTTTCAGGACTATTCATCTCCTTGGACCAAATCTGTACCACTTATAGAGCATACGTGCCAGAATTAAATAGAGCTGGCGCCTCAAATGTAGTTCCCCCAAAAAATTGAAACACATTAAAAAAGAAACAATGGGAGGCCACCAGGGGGCACACAGTTGGAAGCACCCTGATTAACGTGCTCCTGCCCCCAGGGTTAAAACGGGACTTGAACCCCCAGTTTTCCCCCATGTGTCTGACGGCTGAGACTGACACCCGCCCCACGAGTATCAGGAGAACACATGCATCTAGTTTTGGCCAAAATAGAGCCGTGTGTCTAGCAACGTCTGTTGCTAGACCCCCTGTTCCTACATGTCTTCTCCAGCACTGAGATACGCAGAGTGTCGGCGAACAATTTTATTCGTCCCCGGGAGCTCCTGGAGGCAAGGAGGCTTTCTGAGACTGGGGACCACTCTACCCTCAAAGCTTCCTGACCAAATACTCCCCTTCTAGACTCCTCCGTTCCTCTGGAACCAACTCCCTGCGTGTTAAGCGCTTTGCTAAACAGAGAACTGGAGGGTGACCACTTTCCTGGGCTGGCTCCCTCGTGCGGAACAGCCTCCCTCTCCCTCTGCGTCATGAGCATGACCTCTTAAAATGCTCCGTAAAAGCTTCAAGACCTTTCTCTTTTCCTTCTCTTCTCTTACCTGCTATTTTTACAGCTGTGTGAATGATGTGCAGGCCTTTATGTGTCCTTGGGGCGTTGAGCCCCCACATCTCTCATCCCAGCCACTGTCTTTCTGCTGCACTTACTTTCTTCTCCTATTAGCACTTAACCCTAAGCACTTCTATTTGAGCATCAGCCACTTATGCCCACCTCCCCTCTGCACTTGCACGTTCTGAACACTCATAAGGCATAGTAGGTTCGTCTCCCCTTCCCTCATTTTCATTTTTTGTGTACTTTTAATTGTAACTCTCACTGCTGTAATTCATTGTTTATATCCCCCTGTCCCTATCCTGATTGCCCTGTGGGCGCTTTGAAACAGTTTTGCTAATTGCAAGAAGGTGGTTGAACTTCCGTTGTCTGCCTGACAGTTGAGGGGAAAGTGTGAGGTGGGCAGTGGCACCACATTGCTAACGAGCTGATGTAAAGACAGATCCAGTGCCTGGAATTGTGGTGAAGAGGTTCTGCACTGCTTCCAATGTGGGTGGGGGGTGCTCCTCCCATCCCAGCTGCGGATATCGGGGTGGCAGTCACTCGGCAGGAAGACTACGATCCTTGTGCAGACAACCGCGATTGTGCACAGAAGTGTTTCCAAGGAGCGAGGTGCTTGACCCCAGAAATTATCAGATGAGTCCACGCCACCCCATACATTGATGTGCTGTGCCTGCAGGACACAGAGGATCAGCAGATCAGATGCCCAGGGCTTACACTGGGGCGAACTGGAATCCCCGTTACCAGGGGTCTTTGAAAATAAGGCAAACCTCCATTATACAGGGTGAACGTGCCCCTCTACACGGAGTGGAAGTAAAAGGACCCTGGTGTGAGTCTGCATAGATAGAGAATCTCAGCCGTGACCTGTTTTCTAGTGGGTGTTTTCTGCTTTTGGTGTGCTCTTCTCTCACCTCATTACAGCAGCAAGAAGGTTCTCCATCGCTAACGTCGTTGTGGGCCTTATGAGACCATATATCCCTGCATCCAGGGACTGAGGAGAGAAGCAGCAGTAGGGAAAGGCAACTCTTAGAGAGCATGTCTGTATCCCATTGGTAACCTGAAAATCAGCCCTGATGTGCAGGTACATGTTCGCATATGGACACCCACATAGGGGACCAAAAAGGAGAGACCTACACTCTTTTTTTTTTTTTTTTTATTGTAAAACTTCAACTTGATATAATATATCATGTTTTTGTTACATTTCGTTAAGGCAGAAAAAAGGATAAAATGCTCATCTCTTTCACACATTTCATCTTTTCATTAGACTTTACCAGGGCTATGGTTAATAATTCCACTTTATAATCATACAGTTATCCGGTTGCCTGAGCCATCTGATATGTGGGCGCTGAATTTAAGATTTCATCGAAGAAATTAATTAAATTACAGGACAACTTGATGTTGTGTCCTGCCACAGCATAGTCCCACCAGTCGTCTTCCTCGTTAGTTAGTGATTTGAAATCCTTTAGATGTATTTCGCGTAAGTTGGTTAGCGAGGGACATACTACTGCTAAATGTTTTAAGGACTCGGTTGCTGATGTATTACAGAAGCGGCATTTATTATCGATTGAATCTTTGTTCCTACACATCCAGAGCATCTCGTTGGTATTTAGAGCATTCAGGCGTAGCTTCAGAAATTGTGCCCTATGATGACGCGAAGGGCAGTGCGTGAGAAATTTTGGTTGACAATGAAGCTTGACTATGCTTCTCGAAGGAGGTAGCGTGGATTTAAGAGCTGAACGGTTATTGCAGGTTGTAATCCAATCCCAAATTGCTAGTTTCTTTTTGGCATGTTGGGGACGTTGGATTAGCTCTTCCTCGGATGTGCCTACTTCAATTATGATCCGATTTAACTTGCTACTCCATGCATTAATCAGCACATTGTCTGTCGCATCTTTGCTTAGTTGAAGTATATTATAAGCAGAAGTAGAGGAGCCAAGATGTATCTTACGCAAAAGTGATAGGGATTTCCAAACTATTGACATATAGATAGAGTTTAAGGCTAGCTCATATCTTAATGCTGATATTGGAATGTAGTTTGGAAGATTCAGTGCCCGTCTCCAAAACTTTCCTTCGAGTCGACTCCAAACATCATAGTTAATATTCAGCGCAGCTTCACTCCCGAAGGTGATTGTTGGGACGACTTTTTGTAAATAAAACATTATGACCGGGATGATGGAGAATTTCCCGTAGTCGGAATTGATTTTGGCCGCTTGAAGGCTTAAGATCTTTGTTTTGGCTGTCAGGTGTTCAATCCAAGCAGTCTCTGAGAGTGAGTCATTGACCATGACGCCTAAGTAACGGATCGACTGAACGACCTCAAGTACTTTTTCATCTATGTACCATCGGAATGCTTTATCTTTTTTTGACATGGATCGACCAATACACAAGATCTTTGTTTTCTCGGTGTTTATAGTCAGCTCATTTGCAGATAGAAACTCTTTCAGACGAGAAAGAAGATGTTGAAGGCCAATTTGTGTCTGGTCTACCAGCACTATATCATCAGCATACACCAGATGGTTTATGACCTGGCCATTGAGTTTCAGAGGAAAGCAATGGGCAGATTTTAACCAATCTGGAAGATCAGCAATAAAGAGTTTAAAGAGGTCTGCTGCAAGTGGGCATCCTTGCTTGACGCCTCTAAACGTTCTTATTGGGTCTGTGAGGTCCCCTTGTAAGTTGATTCTGATTTGAATTGAAGTGTTCGAGTGCAGGGCGATGATAGGTTCTAGCAGATGGTTCGGGCACTCCCACAGATGTAATTTTGCCCACAATTTAGCCCAATTGTAACATCAAAGGCTTGACGGAGATCGATAAATGCGAAAAAGATTTTTTTTTTCGCCTCCATTGCTGACAGTTTCAAGAACGACAGAAGTGTGAGATTTGCGTCAGTTCCCACGTTTTTCGTGAAACCTGTTTGACGAAGGTCAAATTTGCCAGATGAGATAGCCCAATTTACCAGTTGTTGACGCAAAAAAGATCCAAAAATCTTGCCAATTGTATCCAGAAGGGCGATCGGGCGATAGTTCACAGGATCAGCCCGACAGCCCTTCTTGTAAATTGGGACCACTATGGCCTTGGACCATGAGGAAGGGATCTTCTTACAGAGTGCAATCTGAGAGAAGAGTTCATGAATGAATACGGCCCAGTGTATTCTATGCTTTTTAAGCATCAAGTTTGAAATTTGATCGGGGCCAGCAGCTCTGGAGTTGTTGAGCTTAGAGATTGCGAGCTCAATCTCGTCGCATGAAGGTATAATACTCCAACTGGAGTTTGATGTAGTAGAAGGCATAGAGAGTTCTGATACAGAGTCTACATATATTGAAGTAAAATGGTCTTGCCATTTTTTGCTTGATATTTCATTGAAAATTGATGAATTAGATTTCGAGCAACCTTTATTTAAGATAGCCCAGATGTCACGGATATTTCTCTGAGCCAGTAGTTTTAAGATGGTTTCTGCTCGTCCTTGATCGATTATTATAAGGTGTGATCTTAGCCAGTTGCGGTAGACTTGCCGACGCCTCTTTACCTCCATAACCTTGGAGTTTTGATCACATTGTGTTCTTTTAATCAACTTGACGTCTCTTCTCAGTAATTTTTTTGCCTCTGCTATTTCTGGACTATATAGATGTTTCGGGGTTGTTCCAACAACTCTTGAGTTAAGATTTATCTGGGTGAAGTCTGTCAAGAGTGGAGTATATTCTACTGTCTGAAGTGTATGCAAGCTCAGGCTTAAGTGGGTGATCTTTGGACCACTTACTCTCAATCTATTTCCTGCAGCGTTTGATTGGAGTGGAACTGAATGTTTTTCTGGAAAGTTACCAAGGTCCTCACACCAGACTAGTCGCAACAAGTCGTGATCACTCAATGTCGTTGGCAGCACATTTAAAAAGTTTGCTTTTTCAAGTACATCAGACGAGGCCCAGATGTAATCCAACGTGTTTTTCCGATTCATACTGTGCCATGTGGGATTTGCAGGAGAGTCGCCCCGGATTGTTCCATTTAGCATGTAACAATTACGATCTAGAAGATCTTTCGCCCAGAGTTGTCCCCTCGAAATGACATCAGAATCTGGCAGCCGAACATTTAATTTAGAAGATGCATCAAATTTAAACCAGCTGCAGTTTAGATCCCCACATATTATTACTGAAACATTTTCGTACTTTAAAAAAGTATGATCGATTTCGTTCAGAACAGACTGGATGAAAGCTGTCGATGAAATCATGGCGGGATTCCAATATCCATTTATGATCAAAAGATTAGAGACCGTGGTTTTTAATGGGAATTTGATTAAGGTGCTTTGCACAAACGGATTAGGGTTCGTGGATTTGACCAGCGTCCACTGATTCCCGATTTTCAGAAGAGTTATTAGACCTGCAAATGGTCTTCCTTTAGAATTCTTTTCAGCTGGATTTATTAGGATGACAAAGCCGTCGCAGGTAGGTGGGTCGCGTAGCCACGTTTCTTGTAAACATATGATAAAAACCTTTTCCAGGGATTCCTGGAATGTATTAAATAGATGTTTGAATCCTCTGGTATTCCATGACAGTAAGATTAGCTCCTGCTTGGTAGTTTGTTGTCGTTGTTATTTACGTGGGCCTTGTGGATATCTTTTGGAGTTGTTAGCTCTTCTTTCAAAAGACTGATGCATGGCAGCGTCTAAAATGTCAGGAGAGGAGACTAAAGACTGATGTAGGGCTGCACGCGCAGCAGCTCCGCGTTTTGCCTCATGGGCCATCTTAGTGGCAGATGACGAAATTGTGCCCAGAGCAGATGGTTCAGGAGTGAGGTCAAAGCCGTACACCAAAAGATCTTCATTTGCTTGAAGTAGCATATTTTTTACTGCTGCAGAAGCAATGTGCAGTAGAACATGATCAGAAGCTGTTCCAGATACATATTCCACAATTTTGATGTCGTCAGATGAAATGGCTCGCAACGGTGGAATGCATGCGAGCAATTTTAAAATGTTTCTTCGGTTTAAATTGACTTCATTTCCATCTGAATGAACATTTTGGAGACGGAGTTTCCACTTATATTTTCCGGATTCAGGATTTCCAGGGCCTGAAATTCGTTTAGTTGGTGGTAAGTGCAATTTTAATTGATTTGATGTTTGTTTGGGATTTAGCCTTGCACTTAGCGATTGTTGCTGGGCCTTTTTTGGAGCAGAGGTAAGGTGATTAACAGCTGAATTTACTTGTGGTGGCTTTGGGCATTTGTCTGCCTCTTTAATTCTCCTTAAGAGGTCATCAGGTGGTTTGACAATTTGGGCTTCTACAGAAGTAAAGGTGGAATTTCCAGGGTCATCCGAATAAGTTGATAAGTTACATAGGTCAGTTGAGGAGGCTGAGGAGCCGTGTTCAGAGGACGAGGGACTCGAATCAATCCGCCTACGTTTTGCCGCAAACTTTGGCTGGCTCAGTTTAGTACGTGATGAAGTTTGTTGCTTGTTATCACCAGTGCTTTTGGCAGGTACAGTAAAAGATGGTCTTGAAAACAGGCTTAACTTCTTTGGGGTAGTAAGATTTCTTACAAACTTATTTGTCTTTTGTTGTGATTGTTTCGATAGAGTACTTTTTGTTTTGTTTGGTAGCTGTACTTGTTTTCTGCATGGCTTTTTCAGTTTGCTTTCTGTCATAGTGGTAATAGTTTTTGTTGAACCCTTGAAAATGTTAAATGAATTTACTGCGATAGCAGTTTGTATTGAGTCTGTTTTGCCTGTTAAAATTGCTTGTGGTGCGAGGTTATTCACATGCAGACCTGGGCCCTGAATAGTCGGAGTCGTATTTAGAGCATCATGAGTGGAAGATGGCAAGCTCGATGCAGGGCCAGATTGTGTGGGTTCAATTGAAGCTGTCACTGAAACTCTGGTTGGGATAGAATAAACAGTTTTAGGTGACATGTCTCGAGTCACCGAGGGATCAGGAACTTGGGTGGGTGCAATCTTCCGCATCCACTTCACTGAATCTAAAAGGCCCTCCATTAGAGCGTCATTTTGGCAATGATGCCTAGCAGCAAGATCGCTCAGCCTATCCTGCCATCTCGTGGCAGTTTCGGCATTAATTATCATTTGGTCTTGAAGAAAACTCGAGAAGTGTTCTAGCTTGTCAATTTTAGACATAAGGTTGGATATTGCAGTACCTTGATCGCAAATTTTTCCAATGAGTGATTCGAACATTTTTGTGAATGGAGCTAGGGCAATGGCTGAAGCAGCCAGTACATTGTTATGAATCTGAGTGAGGGCTTCTGATGAAATCCCAGATGCTTGTGGTTCGAATTCATGAAAAGACGAAGAACAGTTTGAGTTGTCTAGATTGTATTGTGGTTTAGTTGTTCCACATTTCTTCACAGGGTTCAAAGGGTGAGCTTCCTCGCAAGGATGGATGTTCATAGAGTGCGGAGTACTTACATTCTGAGTGGAATGTCCCGGTAGAGGAAGTTTGATGTAAGTATTTTTCCTCTTTAGTTCAGCTACTCTTTGTAAGCGACTGGCACGCGCAACTGCACTCCGCTCTAAATGTGTAGACAGTGGGTTCAGAGGCGGTACTGAAGGGTCAAAGGTATTTTCAATGTTTTTTCCATGTTGTTGATCGTTAGTAATTAACGTGGAAGAGAGGCTTGCCTCCGGTGCTTGGCAGGCTAGACCACTGTTGTTCTCAAAGTCTGGACAATCAAGAGTGATTCCTGAAGACTGAGGACGAATTGACTTGACTTTCAGACCGCTAAGGATATTTTCCTGATGTGTAGGAGTTGCGACAAATACATTTAAAGTTTGTGCCTTTATGGGTGTTTGTGGTGGTTTATTGCTCACGGCATAATTAGGAAGCGAGATATATGTCAATGGATGTTCCAAGTCTGAATTAGAGATTTTTAGCAATTCCTCATCGGACACCAGATTTGAGAGGGGTCCTTTATCTTTTCAAGGGTCAGCATCGTTCATTGATTTGCCAGACTTGAGAGATGAAAGAGTCGCCGGAACCCATGTCGTCGGTTGAGAAGAAGGTGTAGAACTTGTGTCTGACAAAGAGGCCGGAGTGACAGATACAGTATGAGCTGATTGTGACTGATCAGCTTTTGTTATTTTAGGTACAAAAGAGGCAAGGGTGCTGACATGCTCACAGTCACACGAGACATCAATAGGGAATGGATTACCAGTGGGTTTAGAAGCATAGGAGCAAGTTAACACTTGATTAACTTGTGAGGATTGAAGGGCATCTGATTGAATATCAGACTGCCCTAACAAATTTGGTGCGTCTTCAGATGTGATTGGCTCATCAGAGCACGAAAATGTAGAAGATAATAATGATTTACTGGCCCCAGTCATTATTGGACTTGCTAATGTTTGTGATTTGTTTACAGCCAGTAACACACGTCCTGTTGATTTGCTTACCTTGGCCCCAGCAGCACCTTTCATCATCGACCAAGGATTTGTCGAACGGCGTTGTAGTGTAGTTTTCTTTCGAGTTTGCGGGCCTTCCGCTCGTAGAGTCATTGTTTGTGTCACTCCAACAGGAACAGCAGTAAAGCAGCAAACAGCCAAACAGCAGCGTTTTAGCAGTCGCCCTTTACGCGGCCGGGCTTCTCGCCGCAAGGGTTGCTGGGATTCTCTTTTCAATCCTTACTTCCTGGAATGGGCGGCACCGAAAAGTGGGCGGGGCTTCAGCCCGCGTCACAGCGTTGCAGCGGTTCTCTCACACACTCGCAACCAGCCTCTCACCTCTCACAAGGCGGGGGGTGCGAGGGGGGAACTCACTGAGGTAGGTTCAAGTCTAATGAAGTGAAATGAAGAACAAAGTTGCTTAACTCAGCAGAGCCAAACAGCAGAGTTTTAGCAGTCGCCCTTTACGCGGCCGGGCTTCAGACCTACACTCTAGCAGACTAACACACACATGGTGGACGGGTCCCCTAGTTTGGTGTTCAGGGCAAACTACCTTGAATGAGCTGGAAAGCGAATCTGCAACAATTGAGAAACCCAAAGGCGGCTCCATCAGCCCTCCCAACCAGATCACTGTATAACCTGGTGTAGTTCGGAGAACAGATGTTGAGGAAAAAAGACCTTTCAGCTTTGCTGGGAGAGATTCGGGGCATACGAACAGACATCGGCCACAGACTGGATTGGCTTGACAAAAAGGTGAAGGCCATAGATGAAAAGCTCCAAGGCCTGGCGGCCAATCAATCCTCAGTAGTTGTTTTAGAAAGCTGGAGCAAAGGGAGGAAGAGACTCCTGCCCAATACCTGACGAGATTCAGGGAGTTATATAAAAAGGAAAATAATACTTGGGTGTCAAATGGTACTGATTCTTTGGAGAACCTGTGTGGCTGGGTTTAGGGCATGGTAACCACCTTTGAGGGCATGATGAACTTATTTAAGCTTGAACACATTTTAGCTTCCTGCCCCCCTGAGATTAAGCAACATTTGGCTGACTCTAAGAAGATAGATCCTAAAAAGTTGGCAAAATTGTTGCTGATTTATGGGTGTCACAGAGAGTGTGCCATAAGGACAAACCTGCTTCTGGTAAGCAAGAGGAGGGTAAGAAGCAGAAGCAGAAGGAGAAGGAGGGTGGGGGTACTGATACAGACTAACCATCCCAAGCACATCAGTGGTTACTCACGCCTCCCCGTGTACACAGTCCCAGTGGATCTTGTGTGGCTTGTGGGGCAAGTGGCCACGTGAAGGGAGATCCCAGATGTAAGGGTAAGGCCTTGGGGGTTCTACTCTGTGAATCTGGCCTTCTCTCATTATGAGGAAGAAGTACTGCCAGGCACACCCTTCTCTTCAGATTCCTTACCCTCTGGGATAGGATATGAAGTAGTGTTTGTTTCCCTGGGATCCTGGGAACATAGAGTTGCTGAGGCCTATGGCACATTACCTAACTAGACCAAGCATTATTTTAAGGATAGTGTGCTGGTAGATGGTGTAGACACCACTGCCATAAGGGACACTGGAGTCAGCAAAACTGTAGTGCATTCCACTTTGGTAAATTGAGAGGAACTGGCCAGAGCTTTTCTGATGCCCACTAAGTTGGCTGATGGACATCCTCCCAAGTTTCCACTTATGCCTGTAACTCTAGCTGAGAATGGTAGAGTAGTGAAGATACCTGTTAGTGTGCAGAGGCAGGCCCCTGTAAAGGCCTGTTAGGGAATGATCTCAGAGATTTAGGTCTTGTGGGTGACACTCCAGAACACCCACACACAAGGTCTCAGACCAAGGCTGCTTTGTCCAAGTCCAAGGCCCATCCTAAGCCAAAGGGGAAACCCAAGGATAAGGGAGTCAAAAACAGAAAAAAAGGGAAAGAGATAATTCCCCATAGCTCACCTATCACGGAGGAGGAGGCAGTTGACCAAGCCCTAGAACCTGATGAGGAGGAGGGGCTGCCTGAAGTTCTCAATCCACATGACCAACCTGAACTGCAAAGTTTACTTGAAGAAGGGAGTCCATATAGGGAAGAGTTTAGTAAGGGCCAACGTGTGTGCCCATCTTTGGAAGGCCTTAAGAGACAGATATGTCCCCAGCTTGAGGGAGAACCTCCAGTGAACCACAGAATGTATTGGAAATGTGGGGTCCTGTACAGTGAGCCCACAGAGTCCAATGCAGGAGAACATAGGAGGTTGGTGGTTCCCTTTCAGGTGAGACCCTTCTGTCTGCATTTGGCCTATGCAGTCCCCGTTGCAGGTCATCTTGGGATCAGGAAGACCAAGGAGAGGTTATCCATGCATTTCTACTGGCCTATGATGGGAGCCCGGGTAGAAAGCCATTGTAGAAGTTGTGCCACTTGCCAAATTCTTGTAACTCCAGCTCCATTAGTACCCCTCCCTGTAGTGGGTACACCCTTTGAGAGGGTAGGGATTGACGGTATTGGTCCCCTTGACCCTCCTACATCCTCAGGCAGCAGGTTTATTCTTGTAGTAGTTGATCAAGCTACCAGATATCCTGAGGCAATACCACTGAAGACAGTAACTGGCAGGTCATTTGCTAGAGCATTACTGGGCATCTTTACTAGGTCTGATTTACCTAAAGAAGTTGTGACTGACAGAGGCAGCAACTTCATATCCAAGTACATGCAAGCCATGTGGAAGGAGAGTGGAGCATCCTATACGTTTTTATCAGCTTATCATACATAGACAAATGGCGTAGTTGAGAGATTCAGCAGAACTCTCAAAAGCATGATTGGAGCTCTTGATGAGCCACAGAGGAGAAACTGGGATCTCCTTATGACATGCTTACTCTTTGCCTAAAGAAAGGTGCCTCAAGAAGGGGTTTGGTTCAGTCCATTTGGACTTCATTTTGGTCACCCTTTCAGGGGACCTCTTGCTATAGTCAAGGAAGGATGAGAGCTCCCCACTCCTCCTGTTCCTACAAATGTGATGGACTATGCGCTTGGCTTAAGAAAGAGGTGGACCCTTCTGATGGCTCAGGACAAATGATCAGGCCCTTACAACGTAGTAGAGCAACTTGGTGGTCCTTGGAAGACCTGGCTAGGCTCCCAAAGTGTTTCACATAAATAGACTAAAGGCATTTATCGCTAGAGTGGAAATGTCTGCTCTTCTTCTGGATTCAGACAGGGAAGAGTAGGAATCTGAACCTCTTTCTGACCTGTTCAAGAGCAGTCCTTCAGATGGTTCAATTGATGGAATTGTCCCCTCAAATGACTTCCTGGCAACACAGTGAGGTGAAAACCTTGCTCCAGCAGTGTTCCCCCTTGTTCTCACTTACTCCAGGTTTGACACCTTGGTGCAAACATGACATTGACACTGGAGATAGTGTGCCTACCAAAAGTAGGAGTTATAGAATGCCAGAAAAGGTTATACCCCACATCAAATCATGAGTTCAACAAGATGTATGATCTTGGGGTGATTTAGCCTTTTAGCAGTTCTTGGTGCAGCCCTGTGGTTCTGGTTCCAAAAGCATGTACACCTGATTTGAGATTCTGTGTGGACTATAGAGCTCCAGACCTCTGAGTGCTGTCACAAAGACTGATGCTTACCCCTACCAAGGACAGATGAGTTGGTAGGCTAGCTGGGTGCTTACAAGTACCCCACCACTTTTGCTCTCACTGCAGGTTATTGGCAAATTGCCCTCACAGAAAATGCCAAGGAGAAGCTGATCTAGCAGTCTTCAGACGCACTTCAGAGGAACACCTCAGGATTATATTAGAGGCTTTTCAGAATGCCTACCTGACCATAAAGGCAAACAAGTGTAAAATTGGTCAGGGTTCAGTGGTCTACCTTGGGCATGAGGTTGGTGAGGGCAAGATTCAGCCTATTCCCAGTAAAGTATCATCTGTACAAAACTGGGAAACCCCTACTACCCAAACCCTGGTGAGAGTTTTTCTAGGCCTCGCTGGGTGCTGCCGAAATGGCATGACAGACTATGGAACCATAGCTGCCCCTCTGGCTTCTCTTACAACTCCTAAGAAGCCCAAGAAGGTAGCTTGGAGTGAGGAGTGTGAGAAGGCTCTAGAGTATAAGAGACCCTTCGCTGTGCAGACAGATGCCTCTGACACTAGGATAGGAGCAGCACTAGCACAGCTAGCTGACAAAGGCAGGGAACATCCTATCTGTGTTATAAGCTGCCGACTGAAGGACAGAGAACTCATGTGATCTACTGTGGATAAATAATGTTTTTCCATTGTGTGGACCCTAGGAAGTTGAGGCCCTACCTCTTTGCACAGGAAAGGCTTGCTTTTTGTGGGCTAGTATAAGCTACATGAGTGGGGTCCCAGGAAGTGGGCTGTGACTGCCTGGTCTCAATCCACATACTGGTGCCTTAAAGAATCTGGTGTGCAAGCTTGCCGAAACCCACAGTGGTCCCTGATTGGACCACAGCTGGTTTGCATGTGTGGGGGCAGATCTTGCAATTGGAGGGCTGAGTCTGATCACCCACTTGACTTTGGTATAAGAAGCGGTGCAGCTATTCCAGCAGATTTGAAGAGGAGCCAAGTATCCTGCCATTGCTGAGCAGACCGTGGAAGACATGGACGTCACTTGGTGGTCGCCAGGGGTCGCAACTGCGAACCCTGAAGTCTCCCTTTCTACCCCTTAATGGACCTCCTGGACTGTGGCCAGTGCCATGTGGATTTGTTTCTAGAGTGGCTGGCTTTCTTGTTCAGGTCTCTTAAAAAACAGGGGGTTCCACAAGTGTAACACTTTGAGCAATGACCCTAAAAACGAAAGAATAGGAATAACAGTCTCATTAAAGGTTTATTTTAGGCACACTTTAGGGGGTTATTCACTGATTTAGTCTGATTTAGTCTGTTCTTAAACACCTCATATTCAAATTGCCTTTCAAAAACTATAGGTATTTTGCTTTTCGTAATTTGCAATTATAGCATGTTTTATTCTGCCGTTTTCTCTGTTACGATCATCACATGACATTCCATATCAGTGTCCTCGGTCACTTGACAACATCCTTGTACCTAAATGTTTGTGTACAGCATCGAAATATTTGACCATAGCACATCAAGTGGCCATTGATTTCATTGTGCCACAATTAATGCTTTGTTTTAATGTGTACATCTTTCCTATGTCTCTGGCATGCTCTACAGGATATTTGTTTACATGGATGAGATAACGAGTGCCCACAGTACGAGATGCTGTGTGAGTGTGCTGCTTTCCCTACGCTTCTCTAAATTCTTTAATACACAGTTATGAACACTTGCAATGGTGTGTATTTTGCCAACCTCTGAAGCCAGAAAAGTAGATCCACGCAGGATTGACATGTGGCCAACTTTGCACCAGACCTGCAGATGAAGTGGCCTGCTGTTCAATCTCAGTTGCCAATTTATTGGTTTCCACTACAGAGTATAATTTGCTTTCTGACTTTGAGAAGATTCAGACATGTAATTGCTCATTTTACTATAGCCGGTAAGCTAGCTATAGCTGGTAAAATAGCTCAGTGGTTTGAGCGCTCGCTCCTGCAATGTATGTATGATCTGCAGGTTGCAGGTTTGAATCCCAGAATGACCACCTCAGCCTTTCATCCTTCTGAGGTCTAGAAATGAGTACCCAGACAGGTTGGGTGATATTGTATGTATATTTGTTCTATATACAGTGCTTAAGCGTAAGTGCTTTATAATAACACATCATTATCATTTGGCCTTGGACGTCTGCTTGTATTCACAGTAATTTGGTAATATGACCCTATACACACTGATAATAATGATACATATGGTAATTCATTCTTGTATGAAATGTATATGACATTACAGTGATATCGTAACCATATTTATCGTAGTGCCACTTCCTGTTTTGTCAAGGGGTGAAAGATTGGGTTCCATCGCTTCCCGTGATGACACTTCTGGGTGGGGTCAAATGACATCACTTCCTGTGATGATTTCAGAGGTCAAGGGTTGTGTGATGTCACTTTCGCTACTGCTGGCATTTTGGTGAAATGATGTCCATGGTGGAAGACCCGTGGACAATCCCTAAAGAGGCCTGCCAACCGAATATGGCTGCAGTCCCAGTGGAGCCCTGTCTGGCTACTGAACCAGGAAGACCTTTGTTGGTGCTTCAATCCTCTGGATCGCTACAATTGGTCCCAGTGTCTTCGGGTGCCCAACGAAGTTGGAGCCCTCAGAAGTTTCCCTGGACCACCCAGCGACTGACCAGCTCCAGATTTGGCTACCGTGACAGACGCGCCACAATTCTGAGTTTCAGCCCAGAACTCCAGAGGTCTTCTTTGGCTTGTGTGACAAGAGGTGCTCCTGGAAAATTTCAGATCCCTGTCATCGAAGGGTCCTGAGATAGGAGGCTTCCTTCAACCACAGCAAACTTTTCCCTAACATCGGTGGCCCTCTCCCTAGTCTACCCTGCACTGTTTGGAAATAGCTAGTCTGAAATTACAATAAAACCCTACCGGAGATGGCAGGCAGCGTTTGCAATGGATTCCTAGGGCTCTGCCTGCCTGCTTTATGCAGGTGCATAAATAAGACAGACTCCTTAGGGATCTCCAGCATTTGTGCCAGCATGGAAATCCATGCTGGTGGAAATAATTACGCATTTGTAGGGCAGAGAGGAAGGAAGGTGGCGGAAATGCAAGTTGCATTCCACACCTCCGCCAAACAAATTATTGAAAATGAGCAAGGCTTTTATGTCTCTCATTGACGTCACGTCTGACGAACATGAGCTCCTACGTAAATTCAAAAGGCGAAAGTCAAATAGATGGAACATGAACCAGAGGAAAAATTCACATATTGATGTAAGGTAAATAGATATAACAACACAATTTATTATTGACCTTTATTAAATAGCACAGACATTAAATCAGATTTGCTTCTGCCACAGCTTTCGTATCTAGGGTAACTGTAAGGATGAGTATTATGAAAAACGGATCATGTAGAAGCAATTCACCAATAAGTCAGTGAAGCATGTTTTGCATTTTTGGGAATCATAAAGGTAAATAGTCACTGAGGTAGACACTTTTAATGATGAAATAAGTATCATGAGAGCTTATTATGATAACAAGAATAATTTAAAGCTATTTTGTCTTTTTTACCACATGTTCTTTCTATTTTATTTATTGCCTTATGGCATACACATGCTCTGAAGAAGCACATCAATTTGTTTACTATCTTTGCAAAAGTGTGAAAAATGTGCCAGCCATAGCCATGATTATTGGCAGTACAATAAGTAAGATATATTAATGTGAAGCAGGAGTTCTTTAATGTGGCATACATATCAATGACACCATTGAGAACAGTCACCTAAGGATCAACTCTGACCCCTAGGAAACTGAATTTTAAATGTAGTAGAACATCAGGAAACCATTTTGTCTTGTAGGATTTAAGTGCTCTAATTAGAAGCAACAGTTTACATGTGTATTGTTTACAATTACATTTTTCTCAGTTTGCAATTTAATTTAAATTAAAAAAAGATTTTGTAGTATCAGCATACTGGTAAAGCTCAAGTTTTGTTCAACTATTCTGATCTGAGACTGACTCATGAAGATGAAAGCTGGGTCAAGCAAGGTAGGGGGCAGGCACCACTAGGAGGAAAGGATAGCTCTACACACAGAGCACAAGTTACTGATGAGGAGGACCACTATTGTATGCTTCCCATCAGTAAGGAAGCAGCATTTCAGCATTTGTACATGAACATAGACTTCATGCACAGTGCCACACATTGTACATTTCAAGGCCTCTTAATGTGGAGGTACCAGCCAGGTTTCTTCTTTATGCCAGACTGTACAAAACGCATGGTGCCTTTCAATGGGAAAAGCTATTTGCCCCCTCTGCCGATACAGTCCTTCAGTAGCGCTGGATGTCTGTGTCCACAACCCGATCCATGTGCGATACCTCTTTTGTTCCTTCCAGCACGCTAACCTATCCATCTAAAGCATAGATATTACTCTGAAAGTGAGCCTACCACCCAGTAGCGTAGCCAGGATTGTCTAACAAGTGTGGCCTGTAGCTAATGTAGCTGGGCCCACCGCAGTGACATTACATCTGTGATTTTACACACACTGCTGCTGAGTGGGCATTTACAGATTTTGGGTGGGCCTTGACTGTTCAGGCCCTACCCTGTCTACCCCTCTGCTACCACCACATCAACTCAAAACTCCCTCTAGAAAGTCAGCATAACCTTTGATTATGACGTATCTTTCTCAACCCTAATTGTCAGTGCAATTGCATGCAGGTCACAGAGATAAGCAGGGGCAGCCATAACCCAGTAAAATCCCTGCTTTTCCCTGACAGGAGTTACAAGGCAAAGAGGGTGAAGTAATAGGTAAGACCCAGGGGTACTAGAGACAAATTATTCAGACAAGGACATTATCAATTATATTAAACAAATGTATGAAAAACATATTTTGAACACACACAAGCATGATCACGAACCCTTTCAAAACTGAATTCAAGAATTTCTCTAGACGACTACCACTCTAAGTAAGTAGAAAACCAGGAAACTCAGGAATGCCCTTGCATTGAATTCAGAAGGCTGAATTCTCACTAGGAGCTGAAACAGTCATGTTTGGAAAGAACCCACATTCAGGATACATCATGTGTGAAGAAACTGCATTCTATACAAATCTGTCCCCATAGGGACCATCTGCTCCCATCAATTCAGATTCTGATAATTAACCAGGATTTCCTCAGTAACGGTGAGTGAAGAGGCAGAAGCCCAGCTCAGAATCCCTGCCCGGTAGCGGGTGCAGGAAATGTGGCAAACGGAAGACGGACTCCCCGGTGTCGCTCAGGAGGCACAAGTCCTTTTGATAGAGGCTCACCCTGCGAACAGTGTTATCCCAGTAGCGGTCAATGCATGCTGGCATCGGATCTTGTCGGAGTTGGGTTGCTTGGATATTCAACCCAAAGTGGGTGGTAAACTCCATCTATGGCTAAACAGCCAACAAGTACTGTAAGGGAAAGGTGAAATTAACTTTCAAGAGAGAGTCCAATAGGGGGGGAAAACCTCAAGAGGTTATGACCTCAGATGAGACATGGTGACCCGCTGAATTTAAGCATATTACTAAGGGGAGGAAAAAAGAAAAGCGAAGGAGGATGAGCGGGATGAAAAGACTCTTGAAAATACTCAAATGGTGCATTTTGTTTGTGGCCTGTCAATGCCAATCAATTCCGCACACAAAGATAATTCCCTTCTCACTAAGCAGAGAATATTTCAAACACCCACAACACCTGGCTTCAAGGTCGAAGGGAAAGAAAGTATTCTGCCTGCGCCATTGTCTTTTCTGAGGCCGGGTACAACCTTGACTGTTTGAGTTGTATGAGCTAACCACAAATGTTCAGGTACCGCAGTTTTCTTGTGCATCTATTTAGAAACATTCATTCATGTGAAGTCATATGTAATCATAGCTGCAACACGAGCACTCCCCCGAAACATGTAAGAAAGATCTTGTAAGGGACTCCATGTTCTATGCTAATCTTCTGCTTGTTCCCAAAAAACACATATGTTCACATGCATGTACAACAGATAACACCTAGTTGTGTGTTTACTTGTTAAAGGCCATCTTTGGAAGATGGGTAGTGAAGGAGCCCGATAATCTGCCCATGTTCCTGAAAGTATTGTATCCTCTGTAATGCATGTGTACATGCACTGGGCAAGAGGGGCACAACAATGGATTAGCAGGAGGACATTTTTGAGCAGTTGTGGAACATGCACATTGTCATGGGGCTTCCACATTCATCCTTGGGTGCATGTCCTTTCTATTCAGTACTATGCCAATATGGATTGCAATCCTATGTTATTTTATTTACTGCCTTTCCATCAGCCTTTATCACATGAGGTGGGGGTGACTATGGTATTCTCCAATGGATTTTAGCTAATAACTGAATAATTGGATACTTAACACAATGAATATTTTTCTAAAGAGTGTAAGTGTGCCCAACATGTTGTCTCACAATCACAGAATCAAAGACAACTTTGGAATAGGGCAGGTTTTGTGGACTTCCACAGCCTGGATGTTTTCTTTCTGGGCTTCAGCTCCCTTCAAATAGTCTGATAATTTATTACGGTACACTTGTAACTTCCCACTAAAATCTTGTAGCTTTTAAAATTATAGAAGGTATAAAGTAACATGATGCACCATGTGTTATGTTATGAAGATTTTATATATTGGTCTTAGAGTGCCACTTCCTTTTGTGGGAAAATTAGGAATTCTGACTTCACCCAGAGTAACCAGACCATAGCCTGTGTTGTAAGAAGAAAAAATCCCTGGGCAAAATGTAGGGGCAAAGACAAGCAGGCATAGGATATGGATACAGAGAGCTAATACATTGGGAAGATATGACTGGATTGTGATAGGGGGATTATGATTCATATGTAGGGGTGTGTGGGTATTACTATGTAGTGGATTAGGTGGAATGCTGCTCTCGAAAGTGTGAACATAAGAGGAAACATCCCAAAGAACCTTTTTAAGTGATGCAGTTTTCTTGTACCGTGAAAGCAGTACTAGCATTAGTGGAAGCTTGATTGTGCAACTGCCCCGAACTGTGCACAGAAAGCACTTCTAGTGTTGAGGCCAGAAATATAGCCTTTTTTAGGCACTCTCTGCAGATTTCATGAATGTAATCTGGGTAGGCCTAGTCAACTTTCAGAAGATCCAGGGAAAGGCTGTATAAAAAGGTGAATGCGGCAACCACGATGGAAGAAACGTAAAAGGGAAGAAGTACATACAAACCACCATAAAATGACATACATGTGTGGCCCTGCATGAGGGGGAATTCACTGATGCAAACAGTGGGAAATGTTGTACTGATGAAATTGTATAATTTAACCCCTGTGCAAACCTAACTCCACTTCCATAGGCTGAATGTCTGATGTAAGTGAGTATGCCACATAAAAATAGCCGCTATACTAGCAGACGTTCAGGTTCAAAGACTGTGCAATGGAGTCCAGAGTAGAAATCAGTCCTGAAACTCATAAAAAGTATGAACAAGGTCTTCGAATATAAAGAAGACACATATTGCCATTACATAAACTGCAAGGGTTATATTTGCTCAGCCACCCTCATCAAAGAATGCTCAGATTCCCTAGCAACTTTCTTGACAGCATTCATTAATGTCTCTTTCGCTACTGGTGTTGTCCCTCCATGCCTTAAAGAGGCATGGGTTCGTCCACTCCTGAAAAAACCTTTATTACACCTGTCTGCACCCAACAACTACAGACCCATCACCACTGTACTCTTCCAACTAAAAATTCTCAATAAAACGGCATACACACAAATACAACAATTCTTAGAAAACAACAATATTTTAGGAAAGAGACAATCAGGTTTCTGCCCAGGCCACAAGACGGAATCTGTCTTACTGGACTTACAACTGGTGGAAATAATGGACGAAGGCAAGCCAGCCCTTCTCCTCCTTCTTGATTTGTCTTCAGCTTTTGATCTTGTGGACCACAAGACCCTCTGCAGCCAACTCACCAACTCAGCCCACTTCACCCTAAAAGCCACCACCTGGATCACTTCCTTCCTTGAAGGGAGAGCCATGAAGGTGTTTTCAGATCAGGCCTGCGCAGCACCAACCACCATTGATTTCAGAGTCCCACAGGGTTCTTGCACTTCACCTACCATGTACAATATTTTCACCATACCCCTCTTCAACATGTTGGACACTCTTGGCATAGCCTACACGAACTATGCTGATGATACACAGGTTCTCACCCCCCTCTCAGGCTCATACAAAAAAGACGCAGAGACACTGGACAAAACATGGATGACTAGCAATGGACTCTGCTTCAACGGGGATAAAACAGAAACCCTCCTGGTAGGCCCTAAGGAAACGCTTAACAAACTCGACAAACAATACAGTACATTTAATATAGACAACACCCAAATCACTGTCTCTCCATCGGTAAAAACCCTGGGGGTATACCTTGCCTCCACTCTCTCCATGACGCACCAAGTTAGCGCCATTGCCTCCTCAGCTGCATTTACGATCAAACATAATGCAGTTAAACCCTACCTATCCACTCAGAACTACCTATCAATTGCCAGAGCCATCATAGGGGCTAAACCTGACTACTGTAACGTCCTCATGGCCTGCACCTCAGCAAAAAACCTTAACAGTCTACAAATCATTCAAAAAAATGTGCTCAGAGCAGCTCTGAACATTCCCAAAGGGAGCACATTTCCCATGCCAGGCACAATGCTGACTGGCTCGCGGTCAAAGAACGTATCCTATTCAAGACCTCTGCAATATAACACACACATGCCTCTCATGCACAGCACCCTCTTACCTCTCAGAAAAACTAAGCCAAGCCATTTCCTCCAGACCCAAGCGATCATACTATTCCAATGAGCTAAACGTCCCCACTTTCAAAAGAGCTAAAGCTAGAGGCTCCAGCTTCCGAGTCATAGTCCCTAAACATTGGAATGCCCTCCCCACTACCCTAAGGAATGAGTCCTCCCACCTGTCCTTCCGGAAAGCACTCAAAACCAAGCTCTTCAACTAGACCCTCTGTGTCCACACAGACATAGACCCGAAGAAGGCTCAGAGTTACGGCTGGCACCCCTGTAACCTTGGAACCACTGCAACCTCTTTTTTCCTGCTGCCAATGTCACGTTTAACCACCAACTGCCTGGTTACAGGCTTTTATGTCTCTCATTGACGTCACGGCTCATACGAACATGAGTTCCTACGTAAATTCAAAAGGCGAAAGTCAAATAGATGGAACATGAACCAGAGGAAAAATTCACATACTGATGTAAGGTAAATAGACATAACAACACAATTTATTATTGACATTTATTAAATAGCACAGACATTAAATCAGATTTTCTTCTGCCACAGCTTTCATATCTAGGGTAACTGTAAGGATGAGTATTATGAAAAACGGATCACGTATAAGCAATTCACCAAAAAGTCAGTGAAGCATGTTTTGCATTTTTGGGAATCATACAGGTAAATAGTCACTGAGGTAGACACTTTTAATGATGTAATAAGTAACATGGGTGCTTATTATGATAACAAGAATAATTTAAAGCTATTTTTTTCTTTTTTACCACATGTTCTTTCTATTTTATTTATTGCCTTATGGCATACATATGCTCTGAAGAAGCACATCAATTTGTTTACTATCTTTGCAAAAGTGTGAAAAATGTGCCAGCCATAGCCATGATTATTGGCAGTACAATAAGTAAGATATATTAATGTTAAGCAGGAGTTCTTTAATGTGGCATACATATCAATGACACCATTGAGAACAGTCACCTAAGGATCAACTCTGACCCCTAGGAAACTGAATTTTAAATGTAGTAGCACATCAGGAAACCATTTTGTCTTGTAGGATTTAAGTGCTCTAATTAGAAGCAACAGTTTATATGTGTATTGTTTACAATTACTTTTTTCTCAGTTTGCAATTTAATTTAAATTAAAAAATTTTTTTGTAGTATCAGCATACTGGTAAAGCTCAAGTTTTGTTCAACTATTCTGATCTGAGACTGACTCATGAAGATGGAAGCTGGGTCAAGCAAGGTAGGGGGCAGGCACCACTAGGAGGGAAGGATAGCTCTACACACAGACACCAGAGCACAAGTTACTGATGAGGAGGACCACTATTGTATGCTTCCCATCAGTAAGGAAGCAGCATTTCAGCATTAGTACATGAACATAGACTTCATGCACAGTGCCACACATTGTACATCTCAAGGCCTCTTAATGTGGAGGCACCTGCCAGGCTTCTTCTTTATGCCAGACTGTACAAAACGCATGGTGCCTTTCAATGGGAAAAGCTATTTGCCCCCTCTGCCGATACAGTCCTTCAGTAGGGTTGGATGTCTGTGTCCACAACCCGATCCATGAGCGATACCTCTTTTGTTCCTTCCAGCACCCTAACCTATCCATCTAAATCATAGATATTACTCTGAAAGTGAGCCTACCACCCAGTAGCGTAGCCAGGATTGTCTAACAAGTGTGGCTTGTAGCTACTGTAGCTGGGCCCACCACAGTGACGTTACATCTGGAATTTTACACACACTGCTGCTGAGTGGGCATTTACAGATTTTGGGTGGGCCGTGGCTGTTCAGGCCCTACCCTGTCTACGCCTCTGCTACCACCACATCAAATCAAAACTCCCTCTAGAAAGTCAGCATAACCGTTGATTATGACTTATCTATCTCAGCCCTAATTGTCAGTGCAATTGCATGCAGGTCACAGAGATAAGTAGGGGCAGCCATAACCCAGTAAAATCCCTGCTTTTCCCTGATAGGAGTTACAAGGCAAAGAGGGTGAAGTAATAGGTAAGACCCAGGGCTACTAGAGACAAATTATTCAGACAAGGATATTATCAATTACATTAAACAAATGTATGAAAAACATATTTTGAACATACACAAGCATGATCACGAACCCTTTCAAAACCGAATTCAAGAATTTATCTAGACGACTACCACTCTAAGTAAGTAGAAAACCAGGAAACTCAGGAATGCCCTTGCATTGAATTCAGAAGGCTGAATTCTCAATAGGAGCTGAAACAGTCATGTTTGGAAAGAACCCACATTCAGGATACATCATGTGTGAAGAAACTGCATTCTATACAAATCTTCCCCCATATGGACCATCTGCTCCCCTCAATTCAGATTCTGATAATTAACCAGGATTTCCTCAGTATCGGTGAGTGAAGAGGCAGAAGCCCAGCTCAGAATCCTTGCCCGGTAGCGGGTGCAGGAAATGTGGCAAACGGAAGACGGACTCCCCGGTGTCGCTCAGGAGGCACAAGTCCTTTTGATAGAGGTTCACCCTGCGAACAGTGTTAGCCCAGTAGCGGTCCCTGCATGCTGGCATCGGATCTTGTCGGAGTTGGGTTGCTTGGATATTCAACCCAAAGTGGGTGGTAAACTCCATCTATTGCTAAACAGCCAACAAGTACTGTAAGGGAAAGGTGAAATTAACTTTGAAGAGAGAGTCCAATAGGGCGGGAAAACCTCAAGAGGTTATGACCTCAGATGAGACATGGTGACCCGCTGAATTTAAGCATATTACTAAGGGGAGGAAAAAAGATAAGCGAAGGAGGATGAGAGGGAGCAAAAGACTCTTGAAAATACTCAAATGGTGCATTTTTGTTGTTGTCTGTCAATGCCAATCAATTCCGCACACAAAGATAATTCCCTTCTTACTAAGCAGAGAATATTTCAAACACCCACAACACCTGGCTTCAAGGTCGAAGGGAAAGAAACTATTCTGCCTGCGCCATTGTCTTTTCTGAGGCCGGGTACAACCTTGACTGTTTGAGTTGTATGAGCTAACCACAAATGTTCAGGTACCGCAGTTTTCTTGTGCATCTATTTAGAAACATTCATTCATGTGAAGTCATATGTAATCATAGCTGCAACACGAGCACTCCCCCGAAACATGTAAGAAAGATCTTGTAAGGGACTCCATGTTCTATGCTAATCTTCTGCTTGTTCCCAAAAAACACATATGTTCACATGCATGTATAACAGATAACACCTAGTTGTGTGTTTACTTGTTAAAGGCCATCTTTGGTAGATGGGTAGTGAAGGAGCCCGATAATCTGCCCCTGTTCCTGAAAGTATTGCATCCTCTGTAATGCATGTGTACATGCACTGGGCAAGAGGGGCACAACAATGGATAAGCAGGAGGACATTTCTGAGCAGTTGTGGAACATGCACATTGTCATGAGGCTTCCACATTCATCCTTGGGTGTATGTCCTTTCTATTCAGTACTATGCCACTATGGATTGCAATCCTATGTTATTTTATTTACTGCCTTTCCATCAGCCTTTATCACATGAGGTGGGGGTGACTATGGTATTCTTCAATGGATTTTAGCTAATAACCGAATAATTGGATACTTAACACAATGAATATTTTTCTAAAGAATGTAAGTGTGCCCAACATGTTGTCTCACAATCACAGAATCAAAGACACCTTTGGAATAGGGCAGGTTTTGTGGACTTCCACAGCCTGGATGTTTTCTTTCTGGGCTTTAGCTCCCTTCAAATAGTCTGATAATTTATTACGGTACACTTGTAACTTCCCACTAAAATCTTGTAGCTTTTAAAATTATAGAAGGTATAAAGTAACATGATGCACCATGCGTTATGTTATGAAGATTTTATACTGCACCAGTCACCACTGTATTGGTCTTAGAGTGCCACTTCCTTTTTTGGGAAAATTAGGAATTCTGACTTCACCCAGAGTAACCAGACCATAGCCTGTGTTGTAAGAGGAAAAAATTCCTGGGCAAAATGTAGGGGCAAAGACAAGCAGGCACAGGATATGGATACAGAGAGCTAATACATTGGGAAGATATGAATGGATTGTGATAGGGGGATTATGATTCATGTGTAGGGATGTGTGGGTAATACTATGTAGTGGATTAGGTGGAATGCTGATCTCGAAAGTGTGAACATAAGAGGAAACATCCCAAAGAACTTTTTTAAGTGATTCAGTTTTCTTGTACCATGAAAGCAGTACTAGCATTATTGGAAGCTTGATTGTGCAACTTCCCCGAACTGTGCACAGAAAGCACTTCTAGTGTGGAGGCCAGAAATGTAGCCTTTTTTAGGCACCTACTGCAGATTTCATGAATGTAATCTGGGTATGCCTAGCCAACTTTCAGAAGATCCAGGGAAAGGATGTATAAAAAGGTGAATGCCGGGAACCACAATGGAAGAAACGTAAAAGGGAAGAAGTACATACAAACCACCATAAAATGACATACATGTGTGGCCCCTGCATGAGGGGGAATTCACTGATGCAAACAGTGGGAAATGTTGTACTGATGAAATTGTATAATTTAACCCCTGTGCAAACCTAACTCCACTTCCATAGGCTGAATGTCTGATGTAAGTGAGTATGCCACATAAAAATAGCCGCTATACTAGCAGACGTTCAGGTTCAAAGACTGTGCAATGGAGTCCAGAGTAGAAATCAGTCCTGAAACTCATAAAAAGTATGAACAAGGTCTTCTAATATAAAGAAGACACATATTGCCATTACATAAACTGCAAGGGTGATATTTGCTCAGCCACCCTCATCAAAGAATGCTCAGATTCCCTAGCAACTTTCTTGAAGGAAATTCATTAATGTCTCTTTCGCTACTGGTGTTGTCCCTCCATGCCTTAAAGAGGCATGGGTTCGTCCACTCCTGAAAAAACCTTTATTACACCCGTCTGCACCCAACAACTACAGACCCATCACCACTGTACTCTTCCAACTAAAAATTCTCAATAAAGCGTCATACACACAAATACAACAATTCTTAGAAAACAACAATATCTTAGGAAAGAGACAATCAGGTTTCTGCCCAGGCCACAAGACGGAATCTGTCTTACTGGACTTACAACTGGTGGAAATAATGGACGAAGGCAAGCCAGCCCTTCTCCTCCTTCTTGATTTGTCTTCAGCTTTTGATCTTGTGGGCCACAAGACCCTCTGCAGACAACTCACCAACTCAGCCCACTTCACCCTAAAAGCCACCACCCGGATCACTTCCTTCCTTGAAGGGGGAGCCATGAAGGTGTTTTCAGATCAGGCCTGCGCAGCACCAACCACCATTGATTGCGGAGTCCCACAGGGTTCTTGCACTTCACCTACCATGTACAATATTTTCACCATACCCCTCTTCAACAAGTTGGACACTCTTGGCATAGCCTACACGAACTATGCTGATGATACACAGGTTCTCACCCCTCTCTCAGGCTCATACAAAAAAGACGCAGAGACACTGGACAAAACATGGATGACTAGCAATGGACTCTGCCTCAACGGTGATAAAACAGAAATCCTCCTGGTAGGCCCTAAGGAAACGCTTAACAAAATCGACAAACAATACAGTACATTTAATATAGACAACACCCAAATCACTAGCTCTCCATCGGTAAAAACCCTGGGGGTATACCTTGCCTCCATTCTCTCCATGACGCACCAAGTTAGCGCCATTGCCTCCTCAGCTACATTTACGATCAAACATAATGCAGTTAAACCCTACCTATCCACTCAGAACTACCTATCAATTGCCAGAGCCATCATAGGGGCTAAACCTGACTACTGTAACGTCTTCATGGCCTGCACCTCAGCAAAAAACCTTAACAGTCTACAAATCATTCAAAATAATGTGCTCAGAGCAGCTCTGAACATTCCTAAAAGGGAGCACATTTCCCATGCCAGGCACAATGCTCACTGGCTCGCGGTCAAAGAACGTATCCTATTCAAGACCTCTGCAATATAACACACACATGCCTCTCATGCACAGCACCCTCTTACCTCTCAGAAAAACTAAGCCAAGCCATTTCCTCCAGACCCAAGCGATCATACTATTCCAATGAGCTAAACGTCCCCACTTTCAAAAGAGCTAAAGCTGGAGGCTCCAGCTTCCGAGTCATAGTCCCTAAACATTGGAATGCCCTCCCCACTACCCTAAGGAATGAGTCCTCCCACCTGTCCTTCCGGAAAGCACTCAAAACCAAACTCTTCAACTAGATCCTCTGTGTCCACACAGACATAGACCTGAGGGAGGCTCAGAGTTACGGCTGGCACCCCTGTAACCTTGGAACCACTGCAACCTCTTTTTTCCTGCTGCCAATGTCACGTTTAACCACCAACTGTCTGGTTACAGGCTCACTGTAACCATGAATCACAGACAGTAGGTCTTGTTGTCTTTCATGTAACTAAGTAGGCCTCCTTGTAACAGCGCCACGATGCCCCAGGGCCGCTTTGTGCGCTTTATAAATGTAAAAAAATAAAATAAAATATAAGCATGTGACCTGGCATGAGACTCATTGATCCCCTGAAACCTGCCACATGCCAATTAAGTCAACGGTTGATTAACATTAGGACCTACTAAACTGTGCAATAGTGAATACAAAAGGTCCATATGAGAGGGTGCATTTAAGAACTCGGCAAGTGATAAGTAAATCTTTGTGATTGTGTTTATTTATTTAATCTCAAGTTAAGTTATGTTATGGCTTTTATACTGTCCCAAAACACCACCCCAGTGGTCTTAGAGCTCCTGGTTTGTCTGTAAATTGGTACATTGTGCACCCACAAGGGGTATGCAGACCGTAGCCCGTGAAGGAAAAGAAGTGTGAAGAAGACAAAAGGACGGGAAAGAAGACGGAGGATCATAAAGATATAGGGAAGGGTGATTTACAGGAGATAAAGAGGCATGTGTGTGATAGCTTGAGTGCATGTGGCTCAAATGAGGTCGACTATAGATTGGGATTGTAAGAAGGAGGCATATAACATTTTTTGTTATTAGGGGCTGATGTGAGGCAGTTTCAGAGCTATAGTGGTTCATTATGCTTGTTTGGATGCATGGGGGGCTCGGATGTGCTCAAGCTACCCAGTTAAGCCACTGAAAAGTTTAAAGATTACCTTTACATTTCTCATGGTTCAAACTCCTGAAAACTAAATCAGGAACTTCGATATCTGGGACTGACAGTAGCTCAGTCAAGACTGTGCACAAAGGTATGCTGAAGGAAAACACAAGGGTGGGATGGGTTAACAAAGGGTTTGTTGAATTGCAGGCCTGGCACGTGGGGTGTGAGAATCTCAACTTATGTCATTGTGACTGTAAGTATGTGTAACATTACAGTTTATTATTATGTAGTAGTAACCAAAGTGTGTCCTTTAATTTGGCTGTTATTATACCATTTATACAGTTTGTGCCATTTGGTCAGAGCAGCTTCATTGCCGCTGAGGTGTTGAGGTCTGTGTAAAACCTGATCCATGAGGTGATGCTATAACATTGAGTGTTTGTGCTGTGTAAAATAAGGCCATCTATGAGCTAATCAAATACCCAAGTTACATATCAAGGATGTAAGGAGTGATCAAAAATTAGGTTCAATATTTCTCAAAGAAAAGGCACAGTTAAGTTACACAATAATCTACATCTCCTCCTGGCATGTCATCTGAATATGTTTTGCATTTATGGACCCAGCATTAAACTCCCTATGAGAATATAGTTTGTCAGTTCTGTTTAGAGGAAGTTGTTTTTTTTAATGCACATTTTACACCGAATCACAGATGTCACTCCTCATCAATATATCACTTGTGATAGTCTCAGACTACTTTTAGAGCTTAGAAACGCCATGTTATAGAGTTGTATGCACTTTTTATTTTATGTTGTTACATTGCTTGGCTTTTAATGTAAATCTTGAACTTCACTGAGTCACATTTTTAAGGTGGCCTTCCACATTGATATACTACACTGATAGTGAGAGGTTACTTTTGGACCTTTAAAATGTCATCCTGTAGAGTACGCAGATTTTAATGAGAATTTTGAACTTCACGGAATCCCACTATTAAGGGCTTCTTTCTCATTGGTGTACTCTGCTGCTAGTGAGCTGATTGTTTCTGTAAAATGTCATCTTACATAGTTGTAGGTACTGCTTCTGTTATGTTGTGTTACATTACTCTGCTTACAATGCATATTTAGAACTTCACTGAACCACACTTTCAAGGCACCAATCCACATCAGTGTGTTTTTTTGATGGTAAGGAGCTACTTTTTAAATCTATGAAGTGTCATGTTATAGTGTTTTATACACAATACAGCTAGCATATGTTAAGGTATTCTGTTTTTATACCACACTAAACACCATTTATGAGAATGTATAATGCTCTTATTTCATACCTTGCCTATGGTGGCTTTATCAAGCTTATGCAGAACTCCGACACTGGCCTCTACAGACAGTTGTCACTTCACTTTCACGCTGTGCACACTCACACTCTCTTTCTATCTCTCTCTTTCTTTATCAGATAGATATATTGTGCACGGTGTTTAATAAGGATCTTGGAATTGGTAGGTGAGTGTAATGGTATAGTCTGGAGACTCCCTTCATTACTATAGCAAAGTGCTAAGAGTTATGGGAGGCATATATTTTGATGCAGAGAAAGGATGGTCTGCGATATTTAGACCACAGCCTCTTATTTAATCTTCCTTAGTACGTTTTTTGACAGACTCAGAGCTATTTCAAAACTCATTTTACATTTTTCAGATGTTGTACTAAGTGGGCCCACTGGGACCTTTTCCTGTCATGGAAAAGGCCAGTGTTTGACTGGTGACATTTTTCTGGCAATCGGACGGGGGCCAGAATCTCCAATTGTTTCATCCCCAAAATACTGCAATGTCTTAAAAAGCCTAAAATCACAGACACAGGCCCATAACGAAATTCCCCCATGCTACCCCCCTGACCTAGTGTTCAGAATGATGCTGACAGCCTGCAGGGGATTCTTGAAAGGAGGTCAGTGGGATGAGGATCAGGTAAGATCACATGTTCAGTGTGGATTTGCCAAAGTGTCCTCAAAGCTGGGAGCACCTTCCTGTGGTTTAAATAGCATTTTATGACTTTTTCCTTTAAGGGTGTTGGTATATTGTGTGCAGGGGGGAAGCAGGGAGAGGGTTACGTGCTCTTCATGCCCTTCACCCCACCCTTCTCCCATCTGCAACCACAGATACAACTGCACCTCAAATGTAACATTTGCCTCCATCCAAGCAACAGAGGCTAACCTATGCATTTAAACATGCAATGTCATGTCCTTAAGGAGAACAACGAGAGGTTAATTTACACTAATAGGGTGAGGATGTCTAACTTTGGAATAGCCATGAGACCAAACAGTTCAACATGCTGAGTGGAAGAGACAGCAGTGGGGGAAGGAATATACAATCATGCACTGGAACAGAGGATGAATGAAGAAACTGCCATGTAAGTTACTTGTGTTATGTTAGGTTAATCATTTAATCAATATACATATATAAAGACAAAAAAGACTAACACTTGTGAAACCAAGCACACACTGTTTGAATGTAAGAATCAACTGGAATAATTTAGCACCAAACATCCGGCTTCAGATACAAATGTTTCAAAAGCATCCACACTGAGTATCAGACTTGCTGGAGTGCCAATAATATAATTACAACAAATGTCAGACATATTATTGGCAGGTACTGTCAGCCTCCCTGTTTAAGTTGTGCAGCAACTCAAATAGCATATACAGCAATGAAGGATGATTATCGTTTCTCGTCTGTTTGCCCTCATGGGGCCACAACATTTTATCAAGCCCAATCAATGTTGAAATTTCATATCAGACCATTTATAGAAAATGCATTCAGTAAAAAACATATCACATGACAGATTCCATCATTTGAAATTCACCAATTTTAGTAAAACACAGTACCATAATAAATACAGGAAAACATTAAGAAAAACCTTAATCTCAACAAATGGCATACACATTACAATCCTTCACCACTAGTAGTTCCCATGTTACACAAATACAGAACAAAAGTTATACAACACAGCAATGGGCTGCTTTTTCACACATTCCGAAATTCATAAGAAAGTTCATATTTCAAACGAGAAACGGGAATTATCATTTGTTGTTGTGTACAAAATTGGAGTTCCAATAATACATCAGCGGCAGGCCTCGAGATGAACTTTAACATATGACATTTTATTGTCCATGAAAATTCTTGCTACCACACACCATTTTGCCACTCCTCTTGTTTAATCATTGAGAGTGACAGCACAGGTGCATACAGTATAAATAGTGTGGTGAAATTTCAAAAGAAACAATCAGATAAAGAACTACCAAACTCCTCAAAATGATGTTATTTTGTAGTTTAATTCATGAAGCGTTATTTGGTTCTAAAAAGCAAAATATTCACTGGTTTATAATGCCACTGTATACTTGTCTTTTTGATTATGATTACTCCAATGTAGTTTTCTCATTCTTAAAATATCTTTTTATATGTTATACATACTTTCAACCATGTCATCTCACTGGATATTTTCTGGGGTTATCTCTGCATTTAAATCCAAGACCATTTTGAAATTGCATCATCATCCAGTGATATCAGAACAAATGTTGAGTTACTTCTCAAAGATATTTGTCATATTTTGTTGGAAGCCCGAGCTATAAAAATCTACACCAGCTACATCAATATTTTCTACTCATCTTTATACCTGTTCTAGCGGAATTAGAGAATGCGCATCTTTAATACTATTATTACTCACAGGCCAAGAATTGACATTAATTTCATAAGCATTATCTTTATACATTTTCAACAATGTCAGTTTCCTGCAAAATCACTTTTCAATTCAATTTGAACACAAATTGCAGCAGAAACAAAGAACAAACCTATGTTTAACAAATTGATGTCATACCTAATATTCTATTTGACACATTAATGACAAGGTTTCCCACTATTTGTTCTGTAATCTTGTTTTTCATGTTGTCCCTGAAGGATTCACCTCTGCTGACTAGTTTCTTTAAACCATATTTCATCCTCTGCCTTATCCCTCCTTGTGAGATTTCCTCCTTGCCCAGTGGCACTGCTGTGAAGGATGCTCTTGGAAAAGTCTCTTTATGTATAACAAAACATTGTCTAAAAATCTTCTTGTGTCCTTTTTAAGTTCAGGTACATTGGAAATTTCATACTCAATAGTATGTTGCAGGTACTGGGCCTCTCAATGAAATTCATCTGAAACATTAATTTATGATTCTATAAGTAGAAGTGATCCTATTGTTTAGCCAAAGTGTTGTATGATTCTGTTTATTGCAATTAAATGTACACATTTTTCATTGTCTTTTCTCTTCCTGATATTTAGTTAGATGATCTGCAAATTACTGCAGTAATGTTTTAATCATCTCCTTGTCTTGTTAAATTGTGACTCTAGGTATTTCCATTTTAGTGTTTCATTAGCAATTTGTGCATGTCTTTTAAGTAAGAGGAGCATATTTTCAGAGCAGTATTGTAGAAAACCATGTAATTCTTATAATCAAGGGCTAGAGTTATCTTAATAGTGTTGAAATGTCAGAATTCTAAGTCCGCTAGGAATCATTATTGAATGTACATATTTCTCCATTACACTGAACTCCAACCACCTTGGGATCTCTTTTCGATTTATTCTCTAAGACAGATGCCTTGTTCATTACCACAAGTAATGTTAATATGTGGCCCTGTTGTGCCATAACATCAAAAGAAATGTTTGCCAATTTCAGTCTATCACCCAAAGATGAAATTGCCACCATGTTGTGGTACACCAGGCTATTGAGTGCCAAAAAGGAATACTTAGTTGATGACAATGGATAAATCAACAACTGGATAACATTGACTATAATACAGGCTCTTTGCCAGAGATGGTAATCACAATGATTCAGTCCTACATGTAGTTAGTGATGCTGACATTTCAAAAGTATAGCAGATAATATCAGCTGTGTGGCAACAACATATATTTTGCTAGGGACATTGTCCTCCCCCTTAGCAACCTGTGCTGGCACAATTGGGATGTTCAACTGTTAAAATGGATTTCCAAACTCTGGCCTCGTGTACAGGGAATTCTGGGAGTTTAGCCAAACCGAATCAAGGTAAGAGTGGAGAGTGATCCAGGCTATGTCTTGGGAGAGGTGAATGTGGTTAGGGTCCACAAGGAGTCCACACAGTGAATTATGCAATGGTTATACTTAGACTATAAGTACAAAAATACTACATTTGTTATAGGCCCAAAAACACACTATGAAAAATGAATCAAGTAGGTAATATTATCATACAACACTCTAAATATAAAACATATATACAGTCACAGTTAGTCAATACTCTGTACACAATTCACCCCGATAGGAAAGATAAGTAATTAGACAATTATACCAACAGTCCACAGGAATGGCAACCCTAACTTTATAAGACCCACCCTAAGGTTGATGCTGGGCTGCTAAAACATGGCAAAAAGGCGACTTGTAAGATTAGCTGGAGACCACCAAAGTTCTGGGCCAAAATGCAGAACGGCAACGCTTCTAGCACTTTAGCCCAAAACAGAGCTTGTCCATCCCTGGATGGTTCTGGAACACTTCAGAATGCTGCAGGATCATGAGAAGGAATGGAGACTGGTTGGTCCCACCAGTCTAAAGGGTCAAAGCACTAGCAAGGTTCTTCTGAGATCATGTAGTCGAGCAGGGTTTCACCAAGACAGCAGCAAGAATACTCACCAGGACACTTCACGATTTGTTTGTGGATGATTCGTCAGCTGCACAGCTACACAGGATACTTGGTCTCTCTTCTGATATGCTGGAATGGCTGCGGGACTCCTCTTATTATCCTAAATTCAGGTGAGTGATCAAACTCAACCCTCAGATAGCAAGATCTGTACAACTCACGCACACCAGCATGGTCCAAACAGGGACCACTGTAGGGCTGACTCATGCATGTACAGTAGACATACTGGTGTCAGTATGTGGATTGGGACCAGACAGTCACAGTGCACTTCCTGAGCCCATACACACATGGCATGCACTAGCCCGTGAAAACAGAAGCTTTCCTGGGAAAATGCATGACCAAAAAAAAGGAATTCCTGACCTGACCTCAGAAGGCAGAAAGAAGGCAGGAAGAAGGTAAAAGAACAAATTGGCCAACGAACAAGCGAAAAACCTTGTGGCACTGATATCTTTGGGCATTAGCCACAGTTAGTAGCCAAACATGGTAAATGCGAGTGAGCTAACTAAAAATATAGAAAAAATGATAAAAATGTAACTACTGCCACCAGCTTGTCTTTTGGCACATTTAAAAGTAACCAAAAATCCCTTGAGTGTAATTCTACAGTTATACAAATGTATCCCAATTGCACTTCATTGAAAGAAGTTTTGTGCACTTTGAAAACGTTACCCAAAGACATAGCAAGTCAAAATACAAAAGGATTTAAGTCTGGACTACTTCAACAGAATAACAGGTACACTGACTAGAGAAATCCAAAACCCATAACGTTCAGAGCATATTCATCCTTAAATCGATGTCAAGTGCTATGTTCACGTAGTGCACCACAGACACATGAATAGAAACTAAAAACAAAAAACAAAAAACCAAGGACACACTGCAGGAATATATTGGAATTCCTTATTGGCAAACATCTGATTTCTGATATAAATGCTCCAAGACCATCTGTATCACGTTCACTGGTGTTCCATAAATATCTCCATAGCAGGCCACAAGAGAAAGTGTGACATTTTATTCTGGACAAAGCTTCACGCTGCCACCCAATGTTTTGCCACTCCTGTAGCTTAATCATGGACAGAAAGTATGGTGCTAAAATGCAATTCATTCACCAGTTTGTAATCTTACTTTAAACTTTAGTTTAAATACACATTCTCCAATGTAGTCTTCTCATTCAAAAAATAGTTGTTTTTGTTATACATTCATTTTATACGTTTTATCTAACTAGTTACTTTGTGGGGTCATCCTTGTATGTATTATGCAAAAATCAAAATAAATATTGTCTGCTTCAAATGTCTAGGGTAAAGGTTATTGAACATGTCACTTACAATAGAAAGCAAATGGATGTGCTAATAGATAGATTAACCAATGTTATTGTGACAATGGCTGGTTGCCTCTCTGTTGCTAAGGTCACATCAAAAGATGCAATAATGTTGTTCCCTATACATTTTGAACTAGTTGATGAATATTCATCGAACCTGGCAAACAACGGATCATACCAAATCCGATCAAGTGTACCAGATTTAGTATGAAGACATGCACAGGGTCAAAGGTTATGAGAACTTTGTGATTTTTTTTCATTTTTAGAGCACGTTTTTTCCAAATGGTCTATTTCGATTTTCCACATTTTTGTCACAAACAGGAAGGTTGCCAATCACTTGATTTCCTACACAAATGTATCTTTTGTTGACATGCACAGTAGCTAATTATAGGACCACAAATACATGCAAATAGTTTACTACGAATACAAGCAACTATGTTTGCCTTTCATTCATACATCATATTAAATAAATACAATTCAATTAATATGTGCTACAAAAACGTATGCAGACAGAAAATATTATAATATTCATGGCTCCTCTACGACCAGCAAATATTATGACCTTTATACCATTCACACCTTACACCAGCCATATGTACAAAATCATACCTCATTCATAATACCATGCTATTAACATGTATGAAGCATACCATGACATAGAACAAAACACAATACATCTGTTTTATGCATCATTCCGTCATGTTGAATAGCAATGAATGAATACATAATTCTTGAGAAAGAAACATTATACATCTTATTATTGTGAATGCACTCCATTGTAACAATTGCAAAATATGGAACTGAGGTTCCAGAATTCTACTAGACTGGATACTACAATATGCACAACACCAAAAAGATATTAGCTAACAATGTTTCCATGCCTGCATCTGTCAGCATTCACCATTGCCTCACAAAAGTTGTACACCCACCTAATGTTGTGTGAGAGCTATTGATTCCATTTTTATACATATTTGGTTTTCTCAACATTCTACATGCACCAATGCACGGAAACAGTATATGGCAATGTGGGTAGTTATGCATAAAATCAATAAAGTCTTCCTGCATAATTTGCACGATTTGCAGTAATTGCTGACTGTTAATGTGTACAAGGTCTTCTGTACCACCATAACATTGAGCATCAATATATTTAGATGTTGGTCAGTCCTCACAATCTGCAGATACAATAACATATTTTATTCTATCAACAAACATTTCATAGAACATACCAAATGAACGTCATACCATCTAACATTACTAACTACAGCATACAGGCCACAAACACATTTCAAAACATTCCTGATGTTATTGAGAAAATGTATTCCCACTACCTGTCAGGTAAAAAAAACAACTATACCCACAGAATAAAAACATTGTCCAAATCCAAATTTCAGCTTGTTCCAAGTACAAGATCCACATTTCAAAGAGTAGTCATGTACCCAGTGTATCCCCCAATCTGAGCACAACACTTGTAGCCATAGGCTTTCATCAAGTTCATTACAAAACCATGAACAGAATGTCAAGTGTGCAGCTCTGCTTACAGCACACAATCTTACATTTAACTATTTACATTTAAAAACACTAACACAGAGAGTCCTTTTCACCTGCTCTATGGTCATAAAGAATGAATGTGTCATGAAGCACAAACTGAGGGATTACTTTTCAATTATGCAGACAGAGGCAGTACTTATTAGCCACTCTATGTCATGCAAACATTGTCTTCGGTATAAAAAGGCGAACAGAGGGACTTTGCCACTTATTCAACCATGATACTAATTCCCACATCATTGTCTACTGTTGAAAATGCATCCAAACACTAACAAGCGATCAACTTTATCACCCTGCACAGTATAAACAACACCCCCACATTGTCTGTTCTAACAACTCTCATGTGTATAGGAACATTAACCATAAAATAAATTGTTCGTACACCACTTCACTTACGTTGCTCGCTATTGTTGAATTTATTTCATAAAAGCACACATTCTTGAAAGAGTGTAATAGCGATTCAGTTAAATAATTGCTCCATACAAGCTTCCTTTTAACTTTACAAACTCCAACACTTCCAACATTTCAGGAGAATATAAACAACAAGGATTACTATGTCATAGGGCCTCATTACGACTCAGGCGGTAAGGGGTTTACGGCAGCGTAAACAGTGCCGACCCTTACCGCCTGATTCCGAGGTCCCTTAGCGCCATGGCGGATTTAACACCTGCTTTTAGCAGGTGTTAAAATCCATGGCGCTAAGGGACCATGTTGTTAATTACGCCACCGTAATTTACGGTGGCGTAATTAACACCTTCCCCACTCCCATTATGCCCTATGGGGCAAAAATGGGAATGGGGAAGGGTAAATGGGGATTGGGGACTTACCGCCCCGCCGACCTCGGAATGGGGCGGTAAGTCCGCCAACCACCATGGTGTAAACGTAGTTTACGCCATGGTGGTAAAGGTACGACCCAGGCGGTAACTTACCGCCTGGGTCGTAATGAGGCCCATAGTGTCAGAAGTGATAATAACACATGGCTTTGTTTCACAACCATATTGATGGCAGCGCGTGCGCAAGGTTTATGCCAGTGTGTTGCCACACCCAAGCATACCAGATCCCATTCCAAAACATGCAACAATCTAAATCAAACTACCAACGGTGAAGGGAAATTGAGTCAATTGTATGTTTTTCCCTATTTCTGTTAAGTTGTATGACTACATTTTGAGGACATGCACAAATAACAATATATATCAAAGACAAGTAGATCACACAATGCAAAATGTATGCCTTTTTAATAACAATGAATTAGTTTGAAAATCCTGTTATAACAGCAACCTGTTTATGAACTCATCAACTTTCTTTTTTTTTAATCCAAAAAGACATTGCAGTGCGATCTGCAGATAACACATGAGTTCCTTTTCCCAACATGACAAGCCAACATCCAATCCACAACTCTTCTATTGCCACTGGAGCCTTGCCTGAAATCAATTTCACAATGCGATACAGATATTTGTAAATTCATGCAATACAATCCATAAAGGGAACTGAACACTCTCATAAATATCACTTTCCATCATTCCTGCAACTTTGCAAACTGACTTGGTTGTACCACCCAACCAAATAAAAGTCCACCACAACCTCCTCCTTTGCCATTGTTGCCTTATCCAGAAACACTGTTATGAGATGAGGCAGGTGATTGTACATGTATTGTTGTATAATACAATGAATAATATATAACACAAGCATGGGACAAACCATATAAAAAGCACAGTACCAATTTCCTACAAAGAACTGCACACATTAACATCATGTTTAATTATGCCAAACAACGTTTGCAGTGTTTTTCAGATCAGCTAATTTTTATGATGTTGTTACTGTAAAAAAGAAAAAGGCATATAAACCTGTAAAAAAGAACACACAAAGTTAATTTACCACCAGCTGTCTAGTTGTATGGCCTATACACTTCCCATATGAATTTAAAATATACGAAGAACACAAATCATTAATTATTATTGATCATTGAACCATAAACTGTCTTTTTAAGGTCATACAAATGTACAAGCATATTTTCCACCATCCAAATACATTTATTTTGGTTCTACTATTAAAAAATAACACATACATCCTCAATCATATAATAAATACAAGCACATTCAAACAGTACTAGTTGTCATATCATCCCCATTTCTATCATGTTGGCAATGCCTTACAATTTGTTGCACGATAACTACACATTGGGCCTCATTAGGAACCTGGTGGTGACGGTATGAACGGTGCCGGTAAGGCACCGGCACCGTTCATACCGTCCCGCAGCACCCACGAGCAGAACTCGTGATTGCACCGGCAACGTTGTCAACGGTGCCGGTGCAACCATGCTCCCCATACCCATTCTGCCCTATTGTGCAGAATGGGGATCGGGAGCCCGGCAATACCGCCAGCCGCGAATGGGCAATTACCGGGCCATTCAACTTGTAATGGGCTGGTTATTGCCCAATCGTGGGTGGCGGAAGCGAGCATGGCGGTAGCCGTGCCTGCCATACGTAATGAGGCCCATTGTATCATCCCTATTTGAGCCATGAACATAGGGAGTCAACAGGTTAGGCCCAATAAAGTAACAAGTGTGTAAATGATTCAGTAATCTGTTTTTAGAAGTCATTTTAAAAGTTGTACTACAGGAAGTGACGAAACGAAAAGGTTTGTTGTTGCAGTTCAGAAGTAGTGTGTAATTGACCTAGAGCATGTGCTAGCCGAGAGAGGGTGGAATACTATAACCTAACGCAGAAGTTGCCTCAGATCAAGAAAAATCATCTCTCAGGTGCGCAACCCCAGCAAAGTACCAGCAAACTTTGGTGTCACAGTTCAGTGGTGCGGTGGTGAACTGGAGCTTGACCACTGGCAAGCTCCAGCTTTGATATTATACATTGATTGAGGTAAGATACCTGCTTGTAACTACGCATCGCCCGACTGAGAAATGTTTCATTTAAAATTTAACATGCCTTCATACAATCTTCGTAGTAAGAGAATTGATCTCCTCATGATTTTACTGTTGTCTACAGGCTCACCATTGGAAACAACAGACTCTCATTAGGGGTTCGGCAGAGGGGTAGAAATACAGCAGTAACTCTATTACCGCTGAATTACTGCTCCATCCAATCCCGAGTTTGGACAGAAAGTTGCATATTTACCTCCAGCTTCTATTTGCGATGCTATCACTGTGGTGCTATTAGCACTGATTTTGCCCAAAAGAGTCCTATGGACTCTTGAAAAAATGGGGAGTGCAGCACTGGCACAACTCAGGATCTGGTGCTAATAGCGCCGGACCGAGTTGCAGTAATGCTATTTGTGTTGGCGGTATCCCAGCAGATGTACCACTGAGATACCACCAAATGTCTGATGAGTTCCTGGCGAAGAAAACAAGAAGGGAACCTGGAGAAAAAGCATAGTTAACCTTTCAATTGGAGCAGGTAACAACCACGCAAAAAAAAAAAAACACTTGTGGAAAAATAATTGATTACTTTAAGGTGCAAAATACAAGAAGGAGCAAAGTGAGTGCTCATAAAAATAAGAAAGAGGATTATTTGGAGTATTGCTTTATGTCAATGAATCCTTGTTTGATGGACCAATGTCGAGGAAACTGGAATGCACCTCAGATTCTTCTTCAATTACGAATTTTACTGGTGTGATGCTGAATGTATGTAAAAGTTGAGAATTACACATTGAAACACTAGAAAAAAGACAATAAATGTAGCAGGTACCCCTCTCTAGAAAGAACATGGCATGATAACCTGTTCTGAGGTTTTTTGTCACTTTGAGAGTCCACAGCCATCGCTTTTAGCTCACTGTACTTTTCACAAAAGATGAATAGCCATTTGCATATCAGACTTTGTCCTGCCCACAAGGGCAGTCCAGCACCAAAGTATCAGCACACCTCCTTTGAACAAGAGTACCAACATCAATGCCAGACACGTGTTTCAGACTTGTTGGGCCTCATCAGTGAGGTGAAGCTGTGCTTCGCTGAGCACAGTGAGCAAGGGGTCCACGTCTGGGTTCCCCCAGATAATTTATGGTGACCAACTCCAAATTCCTTACACAAGTACAAAAAAGAGACTCCCAGAACACCCTTGTTTTGCATATTATGTAACTTTACGTCTCACCCTAAATTACCAGAGTAATCCAGACATGGAACCCTTGCTCACTGTTCTTAGAGATGCACAAGTCCACCTCACTGATGAGGCCCGACCAGGCCGAAACACGTGGCTGGGGTTGCTGTTGGTACTCTTGTTCAGAGGAGAATTGCCTAGCATTTTGGTGCTGGACTGCCCTTGGGCAGGACAAAGACTGATAAGCAGGGATATGTCTCCTCTGTGAAAGGGACAGTGAGCTAAAGACTTGGTTGAGACTCTCCCGGGGGCCATCCACAAGAAGAACAGATCAATGGGCTGTGTTCGTGCAAGTAGAGAGACTCCCAGAACTCCCTTGTTTTTCATATGAAGTAACTTTGGGTCACGCCCGAAGTTACCAGGGGAATCCAGACATGGACCCCTTGCTCACTGTTCACTTTTCTTACAGAGGCACAACTCCACCTCACTGATGAGGCCAACTATGCCGAAAACACGTGTTTGGGGTTGCTGCTGGTACTCTTGTTCAGAGGAGAATTGCCCAGCATTTCGGTGCTGCACTGCCCCTTGGCAGGGCAAAGACTGATATGCAGGGATATTTCTCATCTGTGAAAGGGACAGTGAGCTAAAGACTTGGTTGAGTCTCTCCCGGGGGCCATCCACCCAAGAACAGATCAATGGGACGTGTTGGTTGAGACTCTCCCGGAGGCCATCCACCCAAGAACAGATCAATGGGCCATGTTCATGCAGGTAGAGAAACTCCCAGAACCCCCTTGTTTTGCATATTAATTAACTTTGGGTCTCACCCTGAGGTACCGGGGCAATCCCGACATGGACCCCTCGCTCACTGTTCACTGTTCTTAGAGAGGCACAGTTCCACCTCCTGATGAGGCCCAACTAGGCGGAAACACTGTCTGGGGATGCTGTTGGTACTCTTGTTCAGAGGAGAATTGCCTAGCATTACGGCGCTGGACTGTCCCTGGGCAGGAGAAAGACTGATATGCAGGGATATTTCTCCTCTGTGAAAGGAACAATGAGCTAAAGAATTGGTTGAGACTCCCCTGGGGGCCATCCTTCCAAGAACAGGTCAATGGGCTGTGTTCATGCCTCTAGAGAGACTCCCCGAACCCACTTGTTTTGCACTAGAAAAAAGACAGTTACTAAAAGAGAATCATCGTTTAGGTTACGTTCTTTCTTTGGTGGACCCAAATAAATCCACTGAGGGTAATTAAAATGTTGCATATGCTTTCACAATGAACATATCCATAAACATGAGGAACATACTATAAATGGACTCATTCCTAGCCATATCTACACCTGAACCATACTCATTACATACATTACATGTGGTTCTGAAGGCTTTGGTCAAGCAAAATGAAAGTATAGCATTTACGCCCATCGAACCTGGTTTCGTAATGAATGAGAATGAGACGCTAAGCTAGGTAAAATGGCAGAAGAGTGTTTAAAGAAGTATGAACAATCCCCCAGAATGGACCTAAGACAATTGGTTGTGGCTTGCAACTGCACTCTAACCAGCTAAAAGGGTTCCCGAAAATTGGTCCTAGTCCTGACCCAAATGTAGTGCAGGTTCTTTCACGGAACTGCAAGAGTTATACTTTTTATATTTTAAGAACATCATCAAGATCTTATCATGATCTAATGTGTGCAACTGTGATAACTCTGTATGACAGGATGTGCGGTTAGACGAACTTCCTCACTTTGATGACTTTGTTACATTTCTAAACCCGAGTAAAGTGGTGTTGTTGATTGCCTTAAAGCTGGTCTGATGATAGGGATCAAAAACTCTTTCAAGGCCATTTGATTAGAAGTTGATAATAAATCATCATACATTTTTGCAATTGGTATGAATTGTCCTTATTTGTAAATATATATGATCGCCCCGATCACTTGTAGACCAGTAAGACAATGAACTCTGGTAATAAATTGTTCAATTATTAGAAATAGAACTTTGGCTCTGGAAATGTCATCTTAGTTAGCAATTTAAATGCACAATTAACAGTATTGCATTCTTTTGCCAACCGTAATTACTTTGTGGTGCTTTACCACAAAGTAATTACTTCGAAATTTCCATCTAATTGTTAAGGGAATTGTGGGGTAAGAGGTAAAAATGATGTGGGGATGGTTTAATGGTAGGGACAGCGATGAAGGGGTTTGGGGGTCATTGAGGTGAACCCCCCTAAATTGAAAAAGAAATGTGCTGAAAATATTCGAAGTAATTACTTTGTGGTAAAGTGATGGGGACAAAAAGCATATTCGTAGATTACATTAAGTTTCCAGTTTTGTATGTAAATTTCTTAGAAACCTTAAAATACTTGGATAAAGATTGTACAAATCTGATAAAAATGCGTTATGATAGTTTTTTACAATTTGTTTAGGACCCAGACACTGTGAACACAGAACTGTGATATGGAATGATATGGAATAAGATGAGGTACACAATCATCTCTTAGTAGAGCAAGTCATTGCAGATACATGGGTTTTATCATGATTTATATGTATTACACAGATTTAGAATGCAACAATTTTGTGATTTAATTGCTGGTAAGTATTATCATTTTTTCATGTTGAATCAAACAGACGTGTGCAGTGTATATGTTTGGGAAGCACGTATAACAGATTTTGGAAGGTGTATGAAATTAAGTACTAATATTCAATGTATTTTACGTTTATTTTTAATTTCTATTCATATTCAATTAATATGAGTTATTATGACATTGTGTAATAGTGACTCAGAAGGGTTATGAAATGTATATTAATATTGAGGTAATTGTAACCATAAATGAAGTATTGCACAATCGTGCTGAAATGATTACGGAAGGCTGAGTGGGGAGACTTAATTTAAGCTAAAATACACAAGTTAATAAATAAATCACAATAGAATTCTTCCTAAAGAGTATTTGCCACATGTAAAAACTGCTGCTACAATTGAAACCCTAGAAACTAGCAAATGGGAAAACATATCACAATCATAAGTATCAGAAATGCAAGCTTTGCCACCATCCCCTGCAAGTGAGTTTTAAGTAAAATCTATAATTAATGTAACCCAATGTAACCCAAGACTGCATATGTTTAAACTTACAATTACAATGTCAACAAATACAAATTGTTAGTAAAATCACACATAACAACACAACTGTTACTAAAATGAGTATTTAATTGTAACTCAGCCACATAACTAATAACACTAAAGAGTGTTGGTAAAGGCCATGGTGCACTACGCACGTCAACTTTACAAGACACGCGTTCATAAATATTAACAACAAATACATGTACATGTATTTTCAGAACTATATGAACATTAACAGCACATGGCGATCTGCAGAAAGAACTCATAGAGAAATGTGATACACTGAAGACAACTTCAGTCGGGGTAAGTAACATGCAGATGACTTAATAACATACAGGCAATATTAAAACAAGATTTAACAAAGACAATTATAGTGTGTGGGCCTTTCTTGTTGGTTGTGTCTTGCAGGGGTACAGACAAAAATGAATCATAATAAAAACAAAATAATGCAGATAGAGAAATAATGACAATAAAGTGACTCTACAACTTTTAGAAGGACGCCCATCCATGGACCAGGCTGCATTGGTATTCTGTCACATAACTAGATTGTTGCTGATCATGGTCTAGATGTTTTCAAAGATGATTCCGCCCTCTTCCGTCCCTCGCGCCTTAATAGGAAGAAATCCTGCAGTACGCTGATATCAGCATATCGCAACACAGGTATTCCCTGCAGACGTTTTGTGCAGTAATACACTCCTTCTGCCCTCCTTCTTCCTTCCTCTCAGACCGCTCCCATTTGCCTCCTTCTTTTAGGGTTTTTTCTACCCGTTTTTCGCCTCTGGACCTTTGCAATCCCTGTTAATCTTGGGGGTAATGTGCACTATCCTACTCTCCTTGGTTAATTTTGCCTGTTATTGTCACTCCTAGGATCCTCATATTGCATGAAGACGTGTTAGCACAAAGTGCAAGACCCTTTGCTGCAGATCCTCGTATTGCATGCGGACGTGGTAGCACAAAGTGCAAGACCCTTTGCTGGAGAAGCTCCTTTCAGAGACAAAATATATGTCCTACATTTCTATCGGAAACATCAGCATGGTTCCTTCTCAATACTATGATATTTATGAGATAATCAGTGAACCACTAACCTGAGAACTACCCCTATCGAGAATTTGATTGTGCTATAGAACTAATACCTGGTGCCTTGATACAGTTTGGAGAGATGTACATCCTTTCTCTTTCTAAAAAGGAACTCCTGAAGGAGTATTTGAATAGCAAGTTTAAAAATGGGTTGATAACTAGATCTAAGGCACCTATTGGGGGTTACATATTTTTCTAACTCAAAAATGATTGCTCTGAACTTAAGACATATCTCGGTTTCAGAGGATTAAAGAGAGTAGCCGTTAAGGATAAGTACCCTTCTAGAGGAAGAGCCAAATACCCCTACCAGAAGCACCTCCCCCATGTTGCCTATATGTTGGGAACCAAAAAATGTGACATGCGCACTACCAGTGAGGATGCCTATACCACAAAGAATTCTTGAGACAAGGTATGCATTGAGAAACCCTTCTATGCATTCAAGAAGAAGTAATGGTCTTCTGGAGAAAGCCCCGGAAGAAGTATGAAAATGAATGAGAAAGAAGACTAGTGACATCATGCGAAGCAGAACTCTCGCATCAAGAAAAGACACAAATGAAGAAGGAATGGACATTCTGTAGGATTTGAGGATGAGGTATCGAAGAAAAGCAACATTTCGGGATCGAAATGAAGATTGCCCGTGCGAAGAAACACTGAAGAAAATACAAAGTAATTTTACAATTGTACAGATGCTGTAATACAAGTGGACAAAGTAATCCTGAGGCTAGCTACATAGTGCATACATTGCGGCGATGTGCCAATGTATATACATTGGAATGTATAGAATTTGGATATTCCACAATGCACTTTAGCAAACTTGAACCCCGTGAATGGAAAGGGCTTGAAGTGTGTCACAGTTGGAAATAGCTGATGATAGCTGATGATGAAGAAGAATTCAAGAAAGTATTCAAGAAAGGCTGGCTGGCACCAAGAGTTGGGTGCCACTGTGAGCTTGGTTGTCTGTCAAGAAGCTACATGAACGTGAGAAAGAAGCAAGAAGCAAACTTCTGTTTTAGGCAAAATGAAAAAAACACTGAAGGTGCCAAGAATTCATCATTTAATAGTATTTTAGGCAGCAGAAAGCTCAAAAAGTGGTCTCCAGTCACAGGATCACATAAAAATAGACTTTAGGTTGAGCTACACTGAAAACAGAAGAGAAGACCATGCCACACTCCCTTTTATTCTCAGGCAGAGTGAGCTTCTACAAGGCCGAGTTCAAAGCCTAATTGAATGGCAGACCGCAGTAGTGATGATGGATGAGTACTGAGTTTGCCAACTTCCTCAGTCGGTTTGATTATTGATTTATGAGTATGTTCTGCATCCCCATCCATCTCTAAGTATTGCTACCTCGTCTTTAGGGTCCCCAGGTCTAGGGGTTCACATGTTAGCAGAGGTAGGATGGTTAAAGACCCATCAACACAGAAGGCTTTAAGGTTCTCGGAATATCGAATGTCCTTCGCCATTTAGCTGGAGGACCGCAAGGCTTCCTGTGGAAAGCAGCCAAAAATGTTCTTGCAAGACAATAGAGATAGGTGGGATGGGTCCTTCTTTCATGAAATCCCCTCCTGGTTCCACATGGAGCTGAGTGGAACGAAAGAGACGGTGGCCGGTTGAGGAGGAGATGATCCCAAGGGTCATGAGCTGAAAAGCGAATGGTGAGTAGATTGAGAAAGGTGGCAAAAAATGTATGAGTATTAATTGGGGAAAGTGATAATGAGAAGAAAGCAACTGAGGATTGGTGGGGTGTTTAGTTAATGATGAGATATGTGAAGAGGAGTGTCACAGATAAGCACAGAGTCCTACTTTCAAGGAATGTCTAGAAGAAATTACTTCAAAGTCCAAGTGGATAAATAGGCAACACGCAGACAAGGTTTGCGAAAGGAAATAATTTACACGCTCATCGGAGTAAATTTAGGGGCAAGAATAGCAGTGAGGAGCACTGAGAAGAGATATATGTTAAGGCTGGCCCGTTTGTCTGTTTGTATATGTTATGTATTTTATGTATAGAGAAAAGAATGAGATGTCGAAGAGCAACAGATTATAGGTTGTGTTGAAAGGTTAAGAGTAAAAAAAGGTTAATTTATTTAGTTATTATTGGTACCGATTGAACAGGTACATTGTGTGAAAAGTGGAAACGATTGGTGTGCGCTCATATTTATTGTTTTTCTGAAACGTATTTTTGTGCAAAATAACGGTGAGTATCGACAGTCGATTGAGACCTGTCGTAACAGGGGATGTTACTCCTCTCATGCACCTATGTAAGCAACTGCCAAAACATGCACCCAGGCTTAAGAAATATAGTGCAGAATGGGTTAAGGGAGCAGCAGAAAAAAGTGTCATGCGATGGCCACAAGGGGGTTCACTGTCAAAAGCAGTTTTGCAACACACCACTTGCACGCTGCGTACAGAAACTGAGAAAAGCTTAGCCAGCTTAGAGCTTTGGAAAATGTAGCAGGAGGAACGGGAAAGACCCACCTCCTGAAGACTTGGTGCTTAACCAGTGTAATGAGGGGGTGTTGAGCCTTCTGCTCCCCTTATTGCACCTGAAGTAAATGGCGATAGTGCAAAGATGAAGGATTATATCCATTAAGGGAACTAAAAGCAGCAATAGGATATAGTAATCTGACATAAGAACTGCCTGCGTATAGCAGTGACGAGAGCCCAGAAAGAACTTCAGAAAAGGAAGTGATCTCTAAAGTCTTACAGTATGAAGAAAAAAGTAAATGGCCAGGTGCAACCTTCAAAATAGAACAGGAAATTAAGCGATGGAAGGGAGAAAATGACAAAGCTGACGAGATAGTGCTCATACAGAACGAATGGATGGGTGGTCAGATATTGCTCAAATTTGATGGGAAGAGTATTGAGGAAGTAAGGCAAGGGGGAGATCAAGATGAGCAGAATAAAAAAGACAAGGAACAAGAGAAACGATTGAAAGAAGATGAGTATAAAAGAAAGAGCAAACAAAGACGAGAACAAATGTATCAGGAAGAACAGTTAAGAAAGGAAGAAAGAGTATAAGTGCAAAGAAGATATGATAATAGACAAAGAACAATCAAAGAATGAGATAGGTTAGAAGAGAGTAGAGGAGGAAGAACAGAAATTGAGACGCAAATACGATGAGATGAAGAGGTGCGTAGGGCAAATGAAAGAAGGGAAGTGAAAAGACAGGAAGAAGAAAGGGTTAGAGAGTAAGCAAAGAAACAAAGGGCATTTGACAAGGAAATGGAATGAAAGAGAAGACAGAGGGCAGGCGACATTGATTGCATTGAGAAAGAGCTAATGGAACCAAGTTCAGTAGTATTATGGGGAGACATAGAGGAGTTTCACCCGTCGCAAGATGCAAAGCCAGGACCCTCTGGGGTAAATCTACAGGAGAATTTTGAGATAGGAAGTATCGGAGAAAGAATCGATAAAGCTTATCAGGAGATGAGGACAAAAAGTGAATTGAGGAACAGAGGAAAAGAAGATCGATCTAAAATTGCCCAGTTGTGAGGCAAGGACGGAAGCCTGTTTAGTCTTGAGCTTAGAACCTTGTCTTTGGACAGGCTGACTCTAAGCAGAGACAAGAAAGATAATAGCCATACTAGTTGGGGGAAAATATTTGTCAGACGAAGACATGGAAACCTTCCATGAGGAAGAGAGTGTCAGTGCATGCGGTCCTGAGGGATGCTTCCAGACAGATAAGGAAGTGAGATGGTCATACTTAGACCAACCTAAAGAAAGGACACCAGAGCCATGCAGGGAGTACCCAGAGCAAGCTAAAAGGCACTCCCATAGTGAAAGGGGGGAATCACCACCATATGTGAGCAGACTGAGGTCATTATCAGGGAGAAGGAGATCTGGAACCATTGTCCCAGCTATGGATAGGCAGACGATGGGAGCTGATAGGGATTTTGGGATTTTGCAATTCCCTTTATTGTAAAAAGGAGGGGTCAGAGCGCAGATTATCCCCTGGTCTCAGATGGATGAGGACAATTTAAGATGTAAACTTCCCAGTTTAACGGCAGGGACGGGGAAATTAATTTATGAATTGGAAAAAATGAAAGGCGGAAATAACTTAGCCATAGGGGACATTAAGGGTCTTCTAGCAGCTATCCTTAGGGAAAGGGCTGACGACATTTGGACGAGAGCAGGATACTCAAGTGTCAAAGCACAAAACACAGCGCATGATGGAGCACCGTTTAATAATTGCATAGCGTCAGTCTGGAAAGCGCTTAGAGTACAATTCCTGGATACGTCAGATATGGGTGCAATTATGGCACGTAAGATGAAAGAAGATGAAGTTCCGCTTGCTTACATTCAAAATGTTCAGGAACGGTGGTCTCTGGAAACTCGAGATCCTTGTGGGAAATCAATACCTGTATTCTATCATATTGTGTGTCAGGTCTGATCAGGTACAGAGACAGCTCAATAAACCAGTGGGAATGGATGCAAAGTCATGGGCAGAAATACAGTTGACCATTGCGCACCATTGCCGATTGTTGCAAGAGAGAAATAAGAAGAGGGAAGATGCTAGGAAACTTGAGGAAGCCAAGTTAGTTTAGAAGAAATTGTCGAAATACGATATAGAAGGAGTGGTACTGACAAGCAGAGAGGGTCTCAGCAGCGGGTATGTCAAATGCGAATAATCAACGGCAATCGGATCAAGGAGGGAACGGGTACATGCCGAGAGGTAGGGGACCATGTTTCAGAGGAAGAGGAGGCTTTCAGAATAATCAAGGAGGCTTCCAGAACAACCAAGGTGGTTTTCTGAATGTGCAGAATGATAATCAAGGCATGCAGGGAGGGCAGATTAGACAACTCCCTCCTGTGTGTTGGACATGTGGAATGACAGGGCATATTGCGCAAAATGTGGAAGCCAAGTCTATGTACAACATGGGCAATTCTCAAGAGCGGGGACAGCTTATCCTCCTGCATATAGCCCACAAAGTAGGGGTGGGTTCACCCAAGATCAGACAATGTATCAAGCACAAGTACCACAAATGTAACAGGCAAGGGCAGTCACAGCAGACTTCCATGCATTTACAGCAGAGTGCAACCAAAGGACAGTTATTGACTCCTAGAGTAGGGGGTGTCACTGTCGCGGGAGGGAATCCTTTCACAGGCACGGGAATAAGTATGTACCCACATTAGGACAGCTCTCAGGGTGACTTGATGTGTTCAGTACTATCAGTGACACCAAATCTTCAAGAAGAACCAAGGGTTGCTGTTATAATAGGAGGAAAATCCTTTTCTTTTTTTAGTAGACACCGGGGAAACTCGCTCATGTATACAAGAGGGAACATTTTCGTTATCAGGAAATGCCATGAACGCTCAAGGCTTCTCTGGAGCTACAAGTAGAGTTCCTGTCACTGAGAAATTACCAGTCTCTATGAGAGTGTGATATGTCTGTCCTATTATTGTATTGAAGACGGACACCATTTAATATTTTGGCCCGAGATTAAATGACGAAGCTAGATATGACGATTTCCTTCACTGACAAAGGTATAGTGTGTTCCATGCCAGGAATACATTATTTGAATGTGGGAAAATTTATCATGGCATTTACAGGACAAATAGCTCTGCGAGGAACACCGTTAGAGCCAGAAGTGTTTCACTATGGGGTACGCATTTTGTTAACGTGGCTACCCGCTTTAGTGGGCAAGATTATGAGAATACTTGACGCATTTCTGTTCAGGCCACAGATACCTATGGATGAAGAATGGGGACAGATGTTTACCCTAGAATTGCAGGCAGTCATAGCACGAGGAGAATTGGCCATGCTGGAAGGATTTGATGATGAGGGCAGGTGATGGAGAACAGTGATTGGCATTGGGGAAGGATACAGATTAACTGATGTCACTGATGTGGACATGTTTACAGACGACCCATCAGATGATGAAGTGGTATTTGAGATGAGCATCACTTATTGGATTAGGATAAAAAAAGAGAAATCCCACAGCGAATGATGATAGTGCATCAGCGTCCAGTATTTTTTTTGAAGACATGGAAAAAATGCCAACCTCTTTATGGACTGTGAGGCCCCTATGACGTAGGCCTGTTGATGGGGTGGGAAAAGTTAAGATTAAGTTGAAACCAGGAGCAATTATACCTTTAGCAAGGCATTATTCTATGTCTGGAGAGACAGATGAGGGCATTTTCAAGACTATATTGGCTATGATGGAACAGGGCATCTTGGTGACATCAGAGTCACCAAGCAATACCGCAGTGTATCCTGTGAAAGAATCGAAGGGGTGGTCATGTCATTTAATTCAGGATACGAGGCATATTAACCAGATTGTAGAGGCAGAGTTTCCTGTGGTTCCGAATCCTGCAACGATATAATGCAGTATTCCCCCAGAGGCACGATATTTTATGGTGATTGCCTTGAAAAATGCATTTTTCTCAATCGCATTGCACAAGGATTCCCAAGATCTTATGTCATTCACATTTTGCCACACTAAACTGAAAAGCACACATTTGCCCCAGGGGTCCTGTGAGTCTCCATCGATCTTTAACAGGGTCCTGCAGATGGACCTAAGCAATATTTAATATCCAAGTATTGTGTTGCAATACGTAGATGATATTTTAGTTTGTAGAACAAGAGAGGAAGATTGTAGGCGAGACTTGAATCAGCTAATGATTATTCTAGCAGACAAAGGATAAAAAGGGGATAAGGTGAAACTGCAATATTGTCAGGAAGAGGTGTTACACATAGGTCAGTTAATTTTATATGAAGGAAAGAAAGTTACACCTGAAAGAGCTGAGGCAATTATTTAAACATCAAAACCACACACGATAAATCGAATGCAACAGTTTCTAGGTCTGTGTAATTATGTCAGAGCATGGGTATTTGATTTTAGTTCATATAGAAGGGGCCCTTTTGCAGGTTGTGAAGAAATCACTGGTGAATAAGGAAATTGAATGGACTGAGGAAATGGAGGAAGGGTTTGATGAATTGAAAAAAGCAATTTGCACAGCTCCAGTTTTAGGGATTCCTGTGTAATCAGAGGAATTTTACCTGTTTTCACACACAAATGGAACAGTTATGACAGAAGTACCCACATTGGAGTACAAACCCTTAGCATGTTATAGTGGGATTTTGGACTCAGTCATGAGAGGTCACTTCCCTTGCGAACAATCGCTGGCAGCAGCCGCGTTCGATATTGAGGAATCCGCAAGCATAATGATGGGGTTTTCCATGACTTTATTTGTTGAGCATGCTTTGTTTGCTGTTTTGGAGAAACCCAAGGGTACACTGACATCTCAGAGAGCTTCTGCTTATGAGGTAGTTATATTGAATCCAGCAATCAAAATAGTTAGGTGTAAAATAGTGAATCCTGCCACAATTGTAGCCGAACCATTGGCAGCGGATGAGCAAGTGCATGATTACTCTATGAGGAATTTTATGATGAGATCCCAAAAGCAAAGGAGAATGCTTAGCAGCGGGGAGGATCTCTTGATGGATGGGTCTTCAAAAAGTGATCAAACTGACAGAGAAAGGCATTCAGGTTCATCTGTGGTAAGGCACAGAGCTAACAATGAATTTGAAGTTATAGCAAGTGCGAGACTACGTCTCATTTTTCACCACAGGCTGCAGAATTGGTGGTGCTTTTTCTTGTGCTTGAGAATCCCGCAGAGCAGGAAGTGACGATGTACAGAGACTCTGCCAACGTGATGTCAATGGTGCACACAGGGCTAGCACGTTGGAAAAGGAGGGTCTACCTCTGACCGGACTGTACTCCAGTGCAACACTCAACATTATTGGACAGGCTTATTAAAGCACTACAACTCCCAGTATCCACTGTAATAGTTAGGTGCGCTGCACATACTAAGAGAACTGATTTTATTTCACATGGAAACCAAGCAGCAGATGAAGAGGCCACAAGGGTTGCATATTCATCTGATATTTATAGTTTTGATGCTCCTGATGTGAAAGAAAGAATGGTTGTGATAATGGTTGTGAATGAAGGGTTTAATCATTTGTCAAGAACACAGTTGATGAAAATTCAAGATGGAGCTCCACAGTAAGAAAAAGAACTGTGGGCACAGAGGGGGTGTTCTTTATCCCCTTCTGAAGCATTGAGGCGGCAAGATAGCACTGGTAAATCATTGTTACCTGTAGCCTTTTTAAGGGTGGCGTTAGAACAGCTGCACTACCCTGTGCATGTTACTAGGGTGAGCCTCGCAGCAACCATTGCGGAGGACCGGTTTGTACCGAACTTGTTAGAACATCAGGTCTATCCTGATCTATCCTCACTATGCACAGATTTGCAACTATCTCACACTCCTGTTATGCACTGCCTGAATCAATGTACTGCACTTATACCTGCTTACCTAGTACTGCCATGATCTTTTACCACCTAATGTATATCACTGTTGTTTAATTTTTTGATTATTCTCTGTTTACCCCTGCATCTATATGTAACCTGCCTGACTATGTAACCTAAGCTTTAAGTATCCTTTTGCATTTGTTGCGCCCAGTTACCTCCAGGTTCGGTGTGCCCTACAAATTAATAAACAAACAAACAAACAAACATGTTGCTTTTTATGCAGTAAATTGCATTGTATGTCAAACGGTTACTGCTGGGCACACACTGCGAACAGTCAGAGGAGTGATTCCTCGACCAAATAGTCCTTTTCAGCATCTACATATTGACTATGTTGACATGCTGCAAGTAAGTAATGGATATGGGTATATGATAGTGGTAGTTTGCCCCTTTTTGAGATGGATCGAAGCTGGTCTATGAACACATCCTGATGCCACTTGCGCTGCAAACTTTTTAGTTCGAGAAGTATTTCCTAGATGGGGAGTATGTGAGGTGCTGAGATCAGATAATGGATCTCACTTTGTGAATGAGGTATTTGAACAGATCAGCCTCTTGCTTAGTATTAAACATAAGTTTTCTTCTGCTTATCACCTGCAAGTGAACGGGATATGTGAGAGACTCAGCAGTCTTCTCAAGGAAAAGATAGCAAAGCTGTAATTGACACTAAAGAAGGGGGGAATGTAGAGGAAGAGCCAAATACCCCTACCAGAAGCTCCTCCCCCATGTTGTCTATATGTTGGGAACCGGAAATTGCAACATGTGCAGTACCAGTGAGGATGCCTATACTGCAAAGAACCCTTGAGAAAAGGTATCCATTGAGAATACCTTATATGCATTCACGAAGAAGTAATCGTCTTCTGGAAAAAAACCTGGAAGATGTATGAAAATGAATAAGAAAGAAGACTGGTGACGTCATACGAAGCAGAACCCACGCATCTAGAAAAGACACAAATGAAGAAGGAATATAGACATTCTATAGGATTTGAGGATCAGATATTGAAGAAAAGCAACATTTCCCAGCAATGTGAAGAAACACTGAAGAAAATGCAAAGTAATTTTACAATTGTACAGATGCTGTAATGCAAGTAGACGAAGTAATCCTGCGGATGGCTACATAGTGAATAGATTGTGGAAATGCGCCAACGTATATACATAGGAATGTCTATAATCTGGATGTTCCACAATGAACTTTAGCAAACTTGAACCCCGTGAAGGGAAAGGGCTTCAATTGTGGCACAGTTGGAAATAGCTGATGGGGAAGAAGAATTCAAGAAAGGCTGGCTGGCCCAGCACCAAGAGTCGAGGCCACCGTGAGCTTGGTTGTCTGTCAAGAAGCTACATGAACGTGCAAAAGAAGCAAACTTCTGTTTCAGGTGAAATGGAAAAGCACTGAAGGTGCCAAGAGTTCATCATTGAATAGTATTTTAGGCAGCGAAAAGCTCAAAAATGTGGGCTCCATTCACATGATCAGATGAAAATAGACTTTTGGTCGAGCTACACCGAAACCAGAAGACAAGACCATGCCACACTCCTTTTATTTTCAGGCACAGTGAGCCTCTTCAAGGCCGAGTTCAAAGCCTAATTGTATTGCAGATCGCAGGAGTGATGATGGATGAGGGCTAATTGGTTGGGGAGGCATGACCAGGCCAACCCTCCCAGCATCTGGGGTAACCAGCTTGCGTGCTGCTAGCAAGTGAAATATTCCAGAAGGGTACAAGCGTGCCAGCCAATTAGGGAGGGCCACGTATCAAAGAACCCTATAGTTTGTGTAACCAATAGGGTGTCGAGTATTAGTATCACATGGAAGATGACTTGCACTTGGGATGGGCTTAGTTGTCCACCTGATCTTATAGACCCAATCACAAACCCCGTCAGTATGGAACTTATACCTAGATGTTCCCTTTAAGCCTATCACATCCCCTAGTAGGTTTTTCTTATTTGCCACGTAGGATGATGTCAGTAGTAATGAATCTTTTGTAAAAGAATGCTTTTTTTTCATGTGATGCTTTGAGAGAAATCGAGCGAACGTCCGTTGATGTCTGTTGTAACTCTCTGTTTTAGATAATTGCTAATAAACAGTACTGAGTTTTGCCAACTTCCTGAGTCGGTTTGATTATTGATGTATGAGTATGTTATGCACCCCCATCCATCTCTAAGTATTACTACCTCGTCTTAAAGGGGCCCAGGTCTGGGTGTTCACGTGGTAGCAGCGGTAAAATAGTTAAAGGCCCATCGACCCAGTAGGCTTTTAAGGGTCTCGGAATACTGTACATCCTCCACCATTTAGCTGGAGGACGACAAGGCTTCCTGTGGATAGCAGAAGAAAAGTTCTAGCAAGACAATAGAGATAGATGGGACGGGTCCCTCTTTCACAAAATTCCCTCCTGGTTTCCACAAGGAGCTGAACGGACTGAAAGCGATGGTGGCCGGTTGAGGAGGAAAGCAGTAGTATTCATTAAGTTGGGATCTTCTAGGTGCCTACCCTTTAATAAGTATATAAAAAGGAGATGTATGGAAAACAGCTTTCTGCACTCCATTTGGGCACTTCAAATACTGTGTCATGCCCTTTGGATTAATAAACACACCTGCTATCTTTCAATGTTTTATTGATCATGTTTTTTTCTATTCTTCTTTCTCACTATGTGATCATCTTAGATTACATTTTGATTAATTCTGATGCCTCAGGCTGTGAAAACAAAATCTAAATATCGAGGCTACCCCAAAAGGAAATACACCAAACACGGGTTACAAAGGAACATACAAAGTACTTTATTTTATACTGAATCCAGTTACAAAGAACAGAGCAAAATCAGATAGCTATCGGCCCTCAGTGTAACACAACGAACTCCAGCGGTGTTCAGTGTGTTCAGTGAGAGATGCTGTACATTAAAATGCATTGGTCTTTTATACTCTTCATGAGCATGATGTCCAGCCCTACTTCGGGTTAATATTCCGCTAATACATCACCGATCTAGGGTTCATGCCGAGTTTCGCACATCCACATGTAATTGGTTTGCTTTTAATACATATATCAACAAGCCTATACGGCAACTGTGTATTCTGGGATTTCCCATGCAGGTCTTCTCAAACATTAATACAATGTAGTTAAACAAGTGTTCTACGTTCCATATTTGAATACATTGTTCTTAACATATGCTTGCGGATTAGTTTCATTGCATGAGTAATCCTTTGTACACAGGTCAACAAAGGACAAGGTCTCAGTTCACGACCTCAACATGTGGCCTGCAGGCCAGTTACATATTAGCTACATACAGAGGTCAAGACGACCATGTTGTATTTCGGAATGACATTGTCCACCATTTTAACTCACAGGGTGACTTTACAAAGTGAACCTAAAATGGCAGATTGACCTAAAATGGTGTCTTACATTGATTTTAAGGTCAGGACCTTGCAACACAGATTTCTTCGCAAGCGACTTATAAGCAGCTTGGTGTAGGCCAATATATATATATATATATATATTTATTACGATAGGAGGCACGATATAATTTCTCATTTGACAAACCCTCCTTTTGGCCTATGCCAAGTGCTAAAACTACTTTGGATCTCCTTGCAAATAACTCCATGCATCATTGTCCATGCACCCTGAATCGCTGTCGGAAATATCTATTGCCATTAGGTCATTTGCTAAAATTTCTATCAACACATATTCTTTGGAAATTTTATCTGGGGCATACACTTCATGTCCTATTGTACCTATCGCTTGTGCGCAACATACCCCTAGCATTGAACATATACTAGGTAGACACTGAATACAGCAGCAAAGAAACAACAGGATTCCCAAAATAATCAGCAAGGCCGAAAGTACTTTCCAACCCCAAGATCGCAAGAAGTCCCAGAATCAAGCGCTAAGATCCCAGTTTCCCTCGGGAACATGCAACTTCTGAACTAAGGACGTGTAGATTCGGTATTGCCTTAAAGATGGTTGGGGAGGAATCTGGTACGAAAACACAGCAAGCGGACCCCACTAATTTACACACTCCACCACGTTCATCCAGAATGACATCTAATGCCATCCAGTTTTGAAGTGCTACTAGTCTTATCGCCTTCTGTTCTAATGTCATATTATAGAGTATGTCCGTGGTCCAGTTGATGGTTCTCTCCAGTACTCTTGCTAGTCTTCTGATATCTTTGGAATTCGATATCTGCCCCCAAAATGGCAAAACTGATTTTGCTATATCTCCCAAGATTTGTGCTGGGGTGTCACCATTCTCGTCCCGCTGTGGACGAGCCTTTGAAACTTCTTTTGTACTAGCTATAAACACCCCAGGTAACTGGATCCCTAAATAACATGTTCCCTGCCTATCCCTGGGCAACCATGGGAATGCTACATTACCGCAAATGAAGTAGACAGGTTCGCCTACATACAAAGGTCTGTTTTCACCAGTCAAATTTCCAACGTTGGCACAACCTAGAAAATCTCCAATTGACTGAGTTCCATTCCTCTGTATGCAAAAAGAAACTGAATTGGGGCTATGATTAACAGTGTAAGAAGGAGGCATGGCTCTGAACTTAGAACATATCTCGGTTTCAGAGGATTAAAGAGAGTAGCCGTTAAGGATAAGTACCCTTCTAGAGGAAGAGCCAAATACCCCTACCAGAAGCACCTCCCCCATGTTGCCTCTATGTTGGGAACCGAAAAATGTGACATGCGCACTACCAGTGAGGATGCCTATGCCACAAAGAATTCTTGAGACAAGGTATCCATTGAGAAACCCTTCTATGCATTCAAGAAGAAGTAATGGTCTTCTGGAAAAAGCCCCGGAAGAAGTATGAAAATGAATGAGAAAGAAGACTAGTGACATCATGCGAAGCAGAAATCACGCATCAAGAAAAGACACAAATGAAGAAGGAATAGACATTCTATAGGATTTGAGGATGAGGCATCGAAGAAAAGCAACATTTCGGAATCGAAATGAAGATTGCCCGTGCGAAGAAACACTGAAGAAAATACAAAGTAATTTTACAATTGTACAGATGCTGTAAAATTGTACAGTACTGATTGATCCGGTAACAGTGGATGAAGGAGGCATGGCATCCTTATTGCCTATCAGAGCCATCTTAAAGGAAATCAAAGATTGGAAAGGACGAGACAGTCTATCAGAAGGTCTAATAGAAGCAACGTTGGGTTTACTCCTGTTTGCGAAAAGCGAGCATACCAGGGGAGTCAAAACACGTTTCTCAAAACTATTCAAATTGGTGCCATCAAAGTTCCCTGAGATGCTATCATTCCAACGGCCAAAGAACAGTGCTCTAAGAGAAGCATAACAAGCAGTTGTCAAAGGTAAAGGATGAATATACCAACCTAGCCTCTTATAACTGTGTTGCGGTAAATGTGAGCAGACCCAACAGTTTAAAATGGCATGCATAGCATTCATGATAAGTAGTAGAGTATTATTGTGGTACCTTTGTCTATGCTGAGAGTGCTTAGGGGACAGAGTATGCAAATGTACAAAGGGATTACGAACAGCAGGTACATTTTCTGTGGGCAACAAGGATTCTAAAGGATGCATTTCCTCAAGGTACCACAATCCTAAAACAGTGACTATTAAAAACCCAAATATCATTATAAAAACACAGCAATACGTTTTCGGGGCCCAGGCATATTGTCCATTGTCCCGGTTGGTCACCCCCTCATTTACAAGTCCCTTACGAGCGGTGGCAGGCATTGTAGTCTTCAAACGGAAACCCCCAATGTTCGTTGCTGGCGACTTCCCGGTCGCGCACATTCTTAGTCCTTCCACAACCTTAGCCAACAGAATCCCCTTTCTCAAATTTGGGCAAAAGCAAGCCCTCGATGATCCTTTCCTTCTTCAAATGCACAGCCGAACCGTGCCGTAAATCTATCAGATGCACAACAAAACCATGCCGTAAGTCTATTTTCTTGGATGCAGATTGTACCTTGCTTTTCCCAGTACTGATTGATCCGGAAACAATGTGTCGCCACTTCCCGTTGGTAGCAACGTATCAGAGACAAGTGAAGATGCCGAATTTGGAACAGCAGTTTCCGGATGCAAAACTTTTGGGGAGTGTGGAGACAAAATGGCTTTTTCCCCAAGCCTCACGGGCTCAGAAAGATTCTCCAACACACTCTCGGTGCTATTTACTGCTTTGGAATTGTTGGTTGCAGCATTAGCGAGGGGTTCTGTTTCTTCTGTAACGTGTGGCACTGGGTGAGGAAGTTTCTTGACATGGGACGCATGGATCCAGTTCTTTCTTCCAGAGACCCGCACCGCTGTTTGGGTGACCAACAGGACCTGCAAAGGGCCACGCCAGCGAGGCACAAGGCAGGAAGAGTGCTCAAATGCCTTGATGAGCACCCAGCTCCCAGGCTGTATACTGTGGCCCAGGCCCTCGTATCGCACAGGTAAAGCCTCTCGTACCTGGTGATAAATCAAATAAAGGTTTTAAGTCAACTGGCTGCAATAATCTGAAAGTAATACATTTTCAACGTTTCTTATCTAATTCCATTTAGGAAGGTTCCAGATATTCGCAGGTCTCCCCATTACCACCTCAAATGGAGAGAGCCCAGTCTTAGGTTGAGGGGTTGTACGCATGGATAATAACACGATCGGTAAGGCGTCCGACCATTTTAATTTAGTGCCACCACACATCTTAGCGAGCTTGTTCTTGATGATACAGTTGTGTCTTTCTACTAGTCCGGCGCTCTGAGCGTGTCTGGCTGAATGGAACCGTTTGTCGATCTGTAATGCCGCACATATCTGAAGAATTACAGCAGCGACAAAATGTGGACCATTGTCCGACCAGATAACTCTTGGTAGCCCGAACCGTGGGAAGTACTCCTTTAACATGGTTTTCGCAGTAGTCATGGCTGTAGCATCTTTAACGGGGAAAGCCTCAACTTATTTACTAAAAGCACAGATGACCACCAGCACATACGTTTTATTGTTACATCGTTCCATTTCAATAAAGTCAAAGTGAATAACTTCAAAGGGGACAGAGGGTGGCCCGAAACTTCCCCTTGGAGTTGCTGTCCCCTTTCCTACATTGTGTTGTAGGCAAATCATACAATCCTGGACATAGCGCTGGGCAATTTTTGAACTTTTGTCATTAGCCCAAACTTTTTCTAACATTTTTGTCATCTTCTGGGTGCATACACGCGTAGGACCATGGGCCATGATGACCATCATCATTATACACGCGTCAGGAAGTAGCCATCTTCCTTCCGCTATGTCCACCCAACACCCGTCTTCATCAAATTTCCCCAAGCCTTCAGCCCACCTCTTGGATTCTTCTAACGTGGCATCAGCTTGGATATCCCGTACAGACCCAACACCCTCATCAATTGCATAATCATTTACAGTCTCCCTTGAAACATACATCTCCGTAAGGGGATCGGTAGCAGTTTGTCTAGCTATCTGATCAGCGAAAGCATTCCCTTTCCCTATGTCATCTGTAATCTTTCGATGTGCTGCACATTTCATAACTGCTAACTGATTAGGGAGCGCAAGCGCTGAGAGTAGTTGTACTATTAGGGAGCCATGTTGAATTTTATTGCCATGTGAAGTTAGGAACCCTCTCTCTGACCAAAGTCTCCCAAAGTTGTGAACCACCCCAAAAGCATACTTACTATCAGTATATATGTTTACTGCAAGCCCTTTGGAAAGTTCACAAGCTCGGGTCAATGCTATAATCTCTACGGCCTGCGCAGAGTTATGCATGATTCTCTTGGTTTCCACGACCGTGCTTAATGTGGTGATTGCATAAGCAGCTGTGGATGTACCATCCAGAAGTTTGAAGCAGGAGCCATCACAGAACAGCTCTCTTTGCGGATTATGCAAAGGAGTGTCTTTCAAATCAATTCTACCCTTTGTTTCTTGTTTGGTAGTATACAAACAATCATGGGACTCTTCATCGCCGCAAGTAGTATCTTGCGGGAAAGGTAGGAGTTCAGCCGGATTAAGAACACAACACCTCTTAATTTGAATGTGAGGAGCACCCTGTGCCTTCCTGCCTGCCGCTCTTTTTCACCACTTAGCAAGCCCCGCCCAACTGGTGCCTTCCTACTTGCTGCTCTTTTTCACCACTTAGCAAGCCCCGCCCACCAGGTGCCTTCCTGCTTCCTGCTCTTTTTCACCACTTAGCAAGCCCGCCCACCTGGTACCTGGTGCCTTCCTGCTTGCCGCACTGTTTCCCTACTTAAGGAGCCCTCCAGCTTCTTTTCCTTTGCAGATGGGGAGCAGGTGCAAGTGGATCTAGGTCACCTGGCCTAAGCCCCGCCTACCTGGTACCCTCCTGCCTGCTGCTCTTTTTCACTACTTAGCAAGCCCCGCCCACCTGGTGCCTTCCTTCACCATCACTGTCTTGTGGCTAATGCTGGATTTGACTTTTATGGACTTCATTCATTCATGGTGCGTCACTCTTTCTCAACTCTCATGCTGGACTTCCTTTGCATCTTGTACTCATGGTGGTCCTGAATCATGCTGTTCCCATCTTCATCTTGTATCCTGGCTTGCAACATTATGTGTTACTACTGACTTCTGCAATTGTATTTGCTCTACACTCTTGCTTCTCTACTCTTTTTGACTGCTTACTTTCTTTTCTCTCCTCCTTTCCCTTCTCCCTTTACCTATCTCCTCCCCTTACTTTCTTCTATGCACTTACTCTATCAGAATTGTCCCTGGACCTAATATGATAGCAACCTTGTCTGTTTCCTCCACCCTCCCATTACTGTTTTTTTCCTCCCCACAACCCTTCCAGCACTATCTGAAATGTCGTCAGGCCTAGGATGATAGTCGCTTGTTTTGTTCCTCCCCTCCCTTTCTGCACCCCTCTCCCTCACCTTTTGTTTTTCCCCGGCTCTACCAGAAATGTTGTCAGGCCTAGTATGGTAGTCGCCTGTCTGTTTCCATTTCCTTCCCACTCTCCCCCTCCCTTCCTTGTTTGTTTGTTTGTTTGTTTGTTTGTTTGTTTTATTATTTAAAATGCGCAGTTATACCCAGGGGTATCAGGGCACAGCATTTACAAGAATATGCGAAGCTTAGTTACAAAATATAAAATGTACATGTTTGCAGAGGGAGAATATACAAAGCAGAAGAGGAAAACAGTCAATATATACAGTATATACAAAGTAAAAAGTGGGCACACGAGGTTACACAGTGTGCGGATCGCATGAAGGGATAGGCTTGGCACTTAGCTATCTTGGTGGTCCTTCAGTTTCAGCCATGAGACTACCTTAGAATGGAAATTCAGCTAAGGCATATCTACTCTAAGGTTGGGAGGCAAAGAGGTCTATAATTTGGCTGCTTTTACCAGGAAGCTGTTACCTCCTGTGGTGTTAAGTTTGAAGTTTGGGACAGAGAGGCAGTCTTTGTATGCAGTTCTGAGGGGTCTCGAGGAGGCTTGTCTATGGAATCTGTTAATCAGGCAGATCGGGGCGGCATTGTTAAGAGATTTGTAGGTAAGTGAAGCCGTTTTTAGGAGAATTTTATCTCTAGTGGAGAGCCAGTTGTTCTGTTGGTTGAGTCCTGAGATGTGCTCTCTTCGGGGGATGCCGAGGGCTGCTCTCAGGGCGTTGTCCGGGAGAGTTTGTAACTTGCTAGTGGTAGCCTAGGAGGTTCCCAGGTAAAGGGCGTTACAGTAGTCAAAGCGGGATAGTATAAGGGCTCTAGCGAGTGTGAGGCAACTAGTGTTGACAGAAATAGTTTAGCTGAGCGGATTAATTTGCATGTATATGCAGATGAGGATGCCAGGGAACTCAGTTGTCTTTTGAAGGAAAGGTTAGAATCCAAGTAGAATCCTAATGTTTTGACCTCCTGTCCAACTTTGATATTGTTCCCATCTATCATGAATGAGTTGTAGGCCGGGCTGAGTTTCTTTAAACTTTGCGTAGTTCCCAGGATGATAAGCTCAGTTTTCTCATCATTCAGGCATAGTCCATGAGTGGCCATCCATGCCTGGATGATGATGTCCACCCTATTTAGCAAGGCCAAATCCTTTCCATAATCTCCAGAAAGCAGAAGGAGGATCTGGGTATCATCTGCATAATTAGTGTAGGTGATACCGAGATGATCCAAATCATCGAAAAGGGGCTTGGTAAATATGTTGTACAGTGTGGGGGAGATGCAGGAACCCTGTGGGACACCACAGGTAATGGGAATGGGGTCTGCTGCAGTTGTGGGAGAAAAGACCCTCATAGTTCTTCCATTAAGAAATGAGGTGATCCATGTAATGTCCTCAGGAGAGAGGTGTACTGCTGTGTGGAGATGTGAGCATAGGACAGAATGGTCGACCAAATCGAAAGCTGCAGATAGGTCAAGGAGGAGGAGCAAGGCAACTTGTCCTTTGTCCCTGAGTGTATCAATCTGAGCTTTCAGGTCAATGAGTGCAGTCTCAGTCCCATGTTGAGGGCGGAACCCTGATCGTCTGGATCCTAAAAGGTGGTGTTCTTCCAGGTGCTTCTGTATTTGTACGTAGGCAACCTTGTCTAGGATTTTTAGTAGGAAGGGAACAGTCGTTATGGGTCAGTAATTGGTAGCTATAGCTGGGTCAAGAGTAGGTTTTTTTAGTAAAGGAAGTACCCAGGATTGATTTAGATTAGTGGGGATGGAGCCAGTAGTGAAGGAGGCATTGATCAGTTTAGTGATGAAGGGTGAAAGGTCACGGGCGGCATCTTTGATGAGCTGTACTGGGCATAGGTCTCCCTGGCAATTGGAGGGTTTCAAGGACAAGATGATTTCTTCTACGTCGAGAGTATTGACTTTAGAAAACTTGAAGCGGGTAGGGTCTGTGGTCGTGCACTTATCCAGACTTTTGGATGGGAGCATGTCTTTTAGGGCAGCTTTTTTTCTGGAGATTTTGCTTTGAAGGGTCACGATCCTATTTGCCAGGGCATTTTCAATTTCTGAGCACCAATTTTTATCTTTTGTGCAGGTGTCAGGGGGTAGTATAGGGGTTTCTACTTCTTTAAGTATAGAGAAGAGTTCTTTCATATTAGATTTAGCTTGGGATATGCGAGAGTCAAAGGAGGTTTGTTTGTCCAGGTAGATTTCTTTTTTGTAAAGTAAGGCTAGTTTAGAAAGTTTAAGTTTGTTTACGGCTGTAGGGGATTTTTTCCAGGTAGCCTCGCAGTTCCTCTTTTGTTTTAGAGGTATTGTGTGTACCATTTGTTAAGGTGCATTTTCGGTTTGCTAGGTCAGAGTTTACGTGGGGCGATGAGGTCCAACGAGGTAGCCATGACCTTGTTGTATTCTTCAACCAGTTCTTCAACCAGGATCTCTGGATCCAAGTTGTCGGGGAGTGTGTTAAGTGTGGGGAGTAAATTCGGGATGAGTCTTTCTAATGTAATGTTCTTCTTATTTCTAGTGGGGGGGCTTTAGTGATGGGCGGAGGTGGGGGTCTGTCAGTAGATAGCAAGAACGATGCCAAGTGGTGGTCAGTCCAGACTAGTGGTGAGATATTTGTGATGTTTGCTAGTCAGTTGTGGTCGGCCACCCAATCAAGTATTCTACCTTTCGAATGGGTAGGTGCCATACTTCTTTGCGCAAAGCCTAGTTCGACAAGAGTAGTGACTATAGAGATGGCTGTTTGGTCTGTCGGGTCATTGTAGCCCATGTTAAAGTCCCCTAATGTGAGAACTTGAGAGGAGCTTTTAAGGTTGCTGGATAGAATGGCATTGAGGTCTTCCTCAAAGGTGCCGATGGGGCCTGGCGGGCGGTAGATCAAATGGATATTGAGGGTTTGGGTGTTAGTGATAGTACAGGAAATAACAGATCAATATCACTCAAGGCGAATACTGAGGACTGTAAGACAGACTCTATTTCTTTATAGAATCCTGTCAGATTTTTCCTAATGTCAGGAATAGATTGTCTAATGGTATTCACTTCCTGTCTTGAGAACGGGACGTGAACAAACTGTGATACACAATGTGCGGGAATGTCCACAGCGACTATACCCCATGCAGCATCGGCCACATTCTCAACCTCCGGGACAAATGTCAGAGGAACCTCTCTCGTAGGCAACTGAGAAGTAGGTGATTCCGAACGTTTACTAAGCAACAGAGCGCTAAAGCAGTCAAAGAAGTGTCAAGCAAAAAAGCTCTCTTATAAATACTCAATAACTCTGTGGAACAACTAATCTTTCTTTTTACACAATCATCCTGTAGGTACTCTATCATTACAGGTATCACTTTCCTCTGCATTTCTGGCGTATACTGACTATATGTGTCATATACTTCAACTGGAGTTATCGACATATCTGAAATCCATCAAAGTGCGTCCTTCGTACAAATTCGTGCTTCCTCAGATATCAATTTACGACAAGGAAGGAACAGTTCCTGCACATACATACTTTCCCCCTCGTCATCCTCATTCTGCAACTTTTCTAACTGCTTCCTTTACCCAAATAACCTCTCGACATGCTCATTTGCTTTCTCCACAGTGTCTCTAGAAAACGCTAAAGTATTTAGATCCCTTAACCCTTGCCGGAGATCTGTATTATTTAATTTTCCCCACATTACACATAAATGAATCCCTAAACCTGCAATAAAAACATTTTTCTCAGGAAAATTATCCATATTACAAAGTGTGGCAAAAACATTAGCTTGATCATCCCTCTCCTTACAATGCTTAGCCCATGCAATCAAATCACGTTTCTTCTCTGGTGGTACAATATTGCGAGTGACAACCTTCAACCCTGCACCTCGATCAACTACAAGTGGCTCAGGACCACTTGGAAGAGAGGGAGCAGGCAAATTCAATGGAGGTACTGTAACTGGTGCGATAAGAAGAAGTGGAGGAGCTGGAGGAAGGGGAACATTAGGAGGAGCAGGAACAACGGGAACAACAGCAGGTAAAACAGGAATAGCAGGAGGAAGAGGCAAAGCAACAGGAAGAGGAACATACGTAGGTGGCGCAGAAGCACCAGGCCTTCATTCATTTAACAATTTGTCTATGAATTCATCGGAAGCATGGAGGTCTTTGGAAGGATAGATTTTCTGAATTCCAAGTGAGAAAGCCCTACCCATATTCCTAGTCGATTCAGAATGTTTATCTTGGTCATACAATAATGCCTTTCCGCCGTTCGTCTAATGACGGCGTGCATGTTTTTCTCTACTTTTAAGTTGCTGAAACGCTTCTTTTTTCCAATTCTGCAAAACATCAATGCTGCCGGCCTAGCCTTTTTCTTTAATAGAATTGACTCTAAATACTCAATACGAGGGATTTCGAAACTACCATTGATGGGCCACTGAAGTTTGGAGGCATGTCTGACTTGTCTGTGCCAAATGTCATTAAATACTATACTTCCAATGCTATGCTTACAGTACATAGTACATGTCGGCGACCCCTCCTGTGGTGTGGGATGGCTAAATTCCAAAGATTGTCTATCGCAGCGGAACAACGCCCTGAAGCAGGTAGACAATTTCCCAGGCATATCAAATTATTGGTGTTACCTGGTCAATAATTGTGTCTGCAGATACAATGCGCCAAATTCAAATGATCAGGTTTGAATTAAGAGTCGGGTCACGACTCACCTGAACAAACCTAAGGCAGTCCGATCGGATTGCAAAGAATCTTACCTAATTAATCTTACCTCGTGTATGGTGATTTCGGCAAATCTGCCCGCCTCGATAAGTGGACCCTCGTCAAGATGCCGTCTCGGACCACAAGCTAATCGTCCAGGGATCGGGTCGTGCAGCACTGCTGCGGTGTCGCGTCTCGTTCAGTGGGGCCCCTTTTTGTCACACCGTTCGATCCCGGTCCGATAGCCTGCGTCAACCTTCAACAATCCGGCCTTAATCTTGAGGGTCCCTATTCGGGCACCAACTGTGAAAACAAAATCAAAATATCGAGGCTGAGTACCCAAAAAGTAAATACACTGAACACGGGTTACAAAGGAACATACAAAGTACTTTATAATGAATCCAGTTACAAAGAACAGAGCAAAATCAAATAGCTATCGGCCTTCAGTGTAACACAACGAACTCCAGCATGGTTCAGTGTGTTCAGTGAGAGACGCTGTACATTAAAATGCATTGGTCTTTTATACTCTTCGTGAGCACTATGTCCAGCCCTACTTCGGGTTAATATTCCGCTAATACATCACCGATCTAGGGTTCATGCCGAGTTTCGCACATCCACATGTAACTGGTTTGCTTTTAATACATATATCAACAAGCCTATACGGCAACTGTGTATTCTGGGATTTCCCAGGCAGGTCTTCTCATACATTAATACAATGTAGTTAAACAAGTGTTCTACTTTCAGTATTTGAATACATTGTTCTTAACATATGGTCGCGGATTAGTTTCATTGCATGAGTAATCCTTTATACACTGGTCAACGAAGGAGAAGGTCTCAGTTCACGACCTCAACAAGTGGCCTGCAGGCCAGTTACATATTAGCTACATACAGAGGTCAAGACAACCATGTTGTGTTTCGGAAAGACATCGTCCACCATTTTAACTCACAGGGTGACTTTACAAAGCAAGCCTAAAATGGCGGATTGACCTAAAATGGCGGCTTACATTGATTTTAGGTCAGGACCTTGCAACAAAGATTTCTTCGCAAGCGACTTATCAGCAGCTTGGCGTAGGCCAATATACATATATTTATTGTGATAGGAGGCACAATATCATTTCTCATTTGACAAGGCAAGCACACTTTGTATAGATCCTAGAAAAATCAAGACTGTCACAGAAGGGCCCACACCAAAGTCTCCTGAGGACATTCGCAGGCCGATTCATGGAATAAATGTGCGCCGAAAATCCCGGCGCAGAGGGGCCAATGCGTGCGCTGCGCCTAAAATCAGCGCAAAGCGCAGGGAAACCAGCGCACGTCGATTCATGGAAGTCCCTGCGCAAGAAAAGCAGAGGACGTGCGCGGAAAAAACGCGCGGCGCAGGCCGGCGCACAGGTCAACCAACGTCGTGCGCCACGGCCACTGCGCCATCACTCCGAGCGCAGCGCACAGCTCTAAAGTAGGCGGAACACAGGGCGGGACACTCGGAATGGGGAATAAAATGGGGCACAACACTCGGAATGGGGAAGAATGTGGGCGGCACGGGGAAAGTTCAGGAGGCAAGTGCGCGGAACGCCCACACGCTCGCATACAACACGTATTCATGGAATAGAATAGGGCAAAAAAGCGCACGCTCAAAGCAGCGCACAGGCACAAACAGGCACAAACACGACCGCCACAAGAAAGCAGGCGGTAGCGTGTCTGCGCCTGCAAGAAATGTGCGCTAAAAGGCGCGCCAACAAATAGCACCTATATACAGACATGACCAATGTACAATACTGTTGCCCTCCTGGACAAATGACGTACAAAGGGGTACCCACAAACACAGACACGCGCAGAGAGAAAAAATAAACGTGTGCGTGCATACCGGGGTGCGCGTTAAGTTCCACACGCGATATGGGCTGGGCGGGTACGTGGATTGCAGGGGTGCGCGGGAAGTACCACACGCGATATGGCAGGGAACGTGGATTCGAGGGGTGCGCGGGAAGTTGCACACGCGAAATGGGCGGGTACGTGGATTTCAGGGGCGCGCGGGAAGTCCCACACGCGATATGGCAGGGAACGTGGATTCGAGGGGTGCGCGGGAAGTTGCACACGCGAAATGGCCGTGTACGTGGATTTCAGGGGCGCGCGGGAAGTCCCACACGCGATATGGCAGGGAACGTGGATTCGAGGGGTGCGCGGGAAGTAGCACACGCGAAATGGCCGGGTACGTGGATTGCAGGAGTGCGCGGGAAGTTGCACACGCGAAATGGCCGGGTACGTGGATTGCAGGAGTGCGCGGGAAGTTGCACACGCGAAATGGCCGGGTACGTGGATTGCAGGAGTGCGCGGGAAGTTGCACACGCGAAATGTCCGGGTACGTGGATTGCAGGAGTGCGCGGGAAGTTGCACACGCGAAATGGCCGGGTACGTGGTTTTCAGGGGCGCGCGGGAAGTACCACACGCGATATGGCCGGGTACGTGGATTTCTGGGGCGCGCGGGAAGTTCCACACGCGATATGGCAGGGAACGTGGATTCGAGGGGTGCGCGGGAAGTAGCACACGCGAAATGTCCGGGTACGTGGATTGCAGGAGTGCGCGGGAAGTTGCACACGCGAAATGGCCGGGTACGTGGTTTTCAGGGGCGCGCGGGAAGTACCACACGCGATATGTCCGGGTACGTGGATTTCTGGGGCGCGCGGGAAGTTCCACACGCGATATGGCAGGGAACGTGGATTCGAGGGGTGCGCGGGAAGTTGCACACGCGAAATGGCCGGGTACGTGGTTTTCAGGGGCGCGCGGGAAGTTCCACACGCGATATGGCCGGGTACGTGGATTTCTGGGGCGCGCGGGAAGTTCCACACGCGATATGGCAGGGAACGTGGATTCGAGGGGTGCGCGGGAAGTTGCACACGCGAAATGGCCGGGTACGTGGTTTTCAGGGGCGCGCGGGAAGTTCCACACGCGATATGGCCGGGTACGTGGATTGCAGGAGTGCGCTGGAAGTTGCACACGCGAAATGGCCGGGTACGTGGATTTCTGGGGCGCGCGGGAAGTTCCACACGCGATATGGCAGGGAACGTGGATTTGAGGGGTGAGCGGGAAGTTGCACACGCGATTTGGCTGTGAGCTCCCAGGCATTACCTGTACACCCTCCACGGCCCCTGCAGGCAGCACACACCACAGGGAACTACCCTGCACACCTGCTCATGTCTCCCACCACCCCCACCCCCAGCACTGTGGGCAACCAGCCAGCAGGCCCCCACCCATGGCCAACCCATGTCTCCCACCACCCCCACCCCCAGCACTGTGGGCAACCTGCCAGCAGGCCCCCACCCATGGCCAACCCATGTCTCCCACCACCCCCACCCCCAGCACTGTGGGCAACCTGCCAGCAGGCCCCCACCCATGGACAACCCATGTCTCCCACCACCCCCACCCCCAGCACTGTGGGGAACCTGCCAGCAGGCCCCCACCCATGGACAACCCATGTCTCCCACCACCCCCACCCCCAGCACTGTGGGGAACCTGCCAGCAGGCCCCCACCCATGGACAACCCATGTCTCCCACCACCCCCACCCCCAGCACTGTGGGCAACCAGCCAGCAGGCCCCCACCCATGGCCAACCCATGTCTCCCACCACCCCCACCCCCAGCACTGTGGGCAACCTGCCAGCAGGCCCCCACCCATGGCCAACCCATGTCTCCCACCACCCCCACCCCCAGCACTGTGGGCAACCTGCCAGCAGGCCCCCACCCATGGCCAACCCATGTCTCCCACCACCCCCACCCCCAGCACTGTGGGGAACCTGCCAGCAGGCCCCCACCCATGGACAACCCATGTCTCCCACCACCCCCACCCCCAGCACTGTGGGCAACCAGCCAGCAGGCCCCCACCCATGGCCAACCCATGTCTCCCACCACCCCCACCCCCAGCACTGTGGGGAACCTGCCAGCAGGCCCCCACCCATGGCCAACCCATGTCTCCCACCACCCCCACCCCCAGCACTGTGGGCAACCTGCCAGCAGGCCCCCACCCATGGCCAACCCATGTCTCCCACCACCCCCACCCCCAGCACTGTGGGCAACCTGCCAGCAGGCCCCCACCCATGGCCAACCCATGTCTCCCACCACCCCCACCCCCAGCACTGTGGGCAACCAGCCAGCAGGCCCCCACCCATGGCCAACCCATGTCTCCCACCACCCCCACCCCCAGCACTGTGGGCAACCTGCCAGCAGGCCCCCACCCATGGCCAACCCATGTCTCCCACCACCCCCACCCCCAGCACTGTGGGCAACCTGCCAGCAGGCCCCCACCCATGGACAACCCATGTCTCCCACCACCCCCACCCCCAGCACTGTGGGCAACCAGCCAGCAGGCCCCCACCCATGGCCAACCCATGTCTCCCACCACCCCCACCCCCAGCACTGTGGGCAACCTGCCAGCAGGCCCCCACCCATGGCCAACCCATGTCTCCCACCACCCCCAACCCCCCATCCACCTGGGGCACCCTCCACCAGGCCCCCACCCATGTCCCCCTGGCCCCTGGTCCTGACGATACACAATAATGGCAGTAATGACCAGCATACCCAGCACAAACACCCAGGCAAGGATTGCATGCACCCACATAGTGAATGCAATCACATGACACAACCCCAAAGGCAAGTAAGCAAAAGAACACATGTCCGCCACACACACATACACAATGGGTGCAAGTCAATGTCAAAACCCATATCATGGCATGTAAGAAACCAAAGAAAAAATGACACAAGTGTAAGATAATATTAAAATGTATTAAAAAATAAAAATAAAGTAAACTCTGACAACTATCTGGTAAAGCAAATAAAAGGTCCATGTCCGGGAACAAAAATGAGAAACCAAAAAACAAAGGATAGAAAAATGAATAGATTTTGTCCAAAGTAAACACATGTAGAATGAAATGAAAGATAAACCATTACGACATGGTGTGACCAATATGAAAGTTAAAAAATTTATCTCACAAAAAATAACTATATTTACAGGATTGTTCAAGGGTCCATGAGCCCAACACCACAAATTAAACCTAATACTAACTATTTAAAAAAATATGTACAAAGAAGTGGCCATTGTCCAAGCGGTCCAAAAAAAAAAAATTAAATAAAGGAAACCTAGCACTAACTAACTAAAAAACTATATACAAAGGCAGCGGGCTAGTCCTGCGGCTCACTTGGTGATGCTGGCCAGGGCATCCTCGAACTCCACGTCAATGTCCTGGAGGCGGGACTCAGTCCTGGCCCCGAGGTCTCGCAGGGACAACCCCATGTGCTCTCCAAATTCCCTGCGAGCCTCCTCGAGGCACTCAGCCCGCCTCAATGCCTGATGCATGGAGATCTCCGCCCTGGCCATGGCGAGCCGCTCCTCTTCCGCCCGCTGCCGCTCCGCACCTATCCGCTGGCCAAACTCCTCCCACACGGAACACACCGCCATGCCAGGGTTGCCCTGCCCTCTGGCCGATGCCTGCCCCTCCGATCTTGATGGCCCTGAGCCATGATGCCTCCCACGTCGAGCCCGCTGCTGCCTGCGACGCCACTGCCTCTGCCAGCACGACGGCATCCAGGCTGATGGTAACCACCGACGCCGTCGTGCACGTGCCCTGCCCGATGATGCCGGCACATCTTCCATCTGCTGGGGTCCACTTGCTGTGTCGTCCACCCCTGCTGGACCTCCGACTCCCAACTGTGGCAGGGATGGGATCCCCACCGAGCTGGCTGCATTGGTCGGGGCAGGTCCACAGGGGGCCATGGTGGCATCTGGGCCGGAAGACGGCAAGGAGAACGACTGGTGGATAGCCTGCACAGAGGAGGAGAGGGCCGTCAGATTGGCCAACACATGCAGGAACCCCCCGAACATGGCCGATCCCAATTGGGCCACGTCGGCACGGTGCACTTCGTGATGACGTGCGTGCTCCTCCCGGGAAGCACGCACGGCATCACGAATCACAGCCGTGCGCATCGCGACCCCAATCAGGACCTGCTCCACGCGGCCAGGGGTTCCCACGGCCGCAGGTGGAGGGGAGTCAGTTGACATGGACATCCCCTCTACCTGCGGACGGGCCTGGGACGGGGCATCCCTGCTGGTGCATGGTGGTGCACTCACAGGGTCAGGGACAGCGACATGCACAGGCCCCTCCACGGTGACCTGTGCTGCCTCCTGCCCCTGGCCCTGGACTGCACCACTTGCACCAGCAGGGATGCTCCCACCAGGGCCCATGTGTGCACCAGTGTCGGCCTCCTCCTCCTCTGTGCAAACCACCAACCTGGATGGCTCCTCACCGTCTCCCGCCGTAGCAGGCCCCTGTGGGGGCTCACCCACCCCTTCCGCTGCAGCCGTGGGGGCATCCCCGCCGCCTTGCTCCACAGCGCCGTCTCCGCCCTCTTCTTCACTAGCCGCTGCGTAGAGGGAGACAAAGAACACAAGCATCAGGCTACTGTACAATGGTCCCCTAGACAGGAAGCAATAGCAGATGAGCACCCCTGTCAAAGTACACTTCCATCATGTCCCTCCACAACACATGGGTCAGTCCAGGCAAAACACACACAGTAACAGGCATGGTGCATGCCATGCACATTTCCATGCATGTCCAATTGACTCTTGAAACATTCAATGAAATGTAACTCACATGCATCATGGCTCATGCATATCACATGCACACACTACACCTCAGTCACATCCATCTGGCCACAATCACACCAAACACAGGCAAAACAAGGGTAAGGTGGGTGCGTCACTGAATCTGTGCATTGTCACACACATGAGTCATGCATCCATGGCATGCACAAGTCACAGACATGCAGGTCAGGCACACAGACATGGCTACCATATATGTACCTGGCATCAGCACCCATCCTCACCCCCATCCATGTCCAGGTACAGAGACTGGCATGCTCTCATGTCCCAAATCTGCATAGTGCTCCCCATGCCGCATTTCTACACATGCAACAACCATGTGGGTCACACATCACTGGTCGCACATGCATTACCATGATGTCCCAGCACACATACATGCATACATGGCACATGGCACACATACAGGCAAGTATCATAGAACCAGCACACCGCAACATGCCCTGTCTCACACAGTGATGCTTGGACACTTACCGCTCAACTCCAGACGGGTCTCCCTCTCAAGGATCTGGGCGTGGAGCGCTGGGCGTACGCGTTCCAGGACCCTCTTCTGGATGGAACTCATGTGGCCCCGGCCCCCCTCCACGAGGCGCCGGGCCTTCACAAGGGTCCTGGACCTCAAGTCCTCCCAGCGCTTCTTGATCTTCAAGACGTTGCGGGTTGCCACCCCCTCCGCGTTGATGGCAACCACACAGTCGGCCCAGATCCTCTCCCGTCCTTCCTTGCTGGCGCGGGACGATCCAAAGAGGGCATCATACTGCCCCAGGACATGCTCCACCAGGACACCAACTTCGGTGGCAGTGAAGCTGGTGCCCCTCTGCCCCTCTGGCCTGGGGTTGCCACTGGTGCCAGATGTAGAAGTGCCCGACATGGCAACCCCAGAGGCAGGTGTGGGTGGGCAACTGGGTCCTGGGGCTGGGCTGTGGAGCGATGTAATCCCAGTTGGGAGTCTTCAGTTCCAGCAGGGGTGGACACAGCAACTGGACCCCTGCAGATGGCTGATGTGCAGGCACCAAATGGCAGGGCACGGTGGCAGCAGGCAGGCAGGCAGGCAGGCAGCAGCAGATAGCACGTGGGAGGCTGCTCAGGGCACTTGGGGGGCAGTAACTCGGCCTTCGGGGCAGGAGCGTGGTGTTCCGTGTGTTTTCGGGTGGCCAGCTTGATACGGAGTGATTTGGCACGTGAAATTCCTGCACGTCAGCGTGAAATCCGAGGAAAGGCCCTTAGCGCGTAAGTGCGTCAGCACGCATACGCGATTCTATTGGACCAGAGTCCCTCATCGCGTAAGCGCGTCTGACGTGATCCGCACGGGCGTTCCCCACTCAGCACGTGAAGACGGAGCACACGTGGAAATCCTGCACGTCAGAGTGTCATCGCGTGTAATTGGCCAAAAGTGCGCGTACACGCCATTGGCCTATGTACGTGTATTTCATCGCGTGGAATTGCCCAAAAGTGCGCTTACACGCCATTGGCCTATGTACGTGTATTTCAGGGGCGCGCGGCCACTTACACAGGCAAGTACGTCAGCGCACCTGTATGCCTGCAGCGTGGGAATTTCCACACGCGATTGGAGTGGGAACCCGATTCCAGGGGTGCGAGGCTCACACGCTGCCTACTACACGCGCAAGGCATTAATTTGTGCACTTTTCAATAAACAAGCCAGATGCCAGGATGAACATACCGTTCCTAGCAGCAGTGGCAGTGGGCTACCAAAGGAGGATGAGGAGGAGAGTCAGGGCCAGAATATTCACACCCAGAACCAGCCTATTCGGGATGCCTGATGACCAGGTGTATGGGAGGTACAGGTTTCCAGCACACATCATACTGGACCTGGTCAGTGAGTGGGAGGATGACCTCACATCACCCACCCTGTGCTCCCAAGCACTCAGCCCCCTGCAGAAGGTCCTGAATGTACTGCACTTCTTGGCCACTGGATCCTTTCAGCGGACAAGTGCCATAGTGGGTGGTGTGTCACAGGCCACGCAGTCACGCTGCCTACACCAGGTCTTGAACATCATCACTGCACGGCCTTCAGTCCGCAGGCACATATATCTCCCCAGGACTCATGCAGAAAGGCGGACGTGCATCCAGGAATTCTATGGTGTGGCTCAATTCCCCAAAGTGCTTGGTGCAATTGACTGCACACATGTGGCTCTACGTCCACCCAGGGCAACAGAGCACATCTATAGAAACCGCAAGCACTGGCATTCCATCAACGTCCAAGTTGTATGCAATGCCAAGGGAATCATCACATCAGTATATGCCAACTATCCAGGGTCCACCCACGACAGCTTCATCTACAGAATGTCTACCCTATGCCGGGACCTAGAGGCTGGCCAGCATGGAGATACATGGCTGCTTGGTGAGCATGAATGCCACTCCACATGCATGCATGTCAGATACTGGGTCATGACACAACACCACTAATGATACCCATCACCACCTCCGCAGGGGACAGTGCCTACCCTATCAGCCCCCACATGATGACCCCAATCCGGAACCCCACCACGCCACCCCAGGTAAGGTACAACACAGCCCACATTGCTACACGGGGCATAGTGGAGCGCACATTCGGAGTGCTCAAGTCACGCTTTCGCTCCCTTGACCGTTCTGGCGGGCAGCTGTTATATGCTCCCCGAATAGTGTGCAGGATCATAGTGGCAGCATGTGTCCTGCACAACGTTGCAACACGCCGGGGCCTGCCCGTGGACATGGTGGTGCCCCCACATGCACAACCACATGCACGCCCGCTGCGCATGGGAGGGGAAAGGGCACGGGGGGAGGCAGCCCGTACGCAACTGGTGGCCAACTTCTTCACCTAGGAATCACAGTGCTGGCTAGTGCACACTGCTCTGGCACATACCATCTGACAATCAATGATGACTCTACCTGACAATGTCTGAAAATTACTTGACAATGAACTGTCAGATACACATCAGCCTGAGATTGTTAACATGGAAGTGTCAATATGTGTGCACCCCTAGCTACACATACACCAGCTATGCATCACAACGCAAAGACACAACTCCATCAATCTAAAATGCATTGCCACAGGCGATTCACTACATGACAACATTGCCATGTCACCCACTCCCTTCACAGTCCCGCCACTGAGGACACCATGTCATGGTATGTGACAGCAAACAAACTGGCCATCACAACATGACACCAGTGTCACAAATAGCAGTGCCCCAAATGGAACATAGCCGCACTTGAGCAGCTAACCGCCCTGGAGCCACTACTACACACCTGTGTAAGAGTAATTTCTATCAAATTACACACCAACCCACCCTGAAGCCCACCCAAACAAGACACATTGCATGTAATCAATGGTAGTCTCATTACCTGATTCAGCTGGTATGTCCTCACCGTCCAGATGTACAGTGATGGCGCCATGCAAAAGTGTCAGTGCACATCTACCGACATGTAGTGTGACTCCAGAGAGTATGCCCTTGTGAAGATCTGTGTGAAATACCTGCAAAACATGAGCAACATATGTAAGTAGAGGCACATATCATACCATCATGCATAGTTAGGTGCAACAACAATGAACACTATGAATGTCTACACAGTATTGACTATGGACTGGCCAACAGCTCATGGGAGTCCAATGTCACCGTGTAATTTGCTGTCACTTGGGCACACCCTTTGCAAGCCCATGGAAAGGGAAGCAGGAGGGGTGTGGATGTCTGCTACCCAAGCATCGAAACCAAACTCAGGACAAGCCTGCATGTGCCCAGCCACAATACAGTGTATGCCCAGGTACCCACACAAGGCAACACTCTTGCAAAATAAAAATGAAAAAGAGAAAAAATGGCCATGAAAGGGCCGGCGGGGGGGGGGGCCACCTATGAGGTCCGAGGACAGGATGCACGCCACAATCCACCTGTGTGGATCATGGGAAAGGAAAACACCCCATAGGCTCGTGGCCCACACGGCTACTCTGTTGTGGGAGATGAGTCGCTATGGCTCTGCCCAGACCCTGCAGCTGACTCTGGAGGTGGGGGAGCTGCCTCAGAAGATGGTGTGACAATGGGAGGCAGCCCACGCAAAGCACGAGTTTGCTCCTCCATGGCTGCAAGCAGGCGGGTCTGGTAGTTCTGGTTCTGGGTTATAATCGTGCGGAGGTCCCCATGCAGTAACTCCCGGGATGACCTGACCTCCGCACGAGTTGCCTGCATCTCGGCCGAGAGCGTCCGTGTCAGACGCTCCAGCTGCTCCTCTGTCCTTCTATGGGATGAAGCCTCAAGCTCTAACAGGGTCGACCTGAGGTGACGGAGTTCTTCCCTCAGGGCTTCCCTGTGGCGCTGGGACTCCATGGAAAGTGATTCCCCCAGAGTCGCCAGTGCCGCCCGCCTGTCCATGTTGGACGCCAACATATCCTCCCTGTGTGCCTGGCAGATGGACTCTGTAGCCTGCTCCAGTCGCTCCATCAGCCTTTCTGGGGGGACAATGGAAGTGGCCACCCTATCCATGGCCTGTGCAATCATCTCGGATGATGCTGCCTGTTGGGTGGCCATACCGTAGATGGATTGCTCCCATACGGTATTGCCAGGTGGCATACGGCCACCACGTTGACGGGCACCACACCTGCCTGGGGCAAGGCGGACTGCGCCTTGCTGTGCCGGCAAGGCCTCAGGCTGCAGGACTGCATTCCCTCTCTGATCTGCAGCCCCAGGAACAGGATCAGAGATTGGGTGGTGTGGCCCTGCATCCGTAACCACCGGAGGCTGATCTGCCGACACTGACATCCCCATTGAGGCCAATGGCCTGGCTGCAGGTGGGTCGGACAGAGGAGATTCTCTCCCAAGAACACTCACCTGCGACTGCACATAGGTGTCATCCTCCGAGTCTACACCTGAATACTGCTCGGGGGAGGAACCCCCAGAGACACCCCTCGACAGCACGGCCTGCAGCACTTGTGGGTTTTCACCCACAAACACACCACGTCCCTCACTTGTGGTAGGTCGGCCCGGGTTGCCCTCCTGGGACGGCTCCACCACCACATCCCCAGCATCAACAAGTGCTTCGTCCCCTGCAAAGACATGAAAGAGAAAAATGGAAACAGGCATTAGCACCATGGCATGCAACAAGGGCTGATGAACAACATAGGCAGTAGTCCTACGACACATGTCCTACATGACTGGGAGTCCTCCTATGCATTCACCATCACTGGGTCTGTAGGGGAGGCTCAGGGCATACTATGTACTGATTGGAGAGCAACGCCTGCTCACCTTGATGCCTAGCACTGCCATCACACATTGGGCGGTGATTGCCATGTCAAAGGCACATGCCATCACACACATGGCATGTGACATAGCCACCAAGTGAAGAGGGAGAGGAGGGCTACTTTTTTGGATTTCAACCACTCTGGTCCTGACATTGCATCGTCACATCAATTAGTATACATGTTGTACATGGATCTGCTAGTCCAAATTGGCAACGATGCACAGTGCCTTGTCTACATCAACATAATGCAGTAAACATTGTGATTCCACCTCCCCAACACCTGTAACGGAATAATTTTGCATTCGTGAAGCACCGGTCAAGTAATGTTTGTAGGTGCAGCGGAGCACTGAGGGGTGGTGGGGCAGAAGGGGATGCCAGTCAACAATACTACTGGTGCTGGTGTCATTCATGTCACGCAAGTGCAGGGGTGGGTGGCACAATGAAGTGCAAGGGGGAGTGGCGGCTGGAAGTGCTGTACAAGGTAAGTAGGACTTGACGTCAAGGGCAGATGGTGTTAGGCGCAGACAAGTGCTGGGGGGGTGGCCTATAGGGGTACAGAGACAATCATGCTGTGCTGTGGGCTCGGAGGGGACAGGGGAGGTACACACTGCCTCTGGCTCGGCAAGGTCCTTTCAGATTTCTATGTGTCCTGCAGAGTTGTCACATGCCGCAGATATGTGCCCTTGGATTGGGGATCTCATCTTGGTGAGAAGGGTGAGGCGCTATTGCCTTTGGAGCATGTGGCAGGCCAGTTTGCCAGAGGATGGCCATGATGCAGGACATTCCCTCTCTGCCACCCGGCACCTGTGGTTTGGGTTCCCAAGATCCGAGTCATGCCAGGACTCTGCATTGGCATGGGGCTTCAGACAGGTGGTCATGACCGTGGCTAAGACATCCAGTGTACCTGACATGGAGTGGAGCATGGAGTGGGCCCTGTCAGGATGGGAGTGAGCCTAAGGGGGAGCTGGATGGGGGGGAGATTTTGGCAGCATGAGCCTCGACTGACACACACTTCATGGGTCGGAATACCAAGAAGGTGTGTGACAGTGGTGAGGGTGGCTTTGCCTGTGGGGTGTTGAGGGTGAGCTGGGAGGAGAGGAGAATGTGATCACTCCAGGAGAGAGGAGTGCAGAGATGGACGGAGAGGGGAAAGTCAGATGAGATCAGAGCATCAAGAGTGTGCCCTGCAGAATGAGTAGGGACAGACGGGAGTCTAGAGGGTGAGAGGGAGTTGCTGAGGTCACAGAAAGGTCACGTGGGGGCATCAACAGGCATGCAGGTGGATGCGTACCGCACCAAGGATGAGGAATTCTGTGTCTGGGGACATGAGTGAGGAGGAGAGGTGAGGACACTCAGAAAGGAAGTAGTACATTTGACCAGTTTTCCCAGACACAGTACGCACTGTTTGAGAATGTCAAGGTGTGGTGGACCGAAACCTCACACAAGCCATTCCAGAGTGGAGTAGGTCTAAGTAGGTGTGACAGTGGCAGGAATACCCTCAGGGAAGCCAAGGGCACACCCCCCCTGCACAGTAGTGGCGGGCCAAGGAGAGGGTCAAGGATGCAGACAGAGCTGGCCGTCAGACATGTTTCCATGAGACCAAGGATGTCAAGGTGCATAACCTCATGTAAGTGACAGTTATCGGAGGAATGCCTGATGCAGCCGCAGTGAAAGGAGTGTAATTGTGGAGGAGGTTGACAGCCTCGTAGGACTTACGGGGAGTGCTAGAGATCAGAGGTGCCGCATGTGTAGGAGTTGGAGTGGGAGGCGGAGAAGGTTCATGGGAGGGTGCAGGGAGGCAGTGCAGGATTGATGAGGAGAGAGGAGGGGGGACAGCAGGAGAGGTAAGGAAGTTGATGAGATGTGGGTAGCATTTCTCAAGGAGATTGAGGTTGGCCTAAGGGCCTTGGACTGAGACGCTCCCATTACCAGGCACATCAATAGTGGTATCTGAGGATTGGAAGGAGGCCAGGAGTACACCCCAACGGGTCCCACCTATGATGGTGGAAGAGGAGCAAGGAGAGAGGACAGGGACCATGTGAAGGGTCTATGGGACAGGCAAAGGCATGTATGAGCAGATGTCAGTGAGAGTTAGCTTAGAGTAGGCTCAGATGCACTGGTCAGCAATAGGGTGGGTCGCATTGGAGGGCAGGCTGCCCTCATTTGACTTTTGGCAAGCAGGTGTCGTGCGTAGGGCACGATGGTCTGAACTGTAGAAGTCATGGAAGATAGACCATGAAGAGCAGCATGGAGTGTGAGGGAATGGGGCTCGAAACCAGACGGTACCAAAGGACCCAGGAAGGAGGTGGATGTCAAGGCTACATCCACAGTATGACTGCATGTTGGTAGGCATTTATATACAGAGGACGCATTAGCATGTGGTATCATTGCATGTCAGGCATGTGAAGATGAAACTTGAATGGCTGGGGGAAAGGAGAGGAATGGTATGTAAGACATCAGATGAATAGACAGGGGAGTATGAGCAACAATGTAGTGACAAAATTACTAATCAAGGGCAACTTCCATGGTGTTGGCCCATATGTGCACTGTTGCCAGTAGGGATAGTGCTGTGGCCAGATGGTGTTGCACTGAACATACTGGATGAGGCACATGGGTGCCACTATCAACTCTGCCACACACCCCCTTGACAGGCACCCAACATGAATGCTTCACACACACACCATGCACATGGATAATACACACATGCATGTGCACTCACCGGATGATGCCTCGTAATCAGGGAGGTCTCCCACACCTTGGAGTTGTCCCTCGGTGACGTAGGATCCAGCTACGGACTCGTGTGGTGTGAGTTCTATTTCCTGTGCTGGGGACCCACCTCCAGTCACCAAGGTTGCGGCATGACTTGAGGCCAGCTTATCCTTTGCCCTGCGCTTAAGGTCATTCCAGCGCTTCTGGCAATCACTAGCTGTGCGCCTCACTACTCCAAGGGCACTTATTCTGTCAGCAATGGTCTGCCAGTGTGCCTGGCGTCTGGCATGTGTGGTCTTGGACCCTGCAACGATGACCATTTCCCTATCATGATCTGACACATACTGAACAAGTGCATTAAGTTCGGCGTCTGTGAAGCTTGGCTTCCTTGATGGGCCGGACTGTGCAGCCGTGTCTGGGGCATCAGCCTGTGCCGGACGTGCACTCTTCCTCTTGCGCTTGGAAGGGGGTGGGGATCCAGAGTGTCCTACGCCGCTGTGGACACTAGGGGCAGGAGCCGTGGTGGACTCTGTACTGGGTGTGTGTGATTGCCCACTCAGCATGGGAGTAGGTGCAGGCATTGGGGGTAGTGGGATGGGGTCAGGCCTGATCTGAGGTGCATGAACTAGGACCGACACAGTCTTGGCAGGGTGTATGAGAGGTGGGGTGGATTGAGCCACACCCTGGCTACGGGGGCCAGCAGATGACCTATCTGGCATAGATGCGCGTGCCCTGATGACACCAATGTGCACCGGTGCACGTGCAGTGGACCTGCTGACCTGGATGTCAGCGATGGAATCACCCTCGGACAGGTCTGGTGCCACAATGGCCTGGTCCGACATGGGCTGATCAGGGTTGGTATCAGCCACATGACTCTCAACTGGGGGGGGGGGGGGCATGGGTGTCCCTGACTGTTCCTCCAGACTGGGGGGAACAGGGGCGCCCTGCAAGTCACAACCACGTCCCCTGTTGGATCCTCCACGGCCACCACGTGTGGCTCGGCCACCTTTGCCACCCTTACGGCTTGCACGCCTCCCAACCATGGCACTGATGGTATTGTGCGTATGGGAGTGGGTGTGCACAATTGTCCTGGGCAATTGGGTGTCAAAGGGGTTGGGTACCAGATGGTATTCGTACCCTAGTGCAGTGGCAAGGCTATATGACACCCCTGGGGAAAGATGACGGGTCACGCAACGCACAGGCACCCCAAAAAAGTTAAGGAACGTGCACAATACCCCTCCTAGACCACGTGTGCTGATGGAAAACCCTGCACTACGCTGTGGCATCCAGTAACACAATGAACGTATGCGTGTCACACGCGGCCTAGATTGACCTCTGAAGGGGTAGGCTACACACGGGGCAAGCACAGATGTTAGATACGTGCGTGACTCACCGTCTGCCAGGTAAAAGAGCGTGAAAAAATAGCACTTTTGGTTGGCAACACCCCCGCCAAAAGAAGAGGTGTACGCTGTCTGAGGAGACAGGACAACTGTAGAAGGGGACACTGTTTGAGGGAACAGGCCCAGGAAAACCAGTACAAGAGGAAAAAGAGAAAAGAGCTGTCAGAGGTAACAGGGAGTACGAACTGGAAACGCCGTGAAGTAAATCGCGTGTGAAACGACAAGAAGTACCGAATTCACCCACTCGCTCTCCACGAAAAGCACGTACAAGGAAATTGTGTTCAACACTACCTTTTATACAGGCCCACACGTACATCGTCACTTACGGCGTGTACGTGCTTGGCCCATTTTCACCAATCACACGCTTTGGCACTCCTGCGTGTAGGTATCTTTTCACCAATCACACGCTTTGTCACTCCTGCATGTGGATCCTTTTTCACCAATCACGCGCTTCGACACTCCTGCGTGTAGCTCACTTTTCACCAATCACACGCTTTGTCACTCCTGCATGTGGATCCTTTTTCACCAATCACGCGCTTCGACACTCCTGCGTGTCGCTCACTTTTCACCAATCACACGCTTTGACACTGCACGTGAAGGTAACTATTGACGCACATATGCTGGTGACGGGTTTTCGCGCGATGAGTGTGGGGTTTTCAGGTGCAAAATCACTCCCTATCAGGCTGTCCACGCGTTCTAACACGAAAGACCACGCTCCTGGCCAGGAGGCCGAATTTAAGTCCCCAAGAACCCTGAGCACGCTCCCACCTGCCATCGGCTGCTGCCTGACTGCCTGCTGGCCACGTGCCCCACAGTGCTGGTGGGTGGGGGTGGTGGGAGACATGGGTGGGGGCCTGGTGGAGGGTGCCCCTGGTGGATGGGGGTTGGGGGTGGTGGGAGACATGGATGGGGGCCTGATGGCAGGTGCCCCTGCACTGCTGGGGGGTGGGGGTGGTGGGAGACATGGGTGGGGGCCTGGTGGAGGGTGCCCCTGGTGGATGGGGGTGCAGGGGGACATGATCAGGTGTGCAGGGTAGTCCACTGTTTTGTGGGCTGCCTGCAGGGGCCGGGGAGGGTGTACAGGGTACACCTGTGGGGGCCCACCCAGCCTATTCGCATGTGATAATTCCCACGCACCCCTGTGATACACGTACCCTGGCCAATCGCGTGTTGAACTTCCCGCTACCCCTGTAATACACGCACCCTGCCTGTTCGCGTGTGATGATTCCCGCGTACCCCTGTAATACACGTTCCCTGGCCTATCGCGTGTTCTACTTCACGCGTCCCCCTGTAATACACGTTCCCTGGCCCATCGCGTGTTGAACTTCCCGCTACCCCTGTAATACACGCACCCTGGCTGTTCGCGTGTGATGATTCCCGCGTACCCCTGTGATGCACGTTCCCTGGCCTATCGCGTGTTCTACTTCACGCGTCCCCCTGTAATACACGTTCCCTGGCCCATCGCGTGTTGAACTTCCCGCTACCCCTGTAATACACGCACCCTGGCTGTTCGCGTGTGATGATTCCCGCGTACCCCTGTAATACACGTTCCCTGGCCTATCGCGTGTTCTACTTCACGCGTCCCCCTGTAATACACGTTCCCTGGCCAATCGCGTGTTGAACTTCCCGCTACCCCTGTAATACACGCACCCTGGCTGTTCGCGTGTGATGATTCCCGCGTACCCCTGTGATTCACGTTCCCTGCCTAGTCGCGTGTAGTACTTCCCGCGTACTCCTGATTTGGAGATTGCCCGCTTTGCTTTCCTTGTTTGCCTGCCCTGTGAAGTGGTCCGGGGTTAGCGCAGCCCTTAGCGATGATTTAGCGCTTTTGATGGCTTTTCCGTGCGCGAGGGCGTTCTTGGGGGCGTTACTGGCGCTGCTGCAGGCTCGCTGCGATTCTCTGCGCCACGGCTGTTTTGGGAGCTTGAAATCCATGAATACGCTGTGCGCGGAAATCTGTTTTAGCGCACGTGCCTGGCGCAGACTATCGCAGGCGCACGCTGTGCGCCAGCCGCGTGCGCTACTTGTGCGCTGGATTCTATGAATTACCCTGTCAATGTTTTCTTGGTCTGACAAATTTATATTGTAAAATATATCCCTGATTATGCCGCTGTGTCTCTCCCAGACGCACAATTACTAAAGAAAGATATCTCATTTGTATGGTCACTGGATACGGAAGAAGCATTTGTTACTTTGAAACATTGCTCATACTGTGTCAACCCAACGATATACACCCATTTATTGTTAAAGCAGATACCTCTGAATGGGCAACAGGAGCTGTCTTCAAGCAGATGCAAGATGACAATGAAGAACACACCCCTGGCCTATCTGTCTCACACACTTTCTGACAGTGAACATAAGTACACTGTTCTGGAAAAGGAACTACTTGCTATAAAGACCACCTTTAAGGAGTGGGAACATCTTTTACTGAGTGCCAATGCAATAAAGTTGCTGATTTTGCAACAGACAGGGGGGCGCAGCTACCAACTGCGGGAATAAGGGGGATGGGCTGGGACATCCCCTAGGGGGAAAGCAAGGGATAACTGGAAGCTGTAGCCAGCCCCGGGGACCCAGCTTGGAGGGGAACAAGGGGAAAGGGGGACACTCTGTATATAAAATGATATGGACACAAGGGAACTTGCTGAGTAAATGCAAGGAACACGAATATGCAGGCAAGTGCACTCCATGGGGTCGCCACAGGTGGGCCTCACATAGTAGGATAGCTTTGAACACACTGCCCATATGCATCGGCTGAGGAAGGGGGGGAAGCCGAATTCAGGAGGTGCATCTCCAGCAGGCCGTGGTTGTTGGGAACAACATAGGGCGATACAAACAAGGTCAGCGAGCCGGTCTCACAGTTACTCGTGTCAGCTAGGATCCAGGAGGTATTTGCATAACACTAAGGGGAGTTTCAAATTGCCCCTTGGCCAGCGGGTATGAGAACAAAGATGTGGAATGGAGGGGCACACCAAGAGAGCAATCAGATGCTAGGTTTTGGTGCCCCTGGAAAGTAACAAGCCCACAGAGTGTCCACAATAGTGTTTGTGAAGGTTCTCCTCAGCCAGGTGCTGTGTGAATGTCTCCCTTCCTACTAGTTCAGGGTCTCTCATGTTTCTTCCTTCCTGGTGCTGGCCCATGGCAGACAAATAAAGATCCCCAGGTCAGCATAATGATGTTATTCCTCATTGCAAACTGCAGGGTGGAATGGAAAGCAATGTGACGCCACACGGGCAGGGTATGAGTCGGGAGAAAGCAGGTCTGTTTTGCTCCAATCATGTCCAACTAACATATGTATAGCTATAGGGGCACGTATTCTAACCAGTCAGCTTCATGAGAATAGATAAGACGTGAAGTTTGAAGTACAACTGTTTCTAACTGTACATACATTGTATTAGCGGTGTAGAAGTCCTGTCCGCTGTTAGCCAGTTTGTCAGCTCTCATCAACCAGCTTTGTTCCACTGTGCTGTTTCATTTGTGCTTGCCCAGCTGTAGTAAACAGTGTTACTTCTTGCCTGGTCGATCCTCCGTCTTGGACTACTACTGTAAGTTATTGATTTTGAGCTCTAGTGGACCCCTAATATACACTTCACACTGTGGAGATCGGTACTGACCACAAAAATCTCAAAGTATTGCATCAAATGAAATGCCGTAATAGCTGTCAGACTAGATGGGCTTATTTTCGTCCTCAATATAACTACCCACCATGTTCATACCTGAGACAGAAAATTGTATTGCGATGGCCTATCTCACCAAGGTATTCGACAGATAATTTCACTTACATACGGAGAACTGATCCTACGGTTTGAATCTTTTGTTTATCCGGTTTTGCAAGTCATACAGGAAAAGGTTTGGAAGCGCCTTCAAACAGATTCATCAATCATGTTTAAGCACAAATTTAACATCAATGATGGACTCTTGTTTAATGGTAAATGCCTTGCGATAACCTGAATCCATCTCCAACAGGAACTCATATCATTATGTCATGATAGCCTGAGCGCTGGACACAGATGCATCAAGACTACAACCAAGGTGATTTTACAGAAGTTATAGTGGCCTACTGTACAAAGTGTAGTCCAGAAATGTGTCTGTTCATGTATTGTTTGCACCCAAAGCAAGGATCCTACGACCCCAGCAGTTGGCAAACTTCAGCAACCTATCCTGCAACTACTCCATATAAGATTATAGCAAAATAGTTTGTGGTAGGTCTACCCAGTTCTCAAGGACACACCGCATAATGGTGAACATGGATGTGTTTCCAAGTTTGCACATTTTGTACATCTCCCCAAAATACGTAGTGTTACTGAAATGGCTAAAGTGTTCCAAAAAGAAATATTTGGGTTTGTATGTACTTCCTTCTGCTATAAAATCTTATTGTGTATCACAGTACAAGTCTAAGGGGCTCATTCTGAGCTTGCTGGTCCGGAAACAACAGTGCTGGTAAGGTTACCGGCACCGTTGTTGACATATTACAGGTCTGCATGCTGGAGCAGCTGTGCCCGACAGGTCAGACCCTGCCGGGCACAGCGGCCATGGTATGTAGACCGTCACAGAAGCACTGGTACTGTAATGAGGCCCTAAATTATGTTCCTCTCCTGGCATAAAGAACACTCTTTCCTCTGGTTACTGTCTTCAATAAAACGGCTTGACCGAATGACTAAATCAGACTATGGAGCAGTATTTGTGATGCTTTGCAACTATGCATCAAAACGATTGGGTAGCCATATTACCTACCGCCAAATTCACCTATAACCATGCTACCCACTCTTCTACATGTGTGATGCCTTTTTCATGTACATATGGTATACAACCTGAACTGCATATCCCAGCCCCTTTGATGAGTAACAATTACCCTTCAGATGGATGGGGATGCAGATTTTATGTATACATCAATAATCGAAATGACTCAGGTAGATTGGCAAAAGGAAATCTGTTTCAATATCAATTATCTAAAACAGGGAGTACAACGAACAACAGCACTCACTCGATCCTCTTACTCAACGAATCTTTAAAAAAATGGAGGTTATATTAAGCAGAATCGTCATCAGTGGCGTGTTGACCTGCGTCATTACCAACGTCATCCTATGTGGCAAACTACAAAAACCTATTGAGGGAACTGATAGGCTCTAAGTGAATATCTAAGTATAAGTTCCATATCAGTATAGAAGAGTGAAGGAAAGTGATAGGGTACTTAACATCAGGTGGAGCAACTAACCCCTCCCCTTAAAATGGCCACTATGAATGTCACTAAATACATGATGTCCCATTGGCTACACAAACTATAGGACCCTCAATTAGTTGGCCCACTACAATTGGTTGGCTTCTAACCCCGGTCAGTACTTTTCCACCTACGTCTAGCAGCTTGCAGACTGAACATCCAGGTGCGGGTGAGCGCGTCTTAACACTAGCTTCCCACCAATTAGCAAATCAATCCATCATAACCTCAATGGTCCAGTGTCAATTAGGGCTTTATAGTCTGGCTTTGAGTTTGTACTGTACACTGAGAAATATTAAGGAGAATGTGCACATTCTGCCCTCGTGCGTAGGTGTGACCACCTCGTTCTTCCATCTTCATGTGACAGGAGACCATGGAATCAAGCCTTTTAGTCTATTTTCTAATAGTCATCTGACGTCTTTTGCTTTGATCAAGCCTTCTGGAAAGGTGTTTATGTTCTTTCACACAAATCGTATCCAATGTCAGTTCACTCCAGTTTGATAAGACCTTGGCTTCTTGGCTCATCCAACTCCTTCTGCTGAGATTCATTTTGTAATTCAATTTGCTTTTTAACTGTGACACACTGAAATGAGCCCTTCTTGCTAATGTCCAGCAATGCTTATAATGTGTAATGGAAACATCCATCCTTTACTCGTCAATATGCATAGATATATATTGGCGCTTGCCGCAATCTATTTACTATAAAGCTAGCCTCAAGATTACTTTGTCTGCTTGCATTTAATTTGCATATGTACATGTATAAACTAGCTTAATATCTTCATCTGATTCTATGGTATAAGCTTTTTCACCTTGATCCCAAGATTTCACTTATCCTTGATACTTTCTTGATGCCTTATAGAATATCTGTATTCTCTGGTCTCTGCATCTCTTCTACAGATGTCAGCTCGATTCTGTGTGACATCACCAGGGACGTCATTTAGAGGTTGCCAGAGGTCGCAACGGCGACCTCTGAGGTCTCCCTTGCGACCTATGTGGTCTCCCTTGTGAACTCTTTAAAAAAAAAACTTTTTGTTTTTGTTTTTGGAATGCAAGCTCCTGGGCTGTGGCCAGCACCATGTGGCCATTTTCTTCTGGAGTGGCTGCCTTTCTTGTTCAGGCCCCTTAAAAGAAGAAGAAAGATAAGAACAGGAGTGCCACAGGTCTAACACTTTCAGCACTGACCCTAAATAAGAAAGAATAGGAATACAAAATGTGTCTTTCTGGAATTCTATACAATAATTGCAAGGTTCATTAAAGGTTTATTTCAGGCACAATTCAGGGAGTGAGTCACTGATTTAGTCTGTTCTTAAACACCTAAACTCAGCCTTTCATCCTTCTGAGGTCGATAAATGCGTACCAACAAAGGTTGCGTGATATTGGGAGTATATTTTTTCTATATAAAGGGCTTAAGCGTAAGTGCTATATGATAACACATCATTCTCATTTGGTCATGGAAGTCTGCTTGCATTCATAGTAATTTGGTAATATGGGCCTATACACACTGATCTTAGCAATACATATGGTGATCGATTCTTGTATGAAATGTACATCACATTACAGCGATATCCGAACCATATTTTTTCGTAGTGTACAATACTATGTGATGCCTCTTCCTGTTTTGTCAAGGGGTGAAAGGTCATGTTCCATTGCTTCCTGCGATATCACTTCAGGGTGAGGTCAAATGACATCACTTCCTGTGATGTCATCATGGGTCAAGGGTCGTGTAATGTCACTTCCGCTACCCCTGGCATTTTGGTGAAATGGCGTCCCTGGACGTCACCATTCATCTTTGCCATTTATCTGCTCTGTGTCTTCAGGAATCTCATTGAAATGGCCATCATATTTTCTTGTATGCAGGTACAGTTTCTTTCTCAATGGGTACCTTGCCTCCCAGATCTTCTTAGGTATTTTTACTTTCACTGGTACTGCACAGAGTCCAGAGTCTTTGTCTGTTCAACTGCTCTGTGTATGTCTCATACTCTGGTTTCCAACAGACAGGTAATATGGGTGGGAGGGTTGGAATAGGGGTACTTGGCTCCTCCTCTATACTCCCCGTCTGGGCGATTCATCAACCACTTTCTCATCATCCTTTACATCCAGGCACCCTTTTCTGAAAAAGATCTTTTTAGGGACCCATGTATTTATGACTCCTTTCAGGCATCCTGCTGATTTCACATGCTCATCTTTACTCAATGTCATGAGCATGCATTGTCCACTTGGACTGCAATAGATCCATAGTCCCACATACTTCTTATGGTTTTTTGGATAGAGGAACTTCGTTCCCTCAGGTGCATGAATACTGGACTACAGAAAGTCTCTGATTTATTCATCTGTCAGGTCTCTGGCTTTCCATCCTGGCTCAACATCGATCATGATCTTCATCCCTTTGTCTTTCTTTGCTGTCTTCTTGCATTGTGAGATTATTATCTTGACCACACAGAATCCAAGCAATGCCAACACTCTCAGGGCTCCCAGAAACTTGAACATGTCTGCAATCCATTGTGGAACCCAAGAAAACAACGATCGCAACCAGATATCATAAGCAATATCTTCCACTTTGTCTATCATCTGGCCACGGAGTTTCATGTCAGCATGTCAATGGCCTCTGCCAAGGTTCCATTCTCATCATCATGAGAAGGTATAAGTGTGCAACATGATTCTCCAGTTTTTGCGCAAACACCTCCATCCATATCTATGATCATGTCCAAGACATATCTATTCTGGAGAGTCATCAGTCTTCTGGCTCTCATCTCTTCTCTGATTGCATTGAATCCCTTTATTGTAGTGTTAATTGTCTGCAGCAATTCCCACCTGGTTATCTGTAACCACTTGGTGTTTGCTTCAACCTGGATTCTCGGCATGAAGGTCAACATGAACACTGAAGAAGTCTGGCTAAACAGTCTTTTCTCATATGGGATAGAGTCAAACGCTTCTATTGATTTGGCTGAGAACTAGTTCTCTCTCTTCATCCTCTTTATCAGCATCACAGACCTCTTCTTCCTCAGGTGAGCATCTGCTTTTGGAAAACTGTTGAGGCTCAGGTCACTCTTTGGAATCACTGATGCTGGAACATGGACATTCAACAATGAGTATATTCCTCCCCAGTCTTTAGGTAACTTCATGTATGCCTTGGATTCACAAGCCCAATAGTGATCCATAGTTACTGCTGTCCCAATATTCATTCCTGGTGCTCCCATTTTTCTTGTTCCATTATTTCTGAAACACATCTATGCACTCTCTAAAGGCACTATCTGCAGGGGTCCTCCTTTGTGTTTGACCCATGTCAGTAGTTTGGCAAGTTTTGGCCATAAAGGTTTACACAACATTTGTGCATTTTCAATCGTTGCCTGTTAGTGACCCATTATTACCCAGCCTCGGCAGATCACCACACCTTCTTCCCAGCCATCTGGTGATAGGACAGTTCCCCAAATCTGCATCTGGCCTCTGTTCTTCCATCTATGAATATCTTCTGCAGACTTTCCTAGAACTTTCAGTCTTTTATTGACTTCTCGTCTGATTCCAGTTCCTTTTACTCCAGGTGTCTCATATCTGATCACATGATTCCTAGTCTGGGCTTTGTTTCTTGTCTTTATGTCTTGAATATAGTCATCTTCATCTGGATCTGTCCATTCAGTTGCCCATTTGAGAGAGGCTGTTCGACCCATGAATTGGCCTCTTGTTCTACAGAATGCTAAATGCACTACGCAGTGTGCAGTTAAGACATCTATTTCAACAGCTATGAAGATTTTCGACTTCCCCATGCTGTATGGCAGGAGTGCACATACAAGCATTCCTCCTTTGAATTTCTTCTCCCAAATTCCTTCATATGTTGATACCATATGTTATTTCCCAAGTGTGCCGTGCTGTACAGGTAATCATTTACTTCATAATTATCTTCCTCGGTGCTTCTTTTAGACCTCATTCTTTTCATGTGAGCTTCTATAATCATATCGTAAAGTGTACCAGCATAGCCTCTTCCACTGGCCTTATTACAGAAACATCCATCAGTGCTCCCTGTATAGGAAAAGTTTCAGCAAATTTCATCCTCTCAACATATCCTTTAGGCATAAAAATGTCTCGCAAAATCTCCATGTGTGACTCTCTTTTGGGGATCTTCTATGGGTCATTTGATACAGGGCCAGGTGTATTTGCATGCATAACTGGTGTAGGCCCACCCTCTAATAACCTTTTGGCCTCATTATGAGTATGGAGGCAGGCTTACGCAATTTGTCATCTTTCTTTGGGACCGGAATGACTAAATAAGGCCTGGGATGCCTAATAGTTGCCACGTTTACATTTTCCTTCTGCTCAGGAGCATGCACAGGAGTCTTAGCTCCATTTATACCAATGTAGAATGCTGTGCATACAGTCAGAGAAAGCAGTACGATTATGAACAAAATGCAAGTGTAAATGACAAAAAGGTAAGTTACTTTGAAACATCTACTTCATGGACTTCGTCTCTGTGTTAGGTATGATTATGCTACTATTAATGCTGCCCATCTTTATTGCCTAAAGAAGCAAAAACTCAAACTTTAATCCATCAGCATTGTGAACTGCCTCTGGAAGCTGCTGTCGTGACTCAGCAATTTGTCCTCAATCAACTATCTGCTTACTGGATGATAAGAACACATTCTTTTACTGTTTTTCGGGAACCAGTCTTTCACTAGCCGAAATGTAGATGCCTCTCCAGTATGAAAAAACGACCTCAGTAAGTCTAAATGAGCTCAATGACATAGATCAGCTCCCAGTGGATGCCTAGAATCTGCTTCAGCCGAGATGATATGTCGAATTTATTTTATAATGAAACAAGAGTCTTTCTTTATCAGCAACCTCTCGATCTGTCCCTCGAAGGAAAGTTTCACACTGATCTGTGATTGCTCTGGGAATACATGCTCATTTGGATTATAATGCGTTCCAAGACCACATTCAAGTGTGCAGTGTTTCTAGGATCCCTTAGAAAGGTGAGTACATCAGTGTGTCTTCCAACAAGATGTGGGTATTCCTCAATCAGATGAAAGAATACCACACTGACTAGTCTATGAGCTGGATCAGTTGATCGAGGGATTTGTGCTCTTCTCACTGTACTCAGGCAATTGCAAAATGTATTCAGTGATAACTATAAGCAATCTTGTTATAACTGGGCCATTCTTAGGATCTTGTGAGAAAGAAGGAATGCAATTAGTTCTCCCCACCAGCGAAGGGAAAGAGCGCAACAACAACTCAAAATAAGTAAGAACCAGCCGAGAAAGGTCTCACTGGGTAACACCATAGGTAAATCCAAACAGGAATTCAGTGTGAAATGAATCTGGGTACTGCACCCTCTTCCAATTGCTGTAACCACGATCAGAAGCTGGCATAATCCTCTTTTTATCAAGGCTTAAGCATGCCTCAGTCCAAAGTTTTTTATCAAGCTTCTCTGTGGCTTTAAGAACAAAAAATGTTACCTCAACCATGTATTGACTGCACAGAGTATTCAAAACAAGCCACAGTCTAATAAACTCTTTTTCTTTAGTTGACAGCTTCTGCGTCCTTCTTCCTCATCATAGATCTTGTCTGCACGTGCTGTGGTTCTTCCCCGATGCTTGTACTTGCTTCCTGTAGGGGTGTGGGCATAGGGGTTTCTCCAGCAAAGATCTTTACATCGCCTAAGAATTTCCAAGCATGCCTGCCCTGACATCTTCCATGATGAACGGATCGTTAAAACGGGGTTCGTCCCACTTCTTCCTTGTATGATTGCCGTTTAGGACTGCATCTCCGGGGAATAGTTGGGGAATATGTAATTCTTGAGATTCACTTGTTGAAGCATCCCATTCTGTGTTCTGTACTGCCCTACACTCTTGTCGCTGCAGCTGCTCTGTAATGACAGAGATACTGGAAGTCACACAGTTCAAATAGTTATGCAATTCCATTCCTAGCAAATCTGCAGTTGGTTGAGCATCACTTCTAACTCTGGATTGAGGCATTAGGGGTATCCTCATTCGTCTCGCCATCACTATTTCATGGGGCGTGAGATGGTGGTCAGAACCCGGTTGGTTCCTTAAAACATATAATGCCAGTGGTAGGCAATGCAACCACCCTTTCTTCAAGGTAAGCTTCACTTTGGCTATTCTTTCCTTGAACGGGCCGTTGAGCCTCTCACAGATCTCATTTCCTTGTGGATGATAAGCCGAATAAAATGTGTGCTTCATACCAAGAAACAAGCTGATCTGTTAAAATGTTTGGTTCACAAAATGTGGGCCATCATCTGACCTCATTACCTTACATAATCCCCATCAAAGAAATACTTCACGCACTAAGAATCTTGCTGCACAAGTGGAATCTGGGTGTGTACAGGGACCTGCTTCAATCCACCTTGAAAAAGGATACACTACTACGATCAGGTATCTATATACATTACATACTTGTATCATGTCGACATATTCGATATGCAAATGCTGAAAAGGGCCATTCGTCTCGAAATAACTCCCCTAACTGTGCGCAGTGTATGCCCAGCCATGTATTTTTGGCACACAAGACAATTCACTACATAAAATGCAACATGCTCTAATAGATTTGATACAAACCAATCCTCAACAATAGTTGCAGCAAGATTCTCCCTCGTTGTGTGCACAGGGTGGTGTAGCTGTTCCAGCGCCACCCTTAATAAGACTACAGGCATCACCGGATTACCAGTGCTGTCTTGTCGCCACAATGCTTTAGAGGGATTTAAAGAAAACCCTCTTTGCGTCCATACATTCTTTTCCTCTTGAGGTGCCTCCCCCTGGACCTCTACCAACTGCATTTTTGACAGGTTATTATAACTTATAGATACAGTCATCAACAACCATTTTTTCAATTACATTAGGATTTTCAACATTCATCATTTCTTTATCTGTATTTGCTACGCACTTGGCCTCAACATCTGCTGCTTTATTTCCACGTGAATTAAAATCTGCCCTTTTAGTGTGAGCTGCATACATGATGACTGCAATGCCTACTAGGAGTTTAGTGCTTTAATAAGCCTGTCCAATAAGGAGGCGTTCTGTACTGGCGTGCCGCCCGTTCAGAGGTAGCCCCTCCTTTTCCAACATGCTAACCTGCGTGCACCGTCAACGTCACATAGGCGGAGTCACTGTACACTGTTAATTCCTGGTGTGCGTGATCCTCGAGCGTGAGTATCAACGCCAATAATTCTGCAGACTGTGCTGAGTAATGATACAGCAATCAAGTACTTTTAAGCACCCAGAATTCCCCATTAGCCATGTGCTTTATCACAGAGGCACCTGTATATCTCTGTCCATCATTTTGATTGATCCTTGAAGAACTGTCAATGAAAACAATCTCTCCTCCTGTTAATTCAGACACACTTCTTTTCCCCATGGATCCTCCTCTCAGGTGGCCAATGGAAAGGACAATCGCTTTTGGATCCCGACTCTGGGGGTGGATATGCGAGGAAGGAGCACCTTGGTGGAGGGAACTTGCGGAGTGGGGAGAGGAGGAAACACAGTATCTCCCTTTCTGGAATGAACCTTCTATCCCTCATGACTTTATAGGATATTGTCTGCACTTTCGCCTTTCTTCCTCCCAAAATGTCCCACAGAAACATCCCCTTAACACTTGGACGAGAAAGAGACCAAAAAGGAGGACACATCCTCATTTGGGTAAGACTATAAATCAGTCTTATATTGTTAATCTGGACATACATCAATTAGTTACAAAACGAGGAAAAGACAACACAGAGTTATGTACGCTTCCTTTAATTAAAATCTCCCCAAACACCACTCTGTTTCTGAGATGAGGAAGAGGGCTATGGAGTATTTCATTTGGAACAGCCAGGCATGTTCAGCTAATAGGTGTTTCTATGGTCAGGCAGTTACACTCAAGGACCCACACCTGTGGTCATTTAACAAACAACAGGTGTAAAAATGCAGACCTCTCAACACAAAGGGAGAGACGGCCTGGAGAGAAAGAAGCAGACTGGAGAGCCGGAGCGGGCTGCAGAGGAACGGACTGGAGAGGATCTGTGCACAGCTGGAGTGAGAGAGAAATGCCAAATGCTGCCATCCCTGTCAGATGCATGCAGCAGGAGCTATGGGGCACCAACACATTCCGATCACCGCAGGACTCCAGGACAGTGAGCAGTGCTCTCGGTAGCTGCTGCCGGGGAAGAGCAGAGCTATTCACCACAGGACTCCAGATGAGGGAGCGAGATTCACTGTTGCTACCATGAGAGCAGAGCAAATAGAAGCCAGAAGGCAGAGCAGAGAAACCAGAGAGAGCTGCTGTACACAACCAGCAAGTGAAAAAGGGAAACACTCAAACCGGGGAACTCCGGGGACTGGAAAAAAGCATGTTTAAATGCCGAACAAACTGAAAATTGTGATAAGCATTTTGGAAAGCTGAAACAAGGAATTTTGAATACCAAACGAACTGAAAGTACTACAAGTTCTTTGGCCATGTGGTGGTACACCCGCCAGGTCTGACCTGGCGGGTGTAACGCCACACGGCCACAGACGGACACGGAAACACCGGCACCATTACAACATGGTGCCAGTGTTTCTACTTCCCCATTCCCGTGGAGTCCTATTGGACTCCACGGGAATGGGGATTTACGGAATGCCAGCTCTGGATTTACCAGATCATCGGGGCTGTAATGGCCTGGTAATTCCGGCTAGTCTGGAGCCGGTAAATCCCTACGGGTCTGGCGGCAGCCTGAAGTTTTACCGGCATGGCTACTGCCGGACTCGTAATGAGGCCCATTGTAAGCACTTTTGAATACTGCACAGAACTAAAGCAAGTTATGAGCACTTATGAATGAAGTAAAAGCAAGGTGGTGCAAATGGCAGATACCACAGAATGAATCGTGTGAGACACATGTGGTGGCAAAGTGAAAAGACTACCAAGAAGGGCATGAAATGAGAAACTAAGTATGGGTCAAAGCTACATGAGTTCAAGAAACTGAAGGTTAAGATGGGCAAGAGCCAGCAGAATACAAAGAGTGCATATGCTCATCAGTTGCGTGATCTGTAATGGGTGGACTGTGTGGTCCGACAACTGCACCCAGACCAAGGGATCCCCTCTATGGTAAGAACCAATGAAAGAAACAGAAAGAAGCTTGTGTTTTGCAATAACCACTTATGTGATGTTGAAGTAATGAAACAGACTTACCAATGTGAACCAGTGAAAAGTATTGATGACAAAAGAACAGGGAATTGTGCCAAGGAACTATTTTGTTTTGTAAATCTGGAAGGTTTGAACTGGTATTGTTTTGCGAAAGCTGGAATATTTGAACTCTTTGGGAATGGGACCCCTGAGACTTTGGGAATGGGTTTTGAACTTGGGGAAGGGGAATCTGATTACAAGCCAAGAGCTAGAAGAAGCTCAGAACTTTATTTTGAACACTATTCATTTTGATGCTGACATCCCTTCACGATGTATACAGTTAGTTGTGAGGGCAAGCATAGGCTTTGGACAAAGATAGACTTTTGATTCAGACTTCCTGACACAGACTATCCTTAGTTTTCTTTAGGTAGGGAAATCCCACCTTAGTATAGGGCAAGTTAGGCATTAGTCTATCCTGCCTTTTAAGCTAAATAAAGGTTTGAGATCCAATTTTGAATTTGTTGTCTGTGTCTACTGTGTCCTTAAACAGGTAGGTTTATGCCATTGCCTCCTTGGCACCACACCCAAAAAACGAATCCATACCTGCGGCCATTCTCATCCCCTGACAGCTGCTTCACAATTGCTGGGGCACTCATAGGATCGAGACAATAATGCCCTATTTGCTGGAACTTAAGCCCGAAACCTCAATATACTTCAGATTCTTCAGAATAATGCTCTTTGGGGTGCCCTGAACATCTCCAGTCGAGAGCACATCACAGCAGCAAGGCAAAATGCTCACTGGCTCCACAGTCGAAAGCATATTTTGTTCAAAACACTGTCCATCACACATAAATGTATAACTAACTAACACCGCCCTAGATATCTCTCCCAAAAACTGGAAAAAGCCAAATCCTCAAGACCCATCCAATCATACTACACCAACATCCTGATTCCCTCTAGGTACAGACTGAAAGGAGCTGGGGGTACAGGCTTCCAGGTTATTGCCCCTGAAATCTGCAACGCCCTCCCACATGAACTCAGAACTGCACCATCACCAATCTTGATTGATGAAGAACCGGACTACATAGTTTGTTGTATCTGTGATTCCAGGTACCACAACGGATTGCTTCAGTACATGGTTGACTGGGAAGGTTATGACATCTCAGAATGTTCCTGGGAACCAATATCCCATGTACCTGCCCCAAGGATGGTTAGCCGATTTCATCATCTTCATCCCTGGAAACCCAGCCCAACACCCCTTGGGAGAAGACATAATCTCAGAAGAATGCCCATTCGCAGACCAGGCTGGTTGCTCTGGTGGCACTGGTACTAATGATGTCACCATGGTCCATCACACAAATAGACTGTTGTTGTTCACTGCATAGTTGTTATCCAAAATGGCACTTTCCTCTTCCAGTACTCGTGCAGTGATATTAAGAAAACCTGCAGAATGCTGGAGATCAGCGCATCACAACACAGGTGTTCCCTGTGAACACTTTGGGTAGTCATTTTCTCCTTCTGCCCTCCTTCTTCCTTCTTACTAGTTCCCCCCTCTTTTTCCTACTTTTCCTTATATCCTGGATTGCCTTGGTTACTCCTTTTCCTGGCTTACATTTGGACTACTATTCATCAGCAAACATTCTGAACTATCCAGTACTTCTATGAATCTTCACAGACATTGAGGGTTTTTGCTAACTGCCTTTTCCCTCTGCACTTTTGTGGTCACTGTATCTTTTGCAGGTAGTCTGCACTATCCCACTCTCCATGGGTAGTTTCGCCTGCGATTGTCCCCACTACGAGATTGGCGCCTGAGGATCTAGGTGGTAAGTGGTGATTTAAATTGGATAGCTATAATTGTGCCAATAAACCTCTTCTAAACAAATCTCCCATACACAGTTTACTCATTCCAAAATACACACCTTTTTAGTCTGGTTCATTCACCCACAACACTAACCAATGTTCCATCTCAAACACCAATAATCCGAACACCAATTTCTACATATACACCTATCAGCTAAAATACTTAACAGAGTCCCATGTCAACATGCAAACAACACTTACTCAACACCCCCACCTTAATATCTCCTTACCAAACTCAGAAACATACCAATGAACTTTTAAAAAACAAAGCACATGGAATAGGTGTCCCACATCCTCCTACACCTTCTCTTCCAATGGATCCACCCTCACGAGAAACCCCTACAGAGAAACCAAGCCACACAAAACACCCACTCCCCACTCCAAAAACAAAAATCACAATGCACACACTGACATCTGCGCCCTTTACTAAAACATCCTCTACTGAACACATTAATGCTCCTGGGTATGGGATTTACTGTTGCTGTCCCCGAAATGAAGGTGTACATCTAAAGTAATTTATACTATTTGCCTTTGACACGTGAAGCATGGGGATCCCTTAAAATGTAATATGGTTACCAGTTGCATGTTGAGGCATTTTAAAAAAAAAACACACACACAAACGTTTACCCTCATTTGCTCTTGAAGACTGAACACTGACTTCCCCATCTACGATCATGATAGAAACATACATGCACAAAGAAACACATCACACTCAGCCTACATACACTCACAAAAGACAACCAGTACTATAACTAAACCTACTAACCCCAAACCCCACATCTCTCCCAGAAGAACCAAATATGTGATGTTCCAACAGCAAGTGATGTGCTCAAAACCAGAGTACATCCATTTGGACATTTCTGCTACAAATGTAACACATATTTTGCCAGTGGGAGGCAAATGCTAAATCAATGAGGAGAAATCAAGTGACATTTTCGTTTACTCTGTATCATACTTTTATATGTGCATGTTAAATGTTTAAAAACTGTTAGGTCATGTTTAAAAAAAGTATTACAGTATCGATCATGTGCTTGTTTGAATGTATACAACTAATAAGCAAAACTTAATTGAGCACTTCTCATGTGTCAGTAATGTATTTGTAGGTCATGGCTCTCCTGAAATTCTATTTTAGGAAAATACAACTTTTTGCAAAGGCGAAATTCAAAGTGAATTTGAATTAGAAATGGCCGTGGTCATTTTGTTTATAAATAGTCCAGTTTGAGTAGTTCATTGTCCAAGGTGTAAAAGCTATTTACTGGAATGTTTTTCAAAACATCTGTAAGCATATCACACATTACGATGCTGTAGTGTGAGTCAATCAGCAGTGCATTGTTGTTACTCCATGGAAGTTAAGTTTTATTTTAGTCAATAACGTTTCAAATATAGTGTTAATGTCTAACGATAAATGTAACTAAAAGGTTGTGATGATCTAATATGACTATACATATGGTAATGAAAAACAATGAAGTAGGCTGAAATGATCATCTGTATGCCAAAGCAATGTGTTAGGGTCATCATCGAAAAAGCAAAATACAACAGTTTACAAATGCCAGTGGACATAAGAAGGACTATAACATTACATGCAGCTTAACTGTATGCACAAAGGGTTACATTATGGTGCACTGATAGTATACTTGCATGTGAAAGTATCACAAAGACTGCCTCATTACGACCCAGGCGGTAAGTTACCGCCTGGGCCGTGACTTTACCACCATGGCGTAAACTATGTTTACGCCATGGTGGTTGGCGGATTTACCGCCCCATTCCAACCTTGGCGGGGCGGTAAATCCCCATTTTCCCATTTTCCCTTCCCCATTCCCATTTTGCCCCATAGGGCATAATGGGAGTGGGGAAGGCGTTAATTACGCCACCGTAAATTACGGTGGCATAATTAACTCCATGGTCCCTTAGCGCCATGGATTTTAACACCTGCTAAAAGCAGGTGTTAAAACTGCCATGGCGCTAAGGGACCTCGTACTCAGGCGGTAAGGGTCGGCGCTGTTTACGCCGCCGTAAAACCCTTACCGCCTGAGTTGTAATGAGGCCCACAGACCTCTCCTTATCAAATCTCATCCAAACACTCAAAATGATGTCTCATGACACAGCTGTGTGATTGACTACTTTTAAAAGCCTTTAATTATAATGCATATTTTCAATATGTAGGGGCATACACATATTGCCCAAAAATATGTGCACACATTAGTTTCACCATTAGCTTGAGCAATTTCTAAGCTTTGTAATTTTCCAATGGCAGTGCACCAACCACTGCTTTCAATCTTAAAAAACAACATGACTTGCAAAGTATGTATACTTACGAACAATTTATTGTTTACAGTAACTTGTTGAATTTTCAATTTCATGATCATACATTTTAAACTATACAGCTCATGAAATATATAAAATGCATAGACATACATCATAGAGTACGATTTCCACATTCTACATTCATACAAATATTACATTTCTGAAAAGGTTTTTAGCAACCTGTTGTTTAAAGTCATTTTTAAAATGTATACCTTTGTAAATGTACATTTCAAAATATACATTGTCCAAAATATATGAAGCACATACACAAACATCATGGCATTGGAATTACTTGTTCTACCTTCATGTGAATCATAAAGTTCTAAAAAAGAGATACACAAGTTTTTAACAAACAACTGATTGTTTAAAGTAAGATATTGTGTCTGTAATTCAATCAACATACATTTTGAACACAACATACATTTCAAACAATACCTCTATGAAATGCAAACACACACATCATTGTGTAGAAATTATTCATAATGCCACCAAACTATTTTAAAATTGGAAACATTTTTTTTGAATAAGTAAGGGTGACTTAAAACTCTAGGTTCACAAGTTAACCTGTATTTCTATAGAACATATGTATTTTTGTAAATGCTCGTGAAGTGTATTCACATTGTACACAATTATAACTGAGATAACAATTTACACTACCTATCTATAAAATGTAGGGACTGTGACAAACATTTCTTTCAATTTTTAAGTGCAACGTTTATAGTGTGAAATTGTTAGGCTTTCGTCTTACCCCTTTGCGGATTGGAAGTTATCCACTGCATCCTCAATTTGGAAGTGCTGGCTTTGGTATTGGGACGCACACCATTCCAAGATGGCACTGCCCTGCTGCAGCACCTGACATCATGATGTCCAAGATGGCAGCCACCATCCGTGTCCACATCAAAGTCGGAGACAGTCCCATAAAGGCAGCAGGGAGCGGGTAAGCAATGAGTTGCAACTCTGCCTTTCCTGGTTGCCATATACTCCATTTGCTTCTTCCCTATTTCCTGCGTGCCATCTCCTGGAATCTGACTTTTTATGCACCCTTGCTGTCTGGCACTTTGTTGTGTAGTTGCCTGCATCTCTGTTGCCCTGCCTTGCTGGATCTCTGTTGCCCTGTCTGTCTGGATTCCTATTGCCCTGTTTGACTGGATTTCATATTCTCTGTCCCTGCTTGAACTCTAGGGTTTTTCCTACCAGGGCCTTCCTCCTTGCTTTGGGATGTGCTCCCGGGGTGGTCCCCCAGCCTCTGTCTCTACTCTGAGAGGCAAGGTGGCTTCTTGGGGAGACTGGACTTACCTCTTTACTTCACCTCTCGTGAGACTTCTCAGGTCAGGCCCGCTGCTGAGGGAAATAAGTGGTAGCAGAACTTTCATGCATCGTGATATAATTACCAACATAATACAGGTTATAAAACACCCCAACAAAGTTCACCTTCAAGGCGAAACCTATTTCTGCTGCCTGGAATCATCAGAATATATGTATATGTATAAAGAAGCGATAGGAACGACAAATTAAGCATTTCCAGTGACTATCTTATATTCCTTCCTACAGCTCAATCCTGAAAAAATGGATCTCGTAGCCAAAAACAAAATCTCATCATCAATTTTATTGCATTTGTATATCAAAAATGCAAACCTAAAACATTTCCCTTTAAGATCACCTACAGGCTTATTGAAAAAATACAAAAATCAAAACAAGAGATACATACATATACACATTAGCACAATAAACTCAGAATAAAACATCATATAAAGGCACAGTAGGACACACAGATTAATTGCACTTGATCCAATTTGTGTATGCCACACTCATAGGCCTGACATGTGTCTGTCCCTAAAACCGAATAGTCAAGTCTTTAATGCTTGTATTTTGGGTGTTATTGTTCACATTAAGAACACTTTCTGACATTGAGATTCCCACATGTAAAACATTCAATGGAATAAGAAGGAAAAAAGGAGAAAAGTCACCATCAATTGAAGATATTAATTCATATTTTTTTTACATTTTCTTTATTTGATTTTATTGAATTTTGTCAAACAATTTAAGCAAGTTACAGGTGCGATTGAAACATATTAGAATATGATTATATATCGAGGATTCTTTTAGCGACCAACAGAATATAGCTCTATCCATTTATTTACATTTACAACTCTTTTTCCTCCCCTCCCCTCTGACCCCCATCCCCATACCCCAGAGCAGAGTTTCATCTCTGAGTTGACCACCTGTTTACAGTACGTATGGGCATTGTATACGGTACTCCTTTCAAGTTGTCTTTGTCCATTATTAGAATCAGGTAGTAGTGGGACGGTGAATTCCTTGGTCCCAGAGTGCCCAGGCACTGCTAGTTTCTTGAACACAAATATTAGAACATACATCGTTATAACAACTGTCACTTCTATTGTTCAACATTTTATGTGGGAGCAGGCATTCATTCATAAAGTCAATCCACAATTGCTCATTCTGGGCTGCTCTCCCATGGAGGGCAGCGGTAATTTATTCCATTGTATAAATAATAGTCGCTACCCCAATCCAGTCTTTCTGGCTTGGAACCTGGTCTGTTTTCCACTTAATCACCAAGCAGGCCCTTGCTGCCAGGAGCAGGGGGGCCACAATTCCATTTACCCTGTTCACTTTGCCTTCATGTTCCTCAAGGTTAAACAGTATTAGGAGGGGTGTAGTCTCCCGGGAGATCCCATCTGGCTGTTTCATCCATCCAAGGACCTCGTTCAAATACATCTGGACCCGGGTGCAACTCCACCACATATGCCAGTAATCGTCCCTCTCCCCACACAGACGCCAGCACAATGGGCTCCTGGTCTGAAACATTTTAGACAGTCTATAGGGGTTGTACTGCCATCTATGCAGCAGCTTAATGGCATGCAGCTTGTATTGTGTAGCAATAGATACCTGAGATGCTCCCTTACAAATCTTTGCCCATACCTCTGCGTCAAGTGCTTCCCCGAGGTCCCGCTCCCACCATTGTTTTAAGCCGCCGGTTGATTCCCTCCCCACATCCAAGAGCACTCTATACATATTCGAAATTATACTTCTGTTCGCTGAGGTTGTATACAGTAGTTTTTCAAAGGGGTGAGATCCCTTTGAAGTTTGTCAAGCTATTCTTTTCGTGTGAGAGTGCCCTTCAGCTGCAAGAAAGGGAAGACCGACAGCCGGTGAATTCCCAATGCTTCCTCCAAATCTATAATCGTGAGAAAGACCCCACCCCTCCACAACTGCCCAACTCTCTCTAGACCTGCATCATACCATGACTGAAATCTTGTATGGTCTGGGGTTTCTTTGCGTATGCCTGGTGCCCATATGTGGCTCAATGGGGAGGGCCACATGGTGACTTCTTCCATGTTCGCTCCCTCTTTCCAGATTTCCCATATTGTACCGAGTTTGGGATGATTCCAGAGTTACGCAACAGTTTATTGTAAGGAACTCATAGCCATTCCAATACTGTGGCGGGAGTTAGGTTATGATTATCCATTTGCACCCATTGTAGATCCTTTCTCCCTCTCAAGTGAGGGATCAGTATCCTCAATTGTATGGCATGATAACACAGCTTGAGATCGGGGAGGCCTACACCTCCCTTCTCTTTTGGTAGAGTGACAGTGTCATACGCTATTCTTGGCCTTTTGCCTAGCCATAGAAATTTTATAATGCACTCTTCACTTCTTTGAAGAACGTTTCTCGAAGTTTTAGAGGGAGCATCTGGAACGGGTACAGGAACCTCGGTAGGCAGACCATTTTGATTGAATTAAGTCTACCCATCCATGAGATCGTAAGCTTTTGCCATTTCTCCAGGTCTTTATGGAAGCAATTGAGCAGTTGGGGGAAATTTGCGTCATACATATTTTCTAACTTTTTGGTCAGGTTTATTCCTAGGTAGCGAAGAGTGCTATTTTCTAACACCAGGCCAAGCGATGAGAGAGTGGTGGCATAATCGGGGGTGAGTTCTTGAAAAACAGTATTGATTTAGACCTATTAATTTTGAAACCTGAGAGCGAGCCATATTTTTCAATTAAGTGCATAGCTCTATGTATGGATGTCATGGGGTTCTGAACGTGAAGTAGGATATCGTCAGCATAATGATCTACCTTATATTCTGCTCCAGCCACCCATAGGCCCTCTACCTGGGGGTCAGCTCTCAGCGTCTGGGCAAGAGGCTCCACTGAGAGGACAAACAGTATTGCCAACAGGGGGCAGCCCTGCCTTGTGCCTCTACTCAAGTTAAACCACCTAGAATATTCCGAGTTAACCATGACTGCTGCCTTAGGGGACATATAAACCGACGTAACCCCTCTATGAAACAAGTGGCCCAGTCTCATCCTTCGGCAGCACCGCCTTCAAGAAGCTCCATTTCACCATATAGAACACTTTCTCAGCGTCAATAGACAAGAGCGCCGGGTTGGCTCTCATTGTCTTCGACTCATGAATCAAGTGGAGGGTTTTGTGCATTGTGTCTGCGCCTTGCCTTCCCAATAGGAAGCCAACCTGGTCGGGGTGGATCAATAGCTGCATTTGTGTCTCCCGTCTGGCTACTAGCAAATGGGTGTAGGTCTTCGCATCTATGTTGAGAAGGGAGATGGGGCGGTAAGATCCACACTGCTTGGGGTCTTTGCTTTCTTTGGGATCACCAAGATTAGCACCTGTGAGAAGGAATCAGGGGCCACTCCCGTTTGCAAAATATCATTAAGTAGATCTACCGTAAAGGGGAGGAAGGAGGGCATGAAAGTCTTATAAAATCCCGCCGTGTAACCAAGGGTTACCTGGTGCTTTCCCCAATGGGAGCCTTTTGATTGCCCTTTCCAACTCGTCCACCATAATGGGTGACTCCATCCCCTCCACTGAATCCCGGGGGAGTTTTGGCATGTTTACTTCTTGCATATATTGATTTTGCTCAGTCCCCTCCTGTCCCCTTTCCGATGTATATAGGTGTTCATAAAATGTTGCGAATGCCTCTGGGATACCCCTCTGATCTGTTGGCTGGGCCCCTCCATCCTCCTCAATAGCAGCAACCCATCTCTCTGCTCGTTGTCCCCGCAATCTAGCTGCCACCAATACATTCGCCTTATACCTTTTTCATAGGGTTTCTGTTTGAGGAACTGGAGTTTACGTATCACCAGTCCCTCTTCCAAGCGCCTAAGCGACTCCCATACCATTCTTTTGGACACTTCACCCGTATCGTTGGTCTTAAAATATTCTTCTATTTCATGAGCCAACTCTGCATGAAAGACCGCGTCCTTCCACAGGGATTCATTACATCACCACTTTGAGTTTTTTTGTGGAGGGGCGCTCAGTCGGATATCGACCGTAACCATATTGAGGTCAGACCATGAGATTGGGACTATGTCAGAGGTATTTACAACCTCACTTATGCCTTTCAAAAGATACAGGTAGTCAATCCTAGTATATGTCAAATGTGGGGCTGAATAGAGCGTCAACCCTTTTTCATTGGGGTGAGAGGCGCGCCAAGCATCTTAGAAACCATACACTCGCATCATTCCCATTGCATCCGTGCGCCCACCATCAAGCTGTGGGCCTGCTTCTGGGTTACCAGCCCGTCTGTCCATAATAGGGTCCGCCCACAGATTAAAGTCACCACCCAGGATAACATGACTCACTGCCTCCAGCATTATCTTAGGAACTATGCGCAGCAGGAAGCAGAACTGGTTGGCATTGGGGGCATAGAGTGTGGCAAGGGTAAAGGTGGTGATGTGTGTCCTGCCAACTACTACTATGGCTCTCCCTTCGATGTCTGCCCAAGTCTTAATGATCTCAAGATTGAGTCCTTTCCTGATCAGTATGCCTACACCCGCCTCTCTCAGTGGACCAGAGCCCCAATATTCAGAGCCCTTCCTGGAGTACAGGACTTACTGGGTAACACCATAGGTAAATCCAAACAGGAATTCAGTGTGAAATGAATCTGGGTACTGCACCCTCTTCCAATTGCTGTAACCACGATCAGAAGCTAGCATAATCCTCTTTTTATCAAGGCTTAAGCATGCCTCAGTCCAAAGTATTTTATCAAGCTTCTCTGTGGCTTTAAGAACAAACAATGTTACCTCAACCATGTATTCAAAACAAGCCACAGTCTAATAAACTCTTTTTCTTTAGTTGACAGCTTCTGCGTCCTTCTTCCTCATCATAGATCTTGTCTACATGTGCTGTGGTTCTTCCCCGATGCTTGTACTTGCTTCCTGTAGGGGTGTGGGCATAGGGGTTTCTCCAACAAAGATCTTTACATCGCCTAAGAATGTCCAAGCATGCCTGCCCTGACATCTTCCATGATGAACGGAACGTTAAAACGGGGTTCGTCCCACTTCTTCCTTGTATGATTGCCGTTTAGGACTGCATCTCCGGGGAATAGTTGGGGAACATGTAATTCTTGAGATTCACTTGTTGAAGCATCCCATTCTGTGTTCTGTACTGCCCTACACTCTTGTCGCTGCAGTTGCTCTGTAATGACAGAGATACTGGAAGTCATACAGTTCAAATAGTTATGCAATTCCATTCCTAGCAAATCTGCAGTTGGTTGAGCATCACTTCTAACTCTGGATTGAGTCATTAGCGGTATCCTCATTCGTCTCGCCATCACTATCTCATGGGGCGCGAGATGGTGGTCAGAACCCGGTTGGTTCCTTAAAACATATAATGCCAGTGGTAGGCAATGCAACCACCCTTTCTTCAAGGTAAGCTTCACTTTGGCTATTCTTTCCTTGAACGGGCCGTTGAGCCTCTCACAGATCTCATTTCCTTGTGGATGATAAGCCGAATAAAATGTGTGCTTCATACCAAGAAACAAGCTGATCTGTTAAAATGTTTGGTTCACAAAATGTGGGCCATTATCTGACCTCATTACCTTACATACTCCCCATCTAAGAAATACTTCCCGCACTAAGAATCTTGCTGCACAAGTGGAATCTGGGTGTGTACAGGGACCTGCTTCAATCCACCTTGAAAAGGGATACACTACTACGATCAGGTATCTATATACATTACATACTTGTATCATGTCGACATATTCGATATGCAAATGCTGAAAAGGGCCATTCGTCTCGAAATAACTCCCCTAACTGTGCGCAGTGTATGCCCAGCCGTGTATTTTTGGCACACAAGACAATTCACTACATAAAATGCAACATGCTCTAATAGATTTGATACAAACCAATCCTCAACAATAGTTGCAGCAAGATTCTCCCTCGTTGTGTGCACAGGGTGGTGTAGCTGTTCCAGCGCCTCCCTTAATAAGACTACAGGCATCACCGGTTTACCAGTGCTGTCTTGTCGCCACAATGCTTTAGAGGGATTTAAAGAAAACCCTCTTTGCGTCCATACATTCTTTTCTTCTTGAGGTGCCTCCCCCTGGACCTCTACCAACTGCATTTTTGACAGGTTATTATAACTTTCAAATACAGTCATCAACAACCATTTTTTCAATTACATTAGGATTTTCAACATTCATCATTTCTTTATCTGTATTTGCTACGCACTTGGCCTCAACATCTGCTGCTTTATTTCCACGTGAATTAAAATCTGCCGTTTTAGTGTGAGCTGCATACATGATGACTGCAATGCTTACTCGGAGTTGTAGTGCTTTAATAAGCCTGTCCAATAAGGCGGCGTTCTGTACTGGCGTGCCGCCCGTTCAGAGGTAGCCCCTCCTTTTCCAACATGCTAACCTGCGTGCACCGTCGACGTCACATAGGCGGAGTCACTGTACACTGTTAATTCCTGGTGTGCGTGATCCTTGAGCGTGAGTATCAACGCCAATAATTCTGCAGACTGTGCTGAGTAATGATACAGCAATCAAGTACTTTTAAGCACCCGGAATTCCCCATTAGCCATGTGCTTTATCACAGAGGCACCTGTATATCTCTGTCCATCATTTTGATTGATCCTTGAAGAACTGTCAATGAAAACAATCTCTCCTCCTGTTAATTCATACACACTTCTTTTCCCCATGGATCCTCCTCTCAGGTGGCCAATGGAAAGGACAATCGCTTTTGGATCCCGACTCTGGGGGTGGATATGCGAGGAAGGAGCACCTTGGTGGAGGGAACTTGCGGAGTGGGGAGAGGAGGAAACACAGTATCTCCCTTTCTGGAATGAACCTTCTATCCCTCATGACTTTATAGGATATTGTCTGCACTTTCGCCTTTCTTCCTCCCAAAATGTCCCACAGAAACATCCCCTTAACACTTGGACGAGAAAGAGACCAAAAAGGAGGACACATCCTCATTTGGGTAAGACTATAAATCAGTCTTATATTGTTAATCTGGACATACATCAATTAGTTACAAAACGAGGAAAAGACAACACAGAGTTATGTACGCTTCCTTTAATTAAAATCTCCCCAAACACCACTCTGTTTCTGAGATGAGGAAGAGGGCTATGGAGTATTTCATTTGGAACAGCCAGGCATGTTCAGCTAATAGGTGTTTCTATGATCAGGCAGTTACACTCAAGGACCCACACCTGTGGGCATTTAACAAACAACAGGTGTAAAAATGCAGACCTCTCAACACAAAGGGAGAGACGGCCTGGAGAGAAAGAAGCGGACTGAAGAGCCGGAGCGGGCTGCAGAGGAACGGACTGGAGAGGAGCTGTGCACAGCTGGAGTGAGAGAGAAATGCCAAATGCTGCCATCCCTGTCAGATGCACGCAGCAGGAGCTATGGGGCACCAACACATTCCGATCACCGCAGGAATCCAGGACAGTGAGCAGTGCTCTCGGTAGCTGCTGCCGGGGAAGAGCAGAGCTATTCACCACAGGACTCCAGATGAGGGAGCGAGATTCACTGTTGCTACCATGAGAGCAGAGCAAATAGAAGCCAGAAGGCAGAGCAGAGAAACCAGAGAGAGCTGCCGTACACAACCAGCGAGTGAAAAAGGGAAACACTCAAACCAGGGAACTCCGGGGACTGGAAAAAAGCATGTTTAAATGCCGAACAAACTGAAAATTGTGATAAGCATTTTGGAAAGCTGAAACAAGGAATTTTGAATACCAAACGAACTGAAAGTACTACAAGTTCTTTGGCCATGTGGTGGTACACCCGCCAGTACTGACCTGGCGGGTGTAACGCCACACGGCCACAGACGGACACGGAAACACCGGCACCATTACAACATGGTGCCAGTGTTTCTACTTCCCCATTCCCGTGGAGTCCTATCGGACTCCACGGGAATGGAGATTTACGGAATGCCAGCTCTGGATTTACCAGATCATCGGGGCTGTAATGGCCTGGTAATTCCGGCTAGTCTGGAGCCGGTAAATCCCTACGGGTCTGGCGGCAGCCTGCAGTTTTACCAGCATGGCTACTGCCGGACTCGTAATGAGGCCCATTGTAAGCACTTTTGAATACTGCACAGAACTAAAGCAAGTTATGAGCACTTATGAATGAAGTAAAAGCAAGGTGGTGCAAATGGCAGATACCACAGAATGAATCGTGTGAGACACATGTGGTGGCAAAGCGAAAAGACTACCAAGAAGGGCATGAAATGAGAAACTAAGTATGGGTCAAAGCTACATGAGTTCAAGAAACTGAAGGTTAAGATGGGCAAGAGCCAGCAGAATACAAAGAGTGCATATGCTCATCAGTTGCGTGATCTGTAATGGGTGGACTGTGTGGTCCGACAACTGCACCCAGACCAAGGGACCCCCTCTATGGTAAGAACCAATGAAAGAAACAGAAAGAAGCTTGTGTTTTGCAATAACCACTTATGTGATGTTGAAGTAATGAAACAGACTTACCAATGTGAACCAGTGAAAAGTATTGATGACAAAAGAACAGGGAATTGTGCCAAGGAACTATTTTGTTTTGTAAATCTGGAAGGTTTGAACTGGTATTGTTTTGCGAAAGCTGGAATATTTGAACTCTTTGGGAATGGAACCCCTGAGACTTTGGGAATGAGTTTTGAACTTGGGGAAGGGGAATCTGATTACAAGCCAAGAGCTAGAAGAAGCTCAGAACTTTATTTTGAACACTATTCATTTTGATGCTGACATCCCTTCACAATGTATACAGTTAGTTGTGAGGGCAAGCATAGGCTTTGGACAAAGATAGACTTTTGATTCAGACTTCCTGACACAGACTATCCTTAGTTTTCTTTAGGTAGGGAAATCCCACCTTAGTATAGGGCAAGTTAGGCATTAGTCTATCCTGCCTTTTAAGCTAAATAAAGGTTTGAGATCCAATTTTGAATTTGTTGTCTGTGTCTACTGTGTCCTTAAACAGGCAGGTTTATGCCATTGCCTCCTTGGCACCACACCCAAAAAACGAATCCATACCTGCGGCCATTCTCATCCCCTGACAGCTGCTTCACAATTGCTGGGGCACTCATAGGATCAAGACAATAATGCCCTATTTGCTGGCACTTAAGCCCGAAACCTCAATATACTTCAGATTCTTCAGAATAATGCTCTTTGGGGTGCCCTGAACATCTCCAGTCGAGAGCACATCACAGCAGCAAGGCAAAATGCTCACTGGCTCCACAGTCGAAAGCATATTTTGTTCAAAACACTGTCTATCACACATACATGTATAACTAACTAACACCGCCCTAGATATCTCTCCCAAAAACTGGAAAAAGCCAAATCCTCAAGACCCATCCAATCATACTACACCAACATCCTGATTCCCTCTAGGTACAGACTGAAAGGAGCTGGGGGTACAGGCTTCCAGGTTATTGCCCCTGAAATCTGCAACGCCCTCCCACATGAACTCAGAACTGCACCATCACCAATCTTGATTGATGAAGAACCGGACTACATAGTTTGTTGCATCTGTGATTCCAGGTACTACAACGGATTGCTTCAGTACGTGGTTGACTGGTAAGGTTATGACATCTCAGAATGTTCCTGGGAACCAATATCCCATGTACCTGCCCCAAGGATGGTTAGCCGATTTCATCATCTTCATCCCTGGAAACCCAGCCCAACACCCCTTGGGAGAAGGCATACTCTCAGAAGAATGCCCATTCGCAGACCAGGCTGGTTGCTCTGGTGGCACTGGTACTAATGATGTCACCATGGTCCATCACACAAATAGACTGTTGTTGTTCACTGCATAGTTGTTATCCAAAATGGCACTTTCCTCTTCCAGTACTCGTGCAGTGATAGTAAGAAAACCTGCAGAATGCTGGAGATCAGCGCATCACAACACAGGTGTTCCCCGTGAACACTTTGGGTAGTCATTTTCAACCTTCTGCCCTCCTTCTTCCTTCTTACTAGTTCCCCCCTCTTTTTCCTACTTTTCCTTATATCCTGGATTGCCTTGGTTACTCCTTTTCCTGGCTTACATTTGGACTACTATTCATCAGCAAACGTTCTGAAATATCCAGTACTTCTATGAATCTTCACAGACATTGAGGGTTTTTGCTAACTGCCTTTTCCCTCTGCACTTTTGTGGTCACTGTATCTTTTGCAGGTAGTCTGCACTATCCCACTCTCCATGGGTAGTTTCGCCTGCGATTGTCCCCACTACGAGATTGGCGCCTGAGGATCTAGGTGGTAAGTGGTGATTTAAATTGGATAGCTATATTTGTGACAATAAACCTCTTCTAAACAAATCTCCCATACACAGTTTACTCATTCCCAAATCCACACCTTTTTAGTCTGGTTCATTCACCCACAACACTAACCAATGTTCCATCTCAAACACCAATAACCCGAACACCAATTTCTACATATACACCTATCAGCTAAAATACTTAACAGAGTACCATGTCAACATGCAAACAACACTTACTCAACACCCCCACCTTAATATCTCCTTACCAAACTCAGAAACATACCAATGAACTTTTAAAAAACAAAGCACATGGAATAGGTGTCCCACATCCTCCTACACCTTCTCTTCCAATGGATCCACCCTCACGAGAAACCCCTACAGAGAAACCAAGCCACACAAAACACCCACTCCCCACTGCAAAAACAAAAATCACAATGCACACACTGACATCTGCGCCCTTTACTAAAACATCCTCTACTGAACACATTAATGCTCCTGGGTATGGGATTTACTGTTGCTGTCCCCGAAATGAAGGTGTACATCTAAAGTAATTTATACTGTTTGCCTTTGACACGTAAAGCATGGGGATCCCTTAAAATGTAATATGGTTACCAGTTGCATGTTGAGGCATTTTTTAAAAAAAAACACACACACAAACTTTTACCCTCATTTGCTCTTGAAGACTGAACACTGACTTCCCCATCTACGATCATGATAGAAAAATACATGCACAAAGAAACACATCACACTCAGCCTACATACACTCACAAAAGACAACCAGTACTATAACTAAACCTACTAACCCCAAACCCCACATCTCTCCCAGAAGAACCAAATATGTGATGTTCCAACAGCAAGTGATGTGCTCAAAACCAGAGTACATCCATTTGGACATTTCTGCTACAAATGTAACACATATTTTGCCAGTGGGAGGCAAATGCTAAATCAATGAGGAGAAATCAAGTGACATTTTCGTTTGCTCTGTATCATACTTTTATATGTGCATGTTAAATGTTTAAAAACTGTTAGGTCATGTTTAAAAAAAAGTATTACAGTATCGATCATGTGCTTGTTTGAATGTATACAACTAATAAGCAAAACTTAATTGAGCACTTCTCATGTGTCAGTAATGTATTTGTAGGTCATGGCTCTCCTGAAATTCTATTTTAGGAAAATACAACTTTTTGCAAAGGCGAAATTCAAAGTGAATTTGAATTAGAAATGGCCGTGGTCATTTTGTTTATAAATAGTCCAGTTTGAGTAGTTCATTGTCCAAGGTGTAAAAGCTATTTACTGGAATGTTTTTCAAAACATCTGTAAACATATCACACATTACGATGCTGTAGAGTGAGTCAATCAGCAGTGCATTGTTGTTACTCCATGGAAGTTAAGTTTTATTTTAGTCAATAACATTTCAAATATAGTGTTAATGTCTAACGATAAATGTAACTAAAAAGTTGTGATGATCTAATATGACTATACATATGGTAATGAAAAACAATGAAGTAGGCTGAAATGATCATCTGTATGCCAAAGCAATGTGTTAGGGTCATCATCGAAAAAGCAAAATACAACAGTTTACAAATGCCAGTGGACATAAGAAGGACTATAACATTACATGCAGCTTAACTGTATGCACAAAGGGTTACATTATGGTGCACTGATAGTATACTTGCATGTGAAAGTATCACAAAGACTAAGACCTCTCCTTATCAAATCTCATCCAAACACTCAAAATGATGTCTCATGACACAGCTGTGTGATTGACTACTTTTAAAAGCCTTTAATTATAATGCATATTTTCAATATGTAGGGGCATACACATATTGCCCAAAAATATGTGCACACATTAGTTTCACCATTAGCTTCAGCAATTTCTAAGCTTTGTCATTTTCCAATGGCAGTGCACCAACCACTGCTTTCAATCTTAAAAAACAACATGACTTGCAAAGTATGTATACTTACGAACAATTTATTGTTTACAGTAACTTGTTGAATTTTCAATTTCATGATCATACATTTTAAACTATACAGCTCATGAAATATATAAAATGCATAGACATACATCATAGAGTACGATTTCCACATTCTACATTCATACAAATATTACATTTCTGAAAAGGTTTTTAGCAACCTGTTGTTTAAAGTCATTTTTAAAATGTATATCTTTGTAAATGTACATTTCAAAATATACATTGTCCAAAATATATGAAGCACATACACAAACATCATGGCATTGGAATTACTTGTTCTACCTTCATGTGAATCATAAAGTTCTAAAAAAGAGATACACAAGTTTTTAACAAACAACTGATTGTTTAAAGTAAGATATTGTGTCTGTAATTCAATCAACATACATTTTGAACACAACATACATTTCGAACAATACCTCTATGAAATGCAAACACATACATCATTGTGTAGAAATTATTCATAATGCCACCAAACTATTTTAAAATTGGAAAATAAATGTTTGAATAAGTAAGGGTGACTTAAAACTCTAGGTTCACAAGTTAACCTGTATTTCTATAGAACATATGTATTTTTGTAAATGCTCGTGAAGTGTATTCACATTGTACACAATTATAACTGAGATAACAATTTACACTACCTATCTATAAAATGTAGGGACTGTGACAAACATTTCTTTCAATTTTTAAGTGCAACGTTTATAGTGTGAAATTGTTAGGCTTTCTTCTTACCCCTTTGCGGATTGGAAGTTATCCACTGCATCCTCAATTTGGAAGTGCTGGCTTCGGTATTGGGACGCACACCATTTCAAGATGGCACTGCCCTGCTGCAGCATCTGACATCATGATGTCCAAGATGGCAGCCACCATCCGCGTCCACATCAAAGTCGGAGACAGTCCCATAAAGGCAGCAGAGAGCGGGTAAGCAATGAGTTGCAACTCTGCCTTTCCTGGTTGCCATATACTCCATTTGCTTCTTCCCTATTTCCTGCGTGCCTTCTCCTGGACTCTGACTTTTTATGCACCCTTGCTGTCTGGCGCTTTGTTGTCTAGTTGCCTGCATCTCTGTTGCCCTGCCTTGCTGGATCTCTGTTGCCCTGTCTGTCTGGATTCCTATTGCCCTGTTTGACTGAATTTCATATTCTCTGTCCCTGCTTGAACTCTCTACCGTACATGTTTCCTACCGGATCCTGCAGTCACCATCATCCTATCTGATAAGGAGGGTTTTTCCTACCAGGGCCTTCCTCCTTGCTTTGGGATGTGCTCCCGGGGTGGTCCCCCAGCCTCTGTCTCTACTCAGAGAGGCAAGGTGGCTTCTTGGGGAGACTGGACTTACCTCTTTACTTCACCTCTCGTGAGACTTCTCAGGTCAGGCCCGCTGCTGAGGGAAATAAGTGATAGCAGAACTTTCATGCATCATGATATAATTACCAACATAATACAGGTTATAAAACACCCCAACAAAGTTCACCTTCAAGGCGAAACCTATTTCTGCTGCTTGGAATCATCAGAATATATGTATATGTATAAAGAAGGGATAGGAACGACAAATTAAGCATTTCCAGTGACTATCCTATATTCCTTCCTACAGCTCAATCCTGAAAAAATGGATCTCGTAGCCAAAAACAAAATCTCATCATCAATTTTATTGCATTTGTATATCAAAAATGCAAACGTACTGCAAATTTAAAACATTTCCCTTTAAGATCACCTACAGGCTTATTGAAAAAATACAAAAATCAAAACATAAGATACATACATATACACATTAGCACAATAAACTCAGAATAAAACATCATATAAAGGCACAGTAGGACACACAGATTAATTGCACTTGATCCAATTTGTGTATGCCACACTCATAGGCCTGACATGTGTCTGTCCCTAAAACAGAATAGTCAAGTCTTTAATGCTTGTATTTTGGGTGTTATTGTTCACATTAAGAACACTTTCTGACATTGAGATTCCCACATGTAAAACATTCAATGGAATAAGAAGGAAAAAAGGAGAAAAGTCACCATCAATTGAAGATATTAATTCATATTTTTTTACATTTTCTTTATTTGATTTTATTGAGTTTTGTCAAACAAGATAAGCAAGTTACAGGTGCGATTGAAACATATTAGAATATGATTATATATCGAGTATTCTTTTAGCGACCAACAGAATATAGCTCTATCCATTTATTTACATTTACAACTCTTTTTCCTCCCCTCCCCTCTGACCCCCATCCCCATACCCCAGAGCAGAGTTTCATCTCTGAGTTGACCACCTGTTTACAGTGCGTATGGGCATTGTATACGGTACTCCTTTCAAGTTGTCTTTGTCCATTATTAGAATCAGGTAGTAGTGGGACAGTGAATTCCTTGGCCCCAGAGTGCCCAGGCACTGCTAGTTTCTTGAACACAAATATTAGAACATACATCGTTATAACAACTGTCACTTCTATTGTTCAACATTTTATGTGGGAGCAGGCATTCATTCATAAAGTCAATCCACAATTGCTCATTCTGGGCTGCTCTCCCATGGAGGGCAGCGGTAATTTATTCCATTGTATAAATAATAGTCGCTACCCCAATCCAGTCTTTCTGGCTTGGAATCTGGTCTGTTTTCCACTTAATCACCAAGCAGGCCCTTGCTGCCAGGAGCAGGGGGGCCACAATTCAATTTACCCTGTTCACTTTGCCTTCATGTTCCTCAAGGTTAAACAGTATTAGGAGGGGTGTAGTCTCCCGGGAGATCCCATCTGGCTGTTTCATACATCCAAGGACCTCGTTCAAATACATCTGGACCGGGGTGCAACTCCACCACATATGCCAGTAACCGTCCCTCTCCCCACACAGACGCCAGCACAATGGGCTCCTGGTCTGAAACATTTTAGACAGTCTATAGGGGTTGTACTGCAATCTATGCAGCAGCTTAATGGCATGCAGCTTGTATTGTGTAGCAATAGATACCTGAGATGCTCCCTTACAAATCTTTGCCCATACCTCTGCGTCAAGTGCTTCCCCAAGGTCCCGCTCCCACCATTGTTTTAAGCCGCCGGTTGATTCCCTCCCCACATCCAAGAGCACTCTATACATATTCGAAATTATACTTCTGTTCGCTGAGGTTGTATACAGTAGTTTTTCAAAGGGGTGAGATCCCTTTGAAGTTTGTCAAGCTATTCTTTTTGTGTGAGAGTGCCCTTCAGCTGCAAGAAAGGGAAGACCGACAGCGGGTGAATTCCCAATGCTTCCTCCGAATCTATAATCGTGAGAAAGACCCCACCCCTCCACAACTGCCCAACTCTCTCTAGACCTGCATCATACCATGACTGAAATCTTGTATGGTCTGGGGTTTCTTTGCGTATGCCTGGTGCCCATATGTGGCTCAATGGGGAGGGCCACATGGTGACTTCTTCCATGTTCGCTCCCTCTTTCCAGATTTCCCATATTGTACCGAGTTTGGGATGATTCCGGAGTTACGCAACAGTTTATTGTAAGGAACTCATAGCCATTCCAATACTGTGGCGGGAGTTAGGTTATGATTATCCAATTGCACCCATTGTAGATCCTTTCTCCCTCTCAAGTGAGGGATCAGTATCCTCAATTGTATGGCATGATAACACAGCTTGAGATCGGGGAGGCCTACACCTCCCTTCTCATTTGGTAGAGTGACAGTGTCATACGCTATTCTTGGCCTTTTGCCTTGCCATAGAAATTTTATAATGCACTCTTCACTTCTTTGAAGAACGTTTCTGGAAGTTTTAGAGGGAGCATCTGGAACGGGTACAGGAACCTCGGTAGGCAGACCATTTTGATTGAATTAAGTCTACCCATCCATGAGATCGTAAGCTTTTGCCATTTCTCCAGGTCTTTATGGAAGCAATTGAGCAGTTGGGGGAAATTTGCGTCATACATATTTTCTAACTTTTTGGTCAGGTTTATTCCTAGGTAGCGAAGAGTGCTATTTTCTAACACCAGGCCAAGCGATGAGAGAGTGGTGGCATAATCGGGGGTGAGTTCTTGAAGCGGAAACAGTATTGATTTAGACCTATTAATTTTGAAACCCGAGAGCGAGCCATATTTTTCAATTAAGTGCATAGCTCTATGTATGGATGTCATGGGGTTCTGAACGTGAAGTAGGATATCGTCAGCATAATGATCTACCTTATATTCTGCTCCAGCCACCCATAGGCCCTCTACCTGGGGGTCAGCTCTCAGCGTCTGGGCAAGAGGCTCCACTGAGAGGACAAACAGTATTGCCAACAGGGGGCAGCCCTGCCTTGTGCCTCTACTCAAGTTAAACCACCTAGAATATTCTGAGTTAACCATGACTGCTGCCTTAGGGGACATATAAACCGACGTAACCCCTCTATGAAACAAGTGGCCCAGTCTCATCCTTCGCCAGCACCGCCTTCAAGAAGCTCCATTTCACCATATAGAACACTTTCTCAGCGTCAATAGACAAGAGCGCCGGGTTGGCTCTCATTGTCTTCGACTCTTGAATCAAGTGGAGGGTTTTGCGCATTTTGTCTGCGCCTTGCCTTCCCAATAGGAAGCCAACCTGGTCGGGGTGGATCAATAGCCGCATTTGTGTCTCCAGTCTGGCTACTAGCAAATGGGTGTAGGTCTTCGCGTCTATGTTGAGAAGGGAGATGGGGCGGTAAGATCCACACTGCTTGGGGTCTTTGCTTTCTTTGGGGATCACCAAGATTACCACCTGTGAGAAGGAATCAGGGGCCACTCCAGTTTGCAAAAAATCATTAAGTAGATCTACCATAAAGGGGAGGAAGGAGGGCATAAAAGTCTTATAAAATCCCGCCGTGTAACCAAGGGTTACCTGGTGCTTTCCCCAATGGGAGCCTTTTGATTGCCCTTTCCAACTCGTCCACCATAATGGGTGACTCCATCCCCTCCACTGCATCTCGGGGGAGTTTTGGCATGTTTACTTCTTGCATATATTGATTTTGCTCAGTACCCTCCTGTCCCCTTTCTGATGTATATAGGTGTTCATAAAATGTTGCGAATGCCTCTGGGATACCCCTCTGATCTGTTGGCTGGGCCCCTCCATCCTCCTCAATAGCAGCCTCCTCTAGCTGCCACCAATACATTCGCCTTATACCTTTTTCATAGGGTTTCTGTTTGAGGAACTGGAGTTTACGTATCACCAGTCCCTCTTCCAAGTGCCTAAGCGACTCCCATACCATTCTTTTGGACACTTCACCCGTATCGTTGGTCTTAAAATATTCTTCTATTTCATGAGCCAACTCTACATGAAAGACCGCGTCCTTCCACAGGGATTCATTACATCACCACTTTGAGTTTCTTTGTGGAGGGGCGCTCAGTCGGATATCGACCGTAACCATATTGAGGTCAGACCATGAGATTGGGACTATGTCAGAGGTATTTACAACCTCACTTATGCCTTTCAAAAGATACAGGTAGTCAATCCTAGTATATGTCAAATGTGGGGCTGAATAGAGCGTCAACCCTTTTTCATTGGGGTGAGAGGCGCGCCAAGCATCTTAGAAACCATACACTCGCATCATTCCCATTGCATCCGTGCGCCCACCATCAAGCTGTGGGCCTGCTTCTGGGTTACTAGCCCGTCTGTCCATAATAGGGTCCGCCCACAGATTAAAGTCACCACCCAGGATAACATGACTCACTGCCTCCAGCATTATCTTAGGAACTATGCGCTGCAGGAAGCAGAACTGGTTGGCATTGGGGGCATAGAGTGTGGCAAGGGTAAAGGTGGTGATGTGTGTCCTGCCAACTACTACTATGGCTCTCCCTTCGATGTCTGCCCAAGTCTTAATGATCTCAAGATTGAGTCCTTTCCTGATCAGTATGCCTACACCCGCCTCTCTCAGTGGACCAGAGCCCCAATATTCAGAGCCCTTCCTGGAGTACAGGACTTTGCGTTCTTCCCCTCTTATGTACTTAGTTTCCTGAAGGAAGAGCACATCTAGATGCACCCTCTTGAACTCCCTACTAACTTGGGATCTCTTATTGGGGGAGTTTAATTCTTTCACGTTGAGTGTGCCAAACTTGAGCACCCCGGGTATATTAACTGAGGACAGTACTGCCATAATCCCTTCTCCGTCTGTTCTGTCTGTACGGAGGCCATATACCGCTATCGTTTAATGATTTCTCTACTAGCTTAAGAACATTATTAACTCTGCCCAGCCCCTTTCCCTGAACCCCTTCCCCCGCCCCCCTTCAGACCCGCGGCATCCGACCGAGCTGGGTTATCATCAGCTAGCCAGCCCCGGACCACCAGTGTGGATCATGCAACCCAAGGTCCCATCCTTAAACACCACAACAAATCTTGAGCCCCCTACCCCCCTCCCCAACACAAAAACAAGTAAATCCTTCATATTGTTTCGGGAGTGGCCTTCCCCCACTACAACGTCTGAACACAAACATCCGAGCCAGGCCAGACCTCAGCACGTGCACAATACCTTTGCAGTGCCTACTGTGTAATCCAACCACCTCTGCATCTCACCCTCGTTGGTAGATATCAAGCTTTATAGCATAGTAATGCTTTCAATATCTCTGGGATCCCCAGCAGGCCCCCCCACACCAAACATGGGCTGGCCTCAGGACCAGTGTTTCTGTGCACAATGCTGTTTGGTGTCGCTCTGCATCAATGTTCTGCATTCGGGGAGGCATTCATCCTCCTATATTTTCTGGATCCTAGGATTTTCCGTCGTCTTGGACCTTGGATACGCCATTGTCATTCACCTTGTCGATCCTCCTCTGTGTTTTGTTAATTGGCCTGGCTGCCCTTCAAATCCGCTATGCAGGTCTTTATGTCTTTTGCAGTTCGCAGTCGCACAGTGTTTCCATCCCATTCAAACGTGAGAGAGAACGGGTATCCCCACGGATACCAGACACCCTTTTCTTTAAGCCACCTGGTCAGGAGCATGCACATTCTCCGCATGGCAAGGGTGAGTGAGGGCAAATCTTGATAGATCATAATTCTCGCTGTGTCAAGGAGGAGTTGAGGGGTGTTCTTAGCCTTGTCGAGGATCCTGGCTCTGTCGGCATAGTTATGAATCCTCAACAGGACTGTTTGGCCACCTGCCGTGTGTATCCGATTGACCTTGGGTTCATCCACTGTGTCATCCTCAAATAGGATTTTCAGAAACGCACGTAGAGTTCTTTTTAAATCCTGCTCTGTTTCCCCTTCTGGGTCGGTATGCCAAAGATCTGCAGATTATTATGCCTTTCGCGATTTTCCAAATCGTCTAGTTTCAGGCGAAATTCTTCTTCCCGGGTTTCCATGTCTGCCAGCCTCTAGTCCATTTGAGACTCCAACATATCGAGAGAAATTTGATTGTGCTCCACCCCATTGAGTCGTTCTTCAAGTTTGTCAATTCTATTCGTAATCCTATCAATTTTATCCCCAATATCCACCCTCATGCTTTTCATCTTGCTCAGTAGAGCTGCTACATCACCTTTTGTCGTGGCTGCTTCCATCCCGGATGCCGCCATCTATACTTCCGAGTGTGAAACTGTTTCAGAGTTGCGAGCAATATAGGAGTACTTAGCTAGTTTTCAATGCGTGTCCATATGCCATTCATATTAAAAGCAGTGAATTGTAAAGTGTCTTTTCTTTTACTGGTGCTTTCTCAGTAGCTTGGGGCGCCTCTTACAATTCTCTGCTGCTTCAGCACTCTATTTGTGTCTCCCCTCGGGGGGTGGGTCTTGATCGTTTCCTTGAGTCCAAGTGGTGTTCCGAGGAGGGCACATGCCTCACACTGTGAGGGCCCAACCCCTCGTATAACCAAACTCGTTACCAGATCTGAGCTGTCAGCAATAGTCTGATCAAGGGGGGAGCCAGTAGTGAGGACAGGGGGAGGCAAGTCAATCTCCTGGGGATCCAGATGTATCTGCCTCATTAGATAGGTGGATACCACTCGAATTTGGCCTCGTCGGGGGATGGTTCTGTGCACCAGGGGCCTCCAACACGACGGGAGAACTATCCCTGGTTCTGAGTTTTTGGGCCCAACCCTTCGGGTTGTGCTGCCAGGGGTATCCTCCTGATACCGACCGAGGTATACACTGGAGTTGCGTCATCCTGAGTAGTCCGTAGGGTGTAAAGGTACTGCTTATTCATCTTATTGTCCTTGGGTTGAGTTCTCTATCACATATGAAGTTTCTTTCCCTTCCACTCCGGGTCTCGGGTCCCTTTTGCTCAATACCCCATGTCCAATGTCACATATCTATTTGCTGGCAGCATGGGCATGGATGTCTTCAAGGGTCTATTATGCTAGAAGGGTCACACTGCGTGCTTCGATCGGTCCTCTCTGACACATACACTAGAGAAGTTTCTGCAGTTTCTCAGTCACCTCAGTGAGCACATGATGTTGTGAGGAAATGGTGCTCTCGTGATCTTGTATGTGTTGAGGCCCAAAGATCCAAAGATTTCAGAATGATTCCAGGACAAATGTCTTTCCTGTTACACCTGTTCTTGGATATTGCATTTGCCTTATAGTGCCTTGCTTTGCTTGGGTCGTGGGTTGCCTTCTCATTGGTGTGTGCCAGCTATGTGCCATTCTCGGCACTAAGGTACCCAATTTTGCCTGATACGTAACAAAGGCAAGCTCTACCAGGTGTACTCGAAGGTCCATATAAGGTTGGTGACTCCCTTATTTGTCTGCTCTACCAGGTGTACTCGAAGGTCCATATAAGGTTGGTGACTCCCTTATTTGTCTGCTGCCACCGGTGCAAGGAGCTGGGTGGATCGAGCCTGGGGTCCAGTTCGTGGTGCAGGAGGTGTAAGGTGTTTTATTGGACCATTCTTCAACAGTAGTGTTTATACCCCATGTAGTTGTTAGGTCAGCGTGCTAATTCGTGGGCCAATACTATATTTAGCTCCGTTACTTTTGAGCCTGTGAGTCACACAGTCTGAAGGTCTCATTCCCGGAGCGCAACTCCTGACGCTGTTATGAAATTGTGCCAGTAGACAACTGGGGGTTCTCACGGCAGGGCATGGTGGCGGCATTGATATCTCCCCAGAGGGAAGGGGATCTGTTCAGGGAAAGTGCAGGGAAAGTGCCTCTGGGGCCGCGTCACGTTCGGGCCCTGTGCCCTGCGCCAGGCAGTGGATCCAGCCATGGTAGTCACAGTGAGGAGGCCAGCAGGGCGTTACTCAAGAAGTCAGGTCTGCGTTATGGGTCCCACTGGTGCTCTAGCACGGAGAGGGGCTTATGCATGGGATCAGCGGTTGTCCTCTCCGTAGCGGGACAATCGCGCTGCAGTACCTGGAGGGAGTGACGGTTGGTCGCAGCAGAGGATTTCACAAGCTGGCAGGAATCGCTGGTCCACTTTCAGTGTTCCTCTGTAGCATTGTTTTGTGACCGGGCGTGCCCGTTTCTCGCTCCTCCTCCCGTGGGGCTGCAGGGGTACCGTGCACCTTCTGGAGACTCTCAAGTCTTCAAATGTGCTCAGTTCAAATTGGGACCTCTGCACACAACAGTTTCGCAATCTCCTCTCTTACAATACAGGGTATGGCTTTCGCTTTCTCTGTGTCCTCCGGGCCCACTCTCCTTTTCACTTTCGGTTGCAGCGCGTGCACCAGGCCGTAGCCGGGAGACCAAACTTATAACTCGAAGTTCTCTAGTTTCCCTGCGCCGATTTTCTTTGGGTTTTCAACCGATGGGAGGGGTTCAGTTCCCACAACAGATTCTCAAATGTATTCTATGGTGGGGTCCACAAGTGGGGGCTCACGCCACTTATGGGACCAGGGAGCATGGAGCTCACACGAAGGGTGAACTCATTCATGCACTCCCTGGTGGCCAGTGCCTTAATTAATCTTTTAACCACCAAACAATGTATGTTTCATCTGATCTGTTTGTGAAACCACAAAACAAAACATAAACCGGTACCTGCTTCTTGCGCATGGTAGCACCCACGAATTGAAGAACTAATTCGATCATCCTATTTAATAGGAGACAATCTTCATTATGGTCTTTAAATTGCCTTTAGGTACCACTGCAGAATACACAATACACAGAGGGACACTGATCAACAGTTAAAAAACAGACCGTGGGGGACCTATTATGAATCTTAAAAGTATTGGCCCTTTGGCTACGAGGTCCATTTTTTCAGGACTGAGCAGTAGGAAGGAATATGAGATAATCACTGGAAATACTTAATTTGGCATCCCTATCCCTTCTTTATACATATATATCATGATATTAATTTACAATTATATTTCAAATACCACTAAGACTTATCAGTCAACTTTAAAGCTTCAACATTAAACACTTGCAGGACACCCACCAGAAGTGTGGTCTTGAAAAAAGTTAAGTATTCATTGCAAACATTGTTGTCACAAGGATAACATAGTTTTAAAGAAACAGTTCAGTATCTGGGCTGACCTCTACACTATTCGTTTTGATAATATTATAGAAGACTCTAAACTACACACTTCTTAGACTAAATAAATCCTAATTCTGATATTTAAAAAAGGGTGACACAAAGATATGAAATTAAATAATTTGATAATGTTACTGGATGTGAATAGTACACTTTCTGCATCTTATTTCTAATTGAATTACTGTCTTGAATTAATAAGAGTGCCATTTTCCCCCTTCCAAATGAGAATCCAGAAAGGCATGGTGAGCTTGTGTAACATTTTCATACTAAACAGCTTGAAACTACAAGGTCCACTGTTATGTCCAGCCTGGTCAGAGCTAATGGTAGTTTTTGACAGGGTGGGTAAAGGAAAATTATGGGTGAAGCTCCTTGCATGGGGCCTGGACGAAGGTCTTTTTAAATTGTGCAATTAAATACAGACAAGGATGTACAAGTCTGCCTAACCAGGGATGGTTTGCTTACTAAAGAAATACAGGTGAATCACAAGTTGAACCAGGGCTGCATATTGGCATCCTGCCTTTTAGTCTATGTATTGCTGATCTAGGATCAGAATTGGCTGAAATTCTGAATTTTCCACCCGCACATGGATCTGGGTATATAACATGGTTATTATGTACTGATAATATTGTTTTGTTAGATCTAACTCTGAATGGGCTACAACACTCTCTGGAAACCACTTGGGGATATAGTATGAATAATTGTGTTGAGGTTAACCTGCAGAAAAGCAAAAAAACTAAAATATTTCTGATTGGCACTTGGCAGTAAGGAGCTTGATTGTACTCATATATAAAGATTTCTACACTAAACTAGAAGCAAAGAAAATATAAAATGATAATTCCAAAATAGGGCTTCACTTAGAGGTTTTCATTATAAATATGTTAACTTTTTACTCTCATTCCTCCAATTAGGGCATGTGTACAAAACATGATTCCCACAATTCTGAATGGGCTTAAGGTGAGGTTAGATACTCCTCCCCACTGGTTAGCCATTTTGAAGGGTTAATTTTTGCGACCAGCCCCGGGAATAGCTCAATAAATAACTATTCAATTATTAAGGGCAGAGTTAGGCCTAACACATTACAGAGCCTTATTCAACAAGCAGCAGTAAATACAGTCTTATATATGCCACAGGGAGCAATTGGGAATGAGAATAGCAAATCCCTAAAATGTATTCCATAGGGTGCAATAAAGTATTTTCTATGATCAATTATGATCCTTCTGTCCAAATAACCTGAAGCACTAAATTCATGAAAGACACATCTTATAAATGGGATGTATTCTGTAAATAATTTAACTACAACGCAACAAAGTTCTAATTAACACAATATTTAAGCTTTCATCAATTTCTTAGAGAACCCCAAAGAAACATATATTTCCAGGCAAACAAGTAAGCAAAATCTCTTGATCCGCATGGGGGAAAGCATGAAAAGCGATGCAGATTATGTAATGGGAACTGCTAGGTGGCAACCATAAAACATCTTTTTTATTGGTTATAAAGAAACATCTACGTATAAGGAAAATCTATCTTGATAATTTTGGAGAAAATCTAGGATTTCAAGTTCAGACATTTTCTGGATGTGCCCCTTAAGCGGAGATCAAATTTCCTTAATAATTGTTTCTGGACATATATGGGAAACGTTTTGTTAACTGTTACAGAATGTGTAATATTTTCATATTGTTGAATAAATTTGTGAAAAGATTTATTTATAAACTGTGTCATAACAAAATGATAACCTTTTGTAGTTATATGTGAAAAAATGATGAGCACTTTGTAATCTGTTAACATGTACACCACTGTCAAAGAGGCTTTCAAAAATGAGAATGTTCTTCCTTGCAAGCAAACCAATTTCAAAGTGCACACCAATGAAATTGATAGTAAGGTACAAGTTAATTGGCAAAGTACAAATTGTGGGTGATGATTTTGCTATTGTCTGATTCCAATGCCTTATTGGGCCTTTCTGTTGAACATGCTTGTATTCTGTAAAATAATATTGCATATAGGGAGCTGATGGGCATGGTGAACACTCATTTTAATGAAATGGGGTTGGTGTTACCCATTGCCTATGAAGCTATGCCATTTTTGAAAAAATTGAAAGAAAAAATCGCTAATTCCTTCAATGCATAGTAATGTATAAATTGTAAAATATACAAAATCAAATCACAAAATTCCAAAGTCAGGCTTACAAAGTGTGAGCACAAACACACACAGAAGTGAAGTCCAGTGCATTGTAATTCTAAATAAAGTATACCACCCCTAAATATTTAAATGATTTTAATTTTGTGCATCATTCACAGTACAGAAACATGAACGTGTGTTTGTAAAATTTTACCCACACATTTTGCAATTGCATTCATTTCCTCTGTGATAAAACGATATGACAGTATTACAAAACCCAGAAAACGATCATAAGCGTTTCCCTGTTTTCCTCTTCGAGCACACAATCATTCACAACCTGATGGTGAATTCATGTGAGTATATAAATGTTAATTAAAAAAGCAGACAAATAAAAGTCATTTGGTGCACTATGTTTAGAAACAGCATAATAATTCAGGATGTAAGTAAATGAAGATAAGTGAAACATCGTAAACCACAAGCACAAAGGCAATGTCCAATATAAAGAGCTTAAAAACAAGAAGAAACATAACACAGTTAATAGCAAAAAACAACTTCCCTAGAAGAATGGCAATACATATTTTATCTCAACTACCATGCAGCGTTATTTAAGGTTGGGAGACAAACATTAGCTAATTTAATTCAATAATGACCAAAGTGAGTGTACACAAAGGCACACACTACTTACTTAAAGACAAAAGTTATTACCAAGCTGTGATTAATGAAGAGTTCCTTCCTCAAAAGAAATGTATTTCACAGACAGTTCATCTCCTTAAAATTGTCACCCCAATGGCCATGCCAGATTAGCAGAAGAAAGTTGAAAGATTCAGTGTTGACAAATGCAATCCAATATGCCAGGCAAATGAAAACATACATGTTCCACTGACCATACATTGGCAAAGAAACCTATAACGCGAAACATTGACATACAGTACCTGTCCCCATGAACTGAAATATTGGCAGACATGCAGTGCGCCCTGTTCCCAAATGTGAGACCCTTTGACTTGTTGCACATACTCTGTAAGACATATTTCTATGTTTCCATAGTGATATGCTTATAGAGAAAGTAACTGCACCTCGCCACTCCCTGCATTTTGTGGCATTAGGCTGAAACCACGCTGCATAAGGATAGGTTTTTGCTTCAGCCAAGTGCATGATGACATAAAATAAGTAAACTTGGCCTTTGTTTAAGTACCCCTGAGAGCAGAGTTTGAATACCACCTCTGCCAATGCCTTTTTGGGTATTGACTTTTATCAATTTTGTAAATGACTACAGCATTAAAATAAAGTAGAAAATAAGCAGACTCCATTATGAAAATGTGAAACTAATCTTGTCGGTCAGGTGGCTGGGGGGAAATACGTTCTGCAGGTTCGATACGTTTTCTTTTGACATTATTTGTCCAATTTTACTTTTTTCTCTTATTTGCTGGTGGTCTGCTAAAGCCAGGGGAAGCATCGAGGAACATCATTCCCTCCCCATATGCCAAAATACACTCTCTTACGTGATGTTGTTGCTGATTTGACACTGCTATGGTCCACAAGGAATTATTAGCCTTGTGTTTTTTTGTTTTGAGGGCTAGGTGTCTCCTGTATATTGTGACTGGTTATGATGTGCACACCTCTTCATTAAAAAGCAGTCTGCATGTCTTCCTGTAAGTCCTCTAGTGTCTCTGCTCCCATCAGAGTAGGATATGGGAGCCCCTGTGACATGGAGGTGTTAACCCCCTGCAGAATGTCCACCGCTGCCTTTGGTCACTTGCAAGGTGTTCACACCTTTTGACATTGGTGATTTCTGGTACCACGGCTTTATGGCGGTACTTAACACAGTACTCTGCCTTCTACGCTTGTATTTAATTTAAGAGATTAATTCTGGAAAAAACCTTACAGGTGTTCATTTAATATTACAACTTGTGAGCTACTTGTGAGCTACTTCACATGTGTTACCTGCTACCTGTCCCTCTGCTTTCTCAGCAATGACTTAATGCATGATGCCAGTTATGCGTAACCGCATCAGCTCGTTGATGAGTGCCAAACTCAGTGAACTTTACGGCATTGACTATCGCGTTACAGAAACTTGTGACTCTTGGGATTAACCTCATGCGGTCTAACATTTATTACTCCACCAGTGGCAATGTGCACCAATGAAATAGGATCATCAAGGATCAAGACAAGTAATCATTTACTGACTCTACCTCTGTATGCTTATTTAAGTGCCATAAAATCATGGATGTCCTTCCATTTCCAATGTTTAATTGTCAAGAACACAGAAATCTTTCTCAATCCTGCTTCTTCAAAAATGTCTCCTCCTCCGTTCATATCTTTTGCTCCACTACAACTCATCTTTTCGAACCAAGCTTGTAATCTAGGTTTTATTCTTGATTCTTCTTTTTCTCTACAAGCCCAGATCACAATGGTGATCAAATCCTGTCAGTTTCAGTTATATAACATCCGGAAACTCTGCCACCTGCAGACCTTTTCTGCCACTAACATTCTGCTTCAGTCAATGATTCTTTCTTATTTACATTAGTGCTGTTCTCTTTATGTTGGACTTACTTCTTCTTCTTCTTCTTAATTATCGGAAGCGTGGGCGGACCCACGCAGGCGCTTCCCCATCCTATAGGATGATGTGCACCGCGCCCACTAATTATTATTTGGCTCCATTTAAGCTCACAACTCCTCCCACCTCCCCGTCTGTCTCACAAAATCCAACATCACACTACTCCTCCTCCTGCCTCTCTCCCCATCACCTCCCAGTATAATCCTCTCACTCAGCTCAGCCACTCCCAACGCATTCAACCGAACCCTCATCAATTCTCTCTCCGTAACATGTCTTTCACACCTAATCAAAAAATGTCCCACCGTTTCAGGTACCCCACACACCGCACAGTCCCTTGATTCACTCTTCCCTATTCGAAATAGACAGTTGTTCAGCCCCACATGACCTATCCTCAACCGATTCAGCATCACCTCCTCCCTCCTCCTCCATTCTAAACTCCCTGCATCCACCTTCACCGACACTTTCCCACGAACACCGAACATCCACCTGCCCTTCACCCCATTCACCCACCTCTCCTGCCATTCATCCAAGACCCGTCTCATCATCACAGCCTTCACCTCATCCATACTCAAAGGCAACCTCACATCAATCGCTCCCCTCCTCATACCCTCACCCGCCGCCAGATCCACCAACTCATTTCCCAAAATGCCACTGTGGCTGGGAACCCACACCAACTCTAAATCCATACCCCCACGCACACACCGATCAATCTTCATCCTAATGTCCAGAATCACATCCTTCCTATCACCATCTCCTGCCACAATCGCCTGTAACCCACTCAATGAATCTGAGAACACCACCACTTTCTCATACCTCAACTCATACACCCTGTCAATCACCAATGCAATCGCCACCAACTCAGCCGTACAAATAGACACATCATTCGTCAGTCGTCCTATTTTATACTCCCCAATGTTTTCTATATAATACGCCATTCCCACTCTCCCAGACATAGGATCCTTTGAACCATCCGTAAACACCTTGTATCCTTCCTTTCCTGCCACATACTCCTGACCCAAAGCTTTGATCTCTCCCCGCATACCTCTCTTCTTCGATACCACATTTGCCAACTCCAAACACACCTTTGGAGATCTCATCATCCACCTCGGCCTTCCCTCCAAATCCGTATCTGTCACAATCAACAAATCACCCACACCCCACTGCACTCCCTTCTCCCACATGTGAAACCCAAAAGTGCCCCCCTTCCTCCTCCACCGATCCCTGTAATAGTCAAACCTCCAGTTATACTTCAAACATTCACGCACCGGATGAGCCACACTCTTCGCACTACACTTCTCCCACCATCTCATATTTAACGCATCCCTCCTCAACCCCAATGGCATCTCTCCCACAAGCACCTGAACCGCATTCACTGGGGAGGACCTCATCACATCCGAACACACTCTCAATGCCCTCGCCTGTACTCTATCTAACCGCAACTTCTGACTTGACGTATAACTCACTGACACCTGACACCCAAAATCCATCACACTCAAAATCAACCCCTTATACAACATTCGTAAACACTTCTGTTGCGCACCCCATTCTTTCCCAGTCACCGCCGTTGGACTTACTAAATGTGCCCTTTTTCCTTTACATTCTATCTTGCACTCTGTGGTTTGTATTCTTTTTCGTGGTTCTATGTCTGCTTATCTTACTTCGTACCTGATTCATTTACGTTGGTTATCAATTCAGCATCCTTTTGAATCCCAGTTCCTTTATTTTCTCTTTAAAGGTATACCTGCTCATATTATCTTTGTGCCTGCTAATTTTATAGCAATACCTCGTAATTTACACTCTACAACATTTCTCTTCTTGACTGTCCACCGTCCCCCATGCACTCCTTCACGATTTAGATCATTTCAACTTCTAGGGCCTAAACTCTGTAATACACTTCCACTTAACATCCACTCTTGTACTCACTCTCTTAATTTAAGAAATTCTTAAAATCTCATCTCCTTCATTCTGCTTTTCCTGACATGTAATTTTCACTAGCTGTATTTTTAAAAATCATTTATTCTTTTCTTTGTACCGTCATTACTATTTATGTAAAGCGCTTTGGATAAAGGCGCTATATAAGCATCAAATAAATAAATACAAATAAGTGCTGTGCAGCTCCTACAACTCCCTCTCACTCAGTCAAATTTTTCTGTTTTTTCCATTTTTATATAAGATTAGCTGCAGGCCGATCATTCTTTTCTGCACTCTTCAATACTTTCTAACAAATCCATATAAGTCTGAAAGCATATTTATATTTCAAGAAATAGTCACTACCCCTCATAGAACTCTATGCTGTTGCATTTGCATGACCAATGTTGATACAAACTCTTCCACATTTGCTTGAGATTAAAGTCTGTGGTATTCTGAGGCTACAGTGCTTCAAAATACATTAAAAGTCTCAATTTATGTGCTTTACTTTAGGCTTCTGTGCAAGATCATAGACAAGCTGCTGCAGCAAGATGACAAGCAGACGTTTTGCAGCAAAAGGCAATCCTGTTGGGTGGTCACAGGACCACTGTCAGCATGGTTCTCATCTAGTATGCTCGGCAGGTTTAGGGCTGGAAGTGGAAGACTGCAAGATCAGTTACTGTACCATACCCACCCAATGGAGGTGAGAGTTGCACCAGGTCTGGCCACGCCGCCCCGTTCCTGAGCATGAAAAAAAGTGCGAGCTGAGAGACGTTCAGCAAACAACCAATGGTCATGCAGCCACCATGAAGAGATGTATAGATTGTGCGACACAAGTAGGGTGATAAGTAGTTTCCATTCAAAGAAGCAGAAAGGTTGCCGAATAGCCAGACAGGTTTATACAAGTAGTATAGAGATGGGCAGGTAGGGAGAGATTGCAGCATACGCAGGCAGGGAATAATTAAATGGTGGCATGCAAATGACATGAAGAACACTAACATGGCAGAGAAATAACCAAAGTATCGCCATTACTTAGAACAAACCCTGCAAGGCTTCATTTCTGGAATACTGCATCATGACATAAAATTGCTTAACACTCCCTTCTAGGGCTCACGATGCTCATACAGTAGCCCAAGCACCAAGGTCAGTGTGCTGAGAGGAGTTCTGCTTAGAAGCTGAAACCACACCAGATAAGGTTTCCCAAGGCACACAGCATGCAATTATTAAAGTTAATTTGTTTCGATTGGTAGCAGTGAGAAATAGATATATCCTTGAATGCCAGGTGCAAGTAGCTACCGTGCCTATTGATCCCATGACAAATGAATGAACAAATGAATGTACACCACCCCAAGTGGCTGTCCAAGGCACACACACGTAAAGACAGCAGAACATCCAATAAATAGATGAAATTGTGCTCTGAACAGTGGCCTCTACCACGTGACCGAAACAATATTTATTTATTCCAGGCCCACTTCCTTAGCACATCCAGACAAAGAGACGACATGCCACACACAAACTGGCAGAGAGGGAATGAGAAGGGAGTAACTTTTTTAAATTGTATCATAGCGGTCTGATCATCTCCCCTTCCCATCACATGCCTTGGCATCGCATACAAGTGTTTGAGGCCGGATATGCAAATAACTGGCCAATCAGACTAAGTTCATCTTATCGACTAGTGTAGTAGAGTGCCAACCAATGGCAGATTAGATTGCAATGTATCATTTGTAGAAGGATGCATGTAGGAGGAGTTATTAGTTGTGAAAAAAACAATCATGAAAGGTTTACCCATAGATAACTATATGTTCTATAGTCCAATAACAAATCGAGTGAGAGAACAGACATTTTTATGATGATTACTAATTAAGATATCACCTATGACGATTTTCTCATTTAAAACCTTGCTGTTCTTAACGCCATTTTGAGATTGTCCTTCATACGCTCTCCCAGCGGCCGTTTGTATCTGAATAAAGCTGGGTTTTCCTGTGCACTTGAAGTTACTCCATTATTGAGTTTTTATTTTTATTGGCGTATTTAGGCCTATCTTAACAATACCTCACCCCACTCACCCACTCTTCCTGACTCCCCTTGCCCAGTCTTCCACATCCCACTCTACCCTACTCACCCCAGTCACAACCCTTTACCTCACCCCACATTACCTCGCATATCCTCAAGTCACCATTTCTCACCCCACTTACCCCTCTTTTCCTCACCCCACTCACCAACTCTTACTCACCTCAGTACCCACTTATCCTCATCCCACTGGATCTCACCCTGCTCTACCTCACTCACTCACCCCATTTTCCTCACCCACTCTGTCTCACACCCCATTCAACCTCACCTACTCTTCCAAATCCCTACCCACCCTCTCTTCCACACCACACTCACCCACTCTTCCTTATCCCATTGTTCCACACCCATACTACCTAACCCACTCACCCTTTTATGATATAATATGCTATGATAGGTTATTTATGACATGCTTAATACCCGGAGAATTCTAAGCGCGGACCCGGAGATCGCACCTGGGGTGCTCTGTGTCGTCTTGCTTCCAAGGCGAGCATGTTGCCCCTGAGCTATTTTCCCGAGATAACCATGTTCCTCACCCCACTGGATCTCACCCCACTCTTCCACATCCCATTCACCCTCACCCCGATTCTACCTCACTCCCCTCACCCATACTTCCACACCACACTCACCACAGAGAATCCAAAATGCAGCCACTCGCATCCTGCTCTACCTTAACTACAGGGAACACTTCTCTCTGGCCATTAGGTCTCTTCATTGGGCGTCTGTGGACAGGTGAATCCCTTTTAAAACACTTTGCAATACCTTCAAAGCACTAGATGGAAAGGACCCCTGCAATCAAAATTTAAAAGTCACATTCTGAACCTTAACATCAGATCAGCTGTGTGTCTGTCACTGATGCTCCCAACTTCAATGCACATCTTTCTCGACCCTTGCACCAGAGCTGTGGAATTCATGCCTCAATGACATCACAGGAATTCTAGAGCTTTTTCTAGATTAAAAAAAAAAAACAATTGTTGCTATTTCTGTAATAAAAGGAAATGGTTCCATTGTTTTCTGTCATATGGCTAACATTATGGATGAGGACTAGTGTCCTAAACTGATAACAACATACACATTTCTATTAGACTTTGTCCTAGTTTTGTTCTGTCAGACACGTGGCAACACATTTTTCTTGCAGCGAGTGATATGTATAATTTAGCAACATCATCAGTTTTATTTGTTCGAATACTCGTGACAATCGGGACACTTGGCTTACAGGCTTTGGGCCTTCTGGTAGTGCATCAGTCTTATTTGTTCGAATACTCATGACAATCGGGACACTTGGCTTACAGGCTTTGGGCCTTCTGGTAGTGCAATTCTTGGGTATGTAAGTACCAGAATCCTAAGAGACACTAAAGTCAATTAACCTGCTACACCTGAAAAGGAAATGAAGACACACCAGAAAAGGTAAAGAAACACAGCCTCTCTGAAGATTGATGGAGTCATGAACATGTGTGTTTGGAGACGTCAATGCAGAAAAACCTGACTGACAACAGAGTGCACACCTTGTCACTAATTCTTAACCAATTCTTGGGTATGGCATCTCTATCAGCCGGCTCGGCAATACCATACCCCCTTCTGGCTTTCATTAGGTGGGAATTCAATATGACTATCTGGTATGAAGCCTCCACAACTCATAGCCAATCTTGAGCACATTAAACCAAAATAAGTACCACGTTGAACTACTAACCACATCAACAAAGGTTATTTTCCAATATGGGCAGCTCTCTGCCCTTCTTTTGATCAAATGTATTTCTGATCAAAGCCCCTGCAACTACACATACTTCCCAGGGATCACAAGCCCTCAACCGTATGTTATCATTCTCTATATGTTACGACTTAAGTGCATTTGCTTTTGTTCTCTGACTTCACCCTCGTGCCATTTCCCACTCACCTTTCTCACATTTCCTTTTCATTCCACAGCCTGTGGTCTGGTTGGCACCCTGGGTGACGTTACAATTTGCCTCTATATGGACTTGGCTGAGTTTTAAGAGCACTATGGTAGTGAGGTGGTCATTATAAAAGACCTGAGAACGTAGCATAAGTTAAGAAATATTTCATTCCAACAGAACAGATATCAAACAACACGCTGGAATCCTAGCAGACATCTCAGCGAGTTGAGCGTGCACCTCTGGCATATGCCAGCTGGCAGTAAGCAAGTTTAAATAATGGCAGGGCCGAGTGTGCTCTTCATCCTTCCAAGATGAATAACTGAATACAATAAATATATGTGATAATGCTAACACCTATTACAGTGCTTACAAACAGGGGGAATGAGGTATGAAATGCCCTAGGGAAAACAGTTCTACCTGAATGAAGGACATCCTGTGCCACAGTAACTACAATACGTGCAATATTTTGCTAAGCACCAAATAATAGGCCACAAAAAACATGTAATTAACTAGATAAAAGTGCTTTGTTTGCCGCATCCAGTCTCCATTTCTATTTAACCAAACCCTACCCTCTAACTCTGGAACTGCACATATAGTATATATCTCCTGAAGAAAGTCAACATACACATGATGATATGTGGCAGGTGGAATTACGGTGGGAATTCTATGCTGAGGACCATATTCACTGCAGTGTGTCCAGGTGTCTTCTTCCTACAGTGCAGAAGAAAGGAAACGATCACTATGTGGTACAGTTTCTTGCACCATGTGACCCATTCCAGGCCTGCCACTGCTCACTCCAGGGGTATGAAAGGGGGTGCAACGTCCTCCCCAGAGAACCCAGTGTTAACTGAATGGAAACATTGCCTTGTTGATGTGGACAAAAAGGACCTCTTCTTGAAAGAAACATTCATCTTGAGGACTCTAATGCTCATGCTTCAGAACAACAAGACACTGGAAGTTGGGCTCAAAGCTGGCATCACAAATATGAAACACATTTTTTCTATTTTAATCAAATATATTTATTGATTTTCTTTAAAAAATAACAGCATAAATAAAACTAAAAGGCATTGATAACTACACATCATCACCTCAACGCAGAACCATTCAAATACAATCACCGTAATCATGTAAGGAATCATTAAGTACTATTCATAAGCAGATAATGCATTTAATGCAATCTCATACAATTGTGTATGTCCATATACACAGGTAGTTAATAGCTACCCGTGAAGCTGGGCAATTGTTTTTCGATCCATTAGTGAGAGTATAGGTCGCTTTCCCCATCAATCGCTCACATTGCTAATAATGAGTTAATTCAGTTCTCATATTTCTCATTACATTCTCTGCAATGATACACCATGTTGTCCATTCAATTTCTCTATCTCGTCGTAGAGGGCTGTTATCATTTCCACATTGTTTGCAAAATGTCGCTTAGCAATAATCAACCCATTGCTATCGCCAATCAACAACTTAACCTTATACACCAGTCTCATCCAACCACACCCGCAGCAGAAACAGTTCTTCGGACAGCAATGTTCAAAGCATGATAGGCAAATTCTCAACAACTGGCTTCCAGCACCATTCTAAAATCAGCCAGGACCAGATCATGTGACAGAATATTCACATCCCAGTTTTGCATTTAAGACAGTGAGTTCCAGAAAGCCATCCAATCTTTTTACTTTTTTCATGCAATTAAAATATTCTGTGCAGCTGAATCAGCCTGTGGTGAAAAACCTATGGTCGTTGCTCGAGGACATTTGAGTACATCTGTCCATTTGAGTACATCTCTCCATTCTTCATCGATAATGTCCAATAGATCCTTTTCATATCTAGCATTCACGGCCTCCAGGAGATTAGCCGAGCAGGCTGCCAAACCCTTGTATTTGATGAAGATCAATTTTAAAGGGCTGTGACTTCCCATAAAATTCATTTCTCTTTGGGATATCAGGGAGCAATTGGAATTGGACTGTGATGGCATACCTGAACAGTGGACATTTAAACAACTCAGAGTTGAGTGGCATGAGGTCTTCTTTGAGATCCTCAAAACATCTCAAGACCACTGCACCCCTCTGAATAATATCCTTAGCTGTGGTGATCATTGTCTCCTTTCAGTCTGAAAAAAACCTCAGCTTGATGTTTCCAGTTATGTGTCACCACACACAAACAGATTTGCAGCATGAGCTTCCCACCCCAACCTACCCCACTGATTGTCTTGTGCAAGACCATCGACAGGATTAACATGTCTTCTGAGAGGTCTCTGCAGCCCTAACTGATGTCTGGTATGACTGCAGACAAGCAGAGGAACATCAGGGACAACAGAGGAGCATTACACCGCCTGACATCCATTTCTAACCTATGGATAAGGGCTTGCATTTCGAGCAGCAAAAAGGTACCCCTGTCCTTGGAAATGTGATTCTCTCAAATCTAAAATCCCCCATTGCAATTTGTGAGATAATTCCTTCTGTGGTATGTCTTTGTCTCCCTTTAGTGGGAAGTACATAGAAATGCACCTGTTAATTGCAGTCCTGCATGCATCACAAACCTCACAATGATGTATAACTTGTGTCAAGCCTGAGAAATTAGGGTCCTCTAGGTTAATCAGCAGGTTGTGAGGATACAAGGAAACCCTATCCTACAATCCCCAAGGCCAACAGGATTATTTGAGGAGAGGATTATGACAATGCCACCCCACAACATGTACGATCATCGGGGCAAACATAAGTGGCATACTTTTCCCAACTGTAAGCTTCAAGAGGTATGTCCTTTAAACATCACAATGCCCATCTACCAGTCTCGAACAGTTGGAGCCAACTCAGAAATTCTGATTCAAAACTCAACTTGCAGATCACCAACCATAGGTATCTGCATTCCATTGTGTTGAACACCTTGTGCAAATCTGACAAGGTTAGTGCCCGTGCCAGAAGAGGTAATTCTAGGGACGCACTTTCCTGACTTTGAAATTTAGCTGGAGAAGGCCAACTGAAAGAAACTGCAAATTAGAGCAAGGACCTGGTTGGCTTGTTGGGTAATCATCTGCAGACTATGGAGAGGCCTCTGGATCTTTCTCAATGGAAAGGCACCAATCATCGCTAGAACATCCAATAATTGGAAGCAGGGAGATATGTGGCAAGGTTTCCTGCCTTATTCTGGGGACATCTTAAAGGACACCTACAGGCCGGGGACCTCCCTGAGCTAGTGCATGATTGGCCTGTGTCATGTTATATCTAGGGACAACCCTTAACATGCAGATTGCCTTCCCTCCCCAATCAAAAACATCACTCATATACAATGATGTTCAGTCTAGCACTGTCTATGACTCATATAGAACCATCTTCCCCCTTTGCCACAGATCAGCCAAAAACCAGGCTGGTGTACAGAAAGAATATGCATTTATTAATCAATATGACCAATTAATGCGTGAAAAAAATCACTACATGTGCCTCTTTCCCTGTGGCACCAAACAATTTCAATACAGAAACATTAAGAAAGAAAATATCTGAAATTACACCACTTGTGTGTTTTCACTTTTGGGTCTCATGGAAATAGAACACAGGTCAAATAAACAGTCTAAACCTTCTATCGCACACAAACATCCCTTAATGTCAAAATTAGACAGTACCTTGGACCATTACAAGATCATAAGCATTGGCAACACTTGATTCAGTTTAAATTCAAATCAATTTCAATTTTCAAAAGCAATTTTAAACATGCAGCTCTTTGCATATTTAATTTCCTTGCACACTTGAAATGGCTAGCAGTTTTGAAATCAAAGACGACTTTCAATAATGATTTTGATTTAGAGAACCCATCTTCCTCTGCCCCTAAGTAATGCAGAATCTCTCTTGCCAGAAATCACTTTCTCACTCTCTGTAGAGAGTGCGCATTTCAATTACGGACTTCAATTCATTTCAATTAGCAAGACACCTTTCGGCCCCAACACCAAAAACCCAGACATTCAGTTTACATTCAGCACCACTCTGCTTAAAGGCAAGTTCTGAGGAATGGTGAACAGTTAGGAATTTCGTTTTTAATGCACTCCTCTCTTTAGTGAAATTTGGGATTGGCAAAAATAAATAAAAGTGTTGATTGCGAATTTCAACAAAATTGTCCTGTGCAATTTGGCTATATGGGAATTAATGAAATAATTGTTTAATACAATGAAAAGGGTCTATTCAGTTTGCCCTCACCCACTCACTAAGGGGAAGGTAGTAACTCAAATAGATCCCAATCACACTTGGTTCTGTTAGACAAATTACCTACATAGAATGTCTCTACTTTTGGTGCTCAGAAAAGACAGCATTTCTGCACACCCTTTTGGGGAAACATAGGGGTCTGGTCAGGCACTTCAGTCATGGATAGCCCCAGCATTCATCCCTCTATTTGGCTCTCCTTGCAAATATCCCAGCCTCTGTCTCTTTCCTGGTGGTTAGCAGTTCCACCCAGATGATTTCAGTCAATCCTTCTCCTTCATTTACCAGGCAGTTCTCTTTTTCCCCATTGTGTGACACCTTATATTAACCTAACCACCCCCGCAAATTATTCAAATGAGGAGGCACCTGCTTCTTGGTTCTTGATTTTTATTGGACACCTATGGTCCTTTTTCTCCCCAAGGCTTGCCTCTCTCTGTGGATAGGCTCCTAGAGCTATGAGGTTTAGATTGGGGAAGTATCAATCCACCCACTGGGATTTATATTTTTACACATGTCCATTTTTTTCTCAAAAAGTCCTACAAGACAAACTTTTTTTATTTTACAAATAAGCGCTAACTGGTATATATATTTAGATTCCTCTAATCATGGTAGACCTAATGGAGTGATTCCCGTTTTGGCACCAGGTTGCAGGTTCGAGTTCCAGTTTGCCGTGAATTAATTAACAATGATATGATCACATGGCTGATGCTTCCCTTTCATCTTTATTACATTCTTTTACTCAGGCCACTTAACAATAACAATGATGGCAAACATGCAGCCTGGCCACTGCCAGGTGCACTCTGCATTCACATCTATGTTGACAAACATTTCAGGTGGAGGTGGGTTCAGAAGTAACCATAACAGTATGCTGACAGAATGGAGTTCCTAGTGGCTGTCCATTCCATCCATCCTCTATGGCAGCCAATGTACTACAGCAGACAGAGCATTAATTTTTCCATAAAATGATGAATAGGATTGTTAATATTGGATCACATCATTTGAGTACAGCAAGAAATATCAGCCTCAACAATGCTCTCAAATTATAATAATTTTAATTCGACTTATTGTTAAAAATGATCTTAATACAAGGCTAATCAAAATATTCTTTCCCAAGATAAAACCCATCACCACTGATCCTTTCATTAATTTATCGTGTCAATTAACTGGTTCAGCATGCATAAAGTCATGATCAATAAAGATGTAATACACAGTTGGTACTTGCAACATGGCACACACGTTTGATGCCTCTTAGACAACCAATGCCTGTAGGGGAATGGTAGTATATTGGGGCATATGGGATGGAATTCATATACTTTCCATAGTTCGGACCCCTCTGATCAACTAATGCCCTTTTACCCAATGTATATTTTGGGGAACAATCAGACAAAATCTACATTACAAAGTGGTGGATTCCGTACTCATACACAAACTATTTCACACAGACCTTGACAACAGCTGATGGCTTTATTTTATAGTACACTCAACACATGCAATAACACTCTCTCTAACTAGTATGTGTCCTCATGCAACTAACTCTGCCACACACTCTCACTAAACAGTATTCATTCTCATGCAACTTTGACAAACACTCAGGCATTTCAGATGGAGCTGGGTGCAGCGATGGTCCTAACATGAGTGAAGAAGGCATTTTTGGTTGAAAGTAGGCTTATATGTACTCAAGCATGCAAGAGTGCTGTGGATTTGATCCTTCCAACCAAATATCATGTATTATTACTTTTCCTCCACCCACAGCACAAAACGTCAGCACCAGAGGTGTATCCAGGATTGTCTAACAAGTGAGGTCTGAAGCTAATGCAGTTGTGCCCACCACAGTGGCATTAACATCTGTAAATGCCCACACTGCACTGCTGAGTGGGCATTTGTAGATTTTGGGTGGGCATTGACCTCTCAGACCCCACCCTGTCTATGCCATTAGTCAGCAGGTAAAGTCTGATAATTGAAGTGCAGGTTCAGAGAGGGCTGCTTCATGTGCTAAAAAATAAGACAAAGGAAAAGGAAAAGATGTTATACTCATTACATGAATTACTGTGTTTTGGTTACAATGCGAAATGTTATTTGTTTCTACCACTCAGGCAAAGGACATCCACTATTTTACAACATCATTCTGTTCATATTAATATCATGTTTTTCGATTTTTAATAAAAATAATTCTTAATACAAAACAGTTTCTTTGGTATCCTTGGGGATATGTGATGGAGCTAGTTCTTTTATTGCTTGTGACTAGCAACGCGCTGCCAATCACAGTGGTCCAGTTTCTTTCATACATAGTTATATACGTTCAGCTCTGTTTTTACATTTTTAGAAACCATTTAATAAGCAATTGTTTGCATGGCCATAACTAAAAAAAATGACAGTGTCAAAGATTACAGGTGGAATTGAGATGCCATGATTGACGGCTCTCAGGTGCATGCCCATCCACAAGCTTACCAGTGCAAAAAGAACGAGAAGTATCTGTATGCCCCTGCACTTATTAGTACTTCTAAGTCACTTGCTGTGCAAAGCCATGCCAAAGGTATTTCATTGTGTTTGCTTTCATACCTATCTATTGTTTTGCGTGTGCACAAGTCCTGAAACCAAATAGGATACTGTTTAAGCAAGGGACGCCAGTGAATTCATTCAGTAAATGGTAATTTACTGATCAGGCGAGACGAGTACTAGACACTGAACACATTCAGTAGAGTCCTGTGCTTTTATAGGATTCAATTAAGTCATAGGAGCGAAGCACACCTAAGAAAACAAAACAATTGAATACAAATATTCACAGTGAGATACTGTTTGACATGACTTCATCCGCGAAGGCCTGGAACTGTACATTAACTTGAAAAAAGCAGAGAATAAATAAAAACAATAAATAATATATAAGTAACAATGAGTACTGTATGCATTCACTGGCATCCCCTGCTTATTTACTATGTATTGTGTTTCAGGAGTTTGCACACCAAAACAAAATCTTAGATTTAGATAAACATGCATACTTTAAAGCAGGCAATGCATGAATTCAATAATAAATAAATAAAACAACATTATATATGCTCAGTATTGTCCACTATATGGAACAAAATAGCCTTGGTAGAGCACATCAAAACCTGGTGCCCAGTTGATTGAGTGGCTCCCTTCAGTTTACGAGGTGTTAATGGGACACAAAAGCTAGCTCCCTATGTGTAGACCAGGTAAACAGATAATCATGAGTGCCTGAATGCCTGTGTGATTCAATGTGTGCATATGATACACACCTCCTCTTGCATTGTGTTTGTGGCTAAGGCTAGAGCAAGTGCAGTTGCATTGAACCCTGTTGAATGACGAGGAGACACCACCACTTTTACCACATGCCATACTATGAGTTTGGAGATGAAGAAGAGAGCTATTTCCCCCACTTCACCTTCAGAAACTAGAGAAATTATAATATGCAGAATTACCACCTCCATGATTACCCCAGAATCCTCATTGACGCCTATGTAGCTCCATAAATGGGGACATAAACTGCCTTACTGCCACTCGTAATCTGGCAGGTTTACCACCAGACCAGTTGCTGGTACTGGCAATCGAGCTACCGCCAAACTATTAATGATGTCCCATGTTCCTTTCTAAGCATGAAGACACATATCACTATATCATCGAAGCCCCTGGTAATACACAGTACTGTGTTACAGCCGTTGGTGACATCCACTGGGACCGCAAATGGTAGAAATGAATAGTTTGGAAATATAATATAAATAAAATATGCCTAAATGCAAATAATAAGTGAAAGGGAAATTAAAGGTAAGCAAGGGGCAAATTAAATTCATCAGGAACAAGAACAAGTGCGATCAGGATCAAGCCCATCACGATCCTTACTCACACACTAGCATAAGTGAATAAATATCTAGCACATGCACCCACGACACATGGGAAGACTTTCCTGTGCCAACATCCTGTAGATTTACAGATGGGAAATGAATGATAGCATTCTCACCCCTAGCAAACTGGACCGGGAACACCCCACCATCAGCTGAGCGTCCAAATCTGAGAATCTTTCAATCTGAGAATCTTTTACTGGTGACTCAGATAACTCTCCGACCAATCAGACTATCACGGTGACTCATTAAAATGAGTATCAAACTTCTATATGGACTGCGCCCACAAGTTAGACAAGCACTTCAATGTATCCACAAGCATTGTGTTGTAACGTTTTTCCAAACACCTACACAGATGTCAAAAGACACAGTCAGACAATGGTCACTGATTTGTGATAAATTCTGAACTTTATTAATATTCTAATCCTCTGCTTAACTGCTGATTCCCAGTTGAATGTGAAGTTGCATGGTTCTTTCTATCTCACAGCTCAGAACCATGAATTGGCCGGTTCAGTGGTCCTCTGCAGGCTGTTGTAATGGCTGCACTCCATTCCCTCCCAAGCCCATATCTTCAATGTTCTTACTGAACAGCATGCGATTTAAAAAGAAAAAGAAAAACATTCCTCAAAATGTTTTTAATTTTATGCCTGTCTCATTCAGTTGTGCGGAGTGTGCACCATATTCATTTTCAGTTTGAGACACATTGCTATAATAATTACCCCCTCATTCATTTCCCTCCATCCCAAGGGTTCAAAGATCCTGGAGCGGGTGGTCTTCAACCGGATCGCTAAGTACCTTGAGGATAATGGCTTTGGGGATCCACTTCAATCTGGCTCTGTAGCAAACACTCAACCAAGACTGTGCACATGCCTGTCTCTAACTTTCTCTCTGATCCTCATCACTCCTTCTCTCTTCTATCCTTTTTGGACCTCTCTGCCGCTTTCTACATTGTCATCCACTCCTTTCTTCTTCTCACTGCCAGGACCTTCGGTTCTGCGGATCTACTCTTGTGTGGATTCCTCCAACCTGGAGGGTCACTCCTTTCAAATCTCCTGTGACTCGCAAACTTCTGACCAAACCCCTTTCCCTGTCACTGTCCCCAAGGATCAGTCCACGGACCTCTGTTCTTTGCCCTCTATACTTCTGTCCTTGGAAGACTTACCTTGTCTTTTGGTTGTACTATCAACTCTTTGCTGATAACACTCACATCTTTTTTCTCCTTTCCCTCCATCACCCTGGCCATCTTATAATGGATTACCAACTGTCTCCCTGCAATCCATCACTGGATGGCTCTCTGCCGCCTCATGGTGAATTATTTAAAAGCGTAAGTCATCTTTCACCAAGCTTTCAATGGCATTCCTAACCTCCCCTCCCTTATCTCCTCTCACCTGACCTTCTTGCTCCTTCCCCCAAGACTCACGAAGTGTACATCTTGGCGTCCTCTTTGAAAGTGACCTCCACTGCAAGAATGCATCACTACCACTGTTGCTGCTGCTCATACTAGCCATCAAGACATTTAATGTGTCAAATGTTTTACTTGCCAATCTACAAAAAATCTAATCTCCACCCTCATGCTCAGCGAAATAGACTACTGCTTGTGCCTGCTCCTTGGTCTTCCTCTCTACTCCTGCCTCACTCTAGACAAAGTCTTGAACTTGTCTACATGCATTCTCTACAACCTACCCAAATCCTCCCACTCTAGCTACCAACAGCATGCTGGTTGGCTCTCGGTGCACAACCACTCGTTTTTAAAGTTACTTCTCTTGGCCCACAGAGGTATCAATGGCCTTGCTCCTCAGAACCTGTCTGACTGTGTCTCTGTCTGCTCACCATCTTATTACCTCTGCTCCTCCACTGCCCTCATCCTCACTGTCCCTCAATACCACCATGCCTCCTCTCGTTTCTGCTCCCTACTCGCTCGCTCCATTGGAAATGACTGTCCATCACAATTAAAGCAAGCTTGACTGTGGATCTCTTCAAAACACTTAGATTAAACTACACTCACTGGCCAAAGAGGGCGCTCCAGGTGCACACTTCCCGCTCCTCCCTGCCTGACCCCACCCATACCTCCAGTGATAGGCAATAATATCATTTTGTACATTTGTAGAGTATTCCTCTATAGTTTGTTGCACTCCCCAGTCACCTATTTCTTATATGTTTTTATTTGTTTTGTCCCTTGTCCATGCGCCTCTTTTTTACACCCACATAAACTCACCCCTTGTTCTCATCTTTGTGCTAGTGTACATGCACCCTTCTGGGGAATGCCTCTGCCATCTGTACATGTATTATTTTAAGTCATTTCTAGTCAAAATTAACTTTGCTGCTCTTCAAATAAATCCAAATACAAAAATATAAATAAATAGGAATTCCAGCTTTCTGGTTAAACTGTAAAATAATGATAGGACACCACCAAATACATGCAAAAGGGCCTCATCGCGAGTTGTGCAGTAGCCCTTAAATCCAGCGGTAATGGAATTAGTGCCACCAATTACGCTCTGCCGGATTAGAGCTGTGTGAAAATGAAGAAGACACACTGGGAAGGTTAGGAAGCAGCTTTATTGTAGCCAACCTGAGCCCAGCAGGACTCCGCCATCACCTCTCCAACTGCTCATCTCTAGAACCTCAAACCCTCACGAAAGTAAACAAGAAGTATACAGCAGGGTTGGAATCCTACACTAGTAGGATTCCAACCAGATAAATAACACACATCACAACACGCTGGTGCAAATACTGCCAGACACTAAACGCATCAGTGCAATTAAAGCCGGCGCTATTACAGCTGGCTCTATCACAGCCGGTGGTATCACATCCAGCACTAATAGTGCTGACAGCCCAAAGCACAATTTCAGCCGCATCACAAGTGTGTGTGCAGCGGTATTAGTGCCGAAAACCAGCATTAATAAATCTGAGAATAACCTCCAGCCTCCAGCTCTAGGTAAATGAACACAGGTGCCAGAAATGAGGCCACAGGTGCACGCAATCCACCCCAGAGGCCCACATAAGACACACCAATTCCCAAACACTGTTTTCAACAGCATGATGCCATTCATTGTTGGGACATGCCACTGCTCATGCTGCGACTGGGCCTTCGGATGTTGGACAAACAGGCCAGGACACAGGGAGTACAGGGAGGGGGAAAGAAGGAGGAGGAGGAGGAGAAGGATAGCCGTCCAAGCAAGGCAAGCACCTATCCCCAGGGTCAGGCCATCACCTTGGGCCCTCAACAACACCCAGATGGTTACTGAGTACTGCCTTAACATGGAGACCATCACTGAACTGCTGGCCACAATCCACGAAGACATTGGGAGCAGGATCAATATCGGTACAGCTGTGCACCCACTGGTGAAGCTGGTGTCAGTCCTGCAATTCCTGGGGACTGGCATCTTCCAGCACACTGTGGCCACGATGCACAGCATGGCACGACCCACATTATGTGCAGTCCTGGCCCAGGTGCTGGATGCCCTTCCTGCGCCATGTCAACTCACATATTGTACTGCCCACCACCCAGACCCGGGTCAACAACATGAAGGAAAGGTTCTATGCCACTGCACAACTGGCTAATGTCATTGCAGCCATTGACTGCACCCATGTTGCCTTGGTGGTGCCCCAGGCCCATGAGGCTGTATACATGAACCGGAAGCACTACTACTCCCTCAACGTGCAGGTGACTTGTGGGCCTGATCTCATCATCAGCCACTGCTATTCCCCCTACCCAGGTTCAACCCACGACTCCATGGTCCTACGCAACAGCACACTTCCAGGATACATGGAGAGGCACAGAGGACAATGGAGCTGGATAGTGGGTGAGTACAATCCCTGCCACATATGCACTGTGAAGCACCAGACCAAAAAGGGGGGATGGCAACACTGAAAAGAAGCATGGCATGACAAGTGGATGCACTGGCAGCACCCCAGCCGCACCTGCACAAATGACAGGGGGCATATAGGGGAGCATGCACATGTCTGACACACCTGGACACACATGCTGATGTACACACAGCGCTGACATCATACTGAAAAATGATATTGCATGTATAACAATGCATCAGGAATACGGCACTGCGCAGACCCAAACAACAGCACCCAACAGCATTGCCACCTGTGCCACAGCTATGTGCCCATGTGCAGTTACCTGGGACACGGCAGAGAACACCTGCTACTAGCCACATGGTGCATGTACAGGCAAAGGCATGCATGTCACCATTCACAAAGGCTGCACAGACACCACACATACACAGCATGGGCGTGATGTACAAATGCATACACATGGCTAACAATGGCATGATACATTGCGATAGCAGACCCAAGTATGAGACAACTGACTGATGTATGTATCCCACCCCATGCAGGTGACTCTGGATATATGCAGCTGGCATGGCTGATGACCCCTGTGCATGACCCACGTACCCCGCATGAGACAGCCTACAACCATGCCCACAGCCGTGCACGTGTATGCATAGAGTGCACCTTTGCACTCCTCAAGGCACGATTCTGTTGCACCAATCGCACTAATGTATAACCCTGACAAAGTTTGGAAAATTGTCCTAGTGTGTGCAATGCTTCACAACATCTGCTTGTGGAGGAATGTGCCACTACCGCCAGACGAGAACAGGCCACACCCAGAGGAAGACACAGATGAACAGCTTGAGCAGACACTCACAGGGATGACATGAGGGAAGGGAGACAATTTTTCTAGTACAATATCCTGCCTCAGTCCACTGCCAGCACTGTGAATAAAATGCAAATGAACACAATGAGGAATGTCTGCGTATTATTGGTTTTCAACAAACGTTTATGTAACTTTGTTCAACTACTATCCCCCGCAACCCCCATCAACCACCAACACCCCAGCACAAAATCCCCTCTCCCCTGCCCACCACCAACAACCCAGTACACAATCCCCCCTGCCCCGGCCCACCACCATCACCCCAGCACACAATACCCCATCCCACTGCCCAACACCAACAACCCAGCACACAACCCCACCTATCCCCACCCCCCAAAGTGTCCATGGCATGGCCACTCAGGCCAACAGTGCTCAAGTCAATCAATGTGGCCGCAAACTCTTTCCCCTGACTCCCAGCATCCAGCAATCTGGCATGCAGCACTGGGACTCCTTGGTAGGTGTCATTGACCAGAAGGGGTCTGAGCCTGCCCCATGCAGCTATTGCCGTTGGAACTCATTGCTCTGATGGATCTGCTCAGCAAGGGTTGAGACACCCTCCATCATCTCACCCACCCTTTGACCAAACGCGGTCAGTGCAACAGTGCTTGCAGTAGTGACCCTCCGGGTCCTAGCATTGTCCTGCGCCATCCTTCGTGTAACACCGTGGATCGCATCATGGATTGCTTGCGTGTACTCAGAGTGGGTGTGGCTGATGGCCTCCATCTCCCTTTGCCTCTATTCCATTTCCCCCAGCCTCTGCATCACCATGCCCAATGTTGCCATAGGCTGCATTGGTAAAGGGGTGCGTTGTTGGTCTGTGTCTGGCTCGGGGGTATGCATGCAGTGGCGGTGTGGTGGGCTCTGGGGGCTCTGGCCATGCTGTCGGCCATGTGGTGGGTTCTCCGATGTGGGGGAGGGTCACCTGCAGAGACTGCACCCTGTGGTTGCTGGCAGTGCTGCATGGTCATGGTGGTGGCTATGTTGTGGGGCGGCTCACTCCCAGACGGGCAGCTGTTAGTTGTCTTGCATGCTTCTATATCCCCATGCACCCACGTTGCCAATGAAGGTGTTATGGGGCAAGGGGGTGGTGGCAGGGTACATGGCACTGGCAGGTCCCTATGGGGCACTGCTGTGCTCCCGCCATGGGTGTGTGGTGCATGGCACTTGAATGTGTCACTTGGGTGTCCTCAGCACTGCGCTGACTCACAGGGGTGGCCTTGGTGCACTGGCACATGGATGCTGTGGTAGATGACAGATGTGGCACCCACTCACTGCCCCCTGTCGCAATGCCCGGCTCATGGGTCTGTCCACTGGGACATAATGTGCTAGGCTGTCATTGTTGCATGCACATCATTGGGGGAGGGGGTCACTCACCTTCTGCCTCCTGGATGCCGGAACCTGCCTCTGCGCCTCCAATGCCGTTGATGGCCTCCATATCCATCACTGGGCTGCACATGTCCTCCCATGATGTTAGTGCAAATGGCGGCACTGTCCCTCCATCTGTGGCCATGCTGTCCTGCCTGTGCTGGGACAGCTGTCCCCTGACCTGCACACCACCTTTTTCTACAGTCTTCGGTGTCCCAGGGGATGTGAGCAACTGCACTAACCTTCTGGCTCACTATCTGCCAGATGGCTGTGCTGCGCTGGCCAGAGGTGTTATGCTGCCGCACACCATACAGCTCCTCATGGTGTGCCACAAACTCAAGCACAAGCACCACCAGCTCCCCCTCAGTGAATTTAGGCTTTCTGAGTCAATCTTGTGCATCCTTGCCCCTGACCCTCTCCTGAGACATTGTGGGGGGTTTCCTGGTGTGGATGGCTGCTGAAAGTGGATATTTTAAATAGATTATGTTTTCCAAAATGAGCACCACAAGGCTTCCTGTTCCGGCAGTAATGTAATTTCCGCCGGTGCTATCAGCGATGCATCTCCGACTGTAGCGCTATTAGTGCTGGTTTTCTCGTGGTAGCCCTTATTTGGGTGTAATTAACACTGGGCTCTTATAGTGTTACCGCAGAGTTGGGGGCGTGTGCATGCCAGGTTGTGATGTGGCTCAGATACAGCTGCAGGACCAGGCACTAACGCTATTTGCGCCCGGCGGAATTGTGCCGAGTTACCGCCCAACTCGTGATGAGGCCCAACATGTTTTATTGTCAGTGTAAGCAGAGAGTGACAGACTTCTCTACTGCTGCGGCGCTGCTTACAATAAACATCTTTAAAGTTAAAGTATTTTCTAGGTCCGAGGCTTGAGGCGTCCTTTGTAACGGTTCACTTCCAACGTCCCTCATAGAAACTTTACAGAGGTGAGTGTATTTTTCCTGCCATGGGAGCCCTGCCTGTTGTAATCCCGATGAAGGTTCCTAGTGCACCCCACATTGGGGACAGTTTGGCTCAGTCAGGTAAGTCATTACAGTGCACAAAGTAAAATCACATACTCTTTAATAAAGAACCTTTTTAAAACCATTAACTGTGTCTGCGTGTTACTTTAGCTATCCTATATTCCCTATTCCCCATAGCACCCTAAAACACATTCTTGTAAGTAAAAGTAAAAGAGGTACCCATTTGAGCCGGGGGTTACCTGTGTTATATGTGTTAATATGCTTTTATTCTGTGCCATATCTGTACATAAACGTCTGTGTCATGGATTTACAGTTGTAAAGCACAGAGTGTATTTTGCAGAGATTTTAAGTCGCCCTTTGTCAGTAGTGGTGATTATTTGCTCCTTGTTTATGGTTCTGCTCACTTTGCATTTTAGTACTTGCAGTTACACATTTATGAAGAGAAATAAAACTACGAGAACTGTGCAGGAAAGCAAAACAATAAATGTCACTGTTCACCTTTTTCTCCTCCTAGCTGGTATCAGTGGCTCAGCCTGGGCTCAAATGGGTCCTAATCTTCATCTTGCTCATTATCTTCATCATCAGCATCACCATCACTCCGACGCTGTTAGGCAGAAACCTGTGCAGTTCCCTTAGGGAACACTGCAAAAGATTTAGGACTACAGGTGTTAGCAGTAAACCCACTTGGTAGCAGTCTGTACCACCCAGATTTACCTGGTAGCTGTGGCTGAGCAGTCAGACTTCCCTCAAGAAGAGTTAGGCAGTGTGCAAAGTATACACAATAGGCACTCACATACGATAATACAAACACTGACCAGAGATTTGGTATCAAAGTATATAATTATTTATTTAAAAACACACTGTTTGAAACACTCCAGCACTCTTATTGTAAAATACTCTAAACACAGTTACTATTATAATATACACAACCCTTATTCCTTATCAGATAAGTCTTAGTTAACACCACTTATTTCCATACAGAGGTGAGCGCTTAACTATAGATGGCACTCCAATAAGTTTATGAAAAAGGGAGGGAAAAAGACAGAATATGGAAAGGTACACCACTCTAAGATTTAGGAACACTATTAGCAAGGCAGAAGAGCAAAAGTCACTTGTGAGCCAAAGTCCAGAGGCTGGGCCCACTCTTAGAGAGAGCAGAGCACAAATGCGCCCAAGATCACACAGTTACACTAGGCTTAGAAAGTCTTGCAGGGAGTTCGAAAAGAGTTTAGAGAGGCTCAGAAAAGTTTAGCCAGGGTGTCCCAGGCTAACCCAGGTTCGAAAGCCGGGGGCTAAATCTACCCCGTACAGTTGGTGGCAAGGGAAGCCAGGCGGGACACGGTACCTTAAGCGGGAAGGATCCTCCAGCGGTGGCAGTAGTTCCTGGCAGTGGGTGCAAGTCTCGTCGTCGTCCATGGGAAGGGAAGATCTCGACTTGGAGGAAAGATGAAGGTCATTGCACTGCCAGGGAAGAAACCAGCCGCTGAGTTTTCCGGTTAAAGGTAATACCCTTTAATTTGCGGTCGTGGTAAAACGTGGTATCCCGGTTGCCGGGGTGCTTGGCACAGGCAAGACGGCCATGAGATACATCGGGAAGGCGAAAAGACGGTGAAACTGGTTATCCCCACCAGTCAAAGGAAGAAGACTCTTCGGTGGGAGATCTCCTCTGTCGTTGGGAAAAGTGGTGAGACGGTCCAGCAGGGCTCCACCGGTGGTGTCATCGTGGCAGGTCAGCTCAGCTTCTCCCTCGTCGGATTCTTAGGTCCTGTGGTGACTTCTGAAGTTCCTGTCCCCAAAGCCCTGCTTTTATGCAGAAAACCCCCATTCACTCAGCCTAGCTGTCACTCAAACATGCTAAGTGGTGAGCCGGCCGGCTCACCACTTGGGCCAATCAGGATGGAGTGCGACTTGAGTTGCCTAGGCAACTCAGTCCAGGGTGCCTAAATCCCCCTCCACCACTCCTCTACAGAGTGGCACCACTTTGGAGGGCTTGTGTGGAGAAGCCCGCCAAAAAGTGGAACAAAGGGCTCGACTTGGGTTGGAGTCACAGAAGAGAACACAAATGCCATTTTAGAACTGAGTTTTGGCAAAAAAATACCAACCGGAGAATGAATATTAATTAAATAAACCGGCGGTATGTTCGAGGCTATCGTAATTAAATAATTAAAGATAGTAGCCTCGAACAATGGGAAAATCCCATAGAGAAATATTTGCGGTTGAATATAAAAAGTAGTATCCACTGCCACCAGCCAAAACTCAATCAGGGGGGACGGAGACGTGCCCCCTCGACTAACAGACCCCGGGGCAACTGAATTGCCCCAGCCAGTATGTCCACAATATGATGGTTTGAACTGGTTCTGTTCAGAATTCAAGACTAGTAAAGTCAATGCTGACTTTACATGCCCTGGGAGACAGTAGTCAGTCCCAGGGTATGGATGGAGTCTATACTGGGGGGTCACTATGACACCCCTGTGTCACTGCACTGAGGGTGCTGTGTAACACACATCACAAAAACACATGAAGCCCTATGGGGTAACAGACCCCATAGCCCATTACACACATCTAGAGTCAAAGAAACACACTCAAATCATGCCCAAGAGTGAGGGTAAAAGAGTCTCACTCTTGGCAGGAGAAAAAAAATAAACCCCAAAAATCCAGCAAAGCTGCTGGGGGACTCACTAGGTTAGGAAATCACCCTAAACAGAGAATTCCCCCTAACAGACGCCACAGTGGATGTGGGTGCCGATGGAGACCAGGTAATGATCATGTTCTGCTCCTCTATAATGGGTGCTGTTCCTCCTGGCTCATCAGTGGATACATTCTGTACCTCTCCCTCTTCTCCCCCAAAAATAGTGGACTGCACCTGTTTCTCTTCCTCTGCAATGCCTGAGCGTGTACTACTTTATCTTGCACAGCAGTGTGACATGTGACAAAAGGTGCTGCTGAATGCAAGATTTACAATGCACACTTGTGGCTTCCCTAGTGCATTCACCAGCTACTGTTGCTGATTTTCAATAGCATCAATAAAGAATAACGGGCGGATTCATGGAATTTTTGTGCCGAAAAACAGCGATTTGTGCTCCATTCTGCCCGCAAATCCCCATTTGTTAAACAGGGATTTGCGGGCAGAATGACGCACAAATCACCGTTTTTCGGCGCAAATAATTCCATGAATCAGCTCATAAATGTGGATTCACAATATAAACTTCATTCAGCATGGATAAACACAGTAGCCTGCAACTACATTCTATTGCAATAGAACATTGACAGCCAAAACGTCTATTTCAAATCATCTTTAATTCACCTACCGTTTGGTATGAACAAATCAAAGGAAGAGTAACATATCAACAAATGAAGGGACGAGTAACTTGCAAAGCACTTTGTTACATTGATCATTCCATGCAATTCCCATAACCAAACGTGAAGCCTTCATTGATTTCAAATCATTTTCAGTTATAATTTTACCTGATGTGTGGAAATAAAAACAGGAGTAACATTTATATTTTATTTATTTATATACAGGAGGATCAACGCTCTTTTCATCACGAAAGAGCGTACAATAGATAAGAAATCAGATTTGATGGGAAGCGTTGAGCTTCTTACAATTGGGTGAGTTTAAGGGATATTCTGACCAGGTTGTGGAGGGGAGTAAATGGAACAGTCACCGGGGCCAATACATAAGCGGACATACATAGATTAAGGCCAACCACTATTGGACATTTTTAAGTGGAAGTAGGCGGTACGGGCAGCTGTGCACGTGATGTGACCATGACCGATGAAGTGCTAGGTTGGAGGCAGAGCAAGTGAGGGACAGAGGCCGGTTAGAGGTGAGGACAAATGTTAGCTAGCAGGCAAATTAGAGGTAGGTTAAGAGGGTAACTATGAGGTGAGGAGGTAGGCTTTTAGTTTGGTTTTGAACAAATCCGTGTGGACTGTTTCTGGGATGTCCGGGGAAAGAGAATTCCGTGCAAGTAGAACAAGACGAGAGAAATAGCACAAGCGAGAGGAAGCACAGGAAGGGCAAGGAGCCACAAGGGTAGTCGAGGAGGCAGAGCAGAGATTGCGAGAAGACTTGAAGCGTTGGATAGAGGAGGATAGATAGAGTGGTGCCTTACCGTGGATAGATTCATGATCCAGGAGAAGAAATTTAAATCTGGCCCTGTTTTGTATTATCAGCCATCCAGACTGGTGACAGTACAAGGAAGTAGAAGTGAAGTGAGGGAGTTCAAATAGAGCCCTGGTAGAAAATGGAATGATTTTGTCGTGAGGACAGAAAACTTACAAGCCGATTCATGGAATTAATGTGCGCAGAAAATCGCAGCGCAAGCGTGAAAATCGCAGCGTAAGCGTGCCAAAGCTGCGCACATCGATTCATGGAAGTCTGTGCGCATGTGCGCTAAAATCGTGGGTGGCGCACGCGGGCGCACACGTCATCAAACGGCGTGCGCCACGCGCACAGCGAAAGCGCACATAGCTCAGCACACACAACCTAAGTGAGCGGAACACGGGGCGTAACAAACGGAATGGGGAACAACGCGTGAAAATGTGGGCGTTACGGGGGAAGTACAGGAGGTAAATGCTTGCAACGCCCACACGCCCGCCTACAACACGTATTCATGGAATCTAACAGGGGAAACGCGTGCGCCAAAAAAGACACGTTAATCCAGAAACACATACGCCAGCAGGAAGCAGGCGTACGCGGCCTCGCGCAGCATAAAAGTGCACGCAAAAAACAAACAAGCTCAGACGCTACAATGAATATACAGTTCCTCGCAGCAGTGGTCGTGGGACACCGCAGAAGGAGGAGGAGGTTAGCCAGGCCCTGAATTTTTACACCCATGACCAGCCTTTTTGGGATGCCTGATGACCAGGTGTATGGGAGGTACAGGTTTCCACCACACATAACACTCGACCTGGTGAGTGAGTGGGAGGATGACCTCACATCACCCACCCTGTGCTCCCAAGCACTGAGCCCTTGGAAAAGGTGCTCAATGTACTACACTTCTTGGCCACTGGTTCATTTCAGCAGACAAGTGCCATAGTGGGGGGGGGTGTCACAGGCCACGCAGTCATGCTGCCTACACCAGGTGTTGGCCATCATGACTGTACGCTCCTCAGTCCGCAGTCACATATACATGCCCAGAACACCTGCAGAAAGGCAGGCTGCCGTCCAGGACTTTTATGGGGTGGCACACTTCCCCAAAGTGCTTGGTGCCATTGATTGCACCTATGTGGCTCTACGTCCACCCAGGGCAACTGAGCACATCTATAGAAACCGCAAGCACTGGCATTCCATCAACGTGCAGGTAGTATGTGATGCGAAGGGAATCATCACCTCAGTATATGCCAACTATCCAGGGTCCACCCATGATAGTTTCATTTTCAGAATGTCACCCCTAAACCGGGACCTAGAAGCTGGGTGGCATGGCGATACATGGCTGCTTGGTGAGTATAAATGCCTCTGCACATGCATGCATGTCAGATACTGAGTAATGTCACAACCCCACTAATGAAACCCATCATCACCTCCCCAGGGGACGGTGCCTACCCTTTGAGCACCCACATGATGACGCCAATTCGGAACCCTACCACACCACCTGAGGTAAGATACAACACAGCCCATATTGCAACCCGGGGCATAGTGGAGCGCACATTCAGAGTGCTCAAGTCAAGCTTTCGCTCCCTTGACCGCTCTGGTGGGCAGCTGCTATACGCACCCCCACTAGTGTGCAGGATCATAGTGGCAGCATGTGTCCTGCACAATGTTGCAACCCGCTGGGGCCTGCCGATGGACATGGTGGTGCCCCCACATCCCCAACCACATGCATATCCGCTGCGCATGGGAGGTGAAAGGGCACGTGGTGAGGCAGCCCGTACACAGCTGGTGGCTAATTACTACACCTAAAATCCTACCCCTGTGGAGTGCACACAGCCATGCCACATACCAGCTGACAATCAATGATGATGACATAAGGGACAGTCAACTCTCACAACAATACCAGCCTGAGATTGGTCACCTGGAAGTGTTACATTGTGTGCATCCCTACATACTTAAAGCAACCAATGCTGTGTGACAAAAAAAAAAACACATTCATGCTGCATGAATGACTACCCCCCTGAAAAATACAACATGAAAATAGTGCCATGTCACCCAACCCCTCCCCATCTCAGCTACCCAACACACCATGGGATGTCATGCAATGTGAAAGCAACAAAATGAATGCACAACACATGACACAAGTGCCACAAAGTGCACTGTTCCAAATGTAAACAGGCCACAGACAATATGCTCCCAGTAATCAATAAGAAACAGCACACATGAACAAATACTTACCAGCAACACAGAACAGCAACACAGGATGAAACAGTGTCAAAATACAACAGTACAAAATCAAAGTAGTGCAAGTCTCACAACCTGACTAAGGCAGCACATCAACCCCTTCCAACTGCAGAGTGTTGCTGTCAGGCAAATGTGTCAGTGTACTGCATACAACATGAACTGCATCTGCAAAGGAGACGGCCTTGTGAAGGCATGAAGAAGTTACATGTGAATAAGGAGAAAGTCATGGATCCACAAGCACATATCAATACACCATGCAGTGTTCAATCCAACAACAATCCCCACTAGGGATGTGCACACAGTTTGACAACAGACTGCCAACACAGCTCATGGGAGCCCATTGTCACTGTGTAAGTTAGTGTCACTTGGTCACACCCTTTGCAAGCCCATGGAAAGGGGAAGCAGGAGGGGTGTGTATGTCAGGAACCCAAGCATCTAACCTAAAGACAGGACAAGCCTGCATGTGCCCAGCTGTAATACAGAGTGGATGCCCACGGGAGCCACACAAGGCAACACACTGTAAAAAAAGAAAAAAATCAAAAAATCAAAAATGGCCATGTGTGGTGTCATGATCACTGCTTCCAATGAGTCAGGAACAGCCCAACGTCCTTGGAAGCAGGCCCCTAACCGTTATCTTAGGCACCAGCCGGTCCCCACTGGGACCTTTTGGACCTTGTCCTGGCGCCGGTGGCACCAGGCTCATCAAAGCCATCGGTCCCGGCACTGGAAGCGCCGGGCTCATAATATGTATGAAGATGCTTGGGTGGACTTACCTGCAGCAGACCATGCTGCTTACTTACCAGCCACATAGGAATCCTCTGTGAACAGGAACTACTTTCTTACCTGGGTGGGGCAAGCTCCACTCCCTGGATACAACACGGGAACTCTTCTGGAACTGGAACTCTTTTCTTACCTAGGCGGGGCCGTGGAGGAAGACGCCTCATCACTCCAAGGCTATTTAAACCACACCCGATTGAACAAACGTGCTTCGCGTTATTCTGCATCTGCAGCAGAACGCTCACCGAGTCTGTTCCAGCCTTTCTTCCTTCCGATCCTGAACCTGCAAGAACAATACTTACCACTCCTGTATCCAGTATTCAGCAGCACCTGCAAAGACAAGAAACAACAGGTTAGCACGGCAACCTTTACACGCAGCGCTTTCCTCACCTGATCCATCGGCAGCGAACATTTCTTCACGCTGCACCTCCGCCTGTGAAGACAAAAGCATTGTTATTACTTACCGGCACTCCGCAAATTCCGGATTTCTTCAACGCTGCAACCCAGCATCTGAAAGACAAACGAAGAGACATTAGACAGGTATTTACTCACGTCCATCGCGCTCGCCACAATAGAACGCCTGCAAATACTCCGGCGTTTTCCAGCATCTCTTCAGCACGAACTCACAGCTGCAAGGGAAAAGAGACAGTTAGAGCGCTTGCATTTACTTACGCATTTCCAAGCGCTTCATTCCAAGGCTCTGGCTCCAACTTCGGCTCTCTTCACACCATCTCCTATCTCAAGAGCCCTGCAAGACAAATAGGAAAAAGCATTATACAGAGTCCTGTTCTATATTAACGTGCCCACGCACCTAAAGACTATAAGGACTAAAAAGGTGTCCAGAAACTCACCGCTCGTGCAGTTAACGACGGTAGCGATCCTCTGATGTCAAGAGGCCTATGTTTCACCAGTGAAGGAACTGGCAACGGCACCCTGCACCAGACGCAGATGGAGAGTCCAGCATTCACCCATCTAAGGTGAGCACGTTGACCTGGGGGCTCTACGGAGAAGCTAGGAAGAGAGAGAGAGAGAGGGACATTCAACAACCCAGATCATTAACCCCCATATTCTTTCACCTGCAGAAATCTCACTCTTCGAGTTCGACACACAGTGCGAAGAGGTTCGGCCCCAGAAGCAAATCGAGTCCTGCACATCACTTTTCGGGTCACAGACACCTTCCTGCCAAGACCAGCGCCTCCGTGGGAATCAGGTGAGCGTTACAGAACGCGAAGCCAACCACAAAACTCCTACCCAGGCGCAATGGAAACCTCAGACACTGATCAATTAGCCCAGTTGCTTGGGGAACTAAGAGCAGAAGTACATGCAGCTCGTCAGGAAACAAACTCTCTAAGAAGAGAGCTGATTATTTCCAAGGAGCGAACAGAGGACCTCGCTAGGCAATTGCTACAAATGCAGGCAGGACAGACACCTTTGCCCGCTCCAGGAGGAAGTTATCCTTCTGCATCATCCTTAAATCCAGTGCAAATCAATCTACCCTCAATGTGCCCTTGGCTCCGCCCGAACGCTTTTCTGGTGACCCAAAGAAATTTGCAGTGTTCATTAACCAGTGCCGCCTACACTTCTCATGTCGACCAGCTGCCTTCCCAACAGATCAGACCAAGGTGGCTTTCGTGCTTTCTTATCTCAGTGGCAGCGCCGCAGATTGGTCGATCCCTTTAGTCACTCAGGATGATCCAGTTCTGCATGATTTCCAGGCCTTCCAGTCCAGCATGGAGAAACTGTTTGCAAGACGTGCACAAGGGCAGGCCTTGGACAATGAACTTCTTTCGTTACGACAGGGTAATCAAGACCTCTTGACTTATATAGCCTCATTCAACAGACTTATAGTGGAAACTCAATGGCCTGAGGATAAGAGAATAACGCTCTTCTACAGAGGCCTGCGTGGAGAGCTCAAGGATGTGTTAGCTCAAGTCGTGAATCCTCCACAAGAATGCTCAGACTATATTGACTTAGTTGTCCAATTGGACCACAGATTACAGAACAGGAAGGCTGATCGTTCCAAATTTGATACCCGAATGTTTTCTAAACCACAGACCTCTACTAGGGGAGCTGACACTGTGGAACCCATGCAAATAGGGGTCATGAAAGGACCTTTAACCCAAAAGGAGCGGGAAAGAAGAAGACAGCTGCAATTATGCCTCTATTGCGGAAACTCGGGGCACTTTCTTCGAGACTGTCCAGTGAAACCAGCTAAGAAGGCTGTAGGAGCCGCAGATACCTGTACCACAAATTCTGAGCAGGGAAACGACCTAGCCCGACAAGTGTAGAGGTCCTCTTGCCGAGCGTTAAAATCTGTCCTGTGACCTCGCATTTCGTGGTGCCTATGGTCCTCATTAGTCCTGAATGTCCGGATCGTTTGCATGCAATTGAAGCTTACATCGACAGCGGAGCAATCGGTAATTATGTGGACCGTGAACTGGTATCAAGGATGAATCTACCTCTTGTCCCTAAGGCAGTAAAAGAAGTCATTACTACAGTGGATGGCACGGAGATAGCCTCCGGACCAGTAACGCACGCCACCCAAGAAGTGACGTTAGTGAGCCAAGATGGACACCGGGAGAAAATAGTGTTCGATGTGATCAAGGCCCCTCAGTTCCAGATCATTCTGGGAATCCCTTGGTTAGAGAAGCACAATCCTCAGATCGATTGGCGAGCAAAGACGGTTCAGTTTCCAGAATGTTTTACCACTTGTTATCCTCGGCCTGATGTTTCACTGGCGGCAATCTCTTCTGAGGTTCCCAAATTACCTCCCGAATACCAGGAATTCCAAGACGTCTTTCGGAAGGACCAAGCTAACACCCTGCCTCCTCATGGGTCTTACGACTGTCAAATAGATCTGATACCCGGAACAACTCCTCCTTGCAGTAGGATTTATGCCCTCACCGAGCCAGAGAATCTTCACCTCAGACAATATCTGGACCAATACCTAGCTAACGGGTTTATCCGTCCTTCAGAATCTCCAGCTTCCTTGGCTTTGTTCTTCGTTCCGAAAAAGGAAGGAGACCTTAGGACTTGTATAGATTACCGCGCCCTGAATCAAATCACCGTTAAAAACAGATACCCGTTACCTTTGATCCCTGAACTCCTGGACCAAGTCAAAGACGCATGTATATATACAAAGTTGGATCTCAGAGGAGCCTACCATTTGGTACTAATAAAAGAGGGCGATGAATGGAAGACGGCCTTCCGCACCAAGTATGGGCTGTTTGAATATCAAGTTATGCCCTTTGGACTTTGCAACGCTCCTGCCGCCTTCCAGTATTTTATGAATGATGTCCTTAGAGAACTCATTGATGTGTGTGTTGTTGTCTACATTGATGACATCCTCGTCTATTCATCATCTGAAGAAGAACATCGGAAACACGTTAGAGAGGTCCTCGAGAGATTACGTCAACATAACCTTTTTGCTAAGCTCGAAAAATGCGTTTTCAACGTAACTGAAGTTGAGTTCCTGGGATTCATATTGTCACCTAACGGTGTCCATATGGATTCAAAGAAAGTCGATGCAATCATCAAGTGGCCTTCACCAACCTCTGTAAAAGGAGTCCAAAGCATGTTAGGCTTCGCTAACTTTTACCGCAGATTCATCCCTGAATTCTCTCGAATAGTCCAGCCCATCACCGCTCTGTTAAAGAAAAACAAACGTTTTGAGTGGTCTACCGAGGCAGAACAAGCTTTACAGGACTTAAAGACTAAATTCATTTCTGCACCTGTTCTAAAACATCCTTGCCCAGAACTCCCCTACATCGTAGAAACAGATGCTTCTAGTCTTGCTATGGGGGCAGTTTTATCACAAAGGGATCCGGTCACACACCAATTACATCCTGTAGCCTTTTGGTCCCGCAAATTCTCGGCTCCCGAGATCAACTATTCAATTACAGACAAGGACCTTTTAGCTATCAGATCGGCCTTTAAAGCCTGGCGGCATTATCTTTTGGGAGCCAGACACACAGTCACCGTAATCTTCAGTATCTGAAGACAGCCAAAGCTCAGTCTTCCAGGCAGCTTCGCTGGGCTCTGTTTTTGGCTGAGTTTGACTTTATAATTACTTATCGACCAGGCAGTAAAAATGGAAAAGCAGATGCCCTCTCCCGGATGGGAATAGATGAACATTTGACCAATCCAGAACCAATACCCATAATCCCAGAACAAAGGATTTTGGGCTTGGTCAGCGCTCAATCCTTTGAAGACATTAAGACTACAGTCAAATCACTTTTAACTCCGGTCGACTTACAGGACTGGCAATTAAAAGGAAAAGAATTCTCAGTGGATCGAGACCTACCATATTTCCGAGGACGATTGCCCAGTGAGAAAATACAAAAACAGGTAATCTCATGTTATCACGATTCACTAATGGAGGGTCACCCTGGCATAACCAAAACCATGGAAAAGGTCAAAAGACATTTCTGGTGGCCATCATGGAAGAAGGACATTAGAGACTTTGTAATCTCCTGCGGTGTGTGTGCCCAGAATAAGAGTCAGAAGGAGAAACCAGCCGGTCTCTTACACCCACTAGACATCCCTCCCTGTCCATGGCATACCCTGTCCATGGATTTCATCACGGACTTACCTCCATGCTCAGGGTATAATACCATTTTAGTAGTCGTGAATCTATTCTCCAAGATGGCTCACTTCATTCCCCTGAAGGGCCTACCTTCAGCTTCAGTATTAGCCCGAGAATTCTTAGAAAACATTGTTCGGTTACACGGTTTCCCCTCGGTTTTGGTCTCCGATAGGGGAAGTCAATTCATTTCCCACTTTTGGCGAAGTTGCTGTCGTTTAGCCCAAATTGATGTGAGACTTTCTACCAGTCACCATCCCCAAACTGACGGACAAACCGAGAGGACAAATCAAACTCTAGAGCAATATCTACGTTGCATGCTCCAACAAACTGAAAACCCTTGGAAGGACATTCTTTGGATCGCTGAATACGCCTATAACAATTCGACTCATTCTGGAACCGGGAAGACTCCCTTTTTCCTATTATACGGACACCATCCTAGAACCTCTAACCTGGATCCTCCCCAAGAATTCGAAACACCTGCTGTGGATCACTTGCACTCGGAGATCACTCGTGCTTTTAAGGAAGCCACTGCCCATCTGCAAAGAGCTAAAGCTCAATTTAAGAAAGGAGCAGATCAGCACCGTAAAGAGGCCCCTCACTACGCAGTGGGAGATCAGGTCTGGTTATCCACTAAGCACCTACCTCTAAAAGGACCCCGCACTTTCATCCCGAGATACCTTGGACCCTATCTTATCTCTACCATAATTAATCCGGTGGCTGTTAAATTGGAATTGCCTTCGCATATGAAAATACATCCAGTATTCCATGTCTCCTTACTAAAACCAGTGCAACCAGGAACCCGATTGACCGAACTCCCGGAACCTGTTTTAGTAGATGGAGAACTTGAGTTCGAAGTAAAGAACATCCTAGACTCCAAAATCTCCAAATCTAAATTATATTACCTGGTTGATTGGAAAGGATACGGCCCCCAGGAAAGGTCTTGGGAACCCTCAGAGCATGTCCACGCACCTCGTCTGGTCAAGAAATTCCATTTGAATCACCCCGACAAGCCAAAACCCCCGGAGAAGACACGCTTGGGAGGGGCCTTGAGGGGGGGTGCTGTCATGATCACTGCTTCCAAGGAGTCAGGAACAGCCCAACGTCCTTGGAAGCAGGCCCCTAACCGTTATCTTAGGCACCAGCCGGTCCCCACTGGGACCTTTTGGACCTTGTCCTTGCGCCGGTGGCACCAGGGTCATCAAAGCCATCGGTCCCGGCACTGGAAGCGCCGGGCTCATAATATGTATGAAGATGCTTGGGTGGACTTACCTGCAGCAGACCATGCTGCTTACTTACCAGCCACATAGGAATCCTCTGTGAACAGGAACTACTTTCTTACCTGGGTGGGGCAAGCTCCACTCCCTGGATACAACACGGGAACTCTTCTGGAACTGGAACTCTTTTCTTACCTAGGTGGGGCCGTGGAGGAAGATGCCTCATCACTCCAAGGCTATTTAAACCACACCCGATTGAACAAACGTGCTTCGCGTTATTCTGCATCTGCAGCAGAACGCTCACCGAGTCTGTTCCAGCCTTTCTTCCTTCCGATCCTGAACCTGCAAGAACAATACTTACCACTCCTGTATCCAGTATTCAGCAGCACCTGCAAAGACAAGAAACAACAGGTTAGCACGGCAACCTTTACACGCAGCGCTTTCCTCACCTGATCCATCGGCAGCGAACATTTCTTAACGCTGCACCTCCGCCTGTGAAGACAAAAGCATTGTTATTACTTACCGGCACTCCGCAAATTCCGGATTTCTTCAACGCTGCAACCCAGCATCTGAAAGACAAACGAAGAGACATTAGACAGGTATTTACTCACGTCCATCGCGCTCGCCACAATAGAACGCCTGCAAATACTCCGGCGTTTTCCAGCATCTCTTCAGCACGAACTCACAGCTGCAAGGGAAAAGAGACAGTTAGAGCGCTTGCATTTACTTACGCATTTCCAAGCGCTTCATTCCAAGGCTCTGGCTCCAACTTCGGCTCTCTTCACACCATCTCCTATCTCAAGAGCCCTGCAAGACAAATAGGAAAAAGCATTATACAGAGTCCTGTTCTATATTAACGTGCCCACGCACCTAAAGACTATAAGGACTAAAAAGGTGTCCAGAAACTCACCGCTCGTGCAGTTAACGACGGTAGCGATCCTCTGATGTCAAGAGGCCTATGTTTCACCAGTGAAGGAACTGGCAACGGCACCCTGCACCAGACGCAGATGGAGAGTCCAGCATTCACCTATCTAAGGTGAGCACGTTGACCTGGGGGCTCTACGGAGAAGCTAGGAAGAGAGAGAGAGAGAGGGACATTCAACAACCCAGATCATTAACCCCCATATTCTTTCACCTGCAGAAATCTCACTCTTCGAGTTCGACACACAGTGCGAAGAGGTTCGGCCCCAGAAGCAAATCGAGTCCTGCACATCACTTTTCGGGTCACAGACACCTTCCTGCCAAGACCAGCGCCTCCGTGGGAATCAGGTGAGCGTTACATGTGGGGAGGCCACCCGGGAGGTTCGAGGACAGGGTGCACACCAACACCGACATGCGTGGATGTTGCAGAAAAAAAAATACCTCCATGGGCTCATGGCCTGCATGGCGACGCTATTGTGGGAGAACTGCTGTCGCTCTCTTCACCCTCTACTGCTACATCAGGAGGTGGCTGTGCTATGGTTGGCAGCCCACGCAAAGCCCCGGTCTGGTCCTCCATGGCAGCAAGCATGCGGGCGTGGAAGGTTTCGCTCTGGAGGATGATGTGCAGAGATCCCCATGCAGCACCTCACGAGTAGCCTGCATTTCTACCCGCACGGCCTCGCGTGATGCCCGGATCTCCGCACGGGTTGCCTGGAGTTCTGCTGAGAGTGAACGTGTGAGCTGCTCCAGCTGCTGTTGTGACCTAAAATTTACGGAAGCCTCAAGTTCACCCAGAGTCTCCCTGAGGAAATGGAGTTCTAACCTCAGGGCTTCCCTGTGGCCCTGTGACTCTACAGATATGGCTTCGCGCAGAATCTCCAGTGCCACCCGTCGGTCCCTGTTGGACGCCAACATGTCTTCCCTGTGTGATTGGCAAATGGAGTCTGTTGCCTGCTGTTGTTGCTACATCTGCCTTTCAGGGGGGAGAATGGAAGTGACCACCCTATCCATTGCCTGAGCCATCATTTCAACCGATGCTCCCTGTTGTGCTGCTATACTGTACATGGAGTTTTCCCATACAGTATTGCCTGGTGGCGTACGGCCACCGTGTCGGCGGGCACCACACCTGTTTGGGGCAAGGCGATCTGCACCTTGCTGTGCTGGCACTGCCTGAGGCTCCAGGACTGCATTCCCCCTCTGATCTGCTGGCCCAGGAACAGGATCAGATGTTGTGGAGCGTGACCCTGCATCCGTAACCGCCAAAGGCGGAGTTACCAACACTGACATCCCCATAGAGGGGTCTCCCCCTGGTGCAGATGGGTTGGACCAAACAGCATCCCTCCCAGTAACAATCACCTGCGACGCCAAATATGTCTCACTGTCCGATTCAGCAGCTGAATCATAGAAGTCTGGGGAGGTGCATCCAGAGACAACCGTGGACAGTATGGTCTGCAGGAGGATTGGGTTTTCACCCACCACCACCCCACGTCCTCCACTGGTGTGCGGTTGTGGCTGAGATTCCTCCTGGGTCTGCACTATCTCCTCCACCTCAACAGCATCAAGTGCCTCATCACCTGCAAAAACATGAAAGACAAGAAATGGAAACAGGAATGAGCATCATAGCACACACATAGGCCTGACAAGCCAGAGATCCAGTACATGAATTACACATGTCCCACATAACTATAACCCTGGCATGCATGCACTGTCAATGAGTTTGAAGGGCAGGCAAAAAGCAGACACTGAGGACTCCAAGATGGAAAAGCAACACATTTGATGCATGCTGGATAGCACTGGCATCACACATTAGCCTGTGAGTGGCATGTCCAATACACATACATGACACATGCCAGGATACAGATGGCATGTAGCATAGCCATGGTTCATTTGTCAATTACAGCCATATGTTAGTGAATGAGTACTGTCACCCATCCATGTGAGATGGACATGATGAGATGAGATGAAAAATACAAAATAGTGTGACAAAATACGTGTGTGCCACACACTGCAACACATCCAGTGTACAATTATACAGTGATGGCAGGCAGATGGATACATCAATGTTTGGTCACTTCAACATGACAGGAAACAACAATCATGTTCCACATTCAAACAGGAGACAGAAAATACATTCCCCACTCAACAGTGATCTTTACATATCGTGTGATGCTGAAAAACCCTATTTATACCAATAGTCTTGAAAAAATAGACCTAGTACTTATTTGTCTTTTTATAATATCAAAAATAGTTTATTTTCTTTTATAAAACTAACTCTAAAACAGTGTTTTCAGTAAAAAGGACCCCACAACACAACATACAGTGGATACATTTACAATACAAATTACTAGTTTCACTCACATCCATTCCTGTAACATGACAATACAATACAATACATCAACATAAAATTTATATAATGATTTAAACATTTTCAATCACTGAGTGTTATTAACTCAGAATAAACAGTCCCGACATGTTTCAGTTCCTCTTGGCACCAAATGCATGAACCTTCTTCAGGGGAAGACACTTTTAATTTTTTCTCCACCATGTAATCCAGGGCCCCAAAAGTACTCTTCAAACCGTACTCCTCACAAGTAGGATTGCTGCAGTGTAGGTGTGCCTCAGTGCACCCAAATGCCCTCCGACCTCTTTCAATAAGTCTGATCCTGTTCTATAAATGGTTCTTTGGTAACCATGAACCTGATTCCAGCTATTACGCCATGCCACTACTCCTGCGTGGTTGAAGAGATTGTTTACATATTCTTCGTCGCTGTTAAATTGTCCACAAAATTGTAACCTGAGGCAGCATCAGGATCAGACTTATTGAAAGAGGTCGGAGGGCATTTGGGTGCACTGAGGCACACCTACACTGCAGCAATCCTACTTGTGAGGAGTACGGTTTGAAGAGTACTTTTGGGGCCCTGGATTACATGGTGGAGAAAAAATTAAAAGTGTCTTCCCCTGAAGAAGGTTCATGCATTTGGTGCCAAGAGGAACTGAAACATGTCGGGACTGTTTATTCTGAGTTAATAACACTCAGTGATTGAAAATGTTTAAATCATTATATAAATTTTATGTTGATGTATTGTATTGTATTGTCATGTTACAGGAATGGATGTGAGTGAAACTAGTAATTTGTATTGTAAATGTATCCACTGTATGTTGTGTTGTGGGGTCCTTTTTACTGAAAACACTGTTTTAGAGTTAGTTTTATAAAAGAAAATAAACTATTTTTGATATTATAAAAAGACAAATAAGTACTAGGTCTATTTTTTCAAGACTATTGGTATAAATAGGGTTTTTCAGCATCACACGATATGTAAAGATCACTGTTGAGTGGGGAATGTATTTTCTGTCTCCTTTATATGATGATTATGTTGGTTATCCCCTAACCGTGTGAGAGAGGGAATGTTAAAACAAGGGGAACGGTAGACCTTTGTATAGATAGACCACATTCAAACAGGCCACAAAAATTAATGTGAGCAGGCACTTACTCAATCAGCCTGAATGGTCAAATCATTCCCATAACATGGTAATAAATGTGGGACATTGTGGGGTGTAATCTATGACAGAAGCATGTCAGTCACATATGTGGCATTAGGGCAGAAAAATGTGTTGCAAAAATGGGAGGATTGAAACAATCAGGCTGAATGAACACTGAAAATTCCGAACAATGTTGTTGCAAGATGACATTTCAAGGGCAACTGCAGTAATGTGGTGCTAATTGGCCACTGTGGTCAGAAGTGATACTGTCACACCCAAATGCAAGGCCAGTGAATGGTTTGGAGGAAGCACATAGGTGACCCATACCACTCATGAGTACACACCCTCACCTGGCACTCAATCATAACACATCACCCAAGCAACATACACATGGATTACACACACATGCATGGGCACTCACCGGACAATGCTTCATAATCTGGTAGGTCTCCCACGCCTGGGATCTGTTCCTCTGTGATGAAGGTTCCAGCAACAGACTCATGTTCAGTGAGTTGGTCGTCCTCTGGTGGAGACCCACCGCCAGTCACCAGAGTAGAGGCATGATTGGAAGCCAGCTTGTTCTTTCCTCTGCGTTTCAGGTCATTCCACCGCTTGTAGCAATCATCAGCTGTGCGCCTCACAAATCCAAGGGCACTAATGTGGTCCGCGATGGTCTGCCAGTGGGCCCTACGTTGCGCAGGCGTAGTCTTGCAGCCTGCAGTCACCACCAATTCACGGCTATGTGCCAACACACAGGCCACAAGTGCATCAAGTTCGGCGTCATTGAAGCTAGGCTTCCTTGACGTGCCGGAGTGTGTAGCTGTGTCTGGGGTCTCAGCCTGTAGTGCAAGAGCACCCTTCTTCTTCTTCTTGTAAGGTGGTGCGGATCCTGGGTGGCTTACTCTGCTCTGGTCAGTAGGGGAAGAAGCGCAGGTGGACTGGGTACTTGAAGCCTGTAAAGGCACAATGACCAAAGGTCTTGGTGCAGGCATTGGCTGTAGGGTGATGGTGGCAGGGCCAACGTCAGTGTGATGGACCTGGACCGAAACTGTCCCGGCTGGGAGTCTTGGAGCTGGGGTGGATTGAGCTGCAGCTGCCCCTGCAGCCTCCCCACCCTGGCTACTTGGGGCAGCAGATGACATTGCTGCCCCAGATCCACGTGGCCTGGTGACAGCAACTTTCACCGCCACACGTGGCTTAGACTTTGTGACCTGGAAGTCAGCCTGGGAGTCATTCTGTGCCGGTTCAGTTGACAAAATGGGCCGTTCCAACAAGGGCTGATCTGGGATGGTGTCAGCTACGTTTCCCACAACCATTGGGGGGGGCATAGGTGGCCCCGATTACTCCGCCACACACTGGGCTCTAGGGGCACCCTGCAAATCCTGGCCACGTCCCCTACCGCAACCACCACGGCCACCTCTTTGAGATCGGCCTCCTTTGCCTCTCTTACTGCTTGGTCGCCTCCCAACCATGGCACTGATGTTGTTGTAGGCGTATGGGAGTTGCAGTAAACAATTGTCCTGGGCAATTGGGGTGAAAGGGGCAGGGTACTTGATGGAATTCATGCCCTAGAGCTCTAGCAATTCTGTCTGTGACCTCTGGGGGAAGATGACGGGTCACACAATGCACAGGCACCCCTAAAACAAAAGTACACGTGCACGCAACCCCTGGTAGACCACATGCGTGGAAAAATGAATTCGCACTACGCTGTGGCACCCAGAAACACAAAAATAAGCGTACGCGTGTTACATGCAGCCTACAATGAGCTCTGAAGTGGTACGCGACACACGGGGGCAACCACAGTTTGAAAATATGTGCGCGACTCACTGTCTGCCTTGAAAAAGAACGTGAAAAAGATGCACGTGTGCGCGTTGGCAACACCCCGCCAAAAGAAGAAAAGAACGCAGTCTGAGGAAACAGGAAGTACGAACTGGAAACATTGTGAAGTAATCGCGTGTGAACTGACAAGAAGTACAAGAAAAACCTGCTCGCTCTCCACAAAAAGCATGTACAAGAACATAGCGTCATAATCGTACCTTTTAAGCCAGCCCACACGTGCAACATCACTTACGCGCTTACGCGCTAAGGCCCTTTCCTCCAATAGCACGGTGACGTGCAGTTATCTCACGGCTGTCATCAACGAGGAGGGTGTGGCAGTCTTCGAGATCAAACATGTCTAGAAGCACTGGGAGGACTTCAGCTCCAGGACCCTCAACAAGGTCCGGCGCCTCTTGAAGGCAGCGGATGCCAAGGGGTGCCGGGTCCACCTGACCGACAACCAGATGAGGGTCCTGGAACGCATATGCCCAGCGCTCCACGTCCAGGTCCTTGAGGGGCAGACCCGTCTGGAGTCGAGCGGTAAGTGTACATGCATACTGATCAGACGCTGTGCGTGTTGTGGTGTGCCAGGAGTGTGCAGGTTGCACATATGTCTTTGTAGGGACATGTATGGCTGCGTATGTACAGGGACGTGAACCTGCCACATGTGATTCCTATCAAGTGTGAGACACATCGATGGTGTATGTGTTGGTAAGCATGCTGTGCAAATGTATGTGTGGGTGCACACATGTAATGAATTATGAGTATGTACCGTGGCATGCTTATGGTGTCACACATGGATGCTGGTTCATGCTGCATGTATCTGCACTATGCACATGTGCATGTGGGTGTATTTGACAAGTGTGCAACTGTGATGCAACATGGATGCATGTGACACTGACATGTAGAAGGCTGAATGCGAGATGTGACATGGATGGCGATCTCATCACTGCGACAGTTGGTGGAGATGTACACATGCATGTAAGTCTGCTGGCATGTGTGCATGTGTTATGCACTCCCCGTGTTTCATGTGATGTCAGGCTCACCTTCGGCTGCTCGTGCTGTTGTTTGTGTATGGACAGTGCTGCCTGGTGCAAGATTCCTGTTGATTTGCTCATGTGTGTGAGTTGAAATGACATGTGTGTTGGGGAGTGTGATGCCATGTCTGTAGTTTTACACTGCCACTCATGTGCAACTGTCATGTGTGTATCAGTCCATTGTACAGTGCCCTGATGCCTGTGTTCTATCTCTCCCTGTCTGCAGCGTCAACTGATGAAGAGGGCGGAGAGGGTGCTGTGGAGCAAAGCGGCAGGGATCGCACCATCAGCCGGAGACGCAAGGCCCGGCTTCCCTCCCACGTTGTCATCTCGCCGGGGAGTGAGGAGTCTGGTGCCACATCCCAGGCCGCAGCTGCCGAGGGTATGTCCAAGAGGCGGAGGTCGGAGGTGGACTCCTCGGCAGCAGAAGGGGCAGCTGAGAACCCACAAGGTCCGACGGAGGAAGATGGCATGGAATCATCCAGGTTGGTGGGGGTTTGGTGGAGGAGGAGGCCGTGGAAGGGACACACACGGGGTCTGGAGGTGGGGATTCCACTGGTGCTAGTGGTGCATTGCAGGGGCAGGGACAGGAGGCAGCACAGGCCACCACTGAGGTGCCTCTGTGTAATCCTGTCCCTGATCCTGTGACTGCATCATCCTGCACCAGCAGGGATGCCTACGTCCAGACCCGTTTTCAGGGAGGGGATGAGCGCACAACAACTGGCCTTCCTCTCCCTGCGGATGTGGCAATCCGGGACCGTGTTGAGCCTGTCCTGGCTGGAATGGCTTTGCGTCAACGGGGCATGCGAGGTGACCTGCAGTGTTTTCGTGAAGACACTGCACGTCATCTCGGATGCCTCGTTGACCGCGTTGACCTACTGGGACAGGTCACCAGGGCTGGATTCCTCCGTATGCTGGACCTTATTCCGACCCCCTCCTCACCTCAACCCCCTATGCGCCAGTCGTCCTCCATGTCATCTTCCCACCCATGTATCACCTGGGTACTCTGTGGAGCTGCCTCTGACCCAGCAGCCAGGCTGGTGAAGGACACATCCCTGCCACAGTCGGGAGTCGGACGTCCAGCAGGGGTGGCCACCACGGCAACTGCACCACAGCTGGAGGAGGACATGCAGGCAGCAAGAGCCAGGTCACAGGCACAGCAGCAACAGCAGCAGCAACAAGGTGGGAGCGATGATGGCTCGGGGCCATCAACATCTGAGGGGCAGGCATCGGCTACAGTGCAGGAGGACCCAGGATTGGAAGTGTCTTCCGTGTGGCAGCAGTTGGGCCAGGCCATAGGTGCAGAGCAGCAGCAGGTAGAAGTGGCACGGCTCACAATGGTCAGGGCAGAGAACTCCATGTGGAGGGCACTGAGGCGGGCCGAGTGCCTGGAGGCTATTCGCAGGGAGTTGGAGTCCAACATGACATCGTCCCTGCAAACCCTCAGGGCCATGGAAGAGGACCACCTACAGGACATTGAGCAGGAGTTCGATGGTGCCCTGGCCCGTGACATCGGAAAGTGATTCGTCGGACTAGCCTGCCGCCATTGTAAATAGTTTTTTAGTGTTAGGTTTCCTTTTCGTTTTGCTTTATTTTGGGGTGATTGGACTATGCCCCACACTTTTGTATATAGATCTTTTCTTAGGTAGTTTTTTGGATAGGTTTCATTTCTTTCATTGGGCTCATGGATCCTGGATGAACTCGGTGTACATAGTTGAACAGTGGATCATGTGAGGATTTTATTTTATTAATCACCATGGATCAATGGATTTTTTAATTTACGTTTCCTTTGGATTTCATTTGGTGGACTGTGAGATTGGACACATGTTTTTTTTTCATCACTTTGGATTGGTTCTTCATATGTTTTTTTATTCTCTTTCGAACATACATTTCATTTCATCGTTTGAAATATGTTTTATGCTTTCATTTCATTTCATTCATTTTGTTGTTAATAATACATTTTTGTTTCTTACTTCCATGTGTGGTATTCGCTCATTGGGTTACTGCATGTGAAAAAGTGGATTTAGACAATCATTTGCACCCAGTGTGTGTGTGTGAGGGACATGTTTTGATGTACATAGTTCACTTTCGTTTTGTGTCATGGAATAGCCATTTCAGTGTGGGGTGGATTGGGGACTTGATTGCCTCTCAAGACTGGGGTGGCGTGCTGTGGGATTTTGGTGCACATGAGGCCCATGATTGTGCATCTTTATGACGTGTTGGGAGGGACATGAGTCGGGGCCTGCTGGCAGGTGCCCGTCAATGCTGGGTGGGTGGGGGTGCAGGGGGACATGAGTCAGGGCCTGCTGGCAGGCGCCCGTCAATGCTGGGTGGGTGGGGGTGCTGAGGGACATGAGTCAGGGCCTGCTGGCAGGTGGCCCTCAATGCTGAGTGGGTGGGGGTGCTGAGGGACATGAGTCAGGGCCTGCTGGCAGGTGGCCCTCAATGCTGGGTGGGTGGGGGTGCTGAGGGACATGAGTCGGGGCCTGCTGCTAGGTGCCCGTCAATGCTGGGTGGGTGGGGGTGCTGAGGGACATGAGTCGGGGCCTGCTGGCAGGTGGCCCTCAATGCTAGGTGGGTGGGGGTGCTGAGGGACATGAGTCGGGGCCTGCTGGCAGGTGCCCGTCAATGCTGGGTGGGTGGGGGTGCTTGCTGAGGGACATGAGTCGGGGCCTGCTGGTAGGTGCCCATCAATGCTGGGTGCGTGGGGGTGCTGAGGGACATGAGTCGGGACCTGCTGGCAGGTGCCCGTCAATGCTGGGTGGGTGGGGGTGCTGAGGGACATGAGTCGGGGCCTGCTGGCAGGTGCCCGTCAATGCTGGGTGGGTGGGGGTGCTGAGGGACTTGAGTCGGGCCTGCTGGCAGGTGGCCCTCAATGCTGGGTCGGTGGGGGTGCTGAGGGACATGAGTCGGGCCTGCTGGCAGGTGGCCCTCAATGCTGGGTGGGTGGGTGTGCTGAGGGACATGAGTCGTGGCCTGCTGGCAGGTGCCCGTCAATGCTGGGTGGGTGGGGCTACTGAGGGACATGAGTCGGTGATCACTAGTGCAAGGTGATATGTGGGCTGGCTGGGGGGCATGCCCATGGTGGATGGGCTGCCTGCAGGACATGACCAGGGGTGCAGGGTAGTCCCTTGTGGTGTGGGCTGCCTGCACGGACTGGGGAGGGTGTCGAGGGCACACCTGGGAGGACCCACACTGGCAATTCACGTGTCTAACACCCCGCGCACCCCACTGGATACACGTACCCTCCTCAGACAGTGAAATCGCGTTTGAAACTTCCTGCACACCCCCGAAATACACGTACCCCGCTCGCACACGGCCGATCGCATGTGAAACTTCCCGCGCACCTCCTAAATACACGTACCCCGCTCGCACATGGCCGATCGTGTGTGAAAGTTCTACACGTACCCCGCTCGCACAGGGCCAATCGCGTGTGAAAGTTCCCTCGCACCCCCGAAATACGCATAACCCGCTCGTGCAGGGCCGATCGCGTGTGAAACTTCCTGCACACCCCAGAAATACATGTACCCAGCTCGCACAGGGCCGATCGCGTGTGAAACTTCCCGCGCACCCCAGATATACACGTACCCAGCTCGCACAGGGCCGATTGCGTGTGAAACTTCCCGCGCACCATAGAAATACACGTACCCCGCTCGCACAGGGCCAATCGCATGTGAAACTTTCCCCACACAGCGGGGTACGTGTATTCGGAGGGGTGAGTGGGGAGTTTTACAGACATTTTCGTGGTTGGGGGGCTGTATGCTGGTCCAGTGGCCTGTGCACCGTGTATGGGATTTGTGCGCTGTTCATGGCGCACGGGGAGGGGTTGGGGGCATAACTGGCGCTGCCGTAGGGTCGCTGCGCTACTCTGCACCACGGCTGGTTATGGATGTTGAAATCCATGAATACGCTGTGCGCAGAATTCGATTTTGGAGCACGCGGCTGGTGTAGACTGTCGCACGCGCACACTGTGCGCCAGCTGCGTGCGCCACTTGTGCACTGAATTCTATGAATTACCCCCATAGTTGGGGAGACAAAAGAGGATGTTGGCAAAGTTGTCCAGTTCAGGTTAACAGCTGCTTGGTGGTGTTGAAAGGAAGGAGGAATCTGATTGTCACAATATTTAGCAGGTTGAGACGAGCTGCAGTTCCAGTTCTGGAGATGAAAGCAGAGAAGGTCTGAGAAGGGTAAAAAATGAGACTGAGGTTTGTAGCTCAAGAAGAGTAATGGAGAGTGTCAGGTGGGAACTGAATAAATAAGCAACAAAAAGAGATGAGAGAGAGCTTTTGGCAGGGAAGAAGAGCACCTCTGTTTTGCTAGAGTTTAACATCAGAAAATGCAAGGCCATCCAATGCTTTATGGCAGAGAGACAGCTAGAAATGCTGATAGAGAGATCAGAGGAGAGATCAGGAAAGGAGAAGAAGATTTGGGTGTTGTCCATGGAGAGTTGGTATGAGAAACCAAAGGAGGAGATTAGTGCCCCAAGAGCAGCGGTGTTGAGTGTAAAGAGGAGTAACCCAAGAAAGACCCTTGTGGAACACCAACAGTTAGAGGAGTGAGCTGAGAGGTGTTGTTGCTCCAGGAGACAGTGAATTGGTGAGGTGAAGGGTAGGATTCAATCCAGCAGAGGCTGAAATCCCAAAAAGAAAGAAAGTATTAAGGAGATCAGAGTGATCGACAGTGTCAAAAGCAGGAGACAGGTCAAGGATAATTATAAAAGAGGATAGGTTGGCATGCTTAGCAGAGGCAATGAAGTTGGAGACATTCATAAGAGTAGTTTCTGTGGAGTGACAAGAGCAGAAACCTGCTTGTCTCAAAGGTTGTGGATAGAAATTGGTAAGCTGGTTGAACACACCCCATTTGTGCACTTTAGAGTAGTGCAAAATGAGAGACATAAGGCAATGGTTAGTCGGTAGGTTCGGGTAAGCCCCCTGGCTTTTTGGCAGAGGGATGACCGTGGCTGTTTTGCAAACATCCAAAACACTTTGTGAAATCAAGGGATTCTTATGTCTTACATAACCTTATTCATAACCAAAACATGGTTAAACGTCTGGGAGGTAAAAACCTAGTTGGGCACATGAACCTATTAATGTCCAAATGGTGCTCCAATAATTTGGCACTCCTACCTACAATGTGTCCCTCTCCTTACTTCTTCAGGGTTTCAATATAGTTATAATATGCTCTACAACAAAATAGAAAATAGCCAATCATCTCTCTTCCTCAATACATTAACACCTCATGAATAATTATCATAAATCATATGTCTATTAACTGCCCACATTCCTGTTCACGGTGGACCGTCCCCTAAATGTCTTAGCTTCTTATCATAGAAACTATCTATGAATATTAACAAAGCATCTATCTTTAAGTTATGTTTCAGAGGTCAGAACAATCATTCTGCTGATGTTGAATGCCCCCTCCCGGTGGCATGTTTAGGTTCTCTGTACCGGTTGGCCCACAAGTAGGCCCCCTCACCTTCTCACACAAAGATGGCCCATGTGTTCAACACTGACAGATACTAACATGGAAGATCTGCTTCCAACCATCTCTGGGATGTCCTTTTCACTAGTCACTGACCAGAAATGTCATGCTTGGTTGTCACTGGGATTGTATGCACTCTAGCAGTATTATATAATAGTCACAGAAACATGGCACACTCAATTGCAGTCATTGTATGGTAATCTCCTTCCTGCCTCCATTCATCTCTAAGATTTATTTAAAGAAATAACCAACTTTTTCTGTTTCGTATTTCTACCTCTGCTTTAACTAAATAATTTCCCACATGTTCTACTGTCCCCTTCACTACAGTAGCAACTTTCTGCCACTGCCCAAAGGACTGATCACAAAGTCAGCCATGCATCCCTTACATTAACAACAAAGCCAGATTTACCCTTAGCCCCAAGCCCAAACCTCAAAGGCAGTTTGTGAAAATAAATGTTATATATTGATTCACTGATATACATTTAAAAGTGCTAAATCTAGTCAATCCATATTTGGTTGTTGCAGTTTATTGTTTTCCTTTTAAGAGGGTGGTCCCAACCTATGCATCCTCCCTCTGCCCTCTTCTCCTACCCCTTCATATCCCGACTGCATCTATGTATATGTAGCACCTGTTTTCTGCCCCTAACCCAGACATTGGAGCACTCATTTCTTGCATAGGCCAGGGACAGTCCCATGGGAACCAACTTCCCCAACCCAAAGGCCAGCTGGTAGGGAGGGGCACTGCACCTGAAAATAGAATTGCCGTGAAAAGGAGATGAGCACACCCTGAGTTATTTCCTTACTAACTGGACACAGACACCAACGTGGATTTTATTAGGATCCCAACAGGGACCTCTCTTTATTAGAAAAAAATATAAACTTCAATCCCCTTCCTAAACTTCCCCTGATATGAGTACCTTCTAACTGGGGATCTGGTCCATCAACCCACCCTTCCTGGAGGAGTCTCAGAGGCCCTTAGGGTGAGTCCAACGAAACAGCCCCCTTCCCTAATTCCAGGTACTGCCTACATGTAGTTTGAGGCCCGAGGATGGCCTCTATCAGTGGTGCCCTATACCTAGGTAGCCTTGGGCAGTCTTCCACTTCCTCCCACGACCTCCCTCTAAAGTGCTTTGCCTTGACTCCCTTGAATATATTCTTAGAATCCAACCCCTACTTAACAGTCCTACTTAGCATTCCCTCTACTAATTACCCCACTCTATTTTTCCGCTTATTAACATTTACCCTTTTTAACATATAATACATACTTAAAAATATACGCATATGTATACATACTGACAAACAACATATAAAACATAGAATACATTATATTACAATGGGGGGTGACTGCTGCAGTCAGTTACCCATCACAGTACCTGTGATGCTGTCCCTTTTTGGTGGCTTCTGTGGCTGGGTGAGACTTACTGTCCCTTGATGAAATTGGGGCCTGTTCCCCACTGGTCTTTCTCCTGGGGCCACCCATAGTCACCATCTGTGGCCCAGGCTTCCTTTATGTTCTTGGGTGGCCCTCTGTCTGAATAGTGGCACACCCACATCACCACCATGATCCACAGCTTTTGTTAATCTTCATTGTGGTCCCCATAGGCTGGGGGCACATCCACACTCACCACCGTTAACCGCGGTCACTTCATATACTCCTAGGTAGTACAATTGGCATGGTTGATGCATGCATCACTACTGTACCCCCCCCGGTGCCAATAAACTCTTCCAGGTGTATCCCATAAGCTGGGAGGCCAACGCACACTCTCCACTGCTCCCTACTGCCATTTCCCATCTTCAATGTGGTCCCATTGCCCTGGGGGCTGCCCAGATCACAGCTGCGCCCTGAGCACCATTTCTAATACAAATGGGATCCACATTGTAGTGGGTACCCCACAATACTCACCAACATGCCCATGGGCTGGCTCTCTTCCTGGCTGCCCCCTCAGCATCGAGTTGCGAAGTAGGATGCGGGCCGCCGGACGGAGTTTCTCCCGGGCTGCCCCACCGCAGCAGCCTGGGACTTCTCCCGAGCTGCCATGAGGAGGTAGCCCGGGACTTTCCAGATCTTGCTCTTCACCCAGGTTACTTTACTAGCCAGCCCGGGACTTTACCTTCACCGCTCCGCCCTCCTGGGTCGCCTGACATGCGCACACTGGGAGGACTTTTAGAAAGGACCCACATCGCTGACCACGAGGTGGGCCGACTGGGGGCACAGCCGGACCGCAGTCTGGAGTAGTCCCAGCAGCATCAGTGACTAATACCTCAAAATGCTTTAGTTCAGCAGTCTAGCGGCCCAGCCATAGCTGGTCGCTGCCTATCCAGCAATGCCAGAGACATTGTTTGGTGTAGGAAGACCCGCTTTTTCAGAGTTCATGGCTGGGTCCCCGGTTCTTTGAAGCAGAAAATCTTAAACTCCTCCGGGTCAGTGCTGTTGTGTTTGCTTTCATCTTCCACATAGTGCTTCTCTCAGAAGCTGTAGTCTATTCGATAGTATGGACGTTCAGAGCCTACACGCCTGTCATAATTAAGTGGTTAATTACCACTTCCAGGATTTAAAATTATTTCCAGTCCTGCATAACTAAAAGGATGATTATCACGACATAACCATACATTGAGGGTCGGTTATTCCTTCGGTCCTGAAGAAGGCAGAGTCCTTAATTATACCCGCTGAAACATATGAATTATTAGTCAACATTTTCATAAATGTAAGCCATACGTAGGCCCTAGAGATATATATGCCTTTCTTGGTTAGGAGTAGTCGGTCTCTGTTAGTTATCATCAGGGACTATCACAAAGGCCTGTTTACATGCTATATAGAAGGCATTCATTTTGTGTACATTGGCCCCTCTACAAAATAAGTAGTGAATCTTTATTCTTTTAGATTATTTATTTATTTATTTTATTTATTTATTTATTTATTTATTTATTTAAAATTTGTATAGCGCGCAGGCAGCCCAGGGGCATTGAGGCGCTGTTACTTGCATGAGCTTAGTTACAGGCATGGTATCAGTAAGAGGCATAATACAGATAGGAACACGCAAGGTTATCATTACAGCTTATGCGGTTGGTCAATACAACTTAGGCAATGGGTCATATGGTTGGTATTATGCAGCTGCGAGGGACCTTATGAGAAGAGAGTGGTTTTCAGCGCTTTGCGGAAGGCTAGGAGGGAGGGCTCACCGCGGATGGTGGGAGGTAGGGCATTCCAGTGAGTGGGTGCGAGATAGGGGAAGCTGGATCCACCTGCTCTGGATCTTTTTACTAATGGCACAGAGAGCATGTTGGTGTAGGGTGATCTTGTTGGTCTTGTAGAGGCGACGGAGTGGATTCTTTGTGAGAGGTAATCGGGGGCAGTGAGATGGATGCATTTGTGTGTCAGTGTGAGCGCTTTGTAGATTATTCTTTCCTTTATTGGGAGCCAGTGGGCTAGTTTTCTGGCTTCCGAGATGTGGTCCCTTTTGGCAATACCTTGGGCTGCTCGGAGAGCACTATTCTGGATGACTTGTAGCCTCTCCAAGTTTTTTTTTGAGGTTCCTAGGAAGAGTATGTTGCAGTAGTCTAGCCTGGAGCCGGTGATGGCTCTGGCTATGTTTGTGCAGTTCTCTTTGGAGAGGAAAGGCCTGACTGCGTTGATCAGTTTAGCATGATATGCGGCTGAGGAGGCAATGGCGTTGACTTGTCTGTCCATGGAGAGGTTAGAGTCTAGATAGACTCCAAGAGTTTTGACTGAGTCTGAAACAGGTATTTTGATGGTGTCGATGGTGAAGTGACTGAATTGGGAGTCAAGTTTTTTTAGCGTTTCGGGGGAACCTACCAGTAGGAGTTCTGTCTTGTCAGAGTTGAGGCATAGTCCATTGTCTGCCATCCAGGCTTGGATGGTGTTGTAGAGGTTGTTAAGGGTCATGGAGTCGGTGTCGTAGTTGCCCGTGAGGGTAAGGAGGATCTGGGTATCGTCCGCGTAGTTAGTGTAGGATATACCCATAGCGTCGAGGATGAGGAAGAGGGGTCGTGTGAAGATGTTGTAGAGTGTGGGGGAGAGGCATGAGCCTTGGGGCACGCCAAAGAGTATGGTAGTGGGTGAGGCAGAGGCTAGGTCGGAGAATACTTGCATGGTTCTGTCCTGTAGGAAGGATTTGATCCATGCTGTGGCGTCAGGGGAGAACTTGGCAGTGAAGGAGAGATGATGGCAAAGGACGTCATGATCTACGAGATCGAACGCTGCAGACAAGTCAAGGAGTAGGAGAAGAGCTGATTTGCCCATGTCTCCGGCATCGTCCATTTGGTTTTTCAGGTCAAGTAGGGCGGTTTCAGTCCCATGTCTAGGGCGGAAGCCAGATTGGCGGAGTCCCAGGAGTTTGTTTTCTTCGATGTAGTGCTGAACCTGCAGATAGGCTGCTTTGTCGAGTATTTTGAGGAGGAAAGGGACAGTGGTGATGGGTCTATAGTTGTTGGGGGAGGTGGGATCGAGAGTAGGTTTTTTTAGGAGGGGGCGGACCCATGCTTCCTTGAGGGAAGTGGGGACTTTCCCTGTTGCGAAGGAGGCATTAACAAATGCTGTCAGGAAGGGAGCAAGTGCTTCAGTGCAGTCCTTGATGAGAGTGGCTGGGCAGGCATCACCTTTACAGTTGGATGCTTTGATGTTCTTCATTATGTTGATGATGTCCTTTTCCTGTATGGATTTGAAGGAGAAGGGTTGGGGAGGGTCTTGGGCTGGTGGTGGGACAGGGATATGAGTATTGGGCAGGGCTTGTTTGGTAGCTTGTATTTTGCTTTGGAGGCGGCTCAGTTTTGTTAGCATTGCCGTCGCACCAGGCTTTGTCTTTGGTGAAGTTCTGGGGGGTGGGAGTAGGAGTCTCTAGCTCCCTAAAAATTGCAAAGATTTCTTTTGTGCTGGATTGGGCTTCCGAAATTCTGGATTCAAAGGATTTGGATTTTGCCCGGGTGATAGCTTTTTTGTACTCCGTGGAACAGGCTTTAAAGATCAGCTCGTCTTTGTCAGTGTGGGACGTTTGCCACTGAGTAAGTGCTGCCTTTTTCTCGTTACGGAGTGCGAGCAAGTCTGGGGTGAACCAGGAGTTAGAGTGGGTGGTGGGTTTGTATTTACGGGGTTTTAGTGGGGCAATGGAGTTGATAGCTGCTTTAATGGCAGCATCGTAGGTTGATGCAAGAGTTTCTGGGTCTGCGGAGAAAGGTGGTCTGAAAGCTGGGCCTTGTAGGAAGGGCAGTAGTCTTTCCTTAGTGAGCTGGCGGGAGCTTCTTGTGAGGCAAGGTGGTAGGGGTTGGGGTGGCGGGGTAGAGGAGCTGGTGGTGAGGATGCTAAATGTGATGATATGGTGGTCAGACCATGGGGTGGGAGTGTTTCCAGTGATGATGAGTGGGCAGTTGTGCTGAGCAATCCAGTCGAGTGTTCTGCCCTGAGTGTGCGTTGGGCTAAAGATGGTGTTCTTATAGCCTAGTGTTGTTAGGGCTAAGTCAAAGGATTTGGCTGCTGGGTCCTTTTTATCCTGGAGGCCTAAGTTGAGGTCCCCAAGGAGAATGGCTTCCAAATGTTTTTTGAGGTTGTCAGATAGGAGATGGATGAGGGCGGCTTGGAAGTCTTCTAATGGGCCAGGAGGGCGATAGACAATATGAGCGGTAATGGTACAGTTGGGGGAGAGGATAATTTTGACTTGGAGGTAGTCATAGTTGCTGTGTAGGGGTTTTTCTACCTTTCTAATACTATAGCAGTCCTTAGGCAATTAGGGGCTACCATTGGGGTCAATCCCGATTAATGTTGTTTGCTTGAAATTGCAATTGACTCCAAGTTTGTAGTATCAATATATTGCAGTTTGTTTTAAGTGTCTCATATTTTATATGTGTGTTTCTTTATTTGTATTTGGTTTGTATATCATGTGTCCTTTTTTAATACATATTAATACATATTTTGGAATAATAAGTTACCATGTCACATAAATGCATTGGTTCATCGATTGCTCCATAACATGGGTGTACTGACATGTATCAAAAGTGTTATTGTTTCTTGATGATTTAGTGATCAGGTCGGTTGCATAGGAAAAACCTCTGGGTACTATATGGACTTTATTAATAGCCTTGTCAAATAGGTCTATTTCAAATAGGAATTTATTTTTGGTGCTAGTATAGTTTTCCCCAGTCCCCACCCGAGTCGGGATTGCCCTCCTGTACATGGCACAGCCGGGCTGCCCGGTTCAGGCCGCCTCCCTCATGCGCCCCAAGCTGCCTGGTCCATCTGTGGCCCAGGCAGCCATACGCACGCTGTCGGTTCATAGTGATAGTTTCGAAAGTAAAACTTTCGAAATACAAAAGTTTCAAATGCTTTTTTTAATGGGGGGTTCCCCCCCAACCCCCTGTTTTCTTTTTTTTTAAAACTTGTTTTTTACACAAAACTAAAATAAAACTCATGAAATGAAAAAAAATATATTTGAAACTTTTTTTTTCGATGTTTTATATTCACAACTTTTGCATGTCGAAAGTATTCATTCGAAAGTATGACTGGACACCCAGGCTGCCTGGACCCTTTTGTATTCTTGGCCCGTCCTGTGTCGGCTCCAGACGGGCTTACACCCCACACACGGCCTAGAGGTCTTATTGTCTTTGCGCCCTCGGTGTGGGGGGGTCACTGGAGGCTGTGCCCCCTCCCTTTTCCAGGGAGTTAGCTTCTTTCTTTTCTCCCCTCTATTTTCTTACCTTCTCTATCCTGTTTTTCTTACTGTTTTATTTGGGCCACAAAAGAGTTAAGGCTAATCTAACAAAATGTAATTCTTCAAACTGTGGAAATAACAACAGTAAATACACTCACTAAATACCCCTACAAATTACCACATACCACTAAAAATTGAATCACCACAAAAAACTATAACTATAAACACTCACTCCATGCCACTACACATATAACCTTAACATTCACTTTGAGCGATTTTATCTGAATCAGACCCTACATTTAAGGTATAGACTGGCAAATCAAAAAGACAAAGACCCTGCATGTATATGTTGTTGAAACCAAATGTCCATGGTCTCTTAATTGGCACTTCATCAAGTCCTAGGAATGCATCAGAACATCACTGTGAATTGCAAAATTGCATTCCTGTCTTATGTACCTTGGTTCTGTCTTTCAACATAAGTGTCCTGAACTATATTATGTTGCTTGTAGTGCCTATATAAATCACATTGGGCCTCATTATTAGTTGGGTGGTGCAGTAAAAATGCAGTGGTAATGCCGTTACCACTGCATCACCGCACCGCCCAACTCTGAGTAAATCTGCCACCTTTCCAACAAATTTCAGCAGAATGACTGCAGACAGAATAACTGCTGCAGTAATTCTGTCAAAATCCCCCATGGAGACCTATGGACTCCAATTAAATATGGAATAACACCGCCACCACCACTCGTAATCTCCGGTGGTAAAACCACTGGAACAAGTGGCGGCAACAGAATTACAGTATGGTGGTATCTCTGCAGATTGTACCTTGCAGATCACTAAGGTAGCTTTACTTTGCTTTTAGCCCATTTGTGTTAGTCAGCCATATCTCACATTTAGCCTAGTCGTGTAAGGTAGCCATATTTTGCATTTAGCCTAATTGTGTAAGGTAGCCTAACCTTGCCTCTTGCCCATATGTGTTATTCAGCCATGTCTCACACTTGGCCTAGTTGTGTAAGGTACCCAGACCTTGCTTTTGGCCATTCTGTGTTGGTCAGCCATATCTTGCATTAAGCCCAATTGTGTAATGTACATAGATGGAACCCAGGATGTAGACATTGTTGTTTGTACAGCTAAGCCATTTTTCTGCTGCCGCACACCGCACTTTCGTAACCTAGTCGAAGGTATGGGCTCAATCAACACACCCTGCACTCACATATAACACACACACTGTTGCACAACACCTCTGCCATAAGATCGTAGCTAACTTTAATGACAAAAATTGGAATTGTAGCTGCCCACATAATTCTCTGTCTCCTTAAACAGAATCCAACCCTGTTCAGTTCATAGTATACCTCTGCTGTACCCATCCACACACCATTCAGACATGGGTGACTAGCAGGGTTTTGGCCACTGTCACATAGCTTTAAAGGCTGAAATGCACACACGCATAATAGCACCTCCCAATTTCTTCAAATTTGGACTCTGGTCTCTCTGAAGGCATTCAACCAACAGCGTGTCGGGACCATAATTATGGTGAAAGGCACTATGCAAATGTCAACATTAATGAATAAATGAATGAAATCACGAGTGCCATTAAATAAATACATAAAACATATACAATGTAGTAACACCACTTAACCAAGTACTCTCAACATTTCCCTACAGTTGTCTTCATATGCCCTGATTATTGTATCTTGTGGCAAGTATTGCCATCATATGCCCACATACTCACACTGTATGCCAAATATTGGTGTACAATCTCCAGGTATTTAAACAATTTTCTATCTATTTTCACCATTTACCTAGGAATATTCCCCATTTGTCAGCATTTTCGATGTATACTTATATATACATATGAGACAAGAAGAAAAAAGAGGAAAACCGCCAGAAAACTGGACAGTCAAACCTGCACTCCAAGTCAAGGGCATAAATAGCAAGGTCCAAAACGTACGGGAAAAAAATGAGCCAGAAACTTGAAGTGATTAGCTCACAAGTTTATTTAAAGATACACGAAGTGCATCATGTTTGAAAAAAACACTGAATACCCCACAACAAGGCAGGACACCAAGAGAGCAGTCCTGTATGGACGCGTTTTACGCTATACACAGCGCTTGTTCACCCCATACTATACATATATATATATATATATATATATATATATATATATATATATATTACAAGAAGTACTATAATTCAAACCAGTGTGCTGCTGTGCAATGTGTTCAGTTCCTGTGTTTGTTTATTAAATCATTGGATCTGTGGGAAAACAAATCCATACTGGATTAAAAAAAAATACTTTCCTTTCTATGTTGTGGTAACATATATTTCTTTCATGTTGGCTTGTTGCAGATTTGTGGGGCAGTTAGATACCTCTTGGCGTATTCTAATTGTTTATTTCTAGTTTCATGCTATTCATCTATCTGTTGGGTTGTTGCAGATTTTTGGGGCAGTTAGATACCTGTTGGCATATTCTAACTGTATATTTGTTGTTTGATTTTAGTGGTATTTATTTATTTATCGGTTTGCTTGTTTCTGAATTTTGGGGTAGTTTGATACCTGTTGGCGTATTCTAACTGTTAATTTCTTGTTACATTTTAGTGGTATTAATTTATCTGTTTGCTTGTTGCAGAATTCTGGGGCAGTTAGATACCTGTTGGTGTATTCTAACTGTTTATAGTTTTGAAATTGAAGTTTTGTTAATGTTTATGCACAGATTAGCTAGTACATTTTGTTTTTAAGAATATGAAATACGCGTTAACAAGATTTGCTGCTAGTAATCTTTGTTTTAGGGTAATGGTAGTATCATTAGATTCAAACCATCCACATTTGTATTTTATATATGCAGTGTAGTGACCTGCATTGGTTCTGGCTCCTGCATGGTAGATTAATCCTATTGTTTTGAAGGTTTTGTTTACCAAGTGATACTTGACCATGTGTGAATCCAGTCAGCTTGCAGTTGTTTTTGGTACCATCTGCATTGTAACGTAAAAGCATTACTATTACGTATTTACTATGTGTCTGTATTTTTAAGGTGGAGCGATTATCTAAATGGCAGGTAGTACATAATCTGCCATGGTTTGCATTTTGCTGAAATGGAATGGATTCACAGTTAGGTATGGATACATACACGAAGCGTTCATTAGGGACTTGTCGTTCTACATGTATGAAATCTGTAAGATTTCATTTATAGGTATGTTTTCCAGTACTTGTAGTAAGTACATTAGACATTCTTGTGGATCTTCTTGTGAGTTTATAGTGAATTTGACCATTCCAGCACAGTAGTCCAATTCCTGACTTATTCCAGAAACACTGTAAGTGTTGTCAGGATTGTTGGTTGAATTTCTATGAAGGACTAACATTTGCAAACACAATTGATCTGTACTGTGTAAGTAATGTTGTCAATAATTGGTGGCAATTGGAATAGAATATGTATTGCTACATTTGCGTAGCAATTTACACCAGTTGTATGTGAAAATTTGAATGGACCTGACAGTTCTGTGTCAAAGTCATTTTTTGGAGTGTGTGTTGCTTCTTTGAAGAAGTAGTTGAGTTACTTTGAGCAGTAGATTCTTCTTTGGTTGTGGTACTTGATGAAGTATTAGCTTCTTTTACTTTCTTTGGAGGAATTGCAGTGAGATCCTGTATCGTTTCAGTCTGAAGTAGTTTTCTTTTACAACATTATGCTTTTTGCGGAACAGGATAGGTTTTTAGATGCATGGTGTAGAGCTAACGCAGACTATTGTATTCTAGAATGCAAGGAATATCAGAATTTACTCTACTTGCATCAAAGTTGATTAGAAATAGTCTGTCAAGTGTACGTAAGCGTGATAGTGCTACCTAGCTCATGCCTTCTTTAAAGACTGTGCTACCAATATCTCTCAATGCTTTATCTAGGGCAAGACCTTGTGATTTGTGAATGATGACTGCGTATGCTAAAGTTAATGAAAATTGTTCTCTGCATACATACATGTCCTTGAAAAGAAGGAAGCAGGCTATTGTGCGTCCTATCTTTTTAACTTCTGATAGTTTGTCAAAGAGAATATTGACAAACTGAATGTTGTTGTCACATGGGTATGTTTGAAAGCCAACAACTGTACCAAGTGCTCCATTAACTATTCTTTGCTCCACGTCTAGGTTACGTTTAAGCATTACTCTACAGTTTAAAGATAATTTTATTATTTTCGCCAAACCAGCTGTGCTGGAGATAGAGTTTTCTAAGGTATTTAGTCTTGTTGTGGCTTCTTGGCACATGGATAGTGCCATACCATGGACGTCCAGTTTGTCCGTGGAGCAAATTTCAATTATTGGTTGCATTTCTTTTTCCACATTGTTTCATTGAATTTTTAACAGCTTGCAATAGTTGGCATCAAGGACATACAATTGACATTTGTGTGTGCTAATTGTTCCATGACATCAATGGCATATGAGTTATGGCCATAGAATGCATGGATGTGCCTGGTTTTTAATATTGATTGTGCCTGTTTAGATATTACACCACCTCTAATACTTTTTAAAATGTTGGAGTATGTGAGGTCTGCAGACTGGTGCATGTTTTCAGCTAATTCTCTGTATTGGAAATGTTGCCAATGGTTGACATTTCCTATGCTGCCAAGAGTTTTACGGCATAGTTTGTGTCCTAAGGTTTTAAAAATAGGTTCAGCTTTCACTGGTGTTAATTGAAGAAGATCTCCGAAAACAATAATGTGTTTTTCTCCAAAGAGCTCTTCGTAGTCTGTTTTGAGGACCTCCTGTAATTTGAGGTAAACCAAAGCTAACATTAGGTTGGAGACCATGCTCACCTCATCTATTAGTAGCATTTCCATTTGTTTGAAAACTCTGCGTAGTTTCATTGCAGCTTCTGTAGAAAGTTTGTAATAGTCTAATTGCTTTGGTGTTCTACTGGAAGGAGTAGTAATCGGTGTAAAGTGACACCGCCTATGTTGTAGGTAGCTAAATCTGTGGGGGCAGTTACAACAGCTGACAGTTTGTTGTTTGTCATTGTTGGAGGAACTTGCTGATGATTTTGATTAAGAATGTTTTGCCTGAACCAGCATGACCACTGACGTATAGCAGTATAGGTTTGTAGTCTTGGCAGGTACAGTTTTTATTTTCATGTTGCACACCATGTTCAATTTTTTTGTTATTTCTTGGGAAATGCTATGCTGCTCATTGTTCAGTTCTGATTTTAGTACAGTGAAGTCTTCTGTAGATTGTTCATGGGCCTCATTACGATGGTGCTATTAGCGCCATGGCTGCCTCCAAACTCGTTCCGACTCCGCCCTGGTGAATGGAGCAATTACTGGTCCATCCCAAGGTTGGCAGGACCGGTAATTCACCATTCAACAGGGCCATTCCCCATTCCCAATTGAGCCCCCATAGAGCTCAATGGGAATGGGGAAGGCGCTAATAACGGTACTGCAAATTGCGGTACCATTATTAGCTCTAAAGTCCCTTTGCGGGTCCCGTCCTTAACGCCTGAAAAAACCAGGCGTCAAGGAAGGACCCTCAAAGGGAACTCATAGTAGGGTGGTAAGGGATTACCAGCACTGGTGCCCTTACCGGTGCTGGTAATCCCTTACCGCCCACCTCGTAATGAGGCCCATGGTGTTTTCTACTTCTGTCATGGCTAATTGTGCCTCATTTGCTATTAGCGGCTGTTCAAGTGGTTCTTGGCTTCCTGTTACACAAGGTTGACTACTGTCGGGAGTGTCCACATCTAGTTGGGCCTGGAGTTCTTCTTCATGTTGCTGTTCATTGTGCAACATTGTTTTGTAGTGTGTACAGTTTATATCTGTTATAGTACTTTAATTTGCTTTGAAAGCGTCTTCATAGGAGTCATAGGTATCTAGTAACTCTTCTTCGTTTCTCCATGGTTTAAAAAAGTTGTAGCAGAGACATGTAATACAGTTCTTTTTGTTGAGGAGTTTTTAATGACAATTTGATATGATTTATTAAGCTTTTGTTTGGTCAATTTTACTAAGTAACAAAAGAGAGTGGGGTCACGTGAACCACACCACTAGACAAATCAGGCGGGGAAAACATTTTTTTTGCTCTTAATGTAGGAGCTCAATGAGGGGATAGGCCAGATCAAGGATGATATAAAATCAATCAATCTTTATTGTTCACATATCAAATTACATTATACATCGTGCTGAATCCATGGTAAAACAGCACATAAAAACAGACAATCAATGTTAGATATCTACAACTAAAGTGCATAATTATCTAATGAAGCTCCTGCAATGCAGGATAAACGTAAAGTGCACAGTGTGAATGCAATTGGGAGACCTAGTGCACCAAAACTCAATCCAATATCCAAAATAATGACAAAAAAATCCAAGGCAAAAGTAAACAGAAAAAGGAAGAAAGGAGAAAAGGAAGAAAGGGGCAAAACACAGAAGGGGTATAAATGATAAATACTACCCCCTGTGAGGTTCTAATATTGTCCCCAGTTGCAAATTATATTTAAAATAATCTGACAAGTTAAAAGTGCAATGCAGATAAAAAATAATAATGCATTACTTGTCACCAATCCGACATAAACAGTCAACGACCAGTACCTAGTGCAGCAGTCATCAATCTCATGCACTGCACCGGTATCCAAAAGTAGGTAGTTTCGACAACCTAAAGAATTGTCTAAAGCGTCTTTCTCTTTAAACACAAAAAGAGAGAGACAGCTTAACAGTCGTCTTCCTCAGGACAGGATAGAAATGGTTATGATTTAATGGGAGCACAAACAGTTTTAAACAGACTATAGATGGACATCTTGATGTTGTTCCATGTGCCCTTTCCTAGTCTGAATCTTCCTCTGTATGTGTAAATGGTTGATGCATCCCATCTTAATCCGACTCATAGCTTCAAAGTTGAAGAAAAGCACTCTTCCTGAGTGGAGCCACAGAGTAAAGTGCAGAAAAGAGGGGGAGCCCCTCTATTTCAGAGCATTGATGTCTTGAATGAGTAAAGTTCAATTATGGGTGAACTCAGTGTGAGTACCCACTGCGCGATGTATGGCGCTGCGTGCCAGGGGCCATGCTACGCTGCTACTGGACACGTAACATCCGAGCTCTCGTCCTAGGCTGCCAGGGTGTAGTCCGGCCCGTGTGAGAGAAAAGAAGAAAGAACTGCTGTGTATGCGTGGTTCTCATTCAACTCTGAAACAAATCGAGATACTGGCAATTTTCACTAAGCTGCCTTCACAAGTTGCCACTCTGTATCTACCTTTCTTTTTATCTGGTTTTATATTATTTTTGTATGTGAAGTCATGGGCTACGTGGTAGGGACACATGGTTTCCAAAGTGGTACTCCTGTTTGGGTAGTATGTGTCTAGTAAACTGTTTTTAAAAATGTCTTGACTGTTGGGATCATTTTTGGCTATTGTTTCTATGTCCTCATATGATTTGAGAACTCTTTTTCTACATTTAGCAGGACCAAGACTAAGCCATATTATGTCTTCAAATCTTCCATAGAAGGCAGTCCCAGTTAAACGGTCTGCAGCTTCATGCCTGCCACATTCTCTATGAGAGAGCATGTTTATGCCTAAGCTGTACAATTTCTGTGACAGTGTTTTGTCAGATGACATGTCATCCCAGAGGTCTTGAAGCTCTGTTTTTTCTGCTTTGGTTAAGTAGGCTGTGACATATCTTGCAACTGCAGTGGAATTGTCTGCAATGTACTGCACATCTATGTTTACATTTCATATGAGGGCAATGATTGCATTGTAATCATTTATATATTTTGATTCTTCTGTTCCTTTTATGTAGTATGTGTTCTTAGGTGATTTACCTTTGACACTATGTCTAACTGAAGACATGAAGTTGTTTACTTGACCTGTTGTTGTAACTGGTCTAGGGAAACCAAAGTGGAATTTGGTACAGTATTTTCCTTCGTTTTTATATTTGCGACAACAATATTTCCCACATTTGTGTCTTTGAAATTGTAAAATGTGTTCATGAAGGTCACTATGTATTGTTTGTGAAGGAATTTCACAAGTGACATATTTTTGGATAAACTGCAAAACAGTGGCATTACTGTCCTGACCAAATTTAGGAGCATCTTTAATCCATAAAAGCATGTGGATGTGTGGTGCTCCTCTGGCTTGGTATTCTTTTCTCCAAAAGAATTGTTGTACTTCTCCGAGGGGAGGAACAGTTTTATTACAAATAAAGTGTAGAATAGCAATGAAGCGATGATGGAAATATCTTGATACATTTACAGGATCTAGAGAGCAGATTTCTGCTGATGTTTTTATATCTATGTTTGTTTTGTTTTTGTTTGCTATGCGTAGGAAATCGTGTAAATCTTCCCATGCATATTCTGCACAACTTAATATAACAAACCAAGTGGGTGGGCCAAGATTTTTTATCATACATCTCCGTGATGTCGGAACCAGTATTCTTTTGTACCATGGATGTTTGTAAAAGATTTGTAATACTTGACTGTAAAACCTCATCTTTTTCTTGCACTTTTTATAGTAATTGCATAGCTGACAAATTTTGAAAATGGGTACCTGATTTCAATGTGTGTGCAACTCCGTAGCATAGAGTTGCTAGTTCACTTTCGAAGAGAAGGTGGAATATTTATTCCACATTTTGTCTGAATTTGGGGTCGTCAGAATACATTCGTAAAGAGTGATATTCATGCTGTTATTTATGTGGGTCTATCATCATACCTTCCTCCTTTCCCAGTAGGAAAGAGTAGAGGAAAGGCACGTGCTTCTATACTTTATTCCCATATGCTGATTGGAGATCCTTTTGCTTGTCACATTTTTTACGTTTCCAGTGCATCATCTATAGTGTCATTTGTAAGAGGATTCAATTCAACACTACAGCTAAGTCAATGCCTAGTCTGGGATACTGAATGGAAACCCTTATTAATATATCTTTATGTCCAGTTCATGCGTTCTGGATGACTACCCCTATATAACACTCCTCCCTTGGAATCCCCCTTACCCCACTGAGCCAAGAAGTAGTTCTGTTTTGCAAGTTTAAAAGGTTTATTTGATAATTTAAACAATAGATATATATATCACACTTTATAATAAATTAATAATTGAATATCACACTGAATCTGAGCAGTAATCAATAATGGATAGTCAGGCACTAGCACACTTCTTTATAATCAATGATGAGTGGTTATAGGATGGATAAGATAGCAACACTGGTAAATAGGGACAGAAGAATAATGTGGTAGAGAATGCTTTATAGGGTTCAGATGGATGTAATGTTGAATGAAATGCAATACAGAAAATACTCAATATGATTTCAACAAAACAATGTAATCACTTTTCTCTGGCAATCCCCTCCCCCCTTTATGCAATGCAAGGAAATTGAAGGAAAGCACACAGTTCTCAGAAATGCAATCAACTGTAATTCAGTTCACCCCAGCAATCTTTCACTACAGAAGTTGGAAACACAGGCCCAAAATGCTTTTATATGTGCTGGCAATGAAGTGAAAAATATGCTAAAATGCTTTTAATTCCCTCTAGAGGTTCAGGGTGAGTGGTATCAAGTTAATATTAGTCCAGGCTCACTTTAGCAAGGATCTAGGAGTAACTTAGCAGGTTAAACGAATTTTTGGCAACTGAAAGCAAGAAAACTGCTGTTTTCACACGTTGAGAAATTTGCAAATCGCGGCAAATTCGCGAGTGCGTTTTTCGCGATTGCGGCAAAAGTATCGGGGGTAGGAATACGGTTCTAGGTACGTAGGAAAGCCACGATTCCCAGCTTTCAGAGGAAAGTTACTGCAAGTCTCTAGCACAAACGGTCACGGAGTTATGAACGATTAAATAAAGGTAGTTTTTCGGATTTGGAATGTTAAAATTCAAAGTGACAAGTGCAGCTTGCAACTAGAAAATGACAGGTGACAGCTTTACAAATGACAGGTGACAGTTAGGAGGCAGTTCTACTTAGATTAAAATAGATTGAATTATATTATTTTAACTAAGAGATTGGTTCTGCACAGTCTTGCTAGGTACTCACAATATATTTTGGAAATAAATGGGCCTCGCCACGGATATGGTCAGGTTTTAGACTGGACTCTGGTCTGGTCTCTGCACTTCACAGTGATCTGGGTCAGCTCTCTCTCTCTCTGGATTCTGGAGATTGATGGATTTGAAGTCTGGATCTTTCTGCACAGCTTTCTCTAGAGATTGATGGAGGTAAAGGATGGATTTTCCCGGCAGAGCGTCCCGCAGCAAATGGATTTGAATGTCCCTATCTGTCCTGACTGTCTGCTTTTATGTGTTTTGAAAATGGGTATGTGTGCAGCATCACTAGGCTCTACCCCTCTCCACTTGTCATTGGCCACTTCATCCTCTTCCACTTGATTGGGGGAATGAAATTAAGTGTCATCATGATGAGGTCTGTTTATGATACAGAGAACCCACCCCTGTCAACTTTACACACAATCTATATTTTGACCCAAAAGACCTATTTGCACAGGTACACATTTGTTTAAAATTACATGCACCCATCACATATCACAGGAGGTATACCCTGTCCAAATCTGCTCTTCCTGGGAGCTTGCATTCAGAAATGGCGACATTTGCACTTTTTAACTGGTTTCGTAATATCGGACATTAACCCAAATTTACACACATGTGCGCAAGGAGTATGGACATTAAGTGATGAAGTGTCAGACTTTTCACATGCATACATTTTAAGTAATACCCTCTTAACTGCTAGCTTGCCCCCAGATCATGCCACCGGTTCTAAAAACCTCTTAAAATGTGGGCAGAAAAATCACAAGAATTATGGTATCATTTAAATAATTTTCACAAGTCCGTACTATGAGTTATTCATCTTTTTCTAAAACCATATTCTGGCTACAGGCGTGTGGTTTCCCCCCAGCACATGGTTGAATTTCTGGTTTTTCCAGTTCTGCCAAGCCAGCTTGCTCTCACAGGCATTCCTCCTCCCCTTTACTTCCAGGAGGAAGCTACTTTTACAGCCCCCGTAATAAAACATTTGCCTGAGTCAGGACAGGGCTTTGTTCAATTTCCTGCAGAGCCCAGGTAATTCAATCAGGGAAGTGTCATATCCCTTTTGGTGGGAGCAGCAAAAGGCAGATAGGCCTGGGAACACAGCTGTTGTGCAAGTCTCAACTCCTGCCGGGGGTAGCTGGTGGGCAGAATTCAGTTCCTTAAGCCAGGCCCCAGCTAATGTCACTTTTGTTCCCCAGTTTAAGTCAAGACAATTTTTTACATATGCAGCTAGGATGCTGATTCTAAGTTTAAAACTATGACATTTAAACAATTGCAACCTATGTGACACTCAAAAGTAGGTCACTCATTTCTTTTAAACATTTAGGTTTTTAGTGTCTTTCAGTCCAAATTTACTTAAACTGCTGAAATCCACAGCTCAGCCAGTCTTGTTATAAACCTTTACGTCACTTCAGAATATAACTTTAGATTGTATCCACCTCTCAGTAAGTCTTTCTTTGGCTTGCCTTGGGTTCATTTATTCAGTTTTAAACAAAATCTGGTGGTTTTAAAACGCCGGCTTTCTGATAGTGGTGAGTACTGGTACTGCACCCCTTTTTGGGATTTAAGAAAATGAATTCCCCACAATTCTAGGTTGCTTTTGGCAATCAGCATTGCCATTCCCAATGGTTTCAGACTACTGTGTGGGTAGTCCAATGGTGGTTTTAGGCAGTGCCCTTCTGTGCCCATAACATCGGCAAAAATGAGTGGCAGCCTATTCTTCATGCATTTCGCTGTGCATTTTCTGGGAAGCTCTGGCCAAAATGATGTTTTCCATGTCAGTACTGCACAGTTTTGAGGTAGGGCTTGGATGCATGGATAAAAACATCCCACAAGCCCCCCTCTTGCGATGGCCATTCTGTTTCACTGATGGGACTCGCAAGACCTGGGATGTTTCCTCATCTTCTTCCAATAGATGGCACAGTTCAGCATCTTTTCCTCCATCCGGTACTGATTGATCGGTTCTCCTCGCCGGTCCTGATGGGAATATTGTGCGGTACTCTGGGCCCCTTGCGTCTCTGCTCCCGGTCTCCGGATCGTCCTCCTTGGCCAGCCTGCAGGTTTTCCTTCTCCTAGGACGACAAAGGAAGAGCGGCAATACCTATTCATAGACATTTTTCCCCCACCATTGATATAGTGGGGTGGCATATAAATTTATAGTCAAAACATATGAACATGCACATTTCTTTTTGCATTCAAAAACAAAAACACCCACATTGAGAAACTCAGAATTTGATAGGCGATATGTAGGATATTTTAAGTTAGAACTGAATTAATCTGAGACAGTACCCTCTAGGATTCCAGAGGATTCCTCCAGTTGTTGCAGAGTGTGCCTGGGATGGCAACACTTCAACTGGTTTATGTGCACCCACTTGTCTTCCCCCTCTGCCAAACCGCCTTTGGGGATGCGGATCTTGTAGGCCACAGGGGAGATTTTGTCTATAATCTCAAAGGGTCCCTTCCATGCAGGCAAAAATTTTCGCTGTTTGGCCTGGTTCCTTTGGAAATTGTATAGATAGACCCGGTCCCCCACCTGATATTCCTTCCTGGAAGTTTTCAGGTCATAGTGGGTCTTCATGCTATCAGCTGATCTTTCTAGATTCCGCTGAGCATAAGCAAAAGCATGTTGAAGGTGTTTCCTTAAATTCTCCACATACTCATGAGTTGTGGAGGCATTTATCATTTAAGAGTGTCTGCTCTTGGGTCCTGTAGAGCAAATGCTGAGGAAGCACCATCTTGCGCCCAGTCATCAACTCAAATGGTGACATTTTGGTTGCAGATGAAGGGGTAGATCTGATGGCTATTAGGACCAGAGGTAATCGGATATCCCAACTTGGCCCAGAATCTGCCACAAACTTCTTTAATATGCTCACAATGGTTCGGTTATATCTCTCAACTGCCCCAGAAGAAGCTGGCCGGTAAGCAATATGCAACTTCCTTTTGACCCCCAGTGTCTCCCACATCTTTGTCATTACTTCACTGGTGAAGTGGCTACCCCTGTCTGACTCAATCCTTTGAGGTAGACCAAAATGGGAAAAGATGTGGTTAATCATCAGGGCAGCTGCGGTTTCTGCCTTGCAATTTGGGGCTGGGAGACATTCCACCCACTTGGTAAACAAGCATGTCACAGTCAACATGTACTTATTCCCCCTAGCAGAGCGAATCATGGGGTCTACAAAGTCAATTTGTAAATCTGACCATGGCAGGGTCATCCCCCTCTTTTGGAGAGGCGCACGGTGTGTGAGGGATGTTGGCTGAAATTGTGCACACACAAGACAACCCTTCAAATATTGGTTGAGGTCCTGGCCCATGTGTGGCCAGTATGCAACCTCTCTTAAGATTTCCAATGTTGTGTGAAACCCCCTATGACCGGCGGTGGCCGCATCATGGGCGTGACTTAACATCAGGCTTCGGAATGAGGTAGGAACCACCCACTGATCGTGGCCAGCTTTGGATTTCCTTACCAGCAAACCGTCTTGGATTCAGAACATTTTCGGACATTTCATCAACACTCTTAGGTCCTCTTTCCCAGTGTAATCGGTATCCGTCAGGGGAAAGTTCTCAGGGTCCTCAAGGTGCTGGTAAAATTTACCAATTATTGGATCCCCCTTCTGAGCTGTAATCAAATCAGCATCAGGGGTCTCCTTGCTCCATTGTGCAATTGAAAGGTCGTTGTGAGCATTTGTCTGGGACCTAGTGATAGCAGTGACCTGGATTTCCCCCAACAGGGACTCAATCTCAATTAGATCCCCTTGGATGGCCCCGGTTTTGGCCAGCTGATCAGCTAAGTCATTTCCAGTTTTGTCTGGTCCCTCTACTTTGGAATGACCCTTGATCTTTTTCCAATAGATGGTCATCTCATTCGAGGTGACCAGATCATCAATGTTTTGGATCAACTTCCCATGTTTCAAGGGTTTGTTGTTAGCACATAACATGCCTCTGGTTTTCCAATTAACCAGGTGCTCCACGAACCCGTTCCGTACATAATCCGAATCTGTGATTATGACCAGTTCGTGGAGTTGATGCTGGACAGCAGTGAGGATGGCCTGATGCACAGCCATCAATTATGCCACCTGACTACTTCGGGGACCAATTTTGTATCCAGCGGAGGGTTCTGGGGACTCATTCACCCATGCATTCCCTACGCCAGCCACCAGTTCTTTCTCCCCGTCGTTGTCAACATGGTACGAGCATCCATCCACATAGACGGTGGGCATTCCCTCACACTTGTCCTCTTCAAAGACTTTGTGTGGGGAATTAAGGTATGCCTCCGTGTTGTCCTTGATTTTTAGACTTTCGTCTTCGAGACAGTTTTCTCTGGCACAATCATGCAAGTCAGCCAGACCTTGCGCGAGGGGACTCTTCTTGTTTTGGCCATATCTGACCTCCACAGGAAAGCCTTGCATTGACAGAATCCAGGAAGTAATTCGGGAATTACTCACATTCCCGGCTCAGATTCTGTCACTTTGGAGATATTTCAGAGGCTGGTGTGGTCTCCACTATGATGTGTTCCCCCTGGATAAACGGGCGGTAATTCTTCAATGCCCACACCGTTGCCAGGAGTGCCTTCTCACAATCGTTGAATTTTTCCTCCACAGAGGATAAAGTTTTGCTCGCATAGGAGATTACTTTATTGACCTTGTCATGCTTTTGGTATAATACTGCCGTCAAGCACGTATTAGAGAACCCCGTCTCCAGGAAGAACTCCTTGTTTCTGACAGGGTAAGCTAGGCAGGGCGCTTGTGAGAGGCTTCTTTTGAGTTGTTTTACTGCCTCGGCTTGTTCTGGACCCCCTTCCCACTTGACCCCCCCCTTCAGGAGATGAATCAGGGGTCTGGTGATCTCTGCGTAGCCCTCAATGAACTTTCTGCTGTAATTAGTCAGTCCAAGGAGGCTCCTTAGTTCCCGCAGAGTTGTGGGGTCTTTCAGTTTTTGGAGTGCTTCCACCTTCTTTTCCTGGGGACAGAGACCCTGAGGAGTAATCTCATGCCCCAAGAAATTAACACGGGTTCTACACCACTGTGCTTTCTGAAAGGAAAGTTTTGCTCCGGCGACCCTCAACAGCGTCAGAACATAACGGATCTCCGCTATGTGTTCCTCCACAGATGAACTTTTGATGAGGACATCATCTACATAAGCCAGGTTACCACTCGCACCCAGGTCGGGCATGGCCTTATGTAGGAAAATGTTGAATTCATTGCCAGAGTTGAGGTATCTGAAGGGAGTCCGGGTCCATGTATACTGCTGGCCCCCAAAGGTAAAAGCCAGTTTGTATTGGTCCTCCCTACTGACAGGCACAGTCCAGTATCCATTGGTCAGGTCTATTGCAGTGAATACCTGTGACCCCTGAATCTGGGCCAGCCCTTGGTCAATGTAGGGAAGAGGCCATCGGGAAGTATGGACCCGTTTGTTGAGCTCCCTGAGGTCAGCGCAGAGTCTCCACTGGCCGTTTGGCTTTAATATTCCCAGCACCGGATTATTGAAGGTGCTGTGGACTGGACGGATTATTCCCCGGGACTCAAGGTTCTTAATTATTTCAGTAAGGGACTCCATGGATGCGAGAGGCAAACGATATTGCTTCACAAACACTGGAGTCATGCCAGGGTCCGTGGGGATTGTTGTTGTGTGGATGTCAGTGCGACCACAGTCATATGAGTCTACCGCAAAGAGATCTTGGAAATCCAAGAAAACTTGTTTCAACTTTTGCTTCTGTTCCAGAGTCACACAGGCATCAGCTAGGTTGACTCTCTCTTCCACCATCTGCCTGAAGCCTGGAAAGACTTCTGGTTTGGCTATCTCAGCGGCCTCCTCCAGCTGGGTGGAGAAGTCCCTGGTCAGAGTGCTGATTTGGACCGGAGGCTTCAGGTGGGAAAGGCAGCCCTCATAGACCTGGAAAATCACCTCATCCCTCCTGAAGTCACAAGTCACATCTTCCTTACCATAAGGGCAAGAAGTGTACACCAGGAAGTTCCCCCCATGCCGGGTAAAAATCCTGTCTGGTGTTGTATTGTCATCACTGTCACTGTCAAAGCAGTCCTTGGGGATTGGCCCTAACAGTTCATTACCTAAATCTATGGAAAAATGTTGGTCATCAACCGCCATTCCAATAATGGTGCCTGCGGCTAGAGTAATACTCTTTAAGTCGCTGTTATCCACCTCTATTAGAATGGTGTCATGTTCTATGTTGACTAATGGAGTTGGGTTTACCCCCAACCCTTGCTGTTGGAGAGAAGCGTTTAGATGTATGTAAGCATCAGGGTATTGCAAATATTGTCCTCTTTTAGCTTTCACTTCCAGGGAGAATTGTCGGGTCCTTTCTGGGATGGTGACTTCCTCTTTGATCTGAATTTCAACTGCATAAGGTAGCAATTGAGCTGACCTAAATGCTTTTTCTGGATCATCAAAGTCCATGGGATTATCCGCTAATTGGGACCAAGCTTTGAAGTTTATTAGGTCCAAACTAATGGCAAAGCGATTGAGAATGTCACTGCCTAAGTAAAAGGCGGCAGTGACGTCTCGCACGACCCAATAATTATGGACTATGCTCTTGTTGCCAATGGAGATTTTGAGCATACACCTGCTTGGCAGGAGATGTTTGGAATTAGGTGCTTCCGGGTCCATTTCCCATTTGTCTATCAGTTTGAAGGTGGGAATGGCTGGATCTTTTGGGAGTTGGCGAAACATGGCTTCGCTGATGAAGCTCTTACCGTTGTTCACGCACACACGAGCGAGAACAGAGTCCTTCCCATCATTTAACTGAACAGGGATGAACAATTGCTCTCCAATTTGCTGAATATCAGCCAGGCTCTGAGCTGATTTCACATCTTTCTGGACTATAGGAGTGGGAGTTTCTGATTGTGGATTAGTAGAGAATCTCAGAGTGTTTCCTTCCAGCGTGGAGTACCACTTTAGACTGGAAGGAAGGTTGATTTTCAGAAATAGAGAGGACCCTCCATCACCAGTCTGTTGTCCTACTGCTATTACTGTCACGTCTGGAATTTGGCTATTCTGGAAGTGAAATTCTACTTGGTCAGATTTTTGTTCAACCATGTGGCAGGTGCCGTTTAAACTAACATGGTTGAGACTCTGTTTTAATTTTATTGGTCGGCTAGTCTGGGTCCAGAGGACCTTGTTTACGCAATCTATTAAGGGTGACAACCTCCTCAGGAGGTCATTCCCCAGTAAACAAGGGGTGCCCTCTGGAGTCACAACTATGACCGGGTGTTTCAACTTGTGTCGCCCAATTTTAATGTCCAAATCTGCCGTCCCCTCGACGGGAATTTCCTTCCCGTCAAAGTTCTGGAGTTGTCCAGGAAGAGAGGTGAGAGGAATTTGGTAATTCTCTCCCCTTCCTGCATTCAGTTCGTCAAAGGCCCTTCTGGACAGAAGGGTAGCTTGAGATCCAGTGTCCACCAGTGCCAAAATTGTACCCTGCCCCTGTACTTGTACCGGGGCATAGTATCTTCCCTCCTTCTCCTCAAGGGGGCACAGATAATGCACATTTTTGGACAACTGGTGGGCTAACTTTCTGGTTTTGGACATCGCTAGCGAAGAGATTTGGGCAGAATTCTGTGGAGAGCCTTGGGAATCTGAAAGAAAAAGTTGGCAACTGGAGATCAGAGCCATTGTGGGTTCCCCTGGCTCCGGTTCCGGGCCGCTCCCCCTTTTTGGAGGCAGTCACCAGGATGGGTTTGAACCAGGGGATTTTCTTGCTGTTGGTTCTGGGATGAGATGGTGGGCGGCGGTAGCTCAGTCTCCACATCTCCCCAGTCTGGACTTGCATCCCTAGGGACCCATTTTTCTTTGGGAGGAGTTCCCCCCTCTCTGAAGGAGAAGATCCTTTTCCCAGGATCCTCTGAGGATCCCTCTCCCTCAAATTGGAAGATCTGTACCTCCTCCTTAAACTGAGTCTGTTTGGGTCTTTTGTTTCTCCTACCCCCCCTCTGCTCCTTAGGAGGCAGACTTTCAGGGGCAAGAGATTTTGTTTCCGGTTCCTGGGTTTCCAGGGGCTGTTTACAAGTGAGGAAGGAAGCTTCCTCCGAGGCTTTACACCCCCCTTCCCTTTGTGCCTCCTCCTTGGGAACCGGTGAGTTATCGCGGTGCTGCCCCCGTCATTGTTCTGGAGCACCAGGTCCAGAGTTGGGTGCGTTCTGCACTGGCATGCCGATCTGAGGGTTCTGCTGAGCCCTCAGTATGTGACCCAGATCCCGCGGCATGTTTTGAACCTGGCGCTCTAACTGGGAAACCCGCTCAGGCTGATACGGGGCCCTGTTTTCTCCCCTGGGCTGATCCCGGGAAGGGTAGCTATCCCTTCTTTGGTAGTACCCCTGGTTGGGAAGATTTGGGTACCCCTCCACCCTTGGCCTCCCCTCTCCCGGATTAGGTTGTCTGGGCTCAGGGAATTGGGGAAAGAAGGATGGATGATTTTGGAGTTGGAAGTTGGGTGGATACCTGGGGAAAAAGTTCTGCCCAGGATGGGTCAATTTCCCTTGTAACGGGGATTTACATAATCAGGAGAGCGAGGGACCCCATTTGTGGGGCTGCCTCCCTGGCCCCCTGTCTGTGACTGGCCCGAGGACCTTCTGGGCCTAGCATTATTAGGTGCAGGTAGGTTTTTAGGCCCCCCCATCTCCAACTCTAAAACGGGGGTGACCTTTACCTCTGCCACCTTGGCAGCAGCAGGGGTGTTGTTGGCTTTGGGGTTTTTGGGCGCATTATTTTTATTTTCTATTGGCTTCTGCACCTCATAGATCCGGGTCGCCTGTTCAATGACCCAGTCTAAAGATCTTTTCTCGTGAAAATCCCTCACGAGCTCGGTCATTATGTATTTGGGCAAGGCATGGAAAAACGTATTAATAAATTCTCTGCTATCCGTGCGCACCCTTCTTGTGGTCTGTGCAAAAGCACGCTTTAACTCCTGCACAAATTCTTGTGGGGCCTGATCCTCCCCACATTGTAAATTGTAGGCTGCCTTGCGAGCCTCTTGAGGGTTTCTATGAGTAGAAAAATGTTTCAAGATGGCCGCCTTATAGGCGGACCATCTTAAATGATTTTGGTCCTCCATCCCCGCAAAGAAACTGGAGTATTCCGGGGAGAAGGTCCACTTTACATATTGAATACAGCTTTGGCTGTCCTTCAAATGGAAAGTCTCCATCATTTGCTCAAACAACTCTAAGTGCTCCCAAACAGAGTACTTGGCGTTCCTATGATAAGGCGTGATGACACTCCTGATTGCCTTAATATGTTTCAATGGGTCCGTAAGCAAGGCCCTTTTTGCCTTATTGGCCTTTTTGGTTCAGGTAACCCTGGTCCATTCATCTTCTGACTCAGAGGCACTGCTCCCAGAGGTTCCCGTCTGTTCTTCCAGGTTTTCCCGGATTCTGCGAGCCTAGGAATGGCTGGCAGAATGTGGGGAACTGGTCTCCTGTGTCCTGTACCGCTCAGAGGAGTCTTCAGATCCCTCCTTGCTGCCAGGATTTGATGGGTACCCCCCCACTGACCTAACTGGGCAGAGGTTTTCAGGATGCCCTTAATGGGCCTACTCTCCTGGGGTTCCCCATCAAATTGCACTGTGCTTGGGTGCCCATACCCGGATGCCCGCCCCTCCATTCCTGGGTGGTACCGGCCTATGAGCCCCATGCTTCTGGCTGGATAGTAATCTGCCATCCCTGTGGCCCTGTGCTCATGTGCGCCAGGGGACATGGGGGTGGCAGAGTCCAGGGACTGAGAGAAATAAAGGCCTCTGGTACTAGGGCTCCTGGGGTTATGCTCAGGAGTTTCTCTTTCCCAGCAAACCTTATCTCTATCCGCCCCTGCTCCCTGTTGCAATGCAAGAGCCTGCGCCTTCAGTTCCTCAGTTAAGGCCTTACTAGACTCTATCAGTCTCCCTTGCATCGCTACCTGTTGTTGGAGCCTATCATTGTGCTGGCAGAGAGCCTCATTCTCTCTCTGCGTTTCCTGATTGGTCCTGGAGCACTGGGCCAGTCTTTGCTGCAGGAGGGTTACCTCCTGAGCTGTGTCCCTATTGGCCTGCTCCTTTCTTGCCATAGCATCCTCCACCTTCCTGGTGTGCTCTAACAAGTTATGGTGCTCTTTTTGGAGGTCACCCAGTCCCTGGAGGGCCAGGTGATTTTCTTCCATTTTCCTTTTTAAGTGGCAGACTTCCTGGCCCAAGGTATCCCTTTCCTGACTAAGAGCCTGCATCTGTGCCGCCAGGTCGTCCCTTTGCCTTTGGAAGGCACCAGCTTTCGGGCGCTTCTGGTCAAATTCTGCCTGGGTATCCAGGTCTTTCAAAATCAGTTTATTGCTCTCTGGCTTCTCCCTATCTAGGTGGCTTTGCAGGGTGACTACCTGCTCAGCACATGCCCTATTGAAGTCTAACTGTTGCTCCAGCTTTTTCTGGCTCTGCAGTAGGGAGTCCAAACCTTCTTGGTACTCCTTCTGCAAGGCCAGAAATCTGGTATCCTGGTCAGCCTTTTCCTGTTGCAGGATGTCCATATCCCTCTTTATTTTAATGATGTGCTGTCTACTCTCATTTTCTGACTCCTGGCTCCCCTGCAGCCTCTGCTCAGAAGAGACCAGGTCAGATTGGACCTTCTCTAACGCCATCTGTCGCTTGTTCGCCAGATCTTGGCTTTCCGTACATTTATCCTGCATGTCTCCCATATATAGGTACAGGTATGCCGCTATCCTAACCATCTTGTCTTGTTCATCCTTAGCTTTAGGAGCCATGTATAGTTCACTCAGGGCCACATGTAGGGGACCCTGATCTCCCCATATATCTGACCCTGTCTCAGTGACCTGTTGCGTGAGGGCCTGCAACCAGACCATGCGGTCCTGGTGGGTCCACTCACCTCTCACAAATAACTTATGTAAGAAGTGCTCTCTGGCTATTTTCATGTCTACTAAGGTCGTCATTCTAGAGATTGGTCTCTGTCCTGATATACAGAAATTAGTATTTTATTTTTGCAAAACAGACCTTTTCCTTAGAGCGTTCCTTTGAGGAGTGCTTTACAGCGTAACACAGCGTGTGATCCGACCGGATATGTGTATCTGGTCAGCTGGCACGCTGTATTAATCTGCACAAGTGATAGATCTAATCCAAACGTCCCGGACGAGCCCCCAATTTGTAAGAGGATTCAATTCAACACTACAGCTAAGTCAATGCCTAGTCTGGGATACTGAATGGAAACCCTTATTAATATATCTTTATGTCCAGTTCATGCGTTCTGGATGACTACCCCTATATAACACCCCTCCCTTGGAATCCCCCTTACCCCACTGAGCCAAGAAGTAGTTCTGTTTTGCAAGTTTAAAAGGTTTATTTGATAATTTAAACAATAGATATATATATCACACTTTATAATAAATTAATAATTGAATATCACACTGAATCTGAGCAGTAATCAATAATGGATAGTCAGGCACTAGCACACTTCTTTATAATCAATGATGAGTGGTTATAGGATGGATAAGATAGCAGCACTGGTAAATAGGGACAGAAGAATAATGTGGTAGAGAATGCTTTATAGGGTTCAGATGGATGTAATGTTGAATAAAATGCAATACAGAAAATACTCAATATGATTTCAACAAAACAATGTAATCACTTTTCTCTGGCAATCCCCTCCCCCTTTATGCAATGCAAGGAAATGGAAGGAAAGCACACAGTTCTCAGAAATGCAATCAACTGTAATTCAGTTCACCCCAGCAAGCTTACACTACAGAAGTTGGAAACACAGGCCCAAAATGCTTTTATATGTGCTGGCAATGAAGTGAAAAATATGCTAAAATGCTTTTAATTCCCTCTAGAGGTTCAGGGTGAGTGGTATCAAGTTAATATTAGTCCAGGCTCACTTTAGCAAGGATCTAGGAGTAATTTAGCAGGTTAAACGAATTTTTGGCAACTGAAAGCAAGAAAACTGCTGTTTTCACACGTTGAGAAATTTGCAAATCGCGGCAAATTCGCGAGTGCGTTTTTCGCGATTGCGGCAAAAGTATTGGGGGTAGGAATGCGGTTCTAGGTTCGTAGGAAAGCTTTCAGAGGAAAGTTACTGCAAGTCTCTAGCACAAACGGTCAGGGAGTTATGAACGATTAAATAAAGGTAGTTTTTCGGATTTGGAATGTTAAAATTCAAAGTGACAAGTGCAGCTTGCAACTAGAAAATGACAGGTGACAGCTTTACAAATGACAGGTGACAGTTAGGAGGCAGTTCTACTTAGATTAAAATAGATTGAATTATATTATTTTAACTAAGAGATTGGTTCTGCACAGTCTTGCTAGGTACTCACAATATATTTTGGAAATAAATGGGCCTCGCCACGGATCTGGTCAGGTTTTAGACTGTACTCTGGTCTGGTCTCTGCACTTCACAGTGATCTGGGTCAGCTCTCTCTCTCTCTGGATTCTGGAGATTGATGGATTTGAAGTCTGATCTTTCTGCACAGCTTTCTCTAGAGATTGATGGAGGTAAAGTATGGATTTTCCCGGCAGAGCGTCCCGCAGCAAATGGATTTGAATGTCCCTATCTGTCCTGACTGTCTGCTTTTATGTGTTTTGAAAATGGGTGTGTGTGCAGCATCACTAGGTTCTACCCCTCTCCACTTGTCATTGGCCACTTCATCCTCTTCCACTTGATTGGGGGAATGAAATGAAGTGTCATCATGATGAGGTCTGTTTATGATACAGAGAACCCACCCCTGTCAACTTTACACACAATCTATATTTTGACCCAAAAGACCTATTTGCACAGGTACACATTTGTTTAAAATTACATGCACCCATCACATATCACAGGAGGTATACCCTGTCCACATCTGCTCTTCCTGGTAGCTTGCATTCAGAAATGGCGACATTTGCACTTTTTAACTGGTTTCGTAATATCGGACATTAACCCAAATTTACACACATGTGCGCAAGGAGTATGGACATTAAGTGATGAAGTGTCAGACTTTTCACATGCATACATTTTAAGTAATACCCTCTTAACTGCTAGCTTGCCCCCAGATCATGCCACCGGTTCTAAAAACCTCTTAAAATGTGGGCAGAAAAATCACAAGAATTATGGTATCATTTAAATAATTTTCACAAGTCCGTACTATGAGTTATTCATCTTTTTCTAAAACCATATTCTGGCTACAGGGGTGTGGTTTCCCCCCAGCACAAGGTTGAATTTCTGGTTTTTCCAGTTCTGCCAAGCCAGCTTGCTCTCACAGGCAGTGCTCCTCCCCTTTACTTCCAGGAGGAAGCTACTTTTACAGCCCCCGTAATAAAACATTTGCCTGAGTCAGGACAGGGCTTTGTTCAATTTCCTGCAGAGCCCAGGTAATTCAATCAGGGAAGTGTCATATCCCTTTTGGTGGGAGCAGCAAAAGGCAGATAGGCCTGGGAACACAGCTGTTGTGCAACTCTCAACTCCTGTCGGGGGTAGCTGGTGGGCAGAATTCAGTTCCTTAAGCCAGGCCCCAGCTAATGTCAGTTTTGTTCCCCAGTTTAAGTCAAGACAATTTTTTACATATGCAGCTAGGATGCTGATTCTAAGTTTAAAACTATGACATTTAAACAATTGCAACCTATGTGACACTCAAAAGTAGGTCACTCATTTCTTTTAAACATTTAGGTTTTTAGTGTCTTTCAGTCCAAATTTACTTAAACTGCTGAAATCCACAGCTCAGCCAGTCTTGTTATAAACCTTCACGTCACTTCAGAATATAACTTTCGATTGTATCCACCTCTCAGTAAGTCTTTCTTTGGCTTGCCTTGGGTTCATTTATTCAGTTTTAAACAAAATCTGGTGGTTTTAAAATGCCGGCTTTCTGATAGTGGTGAGTACTGGTACTGCACCCCTTTTTGGGATTTAAGAAAATGAATTCCCCACAATTCTAGGTTGCTTTTGGCAATCAGCATTGCCATTCCCAATGGTTTCAGACTACTGTGTGGGTAGTCCAATGGTGGTTTTAGGCAGTGCCCTTCTGTGCCCATAACATCGGCAAAAATGAGTGGCAGCCTATTCTTCATGCATTTCCCTGTGCATTTTCTGGGAAGCTCTGGCCATCATGATGTTTTCCATGTCAGTACTGCACAGTTTTGAGGTAGGGCTTGGATGCATGGATAAAAACATCCCACACTTTAGAGTGTAATGGATGAATTGTATAATGGTCTAAAATATTGGATTCTATAGCAGGATCTAGAAGTTGAAATTGACCAGTTTCTGGTGACTCTTGAATTATTTCAATGCTTTCTCTCGGGTTTTCTTCAATATTAATGCAGATTGTACCTTGCAGATCACTAAGGTAGCTTTACTTTGCTTTTAGCCCATTTGTGTTAGTCAGCCATATCTCACACTTAGCCTAGTCGTGTAAGGTAGCCATATTTTGCATTTAGCCTAACTGTGTAAGGTAGCCTAACCTTGCCTCTTGCCCATATGTGTTATTCAGCCATGTCTCACACTTGGCCTAGTTGTGTAAGGTACCCAGACCTTGCTTTTGGCCATTCTGTGTTGGTCAGCCATATCTTGCATTAAGCCCAATTGTGTAATGTATATAGATGGAACCCAGGATGTAGACATTGTTGTTTGTACAGCTAAGCCATTTTTCTGCTGCCGCACACCACACTTTCATCACCTAGTCGAAGGTATGGGCTCAATCAACACACCCTGCACTCACATATAACACACACACTGTTGCACAACACCTCTGCCATAAGATCGTAGCTAACTTTAATTACAAAAATTGGAATTGTAGCTGCCCACATAATTCTCTGTCTCCTTAAACAGAATCCAACCCTGTTCAGTTCATAGTATACCTCTGCTGTACCCATCCACACACCATTCAGACATGGGTGACTAGCAGGGTTTTGGCCACTGTCACATAGCTTTAAAGGCTGAAATGCACACACACATAATAGCACCTCCCAATTTCTTCAAATTTGGACTCTGGTCTCTCTGAAGGCATTCAACCAACAGCGTGTCGGGACCATAATTATGGTGAAAGGCACTATGCAAATGTCAACATTAATGAATAAATGAATGAAATCACGAGTGCCATTAAATAAATACATAAAACATATACAATGTAGTAACACCACTTAACCAAGTACTCTCAACATTTCCCTACAGTTGTCTTCATATGCCCTGATTATTGTATCTTGTGGCAAGTATTGCCATCATATGCCCACGTACTCACACTGTATGCCAAATATTGGTGTACAATCTCCAGGTATTTAAACAATTTTCTATTTTCACCATTTACCTAGGAATATTCCCCATTTGTCAGCATTTTCGATGTATACTTATATAGACATACGAGACAAGAAGAAAAAAGAAAACTGGACAGTCAAACCTGCACTCCAAGTCAAGGGCATAAACAGCAAGGTCCAAAACGTACGGGAAAAAAATGAGCCAGAAACTTGAAGTGATTAGCTCACAAGTTTATTTAAAGATACACGAAGTGCATCATGTTTGAAAAAAACTTTGAATACCCCACAACAAGGCAGGACACCAAGAGAGCAGTCCTGTATAGACGCGTTTTACGCTATACACAGCGCTTGTTCACCCCATACTATACATATATATATATATATATATATATATATATATATATATATATATATATATATATATATATATATATTACAAGAAGTACTATAGTTCAAACCAGTGTGCTGCTGTGCAATGTGTTCAGTTCCTGTGTTTGTTTATTAAATCATTGGATCTGTGGGAAAACAAATCCATACTGGATTAAAAAAAAATACTTTCTATGTTGTGGTAACATATATTTCTTTCATGTTGGCTTGTTGCAGATTTGTGAGGCAGTTAGATACCTATTGGCGTATTCTAATTGTTTTTTTCTAGTTTCATGCTATTCATCTATCTGTTGGGTTGTTGCAGATTTTTGGGGCAGTTAGATACCTGTTGGCATATTCTAACTGTATATTTGTTGTTTGATTTTAGTGGTATTTATTTATTTATCGGTTTGCTTGTTTCTGAATTTTGGGGTAGTTTGATACCTGTTGGCGTATTCTAACTGTTAATTTCTTGTTACATTTTAGTGGTATTAATTTATCTGTTTGCTTGTTGCAGAATTCTGGGGCAGTTAGATACCTGTTGGTGTATTCTAACTGTTTATAGTTTTGAAATTTAAGTTTTGTTAATGTTTATGCACAGATTAGCTAGTACATTTTGTTTTTAAGAATATGAAATACGCGTTAACAAGATTTGCTGCTAGTAATCTTTGTTTTAGGGTAATGGGAGTATCATTAGATTCAAACCATCCACATTTGCATTTTATATATGCAGCGTAGTGACCTGCATTGGTTGTGGCTCCTGCATGGTAGATTATTTCTATTGTTTTGAAGGTTTTGTTTACCAAGCGATACTTGACCATGTGTGAATCCAGTCAGCTTGCAGTTGTTTTTGGTACCATCTGCATTGTAACGTAAAAGCATTACTATTACGTATTTACTATGTGTCTGTATTTTTAAGGTGGAGCGATTATCTAAATGGCAGGTAGTACATAATCTGCCATGGTTTGCATTTTGCTGAAATGGAATGGATTCACAGTTAGGTATGGATACATACACGAAGCGTTCATTAGGGACTTGTCGTTCTACATGTATGAAATCTGTAAGATTTCATTTATAGGTATGTTTTCCAGTACTTGTAGTAAGTACATTAGACATTCTTGTGGATCTTCTTGTGAGTTTATAGTGAATTTGACCATTCCAGCACAGTAGTCCAATTCCTGACTTATTCCAGAAACACTGTAAGTGTTGTCAGGATTGTTGGTTGAATTTCTATGAAGGACTAACATTTGCAAACACAATTGGTCTGTACTGTGTAAGTAATGTTGTCAATAATTGGTGGCAATTGGAATAGAATATGTATTGCTACATTTGCGTAGCAATTTACACCAGTTGTATGTGAAAATTTGAATGGACCTGACAGTTCTGTGTCAAAGTCATTTTTTGGAGTGTGTGTTGCTTCTTTGAAGAAGTAGTTGAGTTACTTTGAGCAGTAGATTCATCTTTGGTTGTGGTACTTGATGAAGTATTAGCTTCTTTTACTTTCTTTGGAGGAATTGCAGTGAGATCCTGTATCGTTTCAGTCTGAAGTAGTTTTCTTTTACAACATTATGCTTTTTGCGGAACAGTATAGGTTTTTAGATGCATGGTGTAGAGCTAACGCAGTCTATTGTATTCTAGAATGCAAGGAATATCAGAATTTACTTTACTTGCATCAAAGTTGATTAGAAATAGTCTATCAAGTGTACGTAAGCGTGATAGTGCTACCTAGCTCATGCCTTCTTTAAAGACTGTGCTACCAATATCTCTCAATGCTTTATCTAGGGCAAGACCTTGTGATTTGTGAATGATGACTGCGTATGCTAGAGTTAGTGAAAATTGTTCTCTGCATACATACATGTCCTTGAAAAGAAGGAAGCAGGCTATTGTGCGTCCTATCTTTTTAACTTCTGATAGTTTGTCAAAGAGAATATTGACAAACTGAATGTTGTTGTCACGTGGGTATGTTTGAAAGCCAACAACTGTACCAAGTGCTCCATTAACTATTCTTTGCTCCACGTCTAGGTTACGTTTAAGCATTACTCTACAGTTTAAAGATAATTTTATTATTTTCTCCAAACCAGCTGTGCTGGAGATAGAGTTTTCTAAGGTATTTAGTCTTGTTGTGGCTTCTTGGCACATGGATAGTGTCATACCATGGACGTTCAGTTTGTCCGTGGAGCAAATTTCAATTATTGGTTGCATTTCTTTTTCCACATTGTTTCATTGAATTTTTAACAGACATACAATTGACATTTGTGTGTGCTAATTGTTCCATGACATCAATGGCATAAGAGTTATGGCCATAGAATGCATGGATGTGCCTGGTTTTTAATATTGATTGTGCCTCTTTAGATATTACACCACCTCTAATACTTTTTAAAATGTTGGAGTATGTGAGGTCTGCAGACTGGTGCATGTTTTCAGTTAATTCTCTGTATTGGAAATGTTGCCAATGGTTGACATTTCCTATGCTGCCAAGAGTTTGACGGCATAGTTTGTGTCCTAAGGTTTTAAAAATAGGTTCAGCTTTCACTGGTGTTAATTGAAGAAGATCTCCGAAAACAATAATGTGTTTTCCTCAAAAGAGCTCTTCGTAGTCTGTTTTGAGGACCTCCTGTAATTTGAGATAAACCAAAGCTAACATTAGGTTGGAGACCATGCTCACCTCATCTATTAGTAGCATTTTCATTTGTTTGAAAACTCTGCGTAGTTTCATTGCAGCTTCTGTAGAAAGTTTGTAATAGTCTAATTGCTTTGGTGTTCTACTGGAAGGAGTACTAATCGGTGTAAAGTGACACCGCCTATGTTGTAGGTAGCTAAATCTGTGGGGGCAGTTACAACAGCTGACAGTTTGTTGTTTGTCAATTGTTGGAGGAACTTGCTGATGATTTTGATTAAGAATGTTTTGCCTGAACCAGCATGACCACTGACGTATAGCAGTATAGGTGTGTAGTCTTGGCAGGTACAGTTTTTATTTTCATGTTGCACACCATGTTCAATTTTTTGTTATTTCTTGGGAAATGCTATGCTGCTCATTGTTCAGTTCTGATTTTAGTACAGTGAAGTCTTCTGTAGATTGTTCATGGGCCTCATTACGATGGTGCTATTAGCGCCATGGCTGCCTCCAAACTCGTTCCGACTCCGCCCTGGTGAATGGAGCAATTACTAGTCCATTCCAAGGTTGGCAGGACCGGTAATTCACCATTCAACAGGGCCATTCCCCATTCCCAATTGAGCCCCCATAGAGCTCAATGGGAATGGGGAAGGCGCTAATAACGGTACTGCAAATTGCGGTACCATTATTAGCTCTAAAGTCCCTTTGCGGGTCCCGTCCTTAACGCCTGAAAAAACCAGGCGTCAAGGAAGGACCCTCAAAGGGAACTCATAGTAGGGTGGTAAGGGATTACCAGCACTGGTGCCCTTACCGGTGCTGGTAATCCCTTACCGCCCACCTCGTAATGAGACCCATGGTGTTTTCTACTTCTGTCATGGCTAATTGTGCCTCATTTGCTATTAGCGGCTGTTCAAGTGGTTCTTGGCTTCCTGTTACACAAGGTTGACTACTGTCGGGAGTGTCCACATCTAGTTGGGCCTGGAGTTCTTCTTCATGTTGCTGTTCATTGTGCAACATTGTTTTGTAGTGTGTACAGTTTATATCTGTTATAGTACTTTAATTTGCTTTGAAAGCGTCTTCATAGGAGTCATAGGTATCTAGTAACTCTTCTTCGTTTCTCCATGGTTTAAAAAAGTTGTAGCAGAGACATGTAATACAGTTCTTTTTGTTGAGGAGTTTTTAATGACAATTTGATATGATTTATTAAGCTTTTGTTTGGTAAATTTTACTAAGTAACAAAAGAGAGTGGGGTCACGTGAACCACACCACTAGACAAATCAGGCGGGGAAAACATTTTTTTTGCTCTTAATGTAGGAGCTCAATGAGGGGATAGGCCAGATCAAGGATGATATAAAATCAATCAATCTTTATTGTTCACATATCAAATTACATTATACATCGTGCTGAATCCATGGTAAAACAGCACATAAAAACAGACAATCAATGTTAGATATCTACAACTAAAGTGCATAATTATCTAATGAAGCTCCTGCAATGCAGGATAAACGTAAAGTGCACAGTGTGAATGCAATTGGGAGACCTAGTGCACCAAAACTCAATCCAATATCCAAAATAATGACAAAAAAATCCAAGGCAAAAGTAAACAGAAAAAGGAAGAAAGGAGAAAAGGAAGAAAGGGGCAAAACACAGAAGGGGTATAAATGATAAATACTACCCCCTGTGAGGTTCTAATATTGTCCCCAGTTGCAAATTATATTTAAAATAATCTGACAAGTTAAAAGTGCAATGCAGATAAAAAATAATAATGCATTACTTGTCACCAATCCGACATAAACAGTCAACGACCAGTACCTAGTGCAGCAGTCATCAATCTCATGCACTGCACCGGTATCCAAAAGTAGGTAGTTTCGACAACCTAAAGAATTGTCTAAAGCGTCTTTCTCTTTAAACACAAAAAGAGAGAGACAGCTTAACAGTCGTCTTCCTCAGGACAGGATAGAAATGGTTATAATTTAATGGGAGCACAAACAGTTTTAAACAGACTATAGATGGACATCTTGATGTTGTTCCATGTGCCCTTTCCTAGTCTGAATCTTCCTCTGTATGTGTAAATGGTTGATGCATCCCATCTTAATCCGACTCATAGCTTCAAAGTTGAAGAAAAGCACTCTTCCTGAGTGGAGCCACAGAGTAAAGTGCAGAAAAGAGGGGGAGCCCCTCTATTTCAGAGCATTGATGTCTTGAATGAGTAAAGTTCAATTATGGGTGAACTCAGTGTGAGTACCCACTGCGCGATGTATGGCGCTGCGTGCCAGGGGCCGTGCTACGCTGCTACTGGACACGTAACATCCGAGCTCTCGTCCTAGGCTGCCAGGGTGTAGTCCGGCCCGTGTGAGAGAAAAGAAGAAAGAACTGCTGTGTATGCGTGGTTCTCATTCAACTCTGAAACAAATCGAGATACTGGTAATTTTCACTAAGCTGCCTTCACAAGTTGCCACTCTGTATCTACCTTTCTTTTCATCTGGTTTTATATTATTTTTGTATGTGAAGTCATGGGCTATGTGGTAGAGACACATGGTTTCCAAAGTGGTACTCCTGTTTGGGTAGTATGTGTCTAGTAAATTGTTTTTAAAAATGTCTTGACTGTTGGGATCATTTTTGGCTATTGTTTCTATGTCCTCATATGATTTGAGAACTCTTTTCCTACATTTAGCAGGACCAAGACTAAGCCATATTATGTTTTCAAATCTTCCATACAAGGCAGTCCCTGTTAAACGGTCTGCAGCTTCATGCCTGCCACATTCTCTATGAGAGAGCATGTTTATGCCTAAGCTGTACAATTTCTGTGACAGTGTTTTGTCAGATGACATGTCATCACAGAGGTCTTGAAGCTCTGTTTTTTCTGCTTTGGTTAAGTAGGCTGTGACATATCTTGCAACTGCAGTGGAATTGTCTGCAATGTACTGCACATCTATGTTTACATTCCAGATGAGGGCAATGATTGCATTGTAATCATTTATATATTTTGATTCTTCTGTTCCTTTTATGTGATATGTGTTCTTAGGTGATTTACCTTTGACACTATGGGCCTCATTACGACCCAGGCGGTAAGTTACCGCCTGGGCCGTGACTTTACCACCATGGCGTAAACTACGTTTACGCCATGGTGGTTGGCAGACTTACCGCCCCATTCCGACCTTGGCGGGGCGGTAAGTCCCCAATCCCCATTTACCCTTCCCCATTCCCATTTTTGCCCCATAGGGCATAATGGGAGTGGGGAAGGCGTTAATTACGCCACCGTAAATTACGGTGGCGTAATTAACTCCATGGTCCCTTAGCGCCATGGATTTTAACACCTGCTAAAAGCAGGTGTTAAATCCACCATGGCGCTAAGGGACCTCGTACTCAGGCGGTAAGGGTCGGCGCTGTTTACGCTGCCGTAAACCCCTTACCGCCTGGGTCGTAATGAGGCCCTATGTCTAACTGAAGACATGAAGTTGTTTACTTGACCTGTTGTTGTAACTGGTCTAGGGAAACCAAAGTGGAATTCGGTACAGTATTTTCCTTCGTTTTTATATTTGCGACAATATTTCCCACATTTGTGTCTTTGAAATTGTAAAATGTGTGCATGAAGGTCACTATGTATTGTTTGTGAAGGAATTTCACAAGTGACATATTTTTGGATAAACTGCAAAACAGTGGCATTACTGTCCTGACCAAATTTAGGAGCATCTTTAATCCATAGTGGTACTCCTGTTTGGGTAGTATGTGTCTAGTAAATTGTTTTTAAAAATGTCTTGACTGTTGGGATCATTTTTGGCTATTGTTTCTATGTGGCAGTGTGGTGCTCCTCTGGCTTGGTATTCTTTTCTCCAAAAGGATTGTTGTACTTCTCCGAAGGGAGGAACAGTTTTATTACAAATAAAGTGTAGAATAGCAATGAAGCGATGATGGAAATATCTTGATACATTTACAGGATCTAGAGAGCAGATTTCTGCTGATGTTTTTATATCTATGTTTGTTTTGTTTTTGTTTGCTATGCGTAGGAAATCGTGTAAATCTTCCCATGCATATTCTGCACAACTTAATATAACAAACCAAGTGGGTGGGCCAAGGTTTTTTATCATACATCATACATCTCCGTGATGTCGGAACCAGTATTCTTTTGTACCATGGATGTTTGCTAAAAGATTTGTAATACTTGACTGTAAAACCTCATCTTTTTCTTGCACTTTTTATAGTAATTGCATAGCTGACATATTTTGAAAATGGGTACCTGATTTCAATATGTGTGCAGCTCCGTAGCATAGAGTTGCTAGTTCACTTTCGAAGAGAAGGTGGAATATTTATTCCACATTTTGTCTGAATTTGGGGTCGTCAGAATACATTCGTAAAGAGCGATATTCATGCTGATATTTATGTGGGTCTATCATCATACCTTCCTCCTTTCCCAGTAGGAAAGAGTAGAGGAAAGGCACGTGCTTTTATACTTTATTCCCATATGCTGATTGGAGATCCTTTTGCTTGTCGCATTTTTTACGTTTCCAGTGCATCATCTATAGTGTCTTTAGAGTGTAATGGATGAATTGTATAATGGTCTAAAATATTGGATTCTATAGCAGGATCTAGAAGTTGAAATTGACCAGTTTCTGGTGACTCTTGAATTATTTCAATGCTTTCTCTCGGGTTTTCTTCAATATTAATTTCTTTGTAGTATTCATTGGTGTATTTTAAATACTGCAGGGCTTGTCTAACTTTATGTAAATCCACGAGTTGTTGCCAATTTTTTTTGTCTTTTGTAGGTACACCTTTACTAAGACAATTAAAGATTGATCTATTGGATGTTGCACTCCCAGAGTGTGTACATTTTCTTTGAGATCTAATGGTAAATAAACTACTTTGCCACAAATGCATTTAGCTAATTCAGAGGGAGGTAATTTTGCTGTTTTTGGTTGAAAGCGTATTATTGCTTTAAATGGGTGCGCTGTTTGAATTATGATGCTCTCATATACATTTAGTTGTTGCAGGGGTTTTGGTAGTGGGAATAATTCCAGGTTATGTGTGGTAGCATGTGAAGGTGTTCGGTTTTTGTCAAGTTTTGCAGTTCAGTAATTGCAAAGTATTAAGGGGTCAGTAATTTCGTATTTGTTTTCTCCTATAAGGTAGAGAGCTAATTGGAACCATTTGGAATCTTCATTGTCGTCTATTTTGTACGTTATATCTACAGTTGTTGTGCTACTTTTATAAACAGTCCTGCAGCAACACACACACACATGGTTTGGAACTTCAGCGGATGTACTTTTAAACTTTAGTATTTCTTTTTTCTATGTGTGTAATAGAAGGTTGCTATTTGTACAGTAGTTGCTAGTTTGTTGTAAAGCTATTGCATTTTGTAAGTGGCTTTCACTTCCAAAATATTTTATCTGGATATGCTCTATTTCTTCAAGTAGTTGTTTGGCTGTACCATGTAGAAGATTGTTATTTAAATTGGCTAGTGCTAAAGCAGGACTTTTAGCATAGTAGAGTTTATGGACTTGATTTCTTATAGTTGAATGATGTGTTGATATCATTTTGATATGATGGAAGGTGCTTTTGCAAATAGGTCCTGAAATGCAGGCTAATGAATGTGCTTGTAGTCCTGTGTATTTGCGCACTAGACAGGCATCCACATTTTGTAGTAGTTTCATTTTGAATTTGTCTTTGCTTTTTAGATAATAATTGAGGAACTGGCATACAGATTTGAAAGATTTTTTGGCAATGTTACACATTGATGTGCTCGGCCATTTGTAGACTGGACGTTTTGGTTCAGTGGAATGGAGAGGTGATACTGAGTTTTCTGTGGATATTTTGTGAGCAGCGTTAGCGTTCCATAATGGTATTATTGAGTTTTTCATACCCTCGTCCACTGCTATGTATGGCAATTGGGTTTGTTTGCTTTTGTTTGTATGTTTCTTCATTAAAATGTGGTTCTGTGCTCGTGGTGTGACTCCATTCACCTCCACAGATGTTTAAGAAGCTATTTTTGTTTGTCCTTTTATTGAGAAGTCTTTTTTGTAGATTAGTAGTTAGTTTTGTTAGTGGTTTCATTCTGTTTAAAACTAAAATAAAACGTCCTTTTGAGAAGGACTGCACTGTCTATGAGTGCTTCTAGGATTCATTTTCTACAGTCGGTTTTAAGGGTTGTGCATGATTTCTCGCCTGTTTTTATAAGGTTCTGAAGGACTCTTTGGCGGAACATTTTTTGTAAACATTTTTTGTAAAATATATTTTTTTTGTATGGTTACTTGCCACTACATCAAGATTTATAGGTGCAGTGTTAGCAGTAGTGGTCGCTGAAGGCTTGTTCATCACTTTCTGTTTCGTTTTACATTTTGAAAGAGGAGGAAGCTTGTTTTGTTTTGCTTAATTACTATATTAGCTGTTTTGTCTGAACTTTTTGTACAAATTCTGCTAGAGATGGATGCTTATTTTGGACATTTTTATTTTGATTTGCTCTACTTCTGTGTTGCTTACTATGGAGTTGCTTTTTGGTAGGCATTCTTTGGGGTCTGTTGGAGAAAAAAAGAAAGTGTGGGTTGGGCTGTTGAGCAGTGTATGTGTGCTTTGTGCATGAGTGTCTGAGTATGATGGTAAGGATGTATGTGTAGGTGTGTGATTGTGCAATGCGCAGCTACATCAAGGTGGGTAGGCTATACTTGTATTTGTGTGTTACTATACTGGGGTTCAGATGACAATACAAAGTATGCAGCTGGCGAGTGGAAGCACTAATTCTAAATCTAATGGTACAGGGTGAATACACTTGTTTGTTCTACAATACTAGACATCTAGTTTGTTTGAGTAACTGTTAAAACATTATGGTAGTATTGCACTTACTTTTTTGCATGGAAAGAGTAGGCTTCTTCTAAATTCTTGTTCGTACTTCAAACACTGTTGCTTTTCAGGAGAGTGCTCTTCACTGTAATTGTAAAACAAAGAAGTTAGTACATATGTGTGTTTATAGCACTGTTGTTAATGTAGACATTGATTTTTTTGTTTTTGCAGTATTAGTGCTGTCTGATAACTGAGCATTGTATGTACATGCACATTCCTTTCACTATGTGCATCCTGTATATTTTACTTAGAATCTATTAGTTGAACATGCTTTACAAATGAGTATAATAGTAAGTTTACAGAGAACACTTGGCTTCTTAAGGCTGTGTTATTGGCTGTTAGGAGATAGAAGAAATAATCATATGCTTTTTTGCTATTTTACAGGGTAAATGACAGGAATTGTACAAGAAAAGCATGCAATGTATGCATTTGTGAAGGTGTGGGAAATAAAGCATAAGGATTTGATGTAGAGGCAGTGGTGTTGTTTCAGTTTGGAGCCTTTCTAATGATATTGTCTATCTGTGTGCTTGAATAAAGATGCATGTGCGCATCCTCGCTGTGTGTCATTTTATAATACACTAAAAGGCCTTTTTCCACAATTATACTGTTATTTCTCTCATCGTTTAATATGAAATGACACTTTTTTAGATAGTTGTGTGTGTAAACAAAAATTTGGAGAGCAGACAGGTTTGCAAGTGACACTTGATGATAGCAGATGGGAGAAAGAACAGTAAGTTTATTTTACAGGTTATACAGGGTAAGTGGCAATTAATCTGTTTATATGCATTCATACAAGAGCTGTACATGTACTGTGCAGAAAGAATTCATGCCCGTAGTTTGTATTCATGCATGTGGATGTGGATGAATCTGCAAGTAGAAATCTTGGGGAGTTTTACAGTACTTGTTGCTGTAGGTCCTTTGCCGTCACATCCCAATTGTACTGAGAGTGATCAATAGTACATCTGAAGTGCTGATCTGTCATGATGGATTTAGATGTAGAGTTTTTGCATGTGATTGGTGGATGGTTGTGTGACTGCTTAACAGTAGCCAATGAGGAAATGTGCAGAGAGTGAAGTGGAAAGGGTAGAAGGGCTGCCCCATTGTTACGCGCTCTGTGGACACCGCAGCTGTCCGCGGACAGGGCGTGCCACATACGGGACTTCTCAACATATCTGGCATGGAAATAGGACTGTAGGGATCAGCCAATCAGGTGTTGAGGTTGTGGTACGTATTGAAAGAAGCTGTGTGTAGTGAAGGTGGAATAGGTAGAGAAAGTCAGGGTGTTGGTGATTGAAGATATGTTTGTTCATGGTTTGGAGCAGTATGCTAAATGCAGGAATGTGGCAAACAATGTTGATATTAAAGGAGTGGAGCTGGTGTGGAGCACTGTGCCTGGTTTCAATATACAGGCAATTGTACAAGTTTGTGAAGATATGGGCAGGGGGAACAGTCCACATGTGGTTGTTTTGCACTGTGGTGCTTTGCATTTGGGCTATGTCAGTGCCCCTACTTTGTTTTAAGATTTAGAAAAATTGTTTGAGACAGTAATTAAATTACTTTCAAATGCTATGGTAATTTTTTCAGGTTTGGTACCTAGGGCAATATGGGACAATAGTTCTGTTTTTTGTCCTCAGCAAAATATTGCTAGGTGTGTAATTAACTGAGGTATGTTTGCTTTTATGCTTAGAGCTGGCATGTTATTTTGTAATAATGACAACATTGACACTGCTAATGTTCATTATTTTAAAGAAGATGCTATGTATTTATCTTTTTGAGAAATGCTATGCTGTTTTGGAATGTAAGGATTGCTTTGGAGAAGTTAATTTGAAGATTTCTGGAGGAAAATAGGACAAAAAATACAAAATAAAAGGTGTTTCTGAAGCATCTTCAAAAAAAACCAAAAAAAGGCTCTTTTCAGAGCCAACCTCAGATTTTTCGATCTGTCCGCAGACACTGCAGTTGTCTGTGGACATCGCGTATTATATACTGGGATTTTGGGTTTGAGAGGCATTCAAATGAGACTTAGCAGAGCAAGGGATTGGTCAATAAGGTTTACTGGGTGTGATGTGGAAGGAGAGACTTTGTCCGAAAGTCTTTTTGATGAGAGTTGAGCAGATAGCGATGGCTGTGTGTTTCAGAAAGCAGATTGTATGGATTTTGGGAGACTCATGGATGAATTGGTTGGAGGTGCATGCAGATCACTATGGAGTGGCTGCACATCTTGGATTCCCTAATGTGGAAGTTCACTGGCATGGAGTGTGTAGAATGAAGTGGCTGGATTTGGTACCTCTTTGAGCTACTTGGTGACACAGTGTCATCCAGACATTATTATTATTAATTCTGGAGGGAACAGTTTAGGACAAGTGTCTGGAATTTCTTTGCAATTTGCAATGAAAGAAGGACTTTGGAAAGTCATGGACATGTTTCCACATTTCGAAGTAATTTTTTCTTATATTGGGCAGAGACAAATGTGGATACGTTCTTCTTCATTTGGTCCACAAATGGAGAAAGTGAGGCGCAACGTCAATAAAGCTGTTTGGGCCTTTTTGAGAGATGTTGGCATGTCCTCTTTTCACAATGAAAATGTTATGTTTCCTAACACACGCATTTTTCGCAGAGATGGAGTACATCTTACTTACGCTGGCAATCAGATTTTTCTGCAAAATATACAAACGGATTGCAATCCTTTTTGGAATTACAGCAATCCATTTTGCAGTAGGTGTTGACCATTTAAAGGGATGGTCTAGTAAAAAATGTTATTTTAAAAATAGATAGGCCACATAAAAAAAAATACTAGCATTCTCCGTTTTAAAACTTCCTATGTAAAATTTTGAGCTATTCAAGCTCAAAATTCGCAAAAGCAAGCACAGGGGTGCAGCCATTTTGTGAAATGGAGGCCCTCCTGTGCTGGCTTTTGCTTTTGCGGCACTAATGAAGGAAAAGCCAGCCAGCTGTAGTAAGCAAAGGCTACCGCTGGGTGGCTTTCCCTTCATTAGTGCTGTAGGCGGAGGACGGGGACCGGAGACCAGAGCACGAAAGCTGCAGCTGAATCTCGGTAAGTGCTATTTATTTATTTTACAAAAAATAAGCACTAGCTGCGTTTTTTTTTCTAAGTTTTACGTGCTGGAGGAGCCCACAAAAAGTCTCTTTTCAGAGCCACCACTTCCTCCTGGAGAAAAGTGCAATGGTTCTTATAAGACAGCACCCCAAACATTTTAAAAGTCCGCGGACAGTCCGAAGACTTTTAAAAATGCACAGGGCTCTGCAGCATTTCATTGACACTTCTATTTTTGAACTGTGAAAGGCGGCTCTGAAAAGAGCCTTTTTTTGTTGGTGTTTGTTGTTTTATATTTTCTTTGATTTTTTAAACACGACACACAAGGAGGGGAAAGGAGGGTAAGGAAGGGACACCAACCATGGGGATAAGAAAGGGCAGGTGGAGAAAGGAAGATGTAGGGTGGGCCTTATTCGGGTAGTGGGCCGTCCTTCTCATGCTCCTTGACCGCAGTCTCGAAAGCACTTTGAAGGGTCTCCCCCTGCAGAGTACTGCTTTGCAGTACATGCACAATACTGTGACCCTCGACAGGTAAGGGTCAACAGCATCACGTATGGCCAGTGAGGCAGCTGGCGGGATGCGCTGTCCCACACGAGTGTCTTGTGGCAGGAGCGGATACGGAGGTTGCTGCATGGGAACTCAACCTACTACGTTTATCGCAAGGTACAACCTTACAAACAGCCCCACCGCGGAATCACCTTAGGTGTCGCCTCATTGATGTAGTACCATAGCTATACGAACCAGGCTTGCCACGACTCAGAACCATCTTCCACTGAGTGCAGCGCACCTTGTTCGCATGTGCTTTTGGTACTCCATCAAGAGTTGCAAATAACTTCCACACCCAAGATTCACGGTGAGTGCTAGTAGTAGGGTCTTCCACTACCTCAACCTCTTCATCCTCTTCATCACCATCCTCTGCATCCTCATGCCTCTGCCCCTCTGCAGGCCCTTGGTGAGGTGGTGGTGGAGGGGGAGGTGCTGAGGCAGAAGCAACTGCAACAGGAACAGCCATGGATGCCATCTTCAAGGTTCTTAGGAACCAGCAAGAACTCAGAACTTGAGGAACACAAAAGAGCAATCCAGCAGTGTGGAGTAGTGTCACTGCTGGAAGTCCAAAAACAGGATGAGGAGCATCTTTGGGGTGTGGCCTTTTATAGGGGTGCAGGTGCATGCTTCGCAGACACCCGCACTGTCTTCGGACAGATTGAACACCAAGAAAGGGCTCAAAAAGTTACAAAAAGTATGTAGATCACCAGGGACATTGTCTGGGACTTGTGCAAGCGTGAACTTTTACCGGAAAATACCTTGTATTGCTCAAAAAAGCACTTTTTATATGTTCGGGGGCCCGGACAGTGTTCGCAAACAAGGACCCATGCTTAGCGTAGGCGCGATCACATGATGACGTCGTGGACACTTTCGCGAAAGGGATGGCTGTCCGTAGGACACCAAATGTGCAGGGTCGGTTGAGCGCATGCGTGCGAGTGTTCTACGAACAGTGTTCCTGTCCCCGAACTAATTAAAAGTGCGACACACGTGTAGTAGACAGTTACGGACAGGTGCGATGTTTGTAGGACCAAAGAGTGTTACGCGCATGCCCGCCGGTGTCATACGGACAGTGTTCAGGTCCCCGAACAAAATAAAAGTGTGTCACACATTTGCCGACAGGCAGAGGTGCTACATGTTTTACGGACATATTCATTCTGGTTGCTGACAATGCGAACGGGAAGAATGTTGTTAGGACACCTTCATTTGCATAGTTACAGACATGCGGACGGCTTTAGTGTTCTGCAGACACCACCATTTTGCCCACAGTCAGTGCGAACAGGTATAGTATTCTTAGGACACCCCCATTTTAGTTAATTGCGGACAGGCGGACATCTTTCGTGCTCTTTGGACACCTCCATTTTGATTGCAAACAGTGCAAACATGTATAGTGTCCTTAGGATACCCCCATTTTGGTTAATTGCAGACATTCCGGACACCCGCGCTGTCTGTGGACATCCCAACTGCCTTTTTAAAAAAAAGAAGACAAAGAGGACTATACTAACAACACACTTAATATTTTATTATTGTATAAAAGTATAAAAACTTACAAAAGAGAGGGGGAAGCAGAAACTGAAACAAATACAGGGGAATTAGGGATTTGGACATGATAGATGGTAGGGAAGGAAGGGATGGAAGTCTCATCGCAACGTTTTTCTTGCTGGAGAGGGTTTGGGGATAGTTGGCTCAGACATGGAGATGTGAACAGGTACATGTGGGACAGTGATATTTAATGTTTTCTTTTATGTGGTCCTCCACAAAGTGTTTTTTAAGAATGACATTTTTCATTAACAATCCATGTTTAGTTCCATTCGCTGCAGAGTATTTTCTAATGTTTCTCTTGATATATTATTTTTAGTTTCTGTATGGTCTGTTAAAAAAAAAATAAGTACACATACAGTAATGGTTGTTAATTGGTTTATATAGAGAAATGTTGTGTCAACTATTAGTATCACTGTCTTCACTCATTTCATCCTGCGGGAAATTTTCTTTCAGCCATTCCAAAGTACTGGACGTTTCTGTGTAAAAAAAAAATATTAGTTTTAGTGTACCTAGTACAGAAAGTTTATAAATATATAAAATAAATGTAGTTTCTTGATAGGTTTTGCTGTTACTGATGCGTAGGTCTACTGTTGCTTTTTGCTGTGCAGTTTCTGTGAGGTAATTATGTTGGAAGCATATTTATTTTGTTTTGGTATCTTCCATTCTGGTGCATATGCTATTTAAATGGACAGTTGATGTCTTACATATACAGTTTACACTTCTTATTTATTATTGAATGTAATTTATTAATATGCTGCTCTTTGAACTTGTTCAGTGTTTCTATTGCATGATACAACAATGTAAGATACCCCCTGAGTTTTTGGATAGTATTGATGTTGGCTGAGTCCGTCCCTGTGCTTTCATGGCCATTGGGCAAGGCTGTGGAATTTGTCCATGCACTTCGACTAATCAGGCGATTTCACTGTAACAATTCCGCCAAACCTGGACCAGGGAGAGAGACACCCGTGAGAGGGGCCTTGCAGAGGAGTACTGTCATGGCCATTGTGCAAGGGCCCAGGCCTTCCTCACCCTCAGAGTTCTAAATGGACCCAGTCCTGGCACCTCTGGCGCCAGGCTCATAGAAAAGTGTGCTTGGCACACTCTGTGCCTAAGACACGTGCCTCAGGGCCGGGCGAGGCCATACAACATCATTGGGAGGCACGTGCAAGAATCCCAGGGAGGGGCAAGGTGGAGCCACGAGACAGGGCCAAAGGGAGGGGCCAGAGCCAGCCTATTTAAGGCCAGCCCAACCACATGCCCCTGCTTCGCGTTATTCTGCTTTGCAGCGTGACGCTTACCGCTGTTCCTCAGCTCAGTTCCTGTTACTCCACCTCTGAAGACCATCTTATCTGAAGCCTGCAACTCCATCGCGGAAGGCGCATCTTACCTTATTCCAGCCTCTCCATCGCTGAAGGCGCACCTTACCTGAGTTCAGCTGCTTCACTGCTCAAGGCGCATCTTACCTTATCCCAGCCGCTCCATCGTTGAAGGCACATCTTACCTTATTCCAGCCTCTCCATCGCTGAAGGCGCACCTTACCTGAGTTCAGCCGCTCCATCGCTGTGCGCTCAGGCTACCTGCTTTGCATCGCCATTGGAGTTGGGGCCTTTCCTCACCCAATCCAGACGTCCAGCGACGCAGGAGCTCCTCTTCTTTTCTTCATCTTTGCAGTATCTTCATCCAGGGCCGCAGATCGGCCTTTCGAGCATCCAGACTTTGCTCCACGCCGCCAGACCGCTCCTGCAAGGGAAATAGAACACAACAGGTTAGAAATCTTATAAATAACGAACACTTGGCGGCTCTGTACCTGAGTTTAGAACTCCATTATAACGGCCAACTTACCTGCTGATTTGAGAGCTCCATCATCCTAGGGAATCCCCGGAACCACTCCACAATTCCGATCTACCATCTTCACACCTATGGGGAAGAGAAGAGACATTGCAAGAATGTTTTTATTATTTTACAATAAAGGCAAAAGACTCACTGCCAAAGACATTACAATGAACAAACAATAATCACAACAAAAGACGTACCTTCCAAGTGGATTGGTCGCAGCTGGTCTAGATCGCCACTTCCTCGGGCCAGGGAAGCAACTAGGCCCACTCTATGCACCCCTGCTGAAGGAAGCAGGACGGAGAGCTCATCATTACAAAACAACAGGTGAGCTTGCATGGGAAAACTCTTCCGCACTACATTTTGGCACAAGAGGGTCGAGGGAATTTGCGACACACCCAAACCCTTCTCATTGCCTCTCATCTTCTCCCAGGGGCAAGACCAGCATCCAGAACAGCCTACACTGCAGCAGCTGGGGAAGATAGCCGACACAGGGGAGCCAAGTCGAGGGAGGGCTCCAACCATGTTCCAAGCCCCCGCAGAGACCAGGTGAGCATAACACGTACATGCACATAGTCCGCGGTTATCTAAAATCACTAGCATGGGGCAGGGGGTTCAGTATCTCCTATGTTATATGTATATAAACTAAGACAATCCTAGTAAACATTTATTAAATTTATATTATCTATATGTAGATTCAGTGAAAACAATGTGTTAAGGGGGTGTTATGGTTAGGTTGCGCTACTAAAAACCTATGAAATTCAGTAACAAAAACGTTGTTAAAGGGATGTTATGGTTAAGTTACACTACTAAAAACCTATGAAATTCAGTGAAAAAAATGTTGTTAAAGGGACGTTATGGTTCATTAACGTAGTATTGTATGCACACTACTTTCCTTAGGGTCCAGTTACATTATATGATAGTTATACATAGGGAAGTAGTAGCTTTGAAGCAGAGCAATCATTTCTGATGTCATCTTTGATGTCCTGGGTGTTAGTCTTAGCAGTGCACCATGGTGGCGCGAGTTACGGTTGCTTAGCTTACCATAACTGGTGAATTTCAAGGGTTTTTCGGTTTTACTTGGAACCATAACGTCCCTCATATATCTATTTATTCACACTACTTGCCTGGAATTGACGTCATACCCCAGATATTAAAATTGTTTTCCAGGTATAGTTATCATATGCACAAACATTATGCACTATATTCCGGTAATTGCCATCATTTACACAGGTATTTACACAATGTACTCAAACTACACAATGGGCCTCATTATGAGAATCGCGGTAAAAAACGGTCATTACTGGCATGGCAGTACTAACGCATCCGAGTTCCCTCAACGCCGCAAATAGCGGCTGATTACGAGAGCGTGTGCACGCGCGTACCTCCATGCTAGTAATGGCTCCACCACCATGCCGTTAAAGACCCCCAATCCCCTGATACCGGCATCACGAAACCCGCTGATACAGCCTCCGCCCATGAGCAACCCCTAAATAACGGACCCGGCAACACCATCATGTTAATACCGGTTCCATAATACCGGACCCGGAAGTAAAGTCATCATGCCGGAACGGGAAATGCACCATCTTTAAAAACACAATCCATCGCAATCCTCCAAACACAGTACTGGTACCGACAAGAGAGCATCCCGAATCACCTGAGAATGTCAAAAGCTACCAGGAAAGCCACACCCCGGCTGCGCAAGAAGAGATTTTCTGATGATGAGCTAAACATGTTGGCCGACACGTTGGTTGGCCACGCTGACGAAGTGTTTGCTGCAGACTTAAGGCACCCAGCCCAACTGCGCAAGAAAGAAATTTGGGAGGAAGTGGCCAGGAAGGTCACTTCGGTCAGCACCACCACTAACACTGTGAAAGATGTGAAGAAAAGGTGGGACGATCTATGTCTCTGCTTCCGAAATATCATGTCGGCCAACTGCATGGAGGGCCTGGCAACACTCCCTGACCACTCTCCCACAAAACTGACAAGGTGGGAGGAAACATGCAGCAGCACCATAAGCATGGAGTCAATCGAGGGATTTGGAGACGTGGAGCTGGGCGTACCATCATCGGTGATGGAGGTGAGTGTCCCCACAAACCACAGATAACCAAAGCATGACGTAGCCCAACTAATGTGATAATGAAGTAAGCAATGCATGGCCCATCATACACACATTAACATATCCAGGTCCAGATGTTGGCCCAAACACTGGCACATTGATATACATGCTGCATGCCAATTCCATAACCAATAGACATCCGACACACAGCAAAACAGCATATGTCTGACATCACGCAAACCGCAATACAACGGTAGGCCACACAGCAGACACCAGTGCAAAAATGTGAGTACCCAACAAATGCCAAAATATGCCCCCCCATATTGCAAGCACCCTTTCCGCCACACCTACAAGTATCCAATGCATCAAATGGGAACAAATGAACAACACCAATGTATGAATCATGCAGGTACCACCATCACTCATCCACTGCCTCTCTTGGTCCCCCACATTCACGGATGCTGACAGTGACGGCCAGGATGCTGCCGCACAGGCCACAACATCCATCAAGGAATCCAGGCCCAGCCATGAAGGCACCAGACCATCAACATCTAGGGCAATATTGATGCCCAGACTGCCACACAGACCAGCACCACCAATACAGGGCAGGCCACAGGACAGCCAAACACCAGCAAAGACACCAGCTGATGACACTGCTACACTGGACTTGTACACTGTGGTGGAAGCAGTGGCGGGTGGGACACAGTCTGCTGCCACCAGCTAATCGGGGAGCCAGCTGCCTCAGCCCCCCATCGATGCAGAGGGAGAGGGCCATGATCATGACCACTCAGACATGGACACCAACCTCCATGGGGATGGCTCACATACACCAAGCCCCTAGCTCACCCCCCAGAACACCACACAGGGCACCCTAGTTAGCACCCATCACCACCAGTCCGGAGGGCAGGGGAAACAACATATTTGGTCCCCATCAGAAGACAGACCTGCATTGGGCCTCCCTGCAAGTGCCCCGTCCACCTCCACAGCCATGTGTGACATGGAGGGACGCATGACAAGGATGGAGGCCCGCCAGGAGCAGATGATTGAGCTGGTCAAGCTGTATGTCGCAGAGGGATAATTGAGTCGCCGCGAACTCCTTGAGACTAATTCTGCACTCATTGTGGCCATGAACAAGAACACGCTGCTAATACATGAGGGTCTAGCAGCAGTGACCCAGGTCCTAGGCAGGATTGCTGATCACTTCCAGCAGCAGCGCCCTGCACTGACAGACGCACAATCAGGCATGTCGTCATCATCTGGCACACCTTCCAGCTCGGCACAAACCAGCCCTGTGCGGTTGACCAGGCACTGTGCATGCCACACTGATATGCATCCCTCAGAAGTAAAGAGAGGCCGCCACTAGCAGGGCCACCCTGCATGTGCTGACTGCAGTTTGATGCCAAAACATTTATAGCACATCATGTGTGGGATGTTTATTGGGGAGGTTGTACAGGCTGTTGCGGGTGTTGGGGGAGGGGGTTTGGGGTTTCAGGGGTGCTGGGGGAGAGGGGGAGGAGTGTGAGGTGGAGGGTTCTTTCACAATGATGTAGACTGTTCAATACACCCATTTTGTGCAAAATCATATCATGATTGGACATTGATTATTTTGCGTGTTTATTCAATTCATGACAGTGCACAGTCCCCAACTCCCCACAAACCCTGTGTCCATATGCACACAATCCCAGTGCCCAGTGTAATACTAACACAGAACCATCAGCATCCCAGTGTTTCAGCAGAAATTGTCAATCACTGATTGGTGCACAGCACGGACATCATATGCATCGCGACCTGGCAGGGGTGCTAAATCTCCTCCCTCATCATCATCATCCTCACCCGGTGCATGCTGGTCAATGTCAGGTGGCAGTGGTACGTTTCTCCGGATGTACATGTTGTGCAGCATGGCACAGACCATGGTGATCTTTCCCACCTTCCCAGGCCCGTAAAGGAGTGTGCCACCAGTGGAACCGTGCCTTCAATAGGCCAAAGGTCTGCTCGATCACAACACGGGTACGGGTATGAGCCCGATTGTAGTCCTCTTCGTGCCTGTTCTACAGGTTCTGAACAGGGGAGAGGAGCCACGGCTTCAAGGGATAGCTGGCATTACCTGCATGGGAGCACAATGAGGTATGTGTGAATCAATTTCTGACATGACACCTGTACTTATCACTCTCATGCCTGCAGCTGTTTGGTGTTGACATGCACATGTCCCTGGATGTCTGCACACATGGTCTTCAGGTGTGGATTGCGTTAACCAGATGATGCAGGGTGTTCCCTTGCATGCTGTTGCAAATGTACTGTGGATGCCTACCACTGTATTTGCACCCATGTAGGTGATGCAGAGTACTTTTTTATGTATTTTTACTAGCAGCATTGGCACAAGTATTATCATGATTTGTCATTCATCAGTTGTTATTTCCATGGTGGCATGCAGCACTACTGTGGTGGAGGGCCAGTGACAATCAGTGTATTCCCTTGGTGGGATTTATTTGTGGACACTCATGGATGCATGTCCTGTGTTGTGCTTTGCTGCGGTCATGTTCGTAACACATACTCACTGCATGTTGCTGAATTGTGTTACAGAGGGTACGGTCAGATGATGTGCACCCAGGTGGAGTATGTATCCGCCCCCATTCTCACACAGGTGGAGAATGCACCCCCCATTCTCACCCAGGTGGAGTATGCATCCCCCCATTCTCACCCAGGTGGAATATGCATCCCCCCCATTCTCACCCAGGTGGAGTATGCATCTCCCTCCTGCCATTACACTGCCATGGGCCTGTCAGGAGACTTACCGAGCAGCCAGGCGCGTCGTCCAGCATGTCGCTCCATATAGCGGGGTAGCGAGGAGTTCCGCAGCACCATTGTATAAAGATCAGGGAAATCGGGCAAACAATGTGTGATCATCTTGCTGGAGTCACATACCATCTGCACATTGATGGAGTGGTATATCTTACGATTGCGGTACACCACCTCCATGGCATGAGGGACCACCAATTCCACATGGGTGCAGTCGAGGGCACCGATGAAATTGGGCATGCCTGCCAGTGCATGGAAGCCAACTTTAGTGTCAAAGAGCTCCTGGGCAGTCCGTCGGAGGGATATGTAGTTGCTTGGGTCCTTCAGGAGGGCATCCAGCACTTGGTTCAGCATGCATGAAAAGAAAGGTTGTGATATGCCATTCAGCTGCCCCACTGTGTGCTGGTAGGTGCTTGTGGCCAGGAAGTGGAGCACAGGCACTACCTTCAGTAGAGGGGGGATGGCAGTGCAGATTTCAATCTGGCTGACAATGTTGTTGTGTATCATGTCCACAATGGTGGTGATGGTGTCCCGGTCCAGGCGGTACAGGGTGTGGATCTGCATAGGGGTTAGGTTGAAAGGACTGGCTCTGATGTGAGGGATTGGTGGCTGCCTACGTGCTACCACTGGCTGCACTGGTGGGACTTGCTGGGCCTGTCTCACCCTTCTTCTCCTGCGTCTCCTCTGTAGTGCCTGTTGTTGTTGCTCTTGGTGTAGCAATGCAGGCATGTCCTCCAGCCCCAAGATTGCAACAGCAAGTGGGATCATTTTGGTGTGGGAAGGGGTGTGGTGTGTGGGTGTGCTCCTTTTGAGCTGGGCCAGACTCCATTGCCTCCACCTGTGGTGATTGTGTTTACCTGTGGCAGTTGGGAACATAGCAGATTGCTATTTATGGGTGGTCAATGATGCCTGTAATACCAGCATCGTGGTGACCCTACTTACCACCTTCAGGATGCCGGTAGGTGCATGCCCGCATAGCTACTGATGTCCCGTGTTTGCGGCCACGATGGGCGCATGTACACGCGCTTGCCGGTACGGAGGGACACAGTCCAAGCAGTGGCGGTAATGCCGGGATGTTGACTCATAAAGGCCCGGACCGGTAGTCGATGCCGGTATTACCATTCCGGTTTCATTTTTGACTTACCGCAAGTCTCATAATGAGGCCCAATGTACGTGAGCTACATTGGCTTTCTCTCCATGGCAGGATACTGTTCAAGACTGCAAGTATCATCTACAAAGCAGTCACAAGTAGTACACCTGTGTACTTGGCGGCTAAGCTCCACATATCTGATGGCACCCGTTCCTCATGTGGCAAATCGACCAACCGGTTCGAATCACAACTCATCCTAAAAATGAGGACCAGCAAAAAATCCTTCTCTTGTCACGCACTCACCCTCTGGAACTCTATTCTTGTATTAGCTCGTTATGCTCCCACAATTATCCAATTACGCATCTCTCTAAAAATGTGACTTTTGCAACAAGTACCTTTGGATGCACAGACTGCAACCCACGCTATTGCAGGACTGTTAAAAGATGCCAGGTGGGACGTGGCTAACCGTGTACGGGATGGCTGCTTAGTTTGCACGCTCCCGCTCTGTAACTACTTTTTTATTTCTTCTTTCTGTTACAGCATTTAATTCTCTTCTTAAAATGTCTGTCTTTACGTGACAAACTTTCCTGGTTGTCCATGGAGTATCGCGTTTCCCTCGCCGTGACCAAAAGATATGTGCTGCATTGGAGGTGCAGCTGGGCCTGCAAGACAGAAAGTCCCACGACTCACGCGCTGATGTTCCAGTCAGCTGGCTGGGTTTGCGCATTAGAGAGAAAATCCTCCATATAAAAATATATTTGCCATTTCTAAATTACAGCAGTCAAATGCTGTTAAGCACATATGAGTGAGCAGTTGCTGGCTTTCACGTCTTATTACTTTGTGCAGATATCGTGGCAATTTTAATAATTTGAAATGTCACCTACTTTTGAAATATCCTTAACATTTTATGTGCAATGGGTGAATGACAACTCTCTCATATAAAGGCATGGTTGCTATCACAAAATGAAGTAAGTACTTGCTTTTAAGAACATATAGCTAAACATCAGATGCCTACCCCTTGTTATAACTCTGCGCAGTCATTGAGGCATCTTTGAGAACTGTATGCTCACTTGATATGAAGGCATCTTTAACAAGTCAATGCGCAATTGGAGAAATTTAAGTACCTCACTTTGGGTCTCTGCTGGTACTTTTAAACATAGCGATTAAACCGCTTTCAAGAATTAAGAGCTTAACATTAGCTGCTTTCCTCTTATTCATTTTAGCGCACTCAGCAAGCTCATATTGGGAATTCAATTCTGTGAATAAGAGATATACTCCTGTAAAAGAGCTCCACCAAATCGTGTGGTGAGTGAGATAATCAAATGTAATTGGGGCATTATATTAACTTTTTCCAACATAGCAACTAAGAAGAGCCAAGTCAAGGAAATACCCATTTCTTCTTCTAACAAGACACAGAAAAGTGAATCGACGACACCTAACGAAGACACAGATGCAACCATGAAAGCCATTCTCATGGAAATGAAGGCTCTGAAGCCATGTATGGAACCAACCAACGTCAAATTACAACAAATGAATGACAAATGGTCTGCTTTCGAAGCAAGAATCACTGAAGTTGAGCAAAGAGTCAGTAATGCTGAAGACGTTACAGGGAGAGTTCAAGTGCTCGAGAATGCTGTTAAATCCTTGCAGAAGTATACCGTAAATTTGGAAAATTGTAATAAAGGGAACAATTTACGAATTGTTGGACTACCAGAGGGTATCGAGGGAGATGATCCAATTTTGTTCCTCAATACTCTCCTAGCAAAGCTTCTAGCACTACCGTCGTCTATTCAGCTGAACAGCCAAAGGGCTCACTATATTGGATCAATGATCTCAGCGTAACCCTCCAACAGCGCTAGCAATAACTCTTCTAGAACCATGATACTTGATCTACTGGATTATACTCATGTGCTTCTGATACTGGAGAAAGCCAAATTGATAAAACATCTTACATGGAATAGTAGAAAGATCTTCATTACTCAGGACGTAAAAATGCCACAGCAGCCAGACAGAAGGAACTCCTTGCTCTTAGACCTGCTCTTAAACAACTCAATGCGAGATATGGCATCATACACCCGGCTATTCTTAAAGTGCCCATCAATGGCCACACATCTTCCTTTCAAGACCCTATTGCCCTAAGAAAACTCATTCAAAATCATAGGAGAGATTATAAGACATGTCAATACCACCTACATGATCAATATTACTCATGTTTCCCACTTCACTAATGATCTTCGCCATAAAGTTTCCTCTGCGTAACAGGGTGTGAGGATAGCCGTCTTCTCAGAGCCCCCCCCCCATTTTCTTCCTTTTGCTCAGCATGGATTGAAGTGGCTGCTTCCTCTTAGCCACAGCTGTTTTTGAAGTTTCTTTCACTGTTTTGATGTTATCCATGCTGATCTCGTTAGTCTCCCCACTCCCTTTTTGTTTCCTTGATTGTGTGTCCTTGTTGAGTGTGGCCATGAAGTCTACCACCTTTCTGAAAATAATATATAGTCCTTGGTTCAATATAACTCTTAAAGCATTTCATGCACTATTCATAATTATTGTATTCATAAGTTTTGTTTCATGTTTATTATCCTGCTGTAATTTTATACATTCAATGTAAGAATGTGGAATGTTAAAGAGTTACATAATCCTATCAAAAGGCAGAACACCCTTTCTCACCTTAACAGAACGAAACCCTCCATTGCCTGTATTCAGGAATCTCACCTTTCGAAAGCAGAAGCGGCCAAACTGAAGCGGCATTGGGTTGGTCAAGTGTTCTCTAATGCAGCCAATGGGAAGAAAAATTGTGTTATAACTCTAATTAACAAGAAATTTAATTGTCAATGATTAGCTAACGAATCCGATGGTATAGCTAGATGGGTAATGGTAAAACTTTAAGTAGATTCCACAGAATTTACTGTTCTTAATAACTTAAAAACCATGTCTTTCTTACTAATCCTAACAATCTGATTGTGTGTGGGGACTGTAATGAGATCATAGACCCATACTTGGATATGATCTCGAAAGTACGCTATAAACCTACCAAAATCCCAAATTCAATTCACCAAATGTATTTCAGAGTTAGGCCTTAAAGACACTTGCCTTATTACTCGCCCTTCCGATTCTGAATTCTCATTCTTCTCTAGTTCTCACAAAACCCTATCTAGATTAGACTACATATTTAAATCCCCCTCGCATGTTGCCTTTTAGATGCCAAGATTGACTGTATAGCATTATCTGATCATGCCCCTGTCCATATGCAATTATCCTCTCAGCAAAAGTTTAGGAAACCTAACAGATGGAGATTTAACTCAGCCCTCTTCAAAGAAGAGACATTTACTCCCCTCATATCACAACAACATGATCATTACATCTCAGACAATTTAAGCCAGGATACCTCAGTCTCTAACAACTGGGACTGCTACAAAGCGGTTCTTCAAGGACACATTATTTCCTTTGTGACCACTAAAAAGAAAGCACTCAAATTAGAGTCAGAGAATATTTTGAAAAATCTTAAAGCCCTTGAATCTCAATATTCACGCACCAACTCAGAAATAATTTTAAATTCCATCATCAAACTTCGGGTTAAATACAACTAAATAGTTACCCAATACTGCTGTGGCAATCTTTTAAAATACAAAGCTAAAATTTACCAGATTAAGTAAGTCACTGGCTCCCTATCTGAAACTCAAAAAAGGGAAAACCAGGATTGCAGTTGTTAAAGATTGCATTGGTAATAGAACGTTTTCAGATAAAGAAATTACAAAAGTATTCTATGATATTTATAAGAAACTATATACTTCAGAAACATCCCCTAATAATGAGCTTGTACAGAAATGTCTTCAGGACACCCCTCATTCTACGTACCCATTAATTGATCTTCAGTCGCTCAATGACCCCATTTCCATTAGGGAAATTCACAAAGCCATTAAGGACCTTAAAAAAGATAAAGCCCCTGGACCAGATGGATATTCAACAATTTCTATACACACTTCAAAGATATTCTAGTACCTAAACTTAATAAACTTTTCTCTCAATTTATCCAAGATGGTAGGGCTCGAGTATCTTTCTTGGAGGCAATGCTTATAGTCTTCCCCACACCTGGTAAAGATCCCTAACTTCCCCAAAGCTACAGGGCCATCTCCCTCATCAACACAGATTGTAAAATCTTTGCAAAGATCATAGCCAACAGACTTTTATTGGCACTGCCCAAACTAGTTAAACAAGATCAAGTAGGCTACATTAAAGGCAGAATATCCTCTTCCAACATAAGATTGATTCTAAATTCTTTAGACCATATTCATGGATCTAATGACCCATTTGCAACGGTCGCCCTCGATGCTGAGAAAGCATTTGATTGAGTCGAATGGGACTTTATGTTCGAAGCCCTCAAATGGCATGGTCCCGCAACACCATTCTTAGCAATGGTTAAAGTTCTTTACTCTAATCCGATGACCTCCATTTACATTAATGGCCATATATCACCATATTTTCCCTTATTCAGAGGCACTCTCCAAGGATTTCCTCTTTCTCCTCTCTTGTTTATCTTAGTCCTAGAAACCTTTTTGGAAAAAATAAGACAAAATATTAATATTAAAGGCATAACAAGTGGTAATATACAAATCAAACTTGCAGCATATGCTGATGATATCGTATTACTACTTAAGGATCCCGATACTTCCTTGCCACTTATCTTGGATATCATCTCACAATTCTCAGCTGTCTCAGGATATACATTGAATAGTGACAAGTCGGAAATTCTACCTCTTAATGTGCATTGCACCAAACACCAAATATTAACCACGGGTATGAAATGGTGCCCAAATGGTTTTAAATATCTTGGTGAACATATTGCCTCCTCTATCAAAGACATCATTAAACTTAATACCGATTCTCTTCTATCGAGAATAGAGGAGCACACTAGCTCCTGGTCCCCTCACAGTGGGGTAGATTAGAATCCATTAAAATGATGATTACACCCATTATCCTATATCGTTTATATATCTTACCCGTCCCTCTTCTCTCCTCTTTTTTAAAATCCATTGATACTAGTCTAGCTAAATTTATTTGGGGGAAAAGGAAACATAGATTGTCTCTCAATAAACCTAAGATATCACAGGCAGCTGGTGGGGTTGGGTTTCCCATTTTAGGAATGATAATATAGCATTTGTTCTAAAGCAAGTTCAATTGTGGTTTACCCATGAATGTTCTAATGATGTACCCCAATGGCTGTGCCTGGAGAGAGCGATGGTATCCCCCCTAAGTATAGCTGACTGCTTTCTTATTAAAGCTAAAACTAGATTTATCAAGTGCACGACTACTATTTTATTTGTGCATTACTTAAGAAGGTATCTACTCCCCCCATTACATTTCATTGTACATTTGGTTCAATCCTCTAATTAGAATCAATAATAAATCACTTTTTTGGAGACCATGGCTCTCTCTGGGTATTAAATATCTTGATCAGCTGTTTGTTCAAGGTGCATGTTTGCAACAATTTTTATCTATTATTAATTCAATTGTTGAAAACTACGACTCTCTCATCAATAAAACCACCACTCCAAATGCTGAAAGGCTACAATCTCTCTATAAATGGGCTATATCTGCCTCTTTGTACTACAAAACTCTTCAACAAAACCCTTTTTCTAACATATTGCATGACTGCCTTTCAGCCTGGCAACAAGACTACACGCTAATGGATAGTGAACTGGAATGGCCTAAAGTTTGGAACCACATATCTAAAGTCACACCTTCGTGCAAGGCACACCTTCATGCAAGGCTTTCTTGTTTCTCAAAGGTTAAATATTATATTGTTACCTCTTCATACCCAAAATGCTTGCGCTATATAACATGTCTTGTAAGATTTGATTTAAATAAAATCCTTAAAACACAAAAAAAGCCAGATAAAGTGCTGGCTACACACCCCCTGTACAGTGCTTTACTGCTCTTGAGCTTGGTCCGTGCATCAAACAATAAAATAAAAAAATAAAATAAAGCTTCTCATATTTATTTACTCTGTGTGCCCAGTTACTCTCATCTTTTGCCAGCTATTGCTGTCACACACTGAGAGTCTTTCCCCATGTGCCACATATTGTCATCCTATGCCCAGATACTCACACTATTTGCCAGGTAGTCCACAAATAGTCCCACCTACTCATTTTGATTGCAAGATATCGCCATCTTATGCTCAGGTATTGACACCAGTTGTCAGGTACTAACATAATTTGCCCAGATACTGGCACCATTTGTTGTGTGCGGGCATCTTATGAACTAGTGCACATACCATTTACATGGAATTGTAAGGGTATTAACTATATCTGCCCACTACTTGGCATTTGCCGAGGCACTCATACGATTGACCAAGTCATTGGCACCATGTGTTCAATCACAATAATCACAATATGTGCTAATCAATTGCCACATTATGTCCAATACACAAGCTAATGGTCATCTTTTGCCATCACGTGGACAGGCCCAAGAGGTAAAGAGAGAGCAGTAAAGGACCCAAAGAACTCAGCACTGCCAATCAAATCCTCATTTTTTCGGAGAAAGAGAGACACCCAATGTAAGCTAGACTTAAGAGATGCGTCCAATTAGAAGCAGGGCTACAAATTGTAGCAGGTCATTCGCAATAAATAAACAAATAGGAGAGACCTACGGAGTATTAATATTACAAGAGTAAGAGTTGATAAGAGTGACATATATAATATGTCTAAAGATATAAAGGGCTGAAAATACATGTCTGTGGACATTCCCATTTAAAAGCAGCCATTAGCCGACTCCTGTCACTAAAGCTAATGTCAATGTCCATTTTCCATTTAATGCCGTTATTTAGCCATGTTTCTCGTATTATTCTTCATCTAAAAGGGATCAGGAATAATACAGTGGCGAGAGGCTGGACCCTTGGTGTACTGCTCAGGTGAAATTGCAGGTGGTGTTGATTTGGCGCGTGACATGTTGATGGTCTCTGCCCTATTCTAGTTGAAGGACGTCATCCATCAAAGCACGGTTCCTGGTGTCTTTTTAGGAATATCTTTCAGGTTGCAGCAGTAATTATGACTCATAAAGCTGTTTCTTTTTGCTGACAACAACACTCCATCTAATGCTCATGCGGTGGCTACAGGTTTATTAACCATCCAACACTCGTTTTTAGAACTACGCATGAAACAAGCACAGGGTTGTGAAACAAAATGTGGGCCAGTGAATTAATGTTCCGGTAACGTTGTTACTGGGACATTTTCCGGACCGGATCACTCTGTGTCTGCCGGTAGGGGCTGTGAACTACCGGCAGGCCTGACCTGCCAGTAGTTCAGGCCCCTACCAGCAGAAAAATCACTGAAGCACCGGCACCGTTAACAACGGTGTCAGTGCTTGAGTGTTCCCATTCCCGTGGATTCCTATGGGACTCCATGGGAATGGCGAGTTACCGTTCAGCTGCCGCCCGTAATATCCCAGTATTACCATGATATTAGGCGGTAGAAGTGGTAAGCCGAGGTTGCCGGTAGGCCGCCGGTACTACCAGAGGCCTACCAGCAACCTTAGTCTCCGTTCTTAAGTCTCAACCACGAAAGCAGCTGATTCTCTAGAGGAACAACACAAACATTATTGTAATTCTGATTAACTGCACCCAGAACACACATCCCACGTTGGTATTATCTGCCAACCTTTTCACATTTCTACTTCTTTGCACTGTCACACTTCCCATTCCGCAGCAAAAAAAGGCAACATACAGCATGCAGATATAGAGCAAAAGAGGTGTGTTATGCTATTTTGCGTGATCTGGTGTTGTACTTCCAGGTCATAAATTCAGAGAAGTCAACCTGATATTCATCAGAAAAGGCATACGAACCCCATCCCATACAAGCCCGACTGGTGATCTTGGCTTTGGGGCAACAGAATCCTGATATGAGGTGGGTGTAATGGGGCTGTGCTCATGGGTGTAACTGCACGTCACTTCCTGTGGTCAAAAGAACAGGAAGTGGTGGGAGAGAGGGCTTTTCAGGGAAGGAATCAGACGAAGATGGACGCACAGGAAGGGGCAGCATAACAACAGTGATACATGTATAAACAATCAACAGCAGGGGAGTTTCTAGGTCTGGAAAAGACCCGGGGCTAAGCTGATGTCGGAACTGTTGGGACTTGGGGCTAGCTAGTCTTTTGGCTGTAGCTCCTGAGATTCTATCCGGGGCTACAACCAAAACACCAGGGGCTATAGCCCCCTTAGCCCCCCCCTAGCAACGCCCCTTATCAACAGCACAATAAAGAACAAACAATCAGCACGTTTCAGAGTCGCATCCTCATGAATAGCTGATCACCCTGTGGGAATACCAATACTGGCAATGATGCAAGATCCAGAAAGGAACATTCCAGCAGCTGCAATGATTTGCCATCCTCCAAGAAAAAAAAGAAGAACAAAGAAAAAGAAGAGAAGATATCAGTGACACCAAAGGGAGCAGTGAGCCTGAGTACAGCTCCTCTGCAGTGCCCCAACTGCCTGAGTGCCCCTCTATCTCACCGGTGGCACCAGCAGGGGTGTACCAAAGGTGGCGCAAACTTTTAAAAAAAGAAAATCCTGAAAGGTGCCCCAAGCAATGACCCCCTGTCCACTGATGCAGAAGTGAAAGCATGTAGCCTGGATCATGTGGGGAATCCTTGAAAGAGAGTAAAACCACATGAGAAGATGCATGGCAGCAGATTAAAGAAGTTGCCAAAGTCTCGCAAAAGAACAGAAATTATTATTTTTTTTATTTTATATTTATAAACCGCTCACACAGCCCGCAGGCATCGAGGCGCTGTTACAGGAATTGGTTGTTTTTCTTAGTTGCGTATTTTTTTTTGTCTTAGTTTTTTTGTCTTAGTTACGTATTTATAACGCGCTTAAACACCCAGAGGTTTCTAAGCGCGGACCCGGGGATCGAACCTGTGATCGTGTCGTCTTGCTTCCAAGACGCGCACGCTGCCGCTGAGCTATCCTCCCGGGTGTATCAGCCATTATGTATTAGCCATTTTAGGGGGACTTTGTAAATTGAGTGCAATTCTCATATGAATTCTCGTAAGAACACCATCAAGTGGTGGCCGTCTTAGAATGACTTTGTTAAATGAATGAAGGGAAAGACAAGATGGCAGCAATCTTGCTGGAAGTTAGTAAAATTAGCAATTATTGAAATAGAAGCCGAAATTGAAGTAATAAATAACAGCTTAAAATAAAACTAAAAAAGGAAAACACACACACACACACAGGAAAGGAAACAAGATGTATAAACAGAAATGACAATCCAGTTGGTCTGAGTGGCATCTTGGCACAACACAAGCCTGCACAGGGTTCAGAAATGAAAATCTTGTATGCCAGTCACAGTCTTACAGATAATGAAAGAGCATACTTCCAACCAGAGATAGAAAGCTCAGCTGTGGATATGCATCTCAACCTAACGAATATGATTTCAGGATCGTGCACAAACCAGGTAAAAAGTACAATCCAGCATACTACATGTCAAGACAGCCACGGAAGAACACCGCAGCCAGTCATCACTGGCAGAAGAATATGTTAACATTCTGATGCAACGAGCAAACATGGCACTGATAATCCTGGCACAACTTTCCTGCACCAAACATGAATCACCCAAAGTTTGGGTGAATAATGAAGCATGAACTTTGGATAAGACTCAGGCTGCTTCTGGGTGAGGAAACGTGTGTTCATAGTTCGTCTGCATGGCTTAAAGGGAGACACATGGCTGGAATTTCCATTCAGTGTCAGGCAGCTTTCAGAGAGCCTGGAGGTCATTTCTGGAGACAGGTTTAGGATATTTAGGGAAGCCATAAAAAAACTGGCATGCATTTAGATTAGTTGTAAAAAGGGAGGATGAGATAGTGAACTGCTGGAATCCAGTCAGAGAGTGAGATTTTGTTTTCTTATGCATATGCAGTGCCATGCTGCACTTTCAGTAATTTACACAAGCCCTTTTTTCCAGAGATTTAGGAAGGCTGTGAGTGACACACCAGTCAGTGTCCTTTTCTTGAAGTGAGTGGAAGAGACACATGCCATGAAGAGACACCTGGAAGGAGGAGTGGGAGGATCTGGGAACCATTGAGAGTAGTTTATGAGAAAGCCATGCTTGCTTGATTTTGAGATTAAAAGAAGTGGTGCGTGGCCCTGTCAGACACGAACCAACACTGTTAGATAACTTCGGTGTACTGTCAGGTATCCGGATACATTTGAGCAAGTCATGCATCTTCCCCTTGGCAAAATTGATGCAGTCACCAGCTAAAGACTTGCCTAGCCTTCCGATAACATGGGAACTCGTGACTTCCACCTATCTTGGCATTAATATCAGACGTGATTTCTAGTATACATACCGTGATAACACAGTAAGGGCTATAGAAGGGATCGAGAGCTCTGCTGAATTCTGGGCAAATTTACCTTTGTCCCTGATTGGGAGGATCACGTTTACCAAAATGGTTATCCTCATGAGATTATTGTATTACTTTGCCAACAGACCGTATCACATCCCTAAAGAATTGCTTAAGAGATTTGACTCCACAATCCGGGAAATATTATGGGTGAAGGGCCTCAGATGGGGGGTTCTGTCAACTCTGCAGGCACCTTATGATGCAGGTGGTTTGAAAGTGCTGGATTTTTAGTCCGATTATCTAACGGCAAATTTCCAGTATGTGTCTCAGTGGCTGGCCGAGGATGTGACTCTTGAATTTGGACTCCTAACATCCTCAGTAGCACCAGACACTGTTAAGGAAATTCTGTGGATACATGACAAGGGTAACACAGGGATACATTTAATAGATTTGGGAAGGAATATATGTAAATGTGCATGTGGGAAGGTGGATGTAATAAACCCCCACTCTCCCAATATTACCCTAAGCATGTACACCGCCTGTAGGGGGTGCTCACGTAGCAGGGTTCTAGGGGACCGGGAAGCGAAAGTGTTGGCATATGGGTGGATTTATTTGATGAGAGATGACTGAATCCTTATCCCGATCTTTGCATGGGCATGATATTACATAAAGGACAGTTTGTATTTTATGTGAGGCTAACTAGTAAAGCTTGTCAAGTGTGGGATCAACTCACAGAAGAAACTACTATGGACTGGCTGTTGGCAGTATTGTATGCCCTGGGAGACGGGGGACCATGGTCTATACAATTCTACGGGAATATAGGAAGAAAGGGGAGCTCAAGTTGTTGAAAGACTGGGAGAGTTACACCTGAGGATGGACGAGGAACAATAGTGCAGAGTTTGTTCATACACAAAATGCCCGCCTGAAGCTCATGCAATAGAATGTCCTTCATAGGACCTACCTAATGCCTTCCAGATTGCATAAAATTAGACCCCTAAGGCCCAATGCATATCGCAAATGTGTCTTCACATGGACGTTCTTTCTCCATATGATATGGCTCTGCCTGAAGTTAAATAATTTTTGGAGTGCAGTTATAGCCCAGATCCAAGATATAGGGTCTACATAGCAAGTATGGTCAACCTCCATGTGCCTGCTGGGACTTTTTCCTCGGCGCAAATCCAAGAAACATGTTGCAAGAATAACTGATTTGGCCTTGGTCTTGGCTCAGCATCGCCTAGCCATGACGTGGTACAGCCACTGTGGATCATCAGTAGCTGCTTGGAGATCAGATTTGATGAAGTGGGTTTGAGCTGAACTAGAAGTGTTAATGAGAATTGAGATGGTGTAGATGATGTTGGTTCACTGGGCATAAATGAATGGTCACCCTTGCTGGATGGATTGTTGTACCCCTGTGACGATAAACCTCCTTGAACTTACCTTGCATGAATATATAACATGCATGGTGTGATTGGCCAGGTAGAGGTAGTCACCCGGACATTAGCTACGTAATTATGCAAATGCATATCTTTTTTCATTGTCAATTTTATGATCCTGTGGCGGAGGAGACAGGGGGTTGGGGTGATGGTTTCTGTCTTGTACCAGATTCGACTATGTATTACTGATTGTATTTAACAGTATTATATGGCTGTTATTAGAAAATGGTAATAAACATATATATTTTTTTTTAAAGAAGTGCTGCGTAATACACCAATCAGTGGCCGTCTCTTGATGCAAGTGGACGGGACATGTGCCATCTCATGACACCTGGGAGGAAGAGTGGGAGGAGCCAGGAATACCCACGGGCAGCTTGTAGAGAGGCATGATTGTCTGTAAATTGCTGTAGAATTAAGCTACCCCACTCCCATCAAAAGTGTGAAGTCTGAGAGTTTTTAGTGCAGCTCCGTCTGCAATGGCAGGAGAAGTCTCATAGTGCAGTATGCTGAACAATTTACATTTATAAAATAGAACAAGCATTTTGTTGTTGAAGACTATGAAATTAACTCTAGAATAAAATCTACAAATAGTCAACACACCAGCTTGGATGATAATCAGCCCTACAGATAAGGTGTGTATCTGCCACTTTTACGCCCTGGAAATAGGCAAATTCTCCCAAAAAATAAAAATAGGGAGTCAAAATACTCTTAACAAGAAAACAGAAAACAGACAAGTAGAATCGTATTCCCCTGCTTTCACCCACACAGCTCCATGGATATGTTTGGACCAGTAGTGCACATAGTATCACAAGACTAAACTATTATTACTGCCTGATCAGAATAAGTAAACATGTATCTTTTAATGTAGATGAATACTTAGGTGCAAAGAAATAGGTATTACAAAAACATTCCCGTTCTCCAGTTAAAACATATTTTTACCCACTTATAAAAATACTCCCATTGGAAATCGGCTTATATTTTTACTCCTTCAAAAATCATTTTACTCCCAACTTTAAAAAATAGGCAGTAAAATACTCCCACCTACAAATCTTATATCGAGTACTGATAATAATGATAATTTGTTATCAGGTATAGGTGAAATACTGGAAACCGGAGCATAGTTGTTTCTTCTGTGGGTGGTTGGGAAACTGATAGCTGTAGTATTAGTAACTGTGACTGAGAGGTCATGACTATTTGCTGTCTTACCCTTATTGTTGCATTGACTATGGTGCAATGTTTGCAAATCCTGATCACTCACTCGTCAAAGGTTTCTCATATTTTGTTATAGAGCATAACTACCTACTAAAGTTCTTGTTTTGTTTCATATGGACGAGTCAGACCTTAGAACTAAGGTTTCTCAGGTGTTTTCACAAGGTGCAGCCACCACTAATGTTTGTCGGGTTTCCCAAGGGCTAGTAAGGGGTCAATAGCACGTTATCATTCTGTGAGAATCATCTGACAGAAAGCAAGAAGGGAGCATATCTCATCCGACAGGAAGTCCCTCCACTGGCTAGCATTCGAGGACCGAATCATTTTTAAGGCCATGACGACAGTACATCGTTGCATCTATAGATTAGCCCCTGCCTACTTGAAAGACCAAACAAACATTTATACCCCAGGTCGGGACTTGAGACCTGAGGCTGAATGTCTCATAGTACGTTCAGATGTCAAAAGAGCAAATGGACGTGGACGCTCCTTCCCTGCTAGAGCGGCACAGGCTTGGAACGGTCTGTTCTTTAAGACTAGAGGGAAACTACACGACCTTTAGAAAGTAATTGAAAACAAGTTTATTTAAGAAATAATTTAGCACTACCTCAGTAAACAACCTGGATGTCCCGTTCCCGTTCACTATTTGTCGTTCCTGTTTTTCTGTATGCGTCCCGATGCCTGCGGGCTTCCGCATCATATAAATACATAAATAAATAACCACCCATTAAAGTTCTCAGCTTTTTTTCACAGGGTGTAGATACCCCTTAAGGTACTCACAGGGCACAGCCACCCAGTAATTGGCTCAACAAGTGGAAACCAGCAGGTAAAGATACTAAAGTTCTAATTTTTTCACAAGGTGCAACAAACTCTTAAGGTATTCAGGTTATTTCACAAGGTGAAAACATCCCTTAAAGTTTCCTGTTTTTTTTTCCAGGGGGGCAGAACCTCGCTCTCTTAGGTTCTCATGCTTGTTCACTTGGTGCAGGTGCCCATTAAAGTTCCCAAGCTCTCTCATAGAGACTTTCATAAAGGTATCCAGCTCTTCCACACACTGCAGCCACTCTTTCAGGTGGTAAGCCTCCTTGTGAAGCCAGTCCCTTGCGCTAACCTGCATCCTTCCTTCACTCCTTGCACAATGCTCAACTAGAGGGAAGGGAGTTTGGGCTCCATATGTCATCTCAGGTTGCCCTTAACCACTATGTGGTTCAGCTCCCCGTAGCTAACGGACTGCCTGCAGAAATAGGCAGGAGGTCTCCCTATGGTGCATGATGAAGTCGAGGGGGTCATGCCCGAAGGTGCATGCTGCCAGTGGTATGCAACCCCCAAAATATGTGGGGGTGAGTCCAGCAAAGGGGCAGGCTGCTGGCCACAGTTGCCAGTGCCACTGATGCTGATTGGGCAGGCTGGATAGGTGTGGGGATTTACCAACGGTGTGTCCAGTGCAACTGCCGTGCTTCACTCGGGCCCTGGAACTTTCTAGGATCCTCCTTCTCACCATCGCTTCAGAGGGCATTAATAGGTCCATGGTCGCTAGGCGCCTGTGAGGACATATGCACCTGGTACACCTTCTGTGCGACCTATACATGTGGTTCCTCAAAGTTGTCACTCCCATGGCATGGCTCCCCATTAATACTTCCCTTCTGCTCCTGCTTGGCCCTCTTCCCACAGCCATCCACTATGCACAGCACCTTATGTTCATCCCTCTGAAGGTATTTTCTGGTGAAAGAGCAAAATAAGCCTACATTGAGGGCTGTGTGGTCTGTGTGTGTGGGATAGGGGGTGGGTTGATCATTGCTCCAGCGGCTCCTCATGGTTTTCTCTCTCTGTCACAGCAAGAGTGTATTCCGCATGCCATTGCTCTACCAGAGGCGATAGACACTCTTCTATCTGGCCCTAATATCTGGAATAATCTGCCCCTACAGCTTAGTTCGTTCCATTCCCTGATCACTTTCAAAAAAGACTGAAGAACCATCTTTTTTCTTTCTGTTTTGGCTTGTGGTCAGGAGATTTTCTATAGCATTTCTTCCAACTGTGCACATATGCAGAAAATGCCTGCTTGGTTACCTTGGTATATGCACATTCAAAATAAGCAAATCAAATTAAGAGCAAATCAGAGGCTCCTCCACCAGCATGTCTTCTGCTGTCTCTGCTCCTTCCCCTCTGGTAGGTCTACCTCCTGCTGTTGCACCTCTGAAGACTGGTCTTCTTCCTGACAGTCCACCTTCTCATCCACAGCAGCACTCCCACTCTTCTGGGAGGGAACACCTTCCCTCTCTATGCTCCCACCTTATCAGGATCCTTGCCAAACACATCCTCCCACATGAGGGATATGGCCCTCCTACTCCATCAATGCCTCTGTGAGAACGTCCACAAGATCCCTGCCCCTGTGGGGCTGTGCTCGTGTGTCCCTGGTTCCTCTGCCTCTGTGGGGTGTCCAGATGATGTCCTCCCTTCCCTGTCTCGGGCTTGGAACCACTGGAGCCTCTTTCAATGACCATGACCCCTCCTTCACGCATGATGCCCCGACATATGCCTGAGTCTCTCCCACCGACTCAGAGGATCTGTGGTGCTGTGTGACCCAGGCCCAGGAATTGGCACCCACAAAGAGCAGAAGGTTTTGCCGCTCCTTATCAGTCATGGGGGAATCCTCCTCGTCCCGCAAAGAGACATTCAACTCCCCCTCCTCCTCAAGTCTTCTTCCCCTTCACCTCCAGCATTGCATCCAGCGTGCCATTCCAGATGCCACATATGGCTACAATGAGAAGCATGTTTGTGTGTGTTCTGCGCTGCTCAACCTGCAAAACCAAAAGTGAGTAATACAAGAATCAGAGAAAACCAGTGCAACAGTAAGTGACCCAAGTGAACAAAGAAGGGAACACACAATCCTACTCTTGAAAAATCCAACTAAAACTAAAACACTACTCACTAATAAATCAATACTACTACTAATGCTATAACACTACAGTAACAAAATCAGCGCATGTCAAACACACAGAGAGTAAAGTGTATTTATATTATGTATGTGTGTTATATGGGCATGCAACTAGGTGTGTGCAACATTTTTTCTTTTTTAACTATTATATTTTCTCAGGACACTATCACATACTGAACAAACACTTAGACAAAGGGGAAAAAAAATTGTCTTTGAGAACAAATTAAACAGCAATAAACTGCACAAAGGACCAACAACAAACTGTTAGAATTCCTCCAAACACATCAAAAGACTTGCCAAAAACCGAAAAATGTGTGCCTTAGCACCTTGAAGCATCTCTGTGCTAGATGGAATTACCAATGATGATCTTGGACCCAAATAACCGGACAGACTCAAAGAATATGGCAAAGTTCTACTTTATTATCAGCATATAAAAAAGTAGGGCAATCTAGAGAATAACAGACATTAATACACGGACTCACACCCAAATGTGATCATCCAAAGGTTTTATACCTCAATATGTGTCAACTATGATGTCATCCTAAGTAGCAAACAAAACCCTATTGAAGGGAGGGATTGGTTAAGGGAACATATGTACCCATAGTTTATATAAGTGTTAATAACTTCATTGCCTGCCCCTTATTTTGTGGGCATGCCTCAAACCACCTCTAAATAAGTAGAATGCTAATTATAGCAGAAGAATGGCAGTGGTTTGGCAGCACATAAGCAAATTGAAAGTCAGGTGCTACAAGCAACGTCAGACTACTACCCACTTTCCCAGTTAGTCCATCATCTCTCATCAGTCAGGCCCCAAGCCAAGGCTTCTACTTTGTAGTTGACCTCCAAGCCTACTCTCTGCTCTGGGACATTCAAGGGAGTGTAGGTACACTATTATCTTCGTTTGGGCTAAATTAATAGCCCTTGTTTTCAACTTCTGGATCACATTTGAGGAGATCACACATTTGTCCATCTCATCCTTCTATTTACTGCTATTTGATTCAATTGAATTGTGTTTAATTTCCCTTCTTGGCCTTTAGAGACTTGCTCACTCCATCTTACATGAGTTTCCACATCTTTAATTGTCTAATACTTGGCTCTTGCAGATGTTTTCTCCTTGGCTTAATCTTAGAGAAATATGTCTTACATCCATGGCTTATCCTTTTGACTCCACTTGTGCCTTGCATTTTTTCCTTGAAGTAGCATCCTTGATCCCAGACCAATAGACTCCTCTTTATTACTCAAACAGAGTTGTTTTTCCAGCGTTTCCTGACTCTGCAGCCATGGTCTGTCTCAGAGATAGCTCGATTGGTTTTAATACGAGTCAGACGTCCATCTTTCCATCATGGCTGCTCTAGCCATGTTATGCTTTCCTCTGCAGCAAGCTTCTATATGTCTCATCTACCTTCCGTTTCTGTGTATATACATGTGTTAATCAGCAGGTTTCTTTATCTTCTTTGCATATACGATTTCTTCATATTCGATTACATATTTCTCTTGTTACTTCAGTTAAATCTTTATTCTTTGAGTATTTGCATATTGTTTCAGTGAATCTCAGTATCTTTCCTCTATGACGTCACTCTGGTCATGTCAGATTTCACTTATAGCTCTATGATGTCCCATGGTGTGGGCAGACATCCTTCCACCCGCTCAGTGCAAGGGTACAATCGATACAGTTGTCTGAGTGCATATCGTCTCTCATATACTCGATGCAGTATTGGGATGATACCTGGTGTCCTGCATAGGGCTCTTCTCCTACTGTTCCAGTATGATGGAGGTGAGGGGGCGGGATCTAGGGATAACATGTCCACCTGCTCCTCTACCAATGCCCCAACCAGCCTCTAAGTATGAGTCTGCCCCTATGCAACGCCTTCCCTCACAGCCTAGCAATCCCCACAAAGGAACAGGATGAGAGCTGAACCTTATATAGGTGGACTTATTTCTGTTAGGAAATTTGTGACCTCTGATTGGCAGAATGAACCTGACAAAGAAAGTTATTTGTCAACAGATCTGCCGCTCGTGATTGGCCAATGAAGTACCGCAAGTATCATGGAAGCCATATGGGAGCGTGAGAAGCAAACAAAGGCGTTACAAGTGCCCAAGACTGCTGAACGAGGCACACCAGAGTCTGAGACCCACACCTTAAGAAGCAGATCATCAGTAGTCATCTTCTTTGTGGCAGTACCTGGCAGGGTAGTGAACCAGGTCTGCCAGAACAAATCACTAAAGGAACTGTGATACAGGACAGGGACCCATATGGAGCAGAGTACACAAGAAAGGCCAGGGCAAGGGAGACATTCCCCCTGGCATTGTGAACTGTGTTCAAGAGCTTGAGCAAGGCCAGGGGAAGGGAGAATTACCCCTTGGCATTGTGAACTGTGTTAAAGAGCTTGCGAAAGGCCAGGGGAAGGGAGACATTACCCCTGGCATTGTGAACTGTGTTGAAAAGCCAGAGAAAGGACAGGGGAATAGAGACATTCCCCCTGGCATTTTGAACTGTGTTAAAAAGCCAGAGAATGGACAGGGGAATGGAGACATTCCCCCTGGCGTAGTAAACTGTGACACTAAAGACAAGAAGTGTGAAAATAAAGCCAATAAAAGGCCAGGGTAAGGGAGACATTCCACTGGCATTCCAAAATCATAAAATCCTACTGAAAAGAGAGTCCAGGGAAAGGAGTCATTCCCCATGGTGTTGTGTGAGAAAAAACATTTAGAGCCTGACACCTGGAGAAGTGAGGAATTCTCCAGGAACCAATTAGTGAAGAAGCAATTAGAGGCATTAGAGAATGTTGATGTTTGAACCAGAATTGTACCTTTTGAGTTTGCATTGAGAATGTTGCTGCTTTTTGACATTTCAACCTGGAACTCTCTTTTGTGACTTTGAAAGGGATTGAGACATCAGGAAGGGAGTCATTCCTGCAGGTAAAGATCCCACCTAGCAACGGGAACAGTGATCCATTGTCCAGAAGAAGGTAGCCATTCTTCTGGACCAAGAAGATCCAATACCTCTTTTGTTTACTTATAGGTGTGAGGGACAGAAGTAGGTTTTTGACACAGGACGGTGGACTATTGATTTATACGGAAATCTTGACAATTCCCTTCGCATTTTTAGTTAAGGTAGGGAAACCCCTCTTAGAGTTAGGCAAATGTAAGTTGTCTCTTTATTTTCATTATTAATAAAGGTTTCTGACAACAACCATGCCACATGGGTGTTTGTGTTAGTCTCCTCCTTCTGTACCCTTACAGTGGGTAAATAACCAAACAACACCTGCAAGCGGTGTGTCCCTCCTCATATTCCATTTCTCCCTATTTGCAATAGTTTCGGCTTATAGGTGGAGATAGTACCACCAAATAGCCCAATCTAAAAAGGAAGAAAAATATAGATGAACAGTAGCGTTAGATATAACTGAAGTGGGGTGTGGGAAAAGATGGGGGTTTTGGGGTAACCCCCCATAGGGGACAGGAAGAGGGGAAACTGGTCCCAAAAAAAAGAGCAAAAATGGATGGGAACATTGCACACTTTGACTCTCATGTGTGACAGTGAACATAATGTAATCTATCATTAGTGGATAGCATCTCTGATATAGAACTAATTGATAATTTGGGAATCCAAAATGCTCCCATTTTAGAGATCTATCTCAAACATAAGTCGACTTTCATACCACCTGCAACGCAGGGTAATATTATATATGTGTTTCATCAAGCATTAATTGGGGACATTTTACAATTTATAGACCAGAAATCCAAACATCATTATACTTGGGATTATAATCTTTTGCATGACGAATGCTTGGCCTATCAGAGACCTAACTCATGTAAAGACATAATAATTAAGGAGGTCGACAAAGGAGGCAACATTGTGGTACTTAATAAGAATGATTAGATTCAAATGGCCAATGACCATTTGTCCACTCCAGGATGTTACGAAATAGTCCGAAAATAATTTATTTCTGTAACTTCTAGAGACCGTTTTGAACTAATTGTCATGTAGCATCTTAAACAAATCATCACAGATGATGAGAGATCATTCTTAATTAAGGACAATCCTAGAATTCCAACATTATACTTCCTACCAAAAGTACATAAAAAATGTGATAACCAACCAGAGGTTAGGCCAATAGTTAGTGGCATTGGGTGGGCCACTGAAAATCTCAGCAAATATATTGACACTATTCTAAGACCAGAGGTATACAAACTTGATTCCTAGATTTGTGACACTATGCAGGTCTTAAAGAATCTTGTGAATGTGATATGGAGGCATAGTGACATTCTGGAAAACATGGATGTGAAGCTGTGTATACAGATTTACCATGATTTGGCACTCTCCACCATAGAATATGCCTTTCAAGAAAAATCTGCATCATACTACTTACATATGCAAATGCTTAAGGAGTTCTTAGAATTTACTTTGAAACACAATTTTTTTCTTTTAAATTATATTCTGTACAGACAAACCAAGGGTATTGCAATGGGGGCTTGTTTTGCTCCATCTCTAGCAAATCTATGTGTGGGTGCATAAGAACATATGCATGCCAGGAGAAGTCCAGTTTTTCTCCAATCAAATACTCAAATGGTTTCGTTATATTGATGAAATCCTTCTAATTTGGGACCGTATAAAAGAAGATCTAGTATCATACTGTCTATATCGCAGCGACAATACATTTGGTTTACAATTTACACTGGAACAGACTAATACAGAAGTCCATTTAAAAAAATATATATATATCTATATTAATGATAATAAGGTCCAGACTAAAACTTTTAGAAAGCCAACAGAAGTGAATGCTGTGTTGCATGCGAATAGCTGCCAGCGCAAGAGTACCATTACGCACATCCCGAAAGGTGAATATGTAAGACCGAGGCATAATAGCAGTGAACAACAGACCTGTTTGTTACAATTTAAACTGATTTAAGATAGATCCTCGGAACGGGGGTACTTGAACAAAAATGTAATTGAAGCCCAAGACATGATTTTGAATAAATCACGGCCATAGTTACTTATTCCCAAAACGTGCACTAATGAACTGCAATCAGCGGTTGTCAGAATGATTACCCGGTACATGTAGGATAATTACCTTATACATACGATTTTTACCAAGCAGTGGCACCTTTTGAAATTAGATCCATATCTTTTAAATTACACTTCTGATAAGCCTGTTTTTACCTACGCAAAAGCAGCAACCTGAAAATGAGACATAGTCCCAGCCATATGAGCAGTTCCAAACAAGAGGTACAAACAAACATTCTCACGGAACAACCTTTGAAAGATTTTTTCAAATGTACGTATTGTAATATGTGTACATTTGCATTGATCAACATCAAAATGTATAATATCAAGAATAATCAAACCATTCATGTACAAAACCTTATTAATTGCAGAACCAAATTTGTGATTTATATAACTGTCTGCGGTTGTGGTAAGCTGTATGTTGAGAATAAGAATCAGAGAGCATCTCCATGGCATAACTGTCTCAGACCAAAAATCATCTCTTGTTCAGCACTGACAAATAGAACATTCTTTGGAAACTAAAGAAAGGCTCAGATTTTTTGGACTGAAACGCATCCCGTCTGATGCACCATTAGGGGATTGGGAAATCATCCTACGAATCAAGGGTTATCTGTCTACTAAGAACTACAAGGGATGGTTTAAATTCCAACCATGAGATTCATATGTTCATATGATTCATGTTGACTGTACTATGGTATGCGAGTGAATCATTTCTAATGTCAATTAGATCTTTTTGCTAATCACTAGATATATTCCTTTGAATTTTATCTTCAGAATTTGCAAATTTCCTGAATACAAATATATGCATGTCTCTAGAGTTAGTGGTACCTTGAAAAACTTAATCAGCTCTCATAGTTTATACATTTGAATATCGTATTCATAGATGTTTCTAAGTATTCATGCACACCATTAATAGAGTGTTTTTCTTTGAATTACTCAGTATTGACACGTGGGTTCATTAACTACTAAATGTAGCACATATTTAGAGCACCAGATAGAGTACATATTCATGTATGTGGTTGAATTCCAATCTTAAAATATTAACTTTGGTCCCCCTGCCTTTCACTTTGTACCACATATGGCACCCATTTAAGATCACACTAATGAAGTTTATAGATCCAAGCTAGGAATACTGATTCCATTCTCTTATTATCAATTAGGTAGGCACCCTACATAATCAATACAGGTTTAGTTTGAAAGTGAATACCACTGTTAGCAGAGTTCCACATTATGTTATGAGCCTCAAATGTGAACTGTGAGGTTAATTGGGACAGCATATCCTCACTAATGTTTTATTTGTCTATACTTTTGAACTGGGTACAATTGTACAACATATGCATCATTATTTTTACACATCCATAATCCTTTTTCTTAATATAAATGTATTACTAGGCTCGTAATTTGAATCCAAGTAACTCAGTGCCAATGAATATATGCATGACTAATAGTCACTCACAGAAACATAACATTAATTTCAATGTTCCTCTTGCAATTAGAGCTATTCTTGGCACTTGCCATGACAATGTCATATGTAACATTCACATATGAATGAATATGAAGTGATTCTTCATTGCGTGGACTATTATACTTGAACCCTTTCAATTCAAACAACATTGGTATTCTCAAATATAAATAGATGGTATATCCCCAATTCTAACTTAAATAGCTTACTGTGACTCAATGCATGTATGCATAACAGCTTATGACAGAAACATGCTATTTGTCTTAATGTTTCACATAATCTTTGGGATTTTCAAATATGGTGTTCACTTTCACTAAAAAAATATGTAGCTTCTACATTGGAATCAATAGCATGTGATCCTATTTAAAATGCTATGTAACATGACAGCCACATATATGGAGGCGGAACACAGCCCTTTGTCCAGGAAGGAACCGGTTCTTAGTTCTCTAGCCCTAATCAGGTTAGTATGGATAATGGGGAGGATTCCCCTCATATTTAGTTTTCAAGATTCTAACTTTTGTGTATATATGATAATTTACACTTGTATCCATTTAAGGATAGCTTAATCATTGTTAATACAAACTCACACACTCACTGGTGTGATACTAGGAACATGATACAGGAAACAGTGATTCAGTTTCTTTATGCAGGAGTAACGTTGAATTTATGCATTACACGCCAGCTAGAAAATGGGATGACTTATAATAGATTCACTTTCTCACATGAGCATTTGTGGTGAACGATATGTAACTCTCAATGGTTGTCTCGATATTGGTACATTGTAACATGGCACCAACATTTGACATGCGCGGTCTGTTGCTTTTACATTGAAACTTTTTCAGTTTTATGTCTTATTTACAGAATTTAAAGAGCGTTCTAGTTGGTTGTCATTTTGGATCACTGTTTCATAATGAGAAAATACTCTGTGATTTAAACAATGTGCAGTAAAGATATTCTAAAGGAGGTAGCTTACCTGGGTTCTCTGGTTAGAGCGTTTCCAACAAATGGGCTGGTAACATCGAGTTTGGAGGTCAAAATTTTGAATCTGGGGTCACAAATGAAAAAAATACTAAACAGATTTTGTAAATTCTCCATTCATTACATTGGCTAAATCATTCCAACTTTATTGTTTGGAATGGAGTTTAATCCCCAATCATTTATAGTCGACTGGGATAGAATTGAAGGGAAAATATGGAGAAGAGTTTTGGTTCTCCCAAATTGTGCCCTCATTGCATGTGTACGCTACGATTTGGGGCTTACTTCATTCAGAGCATGGCCGGAGTGGAAATGGATCTCTGTGTATAGATCATTTCTAGATCCCCGTTATCTTCTTTGTATGAAGATGTGGCAGTTTTACTACAGGAGTCCTCTAATACATTGCTGAATAGTTTAAGAGAAACATGTATTAACATCTTTTTGTAGTCAGATAGTACAGTAGAAATATTGATTCAAAATCCTTTGAATGTTAAAGTGTCCATGAAAGGGATGGATTGGATCAGGACTATAGAAATGATGAGATCAGCAAAAGTCTCTGCTTCTATGACTCTGATTTATAAACCAAGGGCTTTTCTACCTACTTACTTAATGAAGTTCTCATACCCAGTTAGTAGAGCACACTTCTTAAGGTATCAATTAAACCTGCTGTCTATACTAGAAATACAACATATAAGATATGGTGCAGGGACTTCATCTGATATTTGCCAAAAATGCACTAGGTTTGAAAAACAGTAGTTAAAACACCTGTTAATGGTATGTCTAGGGAAGATGGAGGCTACAATGATTCGTACATAATATTTGGTTTTTAGAAACAGGCTGTTTTTGAAAAAGATTAGCCTCAGGAAATGAAGGTTTTCTAAAGTCTAAAGCAATTGTTGAAAGACCAAAATCTGACAAGATAAATGTGAGGACAAAAGTACACTGGATTGAGCAAGGATTGGCTTCTGTGACCTGGGACAATGTTGAAAAATACTTATTGTGTATTTTGGATTTTCTTTTTATTTGGTATGATAATGATCATGAGAGCAGGAAGATGCGAATTTTCTTCTTCTTTTTGCTCTTGATTGATATTTTATTTCTATCGCGCTCATTCACAAGTGTTTCAGAGCGCGACAAGGCAAGGGAAGGGGAACAGGGGAGACACAAAAAAAACGATCTTACTAGGCGCAGTGACATTGAGAACGCGAAAGTGCATGGTAGAAGGGCATGGGGAGAAGTGCATGGAAGAGGGAACAAAAGGAGAAAAATGCAAATTCTCTCCTAATCCTAATTTTCTTACTAATCCTCACATCCGAAAAGATGGTGAATACTTTTATTCTTTGTCTTTTTCTGTTTTATTTGTTCTATTGAATCTACAATTGTGTGTATATCTGTTATGCTTTAGCATATTGTTGTCTTTTCTTTTGTATTTGTGTGAGTTTCTTCTTGTTTTTGTGAAAAGTCGAAATTTGTATTTGACTATAACACAATAAAAACATTTTTTTCTTAACCAGAAAAAAGCAATGTGCAGTATGCAAAATACCCCTAGGTTCTTCATAAGCACTTGTGGCTGAGCATTGCATTTTATATGCGGACTGGCATTTGCACCATAATTCACAATGCTTCGTTATATACATCCACTTTATATTTTTTCTTTTTTCTAAATCATTTTGAGCATGTTTGCCTACAGATTTGTCATGTAGCAACCAGTAAGCACATCATATATGACAGTGGTGTTTGTTCTAATCAGCCTGTATGTTTATGGGGACATTTCTTGATTGAGTAACCTGGAGATTTGTCTGGTATGCATAAACCGACACAATTATTATTTTAAAATCTAGTGGTTTACATTTTAGGTTTTGATACCTTATGCTGACAATGGACCAAGTCTAGTATTCACCAGTCCAGGGAATCACCCACATTTTTCAAGTTCTTTGGATTGCAACACTATTCAGGTATTTATAAGGTTTCTGATGTCTAGAGGTTTGGTTCAATGATTTATATTTGTCAATGAATGAGGCGGATCCATATATCTTTTTGTTTTTTGAACAGTTTTTTCAGAATCACGAGATTTTGTTATAGTAACGGACGTACTATTAACTAAAGGAAATAATTTAGGAACATACACAGCAGGGGTGCTTAACATTGGTAAATCCATCAAATGTTGAACACGTGTATAATGTGTTAGCCTGTACTTGAGACGTCTTCTAATGAATGTTTTCTTTTTTTGGTCTCTCCCACCCCCACCCTTTTTTCTTTGTCTCCCTCTTGGTTCTTACAGCAAAGATTCTTAGAGATTCTATTACAAATGTTTCAAGGAATATTGATTTCTTTATGACCACTGTACTATATTGTCTGTTAAATAGACAACAATTGATGTGTTGCGCAAGTCGGGCTATAACTTGATAAAGTATACATTGAGTGCCTATGCCTTGATAAAACCTTTAGTGGGAGAAACACATTGGATGTGCACCATTAGGCGTGTGTCAGCAATATTGCATATTTGGTATTTGTTCTAATGTTTGAATTAATAGCATTTTTTGGTTTGCATTTTCCAATGTTAAAAACAAGAATAGCACTTTTTATCTGGACCATTTCTATTATTTAATTCAGATAACATAAATTGTTTGGAAAACCATTCAGTCTTTTTCGATGCTTACTAACATTTATTTATTTGATTTCTTTTTGAATTTATAAAGCACCTTAGCCCGAAAACTTCAAGGCGCTGTTACATTAACCAGTTACACGCAGTGAGGAGATAGGGAGTGTGTGCACTTAGGGTCACAAGGGAACACAGTTTAGGCAAACAGACAGGTTTTCAGGGCTCGTCGGGAGGCCCAGTACAATTCCTCAGCTCTTACCTGCGGTTCTGACTGTACTCATTTGTGTACACCAATCTTTCTCCTACCCAGCACAGGAAACTGAGGTAGTCGTCTTTTTGGAATTTCATGTTGTAGCTGCGCAGTGAATTGCAGCCATACTCTGGTACATGCAGCAGGGTTATCAATAATCAAACGATTAAGAATTATTCTCAATTAAGAGGATAGCAGCACTGCTCTAATTTTCACCAATAGCACTTTTCATTTAACACCTACAAGCTGTGTGCACCTCCTCATATGCCATGTCTCCCTATTTACGGCTCATAGGTAGAGAAAGATTTGGCTCATAGTTTCGGCTCATAGGTGGAGAAAGCGCCACCAAATAGCCCAAACTAAAAAGAAAGGAAAAACAGAGATGAACAGTAGCGTTAGGTATAACTGAAGTGGGGTATGGGAAAGGAAAAAATGGGGTTTATGGGGTAGCCCCCCATAAGGAACAGGAAGAGGAGCACTTGGACCCAGGAACAGACAAAAAATAGATTGCATTTGTATTTTTTGGGGTATTTGTAATGTGCCTGTACACAATATTTTTCGATGCACACATTCGGGCGATTCACGGAATTATATGCACATAAAATAGGATACTGCACGCAAATCCGCCTTCATCGATTCATTCAATAGAATGTGCAGTACTTTTCAAGGACTTGCATTAAATTTGCGCTGGCTCAGCACGTCTGTGCGAGCCATCGAGTGCCTTGCACGAGACTCCACGCAGAGCGTGATGGTAGCTTGTGCAGAGGGGTTGGAAGGGGGCAAAACACCAAAAATGGGGAAGAACATGCGACTAAGTGGGCGTTCCGAGGGACGGCCTGCAGGCAGTCCCTCGCACGCCCATTATTGTGCGGCACGAGATGTATTCATGGATTCATTCACGCAACCTCTCGGTGGGAAATTGCAACGCAAGTCCTCCAGACGATCTGTCACCCAAAGACAGGCATAAGCACACTTGCGAGAAGGATATGCAGCGCAGAGGTGGGGTTGCATGTCAGATTTTGGGGTGCATGTACTCAACCGGGGTCCCGATGTAACTTAGGGATGCACGTAGGCAGTGTAGTGGGGAGCAGGAAAGATTTACGGGGTTTCGCATGCAGATTTACTGAGTTTAGATCAAGTTACAATTTTTCATACGCAGGTTGTCAGGGAGCCGGGAAAAATTGCGGGTCCCCGAGATGCAGGTCTGCTTGCAGGGCACCCCATGGCCTGTTTGAAGGGTAGGTGTATTCATGTCCCGGGGAGTGTGCAAAGGTAGCTGATCTGGCAGTTTGTGCTGTGACTTGCACAGACGGTTACTTTGCATGAACAAATCCATGAATACGCTGGGCACGCATTTTTACTCTGCACGCATTTTCCTTCTCTGTGCATGGCCGTTTCAGGGTTTCTGTGCACATTTCCATGAATCAGACCCTTTGACTCTCATGTGTGTCAGTGAAATTAGTGGGAAAGACAGCTTGCAATGGGTGGCCTGGAGGTTCACAGCAATACACTGTATTCATGTCCCATAATTCTCCTTCAAGTGTTGAAGAGGAATCAAAAAGTCCAGGGAGCAGTGTAAGCGAGGTCCAAGTCAAAGCAGGATAGTGGACTTTTAGAGCACAGCTCCTCCCATAGAGAGGTATAGTCCAATATGATTCGTAGACAGGGCAAATGATACAAGAAGCACACTCTTTAGTTGCTGTCTAAGTCTCCAGTAAGAGAGAGGTAGCAGTATGTGAAATGTTGGCCCTGAAAATATCATAAATATCCAGATTCTGATGGATCAGCGGGGAAAAGGGTCTCTAGCGAAAGCCTAAGTAATACCTACACCAGCCCTACGTGGAGAGCATTCACTCATAGAGAGAAGGGAGTAACAGTGCTGAGACGGGAGCAGTGAACTCTGCCACCCGAGAACAGCCCCGGAGAAAAGTTGAAGTCTACATATGATGGGTCATGCCTTGGTCACACCAGAAATGACTAACCATTAGCCAAGATACATTTGGCTGATGCTTGAGTTGCAGATTGAAACCAGTGTCCTTGAAGGGTGTGGATACCCCCAGTGTATCATTGATCCACCCCAGTAGTCTCGTTTTCTTTAGCTTTTTAGCTCTGATGCTGAAGATCCCCCCTTGTTTCGTCTCCATGCCTGGCTCACAGCTTCCATCACGGTGGAAGAAGAATGCTTTTTTAGCCGAAGCTCAGCCTGGCTCGCCAGCAGAAAAGGAGCCCTGGAGGAGACCCCACTCAATCACTGTCAAGCCCGGCTCTTTGGCCAGTAAGCAGATACCTATGCAAGCCAGGAAATTAATGCCTATTAATTTTTAATGAAAGTGCTGAGGTCGGAGAAGCCCTCCAGAGTTACCTTTCTCTCACCTCTTGCCGTTTACTGGAAATGAAACCCCTTTGGAGAAAATGGCACGTGCAAGAGAGCTGCTAGGGGAGTACTGAGTGAAAGGTTTCACAAACATGGTGAAATGTTGCATGTGCCACTGCATTTTTAAAGTTTCTGGGTCTGATCTCATTTCTCTGTTTGGATGATACCGGATTTTTCATTGAACCAGGCCTTCAAGTTCCATAAAAGGTTTTTTCAGTAAATATTACAATGTACATCATCCATTTTAGGGCATCCTCATTCTTCATCCCCACTCTCACTCCACAATCATACTCCTCACTCACCATTGTTATTCCTCATTTCTCCTTCTAGGTTATCCTCCTCACTCCTCATTTGTCATTGTTGTTCCAGACAGGACGAGGAGGAGTGAAATGTTAGGAATACGAAGGAAGAAAGATGAATGAGGAGCGTGACTGAGGAGTGAGAAGGGGTGTTAGGAATAGGAAGGAAGACAGATGAGTGAGAAGGGTGACTGAGGACGGAGATGAGGTTTGAGGAGAAGAGGTGAAGATGTCCTGTACTTTTCACTGGTGGTGCCCAATTTAAGACATCCTCATTCTTCTCCTCAGGCCACCTTCTCGCATCTCACTCACCCCTCACTCACCTGTCTTAATGCTTATCCGTAATATCTCACTTCTCGCTACCTATGCACATTAGAAACGAAGAAGCCAGGGAAATGCTGCAAAACTCAAGGCACTGAAACACATGTCAATCATTAAACAAAGATATAGCTCAATTTCAGCTGTATATTTATACTTTGCACAGATGCAGGAACACAATACATTAATGTGAAATAAATAAGAATAACGTCTGGTGAGTGAGGAGGAAGATGGTGGCGTTACATTTAGAAGCAGGAAGGAGAATGACCTAAAAGTGACATTAATGTCTCTGTTTAGGACATCCTCAGCTCTTCTCTTCCACCTGCAGCTCACTCATCAGTCATCCGTCTCATTCAACAGCCTTGAACATAATTATTTAAGGGATTTATAAGCATGATCCTATATGGGAGGTAATGGTACTTAGGGGACGCAACCAGGGTATTACAAGTAAGAGTGCAGGTTTAGCAGAGGGCCTGGGAGGGATAGGGGAAGCATGGAAAAGGTGAGCACTCCACAGAGGGAGAATTAGGGTTGAGTGGAGAGATCAGCAATTGGAGAGCTGTTTTTGGAAGAAAAGGGCCTTCAGGTCCTTCCTGAAGTGTAGCATGGAGGGGTGCAGTTTTACCTACATTGGTAACTTGTTCCAGGTGCAGTGAGAGTAGAAGGAAAAGGCCTTGCTTCCTGTATTTTCCCTGTTTCAGTTATTGTTTCCAGTCTGGGTATTTTGTGGCATGTTGCAGTGCACTGGCCTCCAGGATGATGAGTTTCTCAGCCAGGTATAGTGGTGTTTTAGTTGTGCCTGCTTTGTAGGTGATGCTGGCCGTCTTGAACATGATGCATGCTTGAAGGGATATGCAGCTCAGCAACTTGAGGATTGATCACATGAATGTTCTTAGTTCTGTGAAGAGGCATGCTGCATATTGCTGGAAGGCTTTCAGAGGAGCCACAAAGGCATCTGGGAATCCTGCAAGTAGGGAGTTTCCACTGTCCAGGAGGGAGATGACATTGACTTGGAGAACTGTTCTGAAACTCGGGTCAGGGGTGAAAAGGTTGACTTCGGGGAGGAACCCAAGCTGGTATCATGCTGCTACTGTTTTCTTGGAGATGTGTGCCATGAATAAGGGTTCATGGTAAAAGCTCTTGCACTAGGTGCATGTTGAGGCATGAATCTGTTGAGCTTCACGTCAGTCAACCTGTTCTGGACTTGGGTGGGCTTAGTGGTCTACAGGAGGGCGGAGTGAACTCTGACGGGCCCATAGGATCAGAGCTCACCCTCGAGTACTTTAAGACGAGATAGCTGCACATTGAGGTGGATGGGGTGCGGGACTTTTACTCCACCACCAAGTAATAAGGGTAACTCAATGGTTTGGCAAAGGGAAGTCAGTGTAATGACAAGTGAAAAAAACGGGGAAACATGGGAATCAACAGTGATGCGATCGCCCGTCTCGCTTCAATTTCCAAAATCTTCATTCAAACAGCAATACTTATAGCAAAACTTCGTCATCATTGACGTGTAACACTCAAAAGTTGTCATGCAAGTCTATTGGTTGGAAAAAATAACATAAGTATAGGTGCTATATCTGGATATGGTAACGGGGTGTGAGGATTGGATAACTCTTATCGGGTGGGCATCTACGCCCATCCCTCTACATCACTCGTGCCAGACGTCACTAAAAGTATGACGTCTCATTGGTTCTACTAGCTATAGGACCCTAGATTATTTGCTCCATTGTGATTGGGTCGGTTACATCCCTAGTCATAAATCTCCACTTTAATTAGCAGCATCCAGAATGGTCACCCAGATGTGGTATGCCCCAAGATTCACCCTGCCTCCCTTCCATCAATCAGTACTTTAGGGCTATGTGTCAATTAGTTGGCAGAAGATGGCCTTGAAACTTATCAGGAAAAGTTATACCATCCTCTGGTATTGGGTGACATCAGACGTTGGTACCTCTCCGCGCCTGGATGGTCACGTGTTAGTACACCGTGAAGTTGCTTCATTTTCCTTCTATTTGCGTATTTGATTCTCCCTTCGGCCTTGCCACCTGCCTGGGCCTCCTTATCTCGACCTTCACGGGCAGGCTGCTATGCTCTTAAGTTTCGATTCTTCGAAGTTGCCGCTCTCCTCCCTTCCTTGTGTTGACCTCGAATTCCCAGGCATGAGCTGCTTCTTGCTAAGTTTCAATTCTGCTCTTTCATCTGGCTTTGTGCTGGTATATGAATCCTGGCCTGTTTGACCACTACCATCCTGGGCCTAATTCTGCTTTCGTATAAAGTGGACTGCACTTATATAATGTGCTTCATTGAGGTAGATATATATAGTTGGCGCTTGCCGCTCTATTATTCTACTAAGCATAGCAAGCCGCACTGTTTTCTTAGCTTCTTGCATTACAAGCCTATGTACAGGCGTTAGCTGGTTGCATACTTTCATCTAGCTTTACAGTTATGTTTCTTTATATTTCAACATTGTCTCTTCTTCTATGTCTGTGATATCCTTATCCATGGTGTTTCGTTTAAGTGTGTCATCTTTTGGTTGTTGTTTCGTTTGAAGTATGTCCGGGCCCTTGTGTCGTCACCATTCGCCTTCGATTAAGGCCCTTTGGGTCTCTTCTGGGACAGTTTGAAAGTAGTCTTTGTGTTGTGTCAGCTGCTGGTATGGTTGTCTCAATGGGTACCGTGCTGCCCATAGTTGTCTGGTTATTGGCACTTCAAAAGGTATTGCTCTTCTGATGGGCACTGGGCGAAGCCCTAGCGCGGCTCTCTGCTGGTTTATTTGCTCATCATATGTCACATATCTTGGTGTGTACGTTCCTGGTGCTTGAAAATGGGTGGCTGGAGTGTAGGTCATGTCTGGGACCTCCTCTACACTCCCCCCTGTGGTTGGTTCTTCGACCACTTCCTCTTTCTCTTTTGGATTCGTCTTACTTGGTTCTTCTGTATCCATTTCTTTGTCTTCTGCGTTTGTACATGATGGTGTGATGGAGTGTCTCTTTGGAGTCCATATTTTTATCACTCCTTTCAAAATTCCTGCTGTTTTTACATGTTCGTCTTTGTTCCAGGTCACCAGCTGGCATTGTCCATTTGGGCTGCAATAGATCCATTTTCCTTCATACTTTCTTTGTTTCCTGGGATACACAAATTTTGTTCCTTCTGGTGCATATTCACTGGCCTTCACGAAGTCTTTTATTTCTTCATCAGTCAGGTCTCTGGGCTTCCATCCTGGTTTGACATTGATCATGATCTTCATCCCTATGGCTTTCTTCGCAGTTTTCTGGCATTGTGAGATTATTATCTTAATGACACAAAATCCTAGTAGTATCATCAATATCAGGGCTCCCAGAAACTTGTAATTGTCTGCCATCCATTGTGGGACCCATGACAATAGTGTTCCAAACCAGCTGTCCTCATCAACTTTGTCAGTTTCATCGATCATCTGGTTCTGTAGGTTTGTCAGCATACTTATGGCTTCTGTTAAGGTTCCATTTTCTTCGTCATGTGACGGTATAAAATGTGCAACATGCTTCTCCAAATTTTGTTCAAACTCCTCCATTCATAGCTGTGATCATGTGATCATGTCAAGTACATATCTGTTCTGGAGAGTCATCAGTCAGATTGCTCTTAACTCTTCCTTGATTGCATTTAATCCTTTTATTGTCGAGTTGATGGTTTGCAGTCATTCCCATCTGGTGATTTTCAACCATTTGGAATTTGCTCCAACTTGAATTCTTGGCATGAAGATTGTTGTGAACACTGATGAGGTGAGGCTGAACAGTCTGTGTTCATATGGGATTGCATGGAATGCTTCTTCTGATTTGGCAGAAAAGTCATTCTCTCTCTTCATTCAGGATACCAGTTCCACAGATCTCCTTTTCCTCAGGTGAGCATCTGCTTTCGGAAAACTGTTAATATTCAGGTCACTTTTTGGGATCACTAGTGCTGGAACGTGGACGTTCACTATTGTGCATATGCCTCCCCAGTTTTTCGACAGTCTTATGTATGCTTTGGATCCACACGCCCAGTAATGATCCATAATTACTGCAGTCCCATGCATCATTCCTGGAGCCTCAAAAATTCGTCCACAGTTCTGGTTCTCCCCCATCTTCCTTGTGCTATTGTTCCTGAAGCAAAATTTTGGGCTTTCCAGTGGCACTATCTGCAGGGATCCTCCTCTGTCTTCAACCCATATCAGTAATCTTGTGGGTTTCAGCCATAAAGGTTTGCACAACCTCTGTGAGTTCTCTATTGTTTCCTTATAGGCTCCAAAGACCATCCATGCTCGGCAGATCACCACTCCTTCTTCCCATCCGTCTGGTGAAAGCGCTAATCCCCAAATCTGCATTTGGCCTCTGTTCTTCCAATTTTTTGGATCTTCTGGAGTTTTTCCTTGGACATTTAGCTTTGGGTTCACTTCCCATCTGATTGCTGCTCCTTTAACTCCAGGCTTCTCGTACCTGATCACATGATTCCTAGTATGCGATCTGTTTCTCGTCTTAATGTCCTGTATATAATCATCTTCATCTGGGTAATTTGTCTCGGTTGCCTATATCAGTGAGGCATCCCTCCCCATAAACTGCCCCCTGGTGTTGCACATTGCTACGTGTGAAAGACAGTGTGCTGTCGGGACATCAATTTCTACAGCTACGAAGATCTTGGATTTCCCCATGCTGTACGGTAGGAGTGCACATACGAGGAATTCTCCTTCTGATTCCTTCTTCTAACTTCTTTCATGTGCTGGTACCAAATGTTGTTTCCTATATGTGCTGTGCTGTCCAGGTAGTCGTGAGGTTCATTGTTATCTTCATGCAGGCTCCTCTTGATCCTTAGTGTATTTCTGTAGTTTTCTATAACTGCATCTCTTAACACGCCTGTGTGGCTTTTCCTTGCTGGAGAACTCCTGGGCATTCTGGTCCAAGGTGCAGGTCTCTTTATCTGCATTGATGAGGTAGGTGGAGGTTTTGCAATTCTCTCCTCTTCTTGCGTTCTTTTTCTGCCCTCCATAAGGGCCTTTATCACCCACCGGCCTGTCACTGGCCCAGTGTATGGCTGCATCGTGGGCCTGGTACTTGTCCCTTGTGTTGGAACTTGTGTGCTTGTCAATATAGTAATTACGGTTTTATTTTTCAGTTCCTCATGCCGTTTCTTCGTTCTAGCTATAAACGGGAATACATGATCTATTAACATTTGTGTCTTTGCAGTGAATTCTCCTGCAGCCGCTTCTGTCTTCTTAAGGGCTTTTGTTATGTCTATTTTTGTTGGCCTTTCTCTCGATTCTTTTCAGTCTCTCTCATTATTTTCTGGGACTAGTTGTTCGGTAGGCAGTCTCATGCTCTCTGTTGCCTTCGCTTGAGGTTCTGTGGCCATTGACACTTGCCTTGGTTCGTGTGCATTCAGTGTGTTTGTGCGTGTAGTTGTCAGAGCTATGTTTCCATTCATTCCGTGCTGACCCTGTCTCCAGCTTTTCTCCTCACTCGTTACCTCAAGTGTGTATGTATCACTGCTAATCACATTAATTTTCAGTTCATTTACTTTACCATCAGATTTCCTCGGGACTGGAATAACTATATAGGGTTTGGGTGCTTTTGTGGGACTCATACGTACATCATCAGGTGGGTGCACTAAAATTGGAATGCTTTGCACACCAATGAAGAATGCAGTTCTGATCATCAAAGACAGCAAAATAATGATAAACACAATACATAAAGACATAATAGTGTGGTAAGTCAGACAGCAGCATTTGCTTGCAGAGAAGCAATGGCGCCCCTCTGCTTTTGGGAGGACCAGGTTACTGTTCTGGCCCCCATCTTGATCATTAACCAAAATGTGAATGTTATCGTTTTCCCTCACTTAATATCGTTCTTTGCACAGTTTGTGTCATAAAGTGTCTGGTGCTTCACACGTGTCCCCCTCTTGCGGGTGACGATTGTCTCTTGATACAGGATACAGTTCCCTTGCTATACTATGGAAAAAATAGATTAGACTAACACTTCAGTAAGTCACCTTTACTGTGCATGCTCAAAGTAGGTGAGTTCCCAGTCCACCCCCCAAATCTGCTTCAGTCCTGAGGACATGCTGGATGCTGGTCGATGTGAAGAAAGGCGAAGAAATGGGAACAATTACAACAATTAGGGTTCTTGATTCTGTTCCCTCGATCTGTACCTCGGCGGAAAGTTTCACTGGAATCTCCATATAATCTCTCTGAAAGTTAGACAGCTCCACCTGCAACATTATACCATGGAGGAGTGTTCCCATCTGTGCAACATTAGCTGGATCTCTGATGAAGGTGAGGACGTCAACCTCGATAGGTCTCCCCACCATCTCTGGAAAGTCAGTGACTAGGCGAAAAAGGACATTATGTGCCAGTCGGCTGTCCTCGGGTGACAGGGACATTTGTCCTGCCTTGCTGGGTTCAGGATTACAGACTCTTCCCTTGATGTGAACAATGCTTGCACTTTCCGGACGCGCGGATTGCGACCAAATAGCTTAGTTTGTTCCACAGCTGGCTCAAATGTTCAGTGTTTGCTGGATCTCTAATAAAAGTCAACGTGTCTGTATTTCTTCCGACAATAGATGGGCACTCTTTGATTATGCGAAAGAAAAGCGTATTTATGAGTTCATCTAGAATCGCCTGTGGTGGAAGCATTTGTGTCCTTATCACTGTATTCAGGCAGTACAATGAAGGCTTCCGCGATGACGGTAAGTAGTTGCTAGATTACTTTCTTGTTGGCAGGATCCTGGATAAAATCTGTGACACTAGTGACCCTCCCTATCAGCGACGGATATGATACCAATCCTAAATGGAAGTAATTAAGCACGTCCTTTGTGATGTCTCTACTGGCGGACACCATAAGTGCTGCCAATCAAGGTCTCAATGTAGCAGGAATCAGGATACTGTATTTTTCTCTTAATGTAAAAGTCCTTGATCAATGTTTGTTACAGTCTTTTCCTCGACAATGCTTAAGTAAGACTTGGTTCAAAAGTTCGAGTTAGCAAACGTGTTGTGGCTTACATGCACAATTTTCTTCTTCATCCTGCAACTATGATGCACAGAGTGTCCGTTTTATGTCCGTATCCCCCTTTTTGCTTAGAGGGAATGTCCAATTTGGCCACAACTTGCAAAAGGGTTCTTTTTGCATTGGCTTTGCTGCTCATGCGTCCTTCTTCCTCGTCATGGATCTCGTCTGCACGTGCAGAGGTTCTTCCCCATTGTCTGTAGTTTCTTCGTGGTGGGGTGCAGCTAGAGGGCCTTCTCCGATATAGGGCTTAATGTCATTGAGAAAAATCCATGCTCTCCTGCCCTACAGTTTCACAGCTGATGGAGTGCAGTCCTCCACGATGAAAGGACCATTGAATCTTGGCTCATCCCACTTTTTATTCGTGTGGTTCTTCACCAACACAGCATCCCCAGGGAAAACGAGTGGAACACGTAGACCTTGAGCTGGGTCTGTTGTAGCGTCTCCTGCTGTGTTTTGTGCTGTGCTGCACCTCTTTGTCGTCGCAGCAGCTGTTCTGAAATTACAGTAAGACTGGATGTCATGCAGTTCAGGTATTTTTGCATTTCTGATCCCAGAACCTCCCGCGTTGGCTGGGCATCACATCTAGCGCAGTCTCGAGGGGTTAGTGTAGTATTCATTCTCCTTCCTGTGACTATCTAGTGTGGCGTAAGATGATGGTCGGAGCCTGGTTGGTTCTGAAGAGCATACAATGCCAGTAGAAGGCAGTGAAACCATCCCTTCTTTAGAGTAAGCTTCAACTTGGCTATCCTTTCCTTTAACAAGCCATTGAGCCTCTCAAAAATACCATTCCCTTCCGGATGATACGCTGACGAAAACTTGTACTTTATACCAAGCAGGAAGTTAATCTGTTCAAATATTGCATTAACAAAGTGAGGGCCATTATCTGATCTCATGACTTCACACACCCCCCAGCTAGGGAACACTAATTTGGACGCACAGGTAGAGCCTGGGTGTGTACATGGACCTGCTTCTATCCATCTAGAGAATGGGCACAACACTACAATTAAGTATCTGTACCCGTTACACACTTGAATCATGTCGACATAGTTGATATGTAAGTGCTGTAAAGGCCCATTTGGCTGGGGGATGACTCCTCTCATTACTTTTAATGTGTGCCCAGCAGTGAATTGCTGGCAGATTATGCAGTTCACCATAAATAATGCAACATGCTCATCTAATTTTGGTACAAACCAGTCTTCCGCGAGCGTTGGTGCTAGATTTTCTTTTGACATGTGAATCGGGTAGTGTAGCTGTTCCAATGCTATTTTTAGTAGGGCTACAGGCATTACTGGTTTACCAGTGCTGTCTTGCCGCCACAATCTGTCAGAGGGGTTGATGTCCCGACAAGACCCTCGACATTTCCACAGGTTCTTTTCGTCCTGCGGTGCCTCCCCTTGAAGCTCCATTAGGTGTGTCTGCCCCAGATTGCTATAGGCTTCAGGTGTGGTACGTGCCACCATCATTCTCTCATGGGTGCACGCCACTTCCACCTCCATGATCATTTCACTTTTGGATGCCATATGCTTGGCTTCCAATCAGCTCAGTGCTGTACTGGTGTGCCGTCTGCTCGGAGGTAGCCCCTCCTTTTCCAGCGTGCTAGTCCTGCGTGCACTGTGGACGTCACATAGGCGGAGTCACTGTACACCGTCACTTCCTGGTCTGCATGATTTTCAATGGCGAGCATCAACGCCAATAATTCTGCAGCCTGTGCTGAATAATGAGATGGTATTCATGCACTGACGAATACTTGAAATTCTCTGTTTGCTATGTGTTTCAATTTGGCAACGCCCGTATATCTTTGTCCGTCTTCTTGATCGATTCTCGACGATCCGTCAATAAAAATGATCTCCCCTCCCACAAGGGCATTTTCTTTCACCCTGGGGATTTCATCATAGAATTCTACATAGTTTGCACAGTCATGTATCGACTCTGCTATGAATGTAGCTGGGTTCACTGTTTTACATCGAACTATTTTGATCGATGGATTAGATATGATCACTTCATAAGCAGAAGCTCTCTGAGACGTCAACGTGCCCTTAGGCTTCTCTAAAATGGCGAATAGTGAATGTTTGACGTACAACGTCATGGAACATCCCATCACAATAGTTGTTGCCTTTTCTATGGTGAACGCTGCGGCAGATAAACTTTGTTCGTATGGGAAGTGGCCTCTCATTAGTGGGTCCAGGTTCCCACTGTAATATGCCTGGGGGTTGTATCCCAACAAAGTTTTTTGAGCGAGCATTGCTGTCATAACGTTGCCATCTGTGTGCGAAAGCAGGGAGAATTCCTCTGCATAATTAGGAATCCCGAGAACTTGAGCCGTACAAATCGCTTTCTTGAGTTCAGCAAACCCTTTTTCCATTGCCTCAGACCATTCAATCTTTTCCTTTGTCACCTGGGTTTTCTTTAGAGCCTGAAGCAAAGGCTTGGTATATGAGCTGTAATCTAAGAGCCATGCTCTTACATAGTTGCACAGGCCTAAAAAGCTCTGCATTTGCTTTATTGTGTGTGGCTTAGCCGTGTTCAAGATGTCTTTAGCCCTTTCTGGAGTCACCTTTTTACCTTCATGTGAGATTAGCTGGCCTGTGTGTAGCACCTCCTGTTGATAATATTGTAACTTTTCCTTGCCAACCTTATAACCATTCTCAGCCAGTATAGTCAGTAGCTAAAGAGAATAGCGCCTGCATTGCTCCTCTGTGGTGCTGCAGATTAAGATGTCGTCCACATACTGCAAGACGACACTTTCTAATGCAATATTGCTTAGATCCATCTGCCGGACTCTATTGAAGCTGGATGGGGACTCACAGTACCCCTGTGGAAACCTCGTGCTTTTCAGGTGCATTTGTCTAAATGTAAATGATGTGAGATCTTGTGAGTCACGGTGCAACGGGATTGGGAAAAAGGCATTTTTCAAGTCAATCACCATAAAATATTTTGCCTCGATGGTTATATTGCATAGGATTGTAGGTGGATTAGGGACCAGAGGGCACTCTGCTTCAAAAATATTGTTTAATGCTCTTAAATCCTGGATTAAATGCCAAAACCCTCCCCTTGATTTCTTGACAGGATACATCACTGTATTACATGGAGACTCTGACGTCACCAAGATGCCCTGGTCTATCATGGCGGAAATTGTTTCTGCGATCCCTTCATCCGCCTCTCCGGACATGGGATATTGTCGGGGGTTCGGTAAAATTGCTCCTGGTTTCAGTTTAATTTTCACTTCTCCCACTCCCTTCAGGGGGCCTACGTCATAAGGTCATGTAGTCCATACTGGCCCAAGCACCTGAGCCACGTCGTCATCGAAGTATTCTGGACGCATCAGAGCCAACATCATTCTCTGAGGCACTTCTCTTTTGATCTTTTTTACCCAAAATACGAGACTCACTTCCACCCTTGCCTCTTCTGAGTCTGGTTGCTCTTCGAACAGATCGCCATTGGTGACGTCAGTCACTCGATACCCTTCTTCAATGGCGATAATCACGCACCATTGTCTACCTTCATCATCGTAGCCTTCGACCAGTGCTACTTTCCCTCGTACTGCTGCAGTATGTATCATCAAGGGAAATACTTGTCCCTCCTCTTCTTGCATTGGTTTTCTTGGTCTGAATAAAAATTCATCAGGGTTTCTCATGGTCCTATCTGCAAGGCCTGGCAATCCTGCCATGAGCACACGCATGCCATATGCGAAAACTTCTGGCTCCAGCGGTATAGCTGTCATGGCTATGTGTCCTGAATACGCTCTGATCATATCACACACGTTTGAATAATGCATTCCTAGGGTGGAGCATACTATGCCCTCCTCCGTGAACGAGATTGTCATGTTCAATTTTGTCATTAAGTCGCGACCCAAAACGTTTACTGGGGTCTGTCGTGAATATAATAAAGGTACATTCATTTTGCACTCTCCTACGGAGACTGGGAGTGCATCTGTAAAGGGAACTCGACAATGAGCTCCTGTAAAACTCTGAGTATCTATGGCCTCGCCGGACAAGGAAAACTTGCCTTTATGTATGCACAAGCATGTTGCACCCGTGTGAACTAGGAAGGAGTAATCTTTACCCCCTATGACGACATCCGCCCTAGGTTCCCTATTAGGGTCTGGTGTCACTGATAGGACAGAGCATATTAGGGTTCCCAGTGAGCTGTCAAAGTTCATATATAAGTTCGGCCCACTGTACACTTGTGGATTTTCTCCATTCCTTGTTGGGATTGCCCTTGTGGCAAATATCCCATGTTTTGTAGTTGAACCGCTTGTTGTGCACCCTGCTGCACGCCTAGCACTTGCTGCGGCACCGTGTGATTCTGTGCACCACCCTGTGCGACTGCAGGGTGATCCGCTGCGCCTGCTCCCATTCCTTGGCTATTCTGCCATGTGTCTTGACTTCTGTACGTGCGCACCAAATGCCCTCTCATTCCACATAGACAACATACTGGAGGTGGTCGGATTATTTGTCCATTTGACATATCTGGGTTGTTCATTTGCATGTTTTGAAAACCTCCTTGATTGCTTTGGAAACCTCCTTGATTACTCTGCCATCCTCTTCCTCTAAATCCTCTTCCCCCTCGGGGTACAGTCCTACGTTGCCCTGGTTGTTCTGCTGTGGATTAGCCACTTGTGGTGTGTTTTGTTCAGCTGGGTTAGTTAGCATGGCTCCTTCAAGAGCATACTTTGATTTTTTTTTTTGCACCAGCTTCGCTTCTTCACCCTTTCGAGTTGGCTCCTTTTTTCGATCCTTTTCTTGCAACAATCTACAGTAGTGTGCAATAGTTAACTGTATTTCAGCCCAAAGTTTAGCCTCAACCTCTAACAATTTCTTGAGCTGTTTCTGCACTTGTTCAGGAAACCCTTGGCACAATATGTGGTAAAACACCGGTATAGATTTTGTCTAGGAGTCATGCGTTTCGAGTACCCACGCGTCTTGGAAATTCTGGATATAAATCAACAGATCTTTTGACTCCTTCATTTTTCGAGTCATTATAGCTCCCATATCGGAAGTGTCCGGGTAAAGCACTTGAAGCGCTTTCCATACTGCTGCTCTGCAATTATTAAATGGCGCTCCGTCGTGTGCAGTGTTAATTTTGGTTACACCAGGGTACCCTGCCTGTGTCCACACATCGTCTGCTCTCTCACCAAGTATGGCGATCAGGAGACCTTTAATGTCCCCTATTGCGAGCGTGACTCCCCCTGTCATTTTACTAACTCATGTATCCACTTCCCAGCTTCCGATGTAAGCACTGGAAGCTTATTTTTTAGGTTTTCACGATCCATGTGTGGCCATGGAATATATTGCGGTCTTGCTCCCCCCTTTTCTAGTAGCGGGAATTGGAATGCGCAGCCTTCTTTCTCTTCTCTCATAGCTCTCCTGTCTATCGCAGGGGTAATATTCCCGCATTGCTGTCTACCTGGCAATGTCCTTAGTCTGTCTATATAGGCTGGTGACGACACCCCCCTCTGACCATGGGGTGTTCTTTCATGCCGGTCAGAGTCTGCGGCAGACTCTGATGTCCTCGGTGTGGACTCGCTAGCGTCTGACCATCGTACGCCTTTGTCCCTTGGAAGCCGCCTTTCGCGCCGTCTCCCTTCTTCATTTGCCTCGCGCTCCGTCTCCTCTCCGGAGTCGGACATTGATTGTTCCCAATTCACACAACTCCTTGTGTCATCATCTTTTTTACTGATTTCCAATCTGTCCAGGGACAGCTTCCTGCTCCCGCTACTTCGGGTGACATCCTCCGTGTCATATGACTGAGTGCCTTTCAAGTGCTCGTCTTTCCCCTTTCCTTGGGATATTTGTTCTAGCCCCATTTCATCATATATTTTATCGATCATTTCCCCGAGGCTTCTGGTGTCGAAATCATCTTCAATATTTGCCCTAGCCGTGCCTGGTACTGAGTCGTACGCAGGAAAGAATTCTTCAGTGTCTTCCCAATCTACCACTGGATCAGGTTTTTCAACTTCCCTCACCAAATGTTCAAGATCGCGTGCCCTCTGTCTATGCTTACGTTCAATATCATCATCAAATTCTTTGCGTTTCCTCGTCTCTTCTCTGACCTTATCTTCTTCCCTTCTCCTTTCATTTCTACATTAATTTTCCCTTCGAACTTCCTCATCCCTTCGTCTCCTTATCTTCTTGTCACGTACCCTTTGCTCTTCTTCTAAACTTTGCTGTTTCTGTCTGTCTAGGACATAGACTGCTCTCTGTTTGCGATCGAGCTGCTTTTCTTGCTCTTCGCGATATAGCTGTTCTCGCCTCAGCCTATCCTTCCTTCTTATCCTCTCATCCCTTAACTCCTTTTCTTTCTCCTTTCTCTGTGCCTCATCTAACCTCTCCTTAGGTCTCACATCATCACTTCCTTTCCCATTGAGTTTCAGTAATATTTGTCCTCCCATCCATTCGTCTTTTGCAAATGCTATCTCATCAGTTCTGTCTTCACTTCCTTTTCATTTCTTTCCCTCTCTCTCCTTATCGAGAGATGCACTTGTCTGCGCCTGATCCTTCCTTTCATCATCGCGTCTCTCCTTGTCCCTCGGGACTGCGGAGGTAAGATTCTGGTTCTGATCCTTCCCTCGGTTTTCATCACTACTGTAAGTAGGTGACTCATATGCGGGGTTGCTGTACCCTGTAGCTGTTTTAAGCTCCCTTAATGGGTAGAGTCCCTCAGGCTTACTTCCCTTGGTTTCTGTTTCAGGCGGGGCAGGTGGCGCAGTAGGCGTTTCACACCCCTCCGTGCATACATTTAATATCCAGTTTGCAGGTGGCTCTTCCTCCTTCGACGGTTCAGACATTTTCCAAAGTTCTAGAACAGCAAGGCGTTTTTCTAGTTTCTTGCCTGTATATGTGGCATGCAAGTAAGTCGTCATATGCTGTAAGACGGCTTTGGATAAGGACCCATTTTGTGGCCACGGCATAAACATCTTGTGGGCGGTACCCTTAACCCACTCGGTGCTATATTTCTTAAGCTTGGGTGCATGTTTCGGCAGTTGCTTACATAAGTGTGCTAATGGTGTAATTTCTTCCATGCTTAAATCTGTTCTACTTTCCTCTTAAACACCACTTTTCAATGCTTCCATGCAACTTTAACACTGTCAACAATATGAGCGAGCACCAAACACCACAAGCTCCAATCCAATTTTTTCCCGCCAAAACTTTAATGTCACCAATTTACTCAAAACATCAACTCGTGTGTGAGTCCCATTCAACTATCGAATCGCACAAATCTTAATCAGCTCTCATACAAAACACACAAACTTCCTTCACGCTTGATGGCATGACAGAACATGTAAGACAAACACTTAACAGACTAGACAAACACCAGCTGGGCACAAATATCTCTGCCTCTAATTATTACCTCTACATGGAGTTTAAACAAACCCCTTTAACGACGTCTTTAAACGTGGTAGTAGCCTAGTCGTCCCCTTTTATGTGGGACTCTGAGTTCACGTTTCTTCTGACCGCTATATTAAAGTGCAGGAATAAGGCATATCCTCTCTCTCCTCAGGTGTCCGCCCTGGTATTCTCTAACTTCTCAGGTGTCCACCCTGGTATCCTTAACTTCTCTGGTGTCCACCCTGGTATCCTTAACTTCTCAGGTGTCTACCCTGGTATTCTTTAATATCTCAGGTGTCCACCCTGGTATCCTTAACTTCTCAGGTGTCTACCCTGTTATTCTTTAATATCTCAGGTGTCCACCCTGGTATCTTTTAACTTTCTCAATTATTCTCGAGTCATTATCCCCTTATATATATACAGTCTTCTCTACTTCTGACTATTTTGTTTTTTCCACCTCCCTCTGTTACCTTTTCCCTTTACTTGTTCTAAACCCAATGACATTTGCCAGAGCACTCTATTTTTTCTTCACTCTCAGTTCGCATCGTTCCTCTCTGGACCCTCGGGATCACCGTCTCTGTGACCACCTCCTTCAGTCTTTCGCCTGATCCGCTGCCTGTAGGAATGAAAGGGTTATGTTTTTAAAATGGGTCCCTTCAGGCCCTCTGCAATTTTGGGTCGATTTAGACTATCATTGTCCACGAGAAGCTTCGCAGTCTACTCAGCTGAATGGCGAAGGACTTGTGATATTGCCGAAGACTTAGAGTTACTTCGTGTCGACGGTCAATAGGTGTCTTATTTTAATCAATAATCAATAATTGATGGTCAAAACCATCCTCTCCGCTACCAAGTGTACAGGAGGGTGGAGTGACCTCTGACGGGCCCATAGGATCAGAGCTCAACCTCGAGTACTTTAAGACGAGATAGCTGCACCTTGAGGTGGATGGGGTGCAGGTCTCTCTTACTCCAACACCAATCAATGAGGATAACTCAATGGTTTGGCAAAGGGAAGTCCGTTTAATGACAAGTACAAAAAACGGGGAAACATGGGAATCAACAGTGATTCGATCGCCCGTCTCACTTCAACTTCCAAAATCTTCATTCAAACAGCAATACTTATAGCAAAACTTCATCATCATTGACGTGTAACATTCAAAAGTTGTCATGCAAGTCTATTGGTTGAAAAAGTATAACATAAGTATAGGTGCTATATCTGTATATGGTAACAGGGTGTGAGGCTTGGATAACTCTTATCGGTTGGGCGTCTACGCCCATCCCTCTACATCACTCGTGCCAGACGTCACTAAAAGTATGACGTCTCATTGGTTCTACTAGCTATAGGACCCTAGATTATTTGGTCCTTTGTGATTGGGTCGGTTACATCCCTATGCATAAATCTCCACTTTAATTAGCAGCATGCAGAATGGTCACCCAGATGGGGTATGCCCCAAGATTCACCCTGCCTTCCTTCCATCAATCAGTACTTTAGGGCTATGTGTCAATTAGTTGGCAGAGGATGGCCATGAAACTGTAGCTTCTTATCAGGAAACGTTATGGCATCCTCTGGTTTTGGGTGACATCAGACGTTGGTACCTCTCTGCGCCTGGCTGGTCACGTGTTAGTACAGTGTGAAGCTGCTTCATTTTTCTACTATTTGCGTATTTGATTCTCTCTTCGGCCTTGCCACCTGCCTGGGCCTCCTTATCTCGACCTTCACGGGCAGGCTGCTATGCTCTTAAGTTTTGATTCTTCGAAGTTGCCGCTCTCCTCCCTTCCTTGGGTTGACCTCAAATTCCCATGCATGAGCTGCTTCTTGCTAAGTTTTGATTCCGCTCTTTCATCTGGCTTTGTGCTGGTATATGAATCCTGGCCTGGTTGACCACTACCATCCTGGGCTTAATTCTGCTTTCGTATAAAGTGGACTGCACTTATATAATGTGCTTCATCGAGGTAGATATATATAGTTGGCGCTTGTCGCTCTATTCTTCTACTAAGCATAGCAAGCCGCACTGTTTTCTTAGCTTTTTGCGTTACAAGCCTATATACAGGCGTTAGCTTGTTGCATACTTTCATCTAGCTTTACAGTTACGTTTCTTTATGTTTCAACATCGTCTCTTCTTCTATGTCTGTGATATCCTTATCCATGGTGTCTCGTCTTAGTGTGTCATCTTTTGGTTGTTGTTTTGTTTGTCTGTAAGTCTGTCCGGGCCCTTGTTTCATCACCATTCACCTTCGATTGAGGCCCTTTGGGTCTCTTCTGGGACAGTTTGAAAGTAGTCTTCGTGCCGTGTCAGCTGCTGGTACGGTTGTTTCAATGGGAACCGTGCTGCCCATGGTTGTCTGGTTATTGGCACTTCAACAAGTATTGCTCTTCTGATGGGCAATGGGCAAAGCCCTAGCGCGGCTCTCTGCTGGTTTATTTATTCATCATCCACCACATATCTTGGTGTGTATGTTCCTGGTGCTTCAAAATAGGTGGCTGGAGTGCAGGTCATTTCTGGGACCTCCTCTACAGCGGGGTTTCTTGGGAGAAATAATTCAGTCTTTGTTGGATTGAGAATCAGATAGATGCTTGACATCCATGCTTGGAAGAGGTACAGACACTGCAGGAGTCAATGGATTTCATTGATGCAATTGATCATGAGGTAAATCTGAAGGTCATCTGCGTATTAGACTAATGTGAAGGAACTTTTGGGTCGATATCAATTTATGCCTCCGCGACCTGGTTAATTGCAAAAATTTGCGCTGTCGCATTGGTGTGTAATAAATGGAGACTTTGACTTCCTCGACTCCCTTTGTTAAACTTAAAAAGCAAGCTGCTGTGACTGCACCATATTACTGCGCCAGAAGAAAATAAGGCTGAATCCAGCTAGGGTTATGTGATAGGAAGGTTTAATTAAATTGCCCTATAGATTACGCATGTTTCGGCAAGGTGCCTTTCTCAAATCAGGGCATATCTAGATGCAATAAATCATAAGTGAAAATGGTACATATGCATTCAAAAAACACCATATTCCATGTCACAATGTAAAGATCAAAAATGGAAAAGTCAATAGAAAAGTGCAGTCAGTCATAACATAGAAAAGAAAAGTTCAGCAATTGACATATTACCCATATGCATTTACATTAGAGTTCAAAAATGACAGAGAGAAAGGGTGGTGGATAGGGTAGGATGAATAAGGGTAGAGAAAATCAGAGATATACAAAAAATGAAAAATTAGTGAGTGGTTGTGATGAATCCATTTTGTGCTAAATGTGCAGTAAGGTAAAGGGTCCTTTCTTACCCAGCATTGTATCTTGTAACCATTACTGAAGATGTAATAACTGGGATCAATCCCAACTGCGAGGCAGAAGGATGGGGGAGGGAGGAAAAACAGTGGCGGTTTTTATCATTCGTTATACCAAGTCTGCTCATTACGTTCAGTTTCAGTTCACACCTAAAGATCCTGATCTTGTTTTGTCAGGGGGCAAAGCTTGCGCTGCCCTTGGCTCTATATAAGTTAAAATGCATTTTTAGAAACATTCAGGGTTCTTGTTGCTCGCGCTGCCCTTGGCTCTATATAAATGAAAATGCATTTTTAAATCTATTCAGGGTTCTTTTTGAGATACACCATCACTGTGCAAGCTACATTGCACTTAGGTATCAAAGAGTCATTGTTTAGTACTCATGCGTATGAATATTTTAAGCGCTTCTTTGAATGTTAAAAGCCATGAACTGGCAAGTGCGTTACTAATTACTGCCTTTGTCTCCATGTAAATGAAAATGCATTTTTGAATCCATTCGAAGTTCTTATTGAGGTGCACAGTTTCTGAGCATGCTAAATTGCACTTAGGTATCTAAACAAGTCATTAATTGGCACTCATGTGTGTAAACAATGTTTTAAACACTCATTTCAATGGGAACTGCCATAAGTGGCAAGAGCGCTACTGTATTAACACGACCGTGCGTCCGTATATTGCAATTAATGCATCTAGATGCGATTGGATATGAGGGTGGGTGGGCTACCATAGACCCCAGGGTTTACCTGAAAATGTTCTTTCCGCGTCCCGCGTCGTGACGAAGTAGAGCTGTGATCCCTGCTTGTTGTCATGTAATGAATGGTTATCCTGGTAACGTGGTCCCTTGTTTGTGTCAATTGGGACTGTCTGTAAGTGTATGCGTTAGTGTCGGCCATGTTGGAAGGTGTTTGGGTGTTGTTTTAGAATAGGAAAAGAGAAATAAAAACACCTAGGCATTGTACGTCCTGATAGTGGACAGTCACTAGAAAGGAATAAATGTGCGTAACAGATCGTCTATTACCTGGAAATGTAAGGAAAATGGTAGGGGCAAAGTTTGCTCAGATTGTGTTTTGGCTGCTATCTGAGATTTCAAAAAAGGTTTCTAAATGTCCTTAAGTCAAAAATGTTTCAAAATATTTTGGAAAAAGAAATGTTGGTTAACATATAAAGCCTCATTGTAATAGAAGGGCTAAAGATGGGGTCTGATAATAAAAGTGCCAGTTCGTCTCATGTGATTCCAAAACAGTGTATTGTGGGAATCATGGTCCTGCGTAGGTAGCGTTTCTAAGGATGCTTGGAATTGCCTAAAAGTCATATGTGGTAACCCTGGCAAGGTGCACAACTTATTCATATTGTTAGATGAGGGAGTTCATGTCATTTGTGCAATTATTGTATATGTATACAAGTTCGTCTCATGTGATTCCAAAACAGTGTATTGTGGGAATCATGGTCCTGCGTAGGTAGCGTTTCTAAGGATGCTTGGAATTGCCTAAAAATCATATGTGGTAACCCTGGCAAGGTGCATAACTTATTCATATTGTTAGATGAGGGAGTTCAAGTCATTTGTGCAATTATTGTATATGTATAGCATTATGTGCTAGTCCCTGACTGTATCTCATGTGTAGAGGATAGAAATGTTGGTTAACATATAAATCCTAGTTATAGTGGGAAGATTAAACATGGGGTCTGGTAATAAGGATGCCCATTCGTATCATTCCTATCATGTGACTCCAAAGCAGTGTATTGTGGGAATCGTAGTCAATAACCTACACATTCATGAAGGAATCAGCATCTCATTTCCCCTATGTGTGCATGATAAAAGAAATGTTTATGGCGACTTTAGAAAATAACATCTTCATATGTGAAAATCAATTCTATAAACAGAAAAGAGGCGTTGCAATGGGCGTCAAATACGCCCCACCATTGGCCAACCTGGTCATGGGAATTTTCCAGGACCTCCTGATCTATACAACAGACACATACAAAAGTAATGTCATCAAATGGACATGTTATATTGATGATGTCTTTTTCATTTGGAATGGTACCTTCAAGACTTGGAAAACTTCAGACTCCAGACCAACAACAACAGTTGGGGTATTGAATTCACAGGCACAAGCAGCCAATCGGAGATTAACTTTATGGACCTAACAATTTTAACACAAAACAACTGACTCATAACCAGAACCTATCGCAAAGAGACAGAAGTTAACTCAACACCGTTTGCCACCAGTTGCCATCATGAACCGGTGATCAGAAACATCCTGAAAGGGGAATACATAAGAGCGAGAAGGAAGTGTGCGGACCCAGCACACTTCAAGGAAGAATGCAATCTCCTAACCAATAGATTTAAAGCCAGAGGTTATTCACCGAAAAGCGTACAAGTCTCCCAAGACAAAGCACAACTAATACCAAGATCACAAACTCTGATAAAAAAAGACCAAACCTACGCAAGACAACAAAGTACAATTCATCATGACATATTGTGCCGTCAACCATGAGATCAGAAAAATTCTTTAAAAAAGTTGGTATCTGCTCAAACTTGATCCGCACGTAGGGATGTTTATTCATGATCATCCTTCTATAATTTACAGAGGAGCGAGAACACTCCGCACAAGCCTAAGCCCATCATTACTACCTGAGAAGACAAAACAAAAAGTTCAGACCTGGCTAGATGACCTAAGACCAGGTTTTAGAAAATGTGGCACTTGCACCATGTGCAGATATGCAACAACAAGTACAGACACCTACAGAGACTTAAATGGTATTCAAATAAAAATAAAGGAACAAATTAATTGCCGGACCAAGTACAGGGTCTATGCAATTATATGTATTTGTAAACAAACTTACATTGGTAGCACAATCAGAGAGCTACAGACAAGGATCAGAGAGCACCTCTCAACAATCAGCAGTCAAGATAAGAACTTAACCTCTGAACGTAATGAGCAGACTTGGTATAACTAATGATAAAAACCGCCACTGTTTTTCCTCCCTCCCCCATCCTTCTACCTCGCAGTTGGGATTGATCCCAGTTATTACATCTTCAGTAATGGTTACAAGAAACAATGCTGGGTAAGAAAGGACCCTTTACCTTACTGCACATTTAGCACAAAATGGATTCATCACAACCACTCACTAATTTTTCATTTTTTGTATATCTCTGATTTTCACTACCCTTATTCATCCTCCCCTATCCCCCACCCTTTCTCTCTGTCATTTTTTAACTCTAATGTAAATGCATATGGGTAATATGTCAATTGCTGAACTTTTCTTTTCTATCTTATGGCTGACTGCACTTTTCTCTTGACTTTCCCATTTTTGATCTTTGCAATGTGACATGGAATATGTGTTTTTTTAATGTATACGTACCATTTTCACTTATGATTTATTGCATCTAGATATGCCCTGATTCGAGAAAGGCACCTTGCCGAAACATGTGTAATCTATAGGGCAATTTAATTAAACCTTCCTATCACATAACCCTACCTGGATTCAGCGAAGGGGAGAGTGGGATGTGATTAATAGGTTGCGTGCTTACCTGGGATGCATGGAGTAGGGGTTGCAGCTATATCCAAGCCCTGACAGGACCAAACAAGAATTGACCCTTTCTTCATCTGCCCTTCATTTCAGACAACTGGGCAAAAGACGCTGCAGGGTGTAAGAGAAAGGAAGGGAAAGAAAGTGGTGAGGAAGACAGAAGAGTCTCTAAAGATTAGCAGGTGGTGGGGCACACGTCATGGGATCTAGATCCACTTGCGCCATCTGACCAACGCGCCATCTGACCAACTGCAAAAGAAAAGATGGAGCGAGGAAACTTAAGAAGGGGAAGAAAGGGGCGGGTCAGAGGTCAACTGGTGTAGATCCCCTTGCACCCACTGACCAACTGCAAAAGAAAGAAAGACAAGAAAATCTGGGATACAGCCTAAAATGCAATAGCAAGGAGCAGAGAAGACTAAAAAGAGAGCCAAAAAGGGTGCCAAATGTTTAACAGTAATTGCCAGGTTGGAGAGACAGTGGTAATTTGACCTAGAAAGGAAGAGTGCAAATGAGGTGATATATCTAAAATAGTCCATTGTAGGGAGGGAAGTGAAGGATGCAAAATGAACCTGTATTTGGACAGGTATAGACAAGAGTAGGAAGAAGCCTGAGACAACCTTTGGTGCATCATTCTTTTCACTACAACATGTGGCATTTCTGTTTCTGACTTTAAATGTTTTATAGTTATTAGACTGCCTTCGTTTCATGAAACTGTTCCTTCGCAACAAAAGACATGTCTATAGACAGCATACCTTAGACTTGCAGATTTCTTAAAGAAACAATGTTGCCTTGTGTATGCTTATTCTTCATAAATGTGTTAGAATTAAAGTGAAGGCAGCACGCACAGAAATAGGCCATTGGTGTTTATTGCATTTACGTTCATAATCCTCCAGAACGAAAAGCAGGGAAAACCTCTCTGCAGCTAAACTCCATCGCAAGACCTTCTTTGGTGACCTCTGGATAAGCTGTGGGGCTGTTTTGCTGAGAGCCGTGGTGCTGCCAGGCTTGTTATACCAATGGCAGCAGCAAGGAGTCTGTGATTTCCAAAAGCAAAAGATAGATCATGTTGTATTACACTTTCATTATCATAGCTGGCTTGAAGAAGGGTTATCGAAAGGATATCCAGGTGTACATAGAAAAAGAGGTACGGGCGTCTGTCTGCAAGAACGAACACGGCCTAATGACCTGTTAAATAAGAAGATGCCCACCCGATAGTCTGCAGCCACAGTTTAGCTCACTATACTTTTCACAAAGGAGGAATTATCATTTGCATATCAGTCTTTGTCCCGTCCACCTGAGCAGTCCAGCACAGAAATGCTAGGCAATCCTCCTTTGAAAAAAAGAACCAACAGCAACCCTTCCTTGGTGAAAGGTACAGTGAGCTAAACTGTGGCTGTGGACTCTCGAGTGGGTACCTTCCCATAGGACAGGCCATTAGGCTGTGTTCGTTCTCGCAGAGGGACGCCCGTAATTCTTTTTCTATGTTTAAGGAACTTAGGGTTGGTCACCCTAAGTTACCTAGGGTTATCCAGACGTGGACCCCTTGCTCACTGTGCTCAGAGAGTCACAGCTCCACCTCACTGATGAGGCCCGACTAGGCCGAAACACGTGTCTTGGGTTGCTGTTGGTACTCTTGTTCAAAGGAGGATTGCGTTGCATTTCGGTGCTGGACTGCTGAAGTGGACAGGACAAAGACTGATATGCAAATGGATATTCCTCCTTTGTGAAAGGTACAGTGACCTAAATATGGCTGCGCACTCTCGAGTGGGTACCTTCCCATAGAACAGGTCATTAGGCCGTGTTCGTTCTCGCAGAGGGGTGCCCGTACCTCTTTTTCTATATCCGGGTGTACAAGCTGCCCAGATCAACATCTGGGCAGCCACGCTCGAGCGTACTGGCGGCGGGGCGTGAAAGTTATATTAACTTGCCTTTAGCACTTCGGAGCTCATACTAATAGCAATAAGACCCACAGCAGCGGGCTGGATCGGCATGCTAATGATACAGGGGCCCAGCGTTACGGCCCTCGCTTTGTTCGGGCCTACAATATAGGCCACGGGCCGTTACCGGCTGATCCAGCCAACTGCTGCAGTTGTTATTGCTATATCTTTTCACGCCTTGAAACACTTGTATATAGGCGCGTTATAAATGCCATATCATATCAACATCACATAACATAATTTGAGAGGAAGCTGTAAAGACAACTCTTCACATGCCGCGAAGTAATACAATGCAGCATTCCACTATTTTACGTAGTGCAGTGTTTACAGCGTGTCTGTGTAACTGGCTGTATTAAGCAAGTTTAATATGATGACTGTAACAATAATAATACAAAAAAGTATATATACTGCCTTTTCTAATGCTTGTGCTTTGAAGAGGGGAGGGGTTTTAACATTATCGAAGGGGAGGAATAGATAGGCATTGGACTGTGGTAGAGATCAGAGGGGAGAGTTATTTGAGATAAAAGGGTATTCCAGGTTGCCTGAAGGTGAGGAGGCATAGATTTCAAGGGACCCATGTCATCAGACCTTCAGGCTTTCTGCCAGTCACAGTGTTGCTCGTTGCACGCTGGGGCCCGTATGTTCGTAAATACTTTCAAGGGTGGAAATGAAACTACAAGTCCCAGTATACGATGCGAACAAGCAAGTCTAGCTGAAAGCGTTTCGGATGACATGGGGCGACTCAGAAGCCAGGCAGATGTGTGTTGGGAGTAATTGAATACTTTTTTTGGGTGCACATTAGGGCATAGTACTTTCTCGAAGCAGAGTAGCCCATGCTCTGCGGGGAATTCCTGTGCTCACGGATCTGTTTTCATAGACTCGTTAAGGGGACTTTTGATAATATTGCGAATGGTACGAAAAGGAATGGTCTCCAAGCGGCCTGCTGGAGTGACAGTGAGAGGCTGTCACCGTACACGTGTTCTATAATTTCCTGCACGGCGTGCACAGTGCCCCTGCCATCCATCTCCCGTGTTGGGGAGGGGCAGCGCGGCCCAGTGGCCACATGTTAATGGCCCGAACGCTCTAAGTCGATGAGAAATGGACGTGCATGCGGTGTTGGGTGATATGACATGAAACTGCAACAGCCCAAGAGGGGGAATGGCCCAGCCGCTCGCTGCCACTGTGAGTTATGGCCCGGCCGCTCCGTGGACGCACAGCCGAGAGATTACTGCATGCGCAAGCTATGCTCCTCCTGCACTTAAGTAGTACAATATGTTAACAGAACCTTGGCGGAAATATATCATCTGGGGGGTGGGTGGAGAGGAGAGACGAGCATCCAGCGATGCTGTGTGCTGGAAGCCCGGGGGAGGAGGGGGTCTTAAGAAACATCAGATCTTTGTTTCAGGGCACTGCAGGAAAATGTGATATATGGACGACTTGACCAAGAGGCGTTGAATGAAAAGAGACTAAAAACACTAAGTGCTGACAAAAAAAAAAGAAAATTGAACAATGTCTGAAAAAAAGACTGAGGTGGGTGTGTTTCATCTGGAAAAGGAATCCAGTGGAGTCCCCCAGGGTCCTAAAGCAACCAAAGTAAAATAGTTGAGTGCCTTCTTTCTCCCATGACCTGGCTGCTGAAATCTCTTCTTCATCGTTGCAATGCCTGGCACCTTCCAACCAAGCAAAAGCTGCTATCAAATGGTTGGTGACGTCATACAGCCATTTCCACTTCCTGCCTCGAATGGAAGCTGTCAGTAGACTGGGGCACCACTTCATCTGTCGCCAAACAGTATGCTATCATGACCTATTGGACTGCTTCATGGGTTGTCCCTCCACCGCTTAATTCGAACAGCCAATGTGAAGGCAAAATTCCCCTGGAAATAAGCTCCAGGCAACATCACTGAGGCAGAAATGTTGCCGAAATGGGCCCAGCTATTGAAAAATCCATCATTTTAGTGTTGTGACTATTTGTAAAGCATTACCATGGATCCTAAACGTTACATGGCGATACATCGGAGAATTCCAGGCATATAGTTGCAGTTAAGATGTCCTCTGTGCCTACCAGTCTTACACTTTCTTAAAAGCAAGATCGGAAAGGTTCCATTTGCGGAGTCTCACACCTGAGCCATATACAAGCCAAGGTGACATTTGCGGAGTCTCACAGAAGGGGATGGTCCATCTTTATTTCTGAAACCAAGCAGTGTGGAAAGTTACTATGACTAATTTCCGGCCAATTTATTTCAACTAGGAAACTATTCTTGCTTGAAAAAACTACCTGAGGCCTAGCTCCTGGGAATTTCTAATCTTCCTATCATTTGTGACATAACTAAAAGAAGGGGTCTTCTGGAACTTTTGCAATCTACGTTAACAGTAACAGGTTGCTACCGACGCTGAGATTTTCAAAACCACATGTTTTCAGATTGCACTGGGAATGTTGGACCTGGTCACAGTTTATTCGTTTTTGCAAAGGCTTAAGAAAGATCTATTCCCCAAATGCTATCATAAAGTGGGAGGTGGAAGGAGGTGGTACGATTCGAGCAGGAAGATTTGTTTTCAGCTAGGAAGTATTTTTTCTAGATGAAACAATGATCCAAGAAAAATTGGCTGGATCTAGGGCATAGCAATGCTAGGGCCTGATTCACGCAACCTTTTCCTATGGGATTGCGCCATTATAAAATGCTTCTGTGGCTCAGGCCCATAACGCCAGCAGATGTCAGCTTTCTCCCAAAGGCAGTAAGAAAACCAATGTGCTTGAGCAGCATACGTGGTCAGAGGCCAAATGTTACAGGGTATCAAAGAGTGGTCAGTGGTTCAATAAGTCATGTAAGGTGGTAAATGCTCACATTCGTAGGAATTTTTCACATTGTTTTCGGACTCATGCCACATAGAGAGGTTTCCCAAACAATGTTATTTTTTCCTCGACATAATGACTGGATACGATTGTTGTATGATGGCATTCATACAGATCACAATCCGCTAGAAGGTTGTCCAAACTCCGGGCCTCGAGGGCCAGAATCCTGACAGGTTTTCAGGATATCCCTGCATAATATTCATGAGGAAAAATGTGTATAATTTTAGAATCATTGTATGCACATTTATCTCCTGAATAGTCACTTTTTTACCTACCTGTAACTGCATACTTGATGTAGCCCCCCGCACCATGAGGTGAGGCTTTGCCAGTTGGTATACACACACCAATCCCTGTCTGTAACCTTATGCGTATTCTTGCACTGCAGTAATATACTATGCACTTCCTGCAACTAGCGCCCAGATGCCTTCGGGTTTGGTGCGCTGAAATAAATACAAAAAAAACCAACTAAAATAATATTAATGAGGGGTATCCTGAAAACCTGGCATGGATCCGGCCCTCAAGGCCTGGAGTTGGACAACTCATGGATTTTTAATGCTGGGTAAGAATCCATGTTTCAGTAAAGTAGCATTCATTAATCAGTTTCCCAAGATGCACACTCGACATAAATCAAGAAGGATAACACATCTGTATGGCCAGGAGTGGCCGAGCCCACAGGGAACTGTGGAGAAGTCCCAGTAGGCCTCTGCACCCTGGGCCTCTTGTGTGAGGTAATCTATTTTATTTCCAAATGTTCTCATAGGAAAAGGGTTGGGCTTGCTGAAAATGTGTAGTAGGAGCCAATTTGAACATTATTTCTAGGGCCTCTTTTGGTTACCAGCCCACCCCTGTGTACGGCTCTACATTTTAGCCCCTGATTGGACATCTATGTGGAAGTGTCTATGCTAAGGGGTGGCGTAGATCCCAAAACCATCTCTTAAGTGTGGAAGAAATGTGGGGGAGCGGAGGTAGTGGGCCCATTAGCTAGTACAGGTAAGTTAGAGAATCCCTGTGGCCATGAAACAAGCAGCTAAGGTGCACTCGAGATTTCTGCACCCACTGCTGAGTGATGGGTGCCTCTAGAGAGTGATGTACTCGCATTCAGGTAGACAAGTCGCCCTTGTGCAAAATGCCCTGGAAATCAAGCAACCAAATGGGCGGCTAATGATGCACAAGTCCACGTCAAGGCTTTGCATTTCTAGTGCATGCGCATCCATCCCAGAGCTCTCCCAACGATTGGAAGAAAGAAACGCGTGTCTTTTGGATGCGAGGCAATTGGAAGCCAAGCAGCGGTGGAAGAACAGGGACAACAAAGGCATTGCTAATGGAGCTTTATGTTCCCTATACTTTTGAAGAGGTCTATAACTCAGGAATATAACTAATTAAGACTGTGAATAAGGTCTCCTGAACATCATGAACATTCTAAGGTATGCCATGGAGGCTTTCTATTATACACCACTCTTTTCTTTAATTTCTGCAGCAGTAAGAATGCACACCAGAGGAACAATTCCTCCAGAATCTAAAGGACCAGAAAGCAATCAGTGATCACCTGATCCCCTGTACCAATCCCACAGCCCACAGCCAAGGACGCAGGTTAAGAAGCCAACAAGGCGGCTTTGTTTTCTGTGTTGGTCCTTTAGAGGAAAGAACCCACTCGCATTAGCAGACAGAATTAACATTTCTAGCAGAAAGCAGCTGTTTGCTTCTATTTACCTTATAGCATTTGCCGAGATGCATGGTTTGCTGAGATTTGAAGACTACTGCCTGATATGGCAACTGATGATCCACAAGGTTTTGGACCCCATTCTCAGGCTGGTTTGTCCAATAACGCACAAGTTCAACCTGATGATTGGTGTCTGGAATGTATGGAAGTCGTTGGCACTTCCATGTCATTAGCCATGGACAAGGTCTTTAATGAAAAACCTGAACCTTTATACAAACCTTTTCATTTGTCAGTGGATGAATCAGTTCTCTGGTGTGGGGGGGCAGACAAATGTGATGTGGGGTTTACTCTCAGTTCTAAGAAGGCCCCAACTAAGAGCAAGCACCTAACGTATGGAAAGGAGTCGTGCAATTTCGTTCCTCTACCCACCCCATGTCAATGATGGCCGCAGCCTCGTCCATGAGGGATACGTTCCTTTCATTTTACAGATTATCTGGCCAGGTGGTGGATCCAGTACTGGCAAAGGGAGTTAAAGGGGCTCTTAATTTATCATCTTCCTTTGCCTGGAGTGATCACATTCCCTTCTGATACTAACAATGAGACAGATGAGGGGCAGATCCAGAAGAACCACCTCTAATTGGAGTAAATGGCACAGATGATATTCGGGGGGGACCATTACCAAGGTCTTTCAGGATTCCAGGACTCCAGGGGGAAACTGTGTTTGACCCCACTTCTTTTGCTCATCCTAGCTCCAGAGAGTGGACCCCTCTGCAGGAATTGTAGTTATTGGGCATTTCACAAAAAGCTAGACTCAGGCTCTTGTAATTTAATGGAGTCTGATTCGTCCCCCTTCCCTAATCTACCGTGGAGTGCTGTCTGTACGCTGGTCAAAGCCAATAATATTTTGCTCTAATTTATTAACAATGGTAGGGCCTTGTCTAAAGAGGCAAACAGAGCTTGGTTTACCTGTCAAGATAGGGTTCTTAATAACTCTGACCCCTAAATTCAGATTTTTGAATCTAGCAGAAGATGCCAAGGAAAGGGTGAGTCATCTTTTTGAGGATGCCATCCACATTTGGGCTCAAAGAGCCATATGCTTCTTAGGTGATGACAGCGAGTCAATCACCCAGCAAAGGTACAAACACATCCTGTTAAAGATAAACAACACAATTAGGCGTCTGGCAGAATCCTTGGATTCAGAAGTGGCTGGACCTAACTTGTTTGGTGATGATTTTGATAAGAGTCTAGGGAAATATGTGACAATGTTCTCTGCATCTATAAAGCTCAAACATCTTTGAACTGAACAAGATACCATTTGTGGACTGATGGAAGTTCAATGTTGCTACGTTTCTTGCATTTTAAAATCCAGTCATACGTTCATGTATTCAGTTTTGCCATCTTTTCCCCTCAGGTCTCTGGGAGGGCAGGCCGAGTCAGGGGCCACTCCGCTGGCTCCTCTTTCAGATCTCCAGGCACCTGTAGACAGAAAGGTCACAGACAGATAGGTCGGAAACACCATTTCCAAACCCCCTATCCCTCCATGTTTCCCCAGAGAGGCCAATCGTTTTGAAGCAGACGTAGCATATGCCAACAAGGACTAGAACAGTTCTCTCGAGGTACGTTTGCAGGATTGGGTTTGGAATCTATCCTTGCAGGTTCACATTTGGAATTTCTACTCAAACCGGTCTCTTGTTTTTTCAAGACCCTTGGGTTCTCTAAAGAGTAGCAGGGTTCAAGTTGGACATTTCAGTTCCTCCTTAGGGCTGGACCCAAAAACAGAAATTTCGGTCTCATAGTGGGCCATCTTTTGATTTCACAGGAGATTCAGGCTTTTCTGCAAAAGGGAGCTATAGAAATGAGCAGGATTCTTCCAGGGGGAGTGGTCAGTAATATTTTTCTTGTTTGCAAAAATGACATAGGGTTCCATATAGTTGAGCACTCAATGAGTTCATCATCTATGGTCACTTCAAAATGGAGATGGTGACTCAGTTAACTTAGTTAAGGGAGGTGTTACATCCAGGATGTTTAATGGTGAGACTGGATTTACAGGATGCTTACATGATACTCCAGTATCATCGGAGCATCAACAAATCCTGCAGTTCTTGCATGAAGGTATTCAATATCGATTGAAAGTCTTGTCTTTCATACTGGCCTCAACACCTTCGCGTAGTTACTACGTCCAGAAGCAGAATTCCTTTCGACCCTGGGGTTTCACTTATTTATCTACTTGTCAATTTAACAGTTCATCTTCTTTACAGTCTAGGCTTTGCTTTCAATTGGACAAATTCAAAACAGTTTCTACTCAAGTTATTCATTTTCTAATAGAATGTACAAATTCTACTTTGTGTCTGACCCAGGCCAAGATTTGGCTCCCCTCTGAGGAGCTTCGCAAAGCTTTGTGCCTTCTGGTCTTATCCGTCAGGTTCCTAGCCAGGTTTATTGGCCTTTTGTCTGTGTCCATTCAGGGAGTTTTCCATCTCCCTTCCATTAGAGAGCCCTCTAGAGGCTTAAAATTCAGGCTTTGCAAAGAGGTCTTAGTTACTCAAGTTGGCTTTAGATTTATCTATCTATCTATCTATCTATCTATCTATCTATCTATCTATCTATCTATCTATCTGTCTATCTAAGAAATCTTTTGGTGGTTGACAAACCTAGATGCTTGGAGCGGACATGCCCTGTTTCCGTCTGCCCAGGTCTAGGATCAGAGTCAGATGCAAGTGTGAAAAAGTTGGGGTACAAGATGCGGTTTTCTTTAGACTGGAAGAAGATGGTCTCACAAGAAGTTGGCAAGTAAGTGAGATGCTGGCAAGTTGATTTGCTGTTCGCAGTTTCATGAAAGCCTTTGAAAAGTGTGGCATCAGTTTTCCTCTGTACAATGTGCCCACAATCTGGTACATCAACTGATTGCGGTTGGGGGGGAACAGTTTTTTGGTCTGAAGGTTCAATGGGGTGCCCTCCTCAAGACTTGTTTTCTTTGTACCTCAAGACGCAGTTCCTGACATATTTCAGCTGGAGTCTGGATAATTTCGTGGATGTGACAGAAGTGTTCCTTCAGTACAGAGGCAAGGGGAGCCACTATGCATTCCCTCCATTTGCTATCATTTCATGAACCCTCCTTCAGATTAAAAGACAGGGAGCAGATATTTATCTAATCACACCAAGCTGCTGGCCTGCTCAGACTTAGTATGCATTATCCCGTTGCCTCATTATATCTTTATAACAAACGCTCCCACTTATCTTATAATAAGACAGGAAAAATAAAAATTAAGGCGATTGATAAACGTGGCTATTTCTCAAACGCAGATTGTAAACTAAAACAGTAGGTCCTGGCCTTGAAAAATTGCAAACCTTAAGCCAACTTCCACACTCCTGCCCCTTTATTGGTTAAGATCCTGCCTGTTACAAATCTGTATAGAGTATATTTCATTGTCTTGCATGTGCTGGGAAAAGTACTAAAATCTTGCTCCAGTGCCATGCATGAACCTAGGCAGGCCAGCGAAAGACAACGAGATAGACATTTTTTAAGCCTTCCACTTGCCAGTGCTAATAATAGGGGTTTTCCTCTGTCTAGTTTGGGTTTAGAGGGGTAAGAAAAATTCTCCCTGTCCTGTGAGGGACTAGTGGCAGTGGGTGTGTTTTCTTTATTTACAATTAACAGCCTGTCAAGAAATTGAAAAAGTTACCCAGTCACTCCAATGAGGAGAAGAATAGATTCCCCCTTTGGATATTTCAAAAAAAGTGATTTTTAATCAAGTTCAAAAGTGTAATTATCATGTAATTTAATAAAAAAACATTATTTCATACAACTCAGAATGTTTTCATACATTTAAAGAAATCATGTCACTAGATACCAGATTCATTTCAAATAAGAAGAACAAAGAAACACAGATACATCAATCATAACAATCTTGTGCATTTACCAACTCTCAAATGTTATCTCCCTACAGTATAATTGTTCATAAAGAATTTGATAACAATCCTATATTTGTATCAGAGCAGCAAAGCATCAATAGAGTTGGTGCACCACTGATTCTTCAACCTCTAATATAGAGTGTACACTCTGCGTTTCTGATGCTTTGCTGCTCTGATACAAACATAGGATTGTTATCAAATTCTTTATGAACAATTATACTGTAGAGAGATAACATTTGAGAGTTGGTAAACTCACAAGATTGCTATGATTGATTTATCTGTGTTTCTTTGTTCTTCTTATTTGAAATGAAACTGTTATCTAGCGACATGATTTCTTTAAATGTATGAAAACATTCTGAATTGTATGAATTGTTTCTTTATGAAATTAAATGATAGTTACACTTTTGAACTTGGTTAAAATCACTTTTCACCAAATATACACAGGGGAAATCTATTTTTCTCCTCATTGGAGTGACTGGGTAACTTGTCAATTTCTTGACAGGCTATTAATTATAGGTATGTTTTGTCCTGGTAGTCAGGGACCACTCAGGGCACCTGAAGTTGATAGAAGAATATTTAATCATTGAATACTAAGAACATAGACGTAGAATACTAGTCCACCACATTCCAAGTTTTCTTGTGTTTTCTTTGTTGTCAGAAGGAATTCAATTCAAAGTCTTGAATCTTATCTTATGTATAATTATATTATGTGTTGAGGGTGAAAACCCCACTTACCCAGCTCAGAATGCCCAGTAGAGACTTACAGTGAGGGAATTGTAGGCTCTAACATTTTAAAGAGAACATATGTTCTAATGTTCACATAACCCCAATACCCCGATTATGAAAAGAGCTAAAAGTCAATGTTTTCTCTGCAATCTCGTGTAAGCATTGACTTGTCTATGTGCAGTGGAGATGAGAAGGGGGCATGGATTTAGTGGACCTCATGAACAATGGAAGCGGTGGCGTCAAGAACAAATCCAGCTCACAAAGTGATCTAGGATTTCTAGTCTTTACATGTATATCCACCTTAGGTATTTTAGCACTTAAGATGCTACCTATGAGTAGTGACAACATGCTTGATTGTGGGCTTCCACATACCAGCGTGTGACATTCAGTGGAGCAAATTCTATGTTCACATCCACTGAACCACTTAGACTAAACTGCTAGATCCCCATGGTTTGTGGAAGGACAGTTCAGAACTAGACTCCCCAGTCGCATGGTTTCATTGGATAGGCCTGAACTATGATTGAATAAAATGAAAGGAGCTCACTAAGGACCAACGCCATAAGTTGCCATCAGCCCAGTGGTTATCCTGGTCAGTAGTTCAAGAACGCTGTGGCTCCAGAAGGCAAAGGGGTAGCAGCACTTCTTCCCTTCTGATATTCGAAGAGCTCTGAAGCAGTTAGGAAGCAGTTTGAGAGATATGTACATTTCGGAAACAGGATACGTTTTACCATACATTATTTTTGATGCATATGCTTTGTGAGTGGTGTCGAGAGTCTGGGCTAGGAAAGTAGGAGTTAACTTGTGTTGACTCTTGGGGGCTATGGAAGTGTTCCCAAGTTGGGCTCTGGATATTGCAGAAAGGGAAGAGATATCCCAGACTAGAAAGAGGGCTTGGTTGTCAAAAGGACTTTATATTTGATCAGGTATATTAATTCTCTGAAATCAAGGGTTATTATAATCCTAGTCGAATCCTGATCGATTGACTCCATGAGAACGTGGGCATCACTGATCAGGTCCTGGAGTGGCTGACCTTCTCCCTTTTGGACCACCCCTCCCAGGTCCAACTTGGTCCCTTTCTCTCTGCCACCGTTCTCTCTACCTGTGTCATTCTCCAGGGCTCTATCCTCTAACCCTGGTTTTTCAACCTCTATTTGGCCCCTTGGGCCCACCTGATCTCTACCTTCTCCTCTAACTTACAGTGTTATGTGGATGACACTCAGCTTTCCCTCAGACTCCCCTCAGCCTAGGATCCACTCTTGCTCATTCCTGACTGTCTATCCGCGATTCAGAATTGTTGCACCTCCAATAATCTCTTCCTCAATGCCAGTAAGACATAGATGTCATCTTCGACTCCACTCTCTCCTTCTCTCCTCACATCGCAGACGTCGCCAAGAAGTCCCACTACCAGCTGCATCTCCTCAAAAAGACTTCCCTTTCTCATATTTCCCCAGAAGCTCACTATCTCCAGATCCCTGGTTCTCTCTAGGCTGGACTACTGCAACAGCCTCTTTCTCAATCAGCCTTCCTCTACTCTCCACCCTCTGCAACTGATCCAGAACCGGACTGCAAGACCTATCTTTGGCTTCAAGCCCAGGCATCGTATCTCTCCAGTCCTGAAATCTCTCCACTGGCTCCTGGTGGCTACAAGGATCAAGTTCAAGACCATTTGCATTGTCCACAAAGCTTTCTGGGGCTGGGGCCCAGATTACATCCAATGCTCCCTTCCAAATGTCCCTACTTCTCGAGCCCTTCGCTCAGATACCTTCAACTCTCCAAGGGTTGTACGCTACCCTACCCTACAGTCCCATGTTTTCCTTGCACTGCCCAGAGCCGCGCTTCCCTGGCTGCACTTACTCAGAGCATTGCTGCCCTGTTTTCCCCTCACCTCTCCCTTGCACTTCCCCCCCTCCCTTTTCCCTTGGACTTCTCATTCTCGCACTTGCACAATCTGAATGGCAAAGCCCTAGTATGATCGTTTGTCTTGTCCTCCCTCTGTCTTCTCTCCCTTGTCTTGGGGTGTCTAGAAACACTTGTGTACAGGTGCATTATAAATGACTAATCATATCATATCTAGTCAAAAAGAGCAAAGCCCCCTTTAAAGCTATAGCTCAACTATGTTGTACTATTTCTTCAGTTACACAATTCTAGGTTCTCTTCATTGTAGACTTGGATGAAAAGATTTAGGACTAGATATTAGCTGCATAGAATCATTTTTGCTTTCTGGGTGACACGCTCCATTCATTCTAATAATGGTCGGAAACTGTAGCGCATGGTGAGTACTTATGTCACTATGGTGCCATGGAAAATGACCCTATTCTTGCAGTAAAGTTAATTGATATTTCCAGGAGCACAGGAGTAAAACATTTTGTAGCGTCTGGAGAGTTGGCATTTCAACCCATTGACACAGTGAGGCTGGAATGGGGAGGCAGGAGTGGGAACCAGACATCCAGTCGTTATTTAATTCTGATCAGTCAGACATAAATCAGTCTCAGATTAACTGCTTATTTGTGGGCTATTTCTAAGCCTAGGACATTAACGATGTCAATATATGTAGTTTTCTCACCTGTGATGTGGGCATGGTTGATGTGGCTAGGTGAGACGGGGAGGATGCGCCAGACCCTATGAATAAAGGTGGGAAAGCTTAGGTCATTGTGATAGTGTTAATAAAAATGGCCGTCTGTCTGCCTGTGTTGCTGACTGCATGACTAGGTGTGACTTAACCAAAACGTTTTTGGTTAACTGTAAAATGAACACGAGCTTGGTAAAACTTTCATGCTCTCGTTGCAGAGCATTGTTAATTGTACTCTTGAACTCAGCCAGATCATAGAGGGAAGCCGTAATCACATTCTTTGAATGTTTAAACTTTACTTGGCAAATAAATGTTTCATATTGGCAAAACTGAATGCGTGAACGTATGACTGGATTTTAAAATGCAAGAAACGTAGCAACATTGAACTTCCATCAGTCCACAAATGGTATCTTGTTCAGTTCTCTGGCCAACGTTAAACATCAGTTAGCAGGTACATTGTATTAGAAATGGTACTGGTTACATCATCAAACACAGCCAAGACCAGAAAGAGAACATGACTCATGTGTTAGATTTGTCCTTAATAAAAGCCAGCGTATGGATAATTTGTCAAGCCCACGCCATCAGTTGAATAACGCTTAAGTGCGCAAGAAATTGGAGCGCTTGTTTCCTGATTCGCACCCCATGTGTATTTCAGACCGGCTGCAGTGCAGAGCCCAAGGGACCAAATGCCATGTGCGTTACATCGCAAACTACACCCAGTTACCCTTAGGTTACATTTGATAAAACGGTGACGCTTGGCAAAACCTGACGGTTTCCTTCCACACACCTCTGCGGAGCTCTGCTACTGCCTAAGCTTCCTTCAAATTTCAGCCTTGCAAAATGCAAACACGCATGTGTCCCACCCAAGCGTGACTCTATTATGGAAGGCCAACAGGCATCAACAAAGCACATGCAATGACACACTGCTCGCTTTGCACTGTCGATCCAACAGCAAGCTCTGCCCTCCTCTCTCTTCTCCCGCTAAACCACCCTTAATCCCACATTTTTACCTAGGGCTCTCCAGGGATCACGTGAATGACCCAGAAACAGAACGAATGTACAGCTTAATTTATTTATTTAGCACAGCATGCTTCGCGCGTTTGAAGATCCGTTTATGGGGGCCACAGGTGAAGTGAAGGGAAAGACGATGCCACCAGAAAAGAGCAGTTGAATCGCAAAATAGAAGGCTCAACTGTACAGAATTAACCGAGAGCCGACAGATACAAGGGATGCAGTGGCTGCGATTCACAACGCAGAGATCATCTTCCTGGGGAATTGTCTAGGGGGACCATAAGGGAGTTTATATTCGTTGATAAGTTTCTTATTTTTTTGTATTTATCTTTTTATTAAAATTTGTAAGGAGCAACATGGAGTATAACAAATCATACATTGGGCCACATTACGAGGCTGGCGGCCGCGGAATGAAAGGTGCCGGTAAGGGACCAGCAACATTCATTCCGGGCCGCCACATTACGCTGCAGCGGGTCCCGCTCTTCGCACCTGGTCAGACCAGACGTGCAGAGCGGGACCCGCTAGCAGACCAGGATGCTAACAACGGGCCCGTCATGTACAGGCCCGTTGTTAGCATCCTCCCCATTCCCATTGGGCCCTACGGGGGCTCAAATGGGAATGGGGATGTACCGGGTCCGGGTCCCGAGAATGGGAATTACCGGGCCCGCTAAAGTCGGCATGGCCCGGTAATTCCCTATTTTTGGGACCCAGACCCGGTACCCGTTTGGGGGTAGCCATGCCAGTAAGAACGGCATGGCTACCTCCAAACTCCTGATGAGGCCCATTGTCATTGAACATGTACGTTTCAGGAAAAACAATACATTCAATTTGTCATTTCAAAATACAGGCTCCTTTTCACTTTCCCACCGTCGAAACATCCCTTGACTTTACACAATGCAAAACTCAACATAGCCCCTCTTTTTTTGCTTCACCCAACCCTGCTTCCCGGTTCCCACCTTCCTCCCACCTACTCATGGATGGGGAGCCAACAGGAATGTTCTTGTAATATTTCCAACGGGATAAATAATCCTGGCTTTTGCAATTGACCAGTTATCATACTTCTTAGTAACCAGCGATACATACCTCTTCACTCCAGTGAAGCTTGTTCCGAGTAGGTCCTGCCCTTTTCCAGTATGAGAGCGATATATTGAGGTCTCGCCTGTGTCTGCAACTCCACCTGCCTATGGTGTGTCAAGAAGGGAAGCCATTCTGAGCGCTGTCCGGTCAAATGGTCGAAAATAAAAGATCGAATGACCATTTGATCGAAGTCAAATGGTCAGAAAAAAAAGGTCGAATATTTGTATTTATTTATTTATATATTTTTTTTTAGTTTTTGTTGGTTAAAAAATATTTTTAATAAAGAAAAAGAGGGGTTGAGGGGGGAACCCCCCATAAAATTAAAAAAAAAAACAACCTTTTTTTTTTTACTATTTCACTTCGATCAAATGGTCATTCGATCATTTCGTTTTCGACCAGTTGACCTACAACCATTCTGAGCCAATATGGCTATGTTTCTCTGAAAGGGCTGCTCTGATGTTTCTTTTTAAATATTTTTCTGAATTTCTTTGGGTTTTAACCTTCTTTGATGGTTATCTAGAGGTCATTCCACAGTGATATGCCACAGACTGCTGCAGTTGGTTTCCAGTCTTAGTTTCCTTGCATGGTCAGCCTTGACTTTCATGAATGAAGTCGATCTTAGACGTCTACTTCATTGCTAGTGAACTATAGTTTTGATCAGGTGGGCAGGGAATATTTTTAGCAGTGTCTCTTGTGGACAAGAGTCAGTGTTTGAGGAAATCTGGTTATTGAAAGCAGCCAGTGCGGGGTTTCGAGTGATGGACAGATTTCCATAGGCCCAAAAATATTTTCGAAGCTCATTTCATAACCAGTTGAAGCTGGTTTTGCCAGATGTTTCAGGAGGACTGGGTAGAAGCCGGTGGAGTATTCAATTTTGTTTAACACTAGTGACTCGATAGGTTTCACCTTGTAATCCCAACCCAAGTTAGGGTTGAGTTTCTTCAAGAAGTGGAGCTGGAGAGGTGGACTCATTCTGTTAAGTATGTTGATTTGTGTGGGGAAGGACATTGTTGAATCAAAGAAGATCCCTATGTGTTTCTCCTTTGCTGATGGAGTCGCAGGATATCCCTAATTGGCTGGCCTTTGGAAATTAATGTGCTGGGTTAGTTTCTTGTCAATGTTGGCTATTTCAGTCTTTGAACTTATGAAACCTAGTTTTTTTCCTACTGTTCACTCCTGAATAAATGTTAGGTAAAGTAAGAAGTGGCCATTACTGGAAAGGTTGTTATGGATTTGGAACAGAAGTTGCGTGCCATCTACACAGGTTGGTTGCAGTCAGAATAGGTCTCCAGCATGTCTGTTAAGGAATGCATACAGGGTTTCAGCTGATGATATCATTACATGATTCAATGTCCAAGTATCAACAAAACTGCTTTATAGTTTGCTAATAGGATTCATACACAGCTTAACAGAAGTACATGTTATTTATTATTTTAAATGTCATTACTTCATGGGTTTGCCAGAGTGCAGACCAGGCACAATAGGGAGCTGTAGTCATGATGGAGACAAATTACACTCTTGTGTCTTTTCTTGGCAATGTATCATATAATGTTGCACATAGAACAGGTGAAATTGTTTGGAACTTACATAAAATTCATGAACTACAAAATTGAACAAGAGCAATATAGACATGTGGTTGATGGAAAAGTTTAACAGAAAATACAAATATTTATTTACACATGGTTGATCTGTCATTATGATTACATTAGAATGTGGTTTTTCTGGTGGATTTTAAGCATTCTTAAATATAGAACTGATGTTAACCATGGCAATCATGTGGTGTATCATAGATTGACAGAATGGCCAGGGAAGATACAGGGAACTCAGATTGATTATTGATAGTTCTTAAGAAGGTTGCTAGGACACAGCGTGGAAGCATTCAGGTGGACATGCCTTTCCTCTGTAAAGTGAATTTATGAGACACCAGGGGTATTAGGGATGCCCCAACCACATATACTCACTTGCCTCTGGCTACTGACTCAGGTCCAGATGAACAAAACATGAACCGTAATTCTGCACTGGCTGCTTGTATTGCTTATCGTGTTGCTGTCAGGTTGTTTCAGAGGGCTGAAGGTGAAGAGAATAGAAGTAGGAAAATAGAGAGAGAGAAAGGCAGGGAGAGAAGCATCGGGAAGGAGACAACATAACACCTACACCCAATGCAAATGTGATGACACGTGTGACGGATCTGTGGATGTTGTCCCTTCTCCCCTAGGGGGAGACCTTTCCCATGGGGAAAGGTGGTGCGTCCACAGTACAATATTCCCCCTGGGGGTGGTGCACTGGTGGAGGTTCACATGGAAGAGGAAAACCCATATGGTATTAGAGAAGACTATGCCCTGAGAACGAGGTATACCTTTGCTATGTTAGACCCTCTCTCTTTCCCCAAGCCAAACCCTCCTTCCCTCTTTTCAACCAGTGCCAATATCTGTTATTGGAAGGTTAACCAATCTGGTATGTTAAACCTCACAAGCGGCCGTGAAAATACAAATTGCTTTCCATATTGCTCCAATACAAGTACTGTGAAGAATAAGATGACCAGGATTATGAAGATCCCTCCGACGAGGAAACCGAGAGACGCCAACCCGCTGAACAGGGGACCGCAGTAGAATACGCTGTACAAGGAGGTGAACAGGAGACCAAAGGTAGTCCAGGGAGAAGGAGATACTTTGTATGCTGCCCAAACAACCCTGCATGAAAGAGTCTGTACAGTCTCAAACCCCCACAAACATAATGTGCTATTAGAGTGATAACTGGGTGACCCTGAAGACACACTCAAGTGAGGTGGGGCTCTAGTTTGAAGCTTCCCTGCATATAATACAGCCCGAATCTGCTGCCCCAGTAGTCAATGAGCTGAGCAAACTATGGGGAACAGACTGGGTCTTTCTTAAGCCTTTGCTGCAAATACTCGTAGTAGAATACGCTGTACAAGGAGGTGAACGGGAGACCAAAGGTAGTTCAGGGAGAAGGAGATACTTTGTATGCTGCCCAAACAACCCTGCATGAAAGAGTCTGTACAGTCTCAAACCCCCACAAACATAATGTGCTATTAGAGTGATAACTGAGTGACCCTGAAGACACACTCAAGTGAGGTGGGGCTCTAGTTTGAAGCTTCCCTGCATATAATACAGCCCGAATCTGCTGCCCCAGTAGTCAATGAGCTGAGCAAACTATGGGGAACAGACTGGGTCTTTCTTAAGCCTTTGCTGCAAATACTCGTAATATACACCACCACGTCCCAGCTTCGAACCCTTGTACTGCAGATGCCTACTTGTGTTAACAGATGGCAGCGGCTTGAACCCAGATAACAGGGAAACAGCTTAGTTTACTGGGCTACCGGGTCTTTATAAATTACATTGCCCTGCTAACAAAAATACTAGGCTGGTAGCACAAGCGAACAATGTAGAAATGGTAAATTGTGCACCCCTAGTTTCATGGGTATGTGTGGTAAGTGGGAGGGGGTGAAAGAGTGCGGTACGGGACAGTGAAATACTGGGAAGGAACTGCCTTGTGTTGCAAGATTTCTAGATAGGACGGAAATGGAAGAGAAGCAGCAAGCAATCGAACCCGGGGAGAGGAACACAGGGAAGATTCTCTCAGTTGTGTGTAATTGTGTACATTGCCCTAGCTTGCAAGAGCAAAGATACCCCTGTCAGAAACATGTTCAAGTATTCTAGAAATAAGGACGAAACAGCACCAAGAATTATTTTCCGAATGCATGCATGTTGATAAGGGAGCACTGTACATAGCATTGATGTGCAAGTGGGAAGGTGACTGTTTTTCAGGTTGAGAATCCAAAATAAACAGCACATCGACTGGGTCAAAATCAGAAGAGCTAAAGCAATCATTTCTTCTTCTCAATGCAATGGAATAAACACTCATCCTGCCCTAATCTTCCCCCCTGTTGGCAGAATGAAAAATTGAGTGGATGGAGATTTCAAAGTGATGAACACCTCACACACAGAAAACCAAATACTTCTCTTCACCTGTGCAGCAACTAATACATCTTCTCTCCTCTCATGGTGGTATGCCGAGGACAACTGGGGGGGAAAGTTCCACTTTTAAGGTGAGGATACCTACATGTTAGTTTGTCCTGAGTCTGGTCGGATCAACAAGATGGTGTGGGTGGTGGTAGTCTTGAGTAGAGTGGGAAAGAGTAACAACATGGGATGGAGGAACATTACATTTTCTTGTTTCCCTAATGTAGGGATCATGGATGGGATGAAAGAACACAACCCCATGAAACTGGTTGTTTCTTAGGCAACATTTCATTTGGTTACAGACTTATCCCAATGCAGCCCGACAAGCACATCACTTTTAGACCTACCGCCAATTGTACCAACGGTAGTGGGCCCTTTTAGAGTGTTTGCAAATGGAAGGCCTGAGTTCTTGTATGATGTGACAAGTTGTAGGGATGCCTTAGCCAGTACCAAGAAAAAAGGAAACCACAGGGGCTAAATAAATGGACGTTAGTGTTAAAAGTATTAACCTCTGAAGCATTTGTGAAGCTTGCAGCTCTCTGTGTAGGCCCATGACACCCTGATCCCTGTGCCGTCGCTGCACATGAGTGTGGCCTCATGGATCTCCCTGAATCATGGACAGAAGGACCTCATTGCTTTAAGCGCTGCAGCTATTTTGTCAAAGACTGGTTGTAAAAGAATGGGCACAAGAACCCAGGCCTGATGGAAGCCTTTGTCGTCTTCATCAGTGGGCTCAAGTGATCATTCAGAAAAGATGGCCAGGTGTGTGAGTGCAGCATCTTCGAGGTGCAAAGATCCTAAGGCAGATACACTTCTACCACTGCATTTGGGATAACAAAAAAATTGTGGAACTGTGGTCCCGGCAAGGAAGAGGGTAGGCAGAAGCAAAGTGCAACATGTTACAAGGTGTTTTGACTGGGGCACTCCAATAGTGTAAGTGACTGGTAACTAAGGCTCCAATTGCAACTTTACACTTGCACAGGGAGATGAATGGACAAATCCTCTATATATAGAATGGTGAATATGGTTGTATAAAGTAGGGGAATGGTAAACCCTTCCCACTCAATTCGATCACTGCCCACAGGTCGAGCTTTGACTAGACCTGTCACTGTGAATTTTATTCCTAAAAAAACATTGGCACGGATCTTAGAAGTTGCATCCTAGAGAGAAATTCCCCTGTACGATGCTGGATCACAGCATTTATCCACTCCCAATGTTTAACAATAGACACAACCTGTGCACCACTTTGTTTCATAGGAATTTGGATGTGTGTGAAGACAGTCCTATAGAGTGGGTAAAGTGCAGAAGCCCACCAAATGCGTTATGGCTAAATTATGTCCATAAGAAAACCGTGGACCAGTGAGTTACTTCTGGAGTGTGCCTCATTGAACGATATGCGTGATCCATGTCATGAAGCCATCCATCTTGGTAGCGACTGTTAAAGAGCAATTAGATCCCAGCTGACTTGAAGATTTGTGAATGTAGGGCTCCCAGAAATGTACACCACTGCCCTTTGAGGGTGCTAGTGCGAGCACAGGGTTGAGCCACGTACGCTCCTGTACCCACCTGTAACCAGAATAGATGCAACTAGTTTGAGAGAATAGAAGTTACACTAGCAGCCCACCACTTGAGTCTGCGTGGGCTTTTATTGTTTTGAATCATTTCGTTGATGCCTTTCTTGGCTTGTAAAAGGTTTGAGCCCCTTTGGGTCTGGCCTGTGGTTTGAATGCCAAGACATGTGCCTAATACTCCTTCTCATTGCTACGCAGTTGCCATGAAATGTTTTGCTTACCTTTTTAAAACATGACACTTTCATTTGCTTCACCTGGCTAGTCATCTTGGTAAAACATGTGACATTATAACTTCATACACTGACAATGCCACCAAAGTTGGTGGGTTGTTATCGAGTAAATGCAGTTACAATTATTTTGGTTCCTCTTCATCCTCCATAGTTACATTTAGAGCATCAGAAAGGCTAGCTGACCAAATAATGTCTACCAGCCGGGTCAGGTCATCCACGACAGACACTAAAACAGACTCGGTATCTCGACCAGGACAGAAACCAGACTGGAAAGGGTCAAGAAAAAAATAGCCCTCAAGAAAAGAATGAAGCAAAGGTGTAACGAAAACTTCAAGCAACTTCATAAAAAAGAAAGAAGAGAAATGGGATGAAAGTTAGAAAGAAGAAGTGGATCCGACGCAGGTTTCTTTTTAATACAGGAATCACCCAGGTGTGTTTGAGAGATGAAGGAATAAAACTAGTAAGTAGAAAACTAAAGATTTACTGCGCATGACACCACCGAGGCACTAGAATGCATGATCTCCTTGAGAATACCAAGCGGAATGGGATCCGAAGGTGAAATCGGGTTCAGGCCATTAGTGGCCGGAATAATATCAGGAATAGCAAAAGTTGGAAATGTAGACCAAGAGTGAGGATTACTAACAGAAACAGAAGAAACCACCAAAGAGTCAGCATTTGTTTGCCAACTAGCAGCAATTTTATCCAGAAAAAAAAGAGGAAAGAGAGTCACAAAGAGATTGCAAAGGAGTAATGGAAGGAGAGGAAGGATCGGAAGATAAAGATTGAGCCAACTTAATAGCACCTTCGGTTGATTAACCGCAGATTCTAAATGAGTAGAAAAATAAATACGCTTAGGATAATAAATAGCAGCTTGGTAAATGTCAGTGGCCTTGCCCATAGATAGATGAGAAGAGAGACTCGTTTCACGTGGGCATTTCGACGTGGCGCCCTGTTTCACAGCGGCAGTCAATGAGACCGCATTTTCGGTTAGGAAAAGAGTGCATCCTTCTCTTAACATGTTCAAATCTTTCCAAGGTATCCATAAAGGTGAATGCAACACACATTTAGCAAGCCCACTCAAAATGTAGGGACCACACAGATTCACCTAATCCTTAGATATAAGAACAGTGAAATGAAAGCCTTGATATGTCAGAAATGTATAGTCAAACACACACACGCACACACACCAACCTCTGCAGATGCAGGCATTCCCTGTGAACTTGCACGATCAGATCCTTAGTTATGAACATCTAGTTTTTTTTCTTGTTTTTTTTTTAAGCCTGAGGGATTGTGATGCTCTCCTTTCCCAGTACACAGATTCACAGTGGGAGAAACATAAATATAATATATATATATATAGTCGTACAAATGTAGGTGCCCAAACAATGGATCGGGATTCTATACCTATGTCACAGATCATCTAATGAGGTTTGTAATTATATATTTGCATGGCACAATATGTTTGCTGAGTTTGGCGTCCTGACCTGCATCTGTTTCTTATTTCTTTCTCTGTTTTGCAGCATAGGAATAGGGAACACTTTGCTGCAGGGGCACTGTGCTTTCTCGACAGCTGGCTTGCACTCATGAGTTCCTTCCCTTTATTGCAAGACCACATTTCATTGCGCATTTACATTTCTTGATAAATTTGCACAATGTATTTTTGCTTTTGGCATTAACCGGGGAATGGGTCGTCCCTAGTTTAGCACCTAATGGCCCATGAGGTCTTGGTAATGTAGGGTGGCTTATGGATGTGCTACTTAATCCTGACCTAGATATTGCATATTGAAATGTATGTGCTGGCATTCCAGGCCGCAGTGATGTATTATTGGGTCACTGTCTATTCATATCCTCAAATACCCTACATTTATTTTGCTGCTGCAGCCGCCGTTTAAATCAGACAATAGAGCCACGCTGGTAAAATGCTGAATGTGACAACTTTTAGCAGAATTTCTGAAATTGAGCAGGGAAAATGCTGAATCAAGTCTTGCTTGCAGTAATTTTATCATCAATGGAAGCTTGGGTGTCTAGGGGCCAGATCGCATAAAATGTACTGTGCAGGCAGTGCTGGAAATGGAAACAAATTACTAGGGGATTCCACCCGTGGGAGCGGAGGACAGGGGTGGCCAAAAAGATGGGGAGGGGCTGTGGCAATCAAGTGCTATGCTTCTAAGAAGTGAAAAAAGCGATTCAGTAGCACGGTATCATAGAGGTTACTTGAAACATGCACAAATCACGTAATAAAACCTCCTGGCATTTTATAAATCGTTATAGCGATATGTTGAACAAAAACAAAAAAAGGCATTGTTTTTAGCTTAAGCCCACCTTCTCAATGGGAGTGCACATTTCCCATCATACAAACATATGTCAGCCTAAAAAAATCTCTGTTTTTCTATTTTTCAACTATAATATCAAGATTGAAAAACACAGTGAAATAAAATGCATTATATGATCACCTGCTCATAGCCATTGTTCCCTAAAGCATTCAGCTTTATGCACCCATTACCTTTCTAACGATCCACATTTTGCGCCTCTTAAGAGAAATGCCACAGATAACAGGCACTCCCCATTATTCATGCACTGCCGTGACTGAAGCAATGTAAGGTTAATTGTGATTAATTGTAAAAACAGAAAAAGACAAATGGAGCAGAGAAGCCAAGTCTTCCAGAGATGGGAACAGCTGATCACTGTGGGTGCTTTGTTATATAGCAGCTCTGGCGTGAGCGTATCCCCTTAAGATTTGAGATTGTGAAGAGGCAATTTTCCCCGAATTCAGAATCAGAGAGAATCGGGCCCAATTCCAATATTGTGTGGTGGACAGTTTTACCCTGGTGCCAGTCATTCTTCCACTGACAGACCAGTGCACAAAACGACATTTACACTTACTGAACATTGTGAAGACAGCATCTGCACCTAATCACAAGGAAAATACAGTATTTTGCACTGCTGGATTGGTGCAATGATCAGCAGATAATTGCTCAGCTTCAGTGAAATTTGTGTGATCCATACCTTGATGTTTTAAAGCACCCTTTCACAATACTCTCCTACAGATGATTCAGTTTGTGGTGTGCATAACAAAACTCATCGCATGTTTTTAGGTGACTGTCTCGGCCTGTGATTCTGGGTGGAAATCCTTCCACAAAGGTCTCCCAGGAGAACGCTGCCATATCACCACAACCATAGAAGTAGCAGACGTGATATCATATGCCTTCTGTTTGCCCCCACTTAAGCAAAGCATGTGATACCACTGTGATGGAGTTCAATCTGCTAAGTGGAATCTCCAAGATTCTTTGACATTTTAGAAGCTCTAGTAAATGGATGCTGCCTTGAAAGTCAGATCTGCTAAACAGTTCCACTTTTGGACAGTGCTCTTTTCTTTAAACCCTGGTGTTGGTGGGCTTGTACCCAGGTGGGACTACTGGCCATTGGGGGTATAATTAAACCAACATTGGGGTGTATGGATATGGTAAGTTTATAATGTGCGCCTAGTCTTCTAAGGATCAAAATAATGTACTAAAATCTTGTGTTTGTTTTGATGATTGGTTTAATACCAGATCAATGTATAAATTTAAGTAGGGCCAACATTCTCCATTTGGATGCACATGCAATTGTTTTGCCCGTACCCGGGCTTTCGCAAGGCACAAAGTTGCATTTAAGCACCACACTTATGAGTTTAACACATTTAGTACATTCCTACACATTAATTTACAGTACATACACTGGCCATGCATGGTGTTCTGGTTTGTCCTAGATTCAATACAATAACTGTCTCAGTTACTGGTGCTTCACAGTAAGATCACACACATATTCATATATAGGGTAAGTTCCTTTTTTAACAATATTAATGTGTACAGTGGTTCGTAGTTCTGCAGGGTGAAAGGGGAAGGATAAGAGCAGAAAATACGTTCATTAGAGCCGGGTTACATCTATGACTGCAGAGTCACTATTGTCATCTTATAAGTTCTGAGTCATCTCTTAATTATTATGCTAAATCAATTTTGGATAATCTTTTCTCTGGCTGTAGATCCTTAGTGTTGTCTTTAACCTTTTAGCCTTTACATTGGTATCTGTAATATTTTACATATTGTGCTCTTAAAATCAATATTTGGATAGTTAAAACTAAGTAATAGTCAGACCAAAATCTTTAATCGTACGTCATTAACTGACTTATTCTTTACCTTTGTCTATTATTCAGGTATCTTCTATCTTAAAGTATTTTTATTTCATTTATGATGTTTGGATATCCCAATACTAACGAAGAGAAATGCACATTTTTCAACCGCCCGAGATGAAGTTCCAACATTTTGCAAAAAGGGGTTTGCATAAGCGTTCGGTTACCTGTGGGTCATATGATTTAGGGAATTCCAAAAGCTTATTTTTTCATTCTCCATGCGATATCCTCAATTGCTTCTTTTTTTATCCACTACCAAGAAGCACAGAATTGTAAATGAGTCTATTTAGAAATGGATTCACCTACAAAATCGTGTTGGGTCTGATGGTCGGGTTTGTCCATTCGTCTTACCTTAATATTTAGTGTGGCTTTAGGATTCCTCTGGATTGTTTCCGGATGGTGGTGTTCTGCATGTGCAGGACTGCCGCCATCCAGAAAATGATCTTTTTATGCTTTAACTCTTCTTCAACCTTGGGGTATCCAAACGTCATAAATGAAATAAAAATACTTGAAGTCATAGATGTAACCAGGCTCTAACTAACGCATTTTGGTTTTGGACACAGGCAAACTTTTAAGTTGAACGTTCTGACTCAGACTTTCCTTAGTTTCATTCAGGTAGGGAAATACCACCTTAGCTTAAGGCAAGTTAGGCCTTCAACCAACCTGACATTTGAGTTAACAACCACTTTATTTGTGACCTTGAATCTATTATATGTGACTTGCTTCATGATGCCTTCACAGTACTTAAATACAACTTTGTGCCTTGTGAGAACCCGGCTATGGGCGAAACAATAGCAAATGGAGAATGAGGGCATTACTTAAAGATAAAACTTGATCTGGTATTGTCACAAATGTCGGTGATGTCCTCTTCGTCGGACGAAAAGGCAGACTCTCCCCCTTCCCCCAACTCCTCACCTTCCACTTTCTTCTTGGGTTTCCCTTCCTTGCTTCTTGGAGGCTTCTCCTTTTTTTTGTGCAGGTAAGGACGCCCTCGATAGGATGCCACCGTGCCTCTAATATAGGGGCACGGGGGTTATCCCACCGGGAGCGCCACTCAGGGGAAAAAAGCCAGGAGACACAAAAAAACCCTCGAAGGTGTCCTTCTTGTAGGATAAGCGAAGATGGCAGAGTGCGCTGGAGGATGATAGGTAATGGGAGAGTAATCCGGTGAGCAGGCACGGGTCTGGTAGACAGAAGGTCAATAAAGTACCAGGGATAGGCACAGGCAGTCCGGTAAGCAGGCAAGGGTCTGGAAGGCAGCAGATCAATCAGGTACAAGGGCAAGACACAGGCAGTCCGATAAGCAGGCAAGGGTCTGGAAGGCAGCAGATCAATCAGGTACAAGGGCAAGACACAGGAAGAGGAGAGAGAGGGAAAAGGCAGACGAGCAGGGAAGGAAGAGGAAGGAAGGCACATGGCTAAAAAGCACAGAGCGAGGGCAAGAACTAAAGGAGGAAAAAACAGAAAAGCACGGGAAACAGAAGGCGAAAATAGACAGCGGAGTAACACCAGTATCGGGAGCGGCAGCAACACAGGAGGGAACCCGGAAACGTTGCAATGCGTACATGACCCGGAAGCGGAGTAATTTATACTTCCGGTCACGTTCGCGTGCAACGACTAGAACGGTGTGGTGAATGGCAGTGAGGGGAACACTATGGCGGACAAAAACGCCAGCGATTCCACGCCCGGCAACCCTGCCGCGGCATGACAGTTATTAAACAAATAATCAAAACAAACCTAAGATTTCAAAACATGTTGATCCTTCAAAGTCTAGGCACACATTATAAACCTACCATACCCATATGCTCCAATGTTTACGAACCGACGGACTAGTGAATATCACTCAATGTTCGGTTTCTGCTGCCAGGCAACACTACTGACGGACAAACAATCTTAGACACAGGGCAGGCACACTGAACAATATTCACTTATTTCTACTCACTATAATTAAACCAACATTTATATATCAGACATCTCATGCAGCTGGTTAAGCCACACTGTGCCTAACACTGTACCTAACATGAAAGTATGCACAGCTGGGAATGCGCACAGGCAGCAACACAGTAACAGTTTTGCCTGTATCTTTCCTTTTAAAAGCATAATTGGAAGCCCATGTACGTCATGTAGCTGTCTAGAGACCGATCTAACCTTATTAATTATTATATGGTGAGAGAACATATAGTGTGAAGTTACAGTCTGCTAAAAATGTAATTGATCTTTTGTCGCACAGGGTGACATTTTCAAAAGTGCAACAGTCGAATAGTTCACTGAAAAGTGTCATTTTTGGTTGCTAAATCTAAAGTGGTTAATGTCTACAGTTTGAATGGAACATTAAGTACGAATTCAGGAAGCTGCCCTCCAAAGGATTTATATCTGTTATGTGTACAACACAAATATTTCCAATGTTCACACTGGCCTTTTTTGCAAGGAGGACAGTAACATCCACAGAGCTGTCTCATTGCATTGGTAGCAGAAATATAAAGGCATATATGGTCTTTGGTATGGTGGCTTATGGAAATATACTGTTATAGGGGCCTAACTAAACCGTTTTTATGTAATGCTGTTGTCAGGCTCATTTCTAGGGACCATTCCACTAAGAGGGATTTTGTGTATTGGCTGTTTGGTACTAAATTACACCCAAAATAAATAATTTGGGTTCAGGTTAATGTTTGTCAACTTCTTGGAAAACAGGTTCTGCAGCCAGGTGTGTAGGGAGGGGACACATGCTTTGAAGGGCAGACACTGTCAGTCAAAGGGAAATCACACCACGGTGGTAGCTGCTGCAGTCTCTTTGATACAGGGCAGTCAGGAGAAGGAGCAGAGCTAGAGTAGACCACGGGAGGTTTCACAGTCCAGAGTAGGAACCATCCACCATGAAATCCCTTAGTTCACCCACATTTCATGTGTCCCATCCCCACTTCCTGCACTCTTGGACTGTGAGCACCAGGCACAAGACAGAGATCCCAGCAGCCAGCATTGTACCCTTGCAGAAGGCTTGACAGATTGAGTATGTAAGAGGGCAAGGTACCACCTAAATTCATCCCTCTTTTGACGCAGAAAAAGGGTTTCACGTGGAAATTTATTGGGGGCACAGTCTACCCCAAAGTCCCCTTCCAAAGAGGTGAAGATAACGTTTCCAAGAAAGGAGCAAGCCATTTCCCTAGCCCATTTGGAGTGGCCTAATCCTGGATTAAGGCCTGCCTGCCGAGACACTGGTATCCAGGACTCTGACTGTCGGAAGAGGCATTGCTGTGAGTGCTCTCTGGCCACGTTCCTGGCTGGGAAGGGCAAGAGAAGGACTCACTTTATCATTTGAGACTGTGGAACGCGTCTCACAGTAACCTAGAGGAAAAGGAACAGTTCTGGTTCCTGCCTCAAACTACTTGTTAACTACGCCAACCTAGACATCGCCTGCCTGTTCCAAGCTTCTTCCTGCCAAGCGGTGGTGTTGCTTGTTAAACTGCACTGTGTGTTAGACTTAGTAGAACCCCTCTCCAACTCAATACCAATTTGCCACCTCAGAAAACTCTGAGACTCCTAGATCTATAATGTCAATCCTCCAGAACAAGCATTAAAGGTATTCAAAGTGTTTCTTTCATCTTGGCCTGCCTTAAAGGGCCACAACGACTATTAAGACCCCACTCTATATCTTTTTGAAGACATCTTTAGTGAATTTGACATTGAGCCTTAAATTACCTGTGCACCCCTATCTTCAAACCCAGAGTGCCCATGTATTCCAAAGTCTGCATTCTCTGTGTGTTCTCTTACAGAGGCATGTCATTCGTGTTTATATTAGTTGTGCTTATTTTCAGTTGAATTAAAGACTCCAAATTTTTTTTAACAGAACTTTGGTTGGGCTTTTTTTAATTTTGGTATCACAGTATTATTACTGTTTGGATGCTTCTATGCTAGCTCACATCCACCCTGAAGAGTCTCGCCTGCCCTCGGCCCATGCTACCTTAAAGAAGCAGAGGAGCTCTAGTTGTGAGGCTTTGCCTGTTTCACGTTTATGATTGGGATCCCTGCTAGTTTCGCAGTAGTGTGAGTAGGATATTTTTTCCACAACGCATTCCTGTACTCCTACAGAGCAGTAGTCATTTCGTCACAGCGTTGCGTCACTGTTTTCTGAGGGAAGTGTGAGACGTGGCATGGTCCAATCTTTTGCGACAGTATACAAAACACATAGGGTAAATTTTTGGGCTCCAAGTGAAGTGGTGTAGGGCAATCCTCTGAGGGCAATGTGAAAGAGACATGTGAAAGAGACATGTGAAAGAGAAATGTGAAAGAGACATGGGACAATCTTCTTGGGTTATTGTGAAGTAGTTGAAAAAAATGGGAATTTTGCAACTGCATTATGACATTATAAGATGTTTAATCTTTACAGGGTCGAAACACCTTGTGTAGGCAGATAAATATACATCGAGTAAAGTGCTTGTCAGATTCCCCACGGTAAGGAAGGAATCAATCAGACCACTATTTAAGAGCTCATGTTTTCATTGTAACCCAAGGAAAGTAAGGCCACATGAGAATGCTTTTGTACAAGCATGTGTCAAGGTGTAGAAGAAGCTATGGGTTTGTTCGTGAAGAAGAACAAATTGCCAGCACATGCTTCCCGCTTCATCAGGCAAAACCAGCATGTCCAAATTAAGTTCCTATATAATGAATGGCGATGCCCTAATGACTAGCCTGGTTGGTGAAAGAGTCAGAGCCGTTGATTCGATTATATGATATCTGAAGTATTGAAATAGATTAGGGGTCCCCCTTCAGAACTGTCTTTTAATGCAATTGGCCCAATTCTCAAAATATTGTGCAATTATGTGCGAATGTGCTCGATTGATGACGCGTCTCATTGTCATGTGCAAATTCAGAAAGAAGAGCTCGGTAAAGGCACTCTGGCCATCTGTGCCCCAAATGCAACTTAATGACGTGCGGAAATTATCTCATCTAACCCGTTGCATGAAAAAAGCATGCATTTTCCGAAATGCACATGAGATGGTTCCATGACTTGCCTGTGCCATACTTGACTGCATGGGCATGCAGCCCATGCAGTACATTTGGCATGCTGCCCCTCCCCTCGCTGTTTCCCCTTCGCACTACAAGGACCTGTGAAAAGGGGGGTGCACTCTCCCTGACATCCCCTCGGCTCCTCCTGTGCATTGCATGGAAGGAGGAGCGGGAGGCACGAGGGTGAGGTACACCCCGTTTCGGCGCCGCCGGTTCGCAGCGGGCTGATTCGCCGCCGCCAGTTCGGCGCGGCCAGTTCGGCGACGGGATGTTTTGGCACTGGGATGTTTTGGCGCTGGGATGTTTTGGCGTGCCGTAGAATTACAGCGAGTCCTAATGCAACAAGTGGACCCAGCCCTGGCGCTGGCGTCTGCTGAAAGTGGATGTTTTATACCCCCTCTCCTTGGACACTCGTCTGTGGAACAGATTGTCCGCTGTTGACGTTCAGTAGAGTGGATATTTTGCCTTCATCAACCTCGTCTTCCTCTCTGCTTCTCCAACCCCCAGAGCCCCCGAGACGGAGCTATTCAGCCAAGCACAGGCAAACGTGCAGGCAGCGCCTTGACCACCAGCCTGCCCTGGATATTAATAACCCAAGCCAGCGCCAACACCACTAGCCATCCCTAAGTATTAATAACCCAAGCTAGTGTCAAGAAGCACAGCCAGCCCACAGAAGTCAGTGAGCCTCACACCCCTCTCCCCCCGCGTCATCACCTAGAAGCGAGTCAGTGCGACTCTCACCCTTCGATCCCCCCGCGCCCACATTCGTCACCTAGAAGCGAGTCAGTGAGCACATTAAATGTACATTTCTGTGCGGCCAGTTCGGCGCGGGCTGCCGTGCCAAACCGGCTCCTGCGCCGAACCGGCCGGGCCAAATCAGCCAGCGCCGAAACAACCGCGCTGAAATGTCTTGCTCCGCGAGGGTGGAAGCTCCCTCCTTCCTCTTCACCCGCCATCCCCCATCCTGCATGCCACTTCCAACGCTGTCATTGGTGGCCCTGCCAGAAACCCGGACCGCCCGCACAGACATCCACATACATACACACATGCACAGACCACAGCCGTGCTGCCCATGATGCAACTGTGGCAATGTACAGACCTGTAAAATAAAGACATGCCACCCATGAGACCAACACGTTCAGACAAATGTGTATGTTTCTCATGCATGTGGCGGGTGCATTCAGAAATACACATGTCCATTGAAAGGCCCTGAAAACAGGAAGTGGCGCAAAGAATACTCCAGTGGTGACACGGGCATCCTGTGACATCTGTTATGCCAGGGACGGGGGATACAGCTGCCGAAGATTGCATAAGGTGAAGAACTTCAGCCTGCTTTCATGTATGAGCATGTGAATGCCATGTTTAGCCTGCATGCCCACAGACCCAGAATCCCAGTGCACGATATTCTATGGCGGGGGTGACCATGAATAACACACACTGGGAGTATACACTTGAACTGTGAATGATGAAAGGACATGCTGGCCTGACGTAGAACACACTGCACGCCACCATGATCCCCCATGCTGGTGCTGGGCTGTACAGCAGAACACACCCTAAATGTACAAAGCATTTGAACCAAGACAAGAGTATCCCAAACTTGCTAGGGGGGGATTGGGGGGCTATAGCCCCGGGTCTTTTGGTTGTGGCCCCGGATAGAAGCTCAGGGGCTACAACCAAAAGGCTAGCTAGCCCCGAGTCCCGACAGTCCCAACATTAGCAAAGCCCCGGATGTTTTCCAGACCTAGCAACACCCTTGCTTGACCCGATTGGATTATGGGTTGTAAGGACTCAACATTGTACCAGTGTGGCCCTCTGCCAACTGGGTTCGGAAATGGGTGAGAAGATGCCTCCACAGAGGATACCCACGGTCACCTATTGCACATGGAGGTGCAATGGCAATTATGCCGCGACATTTAGTAGGGATGTATGGGTCAATAATATACATCCTTACTCACCAAGCAATTAGGTATCACCATACTGGTGGCCTTCATGTTGGTGGGTCATTCTTAAGTGGTGGTCTATAACTGGTGTGTGCGGCATTCCACAACGTTTGTGTGTTAACTAATTACTGGAGCCTGCTTTTCCTGTAAACTTGTTGATTGGCCAGTGGTGGCCTTAGAGCCACATGGGTATAATCAATAGCAGCACACACCCCAAGGAACCTAACAATGCAATAGACTCCACAGACAATTCTTTGCCCTACACCGGTGCTGTGGTGCATGGAGATGTCCTGTCTAGTAGATGACAGCATCACGTCGAGGGCCTGGTGTAAAGCCTGCAACTGTGAGGCCTGCTTTGTGCTCAGTTATCCTTTGAAAGGTGCCACTGGACAAGAAATGCCTGTCTGCTACCAACTTCACAAGCTGTAATATGACATGAGCACACGTGGTAGATCCACTCTGGTCATGTCACAGTGTGTCAGAATGTCAAGCATGAAATGAAGGGGGAACGTACCTCAAGAAGACATCATTGTCATCAGCCAGCGCAGCTCAAAGGTAGACAGACTTCCTGCAGATCTGTTCCCTCCTCTGCCTCATGAGTCGACACAGCCGCATGATGGCCACTGGATAGGCTGTTCTGAAAGATTCTGCAGAAGTAGCTGCCCCTGTATTCTGTGTTTTGGGTCAGGATTGGGGCAAGCTGTGACAGACAATTCTTTGGGCAAATCACTTGCCCACCTTTCATATTTCGGGATTTAAACATATGCTACCAGGAATTTTTGGGGGTAAGTCATCTGCCCACTTTTGCTGAATATGCCTTATCTCTTGTCGCGCACAGTCAGGATGGTACTGCTAGCATTTAGAGGTTCTTTGCATGTTCACTTCCTCAAGTATGATCCAGCTACTTTGCATGGTCGCCATCCTATGACAGCCCTCTTTTGTGCTTCTTTTCCTATTGTTTTGCACAATTGTATTGCATGTGCACATCTCTGGCTTGCACACCTTTGTAAAGTCTCTGCACCTGGGTTCCAGGCAAGTGTGGGTTGTGTGCATATAGTGTATTACTCATTCTCCACATGAACAAAACTGTATTTAAAGAATTGAGCCCTTTAGCTTAATCTCCAATTTCTTTCAGTTTTTGTGTTGTAAAAATGCAGTTTTAGCTATCACATTATATTTCTTCTTGGGGTAAACCTTGACAAAACTCTGTTTAGGGGGTCAGGCTTGCATACGTCTATATTGAGTGGATATCTGCATCCCATCTGTTTGCAAGCTCCTCAGTCGACTATGACAGGTGCCAATACCTGTCTAATAGGCAAGGTTAAGAGATTACCTCCTACTGTCATGGACCAATATTCAGATATAGCCTGTATGACAGTTTACCTTTTGGAGAAGAATAGCCCAAGCAGCCATAACCTGTAGTAAGAGACCATCACACTGGAATGAGACAATCACTCAATTACTCATCTGTAGAAGGAAGGTCATTTGTTGGGGAAGACACTCACTCCAGAGGTCAAAGCAAATGTTTCAATGGTGTGGGACAACTAATGCAGTCTTTACATGTAACAAGACAGAAAGCTAGTGTATTGCCTGATAAGATAAGATATGATATGGCATGTATAAGTGTTTCTAGGCGCGAAGACAGTCACTTCAGAAGAGTCACTCATCTGCAGCAGGAGAATTCAGAAAACATCACTGAAACAAGACAACCACTTTAATCTTTCAAAGGGTGGCCCATTGTTGAAGGGGACAATCACCCCAGCCTTTAGATATAAAAGGAAAAAGAAACTCACTGGTCTGAGACAACCACTCAAACCCTTACATGTAGCACAACACTAAACTGAGATGATTTTGTAAATAACTAAAAACATGATTCTGTACCAAGAACTAAAGCAACTACAGATGCAGCGTTACATAGCAACAGCTTGTATATTTTCTATTTGTATGTGGGTTTGTATAGATCATGCCTAGCTGGAAGCAATACATCTCTGTACAGGTAATTTGGCATTAGCAGAGGTCAGTGGCATGGGAAAGTTACTGGTTACACCTAGGAATAGCATGTCTTAAGTGAGCCCTAGGAATTCCCTGAAGAGCATTGTCTTGAGTTCTTTTCTGAACTGCGTGAGAGTTGGAGCAGTTCTGATTGTGACTTGTATGGGTCCCTGTAGGTTGGGCCATAGGAAGAGAAGGCCTATTTCCTGGTTTTCTCTTTGCATGCCAGCTTAGCCTCCAGAATTGCAATGGTCTGCTTCCTACAGGAAAATGTCCCACCTATCCCATGAGTTGTGTGGCTACGTAGACTGGTGTTCTGGCGGTAGTTTCCTTATATGTGATGTAGGCAGTTTTGAAGGGTGTCCTGGCTGGAATAGGTAGCAAGTGTAATTGGTTAATTGAGGGTTTTGTATTGCATAGCAGGGTCGAATAGAATCGAATCTAGACGCAGCTGTTATATAAACGAATCAGTGCACGGATACCAGTTCCAGGAACTTCCTAAATGGCTGTGACCAGAGTCCATCTAACCTATTTAAATAGATCTTTTTTTTACTTTTTGCAGAACTGAGAAAAGGACTTTACTTTACAAATCTCCCATGGCAGGCTGTTCCATAATGTAGGCCCAAATACGGAGAATCTGCAATCTCCTCTATACATGCAGAACGAGGGAGCTATATCCAAAAGCAGCTTTTCCTCTGATCGCAGGGGCCGCATTGGTTGGAAAAGCCTTAACTTATCTGCCAGGCATGAGGGGGCTAGATTGTTCCAACATTTGTATATCATGCATCCAATCTTGAACTTAATCCTATCCTCCACAGCTAGTCAGTGGATGTAGCAACGCAGCCTTGAAATAGGAGAGGATTTACTCACTCCAAAAACCAGTCTAGCCACAGCATTTTGCACCTTCTGCAGTAGATGTATTTGTTTGGGAGGAGCCCCGGCTGAAAGGCTGTTACAATAATCCAATTGTGTATTTACCAGGGCTCCCACCACTGCCGCATGGTCTTTCTCAGGTACGAAAGGTAGGGCATGCCGTAACAGGCGTAAGCTATAAAAGACAGCCTGTACTTTGGCACCAGTTAAGACCGTTTTGCTATATTCAGCCAAGGTTTTTAATTCTGGAGGCATACTTCAGTTCCAGTCCTAAAATAAAGGAAGGAGGGGGACATCTGCCCTCACCAAGCAGATGTTTTGATCCAAACAAGATGACCTTTGTTTTGTTTGGATTAAGTTGGAGCGAGTTGGTGGACATTCAACTACTGACTTCCTCCAGGCAACAATTTACCTATGAAAAATACTCCTCTATATCGTCCACCCTAAATAACACCTGTGTGTTGTCTATGTATGACTGAAATCAGACCTTGTGACTCAGCAGAATGTCCATTAGAGGATGCAGATATACATTAAATAACAACAAGGAGAGGGAGGACCCCTGGGGAACTCCACAATCCTGAAATAGGGAATCTGATAGGTAACCTCCAGACCTCACTCATTGTTGCTGCCCTGACAGAAAAGAGATAAATCATTTGATCGCACTTGCAGAGACATTTCCTTTCTCCCTCAGTCGATTAATAAGAATGCTATGGTCTACTCTTTCGAATACTGCATCCAACATTATGAGTAGTGATAGTTCCCCTTGATCTGCTACTCACAAAAGTTCATCCCATACTGTGGCAAATGCAGCTTCTGTTCCAAAATTTGGACGGAAACCATATTGCAGAGGATCCAACAGGGGTTGCTTTTCGACATATTCCTGCAGTTGCACCATGACCCCTTTCTTTAAGATTTTACCAGGCCACGGCAGACCTGCAACCAGGTGGTAAATCTAAAAGTTGTCTAGATCTGAGTAAGGTTTCTTCAAGAGTGGTGAAATTAACGACAACTTCAGTTCCAATGGAACTATACCTTGACTCAATGACGTATTTACAAAGCAAGTCAAAAATGGAGCAACATCTGCTGGCAAACGTTTTGCCAAACATGCAAGTAAATAAAATAATGAGTTGTTTGTGGATTTGAGAGCACTTAACAAGGGACAGATGGTTTCTTTTGAAACTGGTTTAAAGTCAAAAGATCTAATGCTTGAAATGTAATATGCCTCTATTGTATTTCAAGTTACCTGGTTCAGTGACTAACTTTGCTTCATTATCATGAACACATGAACAACGTGTGCCTGAATTGCTTTAATCTTGTCAGTGAAGAATGTATTGAAGGCGTTGGCCTACTCTGACAATTCCCTACCTAGTCAGACCCTCCAGCTCACAGCGATTTTGCGATCCCGCTAAATTCTGTGTAAACAGCAGTTTTTTTGCAAAAGCGCAAAAAGAGCAGTTTTTGCAATAACACCAGAGAAAACAGCAGTTTTTGCAAAAACGACTGTTTAAAAAAAAGACACAGGGGGCAAGGTTCTCTAAACTTTTTTTGACGCAAGAAATGAAATGCGCAAGCACATCTAATCACTTGCGCCCAAAAAAGAGCAGTCCAATCCACTATGGCATCTGAATGGGCGCATCTTATGTGCGCCCATTCAAATGGCCTTTTTTACCACTTTGCGCAAATATCAGGGGTGTTTCTGCACATCCCAAATTTACAAACAAGATGCACTTTTAAATGTGCAGAAATTGTAGGCAACCCTATGCGCCAGCTTCCAATAGGGACAGAGTGGGTGTCACTGCATGATAGGCTCTTTCCTGACTCCGTTGTGCAATTTCTTTTTTATTTTATTTTTTTACTTGTGACATCCAAGTTATGAACTGCTGTTGTCTGATTTTAAAAATTACAAAATTGTCACAATATGAGAGGAACAGGAGACAGAGGGGGGTGATGGATGAGATATGGAGTGGAAGGCAGAGGGAGAGCAGTGGGTCAGAGGGGGAAGCTGTGGGCAAGAGAGCAGAGAGGAAGCAGTGGGGCGGTGGGCCAGACATCAAATAGGGAGCAGCGGGCCAGAAATCAGAGAGGGAGCGGCTGTACAGCGTGGGCTGAGAGGGAGCAGTGGGCCAAAACGTAGAGAGGCAGTGGTTGGCTAGAAAGAGGCAGTAAGCTGCAAATTGGGAGAAAGGATGAGGGAAGAGTGTGATAGAAATGGAGAAAGGATGCACGATGCAAAAGTAGCATGACAGAATAAAGGACTGTTTCTTCGGGGGGAATTGGGGAGCGTAAGGTGTGAGTTGAGATTATGATTTGGAGTGTGACAGGGACTGGGGAGTGCAAATTGTGACTTGGCAGTCTGACAGAGCACGTGAGTATGTGTATGACTGAGAGCGAGACGTTTGGGAATGCAAGTTGTGATGGGAATTGATGAGACGTGTGAGGTGCGTTGGTAAGAGGGGTGTGTGGGTGTTCGGGGATTGAAGAACATAGAAGGGGAATATTTTCGGCATTACAATGGATAATGATCAATACTGTCAATAATATTAAATAAGCATGCACATTAAACCAAAAATATACCCAGAACAAACACTGTTCTTCCAAGTCAGAGATATCTGGGACTCTTCCTATTATATTGATACAAAAGGTACACATAATGACACCCTGGCTCTCGTGTAGCCTTGCACACTGCCTCTTTCCTTTAATGTGCCAATCTTACACCCTCCAGTCAATAACAAATGTGCTGCAAAAATGCTGCCATAAATAAAGATTCATGCCGCAAAACTAGCATTTCATGACGCAATATTTGCCATTTCATGCCGCAATATCCTTGAGGGTCTACCTAGAATAGCTTTATTAGGGGGCACAAAGTTGGAGTTTACTGGGAACAATTCTCACGCATGATGTGTTGCTGCATCAATCTTTTTGGTCAAAAAGGGTGATCTGGCCCCAAAGATCGATATTTATATGCTTTTAAGGCTGACTTGACCTTGATGTCCCAGTGTGGAGTCCATTATTTTCGCCACATCCGTTCCATGGCTCTATAGTGTTTCTTAGGTTCGGTCAAGCTGTGGGTAAACCGCGATTTTTTATTTTTGGGGTGTATTTTTCGTCTCAATGGAGCAGTCATAGAGCAACTATTGTCCATTATGGCTGCTCTTTGTTAAAAAAAAATCATCACATCTGAGTGAGGAGTCAATGGAAGCTAGACCTCTCCTCTGTCTTTTCATGGGGAAGATGTGGTCAAACAGTACTTCAGAGCAAGGAGGCCACACCTCAGTGGCCTCAGTGGTGCCCTACAAGTTCAGTTAACGTAAAATAACATTCCCACACATTTACTCCATCACTCAGAAAAGACACATCACTTGGAAACTCTTTCAACTATATATGGAAGTCCCGATGAAGTGCTGTTTGTTAAGGCGCAAAACATACGTTGAATGGCTTGCAAATGATAAATGGCTAAACAATCTTGCTTCAACAAACCTGAAGAACAGCAAACTCTGGAATTAAAAATCTGCTTTGCATATCATTATTGTCTCCAGAAGGCCTTGCCCACAAAGATTAAATCCTATTTACATGTATTTTGCTAAGGGGCCACTGAAACTGACTGATCACCAGCTGGATACCATGATAATTGGGAGAGCAGGGACATATGTCCCCGATTTGTGTATGGAAGTATACATAAACATATACATCCTTGCATGTAGATTGACAGTAAGTGGCTTGGAGGAGACAGCCACTCCAGGCAGCACTTGAATGAAGACAGAGTATTGCGGGCAGGTGACAACCTGCCTAACCTTTTTCTGCAAAAAAGCACTATTGTGTTGGGAGAGTAGAAAAACACTGCATTGCCGGGAGCAGTCAACCACTCCGACCAGGCCTCGTGGGAAGACACTACCTCCCTAGTTAAAGCACAGCCTTAGTTTCCGCGCACATGAACAGTCTCTCATAGACAGGCCCAGAAGAGAGGGAATCGGCATAGGTCCAGATAATTGCCACTCACGACAGTTCATGAGGCTCACTTCATGCACACGTGGGCCCCAGTGATGTAAGCATGCACCGTATTCCTTCGCTGCCTGGCGGGGAGGCTTGGGGGGGGGGTGAGGGAGTGGGGGGGAGTGCTTGTGCGGCTGAAGACTGTCAGTCTGAAGCAACAGGAGAGCAGGGCGAAGACCAGAAGCCAAACCAAGAACTGTTATTAATTTCCATCCCGCGCCATGTGTCAGGAGCTACTGGACAGCACGGATGCCAAGTCGCTTGGCACACGTTGTGCAAACTGGCACTGACTGCCACAGGGCCTAAACATCATGCCAACTCGTTCCCCCGCCCCTTTCGCCACCTCAGACACAGTTCGAAGTGTTAAAACGCGGTATTAAAGTCATTGTTTTCCTATCAGGGCTTTTTTGTTTCATGTTTCCAGTGACTTTTTTTTCATGTGCAAAGCCCGAGAAACAAGGACTCCTGATGCTAGACTGCGCCATAAATTACGGAGAGCTAGGCCGTAAAATCAGCAGGACCTCTGGTGTTTATTTTGTGGTATAAACCGACCCCTTCTTTATAGACAAGAAACCATTTCAGGAATGCCCCCTTTGAAATGCTGAGCCGCAGCCAAAGGACTATATTTATGGTAAGGCAGCTGGGCACTTAAAGAGGCAGTGCGCGCATGTATATGACCTCGCCGTGCAGACGCTGTTCAGGTTACGAGACCTCTTTCTGCACCCCCCACCACTCCCTTTCAACCGCCTGGGCCCAAAGAATAATTGGCGAGAGGACAAACTGGGGACGACTGGCGTGCCGCATTTAAACAGTAGCCGTGTGTATTGTATGCCCAAATAGTGCAAGCCCAGCAGGCCACCCGAATGGAGTTCCATGACTATTTGGAAAAAAAAATCTTTTTTTTTGTTTTTTATTTGTTTTGTATTGTGCCTCATGAAAAAAAGTGTTCTCTTGTTTCGGCCTCGTTGTGAGTTTGGTGGTAAGGTGTTATTTGGTGGTAAAACGTTTGGTATTCGGAAATGACAGATATTCGCCACTACCGCCAAACTTGTAATGAGACCCTTTTTCTCAGTAGTTAAGTGTGAGACCGGTTCGGCATCCATCATTAAGGGAGAATGTCAGGTTCCACTGGGTGTCTATGGCAGTTCTTCTATGGAAAGGGTCACTGGCCCAGTATTGGTGCTCATCGAGTAAATCTGGCGCCAACGCTAGTATTGCGTTTCCCTGTGTGAGGCCTTGCCTATCATGGTAATAGACTAGATAACATGCAAGCCAAGTTCTGGAAACTACTCTTTGCTCTCCCAACCTCTATCCCTCGTGCAGCTATACATCTAGACAGGATTTCTGAATATCAGCCTGTGCCACAGTCACGTTTAGATAGAATTGCGTTATTAACTTGCGTCACATCTAGACAGGTTTGTGAATATTAGCCTGTGCCACATTTCGGTAGAATTGTGAAAGGTAGCCAGTGCCACATTTAGATAAAATTGCGATTATTATTACGCGTCACATCTAGACAGGTTTGTGAATTTTAGTCTATACCACATTTAGGTAGAATTGTGAAAAGTAGCCAGTGCCACATTTACATAAAATTGTGATTATTAGCATGCGTCACATCTAGACAGGTTTGTGAATTTTAGTCTGTGCCACTTTTAGTTAAAATTGTGAATATTAACCTGCGCAACATTCAGATAGAAATGTGGAGATAGTCACGCGACACATCTAGAATGAACTTGGAAATTAGCACGCATCACATCTAGATAGCAATGCCACTAAGCAACCGACTTAAAATCTCACCCTTCGGCATACACCTCTCAAACTCTAACCAAACACAACCGCACCTCTAAAAGCACAACAAACCGCACAAACTTCACTACACTGCAACAACAAAACAAATCACACATGGCCTCGCACAACAGAACATGACGGCGACCAACCGAAAACCACACCTAAGCTCAGCGAATGGTGTTAACCGAACTGAAGATGCCAACAGCACATCACTGCTCTCTTGCACTTTTCCCGCTCTGTCCTACTAGCTCACCCTCCCCCCTTTCCTTTGCAGATCCGCCAGAGCGCCAGGGGACCACTCCAGTGGTGATAGTGCACGGTACAAATTTCCTTTCCCATTAACATTACAGAAACAAAAGTAACTGGGTAAGGTTAAAGGGCAACTTTGAATCATTGCTCTAAACAGAGTTCCAAATCTACAAATATATTATCGGAGGATTTGGGTTGAAGGATTGGAGAAATGGTTACATGTTATGTTATGGTTAATTAATGGGAGTTCTACCACAAACCTCTGCCATTTGCGTGGCCTCCAGGCACTCAGGCGCATCTGAAAATAAAAAAGGAATGGGTGTTTTTTTTATTGGCAGGAGAGGGAGAGCGTGCAAGTGCTTTCGCTCTTGTGTGGTAACTTCCGTTCGAAAAACTGCTCACTGTGTGTGGGTTTGCTTCTAGGTGGTATGGGTTGGTGGACACGTGGATGCCCAGTCCGTATAGGTGTCCTTGTTTGCCCGTGGGGTAGGGGTTGTATTGACTGTGCTGCAATTGTGTGAGGTATTGGAAGAGGTGTGGAGTTTTGCTATTTGGGGTCTGTGTGTGTTGGAATTGTTGTGGTTCCTGTGTGAGAGCGGCATAGTTGGTCGGTGAGTGCTGTGTTTGAAGGTCTATGGGGAATTGTAGTAGTGTTGGTGGGGGTGAAAGAGGTGGTCCCCACACCCGTCTAAAGGGGCGAATCATTGTGCTGTCAGTTAATGTCAAAGATGTACGGGATGTGCAGGAACTCTTGAAATCTGAAAAGCCACTCCTAGCAACGGGCGAACACGGCCCAGGATTTAGCTCCAGAGAGGAACGCTGAACTGGGCACTGCAGACTTGGTAACTGGATATATTGCCACTACCATAATCCAAACGAATGTGAGGGTCTCAGGATTAAGCTATACATAAATATGTCTTTACTGGAAAACAGAATTACTGGGATTATGCTTTGGTCTAACCGAATTGGGGAATGTCTTGGGGATTCTTGGCAAGTATTGAAAAATGAAGTTATGTGCATCTAATTTAAAGGTAATAAAGTCCAGGCAGCATAGCCTTTTTGATCACACTCAGTGTGAGCGATGAAGACAAACAATGCTTGTGTTGTTTTGCTCAATAAATCAGTTACATATTAATCTGGCAAGTATTTTCTTACCTCTGATGATGGAAAATTGTTTACAGTGGGGGTGATTTCATTGTAGGGAGGTATAAAAAGGGTTTTCATTTCATCTGAGTGTCAAATAAATTGTGAAATGGTTGAAAACATATTTATGAATCTCATCTGCATGGAGTGTAAAGCATGCCATTTTTCGATTATTGCACAAATGTATGTTTTAGTTTGCTGGCTTTATCTTTTCCCTGGACATTGTTATTGTGACCTCCTTAGTTCACCATTAAGAAGAGGCCCCATGCCTGCCTTTGTTGACACCCTAGCCCTTGCCTGTTTTACAGTTCCCTGCTATATGCGTGCTAACCACTGCATTGCTTACTGGAGCCTTCTCATAAGCACCACCCTCATCCAGCCCTGGCTTTTTAGCCATCATCATGTTTGCATGCTGGGGTTTGTAGTATTGCCTTTTTCAGGATAGATTTCAACCTACATGTCCCAACATTCAAGGAACTGTTTGCTACGAATACAGGACTTCAAAATGGCAATTATAGAGTATTTTGGCAATATGGTAACTAAGCTACTATTTTTGCAATGTGGTGGCCTATCAGCTTTTCCCCTGAGTACCCAGTGCCCCAAGTTGTATTGGCAACTCTCTTTACTGTGTGAGGTGCCTGCTCCAGTCTCATGTTATGTTATCAAGCTGTTATGCTTCGCCAATCACCAATGCAGTGGACCTAAGGCACCAGCATCTTGTGCAAGAAAGTAGCCTATTGTGTCACTGGAACCTGAACTAGTCTGGGAAAGAAGAAGTAAAGAATACTGGACAAAAAAGGCTTGATAGGGAAAAGCAGCAACAGGATGGTAATGCACAGAACTAACAGATTCGGAAGAAATTATGGGATTGTGGTGGATGGAATATGATTGTGTAAGTAGAGGTGTGTATGTAATGGTTGGCTTTGGATCACATGTAAAGCTCCTGTACAAAGAGGGACAATAAGATCTTGCATATATCAGTGATTATTCGGTGACCATTTTTGCAGCCTCCGTAATCATGGAAAATAGATCCTTAACAGTTCCCTGCACAGCACAATTCTGCAATGCCTCATTCCCAACTGGCATGAACCACAGAGCAAAACAATGCAGTAGTTAGACCACTTCAGAAAAATACTAATTTTGATGAAAATAACCCGTACAACCATAGACAAATTTCTAATGTAAAATTCATAGCAAAAATCATGGAGAAACAAGAGTGCAACCAACTCACCCAATTCTCAGAAATGTACAAGTTCCTCCACAATAATCAATCTGTTTCAAACCCCAAAGAAGCACTGCAGCTGTACTTCTATCCATGAGAGAACCCATCCTGCTTCTGTTAGATAGCAACACTGCTACCTGAATGATCCGTCTATTCCTCCCTTCTGCGATTGGCACTGCCAGTTCTCAGAAAACCTACATTTGCTCCAAATTATCCAAAATAAAACTGCAAGATGCATACTAAACCTCAAGCCTTGCGACCATATCACTCCAGCTCTATAAACACTCAACTGGTTAGTCATCAAAAATAAAATAGAACTCAAAATCCTAAACATTATTTTTTTATTTATTATTTGTTTAATCCACAAAAGATTTTTACAAAATGAAACTGCGATATACTTCACGCAGTATTTGTCTCTTGAACAATTGTCACTTACTCATCAATTTTTCTTCTGAAGAAAAGGAAGTGAAAAGGAAATGGACATATTGAGATCATGGATGTGTTTTCAGCGGCTAATTCAGATGTAGCAAGTTATTTACAATGCACTCCAAAATATTTGACGTGCGGATTTGCCAGCTACATCTGTCGCCGCCTATCAACCTGTACCACCATGTCTCCTCATTCCATTGAGTATCATAGTCGCACAGATGATTGAGATACCGAGATCTGATCAAGTGGGTTCCTGAATATGAAGTCACCAAATGTTGTATTGACTCTTTGACCTGTGCTGGTTGGTTTTGACAAAAGCGGCAAGTGGCTGTTTGGGAGAGGCCTCTAATATGAAGAATTTCATTTGTTGGAAGCAGGTTGAGTCAGGCTCTTAGAATTAAATCACGTGCACCTGTATTTGGACATTTTTATGATGAAGTTTTGCAGCTCATTTAATTTTTTTGTGTTGTACGGAAGATGAGCGGTCAATTTATTTTTTGCCGCCATGTCTATTGTTTTTGCCCAATCTAGTTCTTTAATTTTCCATAGGACTTTCCCTGGGTTCTGGATGAGTTTGTCTTCATCACTGACAACTGAATCTAATAACATTTCATTTTCCTCTTTCCATTCAGTGAGTAGATTGCATTTCTCCTCTTGCATTTCCTTGTTAATCATTTTATATATTTGATTGTTGTCTGTCATTCTGCATTTTCTGTATAGCATTAGTGAGTTGCAGCTAACAGTACATTGGAGGGACATAAGACTCAGTTCACGTCTGATTACTACTCCAGATGTTGAGTTTGGTAGGCCTAGAACAGATCTCCAGAATGCTGCTTCTAGCTTGGGCCAGATTTCACTTGGGATGGTTGGCATTCCCTCGGCCCCATATGTCACGGAGGCGACTACCTTCATTTTATAGAAGTGAAGTATTGGTATCAGTGAATATCGGCCATATTTTAATTTTTCCATGTAAGGTTTCTTGCATTGTTGTTTCACATTTGGAGCTATCCAAGGTGACTCCCAAGTATTTGAAGTTTTGAACTGTCTCTATTTGGGCTTCTGCCATGTACCACTTGTTCTTATCAGATCTTCTGCTAGCTTTTTGCAGGATCATAACTTTTGTTTTTCCTCTGTTGACCTCTAGATGTTTTTTTCTTGTTAACAGGAGCAGGTTGTTCATTTGTCGCTGCAGTCCAATAGGTGTTTGGTCGAACAATGTTAGATGATCCATGTATAAAGGCTGCAAGATCATTGTTCCTCTGATTTTTGGCGGAAATGCTCATACATCCGCTTCAGTACTTTGGAAATCACCTATGTATGCCAGGAAAAGCGATGATGCCAAAGGGCACCCTTGCTTCACCCCACAGGTGGTTGGGATCTCTGCTGATAAGTCCCCCTGTCGATTTAATCTTACTCTCATAGTTGTGTTGGAATGCAGGGCGTGAATTGGCGCCAGAATTTCTATTGGACACTTCCAGTCTGAGAGTTTTTGCCAAAGGAGATGTCTTTCTACCCGATCGAATGCCTGGGTAAAATCGATAAACACAACAAATGGCCGCAGTCCGTGTTGTAGTGCTTTGCTCTTCAAAATACTGAACGCAAGGATATTTCCTGTGGTCCCCGCATTTTTTTTAAAGCCAGCTTGAAGATGGTCATTGCAGATTTCGGATGCTGCCCAAGATTTACCTTTTTCATCAGTAATGCCCCAAAGCAGCATCAAGCAGTGCTATTGGGCGGAAGTTTTGGGGGTCACTCCTGTTCCCTTTTTTGAAGATTGGTATCACAATTGCAGAGGTCCAGGATGGTGGTAATGATTTTGTTTCTGCGCATCGTCTGAAGATTAAACTTAGTAAAGCTGCCCATTCAGTGGAGTGAGATATTAATTTGAAGTATGTAATTCCATCAGGGCCTGAGGCCCTGGAGTTGTTGAGTTTTTTGATAACGTCTTCTATATCTTCTCTGTTGTCAAGCTTGATCCAATCTGAGGTGTTTAAGTGCATGTCTTCTTGATGTTGATCATGGATGGATTGAAATGCACTTTTGAAGTGTGTTTCCCACGTGTGTTGCCCAATATTATTCGGTATTTGGTCTGCCATTGGTGTGTCAATGGATCTCAGCAAGGACAAGAATTATCTGTAATAGTGGGTGCTGATGGCTTTGGCAATCACTTCCGCATCCTGTTGGTAGAGCTTTGCCCAATGGAATTTGACCCAAGCCTTGTAGGTACTTGTGACCTCTTTCATTTTTATGTTTGCTTGTGCTGTTTGCAGGGTCCTTGCCATTCTCTTTGCTTTTCTGAATTCTCGTTGCTTCTCCACGAGTTCTCTGTTGTAGGAGTGATTCCTCAGTGTCTGAGAATGCTTTTTGTTTGCCGATGGATGTTTACATGACCTGAGTAATGGTTGGTAATCAACTGATTTTGTTGCCTCGGTTTACCAACGCAACTGATATTTTACTGTCAAATCTTTGATGGCGTTTGCAGTCAGTTTGATTTGGGAGCCTTGTGTATTGGTCTCAATTTGCATTTCCATCCTTTCATTTTTCTTTCTAAACATTATTCACAAGACCGCTCAATCTTCTAATCACTCATGCCTTCATACATTCCTTAAGCTTGCCATCCCACGCAGATGCCTAGGGTCATCAAAGGAGACTAAACTAACACCATTCTCACATTTTGTTGCAAAAAACACAGAAGGAAATATTATATGCCATTGCCTCACCCATTGAAACAAGCTACAACAGTACATATCACAAGAACTCACATTCAACATCTTTAACAAACGATCAAAAACTGGTAAGCTGCCAACTTTCAATCACAAACCTAACACACCACCTGCTTCAACCTTCATACACCTAACATGTCACCCACATGACTCCACTCCTTCTATCACCCGCCCCCCCTTTTTCAACTATAAGCAGACCTCCCTCCCTGCTGCTACTCCTTCTCCCTTGGTTGACACATTTCCCACACCCCTTGTCTCCCTCATCCCATCTCCATCTTCAGTAAACTGCACTTGGTTCCACTGTGGGGTATAAATACAGCCCCAGAATGACAGAAATTAAAAGGCTATGCAAGGCCCCTATTGTGAGAGTAAATCTGGCTGATGGGTGAGACCCATTGGAACATGCAGGCCAGGCCAAACATGGTTTTTCAACATGAGGCCTAGTGAATGAACAAAAAGGGGCCTCCCTCAACTTTACCAAAATGCAAAGGCGCTCAGCTGAAGCATAGTGTGCCTTAGAACTGAAAACTGCTGAATGTGCCCATTGTATTTCCGAAAGACATGTGTTGCTGCAATTCTTGACTCCATAGACTGGGAAACGGCACATTTTAGCTGAGAAAGATAGATAGCAGCATGTTACATTGAGGTTATGCAATGTAAGGCTTTGATCTGGAAATCTAAGTGAAGGAAAGTGACATTGCATTGATATGAATAAAAACACTTACTGTCCAGCAAAGACACTGGCATTAAATGGAAAAGCTTATTTGGAGTTTTAAAATGGACACCCGTTTCCCATGTTAAACTGTGGCCTGTGTGTAAACAATACAGAAGGGATTATTGTAATGTAGACATGTAAAACACATTTTGTTCTATTTAAAATGCTATTTGTTTCACAATTATGCATGTAGCTGGCTGCTGCAGCTTCCTGCACTGAACTGCTGGGCTGTATATCTGTATTTCTGACCTCAGAGACCTTTGGCTGAGGCCCACCAAGAAAACAGGTCTGTTTCAGTTAAATTCGAAGAAATAAAACAGTTTTTAGATCAAAATTGCGCAAGGGGCAGATAAGGCAGCCAACAGAACTGACCTTTGAGGACTGTCATAGCCCAATAAACTGCCTCTCACAGAATCCTAATGGAACTTCAAAGTCTGTGTATAATCAGACAACATAGATAAGCAGATGTCCAAGTCATGTGATTTTGGAGAAAAGGAAACTGTTGAGGGGTGATATGACTGTGAAACTGGAGGCTTCTATATTAATGTCTTGCCATTCAAATAACATGTGACACCTTTGTATTAATAATAGGACCATGCAGTGTAATGAGCTCATTAGTGACTCATGTCAAAGATCACCAAAAGCCTGTCAGTTCTATGTACATATTAACAATATGCAATGTGTATAATTCAAGATGAAAATGAGTTTGTGACACCCCTATAAATCAGACAGAGAAATCCCAAAACTTGGTGAAAATGTATGTCAGCTCATGAAAAACCCAATAAAGTATGGTTCCCCCAGGAAGATTGCACCACAATCAAATTAGTGTCCCCAGATCCGTCACAAATCGTAGAATCTAAAAATATACACTGTGTTGTAGTTATCTGAAAATTGCAGAAAGTTGTCATGTTGTGACTTTCTGAGAAAACAAAAATGTAACTTAAATGTCATTTTGAAATGATGAATTTCTCTCCTCCCCTCATTATCCATAATCCAGACCTCCTAAACCCCTTGCAGTATTGGCTGGCAGGGGCAGTATTGGTGGGAGGGAATGGAAAATGGATGTCCAATTCAAAGTGTGGGAATATTCATAATGGTGATGTGCCATGAATACTATATAATAGCAGTTTCCTTTCTACAAAGGGGAATGAAGGAAAACCAGGAGAACGAAGGAAGACCAAAAGGGAGAGAGCCAGACCCAGTGAGAGAGACAAAAAGACAGAAGGACAAAAGGACAGAGAGAGAAAAGGAGACCACTAGACACTTGTGGCTGGTGGGACCTTGCTGTGAATAGAGGCCTGAGGTGTGAGCTGCCAACCTGTTACCAAAAGAGGATCCTAATTCTGGCTGGCCTCCTGAGCTAAGAACAGAGATCTCCTAAGTAAGTACATATCTCTCAAAGCTATCCATCGTGTGGGGAAGTACCTGCCTTAATCCTTTCCATTTAATTGTGGGTGGGGGGAGACACTGTGCAGAATCTTAGAATATTTAGTTAAACTTAATTCAATTAATTTCCCTGTAGAAAGGATCACAGGTTGATTCTTGTTAAAATTCAAAATTAACAACTCTCATTCCCAGTGTATTATAGCCACTATAGCCAATAAAATAAGTGGGTGACCCTATTTTCCTGTAACCCCTGATTTCCTTACAGAAGACGGGTGTCCTTGATTCCAAAATAAGAATCCCCAAAACCTTGCATTTCCTTTGAATGTAGTGTGTTCCTAAACACATTTCCCCCTTTATTCCAAAACCAGAATCCCAGAGCCCTGCACTTCCTTTGAATGTAGTGTGTTCCAAAACAAATGTTCCCTTTTATTCCAAAACTAGAATCCCAAAGCCCTGCATTTCATTTGAATGTGTGTTACAAAACAAATGTTCCCATTGCGTTCATTTCCCAAACCTTACCTTTCAAAGTCAAACAAAATTCCCAATAGCTTCCCACTCCCTGTACCTTGCCTTCAAAACCAAAGAGCTCACATATAACTGATGTCTGGGGTAGGGGTGCTGAGAGAAAAGAGTACTGTGATAAATAAACCTATAACTGTGTGTTTTTAAAGTTGTCCTATGTGTTAATGTGCAGAGAGATCCCACATGTGCTCTGATTTGAAATTCAATCTGTGTTGTTGTTACAATGGAACTTTTATTAAGAAATGCATGTCAGTTTATAAATGTAAGCAAATTCCATATGTGATTATTGTGTTGTGGCACATATTTGGTGGCTGGTGATTGTGGTGAAGGTATTATCAATTGTGTAAATTTAAATAAAAATATATCATTATCTCTCTACACCGGCCTGGTTCCCAGCTTATTGGTGACACAGGTACAAGCAGAGTGGTATTATACATGTTGGAAACCCAACCGAGTTTGAATCTGCTAAGCCCTTTGTTGTGTGACACCTTGATTGGGGGGAAGGAACTCCATGAGTTGAGAGTAACATCCAATAAACGGTGACACAATTTCAACCCAACCCTCCCTTCATTGTTCCTCTGCCTGCCCACCCACTTCCTCCTACCCGCTCTATGTCTCCTTCTGTAATGCACTCTCTTGTGCCTTGAAATAGTTGCTCACTAGCCATAATTAAATATCAATGGTCTGTACATGCAGCAACGAGATGACTTTGGTGCCTTGAAGCACTCCTATGATCTAGAGCCTGTGTATAAGACACCAATAAAATAAATATAAATATAAGTAAAATAAATGGTGCTTCCTAGTACCTTTGAAGGAAGTATTTGGTGGATGCATGGTTACGTGATTGCCCCAAGATGTGTTTGTGACCACTTGAAGTGTGGAGGTTCGAATTGTCAGGCAGTGCTTTATTTAGGCGCTCACTGTGACTCCCTCCCAACTATATAATCTGGGAATGGCAAACCAATGGTCAGAAGTGAAAGAGCCAAGGACTGGATGTGTAAAAAGGTGCATGTGGGGAATCACAATGGGAGACAAGTGATGGAAGTAAACCCCCCCTGCAAGAGCAATCCATGCATGCCCCCCCAGAAGAGGGCAAAGTCACTAATGTGAGCGGTGGGAGATCTGATAAACTGGCATTATTTAATCACTGTGAAAATTTAACTCGACTACCATAGCGCGAATTCCTGAGATAAGTGAAAATGTCACATATAAAGGATGGTGTAAAGGAGACAATCAAGGGCAACGCATAAATGAGTCGTGAATATCATAAAAAGTAAAAATGAGGTAATGCAGTTTAAAGAAGACACCCGTGGCCATTGTGTAATCACAACAGCCGTTGTGAGACTCGTTAATGCCCTGAAAGGTGACAAGCCCCAATTAAGTTAACGGTTCTCCCCTAAAATAATAGGCATTAGGACTATAAGGCTGTGCAATAATGAATAAAATAGGTCCATATGAGAGGGTGCATTCAAGAACTTGGTGAGTGATACGAATATCTGTTGTATTAATTAATTTTTCTCCTGACCCAGACATGTGAGGTTTATACAGTTTGCATTTCAGATTCTGTGTCACATACCCTAATAGCCCCCCTTCTTGTCACTAGTGCACTACAGTGAATCACATTAGGTATCATTCCTCAGCAGCATCCTTCGCGGATAGAAAGTGACCTCAAGAATGTCATTTTTTAGAGTTTTATGGGCTTTTTATGCTAAGTTGTGTAACATTACTCAGTTTTTAATGCACATTTCGAATATATCTGATCACACTTTGACGGTGTTCTTTTTCATTGCTATACTTTGCTGATAGTCATGTGCTACATGTTGTGCACAGATGGGAAGATGTTCTGTAGTAAAGTTGCTTTTTGGCTGGCCGGGGGCTGGAGGGGAAGGACTTTTGTGGTACAGCTACTGGTGGTCAGGTACTTTGCTGAGTGATTAACTGATGGGCAGACATTTTGTGGTATAGTTAGCAGAAGGGCAGGCATTCCATGGCACATCAACTGATGGGCAGACATGTTGTGGTCCCAAAAGGTTAGCATACCCTTCAAAAGAAGCAATTCAGATGCATTGGATCACAGAAACTGCAAGCTAATAGGTAAGATGCCAACGGACCGTGGCCAAAGCTAACGGGAAAAGGGTTTGCCAACTCCTCCGGAATTATCTAGTCACTAACCATCACCTGTAATCTTTAGTCTCGATCTCAGCTAAAGCAGGACACAGATCATCCATAATTTAACTTTGGTCTGAGAATGGAAGTGAACCCTTCTAGATGAAAACAGTGTTTGAAAAACTTTAAACAACAAAGGTGTTCCCAATGCCTTAATGATGAACACACCTGTGTCTTCACACATTTACCCAGAGGCACCAAGAACATCAAGAACGCATGTCACGTCTTCTGATGTCAGTGGAGAGTGACATCGAGCTTAAGGTATGTGAATCTGCCACCTGATGGCTGAGACTGAAAATCCATAGCTCTGGATTCTTCTACTGGTTTACCATCTCTGTGATGCTACTGAATTTGCATAAATCTATCCCAGGTATGTTTTTGTACCTTTTATGTTACCACAAGTGTTCTACTGCACTATCCTCAACCCTCGCAGCACCCACCTTGTTTTAAAAAAGAATTAATGAAGGATGGATGGTCAACCATGAATATTGTGTACTTTGTACTTTAAAACAATTGTTTATCTACAGCCTCCTCCAACCTCTCTCCGCTTTTTGCTATTACCTTCCCACCTGCCCTCGCTTCTCATGTGCTACGAAATGGCTCTGTTGCAATTTAGCACTATAGACAATACCAATAAAATAAAATTACAAAAATAAAAGCATATCCTAGTGTTTGGGCAGGGTGCACAACCGACCCTCAAATTCTTCTTTCCAGTGTCCTCACACATGGAACACCCATGGAATACTACAGAAACCTCTTCAACCTATCACTTTCAACAGGGAAAGTACCACAATCATTCAAATCGGCATGCATCAAACTGCTCCTCAAGGACACAGACGGAAACGCGGAGGACCTCTCCAACTACAGACCCATCTCCAACATCCCCTACCGAGCGAAGATACTCGAAAAATACATCTATAGAATAACACAAGAATTCATAGAAGAACACCAACTGCTGGACCAAGCACAAGTAGGCTTTAGACCGATGAGAGGAACTGACACAGCACTGCTTTCAATCTGGGACGACCTAAAGGCTAACGCAGAGGCTGACAAAAACACAGCTCTAATACTCCTGGATCTCTCCGCAGCATTTGACACAGTCAACCATGAAATCGTCTTTAGGAGATTGGAAGATATAGGAATCACTGACCTATCTCTGCTATGGATTAAATCCTTCCTAACATACAGAACAGAAACTATATCAATCAAGTCTTTCAAATCGACTACAAGAGAATCCACCTGTGGAGCACCACAAGGATCCTCCTTCTCCCTGCAGCTCTTCAACATATACCTGATGCCTCTAATCAAGCTCATTAAAAAAACACGGCCTCACTTGCTACAACTATGCTGATGACACACAGATCGTCTACAAAGTACAAGACACGCAGAAATGAAACATAACCCTGGAAAAATGCCTACAAGAACTCTACAGCTGAATGAACACTAACAGACTCAAACTCAACCCGGACAGAACAGAAATAATGATCAGATCCAATAACAGGGAAAAAAATCACTATATCCCATGGCTGACAGAACTGGGAACAGCTCTGACACCTTCAACGATAGCAAAGAAGCTTTGAGTCTTAATGGACAACAAACTAACACTGGAGGCACAGGTAAACGCTATAATCAAGAAATGTTTCTTCCTCCTACATGTTAATGTTAATGTTAATGTTAAAGGATATTTGTACCGTGCACTATCACCACCAGAGTGGTTCCCTGGCGCTCTGCCGTATCTGAAACAAAGGGGGGTAGGTTAGGCGTGTTAGTAGGATAAAGTTTGGAGAAGAGCAAGGGAGCTGTAAAGTACTGTTGGCAGCTTCAGTTCGGTTAACACTGTTCGCCGAGCATATTGGTGTGTTATTGGGTTTCCGAGTCTGTCGTGTGCTGTTGCTTGCGGGTCTGTGTGGTGTGGTTGTTGTTGCCTTGTGGTGAAGTGCTTGCGGGTTGCTGCAGTTTTAAGAGGTCTGTTTGTGTTTGAGTAGAGTATGAGATGTGTGTGAGGAGCTGTGAGGTTTTTAGTAATTTTGGGGATTGGTTAGAATCCTTGTTTTTAGCAGATATACATATTCCTATTGTGTATCCTTCATAATTTAGAGAAGGTAGTTTACTTTCAGTGATTAAGTTTCAGCATCATAAGGCTGTCTCATCTCTCTGTCATTATGCTAAGTTAGCTACTTTCGTGTTTCCATCTTTGTATTTGGCCAGCCCTTTTATCCCAGTCTGTCCTTGCTGTGACCTAGTTTTGGGGTGATTTATTTGTGAGCTATGCCTGTACCCTACGTCTTTTCAGAGTAGATAAGGTTGTTGGTAGTGTTGGGCATGTATGCTCATTTTTGTTCTCATGGGGTTATCGCTGGTGTTCTATTCCACCTAGCGTCGTCTCTTGTTCTTGTAGGGGATACCCTTAGTCTGCCTTGGGTGTTGTCTGTGCCATCATATAGTCATTGTGTTCTTTGTGTTTCCTGTCTGATTCTTTTAATTTCAATTTATTTGGTTCCCAGTTGTTGAAGAGCCATGTTTTTAGAGGTTTTCTGAATTTTAGGTGGTCTTTGGTGTTTCTTATTTCTTTCGGTAAATTGTTCCAGGTTTTTTGCGGCTAGCTGGGAGAAAGAGGAGCCACCTAGTTTTTTTTTTTACGTATGGTTTTGGTTCCAGGAAGATTTCATTGCTTGATCTGAGGAGTCTCGTTGGCTTGTAGATTGTTATTTTTTTTGTACGAATTCTGCTCCCTGCCCGCTGATTGCTCTGTGTGCTATGAACATTGTTTTGAACGGGATACAATGTTTGATTGGGTGCCAATGTAGAATTTTTAGTGCTGGAGTGATGTGGTCTCTTCTGGTTAGTTTGAGGAGGAGTCTGGCTGCTGCATTTTGGATACGTTGTAATTTCTTCAGGAGGTATCCCGGCATCCTGAGGTAGAGGCTGTTTGCGTAGTCTATTCTTGACATAATGAGGGTGATAATTGTCAGTGTTTTGTGGGTGAAGGAGAGGAAAGGCACTTGTGGTTCTAAGGTTAGGGCATTGTCCATTAGGACTGCAAGGTTTTTTACTATCTCAGATGGTATGGGCGCGGTTCCCATTTCCGTTGGCCATGGAATGAAGGTGTTGTTCTCTTGGTTTTTGGATATGATCATGATTTCAGTCTTTCCTGGGTTGATTTTCAAGTTTTTGGCTTTCGTCCAATCAAATATTTCTTTTATACATTGTATTAGTGTGAGTGATCGGCTTGAGTGTCTTCAATTTTGTAGATGAGTGTCGTCTGTGTAGTTGTAGCATGTAATGTTGTATTTTTTGAAGATCTTGATTATTGGAGTTTAGTAGATGTTGAAGTAATCTTTTGATTAGGGTGTCATGGCTCACTGCATCGTAGGCTGTGGAGAGGTCAAGCAGAATCAGAGCCGAGGTTGAGTTGGAGTTTGCATTTGTTTTTAGGTCGTCCCAGATGGATAATACTGCTGATTCTGTTCCTGTTGCAGGTCTGAAGCCGACTTGTGCTTGGTCTAGCAGGTGGTGTTTTTCTACGTATTCTTGGGTTCATTTGTATACGTATGTTTCTACGAGTTTTGCCAGGTAGAGAATGTTTGAAATCAGTCTGCAGTTGGAGAGGTCTGACAGGCCGCCACTTGTGTTTTTTAAAAGTGGCTTAGCATAGGCTGATTTGAAGGATCGTGGTACAATCTCTGTTGTGAGTGACAGATTTAAGAGGTTGATGTAGTATTCTGATGGCGTCCCTTGTGCGAGGATTGATTTGTAGATGTCAGGGGGCCATGGGTGATGCTGCTTTCTTGCTGTGTTTACACAGCTAGACAAATGTCTCTACTGATATTTCCAGGAAGTTTTGGAGATTGTGCTGTGGCTCCTCGTCGGGTCTGGTTGGTTGAGTGTTAGGGTTGATTGGTCTGTTTTGTATGATTTGTTGGATGTCGTTGATTTTGTTTTTGAAGTGGTCTGCCAAGTTGTTAAATAGTTTCTGTGAGAGTATTGGAGTGTTGTCACAGCCTGGTGGGTTTCTCATTTCTTTTATGATGTTAAACATTTCTTTTTGTGTGTTGGTGGCATGCAGTAAAAAGGATTTTACCATTCCTCTCTTTCAGCCACAAAACACTCACCATCATCGCACTCATCATGTCTAGGGTAGACTATGCCATTAGCCTATACCTAGGAATGCCAGAATGACTATTAAAAAAACTCCAACGCATTCAAAACACTGCAGCCAGGCTGGTGCTCAAACTACCGCAAACGGAACACATTACCCCAGCACTGAAACTGCTACACTGGCTACCAATAAAACACTGAATGAAGTTAAAAACGATGGGCATAACACACAGAGCAATCCATGGACAAGGAGCAGCGTTCTGAGATGAGAAAATACCTGTTTAACATCTAACAAGACCACTCAGATCAAGCAACGACATCCGCTTAGAACTGAAACCATACACTAAAAGAAAATTTGAAGGATCATCGTTCTATCACCTGGCAGCAATATCCTGGAATAATCTACCAAAAAACATACGCAACAAACTCAAAATGTGGCTCTTTGCCCCGGGAACAGGAGGACGGTGCCAACCTTTCGACATCACAACTCTCACTTTCCTATTCCCACTGCATACTACTAACCCTCCACTCCCCCTTTTTTTCACACTCTTTTCAGATCCGCCAGAGCGCCTGGGCACCACTTCGGTGGTGATGGTGCGCGGTACAAATACCTTTAACATTAACATAACAGTATCACATTTGGTCTCCTCGGTTGGTAGAATTGCCATTCATGGGTTTGCTTGTTTATCTCCAGTCAGAATTAATGGGGGATCGGTAGAAATGTATCATCCACCATGAATGGCTCATTGGGGTGTGCCACAATGTTCAGCCTTATCACTAGGAGTGACCTAACTAGTTATGTAACATTTTATATTTATACTGCCCCATCGTAGTTTCTGAACCCCTAAAATGTGCCTCAACAGGGGCATTCAGACCATCTGCTAGAAGAAATAAAATCAGAAGGGGAAGATAAGTGCATGTGAAAGCATGAAACAGATGCCAATAACACAGGGTGCAAACAATGAAGCGGGGGAATAATGTTTTTTGATGGCACGGGTGCATGACAGTTCTATTAGATAAACCACTGTTCTGACAAAGAGAGGAGGCTGATATGTTCTGAAGTGTTGTCATAATTCTGTTCTTTTGCCAAAACAGATTTGGAGAATTTTAAGTTAGTATGCAATGTAATGGTGGTTGCATTTGGGGCTCAAGAGTGTGCTCTGGCACGCCTGGAAGTCTGACATTTATTTGCCCGTGTATTTCTAGACCATGCAGCCCAGGTCAAACTCAAGAATGTTAATTCTGTGACTGCCAGCCCTGATCAAAGAGTGCTGTAGTCAAGAATAGACTGTGTATATAGGAGAATGTTTTTGGCAACAGAAGGTAAGGGAAGGGAGCAGCCAAAATAATGTGGCAAATTTGAAAAAGTGTGTTACCTTGAGGTTAAAAAGGTTATTATTAAGAGTTTGTTCCATGTTATGTAATGCTAAACTTTATTTGAGTTCATGGTGAGACAGGGTGGTGCCTTACATGGGAGTGGGCTATCAAAGTACAGTAATATTTAGTCATCTGTAGTGAGAAAACAGACCCAGAGCTCCCTAGGCCGGGTGTTTTTATTAGAATGAGTGAAAGGACGAGTTGGCCCTGCAGAAAACATGGTAGAAGGGACAGCTGTCTGTCCTCCTGTATGCAATGACAGTCTATCCTGGCATTGTTATGTTAAGGTACATTATGTTATGCTATAATGCTTGATAGTTACCTTAAGACTATAGCACACTTTGTTGCCTTTACAGCAATGTATGCCATTGTAAATTCACATCATAGGGCTGCGAAGCAGGGAGAGAATATTTCAGGCTGCAAGCCAACAATGTGAACATCAATGTGCCCAACGTTCATCAGTGAAGTGCTACATAGCCAGCCAGGTGCAATAGAGAGAATGGGCGTAAAAGAGAGGTGAATGGGCTCCAAAATGAACTAACAGGCAAGAGAATTGGTGACCTGTCCATCTTGTACACCTGGAAGCCCTTTTAATAACAACAGTCAGAAGTGGTTGATGTCAGGAATGCATATTTGCCATCTATTCGACTCAACATTTTAAATTTTCAATTTGTACATTTTGGGCCTCATTACACGGACGGCGGTAACCATGGCACTATTAGCGCCATGGTTGCCGCCGGTATTTTACCAAGTCCGCCATGGTGAATGGCGGAATTACCGCCCTATTCCAAGGTGTGTGGGGGCGGTAATTCCCCATTCATCATGGCACTTCCCCATTCCCATTTTTGCCCCCTTAGGGCTCAATGGGAATGGGGAAGTTGGTAATTATGGTACCGCAAATTGCAGTACCATAATTACCTCCTAGGTCCCTTTGCGGGTCCCGTCCTTAGCAGCTGGTAAAACCAGCCATTAAGACAGGGTCCCACAAAGGGACCTCGTAGTAAGGCGGTAAGGGTTTATCGGCACTGGTACCCTTACCGGTACCGGTAAACCCTTACCGCCATCCGTGTAATGAGGCCCTTTGTATTTTCTTTTTCTTGATGTTATGTTACATTTTTATACTACACCAAATCACCACTGTAGTAATATCAGAGTTCCTAGGTTTGTCCTTTTGTGTAAAATGTTTAAGGACATGAGCACCTCTTTGGCTCAGCAGTTGTGCCTTCCACCGTGCTGGAGTATCATTGTAGGCTTTGGCATGGTGAAACCACGTACAGGAAAACAGGAGGAAAAAATTACAACATGACATAGGTTTCAAAGAGCCCCTGATTCTCTGTCTTTGCGCGCAAAAAAAAAAGTCATTCGAAACATGAAACAATAAAGGCCCTAATAGGACAATCATCACTTTAATACCTCTGTTTAACCTTGCAAAAATAAACTGTGCTAAAAACTCATTTGAAGACCTTTTTTTTTTCTTCCTAAACAACTCGTTAACAGACCTCAAACGGCTGCTAGATAGCACAGCGATGCCTTGACATCCGTGCCGACGCAGGTTCGAATCCTGCCAAACACATCCTTCTGGGGTCAGAAATGAGCACCACACACTGTGGGTAATAATAAGCAGTGCTCAGATGCCTGAGGATTTGTAGTGCTACATAAATGCAAATTATTATTAAATGATGGCGCCCATGTTATTTTTTTTTATTTTTTTTTTTTTTTATGTTTTATTGGTTAAGTATAGTTAAACCTTTAACATTACATCCTTATTCCTTTAGTAAAAAACAATGTTCCTTTGTTAAAACTTTGTTAAAACTTCCCTAGATCCAATTGTCATCAGGCAATAATTGTCCCGTCATTGACTTAATCTCCCCCTTTTCTTATGATCCACAGCCTCATTTATTCAAAATTTGGGCAATCAAAGTAATTCAGCACTTAAGGATCTTGGACTACTCGTAGCGTTCTCTTACAGATCAGATTCTTATTCCTCTTGATTCAAGTTTAACATCTCAACAAATTTCAATGCATCTAGAGTTTTGCCAATTTTTTCCGCAGTGAGGATTCTTTCCCAATAACTTTCTTCCGTCTCCACAGTGATATTTATTGTGTAACTTCCCATATAGATCTCTCTTTTGCATTTTAAAGCTGGGCAGATTAACATAACATGTCTAATCGTTTCCAGTTGGTCCTTCCGTTTGCAAAACCGACAATATGCAGCTGTTCTGTCAATTTGTCTTCTTTTCCATTTCACTTCTCTGCTATTCCAAATATTAAGTCTGCAACGCAGCAGCAAATCCCGGTAGCGTTCAGTTGGAAATTTCAACAGATATGGCGGTAGGATATTCAAGCCTTTTTTTTCCCAGATGATGTTATAGCATAGATTTCTTCTCAATCTTTGTTCCTGGGTTTCCTCCCAATCCTTTTCCCGAATAACTCTTTTTGCTTTGTCCGGGTTATTCTTTAGGGTATCCTCCTCAAGATTTAGTTGTTCCAACTGTGCCTTGCAGCAGCTTTTCCAATCATTAAGCATTTTGTCTTCATTCCGGATGTTCGTTTTGGCTAGAATTTCAAATGGTTTTGGTGGTATATCCAAAATGCACTTTCTGTACAATGATAAGGTTTTCCAGAGTACAACAGAGTTTATTGATTGGAGTCTGAGCTCAGTTCTAATGAGCTCCACTGGTAATGAGGTTGGTAGGCGCAAAATTTTTCGCCAAAAATATGCTTCACAGAGATTCCAAACCTCCCATCTAAGGGCTACGAGTGCTTCCGTGCCATAAGTGATGACCGCCAACACTTTTTGCTTGTAGAAGGTTACAATTGGAATTAAAGAAAACTTCCCATATCTGCGATGTAGGCAAATCCCTTGATTTGTTAGAGCCACTAGTTTTTCCCGGATCAGACAGTAGTGCGCCTGTTCGTTGCTGTTTTTGTTTATCCTTATCCCCAGGTAGAGTGTCGTTTCCACTTCTTCTAAATTCTGGTTCTCTAATGACCATCGTATTGTTTTACCGGACTGTCTCCTGCCCCGGCTTGATTTCATTGTTAAGATCATGGATTTTTTGATATTCATCTTCATACTATTTTCTTTTAAGTAGTTGTTAAAGGATTCGATCCGTCATTGTAGACCTATTGGTGTTTGGTCGATGAATACCGCATCATCAGCGTACAGCATCCAAGGTATTTCTTTTCCATTTATTGTCGGTGGACATGCACGAATCTTCTCCTGAGCTATGTTCATATCTGCCATGTATAGGACAAAAAGGAATGGGGCTACTGCACAGCCCTGCTTGATTCCTCTATAGGTTTTAATCCTCCTCGAAAGTCCCCCATTGCTTGTAATTTGGACTTGAATTGAGGTATCGGTGTACAATGTTTTAATAGCTTCAAGTAGATCCTTAGGGCATCCCCAGTTTCTCATTTTTAACCACAAGAGCTCTCTATTGATTCCATCGAAGGCTTGTTCGAGGTCAATAAATGCAAGATAGAGCTTTTTTTTCCCGGCTAATGTCTTTGCCTTCAACAAGTTGATCAAAAATAGATTCAAGGCGGTGCCAACTCCACTTACAAAGGCTGTTTGTCTTTCGTCAAGAATTTTTGCCTCGGTGGCCCATTTTTTTAGATCTCTCAGGAGTAGTGACGCAAATAGCTTGCCAATAGAGTCTAGGAGTGCTATGGGCCTGTAATTCCTAGGGTTTTCGCGATCACCCTTCTTATATATCGGTACTATATAAGCCTCCGTCCATGTAGCTGGTATTTGTTTGGTTTTCATGATTTGTTGAAATAATGTGTATATTAGCTCCGTCCAGGCCTCACAGTTTTCTTTTAGTAATTTGTTGGAAATGCCGTCTGGACCGGCTGCTCTTGAGGTGCTAAGTTTTTTTATCAGGGTTCGGATATCATCCTTATCAAAATTCAAGGCCCACGGAGTTGAGTCCGAGATCTCTTTAATAGCTTTTCCCCCACTTTCCGCTTCATAAAGAGTAGTGTAGTGTTCGAACCATTTATCTTCCGAGACTTGATTAATACCTACGGCAGATTGATTGTGCTCTCTGTCGTTAAGTAAGTCCCAGGTACTTCTAGCGTTGTTTGTCGATATGGCTGCTATCATTTTTTCCGAGTCTCTCTGCAGTCTTAGATACCGAGTTTGTCTCAGCCAGTTTTTATATGTTTGTTGACATTTTCTCAGGAGCTCGTGTCTTTCTGAGCTGTTTATCTTTTTTATGCTTCTCAATTCTGACCTGTATTGTTTCCTTCTTAACACAAGTTGTTCATCATACGTATGTTTTATTTTAATGTTCTTTTTTTTAGTTGGATCATACTTAATCTCATGGGCTTCCAACAGCCATTTGTAGTCAACTAGCTCTTCATTGTTGTTTATCGCTTTTTTGTATCCTAGTACTAGATTCGGGATTGCCCGATTTTTAATTCTCAGACGATTTCTTCCTCCTGTAACCTCAGTTTCCATTGTTCTTTCAATTCCTCTGTTAGATTTTATTTCCCAAACGATTTCGGTTGCTAACAGACAGTGATCACTGCTAGTTTGTTTTGTTATTGTGAAGGAGAGTATCCGCTCCAGTGTATTTCCTCCCACAAAGCAATAGTCTAAGCAAGCACCTGATTTCCCACTGTACCAAGTATTGGCCCCTTGAAGATCTCCCTTAGTCTGGCCATTTAACATCTTCATCTCACGGATTCTCATTTCTTGCATCCATATTTTTTCCTTTCCTAGCAACTGATCAGTAGCTTTGATCTTACCATTTTTGACTAGGATTTTGATATTTAAATCGCCATTTAATATTATCAGCTGGCCATTTCCCTCCATCATGGATTGATCAATTACCTCCGTGATTGACGTTAAGAAGTTCGTCTGGCCCTGCATATTCTCGCTCCAGTAGATATTGATCAGGACCATTTGTTTTGGGATTTTCGGGGAATCCACTTCAGATGTGACTTTCAGGATTTGCACATAGGGGTTTGGTGTCAGATGTTCTATTACTTTTAGTGGACATTCCAATTTCTTGAGTATCATGAGGCCTCCAAACGGTCTTCCCTTTGGTCCCTTCCTAGCCGGGTTTGTGTATACCTCATAGCCCTCGCATATAGGGGGTTTACGTAGCCATGATTCTTGTATTGAGATAAAATCATATTGGGTCAGGAAATCGCATTTACTAGAGAGCAGATGTTTGAAACCTCTTGTGTTCCACGATGCACATAGGATCCGGGTCTGCTCATTCTCCGTACTCTATTGTTTCTTCTTGGAAATCAAGGCATTTGCCATCCAGGCCCATTCCTTTCCCTGGTTGTTTGCTTTAGTGGGTTTGTTCTTATCCATCTTTATGTTTTCCGAGTTATCCACTGTGAATCTCAGGGTTTTCAATATCTCTTTATTCTTTTTAGTTGATAAAGACTCTTCCTCCTGAGACTCTTTCTCATTTTTACTTTTTTCATTATTTTTCTTCAATTTCACCCCCGGAGTTATTGATCTTGGTCTTACTGCGATTTCCTTTTTTGTCTTTTTTCTTTGTTCTGTATGGGCTTTTTCTTTTAATTGTCTAGGTTCCTCGTCTAAATCCTCCAGTCGGAACCCTCTTTTTCTTAAAGTGTCTGAAGCATCCAATAGTTTCTGCTTTATATTTTTAGATGACAAGTGCAAGATAACTTGGTCCAGCCTATGTTCCTTTGGGAATTCCACTATTTTTATGTCTTCCGTTGATATCGTCCTTGGTGACAGGGCTTGCTTACAGAGCTCCACCACGTACCTTCTATTTAAGATCACCCTTCTTGGTCCATTTTCTGCTGTTTCTAATTTTAGATAATATCCTTTGCATAAAATGGTTTTCTTCAGGGGTGATCCTAGCGGTAGTTCTTTCCTTTTCTTGACTTCATAGTCCTTTTTTTTTTCCTTATCAGTTGATTCTTTAAGACAAGTGTTGTTCTGGATTTTTTTTTCAATCCTCCCTCCCTTCACCATTTCTTTTCTTTTTTGTTCCAATGTCTTAAATCTAATAGATTCCTGGTCAGAGTCCAATTCAATTTCATTTGTACCTGGTCGTCGTTCTTTTTCCCTGATGTTTTCTTGGGCATTTTTCTTGTGGGGCTTTGACTTCAGGTCTTCCTTAGATTTTTTGGTTAGGTCTACTGTATCCCAATTGTCTAAAGTTTGCCAATCCGAGGTACTTAAGCTATCCCAGTCTTCCTTCTCACTATCAGATTCCATCAGCTCAATGAGGTCACTCAAATTCGCTTGCTGCTCTGGATCCTCCCTGCTTTCTTCCCTTAACTCCTTTGCTTGATCTTTTAGTCCCTCGGACCCTATATGACTACTCATACTCATCTCTCTTCTAGATTTCTTGGCACAATTTGTGTTTTCTCTTCTTGGTGGAGTTCTTAGATTTCTCAAAAAGGCTCTTGAACCATTTACTTTACGTTTAAGGGATTCATTTTTGGGTTTTTTCCCTTTTTCATTCGATGCACTCATAATCTCCTTACCATTTCGGTGATTCGGATCCTTCGGTGTCACCCCAGCAAATATTGCAAAAGAAGATCGTTCTAGATTTGTAGAGTTCAGCTTGTTAGTCTCCTTTATCCCAGACGGGATCAGGATCACCTCTTCCTGTTGTTGTACCTTTTGATTCGGGAGGTTAGTTGCATCCTTTTTCAATTTCATTGGTCCCTTGCCTTCTTTAAGCTTTGTGTCAGGACAGTCCTCCTTATGCCTTTGGTTATTATGTTTATGGGTACTTCTCATCCATTTACAGTCTTCCAGGACCGCTTCCATTAATACAGATTTATCAATCGCATCACGTCTAGCTAGATCACTGAGGCGAGATTGCCAAATTTGAGTTAATTCAGCTTCTTTGTTTGTTCTTTCATTTAAGCTCTGCAGGGCCGAGGTCATATTAACATGATTCTCTTTTATTTGAGTGTTGCTGATGGTTACCTCTTGAATAGAGTCTTTAAGTTCCTCATAGAGCTTAAGAAAAGGGGCTAGTGTTATAGTTGGCGATGACATAACCACTTTTTCAATATGGTTCAAATCTTTTTCTCTTTCAGTTTTGCAGGCCTCAGTTATTATCCCTAGGATTTGTTTATCCCATGTGTCTCCTGTAGGCCTGTTTTCCTCTTCCCAGTTTAAGCGGCTGGCTAGATTACTTCCCGTGTGATCCTTTCTTACTTCAACCTTTTCCATATCTTCGTTCACCCTCGCCACTGGCAAGGTTTTATTTCTGTCGTCCCAAAGTGGCAAGTGAGTTCCTTTCAGGGCTGTCCTATTTTCTCGAAGGCCAAAAGGAGATATGACGGTATTCTCAAACTGTTCTTTATCCAAGGCAGCCATTTTTTCGTTGATCAGGCAGAAACTCCTTCTTTTTTCTCTTCCAATTTTATCCGTTATTGAAGTAATGTCTTGCATGATTTTATCTGCCAGGCTAAGATTACTCAAGCTTGCCGGTGCAGTGTCTGCTGCATTGTTGTTATTCAATCTTTCTAACGGCCTCCGCCCTCCCAAGCGAGAACTAATGGATCCTGTGTCATAGTTATCTGTAAGAATTCCTTTATTTACTTCCTTTAGGGGCTTTACAGTTCGATTCCCCTTCTCCTTTGTTGGGCTAGCTGCTATGGTGTATTTCCTCAATGTGGGACTAATCCTTTCTTCCCTATATGGTTGGAAAATGTCTATCGGATCTTGCATTATCATTGAAGTACTTCTAAGGTCAGTATTTTTATTCTGCTTGATCGAATCCTGCAGAGCATCTTCGATATGTCCCAATTCCAGCACGTCCCATTTGTCAGCTTGATCTACTGTTTGCTGGCTATTTACAATACTAGCCACGCCAGGGCTAAATTGTGCCGCTAATGATCTTATAGGGTTTTCTAGACTCATGTCCAGGCTTTCTTGAATTATTGAATCACTAAGATCCACCCCTATTCCATCTTTAGGAACTGTTCCGAGGGCCTCATCCTCTGTTTGTAGCGCCTTCTGATTTCCTATCGCGTCTACAAGTGGATTAGTTGACAGTTGGTTTGACTTTGTTATCTCCTTTCCCTGTGTGGAGCTAGTGTCCTTACCTGCTGACATTTCAGCAGGTAGAGCTACTTTCCCCTTGCAAAAATCCTCAATTGCTATTTCAGCTACTTCATTGGATTCTAGAACGCTTTGTTCAGATTCTTTCCTCTCACAAACCCCATCAGATACCACCTCTACCTGGCCTGGAGATGATGATGGGGAAAGAGTTTTTGTGATTTCTCTTTCCGTGGCGGTAGTACATGCCATGGGTAGTTCTGGAGAATTAGGTGCCAACCACAGATTGTCACCGTTTTCTGCCGGCTGTGAGAGTGCTTTCTCCATATTGGATTGATTGTCTCCCACTGATAAGCTTTTTCTTTTATCAGTGCCAAATGGTAGTCGGCTTTGTTTTAGCGTCGTGGGTCTCAGGGTTTGCTCCGGGCTCCCATTTGCTTCTGGGAGTGAAGCGAATCTCTCTCTTACCTGCAGGCGTGTTCTTAGTCCTGTTGCTTGTGTACCCTTTGAGATCGGGATTGACTTCATTGTCTCGAAGGGGTCTTCGTTATCTCTCGCCTCAGTAGCTTCCCGCAGCTGGTAGACAGGCAACACCTGTACCGCCACCGCAAGCAGCCAAACAGCTTAACAGCTCCTCTAATCCAAAACAAACGATGCCCTTTGCGCGCCGGGCTTAGCACCGCAAGGGTGTCCGGGGGCAGGTCTTATTGCACTTCCTGGTGTCGTCACAGAGGGCGGGCAGGGGGCGGAGCCAACTAGCGCAGCAGCGCTCGAGCCTGCACGGCTCTCTCCTCGCAGGCAGGCAGGCACCTCAAATCCTCCAACGGCTGTCAGAGGGCAGGTGGGGGGGTGTAGAAGGGTCGCAGCCACAGCTTAACAGCTCCTCTAATCCAAAACAAACGATGCCCTTTGCGCGCCGGGCTTAGCGCCGCAAGGGTGTCCGGGGGCAGGTCTTATTGCACTTCCTGGTGTCGTCACAGAGGGCGGGCAGGGGGCGGAGCCAACTAGCGCAGCAGCGCTCGAGCCTGCACGGCTCTCTCCTCGCAGGCAGGCAGGCACCTCAAATCCTCCAACGGCTGTCAGAGGGCAGGTGGGGGGGTGTAGAAGGGTCGCAGCCACAGCTTAACAGCTCCTCTAATCCAAAACAAACGATGCCCTTTGCGCGCCGGGCTTAGCGCCGCAAGGGTGTCCGGGGGCAGGTCTTATTGCACTTCCTGGTGTCGTCACAGAGGGCGGGCAGGGGGCAGAGCCAACTAGCGCAGCAGCGCTCGAGCCTGCACGGCTCTCTCCTCGCAGGCAGGCAGGCACCTCAAATCCTCCAACGGCTGTCAGAGGGCAGGTGGGGGGGTGTAGAAGGGTCGCAGCCACAGCTTAACAGCTCCTCTAATCCAAAACAAACGATGCCCTTTGCGCGCCGGGCTTAGCAAATATTGCATCCCAGTAGGTGCACAGCCTTTCTTTTGCTGGCCCGACTTGTGTTCAGCTCTTAGAGCTAGTGCTGCGGATGGATTGTAAGCTGCGCTCCTGTTCCTTGAACTCTTGTACAGCAGTCCATTGCTCTCGAGCTAGGTTTGCACTATATAGAAAACAAATATAAATAGCTGAAATGTATGAATGTGTAACGTCAGCATAGGACAGGCGATCAAGCTGGCATGTCTTATTAAAATGAGTTAAGGGACCATTGCACATTTTAAATGGCAGTAGTGATAAGCAACCGTGCATGAATACCCCCAAAAGTGTCCATTACAAGTTATTTTTAAACCTTTGTGTGCGACATTTCTGAAGTTGGAAGCCAGCGCCACTGCACTTCAAAAAAGCATCCCCACTGTTTTCCATGGACTCCCTCACTCCCAGAGCACCAGAAAACAATGCACCTTTATTTTTCCATTTCCAGATTTAAATCACTGGAATGAGAAACAAATGTTTAAGATGTACCAATGTCACGTGGGTGCCTGCCAGGCACCCAGAGGGCAGTGGAGAATTTTGTGAGGTATTGTGGCAGTTGGCAGTAGCGTGCCCTACCTCACAGGGGACACTTTTCTTATCCCTAGGGGCAGTCAAACTTTTTATGATGAATCTCTGGAAAAGTTCAAAAAAACACATGGACCTCAGAAAACCCACGATTTGAGTGTCTAGAGTTTTGCTGCAACCTAGCGGCTTTTCTCCCAGAGGAGCTATAGTTTAAATCCCATCCTATTTGGAAATTCCTTTTCAGAGACACCGGATATGGTTTGCTTTTTTATCAGAGCCAACATTTCAACAAGCTTCAGGCAAGCGTTTACTGCTGACAATGTCACCAGCCTTGCCAAAAAAGTTGCTTGCTAGGAACAATATTCACATGCCAGTAGAAGAAGGAAAGGATACTCTGCATCAGGGGTGTTGCTAGGTCTGTAAAAGATCCGGGGCTACGCTAATTTCGGGACTGTCAGGACTGGGGGCTAGCTATCCTTTTTGGTTGTAAGCCCTGAGCTTCTATCCGGGACTACAACCAAAAGACCCGGGCTATAGCCCACTGGCCCCCCCCCAGCAACGCCTCTGCGCTGCATGTTAACCGCCCCAAAAGCCCAAAAGACATCAGTCAAACGATCGTGGCGGTCCTCAGAAATGCATTTGTGTAACTCAGACATGATTGTTTTTTGCTTCCTCAGAATTGTCTTTCTTTTTTTATAGTAACTTCCAGAATATGGAATCAGGTTCTGTTTCAGCTGCTGGAGGTTGCCTGTCCGAATCCTCAGTGCCAGATACTAACTGTCGAATCCTCAGTGCCAGATTCTGTGGAATCCTCAGTGCCAGATACTAACTGTGGAATCCTCAGTGCCAGATACTGTGGAATCCTCAGTGCCAGATACTGTGGAATCCTCAGTGCCAGATACTAACTGTCGAATCCTCAGTGCAAAATTCTCTCGAATCCTCAGTGCCAGATACTAACTGTCGAATCCTCAGTGCAGATACTAACTGTCGAATCCTCAGTGCCAGATACTGTCGAATCCTGAGTGCCAGATACTAACTGTCGAATCCTCAGTGCCAGATACTGTATTCTGCATGAGATAGGCAAGTTCCAAATCCAGTCCCTTTGCATGTAAATCTGCTGCAAGTGGTGAATATAGGGTCCAAAACAATTGCCTTACCCAAAATACTCTGACGTTCAATATTTTAAAATCTAGCGGATGTGAGATTATTTTACAGTTCTACATCGCAATCAGACAAAATGGTGGCTGCTTAGGGTGACCAGACGTCGCAGGTTTTTCCGCGACTGTAGTGGTATTCGGTGCTTTGTCCCGCATTCTCAAGATTATGTTCCCATTGGAAACTGCAGTGGTCCCGTTTTTTTGTAGTAGGTCTTCATAGCTGGCAGCCAGGAATGCACACTCTAGCATAGAAGAAATGCTGCAGTTTACAACATAAAATAGTGTTAGTTTGTGATAAATGAATTACAATATATGTTTCTTTGAACAGTAACACTTAAAACCCCCTCTCCTCCAAACACTATAGAAGCGTAGTGCCTTGACAGACACTGTGAAGAGTTAGTCCTATTTTTATGTTAGTTGCTGTGTCCCGGTTTTTTACTTTTTAAATCTGTCACCCTGTGGCTGCTCCAAGTTCTCCCCAGCAGAACATGGAGTCCCACCATCTCTGTCATGTTCATAATCTACTGCTCTGGTTGTCTGATGCTCGGTTCTAATGCTGAGCTCCATCTGCATTTCAGCTAAAGTCATAATCACCATGAGGCATGCCACATGCACCTGTCCTGATAACCTTTCCATTGCAATTTAAGAAGGCTACGGTATCTTTTAAGATATCTGCTTCCTGTGAGGTAACTGTTTGTGGTGGACAACATGCGGGACTTGCACGTGTTTGTGCCACTGTGGGTAGTGCACAAATAACCGCAATATCTTGTTCCAAATCTCTCTATCCCTTGCCATGAATACCGTTCCACCTAGTAACAACATCCACACTCAGCGTGGTTTTAGGAAGCACATGTCAAGTTTGCATTTCTTTCAACAAGTTAGTAGATGCAGAATAGTTCTGAAAAGTTCACTAATACAGTGGCACTTAGAAATGTTCTGTACACAAATCTATTCTTTTCTAATGTCTTTGCCACAATGAGGTGAAAACAGTGCCCGATACAGTGGATATGCGTGTCTGAGGGGCCAAGTAGATGGACAGTCTTAACAGCATTAGAACGATTGCCTCTTGTGAGGACACAGATCCGTTACAGGGAATGATACTAGAAACCTGTTCAAATAAGAAGAGACAAATAGACACAACTCCAACATGGGGAAACAGAAGATATTCAGGAAAAATGCCACCATGAAGTTCATGATTGGGCTGCAAGAGAAGAGAATTGAAAAAAAGGAGCAAACCAAGACTGTTAAAAAACTAAGAAGGTTCGAGCGTTCCAGGTCAAATTACCTTTTTATTCAAATGGGAAAAAAATCGAGTTAGAAAGACCGCTCTGGGACGGCACGGAGCAGTCTTTCTAAATCAAACTGCCACATCCCGCCTGCACATGAGTGCACGCAGGGGCTGACAGGCTCAGCGGGACGGCGAGAAAAGGTAAGTGAGTGTGTGCACGTGTGTGTTGTGTGTCAGTCTGTGTTTTGGTTAGTAGAATCTTGGGTGGGGAATTCTTGGGTGGGGAATTCTTGGGTGGGGAGAGTCGGGGTGGGGGCTGATAGATGGGGGTTCGGGCGGCAAAACACCAGATTTCAAGGAAATCCTGGTTGGAGGGCGGGGGGCAGGGATGAACAATGGAGGGTTTGTGGGTGAAACCCTCTTAATATTAAATGAAAACACCTCACTTTAAAGCTCTCAAGAGAAAAAGACCTTTACAATGCTGGTTTTACAATCAGTAGAAAATCGGTCCTTGTAAATCGGTCTTTTTCTCTTGAGAGCTTTAAAATGAGATATGTTCACATAGAACCGATATGAGAGCCATCAAAGAAAGAAAAATGCATGCAATTCTAAAAAAGAGTGTGCTCAGGGAATGAAATCATTAGTGCGTACCAATAATTTGAGCCATGTTAAAAGTATACAATGCTTGTTCTCCACACACTCACACACAGACTGTGAACGCGCTCCTTGTGTGCCGGCAGCAGTTACAGAGGATGTCTGCCTAACCTACTGTCCCGGCCGACCTGAATTCCTGTCTTGCCCCAGCCAGTGAATGAGTGACTGTGGAGCGACCAACAGTCAGGCGTCTGGTTGCTAAAGACAGGCAGACGTGCTGCTGTAAGTGCTGTCAGCACACCAAGATGCATCTTTTCTTTTTAAGCTGAAGAGTGGGCGGTGTGCGAAACCTGAGGGTTTTCTCCCAAGTAGACCCCGAGAATCCCTTGTTCAGGTGGCATGGGTAGGCTGGTGCTCACAGATCTCAACCCTGGCGGTGGACGAGTGAGGGAGGAACATCTGGGCAGGTTGAAGGGGGTAACTCAACCCACCCTTTTCAGAAACTGACACTTTCTCACACACAACCCACAGTGAGCAACAATGGATTAACATCACCATACCCTACATTCCCTCTGTTACCATACACCATTTCAGAACCCATATCGTTACCCCTCACCCCAATCCCAACAGATACCAAACAGAAGCAAGGCATAGAATAACTGCGAGAAGGAAAGTACAGATGTCACCCCATGCCATACAACAACCCATTTGTACCCAAAACTACAGGTATCCCCTTCACCCTGATGAAAACCCACATGAGTTTTCCAGTATTCTTCGGAAAAACTACAAGTCCCATCATCCATCCACACTGTTTTTCCCTAAAACAACTGGGACCAGGAGGAGAGAGATTGGGTGAATAAGGATTACCCATAGGAATCCCTGGGCAATTAACTCCTATGGACGACCGCCATGTTGTCCCACTATCGAGGACAAGCAAGGTCAGGCATTCCCTTCCAACCACTCACACCTGGGTCCAATCACTACTCCCAGAAAGTATAAATGGAGGGGCAGAAAAGCACACTTTGAGTGAGTTGGGGATGCTGGAAAGTGCAGGAAGCTGCAGGAACACCAGAAGAGCTGTAAAGACCCTGGGAGACCTGGAAGAGGAGAAACCCGCCCTGACACTGGCCCTGTGAGTCCAGAGGAGACTGCACTGTGCAGAGGGAGCTGTACCTCCAGAAGGCAAGTCTAGGGGCAGCTGGGGTTGCCTGGCAGTACCGACAGCAAGACTCCTTCCCTGGGCCAATCAGATGAACACTGGTCTCTGAGGGTCAGCATAAGAGACCCTGACCTCAGACCATTATCCCCATTTAGCTCCTGCAGCTCCCAATGCCAAACCCTTTTTGAATACTGTGAGGTGTGAGAGGAGACTCGAGCCCAGCAAAGGGAATTTTCCTTTATGAACTTTGTGTGAGGAGTCCGAGTCGGCAAAGAGATACCCCTTGTGAATTTTGGGAGCAGGGTCTGAGTCATCTTTTGTGAACCATGTCACAGTCACCCGTTTCCACTATCACCCTACAGCACTTGCTTCATATGCCTACCGCATGTCCTTCGGCTCTAAGTCTGTAATGCTTTGAGACCCATTGCCTCTCTGAACCTATGTCTCCTGCCCACCCTGTTCCTGAACAGTCTTTCCCCCTCCCAGTCATGTTCCTCTCACCTGCCAGTCAGGACATACCAGGACAACAATGCAGGCTGCCTGCCCTTTGCCTATACAAAGCGCCGATGCTTGATGCTTGCTACCAAACAGGAGTTCAGTCCTAAAAGAAAAAGTGGGGGACTCATTAACATGGTGTGGCGTCACCAGAAACTAAAATATCAAGGTGCCCTCTGAAAAAAGTGGGGGGACCCGTCCACCCATGTGTACCCTCGACTTGCGAGCCCTGCTACCAAATCAAATGACAAAAGACGAGACTGCTGGCACAAAAAGAATACATTTCACACGTTCAATTAAATATAACAACGTAATTGTGTACTTGACCGTCTGCCTGATAACCAACACACAGCCACTGTTTGGGCTATGGGCCACTGAACAAATTGACTAACAAAAACACATTCTTGTTTCAAAATCAGCCACCATCCTGCACCATCCTCTGCTCAGTCAATTCAACACTGTTACCACTCTCAATGCTAAGCCCCAGCAGTCTACTTGATGGTGACTTGGCGTTGAATACATGTTTTCTCGCATAGCATAACAACGCAGATCTGTGCTTCTGAAAACCCTTTGATTGATAAAGGCATACATTTCCATCCTAATGTGCATATGACATAACTGAAGAGCCGCCCACACTTGCACTTAAGTGGTTCTTCAGATATTTATTAGGGTGACCATGGAATGACCAACATATATGTTGCTCTGTAGAGTTGATAATCCCCCTCCTTGTTTCTGTGGAGCCTTACTAATGATTAAGCATGTTTCTTGTAATGTGTACCTGAATGTTGGCAACACTGTGAAGAAAGCCCCTGACTTTCTTTTGTTTCCTGGTGTTATGCACATGTTTAAAATTAAGGGAAAAAAACTTCCATCATGTTTTTGGTACTTGCCACAAAGGTACATGCCCCACAGTGAAGAAGATGCTAATTTCAATAACAGGAACTTTGTCCGTGAAAGTTTGCGACTGCCTTTTACAAATTAATCTTTAAAATATGAACTTGCTCCAAAATGGCGTTAAAACATAGCAGAGATAATTTCAGGGAGAGCTGTATCCCCAAGGGATCTTCTGCAGTAGTCCTTAAAACAGAGCGCATATTTGTGTGAACCTTTTCTGGGGCCTCCGGCACTTGGTGTTCGTCACCAACAGATCGATCTGGAGATTGCCCCATTTGAGGATAAGGTTGTCCACTCTATCCTGCCAAAGCTCCCACTCCTGGCAAGAGTGCAGTTCCCTACTGAGAGAGTCTGAGAGTGTTTCTGGGGCCTATGACCCACTCCTGTTCAAATATCTATGTAAATCTCTCAGTAATGGAAGAGGCCTTGTACTGTTTTCTTATTTCTTCTATTTATTGTTGCTCTGTAAGGTTCATTCTTGCAAAAGGTCGCTTCAGAGGACACTTCATGGCAAGCAATAGTTGTGTGGTTTATGCTATCTGCAGAATGTAAGTGTAGGTCTAGAGTGTGTTGAAAAGAGTTGGGTCTTGCGGCTCCATGTGAGGGGAGAAGGTTGGATATTAGGCGATTGCTTTTGTGTAGATTGTTACAGATTGTTGTGGCTAAAAAGGAAAAGGCTCACTTCTGTGTCTGCATCCATTGGCTTTGGGCACTTATAAGCTAAGGTAGTGATTAGTTTGGTGGAGTTGCAGCACTTGATCAAGGCAAAGTTACATGCGTGGAATGCACGCGTCATCAGCAGAGGTTTTCATGCACCAAGTTAGGAGAATAAGTCAAACCAGAAGAGGTGTAAGATGTTTGGAGGGTGCTTTAGAAATAAATACGTGTGGGCATGATTCTTGACATATAACAAACAAAGGGATACCTGTATGGCCCCCAGATCCCTCCAGGTAAGCAATATATATATAAAATCAAAAAACATAGATAAAGGGTAATGAGGTTGGATTGGTTCTACTAAAATAAACTCCACTTTAAATTTAAACTTAAAGAAAAAAGCATTATTTTTAATTATTTTTCATATCAAAATACATTTGTTTACACAAAACAACCATAGAAACTATATACGCCAAAAATATTGTTGCCCGTACCTTTCATAACCACCTTTCACACACATTCATGCTATCTCACACTCCAATGTTTTCCACATATATTTAGCACATATGAACAGTATAATATACACTGTAATATTGCTTCACCTTTTTACAAAAATGCTTCGGACCCATATTTCCTTTAATTATATGCCTTTCATCAGGCCACCTGTGTAGAATGGTGGTCTATGGGCCTCATTACAACCCTGGCGTTGGACCATGGTGCTGTTAGCACCATGGTCCATGCCGGATTCCGCCATGGTGGATGGCGGATTTACCGCCCCATTCCAAGGTTGGCGGGGCGGTAAATCCCCATTCACCATGGTCCCTTCCCCATTCCCATTTTTGGCCCATAGGGCTCAATGGGAATGGGGAAGGCGCTAATTACGGCACCGTAAATTACGGTGCCGTAATTAGCACCAAGGTCCCTTAGCGGGATGGACTTTAATGCCTGCAAAAAGCAGGCGTTAAAGTGGGAATCTGGCGTTAAGGGTTTAACGGCGCCGCAGCCTTTTGCGGCGCCGTTAACCCCTTAATGCCAGGATTGTAATGAGGCCCTATGTCTACACATGTTTCAGTCTTCAACAGGCTGGCAGTGGTAGAAGTGAAACAAGTAGTGGAACTGTTGTCTTGGCAGGGAAGAGCGTAGGCGGAAGCAAAGTGCAACATGTGACAAGGTGTTGCAGACGGGGCATTGCAATAGTCGAAGTGACTACTAGCTAAGTCTCCTATTATAGCTCATAGGGCCATGAATTGACAAATCCTCTGTATAGAATGGTGAATATGGTCGTAAAAAGTAGAGGAATGGTAAACATACAAAAATAAAAGTAATGGAACACTGCTCACTTCGATTACTGCATGGTGGTAGGACAATTTTGGGGAGCTGGCTGCGTGGTGTTCTACTAGAGGGGAATGGACATTGTGGGAAAGCACTTCTGGAAACAAGGAATGGTAGTCAGTGAATGTGGCGCTAGAGTAACCTTGAGTTTCATATCGCCTCAAAAGAGCTGGAAAACAGTGCTAGGCTGGGACTCTTGAGGAAAAAAACATTGAGTGTCAATGTGGTGTTCAATCAACACTGGTGAAGTTCTGTGATGAAGTATGTTTGGTATCACCTGAGCAGGCTCTTGAGCCCCTCATGCACCCAACTATACCATATCTCCATCTTATAGTACCCCAAAACTCCCTTGGAATCCCAGTGGAAAACATTAGGAAGAAACACAGGAACTCATGCTGCAAGTCGGCATAAATTGCACGGAGGTGATCACCTACATTTGGACTTACATGCAAACAAGACCCCTTTCCACTGCAAAGTGTAAAAGGGAGGTGTAAAAAGCAGGCACCTTTAGTACTACGCAGTGCAAATTGAACAAACTCTGCCTGCCGTTTACCCATAGCAGACAGTGTTTACAATTGGTTCCCGAGGAATCTGCATGTTTTTGCTGGTGTAAAAAGAAGACAGATTCCAAAGGAATCCACAGCAATTATTCATATTGGGCCTCATTACGACCCAGGCGGTAAGTTACCGCCTGGGCCGTGACTTTACCACCATGGCGTAAACTACGTTTACGCCATGGTGGTTGGCGGACTTACCGCCCCATTCCGAGGTCGGCGGGGCGGTAAATCCCCAATCCCCATTTACCCTTCCCCATTCCCATTTTTGCCCCATAGGGCATAATGGGAGTGGGGAAGGCGTTAATTACGCCACCGTAAATTACGGTGGCGTAATTAACATCAAGTTCCCTTACCGCCATGGTTTTTTACACCCGCTAGAAGCAGGTGTAAAATCCGCCATGGCGGAAAGGGAACTCGTGATTGGCGGTAAGGGGTCGGCGCAGCTAACGCTGGCGCTAACCCCTTACCGCCAGGGTCGTAATGAGGCATATGCTTTGCGAGGCTGAACATGAGCCCCAAACTCTGCTGTGTCACCTATTGTATTGTATTGTGTGGGATTTATAAATCCTTGTGATTGGATGCCTGTGCATACTTCTCAGGACTCCACAAAGGCCCATCTTCAAGGCCGTAGACATAACCTATCCGGCGTTCTGAAGGAGAACAACATGAAGTGCTCCCACGCCACGTTACATCTGGCACCGAGATCGATGCTGTGGCTGTGAAGGTAAGCCCCACCGGGCTTGAGTCTGCATTGCCTATACTTAAATTGCTTACTAATCATTCAAAATCCATTAACAAATTGGCTGCCGCCATTGCAGAGCCATCTACTATGCAGACCTGTTCCTTTTTTCTGCCCGCCTCTCCATCCTCGTGATTGGATGCCTCTGCATACTTCCCAGGAGGCCTATGGAAGCCGGCAGATGAAGCAGGTCCCCCAAAAAGCCCCAACATCAAGGTTAGAGACATACCCTATCTGGCCCTGTCCGGCAATGCCTAGAGTCTGGGGCATCATGCTTCGCCCCACGCAAATATCCTTCTCTCGGACGCCCACACCCTTTGCTTCCTGCAGTCTGATCACCTTCATGTGCCCCTTTACTACTAATGTAGCCGCTGATCCTGCCCCGCTACCCTGGAGGTAAGCCTGCTAATGAGAATGTAGTCCCGACCTCATGCTCACCAGACACCTTGTTTTGTTGAGCTGGCCTCACGCTACCCTCCCCAGATTCCGCACCACTCCCTTCCCACTGCCTACAACAGCGCTACTTTGCCCCTGTGGCCATGTCGCTCTGCCACAATCTACTGCCATGTATGCCCCCCTGCCTCTGCCGCAGCTCTGGCCCATACACTCTACCACCCCCCACACACTTCTTCCGACCACTCAGCCTCCTCCTATTACCAGTCACTTCCTGAGACTGCCTAGCACCTCTCTTCCCTGTTGGTCGCACTGCCCCGTCACCCCCTGAAACATCGGCACTGGACAACCCCATCCTCCAGGCTTTCCATCTATGCCAGATATTCCAGGTATTTTTGCGTTCAAGGAGCCCCTTTCCCCTTTCCTACCCAGTGCTCTCCCATAGCATTGCACTGCACAGTCTACCACACTCCTGAACATTTCTGGTGCACCACAACACCGGCCTCATGAAACTCCACCAGATTTTTATTTTTTTATTCATTGGATATTTGTAAGGTGCCTATACAACAAATGGTTTTTCAAAATGCCACAAGACAAAAACGGGCGGAACAAGGGACAAAGAAAACAATAAGGGTCCTACTAGGCCTTGTGACATTCGGATCCTGCAAGTGCAGTAACAAGAAGTGAAGTACGAGGGTGAGGGGGGAGTGCCTGTCTGCGTGAGACGTGAAGTGCTAAGGTGAGAATGGGAAGTGCAGGGCAAAGAGAAGAGAGTGCAAGTGAAAGGGGAAGCCGGAGGGGGAAGAGGGCAACTGCGGGTAGGTTGGTGCTAAGGGGATGCAAGGAGGGAAAGTGCCAGTGATTGCAAGGGGTTCCAGGGGATGGGATCCACATGGTAAGTGCGAGGTTGGAGGTGGAATGGCAGGGGGGCTGGTACCTTGTAGAACTCAGAGGGAACCAGGTAGCCAGTCACTATGGCAGACAGGGGCTTTAGCAGGAGTGGGGGAGAGGGAAGGAAGAAGAGAGAAGGAGGGTCTTGAGGAGCTTCTGGAACTTGAGGAGATCTGGCTGAAGTCTGAGAGGGGCAGGGAGAACATTCCAGAGAGGGGATCCTGTGGAGGAGAGAGATCTACCCCCCACGCTCTGCTTTGAGAAGCATTTGACCTGCAGAGAGCTGGAGCTAAAAGAACAAAGGGTTCTGGTAGGGTGGTATCTAGGGAGAAAATGTTTGATGTAGCGGGGTCCCAGGCCACAGGAAGCCTTGTGGATGATGCAGAGGGTCTTGAACTTGATCCTAGCAGCAACTGGGAGCCAGTGGAGATATTTTAGTGCTGGAGAGATGTGGTCCCTGGGCTTGAGGCCAAGGATAAGTCTTGCAGTCCTGTTCTGGAGATGCCGTCAGTTCCCACTAACAGCCCTCACAATCATTCACCACTCCACAACATTGGCCCATCAAGCCTCCTCCACCTGCAGCCATCATCACTCAGCCATGCTCAGGCACAGCAATAAGGCTCAGGCACAGCAAGAAGGTCAATTCCCACCAGCATCCCTCGCAATCACTGACCACTCCACGACAATGGTGCGCCCGCCGAGCCTTCTTCACCTGGAGCCATTATTGCTCAGCCCTGCCCAGGCACAGCAAGAAATCTCAGGCTCATGTCCCACACTACCACCCCATGTTTACCCAGTGCCCTCTAACCACCCACAGACTCTGCCTCTCACGCCTAGGATCACATACAGCTCCTTACCTGCACACCACCCCCACACCATCATGTCATGCTCACCTGGTCTCTCCGGAGGCGTTGGGGCACAGTTGCAGCCCTCCCAGGAGTGAAGTCGCTCGGGTCCGACTTCGCCATCTGTGCTTATGTGGTGACTGGTGGTAATAGGTGATGTTGCTCGGGACTGCTCCTGCATGGAGAATAGGGGGCGTGAGTATGCCAGCTTGTGTGCCTGATCCCCTTCCAGACCCCTTCTCCCAAACTGTGGTACCCGTGGTATGCGCTGTCCCTGGAAAGCTCACCTGTTCATTAGTTTTGGCACGCACTCCATCCTACTGTTTCTGGCAGGGGCGCTTGTATGATCTGGACCGAGTTCCTTCACTTGTCCCTTGCATGTGGTAGTCCAGTCCTGCTGCGACTAAGCCACTATACTTCAGGTAAGTGTTCCTGCTTGCCTTTGTCTTTCCTCGTCTTTTTTTGTTGTATTGTAAAGTTCGTTGTCTTGCATTGCTATCTGTTCCACTTTTGATGTTTGCTCTTTTGCTTTCTTCCCTTGCAGGTGATGTTGCTGGCCCGGCAGAAGCTACGGAGCTCGAGTCGACAGGCAAAGGGAAGGAGGAACAAAGCTGCAGTGATACAGTAGCTGGTAAGTTGTTAACTAGGGGCCGTGCAGGGTTCAAATGCGGCGCGGCCCTAGGCCGGATGTTCTAACCTTGTCTTTGTTCTTCTTCACAGGGTCCGAGTTCGTGGATGCGGAGTGCAGTGCTGCGGTGTCAGGATCAAGATCACTGCATGTCAGGAGATGAGTCTGCAGATGAAGCGATGAAGCACCAGTTTCCTGGAGGTGAGTATGCAGGAGAACGCTTGGTTTCCAAAGGTAAGTAAACTGGTCCAAGCGGCGGTGAGCTCCCTGTTGCACGCGAGTGCACAGTAACATGAAGCACCAGCCTTAAGGATGGAGCAGCTTATATAGCTGAGCTTTTGAAGCCACTCCCACCAGGTTCAGCCTGCCTGCCACACCCTGCCACACCTGATTAGTCAGCACATGAAGACCAGGCCTAGGCAGCCACACCCGATGAGTCAGCACATGAAGATGTTCTCTGGAATAAAGGCTTTCAGCTCCTGGAAAGTTCTTGTAAAATAAAAACACTCCTGCACTGAAATAAAGTAAAAGCACTCCTGCACTCAAATAAAGTGTTCTTGCTCACATCACTAAAAACCCTGTGTTTATAGGTTCCAAAGGGACATAAGTGAGTCAAGTGACCCATTGCCACATCACTAGATGGTGCAGTGTTTGTGTTCTGGGGCCTATGGCATTGACACATCATCCCTCTACCACATGAAGCCTACCCCCAGTATTGTCCCTGTGCCAATCTCATGCACCCTCATCAATGCCTGATACATCATTGCAGAAGCTGCTGATGTCAGAGACCTCATTATGAACCTCAACCTAGACATCCTTGCAGTGACTGAGACATGGCTGCTCCCAGCAGCAGGTCCAGCCCTGACCATTGCTCTCTCCACTAACTACACTATACTCTGCAGTGACCTCCCGAAATCCAAAGGTGTCGGGGTCTCCCTCATCTACAAAAACACAATGTCCTTCAAAATCATCTTGTCCTCCGCCCCAAGCCACTTTTGAACTTCTCACTGCCAAACTTAATTATCACCCACCTCAACCATTACCTTTCACGTAATTTATTGTCCCCCTGGTCCAGCCATGTCTGTTGTCAATGACCTAACTGAACTCCTTACTACCAGCGTTAAACCCACCTTCAAAGTTATCACCTTAAGTGACCTTAACTTGGGCCTGAATGACTCATCAGACAAGCAGGCCCTCTCTCTGGCCAACTCCCTTGCTGCTCTGGGACTCACCCAGCACATAGACAGTGCAAAACATTGTCATGGAAGAACATTAGATTGGCTCACAGAATTAACTGCCATATAGCCACTCTAGCCATCTCCCCCAACCTCTGCTCTGGCCACCAAGCCCTCACCTTCACACTACAGTCGCCCACAGCACAAACATCTAACACTCCCTCCCACCCCCTTACCATCTCCAGATGTTCTCGCAATCTCACCAAGGACAAGCTTCTACCGGTCCTCTCAGCCAACATCTCCCTTACCAAAGCCACCTTGACTTCCATCCCTGACCTGGTCAGCACCTATAACAGAGCCATTATGTCAGCCATAGATGCCATTGCCCAACTCAAACCTCGGAAAGTGAAACCAACCTCACACCTGAAGTCTTGGTTTGCACCAAGTCTCCAGCCCATGAGAGCAAAGAAGCATGCCTTAGAAACCTACTTGCAGAATGCCCTGTCGACTACCAATAAAACATCCCTTCTTAACTTCACCAAGGAAAATAAGCAAGCTATCTTTATTGCTAAAGCAAGAATCTTTGTTGACTAGAATCTCCAAAGCCAAGTTCCAATCTCATGAACTATTCTCCATTTTATGTGAGCTCGAAACCCCTTTCTTACCTACCACCACCTTCACCAAAGACAACTCCTGGTGGCAAAACATTCAAAATGTACTTAAAACAAACATGTCACTCTCCAATCAAAAATGGAGAAGAAGTGAGTCACGCTCTTCTCTAAGTCTCCCTACTCCACACCTAACACCCCCCTGCCACATGCCACAACATCGCCGGCCTCCGACACTGCCTTTGACCCTACCATCCAAACTAACTACAAGCCCATCACCACAGTCCCATTTCTCATCATAATTCTTGACTCTGCTGCCTACATGCTAATCCAAGCTTACCTGGAACAATACAACATCCTCAGCCCTCACCAGTCAGGCTTCAGACCAGGCCATGGCACAGAGTCTGCTCTTTTTTTACCTTAAAAGTAAATTAGATAACATCTGTGCAACTGGTAATCTCACCCTCCTCGTTTTTCTTGACCTATTGGCAGCTTTTGACCTGGTCATACATCAAACCGTCTGCCACCATCTAATTTCAGCAGCCAACTTCTCACAAGAGGGCTCCATGTGGGTGGCCTCGTTCCTTTCAGACAGAATTGCCCGGGTCTATGCCGGAAGAGCCACACCCCACCACACCCAAATCCCCTACGTGGTCCCGCAAGGCTCCTGCATCTCCCTTACTTTATACAACCTTCATACTAAGCATTTTTTCAACATTCTTGACTTTATGGACATATCTAACTAACTATGCTGATGACACCCAAATCCTTACCCCCTTTCAGGAATGTATAAACCAAGACTCCAGCTACATGAATACCATTTATGACACCATCCAAGCTTTTATGGCCTCACATCAGCCCTGTGTAAATGATGACAAAACGGAAATCCGGATTGTGGCCCCTCCCTCACGTCTTGCCAAACTTGTTCCTGCTTTTGGCTTATTTACCATTGACGCTTGTCCCATCCCGGTCTCTACTTCTGTCAAAACAATTGGTGTGGACCTAGATTCTAGCCTCACCGTTAAATGCCAAGTCAACACAATTGCATCCTTGACAGCCCATACTACCAAACTACAGAACGCATCCAGGAACCTCCTCTCCCCACAGGACAACATGACCATTGCCAGAGCAGTAATTGGTTCCCTGCTGGACTACTGTAGTTCCCTCTTTGCCGGTACATCAGAACGCAATCTCCACAAGCTCCAGTCCATCCAGAACAATGCTATCTGAGCAGCACAAGACTTATCGAATCGTGATCATGTCTCAGCCCATAGAAAAGCAGCACATTGGCTACCTATCAAAGAGAGGATCAATGTCAAAATTGTGTCCCTTACGCGCCGTTCTCTCTCCAACACGGCGCCCACCTACCTCTCTCAAAGGATTTCTAAGACCGAGTCCTCCAGCCACACAAGATCGCCCTACTGCAACCTACTGTCTACCCCGTGCTTCAAATGCAACAGAGCAGGGGGCGCCAGCTTCTCGGTCACAGCAGAACACCTTTGGAACAACCTGGCCACCAACTTGCAGGGAGAGCCTTGCTACTGGCCTTTCAGAAAACCGTTCAAAACGTGCTTATTTAATTGACTATGATCCTGAGGACATGACTTCTTTGCCCCTTGCATCAGGTAGTTCAAAACCGTTGTCACTGTAACGTTACCCCTCGCTCCCACAACATCCTGTCTCCCTTCTCCCCCCACCCCCACGTCAAGTTTCAGTGCCTTGATGCCTGTTTGGTTTTGCACACTTTACAAATGTAAAAATAAGTAAATAAAATGCAAACCAAGGCCCAAGGGCATCTGGGCGCTGAAAGCAAGACTCAAAGCACCTCAACCCCCAGGGCCTTAAACAAAAAGAAAAGTATTTAGAGACTTGCAGAAATATAGACTGTCTCCGTAGTTGAGATGCAAGAGTATTCCACAACTTCGGGGGCCTAGACTGAGAAAGATCGCCCACCCGCCTGTGCCCTGCAGAACGTAGGCACTGCAAATAAAATTTAGGAACCAGAATGTAGTGCTCTAGAAAGAGTATAGGGCAAGCATTTGCATCTAAGCAAAGAGGGGCCAGATTAGTGCGTGGCTCACTGCACAATACAAAGAATCTTGAACTGAATTTGTTGTTTTAGCGGAAGTCAATGGAGTTGGCGCAGCAGAGAAGTGGTATGAGCAATCTTCAGAGCATTGAGGTCAAGGCGCGCTGCAGAATTTTGCCAAATCTGAAGGCGGTGCTGAAGAAAGTTTGGCTGGCCTAAATAGATGCCATTACAGTAATCCAGTGATCCCACGATAGAAGCCGGTGGCCACAGAAGACCACAGATGAGAAGGAATAAACAGCAAAATGTTCTTCAGAGGTTTAAGTCCAAGAAAGCCGGCATTTCAAACAGAAGCAATCTGTGTATCTTTCGAGCCAGAGGATAGCAATTTTAACTCCAAGACTTTTCACTGAGACACTAGAAGTGGGACAAGGGCTGAAATTTGAGTTCCACATATAGCTAGACTCCTAGGGGCCAATTATTAAAATCTCAGTTTTCTCTGCGTTGACCTTCAGCCAATTTTCCGACATCCAAAACCCTATAGATGCTAAACACGTTCTTAGTTTGCCAGGGTGATCAGACTCAGGAGAGTTAAGTTGGAAAAATCAGCTGAGCTGAGTGTCATCAGCATAGGTGTAAAAGCATACTACATGAGACAAAATTAGATCAGCCAGAGGGCAAAGATAAATGTTGAAAAGAAGAGGGGACAAAGAGGAACCCTTGGGGACACCGCAGGTGGTTGGAACCAACGAAGATTGAAACAGAAATAAAGAAACCATTTGAGAACAATCTGAAGCAAACCAAGTGAGTGAAGGGCCAACCAATGCCCATTGCTCCAACACGTCTAAGAAAAGTGAAATGGTCAATAATATAGAAAGCCGCCAATAAGAACTCCAACCTCACTGTGGTCCTGAAGCATAGCCATGTCATCCGGAACAGAGATCATCACTGGTTCCGTCCCTCTGAGAGGTCTAAAACATGCCTGCGAAGGAAGAAGAAAAGAGTTTAACTCAAGATGAGAAAGTTGAGGGGTAACAATAGATTACATTAGCTTCATCAACATTGGCAGGAGAGTAATGGGCCGATAGTCGGGTCTAACTGATCAAGATGGGATTTCTTTGAAAGTAGAGTGACTGGAAAAGAGCCAGTCAGGAAAGAGTGATGCAAAGCTTCAGTACAAAAAGGATTAGTGTTCAACAGAAACTTTTGATAAAGGTATAGAGGAATTGGATCGAGTGGTGATGAGGATTTAAGTTTACCTACCGCTGAAGCCAACATCTCATTTGTAACAGATTTAAACTGAAATGATCTGTCATATTCATACTCTGTCAACTGAGTTTTGCAAAAATTGTAGGAGTGTGGGGAGATAATTACATAAATACAGATTATAATCAGCCAACGCAGCCGTTAATTATGTAGCATAAACCATTTGGGCAGGAATTAAAATCCCCAACACAATGAAATTTGAATGGGCAAGTGAAAGATCTGACACCAATTGGGTGAAACTCTTAATAATAGTGAGTGTGGGACATGAGGGAGGACAATACACCCAAAGAATATGCATTGAGAATTAAGAGAAAGCTGGCGATGGGACAGTAACAGATTGCAATGCAAACTATGTGACACAGGAATGACCCACCACTTTAAACAGATTGATTACACCAATGTAAGATCTCCTTCGGGAGCAGGACTAGGGTGGTCAAGTCTTTTAATCAATAATTAGATGGCAGGAGTTACACAATATAAGAGAAGTATTTGAAAACCATGTTTCCGTAAAACACAAAATATCAGGTGTAAGATCATCTAAAATAGAAAAGATGGCATTCCGATGTGCCCCTGCAGAACTGGCGTTAATCAGGAGACCCGAAACTGGGGGAGACGCCAAACCCACAGTAACATTACTGAATGATGGAGTGACCATATGCCCAGAATTAGTTGGAGAAGCAGACACAACCTCAGCAGAAGGAAGAACTAGCGGGCTTATAGAATGAATTAAAAAGCCCAGAGGAAAACAGCTGGAGGCCTGAGCAAGGGAGACTAAAACCTCCCTTGTGTCCGTTCGAGACACAGAGGTTTGACGCCTATCAGCCTGGTGGCCCACCTCGCTCCAATTATCAGAACCACGGTCATTTTGGCAACTTCAAAGATTACCCAGGGCCTGCAAGACTCAACCAGGGCACAGTAGAGCGCAGACAAGCCTGGGAGCTGCTTCGGCATGCCACAGGCAAGCCTGTTGCGCAGCCCCCAGCCCTGGCACGTAAGTGCTTCAGGAAGGCCATGTGAGCTGTGATGCAGCGTGTCCTATAGTAGATACGGAAGAAAGACTTCCAGCTCAAATTCAACTATACACTAAATGTGCAGTAAAACAACTAATGTTGAAAGCAATTCGAATTAAAATCTCTGATCTATTGCAATAAATCGCCCCCCCCCAATCTCCTCACAAGCAATTTCCCCACAGTATCAATTTTGTATATTTAGACAAGGGTAGCCAGAATGCTAGCACGTATCATAAAGATCAAGGGCAGGAGATCTTACAAGCAGATAAGAGCTTCTATCGCTAGAGGATAGTCCATGTATACTGGTCGAACATGCATCCATACCAATACAAGCATTTATCTCTGCGCAGCTCCCCCCTTGTGCATGAAAGCTCCTTTCCTACGTACTCTCCCTTTTACTTCACCCTTGCTTACTCATTCTTCTCAGCAGACTAAGCTCCCTGGGTGGGAGCACAATACACCCTGGACAAGGATTCAGCCCTTTGAAACTACTAGGCCCGTGATTTGGCGCAGTACAAAAGCAAAGTAACAGAACATGACATTTCACAATGGAGCTGAACATGTAATGGGCGTGGCGATGTGCGTCTCCTCCCCTATCTTGATTGGGAGCTCTTTGCTCTGCGCTATTTGGTGCAGCCAGGGAAGGGCACTATTCATAAGTATGCTTGGTTGTTTCCATGCTTCCTCCCTTCTTGTTTCGTGTTGATAGTTTCATCGTGTTCTTTTCTCAGCTATTGAAAACGTAGGTATTCATTTTCCAAATGTGGTTTGTTATAAGGAGGCTGCCTTTTTTATGTTACCGTGATGTCGACAGGCCCCACCCTTTGAGCTAGTTTTGTGTTCATAGGGAGTATTGTGATGAGCACAGATGACCCTATTACCAACTCTGTACAATGTCATGCAGAACATTACTGGTCATTTACCTTAAGGCATCATGTTGATGCCCGTGGGCAATCCAGCGGAAAGAGCAAGGCAGCTTCTGCGGAGCGGGCTCTTTCCGATTGGCTTTCGTCATTCTCTGCAAGTGGTTGCACTAGGCATGAAAACCCAGGTGCAGCCCAGTTTTGCATGCCTAGCACTGCATCATGCAATGACTTTGCTCAGATGCCTGTCATGAGCAAATGTGTGCACAGCAGAGCTTGATAGAGGCGGCAGCCATGAAAACATGGCAGCTGTCATTACCGTGGACTTCCGTAGACTGCACCTGCTATTTGCACATGCAAAAGGGATCCCTGCCTTGGCACCTAAGCAATGTATCAGATGCAAGGCAGGCAGATGCATGACCTGATTGCCCTGCACCCCTCTCAATGCTGGGCACCAGGCTGAAAATGCTGCAGATGTGGAAGGACATGTCTACAGAATACATTTCAAATTATCCAGGAACCACTGGCAATGAGGATTTAGCAGCAAAAAGGAAAGTGCCTTGTCCTTACATAAATTGTGCTCAGAAGGGACATCATTATTAGGGATATATGACAGCTAAATGTTGCAGAAACAGAAGATATTTCCGAGGAACGCAAATAAACCATAAAGCAACTTCTCCCAAGTCTAATGATGCTAATAATAGGGACAACATTTATTCAAGGCAAGAGCAGAAGGTGAATCAAATGATGATTGTGTGACATGTGTAAGATTGAGAATTATGTGTAAATTTAGCAATGCAGTGCGACAAAAACCCGCTAATAAGGGATCAACGACAAATACACACACACAACGATAAACATAAGGATAGGTTGCAGATGTGAGGGGGCGCGCAATTGCACAAATCCTTAGTGGTAATGAGAAACCCCAAGTGGCTAAAATGACAAAAGTAGAAATAAGGTTGCACCCATAGAAATGAAAGAGCATTAAAAAGGTACACGGATGGGGAGAATCACAATTTTGAAGTATGTTAAAGCGTGGCCATATTTCCAATTCTAAGGTTTGCGGAGCAAGTAATCAGAAAAAACAGCAGCTGTCTACAAGAAGAAAGTGAGGCTGAGAAACCACGTATGTACTAAACAGAAATCATGGGCACTAACAGCACACCTTTGGGCCATGTTAAGATGGAGGGAGATCATTACCAAAAACAAATGGGGAGAGTTGTATTTGACATTAAAGAAACAAGTGACACGAAACCCAAGAGGTTTAAAGGGTCTCCCATTGTAATGGAAGGGTATCAGGAAGAAGTGCTGTAATTCAAAGATAGGTGTGCCATCAATAAGGCTTCTGTAGCACAGAAGGGAATTGGGTAACTCTACATGAAATAACCACTTTCCTGGGAAGGGCCTTTAGAATGTGGCGTTCTCCGCCACATGCAGCCCAACAGCAGCGGCTATCAAAAGTCAGTTGACCTGTTCACAGTTTGCACCCTCTTGATGCAGTAGTCGAGCATTACCAGGTTGGCAGTCATAACAAAACAACTCTGTGGCCGAGGCTGGAGCTTCGACACAGGAGGTCAGGGACTCATGTCTTTGCTTTTGTGAGAATGTACAAAAAGAACGGACTCGTAAGAGTGCTCAATTTTCTCCTGAAGGATAAAATCCTGGCCCCTGAGGGAGGATAAAAAAGGGAACAAATCCGTGCAGCCTGTCTTTGAACAGGGATCATATGGAGAGAATCTCACTGGAAAGCAGAAGCAAGTGATGTTCCTAAATGCATTTTTTGCTAAGCACGTCACTAGAAGGAAACATTGGTTCTTTGGATGAGTGCCTTGTTTACACTTGAGAGTGGGGATTTCTGGGGAGTCGAAGGGAGTTCCCACTTTCAGCTCAGCTCTTCACATTTGCGCCTAGAGTCCTTCCAGTCATCCTCTAGGATGGAGGGAATTGCGGCAGTGATGGAAGTCGGCCCGTTGGGATTCACGGCATCTGCTTTACACTCACAACACAGATTTGCAATCAGCTCTGGCAGTACGGCGTGCTAATGCTGCTCCGCGCAGCAGGGAGGGACATTAAACACCTGCACTGAGATTTCATGCTTTCACTGCCGTTTATTGCATCAATATGTGAAGGGCTTAATTTAAAGAGTTGCTATTTTGCTTCCAGTTTAATGGGAGATCCAAGCCACTAATGTACATGTGATCTTTTCGCAGCACAGATACCCACATGTGGCTGTTGTTGATAAAAGTACACATTTAAAGGAGGCAAACATGATCTCCCGAAATCTCTGCATGCCCGACAAAACAGGCATGGGCAAATAGCAATCTAGTGTGTCACATCCGTATACCACCACAATGATTTAAGAACAAGATCAACCCTCCCTCATGGCCATCATAGCCACATTGAAATGACCTCACAATGTTCCTCTGAAATCCCTGGAACTCTGCTCCTCTACTAGCCCTCACTGTAACAAACAAAAACTCACAGTGACATTTCCTCTCAATTACCAGAGCATGCCCAGACCCCCATCTTGCTTCACTGCCACCTCTTTTCCTTGCAGACCTGAAAATTATATTTCTAGATCAGCAGGTCCTCAGTGACCCTGTCCACCCAAGGGCCGGCTAGAATTCCTTGTTAACCTCATGGTCCTCTTTCCCGATATATCACTTCCAAGTACACACTGCCTTCCCTAAAGCAGGGTTAACGTCCTCACATGACTGTCCTCATTCTGATTGAGCCATTAAACTTTAACGAATTATGCCCCCAATATGGACATAATTGTGTAAACCACTCCTCCTCTTGTGAGGACAAACCCATAGACCTTGAAGACGCTATCCTGAATGCTTCCTGAATGCTTTCTGTTCCCCAGCTGATAGGGTGAGCCAGGTCATAGTGATGATGACAATGTGTCTGTCAAGCATGGGTGTTCTTTGTATGTCAGTTGCCTTTGAGTGCCTGCCTGTGAGGATGGTTTGGTGGGCGCTCCTTTCTTGATATCTTTTGACGGGTGCTCGATGACTTCATGTAACCTAATGAAATAAAGAAGTCCAGCTATACATACATTCTGTCTCCTGCTCCTGCATGAGTGGCATCCTTGATTTAAGGTATGCAACAGTGTTGATGAGTTGAACCTGAGGCCTGAGTCTCTTACATGATGCAGAATATACTTCAATTGGGGTTGACAAGCAACAAGGACAGAGCGCTTGCCACTTTTCTGCATAGTTTCTTCATTTAAATAGCTGGCGGTCCATCCGCTGTACCCAGTGGACGTGTTCTGGCCTAATACGCCACTGCTTAGGACCATCGATAGTTCTGGTGGTGAATGTACTCGGTCGCCTGGCATCCCTCTACCGGTTCCGGTTATCAGCTGATGCTGGTGGTAAGGATCTGCAGTCATGCGTGGCTTCTGGAGATCGGTCCTCGATGCAACTTTGATGCAAATTACAACATCCTTGGAACGTCATGGTGTGGCACTAATGGTCTTCCTCTGTGTATGGAATTATGGTGCAGCTTTGATAGCTGTCCCCCGCACCAAATAGATGGAATCTGATCTGGAACTGTATGCATTGGGTTTGAATGTTACAGTGTTCCAAGCCCCCATGGTTTGTAACGTGGATTCCTGTCACATAGCATGTGCAATCAGTGCTGCAGCTATAACAAGGTACTGAGACACTAGTTAATTGACAGTGTACTATGAAGTGCTTTGTAATGTTCCTGAAGCGTGTTGCAGGCACAGAGCAACTTTGTCATTGAGACAAGATGATCTAAGTGTTCCCCAGGTTCTAAATCGTGGTCTTGTGTATTCATGGGTGTGGGTTGAAACATTTTATAATACTCCTACATGTATGTAACCATAATGTATTATACTTGAGTTTGGCGCCTTCTCAGAGATTTACGTTCTTTCAAAATGGGGACATGGTTGATGGCTGCCCTGGTGGTGCGACTGTGCTGCTTTGCAGAAGAATCACTGTGTGTGTGAGCTTTACATTAAGGTTCATCACCTGAGATTTCCTAACCATTAATTCATGCATGGTCTGATATGCTTTTAGTTGACCTTTGAGGTCTTTTTACGCTCTTGGTTGCTGGTGTGTTCCTACATGTTCAATAGGGATACTACCTTAAGTGGGTCTAAATTCATGCCTTAACTGTCTTAATTCTGCCACAAGAAGTTGCATCCAATGCAGCACGTCCCCTTTGTGCATTTTTGGGTGGCATGTTTTTGTGTGTGTCTATTTGGGTGGTATGTAGAGTTGGCCGGCATTCCAGACTAAGCAGTTGCGTGTAAAAGGGTGAACTCTACAAGCATGGAATGGCCAAGTACAAATACCTTCTGCAGACCCGTTACCATTTATTTGTTGGTGGTTTTCATGATTTTTAACCTTTGTGAGTCCTAGGACACTTTATTTGTTGATGGTCTGGTGTTTAATCTACAGTCCCTGGATTGGTCATTGTGGACAGTTTTCCCATGTGCCCGAGTTTTGCACTATGTTAGGATGTTGAACATTTTAAAGCCTTGTCTTAAATGGGAAATGGATGTGATATGTGAAGTAATTTATTCTCAAGTGCCAACTGTATGCAATATTTATTACTGGTAAATTCCATGCTTAATTCAGCCTCGGCATGTGCATGAAAGGGACAAGGATATGTTCTAAATGTGTGTACGCCTGGGCCTCCCTTCTTGGTCCTGTTATGGGTGGTACTGGCCTCATGTAATCAGTATTGAGGAGGCTGGCCATGTGACCAGGCCCTGCCACTCGGCTGCTCCGGCCACGGCCAATTTCCTGCCTTCTAGACGGCTACATAAGGAGTCCAGGCCAGCACCATGCCAGCTACAGGCAGACAGCATAGAGGAGGCTGCTAGTCATGTGACCAGGCCCTGCCACTCAGCTGCTCTGCCCACCACCACTTTGCCGCCTTCTTGGCAGCTACATAAGGAGTCCAGACCAGCTCCATGTAGACTGCATTGAGATGACTGCTAGTCACGTGACCATGCCCATTCTCTAAGCTGCTCCACCCACCACCAGTTTCCTACCTTCCAAGCGGCTACTTAAGGAATCTATGCCAGCACCAGGCAGACAGCATTGTCGAGGCTGCTGAGCATGTGGCCAGGCTCTGTCACCCAGCTGCTCTGCCCATCACTAACTTCTTACCTTTCTGGCAACTATTTAAGGGCTCCAGACAACCTTGAGGAGGCAGCTGTTCATGTAACCAGGCGCTGCTACTCAGCTGTTCCACCCACCAGCAGTTTCCCGATTTCAAGATTGCTAACAAAGAATTCCAGGCCAGTTCCTTGCAGAATGGAGGCTGCTGGTCACTTGACCAGGCCTTGCCACTCAGCTGCTTCACCCAGCACCAGTTTCCCACCTTTCCGGAGGCTACTTAAGGACTCCAGGCTAGTTCAAGGTAGACCGCATTCAGGAGTCTGTTGATCATGTGACCAGGCCCTGCAACTCAACTACTCCGCCCACGACCTATTACATCAGTCCTCCTTAGGCATCCTTATCACTGACATCCTCAGCAAAGGATGAATGTAGACAAGGACCTCACTTGTTTCTGCCTATTCGGGCCTAATGGAGCCAAGGACCAAACCTGCTATGCTGCATTTCACCTACAAAGTAGACCCCACACAACTACCTTGCAAAAGACATCATGATGAGGCTCCTTCCTCCACAGCTAACCCCACGCTCACTAGGGTTTGAATGGCCAAATGCCCGGGGGAACCCTGGCAAGCTATCCTAAAGAACCTCATCAATATTGCCCATTGCCATCCAACACACACACACTGCGTGCACGCTGCCCCTCATGCCGATCAGTGCTCGCTCAGCAGTTGCTCATGCCGCTGAGATCATCTACTTCAATTCATACAACAACCTTGATGCCCTCTTCCTTACCAAAACATGCTTTACCACATCCTGCCCCCATGTTTTCCACTTCATCCTACCACCTGGCTACTGCATCCAACATGTTGACCAGCCAGGAAGGGCAGGAGGCAGAGTGCAATCATCCCCAGGAGTGATTGGCCATGCTCCATCATCACCTCTCCCAGAAAAAGCGTGTTTCAATCACTTGCCTGCTGATTTAATTTAACTCACAAGGAATCCATCACCTTCCACATCATCTAAAGACCACGTTGCAGGGGTCTCATGCTGACAACCACACTCAAAGCCTTTTATTCTCAGTGGCTGAATCCATGGACTTCAAGCAATTTGTGCTCTCCCCCTTCACAACAAAGGCAATAGTCCTAGTTTGTTTATCTTTGCAGACCTTATCTCACTCGACTGATCTCACCATCGCACCATCCCTCTGCTGATCACCCACTCAACAATGGCCCACAAAGAGTCAGGCTAAACTCTCTGTCACTCAGAGCCGCTCACTGAAAACCTTCCTGGTCAATAAACCAGAAGCAAGCTTTGCAAACTTCCCAATCAGAGGGAATGCCTTGGTCCTCTTCGAATAATTTGAAAACTCTGCTATGAAACTGGCAGACACGAATGCCCTCTAAAATCCACCACCAAACATTAAGGCCAAACCATCAGTTCCTTGGTACACCCCTGGGCTTGCCTGAAACAAACACTCAATCAGAGCCTTAGAGAAACAAACACTGTAACCCTGGAAATCTTACCAACCTCAAATTTCCCTGCACCAACCATAGGATTCTGACCACCGAGGCTAAAGCTGCTTTTTACCCCACTACCATTGCAGCATCTAACAGGAGCAAAGCCCTCTTTGAAGGATTAAAGAATGGCACCAAGCCCTCACCTGACCTCAAGGTCCCAGCAACTCAGGAAAAATACAACGGAATCAATAACATTTCCATTGAAAAAAATAGACAAAATCCAGCAGATCATCGAATCAAAGTAGTTAAGCATTGTAGCTCTGACACCCTACCCCCTGCACCACAGCATGCACACAGCCCCATGGATGAATACTCTCTACCCAGAGGTCCCTCGAACCTATCTAATACTCTGTTGATATCATCCGGGCATCCATCGTTAAACATTTGGCAGGCCTGCCACTTAATGCACTCCTCAGCATCATTAGCATCATTAGTGCCTCCTTTGCTCAATAGCCATTCCCTGACAACCACAAGCCTGGTCTCATATGACCTCTTTTGAAAAAATGGCCCTAGACCCAGAAGACCAACTACCAGCCCATTGCGAACCTTCCATTTATCTACAAAATCTTGGAAAACATAGTCTCTACTCATCGGAATCAAACAACCACATCTCCTAAATGACTGTCAGTTGGTGTTTCACCTCAAGTCTAGCATTAAGATTGCCACTGTCCAGATGGTGGATTATGCCCTTCAAATCATGGATAAGGCTGACTCGTGCCTTCTCATCCGTCTTCCTTCTTGACCTCTTGACTGAAAACAATACTGTTTACCTCTGCATCCTCCTCTCCATCCTCACCGACAGGATGGGATTCACTGGCATTGTGCTGAATTGGTTTACCTCCTACCTCTTGGGCAGTAACCAGGCCATTCACATGAACACATTGTGTTCTAACTGTAATGGTTTTATAACACGACACACTCCGGCCATGGAATCCTTCACCTGACAATGAGCGTGGCACACGATAAAAACACTTTTTATCTTTAATAACCCACAGGTTATTTTATTGGACTAGGCCTCCAACCCGTCTCGCACCCACCTTAACAAATACCCCATGTCACAATAGACCAGGAACCAGGCTGGTCTGTAACAATATGATATTGATTAATTTTATGGTCAAATAAAAAAAACTCAAGCAAAATCAAACAATTGGGCAGCAGCCACTGATGTTGTGGCAATACAAATGCAACATCCCCACAACACATTTAATTTAAACTCCTAACTTAATATACAGAAACCTTTAATAGCAAGCAAAAGAGAAATCATTTTTAAAAGCAACAGATGGTGTTCAAGTTAAGCACTCCCCCTGCACACCCACACCCAAACTCCTGCTAACTAAATTCTTTGTGGATAGAAGGCAGTGGCAAGGAGTCAGAATGGTGAGGGAAAAATCAGATTTTGAATTCAGCCCACCACCTCAAGATTGGAGGTCAGAAACGAATATGAAAACCTTATTTAGGAGCAAAACAGCATAATCAGATTTCACTGATTACTCGCACAGCAGTTTACAACCACGGCGGGATAGGTACGACAGAAAATATTGTTGCTGCACTTGAGAGATAAGGAAACTTACAGACTACTAAGCAGGGCACCAAGGCAACGTGAACACAAGGTAAGAAAATTGATTTTTGGAAAGAAAATCAAATGCAGAAGAAAACACATTCAACAGAACAGCAATGTGTTTCTATATGGGAATTGTAATGACAGGCAGCCACAGAAAGGGCTTGGCTGTCAAAATAGAAAATTGGTTTTCAGGACAGGAAACAGAGGCACATAACAGATAGGATTTTGATAGAAGGGGATTACTCTTAATGGGACTATAGTTGGGGTTTTCTATGGGAAAAGGCAAATCAAAATTTGTAGAAGGCACGCAAATTTGTTTTTTTCTACATAGAAACACATTCTATTTAGGCTATATTATAATGACTATAGTTATTTAAAGGAAGACACTGAATGCAAAGGGATTCATTTAGAATTTGAACCAGCTTGCACCGTGAATTTCCTTATAGGGGAATTACTTAAATTACTTCAAAATGGTACTAAGGACTTACACAGATAACAGAAAGAACTATAAAAGGAATACGCTACAGACACAGGCTAATTTAGATTTGTTGATAGAAAGGTGAACAAATTATACTGGAAATTTGGGATTTGAATGGGATTTCAATGGGGTTCAAGGGTTAAAAGAGCGGGATATGCAATTTTGGGAACTGGGATTATGTGCTCCTCACAATGATAGCTTGAGTTTGGGATTCCGGAAGGCCAGCAAGGTCTCAGGACAGCTAGGCCATGGGATCTGGTCACTCTGGACAGCTGGACCAAGAAATGTGGTCACTGGGACAGCTGCCCCAAGGGATCTGGTCACTGGGCTCTCCTGGATGGGATGCTGGACAGCTAGGCAAGGTCTGGTCACTGGACTCTCTAGTATGGGATCAGCTGCCTCCTCCCCTTTCTCCATTCTTGGGTGTGCCTGGATCTGGATGAATGGATGGATCTTCCTAGATGGATGTATCTGGCTTCCTGGATCTTGAATGGATTTTTAATCTTGAGTGAGTGAGTAAGTCCTCAAAGTGAGTAAGTCTTGAGAGTCGCTTGTGTTTGTCTGTCTCCCCCTTATATAGCCAAAATGACATCATCGAATTTACAACCTGGGGGGAAGTACCCTGGAATTATTCCTGTCCTGGGATAGGGCAGCCTACTAGTCCTCCCTCCTCCCTCTGGGCCGATTGGTTCAGGGGAAATGACATCATATATGTGTTTGCATTTATGACCTCTCTTTGTCTCTCCAGCCTACTTTTTTTTTACCAAAAATGAGTTATTGATCAAACTTCAAACTTATACTAGCCACCGCCATGAGAAGTAGATATGCAGATTCAATAGGTCACAGTGAATTGGACAATCTGACGGCCGATTCTGTGTGAGGTCACATCGCCCTTTGGCACACTTTCATAGTTTTTAACCCTTTAAGTGCCATGGGTATTTCTCCCCAGTGCCAGAGCCTTTTTTGGTGATTTTGGTATGTGGCCATTCAGTGGCTTGTAACTTTTTTGTTACATGAGATATCTCGGCCAAATTTGGCTCCTTTTTTTCCCACATGTAGGCGGTCGTAACGCCACCCAGGAATCCCAGGTTGCTGTAGGGGGGTGAGAGAAAATAAGGAAAATGTGCGAAAATTTTGGGTTTTTTCAAAAAATGCCAATAAAATGATGAACAAAGAAGCCTGTGGTTTTTTCCTTGTAAGAGCTAGGAACAAATGGTTTGCTGTGCTGAGTTCCCCAATGTGTTGGCTTTCAGGAACAGGTTGAGTGGAAATGGAAAAAAATTATTTTGATGGGGATATCAACCGTTTTGTGAGAGGTAGGCGATTTTTGCCATTTTTGCCAATTGGACATGCATGGACGGAATGGAAGAAAAGGGCAGGAAAGCCAAATTGGAGGACAGAAAGGCATATATTTCTGAAAAGTAGACAAAATTCCAAGTTTAGGAAGGGGTGATTTGTATAGGTCAGGCAACAACTAGGTAGGAGAAACTGCCATCGAATGGGGGAAAAGCGGGAAAATGACTGAAAAAAAAGGTATGTGTTGGACATGGCTTGGTACGGCAATGGCTTCTATGAATTTTGAGAAAAGCAATGCTCCGCTACATTCCCCCGACTCTTGCAGTTAGGAGAGCATACCATTTTTGTAGTGTTTGTACAAAACAAGCAATACCACAAGCCAAACACTGAGCCATGGTACACAGGAGTTTTACGCTCACGGCCTGACCAGACGCACTTAGCATGTGTAAATTGGGAAAACCAATGTGGTGAGGAACGGCAGCCATACATTTTTTGAAAGAGCACAGGCAGACCTTTTCAAGGGTAGGTGACTTGTGCAGGTTACAAAAGTGTATGGTGGCTAAAGCAGCGACTAAATGTAGGTCACATTTGGGAAAAGAAAGGGTTGTGAGACAAAGGGCTCCAGCAAATGGGTCAAAACGTTATGAAAACCACACAAACACAACACATGGCCTACTGTCCCGCGTTCCCACAGGTGTCCCGATGAAAACGGTACCTCACATGTGTGGGTGCACCTACCTGGCCGCCAAGGGGAAAGCCCAAAACACAAGTAGCCCCAAGTCTGTTTTCACACCGGAAATGTCACACTCTCCCATCATACAGATATGGGCCTCGGGTGTCCAAGCCACCAAGGAAAACAGGGAACCCCATGCATTTCCGAAAAGAGGACACCCGTGGGAATCCGCAGAGGTATGATATGCCCAAATTGCCCCAGAATTTATTACCCAGACACCCCTGCAAAGTCCGAAATGTGGGGAAAAAAACGCTTTTTCCGCACATTTCGCTCGACGCACCCATCGAAACACGCTCCCAACAACACATGGCCTACCGTCACGCGTTCCCACAGGTGTCCCGATGAAAACGGTACCTCACATGTGTGGGTGCACCTACCTGGCCGCCAAGGGGAAAGCCTAAAACACAAGTAACCCCAAGTCTGTTTTCACACCGGAAATGTCACACTCTCACATCATACAGATATGGGCCTCGTGTGTCCAATCCACCAAGGAAAACAGGGAACCCCATGCATTTCCGGAAAGAGGACACCCGTGGGAATCCGCAGAGGTATGATATGCCCAAATCGCCTCAGAATTTATTACCCAGACACCCCCGCAAAGTCCGAAATGTGGGAAAAAATACGCATTTTCCTCACATTTCGCTCGACTCACCCATCGAAACACGCCCCCAACAACACATGGCCTACCGTCCCGCGTTCCCACAGGTGTCCCGATGAAAACGGTACCTCACATGTGTGGGTGCACCTACCTGGCCGCCAAGGGGAAAGCCTAAAACACAAGTAACCCCAAGTCTGTTTTCAGAGGGAAAACTCAGACATTCTGCCGACCGGCACAATGTACAGATATGGGCCTCGGGTGTCCAAGCCACTGAGGAAAACAGGGAACCCCATGCATTTCCGAAAAGAGGACACCCGTGGGAATCCGCAGAGGTATGATATGCCCAAATTGCCCCAGAATTTATTACCCAGACACCCCTGCAAAGTCCGAAATGTGGGGAAAAAAACGCTTTTTCCGCACATTTCGCTCGACGCACCCATCGAAACACGCCCCCAACAACACATGGCCTACCATCACGCGTTCCCACAGGTGTCCCGATGAAAACGGTACCTCACATGTGTGGGTGCACCTACCTGGCCGCAAAGGGGAAAGCCTAAAACACAAGTAACCCCAAGTCTGTTTTCACACCGGAAATGTCACACTCTCACATCATACAGATATGGGCCTCGGGTGTCCAAGCCACCAAGGAAAACAGGGAACCCCATGCATTTCCGGAAAGAGGACACCCGTGGGAATCCGCAGAGGTATGATATGCCCAAATCGCCCCAGAATTTATTACCCAGACACCCCCGCAAAGTCCGAAATGTGGGAAAAAATACGCATTTTCCTCACATTTCGCTCGACTCACCCATCGAAACACGCCCCCAACAACACATTGCCTACCGTCCCGCGTTCCCACAGGTGTCCCGATGAAAACGGTACCTCACATGTGTGGGTGCACCTACCTGGCCGCCAAGGGGAAAGCCTAAAACACAAGTAACCCCAAGTCTGTTTTCAGAGGGAAAACTCAGACATTCTGCCGACCGGCACAATGTACAGATATGGGCCTCGGGTGTCCAAGCCACCGAGGAAAACAGGGAACCCCATGCATTTCCGAAAAGAGGACACCCGTGGGAATCCGCAGAGGTATGATATGCCCAAATTGCCCCAGAATTTATTACCCAGACACCCCTGCAAAGTCCGAAATGTGGGGAAAAAAACGCTTTTTCCGCACATTTTGCTCGACGCACCCATCGAAACACGCCCCCAACAACACATGGCCTACCGTCACGCGTTCCCACAGGTGTCCCGATGAAAATGGTACCTCACATGTGTGGGTGCACCTACCTGGCCGCCAAGGGGAAAGCCTAAAACACAAGTAACCCCAAGTCTGTTTTCACACCGGAAATGTCACACTCTCACATCATACAGATATGGGCCTCGGGTGTCCAAGCCACCAAGGAAAACAGGGAACCCCATGCATTTCCGGAAAGAGGACACCCGTGGGAATCCGCAGAGGTATGATATGCCCAAATCGCCCCAGAATTTATTACCCAGACACCCCCGCAAAGTCCGAAATGTGGGAAAAAATACGCATTTTCCTCACATTTCGCTCGACTCACCCATCGGAACACGCCCCCAACAACACATGGCCTACCGTCCCCCGTTCCCACAGGTGTCCTGATGAAAACGGTACCTCACATGTGTGGGTGCACCTACCTGGCCGCCAAGGGGAAAGCCTAAAACACAAGTAACCCCAAGTCTGTTTTCAGAGGGAAAACTCAGACATTCTGCCGACCGGCACAATGTACAGATATGGGCCTCGGGTGTCCAAGCCACCGAGGAAAACAGGGAACCCCATGCATTTCCGAAAAGAGGACACCCGTGGGAATCCGCAGAGGTATGATATGCCCAAATTGCCCCAGAATTTATTACCCAGACACCCCTGCAAAGTCCGAAATGTGGGGAAAAAAACGCTTTTTCCGCACATTTCGCTCGACGCACCCATCGAAACACGCCCCCAACAACACATGGCCTACCGTCACGCGTTCCCACAGGTGTCCCGATGAGAACGGTACCTCACATGTGTGGGTGCACCTACCTGGCCGCCAAGGGGAAAGCCTAAAACACAAGTAACCCCAAGTCTGTTTTCACACCGGAAATGTCACACTCTCACATCATACAGATATGGGCCTCGGGTGTCCAAGCCACCAAGGAAAACAGGGAACCCCATGCATTTCCGGAAAGAGGACACCCGTGGGAATCCGCAGAGGTATGATATGCCCAAATCGCCCCAGAATTTATTACCCAGACACCCCCGCAAAGTCCGAAATGTGGGAAAAAATACGCATTTTCCTCACATTTTGCTCGACTCACCCATCGAAACACGCCCCCAACAACACATGGCCTACCGTCCCGCGTTCCCACAGGTGTCCCGATGAAAACGGTACCTCACATGTGTGGGTGCACCTACCTGGCCGCCAAGGGGAAAGCCTAAAACACAAGTAACCCCAAGTCTGTTTTCAGAGGGAAAACTCAGACATTCTGCCGACCGGCACAATGTACAGATATGGGCCTCGGGTGTCCAAGCCACCGAGGAAAACAGGGAACCCCATGCATTTCCGAAAAGAGGACACCCGTGGGAATCCGCAGAGGTATGATATGCCCAAATCGCCCCAGAATTTATTACCCAGACACCCCCGCAAAGTCCGAAATGTGGGAAAAAATACGCATTTTCCTCACATTTCGCTCGACTCACCCATCGAAATACGCCCCCAACAACACATGGCCTACCGTCCCGCGTTCCCACAGGTGTCCCGATGAAAACGGTACCTCACATGTGTGGGTGCACCTACCTGGCCGCCAAGGGGAAAGCCTAAAACACAAGTAACCCCAAGTCTGTTTTCAGAGGGAAAACTCAGACATTCTGCCGACCGGCACAATGTACAGATATGGGCCTCAGGTGTCCAAGCCACCAAGGAAAACAGGGAACCCCATGCATTTCCGGAAAGAGGACACCCGTGGGAATCCGCAGAGGTATGATATGCCCAAATCGCCCCAGAATTTATTACCCAGACACCCCCGCAAAGTCAGAAATGTGGGAAAAAATACGCATTTTCCTCACATTTCGCTCGACTCACCCATCGAAACACGCCCCCAACAACACATGGCCTACCGTCCCACGTTCCCACAGGTGTCCCGATGAAAACGGTACCTCACATGTGTGGGTGCACCTACCTGGCCGCCAAGGGGAAAGCCTAAAACACAAGTAACCCCAAGTCTGTTTTCAGAGGGAAAACTCAGACATTCTGCCGACCGGCACAATGTACAGATATGGGCCTCGGGTGTCCAAGCCACCGAGGAAAACAGGGAACCCCATGCATTTCCGAAAAGAGGACACCCGTGGGAATCCGCAGAGGTATGATATGCCCAAATTGCCCCAGAATTTATTACCCAGACACCCCTGCAAAGTCTGAAATGTGGGGAAAAAAACGCTTTTTCCGCACATTTCGCTCGACGCACCCATCGAAACACGCCCCCAACAACACATGGCCTACCGTCACGCGTTCCCACAGGTGTCTCGATGAAAACGGTACCTCACATGTGTGGGTGCACCTACCTGGCCGCCAAGGGGAAAGCCTAAAACACAAGTAACCCCAAGTCTGTTTTCACACCGGAAATGTCACACTCTCACATCATACAGATATGGGCCTCGGGTGTCCAAGCCACCAAGGAAAACAGGGAACCCCATGCATTTCCGGAAAGAGGACACCCGTGGGAATCCGCAGAGGTATGATATGCCCAAATCGCCCCAGAATTTATTACCCAGACACCCCCGCAAAGTCCGAAATGTGGGAAAAAATACGCATTTTCCTCACATTTCGCTCGACTCACCCATCGAAACACGCCCCCAACAACACATGGCCTACCGTCCCGCGTTCCCACAGGTGTCCCGATGAAAACGGTACCTCACATGTGTGGATGCACCTACCTGGCCGCCAAGGGGAAAGCCTAAAACACAAGTAACCCCAAGTCTGTTTTCAGAGGGAAAACTCAGACATTCTGCCGACCGGCGCAACTTACAGATATGGGCCTCCGGTGTCCAAGCCACCGAGGAAAACAGGGAACCCCATGCATTTTCGAAAAGAGCACACCCGTGGGAATCCGCAGAGGTGTGATTTGCGCCCATCGCCCCAGATTTTTTTACCCAGACAGCCCTGCAAAGTCGGAAATGTGGGGAAAAAAATGCTTTTTCCGCACATTTCGCTCGCCGCACCCATCGAAACGCGCCCCCCACAACACATGGCCTACCGTCCCGCGTTCCCACAGGTGTCCCGATGAAAACGGTACCTCACATGTGTGGGTGCACCTACCTGGCCGCCAAGGGGAAAGCCTAAAACACAAGTAACCCCAAGTCTGTTGTCAGAGGGAAATCTCCGACATTCTGCCGACCGGCGCAACTTACAGATATGGGCCTCGGGTGTCCAAGCCACAGAGGAAAACAGGGAACCCCATGCATTTTCGAAAAGAGGACACCCGTGGGAATCCGCAGAGGTGTGATTTGCGCCCATCGCCCCAGATTTTTTTACCCAGACAGCCCTGCAAAGTCGGAAATGTGGGGAAAAAAACGCTTTTTCCGCACATTTCGCTCGCCGCACCCATCGAAACACGCCCCCCACAACACATGGCCTACCGTCCCGCGTTCCCACAGGTGTCCCGATGAAAACGGTACCTCACATGTGTGGGTGCACCTACCTGGCCGCCAAGGGGAAAGCCTAAAACACAAGTAACCCCAAGTCTGTTGTCCATTCTGCCGACCGGCGCAACTTACAGATATGGGCCTCGGGTGTCCAAGCCACCGAGGAAAACAGGGAACCCCATGCATTTTCGAAAAGAGGACACCCGTGGGAATCCGCAGAGGTGTGATTTGCGCCCATCGCCCCAGATTTTTTTACCCAGACAGCCCTGCAAAGTCGGAAATGTGGGGAAAAAAACGCTTTTTCCGCACATTTCGCTCGCCGCACCCATCGAAACACGCCCCCCACAACACATGGCCTACCGTCCCGCGTTCCCACAGGTGTCCCGATGAAAACGGTACCTCACATGTGTGGGTGCACCTACCTGGCCGCCAAGGGGAAAGCCTAAAACACAAGTAACCCCAAGTCTGTTGTCAGAGGGAAATCTCCGACATTCTGCCGACCGGCGCAACTTACAGATATGGGCCTCGGGTGTCCAAGCCACCGAGGAAAACAGGGAACCCCATGCATTTTCGAAAAGAGGACCCCCGTGGGAATCCGCAGAGGTGTGATTTGCGCCCATCGCCCCAGATTTTTTTACCCAGACAGCCCTGCAAAGTCGGAAATGTGGGGAAAAAAACGCTTTTTCCGCACATTTCGCTCGCCGCACCCATCGAAACACGCCCCCCACAACACATGGCCTACCGTCCCGCGTTCCCACAGGTGTCCCGATGAAAACGGTACCTCACATGTGTGGGTGCACCTACCTGGCCGCCAAGGGGAAAGCCTAAAACACAAGTAAACCCAAGTCTGTTGTCAGAGGGAAATCTCCGACATTCTGCCGACCGGCGCAACTCACAGATATGGGCCTCGGGTGTCCAAGCCACCGAGGAAAACAGGGAACCCCATGCATTTTCGAAAAGAGGACCCCCGTGGGAATCCGCAGAGGTGTGATTTGCGCCCATCGCCCCAGATTTTTTTACCCAGACAGCCCTGCAAAGTCGGAAATGTGGGGAAAAAAACGCTTTTTCCGCACATTTCGCTCGCCGCACCCATCGAAACACGCCCCCCACAACACATGGCCTACCGTCCCGCGTTCCCACAGGTGTCCCGATGAAAACGGTACCTCACATGTGTGGGTGCACCTACCTGGCCGCCAAGGGGAAAGCCTGAAACACAAGTAACCCCAAGTCTGTTGTCCATTCTGCCGACCGGCGCAACTTACAGATATGGGCCTCGGGTGTCCAAGCCACCGAGGAAAACAGGGAACCCCATGCATTTTCGAAAAGAGGACACCCGTGGGAATCCGCAGAGGTGTGATATGCGCCCATCGCCCCAGATTTTTTTACCCAGACAGCCCTGCAAAGTCGGAAATGTGGGGGAAAAAACGCTTTTTCCGCACATTTCGCTCGCCGCACCCATCGAAACGCGCCCCCCACAACACATGGCCTACCGTCCCGCGTTCCCACAGGTGTCCCGATGAAAACGGTACCTCACATGTGTGGGTGCACCTACCTGGCTGCCAAGGGGAAAGCCTAAAACACAAGTAACCCCAAGTCTGTTTTCAGAGGGAAAACTCAGACATTCTGCCGACCGGCGCAACTTACAGATATGGGCCTCGGGTGTCCAAGCCACCGAGGAAAACAGGCAACCCCATGCATTTTCGAAAAGAGGACACCCGTGGGAATCCGCAGAGGTGTGATTTGCGCCCATCGCCCCAGATTTTTTTACCCAGACAGCCCTGCAAAGTCGGAAATGTGGGGAAAAAAACGCTTTTTCCGCACATTCCGCTCGCCGCACCCATCGAAACGCGCCCCCCACAACACATGGCCTACCGTCCCGCGTTCCCACAGGTGTCCCGATGAAAACGGTACCTCACATGTGTGGGAGCACCTACCTGGCCGCCAAGGGGAAAGCCTAAAACACAAGTAACCCCAAGTCTGTTGTCAGAGGGAAATCTCCGACATTCTGCCGACCGGCGCAACTTACAGATATGGGCCTCGGGTGTCCAAGCCACCGAGGAAAACAGGGAACCCCATGCATTTTCGAAAAGAGGACACCCGTGGGAATCCGCAGAGGTGTGATTTGCGCCCATCGCCCCAGATTTTTTTACCCAGACAGCCCTGCAAAGTCGGAAATGTGGGGAAAAAAATGCGTTTTCCGCACATTTCGCTCGCCGCACCCATCGAAACACGCCCCCCACAACACATGGCCTACCGTCCCGCGTTCCCACAGGTGTCCCGATGAAAACGGTACCTCACATGTGTGGGTGCACCTACCTGGCCGCCAAGGGGAAAGCCTAAAACACAAGTAACCCCAAGTCTGTTGTCCATTCTGCCGACCGGCGCAACTTACAGATATGGGCCTCAGGTGTCCAAGCCACCGAGGAAAACAGGGAACCCCATGCATTTTCGAAAAGAGGACACCCGTGGGAATCCGCAGAGGTGTGATTTGCGCCCATCGCCCCAGATTTTTTTACCCAGACAGCCCTGCAAAGTCGGAAATGTGGGGAAAAAAACGCTTTTTCCGCACATTTTGCTCGCCGCACCCATCGAAACACGCCCCCCACAACACATGGCCTACTGTCCCGCGTTCCCACAGGTGTCCCAATGAAAACGGTACCTCACATGTGTGGGTGCACCTACCTGGCCGCCAAGGGGAAAGCCTAAAACACAAGTAACCCCAAGTCTGTTTTCACACCGGAAATGTCACACTCTCACATCATACAGATATGGGCCTCGGGTGTCCAAGCCACCGAGGAAAACGGGGAACCCCATGCATTTTCGAAAAGAGGACACCCGTGGGAATCCGCAGAGGTGTGATTTGCGCCCATCGCCCCAGATTTTTTTACCCAGACAGCCCTGCAAAGTCGGAAATGTGGGGAAAAAAACGCTTTTTCCGCACATTTCGCTCGCCGCACCCATCGAAACACGCCCCCCACAACACATGGCCTACCGTCCCGCGTTCCCACAGGTGTCCCGATGAAAACGGTACCTCACATGTGTGGGTGCACCTACCTGGCCGCCAAGGGGAAAGCCTAAAACACAAGTAACCCCAAGTCTGTTGTCAGAGGGAAATCTCCGACATTCTGCCGACCGGCGCAACTTACAGATATGGGCCTCGGGTGTCCAAGCCACCGAGGAAAACAGGGAACCCCATGCATTTTCGAAAAGAGGACCCCCGTGGGAATCCGCAGAGGTGTGATTTGCGCCCATCGCCCCAGATTTTTTTACCCAGACAGCCCTGCAAAGTCGGAAATGTGGGGAAAAAAACGCTTTTTCCGCACATTTCGCTCGCCGCACCCATCGAAACACGCCCCCCACAACACATGGCCTACCGTCCCACGTTCCCACAGGTGTCCCGATGAAAACGGTACCTCACATGTGTGGGTGCACCTACCTGGCCGCCAAGGGGAAAGCCTAAAACACAAGTAACCCCAAGTCTGTTGTCAGAGGGAAATCTCCGACATTCTGCCGACCGGCGCAACTCACAGATATGGGCCTCGGGTGTCCAAGCCACCGAGGAAAACAGGGAACCCCATGCATTTTCGAAAAGAGGACCCCCGTGGGAATCCGCAGAGGTGTGATTTGCGCCCATCGCCCCAGATTTTTTTACCCAGACAGCCCTGCAAAGTTGGAAATGTGGGGAAAAAAACGCTTTTTCCGAACATTTCGCTCGCCGCACCCATCGAAACACGCCCCCCACAACACATGGCCTACCGTCCCGCGTTCCCACAGGTGTCCCGATGAAAACGGTACCTCACATGTGTGGGTGCACCTACCTGGCCGCCAAGGGGAAAGCCTAAAACACAAGTAACCCCAAGTCTGTTGTCCATTCTGCCGACCGGCGCAACTTACAGATATGGGCCTCGGGTGTCCAAGCCACCGAGGAAAACAGGGAACCCCATGCATTTTCGAAAAGAGGACACCCGTGGGAATCCGCAGAGGTGTGATATGCGCCCATCGCCCCAGATTTTTTTACCCAGACAGCCCTGCAAAGTCGGAAATGTGGGGGAAAAAACGCTTTTTCCGCACATTTCGCTCGCCGCACCCATCGAAACGCGCCCCCCACAACACATGGCCTACCGTCCCGCGTTCCCACAGGTGTCCCGATGAAAACGGTACCTCACATGTGTGGGTGCACCTACCTGGCCGCCAAGGGGAAAGCCTAAAACACAAGTAACCCCAAGTCTGTTGTCAGAGGGAAATCTCCGACATTCTGCCGACCGGCGCAACTTACAGATATGGGCCTCGGGTGTCCAAGCCACCGAGGAAAACAGGGAACCCCATGCATTTTCGAAAAGAGGACACCCGTGGGAATCCGCAGAGGTGTGATTTGCGCCCATCGCCCCAGATTTTTTTACCCAGACAGCCCTGCAAAGTCGGAAATGTGGGGAAAAAAACGCTTTTTCCGCACATTTCGCTCGCCGCACCCATCGAAACACGCCCCACACAACACATGGCCTACCGTCCCGCGTTCCCACAGGTGTCCCGATGAAAACGGTACCTCACATGTGTGGGTGCACCTACCTGGCCACCAAGGGGAAAGCCTAAAACACAAGTAACCCCAAGTCTGTTGTCCATTCTGCCGACCGGCGCAACTTACAGATATGGGCCTCGGGTGTCCAAGCCACCGAGGAAAACAGGGAACCCCATGCATTTTCGAAAAGAGGACACCCGTGGGAATCCGCAGAGGTGTGATTTGCGCCCATCGCCCCAGATTTTTTTACCCAGACAGCCCTGCAAAGTCGGAAATGTGGGGAAAAAAATGCTTTTTCCGCACATTTCGCTCGCCGCACCCATCGAAACACGCCCCCCACAACACATGGCCTACCGTCCCGCGTTCCCACAGGTGTCCCGATGAAAACGGTACCTCACATGTGTGGGTGCACCTACCTGGCCGCCAAGGGGAAAGCCTAAAACACAAGTAACCCCAAGTCTGTTGTCCATTCTGCCGACCGGCGCAACTTACAGATATGGGCCTCGGGTGTCCAAGCCACCGAGGAAAACAGGGAACCCCATGCATTTTCGAAAAGAGGACACCCGTGGGAATCCGCAGAGGTGTGATTTGCGCCCATCGTCCCAGATTTTTTTACCCAGACAGCCCTGCAAAGTCGGAAATGTGGGGAAAAAAACGCTTTTTCCGCACATTTCGCTCGCCGCACCCATCGAAACACGCCCCCCACAACACATGGCCTACCGTCCCGCGTTCCCACAGGTGTCCTGATGAAAACGGTACCTCACATGTGTGGGTGCACCTACCTGGCCGCCAAGGGGAAAGCCTAAAACACAAGTAACCCCAAGTCTGTTTTCACACCGGAAATGTCACACTCTCACATCATACAGATATGGGCCTCGGGTGTCCAAGCCACCGAGGAAAACTGGGAACCCCATGCATTTTCGAAAAGAGGACACCCGTGGGAATCCGTAGAGGTGTGATTTGCGCCCATCGCCCCAGATTTTTTTACCCAGACAGCCCTGCAAAGTTGGAAATGTGGGGGAAAAAACGCTTTTTCCGCACATTTCGCTCGCCGCACCCATCGAAACGCGCCCCCCACAACACATGGCCTACCGTCCCGCGTTCCCACAGGTGTCCCGATGAAAACGGTACCTCACATGTGTGGGTGCACCTACCTGGCCGCCAAGGGGAAAGCCTAAAGCACAAGTAACCCCAAGTCTGTTGTCAGAGGGAAATCTCCGACATTCTGCCGACCGGCGCAACTTACAGATATGGGCCTCGGGTGTCCAAGCCACCGAGGAAAACAGGGAACCCCATGCATTTTCGAAAAGAGGACCCCCGTGGGAATCCGCAGAGGTGTGATTTGCGCCCATCGCCCCAGATTTTTTTACCCAGACAGCCCTGCAAAGTCGGAAATGTGGGGAAAAAAACGCTTTTTCCGCACATTTCGCTCGCCGCACCCATCGAAACACGCCCCCCACAACACATGGCCTACCGTCCCGCGTTCCCACAGGTGTCCCGATGAAAACGGTACCTCACATGTGTGGGTGCACCTACCTGGCCGCCAAGGGGAAAGCCTAAAACACAAGTAACCCCAAGTCTGTTGTCAGAGGGAAATCTCCGACATTCTGCCGACCGGCGCAACTTACAGATATGGGCCTCGGGTGTCCAAGCCACCGAGGAAAACAGGGAACCCCATGCATTTTCGAAAAGAGGACCCCCGTGGGAATCCGCAGAGGTGTGATTTGCGCCCATCGCCCCAGATTTTTTTACCCAGACAGCCCTGCAAAGTCGGAAATGTGGGGAAAAAAACGCTTTTTCCGCACATTTCGCTCGCCGCACCCATCGAAACACGCCCCCCACAACACATGGCCTACCGTCCCGCGTTCCCACAGGTGTCCCGATGAAAACGGTACCTCACATGTGTGGGTGCACCTACCTGGCCGCCAAGGGGAAAGCCTAAAACACAAGTAACCCCAAGTCTGTTGTCCATTCTGCCGACCGGCGCAACTTACAGATATGGGCCTCGGGTGTCCAAGCCACCGAGGAAAACAGGGAACCCCATGCATTTTCGAAAAGAGGACACCCGTGGGAATCCGCAGAGGTGTGATTTGCGCCCATCGCCCCAGATTTTTTTACCCAGACAGCCCTGCAAAGTTGGAAATGTGGGGGAAAAAACGCTTTTTCCGCACATTTCGCTCGCCGCACCCATCGAAACGCGCCCCCCACAACACATGGCCTACCGTCCCGCGTTCCCACAGGTGTCCCGATGAAAACGGTACCTCACATGTGTGGGTGCACCTACCTGGCCGCCAAGGGGAAAGCCTAAAACACAAGTAACCCCAAGTCTGTTGTCAGAGGGAAATCTCCGACATTCTGCCGACCGGCGCAACTTACAGATATGGGCCTCGGGTGTCCAAGCCACCGAGGAAAACAGGGAACCCCATGCATTTTCGAAAAGAGGACACCCGTGGGAATCCGCAGAGGTGTGATTTGCGCCCATCGCCCCAGATTTTTTTACCCAGACAGCCCTGCAAAGTCGGAAATGTGGGGAAAAAAACGCTTTTTCCGCACATTTTGCTCGCCGCACCCATCGAAACACGCCCCCCACAACACATGGCCTACCGTCCCGCGTTCCCACAGGTGTCCCGATGAAAACGGTACCTCACATGTGTGGGTGCACCTACCTGGCCGCCAAGGGGAAAGCCTAAAACACAAGTAACCCCAAGTCTGTTGTCCATTCTGCCGACCGGCGCAACTTACAGATATGGGCCTCGGGTGTCCAAGCCACCGAGGAAAACAGGGAACCCCATGCATTTTCGAAAAGAGGACACCCGTGGGAATCCGCAGAGGTGTGATTTGCGCCCATCGCCCCAGATTTTTTTACCCAGACAGCCCTGCAAAGTCGGAAATGTGGGGAAAAAAACGCTTTTTCCGCACATTTCGCTCGCCGCACCCATCGAAACACGCCCCCCACAACACATGGCCTACCGTCCCGCGTTCCCACAGGTGTCCCGATGAAAACGGTACCTCACATGTGTGGGTGCACCTACCTGGCCGCCAAGGGGAAAGCCTAAAACACAAGTAACCCCAACTCTGTTTTCACACCGGAAATGTCACACTCTCACATCATACAGATATGGGCCTCGGGTGTCCAAGCCACCGAGGAAAACGGGGAACCCCATGCATTTTCGAAAAGAGGACACCCGTGGGAATCCGCAGAGGTGTGATTTGCGCCCATCGCCCCAGATTTTTTTACCCAGACAGCCCTGCAAAGTCGGAAATGTGGGGAAAAAAACGCTTTTTCCGCACATTTTGCTCGCCGCACCCATCGAAACACGCCCCCCACAACACATGGCCTACCGTTCCGCGTTCCCACAGGTGTCCCGATGAAAACGGTACCTCACATGTGTGGGTGCACCTACCTGGCCGCCAACGGGAAAGCCTAAAACACAAGTAACCCCAAGTCTGTTGTCAGAGGGAAATCTCCGACATTCTGCCGACCGGCGCAACTTACAGATATGGGCCTCGGGTGTCCAAGCCACCGAGGAAAACAGGGAACCCCATGCATTTTCGAAAAGAGGACCCCCGTGGGAATCCGCAGAGGTGTGATTTGCGCCCATCGCCCCAGATTTTTTTACCCAGACAGCCCTGCAAAGTCGGAAATGTGGGGAAAAAAACGCTTTTTCCGCACATTTCGCTCGCCGCACCCATCGAAACACGCCCCCCACAACACATGGCCTACCGTCCCGCGTTCCCACAGGTGTCCCGATGAAAACGGTACCTCACATGTGTGGGTGCATGTGATGCTGGAAATGCATCAGGGGGACAGGGCCTCTGAATCCTTGTCCTTTACTGCCTTTTATCGTGTGTTCTGTCATGTTTTCTGCCCATGAGTCCATTTGGGACTCCTGGCAGTGCAGCTCTCTCTTTTGGTTTGGTGAACAGACCCATGGGATACCCTTATGGCACCCATGGGTAGGGGTACAACCCTGTGCCCCTAGTGTATGTTTTTGGGCACCTGTGGGTGGCCCACAGAGCAGGGTATGGGCTGGTGGCAGCTCCATGCTGAAATTGACAGGTGCTCTGGGTGTCCTCCATTTTGGGATACCCAGGCCCTGCCATTGGAATCAGTTGATTCCTGATGGAAAACAAGATGGCCCCTGTGGCCTCTTGCTTTCTATTGCCTCTTACCTTGTTTTCCCAAAGTCCTGGGAAGCCCTGACTCTGTCCCTTCCCCCTGACTGGCTGTTGGGTGGAAGTTCCATATATGGTGTTGTTGTGAAGGCCCAGCTAGACTGACTGGAGCCTTCCCATTCCCTGTATGTTGTGGGTACCTCCTGTGGGTGGGACCTGGGTGAAAGGAGTGTGTGACCAATATGCACTCCTTGTTGTGGTTGTCTGGTTTCTGGCATGTGAGACAAAGACTGAGACAGCCCTGCCCGAAACTGGCCTGAATGCAGTGTGTAGTGTTGAATGGCTGGGTACTTGTCCCAATCCACATTCCTTGTTGTGAGTGTCTGAAAGGGAGGAGTGTGGCCTGAATGCACTGCGTGCCTGATTGGCTGACTGACTGCATGAATGCCCTTCTGTGTGATTGGCTGCTGTGTGTGTGCCAGCAGTGTGGATGAGAGACAGAATAGTATATCTGGGGACCTCTCACCACTGGAAATTGTTCAGAAGCGTTCAGAAGCTGAGTCTCCACTCAAGAGTAACTGGAACTGCTGATCCTCGACGTCCAGCTGGAAGAAGAAGACTTGCTGCTGCATTTGCTTCGACAGATCTGAAGGTTGCCGAATTCGTCGAGGACTGATCCGAGAGAGGACCTGGTAAGGCGCCCTCTTCCCGTGCTCCGAGGGATCATCGAGCACCGCTACATCTTCACCGAAGCGCCCTGGAAGTCAGACCCTCGAAAGGCTGCCGACCCGAGACGGGACCGCCGAGGAGATCGAAGTGAAGCACCCGGACATCGACGCCGTCGAAGTCCATTGCCGTCGACCAGGGTTCGCAGGTCTGTGTAACCGCTGGAGGCCCGTCGAAGTTGTGTTGCCCAGCCGTGGGAACCACTCGACGCCGTGCCGCCGACGACCGGAGCCGTCCGCTCCCTTGCCTAAGAACATTCAATCGAAGGACTCCCTCGACCGCATCGTCGACCGCTTATCCTGCCGGAGAGAGTCGAGGTCGACCAACGCGCCGAGGAGAAACCTGCCGGTGGGTTTCCCGCCACCCAACGACCTCAAAGACTCGGACGACCCGACGCCCTTGCTGGGCTCCCGTCTCTACAATCTTTGCGGTCCAGAACTATTGTCATCGAGGTGCCCCGCACACCTCCGCCTTGCAGGACGCCGACGCCCCGACGCCGACGAGCACCGCTCGGACGAAGCTGCCGCCTCCTCGACATCGTTCTACCTCGTTTGTCGACGGACGTTCGACGCCCCGTGTCTCCCGCTTGAAAGGGAAGGCATTCAAGAAGGGCCGTCGATTCCCCGTCGCCGAACCCCGAGGTCTTCGACGTTTCTCGACGCCTCTCGACGATCCGTGACTCCTGCTTTAAAGGGGGTCATTCAAGAAGGATCTGTCGACGCCTCTTCGAAGAACTCGACTCCACCAGGTACATTGGGGGGGTAAAAACATTGTAGGAGAGAATAAGACTATTGAACAATATATGGACTGGGCTGGTGTTATATCTCTTTATTTTACAGGTTGCCCAGGTGGGGGGATCTCCACACAGAACTGTGTCCAGTGGTAGGGGCCAGTATTCTGCCTATTGTTTTCAATCATCTGCTATCTCTCCCCTCTCTATTGCTGGTTTCCTTCTTATTGATCTGTGTGCTATTTTAACATTATTGTGAATGCACTTTAATGAGGTCTAATATTAGTGGTACCACTTTAGAATTGTAGATATTTACCATTGCTGATTTTCCTGAGCACAAAGTGCGTTGTTGTGATAAGTGTACATAACCCTTGAATATTAATTATATAAAGACTGTGTTTTCAGTAATACAGTGTGTGGACATTCCTTTGTGGGGGCTTGGGGATACACTGTACTTAAGAACCAGCCTGCATCACCTCCTGAGAAGCTAGGCCTTGATTGCTCGTCCATTGCTACCGTAATCGAGAATCTTGGCTGGGGTCTTCTGTGCCTCTCCTCTACCATATAGAGAGCGGAAGTACAGACCCCCCACCGGTCTTGACAAGCTGGTGGCAGCGGTGGGATGCTTTTGGTTTTAAGACTCAGTGTATAACCGTGCCACTTACAAAATATCCGCACTTTATTAGATTAAGGTTTGGGTGTGTTCCAAATAACTGCATTACAAGCAATGGAGCCCATTGCGAATGGTAAATTGACTAGGATGAGCTTAGAGGCTCTCCAGAGTGCTTGTGAAGCCAGGGAGTTAGACTTTGTGGATAAGTCTAGGGCTGAGCTAATAGCTGCCCTGGTGGACTACCAGACTGATGGGGAAACACTTGATGAAGGGGGGGATGCAACCAGTGAGGACTCTGCCCCTGGGGTTGTCGCTGAATCTGTTTCTGGGAATGCCACCATTCCTGCTGCCTCTGTTCCAAACCCCAGCAATTCCATGGAACTTGAGTTATTAAGGATGAAGTTAGCCTTTGAATATCGCAAGTTGGAAATAGAAGCTGAGCTTAAGAAAGAGGAGCTGGCACAGCAAGTGGAACTCAAGAATAGGGATCTTGCGCTCAAAGAAAAGGACACTGAATGTCAGAGAATCCAGTTAGAGAAAGCTCGAGTGGAGACTTCAGCTAGACCAATTGAGAGTGGCAGGTCCCCAGCCACCAAGTTTATGAAAGACTTGGTTGGTGTGTTTTTGGAGGGTTCAGATATCCTCCAATGGATTGAAGCGTTTGAAATGGCTTGTGCAATTCATGATGTGGATAAAAGAGATTGGGCTAAGTGTTTGTTAAGCAGAGTGCCTCAAACTGGATATGACTGTATTCTGAAGCTGAGTGTGGAAGAAAGGGGTCAGTATGAGTGTATGAAGTCTGCTTTAATTGCCAAGTTTGGCAAGACACCTACCCAATATCTTAAAAGGTTCAGGGATTTTAAGAAAAGAGAGAATATGTCTTGGGTTGACTGGGTGAGTGCTGCGCACATGAACATGATGGGGTGGATTGATGGTTACAAGGTGAAAACTTTTGCTGAATTATCCCACCTGTTGTTTTTTGAGCATTTTTCTGAAGCCTGTTCACCAGAGCTGCGTCAGTATGTGGCTGACCAGAACATTTTGGACCCCTTTAAGCTGGCTAGGTTGGCTGACAAGTGGGTCTCCCACCGGGTGTCCCCTAAGGACTCCAGTGGGAAGGACAAGGACAAAGAAAAGGGGACCTCTCAGAAAGCTGAGGAGTCCCAAAAGCAATCACAGTCGGGTAAACCAAAACCTTCCTCTCCTAAGACCCAAAAATCTAGTGGGGATAAGTCATCTGGGGGTGGGAATAAGAGTAGTGGTCCACCTGCTGCAAAGCAGGCTCCCAGTGGTTCCAGTACCGTACCCCGCACTCCTGGCACTTGTTGGGACTGTGGGGCCCTGGATCACAAAAGGGGTGACTCCAGGTGTAAAGGTAAGGCACTTGGAGTACAGGCTGTCAGCCTGACCTACCCTTACCCCGTGTCTGAGGTGGAGGCCACTGTCCTCCCCTCCTCTACCGGGATCACATTTGGTGCTCCGGTAGAGATTTCCCTAGTGTCCCTTGGGGCCTGGGACCAGTACGCAGAAGTACTGGCGACTATCCCGCAGAACACCCGTAGGTTTTTGAGAAGTGTCCTCTTGAATGGCCAGCCTTCTACTGGCTTGAGAGACACTGGGGCCAGCATGACAGTGGTGGACAGGACCCTGCTCAAGCCAGAGGACTATGTAGGTGCTCCTCTGCAAACCACCAGGTTAGCTGGTGGGCCTCCCAAATTATCGCCTGTAGCCCTAGTCACACTCATGATTGGAGACAAGACAGCGAAGCTTCCTGTCCTGGTTCAGGACAATGTCCCTGCTAACATTTTGTTAGGGAATGATCTAGTAGAGTTGGGGTTGATCTCGGATGGTCTTCCCATGACTGCGGCTGCGGTCACTAGGTCACAGGTGACACCGGGTCTGGCTGTGAGTCAGGTACCCGAGCCAAAGGCGAGGCCTAAGGCAAGAAGGCGGAAGACCAAGAAGGCTACCTCTGTGGAGGGAGCACCTTCTCTTCCTGCTGCACCCATTGGGATCCATGCTCCGGACGGGCTGGGTCCAGTGGAAAACCCAAACTCAACTCCTTTGGGAGAAGAGGCAGAAGACTCTCCTGTGGGAGAGGTTCTCAACCCGGAGGATCATCCCGACCTTCAATGCTTGTTAGCTGAAGGGGGACCCTCCCGGGCAGACTTCTGTAAGGGACAGAGAGAGTGCCACTCTCTCGAGGGTCTGAGGAAACAGGCCCTGTCCCAGGCACAAGGTGAAGTGCCTAGGACCTTCAAGATTTATTGGGAGGGTGAGCTCCTTGTTAGCGAGCCCACTAAGCCTGAACCTGGTGCCCGCAAGAGGTTGGTGGTACCCCAGGTTTACAGGCCCTTCCTTCTGCAGTTGGCGCATGAGGTGCCCTTGGCTGGTCATCTTGGGACCAAGAAGACTAAGCAGAGGCTCTCTGCCCATTTCTACTGGCCACGGATGGGAGTAGAGGTGGAGTCCCACTGCAGGACCTGCCCCACTTGTCAGTTATCTGGCAAGACTGGAGGCAGGGTCATTGCCCCACTGCAGCCATTACCAGTGGTTGGCACACCATTTGAGAGGGTGGGCATCGACATCGTCGGTCCCCTTGACCCTCCCACTTCAGGTGGACATCGGTTCATCCTGGTCTTGGTAGATCATGCCACCAGGTACCCTGAGGCAATACCCCTTCGGACTGTTACTGCCAAGGTGGTTGCCAGGGCTCTCCTAGGCATTTTCACCCGTGTTGGATTCCCCAAGGAGGTTGTCTCTGACCGAGGATCCAACTTCATGTCTAGTTACATGAAAACCATGTGGAAAGAGTGCGGGGTAACCTACAAGTTCTCCACCTCTTACCACCCCCAGACCAATGGTCTGGTTGAGAGATTTAATAAAACTCTCAAGGGCATGCTAGGGGCCTTGGAAGAACCCCTAAGGAGGAAATGGGATCTCCTCCTGCCATGCCTGCTGTTTGCTTACAGAGAGGTACCTCAAGAGGGTGTTGGTTTCAGCCCCTTTGAGTTACTCTTTGGACATCCCGTGAGGGGGCCCCTCGCCTTGATCCGAGAAGGCTTGGAAGCCACCCCTCCCGGTCCCGCCAAGCAAGTGGGGGACTATGTGTTAGGCCTCAGGCGGAGGATGACACAAATGATGGGTCAGGCAACAGCAAATCTCAAGGCCAGCCAGGAATTGAATAAGTACTGGCATGACCTTAAAGCGTCGCAAGTGGATAGGACTCCGGGACAGGAAATCCTTGTGATGGAGCCTACCAAGCCTAGAGCTTTGGCAGACAAGTGGACTGGACCCTTCAGGATCATCTCCAAGATGGGCGAAGTCAATTATCTGGTTGACATGGGAGCCTCTGGGGTAGCCCCCCAGGTATTCCATGTCAACAGGCTCAAGCCTTTCCACAGGTGAGCAGAGGTCTCATGTCTCTTGCTAGCTTCAGGGCAAGAAGAGGATGAGAGTGAGCCCCTTCCTGATTTGCTGCATAGCAACCCTCAGGATGGCTCAGTGGAGGGAGTACATCTCTCTCCAGAGTTGACAACAGAGCAGCAGAGGGCCTGCAGGGCTTTGCTCCAGCAGTATGCCTCTCTGTTTTCACTGACACCGGGCCTTACACCGTGGTGTAAGCACGAAATTGACACTGGTGACAGTGTACCTGTCAAAAGCAGGTGCTACCGTATGTCAGATACCGTCAAGAACCACATCCAGGCTGAGGTCGCCAAGATGTTGGATCTGGGTGTTATTGAACCCTCAACCAGTCCCTGGTCCAGTCCAGTGGTCCTTGTCCCCAAGGCAAGTTCCCCGGCGGGTACCAAGGATTGGAGGTTCTGTGTGAACTACCGAGGAGTCAATGCCGTCACCAAAACTGACGCGCACCCATTGCCCAGGGCTGATGAGCTCGTGGACACCATAGGTGCTGCCAAGTTTGTGAGCACCTTTGACCTTACCTCAGGCTATTGGCAAATAGCTCTGACGGACCATGCCAAGGAAAAGACGGCTTTCTCAACACCTGAGGGACTCTACCAGTTTAGGGTCATGCCTTTTGGGTTGAAGAATGCCCCTGCCACCTTCCAGAGATTGGTCAACCATGCGCTCAGTGGGCTGGAAGCCTTTTGTGTGGCTTACTTAGACGACATTGCCGTCTACAGTTCCACCTGGGAAGAGCATTTGACACATCTGGATAAGGTGTTGCAGGCCTTGAAAAGGGCTAACCTCACTATCAAGGCCACCAAGTGCCAGATAGCTCAGGGGAAAGTTACCTATCTTGGTCATGAGGTAGGAGGGGGTCAAATCCAACCTCTCTCCAGTAAGGTACAGGACGTACAGAACTGGGAGACTCCCACTACTCAAACCCAGGTGAGAGCCTTTTTGGGCCTCACTGGGTACTATCGCAATTTCATGGCAGACTATGGAACCATAGCTGCACCCCTGACAGCTCTAACTTCACCCAAACAGCCTAGGAAGGTTAATTGGACCGAAGACTGTCAGAGGGCCTTTGATGGCTTGAAAGAAAGTCTGTGTAGGGCACCTGTGTTGTGTGCGCCTGACTACAGCCGACCCTTTATCGTCCAGACGGATGCCTGCGACACCGGAATTGGAGCTGTCTTGTCCCAGTTAGATGACAAAGGGAGAGAACATCCTATCATATTCATCAGTAGACAACTCAAGGGTAGAGAACTTAGGTGGGCTACTGTTGAAAAGGAGTGTTTTAGCATAGTTTGGAGCCTTAGTCGTTTTAGGCCCTACCTTACGGGGTCTACCTTCAAGGTCCAAACAGATCATAAGCCCCTGAAGTGGCTTATGCAGATGAAGGGTGAGAATCCGAAATTGCTCAGGTGGTCCATTAGCCTGCAAGGGCTAGACTTCACCATAGAGCACAGACCGGGGAAGAGTCACGATAATGCAGATGGCCTTTCCAGAAGGTATGTTGACCGTCTGGATGAGGGTGTCTATCCTGTGGGAGATTAGACACCCTCCACCTCAGTCTGGGGGGGGCGACTGTGATGCTGGAAATGCATCAGGGGGACAGGGCCTCTGAATCCTTGTCCTTTACTGCCTTTTATCGTGTGTTCTGTCATGTTTTCTGCCCATGAGTCCATTTGGGACTCCTGGCAGTGCAGCTCTCTCTTTTGGTTTGGTGAACAGACCCATGGGATACCCTTATGGCACCCATGGGTAGGGGTACAACCCTGTGCCCCTAGTGTATGTTTTTGGGCACCTGTGGGTGGCCCACAGAGCAGGTATGGGCTGGTGGCAGCTCCATGCTGAAATTGACAGGTGCTCTGGGTGTCCTCCATTTTGGGATACCCAGGCCCTGCCATTGGAATCAGTTGATTCCTGATGGAAAACAAGATGGCCCCTGTGGCCTCTTGCTTTCTATTGCCTCTTACCTTGTTTTCCCAAAGTCCTGGGAAGCCCTGACTCTGTCCCTTCCCCCTGACTGGCTGTTGGGTGGAAGTTCCATATATGGTGTTGTTGTGAAGGCCCAGCTAGACTGACTGGAGCCTTCCCATTCCCTGTATGTTGTGGGTACCTCCTGTGGGTGGGACCTGGGTGAATGGAGTGTGTGACCAATATGCACTCCTTGTTGTGGTTGTCTGGTTTCTGGCATGTGAGACAAAGACTGAGACAGCCCTGCCCGAAACTGGCCTGAATGCAGTGTGTAGTGTTGAATGGCTGGGTACTTGTCCCAATCCACATTCCTTGTTGTGAGTGTCTGAAAGGGAGGAGTGTGGCCTGAATGCACTGCGTGCCTGATTGGCTGACTGACTGCATGAATGCCCTTCTGTGTGATTGGCTGCTGTGTGTGTGCCAGCAGTGTGGATGAGAGACAGAATAGTATATCTGGGGACCTCTCACCACTGGAAATTGTTCAGAAGCGTTCAGAAGCTGAGTCTCCACTCAAGAGTAACTGGAACTGCTGATCCTCGACGTCCAGCTGGAAGAAGAAGACTTGCTGCTGCATTTGCTTCGACAGATCTGAAGGTTGCCGAATTCGTCGAGGACTGATCCGAGAGAGGACCTGGTAAGGCGCCCTCTTCCCGTGCTCCGAGGGATCATCGAGCACCGCTACATCTTCACCGAAGCGCCCTGGAAGTCAGACCCTGGAAAGGCTGCCGACCCGAGACGGGACCGCCGAGGAGATCGAAGTGAAGCACCCGGACATCAACGCCGTCGAAGTCCATTGCCGTCGACCAGGGTTCGCAGGTCTGTGTAACCGCTGGAGGCCCGTCGAAGTTGTGTTGCCCAGCCGTGGGAACCACTCGACGCCGTGCCGCCGACGACCGGAGCCGTCCGCTCCCTTGCCTAAGAACATTCAATCGAAGGACTCCCTCGACCGCATCGTCGACCGCTTATCCTGCCGGAGAGAGTCGAGGTCGACCAACGCGCCGAGGAGAAACCTGCCGGTGGGTTTCCCGCCACCCAACGACCTCAAAGACTCGGACGACCCGACGCCCTTGCTGGGCTCCCGTCTCTACAATCTTTGCGGTCCAGAACTATTGCCATCGAGGTGCCCCGCACACCTCCGCCTTGCAGGACGCCGACGCCCCGACGCCGACGAGCACCGCTCGGACGAAGCTGCCGCCTCCTCGACATCGTTCTACCTCGTTTGTCGACGGACGTTCGACGCCCCGTGTCTCCCGCTTGAAAGGGAAGGCATTCAAGAAGGGCCGTCGATTCCCCGTCGCCGAACCCCGAGGTCTTCGACGTTTCTCGACGCCTCTCGACGATCCGTGACTCCTGCTTTAAAGGGGGTCATTCAAGAAGGATCTGTCGACGCCTCTTCGAAGAACTCGACTCCACCAGGTACATTGGGGGGGTAAAAACATTGTAGGAGAGAATAAGACTATTGAACAATATATGGACTGGGCTGGTGTTATATCTCTTTATTTTACAGGTTGCCCAGGTGGGGGGATCTCCACACAGAACTGTGTCCAGTGGTAGGGGCCAGTATTCTGCCTATTGTTTTCAATCATCTGCTATCTCTCCCCTCTCTATTGCTGGTTTCCTTCTTATTGATCTGTGTGCTATTTTAACATTATTGTGAATGCACTTTAATGAGGTCTAATATTAGTGGTACCACTTTAGAATTGTAGATATTTACCATTGCTGATTTTCCTGAGCACAAAGTGCGTTGTTGTGATAAGTGTACATAACCCTTGAATATTAATTATATAAAGACTGTGTTTTCAGTAATACAGTGTGTGGACATTCCTTTGTGGGGGCTTGGGGATACACTGTACTTAAGAACCAGCCTGCATCACCTCCTGAGAAGCTAGGCCTTGATTGCTCGTCCATTGCTACCGTAATCGAGAATCTTGGCTGGGGTCTTCTGTGCCTCTCCTCTACCATATAGAGAGCGGAAGTACAGACCCCCCACCGGTCTTGACAAGCTGGTGGCAGCGGTGGGATGCTTATGGTTTTAAGACTCAGTGTATAACCGTGCCACTTACAAAATATCCGCACTTTATTAGATTAAGGTTTGGGTGTGTTCCAAATAACTGCATTACAAGCAATGGAGCCCATTGCGAATGGTAAATTGACTAGGATGAGCTTAGAGGCTCTCCAGAGTGCTTGTGAAGCCAGGGAGTTAGACTTTGTGGATAAGTCTAGGGCTGAGCTAATAGCTGCCCTGGTGGACTACCAGACTGATGGGGAAACACTTGATGAAGGGGGGGATGCAACCAGTGAGGACTCTGCCCCTGGGGTTGTCGCTGAATCTGTTTCTGGGAATGCCACCATTCCTGCTGCCTCTGTTCCAAACCCCAGCAATTCCATGGAACTTGAGTTATTAAGGATGAAGTTAGCCTTTGAATATCGCAAGTTGGAAATAGAAGCTGAGCTTAAGAAAGAGGAGCTGGCACAGCAAGTGGAACTCAAGAATAGGGATCTTGCGCTCAAAGAAAAGGACACTGAATGTCAGAGAATCCAGTTAGAGAAAGCTCGAGTGGAGACTTCAGCTAGACCAATTGAGAGTGGCAGGTCCCCAGCCACCAAGTTTATGAAAGACTTGGTTGGTGTGTTTTTGGAGGGTTCAGATATCCTCCAATGGATTGAAGCGTTTGAAATGGCTTGTGCAATTCATGATGTGGATAAAAGAGATTGGGCTAAGTGTTTGTTAAGCAGAGTGCCTCAAACTGGATATGACTGTATTCTGAAGCTGAGTGTGGAAGAAAGGGGTCAGTATGAGTGTATGAAGTCTGCTTTAATTGCCAAGTTTGGCAAGACACCTACCCAATATCTTAAAAGGTTCAGGGATTTTAAGAAAAGAGAGAATATGTCTTGGGTTGACTGGGTGAGTGCTGCGCACATGAACATGATGGGGTGGATTGATGGTTACAAGGTGAAAACTTTTGCTGAATTATCCCACCTGTTGTTTTTTGAGCATTTTTCTGAAGCCTGTTCACCAGAGCTGCGTCAGTATGTGGCTGACCAGAACATTTTGGACCCCTTTAAGCTGGCTAGGTTGGCTGACAAGTGGGTCTCCCACCGGGTGTCCCCTAAGGACTCCAGTGGGAAGGACAAGGACAAAGAAAAGGGGACCTCTCAGAAAGCTGAGGAGTCCCAAAAGCAATCACAGTCGGGTAAACCAAAACCTTCCTCTCCTAAGACCCAAAAATCTAGTGGGGATAAGTCATCTGGGGGTGGGAATAAGAGTAGTGGTCCACCTGCTGCAAAGCAGGCTCCCAGTGGTTCCAGTACCGTACCCCGCACTCCTGGCACTTGTTGGGACTGTGGGGCCCTGGATCACAAAAGGGGTGACTCCAGGTGTAAAGGTAAGGCACTTGGAGTACAGGCTGTCAGCCTGACCTACCCTTACCCCGTGTCTGAGGTGGAGGCCACTGTCCTCCCCTCCTCTACCGGGATCACATTTGGTGCTCCGGTAGAGATTTCCCTAGTGTCCCTTGGGGCCTGGGACCAGTACACAGAAGTACTGGCGACTATCCCGCAGAACACCCGTAGGTTTTTGAGAAGTGTCCTCTTGAATGGCCAGCCTTCTACTGGCTTGAGAGACACTGGGGCCAGCATGACAGTGGTGGACAGGACCCTGCTCAAGCCAGAGGACTATGTAGGTGCTCCTCTGCAAACCACCAGGTTAGCTGGTGGGCCTCCCAAATTATCGCCTGTAGCCCTAGTCACACTCATGATTGGAGACAAGACAGCGAAGCTTCCTGTCCTGGTTCAGGACAATGTCCCTGCTAACATTTTGTTAGGGAATGATCTAGTAGAGTTGGGGTTGATCTCGGATGGTCTTCCCATGACTGCGGCTGCGGTCACTAGGTCACAGGTGACACCGGGTCTGGCTGTGAGTCAGGTACCCGAGCCAAAGGCGAGGCCTAAGGCAAGAAGGCGGAAGACCAAGAAGGCCACCTCTGTGGAGGGAGCACCTTCTCTTCCTGCTGCACCCATTGGGATCCATGCTCCGGACGGGCTGGGTCCAGTGGAAAACCCAAACTCAACTCCTTTGGGAGAAGAGGCAGAAGACTCTCCTGTGGGAGAGGTTCTCAACCCGGAGGATCATCCCGACCTTCAATGCTTGTTAGCTGAAGGGGGACCCTCCCGGGCAGACTTCTGTAAGGGACAGAGAGAGTGCCACTCTCTCGAGGGTCTGAGGAAACAGGCCCTGTCCCAGGCACAAGGTGAAGTGCCTAGGACCTTCAAGATTTATTGGGAGGGTGAGCTCCTTGTTAGCGAGCCCACTAAGCCTGAACCTGGTGCCCGCAAGAGGTTGGTGGTACCCCAGGTTTACAGGCCCTTCCTTCTGCAGTTGGCGCATGAGGTGCCCTTGGCTGGTCATCTTGGGACCAAGAAGACTAAGCAGAGGCTCTCTGCCCATTTCTACTGGCCACGGATGGGAGTAGAGGTGGAGTCCCACTGCAGGACCTGCCCCACTTGTCAGTTATCTGGCAAGACTGGAGGCAGGGTCATTGCCCCACTGCAGCCATTACCAGTGGTTGGCACACCATTTGAGAGGGTGGGCATCGACATCGTCGGTCCCCTTGACCCTCCCACTTCAGGTGGACATCGGTTCATCCTGGTCTTGGTAGATCATGCCACCAGGTACCCTGAGGCAATACCCCTTCGGACTGTTACTGCCAAGGTGGTTGCCAGGGCTCTCCTAGGCATTTTCACCCGTGTTGGATTCCCCAAGGAGGTTGTCTCTGACCGAGGATCCAACTTCATGTCTAGTTACATGAAAACCATGTGGAAAGAGTGCGGGGTAACCTACAAGTTCTCCACCTCTTACCACCCCCAGACCAATGGTCTGGTTGAGAGATTTAATAAAACTCTCAAGGGCATGCTAGGGGCCTTGGAAGAACCCCTAAGGAGGAAATGGGATCTCCTCCTGCCATGCCTGCTGTTTGCTTACAGAGAGGTACCTCAAGAGGGTGTTGGTTTCAGCCCCTTTGAGTTACTCTTTGGACATCCCGTGAGGGGGCCCCTCGCCTTGATCCGAGAAGGCTTGGAAGCCACCCCTCCCGGTCCCGCCAAGCAAGTGGGGGACTATGTGTTAGGCCTCAGGCGGAGGATGACACAAATGATGGGTCAGGCAACAGCAAATCTCAAGGCCAGCCAGGAATTGAATAAGTACTGGCATGACCTTAAAGCGTCGCAAGTGGATAGGACTCCGGGACAGGAAATCCTTGTGATGGAGCCTACCAAGCCTAGAGCTTTGGCAGACAAGTGGACTGGACCCTTCAGGATCATCTCCAAGATGGGCGAAGTCAATTATCTGGTTGACATGGGAGCCTCTGGGGTAGCCCCCCAGGTATTCCATGTCAACAGGCTCAAGCCTTTCCACAGGTGAGCAGAGGTCTCATGTCTCTTGCTAGCTTCAGGGCAAGAAGAGGATGAGAGTGAGCCCCTTCCTGATTTGCTGCATAGCAACCCTCAGGATGGCTCAGTGGAGGGAGTACATCTCTCTCCAGAGTTGACAACAGAGCAGCAGAGGGCCTGCAGGGCTTTGCTCCAGCAGTATGCCTCTCTGTTTTCACTGACACCGGGCCTTACACCGTGGTGTAAGCACGAAATTGACACTGGTGACAGTGTACCTGTCAAAAGCAGGTGCTACCGTATGTCAGATACCGTCAAGAACCACATCCAGGCTGAGGTCGCCAAGATGTTGGATCTGGGTGTTATTGAACCCTCAACCAGTCCCTGGTCCAGTCCAGTGGTCCTTGTCCCCAAGGCAAGTTCCCCGGCGGGTACCAAGGATTGGAGGTTCTGTGTGAACTACCGAGGAGTCAATGCCGTCACCAAAACTGACGCGCACCCATTGCCCAGGGCTGATGAGCTCGTGGACACCATAGGTGCTGCCAAGTTTGTGAGCACCTTTGACCTTACCTCAGGCTATTGGCAAATAGCTCTGACGGACCATGCCAAGGAAAAGACGGCTTTCTCAACACCTGAGGGACTCTACCAGTTTAGGGTCATGCCTTTTGGGTTGAAGAATGCCCCTGCCACCTTCCAGAGATTGGTCAACCATGCGCTCAGTGGGCTGGAAGCCTTTTGTGTGGCTTACTTAGACGACATTGCCGTCTACAGTTCCACCTGGGAAGAGCATTTGACACATCTGGATAAGGTGTTGCAGGCCTTGAAAAGGGCTAACCTCACTATCAAGGCCACCAAGTGCCAGATAGCTCAGGGGAAAGTTACCTATCTTGGTCATGAGGTAGGAGGGGGTCAAATCCAACCTCTCTCCAGTAAGGTACAGGACGTACAGAACTGGGAGACTCCCACTACTCAAACCCAGGTGAGAGCCTTTTTGGGCCTCACTGGGTACTATCGCAATTTCATGGCAGACTATGGAACCATAGCTGCACCCCTGACAGCTCTAACTTCACCCAAACAGCCTAGGAAGGTTAATTGGACCGAAGACTGTCAGAGGGCCTTTGATGGCTTGAAAGAAAGTCTGTGTAGGGCACCTGTGTTGTGTGCGCCTGACTACAGCCGACCCTTTATCGTCCAGACGGATGCCTGCGACACCGGAATTGGAGCTGTCTTGTCCCAGTTAGATGACAAAGGGAGAGAACATCCTATCATATTCATCAGTAGACAACTCAAGGGTAGAGAACTTAGGTGGGCTACTGTTGAAAAGGAGTGTTTTAGCATAGTTTGGAGCCTTAGTCGTTTTAGGCCCTACCTTACGGGGTCTACCTTCAAGGTCCAAACAGATCATAAGCCCCTGAAGTGGCTTATGCAGATGAAGGGTGAGAATCCGAAATTGCTCAGGTGGTCCATTAGCCTGCAAGGGCTAGACTTCACCATAGAGCACAGACCGGGGAAGAGTCACGATAATGCAGATGGCCTTTCCAGAAGGTATGTTGACCGTCTGGATGAGGGTGTCTATCCCGTGGGAGATTAGACACCCTCCACCTCAGTCTGGGGGGGGCGACTGTGATGCTGGAAATGCATCAGGGGGACAGGGCCTCTGAATCCTTGTCCTTTACTGCCTTTTATCGTGTGTTCTGTCATGTTTTCTGCCCATGAGTCCATTTGGGACTCCTGGCAGTGCAGCTCTCTCTTTTGGTTTGGTGAACAGACCCATGGGATACCCTTATGGCACCCATGGGTAGGGGTACAACCCTGTGCCCCTAGTGTATGTTTTTGGGCACCTGTGGGTGGCCCACAGAGCAGGTATGGGCTGGTGGCAGCTCCATGCTGAAATTGACAGGTGCTCTGGGTGTCCTCCATTTTGGGATACCCAGGCCCTGCCATTGGAATCAGTTGATTCCTGATGGAAAACAAGATGGCCCCTGTGGCCTCTTGCTTTCTATTGCCTCTTACCTTGTTTTCCCAAAGTCCTGGGAAGCCCTGACTCTGTCCCTTCCCCCTGACTGGCTGTTGGGTGGAAGTTCCATATATGGTGTTGTTGTGAAGGCCCAGCTAGACTGACTGGAGCCTTCCCATTCCCTGTATGTTGTGGGTACCTCCTGTGGGTGGGACCTGGGTGAATGGAGTGTGTGACCAATATGCACTCCTTGTTGTGGTTGTCTGGTTTCTGGCATGTGAGACAAAGACTGAGACAGCCCTGCCCGAAACTGGCCTGAATGCAGTGTGTAGTGTTGAATGGCTGGGTACTTGTCCCAATCCACATTCCTTGTTGTGAGTGTCTGAAAGGGAGGAGTGTGGCCTGAATGCACTGCGTGCCTGATTGGCTGACTGACTGCATGAATGCCCTTCTGTGTGATTGGCTGCTGTGTGTGTGCCAGCAGTGTGGATGAGAGACAGAATAGTATATCTGGGGACCTCTCACCACTGGAAATTGTTCAGAAGCGTTCAGAAGCTGAGTCTCCACTCAAGAGTAACTGGAACTGCTGATCCTCGACGTCCAGCTGGAAGAAGAAGACTTGCTGCTGCATTTGCTTCGACAGATCTGAAGGTTGCCGAATTCGTCGAGGACTGATCCGAGAGAGGACCTGGTAAGGCGCCCTCTTCCCGTGCTCCGAGGGATCATCGAGCACCGCTACATCTTCACCGAAGCACCCTGGAAGTCAGACCCTGGAAAGGCTGCCGACCCGAGACGGGACCGCCGAGGAGATCGAAGTGAAGCACCCGGACATCAACGCCGTCGAAGTCCATTGCCGTCGACCAGGGTTCGCAGGTCTGTGTAACCGCTGGAGGCCCGTCGAAGTTGTGTTGCCCAGCCGTGGGAACCACTCGACGCCGTGCCGCCGACGACCGGAGCCGTCCGCTCCCTTGCCTAAGAACATTCAATCGAAGGACTCCCTCGACCGCATCGTCGACCGCTTATCCTGCCGGAGAGAGTCGAGGTCGACCAACGCGCCGAGGAGAAACCTGCCGGTGGGTTTCCCGCCACCCAACGACCTCAAAGACTCGGACGACCCGACGCCCTTGCTGGGCTCCCGTCTCTACAATCTTTGCGGTCCAGAACTATTGTCATCGAGGTGCCCCGCACACCTCCGCCTTGCAGGACGCCGACGCCCCGACGCCGACGAGCACCGCTCGGACGAAGCTGCTGCCTCCTCGACATCGTTCTACCTCGTTTGTCGACGGACGTTCGACGCCCCGTGTCTCCCGCTTGAAAGGGAAGGCATTCAAGAAGGGCCGTCGATTCCCCGTCGCCGAACCCCGAGGTCTTCGACGTTTCTCGACGCCTCTCGACGATCCGTGACTCCTGCTTTAAAGGGGGTCATTCAAGAAGGATCTGTCGACGCCTCTTCGAAGAACTCGACTCCACCAGGTACATTGGGGGGGTAAAAACATTGTAGGAGAGAATAAGACTATTGAACAATATATGGACTGGGCTGGTGTTATATCTCTTTATTTTACAGGTTGCCCAGGTGGGGGGATCTCCACACAGAACTGTGTCCAGTGGTAGGGGCCAGTATTCTGCCTATTGTTTTCAATCATCTGCTATCTCTCCCCTCTCTATTGCTGGTTTCCTTCTTATTGATCTGTGTGCTATTTTAACATTATTGTGAATGCACTTTAATGAGGTCTAATATTAGTGGTACCACTTTAGAATTGTAGATATTTACCATTGCTGATTTTCCTGAGCACAAAGTGCGTTGTTGTGATAAGTGTACATAACCCTTGAATATTAATTATATAAAGACTGTGTTTTCAGTAATACAGTGTGTGGACATTCCTTTGTGGGGGCTTGGGGATACACTGTACTTAAGAACCAGCCTGCATCACCTCCTGAGAAGCTAGGCCTTGATTGCTCGTCCATTGCTACCGTAATCGAGAATCTTGGCTGGGGTCTTCTGTGCCTCTCCTCTACCATATAGAGAGCGGAAGTACAGACCCCCCACCGGTCTTGACAAGCTGGTGGCAGCGGTGGGATTCTTATGGTTTTAAGACTCAGTGTATAACCGTGCCACTTACAAAATATCCGCACTTTATTAGATTAAGGTTTGGGTGTGTTCCAAATAACTGCATTACAAGCAATGGAGCCCATTGCGAATGGTAAATTGACTAGGATGAGCTTAGAGGCTCTCCAGAGTGCTTGTGAAGCCAGGGAGTTAGACTTTGTGGATAAGTCTAGGGCTGAGCTAATAGCTGCCCTGGTGGACTACCAGACTGATGGGGAAACACTTGATGAAGGGGGGGATGCAACCAGTGAGGACTCTGCCCCTGGGGTTGTCGCTGAATCTGTTTCTGGGAATGCCACCATTCCTGCTGCCTCTGTTCCAAACCCCAGCAATTCCATGGAACTTGAGTTATTAAGGATGAAGTTAGCCTTTGAATATCGCAAGTTGGAAATAGAAGCTGAGCTTAAGAAAGAGGAGCTGGCACAGCAAGTGGAACTCAAGAATAGGGATCTTGCGCTCAAAGAAAAGGACACTGAATGTCAGAGAATCCAGTTAGAGAAAGCTCGAGTGGAGACTTCAGCTAGACCAATTGAGAGTGGCAGGTCCCCAGCCACCAAGTTTATGAAAGACTTGGTTGGTGTGTTTTTGGAGGGTTCAGATATCCTCCAATGGATTGAAGCGTTTGAAATGGCTTGTGCAATTCATGATGTGGATAAAAGAGATTGGGCTAAGTGTTTGTTAAGCAGAGTGCCTCAAACTGGATATGACTGTATTCTGAAGCTGAGTGTGGAAGAAAGGGGTCAGTATGAGTGTATGAAGTCTGCTTTAATTGCCAAGTTTGGCAAGACACCTACCCAATATCTTAAAAGGTTCAGGGATTTTAAGAAAAGAGAGAATATGTCTTGGGTTGACTGGGTGAGTGCTGCGCACATGAACATGATGGGGTGGATTGATGGTTACAAGGTGAAAACTTTTGCTGAATTATCCCACCTGTTGTTTTTTGAGCATTTTTCTGAAGCCTGTTCACCAGAGCTGCGTCAGTATGTGGCTGACCAGAACATTTTGGACCCCTTTAAGCTGGCTAGGTTGGCTGACAAGTGGGTCTCCCACCGGGTGTCCCCTAAGGACTCCAGTGGGAAGGACAAGGACAAAGAAAAGGGGACCTCTCAGAAAGCTGAGGAGTCCCAAAAGCAATCACAGTCGGGTAAACCAAAACCTTCCTCTCCTAAGACCCAAAAATCTAGTGGGGATAAGTCATCTGGGGGTGGGAATAAGAGTAGTGGTCCACCTGCTGCAAAGCAGGCTCCCAGTGGTTCCAGTACCGTACCCCGCACTCCTGGCACTTGTTGGGACTGTGGGGCCCTGGATCACAAAAGGGGTGACTCCAGGTGTAAAGGTAAGGCACTTGGAGTACAGGCTGTCAGCCTGACCTACCCTTACCCCGTGTCTGAGGTGGAGGCCACTGTCCTCCCCTCCTCTACCGGGATCACATTTGGTGCTCCGGTAGAGATTTCCCTAGTGTCCCTTGGGGCCTGGGACCAGTACGCAGAAGTACTGGCGACTATCCCGCAGAACACCCGTAGGTTTTTGAGAAGTGTCCTCTTGAATGGCCAGCCTTCTACTGGCTTGAGAGACACTGGGGCCAGCATGACAGTGGTGGACAGGACCCTGCTCAAGCCAGAGGACTATGTAGGTGCTCCTCTGCAAACCACCAGGTTAGCTGGTGGGCCTCCCAAATTATCGCCTGTAGCCCTAGTCACACTCATGATTGGAGACAAGACAGCGAAGCTTCCTGTCCTGGTTCAGGACAATGTCCCTGCTAACATTTTGTTAGGGAATGATCTAGTAGAGTTGGGGTTGATCTCGGATGGTCTTCCCATGACTGCGGCTGCGGTCACTAGGTCACAGGTGACACCGGGTCTGGCTGTGAGTCAGGTACCCGAGCCAAAGGCGAGGCCTAAGGCAAGAAGGCGGAAGACCAAGAAGGCCACCTCTGTGGAGGGAGCACCTTCTCTTCCTGCTGCACCCATTGGGATCCATGCTCCGGACGGGCTGGGTCCAGTGGAAAACCCAAACTCAACTCCTTTGGGAGAAGAGGCAGAAGACTCTCCTGTGGGAGAGGTTCTCAACCCGGAGGATCATCCCGACCTTCAATGCTTGTTAGCTGAAGGGGGACCCTCCCGGGCAGACTTCTGTAAGGGACAGAGAGAGTGCCACTCTCTCGAGGGTCTGAGGAAACAGGCCCTGTCCCAGGCACAAGGTGAAGTGCCTAGGACCTTCAAGATTTATTGGGAGGGTGAGCTCCTTGTTAGCGAGCCCACTAAGCCTGAACCTGGTGCCCGCAAGAGGTTGGTGGTACCCCAGGTTTACAGGCCCTTCCTTCTGCAGTTGGCGCATGAGGTGCCCTTGGCTGGTCATCTTGGGACCAAGAAGACTAAGCAGAGGCTCTCTGCCCATTTCTACTGGCCACGGATGGGAGTAGAGGTGGAGTCCCACTGCAGGACCTGCCCCACTTGTCAGTTATCTGGCAAGACTGGAGGCAGGGTCATTGCCCCACTGCAGCCATTACCAGTGGTTGGCACACCATTTGAGAGGGTGGGCATCGACATCGTCGGTCCCCTTGACCCTCCCACTTCAGGTGGACATCGGTTCATCCTGGTCTTGGTAGATCATGCCACCAGGTACCCTGAGGCAATACCCCTTCGGACTGTTACTGCCAAGGTGGTTGCCAGGGCTCTCCTAGGCATTTTCACCCGTGTTGGATTCCCCAAGGAGGTTGTCTCTGACCGAGGATCCAACTTCATGTCTAGTTACATGAAAACCATGTGGAAAGAGTGCGGGGTAACCTACAAGTTCTCCACCTCTTACCACCCCCAGACCAATGGTCTGGTTGAGAGATTTAATAAAACTCTCAAGGGCATGCTAGGGGCCTTGGAAGAACCCCTAAGGAGGAAATGGGATCTCCTCCTGCCATGCCTGCTGTTTGCTTACAGAGAGGTACCTCAAGAGGGTGTTGGTTTCAGCCCCTTTGAGTTACTCTTTGGACATCCCGTGAGGGGGCCCCTCGCCTTGATCCGAGAAGGCTTGGAAGCCACCCCTCCCGGTCCCGCCAAGCAAGTGGGGGACTATGTGTTAGGCCTCAGGCGGAGGATGACACAAATGATGGGTCAGGCAACAGCAAATCTCAAGGCCAGCCAGGAATTGAATAAGTACTGGCATGACCTTAAAGCGTCGCAAGTGGATAGGACTCCGGGACAGGAAATCCTTGTGATGGAGCCTACCAAGCCTAGAGCTTTGGCAGACAAGTGGACTGGACCCTTCAGGATCATCTCCAAGATGGGCGAAGTCAATTATCTGGTTGACATGGGAGCCTCTGGGGTAGCCCCCCAGGTATTCCATGTCAACAGGCTCAAGCCTTTCCACAGGTGAGCAGAGGTCTCATGTCTCTTGCTAGCTTCAGGGCAAGAAGAGGATGAGAGTGAGCCCCTTCCTGATTTGCTGCATAGCAACCCTCAGGATGGCTCAGTGGAGGGAGTACATCTCTCTCCAGAGTTGACAACAGAGCAGCAGAGGGCCTGCAGGGCTTTGCTCCAGCAGTATGCCTCTCTGTTTTCACTGACACCGGGCCTTACACCGTGGTGTAAGCACGAAATTGACACTGGTGACAGTGTACCTGTCAAAAGCAGGTGCTACCGTATGTCAGATACCGTCAAGAACCACATCCAGGCTGAGGTCGCCAAGATGTTGGATCTGGGTGTTATTGAACCCTCAACCAGTCCCTGGTCCAGTCCAGTGGTCCTTGTCCCCAAGGCAAGTTCCCCGGCGGGTACCAAGGATTGGAGGTTCTGTGTGAACTACCGAGGAGTCAATGCCGTCACCAAAACTGACGCGCACCCATTGCCCAGGGCTGATGAGCTCGTGGACACCATAGGTGCTGCCAAGTTTGTGAGCACCTTTGACCTTACCTCAGGCTATTGGCAAATAGCTCTGACGGACCATGCCAAGGAAAAGACGGCTTTCTCAACACCTGAGGGACTCTACCAGTTTAGGGTCATGCCTTTTGGGTTGAAGAATGCCCCTGCCACCTTCCAGAGATTGGTCAACCATGCGCTCAGTGGGCTGGAAGCCTTTTGTGTGGCTTACTTAGACGACATTGCCGTCTACAGTTCCACCTGGGAAGAGCATTTGACACATCTGGATAAGGTGTTGCAGGCCTTGAAAAGGGCTAACCTCACTATCAAGGCCACCAAGTGCCAGATAGCTCAGGGGAAAGTTACCTATCTTGGTCATGAGGTAGGAGGGGGTCAAATCCAACCTCTCTCCAGTAAGGTACAGGACGTACAGAACTGGGAGACTCCCACTACTCAAACCCAGGTGAGAGCCTTTTTGGGCCTCACTGGGTACTATCGCAATTTCATGGCAGACTATGGAACCATAGCTGCACCCCTGACAGCTCTAACTTCACCCAAACAGCCTAGGAAGGTTAATTGGACCGAAGACTGTCAGAGGGCCTTTGATGGCTTGAAAGAAAGTCTGTGTAGGGCACCTGTGTTGTGTGCGCCTGACTACAGCCGACCCTTTATCGTCCAGACGGATGCCTGCGACACCGGAATTGGAGCTGTCTTGTCCCAGTTAGATGACAAAGGGAGAGAACATCCTATCATATTCATCAGTAGACAACTCAAGGGTAGAGAACTTAGGTGGGCTACTGTTGAAAAGGAGTGTTTTAGCATAGTTTGGAGCCTTAGTCGTTTTAGGCCCTACCTTACGGGGTCTACCTTCAAGGTCCAAACAGATCATAAGCCCCTGAAGTGGCTTATGCAGATGAAGGGTGAGAATCCGAAATTGCTCAGGTGGTCCATTAGCCTGCAAGGGCTAGACTTCACCATAGAGCACAGACCGGGGAAGAGTCACGATAATGCAGATGGCCTTTCCAGAAGGTATGTTGACCGTCTGGATGAGGGTGTCTATCCCGTGGGAGATTAGACACCCTCCACCTCAGTCTGGGGGGGGCGACTGTGATGCTGGAAATGCATCAGGGGGACAGGGCCTCTGAATCCTTGTCCTTTACTGCCTTTTATCGTGTGTTCTGTCATGTTTTCTGCCCATGAGTCCATTTGGGACTCCTGGCAGTGCAGCTCTCTCTTTTGGTTTGGTGAACAGACCCATGGGATACCCTTATGGCACCCATGGGTAGGGGTACAACCCTGTGCCCCTAGTGTATGTTTTTGGGCACCTGTGGGTGGCCCACAGAGCAGGTATGGGCTGGTGGCAGCTCCATGCTGAAATTGACAGGTGCTCTGGGTGTCCTCCATTTTGGGATACCCAGGCCCTGCCATTGGAATCAGTTGATTCCTGATGGAAAACAAGATGGCCCCTGTGGCCTCTTGCTTTCTATTGCCTCTTACCTTGTTTTCCCAAAGTCCTGGGAAGCCCTGACTCTGTCCCTTCCCCCTGACTGGCTGTTGGGTGGAAGTTCCATATATGGTGTTGTTGTGAAGGCCCAGCTAGACTGACTGGAGCCTTCCCATTCCCTGTATGTTGTGGGTACCTCCTGTGGGTGGGACCTGGGTGAATGGAGTGTGTGACCAATATGCACTCCTTGTTGTGGTTGTCTGGTTTCTGGCATGTGAGACAAAGACTGAGACAGCCCTGCCCGAAACTGGCCTGAATGCAGTGTGTAGTGTTGAATGGCTGGGTACTTGTCCCAATCCACATTCCTTGTTGTGAGTGTCTGAAAGGGAGGAGTGTGGCCTGAATGCACTGCGTGCCTGATTGGCTGACTGACTGCATGAATGCCCTTCTGTGTGATTGGCTGCTGTGTGTGTGCCAGCAGTGTGGATGAGAGACAGAATAGTATATCTGGGGACCTCTCACCACTGGAAATTGTTCAGAAGCGTTCAGAAGCTGAGTCTCCACTCAAGAGTAACTGGAACTGCTGATCCTCGACGTCCAGCTGGAAGAAGAAGACTTGCTGCTGCATTTGCTTCGACAGATCTGAAGGTTGCCGAATTCGTCGAGGACTGATCCGAGAGAGGACCTGGTAAGGCGCCCTCTTCCCGTGCTCCGAGGGATCATCGAGCACCGCTACATCTTCACCGAAGCGCCCTGGAAGTCAGACCCTGGAAAGGCTGCCGACCCGAGACGGGACCGCCGAGGAGATCGAAGTGAAGCACCCGGACATCAACGCCGTCGAAGTCCATTGCCGTCGACCAGGGTTCGCAGGTCTGTGTAACCGCTGGAGGCCCGTCGAAGTTGTGTTGCCCAGCCGTGGGAACCACTCGACGCCGTGCCGCCGACGACCGGAGCCGTCCGCTCCCTTGCCTAAGAACATTCAATCGAAGGACTCCCTCGACCGCATCGTCGACCGCTTATCCTGCCGGAGAGAGTCGAGGTCGACCAACGCGCCGAGGAGAAACCTGCCGGTGGGTTTCCCGCCACCCAACGACCTCAAAGACTCGGACGACCCGACGCCCTTGCTGGGCTCCCGTCTCTACAATCTTTGCGGTCCAGAACTATTGCCATCGAGGTGCCCCGCACACCTCCGCCTTGCAGGACGCCGACGCCCCGACGCCGACGAGCACCGCTCGGACGAAGCTGCCGCCTCCTCGACATCGTTCTACCTCGTTTGTCGACGGACGTTCGACGCCCCGTGTCTCCCGCTTGAAAGGGAAGGCATTCAAGAAGGGCCGTCGATTCCCCGTCGCCGAACCCCGAGGTCTTCGACGTTTCTCGACGCCTCTCGACGATCCGTGACTCCTGCTTTAAAGGGGGTCATTCAAGAAGGATCTGTCGACGCCTCTTCGAAGAACTCGACTCCACCAGGTACATTGGGGGGGTAAAAACATTGTAGGAGAGAATAAGACTATTGAACAATATATGGACTGGGCTGGTGTTATATCTCTTTATTTTACAGGTTGCCCAGGTGGGGGGATCTCCACACAGAACTGTGTCCAGTGGTAGGGGCCAGTATTCTGCCTATTGTTTTCAATCATCTGCTATCTCTCCCCTCTCTATTGCTGGTTTCCTTCTTATTGATCTGTGTGCTATTTTAACATTATTGTGAATGCACTTTAATGAGGTCTAATATTAGTGGTACCACTTTAGAATTGTAGATATTTACCATTGCTGATTTTCCTGAGCACAAAGTGTGTTGTTGTGATAAGTGTACATAACCCTTGAATATTAATTATATAAAGACTGTGTTTTCAGTAATACAGTGTGTGGACATTCCTTTGTGGGGGCTTGGGGATACACTGTACTTAAGAACCAGCCTGCATCACCTCCTGAGAAGCTAGGCCTTGATTGCTCGTCCATTGCTACCGTAATCGAGAATCTTGGCTGGGGTCTTCTGTGCCTCTCCTCTACCATATAGAGAGCGGAAGTACAGACCCCCCACCGGTCTTGACAAGCTGGTGGCAGCGGTGGGATGCTTATGGTTTTAAGACTCAGTGTATAACCGTGCCACTTACAAAATATCCGCACTTTATTAGATTAAGGTTTGGGTGTGTTCCAAATAACTGCTTTACAAGCAATGGAGCCCATTGCGAATGGTAAATTGACTAGGATGAGCTTAGAGGCTCTCCAGAGTGCTTGTGAAGCCAGGGAGTTAGACTTTGTGGATAAGTCTAGGGCTGAGCTAATAGCTGCCCTGGTGGACTACCAGACTGATGGGGAAACACTTGATGAAGGGGGGGATGCAACCAGTGAGGACTCTGCCCCTGGGGTTGTCGCTGAATCTGTTTCTGGGAATGCCACCATTCCTGCTGCCTCTGTTCCAAACCCCAGCAATTCCATGGAACTTGAGTTATTAAGGATGAAGTTAGCCTTTGAATATCGCAAGTTGGAAATAGAAGCTGAGCTTAAGAAAGAGGAGCTGGCACAGCAAGTGGAACTCAAGAATAGGGATCTTGCGCTCAAAGAAAAGGACACTGAATGTCAGAGAATCCAGTTAGAGAAAGCTCGAGTGGAGACTTCAGCTAGACCAATTGAGAGTGGCAGGTCCCCAGCCACCAAGTTTATGAAAGACTTGGTTGGTGTGTTTTTGGAGGGTTCAGATATCCTCCAATGGATTGAAGCGTTTGAAATGGCTTGTGCAATTCATGATGTGGATAAAAGAGATTGGGCTAAGTGTTTGTTAAGCAGAGTGCCTCAAACTGGATATGACTGTATTCTGAAGCTGAGTGTGGAAGAAAGGGGTCAGTATGAGTGTATGAAGTCTGCTTTAATTGCCAAGTTTGGCAAGACACCTACCCAATATCTTAAAAGGTTCAGGGATTTTAAGAAAAGAGAGAATATGTCTTGGGTTGACTGGGTGAGTGCTGCGCACATGAACATGATGGGGTGGATTGATGGTTACAAGGTGAAAACTTTTGCTGAATTATCCCACCTGTTGTTTTTTGAGCATTTTTCTGAAGCCTGTTCACCAGAGCTGCGTCAGTATGTGGCTGACCAGAACATTTTGGACCCCTTTAAGCTGGCTAGGTTGGCTGACAAGTGGGTCTCCCACCGGGTGTCCCCTAAGGACTCCAGTGGGAAGGACAAGGACAAAGAAAAGGGGACCTCTCAGAAAGCTGAGGAGTCCCAAAAGCAATCACAGTCGGGTAAACCAAAACCTTCCTCTCCTAAGACCCAAAAATCTAGTGGGGATAAGTCATCTGGGGGTGGGAATAAGAGTAGTGGTCCACCTGCTGCAAAGCAGGCTCCCAGTGGTTCCAGTACCGTACCCCGCACTCCTGGCACTTGTTGGGACTGTGGGGCCCTGGATCACAAAAGGGGTGACTCCAGGTGTAAAGGTAAGGCACTTGGAGTACAGGCTGTCAGCCTGACCTACCCTTACCCCGTGTCTGAGGTGGAGGCCACTGTCCTCCCCTCCTCTACCGGGATCACATTTGGTGCTCCGGTAGAGATTTCCCTAGTGTCCCTTGGGGCCTGGGACCAGTACGCAGAAGTACTGGCGACTATCCCGCAGAACACCCGTAGGTTTTTGAGAAGTGTCCTCTTGAATGGCCAGCCTTCTACTGGCTTGAGAGACACTGGGGCCAGCATGACAGTGGTGGACAGGACCCTGCTCAAGCCAGAGGACTATGTAGGTGCTCCTCTGCAAACCACCAGGTTAGCTGGTGGGCCTCCCAAATTATCGCCTGTAGCCCTAGTCACACTCATGATTGGAGACAAGACAGCGAAGCTTCCTGTCCTGGTTCAGGACAATGTCCCTGCTAACATTTTGTTAGGGAATGATCTAGTAGAGTTGGGGTTGATCTCGGATGGTCTTCCCATGACTGCGGCTGCGGTCACTAGGTCACAGGTGACACCGGGTCTGGCTGTGAGTCAGGTACCCGAGCCAAAGGCGAGGCCTAAGGCAAGAAGGCGGAAGACCAAGAAGGCCACCTCTGTGGAGGGAGCACCTTCTCTTCCTGCTGCACCCATTGGGATCCATGCTCCGGACGGGCTGGGTCCAGTGGAAAACCCAAACTCAACTCCTTTGGGAGAAGAGGCAGAAGACTCTCCTGTGGGAGAGGTTCTCAACCCGGAGGATCATCCCGACCTTCAATGCTTGTTAGCTGAAGGGGGACCCTCCCGGGCAGACTTCTGTAAGGGACAGAGAGAGTGCCACTCTCTCGAGGGTCTGAGGAAACAGGCCCTGTCCCAGGCACAAGGTGAAGTGCCTAGGACCTTCAAGATTTATTGGGAGGGTGAGCTCCTTGTTAGCGAGCCCACTAAGCCTGAACCTGGTGCCCGCAAGAGGTTGGTGGTACCCCAGGTTTACAGGCCCTTCCTTCTGCAGTTGGCGCATGAGGTGCCCTTGGCTGGTCATCTTGGGACCAAGAAGACTAAGCAGAGGCTCTCTGCCCATTTCTACTGGCCACGGATGGGAGTAGAGGTGGAGTCCCACTGCAGGACCTGCCCCACTTGTCAGTTATCTGGCAAGACTGGAGGCAGGGTCATTGCCCCACTGCAGCCATTACCAGTGGTTGGCACACCATTTGAGAGGGTGGGCATCGACATCGTCGGTCCCCTTGACCCTCCCACTTCAGGTGGACATCGGTTCATCCTGGTCTTGGTAGATCATGCCACCAGGTACCCTGAGGCAATACCCCTTCGGACTGTTACTGCCAAGGTGGTTGCCAGGGCTCTCCTAGGCATTTTCACCCGTGTTGGATTCCCCAAGGAGGTTGTCTCTGACCGAGGATCCAACTTCATGTCTAGTTACATGAAAACCATGTGGAAAGAGTGCGGGGTAACCTACAAGTTCTCCACCTCTTACCACCCCAGACCAATGGTCTGGTTGAGAGATTTAATAAAACTCTCAAGGGCATGCTAGGGGCCTTGGAAGAACCCCTAAGGAGGAAATGGGATCTCCTCCTGCCATGCCTGCTGTTTGCTTACAGAGAGGTACCTCAAGAGGGTGTTGGTTTCAGCCCCTTTGAGTTACTCTTTGGACATCCCGTGAGGGGGCCCCTCGCCTTGATCCGAGAAGGCTTGGAAGCCACCCCTCCCGGTCCCGCCAAGCAAGTGGGGGACTATGTGTTAGGCCTCAGGCGGAGGATGACACAAATGATGGGTCAGGCAACAGCAAATCTCAAGGCCAGCCAGGAATTGAATAAGTACTGGCATGACCTTAAAGCGTCGCAAGTGGATAGGACTCCGGGACAGGAAATCCTTGTGATGGAGCCTACCAAGCCTAGAGCTTTGGCAGACAAGTGGACTGGACCCTTCAGGATCATCTCCAAGATGGGCGAAGTCAATTATCTGGTTGACATGGGAGCCTCTGGGGTAGCCCCCCAGGTATTCCATGTCAACAGGCTCAAGCCTTTCCACAGGTGAGCAGAGGTCTCATGTCTCTTGCTAGCTTCAGGGCAAGAAGAGGATGAGAGTGAGCCCCTTCCTGATTTGCTGCATAGCAACCCTCAGGATGGCTCAGTGGAGGGAGTACATCTCTCTCCAGAGTTGACAACAGAGCAGCAGAGGGCCTGCAGGGCTTTGCTCCAGCAGTATGCCTCTCTGTTTTCACTGACACCGGGCCTTACACCGTGGTGTAAGCACGAAATTGACACTGGTGACAGTGTACCTGTCAAAAGCAGGTGCTACCGTATGTCAGATACCGTCAAGAACCACATCCAGGCTGAGGTCGCCAAGATGTTGGATCTGGGTGTTATTGAACCCTCAACCAGTCCCTGGTCCAGTCCAGTGGTCCTTGTCCCCAAGGCAAGTTCCCCGGCGGGTACCAAGGATTGGAGGTTCTGTGTGAACTACCGAGGAGTCAATGCCGTCACCAAAACTGACGCGCACCCATTGCCCAGGGCTGATGAGCTCGTGGACACCATAGGTGCTGCCAAGTTTGTGAGCACCTTTGACCTTACCTCAGGCTATTGGCAAATAGCTCTGACGGACCATGCCAAGGAAAAGACGGCTTTCTCAACACCTGAGGGACTCTACCAGTTTAGGGTCATGCCTTTTGGGTTGAAGAATGCCCCTGCCACCTTCCAGAGATTGGTCAACCATGCGCTCAGTGGGCTGGAAGCCTTTTGTGTGGCTTACTTAGACGACATTGCCGTCTACAGTTCCACCTGGGAAGAGCATTTGACACATCTGGATAAGGTGTTGCAGGCCTTGAAAAGGGCTAACCTCACTATCAAGGCCACCAAGTGCCAGATAGCTCAGGGGAAAGTTACCTATCTTGGTCATGAGGTAGGAGGGGGTCAAATCCAACCTCTCTCCAGTAAGGTACAGGACGTACAGAACTGGGAGACTCCCACTACTCAAACCCAGGTGAGAGCCTTTTTGGGCCTCACTGGGTACTATCGCAATTTCATGGCAGACTATGGAACCATAGCTGCACCCCTGACAGCTCTAACTTCACCCAAACAGCCTAGGAAGGTTAATTGGACCGAAGACTGTCAGAGGGCCTTTGATGGCTTGAAAGAAAGTCTGTGTAGGGCACCTGTGTTGTGTGCGCCTGACTACAGCCGACCCTTTATCGTCCAGACGGATGCCTGCGACACCGGAATTGGAGCTGTCTTGTCCCAGTTAGATGACAAAGGGAGAGAACATCCTATCATATTCATCAGTAGACAACTCAAGGGTAGAGAACTTAGGTGGGCTACTGTTGAAAAGGAGTGTTTTAGCATAGTTTGGAGCCTTAGTCGTTTTAGGCCCTACCTTACGGGGTCTACCTTCAAGGTCCAAACAGATCATAAGCCCCTGAAGTGGCTTATGCAGATGAAGGGTGAGAATCCGAAATTGCTCAGGTGGTCCATTAGCCTGCAAGGGCTAGACTTCACCATAGAGCACAGACCGGGGAAGAGTCACGATAATGCAGATGGCCTTTCCAGAAGGTATGTTGACCGTCTGGATGAGGGTGTCTATCCCGTGGGAGATTAGACACCCTCCACCTCAGTCTGGGGGGGGCGACTGTGATGCTGGAAATGCATCAGGGGGACAGGGCCTCTGAATCCTTGTCCTTTACTGCCTTTTATCGTGTGTTCTGTCATGTTTTCTGCCCATGAGTCCATTTGGGACTCCTGGCAGTGCAGCTCTCTCTTTTGGTTTGGTGAACAGACCCATGGGATACCCTTATGGCACCCATGGGTAGGGGTACAACCCTGTGCCCCTAGTGTATGTTTTTGGGCACCTGTGGGTGGCCCACAGAGCAGGTATGGGCTGGTGGCAGCTCCATGCTGAAATTGACAGGTGCTCTGGGTGTCCTCCATTTTGGGATACCCAGGCCCTGCCATTGGAATCAGTTGATTCCTGATGGAAAACAAGATGGCCCCTGTGGCCTCTTGCTTTCTATTGCCTCTTACCTTGTTTTCCCAAAGTCCTGGGAAGCCCTGACTCTGTCCCTTCCCCCTGACTGGCTGTTGGGTGGAAGTTCCATATATGGTGTTGTTGTGAAGGTCCAGCTAGACTGACTGGAGCCTTCCCATTCCCTGTATGTTGTGGGTACCTCCTGTGGGTGGGACCTGGGTGAATGGAGTGTGTGACCAATATGCACTCCTTGTTGTGGTTGTCTGGTTTCTGGCATGTGAGACAAAGACTGAGACAGCCCTGCCCGAAACTGGCCTGAATGCAGTGTGTAGTGTTGAATGGCTGGGTACTTGTCCCAATCCACATTCCTTGTTGTGAGTGTCTGAAAGGGAGGAGTGTGGCCTGAATGCACTGCGTGCCTGATTGGCTGACTGACTGCATGAATGCCCTTCTGTGTGATTGGCTGCTGTGTGTGTGCCAGCAGTGTGGATGAGAGACAGAATAGTATATCTGGGGACCTCTCACCACTGGAAATTGTTCAGAAGCGTTCAGAAGCTGAGTCTCCACTCAAGAGTAACTGGAACTGCTGATCCTCGACGTCCAGCTGGAAGAAGAAGACTTGCTGCTGCATTTGCTTCGACAGATCTGAAGGTTGCCGAATTCGTCGAGGACTGATCCGAGAGAGGACCTGGTAAGGCGCCCTCTTCCCGTGCTCCGAGGGATCATCGAGCACCGCTACATCTTCACCGAAGCACCCTGGAAGTCAGACCCTGGAAAGGCTGCCGACCCGAGACGGGACCGCCGAGGAGATCGAAGTGAAGCACCCGGACATCAACGCCGTCGAAGTCCATTGCCGTCGACCAGGGTTCGCAGGTCTGTGTAACCGCTGGAGGCCCGTCGAAGTTGTGTTGCCCAGCCGTGGGAACCACTCGACGCCGTGCCGCCGACGACCGGAGCCGTCCGCTCCCTTGCCTAAGAACATTCAATCGAAGGACTCCCTCGACCGCATCGTCGACCGCTTATCCTGCCGGAGAGAGTCGAGGTCGACCAACGCGCCGAGGAGAAACCTGCCGGTGGGTTTCCCGCCACCCAACGACCTCAAAGACTCGGACGACCCGACGCCCTTGCTGGGCTCCCGTCTCTACAATCTTTGCGGTCCAGAACTATTGTCATCGAGGTGCCCCGCACACCTCCGCCTTGCAGGACGCCGACGCCCCGACGCCGACGAGCACCGCTCGGACGAAGCTGCTGCCTCCTCGACATCGTTCTACCTCGTTTGTCGACGGACGTTCGACGCCCCGTGTCTCCCGCTTGAAAGGGAAGGCATTCAAGAAGGGCCGTCGATTCCCCGTCGCCGAACCCCGAGGTCTTCGACGTTTCTCGACGCCTCTCGACGATCCGTGACTCCTGCTTTAAAGGGGGTCATTCAAGAAGGATCTGTCGACGCCTCTTCGAAGAACTCGACTCCACCAGGTACATTGGGGGGGTAAAAACATTGTAGGAGAGAATAAGACTATTGAACAATATATGGACTGGGCTGGTGTTATATCTCTTTATTTTACAGGTTGCCCAGGTGGGGGGATCTCCACACAGAACTGTGTCCAGTGGTAGGGGCCAGTATTCTGCCTATTGTTTTCAATCATCTGCTATCTCTCCCCTCTCTATTGCTGGTTTCCTTCTTATTGATCTGTGTGCTATTTTAACATTATTGTGAATGCACTTTAATGAGGTCTAATATTAGTGGTACCACTTTAGAATTGTAGATATTTACCATTGCTGATTTTCCTGAGCACAAAGTGCGTTGTTGTGATAAGTGTACATAACCCTTGAATATTAATTATATAAAGACTGTGTTTTCAGTAATACAGTGTGTGGACATTCCTTTGTGGGGGCTTGGGGATACACTGTACTTAAGAACCAGCCTGCATCACCTCCTGAGAAGCTAGGCCTTGATTGCTCGTCCATTGCTACCGTAATCGAGAATCTTGGCTGGGGTCTTCTGTGCCTCTCCTCTACCATATAGAGAGCGGAAGTACAGACCCCCCACCGGTCTTGACAGTGCACCTACCTGGCCGCCAAGGGGAAAGCCTAAAACACAAGTAACCCCAAGTCTGTTGTCAGAGGGAAATCTCCGACATTCTGCCGACCGGCGCAACTTACAGATATGGGCCTCGGGTGTCCAAGCCACCGAGGAAAACAGGGAACCCCATGCATTTTCGAAAAGAGGACCCCCGTGGGAATCCGCAGAGGTGTGATTTGCGCCCATCGCCCCAGATTTTTTTACCCAGACAGCCCTGCAAAGTCGGAAATGTGGGGAAAAAAACGCTTTTTCCGCACATTTCGCTCGCCGCACCCATCGAAACACGCCCCCCACAACACATGGCCTACCGTCCCGCGTTCCCACAGGTGTCCCGATGAAAACGGTACCTCACATGTGTGGGTGCACCTACCTGGCCGCCAAGGGGAAAGCCTAAAACACAAGTAACCCCAAGTCTGTAGTCCATTCTGCCGACCGGCGCAACTTACAGATATGGGCCTCGGGTGTCCAAGCCACCGAGGAAAACAGGGAACCCCATGCATTTTCGAAAAGAGGACACCCGTGGGAATCCGCAGAGGTGTGATTTGCGCCCATCGCCCCAGATTTTTTTACCCAGACAGCCCTGCAAAGTCGGAAATGTGGGGGAAAAAACGCTTTTTCCGCACATTTCGCTCGCCGCACCCATCGAAACGCGCCCCCCACAACACATGGCCTACCGTCCCGCGTTCCCACAGGTGTCCCGATGAAAACGGTACCTCACATGTGTGGGTGCACCTACCTGGCCGCCAAGGGGAAAGCCTAAAACACAAGTAACCCCAAGTCTGTTGTCAGAGGGAAATCTCCGACATTCTGCCGACCGGCGCAACTTACAGATATGGGCCTCGGGTGTCCAAGCCACCGAGGAAAACAGGGAACCCCATGCATTTTCGAAAAGAGGACACCCGTGGGAATCCGCAGAGGTGTGATTTGCGCCCATCGCCCCAGATTTTTTTACCCAGACAGCCCTGCAAAGTCGGAAATGTGGGGAAAAAAACGCTTTTTCCGCACATTTCGCTCGCCGCACCCATCGAAACACGCCCCCCACAACACATGGCCTACCGTCCCGCGTTCCCACAGGTGTCCCGATGAAAACGGTACCTCACATGTGTGGGTGCACCTACCTGGCCGCCAAGGGGAAAGCCTAAAACACAAGTAACCCCAAGTCTGTTGTCCATTCTGCCGACCGGCGCAACTTACAGATATGGGCCTCGGGTGTCCAAGCCACCGAGGAAAACAGGGAACCCCATGCATTTTCGAAAAGAGGACACCCGTGGGAATCCGCAGAGGTGTGATTTGCGCCCATCGCCCCAGATTTTTTACCCAGACAGCCCTGCAAAGTCGGAAATGTGGGGAAAAAAACGCTTTTTCCGCACATTTCGCTCGCCGCACCCATCGAAACACGCCCCCCACAACACATGGCCTACCGTCCCGCGTTCCCACAGGTGTCCCGATGAAAACGGTACCTCACATGTGTGGGTGCACCTACCTGGCCGCCAAGGGGAAAGCCTAAAACACAAGTAACCCCAAGTCTGTTTTCACACCGGAAATGTCACACTCTCACATCATACAGATATGGGCCTCGGGTGTCCAAGCCACCGAGGAAAACGGGGAACCCCATGCATTTTCGAAAAGAGGACACCCGTGGGAATCCGCAGAGGTGTTATTTGCGCCCATCGCCCCAGATTTTTTTACCCAGACAGCCCTGCAAAGTCGGAAATGTGGGGAAAAAAATGCTTTTTCCGCACATTTTGCTCGCCGCACCCATCGGAACACGCCCCCCACAACACATGGCCTACCGTCCCGCGTTCCCACAGGTGTCCCGATGAAAACGGTACCTCACATGTGTGGGTGCACCTACCTGGCCGCCAAGGGGAAAGCCTAAAACACAAGTAACCCCAAGTCTGTTGTCAGAGGGAAATCTCCGACATTCTGCCGACCGGCGCAACTTACAGATATGGGCCTCGGGTGTCCAAGCCACCGAGGAAAACAGGGAACCCCATGCATTTTCGAAAAGAGGACCCCCGTGGGAATCCGCAGAGGTGTGATTTGCGCCCATCGCCCCAGATTTTTTTACCCAGACAGCCCTGCAAAGTCGGAAATGTGGGGAAAAAAACGCTTTTTCCGCACATTTCGCTCGCCGCACCCATCGAAACACGCCCCCCACAACACATGGCCTACCGTCCCGCGTTCCCACAGGTGTCCCGATGAAAACGGTACCTCACATGTGTGGGTGCACCTACCTGGCCGCCAAGGGGAAAGCCTAAAACACAAGTAACCCCAAGTCTGTTGTCCATTCTGCCGACCGGCGCAACTTACAGATATGGGCCTCGGGTGTCCAAGCCACCGAGGAAAACAGGGAACCCCATGCATTTTCGAAAAGAGGACACCCGTGGGAATCCGCAGAGGTGTGATTTGCGCCCATCGCCCCAGATTTTTTTACCCAGACAGCCCTGCAAAGTCGGAAATGTGGGGGAAAAAACGCTTTTTCCGCACATTTCACTCGCCGCACCCATCGAAACGCGCCCCCCACAACACATGGCCTACCGTCCCGCGTTCCCACAGGTGTCCCGATGAAAACGGTACCTCACATGTGTGGGTGCACCTACCTGGCCGCCAAGGGGAAAGCCTAAAACACAAGTAACCCCAAGTCTGTTGTCAGAGGGAAATCTCCGACATTCTGCCGACCGGCGCAACTTACAGATATGGGCCTCGGGTGTCCAAGCCACCGAGGAAAACAGGGAACCCCATGCATTTTCGAAAAGAGGACACCCGTGGGAATCCGCAGAGGTGTGATTTGCGCCCATCGCCCCAGATTTTTTTACCCAGACAGCCCTGCAAAGTCGGAAATGTGGGGAAAAAAACGCTTTTTCCGCACATTTCGCTCGCCGCACCCATCGAAACACGCCCCCCACAACACATGGCCTACCGTCCCGCGTTCCCACAGGTGTCCCGATGAAAACGGTACCTCACATGTGTGGGTGCACCTACCTGGCCGCCAAGGGGAAAGCCTAAAACACAAGTAACCCCAAGTCTGTTGTCCATTCTGCCGACCGGCGCAACTTACAGATATGGGCCTCGGGTGTCCAAGCCACCGAGGAAAACAGGGAACCCCATGCATTTTAGAAAAGAGGACACCCGTGGGAATCCGCAGAGGTGTGATTTGCGCCCATCGCCCCAGATTTTTTTACCCAGACAGCCCTGCAAAGTCGGAAATGTGGGGAAAAAAACGCTTTTTCCGCACATTTCGCTCGCCGCACCCATCGAAACGCGCCCCCCACAAAACATGGCCTACCGTCCCGCGTTCCCACAGGTGTCCCGATGAAAACGGTACCTCACATGTGTGGGTGCACCTACCTGGCCGCCAAGGGGAAAGCCTAAAACACAAGTAACCCCAAGTCTGTTGTCAGAGGGAAATCTCCGACATTCTGCCGACCGGCGCAACTTACAGATATGGGCCTCGGGTGTCCAAGCCACCGAGGAAAACAGGGAACCCCATGCATTTTCGAAAAGAGGACACCCGTGGGAATCCGCAGAGGTGTGATTTGCGCCCATCGCCCCAGATTTTTTTACCCAGACAGCCCTGCAAAGTCGGAAATGTGGGAAAAAAAACGCTTTTTCCGCACATTTCGCTCGCCGCACCCATCGAAACACGCCCCCCACAACACATGGCCTACCGACCCGCGTTCCCACAGGTGTCCCGATGAAAACGGTACCTCATATGTGTGGGTGCACCTACCTGGCCGCCAAGGGGAAAGCCTAAAACACAAGTAACCCCAAGTCTGTTGTCCATTCTGCCGACCGGCGCAACTTACAGATATGGGCCTCGGGTGTCCAAGCCACCGAGGAAAACAGGGAACCCCATGCATTTTCGAAAAGAGGACACCCGTGGGAATCCGCAGAGGTGTGATTTGCGCCCATCGCCCCAGATTTTTTTACCCAGACAGCCCTGCAAAGTCGGAAATGTGGGGAAAAAAACGCTTTTTCCGCACATTTCGCTCACCGCACCCATCGAAACGCGCCCCCCACAACACATGGCCTACCGTCCCGCGTTCCCACAGGTGTCCCGATGAAAAAGGTACCTCACATGTGTGGGTGCACCTACCTGGCCGCCAAGGGGAAAGCCTAAAACACAAGTAACCCCAAGTCTGTTGTCAGAGGGAAATCTCCGACATTCTGCCGACCGGCGCAACTTACAGATATGGGCCTCGGGTGTCCAAGCCACCGAGGAAAACAGGGAACCCCATGCATTTTCGAAAAGAGGACACCCGTGGGAATCCGCAGAGGTGTGATTTGCGCCCATCGCCCCAGATTTTTTTACCCAGACAGCCCTGCAAAGTCGGAAATGTGGGGAAAAAAATGCTTTTTCCGCACATTTCGCTCGCCGCACCCATTGAAACACGCCCCCCACAACACATGGCCTACCGTCCCGCGTTCCCACAGGTGTCCCGATGAAAACGGTACCTCACATGTGTGGGTGCACCTACCTGGCCGCCAAGGGGAAAGCCTAAAACACAAGTAACCCCAAGTCTGTTGTCCATTCTGCCGACCGGCGCAACTTACAGATATGGGCCTCGGGTGTCCAAGCCACCGAGGAAAACAGGGAACCCCATGCATTTTCGAAAAGAGGACACCCGTGGGAATCCGCAGAGGTGTGATTTGCGCCCATCGCCACAGATTTTTTACCCAGACAGCCCTGCAAAGTCGGAAATGTGGGGAAAAAAACGCTTTTTCCGCACATTTCGCTCGCCGCACCCATCGAAACACGCCCCCCACAACACATGGCCTACCGTCCCGTGTTCCCACAGGTGTCCCGATGAAAACGGTACCTCACATGTGTGGGTGCACCTACCTGGCCGCCAAGGGGAAAGCCTAAAACACAAGTAACCCCAAGTCTGTTTTCACACCGGAAATGTCACACTCTCACATCATACAGATATGGGCCTCGGGTGTCCAAGCCACCGAGGAAAACGGGGAACCCCATGCATTTTCGAAAAGAGGACACCCGTGGGAATCCGCAGAGGTGTGATTTGCGCCCATCGCCCCAGATTTTTTTACCCAGACAGCCCTGCAAAGTCGGAAATGTGGGGAAAAAAATGCTTTTTCCGCACATTTTGCTCGCCGCACCCATCGAAACACGCCCCCCACAACACATGGCCTACCGTCCCGCGTTCCCACAGGTGTCCCGATGAAAACGGTACCTCACATGTGTGGGTGCACCTACCTGGCCGCCAAGGGGAAAGCCTAAAACACAAGTAACCCCAAGTCTGTTGTCCATTCTGCCGACCGGCGCAACTTACAGATATGGGCCTCGGGTGTCCAAGCCACCGAGGAAAACAGGGAACCCCATGCATTTTCGAAAAGAGGACACCCGTGGGAATCCGCAGAGGTGTGATTTGCGCCCATCGCCCCAGATTTTTTTACCCAGACAGCCCTGCAAAGTCGGAAATGTGGGGAAAAAAACGCTTTTTCCGCACATTTCGCTCGCCGCACCCATCGAAACGCGCCCCCCACAACACATGGCCTACCGTCCCGCGTTCCCACAGGTGTCCCGATGAAAAAGGTACCTCACATGTGTGGGTGCACCTACCTGGCCGCCAAGGGGAAAGCCTAAAACACAAGTAACCCCAAGTCTGTTGTCAGAGGGAAATCTCCGACATTCTGCCGACCGGCGCAACTTACAGATATGGGCCTCGGGTGTCCAAGCCACCGAGGAAAACAGGGAACCCCATGCATTTTCGAAAAGAGGACACCCGTGGGAATCCGCAGAGGTGTGATTTGCGCCCATCGCCCCAGATTTTTTTACCCAGACAGCCCTGCAAAGTCGGAAATGTGGGGAAAAAAACGCTTTTTCCGCACATTTCGCTCGCCGCACCCATCGAAACGCGCCCCCCACAACACATGGCCTACCGTCCCGCGTTCCCACAGGTGTCCCGATGAAAACGGTACCTCACATGTGTGGATGCACCTACCTGGCCGCCAAGGGGAAAGCCTAAAACACAAGTAACCCCAAGTCTGTTGTCAGAGGGAAATCTCCGACATTCTGCCGACCGGCGCAACTTACAGATATGGGCCTCGGGTGTCCAAGCCACCGAGGAAAACAGGGAACCCCATGCATTTTCGAAAAGAGGACACCCGTGGGAATCCGCAGAGGTGTGATTTGCGCCCATCGCCCCAGATTTTTTTACCCAGACAGCCCTGCAAAGTCGGAAATGTGGGGAAAAAAACGCTTTTTCCGCACATTTCGCTCGCCGCACCCATCGAAACACGCCCCCCACAACACATGGCCTACCGTCCCGCGTTCCCACAGGTGTCCCGATGAAAACGGTACCTCACATGTGTGGGTGCACCTACCTGGCCGCCAAGGGGAAAGCCTAAAACACAAGTAACCCCAAGTCTGTTGTCCATTCTGCCGACCGGCGCAACTTACAGATATGGGCCTCGGGTGTCCAAGCCACCGAGGAAAACAGGGAACCCCATGCATTTTCGAAAAGAGGACACCCGTGGGAATCCGCAGAGGTGTGATTTGCGCCCATCGCCACAGATTTTTTACCCAGACAGCCCTGCAAAGTCGGAAATGTGGGGAAAAAAACGCTTTTTCCGCACATTTCGCTCGCCGCACCCATCGAAACACGCCCCCCACAACACATGGCCTACCGTCCCGTGTTCCCACAGGTGTCCCGATGAAAACGGTACCTCACATGTGTGGGTGCACCTACCTGGCCGCCAAGGGGAAAGCCTAAAACACAAGTAACCCCAAGTCTGTTTTCACACCGGAAATGTCACACTCTCACATCATACAGATATGGGCCTCGGGTGTCCAAGCCACCGAGGAAAACGGGGAACCCCATGCATTTTCGAAAAGAGGACACCCGTGGGAATCCGCAGAGGTGTGATTTGCGCCCATCGCCCCAGATTTTTTTACCCAGACAGCCCTGCAAAGTCGGAAATGTGGGGAAAAAAATGCTTTTTCCGCACATTTTGCTCGCCGCACCCATCGAAACACGCCCCCCACAACACATGGCCTACCGTCCCGCGTTCCCACAGGTGTCCCGATGAAAACGGTACCTCACATGTGTGGGTGCACCTACCTGGCCGCCAAGGGGAAAGCCTAAAACACAAGTAACCCCAAGTCTGTTGTCCATTCTGCCGACCGGCGCAACTTACAGATATGGGCCTCGGGTGTCCAAGCCACCGAGGAAAACAGGGAACCCCATGCATTTTCGAAAAGAGGACACCCGTGGGAATCCGCAGAGGTGTGATTTGCGCCCATCGCCCCAGATTTTTTTACCCAGACAGCCCTGCAAAGTCGGAAATGTGGGGGAAAAAACGCTTTTTCCGCACATTTCGCTCGCCGCACCCATCGAAACGCGCCCCCCACAACACATGGCCTACCGTCCCGCGTTCCCACAGGTGTCCCGATGAAAACGGTACCTCACATGTGTGGGTGCACCTACCTGGCCGCCAAGGGGAAAGCCTAAAACACAAGTAACCCCAAGTCTGTTGTCAGAGGGAAATCTCCGACATTCTGCCGACCGGCGCAACTTACAGATATGGGCCTCGGGTGTCCAAGCCACCGAGGAAAACAGGGAACCCCATGCATTTTCGAAAAGAGGACACCCGTGGGAATCCGCAGAGGTGTGATTGCGCCCATCGCCCCAGATTTTTTTACCCAGACAGCCCTGCAAAGTCGGAAATGTGGGGAAAAAAACGCTTTTTCCGCACATTTCGCTCGCCGCACCCATCGAAACACACCCCCCACAACACATGGCCTACCGTCCCGCGTTCCCACAGGTGTCCCGATGAAAACGGTACCTCACATGTGTGGGTGCACCTACCTGGCCGCCAAGGGGAAAGCCTAAAACACAAGTAACCCCAAGTCTGTTGTCCATTCTGCCGACCGGCGCAACTTACAGATATGGGCCTCGGGTGTCCAAGCCACCGAGGAAAACAGGGAACCCCATGCATTTTAGAAAAGAGGACACCCGTGGGAATCCGCAGAGGTGTGATTTGCGCCCATCGCCCCAGATTTTTTTACCCAGACAGCCCTGCAAAGTCGGAAATGTGGGGAAAAAAACGCTTTTTCCGCACATTTCGCTCGCCGCACCCATCGAAACGCGCCCCCCACAACACATGGCCTACCGTCCCGCGTTCCCACAGGTGTCCCGATGAAAACGGTACCTCACATGTGTGGGTGCACCTACCTGGCCGCCAAGGGGAAAGCCTAAAACACAAGTAACCCCAAGTCTGTTGTCAGAGGGAAATCTCCGACATTCTGCCGACCGGCGCAACTTACAGATATGGGCCTCGGGTGTCCAAGCCACCGAGGAAAACAGGGAACCCCATGCATTTTCGAAAAGAGGACACCCGTGGCAATCCGCAGAGGTGTGATTTGCGCCCATCGCCCCAGATTTTTTTACCCAGACAGCCCTGCAAAGTCGGAAATGTGGGAAAAAAAACGCTTTTTCCGCACATTTCGCTCGCCGCACCCATCGAAACACGCCCCCCACAACACATGGCCTACCGACCCGCGTTCCCACAGGTGTCCCGATGAAAACGGTACCTCATATGTGTGGGTGCACCTACCTGGCCGCCAAGGGGAAAGCCTAAAACACAAGTAACCCCAAGTCTGTTGTCCATTCTGCCGACCGGCGCAACTTACAGATATGGGCCTCGGGTGTCCAAGCCACCGAGGAAAACAGGGAACCCCATGCATTTTCGAAAAGAGGACACCCGTGGGAATCCGCAGAGGTGTGATTTGCGCCCATCGCCCCAGATTTTTTTACCCAGACAGCCCTGCAAAGTGGGAAATGTGGGGAAAAAAACGCTTTTTCCGCACATTTCGCTCGCCGCACCCATCGAAACGCACCCCCCACAACACATGGCCTACCGTCCCGCGTTCCCACAGGTGTCCCGATGAAAACGGTACCTCACATGTGTGGGTGCACCTACCTGGCCGCCAAGGGGAAAGCCTAAAACACAAGTAACCCCAAGTCTGTTGTCAGAGGGAAATCTCAGACATTCTGCCGACCGGCGCAACTTACAGATATGGGCCTCGGGTGTCCAAGCCACCGAGGAAAACAGGGAACCCCATGCATTTTCGAAAAGAGGACACCCGTGGGAATCCGCAGAGGTGTGATTTGCGCCCATCGCCCCAGATTTTTTTACCCAGACAGCCCTGCAAAGTCGGAAATGTGGGGAAAAAAACGCTTTTTCCGCACATTTCGCTCGCCGCACCCATCGAAACACGCCCCCCACAACACATGGCCTACCGTCCCGCGTTCCCACAGGTGTCCCGATGAAAACGGTACCTCACATGTGTGGGTGCACCTACCTGGCCGCCAAGGGGAAAGCCTAAAACACAAGTAACCCCAAGTCTGTTGTCCATTCTGCCGACCGGCGCAACTTACAGATATGGGCCTCGGGTGTCCAAGCCACCGAGGAAAACAGGGAACCCCATGCATTTTCGAAAAGAGGACACCAGTGGGAATCCGCAGAGGTGTGATTTGCGCCCATCGCCCCAGATTATTTACCCAGACAGCCCTGCAAAGTCGGAAATGTGGGGAAAAAAACGCTTTTTCCGCACATTTCGCTCGCCGCACCCATCGAAACGCGCCCCTCACAACACATGGCCTACCGTCCCGCGTTCCCACAGGTGTCCCGATGAAAACGGTACCTCACATGTGTGGGTGCACCTACCTGGCCGCCAAGGGGAAAGCCTAAAACACAAGTAACCCCAAGTCTGTTGTCCATTCTGCCGACCGGCGCAACTTACAGATATGGGCCTCGGGTGTCCAAGCCACCGAGGAAAACAGGGAACCCCATGCATTTTCGAAAAGAGGACACCCGTGGGAATCCGCAGAGGTGTGATTTGCGCCCATCGCCCCAGATGTTTTTACCCAGACAGCCCTGCAAAGTCGGAAATGTGGGGGGAAAAACGCTTTTTCCGCACATTTCGCTCGCCGCACCCATCGAAACGCGCCCCCCACAACACATGGCCTACCGTCCCGCGTTCCCACAGGTGTCCCGATGAAAACGGTACCTCACATGTGTGGGTGCACCTACCTGGCCGCCAAGGGGAAAGCCTAAAACACAAGTAACCCCAAGTCTGTTGTCAGAGGGAAATCTCTGACATTCTGCCGACCGGCGCAACTTACAGATATGGGCCTCGGGTGTCCAAGCCACCGAGGAAAACAGGGAACCCCATGCATTTTCGAAAAGAGGACACCCGTGGGAATCCGCAGAGGTGTGATTTGCGCCCATCGCCCCAGATTTTTTTACCCAGACAGCCCTGCAAAGTCGGAAATGTGGGGAAAAAAACGCTTTTTCCGCACATTTCGCTCGCCGCACCCATCGAAACACGCCCCCCACAACACATGGCCTACCGTCCCGCGTTCCCACAGGTGTCCCGATGAAAACGGTACCTCACATGTGTGGGTGCACCTACCTGGCCGCCAAGGGGAAAGCCTAAAACACAAGTAACCCCAAGTCTGTTGTCCATTCTGCCGACCGGCGCAACTTACAGATATGGGCCTCGGGTGTCCAAGCCACCGAGGAAAACAGGGAACCCCATGCATTTTCGAAAAGAGGACACCAGTGGGAATCCGCAGAGGTGTGATTTGCGCCCATCGCCCCAGATTATTTACCCAGACAGCCCTGCAAAGTCGGAAATGTGGGGAAAAAAACGCTTTTTCCGCACATTTCGCTCGCCGCACCCATCGAAACGCGCCCCTCACAACACATGGCCTACCGTCCCGCGTTCCCACAGGTGTCCCGATGAAAACGGTACCTCACATGTGTGGGTGCACCTACCTGGCCGCCAAGGGGAAAGCCTAAAACACAAGTAACCCCAAGTCTGTTGTCCATTCTGCCGACCGGCGCAACTTACAGATATGGGCCTCGGGTGTCCAAGCCACCGAGGAAAACAGGGAACCCCATGCATTTTCGAAAAGAGGACACCCGTGGGAATCCGCAGAGGTGTGATTTGCGCCCATCGCCCCAGATTTCTTTACCCAGACAGCCCTGCAAAGTCGGAAATGTGGGGGGAAAAACGCTTTTTCCGCACATTTCGCTCGCCGCACCCATCGAAACGCGCCCCCCACAACACATGGCCTACTGTCCCGCGTTCCCACAGGTGTCCCGATGAAAACGGTACCTCACATGTGTGGGTGCACCTACCTGGCCGCCAAGGGGAAAGCCTAAAACACAAGTAACCCCAAGTCTGTTGTCAGAGGGAAATCTCCGACATTCTGCCGACCGGCGCAACTTACAGATATGGGCCTCGGGTGTCCAAGCCACCGAGGAAAACAGGGAACCCCATGCATTTTCGAAAAGAGGACACCCGTGGGAATCCGCAGAGGTGTGATTTGCGCCCATCGCCCCAGATTTTTTTACCCAGACAGCCCTGCAAAGTCGGAAATGTGGGGAAAAAAACGCTTTTTCCGCACATTTCGCTCGCCGCACCCATCGAAACACGCCCCCCACAACACGTGGCCTACCTTCCCGTGTCCCCACACGTGTCCCGATGAAAACGGTACCTCACATGTGTGGATGCACCTACCGGGGGCGCAAAAGGAAAAGGGTAACCGACTGGGAACCCCAAGCCATTCGCCACTGCCCATTTTGTTCATGTGGGCAACCTACAGATTTGGGCCTAGGGTGTCGCAGCCAGCAAGGGAAACAGGGAACCCCATGCATTTCCCAAAAGAGGACACCCGTGGGAATCCACAGAGGTCTGACTTACGCAAATCGGCCCAGAATGTAATACCCATAACCACCAGCAAAGACCCACATGGGAGAAGGGTGCCCAAGGCCAGGGATATTACCGCCGACTTTGCTGGAGCCCTGGCTGCCCTGCGTTACAGCTTCTCCCCACCAAGGAGTCTCGACAGTGTGCCAATACCTCCCCAAAGGGAAAAGCTGTAATGCAGCCAAGCCGCAACTCCAGGACAGTTGGAGGTGATCTGCCCAGACGGGCCATTCCCACCCACACCACCAACAATCCAGCCCCAGTCTCACCCACCCCACTGACAGTGGGCCCTAACCATAGAATAATAAAAAACAGTACTCACATAACGTTGCAGCTGCTCGGGTAGAAAAAGCTGTAAACAAAACAAAGAACATGTGTTACCTATGGTCACACCAGCAAAATGTAGCCCTCCCCGGGGGCAGATAGGGGGGGGGTTGTCCTGCACTCCTCCCTGGGCAGAGGCGTCCGTTCCTAGGAGCAGATATCTGGTCCCAGGAAGGGCTGCATGACTTGGCACCCACTCCATTGCGGGTGGGGGGGGGGTCAACGCCCCATCCCATTAGAAAATTCCCTGACCCATTGGGGTGCCCCACCGCCCCCCCTAAAAAGCGTTCCACCATTTTCATTTTTTTCCTTTGGTAACCCAACTCCCCTTGGTGCAGAGGGTCACATTGGTGTGCCAAACTGGCGCCGGGGTGCCCAAACCTTACTGCCCCACCCACTGGGGGGGCCTGTCCCACCATTTTTGGGGGCCCTCTCCCCCCTCACCCCAAATGGCTGGGGGACACACCTCATGCAGGCCTCCCTGGGCCTCCTCCAAACGGCTGCGTGAGGTACACCCCACCTCCATTTGGGGTGAGGGGGGAGAGGGCCACCCCAAAAGGTGGGGCAGGACCCCCAATAGATGGGGCAGTAGGGTTTGGGCACCCTGGGGGCAGATAGCCACACTAATTTGGCCATCTGCACCAAGCAAAGTTGGGTAAACAAAAAAAAATATACAAAACCACAGGCTGCTTTTTAGGGGGGGCTGAGGGCCACCCTAAATTGGCAGCGCATGATGTACCGCAACGGGGGGTGGCCCTTAACCCCCCCCCACCCCAAATGGAGGGCCCCACCTCATGCAACCCTCCCTGGGGGCAGATATCTGCTCCTAGGAAGGGGCATCTGACCCCAGGGAGGGATGCATGAGGTGAGGCCCCCCCTATCTGCGCCCAGGGAGGGTTGCATGAGGTGGGGCCCTCCATTTGGGGTGGGGGGGTTTGAGGGCCACCCCCCGTTGCGGTACATCATGCGCTGCCAATTCAGGGTGGCCCTCTGCCCCCCCTAAAAAGCAGCCTGTGATTTTGTATATTTTTTTTTGTTTACCCAACTTGGCTTGGTGCAGATGGGCCCATTAGTGTGGCTATCTGCCCCCAGGGTGCCCAAACCCTACTGCCCCATCTATTGGGGGTCCTGCCCCACCTTTTGGGGTGCCCCCCCCACTCCACCCCCAATGGCTGGGGGACACACCTCATGCAGGCCTCCCTGGGCCTCCTCCAAACGGCTGCGTGAGGTACACCCCACCTCCATTTGGGGTGAGGGGGGAGAGGGCCACCCCAAAAGGTGGGGCAGGACCCCCAATAGATGGGGCAGTAGGGTTTGGGCACCCTGGGGGCAGATAGCCACACTAATGTGGCCATCTGCACCAAGCAAAGTTGGGTAAACAAAAAAAAATATACAAAACCACAGGCTGCTTTTTAGGGGGGGCTGAGGGCCACCCTAAATTGGCAGCGCATGATGTACCGCAACGGGGGGTGGCCCTCAACCCCCCCCACCCCAAATGGAGGGCCCCACCTCATGCAACCCTCCCTGGGGGCAGATATCTGCTCCTAGGAAGGGGCATCTGACCCCAGGGAGGGATGCATGAGGTGAGGCCCCCCTATCTGCGCCCAGGGAGGGTTGCATGAGGTGGGGCCCTCCATTTGGGGTGGGGGGGGTTGAGGGCCACCCCCCGTTGCGGTACATCATGCGCTGCCAATTCAGGGTGGCCCTCAGCCCCCCCTAAAAAGCAGCCTGTGATTTTGTATATTTTTTTTTGTTTACCCAACTTGGCTTGGTGCAGATGGGCCCATTAGTGTGGCTATCTGCCCCCAGGGTGCCCAAACCCTACTGCCCCATCTATTGGGGGTCCTGCCCCACCTTTTGGGGTGCCCCCCCCCACCCACCCCCAATGGCTGGGGGACACACCTCATGCAGGCCTCCCTGGGCCTCCTCCAAACGGCTGCGTGAGGTACACCCCACCTCCATTTGGGGTGAGGGGGGAGAGGGCCACCCCAAAAGGTGGGGCAGGACCCCCAATAGATGGGGCAGTAGGGTTTGGGCACCCTGGGGGCAGATAGCCACACTAATGTGGCCATCTGCACCAAGCAAAGTTGGGTAAACAAAAAAAAATATACAAAACCACAGGCTGCTTTTTAGGGGGGGCTGAGGGCCACCCTAAATTGGCAGCGCATGATGTACCGCAACGGGGGGTGGCCCTCAACCCCCCCCACCCCAAATGGAGGGCCCCACCTCATGCAACCCTCCCTGGGGGCAGATATCTGCTCCTAGGAAGGGGCATCTGACCCCAGGGAGGGATGCATGAGGTGAGGCCCCCCTATCTGCGCCCAGGGAGGGTTGCATGAGGTGGGGCCCTCCATTTGGGGTGGGGGGGGGTTGAGGGCCACCCCCCGTTGCGGTACATCATGCGCTGCCAATTCAGGGTGGCCCTCAGCCCCCCCTAAAAAGCAGCCTGTGATTTTGTATATTTTTTTTTGTTGACCCAACTTGGCTTGGTGCAGATGGGCCCTTTAGTGTGGCTATCTGCCCCCAGGGTGCCCAAACCCTACTGCCCCATCTATTGGGGGTCCTGCCCCACCTTTTGGGGTGCCCCCCCACCCCACCCCCAATGGCTGGGGGACACACCTCATGCAGGCCTCCCTGGGCCTCCTCCAAACGGCTGCGTGAGGTACACCCCAACTCCATTTGGGGTGAGGGGGGAGAGGGCCACCCCAAAAGGTGGGGCAGGACCCCCAATAGATGGGGCAGTAGGGTTTGGGCACCCTGGGGGCAGATAGCCACACTAATGTGGCCATCTGCACCAAGCAAAGTTGGGTAAACAAAAAAAAATATACAAAACCACAGGCTGCTTTTTAGGGGGGGCTGAGGGCCACCCTAAATTGGCAGCGCATGATGTACCGCAATGGGGGGTGGCCCTCAACCCCCCCCCCACCCCAAATGGAGGGCCCCACCTCATGCAACCCTCCCTGGGGGCAGATATCTGCTCCTAGGAAGGGGCATCTGACCCCAGGGAGGGATGCATGAGGTGAGGCCCCCCCTATCTGCGCCCAGGGAGGGTTGCATGAGGTGGGGCCCTCCATTTGGGGTGGGGGGGGGTTGAGGGCCACCCCCCGTTGCTGTACATCATGCGCTGCCAATTCAGGGTGGCCCTCAGCCCCCCCTAAAAAGCAGCCTGTGATTTTGTATATTTTTTTTTGTTTACCCAACTTGGCTTGGTGCAGATGGGCCCATTAGTGTGGCTATCTGCCCCCAGGGTGCCCAAACCCTACTGCCCCATCTATTGGGGGTCCTGCCCCACCTTTTGGGGTGCCCCCCCCCACCCCACCCCCAATGGCTGGGGGACACACCTCATGCAGGCCTCCCTGGGCCTCCTCCAAACGGCTGCATGAGGTACACCCCACCTCCATTTGGGGTGAGGGGGGAGAGGGCCACCCCAAAAGGTGGGGCAGGACCCCCAATAGATGGGGCAGTAGGGTTTGGGCACCCTGGGGGCAGATAGCCACACTAATGTGGCCATCTGCACCAAGCAAAGTTGGGTAAACAAAAAAAAATATACAAAACCACAGGCTGCTTTTTAGGGGGGGCTGAGGGCCACCCTAAATTGGCAGCGCATGATGTACCGCAACGGGGGGTGGCCCTCAACCCCCCCCCACCCCAAATGGAGGGCCCCACCTCATGCAACCCTCCCTGGGGGCAGATATCTGCTCCTAGGAAGGGGCATCTGACCCCAGGGAGGGATGCATGAGGTGAGGCCCCCCCTATCTGCGCCCAGGGAGGGTTGCATGAGGTGGCGCCCTCCATTTGGGGTGGGGGGGGTTGAGGGCCACCCCCCGTTGTGGTACATCATGCGCTGCCAATTCAGGGTGGCCCTCAGCCCCCCCTAAAAAGCAGCCTGTGATTTTGTATATTTTTTTTTGTTTACCCAACTTGGCTTGGTGCAGATGGGCCCATTAGTGTGGCTATCTGCCCCCAGGGTGCCCAAACCCTACTGCCCCATCTATTGGGGGTCCTGCCCCACCTTTTGGGGTGCCCCCCCACCCCACCCCAATGGCTGGGGGACACACCTCATGCAGGCCTCCCTGGGCCTCCTCCAAACGGCTGCGTGAGGTACACCCCACCTCCATTTGGGGTGAGGGGGGAGAGGGCCACCCCAAAAGGTGGGGCAGGACCCCCAATAGATGGGGCATTAGGGTTTGGGCACCCTGGGGGCAGATAGCCACACTAATGTGGCCATCTGCACCAAGCAAAGTTGGGTAAACAAAAACAAATATACAAAACCACAGGCTGCTTTTTAGGGGGGGCTGAGGGCCACCCTAAATTGGCAGCGCATGATGTACCACAACGGGGGGTGGCCCTCAACCCCCCCCCACCCCAAATGGAGGGCCCCACCTCATGCAACCCTCCCTGGGGGCAGATATCTGCTCCTAGGAAGGGGCATCTGACCCCAGGGAGGGATGCATGAGGTGAGGCCCCCCCTATCTGCGCCCAGGGAGGGTTGCATGAGGTGGGGCCCTCCATTTGGGGTGGGGGGGGGTTGAGGGCAACCCCCCGTTGCGGTACATCATGCGCTGCCAATTCAGGGTGGCCCTCAGCCCCCCCTAAAAAGCAGCCTGTGATTTTGTATATTTTATTTTGTTTACCCAACCTGGCTTGGTGCAGATGGGCCCATTAGTGTGGCTATCTGCCCCCAGGGTGCCCAAACCCTACTGCCCCATCTATTGGGGGTCCTGCCCCACCTTTTGGGGTGCCCCCCCCCCCACCCCACCCCCAATGGCTGGGGGACACACCTCATGCAGGCCTCCCTGGGCCTCCTCCAAACGGCTGCGTGAGGTACACCCCACCTCCATTTGGGGTGAGGGGGGAGAGGGCCACCCCAAAAGGTGGGGCAGGACCCCCAATAGATGGGGCAGTAGGGTTTGGGCACCCTGGGGGCAGATAGCCACACTAATGTGGCCATCTGCACCAAGCAAAGTTGGGTAAACAAAAAAAAATATACAAAACCACAGGCTGCTTTTTAGGGGGGGCTGAGGGCCACCCTAAATTGGCAGCGCATGATGTACCGCAACGGGGGGTGGCCCTCAACCCCCCCACCCCAAATGGAGGGCCCCACCTCATGCAACCCTCCCTGGGGGCAGATAGGGGGGGGCCCACCTCATGCATCCCTCCCTGGGGTCAGATGGCCCTTCCTAGGAACAGATATCTGCCCCCAGGGAGGGTTACAAGGGGTGCCCCCTTTCTACTTTGGTTGGGGGGGCACCCCCCCCTATGGGGGGACACCCCCTTCCTTTCATTCAGTAAAAAATCCATGGTGGCTAGTGGCCCCCACCCCTTCCCCCAACCCTGTTTCCCATCATTTCATTTTTATTTTTTATTTTACATTCCCTTGGGGCAGATGGTCAGCCATCTGCCCCAGGGTTCACATACACGTGCCCCCATGCTTTGGGGTCGGGAGGGGGGAGAGGGCTGCTTACTTGAAGCAGCCCCCTTCCCACCCCCCACCTCACAAAGAGATCCATGGTGGTCTAGTGGGTTGCTGGTCACGGATCGAGCGCTCTGCGCCGATCCGTGACCAGCAATGCCTCATATGTGGTGTCCTTGGAAAGGGGAGAAAGTCCCCTTTCCAGGGACACCACTTTCTGCTCAATCCCTGGTGGCCTAGTGGGCCCCAGGACCCCAAACCCCCTCCCACCTCCCCCCATCCCTCGGATTATTTTCACGTTTTCTTTTATACATTTCCCTGGGGGCAGATGGTCAGCCATCTGCCCCCAGGGTTCATTTTCATGTGTCCCCATGCTTTGGGGACCGGGGGGGGGGGAGAGGGCTGCTTACCTGAAGCAGCCCCCCTCCCCCCCAACTCGCAAACAGATCCATGGTGGTTCAGTGGGTTGCTGGTCACGGATCAGCGCTCTGCGCTGATCCGTGACCAGCAATGCGGCATATGAGTGGTGTCCCTGGAAAGGGGAGAAAGTCCCCTTTCCAGGGACACCACTTTTAGGTCAATCGCTGGTGGCCCAGTGGGCCCCAGGGCCCAAAACCCCCTCCCACCTCCCTCCTTCCCTCGATTTTTTTTTTTTTTTTTTTTTCCCCCACCCCTGGGGGCAGTGATCATCTGCCCCCAGGGGTCCCTGGCGCTGTGGCCCCATGCTTTGGGGCCACGGGGGAAGGGGGCCGCTTACCTAGTAAGCAGCCCCCCCTCCCCCACGCGTCACAAAAGGATCTTCGTTTGATCCGTGACGTTGCTGCCCGCGGATCGAGGCGCCCTGCGCCCGATCCGCGAGCAGCAAAGCCACACAATGGGTACCGTTGGAAAGGGGAAGATCTCCCCTTTCCAACGATACCCGCCTCGATCTCCGGCTTGAAATACAGCCGGAGATCGAGGCGGAACAAGAAGGGCACTCACCTTCTCTCTCCAACGCAGCAGCCGAAAATGGCTGCTGCGGTGGAATTGCTTTCAGTTTCACGCCGACGTGCGTCACGCACGTCGGCGTGAAACTGAAGGAAATCCAACCCCCGGGCAGTGAGGGGGGACCTCCCCCTCACATAGCCCGGGGGTTGGATTACAGTTTTGAGCGATCCCTGCTTTGCAGGGATCGCTCAAAACAAGGTGCCGAAAAGGACGAGCTATCTCGTCCTTGGCACTGCGTGTGCACTTCCAAGGACGAGATACCTCGTCCTTGGCACTTAAAGGGTTAAGAAATACATAATATTTAAAATTTGGCCAATGACTAAACATATTCCCAATAACAAGCTGCATCATCCCACCTAGTTTCATATTTGTCCCATTTATAATTCACCCCGAAATGCGTCTTTCATGGCAATTTCAGTTCACCAAGTGCTAGAAACATGTACTTGGTCTCCTTACATTTGCCTAAAAATCACATGGAAAACTGGCATAATACAAAATTATTACTTATTCAGGGTGCTGGGGAAAATGTCTTAAAACACAGGAGTCCTTTAATGTCAAGAGGGTGGATTTGTCACATGTGTGGGCGGTGCTGCAGACCCCCACAGCAAACTGTCTCTGCCAGGCTCGGCTTACGACAAAGGACTTTTATGATGCCCTTTGATGTTTGACAGTTCCTCCTTCAGAGTGAATGCTGGAGGAAATTGCACCTTTTGGTCATGCACCAGCCCCATTTTTCCTTCTTCCAGGGCTGCCTGCTAGTCTAGCAGGGCGGTGAATCCTCACACCCTCTGCCTTTTCATATGTCATGGTGGGCCGGTTCACTTATGAATTTGACTTTTCTCAGTGGGAGGCAGGGCTGGTCATTGAATTCAATGCCTGGGCCAAAACCCAGTTTTACTGATTTCCGAGGTTTTTTTTTCTAAGTAACCAAGTCTTGGTGGGACAAATATAATGTACATTATATAGCTAAAACACCCACTCACGTATTCAATCACATTTATGTGCGAGCAAAAGCAGTCATTTGACATTAACTTTTAAACTGCATTTTCCTTATTTTCAAAAGAACAGATTCACACGTGTGTTCGTTTCCTTTCATTTCAAGTTTACAAATGTAGTTTCTAGAGAGCACAGGATGGTTTCAATTAATCTTCTGGGGGGTTTCGCATATACTGTTGGTTTATGGACACAAAAGGATGCTGCACAGGATTTCTTTGATATTGACATGAAAAAAAGAAACGCCAAGTTATTTCTTTAATTAACTGCAATTTGAGCGCGATGGTTCACATTAAAAGGAATCAAAAGCTCTGCTGAGTGAAAAGCAAAACTCTCTACACTTCATGTGATTTATTAGTAGACAATGCCGTTCTTCTGAGGTATTGCCTAACATTTTGGCAATCAGATGAAATAAAGCACTCAGGGGTGTGTTTAAATGGAGCTGTGCGCTACTTTAATATTCAGAGGACAGAACAGCAAATGTGTTGGCCTTCTGAATGCAGGTCATTTTCTTATGATTCATCTTGAAAGTAAAACAAATAAAGAGCAATTCTTTCGATGGCAGTGTTCAATGCTCGCCACACATGTGCCACGGGGGCCAAAGCACAGCAGTTTTTGTGGCACTGTTTCAATGCAGGTTTTTGGTTTGAAGGGGATTTCTGCTCAGGGCCTTAAATGTACTGCACAGATTCCCCTCCCTGCTCTTCCTTGACTTTTTGTTGAGGAGGAGTAGGGCAGATTGGAGTTAATTCGACGGAATTCTCCTTCATCAGTGCGCGGCACTCCAGGATCCCCTTCGGTCTTTAGTTGGAGGGTATGAAGCAGCACCCTCTTTCCTTCCTTCCCTTCCTGGTTCCCGGGGTAATCCTCGCCAGGCTAGAAGGTAATGATGTTAATGATCTAATAAAAGATATATAAAACAAGTTTTAGTATTTTTCAATGACATAAGTCCCGGAAGATTTACAACAGTGGAACAATGATTACAGTTTACAATTTTCAGGATGTTGATCTCTCTCATTTTCTTAACAATCACACCAAATATCAATGGATCAACAGAACAAGGTCAACAACTTGACTTTTATAACATCTTTTTGTCATTTTTACAATAACATCAAGTAAAATACTCTCTTTTATAATGATATACCTATGCATCTAAATACTTCCCTCTGCTTTTAATTTTCCTTTCTTCTCATTCTACAGGTGGTTCCCCTGCCTGATTTTCCTTTGGCTCATCAATCAGCTGCAAAGCATGTCTGGGGTGACAGCTTTTTAACTGATTTATGTGGACCCATATTTCTTCTGACAGTTCTCCTTTGGGGATGCGGATTTATAGGCAACAGGTGAAATTTTGTCTATAATTTCAAAGGGCCCGTGCCAGGAGTGGAGGAATTTCCACTCCTTGGTCTGGTTCCTCTGAAAATTGGTCAAGTAGGCCCTATCTCCTACTTGATATTCTTTTTTAGTTGTCTTTAAATTGTAGTGGGGTTTCCGCCCCTCTGCCAATTTCTCCAGATTCCGCTGAGCGTACGCAAAAGCATGCTGAAGCTGTTTTCTTAGATTCTCAACCTATTCACATGTTAAGCATGTGTTAATCAGTGTCTGTACTTGTATTCGATAGAGCAGATGCAGGGGTAGCACCATTTCTTTTACAGTCATTAGCTCAAATGGATACATTTTGGTTACAGAAGAGGGTTTAGATCTGATGGCCATCAGGACAAGCAGTAATCGGATGTCCCAACTAGGCCCAGAGTCTGCCACAAACTTCTTAAGAATGCTCACAATGGTTTTATTGTATCTCACAACTCCCCCACTAGAGTCTAGGCGGTATGCAATATGAAGTTTTCTCTTTACCCCAAGTATCTCCCACATCTTTTTCATCACTTCGCCGGTGAAGTGACTTCCTCTGTCTTACTCAATCCTTTGGGGATGGCCAAAACATGGGAAGATGTGGTTGATCATCAGGGCAGCTGAATTTGTGCGCACACAAGACACCCCTTCAAATATTGGTCCAGGTCCTGACCCATGTGTGGCCAGTATGCAATCTCTCGCAAAATTTCTAAAGTAGTATGAAACCCCTGATGACCGGCTGTGGCCGCGACATGGGCATGACTTAGCATCAGGCTTCGGAACGAGGTAGGTACCACCACTGGTCCCATCCAGAGATAGATATCCTTACCAACAAACCGTCTTGGATTCGGAACATTTTGGGAAACATCATCAACACCCAGAGATCCTCTTTCCCAATGTAATCAGTTTCCTTCAGAGGAAAGTTCACAGGGTCGTCAATGTGTTGGTAAAATTTCCCAATAATCGATCTACTTTTTGTGCTGTGATCAAATCAGCATCTGGGGTCTCCTTACTCCACTGGGCAGTTGAGAGTTCATTTTGGGCAAGTGTGTGGGACCTGGAGACGGCAGTGACCTGGATTTTCCCCAACAGGGACTCGATCTCAAGGAGATCCCTCTGGGTGGCTCTGGTTTTGGCCAACTGATCAACCAGGTAATTTCCAGTTTTGTCTGCTCCCTCTATTCTGGAATTACCCTTTATCTTTTTCCAATAGATGGTCATCCCATGGGAGGCGACCAAATCATCAATGTTTTGTATGTGTTTACCATGCTTGAGTGGTTTATTGTTTGCACAAAGCATGCCTCTAGTTTTCCAATTAATCAGGTGCTGCACAAACCCGTTCCGGACATGGTCTGAATCAGTGATTATGACCAGTTCGGGGAGTCGGTATTCCATGGCAGTGAGGATGGCCTGGTGAACTGCCATGAACTCTGCCAGCTGACTACTGCAGAGACCGATTTTGTACCCAGCAGAGGCCCCTGGGGCCTCACCCATCCAGGCATTCCCAACGCTGGCCACCAGTTCCTTTTCCCCTTTGTTGTCAACATGGTAGAAGCACCCATCCACATAAACTGTGGACATCCCCTTGCACGTGTCTTCTTCATAGACTTTGTGCAGGGAATTCAGGTACACCTCCATGTTGTCTTGGGTTTTGAGATTTTCGTCCTTGAGACCGTTTTTTCGGGCACAATCATGCAAGTCAGCCAAACCTTGTGCGAGGGGACTCTTCATTTGGTTTGACCATGTCTGACCTCCACAGGAAAGCCTTGCATGCACAGAATCCAGGAAGTCATTCTGGAATTACTCACATTCCCTGCCCAGATTCTGTCGCTTTGGGGGTATTGCAAAGGCTGGTGAGGATTCTCGACGATGATGTGCTCCCCCTGGATGAACGGGCAGAAATTTTTCAATGCCCACATCTTTGCCTGGAGTGCCATCTCACAATCATTGAATTTTTCCTCCACAGGGGATGAAGTCTTACTCACATAGGAGATGACTTTATTGACCTTGTCATGCTTTTGGTATAATACTGCTGATAAGCACGTATTCGAGAACCCCGTCTCCAAGAAGAACTCCTTGTTTTTTGATGGGGTAAGCTAGATAAGGTGCTTGTGAGAGGCTTCTCTTTAGTTGTTTCACTGCCTCAGCTTGTTCTGGACCCCACTCCCACTTGACTCTCCCCTTTAACAAATGGATCAGGGGTCTTGTGACATCTGCGTAATTCTCAATGAACTTCCTTCTGTAATTAGTCAGTCCAAGAAGGCTCCTTAATTAATGCAGATTTGTGTGGTGTTTCAGTTTTAGTTGTGCTTCCATGTCCTTTGCCTGGGGACTGAGACCCTCAGGGGTGATTTTATGTCCTATGAAGTTTACACTGGTCCTACACCACTGTGCTTTCTCAAAGGACAGTTTTGCTCTGGCAACCTTCAACTGGGTCAGAACAGAGCAGATTTCCGCTATGTGTTCCTCCACATTTGACCTTTTAATTGGGACATGATCCACATAGGCCATGTTACCCCTTTCACCCAAGTCGGGTATGGCCTTATGCAAAAAGATGTTCAATTCATTTCCAGAATTTATATATCCGAATGGAGTTCGGGTCCATGTGTACTGCTGCCCCCCGAAGGTGAAGGCCAGTTTGTACTGGTCTTCCCTACTTACAGGTACTGTCCAGTGTCCATTGGTCAGCTCAATGGCAGTGTACACCTTTGACCCTGGGATATGGGCAAGTCCCTGGTTAATGTAGGGAAGAGGCCATGGGGACATGTGGACACGTTTGTTCAGCTCCCTACGGTCTGCGCATAGTCTCCATTGGCCATATGATTTTAGAATCCCCAGTACCTGATTATTAAAGGTACTGTGGACTGGACAAATTATCCCATGGGACTCTAGGTTCTTTATGATTTCTGTAAGGGACTCCATATACATGAGAGGCAATCGATACTGCTTTACGAATATGGGAGTCATCCCAGGGTCCGTGGGAATTGAGGTAGAATGTATCTCGGTGCGACCACAGTCATACGAGTCCACAGCAAAGATTTCTTGAAAATCTAAAAACACCTGCTTCAACTTTTGCTTTTGCTCCTCGGTCTCACAGGCATCATCGAGGTTGACCTGTTCTTCAACCATCTGCCTGAAGCCTGGGAAGACAACAGATTTTGCAATCTCAGCAGTCTCCTCCAGCTGTGTGGAGAGATCTCGGGTGAGGGTGTTGAACTGGACAGGAGGTTTCAGGCAGGAGAGGCTGTCATTGTGGACGTAGAATATCACCTCATCCTTCCTGATGTCAGAGGTCACCTCTTTCACTATGTAAGGGCAGGAAGAGAACACCAAGAAATTCCCCCTTGACGGGTGAAGATCTTTTCTGGCGGTATGTCGTCATAGTCATAGCAGTCATTGGGGATTGGTCCTATGATTTTTATTCCCTAAATTCATAGAAAAATGCTGGTCATCAACCGCCATTCCAATAAATGTGTCTGCGCCCAGAGTGATACTCCTAGGGTCGCTGTTATCCACCAATATTGGAATGGTTGTGTGTTGTAACTCAACCAATGGTGTTGGGTACAACCCGACCCCTGCTGTTGGAGATGGTGATTTGAATGTACATAAGCGTCTGGGTTTTGGAGTTTCTGTCCTCTCTTAATTTTTTGTGGAAGTGGTAATTGTCAGGTGGGTCCTGGGATGGTGAGCTCCTCTCCAATTTGAATTCCAACCACATGCGGTAGCATTTGAGCTGACCAAAATGCTTTTTCAGAATCATCAAGGCCCATAGGGTTGCCCCCCAGTCGGGACCAGGCTTTGTAATTTATGAGGTCCAAATGAATTGCCAACCGATTGAGAATGTCACTGCCTATATAGCATGCAGAGGGGACATATTGCACGACCCAACAATCATGCTCTATGCTTTTATCACCTATGGACATTTTTAGCATACACCTGTAGGTAGGAGATGTTTGGAATTGGAATTGAGATGTTGGGAATTGGGAGTTTCCAGGCCAATTTCCCACTTATCAACCAATTTAAAGGTATACTTGGGTGAGAACAGGCTCCCTCCCCTCATTTAACTGAATGGTGAGCAACAGTTGTTCACCCTTCTTCTGAATATCAGCCAAGCTTTGAGCTGGTTTTTCATCACTTTTTATCATGGGATTTGGGTTTTCAAATTGTGGAACGGTATAACATTTCAATGTGTTTCCTTCCAGTGTGGAATGCCACTTGAAACTGGAGGGACGGTTGATTTTCAGGAATGGAGAGGAGTTCCCATAACCAGTCTTTTGTCCTACAGCAATTACAGTAATGTCAGGTACTCGATTGTTCTGAAAATGGAACTCAATTTTGTCAAATCGCTGTTCAACCATGTGGCATGTGCCATTTAGACTGACATAATTGGTGCTCTGTTTTAATTTTATTGGCCAGAGGACTTTGTTCACACAGTCTGTTAGTGGAGACAACCTACGAAGGAGGTAATTCCCTAATAGACAGGGGGTTCCCTCTGGAGTCATCACTATAACCGGGTGTTTCACCTTGTGTCACCCAATTTTAAACTCCAGATCCGGAGTCCCCTCGACAGGAATTTCATTCCTGTCGAAGAACTGGAGTTGTCCAGAAAGAGGGGTGAGGGGAATTTGGTGGCGCCTGAGATTGGTGGGATTAGGGAATCCCCTTTTTTCCTTGCTTCTGTGCTATCCCTCTTCTCCTGGAGACAGTCACTTGAACCGGTTTGTGGGGAGGATCCCTCAGTCATTGAAAAGCTCTCAGGAGTACATTTCTGGGGTTCAGGGAGGGGCAATTCTGAGTCAGTCCCCATACCTACCCAGTCTGAGTTATGGTCTTTTGGGACCCATTTTTCTTTGGGAGGAAACCCCCCATCTTTGAAAGAGAAGACTTTCTTCCCTGAATTCTCCAAGGATTCTTCCCCTTCAAACTGGAGGCCACTGACTTCCTCCACAAAATGGGTCTTCTTTGTCTCTTTGTTTTTCCTACCCACCCTCTGTTCCCTAGGTTGCAGCTTTTTGGGGGTAGGAGATTTAAGCTCCGGTTCCGAGGTGTCTAGGGGCTTTTCACGGGTGAGGAAGGAAGCTTCCTCTAGAGCTTGGCATTCCCCTTTCTCCCGTGCCTCCTCCTCTGTAACCAGTTGGTTGTCGGGGTTCTCTCCCCATCATTGTTCCGGGGTACCAGACCCTGGATTCGAGCTGTACTCAGCAGACATGTTTGTCTGATGGTTCTGCTGAGCACTCAACATGCGACTCAGATCTTAGGTTAGGTTATGGACCTGGCGCTCCAGTTGTGACACCCTCTCTGGCTGATACGGGGGGTGTTGAATCAAATCTGCGTTGCTCACGGGAAGGTTAACTGTCCCTTCTCCCGGAGTAACTCGGGTATTGTGGGTTACCCTGGTAGCCCTCCACCCTTGGCCTCCCCACTCCCTGATTTGGTGGTCTAGATTCCTGAAAGCAGGGATAGTAAGGAGGGTTGTCCTGAATGTTGGGGTTTTGAGGGTACCTGAGGAAGAAACTCAAACTAGAGGTTGGAAGATTACTGCCCTCTTGCAGGAAGTTTGGAGGGAAGTTTCCTGGGGATGTACTAATAATAATAATAATACTTAAATGTGACACAGATTGAAAGTAATTCAAACTTTACACATATTACACATTACATAGAAAAATAAACTCTTTAAATTAAAGCATAAATATATACATCAATACATAGTTCCTTTACATACATCAAAAATACTTCAAAGAGAAAGCAAAATAAACTACAAAATGCTATATAGTCAATTATCCTTGGCTACCGATTAGCACACACATAGTGGTAGTTATGCAGGAGTTATACACCCCTACCAAAGACGCCATGCCTCTATCCCCATTAACTGTGTAGGAGAAGGATAAACCTCTTCCCAATCAGAGTCACTCGGTTATTGGAGAACCCTCCCTATTAGGACCTTTCAAATCAAGGCGCCCATAACTTTTTCGATCTGTAGCCATACATTATACAGCGCAATAAACAGATGCATATTGGAAGAATTAGTACAATAAAGCCAGAATGGTCTTTCACATATAGTTTGCGGGTCGTGCACAAATTCCCCAAGATATTTAGCAATTGAGGAACCCAATACAGAGCACTCGGTCAATATATGCTTAGCGGTCTCCAGGCAGTCAGGGAGATTGCATAAACGACATACTCGCTCAGTAGCAGAGATCTTTTTCCTGGCTCCTAAATTATACAGAGTGGGTAATTGCTCCAGACGGAACAGAGTAATAAAACGTCTGAGCCTTGTGGAGGGACAGAGGTACAAATAGGCTTGGGGTTTCATAAAATTATAGAGTCTATATTTAACAAAAGCACAAGACTTTAAACTACTCAAGTGTGAGAAGTTCTCTAACCAGTCCCAGAGGTCTACCTTTTTACCAAGTGCTGTTAAAACGTCCTGGGAGACAGTTGCCCCTCTATGAGTCCAGCCTATGTCTCTAAGAAATTTGGTCATATCTTTCTGGAGGGGGGAAGTGGTATCCTTTTTACTCACTTCTTGATGTATAACAGCCAATAACGGGTTAGGAGAACTGCTCTTCATCTTGAGATAGAAGCCTGCCCTCTTTTTGAGTACCAGAGCTTTAAGTGATGGAAGGCCCAACTCAAGCCTAATCAGGGCCATTGGGACACTCGAAGGTAATCCCAGTATACGTCGCCAGAATTTTCCCTCCATCACTTGCAGCCAGGCCAGGTCGAATGAAGTAAGGGCCTCCAGCCCATACGTAATCATGGGCGCAAACACTTGAATGTATAAGTGTCTCGTCCCCCATAGGGTAAAACCGGACTGCTTGCAGGTAAATGACGCAATTAAATCTGTTACTTGCTGCGCCCTAGTTATTCGCCCTTGTCTGCACAGGGAATAATCGCCCAGCGGTTCAATTTCAACACCTAGATACCGATAGGATGGAGAATATAGTATATTGTTATTATACACCCAGAGCTCGACTCGGGATACTCTTTTCTTCGTAAATCTGAGCACCTTTGTCTTGTCTAGGTTAATCGACAAACCATTGATCTTGGCATATTCCCATAAAGTCACCGCAGAGCGCCTAATACCAGCTATGGTGTTATCAAAGACGACCAGGTCGTCTGCATATGCTAAGACAGTGCACGGTGCTTCCCCCATTTTAGGTGGGCAGTTGTTCGCCTCGGCAAGTGCTAATGGGATATCATAAACGTATAGATTATACACTTGGGGTGCCGTTACTCATCCCTGTTTTACCCCCCTGTTCTGTCTCACCTGTCTAGTCATACTGCCCTCTTGGTTTAATCTGAGGCACACTGTGGTATTATAATGCAACTGTCTTAGATAGTATAGGAGACCTGGCGGGCAGCCCAAGGTTTCTAGCTTAGTCCACAGCCTAACTCTTGGAATGGAGTCAAAGGCAGCCTTGAAATCAATGTATGACGCATAAAGCGGGGGCTGTCCCTTGCTAAGTGCCCGCGTTCGGAGCGTATCCATCACCCAAAGATTGTGGGTGGTAGAGAAGCCACGGCGAAAACCACATTGGAATTTGCTAAGAATGTTGGTGTGTTCTACCCAATTCTGCAGCTCCATAAGCAGGAGTGCTGCAAAAAGTTTTCCCGTGGTATCAAGCATGGAGAAGAGCCTATAGTTATTTGGATCAATGCGGCTGCCCTTTTTGAACACCGGCACCAGAATAGCTGTTTGCCATGAGCGGGGAGTCATCCCCTGGGCTAAGACCTTTTTAAAAAGAATAGAGAGGAGGTGTGCCCAAAAAGCAGGGTGGTTTTTAATAACTGCATTGGCCAGCCCATTAGGGCCAGGAGCTCTGGAAGCTTTCAGGGTGGCTATTTTATTATATATGGCCTCCTCAGAGACATCAAGAGGCCGGGGAAAGGGAACCTTCACTACAGGTTTATTTGGATCATCCGCCTCTCCAGAATTCCGATTTAATAAAGAATTTACCCATGATTCCTCACCAATAGGGTTGTCTAAATGGCCCTTAACCTTCTCTCTGTTCTCATTTAATAGTAGCCATATATTATGCGAGTTTCCAGAGCAAATGGTTTTAACAAGCCTTTGATTTCTGATATTCCTCTCTATTGTTCTGATGTTCCTAATACAAGCTCTGTATTTATTTTTAGCTTTTCTGACTTTCTCATAATAGGTGGCTCCCACTATATGCAAGTGCTTAAGACCCCGAATCTCTGCTCTTAGCCCTCTCTGGGCGTCACGTATACCCTTATTATAAGGGAGAGTTGAACCTCCCAATTTTATCATGTGCCTCTTTTTTATAGTGGCATGTAAACCCGAGAATCCCAGGATCCATTCTTCTATTTCATTAGCAGTCATCTGTTCGAGATGAGGAAGAGACCACTGAGCGGTAGATTTAAGTGCTTCTGTGGCCGCTCTAACGTTCCTCTCTGACCATACTATTCTGGATCCTGAGCAATTGGTTTGTATATTGCCAATGTTCAAATGAGAGGCGGAGGGGAGAGGGAGGCAGAGTGAGCAAAGAAGTAACGCATGGTCGCTCCAATTATTGGGCATAACCCTCATGTCAGTAACTATGGACTGCATTTCAGGGCACATAAATATGTAGTCCAAAGTGCTAAATGATGTGCCATTAGACCAAGTGTGTTTACCGGCCGGTCACCTAATGTTCGACCATTAATCATGGTTAATTCCCAGGTATCAAACAGTTGTAACCACCCTAACCCTTCGCTCTCCCTTTTCCCTTGAGTCATCAAGCATATTTCACTCAGGACGGGGTTAGGAGAAACCAGATGATCGCCCCTCATATGGCAATTAAAGTCCCCCATAACCACTACCACTATATTACCAGACCTTTGTGTCCAAGATGACAATAACTCCTGAATAGCCTCTTGTAGTGGTTCTCTTGACAACGCTCCAGGGGGATTATAGAGGTTAATCATTTAGAATCTGCTTTGCCCATTTTCATTTGGATAGTCCACCTCAACCGGCAGAAGGTAATCAGCGGCTTTGGACTGTATCTTCTGAGAGTTGACAGTGTTAACCACCCCAGTGAGTAAACCCCCAAATGGGCGACCCTTGTCCCCCCTTTTGGCAAGTGACTGATATACTACAAAACCATCAAGCAGTAGTGGATTCAATGACCATGTTTCCTGGAGACATATGCAACTATGCTTAGACAGCAAGTCCACTGATCCCTCTGGCCTCAAGAGATGAACAAAGCTCGACAGTTCCACGAAATAAGAGAAAAGCTTCAATGGTTCTGTGTGATTTGTGGAAGAGCTTCCAACAATGTTTTAAGAGCTTGCTGTATTTCAGTCATCGCCGAATTTTCCAGTGCCACCAATTTGGGTTCTTTGGCAGTGGGGGCTTGTATATCAATGGCCTCAGTTTCCTCATTTGAGTCCCTCTCCTGTGGATCAACGTCAATAGCAATATCTACCACTAACAGTTCTTCTTTAAATTTTCTAATCATTTGCGCAGAAGCCAAAAAGGTGCAATGTATGACAGAGACATGGGAATTAGGGACCCGTAGGGGTTCAATAAACAAGAAGTCATCAGATTTCATAACTCGAAGTTGAGGAATATAGTGGAGTCTAGCTAAGAACTCTGATCGCGACAACCAGGGATTTTTTCCACTAGGATAGAGGTTCTTAATGTAAGAGATGCGATTCAGATTACATTCCTCATCTGAGCTTCTTTGTACGGGCCGTGTAGGCTCAGGTGGTTCTCCTGTTCCCCCCGACCCTATGGGATCCTCAGGATATAATGTAGCACTGTAGTCTAGGTCTTGCTCAGAGTCCACCCGTGAGACTTCATCTAGATCCACCACACTAGACTTCTCTCCCGGTACTAGCCAGTCAGACAGAGGCCCCTTTGCTTTTGTAGCTCGAGCTGCCGCTCGTGCCAGTCTTTTTCTGGCTTTTTTAGAGCAAGTTTCCGGGGCTGATTGAGGTCTCGCTATAGGGAGTGGGGCACTCATTGATGCTTTCTTGTTTTTGAGTGCCCTTTTGGCTAGTCTACGTTGTTTCTGTGTGGGAAAGGTCCCAGGACTTTGTGCAATCTCCAGATCTTCCACATTTGCTACTGAAAGTTCCTCATCTAGGGCATTGTCACTAGGGACAGGATGCTCAGCAGCTTCCTCAATAATCTTTTCCGGCTCTTCCATCTCTTCCACAATATGAACTGCATCCGAGAGGTTCACTTCCACCTCATCTCGCTGGAAGTCCTTAAACTCCAATGCCCTCGTGATGGTGTTAGTATTTGTCAATATGCGCCCTGACATTTGCAAGAGTATTTTAAGTGCAAATTGTAAAGGCTACTGACGATTGGAGCTCGGTTATTGCCATAATATTGGTATGCAGACTATTTTCCTCTTCGGCCTCGTTTTCGGGGCCGTCCTCCATGGAGGCCATCGCTAGATTTGGAGAAGCAGATAGGCGACCACTACTGCCCTCGGAATTAAATACCTCCAATGTTGTACTAATGCTTTATTTTTGAAGAGTTAAATTGTTTGCTGCCCTCTGTGGATTCTGTGATGCCATTCCTCTCTGAATACTCAAACAGAGGTCAAGTAATGAGTTGTTGTCGATATCCTCAAAGTTCGTGGAGTTTAATGAGATGCTGCCATTAATGCCTGGTACAGCTGTTTCCTCATTAATTGTTGAATCCTCCGGTGGAGGATTCACACCAAAAAAGTCTGTGATAGCTCCTTGTGCCACAGGCACTGGGTTTATTTAACTCTTCTTGCATTTTTTGCCTTTCTTATTGTTCTCCTTGCCTTCTTTCAAAGGTTGTGTCTTGCCTGTCCGCAAGTTGTAATTCGACTGGGGAACTCTTTTCCCCGCTGCATGTCCACAAAGTGATAACACAATCCGTAGGAAATTTCTTTGTCAGAGTCCTACTTCAATGAAACCAGTACTACGCGCTGCAAACTGAGAGGACACCAAGAAGTTAGTCCCTGCGATCACTCACTTGTGAGTTGACTGAGATATATGTCCTGTTTTTATTAAGGCAGCGTTATTTTACTTCACTACCTAGGTCCAGGACCAGAGGTCCACAGTCTCCGGGCAGCCAGAACACTGCACTGATTCTCCGCAGGTAACCTCTGTGTGCTAAGCGCTAGTGGGGCCCCGGTGTGGGGGAGAGGGTCCCTCGATGTAATCCTGGGTGTCAAATTGCCGCCTAAGAGGTTACCAACACCCCAAAGCGGTCGCCTCCAGGACCAATGCCGGGTGTGCAGACGGTCAGTGCAGTTCACGTGCCAACTGCCCTGAACCCCTCCAATTCCCCACACACCCCTACTATATGTATTCCTGTACCCTAGGGGAGTTGTTATCAGGGATATCAGGGATAATAACCCCACCTGATCATACCTCCAAACTCCCTCTCCTCGCAGTCACTCCTGCACTGAGCTCGCTGTCCTCCCGGCAGGTACCCTGACAGCTCAGTGTTGAGCGGGCAAGTCCGAGAGGGAGGGAATGGGTAAGGGGTATGGGGTACCGGCGGGATACCTGAGGCCAACACAGGAGGCCACTAGTCGGTGTTTTGCAGGGCAGCTACGCACCTCGCTTTCCACTAGGCACAACAATAAGGCCGCTTCCGACACAGACACTTAGACAATCAAAACAAATGATGTTCATGGGGCACTAGGGCACCGCAGGCTGTTGGGGGCACTTCTGGGGGCTTAAGGCAGGGAGCTAAAAAACACGCCACCTCAAAGGACTCAGACAGCAGTCCGGCAGTCCGGCAGCAGGGACCACGAGTCCAACAGTGGTCCTAGCCCTGGCCTGGACCAGGACCTGCGTTCAACACCCACCGCTGCTGAGTAACTCACTGGTTCAGTCTCTCTATCGGCTCCCAGTCGACTCGGCTCGGCACGGCTTCCAGTCGCCCTGAAGCCTTCTTGGAGTCTTCTGCGCACACAGCACACAGCTGACTCGACAAACTTGCTGCTTAATCGGGGCTGCCGCGTCTCGGCTCCCGCGCCTCACAGCTTCACAGCTTCACAGCTGACTTCTGACTTCACGGAGACTCGGAGCTCGGAGCTTGGAGCTGCAGCGTCTCGGCACAGCGTTTCCTGCGAACTAGGGATTAGAGAAAGGGACCTACAGAGACCACAGAGAGCACAGAGTCAAGCCGCACTGTCGCTATGTCTCGCTAGCACTCGCAATCACAGCCGCTTCCGACTCTCTAACCAGACCCTGTACTGTGCTGTACTAACCTGATTGGATCCCCCATGGGGTGGGTGAGTCCACACGTACCCCAAGATGGGTCTGTTCCCCTTGTACCTAGGGCTGATGTAATTGGCAGAGTTAGGAGGCACATTAGTGGGGTACCCTACCTGACTACTACCGGTTTGTGATTGGTCAGAGGGTCTTCTCTGCCTCTGGTTTGGTTGGTTCGGGTAAGGTGTATTTTTAGCCCCCCCCCCAATTTATAGGTCCAAAATGGGGGTAACCTTCACCTCTTTCACCTTGGCAGCAGCAGGGGTTTTGGTTTGTTTGGGGTTTTGGGGGGATTTGTGGTTTGTACTGGCTTTTGGACCTCATAGATCTGGGTATATTGCTCTATTACTCAGTCAGGGGTCCTTTCATCATGGAAATGCCTTACCAACTGCGTCAAGATGTACTTCGGGAGTGCATGAAAATAGGTATTTACAAATTCCCTACTAATCGTGTGCACTCGCCTAGTGGTTTGTGCAAATGCCTGTTTAAATTCCTGAACAAATTCTCTCTGGCCTGATCCTCTCCACACTGCAGGTTGTGGGCCACCTTGCGAGCCTCCTGGGGGTTCCTCTGCGTGGAGAAGTGCTTCAAGATGGGCGCCTTGTAGGTGGACCACCTTCAATGGTTCAGCCCCGCAAAGAAGCTGGTGTACTCTGGCGAGAAAGTCCATTTGGCAAGCTCTATAGAATTCCTAACATTTTTAATGTCAAAAGATGTCATCATCTGGTCATGTAGCTCCAGATGCTCCCAGACTGAATAGTTGGCATTTTTATGGTACAAAGTCATGAAACTTGTAATAGATTGTATCTATCTAATGGGGTCTTTCACCAGAGTTCTCTTTTGTTTGGCAGTCTTCTTTTTCCACTGCACCTCAGTCCATTCGCCCTCAGACTCAGAGATGCTGCTATTTGAGGTCCCGTCCCTTTCCTCTAGGTGCTCCCTGATTCTTTGAGCTTGGGAGTCTCTTCCAGAATGATGGGGCATAGTCTCTTCTCCACTGTTGTACTTTGGGATCTCTGGGTCACTTCCCTTGGACTCCCTCTTTCTCACAGGAGAGTAGTCATCTGACTCCTCCCTGCTTGTGGGGTTGGTGGAGAACTCCCCCCACCTCCCTGATTGGGTGGAGGTTTTCAGAATACTCTTTTGGGGCCTCAACTCAGACTCCTTTTTCTCTGCAAAGTGAACCAAATGGTTCCTTTGTAGCTGAGGTTTCTGCAAGTCTAGCTCCCTGATTTTCTCGTAATAGGAGTCTTCCTGGTCAGATACATCAGCCATAATACTTTTGAACCTGAACAGGGACGCCTGTCCATCAGTCTCTGATAGACGCTGACCTGCCGGCCCAATCATGCTAGGCCTAATTGAGTCTGGCTGCCTTATGATTTCTGGTTCATGTGAACCTGCGGACACAAAGTGAGCTGTGCCTTGCACATACATGGTCCTAAGTTGACTTGAGGCCATTGGTACACAGGGCATCACACTGTGATCAGGGGGTTGCCCTGCCACTCACTGACTGTTCGGGGTTCCTCACGTTTTGATATAACCTAGCCCACTCTTTTTCTAACTTCCCAAACTTTTCTTTCTCAGCCCCTACTTCTTGATAGAATGCAAAGGCCTGAGCCTTATGCTCTGCTATCGGGGCTTCACTGGCCTCTATTACCTTTCCCTGTGCTGCTACCTGGCTCTGGAGTCCCCTGTTCCCATCACAAAGGGCCTCATTTTCTTTTTGTGCTTCTTGTATTGTCTGGGAACACTCAGACCATTTTTGTTGCAGGAGATGCATCTCCTGTCTCTGCACATCTTTGGCCTGGGTGGTCTGTTCTAGATCACCTTCTAGTTGCCCCATTTCATTTTCGTACTCTACTTTTAGTTCAGTCAGTTCCTGGAGGCCGGACTCACTATTCTCCAGTTCTGGCTTCAATCTGTACACTTCCTTGCAGAGGGCTTCTTTTTCCTGGTACAAGGTACCAATCTGTTCAGTCAGGTCATTCCTCTGTTACTTTATAGCACTTAACTTCTGACGTTCCTGATCAAATTCTGTTTGGAAATGGTCTTCTCTAATGATTAACTTATTATTATTCTCATCCAATTGCTTGATCTGATTTTGTAAAGTGACTATCTCCTTTGAGCAGGCTCTATTGTATGTCACTTGTTGGTTTAATTTTAGTCGACTCTATTCCAGAGAGTCAACCCGTTCCTGACACTCCTTTTTCAGTGCAGTCAATTGGGCCTCCTTTTCTGAATTGGTTTGTTGCTCTACTGCCAACTCCTCCTTTAACTGCTTGATGAGATTTCCCAATTTTACCTCAGAACTTTGGCTACCTCGCATTATACATTCTACCTGCCTTAATTCACTCTGGGTTTGATTTAAAAGGTCTGACTGATTTTGCCCAGATGTTACACTTTCTTGGTATTTTTCTTCCATAACTATCATGTGCAAGTACATGTATGCAGTGAGTTGGACCATCTTAACCTGCTCCTCTTTGATGATCTGAGCCATATAGAACTCAGTTAGGACTTGATGAAACGGACCACTGTCCCGCCACACATCCATGCTTATGGAGGTGACCTGTTGCATCATCGTGGATAGCCAGGCCTCTTGCCCCTGCTCTGCCCATTCCCCTCTAATGAATAATTTGGACAGACGGTGCTGCCTAGCCATGTTAATTTCAACAGGGCTCATTATGAAGAGTGTTCTTCCTTTGTTTAGTTATCTATGCAAGGACAAAAATCTCTACCCTGCTCTTGCCTAGTTTAGCGTTACACTACTTTACTTTATTTTGAGACACGGGCCTGATGCCTAGGGTATACATTTTGGGGTGGTGCCTGTAGAGTGTAACACAGTTTTCTAGCCACTAAAAGTATCACTACCTTCAATGGTTAGCCTGCTGTGTTAGACTGCATGGGTGGAAACTCTAACCTCAATCACGGCACGAGCCCCCACTCTGTAACGGTTTTAACACGGCACACTCCAGCCAGGGACTCGTTCACCTGACAATGAGTGTGGCGAACGATAAAGACACTTTTTATCTTTAATAACCGATGGCTTATTTTATTTGAGTAGGCCCCCATCCGCCTCACACCAACCTTAACAAACACCCTGTGTCTTAATGTACCAGGAACCAGGCCGGTGTGTAACAATATGATATTTATTAATTTTATGGTCAAATAAAAAAAATCATGCAAAATCAAACAATTGGGCAGCAACAACTGGTGTTGTGGCAATACAAATGCAAAAATCCCCACAACACAGTTAATTCAAACTCCTAACATAATATACAGAAACCTTTAATAGCAAGCAAAAGAGAATTTTTTTTTTAAAGCAATAGATGGTGTGCAAGTTAAGTAACCCCCCTGCACACCCACCCCCAAACCCCTGCTAACTAAATTCTTTGTGGATGGAAGGCAGTGGCAAGGAGTCAGAATGGAGAGGCAAAAATCAGACAAACAACATCTAGCCTGCAGAGTCCCCCAAGTCTCCATCCTCTTAAACCTTTACATGGAGCCTCTGGGCACCCGCCTCAAAGATCCAGATATATCCATCCACTAATATGCTTATGATACTCAGTTAAACATGACATATAAAAGCCACAGGACTTCATTCGTCTCCATGATTACTTAGCCATCATCCAGTCCAGAATGTAACTTCCTACCACAGACTTAACGCCTCCAAAAACAAATTCGTCCAGATCAGTCCCCCTGCTAAACAACAACTCATCCAACTACTTCTCAAGATATGTGCCTAGAAGGATTTGATTCCCAATTATCAGTTTCAGCAAAATCTTTATGCTTCACCATCACCAGCAGCCTGTCCTTCCAGAAACATACTCCAGAAAGTCCAAGCGGCTTGCCTCCAAATCTCCATCCTTCATCAAATCAAACCCTTCATCCCACTGCAAGACTTCTGGACAATAGTACAGGCCCTTGCTGTCTTGCACATCGATGGAAGAAACTTCTTCCTGATGTTCCTCCCAAACGCTCACTTGGTTTCCCTAAATGCAGTCCACCATATCGCAGCAAATCTTACTATGGGTGCATAGAAATTTGACTTAATCACCCCCATCCTATGCAAACTACATTGTTTTCTTCTCCAGGCAAGGATACTGTTCAAGACTGCATGTATCTACGAAAGAGTCTCGAGTAGCACACCAGCATACCTTGAAGTTAAGCTCCACGTATCTGGTGGCACAAGCTCCTCCCACAGAAAATGGACCAACCTGCTCAAATCACAATTCGTCCACATAGAGAAAGCCCACAAACAATCCTTCTCTTGTCACGCATTCCACCCTGTGAAACTTGATCCAGGTATGGACTCGGAATGCCCCCACAATTCTCAGATTTTACACGTCTTTCAAAATGTGACTTAACGATACCTGACCAAGGACTAATTCCGATGAGTGCACAGTGTGAAGCACAGACCGCAACTCACAGTACTGCACTAATCTTAAAAAGCAGCAGCCCAAACACTGGCTACCCACAGACTGTACAGCACTCTGCTGCTCTCAAGTTAGGTGTGCACTTCAAACAATAAATTAAAAATGTATAAGGTAAGAGAGAATGATCTGACTGATGGAGTACCTTAAGTTAGACACCTACTGTGCTGGGCTAATTCAAGGTTTGCCTCATCACAACCTTGGCAGTATCCCGGCGGTAAATCCCTGGTATACCAGCAATGAAAATAGTGTTACCGCAACTCGTTCTGGTGCTATTAGCGCCGGATCCCGAGTTGTGGTAAGACTGTTATTCCCCAGTTTTTGTAGAGTCCATAGGACTCTATGTGAAGGTAACGGTGCGATTACCACCAGCGGTATTAGCACTGCGGTAATAGTGCCACAAATGGGAAGAAGATGGAGAGCTTTACCTCCAGCAAAAAGCTCCTGCACGCATCAGGCCATTATGCCTCCCACGCCACTCCTGTTCCCAGGCCGCCTCCACATGCAGCCCATGGATCAATCTTCTGGACCCACTCGGTCTGGCTCAGAGGTCTTGTAGGTGCTGGGCTGCACCGGGCACACAGCTGCGATTACAGTTCATGCCAGGCCACTCCAGTCATATGTAACTGGCTTATAGTGTCATCATAGCCCCATAGGGCCTCTCAAGGGAGCCCTCATGAACCTCCTGCTTTCCTAACTCATTTCCAACCATTATTTTCAATTGTTCTTTGTTTTCTTCCAGGTCCAGCCCATTCCTTGGTCAAGGGGGGCCTCTCTCAAAGTTCCACCCACCTGCCGGTGGTGCTGGATGAGACAGTCAGCAGAGCGCGGATTGTCAAGGTTGGACGCCATTAGCATCGACTTCTGTATGGTACAAGAAGGGACATACCTGCTGGTGGCTATTGATGACCAGTCGCAGTACCCAGAAGTGGAGATCATATGTTTGATAGCGGCGGGGGCGTGTCTAACTGGCCATGGAATAGAACGTGCTGTGTGAGGAGCTCCTGATGATCCGACTCTTTTTTTGCCAAAGTTACCTGCTGAAACTGCAACGAGTGCCTAGAACTTTGGGGATCAGGCGCCGGAAGCCACACGCCAAGTGAAGTTCGTTGGAGAAGTTCATAGTCCCCGAGAATCGTGAGATATACATGTTTTTGTCAGTGCGACTGTGTGGCCGCTTCGACACCAAGATGGCGGCTAACAAAGGAGAGGCCTCGGAGGAGAAACGAAACTGATTCCCTGGACCTGCGGGACACGGCTGCGGTAAATTACCTGGAGAAATAATACAATAGGGTGATATGGCGGAGTGGTCAAATCCACGAGAGCGCCCGGCCTGACATACGCTAATGGAACCTCGGCGATCTGACCGCAGGAGGAGATGACATTGGATGCTCGGGTGACGAGGCCTACGGAAGTTGAATGGGGAGTGTGAGGCCATAGCCCATCCGTAAGACAATTCGAAGTGCCATCTCGAATGTGACTTAGGTGACATGGAAGCCGGACCATTGTCGGACGGAGGACAGTGCAACAGCAGCACTAAGGCAGAGGCGTACAGGAGTGGAGGGAAGCGCCATGTCGGCGAAAGGGTTGAGAGTCAAGACCAAGCAACCCACGATGGAGACTTTCACGAGAACGCAACGGACCCCCTCAACATCAGCACAGAGCACGATCGAGACCCCTGTGGAGGACGCCCCCGAAGGGGACAAGCACCAGATCCTAGAGGCTATAACGGGGCTAAGTGCTAAATGGGACTTGGCAATGGCGGATCTACGCACAGCTCTAGAAAATAAGATCGATGCCGTGGGTACAGAACTCACCCTGCTACGTCAAGATGTTAGGGCACTTACAGAAAGGACCAGCGGTCTGGAAAGTGGGGTGAAGATTAACACTGATGTTAGCACGAGCAATGCGAAGGAGATTCATGTCTTAAAACAACAGGTCGCTAACTTGGAAAATCATGTGGAAGAGGTGGAAGGAAGGGCGAGGAGAAACAACATTCGCGTGGTTGGCCTTCCGGAGGGAGAAGAAGGCCAAGATCCCACAAACTATGTTGAAAACATGATCCTACAAGGGATCGGAGCCGGTAATCTTTCGCAGGGATTTACGGTGGAGAGGGCGCACCGCGCCCTGATGAGGAAACCCCGGCCGGGGGCTCCGCCAAGACCGATCATCGCGAGGATCCTGAATTACAGGGATAGAGAAAAGATCCTTGAATACTTTCGTAAGGGCGGCACGATAGAGAGAGCATCCACCAACATCACAGCATATCCGGACAACACGATACTGGTGCAGAGGCAGAGATACAGTTACGTAGCTGTCAAAAGGAGGCTGAGGGCAGCAGGACTCAAATACATGCTTCTGTATCCGGCACGATTGAAAGTGTTACACAAGAACAAAGTGCTATTTTTCGATACCCCTGAGGATGTTGTCACATGGCTGGACCTGCAGGTCTGCCCGGAACAAGAAGCGGATCATGATCGGCAGGATCATACAGAATGAAGATTTAGTAAGGAGAAGGACCCTGATTGTATAGAGAAACTGTAACTAACTGAACCTTGTACACAATCTGAGCCTGGTGCTCGGTTTGGACTGGAATATAGTGAGTGTAACTGTAATTGGCAACGGTTTGGCAATTGAATGTGTAATGTTTTTTGAAAGGAGCAACAGAACGCGGATGACCTACCCCAATAGACTATTAGTTTCAGCGGCCATTAGGGCGGCTTTATCCTACCGAGCCCTGAGTAGAAGCTTGCGCTAGGCAGTGTTAGATGTGGGGGTGCCTGAGATCCAGGAATGGAGCTGGGCAACGGGTGGGGAGGGTATTGTTGGGGGAGGGGTGGGTGGGAAGAAGGTTGAGGAATGGGAAGTTGAGTGTGTGTGTGGTTATGGGGAGTTTAAGTTTTGTTTCGAGCCTATTTGGAGGAATCAGTTGGTTGTACTTGCGGTGCATGAAGGGGCGTAATCGACGGAGGATCGGGAGGGTGCTTATTAACGACCTATGGGGGACCTCAGGATAATAACGTGGAAATCAGGGGCCTTAACAGCTACCTGAAAAGAAACAAAATTATGATGTATCTGAAAAGGCAGAAAATAAACATCGCATTACTACAGGAAACGTACTTGACGCGGGAGAAGTTGGACCTAGTTAAGAGAAAGTGGAAAGGGACCGTAGTGGGTTCGCCATACTCTGCACATGCCCGGGGGGTGTTAATCTGGGTGGCACCGCATGTCCCGTTCAAATCGATACAAGAGGTGGTTGAAACTGATGGAAGGATGGCTATATTGCGGGGGCTGGTGGAGAGCAGGGAGGTATGCATAGTAAACACGTATGCCCCCAACCAAAACACAGCAGCATATTTCAGAGCCCTGTGTACCAATCTTAGTACGTGTATAGGGAGTGCGGTGATCTGGGGCGGGGACTTTAATTGTGTGTTGGATCCTGTGGTGGACAGATCAGATGACAGGGTGGGTAAGCCTAGCCCAGCGGCAAGAGCGTTGCGGATGCTGCTAACTAATTTTGGCTTTACAGATGCGTGGAAGATGAAACATCCCACTGAGAGGCAATACTCGCACTATTCAGCCCCGCACCATTTGCACACTCGGCTCGATTACGTCTTTGCTACAGCAGATGTGATGTCTGAGATTACTCAAATTGAATATAAGGCCAGGGTCCTCTCGGATCATTCGCCCCTGATTCTCGGATGGCAATATTGCCCCCCGAGGGCGAAGATCCCTACATGGCGCCTCCGAGCGGAGGCGCTCAAAGATCCAATCTTTAGAGAAGACATAAGGGAAGAGATTACTAACTTCTTTGAGGAGAATACTGGAAGTGTTGACTCTGTGGGCACATTATGGGAAGCTTTTAAGGTGGTGATGCGGGGGGCGGCCATTGCTAAATCAAGAGGGCTACAAGGTGGGGTCTTGGCTGACCTACAGAGGGCGGAAACTGAGCTAGAAACAACGTTGAAGAGCGATGACGTAGACACGGAGCTGGTACTCCAACTACAGCAACAATGTGCAAGGCATTGGGAAAGACTCTGCAATCTCAATTATAAGAAATATGTTGAGAGGCAGCACGCGGGGGGAAACAAGACAGGCCGCCTTTTGGCCTGGCTATACAAAAGCGAGACCCCTAGGCCTCCGATTAGGACCATTATTAGGGAGGACGGAGATGAGGTGGCCACACAAGAGGGGGTTAACACAGAATTTGTGGAATATTACAGAGTGCTGTATGGAGATGATGAGATAGGCGACCAGCGCAAGATAATCGAAACATTAGAAGACACAGGGCTGCCCAAGATAAGCGATGAAGAGAGGGAGGAGTTAGATGAGCCAATCACGTTGGAGGAGTTAGAAGAGGTAGTGAAGCAGTTGCCCACCTGTAAGACCCCAGGGGCAGATGGGTTCCCCAGCGAATTTTATAAAGTATACAGAGAGGAAATCCTCCCCCCAATGCTGGACATGCTGAATGAAGCGTTTCAGATAGGACGGTTGCCTGAGCCACTCAGAGAGGTGATCATAATACCGCTACCCAAGCCCAATAAACCGGAGCATAGATGTAGTTCCTACAGGCCTCTGTCGATGCTAAATCAGGACAGCAAGATTCTCACGGCTGTCCTGGCAAATCGATTACAGAAAGTGATTGGTAGACTCCTACATCCTGATCAAACGGGTTATGTCCCGAGCAGAAACATAACACACAACCATAGGCGACTTCACCGGGTGGTCGAATGGGGTAGTAAGAACGAAGGTGAGATGGCGATAGTGTCTCTAGATGCAGTCAAAGCTTTTGATTCGGTCAAGTGGTCATGGCTATTGGCTGCTTTGGAAGGGTATGGAATGGGGCCGTGCTATATCAGGTGGCCAAGATGTTTTATAGTGAGCTGCTTGCCAGGGTCCGAACTGGAGCGGTGATATCCGAAAGATGGCAACTTGGCAGAGGGACCAGACAAGGGTGCCCCTGGTCCCCAATGCTTTACATCTTGGCCCTGGAGCCTCTGGCAATATGCCTTAGGGCACAGTATGAGGCGATTGGCATTGAGGTAGGAGGGGAACGACACTTGATATCCTTGTACGCGGACGATTTGTTGCTGTACTTGCAATACCCAGAAGAAAATCTCTTATACATACTTGAAGTGATGGAAAGATATGCAGCGTTGTCGGGCATCTCGGTGAACCCCCAAAAGTCTGTCATATTCCCATTAGGTAGCTAAAATGGGATCCCTGTAGAAGGACTACCGGTGCGACAGGTACCATGGCCAACTAGCTCTTTTCGTTATTTGGGCGTAGATATATATCACACGGTACAAGATGAACACAGACACAATACGGAAGTAGTCGTCGAGAAAATTAGAAACAGTATGCAGTTCTGGGCAAGATTGCCCTTGGCGATGATGGGGCGGGGGACTATGCTCAAGATGGTAGTTCTGCCCAGGCTCCTGCATTACTTTAGTAATATCCCATACATAATACCCAAGACGTTTTTCAGTAAATTGAACAGCATGTGTAGGGATTTCCTGTGGCACGGTACCCGAAATAGAGTTGCGTTTTGGAAACTGCAGAACTTTTATGAAAAAGGAGGTATCAGACTGCCCCATTTTGAGGTTTATTATTTGGCGGGACAGTTACAATATGTGGCTAAGTGGCTTTCTGATGAAGTGACCCCTGAGCACAGGGTGCTTGGACAGGACTGCGCCCCGTTTTATTTTAAGGAAATGATCTGGCTGTCCGAAACCGAAATGAGGGGGCGTCCTGCGATGTTGAGGCTGGGATGGAAAATTTGGCGTAGGGCTTGTCGCCTAATGGAGGTCCCATACCCTTGCCTCCTGCAGATACCGCTGGTTGCCTTGACAGGAGGGGATGATCAGCTGAGGGCGATTATTAGGACCTACTGGGAATCGGTGGGGCTGGCAACGCTAGGCGATGTTTGGCAAGAGGGATCCATTAAGGAGTTTATAGAACTCAACGAAGAGGCGGGGCTACACACGGGTCAATATGTCACGTACATTAGATTGGTGCGGATGATTAAGAACACCTGGCCAGAAACAGTTTTGATAGAAGAACCAGATGCAGTTTTGGAAACAATGTATGATATATCTGAAGGGGGTCATGCGATCTCGAGACTGTATGAGATGGTGATGGCTAAGGTGGGGAAAGATTTGACGCACCTGAGACTGGACTGGGAGGTGGAAGTGGGGGCCCCGATGGAGGACGGGATGTGGGAGCGTGCCCTGGGTTATCACAAAAAAGTGTCTAGAAATGCCAGATTAAAACAAATTCAGCTGTATGTAACGCATAGGGCATACATGACCCCCTTGAGGATATCTAAGTTCCGAAATGCTGGAGTACAATTGTGTCCTAAATGTAACCTGGAAAATGCTGACATGACACACATGTTTTGGTTGTGCCCGATTATTAGGTGCTACTGGGGAGAAGTGGCGCAGAAACTGGCCGATAAAGGGGTTACTCTTGTCACAGACACGGCTTGGGCCTGCTTACTGGGCGGGTTCCCTAGGCCACAGAAACTCAAACATATTGAGAAACTGAGAAATCTGGCGTATGTGCTTGCGAAACGTAGGATCGCCATGGGGTGGAAGAAATGCAACAAACCTAAGGTAGATGTATGGTGGAAGGACTTACAGAAATGGGCGGAGGCTGAAACGGTGGCATGGCAAGATGCGAGTAGCCGGGCTGATGATGGGGAGGTGGCCACCCTATTGGCCTGGAAAACGCTAATAACAGAATTGTTTGGAGTAATATCAAATCCAACGGACTCCGAAGAGAACGAAACCCGGCCGCATGTGCCAAACATTGAAAGAGATTGACAAATAGGCTCACGGGGGGAGGGAGGGATAATGGGAGCAGTGACTACGATAACTTGATGTGTAATTCAACTATTATGATGCTTGTTTGTTTTGCGTTGTTTTTTTGCATAAAATCAATAAAAGAAATTTAAAAAAAAAAAAAAATGTTTGATAGCAGCGGAGACCGCGATCCCAGCACCCAAGAAGATGTTTGCCACACACAGACTGCCAAGACGCATCAGGAGCGACAATGGACCCCCCTTCCAGGGGATGGAACTGAAAAAGTACATGGACGATCTACATATCAGACATCATCACATCACACCCAGGTGGCCGTTGGCAAATGGGGATGTGGAGAGATTCATGAGGATCATCAATAAAGTGTTACACATAACCAGATCGCAGAACAGTCCCTGGATCTGTAACCGATTCTTACGGAACTACAGGGTTACACCCCACAGCTCCACAAACGTACCCTCAGCAGACCTCATGTATGGGACCATGGTAAACTCAACCATACCACATCACCCTAGCAGAGGGGTGGACGTTCTCGACAGCGACCACACCCAAAGAAAAAGAGTTGCAGCAAACTGTCGTATGAGCAACAGGAAACACGTGCGACAATCCAAGCATAAGGTTGGAGATCACGTACTGGTACCGCGAAACCCCACTAAGTCCAAGCTGGAGACACGCTATGACTACGCACCCTGGACAGTGATCCGAACGGAAGGAACAATGGTGATGGCGGCATGAGGACAGCAGACAACCACCAGGAACACATCCTGGTTCAAGAGGGTGCCCCAGCAGATGTGGACAGATCGGGAGAGACAATCGCATGAGAACGATGAGCACCCACAGCACACCCCAAGCTACAGAAGCTATGAAGATATGACACAGAGCGGTGTGACAGGGGAGCCGCAAGAAGAAGAGCACAAGGCATATCCAGAAGATGGAGGTGAGCGGGAGGGGGCAGATAACCCAGAGACAATGCCCCAGCAGCGGCCCAGTAGGTATAACCTAAGGGCAGCCCCAAAGGCCGCCGAGAGACTAAGAGACTATGAGTGGTGAGAGAAAAGCAAAGATCATGCACCTGTGCAGGACTAGGTTTGCACAGGGGAGTGTTACTGTTGACAGTGTTCAGTTTTATTTGTTTGGAAAAAGGAGGAATGTTATATCCGCCTCACACCCCGCATGCGCAGTGAAGTGAGGCGCAAAAAGGGCCTGTCCTGCCGGAAGTTAGACAGTTAAGGGGAAAACCTGCAAGATGGTGTGAAGCGTGTTTTGTGTCTCCAGCACCGCGCACCAAAAGGCCCGTAGATCCGGCCTACCTGGATCCCTCTTCTAGCCGGTAGCACTGGCAGGAGAGACATCGCAGGAACCACATACCAAAGTAGTTGCCAAAAAGATAAATGAAAGGCCAGCAGAATACTGGGAATTGTCAAGACTTCCAACATCCCGGAAGATTCTTCCAGCTCGCATGCAGGACTGTTACTGTATTATCTAAACCTGAAACTAATTTTTCGGGAGAAAATACTAACATAGGGTGATCAGATGTTCCGGTTTTGCCAGGACTTTCCCGGGATTGGACCCTCTGTCCGCTTGTCCCGAGAGATTTCTTTTCTGTACACATCCTATCCAGGTTTTGGGGAAAGGGATATGTAAAGAAGATAACTTCTCCACGGCTACCAACAATTATTAATAAGACAAATGTCGTTATAGTTGGGGAATTCAAGTGGACAACAAACCATCTGGACTCGAATCACCAACCTGACAGTTAACAGCCACATGCACTACCTGGCTGTACCACAGAGACTGTAGAAAGGGCTAACACAGCAATCAAAGCAACAGTTCCTTTCTATTTAAACATGCTTACATTCACCTCCCTAGACAGACATATGAAATCCAGGGGAAGTACTAAAAGTCCCCCCACCTTACATCCCTTTTCCCACTGCTCAGGTGGAGTCCTGCTTGTCACTGTTAAATTTAAGTCCTACCTTTGTGTCGTTGGTATGTCCCGGTTTTTTATTTTTAAAATCTGGTCCACTTATACTAACGGCAAAGCCTGAAATAAAACCACCTTGGATTCAGTATGTAAGTGGGATGCTAGACAATCTCCAATTAATAGACTCTTCTGAGATTTGCCAAGAGATGGGAGTTCGATTTGAGGAGAGGCAAGAAACTGCTTTAAGGGGAGACTTATTCTCTTACCTCTGGCAGGGTATCTGGCCTTCAAACCTGTGTGCGGATGAGAGGGGTATTTAATTTTGGAAACATGGCGAACATATCAGTTGAGAACGGATGGTAGAAGTCACACAGAGAAGGGTGAGCATTTTAAAACAAGAATGTAGCGGGAGGTGGCTGAAGTCCCTTTTAAGAGCAAGTGGGATACGGTTGGTTGGCTTTTCAAGCAGCGAGTCATCTGTTTAGAGGGAGAAGCAGCTCCAGTGAATTATGGAGTTGCTATTTTTAGAGAGACAATACACTCCTGGTAATTTGTAAAACATCTGCTGTAGCTGGAGACAAAAGAGCGATTGTGTATCGAAGTGCTAGTTTGATATGTGTACTTTAGCGATTGTAATGTTCAAATTTGTTTAATATGAAATATGTGTTTTTAGTGCAAAGTGGGAGAAAAATCCAAATAAAGATGGGGTAAAAAAATAAATATAAATAAATACATGCGAGGACGACGCATAATCAACATTGGGCCATGCTACACAGATAAACTACATGGGGTTTAAATCCGACTGTGCTATTGGAAACATTGGCAGCGCCCCAACCAATGAATTTAAAAGAAGTAGGGTCTCCATCACACTGCACCCTTCCTCCTCCCCCCACAGTCAAGGTCACAGCCAAAATAAACACTGATGAAAGACTGATCTTAATGAAGACCGCTTGTTAAATCGATGACATGTTGTAACACTAGTGGACTGATATCTGAGGTTATCACAACACAAATGTATGCACTTGTGGTATCTTCATCGCTGGGCAGCATTAGTATTACCAATTGTATATATTGTGTGTTGCAATGACCATACATGCATTGTGTCTTTTTGCCATGACCTTAAAGGCATGGTCTAGTAAAAAATTTTATTTAAAAAATAGATAGGCAACATAAAAAAAAATACTAGCATTCTCTTTTTTAAAACTTCCTATGTAAAATTATGAGCTATTCAAGCTCAAAATTCGCAAAAGCAAGCACATGGGCACATCCATTTTGTGAAATGGAGGCCCTCCTGTGCTGGCTTTTGCTTTTGCGGCACTAATGAAGGAAAAGCCAGCCAGCTGTAGTAAACAAAAGCTACCGCTGGGTGGCTTTCCCTTCATTAGTGCTGTATGTGGAGGACGGGGACCGGAGACCAGAGCAGGAAAGCTGCAGCTGAATCTCGGTAAGTGCTATTTATTTATTTTTTAAAAATAAGCACTAGCTGTGGTTTTTTTTCTAAGTTTTCTGGGCTGGAGGAGCCTGGAAAACTTAGAAATAAAACCGCAGCTTTAAAAATGTTGTATTTATGTTTGCGGTCGCTTTTGAAGCGACCGCAAACATAAATACAACGTTATTGTGTTGGAAAACGCTGCGGTTTTTCTTTCCAAGTTTCTCAGGCTCCTCCGGCTCGGAGGAGCCTGAGAAACTCAGAAAGAAAAACCGCAGCGTTTCCCAACACAACCGCTTTGTGTTTCTGCCTGCTGTGGCTATCACTTTGGGTCTCCGGTGCACCCAGGGGAGCACCGGAGACCCAAAGTGAAAGCCACAGCAGGCAGAAACACAACACGGTTATGTTTACATGCCGCGTAGTGTTTCTACCTACAGCTGATTTCCCATTTGGGGCTCAGCCCGAGAGACCCAAATGGGAAATGCTAAATGCTGCGTTGTTTCTGCCTAAATCTGCTTTCCCATTTGGGGCTCTCGGGGAGAGCCCCAAATGGGAAAGCAGATTCAGGCAGAAACAACGCGGTTGTTTTCCGCAATGCTGCGTTGTTTCTGCCTGAATCTGCTTTCCCATTTGGGGCTCTCGGGCTCCCCGTGGGGAGCCGGAGAGCCCCAAATGGGAAAGCAGATTCAGGCAGAAACAACGTGGTTGTGTTGGAAAACGCTGCGGTTTTTCTTTCCAAGTTTCTCAGGCTCCTCCGAGCCGGAGGAGCCTGAGAAACTTGGAAAGAAAAACCGCAGCGTTTTCCAACACAATAACGTTGTATTTATGTTTGCGGTCGCTTCAAAAGCGACGGCAAACATAAATACAACGTTTTTAAAGCTGCGGTTTTATTTCTAAGTTTTCCAGGCTCCTCCAGCCCAGAAAACTTAGAAAAAAACCGCAGCTAATGCTTATTTTTTTTAAAAAAATAAATAGCACTTACCGAGATTCAGCTGCAGCATCCTGCTCTGGTCTCCGGTCCCCGTCCTCCGTGTACAGCACTAATGAAGGGAAAGCCACCCAGCGGTAGCTTTTGTTTACTACAGCTGGCTGGCTTTTCCTTCATTAGTGCCGCAAAAGCAAAAGCCAGCACAGGAGGGCCTTCATTTCACAAAATGGATGCGCCCATGTGCTTGCTTTTGTGAATTTTGAGCTTGAATAGCTCAAAATTTTACATAGGAAGTTTTAAAAAAGAGAATGCTAGTATTTTTTTTTTTTTTTTCTATTTTTTAAATACATTTTTTTACTAGACCATGCCTTTAAGTTTTCTTTTTTTGTGTACTGTAGCTATCATGAACAGGTACTCAGAATTAGGAACTAACCTGTCTGATGCAACTGCTGTAGGCCCTTCCGTCCCAACAAGCTCGCTGTCGAATAGACGAAAAGAGAACTACTGGAGCCGTAGGGAAATTCTCTGGAGAATAAAACCCTATAGCTCAGGTTGAGAGCTCTGCGCTTAACTGGACAACCTCGGGCAGTGGCTGTAGTAGATCGCGGCTGGTTTACAGTCCTCGTTGTCTGATAATGTTGCTCCAGAACTCTGAATGCCCAGATAAAGACTGGCCCTACAATATAGGAAGACAGAATTGAGAGAAAATTAGTCAGGCGAGACGGCAGAAAGGCGCTGGCTTGGGAAGTTCCAAACCTACCGCTGAAGGGTGACTGAGAAAGACCTGCGAGGCTGTCAGGTGCGGGTGTAAACTAATAGGCATAGACAGCAGGTCGCCATGCGGGGGGAACGGAACAGATGGATTAGAGTAGCGCTGAAAGCGGGGAATAGAGAGTGCTGAACAGAACAGGTAAGGAGACAAGATGAACTTACAGAGCGTCTGAGGGAAAGTAGTGATGCAGCGTCCCCTTGGCAACCAGAGCCCTTAATCCTCTCTGGGCAGGAAACGGAGGGCGCGTAAGACGCGCGCTGAACAACAACCGCACCGACACCCAGCAGCCATCTTACCAGGGACGGCACTCACAGAAATTCTATGTCTCCAACGGTGCCATAATGAATTCCCCTGTACACAGAATATGATAGTATCTTGTACTGTTCTAAATAATTATTTTTTCAGAAGTGAATGGTGTTTTTATCACATTGGCGGGGACATATTGATGTTAATAACTAAAGAGGCCATATCATGGGTGTGAGTTTACAATGAGATGCACATAGAATTTGTATCACACTGTTCCAAGTAATACATCTGTTTTTCAGTAGCATGTACTGTGGAATATGTTTGGATCAAGAGTGTAATACAACTTATGTTTAGTAATCATCCAGCGGGAACATCTAGTCGATACTGGTGAAAAACATTGCAAGTCCAGCAATGTATAACGCAAATATGTATTGGGGATAGGAAGGTTTTGCCTCAGGAGATTTAATCAAATTCGATTACATCGAATTTATTTTAACAAATGTTACCGCAAATATATGTGGCGGTAGGTTTATGTTAATACATATTGTAGTGGGTCTGTGAGGGGGAGCTGCGGGAGGTCTCCCTCCACATATATTTGTGACAAAATCTACCAGAAAAAAAAAAACAATTTGCTGCAAATGCATTTGATAAAGTCTTTGAGCATATCTCATAGAACCCATGTATAGCTGTCAGGAGGGCACTGGGCAAGGCTGTTGGGGCGCAGATCCTTCCTGAGGTGACCCCTTGTACAAATACCAGGAAAAACAATTACTGTCTTGGTCCTAGTTGGGGCCATTAGGAGTTTGACTAGAGTTGGACTAGATTCATATTTTAGAGGGTGACAAATTACAATCAGTAAGAATGTGTCCATAAACGGGTATAATATGAAGGTTTGACTCATCAAATGATGGCCACTGGGAATCTAGCCTCTATTAGCCTCAGTGCCTGCCAACCCAGTTCTAGTGTCTGGTCTGTGAGTGTTCCCTCCCTTTGCCAGGTTTCTGTGCCTCATTTTTGGATGTCTGGGTCATTCCTCATGGCAATCTTTCACTTCTTTTCTTTGCAGTGCATTCAAATGCTCAGTAGCAATACACTGGTATTATCACTAAAAAGCTGTTGCTGTGGTTGTACCCAATTACTCTTAACACGTGCACCACAATTTCAAGGCAGACCGTAGTGGCATAACACAAAATGTGGGGTGCCGCCTGTGAGCCCTGCTGAGGGCCCGCTTTCCCAAAATCTTGCAGAGGAAGCCTATTGTATGCCACAGATTCTCAGTTCGTGCTGGACACCACTCATGCCTAATGATTATGAAGAGTGTGCTTAAGCAGCGGCGATATGCGGACTGCAATAGGTTGTAAAGTTGCAATATGTAAGGTTTTTAAGCAAAAATTACATCTTACACCTAACAAAGAAACAAAGCGGTGGCCCCTGGCCTCCAAATGTTCCAGCCACCATTTTGTGCAGCCAGTAGCATTATTATTCCCATGGCAGTAGCGGAGACAGCCTTTGATGCCAGGGGGTTGACGGCTACTAAGGGGCTACTGGCACTGTAAATTATTCAAGGTCAGTGGGGGCATGTAAATATCTATAGTGCAGGGGAATTAACATCTTCCACAAATTAGCACAAGCTAGCAAAGTAAAAGTAAAGTACTTGTAAAATACAAGTCTCTTCATAGGGGACATCGGGTGTTCCTCTGAGAACATTTTTAAAAAGATCTGTTAAAATTGTGCATTTAATGGCATATTTTTATAGAAACATGGGTTTGAAAGTCTTCCAATTTATAATTGGTTCTCTAGGGGTGATGTATGAAGAAATCTAAGCAATGCCGAGTCAACAAACGTATGCAAGAGCATTTGACAACATTTTCATGATGCCTGAGTTCAGCTCAGAGGCGATCGGGAGCCAGGCCCTTCTGACTGACCAAGGTGGCCATGCTGTGGTAGGCATAGGGGGCGTTCACATAGGAGTGGTCTTCAAACTTTTTTGGCCTGGGCCCCCCTGAGCAAAGTTTGGGCAGGCCGCCCCCCCCCAAAAGTGTCAGATGGACAGTATGTAGAAATCGCTATGAACTTTTGCGTGCCGTCACCGCCTCCTACTCCCAGTACAGATCCTGGGCTCTCCCCACCCTACTCCCACCACTATCCCAGTGCTGCCGCCCATCCTGCTCGCACCACAGTCCCATAACACAAGCATACACATATCCATACACATTTAAATAAAAAATAAATCACCATAAACGTACCTCACAGGGTTGCTAAAATGCCCCGCTACAGGTTGCTCCGCCCGTATGTGCGAGGAGGCGCAGGAGCACCCCCTCGCACATACATACATGCAGTGCCCCAGCCAGCATTTCCAATGAGCTATGCAAGGCTGACGAAGCAATATACTCCAAGCGCTGCATGGCTCAGTGATCGTGTGCACCTGGGGAACTTAACTGTCAAAGGCAAACAGTGTTTATCTTTGATAGTTCAGCCAGCCCAGGAGCACTCCCTCAGCTGGAAAAAGCAGCTGAGGGAGTGCTCAGTGTTTCACTCGGCTGGCTCCTTGGCTCCTCCATAATGGGTGAGGTGGCCATTGGGTGGATGCCCCCTCACCCATTATGGATGAGCCGGAAGGTTTGGACTGGCCTATAGGGCAATAGGGCGATGACAGTACCAAAAATGCAAAATGCTAATGTAGGCCAGTAAAAATTCGCCACTTTTTTGACCAATGTGGGCCAGTTTGAGGAGTTCCTTCACTATGCAGCTAGTAGTTTTGACCATTGTTGCTAAATACATATTCTTTAAATATCACCATTTGTTTACATTTGAACAAAAAACAACCCCTTGGGTACTATTCAAACAGTCTGTGACTAAAGGACTGAATATCCATTTGCAACTGCTGGCCATTTTTTCATTGGTGCCTAAGACCGCTTTATGGTCCAGTCTGACCATGTGAGCTGCCCCTTCCCATTTCCTCCAAACTAAAAAAAAAAAAAAAACTTTTTTCTTTTTTTTTACATTTCATGCTGGGATCTGGCACCCCCCCTGGATGTGGCCGCGCCGCACGCCCCACAGTTTGAAGACCTCTGAATAAGGTGAACATCAGGTAAATTGGGGAGGGGGGCAAGAGAGTTGTGAGGAGACATAGGGGAAAAGGGGGTGGCAAAAGGAAGCCTAATGCATGGGGGGAAACAATCAAGTGTTGGAATGCAGACTTATACTGGGGAGCTGTCATGATGCCTACCCCCGGGCATCCGGATCGAGTCCATCAGCCCCGGGAGCAGGCATCCAGATACTCATTAAAACCCCAACAGCCCCGGCTGGGGGCTGTTTGGATTCAGTCCTGGCGCCTTAGGCGCCAGGCTCATCATAGAAATCAGTCCTTGCGCCATAGGTGCCAGGCTCATAGACTTTACTTACCTTATGCAGACCATGCTGCAAATGAGTCCAAGCCAACGTGAGGCCTGGATGGGACTATTTTATTACAGGGACTATTTTTCACTCGGGTGTGGTTCTGGGGAACTTCTTACCTGGGACTACTTTGCAGGATATTTAAACCACGCCCGAACAGCAGCCCATGCTTTGCGTTATTCTGCATCCAGCAGTGTGACGCTCACCGTGTCTGCAAGTCAGCATCCAGTCTTCTGCCACGCCCGCCTCGAATCCGGAGCTCCTAGACAAAATGCAAAGAAAGGAGAAGAGGTTAGATCACAGACATCATTTGATTCCTTACCTGATTCCGGACCCAGCACATCTCCGAGCCTGGAAAGGACATTCTTCAGCATGCGTCGCTTCGCCAGCAGCAGCGCCGCGTTATACTCACCAGTCCACCGCATCTTTCGACTCGGCGTTGCCTCCATCATTTTCTTCGTCGAAACCCAGCACCTGGGGGGAAAACAAAAGGAATAACAAGGTGAGCCGAGAAAACCAAAAAGGACAATCTCTTTGCCACCATATGCTTACCTGCTTTACCACTGGAGGTATTATTCTTTAATTCGCCGCATCTTCCTATGCCACACCCATAAAGGGAGAGAAAACAGCAAGTTAAACTCATGCAACTTTTACTGGACAGTGTTTGGTAATACAGACTCTTACCTGAATGCCATCAGCTGCCTCCAGGCAAAATTCTTTTGGACCCAGCTGCAACCTAACGAGGGAATGGAAAAAGAGTGAACATCGGACATATTGAACTCTTTGAACTTTATAGACACTGTAGTCAATATTCCTCTGGAACTCCTCCAGTACCTTGAACCCAGTGAAGTAACTGGTATCTACACGCCCCTGCATGCCATGCAGGATGGAGAGCTCATCATCATAAGGTGAGGTTACCAAAAGGGAATATTGGAGGTGATTAGTGGGGAGAACGAGAACTGTTGTGGGGCCATCACTAAAGACCACGGGTGGCTAAATCCCTTTCTCCACTTGCTGGAGAATGCTTCTATGAGTCCAGCAGACAAGATTAGGTGGGCCAGTCCAGACTGTCATCTCTTCACTACGCATCACGTTGGTGGAGACCGCAGCTGTCCGGGTCCGATCGACGCCCCTGTGGGAACCAGGTGAGCGTAACAGGAACTCTGTCTGGCATTCCCAGAGACTAATTTGCTCGCCACGCCGTGAATGGTTTTCTCTGAAAATCATGTTCCACTCATCTCTCCTTCTTACCAACTTTTCATGAAATGATAGGTTCATTTTTTTTCCACCAACAGAAATCTTTTAAGCTGCCAGATTTCATTCTCTGGCCGATTTAGAGCCCCATGCTTGAGGAACAACAACCAGATGGTGAGTCTCTCGGCCAGGCTGCAGTTTTGCCTAATGTTGCCTGACTCAACCTCCATTTTGCCTGCTGGTTCACCCCAGCCCATGCCCCTTGCACTTCCCTCCTACATCCACTCCCCCTGCTCACCTCCCTCTTCCCATTGGTGTGATTGCAGACCATGGGCCTCATTACAACTCAGGCGTTAAGGGTTAACGCCACCGCTAACCCTTAACGCCTGATTCCCACCTTAACGCCTGCTTTTTGCAGGCGTTAAGTTCCATGGTGCTAAGGCACCTTGGTGCTAATTACGGCACCGTAATTTACGGTGCCGTAATTAGCGCCTTCCCCACTCCCATTATGCCCTATGGGGCAAAAATGGGAATGGGGAAGGGAAAATGGGAAATGGGGATTTACCGCCCCACTCACCTTGGAATGGGGCGGTAAATCCGCCATCCACCATGGTGTAAACGGAGTTTACACCATGGTGGTAAAGTTGGTGCACTTAGCACCAAGGTTGTAATGAGGCCCCATGTGTCTGGAACCTCGGAACACCAACATAAAAGCTTTTAAGCTGCCCAATTTCACTCTCTAGCCTATTTCGAGGCCCTGTGCTTGATGAACAACACCCAGATGCGAGTCTCTTGCCCAGGCTGCCGTTTTGCCCCTGTTGCCTGACCCGACCTCCATTTTGCCTGCTTGTTCACCCCAGCCCAAGCCTCTTCCACTTTCCTCCTCCATCCACTACACCTGCCCACCTCCCTCTTCCCATTGGTATGATTACAGACCACCTGTCTGGAATTAACTCTGTGTAGTGACCCTCCCAGGGCAGCCTTGCACTGGCAGCCAGCGAGGGGCCTAAGGCAAAGGGCTGTTCCCCAGGGCAGCTCCCATCCCCTGTGCTTGTTCAAAGTTGCCTAAATGTGTTCCCTTAAGCTCTATTGCTCCTCACTGTGAGGTCTTTCACCTGTGATTTGCGTTTACATCCCCATGAACACCCTGATAGGCTAAACTGCTTAAGCAGCATTTCTTTTAACTGACTAATCTCATTAATTCCAGAACACGGCCCCTTCTATTCCACTCTACACCTCAATCCTAGTAAAAATAACCAATCTTCTGTATTTAGTTGTACCCCCGAGCATACTGTGAACTGGTCCACAATCTAATCTGTAGTAATTGTTTAGAATCTAGTTGTATTTTAAACACAGCAAATGTATTGAATCTAGTTGTATTTTGGGTAGAACAAAAGTTTTGAATCTAGTTTCAATTTAGGCACAGAAAATGTATTGCATGTAGCTGTTTTTTTAGGTACCACGTATGTTTTGAATCTAGTTCCATTTTAGGTACAAAAAATGTTTTGAATCTAGTTGCATTTTAGACAAAGCAAATGTATTGAATCTAGCTGACTTTTAGGCACAACAAATGTTCTTATTCAATTTGCATTTTATGTGCAGTGATAGTCCCAATCTAACTATATCATAAGTGTAGTTTCTGTTTTTAAAATCTAGCTGGTATTTGAGTATTACAAGTGTCCTTGAATCCAGTGGCACTCATGTAACTACAGAACCACACATACTTGCACCACTCCTAAACAATCATCTCTGTAGTCATCCCCACCTCTGTCCCATACTTCCATCCCCATTTGGTCCCTGCCCCCCATTCTCAGGCCTAAGTAGACAGATAGGGCCTCCAGCCCCAGCAGTGCCTGCATCCTCTCAGAACACAGACAGCAACCTTCCACCATGCCCAGCATCTCCAAGGTCAGAGGGGCACTATGGCATTCCAGAAACCAGACCACTTCCCCACCCTGCTCGCCTCCATTCCTCCTTACTACCCTCCCATGCACAGCCAGCCTCTGTCTGAGCCCTCCCTCTTCTCCCATTCCAACTAGTCAGACCCCCTCAAAATGCACACCACTCACCACCATCTCCCGCAACCTTCCCAGCATTTCCAACCGCTCCTCCCTACACCCTACACCCTCCGCTCACCCACACAACCTTCCCATCCCTAAGAGGAGCTCGGGCCACCTTAGTAACCACCCCTTCATTGACAGGCCCACCTACCACTGGCACTCGCACACCCTTCAAAACATAGAAGCCAAAATCATCACAGGCAAACGTTCCATCAAGCCTCTCCACTTCTCCCACCCAGATCACATTCCACACCTCCCTCCTATACCATCATGTCCTCCCCTTCCTCTCCCAACCCAGGCCACCCTCTCTCCTCCCAGGGCCAAATCTTCCTGCCCCCCTCAACCAACCCTATCCCCACCAAACATCAACTCCCCCCTTTCTACCTCCCTCTCCCTCCCCTCTTCACCCTTTCCTTCCATCTATTGCCATACCTCTTTCCCAGATACTCCTCCATTCTCACTCCTTCCACAAGCTACACCAACCCACTCCTCCTTCCCACATAACATAGACCTTTTCCGACCACCCCACCCCTGACTCCCTCCTAAGAACTTCTCTCTCATGAGCACTCTTCCCTCTCAACACTGGACCCCCCCAGGACCGCCTCCCCCTACCCTCGACCACCCTTCCTCCTCCACCATGCAGACCCCTTCTCACTCTGACCCTCCAACTGGAATTCCACCCAGATGTTCGCCTCCCCGACACGCACTCTCTCCTTCCCTTGCCCCTCTCCACCCCAATCTCCAAGACCAATCTACACCTGCCCACCTTACCCTCTCTCCTACATCCTTATTAATGCCAGATCTGTCACCAAAAACAAACACATCATATATGACTTTATCTCCCCAGAAAACCCAGACATCCTATTTATCACTGAAACCTGGTTCTCTGATGACTTCCAAGACGTTGTGCACAAGCCTTTCCTGCTGGCAACTTCCTGATCATGCACAAAAGATCCAGCAGAGCTGTAGGGTTAGCCATCCTCCATAAAGTACACCTCACAATCTTACACTCTGCAATGCAGACTGGGAATCATTGCTAGTGAAATTGTAACTCACGTCCTTCCTCATCCACACCATCATATCACATTGCAAACCTCCAGGCTACAATGGAAACTTTGCAGACATCCTTAGTGACTCCTTAGCGACCATCTGATCTCTCACTCTTCCTTCACCTTGCTAGGGGACTTCAGCATCTGGTTTGATGTACCTACCAACCCCATGACTCGTCCACTCATTGACAACATGGCAGTCCTCAGTATGTCCCTACTGATATCAAGCCCCACCCACACAGCAGGGCACACCATTGATGCAACTTTCAGATCTGAAAATGTGATCTCCACACTGCCACCTCCACTAATTTGGACTGACCACTCTACCCTCCTTTTTTCTCTCATGACCGCCACCCCAATTCCCCTCACCTAACCAGCCCCACCCCTCCCTCCTGTGTACCACTCTGGAACAAGGTAATTGTAAACTCTGACTTGCCCGACTCCCTGTTGTCCTCCCTTCTCAATCTCCCTCTCCTAGGAGGACTACTGATCTTTTTTACGGTGTCTCTCCACTGCCCTCATCCCTCTCACCTGACTAGATCTGCTACTCGCAGACTAGGCCCTACCCCCAAGTGGTACACACCCTCCCTCAAATCCCTCAATACCCTTAACCACTGCCTGGAGCACAATGCCCCAGAACAGAGCCACTTATGCCATGAAGATCAGGGCCTACAGGACAGAAATTACGAAAACCAAAAGACCCTTCTACGGAAACCGAATCGTAAAAGCCCCTACCTCCATGGGCACTCCACAGGATCATCTCAGAATTCAAGGCTTCTCTCTGCTCTAATCCCCCTCCTCCCACTCAAAAAGCACTCTGCGATGCCATGTCATATCACATTCACAACACTGCTATTGAAAGAGATCACACCATCAGCACCAAATTAGCAACATTTGCCACTCTCTCATCTCCCCTTTCTACTGACTCTTCGCCCCCTACCCCTGCATGCCCCCTCCTCTCCTCCTTCTTGCCAATTTCCCAGCCTGAATTTCTGAAGCTACTATCCAGTAACCACCACTCTGGATCCCCTGGAGACCTCTGCCTAGCCTCCCTCCTAAAGGACATACTATCCTCAACCCATGCAGGCAGCATTGCATAATCGATAATCAACCACTAACAGGCATCTTCCCAGCAGCTTTCAAAACCTCTCATGTCAAACTCTTACTCAAAAAGCCCTCCGTCGACTGCCTCCTTCCATCCAATTACCACCGAATCTCAAATACCTGCTTCATTGCCAAACACTTTGACTGCTTGGCATACTGCCAGCTCTGCCTCTTCACAGAATCCAATTGCCTACTCGACCATACCCAGTCGGATTCAGACCCCCCCGAAGAATTGAAACATCCCTCGTGTCCATCTGGGATGACATGAAAAGAATGGCAGACTCAAAAGGCTGTGCTATACCTATCATCCTTGACCTTTTGGCAACCTTTGACACCATCAACCACACCATCCTCACGGACCGACTCCACTCTGTAGGCATCAGGAGCTCTGCCTTAAGGTGTATCTCCTCTTTCCTCGCCAAGCACTCAAAAATCACCCTTCTCCCACCCTTCTCCTCTCCCTCCCCCCTGTCTACAATGGAGTCCTGCAGGGGGCTGCCCTTTCCCCCCTCCTCATCAACCTCTACCTAAGCCTCCTCCCTTCACTTATCTGCTCACAGGACCTAACCTGCTACAACTATGCCGATGACGCATAGATCATTTTCAAGATTCCCAAAACCGTGGCCGCCCCCCATCCTGATCTCACCTCCTGCCTCACAGAAATTCACCATTGGATGATGACTAACCACCTCTTCCTTAAACCTGGAAAACTGAAATACTGATTTGCCCTCTCACCCAGAGACAACATCACTCCTGCCCTCAGGGTGCTCCACTGCGTCTTATCGACTGATGGGCAACCTTCAAGACTGTGTGCATAAGCCACTGTGCCCTCCAAAGGCAGGCTCTAAATTCCTCCAAAACAAACTTACACGCTACCAACCCATCAGAAACCTGAGATCTGGCTCCGCACTCCTCATTCCTCCATTTCAACTCCACCAGAATAGGAGGATCCTCTTTCTCCTTCCAAGCTCCCACTCTCTGGAACTCCCTTCCACTTTGCATCCACTGCGTAGAGGGCCACCTCTCCTTCAGGAATACCCTCAAAATCTGGCGCTTACCTCCCACAACATGACAAACCTTACCCACTTCATGCTTACCTACATGACACCTAGGCTGCGACACCGTTTGCCTACCCAAGACATCCCCAGAGCAAGGTAAAGTATAACTCAGGGCAGACCGGACGATCGAATTCCATGACCACATTAAAAGCAAAGTTCCAACTGGGACTCAAGGGTATGTATTTATGCACCCCTTCCGCCGGCCACCCACAGACATCCACCTACATCCACCTGTGTAAGTCCCACGACACAAATATTATCCATATGAACATATAATGAGTCTCCTACACTCGCACACATTCCTGACCTTCTCAAAGCACCCAGCAACATACCTGATCAATTTGGGCACCTAACTGGGGCCCAGCCATCCCACTCAACCTCCTTTTGGCCAAATGGATGCATGCATTATAGCCTCTCTGACAATGTTCACATTTCTTCAACTTTTGTCCTCAGAGTGCGCTCCCCAACAAGCGCTTTGAGGACATACTAATGGGATAAAGGCGCTTTATAAATGACAAACGACTACTACGACTTCATGACACCCTATCAACGGTTCAAGGGGGGTATCTCAGCACTGAAGAGAAAATAGCAGACAAGAAGCCAAAAGAGGGAGAAAGATAGAGGTTGAGAAAGAGAGGAATAAGGAGAGCAGGAGAGAGTACTGCAGACACACGATCATAGATAATAAAAAAACAGACGAGATGCAATCAAAGCAGTGAACACAATGGATTTATAGGTAGCCTGCTTATGCATATTCCTCAAATAAACCCCACATTGTTTACACTAAACTAATCTGACAAAGCATATGCTCAAAAACCTTCTGTAACAGGTATTGGGGTTTTTAAAGAACACCCACTCAGCATCCATACCAAATCAAATGTCACTCAATTCTAAAAACATATGTTTTCATCAACCATAGTGAAGCACCTCACCTTGGAGTTAACTGACTTTCTACAAAAAGCGCTGCACAACCCCACTCATTGTAAGAAACCAAAGCACCTGCATCGATGGGGATTCAAGCAATATGCAAATAATAAAGCTATAAATACAAAAAATACTACTAATATATATATAGATATATATATATATATATATATATATATATATACACAATATTTTTTAAAATTATTAGTGGCTTGGTTTATTACAAATTTTTGATTTACAATTCATTTACAGCTTAAAATCCACTTACTATTTCCGATTTGATTGCACATAAACATGAATTGTTTGCCGCAGACAATTTCCTTTACTTAAATAAAAAAAAACAAGAACATGACCATATGATAGCCAAAGGATTAGTGGGCTAGAGGTGGATTTCATTAGTAAGAGCAAAATAACGGAAATAATTCCTTCCATAATTTCATCATAGTAAAGATCACATTATTATGTTCCCCAAGTATGAGCCAATTCCACCATTTGTCCGCCTCTCAAATAGAAGCAACTCGTAGTAACCATTTTTTGTACTTGCTTCGTTTAGCGACTAACTTGTTGTATTCAATCAGCAAGTGTTTAGAAGATTCGATCACACCCGGTTCTTCGTAAAATCTGCAGGTCAAAGGCAAATCCCCAATCTATGTTGGGCTAAGACTTCCCTTGTTGGGAGAAGGTTTAGTCTTAGCCACATGAAAAGGTCGCTGTACTTTGGGCACAGGAATTTTGCTAGGTAGGGAGGTAGTGAGTTTATCGCCTGGGTTTTATGCAACAACTTGATTGCTAACTTTAATCGCATGCTCTTTTCCTGAGTTTCTATCCCGTCATTTAGTTGTATTTTCTATTTTACTTTAACAGGATTGGCTTTTAATACCTTTGTCGTCAGGCCAAATGCTTCTACCCAAATGTTACATTTGGAATTCCAAAGATTCATGAGCCCTGTATGGCTCCCTGTCTGTTTAGTCAAGATTCATTCTAAACCTTCCAGCCAATTTGCGAATTTGCTGATTTGCGAAACAAGTCCAGTGATTTCCACAACACCACAGAGTGGAGTGACTGGTGCGCTAGTCCATATCTAATCATTCTCACTGGATAGGAACGTGGCAAGTATAGAACTTTAAGCCTAAAAGTGGCTCCCAAAAAGTCCCATATTTCCCATGATAGATTGAGAGCTGCTTCGGCACCATAAATTAAAATGGGCGTCACCGTAAGTTTGTAAAAAGTGACCACCAAGTGGATTGAACATTTGCCGTATTTTATATGGAATATTAGACCTTGTCAGGCCAGAATTTCAACTCTTGCTCTCAGCGCTGTTTTCCACTCCTTCTCTCTAATACTGGAGTTAACCCACACTCCAAGGTATTTTGTCGAATAGATTTGGTCTAGTAGCTTGTCCCCCAGGAAAAGTTTAAACTTGCCTTTTCGATTCCCTTGTTGAGCGCAGAAGGTCATTATTTGGGTGTTATTGGCATGCATTTTTGGACTGTTTTCCTTTACATATCCCTCTAAACCTTTTAGTTTTCTTTGCAGGCCGATAAGGGTCTTACCCCAAGGGACTGGTTGACCATTCAGGATCAGAGGATGAGCATTAATTTCTCTTTGACTGTTTCCCAAGTCTGACATATATAAATTAAAAAGACTTGGGGCCAACGAGCAGCCTTGCTTTAGGCCACAAAACATTTCAATTTCTTCTGTGAGGGCTCCATCCCTTGAAAGCCACACCTGAATGGACGTCATGGAATATAAGGCTCTGATAGAGTCGACCAGGTCTGGCGGATAATTCCACGATAGGAGCTTATCCCACAGTTTTTCTCTGTCGACGCTGTCAAAAGCCTGCTCTAAATCAATCAAAGCCAAACATGTTTTTGTTTTAGACCTTATTGCATCCAGCTTTAATAAATTCAACAAAAATAAGTTGCTGTTGGTGCCTACACCCTTCACAAAACCTGTTTGTCTGATGTCCATCCTACTATTCGCTGATACCCAGGTAGTTAATCAACGCAGGAGAATTGAAGCAAAATGTTTGCCCAGGAGATGCAGCAGGGCTATTAGGCGATAATTCCCCAGAACTGATCTGTCTCCCTTTTTAAATAATGGGACCAAAACAGTGTTTCTCCACGTAGAAGGAACTTCTTTTTTTTCTAAAATATTTACAAATAGTAGGGAGAAGAATTCAATCCATGCCTCAGCATTAGATCTGAGGGTCTCATTACATAGACCATCTGGACCCGGGGCTGTGGATGTTTTGAGTTTTTTAATCAACATCAATATTTCGTCCTTGTCAACTTTGATGTGCCAACCCTGTGCTTTGTCACCTCATGGCCGCTCTTGATTTCGCCCCTCTCACAAAGAGGGTTGAGAAATGAGTGACCCATGCCTCCTCCACCACAGCAGTCATCAACAGGTGTGACTGCTTAGTCTGGCCATTTAGCAGGACCCACAGGTTGCGTGTATTTTGCGCGCAGATTACCCTCAACATGATTTTGTCATCTTGTTGGACACATTGAGATCTTGAGGACAAAAGCCAATTTCGGTATTGTTGTTTCCGTTTTTTCATGGTCAGAGCACTTTCTTCGAGCGGAAGATATTTCAATTTCTTTAAATCCACTCGATTGATTTTTCTAGTAGCCACCACCTGCATGTTGTAGGTATGGTCATTTTTCATATAGCTTTTCTGACCTTTTCGGTCTCTGGCCTTAAACAGCTCCAGTGCCCAATCATATTTTAGGATTATATTGCCAGTTTTGTTCTTAGCAGCAAATGCAGACATGATTCCCGCAACATCGTATGGGTAGATATATAACCTATTGTTCCCGATAACTGGGTTCAGGCGTGGGAACTTGGCTGTTGACCGTGTTAATTGATTCCCTTTCTATATAAGGGTGACCATATGATGGTCGCTACTATCTGAGTCCACTATTGCCAGAGAGGCAAGGGACGATGACATTTTAGGAGAGGCAAAGATGTAATCTATATGTGCTTTCATTCTTTTTCTCCGCCAAGTTGGTGCAGCCGGGATATCACCTGTCAATTGGACATTAAGGAGATTGATTGAACGTATTTGGTGTTCCTTTAGCCATGTGTTAGCCTTTTGCGATAACGACTTGTCTGCTAATCGATAGCCCTTTGCATCAAAATAGTGGACATTGAAGTCGCCACACAAAATTACATCAGGGTCATTAAAATAAGCAAACAAACTATCCAGCCAGCCCAAAATAAAAATAAATAAGGCATCATCAATTCCCTAAGGATTCCAATAAAGGTTTAAAATCACCATAGGCCTAGATAAACCCAACTGTGTGTCATTATAGTCCACTATCACTATTTGTGTAAATGGGTTGGGATTCAATACTTCTATCGTAGCCAGCCCACTGGTGCATTTCAAAAGGGTCAATAAGCCTGAGGAGGCGCGGCTGTGTTTCCCTTTATTTGCCGGGTTTAAGTATGCGATGTACGCGTCACGTAACAGGTCTGTTTGCAGCCATGTCTCCTGGAAACACAAGATGTCAAATTTCAGTAGTTCAAAGTTTCCCTTTCTAAAAAAGTGCGCACACCCTCTTGTGTTCCAAGAGCAGAGCTTCAGTGGTGAATTTAGGACATCCTCTTGTTGCTAATTTTCCCTTAGAGTCATTCATGGGTTTTGCACCCGTACATCGTTCTTAAAGCCACGCTGTTCTCTATAGTTACTTCCACTGGCCTTAATCCATCTTGCTGCAGGCCTTTCCTTTGAATCGAACCTCACTGTTATCCGTAAATGGTTGTCGATCTTAGTCACCTGAGGGTGTTTCTTTGCGTGTATTCTTGAATTCCTTTTACCTTCCTTTACTGCTCCTGTGCTTGAATTTCTTCCAATGGTTTCTTATTTGTTCCCTAGGTTTAAGCTCTCCTTTGGGCTGTAGCTTTTAGGACTCTGTGTGCTCTTGGATAATTCGAATCCCAGTGGAAGAAATGCTTTTGCCATTTCTAAAAGTGCTGCTTCAACCAGTGGAGAAAAGAGGTGCAAGATAACCCAGCCTGTTCTTCTTTCTTCCACAAATTGCACTATTTTGATGTCATCAGAGTCTATGAATCTGAGCTTAGGTATGTGACAAAAAAGCTTTAATACATTAGGCCTCATTACAACCCTGGCGTTCCCGAACATTCATGTGAAATAAGGAACTAAAGAAAAAAAATAGTGAAGGCAGTTTTGAGTATATGAATGGATGACATCACAACCAGCCAGAAAAGACACCAATGTGTCCTGATGGAGCCACACGGTGCCACTTGGTGGTTGTAGAAAATATTCTGGATCAGACTGTATTTGAGGTTTATTAGAAAAGATGAGGAAGCTGAGGGGGAAAGTATTAATTAGAAATCAGTTTTTTGCAGAGAGCCTGTGATGCGCTGTCTTCACTTATGTACTCTCTTTCATTTACTAGGTGTTGGACACTAATTCGTTGCAGTTGTTTGTAAGGAAAACTCTAGAAAATTATACATGAAAGAAGATTGAAAATGACTTCAAAGAGGAACTATTTACTTACCTATTGCTAATGTTCTTTCTGATGGATTTTTCCTTCCTCACACAAAATTCCCAATTCCAGATACACCCCTTCAGCACCAGCTGTCCTCAGAAATCCTTCCAACCACCGGGAGCAACCACGCAGCTCTGTACCAGCTCTGCTTGGCACTGCAGATGCCCACGACAGAGAATTTGACATCATGGGCAGCACTTATGGAGCCAGCAACACTTCATGACCTCAGGTTTGCCTATTTCCCTAGCAGGCAGCAGCTGAGGGACAACAGAACAGCGAGAGGCGAATGAGCTATCCGCCATCAGCTGTAAGTTGGGAGGGAGTGCTAATCCATCAGAAAGAACAGTACTAAGGGTTAAATACTGTTCATTCAATGGATTGACCAGACGCCACCTCGCTTATTGAGGAAATTCATGCCCACTGTGTTGTCTGTCAGAATCAGGACACCCTTGCCCAGGACATCTGTGGGAACCTTAGGTGCCTGGCACACAGTGAGTAAGGGGAGCATTCAACTTGCATGTTTCTTCTTAAATGGTGTCCAGAAGCTCAACAACGTTCTGGGGAGTATAGTGTGACTAGTAAATATTGAGCTAACGTCCTATAATGTTAACTCCTAAAATATTGGCATGAGTTGGCAGAGGAGTTGAGTGATGCTGCTGCTACTTCCTCTGGTTTCTAAGTATTTTCTCAGTGTGTTAATGTCCTGTGTAAGTTTCGCTTTGCAAAAACAATACAAAACTGTGTATTGTTCTCTTGTACCTTTCCCCTTTTAGGCCCATTCATAAAATTCATAAAATATAAAGAACTGTAAACGTTTCCCACATGTATTTGTTTCCCCAACACGAAAAACATAAAACACACAATTTTGTATATTTTTTCTTACAAAGGGAAACTAACACAGGACACTAACACACACTGAGAAAATACTTAGACAATTGGGAATAGAAAATGGCTTCGAAAACATATTTGACACTTTTGCCTCTGTGCGAGTGTTGTGTACTGTTTTAATGTGTTGTGTTGTACTGTAATAGTTGACGTTATAAATTGTGATTGTAGATTGTAGCTGGATTGTTTTGTTAGTTTCTTAGTTTGACCACTTGTTTGTTCATTTGTCCACTTGGGGTTACGCTGGTTCACAGGGTTCTCGAGTTCTTGTCCTATGCAGCAAATGGAATTGCACACTGACTGCCACAATGGAGGATGAAGGGGAAGAGGGCTCAGGAGTAGGGAGGAGGAGCTACATTTCAGCTTGCAGGAGGAAGAGTTTTCTACCATGATGTATTTGGGGGGCGAACATCATGCTCTTAGTGGCCACCAGTTTGCGGGCCTGGGCAAAGAGCGCTCTGTCAATGCTCAGAGTCGGTGGGTTGGTGGGGCATTGGGAGAGACCTCAGGAGTGGGCGAGGAGGCGGGGCCATCGGAAGAGGCTCCGTCAGCGACAAGCACAGAGGTAGGGGAGGGAGGACCTCATGTGAACACCCCCAGTGAAGCAATAGAGGAGCAGGCAGGCATGTCTATCATGAGGATGTAGGGGGTGGCTGCAGAAAAAACCCTTGACATGTTTGGTTTGGATCCTGGCTAGGTGGGGGGCATACAGGGGGAAGATGTCTCCATCCAGCAGGGTAAGGGTGACGACGAGCAGGTCTGTCTGCAGGGTGCTCAGCAGGAAGACCAGACTGTAGAGGTGCCACAGAAATAGATGGACCCACCTGAGGAGGAGAAGGGGAGGAGGAGGAGAGCATGAGTAAGTATGTCAAGCAGGGGCACAAGGCAAGTGGTAATGGTGGCCTAGGGACCACAGTGATGAGGAACTGCATGCACTAATGGCACAGGAAGAAATACCAGGCACACATATACTCAGGGGCTAGTGACCATTCAGGCGCCACCACCACCTCTTTCAGTGCTGCTGAGGAGAAGGGTTCTAGCACATGCCAGGGCGCAGCAAAAGCACAACATTTGGCACGCTGTGGCCAAAGCTCTGCACCCATCCATGCCTACCAAATCAGCATCATTGGTCGTGACATCTGCAGACAGTGGCCGGCCCATTTTGTCAGAACCATCCCACAAACACTTGGTGGGGTGCACTGCCACTGTCAGTATTCATCTTTGGGCATATAGCTATCATGTATTGCTGCAGAGATGTATGGCGCACAGCCTGAGGGGGCATATGGAGGAACACCAACCTTCCCTCCTGTAGGTTTTTCTGCAGGGGCATAGAAATAAGGAAGTCCTGGGGATGGCGGGCCTCACGGGGACTCTGCCACCTGCAAGAACTGTAGCAGTCTTTGGGAGGGCTGGCAAAGTTTAGTGAGCGGTGGGCCCTGTGAAAATACCCAAGGATCTCAGTGGGTGTGTGCGACCTGTGCAAATACCTGAGAACCTCAGTGGACAGATGCATCGTGTGAAAATAACTAAGAATCTTTGTGGGCAGCTGAGCCCCGTGAAAACACTGAGACCTTTAATGGGCAACTGCCACCTGTGAAAATATCTGAGAAATGTTGTGGGCTGCTGTGCTCTGTGGAAATGTCAGGGATCTTTAAGGCGTGGCTGCACGATGTACAGCAGAAAAACGTTTGACCAGTGTGTGGTTAGGATTTGAACATATTACTTGCAGTAAAGTCAATGAAATCAATTGTGTAGAGCAGAAAATGGACAGGGCTACTCAGTCGCAGTCACTATTGCATCTATCTGTTTGCCAAACACAAACACCATGATGCAAATATCCTGCTCCTCTTTTCGTTGTCTGACATTTCCCGAGTAACAAGTCAACGTAATTATCTCCTGAGCTGGTTTGGGTGCTATGGGTGCTATCGCATAGACATCCACATTGAAGTGCTCATTCATTTTTGTGAATGTAAATTATTCTACATGTGGCACTGTGCGGATTCTCCTGTGACTGGAGACAATAGACCCTAACCCCACTGAAAACTCTCTTGGACTGCACACTTGCAGGGGGACAACTTGCACAAGTGCTGCTGGCCAGACAGACCACTTGCTGTACCAAGTCTGCAAAGTGTCATCATCCCTTGAAATGTCAGGTAAATAAACATCAAGCATCTGTGCTGCAGATGGTCTGCTGCCTGTTCTTGATGAACCTTTTGTTTTAAGATGCCTGAGCCACTGAGGAGGGATGTCCACAGATTATCTTCCATGTAGTACGCTGTGCCCACACTTCTCTGAAATCGTTCCGTAAGTGTTAGTAATTAACAGCCCATTGATTTCACTGACATTCATGAGCTTGACATGTCCTGTTCACTTGGCAGAGTTTGGACTGGTTGGTGTTCTTGATGCTGCCTGTGTTCTTGCACCGATTGATGTTGTGAGCACTGCAGCAAAGCATTCCTGCTCTTAGTTACAGAGTCTCTTCCTTATGATGCTTGCTGCAAGACCTCATCCCCTGCAACATGTAGCAGGAAAGCAGCCATTTTTACTCTGAAGTGGCAGTCCACAAAGTAATCCAGCAGGTACCCGAAGTTAGCTTGAAATCTAAATACCCATGGATCACCACACAAGGCTGAGAGCAAGTCCCTCACCAGCTCTGCTGTATCTGCATCACTTGACAAAGCATGGGACTTTGCCTTGTTAGTCATAAGCTGGTAGATCAGAGGGAGAACCTCAATGATGGGTGCAGTGTGATGGCTAAACCACTCGCTGGACTACTCAAGAGGCCATAGCACAGAGATGATATTAGACAGCAGCTGCCACTGCCAGTATATTACAAATGCCCCACCAGAGCACTGTTCTGAGCTTTGCACTGCTCATGTAGCCAGTTTAGCATGTGCAATGTAGAGTTCCAATAGGTAGCCTTTAAGGTCTTCAAGTTTGCAGTTGATTTCTCGAATGGTACGTTCGGCAGAAATGAGAGCTGATCTTCTGAGCTACAGAGGCCGTTTCTTTGGCCGACTGACAATTGCTGATAATGTGTGTGACTACAAGATGAAACACATGTCCAAAGAATGGGATGTGCATTGTCTTGCCAATTTGTCGTGCTCGTATTTGATAGGTTTGAATCCCATATTTCCATACAAAGTACAATCTGTGCGTTCTAGTAAACGTCAGGTCTGTCCTTGAGGTGTTCTCGGTGCCATAGTTACAGAAAAAGCTTCACTGTTTCCATTGGAAACCCGGGCGTGTGGTTTGTACATTGTCAAGGCACTGTGTCGTGTTAGCAGGAGTACTTCTTTGACTCTACTGGGTAGAGTAGATTCAACCCCATCAAATAAGAGCACGACATGAACTAGACTCTGCCCAGGTTTGAGAAAGGCTTAAAGTAGCCAAATACCTATTGATAAAAATGAAATCATGAGTACCAATTGAGTGATATGGATTGCCAGCTGGCGCTGTTTTGAGATATTTCTACAGTATATTTTTCCAATAGCGGTTTCTGGCTACATCCACTTTAATACAAAACGCGACAGTTATCCCAGTGCACAATTCAGCAGTCAACCGATATCAGCGAAACTAACTCAATAGGCTTACTTAGAGGAGTCGCCGACTAAACCAGCTTCCAAAGCCAAATACACTCCTTTTCGCAAACTTCAGATTAGCTTTTCAAAATGTTTGTCTGAGGTTCATTATTGGTGAATCACAAAATGTGAGTATTTTGGGGTTATTGAGGGAACGTTGCTTCAGGCCTACTGCTGACTAATCTACCATTGTCTAGTTTTTCCTACTATATAGGTGAGTTCAATACACCGCACTGCCTTGTCGAGATATTTTCCCGAAACTATTTTCAACGCTCTGACCATTGTTGCAGCTGGAAGAGTCTTCCACTTGTTTGTAGGAGTGTAACTAATGATTTGCTGGTGTACCCGAGTCCACATGAGCTGTTGACTAGTTTTGCTTTGACCAGTCTTTTAAGACTTCTAAACTGCCTTGTTGACTGTATTGGCTTCATTTATCTTTTCTTGCTGACTATATTTCACCACTTTCGGCATCTAGAAAAGATTTGGACAAAAAGAATACTAATACTACTATCACTCCTACTACTACCAACACTGCTGCTGCTACTACCACTACTGTGAAAGCCGACAAGCAACAGGCATGCACATTTTCAGTAAACAAGAACCAAAACACCAATATCAAGAGAAGATCTTCTATACAATCTAACAGTTGTGAAGTAGAAAAACGAAAAAAGATATACACTCAACCCTTACAAGCAAAGTTTTAACCTGTCAAAACAGCACAACAAAGAAAGGACAGCTGAACGGTAAGGGGACTAGCAAACAACTAGACCAATGACACAAGAAATTAACCTTAACAAATTGTTAATATCAACATCCAAATGACACTCAGCAACAGAAGACAAAACCAATTCACTGGAAGGGGAAATAATGCAGAACAGACCCAAAATACTCTACATCTCCTGAAACCTATCGATTTAATCATCACACACCATGCACTGAGCAAAGCTCAACAAGAGGAATCAGGCTGGCAGGAAAGTGACAAATGGGGAATGGGGGAGTACAGAAACGAAACCAAGGAACACTTCATGACACACCTGGACTGTGATCCTCAAAAAAGGAACAGAAAAAGCAGAAGACAGAACCACTACTCAAAACACATACCCATTGCCTTAGCACACGCCTTCCAACCTAAACATTCCTTTAATCACAAAAGACTGGCAAGCTGCAAGAATCTACTGGGACACGAATGAATGTAATGACCCAACACACAACCCGCTCCTTTGATTTAACAATGAATCAGTGGTACCAGATCTTTGACTAGCCTTGACAGATAATCATGTTCGCAATGACCCAGATACTCTTGCACAACCTTAGGATGGGACCAACCAAAGAAAATCAATGACACCAGTTAGAAACCTGAAGCCGGAAACAGGATACACTGAACCCTGATCAACACTTGCTCTATACCACGACAAAGAATAGAGGTCTATGAGCTTCTCTGCAGAGAAGTGACACGCTATTCCTATAAAACCATTGCTATCAGATGACTACAATGCAATAGCACATGAATCCATGCCAAACAGGCCAATCGAACAGGCAAAATAGGAGGAGGAATAGCCTTTGCTCAAAAAGAAAATATCAAAATGGTGAGTTTTGAACACACATACTTCCTGGATTGTGAAGAGCAATTGATGCACCTTGCACTTTACCATCAAACCAATCTATCCTTCCTATTAATATACAGACCACAACCCTATAAACCAAAAATCACCGAAAACCTCTTGGACATTGTGCCAAACCTTGTGGCAGAAAACAAACATCTAACCCTAATCAGAGATTATAATATTTAGTTCGAAGAAAATACTTAATCCTCTTCCAGATTGCTCAGCTCCTACATGGACAGTTACAACTAAAACAAATGATAAAAGGAGCTACATGTTCCACAGACCATACATTGGGCCTCATTACTAGCCTGGCAGTTCAGAAATAAGGGTGACCGTAGCAGCGTACCAGCACCCTTTCTGGACCGCTAGACTACAACTAAGGTCTGACCTGCCGGGGGCACCGGCCCCTTGTAGGCATGGTTTTCACAGAAGCACCGGCAGCATTACCAACGGTGCCAGTGTTTCTGTGACCCCATTCCTGTGGAGTCCTCCACGGGAGTGGGGACTTATACTTTCCGGTGCCTGACATCCCGGTCTGCTGGGACTTGTAATGTCCCGGTGGCACCAGGATATCAGGTGGCAGAATGGTATTACGAGTTCAGCAGCTACCAGCGGGGTTACCCCCGAACTCAGAATGAGGGCCATTGTATGCTATTTTTTGTCAAGGTGGCCTCATAAATCACTTTCTCTGAACCAAAGTCAGCAGCAAGATGGATTACCCCTCATCTGCATGAACTGAAGAAAGGAGCTGGAAAACCAGCAAGCCAAGGCAACATACCAAAGACACGTTCACAACTAAAAATTGGAAATTCGAAAAACGAAGAAATTATACTACTCTGAACGTATATGTAAGACCTCTCACTCAAAGTAAGAATGCTACCAAACCATTAATGAAAAGAAAAACGTTCTTACTGCAGCACAGCTCCAATGCTTATCACAAAACTGTGCAAGAACATCACCAACTACTTACAAAATAAAGTTGGGAAAAAATAGCAGGCAATATGAGTATCTCTGGGGAACGAGGCCAATAACTTAATCCTTGTCAATGACAACCAAGCCAAAGCATCCCTGGTGAACATATTTAAACCTACAACAGAAAAATACTTTAACAACTTGGTAAAGGAAATCAAAGCTGATCATCCAGCAGACCCATTCCCCCTAGATATCTACAAAAAGATCTGCATTAAATAAACTCGAGCGCAGTATTATCATTACCTGTTTAAATCCTCGCTAGAAACATGATAGTACCAAAAATCATCAATACACCTTTTGTCAAACCACTACTAATAACACATTTGAGACCCATAAAACCACCTTAATTATTGTCCAATCTCAAACAACTAGAAATATATGTACACAGTCGGGTTCCTGCAGCATGTTTAATCTAATACCTTACTGATTTCAGACCAACGACAGGCACAGAAACTGCACTCATTTCCATCTGAGATGACCACATAATATCAGAAGACGAAAATACCACGTCCGTCCTCATGCGCCAACATATCGCAGCTGCTTTAGACACTGCCAGCCATGGTACACTGATCCAAAAGCCTGAAGAAACAGGACAACAGAACAGTGCCCTGCAATGGATGACAAGCTTTCTAACAGGTAGAACGGAAATCACTTGGCTTCTATCGTTCAACTCAAACCCACGAAAGATCACCTGCAATGGTACCCCCACGACTAGGCCTTTCTACCTTCCTCTTCCACATTTTCATGGCCCCTCTAATAAAGATCATAAAAACATACGGACACACCTGGGAGGGGAAGAAAACAGCAGTAGCAACCACAGCAGCTACCTCACGCAAGTGATCACCTGGATGACGGCCAACAGCCTGAAGCTCAACATGGCCACAATTGAAATAAATAATTATAGTTTTGCCAAATCCCACATCGGTGGCCCCCATTCCATGACAGTTGAAAATGGGCAACAGCCTCAGAACATCTAAGATCATCAAGAACAGTATAGTACGATGGCCTCATGCTGGAACCACAAGTCGATGCGCTGGAGAAAAAATGCTTCTATCAATGACAATCCGACAAGTTATGCCCTACCTCACTTCCCAGCATACACCACTGGTCATCATATCCCTAGTTCTAATGAGAATCTATTATGCCAACAGCATCTACCTGGGTATGCCACAATACTTAATGAAGAACCTACAAACGTGGTCGAAGTGGGTGGGAGCGGTTGGGAGCGGTGCTCCTCTAACCATTCCAAAATGGTTTTGTTTTAAAATAAAAGTGTTGGAAGAAGTTGAAACTTGCAATTCAGAATTCAGTGCACTGCATTGAATGTTCCCTTAAACAGCAAGCACATTTATTTAGGGGTTTGTATGGCGTGTGGCAGAGGGCGCGGCGATGGGGTTTGTGGGGAGCGGGTACAGGCCATCAGGGAACATAGGGCCTCATTGCGATCCTGGCGGAATGGGTTTAATGGCGCCGTTAAAGGTGCCGGCGCCATTAAACCCATTCTGCCCTATTACGAGGTCCCCTTGCGGGACTCGCTCTGGACGTCTGGTCAGACGAGACGTCCTTTGCGGGTACCGCAAGGGGACTAGCATGTTAACAACGGGCCCATCATTATTGGGCCCGTTGTTACCATGCTCCCCATTCCCATTGAGCCCTATGGGGGCTCAAATGGGAATGGGGATTGTCTGGCTCTGGGTTCCCTGAATGGGGAAATACCAGGCCCTCCAAAGTCTGAAAGGCCTGGTATTTCCCCATTCAGGGACCACGGACCCGGACTCGAGTTTCGAGGCAGCCATGCCATCATTAAGGGCATGGCTACCTCCAAACTCGTAATGAGGCCCATAGTTCCACTACTTCTTTTCGGACACTGTGACCACAGAGCTACAACACATCCAAAACAAAGCATCCAGGATACTATTCACACATGGCAGGAGGGAGCATATAGCACCCCTGTAAGAGCTTTCCGATGGCTACTGTTTAAAAATATCCACTTCAAATCACTCTGCCTTGCCTGCAAAACTCTGGTAGGTTAAGGAGCTGGATTGATCGAATCCAAAAAGTCCAACCAACCAGAGAGCTAAAATTGCTCTACCTTTTTCACCTTGGTGACCAGGGGAGTTGCTAGGTCTGGAAAAGACCCGGGGCTAAGCTGATGTCGGAACTGTTGGGACTGGGGGCTAGCTAGTCTTTTGGCTGTAGCTCCTGAGATTCTATCCGGGGCTACAACCAAAAGATCAGGGGCTATAGCCCCCTTAGCCCCCCCCTAGCAACGCCCCTGTTGGTGACCAAACCTTGGAACATGCTGCTTGGCAAAGTAGAGATTATACAGGAGCACCTTAAAGTCAGAAAAGATCTTAGGACTTGGCTGTTTAATGCATAATTGACAGAGAAGCTAATCAGCTAATTGCAAATAAAGGATACAAAACCTCTGCACGTGACAATCAGGGTCAAGGCTTGGAAGAAACCCTGAGGGAATACCCCATCAGCTCCTGATGGTCTTTTCAAAACCACTGCATGACACGCAGGGAACGCCTACTGACCAGCGTCCAAAGAACACACCCATGCTTGCACAGATGCAACATTGCTAAAGGCTGTAGTACAGGGAACACACTCTGCGAGAATGCCACACTGGCACCAACCATCGACCACCCCTACCAGGATAGCAATGCAGGGCATCCACCCACTCATCAAGAAAACTAACCAGCACTCACTACCGAAATGCAAGAAATACCGGAACTATGACCACTCACCTGAAAATCACACTTGAACACAAGAACGCTGGATGTGCAAATAGCTCTACCAACTTGTCCCCAGTCTCTACACCAAACTCACCATATGCAAACCAAAACTAGCCACTCTAACAATGCATGTTACAGACCCATCTCCTGACATCAAACAATTGAACTCTTAACCTCTACAATCCAACTAACACACGACATCCCCCTCCCCCCAACGCATTCCAGCACCACAAGGGCACAAAGCTGCCTCTCCCGACACAACGCCAGTGATATCTCATCATAAAACAAGCAGAAATATTACATGCACGCACAGCTCACAGTGCTTCCATTCTGCAGCCCAAAACACAATACATTGGTTCTCCACTCTTCACTAACCCAACCCACCCACTCTCTTTCTGACCCACCGGACCTGAGACCAAGCAAATGACCACGGCACATGGTACAAAGCCTATTAACATTAAAATAATCTAGAAACTGTCCCAATTACATTGTTTTACCAAAGATGGCTGACACTGTAAACATAAATGTGCATCAAATATGTCTACATCAAATACCTGAGCTCAATTAGAGAGGGGGTTCAGAATTGCCTGTTGAATATGAAATATGATTTGCCATTTGGTATGCATTACTAGACTCGTGGCAGCATGTGGCGAAAAGGGGCAACTGGCAGTGGCCAGTCACAGTCCTGTGGCATAATATGTGGCATGTGTTGTTAGTGCAGGTGAACACAGTGCTTGCCTGCATTTAGGTGGTTGCTTTTTTAGGTTAGATGGTTCACAGTTTTCTAAATACCGTGGCAGTCATGCACTTAGTTCTTGTCATGTGGCTTCCGGTGGGTTTAAAAGGGTCGCCGGTGCAAATAAAGCTGCACTGCCACTTTTCTCTGCCCCGTGCCTCCGTGTGTTCTACGATTCTCCTGATCACTTGCTTCTCTCCAGGGGAGTTGCTAGGTCTCGAAAAGACCCGGGGCTAGGCTGATGTCGGAACTGTTGGGACTGGGGGCTAGCTAGTCTTTTGGCTGTAGCTCCTGAGATTCTATCCGGGGCTACAACCAAAAGATCAGGGGCTATAGCCCCCTTAGCCCCCCCCTAGCAACGCCCCTGCTTCTCACATCGTTGGTCTCAGCAGGCTGGTTACTGAAGTATTCTGCTTCTGTTTTTTCCTACCTGGAGCTTTTTGCCCAAGAAAAGGGTTTCCCGGCTGGGCCACGCTACATATCCTTGAGTTTATATCAGAAGCAGGGCAGCGTCATCAGTGCAGTGTCATCCATATCTCTGCGTCGAGATTGGTGGCCACAGGCCCAACGTCATCGAGCCATCGCTGGAGTGGGTCCTCGGAGCTTCTGAGAGTAGATTCGTGCTCCCCTGCTCTTGAACCCACGTGACTTGATGAAATATATTACATTCGGTCTGTGGTGTGTTGAGAAATAATTAAGGAACTATGTTTTACCTGAATGATTTACATTTAAACGAGTACTTTTTTTATCTTGTTGATTTAATGACTGGTTGCCACATTTGTGTAGTATAGAATTCCTTGCAGTTTCTACAATGTACTGTAGATGATGTGTGCTGTATTACAAAACTCCAAAATACATAAATAATAGTTAAACCTTTTTAAAGATCCAGCTTATAAAGGGTCAACTGAAATTTGCCACAAAAGTAAGATTATGGCAGCTTGCAGTGAGAATAACTTTCACTTTGGGTTTCAAGGTGGTATCTAAGACACATAAGAATACCCTTTTATTCTGAGTGTCAACATTGGCCCGGAAAAACCTTACAGAAAAAAGAGGGGGTGCACTCATCATCAATCATTATTATCACACGTACAAGGGGTATTTGAGTGCTGAACTCAGTCTGAACACGACGATGAGAGTCAGAACAATGTGGTGTTGATAGATATCAAAAGCTGGAAAAATGTGGCCATGAACCCAAAAGTCTCAAGCAAGGATTTCCAAAGACTATTGCATGGCTCACATATTGGGCCTGTTTTAATGAAAAATAGATGTATTTCTTTGTCTGACAATGTTACCAATACAAGTACATTTAAATTAGAGTTCACACTGGTGCAAATATTATTTTCTTCTAGAGATTTCAAGCTATTTTCTACTGCTGTAGCACACCATGTTTAATCTAGTTGTAGAGTGTAAACTTATTTTCAGATAAAGACCATTATTCCCAGAAGGCTGCTCAGGATCATAGTTATCGCTTTATCGCTCACTCCCACCTGAGCAGATGGGCAATGCAGCTTCCCATGAGTAGAAGGGATGTCTTCTCTCCTCAGCAGACTAGCCATCGATTGAGCTATGGTGTTCTTTAGGACCTAGAGTTTCTTACAATGTGTAATTGCAATGCTTATTACTAAGTAGTTCTAGTAGTCAATGTTTGACGAACAATACAGCAGGGTGAGCGATCACCTCAGTGCATGCAATACTGGTTATATGGTAAAATGCAGGAGTAAACGCCATCTTGGCAAACAGCAGCCATCTTAGAAGTTAGGCCCAAACACGTTGAACAACATTTTGGGCCTCATTCCGAATGCGGCGGTAAGGGGTTAATGGCACCGGTAAGGATGCCGGTGCCGTTAACCCCCTACCGCCGCATTCCGAGGTCCCTTAGCGGATCCCACTATGGCCAGCTGGTTTTACCAGCCGCCCTTAGCAGGAGCCGCTAAGGGACCAAGGAGCTAATAACAGGCCCGCTATTTGCAGGCACGTTATTAGCTCCTTCCCCATTCCCATTGAGCCCTATGGGGGCTTGAATGGGAATGGGGAATGGTTTTCGGAATGGGGATTTACCGGGTCCGCAAAGGTCGCAATGTCCCAGTAAGCCCCCATTCCGACACCACGGACCCGGACACGGGTTTGGAGGCAGCCATGATGCTATTAGCACCAGGGCTGCCTCCAAACTCGTAATGACCCCCCTTGTGTGTTAGTATTCGGCCCCTTGCATGATTGCAAACATCATTCCCACCCCGGCCAGGTCTCACAGAGTCCACTAAATCCTCCATTGTTCTAAGAATGTTACAGGCCCTAGCGCCCAGGAAACCACCCTGCAAGATCCTGAGAAGGGACCCTGCACCCTGCAAGATCATGAGAAGGGAGCAGAGTGCCTCGTGCTAGTAGCATCCCATGGGACAGATAGCGAAGCCCTCCTACCCATACGAGAAATACAGCTTTGGCATGTTTTCGTCTGATGCCCCCGCATGCCATGACACTGTTCAAACCCAGATCACTGGCCATAAAACGTTTACACCCCTCAATCGATCACTAAGATCAGAAGGCAAGTCTATTGCGCCTTTAGAAATGGGTCACGTGATTTGGGCAGCGAGGTGCAGAGCAGCATCAAAATTACAGCCTAAAACTAAGGTTGAGGCTTTCTGATCTGTGAGTGAAGCGTGTGAGTTAGTGTGACCTCGGCTCTCCCTCCGAGCCCATCTCTGTATCTGCCAGGTGCTCGTTACAATGATAAAATAACATTGTTTGTGTTAGTAGCCAATTCATTGTTAGGCCAACGTCACCTGCCAATGAGTCCAGCAGCACCCACGTGGACAGAGATGAAGAGATGAAGAAGGACCAATGGCCTGGCATCCCATATGGAGCAGGCCCTATATATAGAGAGCTCATCCAGTTAGGATTGTAGAATTGTACTATATATTATTACTTCATCAGTGGCGTTATTGGTGCTTATAATGTGCTGCACATCCCTACAAAGCTCGGAACGTTTGACAGCAGCAGAGTTCTTTGTCGATGCATTTGTATTTTGGAGAAATAAATACTTGTTATCCTGGCAAGTGTGTCTTGGGTCTTTTTCACTAGCAGGATGTTTTTTTCTGGTGGTAGCGTTCACGGGTGTGCCTTCACCATTAAAATGAAGATCTAATCATTAAGAATTCCAAAGAACTCACCATGAGGAGAACATTAACATGCCGCCATAGCACTTTGGAGTGGCTAAAAGACAACAGATATGGCATGCAACAAAACAAGTAGGTAAAATAGGTAAAGAAGGAACTAATCCAAAGGTGGAGCTTGCTATAGTCAGTGAAAGAGGCGAGAACCATGTTAAACTGTCTTTCCATACATAGATGGTCCTCAAAAATAGTATTTTTACTTTTTCCTGAGGGCTAATGTTGTAGCAAGACTAATTTGCTAATAAGACTCCTCAATCATTTTCAACTTTTGTATTTGTATTTATTTGAAGAACAGGGATGTCAATTTCGATCAGAAATAACTTACAATAACACATTTACAGATAGTGTAGGCATTCCACAGTAAGGTTCCTGTGCAATAGCACAAATATAAGAAAATGTGATGAGCCAGTTTATGAGTGTGTGATCAAAGCGGAATATAGACCACGGGCACAACAAAAGGAAAAAGATCCAAGAAACAGGTGAGTTACAAAGGTAACATTAGCCTAGGAGGACATGTGTTTTAAACTAAAGAGAATATAATATATAAGATTACATTAAGTGGTGCTGGAAAGAATGATGGGGTCAAGTAGGTAGGCCAGGGGAGAGAGTGAGAGAATCTCCATCTTCATCAAGTAGGTGAAGTTTAAGTTGAGTGTAATAATGGAGGCTACCTCAAGAATGACACAACGTCACAGTAAGGTTGCTACTGTTGTATTTATTCCAAGTACATGGTCACAGTCACAGCAGGTGGGTAAGAAGATGACCCCCCCACCAGAGAACTCTCCTCTCAGCCTGATAGAGAATACCAGATAGAGAATACCTGATATAACACCCCCCCCAACATATTTCAAATTGCAACACCACTGTCTGCAACTCACTGCCGGTCCAACACTCACACACCTCCAACACACACACATACACACACACACACTTAGAGGTTCATCCCAACTTTGCCAACTTCCCTTTGTTCCACACTGTTCCATCATCTGTCACAACTGCATCCACCTTCTCCCTCACAATCCTCTGAGGACCTCAGAACCTTGTGTCTCCTTTAACTACATTCCTGCTCTTTCTCACTCGAACCTCACCCCCACCTCAAAAGCTCCCCTTCTGAATCTTTGGAGAGCCGCATACCTCTTCTTCATCTCATCCACCTTCCCTTGCATGTGTCCCTGCTCCTCTTTCCCCAGCCACAGAGGAGATACAGCCACGTGGGGCTGCCTCCTTCTCAGAACTTCGAATGCAACTAACCCAGTCGTGGCATGAGGGTCCAAACGACAAGCGCACAACCTCTCATCACAGCCCTCTCCGAGTCTTCACCACACCTTTTTGCCATCTGAACGGCTTGAATCAGAATCTGATTGAAACATTCCACTGCACCATTGGTTTCGAGGTAGTAAAATGGTGTCTTATGATGGTCAACAACTACACAACTCAAGAAGTCCCCAACCAACCTTGATGTGAATTGCACACCATTGTTCATGAACAACTTGGCTGGAAACCCCTCCCTTTGAAACACCTCATCCAGGCAATCTACTGCGATACCCAAATCTGCTTCACCAACAACCTTCACCGAATTACAGATCTAGCAAAACAGAAATGTGCCTCCTCCTCCCTCTCAAGTCAGTCAAGAGGCCCAAGGCATCTGATGCAACATACTCCCAAGGCATGGACGATTACTCCAAAGGTCGGAGCTTCTGAACAAAATTCCTCAACATCTTTTCCCCTTCTCTGCACTCAACACAACACCTTACCATGTCCTCTACTTCAACATAAATCTTGGGCTACTAATAATCTCCCATCAGTCTTCCTTTACACTTTGTCATTCTTAGATGCGCCTCATGCGCAAGTTCCAACAACCTCCGCTGAAACCCTGCAGGGGGAACAATGTTTCCCCCCTTGCACTACAAACTTCCTTCCACACTGAGTTCATCGCAGACCTTATTGAATATTTTTAAGACCTCAGTGTCATTGCAATCCTCTCTCCACCCTTCTCTCACCATCCAAATCACCTCACTTAGAGTGTCATCTGCCTTGAATGCCCTCATCCACTCATCTCTGGTGAGAGTCCCCTCCTCAAAAACCAAGAAAAGATCTTCCTCACCTTTAACATCATCCTCATCATCCTCACCCACCAGCTACAGCAACTACCTCTGGCCCTTGAGAAAAAATCACCCACCAAATTATCCTTCACTGAAACATGTTCAACCTCAAAGTCATGCCCATGCATGGACACCACCCATTTCATGGCCTGCCGCAACACCCCATCTATCCCCTTGGTCATGAACACGCAAACCAAGGGCTTGTGGTCAGTGAGGATCTTGAATCCCTTTCCCACAAAACCACTCAGAATGTCTTCATAGCACAGATCACACTGAGGGCCTCCTTCTTCATGATGGAGTTCCTCTTCTCAACATGCCGCAATGCGCTAGAAGCAAACACTACTACTCTGTCCACACCCTGCTGCTTCTGTAACTGCACAATGCCTTCTGTCACTGGCATCAGTCATCACCCATGTGTGGCAGCTGGTGTCATACCTCGTCAAAGCCGGAGCCCTGGTGATCGCTTGCTTGATATCCTCAAATTCAGGCTGACAACCCTGTGTTCACTAAAACTGTACGCCCTGCTTGCACAAACCTTGTATTTCCTTGTACCTGTCCACAAAATGTAGAACAAATTTGGCATAGAATTCCACCAATTTGAGGAAAGACATTATGGGCCTCATTACGACCCGTGCGGAATGGGTTAACGGGTTCCGCTAATGGATGCGGACCCGTTAACACCATTCCGCACAATTACGAGGTCCCCTCGCGGAACTCGGTAAGGACGCCTGGCAAAACCAGGCATCGTTACCGGGTCCCGCGAGGGGACCAGGGAGCTAACAATGGGCCGGTCGTAATCGGCCCGTTGTTAGCTCCCTCTCCCATTCAAATTGAACCCTATGGGGGCTCAAATGGGAATGGGGAAGGTCCAGGCCCAGGTTCCCTGAGGGAGGAATTACCGGGCCCTCCGAACTCAGAATGGCCCGGTAATTCCCCATTCAGGGAGCCCGGTAAAGGAGCCCGGTTTGGCGGCAGCTATGGAGCTGACAGCTCCATGGCTGCCGCCAAACTCGTAATGAGGCCCTATGTGTTACTTATCGCTGGGCCTGCTTGCACCTTGAATCACTGACACCAACTCCCCTTTAGCATCAAACCTGTCCCAATCAGAGGATGTAAGAAAATAATCAATAGAGGTCCTACTGAGTTTGCACTTGTCCTTCCTCAAGGTCAAAACCACCTCCCTGATGGAGCTGAGAACCCTGCCTAATTTTACATCATGCTCCTCCTCAGTAGTTCCCATCAGCACAATGTTATCCTGAAACAGAACACTGCTGCCTCCGAATTAGAGAGAACATGGATCAGCCACTGAAAGAACGCTGCTACAGAGACTAAGCCAAATGGCATCCTGCAGAACCTGAATGTCCCTTCAGGCGTTATGACAGTTGTAAGCTCCCTGGATGCAGGATTCAGGTTTATCTGGTGGTTGGCAGATGCAAATCCAACACAATAAAAAGAAGGGCATCCCCCACCAGACTCACGATATCACCCATGTTGAACAAGGGGAACCTATCTGCAACCACATTCTGTTTGAGCCCCCTAAGGTCTACACAAAGTCTTATCTCTCCACTTGCCTTTCTCACCACAACAATATTGAAAACCCACTCTGAGGCCTCTATCCTCTCTATCACACCTAGACTTTCCAGTCTGCTGAGTTCCTTCCTCACCTCCTCCCTGAGATAGACAGGAACATGCTTGAGTTTCCCGGCCACAGGCACTGCTTCTGCCTTCAGCCTTAGCTTGTGTTGGTATCCTTTCAGACACCCCAGTATTTCCTTACAAAAAACCTTTGTATTCCTCTTCTAGCTCACATGTACTATCCTTGTTGACAAATTGCACCATAGCCAGCACACTGGGTCTAATAGGATCCCCTTCTCACTTTGCTCATTCCAACCAAGCAAACAGCTCCTGCACTTTAAAACAACACATCAGTGTTAGTGCACTTCAATTAGCACATTGGCTCAGCCCTGAATCACCCTACATTCTCAATATTGACACCCCAATAGGTATTTGCTCTCACCTTGGGCTTATTTAGATTCTTCCCACCTCCACCCAGTGATCACTCCTGTCTTCCAATCTACTATGGTGCAATCAGATCTTGAGTCTATGAGCATTGGCACACTTCACACCATTCACAAAAACTGTGCTATGCGGCTTTACCCATCTCCTACCGGTCGAACCAACCTTTCTGACAGAGGAACTCATGCCCCCTGGATCTTCAACTAGCCTGCACCTCTCATATTCATCTTCCTTACACTGAGAAATGTATTTTGCTCCCATGGAGAAAACATTACTACAACATCTAGCGTAATGCCTCTTCCTTCCGCATTTCCTACTTTCTACACTCAGCACTCAAACCTGGTTACTTTTCCAAATTGGCATAATCAAAGGTGTCTGAATCCCCTTGAATCCCCTTCCACGCAAAATCACTCAGAATGTCTTCATAGCACAGATCACACTGAGGACCTCCTTCTCCATGACTCAGTACCTCTTCTCAACATCTCACATTGCCCTAGAAGCAAACACTACTAGCCTATCCACTCCTTGCTGCTTTTGTAACATTGCTGCACCAAGCATTCCCCTTTAGCATCCAAAACTGTCCCACTCAGAGGATGTCCAAGATAACCAATAGATGTCCTCCTGAGTTTGCACTTGTCCTTCCTCAAGGTCTAACCTGCCTCCCTGATGATGTTGAGAACCCTACCTAGTCTTGCATCATGCTCTTCCTCAGTGGTTCCCATCACCAGAATGCCATCCTGAAAGCAGAACACTGCTGCCTCTGGCTTAAAGAGAACATGGATCAACCTCTGAATTAACCTTGCCACCGAGACCATGCCAAATTGCATCATGCAGAACCTGAACATCCCTTCAGGAGTTATGAAAGCTGTAAGTTCCCTAGATACGGGATTAAGGTTTATTTGGTGGTTGGCAGATGCCAAATCCATCACACTAAAAAGACAAGCAACCTCAACAGTCTCACCATCTCACCTATGTTGGGCAAGGGAAACCTATCTGCAACCACATTCTGGTTGAGCCCCCTAAGGTCTTCACAAAGCCTTATCTCTCCACTTGCCTTTCTCACCACAATGATAAGGGAGACCCACGCTGAGGTCTCTATACTTTCTATCACACCTAGATTTTCCTATCTGCTGTGTTCCTTCCTCACCTCCTCCCTGAGCCAGACAGGCACATGCTTGAGTTTCCCAACCACAGACACTGCCCTTGCCCTCAGCCTTATTGTGTGTTGGTATCCTTTCAGACACCCCAGTATTTCCTTAATAAAACCTTTGTATTCCTCTTCCAGCTCACATGTACAATCCTTGTTGACAACTGGCACCATTCCTGGGACACTGGGTCTAATATGATTCCCATCTCACTTTGCTCATTCCAAACAAGCAAACAGTCCCGCACTTTGAAACAACACACCAGCGTTAGTGCACTTCAATTTGCACCGTAGCTAAGCCCTGAATCACCATACATTCTCAATAATGATACCCTGATAGGTATTTGCTCTCACCTTGGGCTTACTGAGTTAATTCCCGCCTCCACCCAGTGAAATCTCCTATGTTATCCAATCAACTATGGTGTAATCAGATCCTGACTCTATGAGCATCAGCAGACTGCATCAATTTACAAAAACGGTGGCGTGCAGGTTTCACCATGTCCTACCGGTCGAACCAACCTTTCCGACAGAGGAACTCATGCCACCTGGATCTTCAACTAGCCTGCACCTCTCATATTCATCTTCCTCACACTGAGAAATGTCTTAGGCTCCCATGGAGGAAACATAGTTACAACAACTGGCATAATGCTCCTTCCTTCGTATTTCATACTTCCTACACTCAGCACTCAAACCTGATCACTTTTATAAATTGCCATAATCGAAGGTGCACCCACACCTAAAATATCTTTACCCCCACCTCCTTTGCCAGTCCCAGTGCATCCTCCTCCTCTATCTTCCACTCCTTTGTTGATGTGAGATTTTCCTGTCGGCAGACGCTTCTTCGCCACCTTCTCTTGCAATCTTGACAGCAGCAAATTCCTTCATTTCTTCTTGCACACCTTTGGTCTCTAGTTATCTCACACATTTCATCGTGTGTTCAACCTTTTTTGCAATGTAAAATATTGTTATAATAATTATTATCAGTATTATCATTATTATTATTATTAGTATGGTATTTACATCATCTCGACTGGGATCACCCTTACTCTGTATCTCCTCCATCATTTTGTGTTGCCTCACCTGTAGCATGAACTGGTCTTAAACATATTCATTATAGCAGTCACTTAAGTTACAACGATTTGACAACTGTCTCAAACTTGTGATGAAATCCTTTATGGGCTCCCCATCCTCTTGATCATGCATGCCCAAATATTACCTTTCCAAGATCGAACTTGACTTTTTCTGAACCAACATTCCCCACCAATTCAGGTAGGCACTTAAGGACCCCACCTTCAAAGCCTAAACTTTGCATGAGAAGAGCTCACTTGCAAGCTAGTGTGTAGCTTGGACCATGGATGGCCAGGACATAGTCCTGGAAGTCTTCCTTCCATACATCCCACTTAATTACTGGTTCCCCCGACCGTTGAAGAGATTGTGGGTGTACGTTATTCATGACAGATACCTAAATATACTATAGGAAATCTCCAAGGCTGCAAATCTGCTACAGAAAAAGCACCTTCTTTAATGGCTCTGTAGGGATAACTTGTCATCAGCTTCTGACAACTCCAATTTTTTTAAAACTATTTCTGCCGTGCCTTTTTTTCTGTTCGCCTGTCCTTGGAGTGATGCTGGTATACTGTTCTTGGTCCAGGCTGTCAGGCTCTCCATCTATAATTGTCCTATTTCCAGGCTCTTCTGTGCCTGACTCCAAGATGGCCACAGGCTGCATGTGGTCTTGCAAGATGAACCTTAAAATGACCACACTTTCACTCAAAAACTGTCCTGTGTTCAGGCTCTTCTGTGCCTGATGCCAGGATGGCTGTACGCTCTTGTGTGGCTCATAAGACTGGGTGGTAGTCCCGCAGATGGCCCTGCCCAAGAAAACAATAGAAAGCATTCCCTTAAGTCAGTTTCTGAGATACAGAAGAATTATATCAAATGAGGAAGAGTATGAGATCAAAGCAAGAGATATCACAAAAAACTTCTTGGAAAGGGGGTACAGTTCAGACACAGTATCTAGACATGCAGCCAACGTCAAAGGAACATCAAGGACAGAAGCAATGCTACCTAGAATAAAGAATACAGCTACTGAACTGGTCTATGTAACCACGTACTCACAACAGAGCAATTAGATTAGAAGAATCATCACAAAAAATTGGAAATTGTTGTAACTAGATCCCAAACTGGCAGAACTGTTTCCTAAACCACCATTATTTGCGTATGCTAAAAGCCCATCTATACGAGATCACCTAATGAAATCAGACATTGGACACAAAAAGAAAAATGAAACAATATACAAAGGAACCATCTCATGTAACAATTGCAATTGCTGTAATAACCTAATCAAAGGAAATGAGATTAGCCATCCCCATAATGGAAAAAGAATCCAACTCCATCACACTTCAACGTGTGAGACCAGCAATGTAATTTATGGAATCAAATGTCCATGTGGACTTTATTATGTGGGACTTACAGGACGCAAAGCAAAGACGCAATGGTGTGAGCATAAATCTAACATCAGACAGAAATCCGAAAAATCCCCAGTGGCCCAACATTTTGTGAAAGAAAAGCACACAATTGCACAAATTAAGTTCGTCATACTGGAACATGTGATATTACCCAGGAGGGGAGGTAATCTAAACAAAATGCTCCAACAAAGAGAAATATTCTGGATAGAAAAACTTGATAGCATGTCCCCGAGGGGAACGAAAATGGAATGGGACCTAAATTGTTTCTTGTGAATTCATCACAAGGCATATCTACCCTGTGAAAAGTTAGAAAGGCCATAAATGATGAAGGAAACTGCCTCAGTACGAACTATCAATCCTTGGATAGATTGGACAATGTGGGTGAAACTAACAATGTGAATAAAAGAAACTTAGAGTCATTTATTCTATGCAAACTGTATTAAAACATATTCACAAATGTACTGATCAGGATTTACAACATCCACGAATGTAATGCACGTGGTGATCTGTTATTTAATCATCAGAAAGGTTGAAGATATTGTATTATAATAATTGTCATATATAAGATGTACCAAAATATATTTTGTATGGTACAACACATGGTTAAAGGGTAAATATACCATTGGTTACAACAGTTATGTATAATCAAGAGAAATTGTAAGTGACACTTCTCAAAAGGATTTATATCAAATGTATTGAATTGGTGGTACATCTCAATATAGTACAATGGATGTTAATGGGCTTAGTTTATGTTGAAAATTATCTGAATGTAAAAGGGAAAGTATTCAGAATTAACAATGCCGTTAATCTTCATTAAACATACCGACCGCACATGGTGAATATGAAAAAGGCCCCCGAATAGACAATATAGCAAACACAACATGTAGGCAATGAGCAAGAACTACATGAAAGACAGTGTAGCAAGTACACTATTTCCACATGGCGCCTTTAATTACGCCGTGAACCAAAACAGGCAAGTCAGTAGACACACAGCCATAGAGTGGTTGCTTAGCAACCCTCCAATGTAGGACCCAGCATACGGCAACACCATCATTATGGGGAAAAGAACACAGGAATCAAACAGCGGTGAAAACGCAAATGCGAGTGAAACGAAAGTACTCCGTACCGCGAGGGACTCCTTTTGCCCTCGCACATTCATCCACAGTAGGACGCTCCATGTCCACCGTGTAGGACGAGTGTCCTTTAGCCCACGAGCCTCATGAACAGAGCGAAGGAATCCCCGGAGGGATCTTAACCCAGGAACGCTTATAACATTGGACACAGAACACCGCAACCGCATATACATGAGACGGGTCGCACACCTAACGGTGAGTCTTTTAAACAGCAAAGGTCTTACTTGTTTGCAATATTGATCACAGAGTGGGACTCAGCGCTGAATTTAGCGACTGATCCCACTCGTGATCTTACTACTTTTCACCAAACAAAGAATGAATGAAAGAAGCAATATCTGTAATACGGATCACATAGTGGGACTCAGCGCTGATTTTAGCGACTGATCCCACTTGTGATCTGACTACTTTTCACCCAAAGCGCAAATGAAAGAAGCAATGTTAGTATGATTCCCCACATAATACATGACTGAATCCAGGCTTTTAACTTTATCTCCTATAGTGGTGGAACTCTGAAAATAAGTTGTTGTACAAAAGAGAAACTAAGAGACACACAGTCACCACACAGAAGTGTGCAGAGTATTGCCACATACCGGTTCACCGGGACCAAGGTTAGTCAAGTGTTAACTGTCAGATGTATACATAGAATGATTGTAGAAAGTAATAGAAACTAATGCAGATATCTGTACACATTGATTTTGTAGAAAAAAGACAGAAAATATTGACATCCCCACCTGAAGAAGGGCGAATACATTGCCCGAAACGCGTAGTGGAACCCATAGGTTAGAATCCTAAAAGCCTGCAAGAGGGCTTGTGTAAAACTGGGACAATAAACCAAGGATATCAAGACATTTTGGAACAATTTGACTACAAATGAATGAAGTGCTGTTTGTTGAAGAATCATGATGTGATTAAAACTGTAATTGGAAAAAAAATTATTATTGAAACAGGCATACACGAACAAGTTTGTATATGACAATATAATATGCAATGTGCCTATGATATACTGAATGAGATAACAGAAAATCTTTGTTACGAAAGAAATAAACACACACACAAGTTTGCGTTTTTTACATAAGCAAGTTGTCATACACGTGAAGTTTATTGAACAATATTTGGCTGTCGTAGTGCAGCACAAAAGTGTGCATCTGTTATGTTTTCCGATACAACGGTTGACCATATACAATTCACCCTGCTTCAACCCTTCCCTTTAGGGCTCCTAACAGAGGCTACAACCTCTGCAATGGTGTGCCACATTTGTTGGGCCACCCAATTCGTTTTCCCTTGACCCGTTGCTCAGCTGCACTGTGGTTTTCCTCAAGGACTTGTACACTCTTCTATGAGAAAGTCCAGTTGGTACACCATATCAGTCCACAGTGGCGAGGTCAGACCGTCCTCACATCCTCTGTGCCAAATAAGCTCCTCCTCAGCAACACCATTGGGTCCTCCTGTGCTCTCGGGGTCCCAGATAAGAACCGCTTGTTGCCAGTGTACTAACTCAGGCAACCTCAAGAATATCACATGCTATTGGTTACATGCCTTGTTTCACAACTGTCTCACGGTCCGCTTTTGATACTGCCATGTTTGATTTTACGATTGTTTTGTTTAAAACCTAATAAACAGAGTTATTAAAAAAAAGATTGTCACATGCTGTGGTAATTCCAAGTACATGTTTACATTCACAGATAGGCAAGAAGACACCCTGAGCACCCTCCTCTCAGCAATCTCCTTCAGCTTCTTCCATCTTAGCTGTCTTCTTGGAACCCCTCTGACCTTACAAAACACTAGAACACTCCCAGCCAAGGTTCTAGTGTGACTGCTTCAGGCAGCTAAGAATAGAACACAATATATAGTACAGAATAATACATAAAATAGAATACCAGATATAACACTGAGCTATGAAGAGATCAACAATCAGACCAGCTTTAATTGTGATGGTCAGCAGGTTCCAATGGAACAGGGTGAGTAGGGAGAAAGAGTAGAAGCGAGAGGAGATATGAGTACATGGGACAGCAAGGTTGAGAGCACAGGAGGAGCTGAAATCAGATGGTGAGTAAACAGCAATACAGTGAGCCAGGTCTGGGGGATCAAGACAATTGGTAGCATTGTTGGCAAGAAGAAGGAACTTGAAATGGGAATGGCTGTGCCTGGAGAGCCAACCAGCATGGTGTCAATAGATAAATGTGGGGGATGACCTGAGCTGATTGCAAAGAGAGTGGGGTGCAAAGTTGAGGAGGAATTTGCATAGGTTGAGGAAAGATCAGAGAGAAAGGCCAAGGAGCAGTAGTCCCATTTGCTGAGCCTGGAAATTGATATTAACTAGAGTTTTCATATCGTTGTGAGTAAGAAATTGGTGGATTTTCTGAATGTTGAGAAGGTTAATACAAGCAGCAGAGGTGGTCGTAGCGATTAATGTTTGCGGTTGTACGTTGCTTTTAAAGAGGACACCAAGGTGGCAATCCTTGGGTGGGGGAATACGAAGGTCTGGTGGAAAAGATATAGTTGAGGGGTGGGGAAGGATGAATTACAAAGCAGCAAGAAAGATGCCTTAAGTTTTTTTAAGAATTCAGAATGAGGCAGTCGATATCCGTCTAGTGATGAATTACAGTGAGACAGTTGGTGATGTGTTCTGAAAAGGCTGGAGTAAAGGCGAGAAAGGAGAAAACAATTCGATTTTTGTCAGCAAAGTGGTGATAGTGAAAGCCAAAGGATGAGATATGTTTTCGTAGTGCAGAGGTATAGAAGGTGAAGGCCAACAGGTTGAGGGATGGAGTCAGAGGTTTGTGAGTTCCATTATATTTTTAAGGAGTGGCTTTTCAGATAAGAAGCCATCTAGGCGAGGGCAGATTTGCAAAATCCAAGACCCTGAACATTGAGGAGAAAAGAGTGATCGTCAGTGTTAAATGTGACAGAGAGATCCTAAAGGATGAGTATAGAAGAGAGTTCAAAGTGGTGAGCATTAGAGAGAAAGGTGGAGAGATGGATGAGTGCTGTCGTGGTGTCATGATTCCTGCCCCTCATGTCCCCAGCCCTCCAAGATGTCAGGCTGGAGCCAGGCCACGATCACCTACATGGCCCTCAAGGGCCTCTCCATCCCTCCAAAGACCCACTTGGAGTCAGACTTCGCGCTTGTGACACCAGACTCACTCACTCCGATAGGATAACATTGGGGATTGGACTTGTAGTGCATTGATGGGGACAAGATGGATGCCCCCACATATTTCGGTTCCCAGAACTGAATGTGCGGTCTAGTCTTTTGGGTGTGGTTCAGCCCAGAGACACCTGGGATATCCAGAGACTATTTAAGCCACACCCAGGCTGAGAAACATGCTTTGCGTTTTCTGCACCTGCAGCGTGACACTCACCGTGTTCGGATCGGTCTCCAGTAGGCCTGCATCTTTCTTCTGCACTCAGCTCCTGCAAGAACAAGAACACTGTTAGGAAGAGCCTTACCTTGCGGCGCTTCTGCCCATCATTCATCGCTCCGTCTGTTCTGCGGGCATCTTCAGCGGTGTCATTCCCATCCCGGCATGCCTCTTCCTAAGGAAAAGGGAAGAGAACAGAAAAAAGGCATTGGTAAGGATTCTGCAAATCTTTGCTTATTTTTAAATACTGTACGAGCTTCAAACGCTTACCTGAATCCCAGCCGCTCTGGGAGAACTCTGTCTCCGGAACTTCTCATCCATCTGCACGAGGGAAAAGACACTCCAGGTTAGCGTGGAAACATCTACAGGCGCTGCATACCGCGCTTACCCACCGCATTTGTTCTTCTTAACCGGCATCCACGCTGAAAACGTTGCAGCACCTAAAAGACATAGAAAAAGAACTCAGTTCAATGCAAATATGAAAGGGGTGCATCGCGCTCTCAATCACCTTCAGTGCTACTCATCTCAGCAGCATGCCGCCATCCCCGGATGCCAGCCATCATCTAAGGAAGGAAAGGAACGAAGTTAGAGAACTGTTCAAAAGACTAATTATACTTACCTGTCGGACTCTTGCCAGTGAAGTAACTAGGCAGCAACAAGCCTGCATCAATCAACGCGCCCCTGTGCTGAAAGCAGGACGGAGAGCACACTATCCAAGAAAACAAGGTGAGCTGTGGATCAAAGGGAAGGGTTGGACCCCGGAGAAGAAGGGGTTCAAGCACACAGAGACAATAGGGAGTTAAACTCTACCAATCCTGTGTTTCAGGCCCAGTCCCCAGTCGAATAGCCTCCAGGGAAGGGTTTGAGGTCGTAAGAGGTCAGAACAGGCTGAGTGACATCTCCGTGGATACCAGGTGAGCGTTACACTTGGTTGAGCATTAACTACAGATGCTAACTTGAACTGGATCTCCAAGGCCATTATCCACAAAGTACTTTGTGATCTGTTTGAAGACCGGCCTTAAGGATCTTGGAATAACGAGGTAGGATGGAAACTGAGTGATAGTTTGCTGCAATATTTGTATCAGTAGAGGGTTTCTTCAAAGGAGGTAGGAATGAAGCAGAGGATTTTTTTGTAGGCTAGGAGTTTGGTGAGGGACAGTAATTTGCGCCAGCATTGTAAGTCATAGTGAACATTTGTTTTCTATGTCCGAAGGTGGTCAGAGCTGATCCAGGCTTCTGGGTGGGTGCAGAGAGGTGTGAATATGCATGCAGGATAGTTTTGTTGAGAGGCTAACAGACAAGACATTTGGTTTCCTGCAGCCTTAATAAACTGCATCCCATATATGTCTGTATTTCAGGGAAGATACCCTGGGCAAATAGGCAGTCCTGCTTGTGGAACCTATTCAGTTTAAAGATGTACTGTGTATCATCTGCATCATTAGGAATCAACACTCTAAGTGGTAACAGTTGTTACTGAAGTGTCTGGGCGTACATGTTATATAGCAGTGTCAAGCAACTATGGAGGTCCAGGGTGTAAAAGGTTGCCAAGAGATCAAGATTCATCAACATAGCAGTGGATCCTTAATCAAGAATGTTGAAGGATAATGTTTATATGCCAAGCAAAGCTTATTCTGTGCCTGTCTACGGTCAAACCCCAGACTGCCAACATCCTGCAATGTTATTTGATCTAAGGAGCACCTGAAAGTGCACAGTAGCTGCATAGAGGCCCTTTTTAAAGATCAATGTTTGTTTCCAAGGTACTGAGGGGAATAACGATCCCAAAGTGTCCTTAATAATGTTGGTATTCATAGGACAGAGTACTTACAATCTATGACCAGTTTTGTGGCACATGGACATCTTACACATTCAGGCATATTCACATGTTGAACCATAGAATAAACCTTGCTGTGTTTGTTGCAAGCTGTAATTGTGTTTGTCACTAGACCCCTATTTATTGGCGTGTGTTGCAGTGTGTTTAATGATGGACACTGGGGATAAGAGCTCCTTAAATATGCAGCTGTTCTATTCAAGATGTTTGACAGATCTATGTGATTATGCCCCTAAGGAACTGTTGTAAAACGGTACTGCAGTCAAATCATGGGTGCCCTCAGGGTTTAGAATACAATTCAAGTAGATTCTTCAGAATCAAAGGTCAAAGTGGGCGGAAGCCGGCGAGAATCTGATGCTTTATCTATAAAAGGCTTCTTTAGCTTGCAGAATAGTCAATTTACATGTTTCCGTGAATTCTTAACTGTCGCCTTGTTTTTTTCTGATGCAGTCTAATCCACTGTTTTTGAGTCTTTCTTAACTATGCTCTAGTTCATGCTGACTCAAATATACACCATTTATGCGTAGCCAGATGCCTCTTTGGTTTTCAGGAGATGAATGAGGCTATTAGGACAATTATTTTTTGGAGAACATCCTATTGTAATGTTCCATTACCTTATTAGCGTCATATGTATCTGTATTGTTGTATACCTCTGTAAAGCGCTCTGTTGCTTCTCAAGGCTAGGTCTGTGCTCAATAAATACAATAATTATAATAACAATAATGATAATTGGTAGAAGGAAGGCGGGTAGTTCTTGTTTTAATAGGGATGTGTTTGATCATAAAACAAGAGTCTCAGATATCTTCATAATTTGACGAAAGTATCGTTTTTATTAAGCAGTACGTTACTAAGTACTGGCTTTAAATTAATTGTGGAATAATAAGTCCACTCAGTGCAGGAATAATTGTGAGTTGTACAATTTTATACTCCAAATACCGATCAGGGATGTGTCCCGTTTCATAGGTTCATTGGAACAAGAGTGCAGAAATGATCATTGTATTGTGAAGTTGCTCACAAACTCTCGGCCCCGCTGTCCGACAAATCGTTAAACCAAAGACCAAATCACATATGATAATGATTTTTTATCAGTGAGTGAGGGATTTTCCAGAAAACAGCACGAAAATCTGATTCCAGTAGCTCACTGCTAAAGTCACAGTTGGAGTTGATTTAATCTCTGCTTTAGCTACCACATGTTCAGAAGAGGACAATGGTAATCCAGAAAAATATGGGATGACAATGAGGCTCTATTAATCAGTGCGACTCCTCGTCCTATGCTCCTGTTCCTATCCCGTTTCAAGATGGAGAAATTCTCTGAATGCATCTGTGTAAGAGTGGTTGCTGGTGTTTCAATTTGTCAGGTGTCTAGCCACATTCTTGTCCAATTTGTGGTGCTAAATAAAACCCTACATATACATATACTATTTTGTCTCGGTTTATTATGTGGTCACACTCAACTCAGGGAGTCCCTTTCCCCACAATGAATGTGGTGCACAATAAAGCAATAAAGCACTATTATTTTGTTAAGGTTAACTTTGGTAAGGCCTCCAAACCGTCTCGCACCCAGTCCTAATAAATACCCGGTGCCACAATGGACTAGGAACCAGGCCGTTGTGTAGTAAGAATATAGATTTATTAATTTATTTAAACCAAATTTGACAAACAGACTAACATCAGCCACCAATGCCGTGGCAACACAAGAACAAAACGAACTTCCGTAATGGCAACAACATGGATATAATACTGAGATAAGCAGTTATGATTTCCCGCAGCCTTCTTTTCAAATCACCCACACACAATTCAAGACACACAGTGATTGCTGATTTTGTTATAATACTTTTTCTCCCAGCAACCCCCACCCTTCGAACATCAATTAGGCTTGACCCTTATGAATTGAAGGCCAGTGGCAGAGAGTGGGAACACAATGGGAAAATCGTTTTGCCACACCTAAAAATAATATGCACGGCTTTGTGGTTTTGGTCAGAGCATGATGCAAACAAAGGGGCAATTTTGTTTTGCACCCTGTACACTCACGTGGAAACAGGGTATTGGGATTAGTTCTTTTGGCAAATCTGTATGTGTATTACCGGCTCAAAACACACTGGGAAGAGCTTGTTAGATTCAAATTCCAACAAAATCCATCCCGTGATTTCTATAGGGAAATTAATTGATTTACTTTAATTAAATATGCTAAGGATCTACACAGGAAAACAGGATATTTTGCTAGGGGGAAATAACTAGACCAATACTTGAAAAATGCAGGGCCTACACAATCTATGGCTTTGGGATAGTTTTACTTACAGGAGAGGCCTTGTCATGGGCATCAGGGAACAGCAGGGCACCTCTGGGACAGCAAGGGTGGCAGTCCAGGATATTCCACTCTGGCTCCTCCAAGGGGTCCCAGTCAGCTTCTATGTCTCCTGGTCCCTGTCTCCAATGCAAGATTTGGGGGCCTCCCTGCTTGGGTGTTTCTCGCAAGAGTTTAGCAGCAGTTTACCTCTCGGAATAAGTGGGAAAAGCCCAGTTCTGATGCAAACTGGTTTACTTATAGGGCAAATGACATCAGCCACTTGTCATGATTCCTGCAAAAGGGATTGGTTGGTTTTCTCTACCCAGCTTCAAACTGTGTGCTAATAGAATAAGGAGATGAGGGGTGCGAGTTAGGAAAGTTTTGGGAAGAGAAAGTTTTGTCATTCCAAACTGACATGTCGGCTCGGCCTGTTTAAACTCTGAAAAACTATCAACATGGCAAGTAGCCTAATTTTTCAAATCTTTACACGTATGGATATATTTTTAAGAACTACATTTTAAGGCAAATCAGACGATGCTAGCCTGCAGTCAGCACACCCTTCTTATGCAGAGATACAGTTTTTCTTGATTTACTCGGGAGCAGAATTAGTGAAAAATATGCCACTTCATAGTTCCCATGCTAATTTTGTACTTCACCCTCACACCAACTTTTTATTCATAACTTCTGTTATGTTTATCACACAAAAATCATTTTGGCATGGTTCAAAGGGGGCTACTGTCACCTTTAATAAAAGTCTGGAATGATGATTGTGGCATAAATGCTGCCCTTTTTATGCAATAATATGCATGTTCCTATTAACTAAACTCCAGTCTTTTCTTTATTCACTTTAAGTTTAATTTCTCCTTAAGCATGTGATCAGCCAGAGGTTGGCTCATGTTTATCTTTGCCCCTCCTTTCGTGGCCTTGTAATGGCCCTGTCTGCCACATTAATGTACATTTTATGGTAGTTGTGACCTCAAGGTCACTTCTGCTGAAAGAACAGGCATGGCTTTATCTATTCCACTGTGATTTAAATCTAGGCAGTGTATTTCTTTCTATTTTTAAGCAATTGCCCTGATTGCTGGTGACAACCAGACCTCCCTCTTCAGGACCAGCAACCAGCAGAGGAAAGGTCTTTTAGGTTAAGTTTCATCTGCAGGAGAAATTACCAGCTGCATGTAAAATTCTGCAAGCAATGGCTTTTAAACTCACACAAAATGCATTTTACATGTCATTGTATAAGACACCTGGGCCTTATATCCATGTGTAATGTACTTCTTTAATCTCACAGTTGCAAAATACATGAATGTTACTACTGGATTGTTCATATGTATAGCGCAGTTATATGAGAAAACCTTGTTCAAACTCTGAAAATCTAGTAGGCACTTCTCTCTGCATACTGTCATTTGGATGAGGTAAAACATAAAGGAAATTATTTTATTTCTTGTAAATGCAAGAAGCTTGGTTTCAGTTAATATTTTGGGATCACAGTCTCATGTTGCATAAAGATATTGTACATGCTGCTATCTGTCTCTTTAATTAAAAGTGCAGCTCTCCATGGATTTAGTAAAACAGCATTGTCAGTCACATGCCTTTCTTTTCCTTGCTGAAATTCATTGTGCATATCTTTGTACTTTTGACATGTAAGCTCACTTTCTTTCCTTTGAGATCTAGGCATGTTTTTGGTTCAGTAGGCCTCATGTCTGACATCACAATTTATGTGCTGGCCTTATACTTCAATGGGACTTCCCAAATCAATCTGGCCTCTTTATTTCTGGCATTGAGGTGCTATATTTCACCCCACAGTGTGGATGCATATTTCTGGCATCAATCAAGAAGGATTGCATACCTTCTGAACCATTACCATTTGTGCTCCTTAGTGAGGAGCTCATATAGTTGGATGTTTTATAATTCAGAATGGGACAACAAAAGTACTGTAACCAGTTTCCACGTACACCTTCTGCAAGCGCATTTCTATCTCTGTAAGCACAACTGTCAATCCGCTAGGCCTTGCAGTCACTCTGCACACGCCCCATGAGTCAATTCCACACCCTGTCCTCCACCTTTGTCCATGTTGACTAGTTCATTTTTGGTCTGCCATGAGCATGGGTTTTCCTTTGCTTATGTTATCCTCGCGAGCCAAAATTCCAAGGTTGGTTGAGAATGCCAACCAATCAGAGGGTCTATGGGGCAATGTGCTATACAACGTTGCACAGACCAATTTGCTGCCATTTCCTCTGTTATAATCTGTATTATATGTATTTAGAGGTAGTCCAAGGCATGTCCTGCAGATAAGGGGCAACCAATGAAGTACTAACTCCTATGCATAAAATGCGTACATATGTAACACCCTAACCAATCCTTCCCGTCAATAGGTTTTGCAATTTGCCATGTAAGTTGACGTCATAGATGAGGCATATTGGAGTATTTAGCCTTTGTATAATCAAGTTTGTTTGAGAGTGTGCGAGCATCATTCCATAGTTCTTCAGTTCGCCCTGCTTTATTGAACTGAGAATAAAGTATAATTTTGCCATTTTCTCTGAATCTGTCTGGTTATTTGGTCTGAGATCTTTATTGGTAGTTCCATCTAGCACAAGAGATGCTAAAAGGTGCTAGAGCACACCACACACTGATACCTCTGCAGCTACTGTTGGCCATCATGCTGAGCCTCGAGGCCCCTGTGTGTTTCTGGTACTGACTTACCCTATTGGTTGGATCCATCTTCCCCTTACTATACGGACATGCATGTTACTCTTACATGTGCACAGTGCACATCTCAGGCTGCACCCCTGCCTTGCCTAGCATCAATGAAAGTCCCTGGACTAGAGAGGCAGCCTGCAGGTAGAGGGGCCAAGGTGGAGGTTGGCCATATCTCCATTGATATTTTTCTTTTCTCTCCATGGACGCAGAAAAGATCCATGTGGAACCAATCCAGATGTTTTTTTAAGTCTTTTGTTTTTTAAATAGGTTCTGATGCAGTCCAGACTGTTAATGAACGGCCTATGCTCCCCTTTCATATTTTCCAGAAATTTGCACTCTGCAAAGCTGTCGTGCTGCAATGTGTTTTGTGTGCATGGCGTGTGCCATTCTTCAGGTGACTTTTCAGTACAGTCCTGCACTTTTCTTTCTTCCTGGCAAGCTCTCTATAGAGGGGTATTTGTGGTTGTTCTCACATGTCCCCTGCTTTCTTGCCTTTCTTTTTATTTTATTTTTTGTAGCTCATGCCTTTTCCTGCTTTCTTCTTTCTTTTTAATTCATTTGGTTATTCCTTTTTCACTCTTTGTTTCTTTCTCCCTTTACCGTGTTCGCTCTCTTTCCGTTTCCTTTGTCCTATTTTTCATGCCAACATTTGCCTAGTGAGTATCGTTGGCTTGTCCTCCCTTTGTTTCCCCTTGCTTGCCTCTTCGCGCCATGAAACACTTGTGTTTAGGCACGTTAGAAATGTCATATCATATATGTGAATAACTGGTTCTTTTCTCTCCCTTCGCTCCTTGCGTTAATCGTTTCTTTTGTTACATATGTTGGTGCTTTGTAGCTTTCCTTTCGCTGTTTTCTTCTTTGCACTTTTTCAGTTTCTCTCGGTATTTTCCACCCCCTCACGTACCCCTACTTTCAGTTTCCATTTCGGACTCTGCTCTACGAGGACTGCTCGGAGCAGATGGCTGGCAAAGGCTGGTGTCAGCGAAGAGAAACCCTCGCGTAGTCTGTTATTTTTTTCCTGGTCTGAGCTGTTCATGGTTTGAGAAGTTGTTACAGATAAATTTAGCATGTCAACTCTGCGGCCTGTAATGATTTACAAGGACGGCCTGTATTCCAAGGCTTCGCGCGCAGGCCCCGAGCCCAGCGATCTTTCACTTTGCCCTTTTCTCTGTGTGGAAACTCGTGTAGGTTTGGAGTGTTTCTTTCCTCGTTTTTATTCTATCTGTCATTTGCTTTTCTGTTTTTATTCAATGCTGTGTCTTTGCTTCTCTCTGGATGTATCTGCTATTTTCTCGTTTTACTTTTATTTGGCTGACACGTAAGTAACTGTTCTCCCTCTCCTAATCGGCCGTCCTGTCTCAGTTCCTTCACTTAATTGTCCTACCCTCGTTCTTCGTTTCAATGTATTATTCTTTTTTCAACTCGGTCTTTGTTTTAATCAAAGTTCCTGTTCCTCCTCATCCTTTCTTATCTATTATCCTATCTATTATCTTTTACCTTCGCTTTTCTGCTCTGCTCTGTTCTTTTTAAATTATTTTCTGATATTCTTAATGTATTCCCCTTCTTTTTCTCTTGTCGTATTGTATTTCTTCTCTTCATTCTTTTGTTTTTCTGGTGTATTTATATTTCTTTCTGTCTTACTCTTTCCCCCTCCCTTTTCTTAATCTTTTTGATTATTGTGTACGTATTCCTTCGTTCCTCCCTCCCTCCCTCCCTCCCTTCCTTCCTTCCTCCCTCCCTCCCTTCCTCCCTCCCTCTCTCCTCCCTCCCTTCCTTCCTCCCTCCCTCCCTCCTCCCTCCCTTCCTTCCTTCCTCCCTCCCTTCCTTCCTTCCTCCCTCCCTCTCTCCCTCTCTCTTTGGTGTGTAAATAGTATCTCCCAGCGCTCCTTCGGGGTTCTTCGGTTTGCTCCGCCTTTCTTCTTTTTGAGATGGATATCCTCCTTTCTGGCTACCTTTTGAGTCCCGCTGGCATGTTGTCTTATTTATCTAAGGCCGCCACGAGGTCATTCCGAGGTCGGCCCCGATTCCAATCTCCTTGGTTTTTTCTGCTCTGCGAGATATTCCGATTTACATCTTTATCTGCCCCTCCTCCTTTCACTCGAGCCCGCTCCCAATCTAAAAACAAACTCATCCCGAAACAGTCCGCAAAGATGCCTTGCGCCGGGCCCCACCGAATCCGCAACTTCCCAGTTGTGACGCAGCACTGAAAAGCCACTTCCAAAAACCCAGCCAGAGCTCCTGAAAAGTGGGAGAAAGGAGACAGAAAGGGAGAAGGAGGAGGCCACAGCAGAACATGGAGTGGGGAGGGGGGGGGGGGTTGGAGTATGAACACAACCGCAGGGAGGGGACGAGGAGTAGGGAGAAATTACATTAAGGAAATAGGGAAAATAATAAATGGATTAATTTCAGGGACTCACAATAAGTGTAAATAAAGGGAAAAGAGAAGCGGGAGACATGGAATGAAAGGGAGTGGGGCGGCGGGATGCGGATAATAGAGATATCAGAAAATGGACAGCAGAAATTTAAGGGGAACCAAGAGATAAAGTAGTGGGCGAGGGAGGGGGACGAACATCGGGATGCGACAGGACAATTTAAAATTGCATAGGGGGCGGGAAGGCGAGGGAGTTCTACCGATAGGCTGAGCGAAAGCGATAAGGTATACGTGTGGCTGAGGAGGAAACGAGTGTGGGACAGTGTGAGAGAGCGAACAAAGGTGGAATACAATTAATAGGGACAACCTGGGCTGTAAACGTAAATAAGTATGAGAACTTGAAAGGGTGGAAGAAAAGGAGAAGGGAGACGCAACAAGAAAGAGCAGACAAATACAAGCCGCGGGTTTGGGGGGTGTTGTGGAGCAACACGAAGCAGACCAAGGGAAGGCGCATTGGAACCAAGAGCTTGACGGAGCAAGGAACGCGATGGTAGGGCTTGTTGGCGAGGTGTGGAGCCAGGAAAAAGAAAGAGGGGGGAAAGAGTCCGAAATGAGAAAGGCTGAGAGGAGGAGACGCCCGTAGAGGAAGGGCTGAAAGGGAGAGGGGAGGCCCGACAGCTCCTGAGACACTCAGTGCAGGAACCGATAAGCAACATTGGCGGAGAGGGCCTGTGCCAGGAACTGGCAGCAGCCAAGAGCAACAGTGAAACGGTGCTTTAACAACCAGCCCCTCGCCCCTCCCGACTACGTCGGACCTTAAAGACAAGCTGAGACGCAAAACTCCGCCGCAGGCACGTGCCCCTTTCTACGCGAAAAGAGAAATCGGGGGCTAAAGCGTCCCAGCGCCCGCTTTGTATGTGATCTTGTGCAAGTGCTGGGGAAAACAGCAGCCGGGTCCATGGTCGTCAAAGTGTCAAGAGGGTGCGGTGCCCGGGGAGTGAAGGTGGATGGGGGAGGAGTACATTAATGCCGCAGCATGGACCCCTAACGTCAGGAAGACGCGGAGCTGAATTACCTATTTTAGAACGGAGCGGATGGAACATGGGATATTTTGCAGCTGACAGAGTGGGTTTCCCAAATGTCTTCTGGGCTTTTAGCAAAGTTTCACAATGTAAACACGGGGGGTGGCTTGTGTCCCAGCCCCAGGGAGGGGGTCCCATTCAAGCCGCCGCACTGCAGGGGTCGCACACTTTGAACCACTCCTCCAACTGCTCTCCGTAAACGCAAATTCCAACAAACAAACTAGCCAGAACGCACAACCCCACCAAATACACCCGCTGCAGTCCCGAATCCCCGAACCTCCAGAACCCCCCACTTTGAAGGACTGCCAGAAAGCAATTGATGTACCAAACACAAGCCTTGGAGCCTATTCAACGCTCAGTGGCCGCCGCCGCCGCAAAGGAGACCCTCGCCACCGCCCCTTGCGGAAAAGACAGGGGTCGACTCCTTTGCGAGACAAATGCCCACTTTAGGCCAGCACTATATCGAGACCCGTCCACGCGAATAATCGTTAATAATGATGATTTTGCGCCCATCCCAATTCTAATTAAAACAACCCACTCGCCTTATTTTTTTCCGCAACACTAACAACCTCTCCAAAGGGGAACGAACATATGCGCGCGCCGATTCCCCAATTAGCATTTGTTTTCTTATTGCGCCCCAACCGCGGTCTAAAATGACATTTTATGCTCTGTAGCAAATGCCCCCAGGCCCTTTGCACACCCTGTTTACCTTCCTCCGCTATCGCTGCACCCCCACACCCCCTCTCTTCCCACGGCCCCTCGCCGGCTCCATGAGCATATATGTGTTTTTTTTTTTTTTGTACTTTCCAAGTCAGGGGGAATTTCAGCGAATTCGCAGATAATTGCAGCTCAGCGCCAGGATGAGGTAATTAGCCCAGATTACAGGCGTTCAACAGGAGATTTTGGGCTCGTTTGTGAAAAGATAAAATGCGTTAACACTCAATTAATCCCTTAGATCCCGGTTGATGGGGGCGATGGAAAGTTACAGTTTAAGGCAATTAAATAAACAAGTCAGAGCGCCGGGACCGTGCCCGCGAATCATGCAGGGCCGGGCCAGGGGCTTCCAGGGCCGCGTGATTTCGGGTTTACACCGTTTATAACACGCCGAGGTGGGCAAGGAGCTCTCGATGAAAGAAAATGTGAAAAAGATATTATTTGCATTGATTAAGAATAGTTTTGAAACGACCTGCAGTGCTTTTAGAGGTGTATGGTGAAACCCCGAATGCGCCACAGGGGGAGAGAGAGAGAGAGAGGAGAGGAGGGGGGGGGGGGGAGAAACCATCAGCGGTGTAATAAAAAAAATAAAACCGACGTCTAAAGTGTTTCTTTATATCAGACTTATTTTCCTGTTATGCGTTTGCATAAGGTACTTTTTTTGCAGGCGAGTGTCGAATAGGCAGAGCCGCGGTTTGCAAACCTGTGTTTGGACCCAGAAACACTTTTGTTTACATACACTGTCACCAGAAAGGGGTCGCCGTTAAACGGCATATTTGCAGTCAAATGCCAGGGAAAGTAAGCACTGTAGAACACTTTGATGACCTTTTTTTTTACTTACAATATAATAATTTGCATTCTCATGTAGGAAATGCCACTTAATAAAATAGAGGGTACACAGTGACCACACATCTGTTTTTAAAATTCTGCGTTTGTGTGCACTAAATGTTAGGATGAAAACGCCGATTTGGACGACGTATGCAAAAAATGATAGCAGCGAAAGCTTAACTGTATTGGAAAGCGAACGCTCTCCGCTTTGCTTTCGCTTTTCTAAACTTTTCGTTGAGAAATGGAAAGAAATGTAAGTGAGAGGCGAGCGCACTGCGTATGTGTGTATTTTTTGTATGTACGTGAAATCCGATAACACAAATATAAGGAACGAGCAAGTTGGAGCGACCTACACGCAAAGGTTGCAACAAGCAATGTAGGATGCGGGAAACGCACCTTAATTAATGTTTGAGCTATTTTAAGATGGCATCATTTGGGATGCGACGACGCCTTAAACTTAACGAATGTGTATTGCTGAAATGCGCAGGGCGTCCATAAACGTGGCGTGTGCCCTCTTCGGTGTCGCAGCGGTGTCATAAAAAGAGAGCGAAAGTGAAATGGGAAAGTGCGGGAGAGCCGGTGGAGTTTGTGTGGAGGCGCGCGCTGCGCCTGAAATGTTGCCTTTCGAGCCCCGCAGATGGCCCGGGATCTCGGGTTGCTGTTTCGCCCTCATCATCAGAAACGGACTGTTAAATATTTATCTGATTTGTTTATCTACAGAGGCAATTAGTGTCAGGGCTGCCTTGGGAACACAGGCCTCATGAAGACGGATAGCGCCGCGGCAGCGGCAGAGGGGGCAGGGCGGCGGCCTTTGGAGCAAGGATCCCGGCACTGCCAGCCTAGCCCCCCCCCCACCCCCACATGTCATGCTTCTAGGCTGAGGGGGTTCAGGTAGAGGACAACGAGGGGCTTTTCACGCCACTGACAGCGAAGATGCCTAATGGGGGGGGGGGGGTCAGTGAGGAAACCGCGGGGGACCTTTCCCGCCACTGCCAGCCTAGTCCCCCAATGTCACCCTTTAAGAGTGAGAGATGGGGTGGCTGGAGGAGTCGGTTGAGGTGAACAACGAGGGCCCTTTCCTGCCAATACCACCGTACCCCTCAAATGTTATTCTCCCTGTTTGTTGGGGGTGGGGGGCTTTGCGGGAATGTTCAGTGAGAGAATGAGGAGCCTTTCTCGCCACTGCCAGCCTAATCCCACAATGTTATCCTCATGGTGGGTGACAAGACAGTAGGGCCCATTCGCCCCTCCGGTACGCCCCCTCCCCGCACCTAGTTCCCAATGTCACCCTTCTTGGGGGAGGAGGTGAGGGGTGCACCCTGCAACCCTCTCTGGAACACAGGGGCTCGTGAACACCAGTGCCACCCTGGCCTACGAAGTCACTCACCCTCCGTGGCTGAGCTGGTCACTGGTGGTGACCACAATTGTCCTCCGTAACGAGGAGGGGCCAGCCGACACCCAGGGGAGAGAGCACCCATAGAAGTGTACGCATGTTGTGATCAGATCTCCAATGCAGGCAACACAGACAGGTATGCGTGTTTAGATAGATAATCAGAATGTTTGCTCGTGTGCATGTGTGTAGATAGATATATAAATAGACAAATAATCACAGGGCGTGCTGGCGTGTGCGTTTACAGGGATGCGTGGATTAGATAGATAGATAGATAGATAGTCAGGAGTCCTGTTTGTATAGAATGATAGATGAAGAGCTGGAGAGACAGAGACTCAGATCTGCTCGTGCGTGTGTGTGTATGACTTGTGCGTGTGTGTGCTCTCTGTAGGTCTGCACTGCACGCCCACACTCCAGCGGACACGCAGATCCGGGATACCCCAAAGCCTGCTGCTGCCTGTCGGATGTGAGCATAGTTCTATTTGTACATGCTCTCGCGCGCAGCCGCCCCATATGTCTCTGTGTCCATTACTGTAACATGCTTCCTCGCCTATCCTCCAACATGCATCAAAGTCAGGGGAAAAAGCCTCTTTCTGGTGCTGGTTTCAGTAAAAGCTGCATGCGGCGGGAGGTGGGGGGCGGGGAGTCTGGTTTCTGTAAATTGCAACAAAAGGACAAAGGCTACAAACTGTGAGAAATGTATCACTCTGCGCAGGGTGGGGGCAGGGGGGCGTTCAAAGTGACACTTTCTCCCCCACCAAGAGCCCTTGAAGCACCGCGGCGGGCACCCACGTGTGGCCGGTGGGGGCGCCCTGCGAGGGTGGCTGCCCCCACTTTAATTAGAAATATTGTTATTACGGCGCTCACACACCCTCCCACCATGAACATGCAGATCACACGAGCACCGGGCGCAGCGGCCATCCATCGCAGGCGAGAAAGTGACTTCTCCATAACATTAAATCTTAAACAGAAAAAAACACAGCGCACACCCCCTTGTTAAACCCCGGACTCATTAATTCACTTTACACTATAAAAGTGATTTATTCTACGAAGGGGAGCTGGATTAAAACGCTCTCTTGCAGATAAAGGCGCTCGGGATGTTTTAACCTTGGCAGCAAACACTTTTGAACGGCTATAATGGTGCCGTGTTATTTGGGGAGTGGTGGTGGGGGGAGTCAGTGTAAAGCTGGGAGCATGAGTAGAAAATTCCCCCCGGTTCACATTCAGTTTGTTAGTACTATGCGCACCCCATAACAGCGCTCCGAAGTCTACTCTCTTTTTTAGTACCACCGCTTTATGAACAATATAAACAGGGCTTCGTTATCTGTTTATCAAACCGACTGATGAGACGCGAGGCTTTCTTCCATGTCTAAGAGTCTTTTAACCAGCTCTTTCGCCCATCTATTTATTTATATTTCGCCCCCCCTTATTTTTAATACACTTTTCCCATGCTTTTGTTTTTTTTTTTCGTTTTCTTTTCAGTCCTCTCTCTACCACTCGTCTGTTTAATTTCCCACCTCTATTTTTGCCGGCCCCCTCGTTTTATTTCCAGGACTTTACCCGCCCATGCCATAAATGCCCTTTTCTCTGGTAATTCAAGTGCAAGGACCTGATTTACAAACGCGTTTTCAATGGGACTTCCACATTTAAAAACGTTTTTCTAAATAAGCCCCTAAATCTCTACTTTTATATTTGCTTAAACCTCGGGATGCTCTGATTCCAAGTGCGCACGCAAGTAACGTGTTTGGCCCAGGATCACACAACAAGTGCCATTTACCGTTCCTCTGGGGTTTCATAAACCAGTCCTTCTGCTTATCAAGGGCAATTCTAGGGCCTATACCACACCAGGCTCCCATATCTTTCTCTAAATAAACAGAGAAAGATAGAATAAACAGCGCATCAAATCCTAAATGGCAACTTTTCAGGGGTTCCAAAATATCCCCTGTAGCGTAATGTACAGAGGAGGAACCACACCTTGGAGATGGGAAAGATTAGCTGAAGCATGACATTTGCATATTTCACAAGATAAAAAAAAAAAAATCTTCCACTAAATGTCTTAGACAAACTATATTCTCATGTGGCATTTCATGCCGACCTGTACACCAAATGTCAGGGGAGATGTAAATCACAAAACTACATAAAATCACATAGATTTAGTTATCACTTCCCAAGTTCTCAAATACACCCTCTCTTGAGGACCTTTCATATGTGTTATTTCAGTGCTATATATAGGTCTTAATTAAGCAATAAGCCCCGAGCTGCGGGGGCATTACTGCTTCAGGTGTTGCCCCGTGACATTAGCTGAAGTGGTAATGCCCCCCCCCCCTAGTGAGGGGCTTATTGCTATTAGTACTCTGGCAAGTAAGACTAGGGTACTAATAGAGACTAATAGACGCCATCACTGTTTCGCAACTGAAAAAAAGAAAGACAAACATGGCCGTCATGAAACAGGGATTAGGCATTATATGCAGTCCCTTCTCCCTTTCCATGGTGGGTAGACGCGGAAATAGAAAGAACATCAATAGACCAACAACTGCAGGTAAGGCAACACACAGGGAGGACGGCATCCTCTCTCTGAAAAAAGTGAGCAGATTCCGTTGACCCGTGTGTTCCTTTGACTTGTGCCCTTGTGTTGCCCCGCATTCACCTTTTTGGCTCTGTCGCATCTGCAGTTGGCTTGGCATTCTAAGATTATGTACCTGATTTTTGCCCCGGGTGCCTAAAAAATGCTACCTGAGTTTTCTATACTCCACACTTCAATGGCACCCCAAGCACATCGTGGTGCCATAACACAACTATTGCTTTCATTATTTCTGTTACTTCTTCCAAGGTACTAGCAAATGGCACAACTGCTTATTACCACGAGTTTTCTTATTTTCCCTCCTTCAAGCTCAGCATTCCACCCTTCCAGTGCCTACTATTGCAAAGTCACCCCCATTTCTACAATCATATTCCCTGTACCGCAGCTCCACAGCATCTCCCCAATGTGTTTGTTTTAAGCACCCCTATCCTATTGTTGCATATCACTCCCCCTACTATTTGCCGTTTCCCATTTTTCTTTCTCCACGGACTACAGCCTGGTTACCCCAGGTGGGGGCGCAATACGCAGATTTTCTTGGACAAGGTGCCAGCACTGGAAGGCCACAACGGTGGTGACTGCTGCAGTATAAAAGCTATATAACATAATATGACAATTTTGCCAGTCGGTCTGGCTACTTTCAAATCTGTCTGTGGTCTCTTTGTTCCACTATTTCTCCAGCCTGTGAGGCCTGACTCTATATTTGGTCATTATTTATCTCTGTTTGGAGTTCTGCACTGTGTGCATTTATTTTAACAGATTGTCTTTCCTGTTCAGCAGTTGGTAGCATTTCATTTTTCTATGTACTTGTTGTCAGGGTTCCCCAGCGAGTTGTATATGTTTGCTTCGCTTAATTTGGCATTGATTCAAATAGTGTGCGGGCTCTGCTGGGGGCAGAGACAGGGCAGAAGTAAACACACTTGACACTGTGTATGGATGCCACTCTGGCCCCATTTTATTAACACACCAAGATAACATCATACCACAACCCAAAATGTGACTTGCCCCACAAAAACACATCATAGCAAAAACATACGACAGGGGACCATGGCTCCCACCTCCAGGACGGTGCATGGTTATGAGGCCACTGTCCTGCCTCATGCCCTCTCAGGGGGTAATACCAGGAGGCAACTCCTTCGTCACCGGCCCAAATTGCTTCCTGATCCTGCCCCCTCCAGGCCCCTTCCAACTGGGACCCTCACTGGCCAATCCTTTTCTCTATCAAGGGGGTGTCCTTTGCCCACCCCCCAGCACCATTCCGGCCCTCTGGTCCCCAGAAGGGGCAGCTCCGTGTCCACATGGTCCTCACCACCTGCTACAGGGGTGCTGACACTCCGGTCGGCGCCACCCCCCAACAGCCCAAATGTTCTCACCAAGGCCAAGAAATTCTGAAGCAACAGTTGCGTTCCCAAGTCTGACATGTGAAACCTGTCCCTATGAAAAGTCCCTGGTCCCCTCACAAGACCATTTCCCACCATCTTCAGACACCTGTGGCATGCTGCCAACCGCACCAATTCAATGTTCATCTTTCGGGCAGAGATGTTCAGCGGTCGCACTGGGCCCGGCAACCCCCAGTTCATGCGAGGGATTATCTGCGACCAAGCGCGGAACTCCCCAGGGAAAAAACAACCCAGCCAGGTGAACAGAGACAACAAACTTTCCTTCAGCGTCTTTCTGCCCAAGGAGACCAGGTAATTGCCCCCTATGTGCAGTATCACCAGGCCCGGGGCTGGCAACCCCCTCGTTCTGCTTATCTCTTCCTCTGCTCGGCGTACCTGGCTCAACCGTAGGCCCCCTGTCCAATTGATGTCTGCGGCTGTATCCGACAGTAATACAGGGCGATCCTGCATCGTCTGCTCCATCCACCAAATAAATGAGTGACCAATCACCCAAACAATCTGCTGCGCCATCTATATAAAAAGGACAGAAAATGAACATGTTAACAGCCGTGTGAGATACATAGAAAGACATCATCTATAACGCAACACCACACACCACACTCCAGGCGTGATCTCCCCTGGCGCTCCCTGTCAATATGACAAGTAGGGTCTAATGTACCCCTTGTAAGTGCTGAACCGCCATCAACCAATTGCCTTAATCTGCTGAACCTCCAATCCATACTGTGCGGCCGTGGCCCCTCCACCCCCGGTAAAGGCATCTCTGTGTCCACATGGTCCTTCCCCACCTTAATCCAGGGTGGGTGGAATTGAAAAAGTTCGTATCAGGACATTGGCTGCTGTTGAGGGCCCAGGCAGCGGGAGGCATGGCGGTACAGTCTTCCGAGGAAAGGTGAGATCCGATGCTCACTTTTCCCCTGGTCTCTTCTTTTATTGGCCATTTTGTGCCACGCCAACCTTTGCCCACCCTGCCCCCGGAGGCCAAAGAGCACTACTAGGTGCCCAAAACCAGTTTGCAGCAGCACGCACTGGTGCCACCGGACACTCCTGCTCCTGTCTGCCCCCGGCCCGCCCAACCAGGCATTCCCTCAATTGGCAGGTTTTCTGCCTTTGTTTCTGGGTGTCTGCCATCTTGCTGGGAGGTATGTGTTTGTTAAACGTGCTGCTCCTTTTGATGTGTGCTTGGTCTGGGTTTTCAAGTGAGTTCCATGTCTCAGCTTTCCTTCATTTGGTATCAAGTTTTGATCGTGTTTTACTAGGTGTATTCCATTTAGCTGGAATGTGTGTGCTTATCTGTTAGGCATTCTGTTAATATTCGTGCATGCTTGTCTCTAGATTCTCAACTTGTTTGCATTTCATTGTGATGTAATTTAAGTCCGTCACGCAGGTAAGTAAAATAAGGTATGTTTATTTCTTGTTACAGCGCCGTTCCTTATTACATTAGATAGTCAGTGAGCGAGTGACTCCGGCACATCCCACCCGGCCGCAATAGTTAACCCCAACTTCCACAAACAGAACGTAGCGCTCAAGTCATACACTGCACATTCCAATGATCAGCAACCTTCACGCGCGTAATATGCATTACGACACATTGCTCTGCTTCACTTGGTATCAGATTTAGATTTTGTGCTCCCTTATTTCTTCCATTTCTCCAGGACATGTGTGTCGTGTCCAGGCAAGGACACAGTTAACGGAGCGTCCAAGCTCCGTCACAAGAGGCGCTAGCCAATGGGGATGCGTGAGGTTCAAGCACGCATGTCAGAGTTATCCCGCACGCAGGCAGTGGCCGGCGCAAACAATAAAGGAAGGTTAGAACATTCTCTGGCTCCGCATGCTTTTTCCCTCTGCACTCGAGTTAACCCTCCAGTGCTTGTAGAACAGCTTCATGCCATTTCCCACATGAAGGACAGGACAATGGTGACGAAGATGGGATTCCAGTGAATGCAACTCAAGTGCATGGAACTTCCTGACCCCTGAATCTTTGAAGCCTTCACAGGGACAACCACTTTCCATGACATCGGCAGGTGAGCTAAATGAAGAAGATGCACGAGGTGCAGCAGCTTTTGCCGACCTCGGCCATTCAATATGAATGATCAGCAAGCTCTAGGACCTTGCTAGGTCGGCAGGTGAGCTAAATGAAGAAGATGCACGCGGTGCAGCAACTTTTTGCCGACCTCGGCCATTCGATATGAATGATCAGCAAGCTCTAGGACCTTGCTAGGAGAAGTGGATAAGAAGATTTGAAAATGACCTGCATGCACATGACGAAACTGCACCCGATAAGTTTGCCAGAAGACTGCTAGTGAATCTAGTAGGAGATGAGGTAGAAGACCTCATACCCACGTTCCCGCCAGAGGAAGTTAAGACTTATCCAGGCCTCAAGAAAGCGCTGAGTGCATATTTTGACCCTCAAAATAATAACCACCATGAAAGACACCTTTTCAACACAACGTGCCAGCTAGTGGGTGAATCGATGGACGCCTTTGCAACTCTTTTGCAAATTAGTAGCGCACTGTGAGTTTCACACGTTCTCGAATGAAGAGGCCATTCGACTGAGAATCATAGGGGGATGTTTGTTGTCATCATTGAGTAAAAAGTGGCTCCAAGAGCCTCTCCCGCTGGCTACCATAGTGCAAATGGCCACGACAGAGTCCAGGGCCGATGCACAGGCTTTGCCGATTGAAACCTCTAAAGTGCCTGGGAAAGAACAAATCTACCAAATATCATCAAATGAGGGGCACCCTCTGGCCACCACGTTTCCAAAGGACCTGCTTTTTCCGGAAGATGTTATCAATGTTGTCTTCCATTTCCCCATCAAGACGGAGTAAAGTGTCCCGCATTTGGATGTGTTTGCACCAAGTGCGGCTGGGAAAACCACCTGGCAGTAGTCTGCAATGCTCCCCCTGGATGATCGCTGGGGTACAGCGCTACACCGTCCAAACAGGAGTTGAGTGCATGCAGCAGTGGTCCAAGGGGAGACGCCAGTGCAAGGCGAGACCTTGTGTGCCATGTGAGACAAGTGACGGGAAAGTCCCTTTTGCTCTCACCCCCCAGAGAACCAACTCAGCGTGATTATGCCTACACGATGAACGGCGTAACATCCACGTCTGAAGGCGACATCAACCTACTGGTAAGAGATCACCAGGCTAGGTTCCTCATCAACACTGTTCCAACTCTGAACATTATGTGTGTGTCAGAATACCACAAAATGAAGTCTCCACCACAGCTAAATCCATCTGACCTGAAGGCTTTCCAGTGGGCAGTGAGAGGGCCGGTACAAAATCATGGGAAGTTCTCCACAATATTATGGTACACAGAGAAGTGCACCCAAGCTGAGTTTCATGTGCTTGAAGGAGAGGTTTCTGGAAGCAACCTACTTGGTTACCCCACAGCCATTGAGATGGAGATTGCAGCGGTAACATACAATATGCAGTCCAGGTTCTCGGCCAGACAACTGTTTCTGACCCTATTTGAAGGCATCAGGGGCCTTAAAGGAAGTCCTGTGATGCTACACATTGATGAATCAGTACCACCGGTTGCTCAACATCCGAGGAGCATTCCAATACATCTGTAACCACTGGTGGAAGAAGAAATACAATGCCAATTGAGTGAAGGCATAATAGAACCGGCTGATGGCCCCACTCCATGGGTGTCCCCCATAGTCGCTGTTCTCAAGAGAGGATCCACCAATAAGATATGCATATGTGTTGAAATGTGCCAGGCGAATAAGGCAATTGGGCGCGAGAGACATCCCAGAATGCACTTGGACAATATGATCAGCCTACTAAAGGGAGCAAAGGTGTTTTCAAAACATAAATGAAACAAAGGATATCATCAGATTGTGATAGATGAACAATCCAGGTATAGCACCACATTTGCCAAACCGATTGGACTCTTCAGATATAAGAGGCTTAGTTTCAGCATTTGCTCGGCTGCTGAGATATTTCAGGAGAGTGTGAGGAGAGTGATTCAGCATGTGAATAATTGCTTCATCTATAGCAATGACATCTTGATATTTGGGGCCATGCTGGCACAGCATGATCTCACCTTGCGACAAGTGTGCACGGCACTGGTGGACGCTGGGCTAACACTCAAGAGCGGGAAATGTGTTCTTCACAAGTCGCATCTAAAGTTCTAAGGACACATCTTCTCACAAGATGACATGAGCCCGATCCAAGCAAGGTTGCTGTCATCTCAGAGAACTCACACCCCAAAGACCTCAGTGAAGTAAGATCATTCCTGAGAATGGTCAGCTACAGTTATGCTGAATAACTCTGAGATTTTGTGACTACTAGTGTGCCCCTCAGGGTGCTGACCAAGCAAGGTAGACCATTCCAATGGTCACAACACTGCAAGGACGCATTCGTACAGATCAAAAATGACATTGCAGCATCAAAACACACGGCCTATTTTTATCTAAATCTGTGCACATAATTGACCGTTGATGCCAGCCCAGTCGGCCTGGGAGCAATTCTGGCACAACATCAACCGGGACGACAATATCCCTGGATTGTCATTGCCTATGCCAGCAAGAGCCTTTCAGAGGTGGAAACCAGATACTCACAACCGGAAAAAGAAGGCCTTGCTGTCGTCTGGGTATGCAAACACTTCCAAATGTTTCTCCTGGGCAAACCATTCACAGTCGTGACTGATCTTCAAGCTCTGGTGACCATCTACAGAAGTTCTTGATGCAAGATGTCTCCCCGAATAGAAAACGGGACCTGAGATTACAGGATTTAGACTTCACACTCAAAATCCTGAAGCTGGACAAAGAAAACAACCCTGCAGACTTCATGTTGCGACACCTGCTACCATGCAACTCGGTTGACAAAAGCTTAGCGGAAGCATATGGTAACTTTCTCACATGTCATGGCCCTCCCAGGGCAATCACATCTAAAACCATCCTAGATCACACAAAACGAGAGGTCGCACTGGTGAAGGTACAAGAATTAATGCGATCTGGGAGATGGAGAGATCTGTACAGCACCAGAGAAATACGAGAAACCCAATTCGCTGTGGAAATGCGTGCATTCAAGAATGTGAGAGAAGAACTGTCAATATCGGCGGAAGGACTTGTCATGAGATGACATTGAATAGTAATTCCCACGTATCTATGACAAGCAGTCATTGATCTAGCACACAAAGATCACAGTGGAATGATGGCCACAAAAACACAAATTATAGACACCGGGTTGTTCCCGGGGCTGGAGCAAATGGTATAGTGCACCATCAATACATGCCACCCATGCCAGAGCACCTCTAGACCCAATAGACCGGAGCCCTTGGTGATGTCAGACATGCCCAAACAACTGTGGACCCACCTCGCACTTTACTTCTTTGGCCCCTTTGAAGAAAATAAGTATTGGATGAGTTTTCTCGATTTCCTCTGGTTCATCCAATATTGTCTATGGCGGACAGCACTGTCATACCAGTACTGGACAACATTTTCTCTGTGCTGTGTGGAGCATTCCAGAAGTCCCGAAGTTGGATAATGGCCCACCTTTCAGCAGTCTGGAGTTTGCAAAGTTCATGCAGTACTTGGGAATTCATCAAAGAAGAATTACTCCACTATGGCCAAAGGTCAATGGAATGGTGGAGCGATTCATGGACATCTTGAAAAGAGTTCTCCAGCAAAATGAACAAAGACAAATGTCGCTCAGTCAGGCTGTGTGCAACATACTGAGGGGCTATAGAAACTCGCTGCATGGCACAACAGGGAAATGTCCCTCAGAACTACTGTTTGGTAGGAAAACAATGACCAGACTGCCTCATTTCACGGATGAAGTGAACGACAATGTGAAGCAGACGAGAGACGTAGAGACCATCAGCAAGCAAGACATGAAGGAGTCCGCTGATAACAGAAGGCGAGCAGAAAGCTCTTACCTGCAAATTGATGACAGGGTGCTAGTATGCAGACAAGTTAGAAAGACAGACTCAAAGTTTGATCCAGAACACCTGACGATATCGCATGTGAATGGAACAATAATTATTACTCGCTCCTCCACAAAAGTGGTTATTCGGAATGTCTTTCACTTCAAACTACAAAGAAGAAGGTCGGGAAGATCAAGGGGAGGATTGAGCTGCTGTGACACATGAAGGGTAGATGAGAGAGGAAGAAGATAAGCCAAGAGATCAGCAGGAACAACGTCAGGCCAGGTCCACCAGGTGTATTCGAAGGCCTGCACGTCTCACTAAAGAGATGTGAGGGCATAAACCTGTGAGTGACTTTTTGTTTGCCCGAAGGGGGAGATGTTATGTCATGGCAAGGACACAACGGAGTGTCTGAGCTCCCTTACAAGAGGCACCAGCCAATGAGACTACGCAAGCTTCATGCATTTGCGTTAGAGTTATCCCGCGCTCAATAAAGAAAGGTTAGAACGTTCTCTGTCTCTGCGTGCTTATTCCCTCTGCACTGGAGTTAACCCTTCAGTTCCCTCCAGTGCTTGTAGAACAGCTTCAAGCCATTTCTCACACGAAGAACAGGACAGTGTGTTTCCCAGTTTGAAATTTGCTAATTTTGCTGTGCCCTTGTGTCTGAGATGTATATCTTTGATTTGCTTCATTTTTATATCATGTTGAGATTATCGTCCCGGGAGGATAGCTCAGCGGCAGCATGCGTGTCTTGGAAGCAAGACTACACGAAGCAACAACAGGTTCGATCCCCGGGTCCGCGCTTAGAAACCTCTGGGTGTTTAAGTGGGTTATAAATACGTAACTAAGCCAAAAAAAAACACAATTGCAACTAAGAAAAACAAACAATTCCTGTAACAGCGCCTCGATGCCTGCGGGCTGTGTGAGCGCTTTATAAATGTTAAATAAATATAATCTGCATTTTGATTTTTCCAATTTCCCACACAGGCCTGTGTGTGTTTGCAGCCCTGGTGATTTTGTTGTGTGCTTGTGTCTGGGTTCTCAAGTTAATTGCATATGTCATTTGGTATCAAGTTTAGATAGCATGTTACTCCATGCCTTCCGAGTCCCTGGGAGATGTGTGCTTGTCCATTAGGAATTCTGCTAATTTTGCTGAATGGTTGGCTCTGGATTCTCAAGTTGGTTGCATATGTTTGCTTTGCTTCAGTTGATGTCACATAATTTCTTCCATTTCTCCAGGATGTGTGTTTCTCAGTCTGGCGTTTTGCTAATTTTGCTGTGGTCTTGTGTCTGAGTTCCTTCTGGGAGATGTATATGTTTGCTTTTCCTCTGGATTCCTTCCATTTCCCATAGAGGTCTGTGGGCCTGATTTACAAAGCGTTTCTCAATGGGATTGGACTATTTTAAAATGCTTTTGCAGATCACTCCCTGTGTGTTTGTTTGCATCTCTGGAGATTTTGCTGTGTGCTTGTGTCTGGGTTCCCAAGTGGGTTGTGTATAATTGTTTGCTTTGTTTGGTGTGAGATTTAGATGTTATGCTTCTAGATGTCTTCTGATCCTCCAGGGGGTGTGTGTTTCTCCATGCGGAATTCTGCTCATTTCGCTGTGCGTTTGTGTATGCTTTCCCCAGTGTTTTGCACATCTTTGTTTTGCTTCATTTGGTATCAGATTTAGATCCTGATTTTACTTCAACATGTGCAAGATAATCTCTGGGTGCCTATGTACATGTACAGGGTGATACTTGTATGCCTGTGGTGTGTACACAGGATGCTGTGTTCCTGCGGCCTGTAAATAACAAGAGTGCATGTTGATATCCGAGAGCTTGTCGAGTGTACCGGTGAGTTGTGCATAAGCATTGTAGCGTGACTTTAAGATGTGAAGAGAGGGTCCCTGGAATGCCCCTCCTCACCCTCATGAACATAACGGCCCAAAGAGTCAAAAATGCACAAAGTCACTCACTATTCGCACAGCCCCCAGGACGACCAGTGACTGACACGTATGCAGAAAGATATTCTCTCAGACAGCCATTCAAACCATATCTTTAGGGATATAGGTGCTTCAACAGTGGTCATGGATACAAATGCCTCAATGGATGACATTGACTAATGGTGAGAGACCACTTTGCTGATCTTCCATTTCTGTGATACCCTGGGCATCACAGATCAGGCTCTGGCATAGCTTGCGTCATTTCTCTCTGACCGTTCTTTACCAGGTTGAACTTGTCATACTTTCTCTCCACTATTGCTATCTCTACTTGTGGTATTTCCCAGGTATCTAATCTATCCCCCCAGGTTTTTCAATGTCTACATGGCCGAGTTGGCTCAGAAAAGCTCTGCCATACCCCCAACTTTCAGTGCTGTGCGGATGACACACAGCTCTCTTTCAGGCTACCCTCTGCCTCTTCCTCCTCCTCGTCATTCCTGACTATCTGCAATTAATTCCTGGTGGGCTGCTAACGACCTCTGCCTTAATGCCAGCAAGACAGACATCATCCTCATCGGGACCCCTGCTCTCACGTTCCCACTCTCACTCTGGCCGGCCTCCCTTGGCCCTGTGCCCCCACCCACCAGTGAGGCAAAAACTCTGGGGGTCATCTTCGATTCTACTCTCTCCTTCTCTTCTCACATCTTGGACATGTCAAAAAGTCCCACTACCAGCTGCACCTCGGCAGAGGTATTCTACCTTTTCTCACCTTCCCAGAGAGGCTCATTGTCTCAAGAGCCATAATTCTCTCCAGACTTGACTACTGCAACAGTCTGTTTCTCAATCTGCCTACTTCTACTCTCGACCTCTTCAACTTATTCAGAACAGAACCACAACACTTATCCTTGGCTTCAAGCCCAGGGATTGCTTCTCTCCAGCGCTGAAATCTCCCCACTGGCTCCCCTTGGCTGCAATGATCATGTTCAAGACCCTCTGTATTGTCCACAAGGCTTTCTGGGGCTGGGTCCCTTACTATCAAAATGCTCTCTTCCCAAATACTCTTCTTGTAGAGCCCCCTGCTCGGCCTCATCCAAATCTCTGTGGGGGAGCCGTTTCTCCAAACAGAGATTTGGGGGTAGATCTCTACCCTCTGCAGGTGCCTCCCTCTGAAACAGCCTACCTACCTCTCTCCGCCTTGAGCCGGACTTCCTCAAGTTCCAGAAACTCCTCAAGACCTTTCTCTTCTCTTCCTCTTTCCCTCTCCCTCTCCCCTACTAACCTCCTTCTCTTTTCTTTTTTCCCTCCCTCCTTATCATCCCCAACCTGCTCAGTTAGCTGACTGGTCACCTGGTGCGCCTTCAGAGCCTCACAGGTCCCAGGCTCCCCCACCAGTCCCGCACTAGCCTCCCGGCCTCGGCGCTCTGCCTGGAACTACTGCAATATACTCCATGATAGGGGCAACCACTCTGCACTTAACCCTGGCCCCTGCTGGACTGGGCACACTTGTCCCCCTCCCTCGCATTTCCTGTTCTGCGCACTTACACAACCTTGAATGTTCTAGCCCTAGCAAGTCTGTCTGTGCAGTACTCCCTCCATCTCCCCTCCCTAGCATGGTTGTGCTTGAAATACTCATGCATAGGCGCATTGGATGGCCAACCACCAATCAATCTGAAATGTTCGCCACACCAGTACTGTAGTTTATTTATCTGTATGTTCTTCTCCCTCATCCCCCACTTTTCTCCCCTCTCCCCATCAAGCACTTCACTAGTAGATATGGCTCCAGCCAAGTATGCTAGTTATTGTTGGATCATTCGGAATCTTCAAGGCCTAAGAATGATGACTGTATTCCCTTGTTCCCTTCCCACTTTGAAGCACTTCACTTGTGTATAAGTGCTTTACAAACAATTACTAGTGACACCACGACATAGCCACGTTAGTCATGAGGAACACTCACAAGCATGCACAACGTTACACAACCACACACTCGTATACACAAAGAACATGCTTACACTGTTCAGTAGATAAAGAACAGATACGTATACATACTGTCAAAAGCTTTTATAATTTTTCTCATTAGCCAAGTACAGAAACTCTGAAGGCAAGGCAACCAAGAGATGCAGAGCAAGCTTGCAGATGCTCATGGCACCTCACCCTATGGAACTACAGGACCAAATAAGGAGCCTGGCAGGACCAAATACGACTAATTTATAGGAAACATAGCACGATATACGTGTGCAGAAATCATAGTATGAGTATAACGAGGATCGCATAAGGCCACAAGCCGCAGGACGAGAGATGAGGGGAAGCAGAACCAGGCTGCACAGAACAGGAAGGCCAGGGCTCACAGCGAAGGTCAGAGACAAGCAGCGCATTCCAAACCTAAAACAACAAGGGGCCATCTGCAGAAAAACAGAATAAATCCTCATAAATTGCAGACCAGAAGAGTTTGATTTTGTGGTCCTCAGCCACGTGATGCGGCCGAGTTAGACAATGGTTCTTAAACCTTGGTGGGAAGACAAACAGTTCCCATCACGACAGACATGAAGTGATACATGAGCAAGTTAACAACGTTGCAACATGGAGAGCACTCTCACAGGCAAAAGTGGTACTGCTAACAGATACATTGGGAACAGATAGTCATTCTCATCACCTTGAAGAGGTGCACAGAGTGCTGAGAAACAGAGCTGGGTCCCAGGCCTGGAGAGACCAATTCCAGCCAATCAGGGGACAGAAATCCAGGCTTGGATGGCAGAGGGCAAGGGCCAATGGTAATCCTGCGACCCTGCAACAATGTAATAGATAGTGTTGTGGGGAAGGGGCAGGTCAGCCACCTAACATGATAGGGCCAATTAACTTAAGATCCATAGGGGAAATGTATAGTGTATACCACTCCATCACCCAAACAGAAAGTGGGATAGGATTTTCTGGGAAGGGATCCATGTTGTGACGACACTCTGCAACAAAAAGGCTTGACAAGGTTTTGAGAGGTGAGACTCTGGAGATTTTTGAATGTCCTGTATGATCCCTGTCGGTTTTTGTAAGACGACAGTCTAACTTGCCCTTGGCTGAGTCCTCTGTTCTGAGGGAAGAGTTGTTGGGCCCTGGGAGCTGAACGGGTGAGCATGTAGTAACCCCCAGACCTCTGTCATGGCAGACCTCACCAACAGATGTACATGCACATCTCAAGGTACCTACAAAGTGTACATGGTGATCTGTGCGTGCTCCTGCGCTGTACATAAATATTTTATGGTGGCCGTGGAGTGTACACGAGCTTCACAAGGTGGCTTCGAGGTGTACTGGAGCATCTGAGTCTTGCAACGTGCCCAGTAGCATCTCGCAGTGCATGTGCTGTGCACAGAAAGACATATATGTTCCTGGGAATGTATGCGTGGATCTGTGAAAGTCAGTCGGACAGACATCAGTATCTCCCAGGAGCCCTGTGGGTTCCTGTTGATCTCTGGAATCCTTGAGTGTACAGAAACCCATTGGGGTGTCTGCAGGGTGAACAAGAAGGTGCTCGAGTGCCTCTGCTATTCGAAGGTGACCTCTGGGCGCTTATGGGCAAAGGAGGATCTCTGGGAGCCTGTGGGGTGCACAAGAGTGTCTCTGATTAATTGCATAGGCTGCTTTCAGCGTGACCTCTGTGTGCCTTTGGGGGGCACAGGAGTGTCTTCGCGTACCTGTACTGCTTACGGTTTGATCTATGTGTGCACGTGGCGCTGTGTCTGCGCCTCTCGCGTATACGTGCAGCCGAAGACCAGCGTCAACATAAGCCGCTTTGCTCAAGGTTTGCAGCCGTTTGCGGCATCAATCACAGGCGCTGTTATTTATAGCCTGTGTGTGTGCGTGTGTAAATGAGAGAGCTCTGGGCTGGCAAGCCTCACCCAAGCATATAATGTCGGGCCCGCTGCAATCTGAATAATGACAATAAAGCAGCGCGCCTTTTCTGCTTGTGCTGTTTATATGGAAACTGATCCCCGCTGGTAAACACATGCCAGTGAAGGGGAAAGCACTTGCTTGTTTAATGCTTTAATGCCTCGAAGTTGTTTGATGAATTGCACGAGGGTTTACAGGCAGTCCTTCTAGTATGGCTGGGATAACTTTATCGTTTATTTGGGTGAACTTTCCTTAAACCCCCTCTCAAGCCTCCACCCAAGCTCTTTTTTTTGGCATGCTGGCGTTTCGGCATGGTTGTGGTGGTGGATGGATTCGAGGCCCCGTGGAAATCTGTTACGCTGCCACCCCTGGATGAAAGCTGAGACGGTTGGGGTGGGGTTTATGTACACTTTGTGCTATCTTTTTGGATGGCACTTGCTGATAGCAGGGATGAAAAGATGTTGGCTAGAGGGGGCCACTTTATGTTTTGGCCACAGATAATGTGTGCAATATCTGCGAGCGCCCTCTCGTGGAGATTTCCACTAGACTTTCATAAATTAACTTTGTACTATTTTAATGATTTTAAAAAAAAGCACACACAAAAAAATCAAATACCTTTACGTGGATATCCATCACTCACTCTTGATGCTAGTTTTTCAAGACCACATATGTCCCTTCCTCGGGCATACCTTTGGAAGCTTAAGGGAACAGCACATCACACATACCGTATGGGTATACATTACATGCTTATTAAATATATAGAACTCTTTCGCCAAAGTGCTGTAAAAAATTAAGCAAAACTAATGTAAAGGAATGAGAATATATACAGTTGATCAATCAGGAGGAACACATGAATTCAACAGGAGCTTCGGATTTGAATTTTAAGAGGAGCGCAAACTAGACAACGAGGAAGGAGAGCACATGGAAAGGAGGAGAGCATTCTAAAGTTCCGGAATTAGCAGGGCATTAGAACGGAAGTTAGATTGCACATGCGGGGGGGGAATAGGGAGGAGGAGAAATGAATAAGAAGAGCAACGTTATTGAAAGGGAACATAAGAAGATACCGAAGAGGAAAGATAAGGGGGTGAGACTGTACACTTGCTGGAAAGGAAGCCAGAGAAGTGCGGCTAAGGAAGTGGCACCAAGAGAACGAGGAGGGAGTACACTTATAGAGAATACAGAGAAAATGAAACCGAGGACGAGTTGGAAAGGAAGCCAGTGAAGTGCAGCTATGAAGGGGTAATATGAGAACGAGGAGCAAGTAAACTCAGAAAACAATACAGAGAAAATGGAACTGAGGACGAGTTGGAAATTAAGCTAGTGAAGTGCAGTTAAAGAAGAGCAATATGAGAATGAGGAGTGAGTACACTTAAAAACAATACAGAGAAAATAAACTGAGGATGAGTTGGAAAGGAAGCCAGTTAAGTGCAACTGAGCAAGATGCAATATGAGAACGAGGAGTGAGTACATGTATAAATAATACAGAGACAATAGATCTGAGGACGAGTTGGAAATGAAGCCAGTGAAGTGAAGCTAAGCAAGAGGCAATACGAGAACGAGGAGGGAGCACAATAAAAACAATGCAGAGAAAATGACCTTAAAACAAGCTGGTGTTGGGGTGGTCAGTAAAGGTCTCAATCAGAAAGAAGGATTGACGTTGTGTGCACCATATTGATGTCTGGGGAAATGGCGAAGTTGGCATGATGTTGCAATTTTAAATACATTTAATGTGGTTACTGTGAATGGGATTGAGTTTAAATTGATACACTTTAGATTGCACGCCCACAGCAGGATACATCTCAAAATCGCTGATGAAATACAAATGCAATATAGGTATGCTGTGCCACAAAGTGCATAGAAACTGAGCCATGGGGAGCGTCATAATGCGCATGTTAACCACTGTAAAGCAGATGCAGTCGTTTTAAACATGTATGCACCGACATACATACATGGGGGTTTTAAGGGACATATTTTTGGGATAGTTGGGGCTACATGGGGAAATGTACAAATCTGTATGCCGTTTGTTTTTTCATAGTTTGGTCAGGCTCTGCAGCCAGGGTTTGCGAGGTGAACAGTGTGTGACTGGGAAACCTCATCTAGCAAGATTGAAGGCGGAGCAAAGGGCAATTGGCAGCTGCAACACTATCAGATGGTCAGTTACAACAAGGCTGGGTATTTATGACTTGGTACTATTGTGGAAAGGAGATGCAATCTTTTTAAAAACATGGGAGTCTGTTACTTATTGTTCAGGATAGTCCAGCCATCTGCTTTTGACCAGCAATAAACCTGGGGTGAAGGGACACATAAGGGCAGAGTTGACCAATATTTTATGGGTTTTGATTATTTTCTCATGTTGTATACGGAGGCCATGCACATTGAATTGGTAGTTGTTTAGATTAGAGTGAAACAAAGACGCCAGCAAATCTGTGCTGGTGAGATAGTTATTGCCAGTTCACAGGGAACCTGTTATTACTCCCCCATCCTTGTACTGTTTGAAGTGTCCTTGCAAACCATGTGCATCCCCTCCGTGGTTATAAGGTCCTAGGCCAGCTGGAGCTTGTAATGAATTATGTTTGTGTTTAAATGTGTAACTATGTGATGACATCATGATTTACCATGGAGACATCCCAGAAAGAAGTGTATTGTAAATATGAGCTGAAAATGGTAGTTAGATAAATGCGACCAACAGAGAAGCGAAAGTTGATTTCTACTGCTCAACGTTATTTTCTGGACTTTCGCACCATTACATGCTGTGGACTTTAACTACCATAAGGTAACCTTTTGTAGTTGTTTTAATACACACAAGCCAAATCTGCATCACGCACCTTAGAAGAAAGCGCGCGTAGATCTGAACTCATTTGGTTTCCCATGAGGTCTTATACGATTAAATCACACATGCCTGAACTGCCCGAACTCCTGCTCACACCTACATCAAAACCATCCACGTCAAAATCAGGGATATCAGCAACAAAAACCAAGCCGGTAGCTACCCATAAATAGATAACGCTAACACCTGCTGTGAGAATGCCACAGCAAAATCAAGACATACGTGCCTTCTGTGAGCCACCAAAACATGATGACGAACGGACGGTGAATCAACCGCCTGAGGGGGAAAGTGTTGACTGTAATGACCAAGCTACAAAACAGATCATCTCGGTTACCACTCTATTACAGACAGTGACATCACCTTGTCCAAAATCTCAACAAAAAGAACAACTACCCCAGATCGAAGAGAATGCTGAAAAAAAGGAATTTCTTTCAAATAAATCAATACATGCCAGCATCACAAATATAAACACTTCTTCAATCTCTATCTCTCCAGATTATTGAGCTCCCTGCTCTATGGATTCCAGCATCTCTCCGGTGGCCTCTTACATCCAACCTACCCCTCGACGGCAGCCTATAACTGTAGATAAAACAGCAAAAACAATGTCTGACAGCCTTTTCCAAATGCGACCAATGAGAATGTGGGAATTGGAGATGATTGGATTTCTTTTGTATATGTTTTGACCACTCATGTATGTGGGTGACTTGTAATAAAATATATGGGAGTGTTTTAACTGTTGCAAAAATGTATATTATGTGTCAACTTGTATGGTTTGAGGAGACTCTGGCTATTATGACTCTATAGGGTCATCTAACCCCTCCCGGCTGTTTGTACAATAAACTTGTTTTACGGATAAACATGCAATTGCTTCCTAAGAGGTGGGCCTAATCTAGGTTAAGGTGATTGGAGGGCTGTCCTAGATTTTCGGCAACCACGAAGGGACCCCAGGCTTTCTGAGACATTGAGGGCCTCCTGTCTGCACAACTCAGCTGAAGCGCTTCTCTACGGGGACCAGTCTACTGTGCACAGTGAAAAAGATCTACAGACAGCATATTGGTTGGAGGCCAGTCAGTTCGCCGGAGGTGTGGTGCCGTGGTCCAGATGTGCAGGGCGAATTGAAGAAGCACCACTTCAGAGCTCTCCAGGGACCAGTTTCATGTGAGTGCACTTTGGTGGGTAAACCAAGGGGGTAATAGGGGAAAATAGGGTTTTTCTTTGATTTAAGGGGTTTGGTAAGGGTAAGGTAGGCGTGCATGTGTCGAGTTAGACAAGGTTAGTTGGACTGAAAGGGTGAGTGTTTTGGAGGAGTGAATGAACTGCGACATGTTGTTGGTCCTTTGTACATATTTTGACCTAGTTTGTTATTTTAGAGGTGTGAGGTGGAATCCCGAAACAGCACCTCCATTATGAGGTTTGCCCTGATACTGTTCGGTTTGCTTGTCTCGTTGGCTGGAGCCCTCACCTATGGGTCAGGTGGCATCTAATGCTAAATCCAACCATAGATACCTTTCTGAAAGATACCCTTGGCACCCTTCATTCTGTATTGACTGTGTGGACAGAGCCCTCCCCTTTTCTTCGTTAGTTGAAGTAGTGAAGGGAATCTTCCTGTCGTCCGGGAAAGATGGTGTTGCAGTAGAAAAAATGGGTGTATTAGTGATGAAGAGAGTGAGAGCAGCAGTGTTGTAGTGAAAAGCACTGCGCTCCTTCTATTCTCGAGTAAAGGATATATCTCACAGATCTGGCCAGCATAGTGTTTCTTTTGATGATATGCTGTCTTTTGTGTAAGAGTGGGAAGTATAATTAAAGTGAATAGCTCATTGAGGTCATGGTGGTGAAAGTGAAGGAGGTGAGTGGTAGTGGGGAAGATTAAGAAACTGGGATGGGGAAAAAGGGGCACCTTGGGTTGAAATGTTATGCTGAGTGTTCGGCTTTGGTGTTTTAAGTCATTTATATTGAAGTAAAATTGTTACAGTTAGATTGGTTAGGAGTATGGAGACTCCACTGAATCATTTGTGTCAGGTGCTTCCTGGCTCTAAGGTAAAGATTTTAAAGTACCATCAAGAATGGCTGCGGAAAACTAAAGGTAAAATGCTCAATTCCTGGCCTAATGAGGGGCCTATGATAAGGGGAAATTGGGAAATCTGTATACTTTCTAAGTCACCAGGCATAAGGGTTCAAAGTTAGAGAACCGTTTAAATATCTTGGAGCTATGGAGGATGTATGACAAGGGCAGGGAAGCCCATAATGTTAAAGTCTTAGAGGAAGGACCGAAAAAGGAGGGTGCGCAATTTCCTTCTGCACCGCCTCCATATGAGTGCTATCCTTTATTACCAGCAGAAGGGTATGCAGACCCTGAGTTTGAACCTCCATTTTCTCTAGCTGCCACTCCAGTGGTTGTGAGACAGATACAGGTAACGCCTCCATTAGCTATGATTCCAAAAAATGGGAGATTGAGGAACGTCGAAGGGTAACTCCTTCAATGTTTAGGGCCACAGAAAGGTTGCAAACAGAGAGCGGAAAGGGAATAAACCCCTGACTGATAGGTTAGCAGAGAGATTAAGGGTGGAGTAGTGAGAAAGAGTGTGGCTGGCAAACCGCACGACTAGACGAAGTGCTAAAAATGGGTGACAAAAGGGAGACTGTGCCTTTTTCCACTAGTATAGAGAATAGGCTGCGAATGGACGTAGAGATACAGGAGTGAGGACAATTGGAAGAAGCATTAAGGCTAGCGGAGAAAGAAGTAGTGCTGTTATGACAGCAGAGGAGTGACGAGCAGAAAAGAAGTGAATAAGAAGGTAAAGGATGTAGAAGAAGGAAGGTGGAGGCATGGACAAGTTCTTGTTAAGTTGGATAAGTCAGTTATCAAGGAGGTCAACGTGGAACTTGAGGACCGAAGTATCGCTATGGGTACAGGATTTGAGCAAGGTGAACGGGAACCAGTACCCTACAGTAATGCTGAGGATGCTTCTGTGCCCATTGAAATATCAGGGATGTGGTAACAGGAGTAGGAGACAAGAATGAATGGGAGTCAGATGTTGAGCAGGGAGAACAGGTTCTAGCAGCTCCACCTCCTGCTCTAGTAGCAGTGACAGAGAGTACACCATGGGGTTTTAGGACATGCTGTGGTACTCGCATGGCTGTAGTGAGTAGCATGGGGAAAGCCCCAGTAAATGCGGTTGTGACTCAATTTCCATTGCTCCAGAAGGGTCAGGGAAAGGCGTATTATGTCCTGTGGTCACACATGGACCAGAATAATTTCACGAAGACACCCCCTTCGCTCACTGCAAGGGTGGGGAAGTAGATTTATGCATTAGAGAAACACACTGCCGGTGTCATGCTGGCCATAGGTGGCATGAAAAGTGTATTTACAGCTCTAATGGGGGAACAGTCAGACGAACTTTGGAGGTGAGCAGGGTACCTGGGAGTTCACTTGCATACAAACAGTCACGATGGAGCAGCATTCAATAATTACAGGGCACAAGTATGGGAGGCCCTGTGGGTTTTGTATTCCCATACGCCCAATATAAATTCTAATTTGGCCAAAACAATGAAATTAGATGACGATCCTGCCACACACATCCAGTTAATTCAGGAGAAAAATGGGATCTGAACGTGGCCATTTTTTTACTATATGCTAAAAAGGGGACTTCCTAAAGAATTTGAGCATGATCTAGATAAAGTAGTGGGGATGGAAGCCAAGACTTGACTGGAAATTCAAGCACATAGTGTGCATTTTTGTAAAAGGAAACAGGAGAAGGAAAAGCCAAGACTTGACTGGAAATTCAAGCATTTTTGTAAAAGGAAACAGGAGAAGGAAAAGGAGAGCATAGAGCAGGCACCAAAGGCAGAGACCAACTTGTTCAGAAAAAGCTAGTGAAGATTTGTTTGGAAGGAGCAGTGATTACCAGCTCAATAGACAGCAGGGGCAATAAGTACAACAGGGATATAGGGAATTGGGTATTTACACAAGGTTGGATGAACTGGTATGCTCCTGGTCAAAGGCAAATGAGAGGGTTTCCGCGGGGTGGGGGAGGATTTTCATGAGGAGGTGGGTCATTTGGCGGGTTCGGAGGAATGGGGCCACAGTTTAACGGGCCGATGGAAAATAACTATGGAGGGTAATATGGGGTCCAGTGTTGGTCGTTTGGTAGGATGGGACAGTTATCACGAGATTGTTGCACAGGCCACAGTATTTCAATGAAGGTGCCCAGCAGATGCACGCGAACGGTGACGTCATCATGTTAGCATCTTGCCGGTGGCATATTTTTAAATAAATGCTGTGCCGGCTATGGAGAGCTGCTCCTACAGCAGTCCATGTGTGCCAGCCAGGAGGACTGAACCACTTCTGAATAAGGTAAGCTAGGGATCTGAAAAATTAAAAATAAGGGGAATAGTTAAGCACAGACTACATTAGGAAACTAATTAACCACTTTGATGTCCATTGTAGGACAAGTGTGGAAAATAAATCAATTGACTGCTGAAGGATATTGTGCCAAAAAAGAAGGTATGAACCTTGCAATATATTCAGAATGTAACCCCTTTTTAAACAAAAGAAAACTAGAATGTAACACATTTTTTGGGGAACGTCATGAAATGTACAACATTGATAGAAATACACTTGCACCCAAGGTCTCAAAGGCAGATCTTAGGGCTTGAAGGAATATCCTATGACAACAAGTTGAATGGCTTGTCAGAACCTTAAACATTAAACAGTGCTTGCTCAAAAGAAGACACATCAGGCAGGTAAATACTATTTATTTAATGAAAACACAATTGAAAGATCAAGAAAAAACATCACAATTAAGTCTGGTTTCCAGTTTTATTTATTTAGATTTTTTTTCTGTAGAACTTGGCCCATGAATATGGCCCCCAGGACCAAAAAGCATTGGACTTTTTTTAAATTAGCCTGTGTCTGCAACAAATATTCTTTTTACGGATTTCTCGTTGAAGTTTCTTCAAAGTTGTATAAAGAAATAGAGGATACAACATCAAGTTTCATGTAGAATGTTCTTGAAGCATGTATATGAATTGTACGTATGCATATATGTGATAGTATGTCTTCCTCATTTTTCTTGTTATTGTGTTCAAATATGGGAAACAGTATGGATGTGAATGTTTTAAATGTATCTAGTATTGTAGAATTTGATGGCATACTATTGAGGTCACATAGGAATATGGACTCCGATATTATGGACAATAATGATGTAAATTCAGATTCAATAATGGATGCACATGGTTTTGCAGCAGATAATGTATGGTATAGCCATATGAGGAGAGTGGGTAGAGAGCGAGATCGGTAGGATTTCGCTAGATCTGCTCTCTCATCCCCCATGCTTCCGGTGTCCCTAGGGCGTTTATTCCAAACGAGATAGAGTTAGCGGAGGCACTGTGTCTAGTGCATTTAGCTCTGTGCATTGTCCGAGGGCAGTTTCAAGGGCCATCTGTCACAGCATTTATTTTACCTGTTGATAAAGAATGTTCGACCACAGATCATAAGGAGCAGAATAATGTGCATTGTACTCAAAGAGTCAAGTTAAATTTAGAAGGATCTATCAACATGAACAACCGTTGGGAGCAAAAGGGGAAGAGTTGCAGAGGATGAGGTGTCTCTGAGAAGAAGGGGTGGCATAGGTTAACCAAGAATGTGGAAATGTATGGAGGAAGTATCTGAAGGATCTGACGTGGCTCAAGGAGCCAGAGAAACCTGTCACGATTTAGTTACTCACACATTTTCTCTGTGTTTTAAGGGCGATGGCACAGTGCCTATTGGCACAAATGGGAACTGAAGCTGCATGCTTCACATCGCTGATCTGGCTGGAGGTACACCTGTGCTTCTTGATGTGTTTTGTACTTGTGGGCAGTATGCCTACAGACAACTGCCTCCAGCCTGGCGAGGTGTGTGCAGTCTCACTGCGCTACATGTGTCTGTCATTGTTATTCCTGAAGAACACTTATTTCTTGCCTGTTCGATGCCCAAAGCAACATCTGTGCCCCATTTGTCCCCTGTGTCCCTTGCGTCCCCTGTGCCTTCATATACAGACAGTTCAATGGCTTTGCCTGATCGTGTAGAAGAGGGACCCTTGGGACCAAGCGGTTGAATTATATTACAGCGACATCTTCAAAAGCTCTAATTGACATTCTGGTGTCGTATCATTTTTTCAGCCAGACTGAAGTCTTTTTTACCTCTCTCATGGCCCCTGGTGTCCAAGCTGCCACAAATGCGAAGTGATGACCCAGTATGAACTTTCATTAATTGTACATTTTTCTAAATCCGATTTCAGTGCCATCAAAGAAGAATTACAGGCCCTGAGGTTCATTGCCTTGCAGAACTGATATATCCTCGACCTCCTAACAGCTATTGAGGGGGAGTATGCCAAAAAATAAAGAGAACTTGCTGTACATTTGTGCCTCCTAATGACTCGGAGAACGGAACTCTAACAGTTACCGTTTTACACAAGCTTAGGGTGGTCATGGAGAATGTTGGCAGGGATCACAAATGACCCTTGATTGGACTCTAATTTTTCCTGGTTACTGTCTTGGATGAGCCTAATGGTCACGATTGATTTTAATGCTATTTTAATGCAATTTTTTTGTCTTTTGTCTTATTATCTTTTGTTCTTGTCAATGCTGTTCTGCCCAGGTACTGAAAGCAGCTGTCATGATGACTGTGACCCTGTCCAAAGCTAGAACCACTACCATTTCCTATCACATGGGTACTGAAGCTGTCTTGTGCCCTTCACCAAATTGGGATGATTGTGTGGAGCAGAAGGTAGATTGCGGAAATGGTGGGGGGACGCATTGAGTTTGTTCAGCGGAGGAGTATGCCCATGTTGGGACCAATGTGAGAGATGGTTGTTGGGTTTTACCCAGAGAAGATAGTTTTAAAGAACAAGAAATTGGTTTATTAGTTAAAGTATTAACTAAAGGTAGGAATGTTTGAGTGGTCAATAAAGGCCCCAAGGAGAAAGAGGGGTTCACGTTGCATGTGCCATATTGATGACTGGGGAAATAGCGAAGTTGGCATGATGTTGCAATTTTACATATATTTAGAGTAGTTAATGGGAATGGGATCATGTTTAAGTTGATACATTTTAGATTGCATGCACGCAGCCCGATACATGTCAAAAGCCCTGAAGAAATACAAATGCAATTTAGGTATGCTGTGCCACAAAGCGACTAGAAACTGAGCAATGAGGAGCTTCATAATGTGCATTTGACAAAGGAGATTTGCAATGAAAAAAACTCTGTAAAGAGGATGCAGTGGTTTTGAACATGCATGCACTGACATACATACAAGGGGGTTTAAACAGACTTATGTTTGGGACAGTTGGGGGAAATGTGCAAATCTGTATCCTGTGTGTTATTTCATAGTTGTGTCAGGCTCTGCAGCCAGGGATTGCGAGGTGAACTCTGTGTGACTGGGAAAACTGGTTTAGCAAGATTGAAGACAGAGGAAAGAGCAATCTGCAGCTGCGATATAATCAGATGTCAGTTACAGCCAGGCTAGGTTTTTATGATGTGGTACTATTGTGGAAAGGAGATGAAAACTTTTTAAGTACATGAGAGTCTGTTATTTATTATTCAGAATAGTCCAGCCTTCTGCTTTTGACTAGCAATAAACCTGGGGTGAAGGGACACACCCGAAGGCAGAGTTGACCAATACCTTATGGGTTTCAATTATTTTCTCAGTTTCAGGTTGTGTACGGAGGCCATGCATGTCGAATTGTAATTGTTTAGATTAGAGTGAAACAAGGACGGCAGCAAGTCTGAGCGGGTGAGATAGTTATAGACAGTTCAAAGGGAACCTGTTATTACTCCCCCTACTCGTACTGTTTGACCTGTCCTTGCAAACCATGTGCATCACATCCCGGGTTAAAAGGTCCCAGGCCATCTGGAACTTGTAATGAATTATGTTTATGTTTAAATGTGTAACTATTTGATGACATCATGAACTACCAAGGACAAATCCCAAAAAGGTGTGTGCTGTAAATATGAGCTGATGACGGTAGTTAGATGAATGTGACCATTGAGTAACGTGGGAATTGGAGAAGATTGGATTTCTTTTGTATAGGTTTTGAGCAATCATGTGTGGGGGTGAATTGTGATAAAATACGTGGGAGTGTTTTAACTGTTGCAAAAATGTATATAATGTGTCAATGTGTATGGCGTGAGGAGACACAGGTTAGATTGACTTTCCATTGTACTATAAACTTTATTGACGGACAAACATGCACTCGCTTCGTAAGAGGTAAAAAATAATACAGAGAAATGGATCTGAAAATGAATTGGAAATTAAGTCAGTGAAGTGCGGCTTAGAATGAGGCAATAAAAGAATGAGGATGGAGTGCACTTAAAAACAATGCAGAGGAAATGGAACTGACGATGAGTTGGAAATTAAGCCAGTGAAGTGCAGCTAACAATGAGGCAACAACATAACGAGGAGAGGATGCACTTAAAAACAATACAGAGAAAAGAAACTGAGGGTTGGAAATTGAGCCAGTAAAGTGCAGCTAAGGAAGAGGTACTATGAGAACGAGAAGTGAGTACACTTATAAACAATACAGAGAAAATGGAACTGAGGACGATTTGGACATGTGGCCAGTGAAGTGCAGCTAAGAATAGGGCAATAAGCGAAAGAGGAAAGATTACATTTAAAATCAATACAGAGAAAAGGAACTGAGGACGAGTTGGAAATTTAGCCAGTGAAGTGCGGATAAGGAAGAGGCAATACAAAAACGAGGAGTGAGTGCCCTTAAAAAAATGCAGAGAAAAGGAACTGAAGATGAGTTGGAAATGAAGCCAGTGAAGTACCTCTAAGGAAGAGGAAATAAGAGAATGAGGAGGAAGTGCACTCAGAGAAAATGGAACTGAGGATAAGTTGTAAATGAAGCCAATAAAGTGTGGCTAAGGAAGAGTCAATATGAGAATGATGCAGTACACACATAGTGATATCACGAATAGATTGAAGAGGAGCAAGACTGCACACAAATAAGAAGAGAGGAACAATAGTGAAGATGAGAGAATAAAAAAGTCGCAACAATAAGAAATGGCTGAATTCTTTTTTAACATTATAGAGCTGCTAGCGACAGGACAGGGTGAGAGTGGAAATATTAAGAAATGAGAGAAAAGAGTCCAAGATAACACTTAAGTTTCATGCAGAAGGAGACCGGGTGAGAGACTCAGGATGGAAAGAAATGGAAGAAGTGAGACAGGGCATGCAGTGAGAAGGATCAGGAAAGAAGAGCATCTCTGTTCTAGTAGGGTTAAGATGGCGAGAATTGGAAAGCACCCAGAACTTAACCACAGACAGTTCAAAATAATTAAATGTAGAGAATCAGAAAGAAAAAAAAAGATCTGAGAATCATCATAATAGAAATGTCAGGACAAATCTAATTCCTGAATGATAACAGAAAGGGGGGTCAATTACAAAGAAAAAGAAGCAATCCAAGGACAGAGCCTCGAGGAACCCAATAGTGAAACAGGAAGAGGAGAAGGAAAATTCCTAGCCCATGATATAGCTTATGAACAATCAGAAAGATAACAATAATTTCCATACAGAACAGTGCCAGATATACTGAGAGTAGAAGGAGAAGAATGAAGAATAGCATGGTCCACCGTATCAAAGGTACCCAACCTGCCCGGCGCCTCGTACATATTGCCCCTACCTTGTTGCACGAGGCCATTTTGAAATCATATGCTTCGGCTGATCCTAAACAATACAAGGCTACTAGCCCATCATTTATGCACCACTAGCATATGGAGATAATATAGACAAAATGCATGCATCCATTATAGTATTACCATGCTAGCGTGCAGTTTCTTGTACAGAAATAATAATAATGCTTGTTATTTATGTAGCACTTTCCCCGAAGCGCTGCACATAGAACATGTTTATATACAATCAGTATTACCCAACCGAAGTTCGTACACATGTATTGACCTTGCAAGGATGAAGGTTGAGTTTGCCTTAGCAGGATTCAATTCTATGACTGCAGAGCACACAGAGATCTCAGCCACAAGCGGGCAACCTGCTGAGCTACCTTACCAGAATAATAGGTGATCTTTTTGCACCATCTACTGTGAAATCACTGGCATTCAGCAGAGTTGTTTTTGATTTTATCTTAGCACATAGTGCTTTCGTTTCTAGAGCACGCCCTAGCCCATGGGGTAACATGAAACTGTGCAGCATAAAGGGACATGAATCATAAAGTAACTATAAGTCTAGCCATGGAGCAGTGCCCCGAAAATAGACCAAATCAATCGGTGCGAGAAGATTCCAGTAACAATTAAAAAGAAGGCGAATAAGGAGTAGAAGGCGTGGTCAGTGGAGGAGGCGAACTGAAGACATAGGGGACTATGTGGCTGGGAAGGCCAGGCGGAAAAGAAGGAGGACTTTTTATAGCAAAAGCACTGCCACGGAAAGACTGGATTAGAAAAATAGGCAAGCATGAATGCCAGAACGGCCAGTCCCCGGGGATCGCTGGTCTCTCCCATGATCCAAAGCGTTACAGCAGATAGACTCAAGTTTGCACTTTCAGTAAAAGAACTAGCTCATGGGTAGTGTGATCACATTTTCAAAATAAAAACTGGGACCGGGCCAGTGATAGAACTGTATCAAAAAAAGTAGATTAGGCAGAAATTGAGCAACGGTCAACACATTTTTCAAGGGTAGCAGCCATGCTGGTTGACAGCCAATTGAGTGGAAAAATATCTAATTTGATCTGAAACTGCTATTGCGTGTTAAAAAGTGGAAAAGTGTGAAAAAAGTAGTGGAACTGTTAAGAGTAAAAAATAAAAGTAGTGGTACGGTGCTCCCGACCGTTCCAGCTACCTTCAACCACTGATGAACCGGGAATATATATATGTATATATATATGACCCCAATCCCGACCCCAACTCCCCCCCACCCCCTCCTACTCCAAACCCCTGCCTGGCGATCCTACAGTAAATAATGTCCATTGTTAGCACTGCTCCTGGATATAAACTGGGTGGATTGGACTATGAATGAATGAATGTAAGCATGTTAAAAACAAACAACCTTTTGCTTTGAGTGCTCTGAGGCCTCAATGTGTATCCTTTTCAAGTCCTGTGGTGTGGTTAGTTCATTCAAGTGGCTGCTCCTTAAAAGGTTGGGGGTTGAAGCACATACCCTGGATGCTGCAACTAAAGTGTCTAATAACAATGCGATAATCACTTTTTATTTGGTTTATAAATGTTGAACTGTTATGTTGAATGTGGTGCCATAATAGTGTAGTGCTCACCCTCCCTTTTCAGAAAAACGGGACGAGGTACGGATGTCCCAATTCCGGGAGAGTCACAGCAGTACCGGGACGTCTTCTGGTCACCCCGTGATCCAAAGGGGGATTAAACATTTTTACCAGCAATCTGTTCCTAAAATGTTTTAAACAGTATTGCAATACACACAGTCCATTTCACCCGCATATCATTTTTTAGAGTTTTACTTCCTGTGCATACAAAGCCGCATCGTAGTCGATATTGTTCCCCGGCTAACCTTGTTTCTGGGTGAAACCCTTTTCATTATAGGAACTGGCTGTGACCAGGGTGGCCTGAAGGCCTCTCCGAGCCACTGACCATTGAATATCATTCATCTAAATATTTTATTTTGTCAGTGTTTTTTTTTAGTATGTATAAAATGGTAGAGGTTATTTTTGAGTGCACATACCAACAATGCAATACAAAACATTTTGCCGAAGCCGATTGAACCCGTAGGCCCTTCAAGCGACGTAGCGCTATATGGGATGGATGGGGATGCAGATTTTACTCTTACATCAATATTAGGACTGACTCAGGAAGTTGGCAAAAACATAACTGTTTTAATTGCAATTGTCTTAAAACAGGGAGTACAACGGACACCAACGGACGTTCGCTCAAGTCTCTATCGAGAACTCTCAAAGCATTTAATAAACAAATTACATTTATATAGTCAAAATTAGTCATTATTGACATCATACTACGTGGCACAATAGCTACCTGGGGTTGTGATAGGCTTAAGGGGAACATCTAAGTTTACGTTCTATGGTGGACAGGATTATAATTGGGTCTCTAAGGTCAGGTGGACAGCTATGCCCACCCCTAGTGCAAGTGATCTTCGCCGTTATAATATACACAACATTTCATCAAACTATAGGGCTCTCTACTATGTGGCCCTCTACAATTGGTTGGCATGCTTGTACCTTTCTGGAAGATTCCACTCGCCAGCAGCACGCAAGCTGGCACCCCAGGTGCTTGTGGGTTGGACTTGACAATACCTCCCCACCCAATTAGCCCATCATCCATCATCACTCCTGCTGTCTGCCATTCAAATTGTCTTTGAACTCAGCCTTGCAAAGTATCACTGTGCCTGAGAATAAAAGGGAGTGCGAGCATGGTCTTATCTTCAAGTGTAGGTGTAGCTTGCCCAAAGTCTATTTTCATCTAGACCATGTGATAGGAGTCTACGTTTGAGCTCTTTCGTTCGTATTTTACACTATTAAATGAATAAAACCTGGCACTTCAAGTGTTTTTCCAGTACACCTCAACAGGCGCTCGCCTTGCTTCTCACGTTCATTGTATCTTCTCGAATAGATAACCAGCACAACCCTTGACACTGGGCCAGACAACCTTTCTCGAATCTTCCTTCATCGTCAGCTGTTTTCTTCTACTGCACCACACTTTCAGCCCTTCTGTTCATGGGGTCATAGTTTGCTAAAACACATTGTGGAACATCCAGATTCTATACACAAATATATATATATATTGGTGGCACCGCCTGCAGTCTATTCACTACGTATAGCCAGCCTCATGATTACTTAGTCTACTTGCGTTTCAGCATCTGTACAATTATAAAACGGCTTGCATTTTCTTCAGTGCTCTCCTCACGTGCAATTTACATTCAGCACATGAAATGTTACTCAATTCTTCACTTCCCCATCAGATTCTATAAGGTCTATACACTCTCTTCATTGGCATCTCTTCTGGGTGAGTCATTTCTGCTTCATGTGACGTCACCAGTCTTCTCTTTCATTCATCTTCACACTTCTTCCGGAACCTCCTTTAAAAGACCGTCATTTCTCTGTGGGTTCATCATATAGGGTTTTCTCAACGGATTCCTTGTTTTGAGGATTCTTCGTGGTATAGGGACCATCACTGGCGTTGCGCATGTTGCAATTTCCGGTTACCAACATGTAGGGAGAATGGGGGCGGGACATCCGATAGAGGCATTTAGCTCCTCCTCTACACAATCGTTTTGAATTTTGTCTAGTAAAAATAATTTTCCAACGTTGTACTGGGAAGTGGTGGGGAGAGGTAAGACAAGGAAAGAAAGGGGGCGAAAGAGCTGAGGGGATTATTATATGAATGTGAGGATGAATAGATGAATGAGAGTAAGGGGGAATGGTTGAATGACAGATAATGCATGAATGATGCTGCAAGGACAGAGGAGAGCGGATGAATGGAAGTTATGTCATGTTATCTAAAGAGTTATTTTGCACTGTGCCAGTCACCACAATAGTGTTCTAACAGCGCCTATTGTGAAGTCTGAACAGTGGAGTATTGTGCTTCTCAGCGGTAGCTAGACCTTGATTTGTGAGAGAATACAAAATGATAGTTGAGGAATGGAGAGGGCAAAGGGTGGGGAGCAGGGAGGATAAACATACATGAAATATTTGTACAGGTGAGAAGGGGAGTGAGGAGTGGGGATTGCATTTGTGATAGTTTGCATTCATGTATAGTCAGATTGGAATTGTGGTAATTGTTATTGGCTGCTTATATAGTGCCCAAACGCTAGGGCATAGTTACTCCAGATGCTCTTGATCAGAATGATCAAAGTGTAGCACTGATCAGAAAAACGTACATTTAAATGCACCTGCGAAGAGCATATACCTCAGTGGGCAGGTTCTTGTACTTACCTGGAAGTAATGAAATGTTCCTGTGTGATGGGTTTGAAATGTACTACAGCATACCCTGGAAATCCTGGGCGGTGCAAGGGCCAGCACCTGCCAAGACGACACACAGCATATTACTTTGAAAAACATTAGGCTGCATTTAACCATTGAAAATGCAACAGTTAACAACAACTCAAAACATTCAGATCAAACAAGTTAGTCATCATGGGTAATTGCATATTATCAACAGCATGTTTCAGAAGAACGATGTCCTGGGCATGACAGGAGGGTGGGTGCTATTCCCCCCACCCCCGCCGTGCCCCATGAGCAATACTAGGAGGCAAGAGACCCCACAACCTGCCCCCATCTGCCTCTGGATCCCACTACCCCCAGCATTATCGGCCCGGAACCCTCCAGTGAGCGCTCGCTTGACAACTTCCCTAGATGACCTCAAACACTGGGACAAACCCTAGAGACAAATTCCTGGCACCTAAATGATCCTTTTTTGTGCACCCCATCTGCCACAGTACACTGGATCTACCTGTCAGGAACACGCCCCCATACAATGCCAACTCTGCAAAAGCCAACAGTCCATCAACAAATATCCTTGTCCGTCACTCCGACAAATGCATGCCATCCACATGAATTTCACCAGACCATGTGCCACCATGTACCACCACCCTGAAATGCCCAAGGCCGGATGCCAACCAGGCAATCTCAATGTTCAACTTCCACACTGATATATTCAGCGGCCCTGCCTGTAGTTCTTTACCCCACAAGCGCCTAAGGATAATCTGTAACCAGGCGACATTCGCACCTGTACAAAACCTGCCAGTTCAAGAGAATTCAGAGATGAAGCTCTCCCTGAGGCCCTTATACCCGAGGGACGCCAAAAAGTTTACCCCAATGTGGAGGATGACCAGATCCGGATACGGTAGGTGCCTCTTACCTCTGGCCTTCACCAACGCATCTCTCATTTGACGGATTCATAAGCCGCCTTGTCCAACCCAAAAGACGGATATGTCCCCGGGAAGGCAGCCGTCACCATGGTCTTGCCTGAGTTGGATGGCACTCTTCAAAAAGGAATGGCCCACAATCTGCAGTACTTGCAGCTGTGCCATGATGTTTGTAGAGAAATCAACAAGGTCGCCAACAGGATTCAACAACAAGGCTTCAACCTATCTCCTCACCCATCCCCAGGGCTCAACCACCCCCTTTTCCAGTAGATGAAGCCTTACATGCGGGAATGCTGCAAATCTCCACCTCCCTAGCTTCCTGGCTTGTTCTTCCGCCATCCCCAGCATGGGCGCTGCAGTGGTTGCAAGGGAAAGTCCAAACCATGAAACCCAGCCCCCACCAGAGTCCACTAGAACACTCACCTAAACCGCAACATGGGCAGGCAAGATCCTTCTTCATTCAAACACAAAGGGCCCTCGTTTAGCACACCACACAGCCCAGTAGTCTACCATGGCCCGCACAGGAGATAACGCGGAGCCCATGGCATGTCCCAATGATACTCTGGCCCTGTGTCCCTCCTGGTCTGTCTTTCACGTCCGCACCCATGATTGCACCCCTGTCCCATCCACGGTAGAGATGTTAAAGCTCATGTGACCTCCCATGGTGTCTCTCTTGTTGTGCAGCACTAGCTCCTGTATGAAAGCTCCATAAAAAGCCATCACAAACCCCACCCTGAATAGTAGGATTCATGTTGGTCCCCTCTCGGGAGGATAGCTCAGTGGTAACATGCTCGCCTTGGAAGCAAAACGACAAGGAGCAACACAGATTTGGTCAGCGCTTACAAACCTCTGGGTATTAAGCACGTTATAAATAGCCAATTACAATAACCCCAGAAATCTGCATTGATCGCACCAAGTTTCCCACAATCTAAGGGCTTCCTAGTGTCTGCCCTAGTGCCCTTAAGCCTCCCATCGCCTGCTAAAGCCTCCGATACAGCAAAATCCCCAGCCACGCCCCCCTCTTGCCGCCGCCTAGCCCAGTGGCAAACCCATTTGGGACCACATGCCTCCTTTCTAACAACAACATCTCTCCCCAGTCCACGGGGGCTCCAAATAAAACAATAACATGCCTTGGTCAAACAGTGTGATTTCTTTTTCAATTATTTCTCTTTAATCTGTGCATTATTTGCTCATTTGTTTTGACACTCGAGGCTCATTTGTAATTTGTTTTGAATCTTACTTGTTTCACTCCCCTCCATTACATCACCTTCATCTTATTTCATTTATTCATACCATTTTGGTTTGTATCATGTTTCCTGCCTCAACCCTCAGTGCCTCTGCATTAGATTACACCCATCCACACAGTTTTTTTTGCCTTTCACAATGGCTTTTGATTTTTTATGTTTTCCTTCATAGCTTTTTAATCTCATTACTGTTTTTCCTTTTCAAGTTTCATAGTATTTTTGTATTTTCATTTTTTGTATTTTTTTCACTGCTTTTCATTTTTGCTTATATTTTATTTTTTCATGTATTTTTCAAATGTTCCCCTTTTTTTATCCCCCCAATACTAATGTGCATATTGTTAATTCTTATTCAGTTTCTTTTTCTCTACATCGAGCCCTCAACACTTGCAGATTAATTTTAAACAAAATGTTTTGACATTACTTGTTATGTTTATCTACAACCTGCTAGATTGCAGATGTAACTTTTTGCTGTGTGCACATACAGAGTTTGTGGCCACAATTGTTTGCCCAGTTTGAATAAAGTTTTATACATCCTGTTTCGGGATGCCATTACGTCACGTGTCATGTTACGCCATGATGTCATGGCGTTTCATGCGATGAACGCCCGTTTGCGTGGGGTATTTTTGATTTATAAGGAGGAATCTGTGGTCATCAGGCAATCGATAGCCTTCCAACCATGCCATTACACTTGTGGAGACTCGAATCGTTGCAGGTATGCTAGATGTGTATCTCAGCCATGGCACACGCAGTTGTTTTGGAATGAGTTTGGAACGTGCCCTGTGTTCCTTCTTAAGATATGCATTTTGGTTTCCTTCCTTCCATTACAGTTGGGCTGAGAGATTCTCTTGTCCTGGACCACAATCGTTGATCATTTTATGGCTCAGGTAAAGTTTTTTTTGATTTTTTTTATTATTATTACATGTTTTAATTGAAAATCATTTTTTACAAGAGTCGACATTTTCATTTCCATAGCTCTCAACTCACACGCTTTTGGCGGGTGTCACCCGCCTTGTAAACAGCTGACTCACCTGCCAAGGCTCCTTCATGCCCATTCGTTTCAATGGGCCTCTCACCCGCCAAAAGTAAAATCGGGTGTTTTCACCCGCCTTTGCGACGTAAATGGTTGAGAGCTATGCATTTCTGTTGTCCAATAAAAGTAAAAAAGAAGATCGAAGTCCTAGGGAATGGGAGGAAGGTGCGGGGAATAGAAAAGTGTGGTACCCAAAGTAGTTAATACTCAGTCTCTACTTTCAAAATCCCTGAAGATTTCTCCTTTCATTTGTCAATGCAGTTTCTCCTGCTCAGCCTTCCCCCTACCCATTATTCAGTTTTTCAGTTAAATGATAGTTTAGCTTTCAATTGGTTCCTGTAGTCTCCAGTTCCAACTTCTCGAAGAATTTAGTGACAGCAATCACTCATGTAGTCCTTTCGCCACTCAGCAAATGTGACCACCATTCATTTTCATCATAAGAATGAAGATCAAAAAGGATGTGTCCCAAATAGGTCTGGCGCTATCTCACGAGAGCTTGGCAGTTTAGTAATAAATGTCTCAAATTTTCGATTGGCTCTTTGATTTTGCAGAACAGGCCTTTTCGCTTAGTTTCCTCCTTATGGCTATCACCTCCTTGCTCTTCAATAAGTTCAATCTTATTCTCATAAAGTTTTCTCTTAAACATTTGTTTGGAAATTTTTGAATATAATTTGGTGGTTGGTTGATTTTGTTTATTTGTTTATTGTCAGAGGAATATTTTTTGTCAATTTCTTTCTGTTAGCCTGGTATCCAAACGTGGATTAATAGCTTTTAAAAAAAATGTATTCTGATTTTTCAATAGGTCTGCCTCTTTACTGCTAATTTGCTCTAGTCACTCTTGTATGTCCGCAACCCATCGCGACATGATCTTGGTGCTGTTTTCCTGGAACTCTTTTCTGATTTAGACCAAATTTGTGTGGGCTTGAGGGATCAATTACCTTCCTGTATAGCATAATTTTATTACGAGTCACTATCGATGAGATTGATTGAAGGCTTAGTTCCCTCCGGATCGATGCTATCGGTGTTGATTGTGGGAGTGTCAAGACCCTTCACCAAAACTTTCCTTCTAGCTCATCCCATAGTGTTTCAGGAAGGTTTGGCATTGCTTCCACTCCGTATGTCAAACTCGATATGATCTAGGCCTTGTAGAAATTCAGGACCGGTATGAAGGAAAATCTTCCATACTTCCTGTTTACTGCTTTGGTCTGTACAATCAAGGATTTCAGTTTTTCCCGCAGTGTGTCTTGCATTGGTAAATCTCTTCTGTTTGAGCTGAGGATAACACCAAGATATTTGGAGTTTCTAACTTTGTCTAGCTTTTTCCCCTCGATGAACCGGTTTGAATTTTCGGTTTTCTTCTGAGTAAGTTCGAAGGACATTATCTTTGTTTTAGAGTTGTTTATTTCCAGGTCGTTCTCCTTAATGAACAAGGCCAAGTTGTTCAGTTTTCTTTGGAGGCCAATTTGTGTTTGATCGATAATGTCATCTGCATAGATTAACCTTGATAGTGGTTCACGACCAAAAGTTGGAGGAAAAGCTGAAACTTTATGGTCTTTGGTCCTGTAATCGGCGATATAGGCATTATATAGCACCGGGGACAGGGGGCAGCCCTGTTTAACCCCCTGGGCCATTGGAATAGGTTTCATTAGTTGCCCTGCTCTGCTAAGGCGCACTTGAATTGTGGTCTCAGAATATAGTGCTTTAATTTGCGCCAATAGTGGCAATGGGCAATTCCAGGAGACAAGTTTATTCCACAGTTTAGACCGTTTGACCAGTCTGATACATTTTATTTCTATGGTTTCTCACCCAGGTTTATATTCTTTTTCTGCTTCGATGGCATCAGCTCTTATTTCATGTGAGGTTGTTTTTTTTGCTTGCCTTTTTAGTTTATGCATCCATCTGCGCTTTGAAACTAGCTCTTGATCGTATCTATGAGTTTCGGGCTTTACGGACTTTGTTGATTTTAAGTCCGATTTCCTAAAGGCCAGAAGGAGCGGACGATAGTCTATTGTTTTGTTAGCCACACCAATATCAGAATATCGTCTGGTTAATTGTGCAATTCCTGCTTCAGTAATTTTGAGGCAGACTGCACCACAGTCAGCCTCTAATTCAAGCTTTGTTGTCTGAGTTAATGGTTTTGGAGAGTTACACAGCATCTGCAGCATGTTGTGATCGCTGTGAGTTGTTCTTACTACGTTAAACATTTCTACTTCTGTGAGCAGGTTTCTGGAAACATAAATGTGATCGATAATTCCAGCTTGATTTTCCCTCTCCCAGGGTGGTATTTTTTCAGTTGTTGTATCAAATACCAAGTGGAGATTGTGCATATCATTGATCTTCCTGAGTGACTCCCAGAATTGGGTTCTTCTTAGCGAGTCCATGTGTTGCGGGTGAGTAGCTTTTTGATCGCCAATCACATTTTGATTGGGGGTGACTTAAACATAAATAGGTTATGTTTAAGTCACCCCCAATCAAAATGTGGTCTATGTCGTGGATCTCAGATGTTATTTCGATCACGTTTTCCAGTTCATTTAGGAAGTCATTATCAGTGATAGCATTTGGGTTCCAGTAGATATTTATAAACATCAATTTCCTTTTTATCGCTTCCGATTTTGCAGTGTGATAGTTCCATAGACCTAAAGAGGCTTGTATGAATTTTGTAGGTGTCAAAGGTGAGATCAAGTGAAACCCACGGCTGGAGCGGAAAGCTGTTAATAGGCCAGACATCAGGCGGCCTTTAATTCCTCTCTATGCAGGTGAGAAGTGAATGTCGAAGCTGTCCAAGGAGGGTTTGTTTAGCAGCCATGTTTCTTGTTACATTATCACATCATGGGCTCCCAGATTTACATCGCTTTCCTTGGTCAAATGAGCAAAGCCTCTAGTGTTCCACGAAATGACGGATAGATTCTCCCTTGGACCTCCTTTAGATGATTCACATAGTCAAGGATCTATAATCGTCTTTTTTAGTTGCTAAGCGTTGAGCAGGCGCTATCCAAGACCACCTTTCCACACTCTTGCCCCATTAGATTCAAGTTGGGTTGTACTTTTTGTTCCATTCGTTGTTACCTTTTGATCAAAAGTGATTTTCATCATTGGAATGGGTCCTTTCGGGAAGCTTTTGGGATCTCTGTCTTCAGTCGTTGAGTCACAGTTGCTAGAGATTAAATGGTCAATACCATAAGATTTTTCCATGAGCAGGGATTTATGTTGTAGTTTTTCCCCGTGTGGTCGAGACTTCAAAGGGGAACGACTTTTCATTGTTTTTCTGTTTTCTGTTCCACTTTCTGGTTCCTTCCTGGCAGTTGAGGGATAGCTGGTTTAGCTGGAGTGGAACATTTTCTTCCTTCATCCCAGGTTCCTTGGGGTGACCGGTGGTGTCTATAGATGGGTCTGCCAGAATAGTTGTGTACAGGAGACCGTTCATGGTTCTTGCAACCAAGGTCTTCAGGTATATATCCCCAATGGTATAAATCATCAGCAGCCTTTCTCATCCATTCTTTTACCGTGAAGGATTTGATAAACAGGAAAGCAGAGTCATTGCGCCCGTCTATTCCTGGCTCCACAATTTTTAGATCGCTTGATCTCATCCATTTTAAACTCTGTATTTTCCAGAATAGTTGTATCAGCATCCGTCTGTTTAATATCAAATTATCCCTTTTGTCAGCGACTCTTTAATTTTAAAAGATTTTTCCAAACCCGTCTTCTTCACCTGCAGCATTGTTCGATTGTAGTTTCGGTCCAAGTCTTTCATATATGATGTTTTTAGAGACAGGTTCTTTTGTTGAAACGGTCCTCTTGCTCTATGGTCATCTAGTACGATAGACCTTTGGCTAGATCTCTTGTGGGAATCAGTATTGTTGATGGTGTCGTGTTTCCAGTGGACTCTTTTATTCCAGTTTTCATGCCTCTCTCTCGATCTATAGTAAAGAGATTGGACTGTTGGAGTGGCAGGTTCCAATGTCTTACGGTTTTCTCTCATTTTTTTGCTCATTTGAATTTTTCTTTTATCGTCGAGCGTAAGAAAAGTTGGAGCCAAGGATTCTTTAGTTGTTTTCTTTTTGTCTTGTAATGGTAAATCTTTTTCCTCGGTTACCTCCAAGTCTGCTTTCCTCTTCCGCCTTTCTAATGGCGGGGGGTTCGAGTCAAGATCATCTTCAAGATGTACACTCATGTTCAGCAGGTCCTGCGAATCGTCAAAAGTTTTGCTATCGGGTGCAAGCTGGGTGGTTCTTAGCTTGGGCGCAGAAGACTTGGAGCCCCCCTTGATTGTATATGAAGGGTTAGGTTTTTGAATATTCAACAGCACCACTCGGTGGCCATTTACTCTAGGCGCTTTCTCGATAGTCTGTTTGTCTATAGTAGAATTTCGCTTTAAATCTGAAGACCACACAATATCTGTGATTGTTGAGGATTTTTTTGAGAAAATCCCAAAATACGCCACCTCACTGACTGCCTCTTAGAATGGCTTCCAGCCGGTGGAAGGTCTGTCTGTAACTGGTTCTGATCTTATCTCTAAGTTATTAAACTGAGAAATACATCAGTTTGTAACTGTGACTCCACTAGAAGATTTCATTGTATCACTGTTGAGTTGGCTTCCGGTCGCTAGTGATGGTGTCCCTACAGCGGCTGCCTTTTTTCCAGTGTTTGTGTTTTATTATTTTTTTGCCCACGGCTTACGAGTTTTTTTTTATTTCATTTTTTCAATTTAATTTTTTTTTCACCCACATTTTGTCCACTATTTTTCATTTTCATTTTTATTTTTTACTTTTATTTTTGTCATTTTTATAATTAATTTTGATTTATTTACTTTCTCATATATAGGGCTTGGTCCCATTTTTTACTTTATTTGATGACTCCGTACAGACGTTGAGATAGGTGAACCGAATCTGGTTTTGGCGTTTGTCTTTATCATGCTCCTGTAAACGCACGTATGTACATTTTCGTTTCCTGGCAGGCATCACCATTTGGAGAGTTCACGTGCAAGCCTAGACATCTTTTTCATGGAGTCCTGTTAATAAATATGGGTCTCACGTCATGAGCCCTAACAAAATCACATCTGTAATAGAATAGATGGACACTATTCACGCTTGAGCTGCACCAGGATGTCTATTTTTTCTTACAATTCTGATACAATCAGATTCCTTTGGTCCATTCAGATAGATAGTATTTACGTCTGTCGTTGGTTCGAGCTTGGCACCCAGGAGAAATTATTTCCAAGCTCCTACTTTGGTTGTGACTATGAATGCGTGTCTCCATCCCATCACACAATTGCCGCCAGAAGAACATTATTTTATGAGAACAAATTGTGATATCCAAGCAGCACTCATTATCAACTTGAATGTGATGTGTTTTGTTCATGAACGGCTTGTAGCGCTTTGTCTTGAGGAAGACAACCATCAGTCTTTCATGACTAGATCCAGTTAATCGTCAAAACTACTATTTTGAGGATATGTGGATGACAGGTTTGAAAGCTCTTTCTTGTCCCCATAACCTGTAGTTGACTTAATGCACTTTAATCTTGATTGATCTCTTTTTGTACTTGCGCTGCACTTTATTGTATACCTTAGAGAGTCACAGCCTCATCCCTCGTGAACCCTGGATCACGTGGAGTGAATTCTGGTCCTCTCTCATGATCCATCGGCATAGATTGTATAGCCTTTTTGCTCTGTTATGTCAGGGACCATGTTCCCTTTAATGTTTCGTGCTTTTTAACCAATACTTGATGTTTTATAGGAATTTTATTATGGATATTTTGGTATATGGTTTATTTAGATTTATTATGTCAAATAAACATTGAATATAAGTTTTTCTTTCTGGTACGACGTCATTTCATCGCCGGATGTTTTTTCACGGGGTTATTTACCGCAGAATTTCGCAATGAAAAATAAAACAACATAACAATAAAAGAATAACATCAACTGTCTCCTTGTGCATGACGAAGTAGTATAGTGTGAGCTGTCTGGTTATGGGGGAAGTTTAGAGGGGAAGGGGCAAGCAGAGTAGCGGAGGAGGGGGCCAGCCGAGACCCAGGGAGCCCTCAGCTACCAGTGTCTCTTCAGATGGTGAGTTCCAGTAGCAGTGGAGAGGCTGTGTTCAAGGGGGTTTATCATCAGATGGATGAAACATGCTCCACGTTAGAGCTTTCCAGGTGTCTAGCGACACGCTTGAGTCATCAGGAGATCTGGCAACACGGTCCTCCCAGGCTTTAGTTTCGGTGCCGCCCCAGCGCTCCATTTCACTGTACCATGTATCGTATCGCGGACCACTGGGCCGTTTCCAAGCCATTGCTATTGTTCTTTTGGTTAGCACACATGCGGTGTCCATGAGTTTCAATGTGTGCTTAATTTTGGCTAGTCTAGGGTAGGTTCCTAGAAGGCATTCACTGGGGGACCATTTGTATCGGGACATGCTCGCCCTCTTACAGGTCTGTTCTACCTCAGCCCAGAGATGCTGCACCCTGGTGCATTCCCAGAACATATGTTGCATGTCTGCATTGTCCGCATTACACCAGGTGCAATTGGGAATAATTTGTTTGTTGAACTTCGCCATTCTGTTTGGAGTGAGATATGTACGATCCAGGACATTCAGCTGGATCAGTCGGAACCTGGAGTTCCTGGACAGTTCTTTAGGGAACGCGAGAGCCCTGTCCCATTCTTTGTCGGTCAGTTCTTGGCCGAGATCTTCTTCCCACCTGGATTTTAGTTCGATACTGCAGCGATTGGTTTTATCTATCAGGTGACCGTATATTTGAGACACTGGTTTCCCACCCTCCCCAAGGCCATATAGCAGTGTTACAAAGGGGTCTGCTTCAGGCTCTTCGGGCCAGACTTCCCATTTGATCCTTGCCACCTTGCAGATCTTTTAGTACCATATGAATTGGCCACTGGGCATGTCATCTTCAGATTGCAGTGAGGCAAATTCTCGAAAAGTCCCATCTGTGTATAGGTCTCCCCACGTGTAGACTTGCTTTCTCTCCCATAGTCTAATGATTGCCAGGTCAGCGCTGGTTTTGCACAGGTCTGATATCATTGGGATTTCAGGGGAGTATGAGTGTTCTAGGTGTAGGAGTGTTTTGGTTCTGTGCCATATTCTTCTTCCCAGGTTAGGTAGTAGGGGTGCTCCGCCTAGGGGGTGTTGCGGTGCCCAGATGAGTTCTTTTAGTCTTATCGGGGTGATCAGATGTTGAAGTAAAGCAGTTTCGGATGTGACCTTGTCTGCCAACCACCTAGCCACGAAGCCGAGCTGGGCTGCCAGGTAATATTTCTCTAGTTGGATTCCACCTTGTCTGTATGAGAGGGTTAGTGTGGATAGCACCATCTTGTGTCTGCCGTTCCCCTATGGGAACTCCCGAAACAGGGTTTCAAGCAAGCGAAAAAAGGAGGCGTTGATGTAATAATGTATGTTCTGAAACCCATATAGAAATCTGGGAAGGACTATCATTTTGATGATTGAAGCCCTACCCATCATGGACAGGGGGAGCTTGGACCAGCAGCCCATCGATTTACGTAGGGTGGGAAGCGCTGTCATAGTGTTACGTTTGTGTATTAGTTCTGGGGTGTGCATGATGTACACCCCAAGGTATCGGACTGAGGTCAGCTGCCACTGTATGCCCACTGATTGAAGGTCCTCTATGGCCTTGGCCCTCAGGTCCGCTAACGGGAAAAAAGCAGGACTTTTGCTTGGTAAACTGTATAGCGGAGACCCTAGCGTAATTATCCAGGACATCCAGCATAGTCGGTACATTTAGGTGAGGATCCTTAATGTACAGGAGGACGTTGTCCGCGTAAAGCGAGATTATGTGGTTCACCCCTCTCACCTGTATGCCCGTGTCAAAGAACTGCTTCCTGAAGTAGATAGCAATAGGCTCTAGTCCTAATATGTAAAGCATGGGGGATAGTCGGCAACCCTGCCTGGTGCCCTTGCATATGTCCCATGCGTCAGAAACGTGTCTCCCTGATTTCACCTGTGCTCTTGGTTTGGTATAGAGTATTTCCACCCACCTGATAAACCTCCTCCCAAAGCCAAAGCATTTAAAGACCGCAAGAAGCCATACCCAATAGATGTAATCTAATGCCTTTATGGCATCTAATGATAGCAGTGCGTAAGAGCCTCCGTTCAGATTAGTCTGGGCTATGATATGTTGGAGCCTGCGCAGGTTTCCGAGTGGTGTTAGGGCCCAGCATGAAGCTGCTCTGGTCTGTATGCATTATCCCGTCTATTATTCCGCATAGTCTTGTGGCTAAGACTGTGGTTAGTATTTTTACATCATAATTAAGCATTGCGAGTGGGCGGTAGGAGTCGCACTCCTCAGCAGGTATGTTGGGCTTGAGCATCGGGCCCACTAGAGTCTCTCGCATGCTATCTGGTAGGACCCCTTGATCGTATGCTTCCTGAAAAACTTTGTGTAGTAGTGGTGTCAGGGTTGGTTCATAGGCTTTGTAGAACTCTGGGGGCAATCAGTCAGTGCCGGGCCTTACAGGTGGCTAGGGATTTAATTGCCTCTGTTATGTCTTCCGAGGTGATGTCTGCATCTAGGGCATCGCTTTGTGTGGGATCCAATCTGGGTAGCACTATTTCGTCTATGTGTCTGTGATCGTGTCCGGCGGAACCGGGGTTTTGTGCAAATGCAACTGGGCATAAAAGGTTTTAAAGGTTTCATTAATGCTTTGTTGGGTCTGGTGCAGGGTGTTAGTGTAGTTTTTTAGGGCGGTAGTGAAGTGTCTTGGATGTTCTTTCTTGCAGAGCCAGGCCAGCAAACGGCTGGACCTGTCTGCTTCTGTGTGTGCTCTAGTGGTTCTGGTTGTGTAATAAAACCTAGCTAGCCTGCCCCATGCCCCCTTGCATTCATCCCTAAGCAGTCTTAGTTTATCTTCTTCTAGCTGAGTACCTTGGATGTTGGATTCTAGCCTCTCAATCTCTTTTTCCCATTGTTCTAGTTCAGTCCGAAATAGTCTCCTGATGCCCCCAGCTTTTGCTATGACTTCTCCTCGGATCACCACTTTCAGGGAATCCCATACTGTGCTTGCGCAGTCTACACTTTCAATGTTTGCCTCAATGTAACTCACTAGGGAGTCTTCAAGATCATTTCCGAACGCTAGGTCTTTCAGAGCTTTAGTGGGCATTCTCCACATCGGGATGGGGGGTCTGGGGCCGAAAATGCTCCACTCCACCTCCAGGGGCGAGTGGTCTGAAATGGATCTCCCCAAATATTGTGCCCTTTCCATGTGGGGTAGGTATTCTCTGCCTGTGAAAACATAATCTAGCCTAGCGTGGGGATGAGAAGTAGGAATAGCCTCTTTCTCCGGGGTGTAACTCTCACCAGACATCTATGAGATCTAGTCATTCTAGCATGGTGTTCAGCACTGAAGTGGCCACCGCTGGGCCATTTGGGAGGGGTAAGGACCTGTCTATCACTGGGTTGCTTACACAATTGAAGTCTCCTCCGCAAAAAAAGAGGCTGCTCCTGTATTGTGCAAGTTTGGCGTACATTAGATTCAGGTGGGCTGGGATGTTGCTGTTGGGGAGATAAGAGTTCATGATGCACACCTTTGTTTGTTCAATAAAACCCTGTGTTATCACAAACCTGCCTTCCGGGTCCGACTCTATCTCGGTTAATTGAAAGGGGAGTTGAGGACTGATCCATGTGAAAACCCCTCGACCGTATTTGGAGTAGGCGGCCCCGAACGCCTGTCCGCCCCAGTGTTCTTGCAACTTGGCCATGGATTCCTTCGTGAGGTGGGTTTCCTGCAACAAGGCTATGTCTGCCTTCTTCCTGTGGAGACAGGATTTAATTCTGTTCCTGCAGAGGTAAGTGCTTAACCCCTGCACATTCCATGTTATCACTTTAATGCGTACTGCCGTAGCGTTTCAGGGAGGAGTGTCGAGGTCTCCTGCTCTCCGCCGTCAGCGTCTCCAGTGGTGGTCAAGTGGCGAGGATGTCCAGCGGGCCCCCCGCCCTGGTCTGACCAACACGCATCCCCCTAACCCCAGCCACCCCTGATTTGTTGCTTCAGCACACAGAGTCTTCATAACTTCTTTAACATTCACTCTGGTGAGTGAGAGAACAAAACAAAATAACAACAAACTGCCCCCAGCAGTTGCTTCCAATGAGCAATGCTCATGGGCTCTCACGCAATCTAGGCCTATCCAGGTCATTTGGCATGGGTGTTGTGCCGGTTGCTGGCCTGCACGGGTTCCAGTGGAGTGGGTTGTAGCGAGCCGCATGTGTGGTTCAATGGGCTCCCGTCCGTAATTATAGCTAATAGCGATGCAGCCATGGGTAATCTTGGTAGTTTCGCCTCTTGTGCCTGCTTAGTATGGTGGTAGTTTCTGTGTAGCCTGTTAGACTCTCATCTTACTTTTGTTCCTGTGGCATGCTCTTCATCTCCAGCTAGGTTGTTGTGATCTAGACACATGTTGGCTGCAGCTGGGGTTTCCAGGAATATTGCCTTTCCTTTATAGAGCACCTTGAGACGTGATTGGTAGAGCAGCATGTATTTGAGGTTGAGTTTCCAGAGTGTCGCCTTCACTGGTACGAAAGAATTCCTTGCACTCTGCACTGTAGGGGTATAGTCTGGGTACATGACGATCCTGGAGTCGTTTCGCTTAATCTCCCCACCTTCCCTTGAGAATTTGAGTATCGTCTCCCTGTCGCGGAAATGTAAGATTTTCGTGATTATCGGGCACGGGTATGATCCAGGTGGGGGTCATTTTTGTAGAGATCTGTGGGCCTGCTCCACTGAGAATCCTTGAGAGAGCTTCCCGGCTCTGATTTCTTGCTGTAGCATGGTCTCCACGAACTCAGTCGGATTTGTTCCATCCATGTCTTCCGGAATTCCCAGTATTTGAATGTTGTTGCAGCGGGTGCGTCCCTCGGCATCTTTGGATCATGCCTCGAGTCATGCCACCTTCATTTCCAGCTCTTGGACCCTAGCCTTCAGATCTGAGGTAGTCTCAATGTTGTCCTGCAGGCCTGCTTCCATCGTGGTCATTCTTTCGGCCAAATTGCGGGTGCATTAACTGCATGTCAGACTTGACTTCATCTATTTTGATATCAATGAACGATCTGAGTGCTGTGATAGCTTGTACTATTTGTGCGTCCTTAGGATTGACATCGGGGGAGGACGGTTCCTTATCTTTGGTGGCCTCGAGCTGTGGCTGCTGTTTGGGTTTGGCTACCGTATAGGAGTCCATTATCGAAGGTTTAGGTTTGTTCTTGGAGGGGGACATTGTTGTTTGGGCCTCACCAGGCAGTGCAATGGCGTCGGCCTGGCGCAGTGCAGCTGTGTTGTGCTGCCCAGTGCGGAGGGAGTCCTTGTGATGGGATGGGTAGAGAATCCGTGGCAAACAGCCAGTCGTGTAGGAGAGAAGAATCCACTAATCAGGCATATAGTGTGTGAGCGCTGTGCCCTCAATGTACAGATCTGGGTGTGAGCGGGGCTACTGGGTTCCTTCTGAGTTACAGGCAGAGGTTGCGGTTGTTGGTGATCAGGGCCTTGTTGCGATGATTACGCTGCCTGATTGTTCCTTCCTTGCAGCTATTTAGGCAGCCAGGATGGTCGCCTTCTACTCAGGGGGAGTGCCTTGGGGTGCTGGGGTGCACTAGGTGGAGTAGGTTCGCGGTGACAGCATTTGCCATTGTGCATGCCCTCGGCTTGGTGTGGTCCTGTGGTGTGGTGTCCACTGGGGCCCTCTGTGTCTGTGCAGCAGTAGTCTGGTGAGCCGTTGGAAGCGCTATGCTTACGGCTTCTGCCAAGTGAAGCGCCACGGTGGGGTGTGCAAAAGGCGGTTGGCAGATCCCGGGTTGTGGGGAGTTGCCCATTAATGTTGGTGGGGGGGCACTAGGTCCTCATGTAGTGTGCCCTCCTGGATTGCTGTAGCGGCGGGACCGCATAGCCCAGCAGGGATCGTCTGGAAAGTTGAGTGCTTGGCTTCCCCACCCAAGGATCGGCCCGTAGTGCACGGGTTACAGTTGTGTGCTGCGGCGGGGGGATGTGGGGTCGAGGTGCCACGTACCTTAATGGGGGTCCCGGCAGCCAGTCCGGACCTCTGTTGGATTCAGCCGATGGCCGACGGCACCAGTTCAGCGTTCCTGAGCCCTTTGTCTTCACGGCAGGATCGTGGGAGCCGGCAGTGTCTCCACCTTCTCCTCAAAGCCAAAGGACTGGGGCTAAGTGGGTAGCTCCGCACCTTCCACTGCAATGCTCTCCCAGGTAGGGGTCCCGAGCATGTTCGAGCTGGGTAAGAGGCTAAGTTGCAGTTCCAGCGCGAACCAGCAGCCAGCCGTGGAACCCGGTTCAGGTCAATGTTAAGTTCTCAACTGCTGGTTTCGTTGGGATGATGGTGCACCCTAGTTGCCCGATTGCCCTCACAATGCTCGGGACACGGCGTCAGTTCTCTTCACGCACCCGTATGGGCTTAGATCCAGCCTGTTTCCTTCAGCGCAGACCTCAGCCGAACGCTTAGTGTTTCGTCTGTGCCATTTTGTCGTGCATAGGGGAATCTTCTAAGGAGGTCAATACAGCGACTCCACATCTTCAATTCTCGTCCGGAAGCCCTCCGGGTGGTAGAAAAATGGTTTATGTACCGAAAACTGCGTCTAGTGTTATGAAGTTTTTTCGTCGTACACTGCCTTAGGATCAGATATGGGAGCTCTACACGTTGACCTCGAGCAACAGAGCACATCTACTGCAACTGTAAACATTGAAATTCCATCAATGTTCAGGTTGTGTGTGATGCCAAGGGCATCATTACTGAAGTGTATACCAACTATCCTAGCAGTACACATGATAGTTACATCTTCAGGATGTCTCTGCTACACCGGGCCATGGAAGCTGGGAAGCAGGGCAACACATGGCTCGTTGGTGAGTATGAATGGCCATGCACATGCATGCACATTGCACACAGACCAATAGACACTGTCAACAAATGACAATGACAACCATTCTTACTGCTACAGGGGACAGTGCCTGCCTTCTAAGCACATACATGATGACGCCCATATGCAACACCAACACACCTGCCTAGGTAAGGTACAACACTGCCCATATTGCAACTCAGGCCATAGTTGAGCGCGCATTCAGAGTGCTCAAGTCACGTTTCCGCTCCCTTGACCACTCTGGTGGTGTGTTGCTACATGCACCACCAGTAGTCTGCAGGATCATTGTGGCAGCATGTGACCTGCACAATGTTGCAACACAGTGTGGCGTCCCACTGGACATGGTGGTGACACCCCATCCACACCCACAGGCACACTGCTTGCGTATGACTGGGCAAAGGGCACGTGGAGAGGCTGCACATACCCAGCTTATCCCTCCCCTGTGGAGTGCACAGGACCGCGCAAAATCCCAGGTTCCATTCAATGATGACAATTGGCAAATCCACTGTGCCCACAACACCACCCTAGGGGAGTGCCCTTGGAAGTGCAAATGTGTATGCATCCCTTAGAACTAAAAGACATTTTGTTTTGTGTTTGGAAAAAAACACTTTGAACAGGGAGGACACCACTACCACCATGCCAAGCATTTAATTAAATCACCTCTTTGGCACCAAAACCTTCCCATATGTAATGTAAAAGGATATTTATACCGTGCACTATCCCATCCATAGTGGTCCCCTGGCGCTCTGGCGGATTTGTCTAACATACCTGTCAAATGTGTAAGCAGCGATAATTCCTGAAACATGTCTGAGCTGCAAGCCATACATGGCCTCAACAATTTACATGGACACAAAATACAACAAGCACAATGGCATGTAGCTGCACACATGTCCTAGAATGTGCATGATATGCACAAACATGTCCCTATGGTGGGGTGTCGAAAAGCAGTGCAGTATTGACCCACATGTTACTCAACATGGCAACATGACCACAATAAACCCCATCCCCAAAACAACTATTAATAAGACCATTAATAAGAAGTAATAGACAATTCTGACAAAGAGGGTGACCCACCAGAATTAACACATCCAGACAAGCAGCAGCTAAAGTAGCATTCCATAACGATCAAGATACATGCACATCTTACCTGTCCCCTTGGCATGCAGTCGACAGTAAAATTTCATCACATGAAATAGCCATCATTCCCGGACGGAAGGATCTGCAGACAATGAACAAAATGAAACAGAGTGCAGCTAACACATCCATGCACCCAAAAACTCAAGACCCATGGGCACACCACAGTGACATACAACACATGCAAACAACAACTCACAAGACAACCATCAACATGTGTCCCAGCACACATGCAGCAACACCTGCACACTGCATGCAAATCAAACACACAAAACACACACACTGACAAACAACAACATCCCCTGCACTGCCTGTGCCCCTCAATGACATGCAGAAAATGTGCATGTCACATATCCCCATTCACAAGATGATGGCACATACAAAACGCACTCATCAGTCAACATGCTGCATGAAAATAAGAAGACATCACATATGCACATAATTGAGCCCACAAAAAACAGGGACACCCCTGGAAGACTACCAATGACAGACAAGGCATGCCATCACCTGCGTAGCATTGGGACAGTGCATTGAACAGAGTCATGGAAGCACATTCATTTATTCATTTGATTATTGCTCACTTGTTAGGCGCTTATACAATTAGCAAAAGTGTTTCAAAGTGCACACAGGGCAACAGGGTGGGGACAGGTGAAGGTAGACCATGAATTACTACAGAGATAAATAATGTAATTTATAGTACAATTAAATCATGGGAATAACTTGGAGGGGAAATTATCCTACTATGCCTTGTGAGTGTTCAGAACGTACAAGTGCAGAGGGAAGTGGGGTAAGGGAAAAGGTGCTGAGCTACTCATGGAGAAGTGCTTGGGGTGAAGTGCGAAGAAAATAAAAGAACAACTTAAGTGCAACCTCCCGTGGTGAGTCAGAGCTTGAGCAAATGCAGCATATAGACAGCGGCTTGGACGAGAGATGTGGGGGTTCAGGGCCCTGAGGATACGTAAGGGCCCTGCACATCAGTCATGCTACTGTATGATTAGCAGGGAAGACAGAAGGAAAAGGAAGAGGAGAAGAAAAAGCTATTGAGGCTTTTTCAGAATTTAAGGTGGTCGTGCTCAAGATGCAGAGCGAGAGGGAAGCTGTTAAACAGAAGGCGGCCCGTCGAAGAAACTGACCGACACCTAGCTGTTTGTTTAGCAAACCGCTTCACATGCAGGGAGTTGGTGCCAAAGGAACGCATGAGTCTAGAAGGGGAGTATTTGGTGAGGAAGCATTGAAGATAGAGTGGTCTCCGGCCCCAGATTGCCTTGTGATTGATACAGGGGATTAGAATTCTCTCTTTGCTGAGACCGTGAGCCTGTGAAGGCTTTGTAGGGCAGCAGAGACGACGCCAAGGATAAGACTTGCTGCCCTATTCTGGGAAAGCTGTAATTGTCACAGGGTGGACAAAGGAAGATTAAGGAGGAGGCTGTTGCAGTAGTCTAGCCTGGAGACAATCAGAGCATGGGTAACACTCCGTTAGAACAGCGAGTAGAGCGCTCGCTTTGACATCTGTGCAGAGCCTGCTGAGGCAGGTTCGAATCCCGGCAGGGTGAAACTCAGCCTTTCATCCTTCCGAGGTCGATAAATGAGCACCACACACCGTGGGTAATAATAATAAGCAGCGATCAGATACCTTAGGGTTTGTAGCACTATATAAATGCAAAACTATTATTATTATTAACATTGAGTCTTTGGGAAAGGATGAAGGAAAGGGAAGAGTTGAAGATGACTCTGAGCTTAAGAGGAGGGGTGGGGGGGAGCCCATGGAGGAAGGCCAGAGGGAAGGGAAGAAGTAGGGTGCAGGGGATTCAATAGCAAGACAGTGGGCCTCATTACAAGTTTGGCGGTAGCCTTGTCGGTAAAACCGGCAGGCTACTGCCAAACTCGCAAATTATTCCTGCCCCTGGCAATGCGGAATACAACCCTGGTGGACCCTGTATTTCCCCATTGCCAGGGGCCGGAAACCTTTACTCCCCTTTCCCATTTGAGCCCCATATGGCTCAATGGGATGCCAGTAACACCGGCACCATTCAGAATGGTGCCGGTGCTACCGACAGTGTCTGCTCATGGGTGCCGGTACGCCTGCCAGGTGAGACCTGGCAGGCGGGAAGGCACCCACGAGCAGAACACATAGTTTTCCCGTCTGGCAGAGGTCATTGGCAATTCAACAGGCCTGGATGGCGGAGAGGCAGTCAGGGATGAAGGAAGGCGCAATGGTATTAGTAGCAAGTTTGAAGAAGAGTTGTGTGTCATGCGTAGCACTGGAGGTTGGGGGAGAAGGAGGCAATGGCGCATTCCAGCAGGGAAATGTATGTGTTAAAGAGGCAGGGTGAAACAATGGAATGGTACTGTGTCAAATGCAGAACAGAGATCAAGGAGGATGAGGACAGCAGGTGATTTGGTTTTGAGGGATCCAAGTAGTTCTTCATGGGTGTTCAGGAGAGCAGTATTTGTGGCTCAGGGAGCTTAGAATCCACAATGGGGGTCATGATGGTCATGTAGACCACCAACAAGTTCGGTATGGGCATTGACTTGGGGGAGGGCTAACTTCTCGAGCAGTTTTCTCAGAAAGGGTGTGATGGAAATGGTAGTTGGCTGGGAAGGAAGGGACTGCAGATGGTATTGTAAGGATGGTGCGCACATGGAAGTGCTTGAGGGAGGATGGAAAAGAACCAGTAGCAAAGGAGTGGTTGCAGAAATCAGCAAGAGCAGGGACGAGAGAGGAGATGTTGCCCTTGATGGTTCTGGAGGAGCATGGGCCAACCTGGTTGGAAGAGACCTTCATGGAGTAAACAACTCTGGTGACTTCTTCAGGAGAGACAGGAGCGAAGGAGGAGAAGGAGGAAGGAGGAGGGTAAGTGGTGGGGGGGCAGAGAGGGGAGGGTTTTGTTGGAAAAGTGCATGGCAAGGATGTTCAGTATGTCCAAGGATTTTGAAAAGAAGTGAGAGGCAAGTGCATTAGAAGGGGGCTGGGAAGGCATAGGGGCAGTAGATACTGCGGATGGTTTTACAAGTTCCCTGCAGATTTTGTAGAGTACAGCCTGTTAGGCAGAATCCTGTGCAGTGCCATTAGGGACCACTACACACAATTAAGACTCAGGTGGTGATACAAGTTCTATCTTTGGTACAAGCCTGTACTACCATTTCATAGTGGTAGCAGTGGCAGAGCAGCCAGGCTTATCTCAAGAGTATATGAGCAGTAGCAGAGATTACACAAAGGGACCACAAATACTGTGACTCAAGCAAACACTGACTCAAGGTTTCAGGTAGAAAAATATAAGTACATTTATTTTTAAACCATTCGTTATAAACACAACACTTCTATTAAACTTCAACAAAAAACACACGTTAAATATACTACAACTAACCAATTCACTTATTACAGTAAGTCTCAAGGTAAGTACCCTGTGTTGGCATGAACCGGTGTTAAGCACAAAAACAAGTTACCGCGGATACGATTGCGATCACGTTTTGACAGTTCGGTCTACTAAACAAACGTGTATCCGTGACATGAAATGCTACCGGGGCAAAAACACACTTAGCACTTGAGATATCCAGAGGGAGTTGGAGGCAAAAATCACAGGCAATATTTTGTTTAGGCAGGCAGAATCACAAAACATTCAGAGACAGGAGTTCAAAAGTCAAAGGGCCGGAGCCAGGGTCGAAAGACACCAGGGCCAGTTGTCGAAGATCACACGGTCTAACAGTTCACGATTCAACGGAGCCAAAAGTACTTCGATATTGTCAATGTTCGGAAGCGAAAGTTATAAGAAGGAGGGAAGACAAGGTCAAGCCTTGGAAATGAAGAAAAAGGGATTCACCCAGTTTCCTCAACAGAACACAGTATCTTGTTCCAATGGTGCAGCTGGTGTCCTGGCAGTTGTTCCTGTTGGTTTCCCGCAGACCCACGATACCTGGAGCTTTGTCGAGAAGGAGGACGTCTGAAGGGGGTCTGCACCACACAGGGATGAGGCTGGCAGCAGCGACATGGAATAAAAGGTGCACTCCTTAAAAACAGGAGAGGCTCCTCAGGTGGCTATCCGGACCACTACAGCAGTGTGCAGCGATTTCGACCACGGAAGAGGATCCTCTGGCTGTAGAAGACGAGTTGGTTATCCCCACCAAGCTCAAGGGAAGAAGACTCCGGACTGGATTTTCTCTGAGTCGTTGAAGGGCGGATAGCTCAGGACTGCAGCAGGGCTTCACCGGGACGGGGTAGTTGCAGCAGCCGTCGTTCTCTCCACTTCTCTTCGGTTCCTTGTAGTTCCAGTGGCGACTCTCTGACTTCTAGCCCAAGAGACCTGCCTTTTATGTGAAAAACCCCCATTCACGCAGCCTGGCTGTCAATCACCCAGCAGGGGGGTTGTCCAGCCCGGACAACTACCCTGGCCAAGCATGACAAAGTGCGACTTGGGTTTCCTAGGATACCCTGTGCAGGGGGTGACTACACCCCTTCCTCACATTCAGCCACCTAGACACCCAGGCGTCTTGAGGAGGGCTTCTGGGCAGAAGCCCGCCAAAAGACAGTGAACAAAGAAGGCAAACCTAGTTTGCCGCGCAAAGTAAAACACAAGAAGGACTTTAACAAAAAGAAATGGTGAATAAACCCAACTGGAGCCAAAAGGAAGACGATTTGGTCAAGCGGGTTTATGTTCGAGGCTAATATAATAGCCAAGAACAGTACCCCGTTTATCTCAAATAATCGCGGTAGAAAAGTTAGGGTAGATACCACTGCCACCAGCCAAGTCTAAATGTTAATAGAGCGAAACAATGCTCTAGGAGGTACAGATAAAAAGGGATACGAGTTAACCATTTCCAGTACTCCATGGATGATGGGGTGTACTGGATCTGTGGTAGATTGACTAAGTAAAGTTAATGGTAACTTTACCCTTTTCTGGGGAACAGTAGTTGCCTCAGAAATGTAGTTGAGGGAAGTCTCAAAGACAACCCTGTGCCATGGCACTGAAGGTGCTGTGTGACACACACAAAGAAGGGGGCTACTGAAGTGGTGTACTTCAGAGTCCACAATCACAAAAACAGATGGAAACACATAGCAAAACACAGGTAAGAGGGGGAGAAAAGCTCTCACTCTTACCAGGTGGAAAAGAATAAACTCCAGAAGTCCAGCAAATCTGCTGGGGGATTCACTGGGTGAGGGAAATTAGCCATAAATGAGAATTCTCCCTAACACTCGCCCCCCCCCAGAAGAACTTTGGGTTTTCCCCTTTCATTTGCATCAGTCATCTCAAGGGTTGGTGGTCAGTCTGAATAGTGAAGGTAGATCCATACAAGTATGGTCTAAACCTCTTCAGTGCCCACACAATAGCAAAGCATTCTCTTTCTATTGTTGCCCACCTTGTCTCAGGATCCTTTAACTTCCTGCTGATGAAACAAATGGGGTGTTCCCTACCTTTCTTATCCAGTTGACTAAGGACTGCACCTATACCTACATTAGAAGCATCAGTTTGTACAATGAATGGTTAGTGATAGTCAGGAGCTCTCAGTACTGGAGCTTGACAAAGGGCTTTCTTTAGGCCTTCAAAGTCTTGATTGCACTCCTCATTCCACCTGACCTTTTTAGGAAATTTGGGAGAGGAGATGACATTCAAGGGAGAAGCTATGGTCCCATAGTTCTCTATGAAGTTCCTATAATACCCAGTGAGACCTAGGAAGGCTCTCACTTGGGTTTGAGTAGTAGGGGTGGCCCAGTTTTGTACAGCTTGTACTTTGCTAGGCAGTGGCCTTATTTCACCTCCTCCTACCTCATGTCAAAGGTAGACCACTGAACTCTGACCAATTGGACATTTGCTTGCCTTTATGGTCAGATGGGCCTGTTCGAGAGCCTGCAATACATAACCTAGGCGATCAACATGTTCTTTCCATGTAGGGCTGAACACTGCAATGTCATCCAAGTATGCCATGCAGAAGTCCTCCATCCCATTCAGAACTTGATTGACCATCCTCTGAAATGTAGCAGGTGCATTCTTTAATCCAAAAGGCATTACCTTGAATTGGTAGAGGCCAGCTGGGGTGTATAAAGCAGTTTTCTCCTTGGCATGGTCTGGCAGGGCTATTTGCCAATATCCTGACGTTAAGTCAAATGTGCTGAGGTACTTGGCTGCACCAAGTTTGTCCACCAGCTCATATGTCCTAGGCAAAGGATGGGCATTAGTCGTGGTGACTGCATTTAGAGCTCTATAGTCCACACAGAATATCATACTTTGGATCCTGCCTTTGGTACAAGCACAACTGGGCTAGACCATGGGCTAGTAGAGGGTTCTATTATCCCGAGTTGAAGCATCTTGTTGGCCTCATTCCTTATGTGGGATCTGACAGTGTCTGACATTCTGTACCCCCTGCTTTTGACAGGCATACAGTCACCAGTGTGCATGTCATGCTGGCCCAAAGGGGTCAAGCCTGGTGAAAGTGAGAACAGGGAGGCAAACTGATTTAACAGTAAATTGCACTCATCCTGCTGGTCAGATGTGAGACTGGAAGAGAGATGAACTCCTTCCACTTGCTCATCTAAAGGTAAGCATCTGAGGAGGTCAGGTAGAGGTTCACTCTCCTCCTCCTCCTGAGCTGAAGCTAGAAGCAAAGCTCCTATGTCAGGTCTGGAGACATAAGCCTTTACACGGTTGGTGTGAAAGACTCTGGGAGCCTCCTTGGGATTGCCTAAGTCCACCAGATAGTTCACCTCTCCAAGTTTACCCACAACCTTGAAGGGTGTTATACATTTGTCCTGCAAGGCCCTCTGTCCTGTGGGGACCTTAACAAGAACAAGCTGGTCTTGAGTAAACTCAACCATGTTAGCCTTCTGGTCATGCCAATGTTTGACCAGAGCTTGACCAGCCTTCAAGTTATCACTTGCCTCTGCCATCTTGTGTGACATTTTCCTCCGGAGACCTATCACATAGTCAGTCACTCTGACTGGCTTGGGGGAAGGAGCACTCTCCAACCCCTCCTTAACAGGGCCAATGGACCTCTGACTGATGGGCATAAAGAAGTTCGAAGGGACTAAATCCTCCTCCTTCCTGAGGCACTTCTCTATATGTAAAGAGAAGGCATGGCAGTAGAAGGTCCCACTTTCTTCTAAGGGGTTCTTCTAAAGCACCTATCATGCTCTTCATAGTTCTGTTAAACCTTTCTACCAGTCCATTGGTTTGGGGGTGGTAGGCAGTTGAGAACTTGTAGGTAACTCCACAGGTTTCCCACATAGTTTGCATGTAGTGGGACATAAAATTTGATCCCCTGTCAGATATTACCTCCTTAGGAAAACCTACTCTGGTAAAAATACCAAGTAGGGCCTTAGCTACAGTCGGAGCCGTAACAGTCCTCATAGGTATAGCTTCAGGAACCCTAGTGGCATGGTCTACTACAACCAGGATAAACCTGTTTCCTGAAGTTGTGGGAGGGTCCAGAGGACCAACAATGTCAATCCCAACCCTCTAAAAAGGAATTCCCACCACTGGGAGAGGCACTAAGGGTTCCACATTCTTGGATTCACTCTTGCCAGAGGTTTGACAAGTGTGGCAGCTTCTGCAGAACTTGTCTACTTCTGTACCCATCTTAGGCCAGTAGAAGTGCAGAGATAGCCTTTCTTTGGTCTTCTTAGAACTTAAGTGAGCAGCCTAAGGTGCCTCATGGGCTAACTGCAGAAACTGGAGTTGGTTCACTAGAGGTACTACAAGTCTTCTGTAGTTTCCAGGGGTTGAATAAGTTGGTTCACTGTAGAAGAGGCCATCTTCACAGTACAACCTATACTTCCCAGGCTCAGTCCCATTGATCTGAGAAGCGGCCTGTTGGCGAAGACCTTCCAAGGTAGGACACTCTCTTTGTCCCTTACTGAAATCTTCTCTGTTGGGACCACCTTCTGACAGTAAAGACTGCAGCTCAGGATGGTCAACAGGGTCAAGATCTCCTACCAAGGTAAGATCCTCTTCTAGATCTGATTCTTCAGTATCTAGTTTGACCATACAGGGTTGAACCTCACACTCAGCCTCAGCTGGTGTGGGAGTCACAGGTGTGACTTTGGACAGTCTCGGAGATGTCCTTCTGGGCACAGGAGTGCTTGCTGGTTTCTTGCTGGCAGACTTAGGTTTCCCATTTGTCTTTTCTTGTCCTGCAATGGCAGTAAGTCCTGTGCACTTCGGGTGATAGCTTGCTTTATCATGTCCCCAGGAGAGCCTCTTAAGGTACTGTCCCTTGCAGACCTTGTGAGCTCCTGCTTCCTTCTGCTGAGGGCCTGGGGGTGCTAGACACAACTCCAAGAGTTTTAAGGTCATTACCCAACAGGACCCTCCCAGGTATGTTATTTTGCACACTTACAGGTATTCTGACAGTCATGTCATTACACTGGATGGGAGCTGGTAACTGGAAAACCATTTGCACAGGGCCTCCAGCTAACTTGGTTAAGTGTTTGGGTGCCTTAGCAACATCCTCCACTTTGAAAAAACATTCATCAACCACAGTTATGCTGGCTCCAGTGTCGCTGATGGCAGGGGTCTCCTGACCATTCACAAGAGCACTATCTTTATAATACTCTTTAGTACTATCTGGGATTGAGTTATAGACATCTAAGTTCTGTTGTTCCCAAAGACCCAAGGACACTAAAGAAACACTAGTTGAGACTCTCATGGGCTCATCAGCTAGTAGCTGAAAGTTTCACTGGTCATAGGTACTTCATCCACCTGGGAGAAGGCTAAGGAGACAGTGTTGATCCCTGAGGGTTTACCCTTACACTTCGGATCTCCTTTCACATGGCCAGGCAACCCACAAACAAAGCATTTTCCAAATGCTCTCTGGAATGAGGGTTTGCCCTGGCCTCCATCTGGTGTGGAACCAGGTGGTACACTAGCCTGATTCGGTTTACCATGTGGCTTACCCTGGTTATGTTTGAGGCCCTCTTTTGGATTGGAATTATTGGAATTCTCTTTGTTGTCTTTCTTTTGCTGCTTCCCCTCATCCTTCTTCTGAGTAGCCCCAGGATCCTTGTGAGTAGCCCTGTTGGCAACCCACAAGTCAGCAGCCTCAGCTAGTTTCTTAGGATCTATCTCCTTTGAATCAGCCAAGTGCTGTCCAAGCTCAGGAGAGCGGACATCAAAAATAGACTCCAACATTACAAGATTCCTCAAACCTTCATAAGTTTTCACTTTGTAACCCTTAACCCAACCATCTAGGTTTTTCAAACATTCACACACCCAGGTAGCCCAAGGTGTACCATCATGCTTTTTGAGGGTTCTAAACCTCTTAAGATACTGGGAAGCGGTCTTCCCAAACCCAGCTATTAATGCTAGTTTCACACACTCATAATCCTGCTTATCCTCCTCCCCCAACTCCATTACAGCATCACTTGCACAGGGGGGAGCCTAGAGAAAAGCCAAGCAATCAACTGATTCCCTGAGATACCTTGAATCCCATGATTGTACTCAACCATTGCTAACCAATCCAAAACATCAAGTTTAGTATCATACATACCAATCATTTCCTTTGGCATACGGGGTCTCTTAGGGCTTGAAGACCTAGAGGACTCTGGGAGAGAAGCATTTCCTAGAAACAGTTTCTTCATTTCTAGTTCATGGTTCAGCTCCATTTGCCTGAGCCCTAACTCTTGATGTTTCATGGCGGTTTGTGCATCAATACGTTTCACTTCTAATTCAAGTCTCATTTTCTCAAGTGCAATAAACTCAAGAGCAAGTGTAGGACATGTGGGGGTCCCTGTGGACAGAGATTGTGCATTCTGAGCAGGCAAGGGAGTTGCAGGGTTTCCTAGCAAGGACTCATCTACTTCTTCACAATGAACACTCTCAGAATCAGAAACATCAAAATCCACATTTGCTGGAGTGGTAGGTCCTTCTGACCCACTCTCCAGACTTTTTCCCATTAACTTTGTAACCAGTTCAGATTTCTTTCCTTCACCAGAGATATTCTTATCCCTACACATGGTTCTCAGAACCTCAGCAGTATAGAGTAAAATACTCTCTTCAGTGTAGTTTTCCATATTTTACATGATTTCTTAGTTAAATAGAATTTGTGGTGTTAGCCTTGTGGTTAGTTGAACCCAAGCAATAGCAGCACACTAAGTGTAATCACTCTACTTCCAAATCTCCACCGCTGTACACCAGTGTTAGGCAGAATCCTGAGCAGTGCCCTTAGGGACCACTATACACAATTAAGACTGCAGGTGGTGATACATGTTTTACCTTTGGTACAAGCCTGTACTACTATGTCATAGTGGTAGCAGTGGCGGAGCAGCGAGGCTTATCTCAAGAGTATATGAGCAGTAGCAGAGATTACACAAAGGGACCACAATTACTGTGACTCAAGCAAACACTGACTCAAGGTTTCAGGTAGAAAAATATAAGTACATTTATTTTTAAACCATTCATTATAAACACAACACTTCTATTAAACTTCAATAAAAACTGCACGATAAATATACTACAACTAACCAATTGACTTTGTACAGTAAGTCTCAAGGTAAGTACCCTGTGTTGGCATGAACCGGTGTTAAGCACAAAAACAGGTTACCGCGGATACGATTGCGATCATGTTTTGACAGTTCGGTCTACTAAACAAACGCGTATCCGTGACATGAAATGCTACCGGGGCAAAAACACATTTAGCACCTGAGATACCCAGAGGGAGTTGGAGGTAAAAATCACAGGCAATATTCTGTTTAGGCAGGCAGAATCACGAAACATTCAGAGACAGGAGTTCAAAAGTCAAAGGGCCGGAGCCAGGGTCGAAAGACACCGGGGCCAGTTGCCGAAGATCACACGGTCTAACAGTTCACGATTCAATGGAGCCAAAAGTACTTCGATATTGTCAATGGTCAGAAGCAAAAGTTATAAGAAGGAGGGAAGACAAGGCCAAGCCTTGGAAATAAAGAAAAAGGGATTCACCCAGTTTCCTCAACAGAACACAGTACCTTGTTCCAATGGTGCAGCTGGTGCCCTGGCAGTTGTTCCTGTTGGTTTCCTGCAGACCCACGATTCCTGGAGCTTCGTCGAGAAGGAGGACGTCTGAAGGGGGTCTGCACCACACAGGGATGAGGCTGGCAGCAGCGACATGGAATAAAAGGTGCACTCCTTAAAAACAGGAGAGGCTCTTCAGGTGGCTATCCGGACCACTACAGCAGTGTGCAGCGATTTCGACCACGGAGGAGGACCCTCTGGCTGTAGAAGACGAGCTGGTTATCCCCACCAAGCTCAAGGGAAGAAGACTCCGGACTAGATCTTCTCTGAATCGTTGAAGGGCAGATAGCTCAGGACTGCAGCAGGGCTTCACTGGGACGGGGTAGTTGCAGCAGCCATCGTTCTCTCTGCTTCTCTTCAGTTCCTTGTAGTTCCAGTGGCGACTCTCTGACTTCTAGCCCAAGAGACCTGCCTTTTATGTGAAAAACCCCCATTCACGCAGCCTGGCAGTCAATCACCCAGCAGGGGGGTTGTCCAGCCCGGACAACTACACTGGCCAATCATGACAAAGTGCGACTTGGGTTTCCTAGGATATCCTGTGCAGGGGGTGACTACACCCCTCCCTCACATTCAGCCTACCTAGACACCCAGGCGCCTTGAGGAGAGCTTCTGGGCAGAAGCCCGCCAAAAGACAAGGCGAACCTAGTTTGCCGCGCAAAGTAAAACACAAGAAGGACTTTAACAAAAAGAAATGGTGAATAAACCCAACCGGAGCCAAAAGAAAGACGATTTGGTCAAGCGGGTTTATGTTCGAGGCTAATATAATAGCCAAGAACAGTACCACGTTTATTTAATATAATCACGGTAGAAAAGTTAGGGTAGATACCACTGCCACCAGCCAAGTCTAAGGGGTCGATTCATGGAGCAAACGTGTGCCGAAAATCCCAGCGCAAGCAGGCGCAAGGTGGCGCAAGCGTGAGAAACCCAGCGCACGCGCATGCGTGCGATTCAAGGAAGACGCTGCGCGTGTTTCCCGCTGTCCGTGCGCCAAATCCTGCCATGGCGCACGCGGGCACACACGGCGTGCGCTACGCACACAGCAAAAGCGCACATAGGGTGGCGCACACAACCAAAGTGGGCGGAACAGTGGGCATAACACGCGGAATGGGGAATAACGTGTGAAAAAGAAGGCGTAACTGGGGAAGTACTGCAGGGAACTACACGGAACGCCCACACGCACGCGAACAACCCGTATTCATGGATTCGAATACGGGAAACCCGCGCACGGCAAAAGACGCACACAGGCGTCAACGCGTCTGCCACACGAAGGCAGGCGGAAGCGTCCCCGCGCACAGTATAAAAGTGCGCGCAAACAACAAACACGTATATACAGCTACGATGAATGCCCCATTTGTCGCAGCACTGATTGTGGGACACCGCAGGAGGAGGAGAATAGCCAGGGCATGCATTTTCGCACCACGGTCAAGCCTTTTTGGGATGCCTGACGACCAGGTCTACGGCAGGTATAGTTTTCCACCCCATATCATCGTAGACCTGGTCAGGGAGTGGGAAGATGACCTTACATCCCCCACCCTTTGCTCCCAAGCATTGAGCCCCTTGGAGAAGGTGCTCAATGTCCTGCATTTCTTGGCCACTGGGTCATTCCAGCGGACTACTGCCATAGTGGGGGGGTCTCACAGGCCACGCAGTCACGCTGCCTACACCAGGTACTGGCAATCATGACAGCGCGCCCCTCAGTCCGCCGGCACATATACATGCCCAGAACACCCGCAGAAAGGCAGGCCGTTGTCCTGGATTTTTTCAGGGTGGCACACTTCCCCAAAGTGCTCGGTGCCATAGATTGCACCCATGTGGCCCTACGTCCACCTAGGGCCACTGAGCACATCTACCGAAACCGCAAGCACTGGCATTCCATCAATGTACAGGTGGTATGCGATGCAAAGGGAATCATCACCTCTGTCTATGCAAACTACCCTGGCTCCACCCATGACAGTTTAATATACAGAATCTCCGCCCTGAGCCGGGCCCTGGAAGCTGGGCAGCGATGCGACACATGGCTCCTAGGTGAGTACAAATGCCCTTGCACATGCATGCATGTCACACACACACACACAAATACACAAACCCCAATAATCACAACCATTTACACCTCCCCAGGGGACAGTGTCTACCCTCTGAGCAACCACATGATGAGGCCAATCCGGAACCCCACCACACCACCCCAGGTAAGATACAACGCCGCCCATATTGCAACTAAGGCCATAGTGGAGCGCACATTCGGAGTGCTCAAGTCACGTTTCCGCTCCCGTGACCGCTATAGCGGGCAGCTACTCTATGCACCCCCAGTAGTGTGCAAGATCATTGTGGCAGCATGTGTCCTGCACAATGTTGCAACACGGCAGGGCGTACCGGTGGACATGGTGGTGCCCCCACATCCCCAACCACAGGCACAGGCGCTGCCCATGGGAGGGGACAGGGCACGTGGCGAGGAAGCCCGGACCCAGCTTGTGGCCACATTTTTCACCTAAACTCCCACCCCTGCGGAGTGCACACAGGCCTGGTACATACCAGGTGACAATCGATGATGACAAAGAGACAGTCAACTTCCACAACCCTACCACCCTGAGATAGTTGCCATGGAAGTGCTGCATTGTCTGCATCCCTAGCTACTTAAACACAAGCTATCCTGTGTGACCAAAAGGCACACATATGACATGACATGATATGGCATTTGTAACGTGCCTATACACAAGTATTTCAAGGTGCGACGAGGCAGGGAGGGGGGAACAAGGGAAGACAGACAACGATACTACTAGGCCAGGTGTCATTTAGATTGCGCAAGTGCAGGGGTAGGGGGAAGGGAAAAGTGCAAGGGGAAGGGGGGGAGTGCAGTACAGGGTAAGTAGACTAAAAAACAAATAAATAGGCCAGCTGGTGGCAACTGCAAAGGTAAGTGCAGCAAGTGCTGGGAAGGGGGGGCTGTAGGGATAGAGAGACAGTCCTGCAGTGCAGGGGTTGCCAGGGAGGCAGTGCAAGTGGAGAGTGGCTGGGCCAGGGACCGAGGTCGGTGAGAGTGGCCCAGTTGCAGATCCAGTGCAGTTCCAGTGAAGAATTTTGCAAGGGAGAGGGAGAGAGAAAGCAGAAGCAAAGAGGAAGGTCTTGAGGTGCTTCCGAAACAGGAGATGGTTCTCCTCAAGTTCCAGTGAGGCAGGAAGGCTGTTCCAGAGGGAGGCCCCTGCCGCGGAGAGATATCTACCCCCAGCTAGTTGCTTTGAGAAGCGGATGACCCTGACATGCAAGGTGTGAATCAAACACACCTGCAAAACAGGCCATGACCATCACTGTTATTTCACTCAAACCCTCCCAAACCACAACATGACATGGCAAGCAATACCCATACACCAACACAGTACCAATAGGGTACACATTGCCATGTCAAAAATGTACAGTGGCATCAGACAATGATGCCTGACATGGAATCAGATGAAATGACTGACCAACAACCTCCCACCCAAAATAAGTAATTCCCAAATGTATTACAAAAGTTGTAGACGTAACATAACAATGAATGCCTGTCTACATGCACATTGTGCATTGCAAAATCAACACTGCCGCTTCTGTGTGCTGTGTCCCACTCCTGCAACACACTGCTCAGCGCACAGCACAGTGAACAGCCATTGTGTGTGATGCACACCCTGAGCATCACATCTAAGCGACAGACCACATCAAAAAGCAAATTAGGCATGTACAGGATCCATAATTGGTCACAGAACATGTGCTGCAGGGACACAGTGGGCACCAGAAGGCAAACGGAGTGTACACGTGGATATGCAAGGGTGGTTGTACATGTAGTGCATCATAGTGCAAGTGTATGGGTCAGTAAGGATATGCACTCAATATATGCATGTGCAATCAAGTGACCATCAGTGTCCTCTACACATCACATGTGAACATTCACCATGTGTACACCCCAGCATATCAAACCACAACTATCCCCTCACACCTGAAAGGTAAACACAACACACAAACAGGCATTGATCAGCAGAACACAACATGTACATAGGATACCACAATTACAATGTCAGGGTTCCCATCACACTGCAGGGCAAGGCAACTATCAACAACAACCCCCCCCCCTCCCTCACAAATGACCATGACCCACTGAACAACTGCACCAGGGTCATGGAGCCTTCAACACTCAATTTCACCTGGCCACAGGATCACCCTTCCCCTTCGTCACCATCTCCCACCTTGTGTGAAATAAGGTGCCTGCACCCTCAGAGTCCACCCTCATTTGCAAAATCACAAAATCCAAGCCAGAAAAACGAACCAGAATACCCTCCAGTAGATGACTTGACGTAGCAGTACCTCACAAAGGCCAAGTACTACCACAATGATGTAACAACCAAGGTAGCACAGTAAAACAATGTCACAACAGGATGTGAACCATGTGTGGTACATAACATAGAATGATGCACCATGAACGGATGTGTACTGTCACAGGTCCCGTGTACAGGCGCGGGAGTGGCAGGAAACAACCACCCGCACCGTGTACCGGGTGCCTGCAAGGTCAAACTCACACAGGCCTCTGAGATCCTGGTGGGGAAGGAGGGTCAGGGATATGTCACAATTCACACAACATGCAATGTTCCCTGGTTAAGCAGACGAACCCATATAGCAAGGCATGACTTCAGAACAAGTCGTGTTCCACCATGACCGAAAAAAAGTAGGCAGTGCATGTATCAAAATGTACATGGAAATGAAATGCACTGCACCCGAGTATGTCCCTTGCTGTATGTCCCTGTGAGCTGCCCCTTTCCATGTCTCGGAAGGCTACATGGTTGATACAAATGCCTCAGTGGACCTTGGTGTACCGGAGGGTATGTGCCACTGCCCCTGCAGGTGTCCCAGATAACCTTACAATCAACAGCCATCAGTCCACCAACACATCTGAGCTGCACTGTGTGCTTCAACACCAATATTCGTCCTAGCTCACCCTCAGTGCTGTAACTAACCCTGCATGTGCAACTCGTCTGGTGCAAGCTTTGCTGTGTTGTGGCCCCCCTGTGCTGCTCACCTTGCCTGGAGTTCCTTGGAACACCTCAGCAGTTCTAGGATGTAGGTCTGCAATCCCTGTGCCTCTGCTTGTGCACACATGTGCATGTGGGCACCAACAAACGTGTCCAGAATTCAGATGTCCAATGGGCCATGTCTGCTGGCAAAGGTGCTCTGGAGGCTCATCCCCCTACAGAAAGGGCATGAAACACATGATTAATGCTTTAAAGTCATCTGTGTGTCTCTTCAGGCATCTCATTACTGGACCATGTCAGAGACTTACATCAGAAATCACAGCATCAGTCCGTCTTTCACATCCAAAGTGTGGAACACACTATCTACGGCATGAATTGCAACGTGTACAGTAAAGATAAGCATGTGTACAGTAAAGCATGTGTACAGTAAAGATAAGAACCATACTACACAATGCATAGCAATGAATGTACACATTAATCATGAAACACCCCATCTAGCAAAAGCTGAACAGTGGACAATAACACCGCAATCATCCCCACTAGGGGTGTCAACACAAGTCACACAGCACCAGACATGCCACAGATATGAAAGTCCAAAGCCCTTGTGTAATAGGTTGTCACACCGAACCATTCTTGCGAGCCCATGGATAAGGGAGGCAGGAGTGGCATATGTGAGTCAAGGACCCCAAGCAGCAAACACATACACAAGACAAGCCTGAAGGGCCCAGCTGGAACAGACAGTGGATACCTTCAAAAGCCACAAAGCACCGCACCGTCACATGAAAGCACAATAGACAAGCAATTTTAAACTATATTAACTAATTACACTAACTATGAAAAACCTACATTACCTAATTAAACTAACTATCAAACAGAAACTTAACTAACTAAACTAAAAGAAAAATCAAAAATGGCCACATATGACCCGGGGGGGAGGGGAGGCACCCAGGAGGGGGGCGGTACAGGGTGCTGCTCAACACCCACATGCGATGATGCTGAGCCAAAAAAAAAACCTCCATGGGCTCAACACCTGCACAGCCCGACCTATGTGGGAGATAGATTGTTGTCCGAGTCTGGCTCATCCTGGAAAGGAGGACATGGCACAGTAGCCTGGCCACGCCTAGCCGCAGCTTGCCCCTCGTCGGCAGCAAGTCTGCCGGACAGGTGAGCTTGGTTCTGTGTGGCGATGTGACGTAGGTCTGCATGCAGAACCTCACATGATACACCTGCTTCCTCTTGCAAGGTAGCACGTGTAACACAGAGTTTCTCTTGCAAGGCCTGGCTGGACAACCACTGTACCTCTCGGCAAGCCTGTAGCCCAGCCGAGATGGTACACTCAAGCTGTGCAAACCTCTCCTCTGCCCGCTGCCTCTGGGACATCATAAGGACAACCAGAGTGGATTTGAGAGAAGCATACTCCTCCCTCAAGGCATCCATGTGCGCCTCTGCATGAGCAGCAATTGCTTGACGTAGAGACGACATTTCAGCCTGGCATGCCCTGTCTGAGGCCGCCATGCCCAGCTTGAGCGAGCGGGCCGTGGACCGTGCCGCCTGCTGCTGGAGAAGCACCTGTCTAGCAGGGGGGAGCACAGATCGGGCCACACGCTCCATGCTCTCAGCGATGTTCTCCATTGCTGCTCCCTGCCGTTCTGAATTGGCAGTCATGTCTTGCTCCCACTCAGTATACTGCGGTTGCGCGCGGCGACTGCATTGCCGGGCTTGACCCCTGCGGGACCCAAGGACCGGGGGTCCTCGCTGTGTTGGCACCGCCCGCGGCTGCACAACTACATGCCCCCGTCAACGTGATTTCCCAGGCACATCAGTGATTGGTGTGGTGGGTGACCCTGCGTCCCGATCCACCACGGGCGGAGGAACCAAGACTGTCTGATCCCTCAGTGCAGGTGTCGCGGACATAGGAGTGTCCACATCAGAATCACTCACCCCTGACACATGGACTTGATGCTCGGACGTCAGAGTCGTCATCAAGGCTGGACTCATAGGCAGCCAGAGACAAGATGGACTGTAGCACTTGGAGGTTTTCGTGGCCTACCACCCCACGACCCCCACTTGTGCCGGGTTGATGTAGTGGTAACAACCCTGTGTCTGGCATGACAACACCATCCTCCGCCTCCATTGCGTCATCACCTGAAAAATAGAGAGAAAAAAGGTCACTACACATGTCAGAAGCACACAACACACACACACACCGACAACAAACGCATCAGGCAGACATGTGACACACAACATATAACCTGGCATGCATGCTGGGTCAACTTTGAATTGCTTCTGTGATCAGACCTGTTGAAAGGTGGCAGTTTCCATGGAAGTGGGTCTATGCAGTGCAGAAAATGTGTACGCCACTCACTACCTACATGTACAAGGACTCCATGGTGTGTGTCAGGAAATGTGAAGGCAGTGAAAGGTCAAATTCAGGCATCACGTGCATTGTGCATTCAATGTGTACCATATCTAGAAGCCAAGCACCCCTCCACCCCAGTACAAAGCAGGGATGCCTAGCATGGCATCAAAAGGCTGACCATACACCTGTGTATTGACAGGCAGTGTTGACTGGCATCAACAGCTTAATGTGATTCAAGTGACAACACTGCAAATGATGATGGGACAGTAAGAAGGACACACGATGAAAACTCTGGAGGCCGCCCACGTGTGAAGAAGACACAACAACAGTTGGACAGAGTCATTGGCCATTGAACAGGCTGAGGCCTGTGAGTCACACAGATTGTGAGACCCTAAACATGTATGCAACGCAGTACTGACCCACAGTTGACATGGGAAGGCTGATGAGATGCCATGCAATGTATGTCACCCAGGACTTGTATTACAGTGATCATCCAATCAGGGACACATAGGGGCATGCGTGCAATGCACATGGAGCATGAATGGGCACTCATGTCCCTGCGGGACATCTGACCTATGCACAGTACAAGTGAGATACCCTGCATCAAGTACTAAGGCTGTACCACATGGCATATGTTTGGCAGATTGTACGCTGGAAGTGAGCATCTACACAGGACGCATGAACAGGAAAGTACACATTGGCAAGATTGAAGCAGACCAGTGCAAAGGTGGAACTGGGGTGCAGAGTGGCGGAGGAGGGGCAAGGGAGCATGCCTACATGGAGTCCCTGCATGCAGGCAGAGGAGACATGCACGTCACTCATGCAATGACATTGTGCCTGGGCTGAGAGGAAGGTCACCCCACGCCACATGCAGAAGGGCCAGTGAGCTGGAACATGGACCGGAGGGGCATACTTGTAACCAGCATGTCAGTAGGGTGCAATAGTGGTGATGCGGACAGTCCCCGTCTGCTCCACATGTCCTCCATCCAGCACAGCAGACATGCATCACGGAAGCATTGCATTACTTACACATCAGAACCATGTACACGTCACATGTAGTGGCAATCATGCACAACACATCCCACAAGTGAAACACACACGTCCTCAACAAACACGCATCAACACTCACTGGACTGGGCATCAAAGTCCAGCATCTCTCCCATTCCTTCAACCAATTCAGGCGGTATGAACTCCGCAACGAGTGCCTCATGCGGAGTGAGCTCTTCCTCCTCTGGTGCAGGCCCACCGCCAGTCACCAGAGTCAAGTTGTAATTAGAGGCACGCTTAGCCTTAGTGCTGCGTTTGATGTCATTCCAACGCTTTTTGCACTCTTGCGCCGTGCGCACCTCATGGCCGAATTAACTGATATGTTCCGCAACATGCTTCCAGTGGGTGTCACGTTGGGCAGCCGTAGTCTGACTATTGGCACCCACTAGCAAGTCACGGCTGTGGCCCCGCACGTAGCCCACAAGGAAGTCCAGTTCCTGCTTGCAGAAAGGCTTCTTCCTCGACGTGCAGGAGGCCGTGGCTGTGTGTGGCGTCCCAGCCTGTGCTGCAGGTGCAACCTTCCTCCTCTTGGACTGTGGCGCAGACCCTGGCTGGCTAATGCCGCCCTGACCAGTATGGCCAGTGGGTTCAGTGGATTGAGCCAAGGGAGTGGCAGGTGGAGGGACGACCAAAGGCCTGACTTGTGTCAGTGGCATCTGGGTGCCCTCTAATGGACCCTGCGCAGCAACATCAGCTATGGCAGGGCCATTGACCGCAACGGTCCTGGTTGGCAGACTCACAACCGGGGTGTTGTTGGGTGCATCTGCCCCTGCACTTGCCAACACCCGGCTGTTCGGGGCAGCAGATGACATAAACTAAAACTAAACTTTCGAAACTCGACTCCAACTATAAATCCTTCACTATTGACGGAAATGATATTAAAGTGGCCAATGTCACCAAAACTCTAGGAATCTACCTAGATTACACACTGTCCCTCGTTCGACAAACTAATGCAGTTGTCTCTGCTTCCTCTTACACCTGCAAATTGATCACAGCCTGCAGACCGTTCCTGACTCCGGACAACTGCCTGACCCTCGCGAGAACCCTCATCCTGTCCAAAATCGACTATTGTAACGCCCTCTACCTTGGGACCAGCCAAAGAAATCTGGACAAACTCCAGGTCACGCAAAACAACGCCATAAGGGCAGCACTCAACATTCCTAGACGAACCCACATCTCCAATTTTAGACGCAACATTCAATGGTTACCTATTTCCCATCGCATATCACTCAAATCACTTGTGCTCACACACAAGGCTCAGAACAATGCAGCTCCTGCTTACTTAGTATCACGCTTCTCGCAACACACAGCCATTAGACCATTGAGATCCGCCCAGATCCACACACTGGACATCCCCAGATTCAAACTACGCTCGGCGGGAGGGTCGAGTTTTCCTGTCCTTGCTGCCAAGCTCTGGAACTCACTTCCTAATGCCCTAAGGAACATCCCGCACTGCCTCGAATTTAAAGCCAAAGCTAAACTTTGGCTACGTGAACAAGATATCTCACTTTCCACCACTGCATCCTGCAGCGGCTAGTGTTTGTTTCTGCACGGCGTCTGCACTCTGTCACGCCAGCTCTTACATCTGCCTAACGCGTTTAGGTTCGCCTGCCTGACGATTCTACTGTAATCTAAACGGATCTAACGTATACTTTCTTGTTACTTGCAATTGCTCACAGCTTGTACCCCTCTCCTGTAACCGGGTGCTGCTACTTTGCTGTTAATATCTATGTTAATATCACCTGTAACAGTATACTGTATCACCCCTGCTGTAACCTGTAACCTCCTTTCTGTAACTTGTAACTTCCTCCTAAACATGCGCCCGCAAGCCTCTGGGCAAGGTGCGCAATATAAATAAATAAATACAAATAAATACAAATACAAATAACTGCCCCAGGGACACGTGTCTTGGTCTGAGCAGCCCTGCCTGCCCCTATGGTTTCCCTCCTGGTCTGTTGGAAATCTACCAAGGGCTCCTCAAGTGCCAACGCAGCCTGCACTGGCAGACCCTGAATCCGGGGTGGCGGTGTCCACAGCTGCACCTGCAGCTACCACTACCCTTGGGCCCGTGGCAGTCGATGGAACGGACTGCCGGGTCACACGGGCACCAGTGCCAGATGCAGAAGCTGCATCCCCCGGAACCACAGGGGGTGGTGGCATGACTGCACCTACACATGGCACAACATTGTGCTCAAGTGGCGCACCCCTGCCTCTTCCCCCTCTGTGGCTGCCTGGACACCCTGGAGTCCCCCTACTCCCTGGTCACCATGGCCACGTCCCCGACCACGTCCGCCACGAGGAGTACGCCCAGCTGAGGCGCCCCTCACCTTTGGTGTCCTCCCAACCATGCCACAGATGTAGTAGAGCCGGCACAGTTGGAGTAGTGCCAATGGGAGGTGTACACCACAATTGACCTGGGCAATTGGGGTGAAGGGGGTGGGAAGCAAGATGTTGACAGCCCCCCTGCACCTGCAAGGCTGTATGTGACCCCGGTGATGTAGTGACGGGTCACGCAACGCTCAGGCACCCCAAAACTGCAGTAAAACCGTGCACGCAACCCTGCAGCCTACATGCGTGGAATCAACCTCCCGCAGTATGCGGTGGCACCCAGTAACACAAATAATGCATATGCGTGGGACACGCAGGCTACTATGACATCGAAAATGGGTGCAATACACAGGGGCACCCGCAGTGGGAAAAATAGCGTGTGCGACTCACCGTCTGACTAGCGCGATGCAGAAAAACACGCGTAGCCAATACCCTCGCCAAAAGAAGAGATACGTCCTTGATAGCTGTGAAGTTGTGATGGCGCGCGAAACAACAGGAAGCAGCAACACACGTCGGTCTCCACGAAAGGCACGTACAGCGAACTGCTGGCCCCGCTCACCTTTAACCCGGGCTGAGGGAAACGCCACTTACGCGCATGGGCCCTTTCCTCGGATTACACGCGGACGTGCAGTTTTTCACGCGCGCTGAAACGCCCATGCACGCCTGCGCGCGTCACGTCACAGAGGCGCTTGCGCTTGAAGGGCCTTCTGTCCAATGAAATTGCGTATGCGTGCAGACGCGCTTACGCGCTAAGGGCCTTTCCTCGAATTACACGCTGACGTGCAGAATTTTCACGTGCCAAATCGCTCCGTATCAAGCTCGCCACGCGTAAGCACACGGAAGACCACGCTCCTGCCCAGAAGGCTGAATTACTGCCCCCCAGAACCCCGAGCACACTCCCACCTGCCATCTGCTGCTGCCTGACTGCCTGCTGCCCATGTGCCCTGCCATTTGCTGCCTGCACATCAGCCAGGGGTGCTGTTGCTGTGACCACCCCTGCTGGAACCGAAGACTCCCGACTGGGATTCCATCGCTCCACAGCCCAGCCCCAGGACCCAGTTTCCCACCCACTCCTGCCTCTGGGTTTGTCATGTCGGGCACTGCAACATCTGGCACCACTGACAACCCCTGGCCAGAGAGGCAGAGGGGCACCAGCTTCACTGTCACCGAAGTTGGTGGCCTGGTGGAGCAAGTCCTGGGGCAGTATGATGCCCTCTTAGGAAGTGTGCGCGCCGACAAGGAAGGACATACTCGGATCTGGATGGACATCGTGACAGCCATCAACGCAGAGGGGGTGACAGTCCGCGACTTCCAACATGTCAAGAAGCGCTGGGAGGACTTCAGGTCCAGGACCCTCAACAAGGCCCGGTGCCTCTTGAAGGCAGCGGATGCTAAGGGGCGCCTGGGCCACTTGTCGGAAGATCAGATCCCCAGCGCTCCACATCCAGGTCCTTGAGAGGCAGACCCGTCTGGAGTCGAGCGGTAAGTGTACATGCATCATGATTGTAAGCTGTGCGTGTGGTGATGTGCCAGTAGTGTGCAGGTTGCACATCTGTTTGTATGGGGCCGAGTATGGGTGGGGGTGTACAGGGCCGTGAGGCTAACACATGCGAGGGCTGTCATGTGTGAGACATGGATGGTGCTTGTGTGTGTAGGCTTTCATGCCAAATGCAGTTGTGTGGGCACACATGTTTGGATGAATGTGTATGTAAGTAGGCATGTTCGTGATGTCACGCATGTATGTTGTTTTCAGCTGCATGTATCAGCACTGTGTACATGTGCATGTGTGTGTATTTGACAAGGGTTCAACAGTGATGCAACATGGATGCATGTGACAGCTGGATGTGGAAGCCTGATTGGCAGATGTGAAATGGATGCCCATCTGAACATTGTGACAGTTGGCAGAGGTGTACACATGCATGCAATTATGGTGGTATGCGTGCATGTGTAGAGCACTCCCTGTGTTGCATGTGATGTCTGGCTCACCTTTGCCTGCTCATGCTGTTGTTTGTGTATGGATGGTGCTGGCAGTTGCGATATGGCTGTGGTATGGCTCATGTGTGCAAGTTGAAATGACATGTGTGTTGGCGATTGTGATGCCATGTCTGAGATTTGCCAATGCCACTCATGTACAACTGTCATGTGTGTATGTGTCCATTGTACAGTGCCCGGATGCCTGTGTTTTATTTCTCCCTGTCTGCAGCGTCAACTGATGAAGAGGGCGGAGAAGGTGCTGTGGAGCACAGCGGCGGGGATCGCACCGCCAGCCAGAGAAGCAAGGCCCGGCTGCCCTCCCAGGTTGTGATCTCGTCGGGGAGTGTGGAGTCCGGTGCCCCGTCCCAGGCCGCAGCTGCCGGGGGGAGGTCCAAGAGGCGTGGACTCCGTGCCCAAGATGGCACGGAGTCATCCAGGTTGGTGGGGGGTTTGGTGGTGGAGGAGGCCGTGCAAGCAACAGAGACGGGGTCTGGAGGTGGGGATTCCACTGGTGCTAGTGGTGCAGTGAAGGACCAGGGACAGGAGGCAGCACAGGCCGCCGCGGAGGTGCCTGTGTGCAATCCTGTCCCTGATCCTGTCACTGCATCATCTTGCACCAGCAGGGATGCCTACGTCCAGACCCGTTTTCAGGCAGGGGATGAGCTCACGACAACTGGCCTTCCTCTGCCTGCGGACGTGGCTATCCGGGTCCAGGTTGAGCCTGTCCTGACTGGTGTGGCGTTGCGTCAACGGACCATGTGAGGTGACCTGAAGTCTTTTCATGAGGAGACTGCACGTCATCTCGAATGGCTTGTTGACCGCATCGGCCTACTGGGACAGGTTACCCAGGCCGGATTCCTCCGTTTTATGGGGCTTACTCAGACCCCCTCCTCAACTGAACCCCCCTATGCTCCATTCGTCCTCCGTGCCATCTTCCCACCCATTAGTCACCTGGGTGCCCTGTGGATCTGCCTCTGACGGTGCGGCCAGGCTGGTGGAGGAGGCATCCCTGCCACAGTCGGGAGACGGACGTCCAGCAGGGGTGGCCACATCAACGACTGCACCCCAGCCAGCAGAGGAAGTGCAGGCAGCAGGAGGCAGTGCACGGGCAGAGGCACAGCAGCAGCAGCAACGTGGTGGGAGCCATGATGGCTCGGGGCCTTTGACATCGGAGGGGCATGCATCGGGCAGAGGGCAGGAGGACCCAGAACGTGAAGTGTCTTCCGTGTGGCAGCGGTTGGGCCACTTCATAGATGCAGAGCGGCAGCGGGCGGAAGAGGCACCGCTCACGATGGTCAGGGCGGAGAACTCCATGCGGAGGGCCCTGAGGCGGGCCGAGTGCCTCGAGGCAATCCGCAGGGGGTTGGAGGTGGACATGTCGTCGGCCCTGCAGACCCTCGGGGCCATGGAGGAGGACCGCCTCTGGGACATTGAGCAGGAGTTTGATGATGCCCTGGCCCGGGACATCCAAAAGTGAGCCGTCGGACTAGCCCGCTGCCCTTGTAAATAGTTCTGTAGTTAGTGTTAGGTTTCCTTTGGTTTTGCATTTTTTTTGGACCTTTTGGAAAATGGGCCACATTTTTGTATATAGATTTTTTTTATTAGGTAGTGTTATTAGATAGGTTTCATTTCTTCTGTTAGGATCATGGACCCTGGATTGTTTATCTGTATATAGTTGACTGTTGGATTTTCATTTTTATTTATGATTTACTCATGGAGCAATGGTTTTCAATTTAAATTTTCCATTGGATTTACCTTTGTGGACTGTGACTTTGGACACCTTTACTTTGGATTATGATTTGTGGTTTTGCATTATTTCACGGACATGATGTTTTTTTTTTTTAATTCCCATTTTTGTTTGTTTATTTTTGATTCAATTTATGTTGCTTTTAATACATATTTTTTCTTCAAACTTCAATGTGTAGTATCATCTCATTGGTTTCATGCATATCATGATATGGGTTTTGACATTCACTGACACCCATTGGGTGTATGTGAGGGACATGTGTTCATTTCCAAACTTGCAATTGGGGTTCTATCATGTTATTGCCATTTCTAAGTGGGTGGATGCAATACTCGGGTGGGTGTTTGGCATTTGGAGGCTGACGATAAGGGCCAGGGATCTAGATTGTGATGACATGTTGGCTGGGGGACATGTGTGGGGGCCTGGTGGAGGGTGCCCTGCACTGCTGGGAGGTGGGGGTGCTGGGAGACATGAGTGGGGGCCTGGTGGAGGGTGCCCCACAGTGCTGGGGGGTGGGGGTGCAGGGGGACATGAGTTGGACATGAGTGGGGGCCTGCTGGCAGGTGCCCCACAGTGCTGGGGGGTGGGGGTGCTGGGAGACATGAGTGGGGGCCTGGTGGAGGGTGCCCCATAGTGCTGGGGGGTGAGGGTGCTGCGGGACATGAGTTGGACATGAGTGGGGGCCTGCTGGCAGGTGCCCCACAGTGCTGGGGGGTGGGGGTGCTGGGAGACATGAGTGGGGGCCTGGTGGAGGGTACCCCACAGTGCTGGGGGGTGGGGGTGCTGGGGGACATGAGTTGGACATGAGTGGGGGCCTGCTGGCAGGTGCCCCACAGTGCTAGGGGGTGGCGGTGCTGGGAGACATGCATGGGGGCCTGGTGGAGGGTGCCCCACAGTGCTGGGGGGTGGGGGTGCTGGGAGACATGAGTGGGGGCCTGATGGAGGGTGCCCCACAGTGCTGGGGGGTGGGGGTCCTGGGGGACATGAGTTGGACCTGAGTGGGGGCCTGCTGGCAGGTGCCCCACAGTAGTGGGGGTGGGGATGCTGGGAGACATGAGTGGGGGACTGGTGGAGGGTGCCCCACAGTGCTGGGGGGTGGGGGTGCTGGGGGACATGAGTTGGACATGAGTTGGGGCCTGCTGGCAGGTGCCCCACAGTGCTGGGGGGTGGGGGTGCTGGGAGACATGAGTGGGGGCCTGGTGGAGGGTGCCCCTGGATGCTGGGTGGCAGGGGTGCAGGGGGACATGAGTGGGACATGAGTGGGGGCCTGCTGGCAGGTGCCCCACAGTGCTGGGGGGTGGGGGTGCTGGGAGACATGAATGGGGGCCTGGTGGAGGGTGCCCCTGGATGCTGGGGGGTGGGGGTGCAGGGGGACATGAGTGGGACATGAGTGGGGGTCTGCTGGCCGGTGCCCCACAGTGCTGGGGGGTGGGGGTGCTGGGAGACATGAGTGGGGGCCTGGTGGAGGGTGCCCCACAGTGCTGGGGGGTGGGGGTGCTGAGGGACATGAGTTGGACATGAGTGGGGGCCTGGTGGAGGGTGCCCCTGGATGCTGGGGGTGGGGGTGCAGGGGGACATGAGTGGGGGACTGGTGGAGGGTGCCCCACAGTGCTAGGGGGTGGGGGTGCTGGGAGACATGAGTGGGGGCTTGGTGGAGGGTGCCCCTGGATGCTGGGGGGTGGGGGTGCAGGGGGACATGAGTGGGACATGAGTGGGGGCCTGCTGGCAGGTGCCCCACAGTGCTGGGGGGTGGGGGTGCTGGGAGACATGAGTGGGGGCCTGGTGGAGGGTGCCCCACAGTGCTGGGGGGTGGGGGTGCTGGGGGACATGAGTTGGACATGAGTGGGGCCTGCTGGCAGGTGCCCCACAGTGCTGGGGGGTGGGGGTGCTGGGAGACATGAGTGGGGGCCTATTGGAGGGTGCCCCTGGATGCTGGGGGGTGGGGGTGCAGGGGGACATGAGTGGGACATGAGTGGGGGCCTGGTGGAGGGTGCCCCTGGATGCTGGGGGGTGGGGGTGCAGGGGGACATGAGTGGGGGCCTGGTGGAGGGTGCCCTGCACTGCTGGGGGGTGGGGGTGCTGGGAGACATGAGTGGGGGCCTGGTGGAGGGTGCCCTGCACTGCTGGGGGGTGGGGGTACTGGGAGACATGCATTGTTGATCAGTAGTGCAAGGTGACATGTGGCTTGGCTGGGGGGCATGCCCATGGTGGATGGGCTGCCTGCGGGACATGAGCAGGGGTGCAGGGTAGTCCCCCGTGGTGTGGGCTGCCTGCAGGGGCCGTGGAGGTTGTAGAGCGAACACCTGGGAGGACCCACACGGCCAATTCACGTGTAGCACTCCACGGAACCCCTGAAATACACGTACTCTGCTGAAATTGCGTGTGAAACTTCCCGCGCACCCTGAAATACACGTACACAGGACATTCGCATGTGGAACTTCCCGCGCACCCCTGATATACACGTACCCTGATGGAATCGCGTGTGGCGCTTTCCGCGCACCCCTGAAATACACGTACCCTGATGGAATTGCGTGTGAAACTTCCTGTGCACCCCTGAAATACACGTACCCTGCTGAATTTGCGTGTGAAACTTACCGCGCACCCCAGTAATACACATACCCAGCTGAAATCAAGTGAGGAACTTCCTGCGCACCCCAGTGATACACGTACCCCGCTTGCCGTGCTGGTACAGGGTTAGCGCAGCCCTTTGCGCTGGATTGGGGATTTTGATGGCTTTTCCCTGCGCAAGGGGCGTTCTTGGGGCGTAACTGGCGCTGCTGCAGGCTCGCTGCACCACTGTGCACCACGGCTGGTTTTGGTGGCTGGAATCCATGAATACGCTGTGCGCGGAAATGTATTTTAGTGCACGCGGCTGGCGCAGGGATTCGCACGCGCACACTGTGCGCCAGCCGCGTGCGCCACTTGTGCGCTGAATTCTATGAATTACCCCCAAAATGTTAAAAGAGCGAAACAATGCTCTAGGAGGTACAGATAAAAAGGGATACGAGTTAACCCTTTCCAGTACTCCATGGAAGATGGGGTGTACTGGATCTGTGGTAGATTGACTAAGTAAAGTTAATGGTAACTTTACCGTTTTCTGGGGGACAGCAGTCGCTTCAGAAATATAGTCGAGGGAAGTCTCAAAGACAGCCCTCTGCCACGGCACTGAAGGTGCTGTGTGACACACACAAAGAAGGGGGCTACTGAAGGGGTGTACTTCAGAGTCCACAATCACAAAAACTGATGGAAACACATAGCAAAACACAGGTAAGAGTGGGGGAAAAAATAAACTCCAGAAGTACAGCAAAGCTGCTGGGGGACTCACTAGGTGAGGGACATTAGCCATAAATGAGTATTCTCCCTAACACAGCCATGATGCAAAGCACAAGAATGCAAGTACACAAATACTCGCCTCTTGCATTCCAGGCAGGATCATGCTTGATGCATCAATTTACAGAGGCCGATGTCAGTCTGGAAGGCTGGCCACCGAGGCAACTGCCATGGAAGACACAAGCAGTCAACATAAAGCAATGTGACACTGCAAGCAAGGATAAATGCATACTAAATGTAGGATGCAAACTAAAAGTGCAATGTCAATGCAGACTTCATTGTGACAGCATACAATTGGCCAAATACTGCATTCAATTGTATGCTACAGTACCATGCACCCAGCTGCAGTCAACTTGAAGCTGCAAACACTAGGGTGTAGCATGCATGGGACATGCATGTGAAAACACCAATACCACTAAATGTAATGTGTTGCTACACAACATAACATCCCAAAAAATGTGCATCAATGTTCCCATGGATGTGGCTTGTAACTGGTGCTGCACACCATAATTGGGGAACCCTAAGCAAGAAAGGCCAAATGTGCCATCGAACCATAACCCCACAAACATTGCAAGGGATGTGAGGTGTCACTCAGTACACATGGTCAAAGTGCAATGAGACACACAACAGCACAACCATCAACACCTGTCACAGGCCACAAACAGCTGTCCCTGTAACCCACTCCCAAACACCCACAAAGGGCCCACATAGTTGGAACTCCCATAATGTACAATATGAAACCAGTAGTCCCACTAATCCATACAAACAACACCATGCCCAGTCCTATCACCAGAACCACACCATGTGAAACATGCACCCATGAAGAATTACTGGTGCCCTCAAGACAAGCCAATCCCAAGTGATCACACACAGAGCACGACTCCCAGCCAAACACCACACAAGCATCTGCAAATGCCCTTCACTTCCCTGCACAGGGTCTCCATCTGCCTTGCATACGATGCTCCCCATCAGGAGACACATCCCCTAAACGCAATGACATGCATAGTAACAACAGAAAGAACATGCACATCCATGACAACACATGAATTGATTCAGAAAATATTCAGAGAGCCCCCACTGCAGAAGCACCACAGGGTACAAGAGGGTGACAGGGCATAGATTGTGATCTGCCCATGAGTGCACCGCACCACAGCAGAGAGAGGGAGAGAGAGTGACAGTGAGAGGGATGGCCAAGTAAAACCCACATCAATGAGTACACTGTCTGGATTGGAGATGGCCAATCACATGCACTACACCACAGTAGGTGTGCCATAGATGAATTGACCGAGGGAGGTAACACAGTGACATGAGTACCACTTAAATAACCATCCCGGCATAGTAGCATGCAAAGCACATATGAGTTAAGTTACACATGCAGCAATCATGGGGAACAATGACGCATGCTCAACATGCAAGATAGTGTTCATGCTTACTCGCTGATTGTACCGGCATGGGGTGGATCCCGCATCAACTTTACCTTCACCTGGAACTGTGTCTCCAAATTAGGGACAGGAGGGACAGTGCCTGGTGGAGGGCATGGGGAGCATGGATTTAAAAGGGTTCAGGGTGTCTCCCCGGGGACAGCAGTCACTGCCAGATCACAGATTATTGAAGCAACATGGGAGAAGACATTACAACAGGCATAGTGAAGTACCATTCACACAGCACATATGTGCAAGGAAACACTGAACCCAAGAATAACTGCACATGCCATCCTGTGCACCACCATGCAAACATGCAAGTTGACCTCACCATGCATGCATGCATGTCCTTCACTGCAAACGCCATGTCCTTGAGAGGTTAACAGCACAACTCAAGGAAAAAAATAAGTAAAATAATAAAAATAAAACCTGGAAAGGGCAACTCAAAAATAAAATGCCAACATCAAGGCATGGGGTCAACTAATGTATCAAAAAATTTACAAAAAAATCAAACATGTCCATCGTGGCCCGAGGGGGTGGAAAGGTTCCACCCAGGAGGGGGGAGGGGCAGGATGCATGCCAACCTCCACATGTGTGGACAGTAAAATAAAGAAAATAAAAAAATCCCCTCCATGGGCTCACGGACCAGATGGCTACGGTGGACCGGGAGACATGTCACTGCTGGCACCAACAACCTGGGTTAAATCCCAAGGTGGAAATGGTGCTGGAGGCTCACCATGCAGTACCCTGGCCTGGTCCTCAGTAACAGCAGTCATGCGTAACACTGATGAATGCACCAGCAGACTCAGGGCTTGGAGGTCACAATGCACAACCTCATGAGTTGCACTTCATTTCTCTGCAATTGTCTGCCTCAATGATAACATCTCCTGGCGAAACAGTCTTCTGCTGGCTGCCTCTTCCTTATGGATTGCAGCTCTGTCGGCCAACAACTCACACCTCAGGGCTTCCCTGTGTGCCCGACCCTCTGCAGGCGGGGATGCCTGCAGACACTGCAGATCTGTCCGTTGGCCCCTGATATTTGCCTCCACGTGCTGCCTGTGGGAGCGGCTTATGGACCGCATGACCTGCAGCTGTTCCTCCATCTGTGTTGGTGGGAGGATCGTGGAACTGGCCACCCTATCCATGCCCACAGCCAAACTCTCATAGCGTGCACCCTGCCGGTGTGCAGAATGCAACATCTGCTGCTCCCACACTGTCGGCCGAGCCTGCACACATCCCCCATGTGTGCAGGGCCAACACCTGCCTGATCCAAGGGAGCATGACCCTTGCTGTGATGCCACTGTTTCTGGCTGCAGGACTGCAACCCTCCCTTGGACATCTGCCGCAGGACCAGAAACCAATACATGGGAGTGAGGCCTTGCAGCCGTAACCACCACGGATGGGTGTGACACCACTGATTGGCCTTGTGAAGGCACCTGACCCCCTGCAGACTCACGGGCCCCAACTGCTCTATCCACTGGTGCACTCACCTCTGCCAGCATTGAGGACTGCACATCCTGTTCAGCATCAGAGATACCAGAGTCCAAAGAGTAAAAATTACCTGCAGCACGACTTAGGATGGTCTGTAGCATCAGTGGATTCTCACGACCTGCCACACCACATCCTCCACTGGTAGTCTGAATTGCCACATACTCTTCTTCCTCCTGTTCCTCCTCCTCTGCATCTGGTGCCTCCTCACCTGCGCATGGACAGAAGTTCATCTGCAACGTGTCTACAGTAAACATGTGTATCATATTGCTGTCATGCAACACAATGCAGGGCATGTCACCATAGGAAATACAGCATCCACGCCCTATGTACAACAAGCTTTCAGATCATGGCATATGCAGACTGGCAACAACAGTCCTTGCTCAGAGCCATGCTGTCGATGGGCACATTGCCAACAAACAGGGTTGTTAATAAGCACATTATGGCCCATGGCACAGCTAACTGTTGATTAGTACCAGTGAAATGGACATAGCCATGAGGCTCTGTGACATGCTATTACATCATATGGAAACAGGCAGACACACATATCCACATCCAAGTCTGCATCCATCACTTGCCACATCAGTGTTGAACTGGTACATGGACTGTACACAATGGGAATGTGCTGTACGTGTGTGAAAAAGGAAACAGTCTCAGTTGATGTATAGCTGTAAGAGTATCACCTAGCCAAGGTCTGTGAAGTGGAGAGAGTAAGTCAATGGAGTTATAGATAGGAACAAGGTACAGTGAGCCACAAGAAGAAGAGGGGCATGGACCCATGGAGTGTGTGCTGAGTGTGGGAGGGTAACAGAGATCAGGCCTCATGATTTGCCTCAGGAGTCATTGCCATTGGGGCAGCAGAGATGTGCACGGTCTGGACATATGCACACTCACTCATGGCATGCCGTTTGGCATGTTGGTTGTCATCTTGGATGTTCTATCTAGCATGGAAGCATTTACATACATGTGTGAAAAGAGAATCTATACCCTGCAGGGCATGAAGTGTAACTCGTATTTCGGACACAAGCACATGTCTAGCAGAGCAGAATCACGGACATCAAGGATGCAGCTAACAAGAGTGCACATTGTGGTATGATGGGGCAGATGATGGGTGGTATGCTATTGAGGGAGGAGTACTGTCACATGGCCATGTTCAACTAATGTACAACACATGGGTTGTATCAAATCTTGTGTACACTGAACAGGAGTCAGTATACCGCGACATGGTCCACCTGGGCAGTCATTCAAATTCAGCCAGATGTGCACCACAATTATACATCTTGGTAAAGCATCACTACACGTACTCAGGATGCACAATCTTGTTCACACCTCGTAATTTTCCAGGCCTCCCATGCCTTGCACCTGCTCCAGTAAAATGAATTGCTCATAGCCTCTTCATGCTCGGTCAGCTCCTCTTCCTCTGGTGACCCCCCACCAGTTGCCAGAGCAGAGGCTAGGTTGGAACCCAGCTTGGACTTGTTGCAACGGGTGAAGTCGTACCAGCGCTTCACTGCCTGTGCAGCAGTGCGCTTCTCAAATCATAATGCATTGATGTAATCCGTGACATGCTGCCAATGCACCATACAATTAGCAGGTGTATGTGTGCTCCCCGGTTGCTGGTACATGTCACGGTGGTGCATGGTTACGTAGTCCATGAGGATCTGGAGTTCTTCATCATGGAAGTTCCTCTTCCTCAACGTGCCAGTGTCCTGTGCCGTACCATGAGGTTGAGCCTGTTCCTTCTGTGCAGGCTTTGCCTTTTTGCCACAAGGTGTTGGTGTTGCCTAGGTGTGGCTGGGACCACCCTGGGGTCCAGATGCCAGACCACTAGTGGCCTGGGGCATGGCATTACCCCCTGGGCTGGGGAAGCTGCTTCCGCAGCACATCCCTTACCCTTTTGTGCAGGGGCAGCTGTTTCCGCTGCACGTCCCTTACCCTTTTGGGCTGGGGCGGCTGCTTCTGCCGCAGGTCCCGGAGCCCCTGGGGCTAGCACAGCTGCATCTGCTGCACACCACTTAACCTTTTGGGCTGTGGCGGCTGCTTCCGGAGAAAGGTCTCAGGCTAGGGTGGCTGCTTCAGCAGCAGGCCCCGTAACCCCTGGGGCTGGAACAGCTGCTTATGCAGGACATCCCTAGACACTTGGGGCTGGGACAGCTGCTTCCGCAGGACATCTCTGGACCCTTGGGGCTGGGACAGCTGCTTCCGCACGACATCCCTGACCCTGGCCACATCTGCTCCCTTTCTCTCTTGGGGCATTTCCACTCATGTTTCAGGTGTATGTGAAAAATGGAAGGCACACCAAGCAATTATCCTGGGCAATTAGAGTGAGGGGGCAGTCTACATGATGCAAGACGTAGTTCTCTGGTCCAGCAAGGCTCAAAGGTACCCTAGGTGTGACATTTATGGTATGCGTAATGCACAGGTACCCCCAAAAAAGAAATAGATGCATAGGCGAGACCAGGAAGGCTACCGAAAGGTAAGAAAAGAGGTACACAATACAGAGGGGCACCCAGAGTTGGAAAAATGCATACACAACTCACTGTTAGCCTCACAAAAATCAAAAGTAGATGCGCGTATACGCAGAAGCAAATCCCCCACCAAAATAAGCAGTTTGTAGGGTCCCTGAAGTGAACAGATTGCGTGGCATCCCTAAATACACAGTACTTCAATTGTCCGTCTCCTCCTCTTCGCATGCATGTTCGGAGTTGCTTCTACACATACTAATGTATCCCCGAATATGGCGTGCTCAACACCTGCGTGCAGCGTGTGTCACTTAAGTCAGGCAATGAGGGTCTTTCCTCGGATTTCACGTGTCCACGCTCATTTTGTACATGGAAAGTCCCATCAATCTGTTTCCGGCTGCCATCATAGATATACATGGAATACCCATGCTCCTGCCTCCGTGCCTTTTTACCTCCCTCCTACTGCCCTGTGCTGCCTCCAACTTAGCCATCTGCTGCTGCCTGTCTAGTGTGTGTGCCTGCTGCCCCCTCACTGCGTTTGGAGTGCCTGCTGTCCAGCCATTGCCTAGGCTCCTGTTCTTGGCCCCATGACCACCTGAGCTGCTTCATCGGACTTCCACCGTACCATTCTACCACCACCACTCCACAGCCCAGCTCCAGGACCAACTTGCACACCCACACCTGCCTCTGGGGTTGTCATGTCTGCACCATCATCATCAGACCAGAGCGGCCACCCCACGGCAGCGAGGCAGAGGGCTGTCAACTTCACCACCACAGAAGTTGACATCCTGGTGTAGAAGGTCTTGGAGCATTATGATGCCCTCTTCAACCCTGTGATGCAACGTGGCAAGGAAGGACATCGGCAGATCTGGAATGGGAAACGGATGCCATCAACGCAGAAGGGGTGGCACCCTGCACCTTCAAGACCTGTACAAGAGCTTGGAGGACCTGAGATCCAGGACCCGTAGAAAGGCCCTGCGCTACGTCCAGGCCGGTGCCACCAGAGTTGCACCATGCGTGTAGGTGGTGGGTGTCTGCTAACTAGATGTGGGTCCTGGAGAAGTTCTACCCAGCGCTGCACACCCGGGTCTGTGAGTTACGTGAACGTCAACTGGTGAGCAGCCATGTGGTGCAATGCTCTACGGTGCAAGTGCTCTGTGCATGTAGCAGCATGTTGCTAGTGGCCCCCTTAGGGTTGCTGAAAGTATTTCTCGGAGACGGATGTCTGTGTGCATGCCCCAGACATTGCTCTCCATGTGTGCATTCAGACCGATATGTATTTTGAATGTGCTATCACTTGCATTTTGTGTTGTAGTGCTGCCTTTCAGACCGTGCACATGCAATGTTACTTGTGTCTGAGAAGTGCCAGGGTGACAAGTGTGACAATTCAGGTAGTGTTGCTTGCGTCATGTGCATGCATGATATTCATGTGTATGTGCCGAAGATGGGGAATGTGTGACTCGGCATCACTCATGCCTGAATGCAACACTTGCATTTGGATGTCTGGGTTATTCACCTAGAGGCATTGCAGTTCACAGGACTCTGGTGTGATTGGTCATCTCACTGCCTGGGGCTTCTCAGTTGATGTATGTGCATGACATGTGTATGTGCTTGTTGCTCTGGAATGCTCACATGTGCATGTGCAAATGATGCATGTATGTATAGCATACACATTTGATTGGTTGTGACAGTGGAAAGTAGCTTGATGTGAATGTGTGGAGTGATGGCCAGTCAGGTGTCTGCATTGATGTGGATTGTATATCTATGTGTGTGGGTGTGGAGGTTGATGGTTGTCCTCTTGACTAGTCATTTTCGTTTGAATGTTGGTGTTTCCATGCACAATTTGGTGCAGTACACTGCTGTTTCTGTTCTGTGTCTCCTTTTCCACATCTGATGAAGAGGGCAGAACCAGTGCTGTGGAGCATGGCAGCAGGGCCCAGCCACGCCCCTGTGACAGCTCATCTTCGGGGAGTGATGCGGCTGTGGCAGCGCCGGTGACATCGGGCATGGCTGTTGGGGGTAATTCCAAAAAGGTGAAGGTGGGAGTGGACTCCTCAGCAGCAGTGAGGACAGGTGATGCCAAACAGGGGCCATCCATGGCAGAAGATGCCTCTGAGTCATACATGTTGACAGGGGGAGGGTCAGGGGGGAGGTGGTGGACATTGCAGCCCAGCCCATGGGGTCAAGTGGGGGTGTTGAGGTAGGCGTGCCTACTGCAGTCCTGTCCCAGGGGCATGAGGCTGCGCAGGCCACCGTGGAGGTGCATGTGCAAAATCTAGTCCCTGGGCCATCGGATGCAACAGTATGCACCTGCTGAGATGCCTCCACCCAGACCCACCACCCGGTGCCGGCTGATGTGTCCACCCAGACCAACACCCCCTTACCATCTGGTGTTGCCATCTGGGATTCTGTGCTACCCCTGCTGGCCGGGTTGGCAAGGCAGACAACTGTCATTCATGATGATGTGAAGGCGTCTCATAGTCTGCTTGCACATCATCACAGTGAGCTATCCCGCCTCATCGGCTGGCTTGCAACATGCCTGTTTCGGGTTGTCCTCCATGGGATGTTCACTGCTGTGACCACCTCCCCGTCTTCCTCCTCTGTATGCCAGTTGTCCTCCGGGATGCCTTTTCCAGCCCAGAAACCACCAGGGCACCCTGTACACCAGTCCCAAACACAATGCCCAGTCTGGTGGAGACTGCATCCCTGCCCGAGTTGGCAGTCCAAGGCACATTAGCTGAGGTGGTCTCTATGCCTATCAAGGCACTGACAGGGGCACTGGCAATGGAGGGACAGCAGGCAGCCATGAGCAATGCAGGTGCGGTATGCCCCTGGGTATCATCTTCTGATTGGAGTGCGTACTCACACAGCAGGCACCGGGCACGGAGGCATCAGGTGGCAACCAAGAGGAGGCTATTTGTTTCAGGGCAGACCACCGAAAGGAGGCAGGTACAAAATGTGAGGCAGGAGGCACACGTGGACCTGAAGGACAGGATATCTTTCGTGTTCCCTGGATATGAAGTGCAGATCGGAGCAGAGAGGCAGCAGGCTCCGGAAGCGAGGGTTGTGATGGCCAGGGCTGAAATTGCACTGTGTCAGGCAATGGGCTGCAGGAGGTGGGCTGCCATCCTGGAGGCCACTTGCAGGGACGCCCAAGTGAGAGAGACACAAATGCTGGAGACCCTGCAAGCCTTCCAAGCAACAACGGAGGCATGCTTGAGGGGTGAGGATGTGGCGCTGGACTCAGCCCTGGCGGAATGGCTGAGATTGGAGAGGAGAAGGACTAGCCTGCTGCCATTGTGCATAGATATTTAGGTGAAGGTTTTCTTGTTTTATTTATTATTTTCCCCAGACTTTGAAGACTTTCCTTCCCCATCTTTATTGTATATAGTTGTTTGGGCATAGGATATTTGTTTTATTTCATATTTCCCCTGGACTACTTTGAGCTTAATTTTCCCGTTAATTTTTGAACATTTTTATGACCAATACATCGTTCTGTTTGTTACATTCCACGCCTCATGCAGTTCATTATTGTGCCTGCTTCATTGATAGTTCTATTTACAGCCAGTGCATATCTACATTGCAAGTCATGTGTCTTGTGGTGTGCTTGCTTGTGTGTTGTTGTTGCTGGGGTGGTTGTGGATGGTAGGATGCACATGTGCCTGACATGTGGGGGTGGGTCCATCAGATGACTGGGTCTGCACTGTATGTTTTCATTAACATTTACCTTTGCAGCATCAGTGTGTGTTTGGCATCAGTGTGGTTGGGGTGTAGGTAGGTGGGCTCACTGCTGAGGAGTTCCATGTTCACGTTAATAGCACGTTTCTTTGGCCTTGTTGTGTAAAACCCATGTCGTCCAGACACGCCCACCAGCATGCACAATCCTCCTGTCTCTGTGAGTCATGTTCTCTCTGACTGCCCAACATTCACCCATGAATGGCCCTGTCATGTCTTAGTTATTTTGCCAACCATTCCACCCAGGTCACTGATACTCAGGCTGTAACATACCTGTCAATTGTTTGTGTATGTTGCAACATCTTTTGGTAGGTTTGCTTCTTTCGTGGACACACATTCAGTTACTGCGCTTCAGGTGAGCTGCTGACATGCATTGGACTGGTATTGTGGGAGACTGTCAGGGGGCTGTCTGGGGGAGTGTCCAGTCTGGACAGGGGCTGCCAAGGGGGGGTCCAGTCTCAAAGGGGCTGCCTGGGGGGTATCCAGTCTGGGGTGGGCTGCCTGTGGGGTACCCAGTCTGGAGCGGGCTGTCTATGGGGGATGTCCGGTCTGGAAGGAGGCAGCCTGGGGGGTGTCCCAGGTGAGGGATGCTGTGGGGGTGGTGACCAGTCTGAAGTGGGCTGCCTGTGGGGGGTGTTCAGTCTGGGGTTAGTTGCCTGTGGGGGTGTCCAGTATGGAGTGGGCTGGCTGTGGGGGGTGCCCAGTCTGGAATGGCCTGCCTGTGGGGGTGTCCAGTCTGGAGTGGACCATCTGTGGGGGGTGTCCAGTCTGGAGGGGGCTGCCTGTAGGTGCTGTCCAGTCTGGAGCAGGCTGCCTGGGGGGTGTCACAGGTGGGGGGGCTCAAGGGTGGTGTCCAGTCTGGAGGGTGCAGTCTGTGCTTGCGAGGTGAGGTGTGCAATTTCGCGGGGGTACAGTCTGGCCTTGCGAGGGAGGACCCATGTTATCTCTGGGGTGCAGCCTGAGCTTTCAAGGTGAGGCGTGCAATATTGCTGGGATGCACCCCGGGCTTGTGAGGTGAGGCACACTTTTTCACAGGGGTACTGGATGGTGGGCCAGGGGTGGTGCAGAGGCTTGCGCTGTGTTTGTCCTTTTCCTAGCTTTTCAGTGTGCTTCGGGGGGGTGTTGTGGGCATTCCTCGCACAGCTTGTTTTTACTTGCAGGATGGCTACTAATGCATCTTTAATTCCATGAATACTTGTGGCTTGCAGAATTTTTTCTGCACCACGGCTTACCCAGGGTCCTTCTCGGCACGCAAACGTTGTATCATTTCTGCACCCCATTCCATGAATCGGGCCCTATGTGCAGGAGTTGAACAAACAGGTCCACATGTCAAGGTGGTCACTTCCCTACATCGATCAGGGGCTGGCCCAGATCTAAGGGTCAAAGGTGCACACCACCATTGACCTTACCAATGGCTACTGGACAGTACCCATGAGTAAGGAAAACCAGTACAAGCTTGCCTTTACCTTCGGGAGGCAGCAGTATACGTGAACCCGAACCCCCTTTGGATACATGAACTCTGGCAATGAGTTCAACCTCTTTCTACATCTTTCTATATAAGGACCTGCCCGATTTGGGCAAAAGGGGAAACCTGGCCTCTGCGGATGATGTTCTGATGACAGCCCAGTGATTTTTTGTCAAACAGGTCAAGGGTACTTCTCGCCTTGGTTTCTCCCTGTGACTTTTTGTCTGGCTTATTCAGTTCAGCTGCGGCCTCAAAGAGCTTTCTCCTTCCCCAGCTCTTCTTCGATTCTCACCTCGCTCGCTGCCCCGCTGCTCGTAGTATGCTCTCATGCTCCGTCTTTTATCAGTGTTGGGAAGGGTAATGGGAATCAGGTGTAAGTTGTTAAGGTTAATTTCCTGACTCTTATGTTGGGACAGGCTGCACGGAAGGGCTGGGTGAACGTCAATCTTTTCACAGAGCGCTCAGTCCCTGCAGTCGTGTTTGTGTAGGAAGGGGGGTAAAGTCAAATAACACATGGAATGAGAAGTGGTACGAGAATAATGGTGAAGGGGATACTGTGTCTCTCCATCGGGTGTCCCACTCCCACTCCCCGGGAACCCCTCATGCAGGTTATCTTCCTGCTCTGGTCTATCGCCAGGAACTGGATCCAAAAGAGATGGCCGTGTCCTGGCCACATGGATTACAGATCCCAAGGGATTAGTCCATGAGACACCCTTTGGCTTCTCACAGGGTCATATAAACTTCAAATGCATATGTCAAGCCGTTTGTGTGGTCAGTGTTTAAAAATCCTGCTTTTCAAGTGAAAGCAACCTTCAGTTTTCACTTGCAGTCACAAGCAAAGCTGTTTTTGTGTCAGTGCTGAAAAAACCTGCTTTTCATGTAAAAGGGACTTCAGTTTGGGGCCTTTGAATGCACCCCACAATATGCACCTATTTGCATGCCGCTTTTAAAGGTAAACAGTTACTGAATAGACTGTGTATAATCAAGCTATGGAAAATGTTTGGGGAAGAGGTGGTGGAGCCAATTACGAAGGAATGGATGCTTGACCACCATGATGAAGGGTGTATGACATCTATGGCACCTCCTCCTCCTCCCCACAGCAGTGATATGTCCTTGACTACACAGGGAGTATACCCATTGCAAGCATTAAAATCAATGGCAGGGTCTACTAATCCCACATATGCACCCCTGCATACAGTAGTGTAGATGTTATAAGTGGATAGAAAATAAGCAAACAACAACCAGTGTCCGCACACATAGAATATGACGAGCTCTATGGCTTGCAAGGGAAGTTAACAGGAGCTGAGGAAGAGAGTCAGAGAGAGAGAGGCAGGCAAGACGACAGGGTTCAGACAGCAATTCTACCAAATTAATGGATAGGAGGGAAAATAATGCTTAAACTGCATGGAAAGGGCGCTGATATTTCTAAAGAAAAGGCAAGGGAAGTTAGAGAAAGACAGGAGAAATAAGAAGATAAAGGAGTGGAGGAGGAGAGAGAAAGAGAGCAAAGAAGAGAAGAGAGAATGAAAAACAACACAGAAGAAACAAAGAAGGAAAAGAAATGACAGGCAGGAAGAGAGAGGGGGAAGGGGCGAGAAGAAGAAAGGAAAAGAGAAAGAAAAAAGGAAGAAGAGAGGGAGAGGGAGATACAAGATGAGGAAAGAAGTAGGAAAAGGTGCCAAAAGGAAGTTGATGACATTATTAAAAAACATACACTTCCAGACAGAGAAGATGAAGGAACTATACAAAGGTATATGGGCAATCTGTACAGGAGTAAGAGAGATGGCATCAATATAAGGGAGAGCAGCTGAAGGAAGGATCGTATTGGATGAGATAATGAATGGGACATATGGGAGAAACCCCTAAGAAGGTTAGAATTTGAGAACGCATATGAGCAGGAAGGAATGTTAAATTGTAATGAAAGTGAAGAGAGCGAGGAAGAGGCAGCAGAAACCTCATCCATGTGTACACAGATAAGGAGAGAGGTAATGTCTCAGAGATGGAGGAACCAGACCAGCAATAGGGCTAGAACCCGTTGAATATCTGAGATATCCGAAGGTGCACTTAAACAGATTAGAAGGGAGGATGCCAAATGTGAATAGAGTGAGAAATCTACCAGGACAGAAGAGAGTTAGCATGGCAGACCTGATGACAAAGACAAAGGGTGCAGCTGCATTTAGACGTGGCACTGGGCTAGAAAAATACCCCTTATTAAAGAAAGGGGAGGACTGCCACATTATATTCTAAGGCCACAAACTGATAAAAACAATATCATTTGTAAGCTACTATTACTCACATCAGGAGCAGGCACATGGATTCATGAGTTGGAAAGAATGACAGCTAGAATGACATTTTCAGCAGGTGACATGAAAAGCCTTTTTGCTGCCACACTGGGAGAGCAATCAGACAGTATTCATTTGGAGATGAGCTGGGTGCCCTGGGGTGACTGCACAAAATACCAAACATGATGGCACACCTTTTAATAATTGTCAAGCTGACGTATGGAGAGCACTTAGGGCACAGTACCCAGAATCGTCAGATATGAGTGCAATTATGACCAGTAAAATGGAGTGGATGAGGATCTGGCCGCATATATACAGGACATTCAAGAGAAATCGACACTAGAGACTAGGGAACTGTGGGACAAAAACATAACTACTGTTTATCATGTTTTATGGCAGGGACCTCCCAATGGAGTGCAAAGACAGCTTAGAAAAATTGTGGGAATGGAAGAAAAAAACATGGGCAGAAATACAATTGATTACTGTTCACCATTGTTGACTAAAACAAGAGAAGAACAGAAAGAAAGTTGAAGACAGAAAGATTGAGGAAGCAAAGTTGGTTCAGAGAAAACTGTCAAAATGGACAGTGAAAGGAGCAGTATTGACAAGTGGGGGAGAAAGTGATAGTGCACAAGAAGCGCAGCAAGTACAGCCAGGAATGAACAGGAATTTTGCAGGACAAGGAGAGTATAATTATGGTCATTGGGGTCGAGGATTTGCACCCAGAAGAACAGGGTTTGGATTTCAAGCTCCACAAGGAGGAGGGCTTAATGGAGTGCAACCACGATTAGGAGGACTGTCATAACAGTGTTCGACATGTGGGGAAAATGGGGCACATTTCATGTGTATGCAGAGGTAGGGGAGGAATACAACAGAATTGGCAAACATTCACACAAGAGGGGGGCCAGCATACCCTCACCATATAGCGCAGAACCACCAGAGTATTGCACCCAAGATCACAAGCACTCTCAGATACCAGTGCCACAAATAGAGCAGACGCAACAGGAGATGCAGCCTCAGACACAGCAAGCACAAATGCTGATACAGCAAGCACCAATACAACTGAACGCAGTGACGCCATGACATGCAGACATATTGCTGCAGGCACCAACACTTAGAATGGGGGGATGGCAGTAGTGGGAAGGAATCATTTCACTGTCACATGACTGAATATGTACCCACAATAAGACAGCACACAAAGAGACTTCATATGTTCCATCCTATTGATTACACCAAGTCCACAAGAGGACCCAAGGGTTGGGGTAACCATAGGGGACAAACATTTTCCTTCTTGGTAGATACAGGGGCAACTCGACCCTGTGTTAGAGAGGGAAATATCCTGATGTCAGGTATTTCCATGGATACACAAGGATGTTCTGTGGCAATGATAACAGTCCCTTTTACAGATAACTTACCCATAACCATAGGAGAACACAACATGGCTGTTGCGTTGTTATATTCCCGCAAGATGCCATTTACCATATTGGGGAAAGAATTGATGAGTAAACTAAACATGACAATCTCATTTACCAAAAAATTGATAATATGTTCTAGCCCAGGGATCCAATTATGTGAATGCACAGAAATTCATAACAGCATATTATGGCCAACAAGTACCAAGAGGGGTGCTACTAAGCCCAGAAGTTTCCTTTATGGACTACATATGTTGCTAGCATGGCTTTCAAGAATACGAGACAAATTATTGAGGTCGCTGCAGAGTTTTTGTTTTGACCAGAAGTACCCACGGAAGTGGCAGAAGGGCAGATAATTACAATTGAGCTAGAGTCAGCAATAGTAAAAGAGGACAGGGTAATCTTACATGGAGTATATGACAAAGGGGTAAATTGGTGCACAGTAATAGCACTTGACCCGGTACAAAGACTGACTTGACAGATGAAGAACTGTTTACAGATGAGGACTCAGATGATGAAGTTCTGTTTAGCATCAGTCACATGTATCAGTTACAAATTGAAGACAGGGTGATTCCCCAGAGAAGGTCATTAATGAATGAGGAAAGTACCACCCTTTCTTCAAGAACATTTGGCACATGTACCAAGCTCACTATGGACCAGCAGTCCATATGATGTTGGTCTATTAAAATGAATAGGAGCAGTCAAAATTAAACTGAAGATAGGAGCCATTTTACCACAAGTAATACAATATCCCATGTCAAAGGAAGCTGACGAGGGTATCTATGAAATTATTACCACGTTAGTGCGACAGGGAACATTAGTGCCTTCAGAATCACCATGCAACATGGCAGTGTACCCGATTAAGAAGGTGATAGGGCGATTGTGGAGATTTATACAGGATTTACCCCACTTGAATAATATTATTGATGCAGAGTTTCCATTGATGCCAAATCCAGCCACAATATTATGTAATATACTGTCTACAGCTAAATATTTTACAGTAATCAATTTAAAGAATGCTTTCTTTTCAATTCCCTTGCATGAAGAGTCTCAATATTTGACCACATTCACTTACTGCGGAATCCAATTGCAACATTACCGTTTACGCCAGGGGTACTATGAATCATCCTCAGACTTCAACAGGGTATTGCAGATGAACTTAGGACATGTGCACCTTGACAGTGCAGTCATCCAGTATGTGGATGACATATTAGTCTGCAGCCACAAAGAGTGCAGGAAAGACTAAATGAGGGAGCTTGCTTATCCCCCACACTGTTCAACCTTTACATCAAACCCCTCTGTGATCTCTTGACTGCTCTGAGCCTTCATTTTCTCACTATGCGGATGATACGCAGCTACTTATGGAACTGAGTGGAATCCATGAACGCAATTTGGCACAGCTCAACCACATCTACAACCTGATTAATAACTGGATGACCCAAAACTCAATGTGCCTGAATCCATCAAAAACAGAACTAATGATTTTCGGTTCAATACCAGCTAGATCCAAACTTACTACTGTATGAACGAACAACTTCATAAAAATCAAGGACAAAGTTAAAACACTTGGAGTATACATGAATGCCGCTGTGAACTCAAAGGCACACGTGGATGGTGTAATCAGCAGCACACAATGCCACCTGAAAGTACTGAGGCAGACTAAACCCCTCTTGTCTCAAACAAATAGGATGACACTGACCAGGGCAATTATTATGCCCCGTCTGGATGATTGTAATGCTATACTGGATGGTGCTACCATCGTAGTATCAAAAAATTACAGATAATCCAGAATGAAGCTGTACGTGTCATCTACAACATCTCCAATAGGGAGTACATAATTGAAATAAGGAACAAAATGGCATTGGTTACCGGTGTTCGGTAGAATATGGTTCAAAGCACTTATTTTGACCCATAGATGTATTCATGGAATTGCCCTCAAATACCTAAAAAAAATAATAAAACCTTACATCTCCATCAGACAACTTCGTTCTAGTAACCAGTGCTTGCTGCCTGTACAAAAGAGCACAAAATGCAGAGGCATAGGCTGATCTTTTCATATACTCTCAGCCTAGGCTGGAACTCTCTGTCTCCATCACTAAGTTTAGAGATTAGACAGCAAGTGTTCAGGAAGCAGCTAAAGACATACTTATTCGAGTGATATCCTCTCATGCGATGTATGACTTGGTGTCATGATTCCTGCCCCTCATGTCCCCAGCCCTCCAAGATGTCAGGCTGGAGCCAGGCCACAATCACCTACGTGGCCCTCAAGGTCCTCTCCATCCCTCCAAAGACCCACTTGGAGTCAGACTTGGCACTTGTGGCACCAGACTCACTCCCTACCATAGGATAACATTGGGGATTGGACTTGTAGTGCATTGATGGGGACAAGATGGATGCCCCCACATATTTCGGTTCCCAGAACTGCATGTGCAGTCTAGTATTTTGAGTGTGGTTTAGCCCAGAGAGACCTGCGATACCCAGAGACTATTTAAGCTACACCCAGGCTGAGAAACATGCTTTGTGTTTTCTGCACCTGCAGCGTGACACTCACCATGTTCGGATCGGTCTCCAGTAGGCCTGCATCTTTCTTCTGCGGTCAGCTCCTGCAAGAACAAGAACACCGTTGGGAACAGCCTTACCTTGCGGTGCTTCTGCCCATCATTCATCGCTCCTTCTGTTCTGTGGGCATCTTCGGCAGTGTCATTCCCATCCCGGCACGCCGCTTCCTAAAGAAAAGGGAAAAGAACAGAAAAAAGGCATAAGTAAGCATTCAGCAAATCTTCGCTTATTTTTTAAAGACTGTACGAGCTTCAAACGCTTACCTGAATCCCAGCCGCTCTGGGGGAACTCTGTCTCCAGAAATTCTAATCCATCTGCAAGAGGGAAAAGACACTCCAGGTTAGCGTGGAAACATCTAGAGGCGCTGCATACCACGCTGACTCACCACATTTATTCTTCATAACCGGCATCCACGCTGAAAATGTTGCGGCACCTAAAAGACACAGAAGAAGAACTCAGTTCAATACAAATACGAAAGGGTCGCATTGCGCATCGCGCTTTCATTCACCTTCAGCGCTACTCATCTCATCAGCACGTCGCCATCCCTGGACGCCGGCCATCATCTAAGGAAGGAAAGGAACGAAGTTAAATAACTGTTCAAAAGACTCATTATACTTATCTGTCAGACTCTTGCCAGTGAAGTAACTAGGCTGCAACAAGCCTGCATCAATCAATGCGCCCCTGCGCTGAAAGCAGGATGGAGAGCACACTTTCCAAGAAAACAAGGTGAGCTGTGGATCAAAGGGAGGGGTTGGTCCCCGGGGAAGAAGGGGTTCAAGCACACAGAGACAATAGGGAGTTAAACTCTTCCAATCCTGTGTTTCAGGCCCAGTCTCCAGTCGAGTAGACTCCAGGGAAGGGTTTGATGTCATAAGAGGTCAGAACAGGCTGAGTGATGTCCCCGTGGATACCAGGTGGGCGTTACACTTGGTTACCCCCCTTTGATCTACATGTCGTCCGTCTTTTTGGTTTCAATGTGTATATGTAGCGCCTTGATGCCTGCAGGCTTTGGTGCTTTATAAACAGATAAATAAAATGATAAAATAAATGAAACTGATGACAATATTGGAAGAAAAAGGGTAGAAAATGGGCAAAGAAAATTTGCAATATTGGCAAGAGGAGGTCCTATACATAGGCCAGCTAATATTAAAAGAAGGGATATATGTGACACCTGAAAGAGCAGAAGCAATCACCAAAATACGTAGGCCAGAGAAGTGAAATAATTACAGCAATTTATAGGAGTTTGGTATTATTGTAATGCATAGGTCTTTGACTACAACACATATTTCAGGCCACTCTAAAAGGGACTAAAAGAAGCATGAAAGACAAAGGTGACATAGGCTAAACAGGTGTGGTGATAGATGTTTTTGATGAGTTGGAACTACCAATTAGCGCAGCTTCAGTGTTAGAGATTTCAAAATACAATGAATACTTTTTTCTGTTTGCCCATTCAAATGGAGTAGTTGTGGTGGCCTTGCACAGAAAATGGCTACGGTATTTAAACCATTAGCATTCGACAGTGGGATCTTAGACCCAGTAATGAGAGTCCATTGCCCATGTGAGCAAGCATTGACTGCAGCAGTTTTGCAATTGATAAATAACCCAGCATAACTATGGGGTGTTCAGTTACGTTATATGTTGAACATGCTCTTTTTGCCATCCTTGAAAAACTCAAAAGTACATTGACAAGACATAGAGACTCAGGATATGAAGTGATTACATCAAATCCATTGATCAAAATTGTCAGGAGGTTGAATAGTGAACCCATCCAGGTTCATGGCAGAAGAATTAAAAGAAGCAGACAATGTACATGATTGTACTTCCTACAGTGAATATTGTAATTATGTACCTCACGTCAAAGAAAATGCCCTAGTAGGGGGGATCATTCTCTTTGTAAATGAGTCAGCAATGATAAATCAGAGCTCTGGAGAGAGGCACAGTGGAATAGCAGTAGTAAAGGCAGGAGAGAAAGATAGCTTTGAGATGGTAACAAGCACAAGATTGCCAGTGCATTTTTCAGCACAAGCAGCAGAGTAGGTAGCCTTGATTTGGGCACTTGAAGCGTATGTGAATGAGGCAGTAATGGTGTATTCCAACTCTGCCTATGTGATGTCCACAGTACACACAGGCCAGTCACATTTGAAAAGGAGGGGCATTCAGCACAATGACAGCACACCAGTACAGCATTCACCATTATTAGAAAGGCTCATAGATGCACTTGAACTTCCATCTGCTATCGCTGTAGTGAAGTGCGCAGCGCATACCAGAGGCACAGACATGATTTCCCATGGCAACAAGACAGCTGAATTAGAAACAAAAAGGGCAACATATTTCCCAGATGTATCTGTCTTTGCAACTGCCCCAAACAAACACACAACTATATGAAACACGGTCATGAAGGAGGGTTTTAATACACTATTCATAGCGCAAATTATTAAGTTGCAGGGAAGAACGACACCAGAAGAACAGGAATTTTGGAAGAGAAGGGGGTTCTCATTGTACCCCACAGCAGCAATGTGGCAGCAGTACAACACTGGGAAATCTGCTATGCCCCTAAGGCTGTTTCCAGTAGCACTAGATTAACTGCACTATCCAGCACAAATAACAAGGGAATGTCTTACAGTACTAATTTCGGAGGAGTGGTTTGTCCCTAATTTAGATGAGCATGTTGCAAATTTAATAAAATTTCTAGTAAATCAAATGTTTACAGCCAGCCATACTTTGAGAACTATGAGAGGAGCAATACCCCATTTTACTGGGCCCTTTCAGAATTTATATACCAACTCCATGGATACATTCCACAGTTGTAATGGCTATAAGTATCTGATAATAGAAATTGTAAACTCCTTTTCCCCTTTGGATTGAAGCCGGTCCATGCACATATCCAAATGCCACAACCACCATGACGTTCCTCATATGTGAGGTATTTGCAAGGAGGGGAGTGTGCGTAGTTCTAAGTTCTGACAACGGACCACATTTTGTAAATGAGGCGTTGAGCACATCACTATCCTCTTAGGAATAAAGCAAAAATTCTCATCGGCCTTTCATCCACAAGCAAACAGCGATTATGAACGCCTCAATGGCCTCTTCAAAGAGTGAATTGCCAAACTAAAGGACACTCTTAAAAAAGGGTTGGCTACAGTGCCTTCTTTTAGACCTGTTTGCCTTACATAATCCACCAGGCCCTGATCATTATTACCTCACTCCACATGAGCTGGTGACCAGATGTTGAATGCACGCTCCCACTGCTTGTCTCACACGGGCCTGTACTGATAATGAAAATGTTGCCACTGTGCTTGGATAGGAAATGCACAATTATTTGACAGCTATGACGGATTCTTTTAAATGTATGTCTCGACCGGTGTAGATGTGGCGGGTGGCTCGCAAAACACAGATGAAGCACATGAACAATCAGACCCCAAAAAATGTGTTGAAACCCCTTTTGGTGTACCATGGGGATAAGGTGCTATACCGCAACTTCATTCGTAGATGGCACAAGTCCCATTTTCAATGACCTTATATTGTGGAAGCCATCACCCCATCTGTGGTCAAAGTTGAAGGCCGGCGAACATGGATCCACCTCAGTGACGTCAAGCTATATAGCAGTGTGACCCCCCTGTCCACAAATGCTGAGCTCAAAGGTGACAAAAACATGTGAAGAAACCAGATAAGATTTGTGACCACAGCCAATCAACAGCAAGAGCAGCAGCAGCTAGAACAATAAAGACACATCTTTTTTTACAAGAACAGTTTTTTTCAACATCCACCTTAAAATGTTTCCTATTTTTTGTGGTCCTGTCCTTCTTCGTGAACACTTATCCTTTTTTAGGAGCCTGGAACATTTGCCTAACAGTATTGTTATTTAATCTGAAAATGTATAAATTGCTTTAGAAAGACTTATCCTCTCACTTTTAACCAGGTTTTTCTTGTGAATACTTGTTCTTTTAAGAAATAAGGAAAATATTTCTCTTGACGGAAAAATGCATCTATTGGTATGAGAAAGTCTCTTTTAGCTCCAAGAAGACTATATACTTATAGGTATCTGCAAAAGGTAGATAGCCTAGCAAGTATGATAGGAGCAGCATGTTTCTCATTTTTGTGTCTGTACTTTATTTACTGGGTCGCAGTGCAACACAATAGCACGTACAGCAAGACAGGACCAGCCTTTCATGTTCTCCATGATATTAACACTAGTACAATACATAAAAAGCAATGCTAAATGAAATGACCCCTAGGAAATATCCTAAACATAGCACTCCAGGAAGGAGGGAGGAGGGAAAAAATAAGTGTGCAATGCTTTATGGGACAACATTTTGATAATATTGCTCATGTCTCGATTAATATGTGGCATAGACATACGAGCCAAGTTCGGAGAGAGACGTCTGATGAGGGCTATTTTGTGTCTTTCCCTCATCCCCTATGCCATGAGTGCAAATAACCCGATGGGAACTGCTACAGACAATAAATACAACTGTGAGAGGCTTTAATGCCATAATGGAAGAGCTGAGAGCAGTCAAACTCATGATTCTCCAAAACAGGTATGTCCTTGACCTTATTATGGCATGGAAGGTGGTGGGTGTGCATAAATTGATCCATCTTGCCACACATACACACCTGCCCACGATGAGGAAAATGGCACCCTCACAGAGGCAATAGCCACCTTGAAACAACTGCACACAAAAATGGTGGAAGAGGTGGAAGACATTGTGGAGGATGACTGGTTTACCTACCTATTCTCATGAATACCCACCTAGTTAGCTAATACATTCAAAATACTAGTGGCCATGCTGGTACTTGTACAACTAGCTTTCTGTGTCCGGGGAATGACAATACGCCAATGCAAAAAGACTGCCAAAAGGCAGTGGGAATGAAAATAGTGATAAACATAGATACTCACGGCCATGAGTATACACACACAGATAATTCTCCCTGTACACAAACAATGGAGAGTCCCATAGTACCTCTTGGGTCAAAATTCACATATCCTCAGGACCCCCACAATTACAAAGAGCACTGGGTAAACTGTGATTCTGATGGGGAAAATGGTTACATGAACTCATGACCTAGGGTCCAGACGAACATGTGAGACGTGGAGGTAGCTTTAGGGGGTGAGCAAAATATGGATACCCAAAGTGCCCTATATGGGTGAGAGCAAAAGAATGAGTGTGATTAAGGACTCAAACAGGGGGAGAAGTGTTTGGACGCAGATGAATACGTCATTCATAGCTTCTGCCACTCCCTCACACCAATACTGCAAAGGTGAGAGACGTTATTCATTGAGACAACCGTTTCGCCCTTATCCCCCACAGGTACAGCAGGGCTTGGGGACAATGTGAACTGATGATGACAAAAACATTCAAAGTAACTTTATAACAGTAAAGGTGCATGCATTAGAAACAAAGCAAACATGCACTCCACATGAAGAACACATACAATAGGTAATATCTGCATTTAGACATGAAGGATACTAACATATCATCCACAGACATGAAGAACATTAACATCATGACCAATGTATAATGTGAATGCAACATAAATGACACGAGATATAGTTCAGTAATATGGAAACAAAAGTGTAATTGCGCATCCATCTTTCCAAAGATGGAAGCTGCAGCATGTCTTTGAATGAGCACAGGCCTCAAGGCTTCTGAAAAACTCGAAAGACTGAATCCACAGAAATACACATCCGTGCACAGCTAAGACAGTAGCTGGCAACTAGTGCCAAGGTTAGAGTGAAATAAGGGAGGATTCGAATGCCGTAACGAAGGCACAAGATATCAATTCACAAGACACAACCAGTATACTCCCAGATTAATTAAGGTTTTATAAGAGTACAACCAGTCTTTGTTAGCCAGGTGCAATAAAACAGTAATCCAAAAAACTCAATGAAGAATGACTCAAGAGTGTCCCTGGTGGCAAGAGAAAATGCAATACACACATTAATATTAGCTAAATTCTTAATAAATAGAAGGTAGTTCAATTCCAAACACAGTCTCTTAGCACATGACCCATACACAAAGAACACTGTCCCTTCATTATAAGCTAACATAGATAGGACAACTGCAATACTCCCTAATCACACACAAAGACACAAGATGCCATGCAAGGCCAAGAACAAAGGGGTTGGTCAGGGTTACGGCCTAAGAATGAGGGATGATACTTTTTAATTGGAAGAAGAACATCCCATGGGCCACTCTCCCCCTACTCTACATCTAGCACATATCATGACGAACTGTCAAGTGTCCAAGGTTGGTTAGCAGAGAGCCAACCTATCAGAATCCTTAGTGTTATGCCGCCCATCAAGTAGTATGCCAACCAATCACTTGTCTTGGAGATATGCATTTTAACCTTTATCAATTTTGGGATGGTTGGAGAAGGAGCCATCAGATACGTGTAACCCAATTAAATGTGTTAACCCCTATAGATCTATGTGTAGCCAATCCCACTAACCTATCTCCATTCCTCATAGGTTTCTTAGGCTGAGATCATGTTATGACGTCTTTGATGACATGTTTGTAGTACTGATTTGAATGCTTGTATGCTGTCCCTGCTTTGTTTTGGTTATAATAAAGCTGGATTTTGCTGTGCACTTTGTCTACTCTGTCATTGAGTCTGGTTGCGACTGACTCTGAGTCCTCTGGGCCTAATTGGGATTTTGGGGCCACCTTAACAATGTGCAAAAAGAAAGCTACTTTCTGCAGGTACTAGGAGCATTTGCTAGGAGCAGTGTGTACTAGGTGGAATCTAATGCAATTAAATATATATGTCCAAGGCTCAGTATATGGTGGGTGCAGCTTCTGCGTGCTGCAGTGTGTGTGTGTTTTAATGTGTAGTAAGTGTGTGCATGCATAGTGTAGCATAGTATGTGCACACTGTGGACCGTGTGTCATATAGTGGCATGTGGCTATATTTTTGGAGAGTTCACTTTGTGATTAATTGATTGATTGATTTAGTGTATTTATATAGTGTATCATTACGCCAATGGGACTCTGAACACTGTTCATACTTGCCTAGGAGAACAGATGTTTTTTGGGGCATGCTCCAAATTCAGGCAAATAATTTGCTGAGTGAATGGTAAGGGGAATGGAATTACAAATTTTACCAGCATGGACTTCAATATGCCGTGCCTACCAACCTTAGAGGCCAACTTGATGGTAGCGAAGAGGACAAATAAGAGCTTAAAACTATGCAGTAACCGGGTGTGGTTTGATGCTGCATCTTGCAGGTCACATAGGCAGACGCCATATTATGATGCTTTTAAAGGTCAAACAACACATTTTGAATTCTATTCTGTACTGTACCAGAAACAAATTATGCAAATCTCTGGTAGTGAACACATGCTAAAATTTGCAGAATACACAGATAATGCGAGACAGCACCATGCTGACAAAGAGACAATTGAGAAGTCACCTGTAAAGGACATTACAATAGTCAAACCTTGAATTTATGACGGCACAGATTACTAACATTATATGTCTAGTAGATAGAAGAGGCACAATTTCCATTAGAAATGTGAGCATGAAGAGGCAACTGTTTACAACTGTATGATCTTGGGGGCTAAGGTGTGATTTTGTTTCATCAAAGTAGTAACTACAGCTTATGACTTTTGTGCATTGTTGACAGGACAGCCCAAGAAGATATGGGTGTGTGACAAAATGACTTATGCCCTGCAAGAGTGAAAGAGGGATTAGTAGCTAAAGTGCATACTCGACCCTCAAATTGCTCCAAACAAGAATGATCTCAATCATAAAGGTAAAACAGGCACAGTTAAGAGATATACTCGTGTTGCCTTTTGTGATAACATGGGCTGAGGGAAGGCTATACTCTCAAGAGGGGTCTGAACGGGATCCAGTAGCAATAGTACAACAGTCCAAATAAAACTATCTATAACCACAGATATACTTTTGTAAAACACACCGTCTGCAAAAATAACTAAACAGAAAACACTTTACAAAACCCACCCCTGAGGTTAGAACACTGAATATGTATAGATAGGAAGACATTGCACTCTGAGTCATGAATCAGGGGTGCAAGGCAAGTAAAAACCACAATATTTGTCAAAAGGATATGTTCTTGTGCAAGAAGGGATTCAGGCTGACTTAACCAGTCTGTAGGGCCCAAAGGTGGACTAAGGTAGCAGTTAATTAAGAAATAAGTCCTGAGCAGGGAGGCATTACCACTTCAGGTAATGCCCCAGGGCCCATAGTTACAGTTAGCCCCGGGGTATTACCTGAAGTGGTAATGCCCCCCCCCAGCGAGGGACGTATTGCTATAAGTTCTTCGGCCCGTAAGACCAGAGTACTAATAGTCTTTTTTTCCATTGGTAGACAACGTTGGCGTTCCGCAACTGGGAAAAAAATAACAAAAATGCCTGCCATGAAATAGGGAAAAGGGACTATACGTAGCCCCTTCTCCCTTTCCATGGTGGCCATTGAAACAACAAACAAAAAAGTAAACTAAAAAAATGGCTGCCATGAAACGGGAGAAGGAACTACATTTAGTCCCTTCTCCCTTTCCAGGGCGGCCATTGAAAAAGAATCAAAACAATGAAATTGGCCACCACGAAAAGGGAGAAGAGACTACGTGGTGGCCACTCATGGAAGGAACCCCAGGGCCGCTGCAGTGAGCAGAGCCTTGTCGATCAGGTAAGGACCCGGCGAGGGCCAATCAGATCATTTGAAACAATCTGATTGTCCCTCGCCGTTTACTAATACGCAATAGTACCTTCTTGCAGTGCTTGGTTTTCAATCGACAACGTCGCACCAGGCTTTGAGCTGTGCAAACGAGCCAAACCAAGTTTGAGAACTATGCATCGTAGTTGATCCAAGCATTGAGCGGGCATCATGCCAAATTGAATATGGGTACTCAGGAGTGTGAAGATGGCATTAGAGTGAGCCAGTCGGAGTATTCATCAGGATATATGTCAAAGTTGATCCGGTTCGAGACTTGGTAACCGCTGGTTAGGGTCGATGACGTGCACTCCAGCAGGTAAATTCGAGGTCCGGTATGAGTTCGAAGCTGTGAGCCTGATGGTCTAGCATGCGGTTTGACACGGCAGCATTTCAAGGTTGAGGGGGTTTGAATAATTTGGTCACTGCTGAGGAAATGTCAGCAAGTGATGTCTTAAGGGTTCGAGTTGTGGTCCAGCAAAGAACAGTTGATTTGAGCCAGGCAGGTGATGGGCTCAGCAAGGTTTGAGGTGGTGAGCAGGTGGACACCTTCTCCCTGGTCTACACCTCTTAACACTGTCCTATTGGGATGACAGATGAAGAGCCACAATTGGGAACCCATGCATGCATCCTTGCAATATTCCTGTACCACGTCGAGTATATGAGAGACGATATGCATTCAGGCAACCATTTAGAGTATACCCACAAGCTGATATAATGAAGGAAAGTTACCAAGAAGGATGATCTTTGCCGAGCTGTCGAAATGCAGCCATGAACAGAATGGATGTACGTTAAAACGAAGTCTGATGACAGAGAAAGAATGTCATAAGGAAGAATTAAGAACCTACGCTGAAACAATATGAAAATACTTAAGGATGATGATGTAACTGAAGAACTAAAAGAAACATGTACCCTATGATACAGTAAACATGACCATAAAGAAGAATGAAGTGACTCACTGATCAATAACTGTAAATAACCTGAAAAACAAGGTACACAGAACATATAGAAACTTCCTTATGAGAGGTATATATTCAACTTTTAGGATGGCAATTAGAAGAAGATGGACAATGGCATATGTCAATCAACCTAAATACCTAAAATCACGAGCCCAGGATCTTAAAGTGAAAAGAGGTTGAAGAAGTTGTTTTCCCCTTGCAAAATAGAGGAGTATATTGGCCTGGGACCAAGGATGCTGTTTTGAGAGATGAAGGCAGAGTACGAAGGGAGTCCAACGAGCATACCATGTATGTAGGACATATTTGTCAAGATTAGGAGGAACAAGAACATTTATGGATGCCAAGTATTGGACAATTAAAAGTGCACAAAGTTAATATGGGATAATATGAGCAAGTCTCTGAAGGCCAAGAGGAGCAACTGCACCCAGTATAATTTAATCAAATAGTGTTTACTACACTGTCGAAATGGACACATTCGTGGTCTTGTAACACATGGCGAAGAGCTCGCAAACAAGGGCTATTCATTAGGCTCAAAGCTAAGATAATGGTGTGCCTACACTCCCTTGAATGTTCTGAGACAGTGCAGACTGGCAAGGTCAGCCTTCAAACGGAGGACACTGGCATGAGGCCTACCAATAAGAGAGGGTAAACTAATTGGGAAAACAAGGGGTGAGCTGACGTATCTCCAAGCACCTGGGTTTTGTTTCTATGTACGTGCTGCTAGCGAGCCAAATCAGAAAAGCCTGCCATGCACTTTTACATACAATGTTGCAAGTATTATTCTGCTGCCATATTCTCTGCTGTAATCAGTGTTATATGCATTTAGAATTAGCTTGGGGCATGTCCTACAGACAAGGAGCCGCCAATAGGAAACTACTGTTTATGCTGGACATGTTCTCCTAATCCAATCCCACCCCTCGATAGGTTTTTGTAATATGCCATGTAGGATGACATCATAGATGACGCATCTAGCATTATATAAACTAAGAATAATCAAGAAGACATTGTGATCCTGCATGAATAAATTTGATGAATGTTCATGCACCCTCCTTTTCTTCACTGAGATCAAAGCAGTATTTTGCCATCTTCTATTGAGTATGTCCAGTTATTTTGTCTGAAACACATTTATTAGTAATTCCATCTAGCACAAAGACACTTCAAGGTGCTAGAGCACAAGTTGGTTTGATGGGTGAAAGTACGTTGCTAAGCAGTTCAAGGAAGTAGAGTGCCAAAAGCAGCTCCAGAGGGTCCTGTAGGTTCAAAGGCATCAAACGGTTTTGAATCATGCTGTGAAGTAGTTCAGCTGAAGAAAAAGGGCTTCCTGGCTGTCTTGGTCCTCTGGTTGCTGTGAGTCCCAATTCAGGGGCTCAAGGATGAGTTTCAGTCCTTGTTCATGTGCTCCAACACACAGAGGAGGCTGGACCACAACTGAAGGTGTCCCTCAATGCGATGAGGTCCTGGGTGCCATTGTGGCTGGCAGAAAGGCAGATCTTGTCCCAGCAGCAGATCATCTTCACTGGTCCCTGCGGATGGTAAGAGACAGTCTGCACCTCACTGGCGGAGGACTTCGGGGAAGAAAAACGTCCTCAACAGAGGTCCAACTTATTTTTCCTTAGGTGTTTGTTCCAAAGGGAATCAAATATGAACAGGCAGATGAATGCCCTAGCATCATCTACTGCCTAAACTGCCAGACCTATCTCTCTAAGCAGACAATTGCCTCACACGGACACCTGCTCTTATTCTCTCAAAACCTGATTATTGCAATGTCCTACTCACAACCAGCAACATGTTCAAACTCCAACTAGTCCAAAATGAAGCTCTCTTTGCCACCCTTAGCCTAAAACGCTCTGATCACATCACAGCTATAAGATGTGAATCCCATTGGCTCTCCATCAAATCGTGTGTGGATTTCAAAACTCTGTCTATCACACACCATTCCATCCACAAGGAGGCCCCCATGTACCTCAACAGCTGCCTCACAAAAATAGTCCCTGCTCGAGCACTCAGATCCAGTGGTAGCACCTAATTGGGCATCACCACTTGAAGAGGCGGTATCAGTTTCTGAGTCACAGCTCCTGGGCTCTGGATCTCTCTACCCGCACACATCAGAAATGAACACTCCCTTGCCACCTTCATAAAACAAGTCAAGACCTGGTTTTTGATAAATATGAATAACATTTGATTCTGATCTGTTTCTGCCCTTGCTGTCTTCATGTACTGCCAACTGTATTTTTTCTGTTTATGTACAAAATGCTGTGATACCCTTGAGTCTGGGCGTTACAAAAGTGTCAAAAATAAATTAATAAGGTGTGGGAGACCCCTTCTTTTAAAGGCAAAATCCCAAATGTGATTTGACTAAAGCTTGCCTGCCTTAGGGGTCCAACCACTGTTCTTAAAACAAGTGGACTTTGTTTTCTGATATCGCACCCAGCATGCTTTGTGCTAAAGGAAGTGGAGGGGACAGGAATGAAAGATGGAGGCAGAGATAAATAAGATGGTGGAACCTTCCAGCACTGTAAAGAGCTCCCTCAGTCTACACTAACTCCACCCCATTATAATTAATAATAATTTTAAATGTTGTTTCATAACACCCTTAATACCAAAGAGATTTTTAAGCACAGACACCGGATTCAAACCTATGTTGCTCTGCGTCGTCTTGCTTCCAAGACGAGCGCATTGCCACTGAGCTATACTACCCATGTTAATACATTCCCTTATCAATAGAATCAAAGATCTTTAGATATGCAGCAGCATGGTCTGAGGCCAGGCTTTTTGTAATGGATGTGCCCTTTGATTCCTGTTCTGTGCCCAGCTGTGAAGCACCGGAGACTGCTCCGGTACCCACCACATACTGCACAAGCCTGGAGACTGTACCCTCGATGGCTCAGACGCAGTATATGTGGTTACAGTCGCAGCACGTACTTGTGGGGAACTGACCACGGCTCCTCCAGTTCACGGGTGAATTCGGCCAAATCCATGCTTGCAGGTAATAACCCCTGTTTCTCCCGTTCTCTGTGAGGCTGGGCACCGCCTTGTTCACCCTCCCTCTCCTCTGATGATGTCACGCTACGGCATAATCAGGGTCATTGAATTGGTGCTTTGGTAATGTGTTGCTTAGCAACATCCACAACGCTGCCTCATCATACCCCGACATTAAACGCCAGAAGAAACAGCTTTCTGCGCGTCTCAACAACCTTGTTGCCATGCGCTCCTTTCTGTCTCCCTTTTCTCTGTGCATCTTTCCTGGATGTTTCTTGCCTTGATATTCAATATTGAATTCTTATTTTTCTTTACTCATTGCTAATCTGTTTATCTGTACTCCTGACCTTGCCCAGGCTTTTCCTTATCATTGCTTGGATATCTAACATGTGGATCCCCAGTACGGTGTTTTACACCGTCCTTGTACCATGTTAATTTGGGGTACCATATCGTGGTCTAGGGATAACTGCCCTATACACTTTCCCTGAAGGATAACGTGTTTGGGGACAAAGGTAGGGTGGTTCTCTTGTGCCATGCTTGCATCTATATCCAGTGTTGGAGAAGACTTCAGGACTACACTGTGGTGTTCCCCACCATGCAGCATCTAACATCAAGTACACAGCAATCACGTTCTGACACCAGCTGCCCGTGGGGCGGATGTCTCTCTGGGGAGGATACTACCTACCCTCACAAAAGGAACAAAGAGAGGTAATCCACAGGCAACAGTCCTGCCAGCAATGGCAATGACAGCCTTGTCTGGGAATAATACACATAATCCTTTCATAGCTGAGTTTGGCTCACAGGGCTGACACGCGAGTGATAACAATTTTCCGTGGCTGTAATAATTATGAGAAATGCCATTCACAATACCATAACTCAGGTATGGCTTATATTTAAAGATGTCTCTGCCACCAGAACAGTAGGCTCATAATTAAAGGGTTTGGTATAGAGTTGCATGTCTTAAATGCAGCCCCTGTGCTGCAGAGGCTTGGCTGTCACTGCAGCTGTCAACTGGGCACCTGTGTCCTCTGAACCTGCTCTGTGCAACTGGTAGAGCAGGCACTGCAGATCTGCATACTGATTCAGAAGGGCACACGTATATATTATGATTTTGGCCTGGAACATATGAACGGGGGATCTGATCAGCAGATTTCCCTTTCAGAGATTAAATTACCAGAATCATTTTAATATAATAATAAAAATCTAAAAAGCCAGGGCTTCTACACCCTTTCCAAATGGTAAATCGGCCCAAAGATGACAATATTTTTTAGACGTTTGCTGTTTTGAGCCAAAAGAGTTTGACTGATGTTTTTGAATAATTTTAATGGGACGTGATCATGTCAATATCCAATCTTTAATCGTGAAAAGACGGGATTCGGGATTGGAAACCTCTCCTTCGACTCTTGAGACTTCCTTGTAAACTTCTATGTCACCTGGGTATGATTGCATATTCATACTCCAAGAGTAGTTGTAATAAAGGAGCTAGATAGATATTAAAAAGGATTTCGGATAGGGGCGACTCTTGGGACACTCTGTAAGTCACTGAGGTTGCTTTGGAAAAAAGGGGTCTTTGTGGACCTTCTGGTGTCTGAGTTCCTGAAGGAGTTAAGCCAGTGTTGAGCATTGTTGGTCACGTGGACTACAGCAGACAAAGAGTCAAGCGATGTGGAATGCCTGACACTCAAAAGCGGAAGAAGTGTCCCACGTGACCAGCACCACTGTCCAGCCCATGTCAGTGGAGGTTAACACGCCATCCCAGAAGCATAGGAGAGCAGTCTATGTCCTGTATCCTGGCCCAAGGTCAGACTACAGTGGGGATAGGCAGGCATGAGAAGCAAGGAGGGTCTGCAACTGGAGAACAACCAATGTTTCCATAATTTCAGACACGATTTGTAGGTTGGAAACGGGTTGCTAGTTTGCAATGGTGGAACACGCTACGACAAGTGTTTGTGGTTTGATGTGAGTGAATAGGGCAGTATTAGAGTTGTGATACGTGAGTGTGTTTCATATGTGGTGTGTGAAATGTGTGGTGTTCTGGAGTGTGTCTGTTGTGCTAGGTACAGAGTGTAGGGTTGTATGCGTGCACTGTGATGTGTGCACTGCTAAAACGGATGGATGAATGAATGGGTGTTAACATGGATGGATGTGTGAATGGTAAGTGGGAGGATGGATTGCAAAGGGAATAAATGAATGAATCATTGATTGGATGGATGAATACATGTGAGATAATGGATCTGAGTGGGAAGATGGCTGATAGTGGGAGGATGGACATTCAAAGCCTCCACTGGAAGCCACATTGAAACAAAGAGATAAAATGGCTTACATGTGAAGACAGGGTTTATAGTACCAGATAGGGATCTCTGGTCCTACTGTGGATGGTTTTCCAGTGCCAGAGTGCCAGACCACACTAATAAAAAAGAACTCTCGTGATAAACAGTCCAGCATAAGTTATTGTACTTGTATCTTCGAAGCAAAGTGAGAGCATGAGATGATTGTATGAGATTCCCTCAATCTTTGCTCATTCTTAGGAAAGCAAGACTGCTCACACTGTCCATCCGCTCCTCAAAGGTTTGAAATACCCCAGTGACTGACACCATGGGCACATCACGTGTGCAGCTGCACACAGAAACACACGCACACCGATTCCATATGCGATGACCATGGGTTATGCTCATGTTTCAGCAACCACACTGCCCTGTATGAAGACATGGCAAGTTGTGAGAGATGCACGCCTGGGTCAGGGCGCAGTGGCACAGCCCTCAGAAGCGAGCTTATGAAGCCTAGTAAAGAGCTGCGCGTGGGGTCACTGCGGTACGGGTCAGGCTGGCCACACAGCTGGGGAGGCAATGGACTGAGCGTGGTGTGGCCAGTGCCCCTTGTCCTCGGGGCAGGGTTACCATGGCTGACAGTTTGCGGCAGGTGGACGGGGCGCGTGGGTTACGGGGTGAGGAGGTTACCTTGTGGAATGGGGGGTTCGGTCGAAAGGAACCTGGCGGTGCTTTTCTGCATCGCCCACTGTCAATCCCCATGCATCAGAAGACGCAGCAGCTTCATCAGGCGGAGTTATGCGGCGGGCAGTGGGGACGTGGGTAGAAGGGGGCATAGAGTAGGGATGAGATAAAAAGTCTCCTGGTTCCTGGGATTCCAGCCACGTGATAGATGCAGGATGTGCCCTTGCAGGGTGCTGTGCTCTCTTCGTTTGGTAGATGGATTCGTTGTCATCGTCACTGTCATATGGCACAATCCAAATGCAGGGCAGGGGTGCTTGCAAGGCCAGCTCAGGTGTGTTAAGTCTTGTGGGGGCCATTTTAGTAATGTTATGTAATATGGCATTTGTATAGCGCCTATTGCCATTGGTATGGCCTCAAATCGCTGTAGGTGAACGCTCTCAGGGGACCGAAGTCCAAGGTATGGGAGATTCGTCAGAGGAGTTTAGAATGCGTGTGTGCATTTTAGCCAATACGAATGTAGGTCGGGTGGCAAAGTTCCTGGTAGTGACCCGTGTCGGGCTGGTTTGTGGATGGGTGCTGCGAGGTTGTCGGGGGAGTATGCTAGTTCAGGAGACTGATTATGTGTCCAGCTAGACCACATTTTTGTCCTGGTACTTAGCTGCATTCTAATGGCAGAGGAGATGTGCGCTGTTTCCGCAAGTGGCGTATGATTGCAGGTGAGTGCATGGGGCTGGCTGTGCCTATGGTTATCTTCCATTGACATGTAGTGAGATAGGTACTTGAGTGTACTGACTGGTTTCTAGTTTCCTTGGCGTATCACCGATCCTGTCCTGCGGTCTGCTGAGGTCCATTCTCTGCATTGCTCAGTACATTCTTGAGGGACTCATTGTTGGGGGACTTATTGCTCCCCAGCCTATCTTGGGGCAAGGGGGGTAAATTAACACAATGGGTGGAATGAGTTCATCAGGACGCTGGGGCCAAAAGACAGGTCTTGAGGGCCTTCTAGAAGGCAAGGTGATCCTCTAACCGGCGGATGCTAAGGGGAATTGCGTTCCATATTGTGGGTGCTTGGACAGAAAAGGAGGGCCCCGCTATTCTGGTTGATTTGATGGGAGGTATGGCAAGGAGGAGTGTGGTGATGTTTGGGGGCCTTGCTGCCTACAGCTGTGGAAAGCAGTCTGTGGTATGCGTGGGGTTCATAACTTATAATGTAGAAAAATAAATATTGTGAGGGGGTTGGAGCTGCAACAGTAAATGCCACTGTAAAGCTATTAACTATTAACTTCTGTCAGAAAGGTGAAACCCGGGCAAAAAGGCAAGAGGTGATAAGAATGTTGCTGGATACTGCAAGAGACCAGAGTGAGGTGACGACCTGAGGGTACTAGCAAAGGCAGCCCATAATATGTGTGCTACTAAGCACAGATGTAATATTCGGAATTGAAGACATATTTTACTTTGCCATAAGACTGCTAACATTGTGGAGCTGCTCAGAGGCCCCCTGAGACTCTGTGTGCCATTTCAACTGAAAAAGCTGAAAGGCCCTGACATTGTCACCAGGTGTCGGTATGCTTCGATTGTGTGTGCCCTTTCAACAGCAATATGTTGTATTGGTTGCCTTCCCTAATGTATGTACTGATGTTTTTGAAACCAAAGCTGGAACGGTTGCCAGACATCTCAGAGTAATGCTGTGAGTACAAGTAATGTTGTGAGGACTTAAGCGATTGTCTCATCTCATCATCGTGGTATCCTTGCATCAGAGATGGCAGCAGTGAATGTCTCTTTGTGTGGCTTCGAGGCCATCATGCAGCCTAAGGATGCAGTGATTGTCTTCTTTAATAACATTTTAAGTCACCTCCACGTTGCCTATGTAACACATGTGTATGCAGCTTGCCTCTGACTACGCTGGCAAGGGCTGATGAGAGCTGTAGTCCAAAACATCTGGAGAGCCAAACTTTGCAAACTTTTGTTTTAATGTGAAGAGCTGTGGTGGGTGTCTTGTCAACAGACTAAGAAACAGCTGACTGTTTTCTCTAAGTAGTATGGTGTTATTGTTTCATGGCCTGGAGGCAGTGCTCAAGTAGAGTGCGTGGGCGGCGTCCGCCCACTTTTTTGAGAGGGTGGATGCCGTCCCCCTGTCCGTATAAGAAATAAAAAATATAAATGTAGAATAACATCAGGTTGCGGCCCGATTTCAAACCCTGGGCGAAATCGAACCCTGGCCTCATGCTTCTCTTACCCTGGCCTTGTGCCTATGAAACGAGACACTTAACTGCAGGACCACAACAATCATTGATTGCAGAGCTGCAAAATGTCTCAAATTGTGGGCTCAGCAGGGAGACATTGCCAGCCAGACTGGAGAAAGGCACACACACATCTTTGTTTTTTGGAAATATCTGGCTATGTTTAATCTTTTAACATTATAAAACGCAATCAAATCAATGCATTCCTGACATAAACATGACCATTGTAATTACAAAAACTGCATATTCTTAATCAGTATTTTTTAATAAAAAGCGTAACTCATATTAACAGTAATTCTTCCTTGTGACAGGCAGTTCCTGTTTGAACTGTTAACTCCGCCCCCTTCTGGTACAGCAGTGAGATCCCCTACGCTGTTGTTGATCTCCCTGCCATATCCTATGTTGGTGGGCGATCCCAGGAGGCACCCTTCTCTTGACAGACAGCTTTCGCCTCCTGGACCCACCCATCCTTTCCCGTCCACCTTCTCATCGTACCCCCCCTGCCGGGCCGAAGACATCCCAGTGAGAGGCAGACTGTGCTCTCACCACTGCACCTAACCGGCCTCAGGGTCCCCCGGGAGGGGCAAATTACTGACCACATGGTCTTCCCCCACCTGCCGCCTTCCCCCTCCCTCCTACTTCCAAAAAGGCTGGGTGGGATGGAAACTTGGCAGAGGAGTGCGGCAGAGCCCTGCTTGGTCGAGGGAGGCAGCTACAGCAGATGTTCCAAGAGAGGTCCCACGCGGCATTGGGCAGGGTCCCGTGGCCAGGCAGATGAGCTGCTGCTCTCTCTCCCTCTCCTGACCCCTTTTAACAGCGTCATTTGGGGTCATTGCCGGAGCCCCTGTGGCTCTGTCCATTGTCCTGACTGCGGACGTGCCACCACACCCTTGGCCAGCATCTTGGAAAATGTTTTTTTTGTCGTGTGTGCTTTCTTTCAATCGTCAAAGTCAAGCCTGAATGAAATGTGCATATTTGACGTTGACGTCCTGTGACATCACTTCTCAGTGCTAGCCAGAGTCCCCCCACTTATTTTTTTTTTTTTTTTTAGGGCTTGATCCCTGTCTGTGGGGTGTCTACTTCAAGCGTCTGGTTAGTGCCCACAGACTGAGGATTTAGGGATGGTCTCTGATAACGGGTATATGTCCTGGTATCTGGAAGAGCTGGGCTGCGTTTCTCCTCTGAGTGTCCTGTCCACAGGCTAGGACTGTGGTGATTGGTTCCTCTGAGCACTGCAGGCTTGTTTGCATCAAGACACTGAAAGGAAGCATATCCCATCTGATTGGTTCTGCCCCACAACCTAAAGATGCAGTGATTGGCTTATCTACCTGGTGTAGTTTCCTTGTATCTGGGAGAGATGTGGTATGATCATGTTGTACTCAAAAAGGGTGTAATGTAAAGGTAACAACGCAACTTAAATTCATCTAAAAGGGACTCTCAGATATCCAATGTTCTTTATGTTTTTTATGTTTCTTAACAAATTGTACTACGTTCTTAGCATTACTGTAAAACAGAAATGATCAAAATTTGATGTATGTTTGTAAAGGTTCATTCGAACCATAAACAAATTTAAAAAAAGGAAATATATGAAAAGGGGTGTATATCGTCCACGGTGCAAATAGAATAATTCCTCATTACATTTTTTTGTTATTTTAATGAAATACGTATATCAACCGTGATATCACGTTCTAGTATGCCAAATCAACCAGAACACAATCACGTGGATTCTCAAACTGGAAGGTTTCATTCAAATAGATTGAGGGAAACAATTGGTGAAGATATTAAAAAAGCTCAAACTTATAGTAATACATCAAGGTATTTGAAAGAGAGAGGCAATTAGTCAGTGCAGGAGTTCAAGAAAACAACACAAAATCCGCACGTTCAGAACAGAAAAACAATTTGAAAAGTCTACTCGGTGAAAGAGAGGAAAAGAGACAAGAAACGAATACACATTTCCGTAAAGGAAGAGGATACATCTTAATATCAAAAGGACAAGGAAGCAAATCTGAATGTCAATGAAAATAATACACAAATCATAGTTTCGATCATCAATTCTTCGATTGACAGAGGTGTGGATGGTAACATCCAGAACTATGTGTATCGGCCCTTTATCAGATGGTGATATCACGGTTGATACACGTATTTCATTAAAAAAACAAAACATTTAATGAGATTTTATTCTATTTGCAGCGTGGACGATACATTCCCTTTTTGAGTACAATTGACCCTCACCACAGCTACCCACATGGGCACCCCTTTCTGTCTATATACGTATGATCATGTTATGTCTTCTCCTAAAGGCTAAAATGGTGGTGGTTGTCACCTCTTCTGGGTTTACTTTTTACACAAAACTCGTGCTTTATACCATTCTGGTAAAGTAGAAGTGACCAAAGACCAGGGTGACCAGACATCCTGGTTTTGCCGGGGCTGTCCCGTAATTGGGAGCTCTGTCCCCCTTTCTCAATATTGTGTTAACAGTGGAAACTGCTGTGGTCCCGGTTTTTTGTAGTAGGTCGTCATAGCTGGCCGGCAGGAATTCACAATCTCGCACAGAAGAAATGCCACATTTTACAATTTAAGATAGTGTTCGTTTGTGAAAAATTAATTATGTGTTTATTTGAACAGTAACCCAATTCTCCTCCAAACGCTTCTGAAGTGTAGTGCCTTGACAGCCGCTTTCAAGAGTTAGTCCTACTTTTAGGTTATTTGCCCTGTCCTGGTTTTTTACGTTTTAAATCTGGTCACCCTACTCTCCTTTGAACACATTTTGGTGGTCAAAGAGCGCCTGGGACTGGATGCTGTTTCCCCTGTGACATGTAGTCACCGTGCAGCCCTGAAAATGCCCCCAGCCGAGACCAAAGGCAACACCCGTCCCCTATCAAAGCAGGGCTGGAAGCTGTCAGACTGTCACCCAGGGCTGTCACCAGTGCAGGTGCTGTGGGCACTCGATCAATGTGATTGATTTATGATGCGCTAATGATGCTGTAAAAGGCAATTGTGAATTGCGCCTAGCCGGGCCACAGTCTCTATCCATGCTGCCCACCTCTCCCGGCTAGCAGCGGCCCAGTCAATAGGCCAATTAAGGGGGTCATAAAACCACGGCTTTCTCAAATAAACAAAAATATAAGGTGCTAATTGGGTCTTAACGATAATCCATATATTGCAGATAGCCAGAGGCGGACAGCAGGTTGGAGGGGGCTTAACGTTAGAGCAGTCAATAGATTCGCACTCAAGCTCTTCTCCCTCCGCGGTACACACACACACCATCTCTGCGCACATCTTGCGCACAGCGCACACAAGCCTACCCTCCATATCAAGGATATCCCTCTGTGCGCATTGATTACAACACATGCATTCAGCTCACACATAAACATCCAGTTTAGGAACACGCACACGGACGCACAGTAAACAGCACGAAGGCAGCGCGTGGCGTGCTCACGGCCCGAAGCTTTTAACAGAAATGCCATCCTTCTAAGTGCACAGTGTGGATCCCGGTCTGTAGTTGCAGCACGCATGCACACACACCCAGGGCAGAAAGCACACATACGGCACCAAATCTACGTATGCTGCATACACACCATTAAAGATGCATTTGGGGAATGTTGTTCCTAGAGCTCAAAGCGTGCGCCTGTAATTGTGTGTCTTTCCCCGAGTCTGAGTGACTGCCAGTGTCCATGTGGTTATACCTGTAGCTATGCATTTAGGCAGTTGTCTTCCAGTCTATGGATAAGCCTGCAAGTATGTTGCATTGCAATTGTTTATTTATAATACGCTTAATACCCTGAGGTTTCTAAGCCGAACCCACAAATCGAACCCGTGTTGCCCTGCGTCGTCTTGCTTTCAAGGCGAGCGCATTGCCCCTGGTGCGTGAAAGTGCTGTAGATGTCTGGGCTTGTGTACGTGGGCATGAGGTTCGTTTCTGGTTGCCAGACTGTTGCAGGGAAGCACCGCACTGCAGAATGAATGACACAGCAGGCAGGAGTCCATTGGTCTCGACTGATGAGCCGGAAACGCTCATTCCTTTTATTAAGTGGGACACATTGTCACAGACATGTGATATTAGCACACGCCCTTATCAGGGATTCCTTTCCTTAAAAGGGGCAGAACATCACACTTATCATATCGGTCTCAGCCCCCATTGGCACCCCAACCCCTCTTGTCGTGGGAGAGGTAACATACCCTGAGAACATAACCTACTAACCAATAATAGCCGGACACTAGTTTACATTTTTGGAAACAACAGGTCACAATTTTAATTGTAGCATACAACACAGGAGGCAGTCCCAGCCATAAAGCATCATGGTTCACGACCATACTTTTCAAAAGTGTCCCAAAAGCAAGGCAAAGTTCGGAATGTTCTTGGTGTCCCTTTGCCACCCTCATGCCGTCGCAAGGCACCGGACATACGTTCCAGATTTGTACTGCACAGAGAACCTCCACCTCCGGCCACTGAATCTTGCAGGTGAGGAAACTCAAGTGTCCGTAAGGGACTCTGTGTGCTCATCGTCCGAGTTTGGCTCGAGTGCGGCCATCGGGAAACCAGCCCCCGGTTCAAGCCGCAGCGTTCCTCTCCTCCCCGGCTAGGATATTGTCCGAACTCCGCCTGTGACAGAAATGGAACAATTAATACAAAATACAGGAAAAATAAAACAACATCACATATTCACTTACACCTCGAAATCCGCTGAAAGAAATAACAATTGTACATTTTGAACATCTTTACATCTGGTACGGTAAATGAAAACATCGCTCAGCATTAACCAACTTACACCTCGGAAATCCGCTGAAACCAACTCAAACATATTACCCATCTTCTCCAGTTCCCTAATCTAGAGCTATCCTAGTAAGCATTCCCTGCGAGGTCCTGCCTGCTATAAGCAAGCCAATAAGGGTGGGCGAGGGTGGGTGTTCAGGTGGGGGGACTGGAAAGAGGGTGTGCTCCAGTCCCTCCCTGCCTTATATGCGGTCCCCTGTCCATGGCGGAAGTTCCTGCTCGCGGACGCCCCCCGCCTCCAGGGGGAGGGGTGGGGAGATCGATCCTGTCGAGGGGCAGGGGCCGCCAGTGGGGCATCCCGCTATGTGGGATGTCCCTCAAGCGCCCCGTGTGGGGGATGGGACATCCTCTGAGCATCAGTGTATAACCTCGGAAGAGTGTTCCAGGTATCTGGGCTTTTGTGAGAGCGCACCAGGTGTCTGCGTCTAATGGTGATGCTATATTTTCATAGCTTCAGTGTTCCCGAGTGTCTGGCTTGTGAGATTGTTACCCAGGAGCCTGTGCTTGTGTCTCTGATGAAAGGCCTGGTGAGAGTGGCCCAGGCGTCTGTTGTTGTTTTGTCAACATATTCAGAAGTCTAGGCTTGTGTAAGTGGATGCGAGGTTTCTGGTTGTGAGACTGTTTCTCCCTTATCAGAGCGTCAGTGTCTGGCCTGGTGAGAGTGTTCCTGGTGTCTTGGCTTGCTGAATATGTCGAATATTTCTGCTCCTCAGAGTCTTTCCAGGTTATCCCTGCTCCTGTGGTCCAGGTATCTGCAGGGACAGTCATTTCACCAAAATGTCCGGGGTAGTGGAAGTAACATCACACGACCCTTGACCTCTGATGCCATCACATGAAGTGATGTAATTTGACCCCACCCCAAAGTGATATCGCGGGAAGCGATGGAACACAACCTTTCACCCCTTCACCCCTTGACAAAACAGGAAGTGGCATCACATAGCATTGTTCCTAAGTAGACTACGAAAAAAATGGTTAAGATATCTCTATAATGTGATATACATTTCATACAAGAATGGATCACCAAGTGTATTGGTAATAACAGTGTGTTTAGGCCCATATTACCAAATTACTGTGAATGCAAGCAGACATCCAAGGCCAAATGATGATGATGTGTTATTATATAGCGCTTACGCCTAAGCGCTTTATATAGAAAAAAAATATACATACAATATCACCCAACCTGTGTTGGTACTCATTTATCGACCTCAGACGGATGAAAGGCTGAGTTGAGGTATTTAAAAACAGACTAAATCAGTGACTCACCCCCTGAAGTGTGCCTGAAATAAACCTTGAATGAGTCTAGCAATTAGTGTATAGCATTCTAGAAAGACACATTATTTGGTATTCCTATTTTTTTCTTATTTAGGGTCACTGCTGAAAGTGTTAGACTTGTGGAACCACTGTTTTTTTTTTTCTTTTTTAAGAGGCCTGGACAAGAAAGCCAGCCACTCCAGAAGCAAAGAGCCACATTGCGCTGGCCACAGCACAGGAGATTGCATTAAAAAAATGTTTTTTTTTTTTTTTAAAGAAAGGACACTTTATTTTTTTTAGGGATAGCAAGGGAGACCACAGGTACAGCAAGGGAGACCTCCGGAGTCGCAGTTGTGACCGCTGGCGACCTCTAATTGACGCCCCTTGGTGCCTGGCGCCATGAGAGTGTTGCCCAGGAGTGTGTTCTGGTTGTCTGAGGTTGTGTAAGAGGGCCCCAGATCTCTGCTTCCTAGAGTGCTTCTCGATTATTCTAGCGTCACTGTCCTAAGTATTGGGCCTGGTGAGAGTGCGGCCCACAAGCCTGTGCTTGTGTTCCAGAGGACTGGCTTGGTGCGAGTGGCTCCGGTGTCTGTTGTGCGAGTATATTCAGATGTCTGGGCTTGTGCAAATGGGCACACGGTTTGCGGTTGTGAGACTGTTTCTCTGTTATCAGAGCTTCAGTGTAAGGCATTGTGCGAGTGCTCTTGATGTCTGGGCTTGCGGTGTCCAATACCTCTGCTTCTGAGAGTTTTCTAGGTCATCCTAGCTGCAGGTGTCTGGCGCAGTGCGAGTGTTGCCCAGATGGCTTTTCTTGCATGAGTGTGTCCTGGTTGTCTGAGGTTGTGTACGCGTGCCCCAGATCTCTGCTTCGGAGAGTGCTTCTCGCTTATCCTAGCTTCCGCGTCCTAAGTACTGGGCCTCGTGACGGCCTAGGAGTCTGTACTTGTGTGATTGTACCACAGGTGTCTGACCGCGTGAGGGTGTATCCCGTGTATCTGTGGGTGTGTATGTTAGTTGTCTGTGCTTGTGTGGGTGTGCCCAGGAGGTCTGTACGGGTGTTCTTCGGTAGTCGTCTTTATGGTATTACGAGTGCAGCTACATATATGCAACCTGCTGCCTTTTGCAACATTGTGTCCGGGGTGTCTTGTGTGATGGTGTATGAGATCTCTGACCTCGTGAGAGTGTGGCCGGGTGTTTACCATTGCTTGTGCATCACTTGTTAACAAGGTCGTCAAACTGACCACCTGTACCCAGCCCTAGCTTTTCTGCAAACAGCTCTTTGCTTGTTGGGTTTTCAGTCCCATTTTTAGGGGCTAAAGTAAAACTACAAAGCCCGGCATGCGGCCACTGTTGACAAGAAAGCCAGCACTGAGCAATGGTGCTTCTGGTGGCACAGGGAACTTAGATCGTTGAACGTGCCTTTGCTGTGCCAACCAACAGAGGAGGAGTCGCGAGGCTTGTCGTCATTCGCAGACCAGTGTTGCTACGGAGGACCTAGAGTTATTGTGACAATGCGTGGGAAGCCATCAAGTGAAACACTTTTTTTACTGGGACCGTCACAGCAACGGGCAGATTAAAATAATAAGGCTCATGGAAGCCTTTCCGGGAAAAGAAAATGGACGAACAAATTGAAGTTACAGTTACTTCACACTAAGCTTACTTGCAGGCACTTATTTAATAAGGTGGACAGCCCAATCCTGCCCTCTCCTCGCTGGTTAACAGGCCTTCCCTAGAAGTGCTGCACGGACCCGGGCCTCCTGCCAGCTTCTGATGGCTGCCCCCCCCCCCACATGGCCCCCCATGGTCCCATGTCCAACCATTGCCACAATGGCCAAAGCCCCCTGGCTGGGATCTGACCTCCCTGCTGCCTCTCCCCTGACAGTGGGAGCCCTGTGTGGGAATTTCAAAGGGACATTCAGCTCTCACTGTGGGACAGTGGGGGGGGGAGCCGGTGCCCTGGGACTTACAGAGAGAAAAAGAAACACAATCAAAACAGTGAGAACGGAAAGAAGAATCGTACAAAATGGCGACTCTCAGTACTTTTGTTCTGATGCAAAGGGGAACAGAGAGGAATCTCTGGGAAGGAAACGAGGCCTTTTGGAATTAAGAGTCTCCCTGGACATTTCGCCTCGTTTCCCATCTGATCTCAGTTTGCAAACATAGAACAGCAACAGGGGGGCAAGGAGCAGGGTTGCAGACAAAGCCATGAAAGGGGATTCGAAGCCTGGCCAAAAAAGGGAGCGTGTTTGACAGCAGCGTTCACAAAGGTCTGCTCCTATGAGCCAGTCAGAGCCTCCCTGACGTGGGGCAAGGTGCAGACCACGCAGCACTTCACCATGAAGTCTTGCCACCTTTCAAAGGCTATTTTCAGAAACGCATTAGCAAGACAGTTAACATTCAATGCCAGCCAACTAAACTGGATCAGGTGGCAAAACAGTAACGAAAGGACAGACACAATTACATTTTCATAAGGGCAGAGGTCAGACAGGTGGACAATGTACAATCTCGAAAGAAGAATGACGCAGCAGTTAATTAAGAGCACCGGCTTTTTGACGCCGTTAGGCACCCCCCTCAATGAACTCATGCGTTAGGCACCCCCCTCAATGAACTCATGCGCAGTTTGGAGATCTGAATTGCTCACCAGTAATGGTAGTGAGAAGATGACCAAAAATACACATCCCATAAATGGACCCAGTAAAAACCATTTGTGACTGGCTGGCTGGAAATTACACCAATGTAAAATGAGGCCCAGTCGCTCCTGAAGCGGCTCACTTGAGAGCCATGAATGTTTCACTAGCAGGTGCCAAGCATGTAACAGGGACCCTCAATGTCTATCCCAAGCCTATAATGCACCCTTCTTTGTCACATGTGTAATTTCCAAGACATTTTCTTACACTTTGTGCAGCACCCAAATGATCGTTGGCACCCTCAGAGAAGGCATATCTTATTTGGACCCAAATATCCACAATGCCAACTCGAAGAATCCCCACGTTGGACTCTTAAGAGCCCCAAAGGATCTGTCTTTTGACAGATTGCTGTAACACTGATTGACCATGGACAGTAAACTTCTTCAGCATAGGTAAGGATTGGTAGCCCAATTGATAGATTCCAGCCAGCGGTATTTCTATTCCTGCTGGAATAGGTCACTGACATGGTTGGAATACTTGTAGAAATGCATCTCCTCAGTGTGCCTTCCTTGCAGTCGTTCATGAAGTAGCCTGAGAAACGACACCATAGGTGTCTTAAGCAGTTGTACTAGTGTGAAGGACAGGAGCAAATGGAAGAGATTTTGTTTATGCCCCGAGCTGACATGCCGTCGCCTGAGTCTCACACATAGTACGCAGGAGTCTCTTTGATTTTCTAACAATCTATCGTATCCCAGTGTTGTAGCTAAGCTTTCCTACAATGCAGTCTCTGAAACGCTTCAATTAAGACACTTCCCTAAATTAATACAACAGTTGGATATTTTGATTGGTCAGTTGCACATGGTTTCTACTGGATCACGTTGAATCATGCTGGATTTGGGTCAAGACAAAAAAACAGGGGGAAGTCTGCTTATTACATCATACAAACCAAAGATCCTCTACACACCTGCATGCAGCACTTTATAGCAACAGAGCACACCATGGTTTGTTTGCCTTCGTGTCCCTAGGTGTCATTTTATGCAAACACTCGACAACACTCAACTTGATTTAAAGGCCAAACGCAAGAAACATGTATTAAAACAGGAATGAAACTTCAAATATGTTCACAAAGTACAAATAGGTAACATTGTATACCGTTCATGAAAAGTGCTTTGTAGATGTATGAACATTGAAAGAGTATTTATATTAATTATAGGAACAGCAAAGCCTTTTACTGTTAACATGCATTTAAGGATATGGCAATTTGTGTGCTGTGTGTTTAACAAAGTGTGAACATTAAATACACATTTATTTATGATGGTGCGTGAACGAGGCGAATATTAGTTTTCTGCCATCTGTATAGGATACCTGACTGCGAAAGTATCTCTCAGCAACTGGATCCAGTAGAAGCCAAATGACACATCAGCATTATGGTAAAAAAAACTCTGTTTCGTGGTTTTTCACCTGAAAGTAGGGGGCGGGGTGGGACTTATAAAAAATCCAGTTAACTATTTCCAAGTAGTTTCTATTTAGATCCAGTTGCTCAGAGATGGGTGCCTTAAGATCCTGGAGCCTTTTATTTTATCAGGTGAATTCCATTCGGAAAGAACATATACTTTAACAGAGTACACTAGAAATAATGTTTTAAATGTCAATCAGACGTTCACTAGCATGAGTTACTCACAGCTGGGATAGAACTACTCGCAATGTTCCAACCCTGCCATAGCCAGCCTATGGGGTTCCTGTTTTTTTACCTGAAGGCATAGTGTTCTGTTGGAAATTCCACTTGAATATTTCCTAATAGTTTCTACTTTATCCTGGTACCCATGCATATGTTTTTTTTGTTTTTTATTCCTCATGTTTTATGGTTTATATTAAACCCTAATAACACACATATACAATAAAAAATGTAATTACCTTAACATGTCTTATAGCATGAATCTCAAAAAACAAAAATATATGCAATAAATATATATATAATGAAATACTAACTAAATGGTTTGTAATGTGCCAAAGGAATTGGGGATTTGCAATAACAATGTCCCATACTAGCAGACAATCCTGGGCCCCTGAAAGACACCCCAATGCAAAAACGGAAGACTCAGCCTTGGGGCAAAGTATGCTCTGCCTCATTATGACCCAGGCGGTAGCTGTGCCGGTAAAAATGGCAAGGCTGCTGCCGGAGTCATTTTTTTTGTTGGGTGCCCGGCAATGGGGACTTACCGGGGCATTACGGAACCGGCAGGCGCCGGGAAAAATTACTCCCCATTCCCAATAGAGTACCGGGAGGACGGATGCACCGGCACTTTGTCCAACAGTGCCGGTGCATGCGTCAAGGTCTGCGAGTGGGTGCCATCCGCCAGGTCAGACCTGATGGGCTGAAAGGCACCCGCTACCATCGACACCTGGCTTTATTGTCAGTCAATCCGATCCATTGATGAGACCTCTCTCTCCACGAAACCATCAACTGGATATGGTTTGAATGGCTGTCTGAGAGAATATCTTTTGTCATATCTTTTTTACATTGATGTAGTCGGTGAATGGCCAAACAGCTAGTTGCACCTTTCATTCCTCATCCTGTGAGTAGACATTCAGATAGGGGTCATAAAGGTCATTCTAGGGATCCTCTCTTCAATCCCCCCTCTAGTTGAATTGTCAACCACACCTCCAGCCTTCTTCACCTTCAGGTTTGGGAGCCAGATCTTTGTCACTCCTCCTAGGTGTCCATAGAATCTTGCATGATCATCCAAACTCCATGTCACACAACTGCAGACTCCTACGGGGTTGCAACAAACCCCTCTTCTCCAATAGTCATTGTTGTTGTAGGGATACTCAAACAATACTCCAGCCTGAAACAGAGGACAGTCTGTCATCTCAGTGTATCTCTCAGTGTTGCTCTCAGTGTATCTCAAGCTTTTATTATCTTGTCATCTTCTGAGTCTATGTATACCAGTACTTTCCTCCCTACAGTCTTCTCAGTCATCTTTCGGCATTGTGAGATGCATATTCTGATAACACAGAAGGTCAGTAATATCAACACAAGTGCTGCTGCTAATACCTTTAGTCCGTCGGCCATCCATTTTGGTACCCATGAGAAGATATATGCTAGCCAACCTTTATGTTTTCCTGCAGCATCCGCCTCTGCCTCCATTTTGGCATGCATCTCTGATAATCTGGTAACCGCTTCAGCAAGTGTGCTGTTGTCTGCATCATTTGCTGGAATGTATCTGCAGCAAGAAGACCCAAACCTGGTGCAAACTCCTCCTTCCATGGCCGTTAGTAAATCTAGTACATATCTATTCTGTAACGCCATTAACCTCACTGCTGGAGCTCTTGTTTGATTGCGTGGAACCCCCTGACGGTCAAAATTATTGTCTGCATCAGCTCCCACCTCGTGATCTGGAGCCATTTTGCATTTGTGCTGGCCTGCACAACTGGAATGATGGAAGCAAAGAATATTTCTGTTCTGCTAAACAGTCTTGGCTCTGGTGGTATTGAAGTATTGCACCCAAGGAGTCCTTAATTGTTGATGATCCATACTTTCCCCTCTTTACTTTTGTCAGCTCTACAGATCTCTTCTTTTTCTTGTTAGAATCCATTTTGGGGAATCTGCCTACTTTGCTATCCTTCTGGGGTACTACCAGTGCGGGTGGATTCATATGCACCAGTGAGAAAGCCCCCCCAGTTTGGTGGCAGTTTCATGTATGCTTTTGATCCGCAGGCCCAATAGTGATCCATCAAAACTGCTGTTTCAACCTTCATACCTGGAAATGTCACTGTCTGCTTACATTCCTTGTATTCTCTAACGTGTATTGGACCATCATTGTGGAAGCATAATGCTGCTCGTTTGATTGGTATTATGAGCATTGGCCTAGCCTTGTTCTCCACCCATGTTAGCAACTTTGCACTTGCTTCCCATTCTTTCAGGCATTTGTAGTTTTCCTCTTGTACTGTTTGAACTGGAACTGTTAGGAGCGCATGTGCCTTGCTCTCCCACTCTTTCAATCCTTCAGCTCTGTATACTTGCCCATACACCAGCATCTGTGGTCTTTCCCAGCATCCTACTTCTCCTATCTCTACTGGTCCCCTTGTGGGACATGGTAACTCCTTTTGAGTCAGCACCCTCATTTCTCATTGCTGTGGACCCTCTGTTATGTATTTGATGGCCTGATCTTTTTTCCAGTAATCATCCATCATTTCTTGAGTCTTTATATAGTTATCTCCACATGGAAAAGTCATTTTGGACATCCATCTCAAGGTAGCTCTTATCCCTTGAAATCTTCCTCTTGTGGTGCACAACGATAAGTGTATAAGGCATTATGCTCTTGCTGCTGGGATTTCAGTTGCCACAAGCATTCTAGAGGCACTCAAGGCATAGGGGATGAGTGAGCAGACATAACAGCTCTCTCCAGTGTTTTGTTTACCTACTTTGGCTATGTGTTTATACCATGTTATTAGATACCCGGGCCAAAACAGTTATATATGAATCAACCTGACTTATATCTAAGTTTGCACTGTGCCTACTTCTCCTTACTGGGTTGGCAGTGCTTATCGCCATACCTGACTTGGTAGCCATATCTGCTCTGGTTGTTTTTCTTTTAGAAGGGGTCACAGCTTGTGCATCTATAATGAATAATCTTCATGTAAGGATGAGGGTAAAGTGGTAGAGACAACAGAAGGCACAAAACACCACAATCATACTTTTAATAGTGGCACCCATTACCTACTCCTCTTCGGACTCTTGTGTTGCTCCAGGTGTAATGAAGAAATCCTGCCTGAAATTCCTCCAAAATAATGCGTGATTATGGTGTTAGATCAAGCTCTATGGGTGTAGTATTGTGCGAGAGTGATGAAAAACAGTTGTTCCCTTACAATACAGATTCTGCTGTCACTGAGCACTTCAATGACAGATGGGTTTCCTCAATTAAGTCATGGATACGTTTGGGCTGGTAGAAAAGAAAGGCTTGAAAAAATAGATCATGAGGTGCCCTTCTCTCTGATTCTGACTGTACAATGTGTCGGTTGAAAAAATCCTGAAAAGTTAGAGGCCTTTAGGAAATCATGGAATAAAAAAAAGAACAGCTGCTACTTTCATGATGAATAGCTTTGTGTAAGGAACAGACAGTGTGCCTAATCTGGATGTATGAAAAGTCCTTTCCCTAGCTCGCTTGCTCTAGAGCGTATATGTCTTTGTTGAAAATCTGCTTCACTTTCTCTTGATTGAGTATTTGTCTCTTTCCTTTGCCTCAAATCACCCTTGACTTCTTTGCGGCTGGAAGAGGTCTCTGCCTGACAAGGTTTCAGGTCTCCAATTTCCAGACCCGTTTCCCGTGGAGCTTCATGGATCGATTGGTTGCTTCCTCCACGGTATAGGAGCCATAAAATTCCCCAGATAGAGCTGTGGTTGTGATAAGTTATTCTCATTGGTCTCTGGAATGTCGTCCTCTTCGTTCTTCTTCAACCTCTCCTGCCTTAACTGCAGTTGGCCAGAAATAAAAGACGCACTAGCCATCAAAGAAGCAATGTACTCATGCATTTCTGTTCCACAAATACTTGACACAGAGTTGGCATCTTGATGCCCTAGTGGGAGGAGCCAGGGGGAGTCGCATGCACCGTCCAGTTACCACCTCATGTGGCGTTAAATGGGGTTCGGACCCAGGCTGATTGTACAATGTTAACAGGGCTAAGGGCAGACAGTGTAGCAAACTCTTATTAAGAGTGGCCTTTATCATAGCTATATTTTCCTTTAGTAGGCCATTAAGGCATTCACACACCCCATTCACTTGTGGTTAATAAGCACAGGAAAACTTATGGTGTATACCCAGTAAAGTCGTTGTGTGCTAAAATACTTAATTCGCAAAGTGTTGGCCATTGTCAGACTGCAGGACCTCACACACACCCCAGTGGGGGAAAACTTCTCTAACCAGGATCCTTGCCACTCTAAGGGCATCAGGGTGTGAACAGGGACCGGCCTCGATCCATCTGGAAAATGGGCATATAACTAACATTATATAGCGTTAGCCCTGACATACTTGGAGCATATCTACATAATCAGGGTGAAGATGTTTAAAAGGACCTAGTGTGTAAGGTATGGCTCCTCTCACTAGCTGCAGGGTATTCCTCTGCAGTGAAACATTTGCAGGTAACACAATTATTTACATATGCAATAACATGTTCTGCTAAATTGGGACAAAACCACTCTTCCCCAATGTGAGCAGCAAGTACATCCTTACCCATGTGGGTCAGATGGTGAAGTTGTGTGAGTGCAGCCTGTAATTACACCAGTGGCATCACCAGCTTGCCTGTACTTTCCTGTTGCCATAGGGTGTCCGATAGAGATATAGAACATCCCCTTTTTACCCATAATTCATATTCTTCCTTTGGTGCACTTCCCTGTAATTCCATTATCTGGGTCACTGATAATGTGCTAAACCCTTCCTGTAGCGCCATCACATGCACATGAATACACGTGTGAGATGGAGTATCAAAATCTGAAATGTCAACAAAATATGTTGCATGCTTCGCTTCTGTATCTGCTGCTTCAATGCTCCTGGAAATGGGGTTCTCCCCCCTCGTGTGGGCTTAGCACTTCACAACTGTTATGTCTGCTGGGAATTGAAGCACATCTATGAGCCTGCCCAATAGGGGCGCGTGCAGCACTAGCGTGCAGTCAGCACATCAAAAGCCCCTCCTCTGCCATCGTGACAACCCAGAGTGTACTGTAGACATCATGTAGGCAGAGTCCAAGTAGACTGTCACTTCCTGGCCCTTGCTCTGCTTTAATGCCAATATAATAGCTACTAATTGCCTGTGCTGAAAAATGTGATGGTAACCGCGCACTTGCTACAACTTCAGTTGTCCCGTCTGTCTTTATTTTCACTACCACCATCCCAGTATGTCTCTCCTCCGTGGTCTGGCCTATTGTCGAAGAACCGTCAATGTAAAGCACTTCAACCCCCTCAAGTTGCTTTTCTTTTACTTTTGGTAGATCGTTATACTGCTCCATGTATGTGGTGCAGTCATGCATGTAGTCTCCCTCTTCTGTTGGTTCTGCTACAAATTTCATCGGGATTACCGTCCTGCATCTGACTACCTTAATGGCTGGATTTGATAATATAATCTCGGACCCTGAAGCCCTCTGTGTGGTCAAACTACTCTTGGGTTGTTTGAGCATTGAAAAGAGAGCATGCTCCACGGAAAGGGTGGCACTGCACCCCATTGTAATACTTGATGACTTCTCTACTGCAAATGCAGCAGCAGCCAGTGCTTCCTCACAAGGGTAATGTCCTCTCTTTACTGGGTCTAATTTTCCACTCTAATATGCCAATGGTTTGTGTCCTATAGTAGTCTTCTGTGTCAGTACCGCAGTCATCACTACTCCGTTGCCATCAAAATCTGGGATCCCTAATACGGGAGCTGTGCATATCACTTTCTTCAGTTCCTCAAATCCACCTGTCGTCTCTTCTGTCCATGGTAGCCTGCCCTCCCCTCTCTGTGATTCCTTGAGTGCACTTAAGAAAGGTCTTGTGTATGTACTGTGGTCAAATACCCAAGCTCTGCAATAGTTACAGAGACCCGAAAACTGCTGCATTTGTCTCACTGTCATTGGTTTTGGTGTCCTACGAATTCCCTCTGCCCTTTCTGGTGTCACTCTTCGCCCCTCCTGCTAGATTAACTGTCCAATGTACAGCACCTCCTTCTGGCAATATTTTAAGTTTGCCTTATCTACCTTGTACCCTTTCTCTGCTAATACTGTCAACATGTGTACTGAGTCATTTCTGCACTGTATTTCTGAGTTGCTGCATATCAAAATGTCGTCAATGTACTTTATGATGGTGCTCTCCAATTGTACATTGCCCACATCCATTTGGAGGACCCTATTAAATATGGAGAGTGACTGACAGTATACTGGTGAGAGCCAAGTGTGTTTTCACTTGCGGTTACTATATAGAAAAGAAGTCAGGTCCTGTGACTCTGTGTGAAGTGGTATAGAGAAGAAGGCATTCTTCAAATCTATTACAATAAGGTGGTACCTTCCATACAAATGCTACACAAAATGGTCACTGGATTTGAAACTAATGGAAATTCTGCCTCTACAATCTGGTTCAAAGGGCGTAGATGCTGTATAAACCTCCAATGCACCCCTGTTGCCTTTTTCACAGGGTACACTGTGGTATTGCACTGTGATTCTGATGGTACCAGAATGTCCTGCTTCAATAATGCTGCATTGGTCTCATAGATGCCCTCATCTGCCTCTCTTGAAACAGAATACTGTTTTGCTCTTGGTAAAAATGCTCTTGGATTAAGCTTTATCTTTACTGCTCTTATCCATTTCATTAGCCACACGTCATAGGGACTTGTGGGTCATAAGACACTCGGTACCCTCCCCAAGTCTTCCTCGAGAAATGTTGGTGGTACTTTCTGCAACATAGCCATTCTCTGTGGTACTTCTCTGCAGTATATTTTCAACCAGTATGTAATGTTGATGTCAAACACCACTTTGTTATATGATCGATCGTCCTGGAACAGTTCCTCATCAGTCACATCAGTCAATCTGTACCCTTCGTCCACTGCAATCACTGTCCTCCAGGATCGTCCTGTGTTATCTGTCCCATGTAATGTTATCTTGTCTCCTGTCTTCCCCACTATCGCCGCCTCAAGTTCTATTGGGACAACTTTACCCTCAGGCTCATCTAATGGAACTTTTAGCCTGAATATACACCGGTTAGGTAATCACTACAGCCTTCCCTGAATCACTATACCTCTACCCCGTATTGAAACATTTCAGTATCTACTGGCACCCCCCTCTGTACCGTGTGCCCACAATATGCCTGAATAATCTAAAAAAAGGGAAAGGCGAGGCGTGCACTCCAGTTCCCAGTCAAATATACCAGATGCAAGAAGTAACTGGGTTAAATCCCAAACATGAACAAGTATTAACTGGGTTAAATCCCAAAATTGAACAAGTATTAACAGGATTGAATCCCATCTGATGCAGTTCAGTTGCTCTGTTGTTCTTCTCCTCTAAGCACTTTCTTGTGGCAAACAATCATCATTCTTTTCAGTTGTTGCTAATTAATTGCTCTTTCAGTCTCAAAGGATTCTGGTAGCTGTAGTGATGAACTGCAGCAGATGGGTATCAACCCTTTTAATACTTGTTCATTTTTGGGATTTCACCCAGTTAATACTTTTTCATTTTTGGGATTTCACCCAGTTACTTCTTGCATCAGGTATATTTGACTGGGAACTGGAGTGTGCGCCTCGCCTTCCCCCTTATTTTTACATAATGCCCGAATAATCTCCCTCACATTCATGTAGTGAATTTCTGGTGTTGAGCACACTATCCGCTGGTCTGTAAATGAGATGTTCATGTTGAGCTTACTTATTCTGTCTCTTCCCATTACATTATGATCACTGGTGTCTGTCGGGAATAAAATAGTGGCATAGCTAAGTCATGCTCCCCTATAGAAAGTGAGAGTTTGTCTGTAAAAGGAACCAAATCCATCACCCCAGAGAATCCTGGTGCATTCATGGCATTGTCTGACATTGGGTATCTCCCTTCCCAGATACAGGATCTAGTTGCCCCCATGTCCACGAGAAAGGAAAAAGTCTTGTCACCTTTCGTCTCCCCTTTATGTGGTTCCTCTGCCGGGTGGGGTGTAACTGATAGGAGTGAACACATCAGGTCCATCTGTGGGCTGTCCTATTGTGGGTATATTGGCAACCCTATGCCCATGAATGGGTTGCCCCCACAACAGTCGCCCCCAACCTCTGAATGGGAGTTGATCCCATAGAGTCTGTGAGTGTGATATCCCAGCACCCTGCTGTGCTGCTTGTGGTGGCTGCATGTGTCCCTGCATCTGCGGTGCAGGTTGTGCCTGTGGGTATGGATGTACAGTTCCTTGTATTTGTGGTGCATATGTCATAGGCTGATATGCTTGTATGTATGCGTCTTGCGTCTGTGCCTGTCATGGTGCCTGGTCCTGGGCATAATAGTCAGTCTGTACTGCATGGAATGTGGGTTGGTGCAGCAATACCCCATTCTGTGGCAACCCCCTCTGCTTCTGCATACTCGAGAGGTGTGCCCTATCTGTCTGCACACCCAGCACTGTGGTGCCCCCCGCATTGGACTCTGATAGCTCTCTGAACCCCTCGGGTCCCTGCTGCATTTGATGTCCATACCCTCTTCCCCTGGATGCTCCTCCCCTCCCTCTAAACCTGTGGTGCATGTCTCTTCACCTGAAAAGCCTCCCCCTGCGGGTGGCTGTCTGTACTGTGCATGTGGTGCACCTGCTCCTTCTACACTGGTTAACACTGCCTTTTCCATTATGTACTTTGATCATTCTTTCTGCAGTAGCTTTGCTTCCTATTGCTTTATGTCCACGTGTTTTTTCATTACAGTCTATTGCATTAGCCTGCAATAGTGTATTATGGTCCGATGAATTTCTGACCATGGTTTTGCCTCCATTCCCACAAGTTTCTTAAGCTGCCTTTGCCCTTGTTTAGTTAACCCCTGACAATATACGATAGAATAATCCCACTGTTTTATCCAGCAGTTCACCAACCTCCAGCCTCCATTTCTCTTGGATAGCTTAAACATATTGAAGGTGATCCTCGCCCTCCCTCATTTTGCATGCTGTGATCACACTAATGTCTGTGGTATCTGGCTATTGTATCCTCAGAGCGTGCCACACGGCAGCTCGACAATTATTGAAAAGCAAACCATCATGCACCATGTTCTGTACTGTTACTCAGGGGTAACCAGCTCTTTTCCATACATCGTCTGCAACCTCTGCGAGAATTGCTGAAAGCAAGCTCTTAATGTCACCCACCACTAGATTCGTGCCTACTGTCAGTCTCTCTATCTCATATAGCCACTTCCCAGCCTCTGCAGTCAACAATGGTAACTTACATTTTAAATTGTCCTTGTCCATCTGCTGCCATGGTAAAAATTGAGGTTGCCCCCTCCCTTTTCTAGTAGTGGCAACTGTGTTAGTCCTATCCATCCGCTTTGTCTCCCCGTGCCTTTAGCGGTGGTAAACGCCCTCGTCATCTCTGTTTTCCTCTGTCCTGGCAGATTTCTAAGCCTATGTGCAAATGGGGTAATATCGCCTGTACTGCGTGATATACCTTTTGGATGCTGCAGCCGTCCCCCTCCGTCTTCCTATAGTTTTTCTCTGTCTTTGCCGTCTCCCCATACTGGGCCTCTATGTGGGTTTAACACCCAGAGCGGCGAGAGGTCGCTCCTCTTTGACCTCCTCGCTCCCCAATAAATCATAGTCTGACCCTGTGTCCCCAGCAATACAGTCATTGTCCTCCTGAACACTAAGCCTCCTCAAAACCTTGTCTCCCTGCTGCCCTCTTCATGACTGACCTGTACTCCTGCATTCCCCCCTCAATGAGAGATCAATCTTGTCTCGATCTATCCGTGGGGTAGCCCTGCTACTTTTCCCTCTTTTGTCTCGCTCTCTCCTCACTTGTTTTCCTTTTCCTTTGTCAAGGGTTTTGACCCATGTTGAATTATTAGACGGGGTAGATGTGAGGATGAGCTGTCGCCGCCCATCATTCTATCCCAGAACAAAACTAAATCAATAGACTGGGTGGATGTGGGGATGAGCTGTTGCCGCCCATCTTTGCATCCCCGAACCAGGAAAACCGCGCGGTTGTGCGCACACCAAAATGGTTGTCTAACCTGCCAACCACCAGTGCCAGCATGATGGACCCGAAGCGCCAGGGCTGAAAGGTGGTGTCAAAGGAAAAATAACAGTGTTGTTAGACCAAAAGCGCCTTAAAATCACCTTTGTTTTCCTGAATGCAAGCTCAAAGCGCCTATTTCGAACATTGCAGGATATTCAAAAATCTTACTGAACACCAGCAGACATCTGGCAGAATGAAGTGTTGTGTGCATACAAAATCTGGGAAGATGAAGAGCCCAACACAATGTTTATAACAAAACTGGCTGAGCTGTGGATGTCAGCAGCTTAATTGAAATTGGATTTAAAACCACTAAAATTGAAATGTTTAAATTAAATGAGTGACCTACTTTTGAGTGTCACATAGTTTGCAACGGTTAAATGTCATGGTTTTGAACTTAGAATCAGCATTCTAGCTGCATGTGTAAAAATTGTAAGTTTGATTTAAAATGGGAACTAAAGTGACATTTAGCTGAATTCTGCCTGACAACTACCCCCGACAGGAGTTGAACTGGCTCAACAACTCTTCCCAGGCCTGGCTGCACCCTGCTGCCCCTGCCAAAAGGAGATGACACCTCTCTGATTGAATTAGGAAAGTGGCACCTGGGGACTACAGGAAACTGAACAAAGCCCTGTCCTGGACTCAGGCAAATGTTATATTGAGGGGGCCGTAAAATGGCTTCCTCTTGGAAGGAAATGGGAGGGGCAGTGCCTCTGCTAGCAAGCTGAGCTTGGGGGAAGTGGATAAACCAGTTATTCCACCATGTGATGTGGGAAGCCACACCCCTATTTGACCAGGGCATAATTTTAAAAAGATAGATAACTCATAGTGCGGACTGGTCAAAATTATATAAATAATATCATTATTCTTGGGATTTTTCCGTGCACATTTTAAGAGGTGTTAGGACCCTGTGGTGTATTCTGGGGGGTTGCTAGCAGAAAATAGGGTCTTACTCCAAATGTCTGCATGTTAAAAATCTGACACTTCATCAATTAATGTCCATACTCCTTGCGCACATTTGTGTAATTTTTGGTAAATGTCCGATTTTGATAAACCGAAAAAGCGCAAAATGTTGTCATTTCTGAATCCCAGCTCGCAGGAACATGGGGCTTGAACAGAGACCTGTCTTAATTCATCTGTAATATGTACATGTAATGTCAACCACTTATGTATCTGATAAATATGTATTTGGGTCAGAAATAGATTTGTGTGCAATTTGACAAGGGGAGGTTCCCCTGACCATAAAACCTACAGCATCACTCTGACACTCCATTTCTTTCTCCCAATCAAGGGAGAGAGGAAAGCTTGGCCAATGATAAGTGAGAGGGGCAGGCTTAGCTAGGCCCAGGCACACACCCATTTTCAAAACACATAAAAAGAACATTGAAACCCAGGTAGGGACATGCACTTTCCACTTTCTTGCGGGACGCTTTGCCGGGATACTCCAGACTTCAAATCCATCAACCTCCAGAGACCAGAGATCCAGAGAGACCAGAGATCCAGAGAGAGCAGAACTGTGCAGTGCTGAGAGCAGAACCAGAGACCAGACCGCTGTGAAGAACCGCTAGCAGAAGTCCAGCCAATCCTGACCTGATCGGTGACGAAGCCATTCCTGTCCAAAAGATAGTGTGAGTACTCTAGGACTGTGCCAGACTAATCTCTTGGTTTAAAATAATCTAATTAAAACTATTTTAACCTATTTAGAACTACCTCATAGGAATCGTGTGTCTCATTCTGTCCTTTTTAAAGCTGAAAACTGTCACCTGTCATTTTGAACTTTTAAATTTCAAATCCGAAAAACTACTCTTATAGGGCCTCCGTAATTACGCTCGACGCATGCGATTAAATTTGCTGCGATTTGACATTTTGCACAATTTCAGCCATGTGTAAAAATCAGCAGCTCCTTGCTTTCCTTTGCTAAAATTCATTTTAACCTGCTAGTTACTCATAGAGCATTGCTATAGTGAGCCTGAACTAAGATAAACTAGTTATCACCCACCCTGAACCTCTAGAGGGAATTAAAAGCATTTTTAGCACATTTCTCACTTCATTGTCATTACATTCAAAGCCTTTTGGGCCTGTGTTTCAAACTTCTACCTGTTTTCCTCTAAGCTTGCTGGGGGGGAACTGAATTTCGTATTGTATTTGATTGCATTCCTGAGAACTGTGTGCTCCTCTTCCCATCTCCTTATATTGCATAATTGAATTGTCAAGGAAAAGTGATTACATTGTCTTTTGCTGAAGCCATATCAAGTTATTTTCTGTACTGCATTTCATTCATCATTGCATTTCCTTGAACCATATAAAGCATTCTCTGCCACCTTATTCTTCTTTTCCTATTCATAAGTAACCAAGAACTGTGCTACTGTAGGGTTACCTATTGCTGATCACTGCTCATATTCACAAGTGTGCTATCCATTATCAATTTATTTATAGAAGTGTGATATATATATATATATATATATATTTAATTGTTTAATGTTTCAAATAAACCTTTTAAATTTGCAAAACAAGCCTACTTCTTGGCTCAGTGGGGTCAAGGGGGATTCTAAGAGAGGGGTGTTATACAAGGGTTCATCATCCAGATTATAACTTGCCATAAAAATACATAAATAAGGGCTTCCCTTGGGCATCCCAGACAAGGCTCTGACTTAGTGGGATTGCTTGATTGGAGTCACTTACAAAGTGAGGGCTCAGAGCAGGGATATTCTGGGTAAGATTTACCACTTGTGCAGCTTAATACAGTGTGCCAACTGACCGGATACACATATCCGGTTAGATCACCACGCTGGTTTACACTGTGAAAGCACCCCTCAAAGGAACGCTCTAAGGAAACGGTCTGTTTTGCAAAATAAAATCCAAACTTCTGTAACTCAGGAAGGAACTCAAATTCCAGAATGACGACCTTGGTAGATATGAAGATAGCTACGGAGCACCTGTTACATAAACTGTTTGTGAGAGGTGAATGGTCTGAGCAGGACCAAAATGTATGGTTGCAGGCGATCACACAACGGGTCACTACAACTGGGTCAGATATGTGGAGGGATCAGGGTCCCTTACATGTGGCCCTGAGTGAACTATATATGGCTTCTAAGGCCAAAGATGAACACAATAAGATTGCCAGGATAGCGGCATATTTGTATCTATATATGGGAGCCATGCAGGACAAATGTGCTGAAGGTCAAGATCTGGCAAATAGGCAACAGATGGCGTTAGAAAAGGCCCAATCTGACCTGGTCTCTTCTGAGCAGAGGCTGCAGAGGAGCCAGGAGTCAGAAAACGAGAGTAGACAGTACATCATTAAAATGAAGGAGGATTTGGATATCCTGCAACAGGAAAAGGCTGACCAGGATACCAGAATTCTGGCTTTGCAGAAGGAGCACCAAGACAGTTTGGACTCCTTACTCCAGAGCCAGAAAAAGCTGGAGCAACAGATAGATTTCAACAGGGCATGCACAAAGCAGGTAGCCACCCTGCAAAGCCAATTGGATCGAGAAAAAGAGGAGAGCAATAAACTGATTCTGAAAGACCTGGACACCCAGACAGAATTTCAGGAAGAGCGCCAGAAAGCTGGTGCCTTTCAAAGGCAGAGGGACGACCTGGTGGCACAGATGCAGGCTCTTAGTCAGGAAAGGGACACCTTAGGCCAGGAAGTCTGCCAACTAAAAGAAAAAAATTAAGAAAATCACCTGGCCCTCCAGGGGCTGGGTGACCTCCAAAAAGAGCATCAGGGCTTGCTAGAATACACCAGGAGGGTGGAGGAGGCTCTGGCAAGAAAGGAGCAGGCCAGTAGGGATGGGACTGAGGAGGTAACCCTCCTGCAGCAAAGACTGGCCCAGTACTCCAGGACCAATCAGGAGGCCCAGAGAGAGAATGAGGCTCTCTGCCAGCACAATGATAGGCTCCAGCAACAGGTAGCGATGCAGGAGAGACTGATAGAGTCTAGTAAGGCCTTAACTGAGGAACTGAAGGCGCAGGCTCTTGCATTGCAACAGGGAGCAGGGGCTGACAGAAATGAAGTTCGCTGGGAAAGGGAAACGCCTGAGCATAACCTCAGGAGCCCTAGTACCGGAGGCCTTCATCTCTCTCAGTCCCTGGACTCTGCCACCCCCATGTCCCCTGGCGCACATGAGCAGAGGGCCACAGGGATGGCAGATTACTATCCAACCAAAAGTATGGGGCTTATAGGCCAGTACCACCCAGGAATGGAGGGGCCTGCATCCAGGTATGGGCACCCAAGCACAGTGCAATTTAGTGGGGAACCCCAGGAGAGTAGGCCCATTAAGGGCATCCTGAAAACCTCTGCCCAGTTAGGTCAGTGGGGGGGGTACCCATCAAATCCTGGCAGCAAGGAGGGATCCGAAGACTCCTCTGAGCGTTACAGGATGCAGGAGACCAGGTCCCCACATTCTGCCAGCCATTCCCAGGCTCGCAGAATCCAGGAAAACCTGGAAGATCAGACGGGCACCTCTGGGAGCAGTGCTTCGGAGTCAGAGGATGAATGGACCAGGGTTACCCGAACCAAAAAGGCCAATAAGGCAAAAAGGGCCTTGCTTAAGGACCCATTGAAACAAATAAAGGCAATAAGGAGTGTCATCACGCCTTATTATAAGAACGCCAAGTATTTTGTTTGGGAACTCTTGAAGCTCTATGAGCAAATGATGGAGACTTTCCATTTGAAGGACAGCAGTAGCTGCATCCAGTACGTCAAATGGACATTCTCCCTGGAATACTCCAGTTTCTTTGCAGGGCTGGAGGACCAAAACCATTCAAGATGGTCCGCATATAGGGCGGCCATCTTGAAACATTTTTCTGTTCATAGAAATCCTCAAGAGGCTCGCAAGGCAGCCTACAATTTGCAATGTGGGGAGGATCAGGCCCCACAAGAATTTATGCAAGAATTGAAGCGTGCCTTTGTGCAGACCACCAGAAGGGTGCGCACGGACAGCAGAGAATTTGTCAATACTTTTTTCCATGCCTTGCCCAAATACATCATGACCCAGCTAGTGAGAGATTTTCACGAGAAGAGGTCACTAGACTGGGTCATTGAACAGGCTACCCGGACCTATGATGTGCAGAAGCCCATAGACAATAAAAGTAATGCGCAGAAAAACCCCAAAACCAACAGCACCCCTGCTGCTGCCAAGGTGGCGGAGGTAAAGGTTGCCCCCGTTTTAGATTTGGAGATGGGGGGCCTAAAAACCTGCCTGCACCGAATAATTCACAGCCCAGAAGGCCCTCGAGCCAGTCACAGACAGGGAGTCGAGGAGGTAGTCCCACAAATGGGGTCCCCCGCTCCCCTGATTATGTAAGTCCCCGCTACAAGGGAAACCGACCCATCCTGGGTTATGTGTGGACTCCTCCAGCCCAAGGGGGGAGATCCAGCCAAGCACCTGACCCAGGGAACTTCCCTCCTAACTTCCTACAGGAGGGCAGAAATTCACCAAATCCTGGGCAGAACTTCTTTCCCAGGTATCCACCCAATTTCCAGCCCCAAAATCATCCATCCTTCTTTCCCCAATTCCCTGAGCCCAGACAACCTAATCCGGGAGAGGGGAGGCCAAGGGTGGAGGGGTACCCAAATCTTCTCAATCCGGGGCATTACCAGAGAAGGGATAGCTACCCTTCCCGGGATCAGCCCAGGGAAGAAAATAGAGCCCCGTATCAGCCTGAGCAGGTTTCACAACTTGAGCGCCAGGTCCAAAATATGGAACGGGATCTGGGTCACATACTGAGAGCTCAACAGAACCCTCAGATGAGCATGCCACCACAGAATGCCCCAAACTCTGGGCCTGGTGCTCCAGAACAATGATGGGGGCAGCACCCCGATAACCCACCGGTTCTCAGGGAGGAGGCACAAGTTAAGGGGGGTGTAAAGCCTTGGAGGAAGCTTCCTTCCCAACTTGTAAACAGCCCCTGGAAAACCAGGAACCGGAAACAAAATCTCCTACCCCTGAAAGTCTGCCACCCAAGGAGCAGAGAGGAGGTAGGAGAAACAAAGGACCCAAACAGACCCATTTTGTGGAGGGGGGTACAGGTCTTCCAATTTGAGGGAGACGGATCCTCAGAGGACGCTGGGAAAAGGATCTTCTCCTTCAAAGATGGGGGAACTCCTCCCACAGAAAAATGGGTCCCAAGGGATTCCAATCCAGACTGGAGAGATATGGAGACTGAGCTACCGCCGCCCATCATCTCATCCCAGAACCCACAATACCGAAATCCCCTGGTTCAAACCCATCCTGGTGACTGCCTCCAAAAAGGGGGGGTGGCCCAGAACCGGAACCAGGGGAACCCACAATGGCTCTGATCTCCAGTTGCCAACTTTTTCTTTCAGATTCCCCAGGCGCTCCACAGAATTCTGCCCAAATCTCTTCACTAGCAATGTCCAAAACCAGAAAATTAGCCCACCAGTTGTCCAAAAATGTGCATTATCTGTGCCCCCTTGAGGAGAAGGAGGGAAGATACTATGCCCCGGTACAAGTACAGGGGCAGGGTACAATTTTGGCACTGGTGGACACTGGATCCCAAGCTACCGTTCTGTCCAAAAGGTCCTTTGATGAAGTAAATGCAGGAAGGGGGGAGAATTATCGTATTCCTCTCACCCTGGACAACTGCAGAACTTTGACGGGAAGGAAATTCCTGTCGAGGGGACTGCAGTTTTGGACATCAAAGTTGGGCGACACAAGGTGAAACACCTGGTCATAGTAGTGACTCCAGAGGGTACCCCTTGCTTACTAGGGAATGACCTCCTGAGAAGGTTGTCAACCCTAATAGATTGCGTGAACAAGGTCCTCTGGACCCAGACTGGCTGACCAATAAAATTAAAACAGAGTGTCAACCATGTTAGTTTAAATGGCACCTGCCACATGGTTAAACAAAAATCTGACCAGTAGAATTTCACTTCAAGAACAACCAAATTCCAGACGTGACAGTAATAGCAGTAGGACGACAGACTGGTGATGGGGGGTCCTCTCTATTTCTGAAAATCAACCTTCCTTCCAGTCTAAGGTGGTATTCCACACTGGAAGGAAATACCCTGAAATTCTTTACCAATCCACAATCAGCCACTCCCACTCCTATAGTCCAGAAAGATGTGAAATCAGCACAGAGCCTGGCTGATATTCAGCAAATTGGAGAGCAGTTGTTCATCCCTGTTCAGTTAAATGATGGGAAGGACTCTGTTCTCGCTCGAGTGTGTGTGAACAACGGTAAGAGCTTCGTCAGCGAAGCCATGTTCTGCCAACTCCCAAAAGATCCGGCCATTCCCACATTCAAACTGATAGACAAATGGGAAATAGTTCTGGAGACACCCAATTCCAAACATCTCCTGCAGAGCAGGTGTATGCTCAAAATCTGCATTGGCAACAAGAGCATAGTCCATAATTGTTGGGTTGTGCGAGACGTCACTGCCGCCTTTTACTTAGGCAGTGACATTCTCAATCGCTTCGCCATTAGTTTGGACCTAATAAACTTCAAAGCTTGGTCCCGGTTAGCGGATAATCCCATGGGCTTTGATGATCAAGAAAAAGCATTTAGGTCAGCTCAATTGCTACCTTATGCAGTTGAAATTCAGCTTAAAGAGGAAGTCATCCCAGAAAGGACCCGACAATTCTCCCTGGAAGTGAAAGTTAAAAGAGGACAAAAATTGAAAAACCCTATTGCTTATATTCATCTAAATGCTTCTCTCCAACAGCAAGGGTTAGGGGTAAACCCAGCACCATTAGTCAACATAGAACATGACACCATTCCAATAGAGGTGGATAACAGCGACTTAAAGAGTATTACTCTAGCCGCAGGCACCATTATTGGAATGACGGTTGATGACCGACATTTCTCCATTGATTTAGGAAATGAACTGTTAGGACCGATCCCCAAGGACTGTTTTGACAGTGACAGTGAGGACAATATAACACCAGACAGGATTTTCAGCATGGGGGGAACTTCCTGGTGTACACTTCTTGCCCTTATGGTAAGGAAGATGTGACTTGTGACTTCAGAGGGGATGAGGTGATTTTCCAGGTCCATGAGGGCTGCCTTTCCCACCTGAAGCCTCCGGTCCAAATCAGCACTCTGACCAGGGACTTCTCCACCCAGCAGGAGGAGGCCGCTGAGATAGCCAAACCAGAAGTCTTTCCAGGCTTCAGGCAGATGGTGGAAGAGAGAGTCAACCTAGCTGATGCCTGTGTGACTCTGGAACAGAAGCAAAACGTTGAAACAAGTTTTCTTGGATTTCCAAGACCTCTTTGCCGTAGACTCATATGACTGTGGACACACCGACATCCACACCACAACAATTCCCACGGACCCTGGAATGACTCCAGTGTTTGTGAAGCAATATCGTTTGCCTCTCGCATCCATGGAGTCCCTTACTGAAATAATTAAGAACCTTGAGTCCCGGGGAATAATCCGTCCAGTCCACAGCACTTTCAATAATCCGGTGCTGGGAATATTGAAGCCAAACGGCCAGTGGAGACTCTGCGCCGACCTTAGGGAGCTCAACAAATGGGTCCATACTTCCCGATGGCCTCTGCCCTACATTGACCAAGGGCTGGCCCAGATTCAGGGGTCACAGGTATTCACAGCAATAGACCTGACCAATGGATACTGGACCGTGCCTGTCAGTAGGGAGGACCAATACAAACTGGCTTTTACCTTTGGGGGCCAGCAGTACACATGGACCCGGACTCCCTTCGGATACCTCAACTCCGGCAATGAATTCAACATTTTCCTACATAAGGCCATGCCTGACCTGGGTGCGAGGGGTAACCTGGCTTATGTAGATGAGGTCCTCATCAAAAGTTCATCTGTGGAAGAACACATAGCGGAGATCCTTTATGTTCTGACACAGTTGAGGGCCGCCGAAGCAAAACTTTCCTTTCAGAAAGCACAGTGGTGTAGAACCCGTGTTAATTTCTTGGGGCATGAGATTACTCCGCAGGGTCTCTGTCCCCAAGAAAAGAAAGTGGAAGCACTTCAGAAACTGAAGGATCCCAAAACTCTGCGGGAACTAAGGAGCCTCCTTGGACTGACTAATTACAGCAGAAAGTTCATTGAAGGCTATGCAGAGATCACTAGAGCCCTGATTCATCTCTTGAAGGGGGTGGGGTCAAGTGGGAATGGGGTCCAGAACAATCCGAGGCAGTTAGACAACTCAAGAGAAGCCTCTCACAAGTGCCTTGCCTAGCTTAGGTGTCAGAAACAAGTCTTCCTGGAGACAGGGTTTTCTAATACGTGCTTGACGGCAGTATTATACCAAAAGCATGGCAAGGTCAATAAAGTAATCTCCTATGTGAGCAAAACTTTATCCTCTGTGGAGGAAAAATTCAACGATTGTGAGAAGGCACTCCTGGCAACGGTGTGGGCATTGAAGAATTGCTGCCCCTTTATCCAGGGGGAACACATCATAGTGGGAACTCCACACCAGCCTCTGCAATATCTCCAAAGTGACAGAATCCGGGCCGGAAATGTGAGTAATTCCCGAATTACTTCCTGGATTCTGTCAATGCAAGGCTTTCCTGTGGAGGCCAGATATGGCCAAAACAAGAAGAGTCCCCTCGTGCAAGGTCTGGCTGACTTGCATGATTGTGCCAGAGAAAACTGTCTCGAGGACGAAAGTCTAAAAATCAAGGACAACATGGAGGCATACCTTAATTCCCCACACAAAGTCTTTGAAGAAGACAAGTGTGAGGGAATACCCACTGTCTATGTGGATGGATGCTCTTACCATGTTGACAACAACGGGGAGAAAGAACTGGTGGCCGGCGTAGGGAATGCATGGGTGAACTAGTCCCCAGAACCCTCCACTGGATACAAAATTGGTCCCCGAAGTAGTCAGGTGGCAGAATTGATGGCTGTGCATCAGGCCATCCTCACTGCCGTCCAACATCAACTCCACGAACTGGTCATAATCACAGATTCGAATTATGTACGGAACGGGTTCGTGGAGCACCTGGTTAATTGGAAAACCAGAGGCATGTTATGTGCTAATAACAAACCCCTGAAACATGGGAAGTTAATCCAAAACATTGATGATCTGGTCACCTCGAATGGGATGACCATCTACTGGAAGAAGATCAAGGGTCATTCCAAAGTAGAGGGACCAGACAAAACTGGAAATGACTTAGCTGATCAGCTGGCCAAAACCGGGGCCATCCAAGAGGAGCTAATAGAAATAGAGTCCCTGTTGGGGGAAATCCAGGTCACTGCTATCACTAGGTCCCAGCCAAATGCTCACAATGATCTTTCAACTACACAATGGAGTAAGGAGACCCCTGATGCTGATTTAATTACAGCTCAGAAGGGGGATCCAATTATTGGTAAGTTTTACCAACACCCAGAGGACCCTGAGAACCTTCCCCTGACGGATACCAATTACATTGGGAAAGAGGACATAAGAGTGTTGATGAAATGTCCAAAAATGTTCCGAATCCAAGACGGTTTGTTGGTAAGGAAATCCCAAGCTGGCCATGATCAGTGGGCGGTTCCTACCTTATTCCAAAGCCTGATGTTAAGTCACGCCCATGATGCGGCCACCGCCAGTCATAGGGGGTTTCATACAACACTTGAAATCTTAAGAGCGGTTGCATACTGGCCACAATTGGGGCACGACCTCGACCAATACTTGAAGGGGTGTCTTGTGTGTGCACAATTTCAGCCATCATCCCTCACACACCGTGCGCCTCTCCAAAAGAGGGGGATGACACTGCCATGGTTATATTTGCAAATCGACTTTGTAGGCTCTGTAATTCGCTCGTCTAGAGGAAACAAGTACATGTTGACCGTTACATGCTTGTTTACCAAGTGGGTGGAATGTCTCCCGGCCCCAAACTGCAAGGCAGAAACAGCAGCTGCCCTGATGATTAACCACATCTTTTCCCGTTTTGGTCTACCTCAAAGGATTGAGTCAGACTGGGGTAGCCACTTCACCAGTGAAGTAATGACAAAGATGTGGGAGATACTGGGGGTCAAAAGGAAGCTACACATTGCTTACAGGCCAGCTTCTTCTGGAGCAGTAGAATGCTACAACCGGACAATTGTGAGCATATTAAAAAAGTTTGTGGCAGATTCTGGGCCAAGTTGGGATATCCGATTACCTCTGGTCCTAATGGCCATCAGATCTACCCCTTCATCTGCAACTAAAATGTCACCATTTGAGTTGATGACTGGACGCAAGATGGTGCTTCCTCAGCATTTGCTCTACAGGACCCAAGAGCAGACACTGATAAATGCCTCCACAACTCATGAGTATGTGGAGAATTTAAGGAAACACCTCCAACATGCTATTGCCTATGCTCAGCGGAATCTAGAAAGATCAGCTGAGAGTATGAAAACGCACTATGATTTGAAAACCACCAGGAAGGAATATGATGTGGGAGACCGGGTCTATCTATACAATTTCCAAAGAAACCAGGCCAAACAGCGAAAATGTTTGCCTACATGGAAGGGTCCGTTTGAAATTATAGACAAGATCTCCGCTGTTGCCTACAAAATCTGCATCCCCAAAGGTAATTTGGCGGAAGGGGAAGATAAGTGGTCCATCTTAATCAGCTGAAGTGTTGCCATCCCAGGCACACTCTGCAACAACTGGAGGAATCCACTGGAATCCCAGAGGGGGCCGCTCCAGTGTAATTCAGTTCAACCCTAAAATATTCCACATATAGCATATAAAATGTTGTGATTCTTGAATATATATGTTCTTGTCTCCTAATTTAAAAAAAAAATGTATATGTTCATATCTTCTGATTTATAAAATGTATATGTTCGACACACCATTAATAGTGGTGGAAAAATGTCTAGGAATGTGTATTGCCACTTTGCTTTATCATCCAAGGAGAGATGAAACCATGGAGACTGACCAAGGAGAACAACCCAGGGACCGGGAGCAAAGATCCGAGGGGCCCAGGGTACTGCTCAATATTCCCATCAGGACCGGCAAGGAGAACTGATCGATCCAACCGGATGGAGTAAAAGATGCAGAACTGTGCCATCTACAGAATTGGTAGAAGATGATGCGGACATACCAGCGTGTGGCCAAAACATTCTTTGCACCCGACTCCCCCTCGACTCAAATTCAAAATGCAGTCGGGCACACCAAAATGATTGTCTAACCTGCCACCCACCAGTGCCAGCATGATGGACCGGAAGCGCCAGGGGTGAAAGGTGGTGTCAAAGGAAAAATAACAGTGTTGTTAGACCAAAAGCGCCTTAAAATCACCTTTGTTTTCCTGAATGCAAGCTCAAAGTGCCTATTTCGAACATTGCAGGATATTCAAAAATCTTACTGAACACCAGCAGACATCTGGCAGAATGAAGTGTTGTGTGCATACAAAATCTGGGAAGATGAAGAGCCCAAAACAATGTTTATAACAAAACTGGCTGAGCTGTGGATGTCAGCAGCTTAATTGAAATTGGATTTAAAACCACTAAAATCGAAATGTTTAAATTAAATGAGTGACCTACTTTTGAGTGTCACATAGTTTGCAACGGTTAAATGTCATGGTTTTGAACTTAGAATCAGCATTCTAGCTGCATGTGTAAAAATTGTAAGTTTGATTTAAAATGGGAACTAAAGTGACATTTAGCTGAATTCTGCCTGACAACTACCCCCGACAGGAGTTGAACTGGCTCAACAACTCTTCCCAGGCCTGGCTGCATCCTGCTGCCCCTGCCAAAAGGAGATGGCACCTCTCTGATTGAATTAGGGGAGTGGCACCTGGGGACTACAGGAAACTGAACAAAGCCCTGTCCTGGACTCAGGCAAATGTTATATTGGGGGGGGCCGTAAAATGGCTTCCTCTTGGAAGGAAATGGGAGGGGCAGTGCCTTTGCTAGCAAGCTGAGCTTGGGGGAAGTGGATAAACCAGTTATTCCACCATGTGATGTGGGAAGCCACACCCCATTTTGACCAGGGCATAATTTTAAAAAGATAGATAACTCATAGTGCGGACTGGTCAAAATTATATAAATAATATCATTATTCTTGGGAATTTTCTGTGCACATTTTAAGAGGTGTTAGGACCCTGTGGTGTATTCTGGGGGGTTGCTAGCGGAAAATAGGGTCTTACTCCAAATGTCTGCATGTTAAAAATCTAACACTTCATCAATTAATGTCCATACTCCTTGCGCACATTTGTGTAATTTTTGGAAAATGTCCGATATTGGTAAACCGACCAAAAAGCGCAAAATGTTGTCATTTCTGAATCCCAGCTCGCAGGAACATGGGTGTTGAACAGAGACATGTCTTAATTCATCTGTAATATGTACATGTAATGTCAACCACTTGTGTATCTGATAAATATGTATTTGGGTCAGAAATAGATTTGTGTGCAATTTGAGAAGGGGAGGTTCCTCTGACCATAAAACCTACAGCATCACTCTGACACTCCATTTCCTTCCCCCAATCATGGGAGAGGGGAGAATTGGGCCAATGACAAGTAGAGAGAGGCAGGCTCAGTTATGCCACGCACACACCCACTTTCTAAACACATAAAAGCAGACAGTGCAGGACAGGTAGGAAGATTCACTTTCCACTTTCTTGCGGGACGCTTTGCCGGGAGACTCCAGACTTCAAATCCATCAACCTCCAGAGACCAGAGATCCAGAGAGACCAGAGATCCAGAGAGACCAGAGATCCCGAGAGGCCAGAACTGTGCAGTGCTGAGAGCAGAACCAGAGACCAGACTGCTGTGAAGAACCGCTAGCAGAAGTCCAGCCAATCCTGACCCGATCGGTGACAAAGCCATTCCTGTCCAAAAGATAGTGTGAGTACTCTAGGACTGTGCCAGACTAATCTCTTAGTTTAAACTAATCTAATTAAAACTATTTTAACCTATTTAGAACTACCGCATAGGAATCGTGTGTGTCATTCTGTCCTTTTTAAAGCTGAAAACTGTCACCTGTCATTTTGATTTTTAACTTTCTACCTTCACGAAATCATCCGTATCTCCGGAACCGTTTGTGCTAGAAGCAAATTTTTTTATCTTAAAGCTAAGGTTCTAGGCTTTCCAATGAACCTAGAACCGACTTGCTACTCCTTATAGGGCCTCCGTAATTACGCTCAACGCACGCGATTAAATTTGCCGCGATTTGACATTTTGCACAATTTCAGCCACGTGTAAAAATCAGCAGCTCCTTGCTTTCCTTTGCTAAAATTTGTTTTAACCTGCTAGTTACTCATAGAGCATTGCTAAAGTGAGCCTGAACTAATATAAACTAGTTATCACCCAACCTGAACCTCTAGAGGGAATTCAAGTCATTTTTAGCACATTTCTCACTTCATTGTCATCACATTCAAAGCCTTTTGGGCCTGTGTTTCAAACTTCTACCTGTTTTCCTCTAAGCTTGCTGGGGGGGAACAGAATTTCGTATTGTATTTGATTTCATTCCTGAGAACTGTGTGCGCCTCTTCCCATCTCCTTATATTGCATAAAGGGGGGGAGTGAATTGTCAAGGAAAAGTGATTACATTGTCTTTTGTTGAAGCCATATCAAGTTATTTTCTGTACTGCATTTCATTCATCATTGCATTTCCTTGAACCATATAAAGCATTCTCTGCCACCTTATTCTTCTTTTCCTATTCAAAAGTAACCAAGAACTGTGCTACTGTAGGGTTACCTATTGCTGATTACTGCTCATATTCACAAGTGTGCTATCCATTATCAATTTATTTATAGAAGTGTGATATATATATATATATATATAGTTTAATTTTTCAAATAAACCTTTTAAATTTGCAAAACAAGCCTACTTCTTGGCTCAGTGGGGTCAAGGGGGATTCTAAGAAAGGGGTGTTATACAAGGGTTCATCATCCAGATTATAACTTGCCATAAAAATACATAAATAAGGGCTTCCCTTGGGCATCCCAGACAAGGCACTGACTTAGTGGGATTGCTTGATTGGAGTCACTTACACCTTGTTGCCACTAAAATGTGCTAAACCTATCTTTACTTGTGCTGTCCTTAAGGCGCGCCCTTCCTCTTCTTTGCGTTGTTGCTCCCTAAGGACTAATTTGACTTCTAACTTCCTGTTGTCCTTCTTTATTTGTACCTGCTTTTCCCTTTCTTCAACTGCTTTTCTTTTTGCCATGTCCCCATGCTCTCTGTCTTCTCGCTTCCCGCTCCTCTCACTCTCATGCTTCCACCTTCTGTTTCTTTCTGCACACCCTTTCATTCTCTTCCCTTTTCCATCTTTCTATTTCCTCCATAATCATTCCACATTCTCTTCCGCATCCTTGTTACTTGCTACTTCCCTACTCGCGCATCCTGTTTCTCCTGCAACCTTCCCGTCTATTTTGAGTAATATCTGTCTGCTTACCCATTTGTTTTTGAATATTGGCTACTCCCTGTTAAGGCTTTCCCCTTTCCCCAGGTCATTTTCACTTAACTATGCCTGGATCCCGCTGAGCTCCTTGTCTTTGTCGCCTGCGCTCTGCGCTCCACTGGTTGTCTGCTCAGCCTCAACTTGCCCCTCCTTCTTCCTATATGTTGGTAGTGCAAATGTGGGATCGGTGTAGCCTGCAGCTGCTTTTAATTCCCTGTGAGATATTATCCCTGGATTCCCGCTGCTGCTCCTTCGCTCTCTTTTTGAGGAGGGGGAGGGCGAACTAAGGGCGATTCGTTCTCTGCCTCTCGCTGGCTCAGCATCCATTGTCACCGTGCAAGGTCCCTTCCTTGTCCTGAATCATTTTCCATAACCCTAGTATGGCCATTCGTTTCCTCAACTTTTTCCTCTTGTAATCCTCGTGTATGTGTGTGTATATTGCTGCTGCACACATTTAGAGAAGCTCCCCTCTTTTGGCCAGGGCTACGCCAATTTGCCCTCTGTGCTGCAAGTCCATTCTGTGCTATATTAACAGATTTTAGGCCTCATCACAAGTTGGACGGTAGCTCTTAAATGCGGTGGTAATGCTAGTACTGCTGCATTTAATGGTCCACCCAATCATGAGTCTGGCAGCAAGCTGGGGGTAAATGGGCCAATTTAACACCCATTTTCAGGTGCAATTAGCGCAGCACTATTAGCTCACGCTAATTGCGCCAAAATGCCCCATTGGGTCCAAGAATACCCATTACTGCTCAACCCTTGATCCAGTGCTAAAAGCGCCACACCGGGTGGCAGCAACGATATTAGCCAAGGTAGTATCCCAGCAGTAATACCACTGGAATACCACCCCAACGCGTGATGAGGCCATTTGTCCTTACATCACAGGAGGGACTTGTAAATATGACATAGGGATGTGCCCCTCATGATTGTGCCTGAATACATTATATATCAATACTTACTTAACCTCAAATTGGGATTTCGACATGTGCACCATTTTCTGGAATACTCTTAATTTCCCTCACCTCGATATCAGGTAACAAATACTAAATCACCACATCAACCTCAGCCTCCCCTGCTCTCAGCCAATACCACAGGAGTGCTCCATGCACCGCCCTTCCACAACTCTTTGCACCAAAGTCTCAATCAGCTCATGCGCTACACATGCTCCGCCCCAAAGGCGCAACCGCTGTTTCCAAATTCAATTATAGATTTCAACCTAACAAGCTGTGCACCTCTCGTACTCCTTGAGTCCTATACAACCACCTTATTGGTGACGTTACTGCTACAATAAGGAAGAAATCTCTGACACCTTCACCTTCAATTTGTCCGCTCATGCAGTCCCCGAACACAATGACAGACCTGACAAAACACAAGTAAAATATATATGGCAACCTTCCTGCCTAACCAGCAGGGAAAATCAATAATTCACATGAGCTGCCTGTACCTGCAGCTTTGCCTTGTAGATAAAGTGCCTCCGCAAGACTTAACCATGAGAACACCTTCCGCGATACAAGCTACATTTGTCTTCTAATCCCTACTCACAGGGATTCCATCATCCATGATCCGAGCAACAACGCTCAACCCACAGTAAATCCAATATTTGCATATCCTTTTTCTTCCTTAACCTCAAGTCAATCATCTAAGCTGACTGCCCAAACTGATTGCCCCAAGCACGAATGTCCCCTAACCAAGAACAAAAGTTACACAACAATGCTTCTTACTAACCCAAAACCCCAAATCAAATATTGAGCAGAACCTATTCACTCCTTCCCCTGTTTGCCATATAGCTGAGTCTATACTTACATTCTGTGATCCCCTGATGTCGCTCGGACACCGACTCTCCCACAACTTGCCCCTCTGCCTCTCCGATCTGCTGGGCGTCCCATGGAAAGTGGGCAGGAATTTCTCCAAGGCGGTTCCTGAAGACCTCTTCACAGTGTGCGCTCTCCATGTGGCTCTCGACTTCCGTGGGCCACCTCACAGCCCTCCAGGCACATGGAGAGACGAGACGGTCTTGCCGATCGGACGTAGTGACCCTCCTCTGCTACCAATTGTAATGTACCAGAGGAATAGGGGTTTCGAAATAATAGTGTCACACGCTAGCAGAGAATCTTGGGCCCATCAAAGACTCGCCAATGCAAAAAACGGTATACTCAGCTATGAGGAAAAGTATACAGTATTTTATTATCCAATACAGACAGGGGTCATACAGGAAAGAAAATCTCCAGCAATCTCAGCTCCTAAAACTGTTCCCAAAGCTTTACTTCGTGAGTGACATCACAAAATACTGGTCCACCCCAAAAACGTACAGGGCGCCCTCATTTGTCGGTTTGGGCTGACTACATATCCAAAAACGATACATTAGTATATTTATTGGCTCACCCATATCAGGTGGCTCTGATTGAGACTACCCTTAAATGTTACAAACTACACTGTTGCAGGGTCGCAGAAAGACCATTAGCCCATTCAACATTTTACACCACGTTACAAATCGAGCTTCTGGATTTCCTAGGATGGGGCCTCCCAAACCTGGGACCCTTTCTGGTCACAGAGCTCGGTGTACCTTTTCAAGTCGGTTGGAATGGAGATGGAGGGCTGCGTGTTCCCTATTGTTGCTACTGGTCTGATCACCTAGCCTGGGAGAGTGCCTGCAGGTTGCACTTTTTGGTCAGCAACACTTATATCATTCCTCTTTCTCTCGCTGAGACCAGCTTCTCTTCCGACCACAAGTAAATGGGCATTGCCCTGTCCTGCTGTGTCACAAGTGTACAGCAAAATAAAGCCTTTCAGTGTGCAATTATAAGGATTTTATTCTGAATTCTTGCAGGTGGCTTGCTGCCTTGGGAACCAGGAATTTTCCACCCGCCCTTGTCCTTGGCTGTGAACATCCGCTCTGTGCCTCATGCTGCAGGGATCATCTCTCCCTTTCCATGTACTTGAGGCCTGGCTTTTCCTACCCAATCTTCTTCAGTAATTATATAGGTTCCCTGTGTGCTTTCGTGGTTTCTTGTAGTTAGTTACAATAAAGCACATGTAAGCTTGGTCCATGTATATTCAGCAACTTGCATTGTCGCTTTGGTGAAAGAAAGAAATAAAAGGTTCTTAGCTTTATGTAAATATGTTTGTCCTCTACCTATAGGAGTTATACATATGTTTTTCATGTCAGTCAGGTGTATGTTGGTGTAACTTCATGCATGGAGGCATATTTGCTTCATGAATGACGTGGCTATGTCCTGATGTCACTAATGACATCATCAATAACTAGCTTTACAGTCAGTCGATCTGATCCATTGATGAGACCTCTATCTCCTCGAAACCATTAACTAGATATGGTTTGAATGGCTGTCTGAGAGAATATCTTTTGTTATATCTTTGATACATTGGTGTAATCTGTGATTGGCCAAACAGCAAGTTACACCTTTCATTCCTCCTCCTGCAAGTCGACATTCACATAGGGTTCATAAGGGCCCATCCAGGGACCCTCTCTTCAGGTTCATCTAGGAAGAAAAATAAAATAAAAGGTGCACTCTTCAAGCATCCTAATATTAATAATTCCTGATGACCATTCATGCATCAACCCTAGAAGAGAGAATATAAACATGTTATGTCTCTGACAAACATCTTGAAATATCAAGTCCTCTTCTTCTCTCTTAGATCACCACATATTAAGACTGAATGTATTAAGGTCTCACATGAATCTTTTCCCTTACAGAGTCTTCAAAGCTTCGCCTTCATTGTTAATTTTATCTGGGTCCCATTACCATAATCGCCTGCATATTAAAACGAAATATCATAAACACATTACAAATTACCCTTTTTTGGAATTTGTAAATATAATTTATTGGCTTATTAAAATCTAGTACACGTTTGAGATATTCCAAAACCAATGTCTCTCTAATAAGGAATAACATTTTCATGACAGTCACAATGGTATGCCTAACTCTTTTGGTCCCTGGCAAAGGAGCCTGTTTCCACTTCGCTATCAATTTTTCGATTGTGGATATTATGGAGGAACATATACATTGATTGCTTGAAGTCAACCAGGATAGCTATGGCCCCATCACCATGGTACCTCTCTAAAGCTAACATATCACCTTGCACAGCTGTCATAATCTTTAAATGTAAGCATGCTTTTCTGACGTTCAAATGTTTCTGCAATAGTGCCCTGGTGGAATGGCTAACCGCCCCAAACGTACTTCCAGGCCAAGTTTGCATCCCATTAAGAGTCATCTGATTTCTTTTGCTTTAAAGGCTAGAATTAGTGGTTTTAAGGAGAAGCCTAACAGAAAATGGGTTGGTGTCACACGGGATGAATCATATCACAATCACATTATAAATGCTGAAAAAGCTATGTAGTCAATTCTGGGAGAAAATCACTTGATCAGGATTAATAAATTAGACATATCCTTGTTTAATTTACAGTACCAGGGCCTTCGTTCTATTCAAGTGCTTCAATAACCTAATTACTTTTGTGGGGGCTGTCACAGTGAATGGTCAAAGTAGGGCATAACCCCAAATGGCATAATTGAGGAATACAGTGTTAGTGACCCAACTTAAAAATGCACTGTACAGACTACAAAGTTTATTGGTAAAGTAGTATTTATGTACTTGATACTATGGAGTGACAAGGGGTTATGCATATCCTCTGCCTTTCATGAAATAGTTAAACAGTACCACTTGTATGGGCTCTTTAATATGTTCACATTGACCACCTGGCTTTGAAGTATTTAACTTGCTACCATTTTGTGCATATTATGTTTATCTTTTATAGGTTTAATAATGTATATTGATTTTTAATTGCTTTTAAATCATATGTAATTTACCTACGATGTAATGTATATTTATTGTGATACTGTATGAGAATTGCTTTAAATGTATTTTTATGGGAAACTGTCAAAATAAAGTATGTTGACTGACTAATCATCAATAATCACAATTCACTGGGCCACATCGCAAGTCCGGCGGTAACCCTGCCGGTGCTCTCGGCAGCTTGCCGCCGGACTTGCAATATTTACCGGCGCCTGGCTTGCCGGAAATACCAAGGGATTACGATCCCGGCGTTCTGGGAATTCAGGTGCTGGTAAATATTAATCCCCATTCCCATTTGAGTCCCATAGGACTCAAGGGAATAGGGACCACGGAAGCACCGGAACCGTGGATAAAAGTGCCGGTGCTTCCGTGAAACTCTGTGGGCGGGTTGTGTTCCGCCCGCCAGGTCTGACCCTGTCGGACGGGACGGCACCCAGCCGCAGAGTCGTACTATGCCGGTCCGGTAACAACAGTGCTGGTAGGTTAACCGGCACCGTTGTTACCAGACCGGCACAGTCATAATGAGGCACACTGTTGAGTCATTCTGAGTGAGACGGTAAGGGGTTAACGACACCGGTAACGGTGCCAGAGCCGTCAACCGCTTACAGCCTCATTACGAGTCTGCTCACGGGAACCCGCTAAGGACGCCTTTATTAACGGGCCCGTTGTTAGCACCCTCCCCATTCCCATTGAGCCTTATGGGGCTATGGGGCTCAATGGGAATGGGGATGTACCGGGTCCGGGTTCCTTGAATGAGAAATTACCGGGCCCTCCAAGGTTGGAATGGCCCGATAATTCCTCATTTAAGGAACCCGGACCCGGCATCCGGTAAGTGGGTAGCCATGCCGCTGATAGCGGCATGGTTAACCCCTACCTCGTAATGACCCCCACTGACTCTAAAAATAGTGATCTTTTATAAAATACATGTTTTTCTCCATTTGACCTCAAGTTATCTTATTCCCATCGTATCCAGTGAAAATGTCACCGAAAAAATACAGCGGCTGAAAAAGCTGCCATTTTAAAAAACACCTTAAAATGCATATATATATATATATATATATATATATATATATATATATATATATATATATATATATTTATGGGGGGGGGTTACAGTTATATTTTATGGTAGGGTGGAGTATGGGGGGGTCTGCAGGGCATCTCCCCTGCATATAAATGTGTTAAAAAGTGCATTTTTAAAGGCAGACCTTTCGGCTGTGGGATGTTTTCCAGCAAGTTTTTCACATAGAACCATTGCCATGAGGTATATATCACAAATACTTCTCCTGTGGCACGTTGTTGTATGCAAAGAGGTGAAATAGATGAAGTTGTGGCCATGCAGTACCACTAATATTAAGATGTAAACATGTACCTAATGGCATGACTAAAGTACCTCCCTTACGGGACAACTGCTGCACAGTACAATAGGCGTAGAGCTGATACTGCTTCCTGTGGCACCTCTAGCTGCCCGAGGTTCATTTTGTCATTGTTTAGGTTGCACACAATGTTGGTTACGGTTGCTGCATCAGTCTGGGACTGTATAGCTACTACTTCATCTATTTCATCTCCTTTTAGGAAGAAGGAATAAACTTAAGGCCCGATTCATGGAAAAGTGCACATTTCTCCCACAATTGCCACATGCCGAGAATGACACTGCGCACATAATAAAAAATGCACGCTCGCGTATTCATACTCAAGTCGCACCCAGAATGCCCCCGACACGCCCCCATGCAAAGCATAAACAGCCAGAAAAGCTACCTTTGCGTGCTCCCCCAGGTGCAAATACATGCACCTTTCAAACAGTGCATGGGGTCGCAAGCAGGCCTGCACAGGGTCCCCTGTAACTGTTGCCAGCACCCTGAAAACATGCGTATGATACTTCTTAACTAAGGTTACACTCTGAAAACCTGCGCGCGAACCCCCATAAACCATTTCTGCATCCAGCTACGCTGCGAATGCGCATCCCCAAGTTAGATCAGAACCCTTGTTGCATACACGTACCCCTTAATCCGACATTCAAACCCACCTCTGCACTGCGATTCCAATGCCCAAGTGTCTTTATGCCTGTCTTCGGGTAGTGTAGAGATTGAGGGATTCTGCGTGGCAATTTCTTTGCAGATAGGCTGCCTGGGTGGTTCCATGAATTTGTATCGTTTAGCACAATTGTGGGCGTGCGAGGGACTGACTGCTGGCTGTTCCCCGTAATGCCCACTTTTTCGCATGTTCTCCCTCATTTTCTGTGTTCCGCCTCCTTCCCAGCCCTCTGCGTAAACTACGCCCATGCTTTGTGTGGTGTCTCGCACAAGGCGCTCAACGGCTCACAGAGATGTGCAGAGACATGCCGAGCCTGTGTGAACTCCACGCAAGTCCTGGTTCAGTCCCGCACATTCGATTCCATGAATCGACGAATGGGATTTCGCATGCAATTTGGCGTGCAAGTGCCCATTTCCCACACAAATAATTCCATGAATCAAGCCATTTGTTTTCCTCCATCATATCGCATCTGTGCTCTTATTTAATTCTGAGTGCAAACACAGTAGGTGTTAACAAACCGTATGATAGTATCTTGTAGACATCTGCACAGTTGGCTATTCAATTGACTAAGATGTCATGACGGATCATGTAAATTGATCTATAGAGTGTACACGAAAAGGAGTGCAGCAGCATCATCTAAATTGGGAATCCTAAATAAATTCCATGGATGGACATTTGGCACAGATCTTTTGAAGCAATATGGGTGACAAACGCATTCAAGATCATGTAGCAGGGTGGAGCAAAGTGGCAAGTACCTTTCTGAGAAGTACAGACCCAAAAGCAATGTTAGAAACAGGCACTGGTTGGTGATGTCTTTGTGTGGCAGAAAGCGGTTTTCAGTCTCATTATTCCTTGCTCTTTTTAGAATATCAGGCATAAAAGCTACTGGACCTCATTACACGGTAGGCGGTAAACCATGGCGCTATTAGCGCCATGGTTCATGCCGGTAATTTACCGGTACCGCCTTGGAGGAAAGGGGAATTACCGCCCTATTCCAAGGTTGGGAAGGGGGTAATTCCTCCTTCCTCCATTGCCCTTCCCCATTCCCATTTTTGCCCCATAGGGCATAATGGGAATGGGGAAAGCGCTAATTACGGTACCGCAAATTGCGGTACCGTAATTAGCACCCTTGTCCCTTTGCGGGTTCGTTTTTTAACGCCTGCTAAAAGCAGGCGTTAATGTACCAACCCGCAAAGGGACCTCGTAGTAAGGCGGTAAGGGTTTACCGGTACCGGTAAAATACCAGTACCGGTAAACCCTTACCGCCTACCGTGTAATGAGGCCCACTGTCACTTAGAGAGGAAATGTGACAAATCGACTTCCAAAGTACCAGTGGTCCAGTGAATATCGGTTTCAAAACTATAAATCAGCCCCACACCTCTAATACACCAGTAGAGACCCGAACAGATTGGAATAACAAGCAAATTATAAACCTCCTTGTCCAATTTTGGTAACATGGACGGAACTGCAGGCTTATCTCCGAAAGGTCGTGGATCGTGGTAAGTTGCAACACAGCAAAAATACAATTATTACCCAGTGATAAAAGGGACTGTCCAGTCATGGTTCTATTAAAAACATCTACTTTATTTATATCACAAAAGACAGTTCTAGCAACACTACGAAATACAACCCACCCTGTAAGGGAATGCAGAGAACAGACAGTTTCAATGAAGGAAAAGAAATGCACTCTGGATACTGACAGGAGTGTGTTCAGCATGGTTAAAAACCACAACAATTTAAGTTTACTTGGCGTCAGCACAAAGGGATCAGTGGGCCTCATTATAAGTTTGCCGGTCCAGAAACAAGGATGCCGGTAAGCTCACCATCACCCTTTGTTCTGGACCGGCAAACTACAAGTCTGCATGCTGAAGCCACTGTGCCCGACATGTCTGAGCCTGCCGGGCGCAGTGGCCACAGTAGGCAGACTTGTCATGGGAGCACCGGCACCGTTGGGCTCCATCGGACTGTATGGGAATGGGGATTAACAATTTTTCGGCACCTGACTTTCCGGCCACCGAACTCGTAATGAGCCAGTGGCACCGGGAGGTCAGGCGCCTGTAAATTATTCTGAGTATGGCAGCAAACCTCTGGTAGCACCGGCACAGTTACCGCCGGTCTAGGAAAGAGGCCCAATGGGTCTTAATATGTCTCTAGGGGCCTTCTGGGAAGTACCAGCGGTGCAGAACCACAATGTAACTTCTGCTTTAGGTGTTCTTGGTGCTCGACAGGGTCGAGGCGGCTTCCGGGTGCTTTGCAGGCTTCTGTGACAGAGTTTAAGATGGGAATCGCTGCGCGTTTCAGGCGGCACAACGAACAGCTGCAGGCTGGCCTACACAGTGGCTCAGGGTCAGGAATCGTCTCAGTGCTGATCGGCGGTTCTGAAGCTCTGGCTTGACAACAGTCAGCGTTGCCGTCAGTCGCAGATCGGGGAACTCGACTGGCTTGAAAATGTCCTTTAAGGAGGACGGTGTTAGATGCTCGTCAAGGCACTTCTCCCAGCTGCTTCAATGGGCTCATTTCGTCCTTCAAGGCGGACTGCCTAAAGCTGAAGAGTGTGTTGCAGGCAGCTGCATTGTACCTGGTTGTAGATTTAGAGATCTTCTGATACTTCCTGATACACTGCAGAGCCTAGCAGTGCATGTTGTGTACTGGCTGGGTACCAGTTCTGGAGCGGCTGGAGGGTCCTCTGAGTTCTGTTTCTCCCTCTGTTGCCTGTGAGAAGATTAGGTGGGGGATCTTGCTTCCCTCTTTGGACATTGTGGCCTTCCTTCACTGGCAGAAGATGTAAGGCAGACTGTACCTTCAGCCAGGGTCCAAGGTTGAGTTTTTCTTTGTTACTTCAAGTGAAGTCTTCAGATGATCGTCCAAAAGAAGGGCTTGGTCCTCTTTTTTTTTAACTTGGTTTTATTGTTTTAGAAAGGTACAACAGATATATTTTCGGAAGAATACAGGGTGTACATATCACATTGTATTCATTTTATTGTGTCTGTGCAACTCTCAGTTACAAGTGAATAGTACATATAACGCAACTGTCCCCATAACCCCAACTCCCCACTCCCCCCTTTCAAACTATTCAACACTATTAAACCGCTTCACAGTATTTGTTAGTCATGGAATCATTCACAAAAGTCTAAAAAGCAAAAGCCACAGTGGGGTACAAGACAATGGCATACTCGGCAGGCACAACCGCAAAGACGCGACTGCAACGGGTCTATTGGTTAAGTCTAAGGGACAACACGATTTGCATTATTAAAGGCAAGTCTACATACTTGAGACAGAAATCGGTCCAAGCTAAGTCTATCGATGAGCGGTCTCCATGAAGGGCGCAGCTGTTAGACTGTCCATACAATATTCTTGGCTACTGCAATTCATTCAGATTTCGTCGGGAGGGTAGTTCTCTTCCAGGAGGTGGTGATGCAGGCACGCGTGGCCAGGAGTAGGCCATTGATCATTTGGGCAGTTGGAAGGTTTCATCCCCACATTCTTCCAAACTGAAGAGGGTCAGCATGGGCACCTTCTCCCTGTTTATGCCATCCAAGTCCTTGATCCAACTAAGTACATCCTCCCAGAATGTTTGGTTGGCTGGACAGTCGCACCACAAGTGCCAATAATTGGCTTTAACTCCACATCCGTGCCAACAGTGGTGGTCTGTGCCTTGGTACATTTTTGCAAGCCTGACGGGATCATATTTCCATCTGTTGAGTAGCTTGATGCCGTGAAGTTTATATTGGCAAGCAATGGACACCTTTGCAGTTCTGCGGCACATTCGAGACCAGGTTTTGGGGAATAGATTCCGTTGCATGTGAGTTTCCCACTTGGTTTTCAGTGTGTCGATAGTAGGGCAGTGTACATCGCACCTATCATACCGCTGGAGCCCATTCCTGTGTCCAAAATTCTGTGAAACGGGTGAGTTCCCTTTGTATTTTATCTTTCCAGCCCTTATCAGTCATGATTCCCTTAAGCTGCAAGCACAGGAGGACAGGAAGCAGACCTATACCTAACGCCTCCTCAAGCTCCTTTGTGGTCAAAAAGCTTCCTTCTTGCCATAGTTGGCCTGGTCTTTCCAGTCCCGCTACATACCATGATTGCAATCCTTTTGGTTCTGGGAACGCATCTCGTATACCTGGGACCCACATGTGCCCCAACAGTGAGGGCCATGTCGTGATACCTTTCATATCCCTACTATCTTTCCTTATGTTCCATAGCGTACCTAGGATAGGATGTTCCCGTATTCTTCGTGGTAGTCTTGGTCTGGGCACCCAGAGCCACTCTCCCACAGTTGCGGGTTGGAGGTGATGGTTCTCCAGGTCCACCCAGTGTAAGTCAGTTCTTTGTCTTAGGTGTGGAATTAGGATACGTAGTTGAGTGGCCTTATAATATAATTGGATGTCCGGGAGTGTGACTCCTCGTATGTCTTTGCAGAGCCTAAGGTGGGCATAGGCGATTCTGGGCCTCTTGCTATGCCATAGGAACATCAGCATTAGTCGTTTAATCGTTGCAAAAAACGAGTTCAGAGTGTCAATCGGGAGCATCTGAAACAAACACAAAAGTCTGGGTAGGACGACCATTTTGAACGCATTGAGTCTTCCCAGCCATGAAATTTAAATTTCTTCCATCTTTGAAGGTCCAGATTGACTGTGGTGAGTAGTGAGGGGAGGTTTGGTTCGTATAGGTCCTCAAGCTTGCGAGGGACGTTAATCCCAAGATATCGTAACTTAGTTAGGCTCACCTTCATGTCTAGGGGTGTGAATCTGGACACTGTAGCGAGGAAAGGATGATCGATTTCTCTGTGTTTATTTTCAGCCCTTCCAGATGCCCGTATGCCTTTATCATTTCCATTGCTGCTGGAATTGATGTTAGAGGATTTGTAATATGCAAGAGTATGTCATCTGCATACAGGCCTAGTTTGTACATTTTTTCACCAACCATAATCCCCTGCATGAGTTCATTTTGTCTCAATTTTTGGGCAAGTGGTTCCAGCGAGAGGACGAACAATATTGAGGACAGTGGGCAGCCTTGTCTGGTTCGTCTCTTCAGTTCAAACCATCTCGAATAACCTCAGTTGGCTGCCACGCAGGTCTTAGGAGTAGTGTAGATTGCTCTGATACCTTGGCAGAGTTTCGGGCAAAGGCCTATCTTTGCCAGGACTCTGTCCAAAAAGTCCCAGGCCACCCTGTCAAATGCTTTCTCAGCATCTAGTGAGAGAAGCCTTGGGTCTCCATCCATTGTTCGTGCTTGATGTATCAAATGAAGCGTCTTCTTCATTGTGTCAGCCTCTTGCCTGTTCGTAATGAAACCTACTTGGTCGGGGTGTATTAGTTTTGGTAAATGTTTCTCTATCCTTGCAGCAATAACTCTAGCATATATCTTGGCGCTGATGTTGAGGAGTGAGATTGGACAATAGGAACCGCAACCTTAGGGTCCCTGCTGTCTTTCAGAATTACTGATAACAAGGCTTGGGCAAAGGAGGGGGTGCCACTCCTGTCTCGAGTATATTGCTGAAAAAAGACATTAGGAAAGGTGTGAGGAGTGTGGAGAAGGTCTTGTAGAATCCTGGAGTGTACTCGTCATCTCCAGGTGCTTTACTTAATTTGAGTCATTGGATTGCATTTTCACTTCATCTGTAGTGATCGGGGCTTCAAGGGCTTCCGATTCAGCGGTGTAGAGGAACGGGAGATGCGATTCAGTGAGGTATGTGTCTATATCATGGATGCAAGATTTTGGTGTGTTAGTATAGAGGTCTTCGTAGAAGTTGGCAAATGCCTCTTGTGTGTCATGGGGGTGGTGACCACACCGGTGTTCTGGTCTGGTCCCGGCGTCTTTATCTCTTTTATCCATCTGTCGGTTCTTTGTTTGCATAGTCGTGCTACAAGGATGGTGTCTGCTTTGTCTCCCTTTTCATAGAATTTCTGTTTCAGAAATTGCAGGTTTCAGATTATTTTCCCCTCTTCGAGCGCCTTCAGTTCATCTCTTAGGTTTCTAGCGTCTGACAGATAGCTCTGTCTTTGGGTAGGCGACGATTGGGCAAGCTCTTCAGCTTTCTTTATCTTTTGTCTGAGGTTGGTTTCTAATAGGGATCTTTCCCTTTTTTTCTGGGCTCCTTCTCTAATAAAGATGCCTCTCCAGGTGGCCTTGGCTGCCTCCAGATCGTCTCCATGCGGACCTCCTGCGTGGTGCTGGTCATGAAAAATTGTTTGATCTCGGTCTCCAATTCCTGTTCGAAGATCGGGTCCTTCCATAAGTGTTCATTGCACCTCCATTTTGAGTTACGATGAGGATGTTTCACCCAATGCAGGTCCAGCGTTACCATGTCATGGTCGGACTAGGAGATCGTATGAATGTCAGAATCCGATGCCACGTCTATTAGATCCTCAGACACGTAGATCTAATCAATTCTTGTGAGGGTACTGTGAGGGGTAGAGTAAAAACTGAAGGCTCTTCTGGGTGTAGGTGTCTCCAGCCGTCTCTCAAACCATACAACTCCAGGGTTTCGTGAATGTGTGCGGGTTTGTCACATTGTGAGTCGTCTTGTGTAGGAGTTTTCGCCTGATGGGCCATACTTGCATTCATCCAGGTGTTGAAGTCACCTCCCAGTATGAGGTATCCCTGTGTATTACTAAATATCTTTTCCACTATTCTCTGTATAGGAATCTGTTCTGACCTTGGTTCAGGGCATAGATGGTTGCAAGCGTGACTTGTGTATTGCTAATTAGACCAGAGACTAGGAGTACCCTCCCCTCTGCATCAGACCAGGAGCTCAGGACATGCATGTGTATGCTTTTGCGCACTAGGATTTCAACACCAGCTTTTTTGACTATATTCAAGCTCCAGTGAGTGCTGTCAATTAGGGATCTTGGTATGTTGTTTTAACTTCCTCTTTGGTTCTGATTTCTTGTAGAAACATGATGTCACTTTTTGATCGCTTGAATTCTCTAGATACCAGGGATCTTTTCATTGGTGAGTTTAATCCCTTGACATTTATCATAGAGATTCTCAGGATGTCACAGCCGCGTGTATCAGTCATTCTTGCCATGTGTATTGCTTCGGAGGTGTGCCTGCCATCCTGTGTCTCCTGCACCCACCATTGGTGTGGTTCGCATTTGCGATATCAGATGTCTTCTTGACTTTGCTGTTTGTGCGAGTGTCGGTCGAATGCTTCTTTCTTCTATTGCCCCTCCCTTCCCTCCCCCTGCCCTCCCCATATAACCCCTTCCCTGAAGGTGCTCGGTCTCCATCGGGTGAGAAGTGTCGACGTGTCCAAGCCACCAGTGAGTTCTTCACATCTGACCCCATTGCCTCATGTTTCTTTATATGGTGCCCCCAGTTAGTATCATTTCGATGATGACTGATTTCATCTAGGAGATATATTTTGAGATACAGTAGGCAGTGAGGAATTGATCCTCCTGAATTTTCTCGATCTTGGGATTTTCTTTCTACTGGGACCTTTGAGATGCCAGTTTGAGCTCTCTCCAGAGTGGGTTGTGGGATAAGTGGGGGGTTCCAACCCGTCCACCAGCTCTCAGATGGTATTGTTTATCTCTGTGTCCGAGATTAGTTTGTGCTTTTGTCCTCCGTGCTCGAACATAATGGAGAAGGGGTATCCCCATCTATACAGATACCCTTTTCTTTAATCCATTTCATCAGCGGGGAGCAGAGTCGTCTCTTAGCAAGAGTGAGCGACGAGAGGTCCTGGAAGATTGTAACTCGGCATTGTCCAGCATCATGACGCCCTTGGATCTGGCTCTGTCCAAAATCCTAGATTTGTCTGCGTAGTTGTGAAAGTGGACCAATATGGAGTGTGGATCACCGCTGGGACCACCCGCACTATGTAGCTTCTCTATTTTTGTTGTGTAAATGGACTCATCGTCAAAGAGTGTAAGAATTCGGTGGATGATATTTTTCAGGTTGCCTTCGGTTTCTGGGACTCCAAAACAATGAAGGTTGTTGTGTCTCTCTGTTTTCAAAGTCATCAAGTTTTAGAGCCATGTTCACTTCTCGGCGCTCTACCTCAGCCATGCAAACATCCATCTGCAACTCGACTGTGTCAAGGGATGACTGATTATGTTCAACCTCTTTGAGTCTATCCTCAATTTGGTCAATTCTGCTGTTGATTTTATCAACCTTGTTGCCAATGCCTGTGTGCATTCCTCTTATTTTGTTTAAAAGTGCAGCAATATCACTGTTAGTTGCTGTTGAGTCTTTGCTGTTGGAGGCCATATCCACCGGAGGGGCTTGGGGCTTCTCCTGGTTTTTTTGAGAGAACAAGAATTCAGCAAGGCGAGTTTTATAGTTCATGTGTTCCACCTCTCCGTTGTGGGTATCCTGCAACAGGGCTTGTAGTGTCAGAGGCAAGCTCCTACTATAGTTATTCAGGGTCTGGAGCGATGATCCGCATGTTGGAGGCACGATCTGAAGACAAAGCAATACTGTATTCTGTGTTGACCTTCGTGTGTTGTCTCTGTGTGGGAGAGGTGGGCAGATATTCCCCTTTTCTCTAGGGGCCAGTCACTTCAGATTGCTCCTTGGTAGTCTGTGCGCTGCTGCCGATGTTTTTTACATTGAGTGATCAAAGTGAATCGCACCAGAGGTGAGTGCGGACCAATGGATTTTGCAGGAGGGCTGCGTAAGGTAGTATAAGGTGAGGCGGATGAGCGTGCTCTGGTCTCACTCCGCTGGGCAGGAGTGGGTTAAGGCCATGGGGTGCACTTCAATTGTTTTGCTGAGTGGAGTGGATGAGGCGAGCACACGCCGCTAATCGGGGTCCACGCGCCTCAGTTCTTGTTTTGCTTCTGTAATGTTAGCTGCAGCACTCCGTCGGGGTTGTGGTGCAGCACTTTCACTGTGGCTACAGCGGACGCCTCATATAAGTAAATTGTGCTGTGGAGTGTGATTGCTTGAGGGTTGGAGAGGGGAGCAGGGGTCAGCGAGAATATCTCAAACGGGAGATGAAGAGCAGCCTAAAAGTATTTGTTCTCAGGGGTTTGGGGGCGTTGTTCTGTTAAGCCTCAAATGTGTGCTTTCGGTGGCTGGCACTCCCGTGGTCCTCAACGGGATGTGTCCTGCGTAGTATGTGTCTCCAGCAATGTCTTTATATATGTGGACCAGACGTTGTCCCTTCAGAGAGGTGGGGAGGTCTGGAACGAGGGTTGTTGTGGTCCTGGTAGCAGGGTGCGTGTGGATGGATCAGACCGTCAGGCCGGCGGCTGCCTGGTGCCCCTCTTTCTCCGTAGGGATTCTGTTGTATCCTGCATAAGTATGAATGAGGTCTGAGTCAGTGTAAGAGCTGGGTTGGAATGCTAGGGGAGCTTGGAGTGTTGGGGGCACCTGGGGATTCCAAAGGAGACGGTTAGGGACTTGGAGCTGGGCAGGGAACCAGGGTAGAAGCTAATGATCTTATCTCTCCTACCTTCTGATCTGAACCTGTAACCAAGAGAATAAAGCGTGTTTCCTATTTTCTACATACCTGAGTCAGCCTGGTTCCTGCTCCTTGTTGTTACTGGCCCAGGGAAGATCCTGCAGGAGGCAGGATACATCAGATTCCGGTGAGGAAGGGTCACGGGGGCCACACTGTGGGCGGGCGCACACACCAATGCTTTTTGGTCAGCTGGGCGGTGCGCAGCGGAGACCTGGAAGCTCATCTCACCTTCTTCGGTTGCCGTTGCACTTGAGCCCCAGTTATGATCAGCTCAGGAGGGGTGGCTAAGTTTCCCGAGGCGGGGGTTGCTCATACACAGTGGCAGATTTAAGGCAAAGGGCCCTGTGGGCAGCACCTGACACAGGGTCCTAGGTGGGCGGGTCATGGAGGCGGAGCTTTGCATAGGCGGAGTTAATTGTGGTCAGTGTGCACAATGGCAAACTTTAGGGACAAAAGCAATTTTTTATTAAGTTGTCTTGATTACAGTTACGTAGGGGTCTGACTAACTGGAAACAGCTGGGCCTTCTCAGCAGGCTTTGATAATTGATGTTTGTGACAACAGTGTGATGAGCTGCTTGTGATCACTTCAGGACCAGATATTGTATCTATTAGTTTATTAATTTGATTTTTTCCCCAAAAGATGACAGAATGCGGTGACACTCCCCAACCATACCACACCCTGATTTACAAAACGTTTGCAATGAGATTTTTCCATTGAAAAGTGCTTTTGTAAATCAGGCGATATGGTGCATTCTAGGGTAGGGCTGTGCTCCGTAAACTTCCTAAATAAAGGAAAAGTAAAAGAAAAAAAACGGAACACAGAACAACGTGCTGATGCGGGTTGTCGTAATATTTAAAAACCTTTGCATAGCAGCATGTATTTTGGAGGAGATTCTGACATTTGTATATAACAAAGCCCTAACACTGTGACAACTAGCATGCAAAACGCGCCACTAGAACTGAGTTTTTTTTTTTGATCAATGATCAAACCCCCTCTTCATTTCGCACCAACCTTGTTTGGCTTTGTTTATGGTGTGAAAGCTGTCACATAAAAGCATGCCATGTTCCCTCAGGGCTGACAGTGTTAAGATCCACAATGAGCCACAAGGTGATGGCACGTGTGCTCTCTGGCCGCAGTCAGGGGGAAAGCGAGCAGAGAACTCGCCACCGCAAAGCAGGCCCACCACAGCAGAAAGAGCCCTGTGCTGTGTGGGAGGGGAATCGTGGGGGGGCCTAACACAGGGGCCCGCTCGCCATTTGTCTGGCTGACGACCGTTAGATCCGCCTCTGCTCATACACCTGGGCTTCTCCCACTTCCACTCTGTGTGCGAGGTCCCCTGCTCGCTCCGCGGGACGGGCAGGCGCGTTTGTGATATGCCACCTTTCACAAGTTTGGGCAGAGAAGCAGCAGGGGCTCACCATCCGGCGTGGTCTGCTCCCTCCGCCTTGTAGCGCAGAAGCTGATCTGGGTCAGTTGAATTTCGCTTAGTAATGTCACTAAGGGGCCACGTCACTGCTTCAATGCACCCAAACGTGCCATGGATGATTGTGTGCTACGCCGCACTCTGGCTTTAGCTTACAGGTCCTCGAGCCTCATGTAGTTCGGGTGGCGCAGCTTAGCCAGCGCACTTCTTCTGTGTTTATGTGGCGTTAAGAGTCTGATTTCTTTCAGATTTTTTCCCAGTGGGAGCCTTAGGCATTCATCCAAGCATGGAGCGCCAGGGGGGCTCCCAGGAATCACGCAAATGGGGCACATTTGCTTCTAAGGGGGTCAGCAGCACAGAGAGGATTTAGTTAGCTTCCTCCATCCGCGCACCCCCTGGTGGCCAGTATTTGTCCTCTTTTAAAGCCAAGTGGGCCACAGTGATTGGTGTAGGCTAAACCTACCTTACTAAACCAGTACTGGAGTCCCCACCAACAATCTCCTGTATGCATGAGGTCATAACCAGAGTGCTTTGCAACAAGAATGGTAATGAGGTGAAAACAGGAACAAGGTGTGCCCCAGAACTAAAATGGCAGAATCCATCTTTCAACAGAAAGAGCTCTCTGCTCCCTCCCTTGTAACACTAAATCCCACCCATTTTTCTGTCTGTTGTTGTGGGATGTTTTTACCCATGCATCCAAGCCCTACAATAAAACTGTGCAGTACTGGCATGGAAAACATCATGATGGCCAGAACTCCCCAGAGAGTGCACAGGGAAAACATGAAGAATAGGCTGCCACCCATTTCTGCCTATGTTGTGAGCACAGGAGGGCACTGCCTAAAACCACCAGTGGGCTACACACACAGTAGCCTGAAACCATTGGGAATGGCAATGCTGATTGCAAAAAAAGCAACTCAGAACTGTAGGGAATTCATTTTCTTAATCCCAAAAATGGTTGCATTACCAGTACTCACCACTATCAAAAGCCGGCGTTTTAAAACCACCAGACTTGTGTGTAAAACTGAACAAATGAAACAAAACCAGACCAAGGAAAGACTTGCTAAGAGGTGGATACAATGTAAAACTATATTCTGAAATGACTTGAAGGAAGTAATTATTTAATGTATATGTAAAAAGTGTCAGTTTGATTTGAATGTAAAAAACTGGGAACAAAAAGTGACATTTAGCTGAAACCTGGCTTAATGAAACTGGATTCTGCCTGACAACTACCCCCGACAGGAGTTGAAACCTGCTCAGCCACTCCCCTTGCCAAAAGGAGTTGTCACCTCTCTGATTAGATTAGGGGTGGAGCAGCTGGGGACTACAGGGAGTTGAACAAAGGCCTGTCCTGGACTCAGGCAAATGTTATATTGGGGGGCCGTAAAGTGGCTTTCTCTTAGGGGAAACTGGGAGGGGAAGTGCCTCTGCTAGCAGCTGAGCTTGGGGGAAGTGGATAAACCAGTTATTCCACCCTGTGATGTGGGAAGCCACACCCCTTTTTGAACAGGGCATAATTTTAAAAAGATAGATAACTCATAGTGCGGACTTGTCAGAATTATATAAGTAATATCATTATTTTTGTGATTTTTCTGTGAACATTTTGAGAGGCGTTAGGACCCTGTGGTGTATTCTGGGGGTTGCTAGCGGAAAATAGGGTCTCACTCCAAATGACTGCATGTTAAAAATCTGACACTTCATCAATTAATGTCCATACTCCATGCGCACATGTGTGTAGTTTTGGGTAAATGTCCGATATTGCAAAACCAGTTAAAAAGCGCAAAATGTTGTCATTTTTGAATGCAAGCCCCCAGGAAGATCAGAGGCGGACAAGCATGGACCATAAGGAATATATAATGTGCACATGTAATTTCAACAAATTGTATATCTGGGAAGGATGTATTTGAATCAAATATAGATTTGTGGGCAAACTGACCAGGGGAGGATCCTCTGACCCATAAACAGACTTCATCATGCTGACAATCCATTTCCTTCCCCCAATCATGGGAGAGGGGAGAATTGGGCCAATGACAAGTAGAGAGGGGCAGGCTTAGCTAGGCCCAGGCACACACCCATTTTCAAAACACATAAAAAGAGACTGCTGGAACAGGTATAGACATTCAATTCCATTTGCTGCGGAGCATGCTGACCGACGACTTCACATCCAGAGATCCAGAATTCAAATCCATCAATCTCCAGAACCTGTAGCAGTACCCAGAAAGCAGTGTTACATCCAGAATCCAGAGAGGCTAGACCAGCAGAGCAGAGCTGACCCAGACCGCTGTGAGCAGAACCAGAGAGCTGACCCAGATCACTGTGAAGTGCCGAGACCAGAACCGGAGTCCAGTCCAAAACCTGACCATATCCGTGGCAAGGCCTATTTCAAATTTATATTGTGAGCACCTAGCAGAACTGTGCAGAACCAATCTAATCCAACTATTTTAATCTGATTAGAACTGTCTCCTAGAAATCGTGTCACCTGTCCTTTTCAAAGCTGTCACCTGTCAATTTGAGTTACTTTAAATCCGAAAAACGACCTTTACAAAATCGTTCATATCTCTGGAACCGTTTGTCCTAGGAACTTGGTTTAACTTTCCTCTGAAAGCTTAGAATCCAGCTTTACGACGAACCGACTTGCTCCTTATACTTTTGCCGTAATCGCGATTCACGCACTCGCGAATTTTGCAGCGATTTGCGATTTGGCCTGATTTCTTTACCTGTAAAAAGATAGCAGCTTTTTGCTTTCCTTTGCTAAAAATGTGTTTGTCTCTTAATAACCATCCCTGAATCATTGCTAAAGTGAGCCTGAGCTCATCCCAAGTATCTCTCACTCACCCTGAACCTCCTAAAGGGAATTAAAAGCATTTTCAGCATATTTCTCACTTCACTGCCACCACATTCAAAGCACTTGGGCCTGTGTTTTAAAACTCATTTCGTATTGTATTTGATTACATTCCTGAGAACTGTGTGCTCCTCTTTCCATCTCCTTCCATTTCTTACATTGCATAGGGGAGGGGGGTGAATTGCCAGAGAAAAAGTGATTATCTTATCTTTTGCTAAATTCATATCAAGTATTTCTGTACTGCGTTTTATTCCTCATTGCTTTTCCCTTGAAATTATAAAAGTATTTTTGCTACTTTATCCATCCTATACTAACTCCTCATTGATTATAAAGAAGTGTGCTAATGTCAGATTACCCATTGTTGATTAACATTATATTTATAAGGGCGATATCGATTATTAATTTATTATAAAAGCGTGGTATCTATATTTTGTTTTATTTCTCAAATAAACCTTTTAAACTTGCAAAACAGAACTACTTCTTGGCTCAGTGGGGTCAGGGGGATTCTAAGAGAGGGTTGTTATATAGGGGTAGTCATCCAGAACTCATGAACTGGACATAAAGATATATCAATAAGGGTTTCCATTCAGTATCCCAGACTAGGCATTGACTTAGCTGTAGTGTTGAATTGAATCCTCTTACAAATTGGGGGCTCGTAGCCGGGGATTCCGGATTAGATCTATCACTTGTGCAGATTAATACAGTGTGCTAACTGACAAGATACATACATCCGGTCGGATCACCACGCTGTGTTACGCTGTAAAGCACTCCTCAAAAGGACGCTCTAAGGGAAAGGTCTGTTTTGCCAAAATAAAATAATAATTTCTGTAAGTCAGGACGGAAATCAATTTCAAGAATGACGACCTTGGTAGACATGAAAATAGAGAGGGAGCACCTCTTACATAAGCTATTTGTGAGAGGTGAGTGGACTCATCAGGACCAAACGGTCTGGTTGCAGGCAATTGCGCAACAGGTCACTGAAACAAGGTCAGATACATGGAGAGATCAGGGTCCCCTACATGTGGCCCTGAGTGAACTATATATGGCCCCTAAAGCCAAAGAGGAACAAAATAAGATTGCCAGGATAGCGGCATACTTGTACCTGTATATGGGAGTCATACAGAATAAATGTGCTGAAGGCCATGATCTGGCAATAGGGCAACCGATGGCGTTAGAAAAGGCCCAATCAGACCTGGTCTCTTCTGAGCAGAGGCTGCAGAGGAGCCAGGAGTAGGAAATGATAGTAGGCAGTATATCATTAAAATAAAAGAGGACATGGATAGACTGCAACAGGAGAAGGCTGACCAGGATACCAGATTTCTGGCCTTGCAGAAGGCGTACCAAGAAGGTTTGGACTCCCTTCTGCAGAGCCAGAAAATGCTGGAGCAACAACTGGACTTCAACAGGGCATGCACAGAGCAGGTAGCCGCCCTGCAAATTCGATTAGACAGAGAGAAAGAGGAAAGCAATAAATTGATTCTGAAAGACCTGGATACCCAGGCAGAGTTTGATCAGGAGCGCCAGAAAGCTGGTGCCTTCCAAAGGCAAAGGGACGACCTGGCGGCACAGATGAAGGCTCTTAGTCAGGAAAGGGATACCTTAGGCCAGGAAGTCTGCCACTTAAAAAGGAAAATGGAAGAAAATCACCTTGCCCTCCAGGGACTGGGTGACCTCCAAAAAGAACACCAGAACTTGTTACAGCACACCAGGAGGGTGGAGTATGATCTGGCAAGAAAGGAGCAGGCCAATAGGGACACAGCTCAGGAGGTAACCCTCCTGCAGCAGAGACTGGCCCAGTACTCCAGGACCAATCAGGAGGCACAGAGAGAAAATGAGGCTCTCTGTCAGCACAATGATAGGCTCCAGCAACAGGTAGCGATGCAGGAGAGACTGATAGAGTCTAGTAAGGCCTTAACTGAGGAACTGAAAGCGCAGGCTCTTGCATTGCAACAGGAAGCAGGGGCGGATAGAGATGAGGTTCGCTAGGAAAGAGAAACTCCTGAGCATAACCTCAGGAGCCCTAGTACCAGAGGCCTTCATCTCTCCCAATCCCTGGACTCTGCCACCCGCATGTCCCCTCGCGCACATGAGCCCAGGGCCACGGGGATGGCAGATTACTATCCAGCTAGAAGTATGGGGCTCATAGGCCAGTACCTCCCAGGAATGGATGGGCAGGTATCCGGGTATGGGCACCCAAGCACAGTGCAATTTAGTGGGGAACCCCAGGAGAGTAGGCCCATTAAGGGCATCCTGAAAACCTCTGCCCAGTTAGGTCAGTGGGGGGGAAACCCAGCAAATCCTGGTAGCAAGGGTTGGATCTGAAGACTCCTCTGAGTGTCACAGGACACAGGAGACCAGGTCCCCACATTCTGCCAGCCATTCCCAGGCTCGCAGAATCCGTGAAAACCTGGAAGATCAGACAGGCACCTCTGGGAGCAGTGCTTCTGAGTCAGAGGATGAATGGACCAGGGTTACCCGAACCAAAAAGGCCAATAAGGCAAAAAGGGCCTTGCTTAAGGACCCATTGAAACAAATAAAGGCAATCAGGAGTGTCATCACTCCTTATCATGAGAACGCCAAGTATTCCGTTTGGGAACACTTGGAGCTCTATGAGCAAATGATGGAGACTTTCCATTTGAAGGACAGCAGTAGCTGCATCCAGTACGTCAAATGGACATTCTCCCCAGAATACTCCAGTTTCTTTGCGGGGCTGGAGGACCAAAATCATTTAAGATTGTCCACCTATAAGGCGGCCATCTTGAAACATTTTTCTGTTCACAGAAATCCTCAAGAGACTCGCAAGGCAGCCTACAATTTGCAATGTAGGGAGGATCAGGCCCCACAAGAGTTTGTGCAAGAATTAAAACATGCTTTTGCGCAGACCACCAGAAGGGTGCGCACGGATAGCAAAGAATTTATCAATACGTTTTTCCATGCCTTACCCAAATACATAATGACCCAGCTCGTGAGAGATTTTCATGAGAAAAGATCTTTAGACTGGGTCATTGAACAGGCTACCCGGATCTATGAGGTGCAGAAGCCCATCGAAAATAAAAATAACGCGCCAAAAAACCCCAAAACCACAGCACCCCTGCTGCTGCCAAGGTGGCAGAGGTAAAGGTTGCCCCCGTTTTAGATTTGGAGATGGGGCGGCCTAAAAACCTGCCGGCACCAAATAATTCACAGCCCAGAAGGCCCTCGGGCCAGTCACAGACAGGGAGTCGAGGAGGTAGTCCCACAAATGGGGTCCTCCGCTCCCCTGACTATGTAAGTCCCTGCTACAAGGGAACCCGACCAATCCTGGGTTATGTGTGGACTCCTCCAGCCCAAGGGGGGGCATCCAGCCAAGCACCTGACCCGGGGAACTTCCCTCCTAACTTCCCCCAGGAGGGCAGAAATTCTCCAAATCCTGGGCAGAACTTTTTCCCCAGGTATCCGCCCAATTTCCAGCCCCAAAATCATCCATCCTTCTTTCCCCAATTCCCTGAGACCAGACAACCTAATCCAGGAGAGGGGAGGCCAAGGGTGGAGGGGTACCAAAATCTTCCCAACCAGGGGTACTACCAGAGAAGGGATAGCTACCCTTCCCGGGATCAGCCAAGGGGAGAAAATAGAGCCCCGTATCAGCCTGAGCGGGTTTCACAACTTGAGCTTCAGGTCCAAAATATGGCACGAGATCTGGGTCACAAACTGAGGGCTCAACAGAACCCTCAGATGAGCATGCCACCGCAGAATACCCCAAACTCTGGACCTGGTGCTCCAGAACAATGACGGGGGCAGCACCCCGATAACCCACCGGTTCCCAGGGAGGAGGCACAAGGGGAAGGGGGGTGTAAAGCCTTGGAGGAAGCTTCCTTCCCAACTTGTAAACAGCCCCTGGAACACCAGGAACCGGAAACAAAATCTCCTGCCCCTGAAAGCCTGCCTCCCAAAGAGCAGAGGGGGGTAGGAGAAACAAAGGACCCAAACAGACCCACTTTGTGGAGGAGGTACAGGTCTTCCAATTTGAGGGAGATGGATCCTCAGAAGATCCTGGGAAAAGGATCTTCTCCTTCAGAGATGGGGGAACTCCTCCCAAGGAAAAATGGGTCCCAAGGGATGTCAATTCAGACTGGGGAGATGTGGAGACTGAGCTACCGCCGCCCATCATCTCATCCCAGAACCGACAATACCGAAATCCCCTGGTTCAAACCCATCCTGGTGACTGCCTCCAAAAAGGGGGGGGGCGGCCCAGAACCGGAACCAGGGGAACCCACAATTGCTCTGATCTCCAGTTGCCAACTTTTTCTTTCAGATTCCCAAGGCTCTCCACAGAATTCTGCCCAAATCTCTTCGCTAGCAATGTCCAAAACCACAAAGTTAGCCCACCAGTTGTCCAAAAATGTGCATTATCTGTGCCCCCTTGAGGAGAAGGAGGGAAGATACTATACCCCGGTACAAGTAGAGGGGCACGGTACAATTTTGGCACTGGTGGACACTGGATCCCAAGCTACCCTTCTGTCCAAAAGGGCCTTTGTGGAACTAAATGCAGGAAGGGGCGAGAATTACCGAATTCCTCTCACCTCTCTTCCTGCACAACTGCAGAACTTTGACGGGAAGGAAATTCCCGTTGAGGGGACTGCAGACTTGGACATTAAAATTGGGTGACACAAGGTGAAACACCCGGTCATAGTAGTGACTCCAGAGGGCACCCCTTGTTTACTAGGGAATGACCTACTGAGAAGGTTGTCACCCCCAATAGATTGTGTAAACAAGGTCCTCTGGACCCAGACTAGCCGACCAATAAAATTAAAACAGAGTGTCAACCATGTTAGTTTAAACGGCACCTGCCACATGGTTGAACAAAAATCTGACCAAGTAGAATTTCACTTCCAGAACAACCAGAACAACCAAACTCCAGACGTGACAGTAATAGCAGTAGGACAACAGACTGGTGATGGGGGGTCCTCTCTATTTCTGAAAATCAACCTTCCTTCCAGTTTAAGGTGGAAGGAAACACCCTGAAATTCTTTACTAATCCACAATCAGACATTCCCACTCCGATAGTCCAGAAAGAGGTGAAATCAGCTCAGAGCCTGGCTGATAGTCAGCAAATTGGAGATCAGCTTTTCATCCCTGTTCAGTTAAATGATGGGAAGGACTCTGTTCTCGCTCGAGTGTGTGTGAACAACGGTAAGAGCTTCATCAGCGAAGCCATGTTCCGCCAACTCCCAAAAGATCCAGCCATTCCCACATTCAAACTGATAGACAAATGGGAAATGGACCTGGAAGCACCTAATTCCAAACATCTCCTGCCAAGCAGGTGTATGCTCAAAATCTCCATTGGCAACAAGAGCATAGTCCATAATTGTTGGGTCGTGCGAGACGTCACTGCCGCCTTTTACTTAGGCAGTGACATTCTCAATCGCTTTGCCATTAGTCTGGACCTAATAAACTTCAAAGCTTGGTCCCGATTAGCGGATAATCCCATGGGCTTTGATGATCCAGAAAAAGCATTTAGGTCAGCTCAATTGCTACCTTATGCAGTTGAAATTCAGATCAAAGAGGAAGTCACCATCCCAGAAAGGACCCGACAATTCTCCCTGGAAGTGAAAGTTAAAAGAGGACAAAAATTGCAAAACCCTGATGATTATATTCATCTAAATGCTTCTCTCCAACAGCAAGGGTTAGGGGTAAACCCAACACCGTTAGTCAACATAGAACATGACACCATTCCAATAGAGGTGGATAACAGCGACTTACAGAGTATTACTCTAGCCGCAGGCACCACTATTGGAATGGCGGTTGATGACCGACATTTCTCCATTGATTTAGGAAATGAACTGTTAGGACCAATCCCCAAGGACTGTTTTGACAGTGACAGTGAGGACAATACAACACCAGACAGGATTTTCACCCGGCATGGGGGGAACTTCCTGGTGTACACTTCTTGCCCTTATGGTAAGGAAGATGTGACTTGTGACTTCAGGAGGGATGAGGTGATTTTCTAGGTCCATGAGGGCTGCCTTTCCCACCTGAAGCCTCCAGTCCAAATCAGCACTCTGACCAGGGACTTCTCCACCCAGCTGGAGGAGGCCGCTGAAATAGCCAAACCAGAAGTCTTTCCAGGCTTCAGGCAGATGGTGGAAGAGAGAGTCAACCTAGCTGATGCCTGTGTGACTCTGGAACAGAAGCAAAAGTTGAAACAAGTTTTCTTGGATTTCCAAGATCTCTTTGCGGTAGACTCATATGACTGTGGTCGCACCGACATCCACACAACAACAATTCCCACGGACCCTGGAATGACCCCAGTGTTTGTGAAGCAATATCGTTTGCCTCTCGCATCCATGGAGTCCCTTACTGAAATAATTAAGAACCTTGAGACCCGGGGAATAATACGTCCAGTACACAACACCTTCAATAATCCGGTGCTGGGAATATTAAAGCCAAACGGCCAGTGGAGACTCTGCGCCGACCTTAGGGAGCTCAACAAATGGGTCCATACTTCCCGATGGCCTCTGCCCTACATTGACCAAGGGCTGGCCCAGATTCAGGGGTCACAGGTATTCACAGCAATAGACCTGACCAATGGATACTGGACCGTGCCTGTCAGTAGGGAGGACCAATACAAACTGGCTTTTACTTTTGGGGGCCAGCAGTACACATGGACCCGGACTCCCTTCGGATACCTGAACTCCGGCAATGAATTCAACATTTTCCTACATAAGGCCATGCCGGACCTGGGTGCGAGGGGTAACCTGGCTTATGTAGATGATGTCCTCATCAAAAGTTCATCTGTGGAGGAACACATAGCGGAGATCCGTTATGTTCTGACACAGTTGAGGGCCGCCGGAGCAAAACTTTCCTTTCAGAAAGCACAGTGGTGTAGAACCCATGTTAATTTCTTGGGGCATGAGATTACTCCTCAGGGTCTCTGTCCCCAAGAAAAGAATGTGGAAGCACTTCAGAAACTGAAGGATCCCACAACTCTGCGGGAACTACGGAGCCTCCTTGGACTGACTAATTACAGCAGAAATTTAATTGAAGGCTACGCAGAGATCACTAGACCCCTGATTCATCTCTTGAAGGGGGCGTCAAGTGGGAATGGGGTCCAGAACAATCCGAGGCAGTAAGACAACTCAAAAGAAGCCTCTCACAAGCGCCTTGCCTAGCTTACCCCATCAGAAACAAGGATTTCTTCCTGGAGACGGGGTTCTCTAATACGTGCTTGACGGCAGTATTATACCAAAAGCATGACAAGGTCAATAAAGTAATCTCCTATGCGAGCAAAACTTTATCCTCTGTCGAGGAAAAATTCAACGATTGTGAGAAGGCACTCCTGGCAACGGTGTGGGCATTGAAGAATTACCGCCCGTTTATCCAGGGGGAACACATCATAGTGGAGACTCCACACCAGCCTCTGCAATATCTCCAAAGTGACAGAATCCGGGCCGGAAATGTGAGTAATTCCCGAATTACTTCCTGGATTCTGTCAATGCAAGGCTTTCCTGTGGAGGTCAGATATGGCCAAAACAAGAAGAGTCCCCTCGCGCAAGGTCTGGCTGACTTGCATGATTGTGCCAGAGAAAACTGTCTCGAGGACGAAAGTCTAAAAATCAAGGACAACATGGAGGCATACCTTAATTCCCCACACAAAGTCTTTGAAGAAGACAAGTGTGAGGGAATGCCCACTGTCTATGTGGATGGATGCTCGTACCATGTTGACGACAACGGGGAGAAAGAACTGGTGGCCGGCGTAGGGAATGCATGGGTGAATGAGTCACCAGAACCCTCCGCTGGATACAAAATTTGTCCCCGAAGTAGTCAGGTGGCAGTATTGATGGCTGTGCATCAGGCCATCCTCACTGCTGTCCAGCATCAACTCCACAAATTGGTCATAATCACAGATTCGGATTATGTACGGAACGGGTTCGTGGAGCACCTGGTCAACTGGAAAACCAGAGGCATGTTATGCGCTAATAACAAACCCCTGAAACATGGGAAGTTAATTCAAAACATTGATGATCTGGTCACATCGAATGGGATGACCATCTACTGGAAAAAGATCAAGGGTCATTCCAAAGTAGAGGGACCAGACAAAACTGGAAATGACTTAGCTGATCAGCTGGCCAAAACCGGGGCCATCCAAGGGGATCTAATAGAAATAGAGTCCCTATTGGGGGAAATCCGGGTCACTGCTATCACTAGGTCCCAGACAAATGCTCACAGTGATCTTTCAACTGCACAATGGAGTAAGGAGACCCCTGATGCTGATTTAATTACAGCTCAGAAGGGGGATCCAATTATTGGTAAGTTTTACCAACACCTTGAGGACCCTGAGAACTTTCCCCTGACGGATACCGATTACATTGGGAAAGAGGACCTAAGAGTGTTGATGAAATGTCCAAAAATGTTCCGAATCCAAGACGGTTTGCTGGTAAGGAAATCCAAAGCTGGCCACGATCAGTGGGTGCTTCCTACCTCATTCCGAAGCCTGATGTTAAGTAACGCCCATGATGCGGCCACCGCCGGTCATAGGGGGTTTCACACAACATTGGAAATCTTAAGAGAGGTTGCATACTGGCCACACATGGGGCAGGACCTCGACCAATACTTGAAGGGGTGTCTTGTGTGTGCACAATTTCAGCCATCATCCCTCACACACCGTGCGCCTCTCCAAAAGAGGTGGATGACACTGCCATGGTCAGATTTGCAAATCGACTTTGTAGGCCCTGTGATTCGCTCGTCTAGAGGAAACAAGTACATGTTGACCGTTACATGCTTGTTTACCAAGTGGGTGGAATGTCTCCGGGCCCCAAATTGCAAGGCAGAAACAGCAGCTGCCCTGATGATTAACCACATCTTTTCCCGTTTTGGTCTACCTCAAAGGATTGAGTCAGTCAGAGGTAGCCACTTCACCAGTGAAGTAATGACAAAGATGTGGGAGATAGTGGGGGTTAAAAGGAAGCTACACATTGCTTACAGGCCAGCTTCTTCTGGAGCAGTGGAGAGATATAACCGAACCATTGTGAGCATCTTAAAAAAGTTTGTGGCAGATTCTGGGCCAAGTTGGGATATCCGACTACTCCTAATGGCCATCAGATCTACCCCTTCATCTGCAACTAAAATGTCACCATTTGAGTTGATGACTGGACGCAAGATGGTGCTTCCCCAGCATTTGCTCTACAGAACCCAAGAGCAAACGTTGATAAATGCCTCCACAACTCATGAGTATGTGGAGAATTTAAGGAAACACCTTCAACATGCTTTTGCCTATGCTCAGCGGAATCTAGAAAGATCAGCCAAGAGCATGAAGACCCACTATGATTTAAAAACTACCCGAAAGGAATATAAGGTGGGTGATCGGGTCTATCTATACAATTTCCAAAGGAACCAGGCCAAACAGCGAAGATTTTTGCCTACATGGAAGGGACCGTTTGAAATTATAGACAAAATCTCCCCTGTGGCCTACAAAATCCGCATCCCCAAAGGCGGTTTGGCAGAGGGGGAAGACAAGTGGGTACATATAAATCAGCTAAAGTGTTGCCATCCCAGGCACACTCTGCAACAACTGGAGGAGTCCTCTGCAATACCAGAGGGGACCGCTCCAGATTTATTCAGTTCCAACCCTAAAATATCCCACATATAGTCTCTAAAATATTATACTCTTGTTAGCCACTGTCTTTGAATGATAACTTGTATCTCAAAAGTAAAATGTTAGGTATGTTAAAGTATAAAATGTATATGTCTGCCACACCATTAGTAGTGATGGAAAAATGTCTACGAATAGGTATTGCCGCTTTTCCTTTGTCGTCCTAGGAGAAAGAAAACCTGGAGACTGGCCAAGGAGGATGATCCGGAGACCGGGAGCAGAGACCCAAGGGGCCCGGGGTACCGCCCAATCCTCCCATCAGGACCAGCAAGGAGAACTGATTGATCGACTGGAGGGAGGAAAAGATGCTGAACTGTGCCACCTATGGAATTGGAAGAAGAGGAGGCGAACATCCCAGATCTTGCGAGTTCCATCAGTGAAAGGACAGAATGGCCATCGCAAGAGGGGGGACTTGTGGGATGTTTTTACCCATGCATCCAAGCCCTACAATAAAACTGTGCAGTACTGGAATGGAAAACATCATGATGGCCAGAACTCCCCAGAGAGTGCACAGGGAAAACATGAAGAATAGGCTGCCACCCATTTTGCCTATGTTGTGAGCACAGGAGGGCACTGCCTAAAACCACCAGTGGGCTACACACACAGGGCCTCATTACGACCCTGGCGGAAAGTTACCGCCAGGGCCGTGACTTTACCGCCATGGTGCTAACTACGTTAACACCATGGCGGTAAGGGGATTTACCGCCCCATTCCGACCTTGGCGGGGCGGTAAATCCCCAATCCCCATTTACCCTTCCCCATTCCCATTTTTGCCCCATAGGGCATAATGGGAGTGGGGAAGGCGTTAATTACGCCACCGTAAATTACGGTGGCGTAATTAACACCAAGTTCCCTTACCGCCATGGATTTTTACACCCGCTAGAAGCAGGTGTAAAATCCGCCATGGCGGAGAGGGAACTCGTGATTGGCGGTAAGGGGTCGGCGCAGCTAACGATGGCGCTAACCCCTTACCGCCAGGGTCGTAATGAGGCCCACAGTAGCCTGAAACCATTGGGAATGGCAATGCTGATTGCAAAAAAAGCAACTCAGAACTGTGGGGAATTCATTTTCTTAGTCCCAAAAATGGTTGCATTACCAGTACTCACCACTATCAGAAAGCCGGCGTTTTAAAACCACCAGACTTTTGTGTAAAACTGAACAAATGAAACAAAACCAGACCAAGGAAAGACTTGCTAAGAGGTGGATACAATGTAAAACTATATTCTGAAATGACTTGAAGGAAGTAATTATTTAATGTATATGTAAAAATTGTCAGTTTGATTTGAATGTAAAAAACTGGGAACAAAAAGTGACATTTAGCTGAAACCTGGCTTAATGAAACTGGATTCTCCCTGACAACTACCCCCGGCAGGAGTTGAACCTGCTCAGCCACTCCTTGCCAAATGGAGTTGTCACCTCTCTGATTAGATTAGGGGTGGAGCAGCTGGGGACTACAGGGAGTTGAACAAAGGCCTGTCCTGGACTCAGGCACATGTTATTTTGGGGGGCCGTAAAGTGGCTTCCTCTTAGGGGAAACTGGGAGGGGCAGTGCCACTGCTAGCAGCTGAGCCTGGGGAAAGTGGATAAACCAGTTATTCCACCCTGTGATGTGGGAAGCCACACCCCTTTTTGACCAGGGCATAATTTTAAAAAGATAGATAACTCATAGTGCGGACTTGTCAGAATTATATAAGTAATATCATTATTTTTGTGATTTTTCTGTGAACATTTTGAGAGGCGTTAGGACCCTGTGGTGTATTCTGGGGGTTGCTAGCGGAAAATAGGGTTTCACTCCAAATGTCTGCATGTTAAAAATCTGACACTTCATCAATTAATGTCCATAATCCTTGCGCACATGTGTGTAATTTTGGTTAAATGTCTGATATTGCAAAACCAGTTAAAAAGCGCAAAATGTTGTCATTTTTGAATGCAAGCCCCCAGGAAGATCAGAGGCGGACAAGCATGGACCATAAGGAATATATAATGTGCACATGTAATTTCAACAAATTGTATATCTGGGAAGGATGTATTTGAAACAAATATAGATTTGTGGGCAAACTGACCAGGGGAGGATCCTCTGACCCATAAACAGACTTCATCATGCTGACAATCCATTTCCTTCCCCCAATCATGGGAGAGGGGAGAATTGGGCCAATGACAAGTAGAGAGGGGCAGGCTTAGCTAGGCCCAGGAACACACCCATTTTCAAAACACATAAAAATAAAAAGAGACTGCTGGGACAGGTAGAGACATTCAATTCCATTTGCTGTGGAGCATTGTGACCGACGACTTCACATCCAGAGATCCAGACTTCAAAACCATCAATCTCCAGAACCTGTAGCAGTACGCAGAAAGCAGTGTTACATCCAGAATCCAGAGAGGCTAGACCAGCAGAGCAGAGCTGACCCAGACCGCTGTGAGCAGAACCAGAGAGCTGACCTAGATCACTGTGAAGTGCCAAGACCAGAACCGGAGTCCAGTCCAAAACCTGACCAGATCCGTGGCAAGGCCTATTTCAAATGTATATTGTGAGTACCTAGCAGAACTGTGCAGAACCAATCTCTTAGTTAAAATAATCTAATCCAACTATTTTAATCTGATTAGAACTGTCTCCTAGAAATCATGTCACCTGTCCTTTTCAAAGCTGTCACCTGTCAATTTGAGTTACTTTAAATCCGAAAAACAACCTTTACAAAATCGTTCATATCTCTGGAACCGTTTGTCCTAGGAACTTGGTTTAACTTTCCTCTGAAAGCTTAGAATCTCAGCTTTCCAACGAATCTAGAACCGACTTGCTCCTTATACCTTTGCCGTAATTGTGATTCACGCACTCACAAATTTTGCCGCGATTTGCGATTTGGCCTGATTTCTTTAACTGTAAAAAGATAGCAGCTTTTTGCTTTCCTTTGCTAAACATTTGTTTACCTCTTAATAACCATCCCTGAATCCTTGCTAAAGTGAGCCTGAGCTCATCCCAAGTATCTCTCACTCACCCTCAACCTCCTAAAGGGAATTAAAAGCATTTTCAGCATATTTCTCACTTCACTGCCACCACATTCAAAGCACTTGGGCCTGTGTTTTAAAACTCATACCTGTTTTCTCTAAGCTTGCTGGGGTGGGAATTGAATTTTGTATTGTATTTGATTACATTCCTGAGAACTGTGTGCTCCTCTTTCCATCTCCTTCCATTTCTTACATTGCATAGGGGAGGGGGGTGAAATGCCAGAGAAAAGTGATTATCTTATCTTTTGCTAAAATCATATCAAGTATTTCTGTACTGCGTTTTATTCGACATTGCTTTTCCCTTGAAATCATAAAAGTATTTCTGCTACTTTATCCATCCTATACTAACTCCTCATTGATTATAAAGAAGTGTGCTAGTGTCAGATTACCCATTTTTGATTAACATTATATTTATAAGGGCGATATCGATTATTAATTTATTATAAAAGCGTGGTATCTATATTTTGTTTTATTTCTCAAATAAACCTTTTAAACATAACTACTTCTTGGCTCAGTGGGGTCAGGGGGATTCTAAGAGAGGGGTGTTATATAGGGGTAGTCATCCAGAACTCATGAACTGGACATAAAGATATATCAATAAGGGTTTCCATTCAGTATCCCAGACTAGGCATTGACTTAGCTGTAGTGTTGAATTGAATCCTCTTACATTGTGATCAAAGAGTCACTCTGGGTAATTGTCCTTCCTGTGTGCTCCCTATTAAAGCGGCAGGTCTCTCTTGAAGCTGCAGCGAGACCAGACCCTATGGCTCCTGCAAACCACATTCTCGTACCTTATGAATGCAGTCCACCTGACAGTTCACTTGTCATTGATACTGAGGCGGGAGCTGGCTTCAGGTTGGCACAGTAACATATGAAAGGTTGTTGGGTTTCCTGTCTCCTTTGTTAACCTCTGCAGCCAGGCCCCATGTGAGCCTGTTTGAAGTACTCTCTAATGGCATATTAATCACTTCCACCAGCTGCAGGGCCTAACAAAAGGGCAGGGTGGTCCCATGAGCCTTTGTCAGTTACTCAGGCTGACCATGGCAGGGGGAAGGTTACCCCTCCCCTTCCTGGAGATGACATTGTGTATTCTTGGCTGTCACATTCCAACTACATATGTCAGGGGCAGAAGGTGCCTGTAGGTCTATGATTTTGTTGTGGCGTGAGCATAGGAAAATGTGCATGGATGAGCCACACACATTTTCCTGAGGTTGGTCTACCATCATTACATTTCATTACAAATGTCAAAAAGCCCGGGGGAGTGCACACCCAACATGCGGATGGTCGAATTCCTCACAGGAAATGCCAAGGGTTAATCTTTCTGCTGGCTGGTCTGTTACCTGTTCATTGTTAATAGGTGTCAGAGTTACCATAATAGTCTACGCAATATGTGCAACAGAATAATTACAGTGGGGGTCATTACGATCCTGGCGTTAAGGGTTTAACAGCGCCGTAAAAGGTGTCGGCGCCGTTCAACCATTAACACCTGATTACGAAGTCCCTTTGCGGCTCCCGACCTTAACGGCTGGTCTGGACCAGCCGTTAAAGTAGGGACCCGCCATGGGACTTCCGAGGTAATTACAGTACCGCAATTTGCGGTACCGTAATTACCGCCTTCCCCAGTCCCATTGAGCCCTATGGGGCAGAAATGGGAATGGGGAAGGGCCAATGGTAAATGGGGAATCACCGCCCCCCCAACCTTGGAATGGGGTGGTATTTCCCCATTTACCATTGGCGGACTCGTTACAATACCGGCAGCAACCATGGTGCTAATAGCGCCATTGGTTACCGCCGGTGTTGTAATGAGGGCCAGTGACTCATGCTCACTCAGTGGCTCATTTTGTCTAGACCCTATTCTGAAGGAGATAGGCTAGTCTCTCCCCCTGTCTGCAAGAACTGCATGGAATTGTTGGTCTAGCTCAAGCATCAGAACACTCCTCTGCAAAGACATTCAGCTTTTCCAAGGCATTGCCAAAGCACAGCAACCATGCAATTAATGTTGCTGCCCTTCCACTCCTTATCAGAGGTGTAAAGTATCAAGAAGTACAGCATAACATTGTACAAGAAGCACCATACACAAGTGTGAAAATCCCATCCAGTAACACCAGGATATGGGCAGCACTGAACCTAGCCCTATTCTTTACGAGCTTCTTTAAAATATTTATCTTGTGGTGTGCTATAATGTGAATTGGCACATGGGGGTAATTATTGATCTTCTCTCGCCAATCAGAATGCTTGGAATGCAGTCTATAACTACTTGCATTGGCTGCATTCCAAACATTCTGTCTTTAAAAGCAGGCAGGGAAACAACAGCAAGGTAATTTGCCAGCAAGATATCTTTCAGCCAGAATTATTTTAACTTTTATTTCTATTAGGTAGTGCTTAAGCACCAGCTCGAAGCCAAAAACGTTGTATTGGAGTACAGCTAAGAAATAGATGAATGTGAAAAGGTACGCACAGCTGGTGGATCTTCTTTAACCACCCATTTATTGGCTAAATTCATGCTAATCCCTATGGTTATTCCCATTCATTACCTGCCCCTCCCCACACCATAAACGTGCTCTTGGGATCACTTTGAGGTTGCTCTATCAAGCCCTAACACCACAGTGCCAGTGTTTTTTGTAAGCAGTTTGCTGAGCGTTAATTACTTAATTGAAGCTGTTAATGCGCTAATGATGTAATATAAATGTATTAACCAAGTGGGCCCCCAGCCACTTGATTTATATCTGTTACTTGCACGGCAGTCCTGTTAAAACACTCACATTGAGATGGCCAACAGCTTTGGTTTGCATATAGGTATTAAAAAGTCACTTGCCATACACTTCTATCAAATATCCTGGTAATAATATAATTTTCTGGCTCTTCCTAGCTTATGGCTAGGTTGTATCATTAAGCAGTGCCTACCAAAACTGTTGTCTTTGTCATGCTTGCTTCTCAGTGCTTCTTCAACGTGACAGTGATATCCAATTAAATGCACCAAAGTGAAAGCTAAAAACATGGAATAATGCTTTACTTTTGAACAGAGAAACCGTTCACTTCTGTTTTATGCCTAATGCAAGCTCATGCTAAACCTGTTTCCGTTCAACCAAGTTTACGATTAAAATGCTTACCATATGAAGACAACCTTGTTATTTAAATATTACATTACAAAATAAAAGCAATTTTCTATCATGTTTTGTGTATTGTTTCCTCACCATTAAATCTTGTTATTTACTGTTACCAGTGTGTACTTATAGCCTAACAAAACCCGGCAAGAGTCATTGGGCCTCATTACACGGATGGCGGTAAGGGTTTACCGGTACCGGTATTTTACCGGTACCGGTAAATCCTTACCGCCTTACTACGAGGTCCCTTTGCAGTTTGAGGAATTTAACGCCTGCTTTTTGCAGACGGTAAAAACCAACCCGCAAAGGGACCAGGGAGCTAATTACGGTACCGCAATTTGCGGTACCGTAATTAGCGCCTTCCCCATTCCCATAGAGCCCTATGGGGCAAAAATGGGAATGGGGAAGGGCAATGGTGGAAGGGGGAATTACCGGCCGCCAACCTTGGAATAGGGCGGTAATTCCCCTTTCCACCAAGGCGGTGCCGGTATTTTACCGGCATGAACCATGGCGCTAATAGCACCATGGTTCACCGCCATCCGTGTAATGAGGCCCATTATCTGCTTGGATAGCAACCCTTCCCAATCAATGGCCCTGGACTTCACCTAGGTCGTCCAATACTTGAGGGCAGGCCATTATCCTACAATAATGACCCCCCCGTTAATCTGCATGGCCCAATATCATCATTTTTAAGATCGTAAGTGGAACGGATGAATTAATTCTAGCCCTACAACACATGGCAACACAAGACCAGGGAATTTGTGAAGCTGTGATTGGAAGTGTTCATTGTTTTCCTATGACATAGATCTGTCTGTGTCAATGGGGTTAGACTATTTTGTGGTCAGACCGCAGTCCTGCATCACTGCAGGACTCAGCCATATAATGCTGCATTTCATTTTACCTGTGTGCTGTAAGGATATTTGGCGTGTTACAGCACAGAGTACAGCACTACTGCACAGGTAGCAATTATTTTTTGATGCAGCACCACCACATGGGTGTGGTGCATTGCTATATGTGTTGCCAGAGTAACATGGACATATAAGTAAAGACAGGCTATTCAGTCAAAAACGATTTTTACATATAAGATGCAAATCTATTTTTACAGTTAAAAGCCCACATGTGCACATTCAAAAATGCACACTATTTTTCACCTGAAATGCCTATGTTGCAAGAGACACATTTGAAAATTGATAACTAACCTTATTAATAGCTAACCTGACTAATAAAACTTCATTTAACATAACCCACTAATAAAAATGTGTCTCCACTGCAGAATTAGGCCTACTCTGAAAGTGAACTTTTAAACGCACATTCATTTTTTTTTCTCTGCTGCCCTGTCCACATAACTACAGGAAGCAAAGAGCTCGAAGGAACAGGAAATCAGTTTGTTACAATTTTTACTGTAGAAATGAGCCATTGTGTAGTGAGGGAGGAGATGACATGATTGATTCTGATTGGAGCAGCGTCATAGCAAGTATCATGCTAGAGGCTGTGATTAGAGTTTTGGTGGGGAAGCTTGAGGAGAGGGGGAGAACAATCGAGATCTTGCAGAGCTGGGAGAAGGACCTGTTTCCTGGCTGAAGCATTCCTGCTGCAAAAGCTGATAATTCCAGGCAATAACCCCGGTTTGAGAACGGCAGTTGCTTGTTTTCACTGGGGTTAATCTTCGAGGGAGCCAAATTCAGAAAGAGAATAGCCGGAGAAAACTCATGATGCTGAACAGATAAGGTAATTACAGAAGCGTGGGAGCTGTGCGAAAGTGTGCGAAACTGTTCAGTCAGTGTATTCGAGGGAGTCCCAGTGCCTTATCAGCATATTTAATGTTACCAATTGAATATATTCTTGCAGTTCTCTGTTCATTTTATCACAAATAATGTTGTACCATTTCATTTATTTCTGTAAAAAAAGGTTAAACTGTGTTTAAAGGAAACTTCTATAATACAAAAATATCTGAAAACAGATAGCTAGTGTGTATTATTTCTCTCTTTCATTTTGCATGGGAAAAGGTTTAAACGTGGGTAGATTTTTAAACAGTGCAATTGTCATTTTAAAACAGATGTGTGCATGATAATATTCAGTATGGACAGTTGTGAGTGACTGTTTGTAGCATAGCTTGTTGGAGGTACATGAGCCAACGGGAAGAGAGACTCTCTGGACATAGTTCCATACCGTATATAAGGTAGTGGAAATTACCACAAAAATACCACAATAGCCCATAGTGGCAAACAACACTAACAGTGAAAATGTGGTATCCCTAAAATGTAGGCCTGAGGTCTCTCTAGTGATCAAGAACAATCTAGATAAAAAACAAGGGATGTTGGATATTGGGGCCACAAATAAACCAACCACGCAAATTATTACGCACATTATCTAAATAGGTCTGAATTCTGAAATAATGCAATGAATTATTGTTATGTGTGATCCAATATGAATACAGAGATTGATTATTGCTAAAGGTATTTTGGTGGTAAGAAAATACCGCAAAGCCCCAAATATCCACAAAATACCCAACAGTGCAAGACCAAGCGACTTTGCATGAACAGCAGGTTTACGACATATATGTTTGCATTACTTCGAAATGATAAAGTATCTTTTGGCTCATCATTTCAAAGCAATATCCTCTCAATTGTTCTCTTTTCAGTTGTCATGTAGAGGCAAGATCTGACTCCTAGGAGCAACATCACTGTGAGCATTTGATTACAGGCGTTTCCATCATCCAGTTTGCTGAAGCCTACAGTTTCCCACGCGGTGTCAGCAACTGTCTTTACCTGCTTGAGGGGGCATCACGAGGAGAGTGGTAGGTAAGGCCGGTCCCTTCTAGAAGCCACACTGTTCGGGATCGAAGTGCAATAACCCCAAAGAATGGGATCACCAGAATGAATCAGCAGATGGCGTGGGAAAGCACAATGCTGGGAAAAAGCGCAGTAATACAAGTAGCCAGGTCCAAAGAAGGGAGACGCCAGAGAAGGAAGATGCCAAATGAAGGAAGACGGCAGAGAAAGAAGATGCCAAATGAAGGAAGACGGCAGAGAAAGAAGACGTCCAACGAAGGAAGACTCCAAAAAAGCAAGACTCCAAACAAGGAAGAGTCCAAATGAAGGAAGACACCAGAGGAAGGAAGACAGCAGAGGAAGGAAGACACCAAATGAAGGAAGACATTGGAGAAGGAAGACGCCAGAGAAGGAAGATGCCGGTGAAGGAAGACTCCAGAGAAGGAAGAGACCAAATGAAGGAGACACCAGAGGATGGAAGACACCAAACCAAGGAAGACTGCAGAGAAGGAAGACGCCAGAGAAGGAAGATGCTGGTGAAGGAAGACTCCAGAGAAGGAAGAGACCAAATGAAGGAGACACCAGAGGATGGAAGACACCAAACCAAGGAAGACTGCAGAGAAGGAAGACACCAAATGAAGGAAGATGCCAGAGTAGGAAGACACCAAATGGAGGAAGACTCCAGATAAGGAACACACCCAATGAAAGAGACACCATAGGATGGAAGACACCAAATGAAGGAAGACGCCAGAAGAAAGAAGACGCCAAATGAAGGAAGTCTCAGAGAAGGAATTCTACGAATCAAATATCTCAGGCAATCCAAACAGCAGAAGTCCAGGCAACACAAGGGTATAGAGGCAAGGAAAGGCAGAAACCAGGCAAGGAAAGAGACAAGAGATCAAGGCAGGGTGAACCAGGAACAGAAACAGGCTAAATAAGTGAAGCAGGGAAACAAAATGTCCACTCGTGTGAAGGGCTTACTAAAGTGCAGAGAAGCGAGGACGCAGCATCTCATCCCCATTGAAATCTGGAGCTTCCGGACAGTGTGTGATGTCATCACATCACTTAGCAACATTAACAGGACCAGTGGCCATCTTAGAAGGGGTTGCTACAGTGTTGTGAGCATCTTGGAAGCCTCCAACAGAAATAAAACTACCAGCACAGTGTCAACAGTGTTTTGGGCTTGACAAAGGCCTCCAATGGGATGCTTAGGAATCCTATATCCATTCATTTTACCAGGCCTGGGGTGGACTATCAATGCTCTCCACTCTTATACCTTTAACACAGTGAAGAATAGCGGAGTGTGAGGTCGAGTGTGTTTGGCGGTACGACGGAGACTCTTGGTTAATTTGCTCCTTACTCTTGACTCCCTGAATCTTTCTACGCTATTTGTGCTGAGAAGCGGTCCCCGTCTTCTTATCCTCACAGCCGCTTAGCCGAGCATGAAGTGGAGTGTGAGGTTGAGTGTGTTTGGTGGTACGGCGGAGACTCTTGGTTGATTTGCTCCTGACTCTTGACTCCCTGAGTCTTTCTACGCTGTTTGTGCTGGGAAGCGGTCCCCCCCTCTTTATCCTCACAGCCGCTCGCGCTGAGCAGGAAGCGGAGTGTGAGGTCGAGGGTGTTTGGCGGTGTTTAGCGGACGGCGGCCGAGATAGCTACTATTAACTATATGACTTCACATCGGAAAGAATGTTCATACCGGGCCTCCACATTACGTGTTTGCTCGCGGGTGGCAGTATGCACGTCTGGTCTGTCCAGAAGTGCATGCCGGCACCTGCGAGCGGACCAGGATGCTAACAACGGACCTGTCATTAACGGGCCAGTGGTTAGCATCCTCCCCATTCCCATTTGAGCCCTATGGGGGGAATGGGGATGTACTGGGTCCCGAAAATGGGAATTACCGGGCCTGCAAAAGTCGGAATGCCCTTTCTTTGGGACCCGGACACGAGTTTGGAGGTAGCCATGCTGGTAATGACAGTATGGCTACCTCCAAACTCGTAATGAGGTCCAATGTCCTAGACTTAAGTCCTTATACTCTATAATGTATGGGCGACATTTTCATCAGTTTACGTCCATACCTACGTTACACTTCTGGCATGATTGCCTAAATTTGCCATTTGATTCAAAACTTATTGCTCTGTTTAATGTATGGTTTGCTGCTGAAGTCTTAGGGATTCGCAATATGTGATTAACTTCTATGTATTTAAGTTCTGTGGTTTGATTGTTATGTTTATATAAGTTACATTAATATTTTGAAACATCAGTGGTATAGGGTTGACTTATTAAGTCATGCATATTAAGTTCGTGCATACTGATTGGAAGTATTAGATGTGTAAACGAAATTTCAATGAATCACAGGATGCTTATTTTAGTGGCTATCCGCAGATGAGATAATGACTCATTTTTTAAGAATTTTTAATCATGAACTATGAATTGCGAGTCATGTATTTGACATGAACTTGGTATGAATTGCTATTATTAATTAGAGTGAATGATTATTGCGAGAACCTAGAGTTTGTAAATTGACTGAGCTATGATGATGGTTATGTATTTTTATGTGAATAATTTATGTAAAGAAAATTGTATAAGTTGTAAAAGTTCGTTTGCACTATAAACAACTATAACAATAAATAAAAAATAAAGAAAAGTAAAGAAGAGCAAGCACAACTTCATCCACAGGATGCCGCCAGTGGGATAGCTGCTTCCTCCTGACCAGATGCAGAGAACTGTTGAGTGGCAGGAGCTTTGATAATTGGCTGGCATCAAACACTGAAACTACCTTGGCTGAAGAAAGCATTTACAACTAATGTAAGAAGAACTGCAAAGAATTATTTGTTTCCCAACGTCGGAATCTGTTGTCTACAAGGAGGACAGGAGAACCAATTTGCAGCATCTTCCTAGGTTTTGGCCATTCAGTGGCTGACCAGAAAGGTTTCCTCAGGATGGTAATGACAGCACTAGCTGAGAAGCAAGGCGAACACCTCCCCAATTCCTATTGGCTGTTTGGCTTCTGTGATTAGCGCCTTTCAGTTCCTGTAAAGGCACCATATTCCAACCTGTTTTGTTGGACACAGAAGAAATTGAAACTCTGATTTCATAATTGTCATTGCATATTATTTGGTGCTTTTGGATACATTGACACCCACACCACATGGGTGTGCTTTAACTTTTCAATTCTGCACCATTTCTCCTTGCTGAATGTTTGGATAATAGAGCAGGGTGGTATGCTAAGATTTTTCCAATTGCAAACTTTTTATTTTGGGTGTGCATAAACTTGAATCACTCAAATATCTGGTGCTTTGTCCAAGATGATCCTCGAAGAAACTTTTTGAAAAGTTAATCTGAGGTTTTCCTGCATGGCTTAAGTAGGGACGCAGGGTTTGGAGCTATCAATTCGTATCAGGCAGCATTGATAGACATGGGATGTCTTTGCTGAAGGCTGGCTTAGGATAGTTAGAGCAGGGTTCATAAACTGGAGTGGAGATAGAGTAGTTGTATGAAGAAGGCTAGAGAGAATTAGTGAGTCACTGGGACACAGCAAAATACTGATATTTAGAGTAGGTTTTGCTTACGCAGCACTTTGTGCCATATTCAGTGTTTTGTAGTGGATGAACAACACAAGAGCCATTGTCACAGATTTGGAGAGGAAGGTGACAGACCAATTAGTGCCTGTCTCTTGACGTAAGTGGAGTGCCTTCTCTTGATGTAAGTGGATGAGAGATGTGCCGTTGGGTGACACCTGGAAGGAGGAACAAGAGGTGGCAGGAATCCCTGAGGGCAGCATGTAGGTGAGGCACGCTCACCTGATTTTGCAGGGACGTGTCAGGAGAGGGAGGCAGGTGACACAACAGCCAGTGTCCACCTCTTGAAGTGAGTGGATAAGACAAGTGCCATCAGGTGACACCTGGCAGGAGGGCTAGGAGGGGCCTGGAAACCCTGAGGGGAATTAGTGGGGGAGGCATGCTCACTTGATTTTGCTGGCAGGGAGCAGCAGAGATTCAAGGAGGTGGGTGACACAAATGTGGGCACATTTGGAACAACATGTCAGCAGCCAAACAAGCCAAAGACCTGCTGCTTGAGCTCTTTTCACTCTTACAGCAGAACTTGCTGTGTGCACTTGGGAAGCAAGCATTGCATATGGTCAGTAGAAGGTTTCATCTAACTCACACCCCATACACCTGTCCACAATCGCTCTAGCGTACATGTTCTAGCACAGGAAAATACACAAATATTGCACCAAGATGATGAACACCCACTGAGACAAAAAGAGGAGGTTGCACTTTTAGTTCTGTCCAATGACTAAGGAGTGGAAGGAGGCTGTGTGAAGATCTTATCTACAGAAGATCTGAAAATAACAACATATGGAGTACTTGAACAGAGGGAGAAGACCAGGGTCGGACTGGGACAAGAAATAGGCCCGGACACCCAAATAAAAGTGGCCCACCCCTCGCCCCACGACCCTTGACCTCTGATGACATCACCAGAAGGGATGCCATTTGGCCCCACACCAAAGTGACATCCCAGGAAGTGATGAAATACAACCTTTCTCCCCTTGACAAAACAGGAAGTGGCATCAAATAGCATTGTACACTCCAAAAAATATGGTTATGATTTCACTAATGTGATATACATTTCATACAAGAGGATCACCATATGTATCATTAATATCTGTGTGTATAGATCCATATTGTCAAATTACTGTGAATGCAAGCAGACGTCCAAGGCCAAATGATGTTATTGTATAGCACTCACGCTTAAGCTCTTTTTTATAGAAAAAATATGCATACAATATCACCCAACCTGTGTTTGTACTCAAATATCGACCTAAGAAGGATGTAAGGCTGAGATGGCCTTGCTGGGATTCGAACCTGCAGATCACAAACACATCGCAGCAGCGAGCGCTCAACCCTCTGAGGTATCATATTGGCTATAGTAAATTGAGCAATTATTTTGTAGTGGATACCATTAAACTGGTAACTGAGATTAAACAGAAGGCCAGTTAAGTTCATCTGCAGGTCTGGTGTACAGTTGGCCGCACCAGAAGTCACAGCTAGTTCGAAGGCAACTTCGGCATATGCACTTTCCATGGTGCTCGGTTTCAGTTCGCTCAGGTATGTTAGACGGTAAACCTCGCTCAGGGATGCATTGTGATGGCTAACCCACTTGGTCGGCTCCTCGAAAGATCGTAGCATGGAGCAGAGCTATACATAAACTGGCACTGATGCAATGTTAATCATGCCCCACCTCTAATTGTTCTGTGAGTGTTGTAGTAATCTGTGGTGTATTGCACTGCTCACATAGCCTGCACAACATGTGGAAAGTAAAGTTCCAACAGATGACCACGGAGGTCTTCAGGTTGTGCAGTGACTTGTGCTCCCAGATTTTAGCTCTCCTGTGGCTTCTGCCCTGATACCTTTGTATGCACAGGGTTGCGCAGTGTCGAATTGCATTCATCTGCTGCCTTCTTGAAATACTCAGGGAACTCTCTTGTATGTTAGAGGAAGGAAAAATCTCCAAGTGTCCTGTGACATTCATGCAGCCTCTCACTCTCTCATTCTCTCACCGGTAGGCCTCATGCCAGTGTCCTCTGTTGGAAGATTGAACTTGCCTGTCTGCACTGTCTCAGAACAGTCAAGGGAGTGTAGGCATTATCTTAGTGTCAAGCCTTATGAATAGCCCTTGTTTGCGAGCTCTTCATCACGTGTTAAAGAATTTGTCAATTTCGACAGTGTATTTACCACTATTTATTCAATTATACTGGGTGCAGTTGCTCCTCTTGGCCTTTAGAGACTTGCTCACTCTATCTCATATGAACTTTATAAACTTTTAATTGTCCAATACCTGCCATCTGTAAATGTTCTTGTTCCTCCTAATCTTGAGAAATATGTCCTTCGCACATGATCTGCTCGTTGGACTCCCTTCGTACTTTTCCTTCAAAATGCCGCGAAAACGGCCGGTTTGCGCGAAATGCCGCAAAAATGGCCGTTTTGTGCAAAAACAGCATCTTTAAAAAAATAAAAATTACTTTTTTTTTTTTTTTTTTTAAAGTAATCTGCAAAAATTACTGTTTTGAAAAAAAGAATCCTCAGGGTGCCAGGTTCTCAACTTTTTTTTTTTTTTTATTTACACAAGAAATGAAATCACTTGCGCCCCAAAAATTGCAGCCCAATCCACAAGGGACACATGAATGGGCACATTTTATATGCGCGCCCATTCAGGTGGCCTTTTTCACCTCCTTGATCAAATAAAGTGGCGTTTCTGTCAATTTAAAAGCACATCCCTCATTTCCAAGCAAGATGCAGTTTTAAATGTGCAGAAATTGTAGGCAACCCTACGCGCACGGGATGTGGGGCTGCCACTGCATGACAGGGTCTTTCCTGACCCTGTCATGCATTTCTTTTAAGGTATGAACCGCTGCTGAGTCGCTTGCATTTCTGTTCCTCAAACAGGATAAAAATGCATTTTTTGGGTCACATTTTACAGCGGCAGGCACCTAGAGTGCCTGTCCCTGTGAAAGGCGCTGGGAGCTTGCAGAACACTGTCGGGAGAGCGATTCTATTCAAAGTACTGCCCATTTTGATGACAAAAATCTATCGAATGTTACAATTTGACCAATTACGTCCAGTACTATTCGATCGATTTTTATAAATACTGAACATGTGTTGCGGGGATGTCACCCGCTCCCCTTGTTTAGTATTTTTGGTCTAGGGTGGTTGCAGAAGTGTTTTCCCCTTTTTCCTCAAAATTGGAGGCGGGGACAGAAAAGAAAAGAAAATAACGAAAAAAGGACCCTGCAGAGTCGGATCCGACCCGCGTTAGAGGGAGGGATCCGACCCGCGTTAGAGGGACGGATCTGGCACCGCAGGGTAGCAGGGGAAGCGGCAGCGACCAAGCAGTTAAGTAGGGGAGGGGGTCGGGTGGTGGTGAAAGGTACATTTTGGGTTGTTTGGCTGAAGTGCAAATCAATTTGCAGCAAAATTGACTACGGTCAATTCCGCCGCAAATAATTACACTTCGGTCAAACAACCCAGAACACCATTCAAGGCAGCTGCCAGCGCACAATTTGCGCTACAGCTCAAGCCTGTGGAAATGCGCCGGTCACCTTTGAGAATAAGGTGACCTGCTCATTTCCAAAAATGGTTTGTCTAAAAATAGCATATCCTCCGTTCTTTTTTTAAATGCCCCATCATTTGAGGAACTGGGTCAAAATCTACATTTAAAAAAAAATTTAAAAAATGGTTACACTATGAGAGAGAGGGAGAGTGATGGGTGAGATGTGAAGTGATGGGCAAGAAAGCAGAGGAAGAGCAGTGGGTCAGAGGAGGAAGTGTTGCACAAGAGAGCAGAGGAAGCAGTGATGCGGTGGGCCAGAAATCTGAGAGCGAGCAGAGGTACAGAAAGTAGAGGAAGCGGTTGGCCAGAAAGAGGCAGTGAGCTGCATATTGGGAAAAAGGATGAGGGAAGAATGTGATAGAATGGGAGTAAAGATGCAAGATGCAGAAGCAGCACAAAAGAATGAAGGACTGTATATTGAGGGAGGAATTGTAGAGTGTAAGGTGTGAGTTCGGAGTATGATTTGGAGTGTGGCAGGGGCTGGGCAGTGCAGATTGTGACTTAACAGTGTGACATAGCACATGAGTATTTGTATGACAGAGTGAGAGGTTAAGGAATGTAAGTTGTGATGGAGAGTTGGTGAGATGTGTGTGGGTGTTTGGGGGATTGGAGAACATACAAGGGGAATATTTTCAGCATTACAATTGATAATGATCAATTTAGTTAATACTATTAAATAGGCATGAACATTAAACCAGAAATGTAGCCAAATCAAACACTGTTCTGCCAAGCCAGAGACATCTGGGACTCTTCCTATTAAATTAATACAAAAGACACATAATAATGATGCCCTGGCTCTCTTCTAGCCTTGCACTCTACCTATTTCCTGCAATGTGGCAATCTTACACCCTCCAGTTAATACAAAATGTCCCGCAAAAATGCCGCAATAAATAAAGGTTTGTGCCGCAAAATTTGCCATTTCATGCCGCAAAATTTGCCATTTCATGCCACAAAATCCTGGAAGGTCTGGTTCTTATATCTTTTAATGACATTCTTTTACTGCTGCCAGACTTTGTTTTAATGTATATACATTCTGTTCATGGCTGCATTTTGACAGCTCGGCAAATGACATCCTTCTTGGTAGAATTCCGCCATTATTTTAGCTTGTGGGTACACTCAAAATGGCTGCCTGATTGCATATCAGCTCTCATATACTCGATGTGGTACAGGAATATTGCAAGGATTCATGCACAGTTTCCCAATTGTGGATCTTGCAATGGGATGGTGCTAAGAGGGAGGACACCAGGGAGAGGGTGTCCACCTGGTCCTCTACAACTCTCTTACACATTACAATGTTATATCTTATTATCGAGGCACAACCCGTCACATATCTAGTGTATAGATTTGTTCTTTAATGAGTGTTGATCTTCATAAGAATCTTGACCCAACCTTGTGAAGTTTGGATGCGTGTTTTAAAGATATCATAGGAATTATTATGGTCCAGGAAGTGATTGGCCATTGGGTACTCTCTATGTTCAGAAGGTGGCAAGGGTGGAGCCAGGTTACTGCATGTCCTGGAGCATCTTTGAATCAGAAAACGTGACTCCAGATTATTTCCAGTGACCAGAGATGGAGCTGACGTATATATTGGGCTATTTTGATGATGTGCAAGAATATTTCTTCTCTCTATTCTTGGGGGACAGGTTATTAGATTGGCTGCTGGTCCTGTGCCAACACTCTCTCCCCCCCCCCCCCAGGTTGAATTCCCTGCAATAGAGTTGTTAGTGAAGGGTCTCAGGGGACAGTTATTCCCTGGAGGTGTGGTGTTGAGAGAGTGCAGCAACGCTTTCTTTTATAACTTTTATTTCGAACAGAAGCTCTGATAGGGCCTTGCTGATTTGACCTACAATTAGGTTTCTAATGAGATTAAGTGACTCTGTTCAATCGGGGCCAGCCCTGTTCGGGGTCTCTCCGGGTATGATCTCTGGCGCCACTGAGTTTTCTTTTGTGTCCGTATACATTTTGGAGGGGGGACTGCACTTGTTACGAGCCCTAATGCTCTTTGAGCACTGCTTTTTTCCACGCTTTTCTTTCAGAACTTTACTGACTTGTTCTGGGGGTTTTCATTCAACGTGGGCATAGTATCGAGCGAGCAAACCTATTATGTAAGCACAATGAGGGATCTTTTACGATAAACTCATCAATGTTTTCATCTACCTCCCTCCCCTCAAATGGCTGTGCTCTAGGGGAGTGTGTTTTATTTCGTGAGTTTGTTGCTCAAGGATGGAGTATCCACAAAACAATGCATTCCTACTGTTAGCTCTATGTAGCGACTGTGGATCGACCCCCTTCCTCTATTTATTGGGATTACATAATGTTTGCCCCCTCCTGCCCAAGTCTTTTATCAACTTCAAAGGTGAAAGAGGGTTCTTTAGACGAACTGGAGATTAATCGCAAGCCATGTTAGTGGGAGGATTCTCTATAGGCACAGGAAAAACTGAAATAAGGTCGTCTTCCAGATTATTTGTCACACAGATTTAACTGCATGATTTTTGGTGGTCTTGGTTCGGGGCTATTTTTGTATTATCCTCGTGTGTCTCTATTTCATGTAGCAAGCTCTTTATTTCAGAGATGTATTTATTTATTTGCATGTGTAAAGCGCTCACACAGCCCGAAAGGCATCAAGGCGCTGTTACAAGAATAGTTTTTTTTTAGTTGCGTAATTGTATTTTTGTGTGTGTCTTAGTTGAGTATGTATAATGCGCTTAAATACCCAGAGGTTTCTAAGCGCGGACCCGGGGTTCAAACCTGTGTTTCTTTGTGTCGTCTTGCTTCCAAGGCGAACACGTTGCTGCTGAGCTATCCCCCCGGGACAAATTAAAAAGTTTCCTTCATTTTTCGGCGGAAACATTTTATACATTTTCTTTCCTCTACGTTTTGGGGAGATAGGAGTCACATCCTTTCATTTGGGCATGTTTCACACCAATAGTGCATGCACTGTTTACATTATGTAAAAACCAAACACAAAGATATCTTACAATAGTTCAATACAAGCTTCAGTAACAGCTAACAGCCCCAATGAATGAATGGCTGGTTTGTTGAAATACAGCCTTAACTGTTTAGTTCATTGTGGGGAGCATCAGACAACGTAAGGGACCACCAGAGTCCGCCGCCCCCCTCACCCTGGAAGATGTAGTGTGGTATACGTGTGATATATGTGGCTGCTGCTTCTTCCACAGAACTGGCACTACTTTTAAGGAGTCAAACAGGCACAACTGCTGCTTCAAGCCCCCTCACCACACCCCAATAGGGAGGGAGTCGCTGCCAGTACAATTGTGTGTGCCCAGGTTTCAGGGGCTCCTTGTGAAAAATACACCTGACACGTAGTCCAACGAGAATAAAAAGAGCTGGTGCATCACTGGTTGATGCCAGTTGTTAAATGCTGGAAACACTTTACTTTACTTTCCGATATAGTGAGCAGCATTAGAATGTGTCACTGGGGGCTGGTATTTTTAGTGCAGGCATGTTGTCTTGCAAGCATGAATATTATTAGATAAAAGGACAGAGGTTCCAATTTCGTTTTGAAAGTTTAAATGATTTATAAAAAATGCTTTGGTGCAATTAAATACCTTTGATTGGAAGCTTATGAATTAAAAAGGGGTTATGATTCAAGCAGGGCTGGAGGACACCATTAGGTGTTGCATCCAATACACGACACGGCACAGCTTCCCACAACTTCCCACAGCCAGTCCCACTCCAAACCACTTCTGGCTTCTCCCGGCCAGTCGCGTCCCTGGATTGATGAAAGAAAAGATAAAAGGAAGCCCTCTGCACCGTGTGGGGGATGTGTGCAAGATAAAAGCCATCAAAGCTATAATCAGGCCTACCTTGACCTACACCTCTCCAGTCTGGAGTGGCTGCCACAAGGGACATCGCAGCATTCTCCAAAGGATCCAAAACATGACACTACGAATTGTAGCGGGTGCTCCCCCTGGACAAGGACAGCAGATCTCCATTGTGACTGTGCTCTGAGACCCCCAAACGGCTCAGAAGCACTTTAAGACAAGATAGCAGTACCCATGAGATGGATGGGGTGCAGATTAATACTCCAACACCAAATCAATAATGACAACTTGACGGTTTGGCAAATGAAGTCAGTTTAATGACAAGTACAAAAAACAGGGAGTCTCATGAATATCAGCGGATGCGTGATCTTCCTTCTTGCTTCACAACTCCAGCGAACTTTATAAAAATAACATCATTTATACTACAATCTTGTCATTACTGCCGTTTAACGCTTAAAAGTTGGCATGCAATTCTATTGGTTCAGGAAAGGTAACTTTAATATAGGTACTATATCTGTATATGGTAACAGAGTAAAAGGATTGGATAGACACTGTCAGGTGGGACATCTAAGCCCTACATTCAAAATGGCTACTGTAGACGTCACTAAAAGTACGACGTCCCATTGGTTCTACTAACTATAGGACCCTAGATTACTTGGTCCACTGTGATTGGGTTGGCACCAAACCCACACATACTTTTTCACTTTGCTTAGCAGCACGCAGAATGGTCAGCGAAGTGCAGGGTGCCCCTTAGTTCTCCCAGCCTTCCTCCAATTATTGTTACAATCAATCATCACTTTAGTGGCCATGTGCCAATTATTTCACTGTGGTTGGCCTCGAGACTGCATCTGCTGTCTGGAAAAGTTCTGATATCTTCTCATGGCCTGTTGCCATGCGTAGGTGTGAAGGTCTTACTTCTGCTCGCTCGGCTGGTCAAGTGATTCAGACACCGTGAATTTGCCTTTTCTTCATCAATTCCTATATTTGATTTTCGTTTCACCCACCACCTGCCTCCAGTTTCTTATCTTGACCTTTCTGAAGCAGGATATTCTGTTCTTAGTTTCAATTAATTGCAGCTACTTTTCGTCTCTTCTACTGATACGACCTTGGCTTTTCTGGCACGAGGTGCCTCTGTTGAGTGTTGTTTCTGCCGTCTATTCTCAATTTGTTGAATACGAAGCTCTCCTCGTGTGGCCTTTAGTAACCTTTGGATTGATTCTGCTTCTTGTGCAAAGTGGAAGTATACTTATATAACGTGCTTCTTTTGAGGTAGATTATGTATAGTGGTGCTTGCCGCACTATCTTTATACTAAGCATAGAAAGCTGCACGGTTTTCTTAGCTTTCTTGCGGTTCCAAGCATATGTACATGTGTAAACTGTTTGAATATCTTCATCATGCTCATGGCTTAAGCTTCTTACGTTTAACATCGTCCTTTCACTTTAGGTTCACGATTTCCCTGTTCATGGCGTTTCGTCTCTTTACGTCATTCTCTGGTCGTCATTTCTTTTAGATGTGAGTCAGTCCGGGTTCTCGTGTCGTTACCATTCGTCTTCCATTAAGCCTTTTTGGTTTCTTCAGGGACTGTACTTAGACGATCTTCATTTCGTTTCATTTGTTGATATGACTTTCTCAATGGGTACCTTACTGTCCATGGTTTCCTTGGTACTGGTACTTCAATAGGTGCTGTTCTTCTGATAGCTACTGGACAGAGCCCCACTGCAGCTCTCTGCTGGTTTATTTGCTCATCATTCATCACATATTTCAGTGTGAACGTTCCTGGTACTTCAAAATTGACGGTTGGAGTGTGGGCTGTATTTGGGACCTCCTCTACATGACCTGGGTATGGAAATGCTAGATAAATATCTCCTAAAATGGAACAAAAAATGCTATGAACATTTGAATCGGAAAGAAAACCCCCTGATCAGGAATCTTGCTGGTATCACCACAAACCCATTTGACCGCTACCAACGGCCAATTGTAACATTGAACTTGTGAACTACTGCATCCCCACTGCATAGCGATGTAAAGCAGACCAAGATGTATTCCTAAACGCGGCTTAAATCCTCAACCAGCTACATTGGAGTAATAAGCGAAAACCTTGGTATCCGAAAAAAACACACTGTCACAATATCTTTGGCAGAGAGAAAGAAGCCACAGCCCATGGGGTCGCAAATACCTTGTGGGACACCAACACTCGCTCCCTTATCCCCTGAGGGCTTTGCCCTCACGGGGGAAATATATGAATTTAAACGTCCTCACCAGGGAGGCGGGGCTCACAACAGCAAGGCTGCAAACAGTGTTTCAAGGCCTCCAGGGATGCAAACCCTCCTACCCTTATCGCCCGCGGGCTTCGCCTTCGCAGGGGAGATAGAGTCATGCGTTTTGCCTCTTTGTCTTTTACACACTCATTTCATACAATTAAGTCTTGCATATAGTGTGAATATTTTGGAGCGCAGTTATCATAGACTTGATTTCACAGTGTATGGAATTTTACAGAGAGGGTACAGAAAAGGGCTGGCCAAATATATCTTAATAAACTATTAAAACACCTGGAGAATTAGGCCTATCCCACTGCCCATACATGCCAACCCTCTGGATTTAGGCGTGAAGTTTTGATTTTTCTATTATTGAGAGGTGCGGGAGAGCCCCATGAAGGTGCATAAAGACGAGGTGGGTGGGCGCAAATGGCATCACTTGCATGAGGTGAGAAGTTGGCGATGAAAGAGGTAGGATGCAGAGTGCTAGAAGTAATCTGTGGTGAGCTGTGGAGAGGCCTACAGCATGCATGGGGCACTCACAGCGAGAGGTACGTTAATAGGGCAGGGAGTAATGGTGGTGTGGTAGGTCAGCGTGAGAGCTGCATAATGCCGTGCAATGTCTGTAGGTTCTACTGGTTCTTATCAGTGTGGGTGCCAGCTCTACCAGCGCCCTGTGCTAGATGTTTTGGTGCACCTTCCCCCCGGCTGCAGCAAGGCCTGGAGGGTCTCTACACCGCCGTCAGGGCCTCACTGAACGCTGCTTGCCTGTGACTCCTCTATGACTCAAAGTGTGCACCGTCCATCCGTTACTGCTTATTGGCATGATTGATGACGCATCAGGAACCCCTCAGAGAAGACTGGGTCCATCACCAATCGTGATACTGTTGCAGTGATCCTGTGCCAGGTTCACGTTTCCTCCCCCGCACCTCAAAAAAAGTATTGATATTACTTTACACCATTGATTAAACTAATTTCTAAATATACAATATTAGGGAGTGCTTCTACTGATCCACCCTTTTTCACAGTCCATCACCAATCATGCCAATAATGCTAGCCTATCAAGAACATGAAGAGGGGCTCCCTGGATTGGCCCTCATGTCCTCTATGCGACTTTCAGCACAAAGAATGAGAAATGAAAGATGTAACCAGCTGATCGGCCAACCACCAGGTGCACCTGTGTATCCCACATATGCAAAGACATATTCTCCCAGGTGACCCTTTAAACCATATCCAGTTCATGGCTTCGAGGAGACAGGTATCTCATCGATGAATCAGGTTAACTGAGACAAAGTCCAGCAGTGATGACATCACTAATGACAACCCAACATATCTGTGTTAGCCATGAAGAAAATGTGCAATACACAAAGATACGCAGACACACACATGTATACTCGAAGAACATGCTTACACCTTCTATGGATAGAGGACAGATACATGTACATACTGTCAAAAGCCTTTCCTTTTCCCTAGCCAAATGCAGAAACGCAAGAAAGCAAAGCATACATGGACCGAGTTTTCAACTGCTTTACTGCAACTAACCATAAGGAGTTATGGGGAAGTATAAGGAACCTATCAGGCTCTACAACTACTAATCTCTAAAGAAGATATTAGAACACATAAGGAAACCATAGCATTACTGTAGTGAATTTGCTTGAAGCCATAGGCATCACAACATGGAAGAAGAGAAGCTGGCTCTGCAGCACGAAGCACAGAGATGGTGTTTGCAGCCAAGGACAAGGGTGCATGGAAAATTCCTGATTACCGAGGCGGTGAGCCACCTGGGAAATAAAGAATAAAATCCTCAATAATTGCAAACAGAAAGGCTCAGTTTTGTGGTCCTCGCACATGTGACCCAGCCGAGCCGAACAATGGCTATTTACTCATGGTGGGAAGAGGAGCTGTTCCCAGTGAAGCAGACAAGTTTGATACATGCGTTGTCCACAAAAACTGCAACCTGTAGACACTCTCTCAGGCTAGGTGATCATATCAATAGCAACAATGGGGTCACCAAGTCTTTCCCATTACCTTGAAAGGGTACACTGAGCTCTGTGAATGAAACATGGTCCCAGGCCTGAGGGGGGCCCGCTCCAGCCAATCCAGATGCTCAGATCATGCGGTGGTGCATATTGTTGCATGGGCCAATGTTTGCCTTGCGACCGTGCATCAAAGTAATAGATCTTTGGGGAAGTCTCAGGCAAAGCCACCAGACATGGTAAACCATTGGGATAACTAACACAGGACTGCTACAGGTAATACCACCCAAGCAAACCAATAGGGATGTCCCTTAGGTTTGGGGAATGGTGTTAATGATATGATATGATATGATAGGTTAATAGGGATGTCCCTTAGGTTTGGGGAATGGTTTTAATGTTTACACATCACCACGATGCAAAACTGGGTAACACAGGCTCAGACACTGAGATTGCCGGAGATTTGTGATTTCCTGTATGATCACTGTCTATTGGAGAATAAAGGACAGTTTAATTTGCCACATGGCTAAGTTCTCCATTATTGCCAGAGTAAGATTTTGGCTGGGCCCTACATACTCTGCTAACTTGTGATATTGTTGGTGCGAATGCCTCCCACCGTCCTCTGGCATACTATTGCAAAGTGTAGCAGAAGAAGGTTGGCTACGATTGATCGGCACAAAGCCGTGTCGTCCCATTGCAATGCATGGCGGGCTGTGAGGTGACCCACGGAGACCGAGAGACACATGGGAGGAGCACACCGTGAAGATGTCCTCAGGTACCGCCTTGGAGAAATTCCTTCCAGCTGTCCATGGGATGCACAGCAGACCAGAAGGGAGGAGTGGCAGGTTGAAGGAGAGCCGGTGGCTGAGCGATGTCAGTCGATCACGAAGTGTAAGTATAGACTCAGCCATACGCAAATAGGGGAAGAGGTAAACAGATGTTGGGTTGTGTTGAATATCTCAGGGGTGGTAAAACACGGAGGTGGATGTTAATTGTTTGTGGTTGGGGAACATTGGTGCTTGGGTGACCAGTTTCAGCAGTTGGCCTAGATGATTGGCTCAAGGGTACAGATGAAGTTATGTAAAAATGTATTTTTCTGTGGGTTGGGCGTTGTAGCTTGGGTCATGGATAACAGTATCCCTCTGTATAAGGCTTGGCAGGTGAAGCTACCATGAATCGTGGAAGGTGTTCTTCTGGTTAACTCTTGCAGAGACATTTTATCTACAAGGTGATGCTGTAGGTACATATTGAAAACGTGAAACATTTGTTTTCCCTGTTAGGAGGCAGGACGTCGGCCGTGATATATGTTTGTCCTTGTTTGGGTGTTGGTGCATTTGGGAAGTACTGTGATAAACTCAGTGAAGGGGCTGCTGTAAGCGATTTGTCTTTCTGTTTCTCTCCTGTGTTGAAGAGGTGACGTCACCAGTCAGGTTCGTATATAGTTCTCGGGATGCACGAGAGGAGCAGAACATTTTAGTGGTTGTAAACGACATTCGAGGGGTGAAAGAGGTGCTGTATTTTGGGGCGGAAGGCGCATGAGCAAGAGTGGGAAGTGTGCCTGTGGAGGCAGAGAATTGCAGAGGGCCAGTGTGAGGAGCCCTCCCAGGGTATTGGTCGAGAGACTGAGAGGCAGATGATTTTTGTGGCTCTGAGAGATATTTGAACTTCTGGTATTAAGGTGAAATAAAATGCATTTGTCTGGTAACAGCAGAGGTGTCGAAATCCCTGACTTGGGGTCAAGTAAGTATTGAATTAATGTATTCTGCTAAAACCATAGGGAATACACCCCCTACAGCACATGTGCAGGTCTCTTCAACGCTATAAGGACAACATTTGGAAATATAGCGCAGAATGGACACAAAGCACAGAGGGCAAACTATCTAAGCCATGGCCAAAATGAGTGTGCTTCTCCAAATGTATGCAGCATCCATTACACACGCATATACACAAGGCTTACAAGGGGAACAAGTTGAGCAAACAAATGGCTATATTTGAGCTGTGGAAGATTTTCCAGGACGATGGGGGAGACGGGGCACGGCATCACTGGATGCTGAGCCAACAAGAGGCCAGTGGTGAACAGTCCTCAGCCCCTATTCCTCCTCCTGAACACAAAAGTGTTAGCGCAATAGCGGTAGCCCAGGGATTATATCCAGTGAGGGAATTAAGAGCAGCGGCAGGGAATACAAATCCCATATTTGCACCTCCAGCATATAGTAGGAGGGAGGGGCAAGACGAGACTGGAAACATGGCTAAGGGAGCTCACGCCACAGGCAGCGAAGGCAAGGAGTGCAGCGAGATTCAGGCATGCGTAAAAGAAAATGACACAGGGACAGGGGAAGAATGGACTAACCAGAGCACATAGTTCCGAACGAGTGGGTAGGCGGGCACATACTGCTTAAACTAGATGGGAATGTGCCAGAAGAAACGGGAGTCCCTAACCAAGAAGTAATGGGTTGCAAGAATGTAGACGAAGCAAGGGAATAGGCAGCAGTAATGGAAGAAGTAGAGGGACGAGAGAGAGAGGAGAACGAAAAGAACAAAGAGTATGCAGAGAGAGAGACAAAAGGAAGAAGTGCAAGAGTGCGAGGAGCAGCAAACACAGAGACACAGAGAGCTTGAGGACATAGCAAGAAGGAGGTGAACTGAGGTTCCTTCTCAGCCCTTTAAGATGGGTTAGCAATTCCTTAGGGATGGACGGTGGATGCAGAGTTTACTTAAACATCAATAATAGAAACAACTCAGGTAGATGGCAAAAGATACTGGGCCTCATTACACGGACGGCGGTGGACCAAGGTGCTATTAGCACCTTGGTCCATGCCGGTAAAATACCGGCACCGCCTTGGTGGAAAGGGGAATTACCGCCCTATTCCAAGGTTGGTGGGGCAGTAATTCCCCCTTCCCCCATTGCCCTTCCCCATTCCCATTTTTGCCCCATAGGGCAGAATGGGAATGGGGAAGGTGCTAATTACGGCACCGCAAATTGCGGTACCGTAATTAGCTCCCTGGACCCTTTGCGGGTTGGTTTTTAACGCCTGCAAAAAGCAGGCGTTAAATTCTCCAACCCGCAAAGGAACCTCGTAGTAAGGCGGTAAGGGTTTACCGGAACCGGTAAAATACCAGTACCGGTAAACCCTTACCGCCTACCGTGTAATGAGGCCCACTGTTTTAATATCAGTTATCTAAAACAGGGAGTACAAAGGATATCAACAGACATCCCCCATCATGATCTCTCTCAAGACTTCTCAAAACATTACATTCTTATAGTAATTATTTGTCATTGATGACATTTAACCTACGTATCACTAACGTCATCCTACGTGGCAAACTACAAAAACCTAATGGTGAGTGTGATAGGTTCTACAAGGATCATCTAGGTATTCGATCCATACTCGTTTAGGGCAGTGGAAAAAATGTATTTGTTTCTTAACATCAGGTGGGGCAACTAAGCCCTTCCCTTAAAATATGTCACTATGAACGTCACTAAATATACAACGCCTAATTGGCTAGACAGCTATAGGACCCTTGATCATGCAGTCCTCTATCATTGGTTACTTTCCAACCTCTGTCAGTACCCTCCCAAACTATGTTGGCGGTACGCAGGCTGAAAGTTGTCAGGTGCAGATGAGCGTGTCTTAACCATAGCTTCCCACCAATTAGCATATCCATCCATCATCACCTCAGTGGTCCACTGTCAATTAGGTCTTTGAACTCGGCCTTGAACATGTTCTTTGCTCCGGGGAATTCAGGTGAATGAAGGCACGGTCTGCCCTTGTGGGTAGGTGTGACCATCATGCTCGTCCAACTTCTTCTCCGCACATCACTAGAGGCCATGAAATGGAGCTTTCAGTGCATTAAAATGCTATTCTTTAATAGACCTCTGACGTCTTCTTGTTTTTATCTATGCCATCTAAACAGGAGCTTCGCTCTTTCACGCGATTTGTATCCAATGTCAGCTCACCACCATCTGACATGGCCTTGACTTCTTGGCTCATCCAACCTTGCCTTTCTGAGCTTCACCTCTTGTTAATTCACTTGTTTTCTAACTGTGCCATACTTGGAAACTGGAAAAAGCAGCCTTCCTTCTTTTGCTCAGCACTGCTATCATACATAGTGGAAACATCCATCCTTTACTGACTCCAATATATTTATATGTATATGTTAATGTTGGTGCATGCCGCAATCTATTCACTATAACGCTAGCCTTTAAGAATACTTAATCTTCTTGCATTTCTTTGCATGTATATACGTGTGAAATAGTTTGATCTCTTCATTATGTCTGCAGCATACGTTTCTTCATCTTGATCCCAAGAGGTTATTCATCTCAATACTTTCTTGATGCCTTATAGAATTGTCTACATTCTCTACTCTCTGCATCTCTTCCCTTATACGTCAATCTTGCTCTGCATGACGGTGATGGTGATGATGTCACCATTCTTCTTCATCATTCAACCATTCAGTTTCTTCCGGAATTTCATTCAGACAACCATCATATTGTCTTGTATGCAGGTAAGGTTTCCTCATTGGGAACCTTGCTTCCCAGATTCTCCTTGGTATCAGTATTTTCACTGGTACCGCATGTGTTTCACACTCCGGCATCCAACATACAGGTGCTGTGGGCGAGATGGTTGAGGTGGAGGTACTTGGCTCCTTCTCTACAGAGGGCAGAAGAAGAGAGGGAATGGCAAGTGCAATTAAAGAAGGACAAGATGAAGGTGGAGGTGGAGTGGCTCCCTAGAGAGTCGCAGCACAAGGAAGAAAATAAGCACGCTGTGAGGGAACTGCAAGTGAAGATGTGTTTAGCACGTTTTAGTGATGACAAAGGGGGAGAGATGCAAGGGAAGGGAGAGCGAGACCGGGGCGGGAAATGTAGCAGGGCTACCCCACGAATAGACATAGACGATACTGATTCCTCTGTGAGGGGGGAGTGTGGAAGCATAAGTCACTTGGAGGAAAGGCAGCAGGAAGGCACAGTGATGTGGATCTATAGGGTCCGATGATGAATTAGTGGGGAGTGAGGATGAGTGATTAGGGTGGTCCTTCCATTGTTCTCAAGGGAAGAGCCTGTACCAAGGCACAGTGTGAGGAGACAATAAGGACCTGGACGTACTAAGGGAGGACAAGTGGGGGGGGATCTCAGCATTCTAGGGATATATCACGAAGCACAGATAGTGTTACCCCATATACGCAAAGGCTCAGAGATCTCCCAGCACGAACAAGGGTAGAATTGGTGAGGGTGTTCACTGCCACTAAAGACGCGAGGAGACAGGGTCGAAAGACAGGACTGATGCAATGCCCTCTATTTGAGAAGGGAGGGGGGGACCACAATACATACCATGGTAACAGATTGACAAGGATAACTTGAGGTGTAAGTTACCGTTTTTGACAGCGGGAGCTGGGAAATGGATATATGAGACAGAAAGAAAGGGACTTTGATGATTGGTAAGGGGTTTAGAGGGGCAGGTAAGGGAATATGTGCACTGGTTTTCTGGCATATTTCACATGCCTGGATGAAGTTCTTTATGTCCGCATGGATACCAGGCCAGTAGAACTTCCTATTGAAATTAGCTTTGTTCTTAGATTGTCCTAAATGTCCCCCTGTCAAATGAGGATGTGCAATTGTTTTAAGGAGTTGAAAAAGTGGTGATTTACACAAAAATAAACAGGCTATTTTATAATTCTGGTAAGTATTGACAGTCAATTGAGACTTGTCATTATGGGAGATACTCCTTTGATGCACTTATGCAAGACACTGCCAAAGCACATATCCAAGCTCAAACAGTATAGTGTGGAATGGGTGAAAGGCACGGCAGATAAGATCTTCATGCCAAGGCCACAAGGGGGATCGCTATCAAAAGTGGTATTGTAACACATGACCACATACTTGCATGCTGTGTACACAGAGAAGAAATTAGAGAAAAGATTAGCAATAAAGACGTGAGGAGACAGGGTGCAAAGGCAGGACTAATGCAATGCCCACTATCAGAGAAGAGAGGGGGCGACCTCAATACATACCATGGTAACAGATCGACAAGGATAACTTGAGGTGTAAGTTACCTTTGTTGACAGCAGGAGCTGGGAAATGGATATATGAGATAGAAAGAAAGGGACTGTGATGATTGGTCAGAGGTTTAGAGGGGCAGGTAAGGGAATATGTGCACTAGATTCCTGGCATATTTCACATGCTTCGTTGAAGTTCTTTATGTCCGCATGGATACCAGGCCAGTAGAATTTCTCATTGAAGGGGTCAACACATGACCACATACTTGCACGCTGCGTACACAGGGAAGAAATTTGAGAAAAGATTAGCAGTTCTAGAGCTCTGTAAAATGTACAAGGAAGAGACGGAAGACCCTCCACCTGAGGAGTGGATGCTTAGTCAGCGTAAGGGAGGAAGGTGTTGAGCCCTCAGCTCCCCTTACCTCGCCTGAAGAAAAAGGCACTAGCACAGAAGAAATAGAGTTGTATCCTCTAAACGAGTTGAAAGCAGTGACGGGGTATAGTAACCCAAAATACGAACCGCCCACTTATAGCAGTGATGATAGTCCAGAGGAGAATAAGAGAAAATAATTCTGTAAGATCATACAAGACAAAGAAGAAAAGTTTGAGCGGTCGAATCTGTCGTCAGAATTAGAAAAAGAGATTAAAAGATGGAAATGAGAGAAGGATAAAGCTGATGAGGTAACGCTCATGCAGAACGAATGGATGGCAGGACAGATATTACTCAAGCTAGATGGCAAAAGCATTGAGCAAGTTAGGCAAAGAGAAGATAAGGACGTACAAGAAAAAAGAGAAAAAGAACGAGAGAAGAGATTGAAAGAAGATAAGCAGAAAAGGAAGAACAAAGAGTGACAAGAACAGATGTATCAAAGGGAGCAAGAGAGAAAAGAAGAATGGGCAGAAGAACAAAGAAAATATGACAAGAGACAGAGAGCGATAGAATGTAGGGATAGAAGATAAAGGAAGAGAGAAGAGGAGGAAGCACAAACATTAAGGGACAAAAGAATACAGATACGAAGGGAAGAAGAGGAAAGAAGGGAAGGAGTAAGGAGAGAAGAACGAAGGCAAGACGAAGAAAGAATAGGTAGAGAGGTGAGAATGCAAAGAGAATTAGATGAAGAAATACAATGAAGGAGAAGACAGCGGGGTCTTGATACGAGTCTCATTCATAAGGAACCAACCAAGCCCAGCAATACGATGGGATAGTACAGAAGATTTCCTTCCGATAAAGGCAGCAACGTCAGGAGCGTCTAGAGTAGTATTGGAAGACGAAAACTTTGATGTGGGAAGCATCGGGGAAAGGATTGATAAGGCCTATCAAGAATTAAAGGAATGTAGCAACTATGGAAGTAGAGGGAAGAGGGATCAATCCCTAGCATGTCGGTTACGAAGCGAAGAAGAAATTCTGTTCAGTCACGAACATAGAGCATTGTCCTTAAGTAGACTGAACCTAGATAAAGGTGAAGGGGATGATAGTCACAGTAGTTGAGGAAAAGACATAACAGACAAAGAAAGAGAGTCCATCCTCGAGGTTGGAGGAGGGAGCGTGTGCGGCACCGAAGGAAGCATGCAATTAGATAAAGAAGTAATGTGGTCAGATCTGAAACAACCTAAGGATAGGTTGCCAGATGCCATACCATATCCAGAGTGTCCCAGAGGACAACCGTATAGTGAGAAGCGAGAATTGCTGCCATATGTGAGCAGATTAAGGTCACTAAAGGCAAGAAGGCAGACAGGGACGATCATGCCTGCCATGGATAGACTAACAATGGGAATCGACTGTGGGTTGGGGTTTACACAGCTTCCCTTATTGGAAAAAGAGGGAACAAGACCACAATATATTTCATGGCCGCAGATGGATAAGGATAATTTAAGTTGCAAGCTCCCGAGTTTGACATTAGCCGCCGGGAAATGGATAAACGAGTTAGAACAAATGACAGGAGAAAACATGCTGGCCATTGGAGACCTAAAGGGTCTGCTGGCAGGTATCCTTGGAGAAAGGGCTGATGACATAGGGAGGAGAGCAGACTATTCAATTGTGACAGCACAAAACACAGTGCATGACAGAGCACCGTTTAATAATTGTGTAGCGGATGTGTGGAGAGATTTCAGGGTACATTAGCCTGAAACATCAGATATGGGTGCACTTATCACACTTAAGATACATTCAGGACAGTCAGGAGAAATTGCAACTTGTAACTCGCGAGCCTTGGGAAAAAAACAGTGGCATTGTTTTACTACATTTTATGACAGGGGTTACCTAAGCCAGTACAAAGACAAATGAAGAAACAAGTGGGAATGGAAGTGAAACCGTGGGCTGAGATACAGCTGCGATAGTGCATCACTGTCGGTTGTTTCAGGAGTTGTCCGAATGTTCCATAGAAGGGGTGGTATTGACAAGCAGAGAAGGATTGGGAATGCCGGAAGCAGTAGGTACATCGCAGGTGAATGATTAGCACCCAATAGACCAAGGTGGATATGGGTTCATGCCGCGAGGCAGAGGTGTGGGCTATAGAGAAAGAGGAGGAGGATTTCAAAATAATCAAGGTGGGTTTCAGAATACACAGAATGAGAATCAGTGTACACAGGGAGAATTTAACCAAGGGGGACTTGTCAGACGGGCACCCCCAGTATGTTGGAATTGTGGGACGACAGGGCGCATTGCATGCATATGTGGGAGCAAAGGTAATGCACAGAATGGCCCATTTTCAAGAGTCGGGGCAGCTTATCCTCCACCATATAGCACACAAACTATGGAAGGGTTCGCCCAAGATCACACAATGTATCAGACACAAGTGCCAAAAGTGCAGCAGGTACAGCAGCAAGAGCGAGTTCAAATGAGTCCACGACAAGGGCAGTCACACCAAGCCCCCATGCAGACACAGCAATATGCAAACACAGGACAAGTGCTGACACCCAGAATAGGAGGTGTCACTGTGGTAGTAGGACATCCTTTCACAGGGACAGGGACTCTGCGAGTTGTTCCAGTAGATCCAGAGGTTTTTCTATATGTAGTGAGCATTCTATTGACATGGCTACCTGGCATAGTGGGAAAAACTGTGATGAAACTGAAGAGTTTTTGTTTAGCCAGCGAATACCTATAGACGAAGAGGGGCAACAGACTATCCCTATAGAATTGGAAGCAGCCATAGTACGAAGGGAAATGGCAATGCTTGAAGGAGTGGATGATGATGGTAGACCATGGAGAATAGCAATAGATCTCGAGGAAGGCTACAGATTGACTGATATAACTGATGACGACATGTTTAGGGAAGACCAAACTGACGATGAGGTGGTGTTCTTTAGGAGCATCACATACTGGATAAGGATAGAAAAGAGGGTAGTGCCACAGTGAATGGAGATAATGCGGCAGCGTCTAGCATTTTTTCAAGAAGACTTGGAGAAGGTTCCAACTGTCCTTTGGATCACAGGCCCTAATGACATAGGTTTTTTAAAGGGAATAGGGGAAGTTAAAATACAGCTGAAACCAGGAGCAATTTTACCTCGAGCAAGACAGTATACTGTGTCTCGAGAGGCTGATGAGGGTATAATTCAGACTATTTCAGCACTAATGAAACAAGGAATTCTGGTGCTATCGGAATAGTCTTGTAACACTACAGTCTATCCAATCAAAAAATCTAAAGGATGGTCATGGAGATTTATGTAAGATATGAGACCAATTAACCATATTGTAGATGCAGAGTTTCCTTTAGTTCCTAATCCGGCGACAAAACTGTGCAGTATCCCGGTGGAAGCTCAATATTTCACGGTGATCGATTTGAAATCTGCGTTTTTCTCGATCCTGTTGCACAAATACTCACAAGACTTGACTTCCTTTACGTTTGACTGAAACGTACCCGTTTGCCCCAGGGGTACTGTGAGTCCCCATCGATCTTTAACTGCAGATGGATTTAGGCAATCTTGATCTTAAGAGTGTGGGATACAAAACATAGATGACATTGGGCCTCATTACACGGAAGGCGGTGAGCCATGGCGCTATTAGCGCCATGGCTCATGCCGGTAAAATACTGGCACCGCCTTGGCGGAAAGGGGATTTACCGCCCCATTCCAAGGTTGGTGGGGTGGTAAATCCCCCTTCCGCCATTGCCCTTCCCCATTTCCATTTCTGCCCCATAGGGCTCTATGGGAATGGGGAAGGCGCTAATTACGGCACCGCAATTTTGCGGTGCCGTAATTAGCTCCGAGGTCCCTTAGCGGGTTGGTTTTTAACGCCTGCAAAAATCAGGCGTTAAATCACCAACCCGCTAAGGGACCTCGTAGTAAGGCGGTACTGGTTAACGGTCACCGTTACCATTAACGGTGGCCGTTAACCATTACCGCCTTCCGTGTAATGAGGCCCATTCTAATTTGTAGCACCACGGAAGATGAGTGCAGACAAGATTAGTTTCAGTTGATGACTATCATACAAGGGATATAAGGTAGACAAGGAGAAGTTACAATACTGCCAAGAAAAGGTGTTATACATAGGGCAGTTGATTTCACATGAAGGAAAGAGGTGACACCTGAAAGAGCTGCAGCGATTATGAAAACCTCAAAGCCAAATACAGTGAAACAGATGCAACAGTGTTTGGGGCTATGCAACTATTTTAGAGCCTGGGTGTTTGATTACATTACATACACAAGACCCCTTCTGAAAGCATTAAAGAAAGCAGAAGTGGATAAAGTAAAAATAGAATGGACTGAAGAAATGGAGAAAGGGTTTGAGGAGCTGAAAAAAGCAATTTGTACAGCCCTTGTTCTGGGAATTGCCAATTATGCAGAGGAATTGTATCTGTTTTTGCACAAATATGGGACAGTCGTGACAGTAGTGTTTACACAGAGAACTACACTGGGGTACAAGCCTTTAGCATATCACAGCAGGATTTTAGACCCGTTATGTGACACATTCCTTGCGAACAGTCATTGGAAGCCACCGCATTCACGATTGAGAACTCTACAAGTATTTTGATGGGCTGCTCAATGACTCTTTTCGTGGAGAATGCTCTATTTGCCATTTTAGAGAAACCCAAAAGCACATTGACATGCCAAAGAGCTTCAGTTTATGAGGTAATGATTTCGAATCCAACAATTAAAATTGTAAAATGTAAAATAGTGAGCCAATAAAAGAAGGCGAGCATGTGCATCACTTTGCTAATTATGTTGAATTCTATGATGATATGCCCCGAGTGAACAAAAATGCTTTAGCAGGATGGGAGATTCTCTTTATTGATGGTTTGTCGAAAATGTATGAGACTAGTGGGGAAAGGCATTCATGCACAGCAGTGGTGACTCATAAAGGAGGTGGAGAATTGAAGTTGTAGCAAATGCAAGACTACATCTCACTTTTTAGCGCAAGAAGAATTAGTAGCGCTTATTGTCGCACTCAAGAAACACACAAAGGGCAGGAAGTGACAGTGTACAGTGACTCCGCCTATGTGACGTAAACCATACACGTACATGCAGGACTAGCGTGTTGGAAATGGAGGGGCTACCTCCATGCGGACGCACTCCAGTGCAGCACACATCCTTTTTGGACAGGCTCATTAAGGCACTACAACTCCTAGTGGCCATAGCGGTCGTTAAATGCACAGCTTATACGAAGCAAACAGATCTTATCTATTGCAGTAATGAAGCCACAAATGAAGAAGCCAAAAGGGTTGCATATTCTCCAGATGTTTCGAGTTTTGATCCTGAGAACATTAAGGAGAAAGTAGTCACAACCATGTTAGTGCAAGAAGGATTTAATAAATTGTCAATAACCCAACTAATGGAGATTCAAGGGAGTGCACCGCAGGAAGAGCAGGAATTATTGAAGTGAAGGGGGTGTTCTTTATCCCCCACACAAGCATTATGGCAACACAACATCATTGGAAAGCCGGTGATGCCAATAGCATTATTAAAGTTTGCGCTTGAACAGCTTCATTACCCCACACATGTAACTAGGGAGAGACTTGCTGTTACGATTGCAGAAGACTGGTTAATTCCTAATTTGTTGGAGCTCGTTGCACTTTTTATAATGAACTGCATCGAGTGTCAAAAGATTACTGCTGGGCATACACTGAGAACAATTAGAGGGGTAATACCTCACCTGAATGGTCCATTTCAGCATTTACATATGTACTATGTCAATATACTGCAAGTATGTAATGTATATATGTATCTATTAGTGGTGGTGTGTCCCTTCTCTAGGTGGGTGGAGGCAGGTCTTTGTACACACCCTAATGTCACTTGCACAGCAAAGATTTTAGAACGCAAACATTTTCCGAGATGGGGTGTGTGTGAAGTGCTGAGATCCGACAATTGGCCACATTTTGTTCATGAAGTATTTGAACAGGTAAGGCTTCTACTGAATATTAAATGAGTTTTCTTCTGCTTATCACCCGCAAGCGAACAGGATAGTGAGAGACTCAATGGCCTCCTTAAAGAAACGATTGCCAAGATTAAATTTACTTTGAAGAAGGGATGGCTATATTGCCTACTCTTAGCTTTATATGGCCTTCAGAATCAGCCTGGATCAGACCATCACCTCATCCCTCATGAGTTAGTGACAGGACATGGAATGAGAACACCTCTTGCTCCTCCGTCTAGAAGTAGAAGTGATACCCAGAGTGTAGCTAAAACATTAGGTGATGAATTGCATGACTATATGACCGCTAGCATCTCTCATTTCAAATCAACTCAAACGCCATGAGGGTCGGTCTCAGAACACAGATGAACACAATTCAACAACCAGCCCTGCTGAACTTTTATCACCACCCAAGTTGTATTTTGGAGATTTAGTGTTCATTAAGAACTTTACTAGAACGTGGCATGAACAATGTTTTAATGGCCCCTTTTGCTTTGTAAATATAACACCTTCAGCTGTAAAGGTCCAGGGAAGACAAGCTTCGTTTCACTTGGGTGATGTGAAAGTCTATAAAGGTGAGATTGCTGAACCAGAAGCAAGACAAGAAGAAGAATTTCAGCATATGCAGACTCGATCGATGACAAAGAAGGATGACAAAACAACAACTTGTGAATGAAACAGATTTAGTTTGGACTAAAACTCACTCAGGTGATACTCTTTATAGATATTTTAGCATGAGTACAAAGACTTGCAGTGAGTTTTAGTAGGCCAAAAATGAACTCTAGAAACACATTGTAGCATCAAAGGTATGCCTAAATATCAGTTCTTGATCAGAATTTGGAAACAAGATCAGTATCCAGATTCATTTCGTGGTGCATACCGGTTCTAAGAAGTTAACCCTATGGTACTCACTCATAGTGATGGGCATAGGCTTGTTCTTGCTGTTTTTGTATTCATATGTCAAGCTTATCCTGCTCTTGTCAGAAGAGACGTTGATATTAGCACTTTTTACAGGATCATAAAAATGGTCCTGTGATTAGAAGGCTGCTAATTGCAATAATTGAACACATTTTACTATTGCAAGTGCAAAGAAATTTGACTAATTGTATTAAAGATGAGAAATTTGGAAACTGGTACGGTTCTAGAGAATGAACAACAAATACCAGGATGGCGCAAAAGGCGGTTGTCTATGTTTTGGTACATATTATATGCCTGTATGATTACACTCTTTGGGCCTCATTACGACCCTGAAGGTAACCATGCCGCTTTTTGCGGCATGGCTACCCCCATTCCGGGTACAGGGTCCAGGTTCCCTGAAGTGGGGAAATACCGGGCCATTCCGGCCTTGGAGGGCCCAGTATTTCCCCATTCAGGGAACCAGGTCCCAGTACATCCCCATTCCCATTTCAGCCCCCATAGGACTCAATGGGAATGGGGATGATGCTAACAACGGGGCCGTCAATGACGGGCCCGTTGTTAGCATCCAGATCCATTCGCGGGACCCGCTAAGGACGTCTGGTAAAACCAAGCGTCCTTAGCGGGTCCCGCGAGTGGACCTCGTAATGGGGCGGTAGAGGGTTAACAGCGCCGGCAGCTCTACCGGCACCGTTAACCCTGTACCGCATTCCTCGTAATGAGGCTCTTTGTCCTTCTATTTCTCCTCTTTCACAGTCTCTCTCATACAAGTACTCCCACTGAGGCAGAGGCCTCTATAGGTCCCCCACTACGGGAACTGCTTTTGATTTATTTACTTCCACTTACACAGAGGCCCCTAAGGTTCCCCTCATTAGGATAACTTATTTTGATTTGCTTCATGAGTATTACATAACTTTTACATTTGGAAGACATAAAAGAAATGTAGTGGAGGCTAATGAGGGGCTAAATACCTATCTAGACAATGCTGCACACTTGGGTAATAACATGTGGCATCAGCACATGAGAAAGGTTGGAGAGAGAACATTTCAGGAGAGTTGCTACGTCTGCACTCTGATACCCTATGCCATGAATGCAGCGCAAACTTTCATCTCTAGAGAAGTTCCAGAAAACAATGGCAGGTGCCTCATTCATCTTGTAGCAGGCATGACCGGAGGACAATTCCAGGGAAGTTGGGCTACTTTGTAATGGAGATTGAAATGGTAATTTCCGTTTCAGGTGGATTATATCAAGACTTCACCAATGAAAAGGCAACCAAGATGCTCGTGTATCCTAGAGAAGGACAGCAAAACCTGGTCATGAAAGACATGAAGATAATGGAATGCCCTGATAAAACAGAGATATCTGGATCACCTGGATGTTGGGAACAAACTCAAGTTTTAGGGCCTCATTACGAGGCGGGCGGTAAGGGGTTAACGGCACCGTAAGAATGCTGGTACCGTTAACCCCTTACCGCCACATTCCTAGGTCCCTTAGCAGGTCCCACTAAGGCCGGCTGGTTTTACCAGCTGCCCTTGCCGTGAGCCGCTAAGGGACCAGGGAGCTAATAACGGGCCCACTATTTGCGGTGATCTACAAATCAACATCAACAAAACCAAGATAATGAAACTTATAACTGAAAAATCTAAGAAGCAATGGACTCCAAAATTCTATCTGGAAGACAAAGAGATTAAGATAACCAAAACAATAAAATACTTAGGCGCAGTAATCAATCCATCGGTGAACGAAAAAGAATGGCAAGAAAATATTGAAGAAAAAGCAGCATCGTTAGCAAGGCAAGGGTGGTTTTTTCATCTCAAATATGGCACTTATTCTGCAAAAGCTACGACTCTACTATACAAACAAAAGGTCACACCAATCTTGACTTATGCGAGTGAATCCCTGATAAACCAACATCTATTGAAATGGTCCAAATTTGAGGCTATTTTCTGGAGAAAAACCCTTGCCTTGCCAAAATCATTTCCGATAGCCAGAATCAGATATGAACTTGCCCTGCAATCTATTCAGTCCATAGTGCTATGGAAACAATTGGACCTCCACAGAAAAATCATTTCAGAGGAAAATATACCATCATTGGAAATTCTTAAAGAAAAAAAACAAGCATTCCAAGTTGCAGCTCTAACAAAGTGTACAAGTGAGATTAAGCAAAAAATGCAAGAAGAAGAAATCACAGAGGAAATGTTAAGAAACAGACCACAATTTGCAAAACAAAAAATTCAGAAGAACGATTGGATAAGAACGATCGAAGAACAAACAACTTATAAACGCCATTTAACCAGTTACATGGATGTAAGAGCACTCAACCAGCTGCCTTCTTATCTCGTCCAATTTCCAAGTGTGAAAATTTGTGATTTATTCTTTCGCTTCCGGCTGAACCTCTTATCCACATGCGAATACTTGACATTAACAGACCAAGCCAAAAATATTTCTCCTGTCTGTAAAGATTCAACGGGGAAAGAAACTTTATTCCATCTAATCATGGTGTGCCCAGAGCTAAAAAATAAACGAGGTCTATTCAGAGATTTCTTTAAAATCTCAGATCAACAAATGACAACAGAGGAGAGATGGGCAACACTGCTCCAAGGAAACCATCAGTGGCTGATCATTACAGTGATCAATTTCTGGATTGAGATCGATAAAGAACTGTAAACGAAAAGCCAAAACGAAACACAGTTTAAAAACCTTTTTGTTATGAAGACTCAAAAATGGAAAAATGAAAAGTTTGACAAATCAAACAAAACATTTTAATAAAAAAAAAAAATGTATTCTTGGCGTGGAACGCTCTATACCTTCATCAGTTAGGGAAATTGTCATGTTTAGCTATGTCATGAGATTTCGGCCCAGAATATTAACTGGTGTTTGTCTTGAATACAATAATGGGACAGAAATATTACATTCTCCTATAGAGACCTCTAATTTCTCAGTAAAAGGAACTCTACTTGTAGCTCCAGAGAAGCCTTGAGCATTCATGGCATTTCCTGATAATGAAAATGTTCCCTTTCATATACATGAGCGAGTTGTCCCTGGTTCTACTAAAAAAGAAAAGGATCTGCCTCCTATGGTAATGTCAACCATTGGTTCCTCTTGAGGATTTGGCGTCACTGATAGTACTGAACACATCAAGTCAAGCTGTGAGCTGTCCTATTGTGGGTACATGCTTATTCCTGTACCTGTAAAAGGACTCCCTCCCACAACAGTGACACCCGCTACTCTAGAAGTCAATATCTGTCCGGTGTTTGCATTATGATGTATCTACATGGGTGCATGCTGTGACTACCCTTGCAGTGGATTCAATGGTGCTTGCTGTGGTTGTAAAGCCTGTTGCAATGGCGGCGGTTGCCCAAGATACACTGGGCCTCATTACGAGTTATGCCGGTAAGGGAAAAATGATGCCGGTATGTAAATACCGGCATCATTTAACGTTCCGTAGCATTCTGACCCGCAAACCCGGTATTAACGGCATCGTTATTTACGGGCCTCTCCAGGTAGTAAATACCGGCATGCCGGTAATAGGGGGCAATCACAACCCACGCAAAACATGCAAATACCGGCATCGCGAATACGGTAACAACGGGCTGCATGATGACGGAAAAACAGGCATCGCAGACCACCCGCAAACAGCAACCAAGATACAAGGCAGCTGCCACAGGTGCACACAATCCCCACAGGTGGAGTCAAAGGAGGCTGCGCTAGTATGAACTGAGCACACCCGCACACCACAACCCCCCCACAGGTGTAGGCAATGCAGAGTGGCCCAGTACAAAAGGAACACACCTACACACCACACCCCTTCCTACACCAAAATGCTACCACTAGCATTTGCAATCATGGCGCAGGAGGACGTGCCTATACTGCTACAACTACAGCAACAACAGCAACAACAACAACTACAGCAGCAAGAACAGGCAGCACAGAGGAGACGCAGGAGGAGAAGGAGGGTGAGACAGGCCCAGCAATTACCACCAGCGCAGCCACCAGCGCCTCGTAGGCAGCCACCAATCCCTAGCACCAGACCCAGCCCATTCAACCTAACCCCTGAGCAGATCCACACCCTGTACCGGTTGGACCGTGGCACCATCACCACTATAGTGGACATGATACAGAATGACATTGCCAGCCACATACAAATACGCACTGCCATCCCCACACTACTGAAGGTGGTGTCTGTGCTACACTTCCTGGCCGCAGGCACCTACCAACACACAGTGGGCCAGCTGCATGGCATTTCACAACCACTATTCTCACGCATGCTGAACCAAGTGCTGGATGCCCTCCTGAAGCACGCAAGCACCCACATATCCCTACCACGGACTGGCCAGGAGATAGCCGAAACCAAAGTAGGCTTCCATGCACTGGCAGGCATGCCCAATTGTGTCGGTGCCATCGACTGCACTCATGTGGAATTGGTAGTCCCCCATGCCATAGAGGCGGTGGACCGCAATCGCAAGCAATACCACTCCATCAATGTGCAAATGGTATGTGACTCCAGCAAGATCATCACCCATTGCTGCGCCCGATTTCCTGGATCCACACATGATGCCATGGTACTGCGCAACTCCACGCTACCCCGTCAAATGGAGCAGCATGCTGGATCACGTGCCTGGCTGCTCGGTGAGTTGCACAACAGGCCCATGGCCATGCTGTGGGGTACTCATGTGTGCGGATGCAGAAGGGGGGGGTAGTTTACCTTGGTGGGAAATGGGGGGGATAGTTTACCAGGGTGGGAAATGGGGGGGATAGTTTACCAGGTGGGAAAGGGGGGGTTAAAAGTACACCTGGGTGGCAATAGCCAGTGAGTGGAGAATGAATGCAGAGCTAAACACTCCTCACCTGACACAGCCAAACTGAAAATGACACATCACTGGGCCACATATCACAAATAATGCAAATGGATGACAACAAGTAAGAGGCACAACCGGGGCACCATGGTGATGGCAAGCAATGCATGACTGAATAGGATGGCAACTGTGCCAATGCAGCCAGTGTGACCATGTATAGTAAAGAGTATACAGCATGAATTGGAGGCTAAACATTGTCGCACTGCCACAGCACATCTGCCTCAGCATGCATGATTACACCCTGCATCATCTATTCAAACCCATCCAGTGTTCCACACCTCTTTACAGTATACATTCCATATAGGTGACTATTTGGTACACGTACAGGGACATGTCCATGCTCACACCTAATAGCTGCTGCCATGACCGTGCTCCGTGAAGGTGTCAGTTCAGAGTGACACACACCTATTTGTATCTGCTTGCTTGTGATGGAGGATATCCCTTGAGGCCGTGGCTACTTACCCCTGTGCGGAACCCGCAGAACAGCCATGAAGAGGAGTACAATCGTGTGCACACTCGTACTCTTTAGCCTGTTGAAGGCGCGGTTCCGCTGCCTAAGCAGGTCTGGTGGGGCACTCCTATATAGGCCTGAGAAGGTGGCAAAGATCACCATGGCCTGTGTCATGCTGCACAACATGTGCGTCCGAAGGAATGTACCACTGCCACCTGACATTGACATGCATCGCCCGGGTGAGGATGAAGGGGATGGAGACGGAGGCGAAGGATCCCCCCTGCCAGTACGTGATGCACAGGACGGCCATGCTGTACGCCAAGCACTAATTGACGAATACTTTTAAGACACAGGGACCATGAATGACTTTTGTCAGTCAGACACTGGGCCAATGTGAACATGCACAAAGGGAATGTTGTAATTTGGAAACTGAACACCGTAACACATTAAATGGATGCACACCAAAAATAACAATGTCCAGCCATGGATTGTTCTCCAGAAAACTTGTGTATTATATGAAAGTGCAAAACTGTGCCCACTCCCCCCTCCCACAATCCCCCAACAAACTCCCTCACCCACCCCACAGATCCCAAATGTCCCCATGTGTGCAACAAACAGTGTTGCCTTCACCAATGTTACTCCTCACATTTTTTCCATTTTTCAGAAAGTCACTTTTTGGCGACTTTTGGGTCTGGGGGTGCCATGGCCATGCGCCATGCGCTCCTGCGCGTTAAGCTCACAGGGCTTGATTGAACAGAGGTGGAAGGTGTTGACGTGGTGGAGATGTCAATTGTCAATCCCCTTGCAGACCCATGGTGTGGCTGCTGCACTTGCCTGATGTTGGCTAGTAGGGCCTCGGTCAGTGACCCCATGCACTGCCTGAATTGCTGTATTTGCAGCAATGGCCGTGGCTATGGCCTTCATGGCCTCATTACCGGCAACGAACTGTTGCCGCATAATCTGCAGCATCTCGTCTTGGTGGGCCTCCACCCTTGACAGACGGACCTCAAAGGGGGTTTCTGTTGCAGGTGTACCGGTGACTGGTGGGGTGGTGGAAGGCAGGGTGGTGGAAGGCAGGGTGGTGGAAGGCTGGGTGGTGGCAGGCACCTGCGTGGGGCCCTCGTCCTGGGCACTGTCGTCCGCGAAAATGCGATGTCCGAATCTCCTAGGTCGGAGTCATGGAGACATGGGTCATCCAGGCTCTCTGTCTCCGCAGGGGGGAGGGGGTGCCAATGGGTGTTGGGCTGGGCGATCCCAAAGATTCTTCGGCCTCTTCAACCACCTCTGTGGAAGTCCGTGGTGGCCGGCGGTACAGCTGGCACTATCGCAGCAGGTGCACCCTGCAGAGATGATGCCTTGCGTGGCACACTGGGCGTGGTCACAGGCAATTTTTTGGAGGAGGGGGTTGCGGTGGCCCTGGTCCACTTGCGTGCACTGGATGTGCTTGCCCCCCTGTCCTGGGTTCCACCTTCCTCATCTGTGCCTGGGGGATAGAAGAGATGCAGGTCATCAGTGAGATTGCCAAATGGCAGTTGTGATTTGTTGCAGTGTAATATCTTGATACATTCAGGCATGATTTCATTTCTGTTGTGTGGCATTTGGTGTACTGAGGGGACATGTTGGCAATGATTGCATGGCTGGTGGCAATGGATTGTCTAGGTGTGGGGGGGGACATGGGCATGGATGGGTCATGTTGCACCTCTGTTGGATTTACATATTTCACGCAGCATGCATGTGGTGCAGGGGGTGGCAATCAGTATTCTGTTGGTGAGTTGATGTTGCCTTGGGTAAAGGAATTGCCTTGCCTAATCAGACTCCCACCTCACTTGTGTCACATCATGTTTTGTTATTGGTGGATGTGATGGTTCACTCACCTTCCTTTGTTGTAGTAGCTGCCCCGAACTCCTGCTCTCCGATCCCCTCTATGGATTCTGGGTCGATGAATCCACTTGCAATCTCCTCCCACGTGGTGAGCTTAACAGGGGAGTGTGTGCCACCGCCTTTCGCCATTGCGGCCCTCTGGTTCTCTGCAAGGATCTTCCGGACACGGAGGCGGAGGTCGTCCCAGCGCTTTCTGCAATCCCGGAAACTCCTTGGGGTGCTCCCCACTGCTGTTACCCTCTGCGCAACCTCCTGCCACACCTGTCTTTTACGCATTTGGCCTGCATGCTTCAGGTCCATGCTTCGGATTATGTCAGCATGCTGTTGTAGGGTGTCCGCTAGCATTGTCAATTCAGCGTCTGAAAAGCGCTGCTTCCTCTTCCTTTGTGTGCTTTTTCCAGTGGCCTTTGACATCCTGGTTGTGTTTTGGCACTCAACAACACGGGTGTAGTGGCAGTAATGGAGAATGGCAATGGATTGTGTTTTTAAAGATGGCCGCCGGCCCATTTCCCGTTCCTGCGCGATGACGTAATTTCCGGGTCCGTTTTTTGCGAACACGGTAATAACATGCCGGTATTACCGTGCCGGTATTTACGGGTTAGTGTGAGGCGGTAGCGCAAGGGGCGGGCCCCGCGATGCCAGTATAGGGGGCTTGGAGGCCCTTTACCGGCATGGCGGTATTGCCACTACCAGCATGGGGGAACGAGTGTGCTCGCGCACTCGTGATGACCCGCTATTAGCGGGTTCATACGTGCACGGACCCGCTCATTCCGGCATGCCGGTAATGAACCCGGTTTTACGGGGCAACTCGTAATGAGGCCCACTGTCTGATCTTGGCCGAATCCATCCCTATTTTGTGATCTATATGCTGGAGGATAAGCTGTCCCCCACTTGAGAATTGCCCATTCTGTACATACCCTTGGCTCTCACATGTTCACGCAATATGCCCTGTCATTCCACATGTACAACACACAGGAGAGAGTCTTGTAATCTACCCTCCCTGCATGCCTTGATTATCATTCTGTACATTCTGAAAACCACCTTGGTTACGCTGTAAGCTTCCTTGATTATTCTGGAAATCTCCCCTTCCTCTGAAACCAGTTCCCCTGCCTCTTGACATGAATCCATTCCCTCCTTGATCCAATTGACCTTGATTATTCATTTGTGACATACCTGCTGCTTGGTGCATTCCCAGCCCTTCTCTGCTTGTCAGTACCGTTCCTTCTATAGCATACTTAGACAATTTCTTCTGAACTAATTTAGCTTCCTCAAGTTTCATAGCATCTTCCCTCTTATTTTATTCTTGCAACAGTCAGCAATTATGTGCAAAAGTCAACTGTATTTCTGCCCATGGTTTCGCTTCCATTACCACTACCTTCTTGAGCTGCCTCTGTACCTGTTCTGGCAGTCTCTGACAGAAAATATGATAGAATACAGGCATTGATTTGCCCCATGGCTCTTGAGTTTCCAAAGACCATTGTTACGGAACATTTTGAATGTAAGCAAACTGATCTTTGTCCTCTGTTATCTTATGTGCCTTAATTGCACCCATATCTGACGTATCAGTATATTGTACGCTAAGTGCTTTCCAGACTGCTGCCCTACAATTATTGAACGGCGCCCTGTAATGCGCTGTGTTCTGTGCTGTGACACTTGATTATGCTGCTCTCGTCCAAATGTCATCAGCCCTTTCCCCAAGTATAGCTCCTAGAAGACCCTTAATGGCCCCTATGGCTAAAGTATTTCCTCCTGTCATTTTCCCTTACTCATAAATCCATTTTCCTGCATCCGGCATTAAGCTATGAAGTTTGCATCTTAAATTGTCCTTATCCATCTGGGGCCAGGGGATATACTGCGGTCTGACCCTGCCTTTCTCTAATAAAGGAAATTGCAAAATCCTAAAATCGCAATCAGCTCCCATCGTCTGTTTATCTATAGCTGGGACAATGGTTCCTGATTGCCTTCTACCTGGTAATGACCTCAGGCTGCTCACATATGGTGGCGATTCCCCCCTCTCACTATGAAATCACCCTTTAGGCTGCTCTGGGTACGCCTTAGGCTCTGGCATTCTTTCTTTAGATTGGTCTAAATCTAACCATCTTACTACCTTGTCTGTCTAAAAGCATCCCTCAGGACTGCATATACTTGCACCCTCCACCCCACTGAAGGTGTATCTGTATTTGTCTGACATATATTGTCCCCAACTAGTATGACTGTCATTCTTCTCGTCTCTACTCAGAGTCAGCCTGTCCAGAGACAAGGCTCTGTGCTCGAGATTAAACAGGCTTCCCACCTTACCTCGTGATTGGGCAACTATAGCTCTATCTTATTTTCCCCTCTTCCTTGGGTCACTTTTTGTCCTCATCTCCTGATAGGCTTCATTGAGTCTGTCTCTGTTACTTCCAATCTCAAAATGTTCCTCTAGGTTTACCCTAGAAGGTCCTGGCATTGCTTTTTGCAATGGGAAAAACTCCTCTATGTCGCCCCATAATACTACTGGGCTTGGTTCCATTAGCTCTTCCTCACTGCGATCAATGTCATGTGCCCGCTGTCCTATCTTTTGTTACATTTCCTTTTCAAATCCCCTTTGTTTCTCTGCTTCACCTCTTACCTTTTCTTCTTTCTGTCTTTTCGCTTCCCTTCTTTCATTTGCCCTACACTATCTTGTCTCTTCATTTCTGTTCTTCCCCTTCTTCTTTCTTTGATTGCTCTTTGTCTATTGTCGTAATTTCTTTCCTCTTCTGCTCTTATTTCTATTCTTAGCTGTTCTTGCTGATACATCTGTTTGCGTCTTTGTCTACTCTTTCTTTTATACTCATCTTCTTTCAATCGTTTCTCTCGTTCCCTGTCTTTTTTATCCTGTTCGCTTTGATCTTCCCCTTGCCTCACTTCCTCTATGCTCTTCCCATCAAGTTTGAGCAATATCTTTCCACGCATCCATTCGTTCTGTATGAGTGCTATCTTTTCAGCTTTGTCTCTTTCTCCTTTCCATCTCTTAATTTCTCATTCTATTTCTAGGGTCACACTTGGCCGTTCATGTTCCTCTTTGTCCTGTAAGACTTTAGAGATCACTTCCTTTTCTGAGGTCCTTTCTGGATTCTCGTCACTGCTATAAGCAGGTGGATCATGTATCGGATTACTACACCACGCCAATGCTTTTAATTCCCTTAATGGATATACTCCATCATCCTTTAAACTATCGCCATTTACTTCAGATGCGGTAAGTGGAGCAGAAGGCTCAACACCCCCTCTTTACACTGATTAAGCCTCCAATCCTCAGGAGGTGGATCTTCCAGTTCCTCCTGGTACATCTTCCAAAGCTCTATGCTAGCTAACCTTGTTTTCTAATTTCTTTCCCGTGTACGCAGCATGCAAGTATGTGGTCATGTGTTGCAAAACCGCTTTGGACAATGATCCCCCTGGTGGCCATGGCATGAACATTTTATCTGCCGTGCCCTTAGCCCATTCTGCACTATATTGCTTAAGCTTGATTGCATGTTTTGGAAATTGCTTACACAGTTGCATTAGTGGAGTAACATCCTCCATTGGGACAAGTCTTAATTGACTGTCGATACTTTTTACGCAAAAATAAGTTTCAGCAAAAAACAGTAAATATGAGCATGCACCAATCGTCGTTGTTTCATACCTCTATTTCATACTTTACTTTGATCTACCTATTCAATCGACACCAACAATGACTAAATAAATTAATGTTTACTCTCAACCTCTTAACACAACCTATTGTTTGTCGCTCCTCGACATCTCACTCGTTTCCTTATACATAAAATACATACAATACACAAACAGAGTAGCCGGCCCCAACATATGCTTTTTCTCAGCGCTCCTCACTGCTATTCTTGCCCCTAAAAATACTGCGTCGGCAACTCCATTTGAATGGGATTACTCGGCGGTACATGTATTGGGTATCCTGAGACCACGTCCGTCGGCAAATCATTGAGGCGGCTACATAACTATGGCGCATGATGGAAGGTTGATTTGGGCGGATTTACATTGCATCGCCTTTTGAAACTATAGGGGGATCCACACCGTCATTTGATGTGCCCCTCACTACATTAATGGAGATTGACTAGTGTAGTATCTGCATTCTTTCCCATGGTGGTTGGATGGTGTATACTTTCCGCGTACTACCATTGGATGCTATCAGTAAACAAGTGGATTATTAATGAATAAGTGGATACAAAATGATTCCAGATGAAGATTACCTCAACATTAACAAATCAAATTGAGGATAACCAAGACGTCTATCAATGCTTTTTATATTGATTATTTAAAAATGTATTTGTTTCATGTATGTCCTGATGAAGACGATTGTCAGTTAACTCCTCTCATTTTTCAATGGTATGAACTAGACAATTACATTAGTCGAAACTGCATAACAATTTGATACCTTGAAATACAGATGCATGATTACATTACTAAAGGTACTAGTAGTAACAGTGAGCACTTTGTGCTGTATGTTCTTTAGCACTGACTATAGTACTTTATGATGTTTTGCACTTTAAGACTTTTTTGAAATTAACTATTTTTCTATAGAATAACTTGATATTTCAACAATTTAAGTGGTTTGCCTTTTATTGTTGGCTTAGCACTTTATGATGAATTGTGCTTCAAATTGGAGTGGATACAGTTCATCTTTTTTTAACAGCATACTTTAAAAGAAATAGTATTATTAACACTGACTGTAGCAGTGTTTATTAGGGCTCTATCACTAATTTACATTATCCCTTAATTGTATTCTCTTGCTAAACTGATTCCCTATTACAGTTTTAGGTAGTACTGAAGTCGAACAGTTTTAATCATGGATTCCTATTAGTTTTATGATCTATTATGTGGCATTGTGACTTTTTAAGATATTTTTATCATTGTTTGCAATTGACTAATAAAATATCTATATGTAATATGCCACTTTTGCATGCACACTGAAGTCGAACTTTCTAGTTCATTTTGTTTATACTAGTATTTGGCCGTGCGACCATGCTATTTGGTTCCTTTGAATACTCTCAACCTCTTAACACAACCTATTGTTTGTCGCCCCTTCACATCTCACTCGTTTCCTTATACATAAAATACATACAATACAGAAACAGACAGACTAGCCGGCCCCAACATATTCCTTTTCCCAGCACTCCTCGCTGCTATTCTGCCCCAAAAAAATACTCCGATAGGAGTTTAAGTTATTCCCTTTCACAGACCCTGTCCATGTATCGTCTATTTTTCCACTTGAATTTTGAAATAACTTCTTCTAAACATTCGTTGAACGTAGGACTCTGGGTTATCTGCGACCCTCGTCGTCCTATAACTTTTATTCAAAGCTCTTCATCATTAACTAAATACCCAACCAACCCTCTGTTACTTTCTCCCTATCATCACATTCCTCAATTATTATTCATTCATTTTTTGCCACCTTTCTCAATCTACTCACCATCCGCTTATCAGCTCCTGACCCTCGGGATCATCTCCTCGTCAACTGGCCACCATCGCTTTCAGTCCACTCAGCTCCTTGTGGAAAACAGGAGGGGATTTCATGAAAAAGGGACCCGTCCCACCTATCCCTATTGTCTTGCAAGAACATTTTGGTCAGCCGCTATCCACAGCAAGTCTTGCGGTCCTCCAGCTAAATGGCGGAGAACGTTCCGATATTCCGGAACCCTTAAAAGCCTACTTGGTCGATGGATCGAAACCATCCTACCTCTGCTACCACGTGAACCCCGGGACCTGTGGCCTTTTAACATGAGGTAGCAATACTTAGAGATTGATGGGAATGCAGAACCTACACATAAATCAATAATCAGACCGACTCAGGAAGTTGGCAAAACACTATACTGTTTTATTAACAATTATCTGAAACAAGGAGTTACAACAGACATCAACGGATGTTCGCTCGATTTCTCGTAAAGCATCACATGAAAAAGCAGCATTCTTATCCTAAAAATGTATCACTACTGATGTCATCCTACGTGGTAAACTAAGAAAACCTACTAGGGGATGTGATAGGCTTAAAGGGAACATCTAGGTATATGTTCCATAATGACAGGAGTTGTGATTGGGTCTCTAAGATCAGGTGCACAACTAAACCCATCCCAGTGCAAGTCATCTTCCATGTCATACTAATACATGACACCCTATTGGTTTCACAAACTATAGGGCTCTTTAATACGTGGCTCTCTATAATTGATTGGCACGCTTGTACCCTTGTGGAATATTCCACTTGCTAGCAGCACGCAAGCTGCTTACCCCAAGTGCTGGGAGAGTTGGCCTGGTCATGCCTTCCCACCCAATTAGCCCTCATCCATCATCACTCCTGCGGTCTGCCATTCAATTAAGTGTCACAGTCATCAGCCCAAGTCCACGCACACACACTCAATCATGGGTTTACCGTCCCCATGATACCGTTGCGTCATCGCTCAAGAAGCATGCTTGTGGCGCCACCTCAGCCGACTCCCGTGGAATGCATGGAAAGGGTTTGTGGACCCTGTCCTGGCACCTCTGACACCAGGCTCATAGTGTGGGTGGAGAATAATGGAAGAAACTAGTAGAGACTAGTGACTTCCTGTTCCCCCAATATGGCAGTGCAATGTGCCATGGTTCCTTCTTACATGCAGTCCAGCATTATGGTTTGGCTGGCTATATAAGTCACACCCTTGCCTTGCACCTCGCTTCACGTTATTCTGCTAATAGCAGCGTGATGTTCACCACGTTCTGCAAAGGAAGAAAGAAGAAGCATTAGGATCCAAAACCGACACCGGCAACTTCAATTCAGCATACCACTTACCTGGGAACTCCTCTCAGCTTATCCTGGCTGGCAGCAAAGGCATCTTCTTGTCATCCGGAGCTCAAGGTAGTTCTGAATCCCACGGCAGTCTCAAACTACGGACCGCTGCACCCGAGTAGATCAGCACCTGCAAAACAAAAGAAACAACAAGTAAGCACGTAGAAAAGCGCAGGGCATGTGGCGCATTTGCAAATATAATATTAAACACCAGCATAGCGCACAAGTACATCCAACATCAGTACTGGTATGAAGGACTTGCACAGAACGCTGCGCTCTTACAAACATCTGCTGCCTCATGCTGGAAAGACACAAGTACCACAGAAAGACTGTATTTAGCCACGAACAAGCAAAGAGAAAACCACTTATTCCAGGCAAGGGTTTAGCAAAGGACCAAATCCTGCAAGGACAAAACGCTGCAAGACAAGTCTTCGCTGCAGATGGACTGGGCTAAGACTTACAAAACGTACAAACCAGTTTTTGTTTGTTTTATTATTTATCGCGTGTGCCAGACCCGAGGGTATCAGGGTGTGGTGAAAGACAGGCAGGGTTCTCAGCTTGGTTACAGTGCTGTGTATATATACATTCAATAGGGCAGTGGTCAAAGGTATATACAGATTATACAAGAATAGTAAATAATGTGCATGGAAATAGTGAGCAGGTGGGGATAAAATTCAGCAATAATATACAGGTGGAAATAATATACAGCATTGGGACCGGATAGATTGTGCAAAGCAAAAGGTAACTATGTACGGTTGGGCTGGTCATGGAGGTCCGTAAGAGGAACATTGGTTAATGGTCGTTTTCCTTAAGCCAATTAATGATATTCTGTCGAAAGTGAGGGTAAGTTTGGTCTGTTCTTAAGCAGGTGGTCGAGTGTTCCATAGCTGGGCTGCTTTGACTGGGAAGCTGTCCCCCCCCCCGTTTTGGCTCATTTGAATCTGGGCATTAGTAGGAGGTTTGAGTTGGACAGTCTTGTCGGGCGGTTAGACGAATGTCTTGTGACTCTTTCTGTGAGGTAGCGCGGGGCGGCGTTATTAAGGCATTTATGTGTGAGAGAGGCTGTCTTAAATTAGATTTTGTCATTTGTTGTGAGCCAGTTGTTCAGTCTCCTTGTTTCAGAGATGTGAACTTTTTTAGAGATACCCAATGCCGCTCTGAGGGCGTTATTTTGAAGTATCTGGATTTTCTTGATGATTTGTTTGTTGGCGCCCAGATATCAGGCATTGCAGTAGTCTAATCTTGACAGGATCAAGGCTCTGGCCAGTGTGATACAACTCGGTGTTGAAAGGAAGAGTTCAGCAGCTCTGATAAGCTTACATGTGTAGGCCATGGTAGAGGCCAGGGAGTTGGCCTGTTTGGAGAGGGAGAGGGTGGCGTCTAGATAAAAGCCAAGTGTTTTGACTTCTTTGGCAACTTTGATTATGTTGCCATCGATATCAAAACTAGAGTATTTGCAGCTGAGTTTATTGATGTTGGTGGCAGTACCAAGGATAATGAGTTCTGTTTTGTCATCATTCAGGCATAGACCATGGGTGGCCATCCATGCCTGGATGATGAGGTACACGCCATTAACCAAGGCCAAATCCTTATCGTAATCTCCCGTCAATGGTAAGAGGATCTGAGTATCATCTGCATAGTTAGTGTAGGTGATACCAAGACCATTGAGATCATCAAAAAGGAGCTTGGTGAATATATTGTAGATAGTAGGCGTGTTACACATTACCAAAGTTGGTCATGGTGGCAGAGTAGGAGAATAGGAAGAATGGCTCATAATGTATTCATGCAGGCTCCCAAAGCGACGGTTCTTCAGTTAGAAGACAACGATCTAGTTGTTTCACGTACTTCTGACGTACCCGTACATGTTCACGTGACTCCTGATAAGGAAGGAAGTGTTGCTAGCTTACGCGTCGCTACTGCCTTTTCCGACGCTCCGTAAGTTCGCATCTAGGATATCCGCATTATGATTTTTTCAGACCCTCTTACCTTCTTATTACTAACTTCTGCCTTCTCTCTGCATCTCATACTCACCATATTCCGCATACACCATTAGTTTCGTGTCGGGAGTTCCACCCTTGTCAGTGAGTACAACAAAACTATACTTCCCATCCAGCTCTCTCTCTCCCGCTGTTACTCACACTTCACTCTCCATTCCTGTTCACTTTAGCACAACAGCTCCAACAAACCAGAACAGACTCATTTTACTTCTGGACATCTCCGAGAATATCCAGACTCCATTAAGGACCCCATTCTAAATTCCTTGCACATCACATCTCCTATACTCAGTGCTCTCCTTTCCTCGCAGCCTTTCTTGCTGGCACTTACCTGTCCTGTCTTGTTTCCTTGGTAAGGTCTTCGATCCTCTTCGCGTTCCAGTTCATCTAGAGGGAACCGTCCAGACTTCTACCGTCCAGTCCGAAGAGTTCCAGCCACCCAGGGTTTTTTCCCCCAGGAGGGTTTCCCTGGGGGTCTTGCCTTCCTTCTCACTGGTATTCTTCACAGGGAGAGAGGGAGCAAGATTACCAAGGGGGATTTTCCATTTTCTGCCAGTTGCTTCCGTTGCGGACCGCAGTCTGCCCAGTTTAGTGATATTTACATCGATAATTCAATATCAGTTGACAGGGCGACACACAAGAGCCCTGAGGCACTCCGCAAGTGATGGCAATGTGGTCGGTGGAGGCTGTCGGTGAAAAGACCTGCATGGTCCTGTCTTTCAAGAATGATTGTACCCATTTGATGGCGTCCTGAGAGAAATGCACGGCCGAGTTCAAGTGGTTACAGAGGGCTTTGTGGTCAACCAGGTCGAAGGCAGCCGACAGATCAAGCAGGAGCAGTAAAACGGTTTGCCCATTGTCTCTAAGGGTATCGATCTGAGCCTTAAGATCGATCAATGCTGTTTCAGTCCGATGTTGTGGTTTGAATCCCGACTGGCGGACTCCTAGTAGATGATGTTGTTCAAGATATTTTTGAATTTGGAGGTATGCTACCCTATCCAAGATTTTGAGCAGGAAGGGGACAGTGGTAATGGGCCTGTAATTGTTGGGTACGGAGGGATCTAAGGATTTTTTTTTTTAGCAGGGGGGAGTACCCAGGATTCATTGAGATTGTTGGGGATGGTTTCAGTGGTAAATTATGCGTTGATGAGCTTAGAGATGAAAGGCGATAAATCTCTAGCTGCATCTTTAATAATTTGGGCTGGGCAGGGGTCTCCTTGACAGTTGGATGGTTTGAGCGTGAGGATTATTTTCTCAACCTCTAAGGTGGAGACTTTGGTGAAGTTGAAGCAATCAGTAGGTTTCAGGGTGCACTTAGGTATGCTATGTTGTACTAGGTTTTGGTGTTTTTTTTGCTTTTTGGCGATTTTGTCTTGTAAGCTTATTACTTTATTGGAAGTGCTTTTTGAATGCTAGTGCACCAGTGACACAACCTGGTTCCATCTAAATGCAGCAACGGACATTTCGCCCCTGGCAAGAAGAAGCACGACAGAGAGCTTGCCTTCAATAATTATAAGGAGATGATCCCTGAATAGACCAGACACCCCACGCACGTTCAGCAGACACCCAGCCGAGGTTCCTGGCGCTCCCGCAGAGACGAGGTGAGTGTAACAGACCGCAAAGCCCGATTTGAACCTCTGCCTGGGCGTCATGGAGACCTCTGATACAGATCAGTTAGCCAAGTTGCTGGGAGAGTTACGAGCCAAGGTACATGCCACTCGGCAAGAAACTAACACCCTGCTGAGGGAGTTAGTCGTGAATAGGTATCGTACTGACGAACTAGCCAGACAAGTTCTCCAGACACAAGCTGGGCAAGCCCGCTCCCTGGGAGCAATCCTCCTGCTCAGGTTCCACAGGCACCTCCTGTACAAGTAGTCATTCCCGGAACAGTTCCATTGTCCCTCCTGAGCGATTCGCAGGAGAGCCAAGAAAATATGCCATCTTTATGAACAATGCCATCTGCACTTCCTCTGCAGACCAGGGGTGTTCCCCATGGACCAGTCAAAGGTTGCTTTCGTACTATTGTATCTAGGGGGGAGTGCTGCGGATTGGTCAATTCCCTATGTGAATTGAGATGACCCCCCTGCTACAGGATTTCATGGGATTCCAGCGTAAATTCGAAAAGCTATTTGCCCGGCATGCTGTGGGCCAGGCCCTGGATAACGAGTTGTTATCACTCCAACAGGGCAGCCAAGATTTGCTGACATAGATAGCCACCTTCAACAGATTGGTCGCTGAAACCAATTGGCCTGAGGAGAAAAGAACCACTCTATTCTATTGGGGCCTACGAGGAGAGCTGAAGGACGTCTTGGCCCAAGTGGTGAATCCTCCTGAAGGATGTGCAGAGTATATTGATTTGGCGGTTCAGTTAGATCATAGACTGCACGACCGGGAGACCGATTGAGCTCAGTCAGAAGCAAGAACGGTTTATGTACGTACTAGGGAGAACCAGTCCCGTCAGCCAGAGAATCATCCAGAACCCATGCAGATTGGGGGTTTACGGAGTCCTCTTACCAAAGCCGAGAGAGAAAAAAGAAGACAGCAGCAACTATGCTTGTACTGTGGGAAAGCTGGTCACTTTCTCCGTGAGTGTCCTGTAAAGCCGCCGAGGAAAACAGTCAGCGCTACAGGCAAGGAGGACTTTGAACAAGACTCGGAAACTGCAACACCCGGCAAGCGTAGGGGTCCACTTGCCGAGCAGAGAGAAGGAATCACCAACCTCGCATCTAGTCATTCCAGTGATCTTGATTTGCCATCAACAACCAACCCGGATTCATGCCTTGGAGGCATACGTGGACAGTTGTGCGATCAGCAATTATATAGATCAGGACCTGGCAAGTAGGATAGGCCTTCCCATTCGTCCAAAGGTAACAACAGAAAACATCAAGGCAGTTGACAGTACCCAACTATCTTCTGGGCCTGTGACCCACTGTACTGAAAACATGACAATTCTTTGTCAGGATGGCCACAGGGAAGACATCATCTTCGACCTCATCAGTGCTCCTCAATTCCAGATTATTTTGGGGATACCGTGGTTGGAGACTCACAATCCTCATATCGACTGGCATGCAAGAGTTCTAACCTTCTCCAGGGAGTGTGCACATTCCTGATATTTGACGTGATCCTTCTCGGGAGGGCACGTAAAAACCGTACAGAAGAAAGGAGCAGTGCTGGGTTCAACAGGTACATTGCCCTCAGAGTACGTTGATTTTTAGGACATCTTCCAAAAAGAGCAGGCAAACACACTTCCACCGCACAGGCCATACGACTGCCAGATAGATCTCATTCCGGGAGCACAAATGCCATGCAGTCCGATCTATGCACTAACTGAACAGGAAAACCTCCATCTGAAAACTTACCATGATCAATATCTGGCAAATGGTTTCATTCACCCATCTAAGTCCCCCACAGCCTCACCCCTCTTCTTTGTGCTCAAGAAGGAGGGAGATCTAAGATCCTGCATTGACTACTGATCAGTGAATCAGATAACGGTAAAAATATGGTACCCTTTACCACTCAAACCAGAACTCTTGGATCAAGTAAAGGACGCACAAATCTATACCAAACTGGACCTTAGGGGGGTGTACCACCTGGTACGAGTAAAAAAAGGAGACAAATGGAAAAAAGCTTTCCGTAGTAAGTATGGTCTCTATGAATACCAGGTCATGCCCTTTGGGCTTTGTAACGCTCCTGCCACGTTCCAGTTTTTTTTCTGAATGATGTACTGCGAGAATTGATTGACGTCTGTGCAATGGTGTATATCAATGACATCCTGATATATTTCACCACGGAACAAGACCATGTCATCCATGTGCGGGCTGTCCTTGAAAAACGCCGACAACATAGCCTCTATGCCAAACTGGAGAAATGTTCTTTACACGTCTCAGAGGTCGAATTTTTGGGATTCATCCTCACCCCTCAGGGTATCCGAATGGAGAATCGGAAGGTAGATGCAATCCTCAACTGGCCATCACCAGCCTCTGTAAAAGGAGTCCAGAGTTTCCTAGGATTTGCAAAATTTTATCGCTGTTTCATTCCTTGTTTTTCCCAAATAGTTCATCCAATCACATCTCTACTACGGAAAAACAAACATTTCGATTGGTCTGCCGATGTGGAAATACCCTTTCAAAGCTTGAAACAGAAGTTTACTTCAGCCCCAATCTTACAGCATATCTCCCGTATGTGGTTGAAACCAACGCCTCCAGCATTGCCATGGAAGCTGTCCTCTCAAAGAGAAAGCCAGAATCTGGCCAATTACATCCTGTGGCATTCTGGTGGAAAAACTCTCAGCAGCAGAATTGAATTACGCTGTCACGGATAAAGAACTCCTTGCAATCAAGGCAGCGTTCAAGGTATGGAGGCACTACCTCTTGGGAGCCAGGCATACGGTCACAGTGATCACCAACCACCGTAATCTGCTATACCTGAAGTCTGCCAGGGCACAATAATCACACCAACTCTGATGGGCCTTATTCTTCGTGGAATACGACTATGTCATCACGTTCCGCCCAGGAGTACGCAACAGCAGGGCTGATGCCTTGTCCCGCTTGGGTAACGGGGAAAATGCATATGCAACACCAGATCCCATAGCCATTATTCCAGAAGATAAAGGGCCTCATTACACGGTAGGCGGTAAGGGTTTACCGGTACCAGTATTTTACCGGTAAACCCTTACCGCCTTACTACGAGGTCCCTTTGCAGGTTGGAGAATTTAACGCCTGCTTTTTGCAGGCGTTAAAAACCAACCCGCAAAGGGACCAGGGAGCTAATTACGGTACCGCAATTTGCGTTGCCATAATTAGCACCTTCCCCATTCCCATTATGCCCTATGGGGCAAAAATGGGAATGGGGAAGGGCAATGGGGGAAGGGGGATTACCGCCCCACCAACCTTGGAATAGGGTGGTAATTCCCCTTTCCACCAAGGCGGTGCCGGTATTTTACCAGCATGGACCAAGGTGCTAATAGCACCTTGGTCCACCGCCGTCCGTGTAATGAGGCCCAAAGTCTTGGGTTTGCTAACAACAGCTTCTCCCTTGGATGACCTGATGACCGAAGTCCGACGTCATATGAGCATTAGGGAACTGCAGACATCGACCATGAGAAGCATGCAGCACACAGTTACCGATGGGTTACCATATTATATGGGATGCCTTTACCTTCCAACAAAATACTTACAGGAACAGGTTGTTATCAGCTACGATAACACATTATTAGAGGGACATCCAGGAGTGGGCAAGAGACTGGCCAAGATCAAAAGGAATTACCGGTGGCTGACCTGGCAGAAAGACGTAAACCAATTTGTACTATCATGCAGGATTTGTTCACAAAACAAATCGCAGAAACAGAAACCAGCAGGCATTTTGCGCCCTTTAGCAATTCCACCCACACCTTGGCACACTCTGTCACTTGATTTCATCACAGACCTCCCTCCTTGTAATGGCTACAACACCATAGATTTGTTCTCTAAAATGGCTCACTTTATACCTCTGAAAGGGTTACCAACAGCGTCCACCTTAGCCAAGGTCTTCCTAGAACAAATCATCCGGTTGTATGGATTCCCAGCCATCTTAATTTCTGACTGGGGCAGCCAGTTTATCTCAAAGTTTTGGAGAAAATGTTGCGAGCTTGCACAAATTGATGTTCGTCTATCCACAAGCCACCAGCCCCAAACTGATGGCCAAACGGAACGAACCAACCAGACACTAGAACAGTATTTAAGATGCATGCTTCATCAGACAGAGGGTACTTGGAAAGATATGTTATGGACAGCAGAATATGCATACAACAACTCAAACCATACCACTACCGGACAAAGCGCGTCCTATGTCTTATACGACCGGCACCCATGAATTTCCATCTTTGACCCACAAGAAGCGCTACAAATGCCTGCAGTGAAAACGTGGCACACCACAATTACCCAAGTCCTCAAAAACGCAACTGAACAGCTAGCAAGTTTGCAGACAAACATCGGAAAAAGACCCCTGCTTACCAGGTTGGGGATGCTGTATGGTTAGCCTCTAAACATGTTCCTATGAAAGGATTTCGAACATTTCACCCCAGATACCTAGATCCATACACCATTGAGGTAATAATCAATCCTGTTGCTATGTAACTAACTTTGCCCCCAGACATGTGGATTCATCCAGTGTTCGATGATTCTCTCCTGAAACCAGTTCAATCCGGCACTCAAATCAAAACACTCTCGGCTCCCATAATAGTAGATGGTGACCTAAATACGAGGTCAAGGACATTCTGGATTCCAAGGTAGTCAGATCCAAGTTATACTATCTTATTGAATGGAAGGGATGTGGACAAAAAGACAGAACATGGGGACCCAGTGATCATATCCATGCTCCTCGACTCATAAAGTGATTCCATCATAACCATCCAACCAAACCAGGACCAGAAAGAGGCCCGTCCTTGAAAGGGGCCTTCTGGTGGAGTACTGTCACAGTCATCAGCCCAGGTCCACTCACACACACTCAATCATGGGCTTGCCATCCCAATGATACCGTTGGGTCATTTCCCAAGAAGCATGCTCTTGACGCCACCTCAGCCGACTCCCGTGGAATGCCTGGAAAGGCCTCTTGGACCATGTCCTGGCACCTCTGGCACCGGGCTCAGAGTGTGGGTGGAGAATAATGGAAGAAACTAGTAGAGACTATTGACTTCCTGTTCCCCCAACACGGCGGTTTAATGTGCCATGGTTCTTTCATACACGCGGTCCAGCGTTTTGGTGTGGCTGGCTAAATAAACCACGCCCTTGCCTTGCACCTCGCTTCGCGTTATTCTGCTGATAGCAGCGTGACTTCCACCACATTCTGCAAAGAAAGACAGAAGAAGCATTAGGATCCGAAACGGCACCAGCAACTTCAAATCAGCATTCCACTTACCTGGGAACTCCTCTACGGTTCCTGGCTGGCAGCAAAGGCATCTTCTTGTCATCCGGAGCTCCAGGTAGTTCTGAATCCCGCGGCAGCCTCAAACTAAGGACCGCTGCACCCGAGTAGATCAGCACCTGCGAAACAAAAGAAACAACAAGTAAGCACATGGAAAAGCACAGGGCACGCGGCGCATTTGCAAATATAGTATTAAACACCAGCATAACGCACAAGTACATCCAACATCAGGACTGGTGTGAAGGAATTGCACAGAATGCTGCGCTCGTACAAAAATCTGATGCCTCGTGCTGGAAAGACACAAGTACCACAGACAGACTGTATTTAGAGAGAAAACCACCTATTCCAGCAAGGGTTTAGCAAAGGACCAAATCCTGTGAGGACAAAACCCTGCAAGACAAGTCTTCGCCACAGTTGGACTGGGCTAGGATTTACAAAACATACGAACCAGTGATGCAACTTGGTTCCATCTAAACGCAGCAACGCACATTGCGCCCCTGCCAAGAAGAAGCAGGACGGAGACCTTGCCTTCAATAATTATAAGGAGATGATCCCAGAATAGACCAGACACCCAACGCACATTCAGCAGACACCCAACTGAGGCTCCTGGCGCTCCCGTAGAGATAAGGTGAGCGTAACATTAAGACTTTGAACTCGGCCTTGTAGAGGCTCTCTCTGCCTAAGAATAAAAGGGAGTGTGCCATGGTATTAACTTCTGGTTTCAATGTAGCTAGACCCAAAGTCTATTTCCATCTTGACCATGTGACTGGAGACCACGTTTTCAAGATTTTTACTGCATAAAATACTATTAAATGATGACATGACCTTGTAGAGAAGGAGCCAAGTACCCCCACCTCAACCACTTCGCCCATATTGCCTATATGTTGGGAAGCAGAGTGTGAGACACATGCAGTACCAGTGAAAATACTGACACCGGAGAGAATCCTGGAAGCAAGGTTCCCATTGAGAAAGCCATATCTGCATACACAACAGTATGATGGCCATTTGAATAAAATTCCAGAAGAAGCAGGACCAATGAACGGAAGGGAAGAATGGTGAGGTCACTACCATCAGCGTCGCTTACATGAAGCAAGCTGACATACATGGAAGAGATGCAGAGACAAGAGAATGCAGATATTCTATAAGGCATCAGGAAAGTATCAAAGATAAGTGACATCTTGGCATCATGATGAAGAAACCTATGCTACAGAAACGATGAAGATATCAAGTTATTTTACACGTGTACAGATGCAAAGAAACGCAAGCAGACAAAGTATTCTTGAGGCTAGCTTTATAGTGAACATATTGCGGCATGCGCCAAAATATACATATATTGAGGTGAATAAAGAATGGATGTTTCCACTAAGTATTATGGCAGAGCTGGGCTTAAAAAGGAAGGCCTCCTTTCTATTGTGTCGTAGTTCAAAAAGCAATTGAATTACAGAAGCAGATCTCAGAAAGGCAAGGCTGGACGAGCCACAAGATGCCATGGTTTTATCAGGCTGGGGTGAGCAGACATTGGATACAAATCGTGTGAAAGAACGAAACTCCTGTTCAGAAGACATGGACAAAAACAAGGAAGACATCAGAGGTCTATTAGAAAATAGTATTTTAAATGCACTGCTCGTTTTTGTGGTCTTCAGTCACGTGGAAGGATGAAGTTGGACGAACATGATGACCACACCTATGCATGAGGTCAGAGCGTGCCTTCACTCCCCTGAATTCTCCAGAGCAAAAGAGCACTCCCAAGGACAAGTTCAAAGCCTTAATTGACAGCAAACCACTGAGGTGAAGATAGATGAATATGCTAATTGGTGGGAAGCTATGGTTAAGACTAGCTCACCAGCACCTGGAAGACCAGTCTGCGTGCTACTTGCATGGGTGGGAAAGTACTGACGGAGTTTAGAGTGCCAACCAATTGTAGGGGGCCGTGTGATTAAGGGTCCTATAGTTTGTGTAACCAATGGGACGTTGTGTATTTAGTGACCTTCATAGTGACCTTTTTAAGGGGAGGGCTTAGTTGCCCCACCTGATGTTAAGAAACCAATCACTTTCTCTCACTCTCTTAGACTAGCAAGGATTGTACGTTTAGATGTTCCGTAAGAACATATCACAATAGCCACTAGGTTTTTGTAGTTTGCCACGTAGGATGACGTTAAGTAAATACGTAGGTTGACGTCATCAATGACGATTTTTAGCTATAAAAGAATGCTTTTTTAAAAGATACATTGAGAGACCATACGCTGAGATTTCCGTCGATGTCCATTGTACTCCCTGTTTCAGATAATTGATATTAAAACAGTTATCTTTTTGCCAACTACCTGAGTCGTTTTGATTATTGTTGTATGAGTAGCTTCTGCGTCCCCATCCATCTCAAGGGTATTGCTATCTCAGCTTAAAGGGCTGGGTCTTCCAGTTCACGTGGTAGCGGAGAGGATGGTTAAAAATCCATCGAGATAGTAGGCTTTGGGGTCCCGGAAATATCGCATGACCTCTGCCATTCGACTGAAAGGATGTGAAGGTCCCTGTAGATAGCAGAAACATTTTTATCAGATTTGCAAGCTAGGTGAGACGGGTCCCTTGTTTTCAGGCAAAATCCCCTCCCGGCGTCTACAGGAAATGGAACAAAAATGGAAAGTTGAAGTGCTGATAAAGAGGCGGACGATCCCGAGAGTGAAGAAAGTAATAAGGGAAAAAAAACAAGTAACGGAGGGAGGTTGGGGTAAAGTAACTTGAGAATGATGAACATTGAATATTAAGTAATTGACTTGAGAAGAGGCCAAGCAATTGAGTTATTTAAATAATTGACTTGAGGGGAGGCCAAGCAATTAAGAGGTATCGTGAGGGAAGGTGCCACGATAAAGAGTACGCCCAGTTTCCTGTGTCGTAAAGACGTAACAGAAGGAATCGTTTCTAGAGTCCTATTTACGATTGACGTAGGATACGAACTTGGTTAAAGACAAGTTTAAAGAGAATGATTCACATCCCAATTGGGGTATTTTTAGAGGTAGGATACGTCTTAAAGAGAAGACCGAGATATATGTAGCCAGTCGAGTATGTCCGTTTGTCTGTTTGTTTTATGTCACTAAATATGGTGAAATATTGAATTGATAGATGTGAAATGAAAACACGAGATTTGAGAATTAATTATTTATTTAGTGGAAATTGAATTGATGTTTTTTAGTGAAAAAAGTGATATAGAGGGTTTGGAGCCTGCAACGATTTGGTGTACACTCATATTGTTTTGTTTTTCTGAAACGTATTTTTGAAATCTGCAAAGTGTAAGGGTGAGTATTGACAGTCAAGTGTGACGAGTCAGACTGGAGGATATTACTGCACTTATACACCTCTTCAAACAGCTACCAAAACACGCACCCAAACTTAAGCGGTACAGTGCAGAATGGGTTAAAGGAACGGCAGGTAAAATGTTCATGCCATGGTCACAAAGGGGATCACTATCGAAGGCAGTTTTGCAGCATATGATGACATATTTGCATGCAACATATACAGGAAAAAAGAGCTCTGGAAAATGTACCAGGAGGAAAGAGAAGAGCCGCCTCCTGAAGACTGCATATTGAATATAATATGCAAAGAAGGGGGTCAGGAGCCTTCTGCTCCATCGCCGCGCCTGAAGCAGACAACGATAGTAAAAATTGATAATGGGTTATACCCATTAAGAGAGTTTAAGGCAGCGACAGGGTACAGCAACCTGGCACATGAGTTGTCTGTGCAAAGCTCAGAGAACATTTCTGAGAGAGATGTAATCTCTAAGGTCCTGAGGGACAAGGAGAGATGCGACAAGGAGAGAAGTGATGGACCAAGTACATCCGTAGAGTTAGGACGGGAAATAAAGAGATGGAAAGGAGAAAAAGATAAAACTGATGAGTTAGCACTTATACAGAACGAATGGATGGGTGGTCAGATTTAGCTCAAACTCGATGGTAAGAGGGAAGATCGAGACAAACAGGACAAAAAGGATAGAGAGAGAGGAAAGATTAAAAGAAGATGGATTGAAAAGGAAGGATAGACAAAGACGTGAACAGTTGTGTCAAGGTGAGCAACTGAAAAAGCAGGAAAGAGCAGAGGAGCAGAGAAAGTATGATAATAGACACAGGGCAATTGAAGAACGAGAAAGACCTGAAAAGCTAAAAAGAAAGAGAGAAGAAGAGGAGGAACAGAAATTAAGGGATAAATAATACAAAGACGAAAAGATGAAGAGATACGAAGGGCAAATGAGGGGAGAGATATGAAAAGAAAAGAGGAAGTAACAGTAAGAGAAGAAGCAAGGAAGCGAAGAGAGTTTGATGATGAACTAGAAGGAAAGAGGAGGCAGAGAGCACGCGATTTTGAAAGTGTGGAAGAGGAATTATTGGATCCTAATCGAGTAGTGGCATGGGAGGACATAGAAGAGTTCTTCCCAGCACATGAGCCAAGAGCAGGTCTGTCTATAGCAAACCTAGGGGATGAGTTTGACTCTAGAAGCACTGGGGGCACTGGGGCACTATCGATAAATGATATGAGGACTAAGAAAGTGCTGCAGGGGAAGGGCAAAAATGAATGACCCGAGAGTACACAGTTGTATGAAAAAGAAGGAGTCTCATGCAGTTTTGAGCCAAAGGAGCTGTCTTTAGGTAGACTGACTCTGAATAGAGATGAAGAGGAGAGAAGTCACGCAAATTGGGGACAGGATATGTCAGGCGAGGACAGGGAAACCTTCCTTTGGAAGGAGGAAGGCAATGCATGTGGCCCTGAAGGGTGTTTTTCAATGGATAAGGAAGTAAGAAGGTCGGATCTAGACCTACTCAAATCTCGGGCGTCAGAACCATTGACGCGGCTAGATCCACCTAGAGGGTGATCCCATGGTGAGAGGGTGGACTCGCCACCTTATGTGAGCAGGTTAAGGTCACTGGCAGGTAGAAGGCGGAGTGGAACCATTGTCCCTGCTATGGATAGACAGATGATGGGAGACGAATGTGAGTTTAGGGTCTCGTAGTTTCCTTTGTTAGAAAAGGGAGGAGCTAGGCCACAGTATATACCTTGGCTACAGATTGATAAGGATAATGTAAGGTGTAAACTTCTTGAGTTTAACTTCTGGCACGGGGTAATAGTTACACGAGTTACAGAAAATGACAGGAGGAAACACGTTAGCTATAGGGGACATTAAAGGTCTCCTGATCACCATCCTTGGGGAAAGGGCTGATGACGTTTGGTCAAGAGCAGGGTATTCTAGTGCTACCACGGTCAACACTGCTCATGATGGAGCACCATTCAATAACTGCAGGGCAGCGGTCTGGAAATCGCTTAGACTACTGTATCTGGACACGTTTGACATGGGAGCTATAATGGCAAAGAAGTTGCAGGAAGGGGATAATTCTCTTGTTTATATTCAGAATTTACAAGAGCAGTGGGCTTTGGAGACATGTGAGGCTTGGGGGAACTCCATACCTGTATTGTATCATATATTGTGCTAAGGGCTGCTAGAAGCAGTTCAAAAGCATCTCAAGAAATTAGTGGGCATGGAAGCAAAGCCATGGTTAGAGATTCAGCTGACCACTGCACATTATTTCAGGCTGTTGCAAGAGAAGAATCGAAAGAAAGACAATGCTAGGAAAGGTGAAGAGGCAAAGTTAGTGCAGAGAAAAGTATCAAAGTATGCCATTGAAGGGGCGATGTTGACTAGTGGAGACAGATTGGGTTCACAGCAAGCAGCAAGCATTACACAGGTGAATAACCAAAGGCAGTAAGATCAAGGTAATAATGGATTTGCACCAAGGGGAAGGAGAGGCTTTCGAGCTAGAGACTTACAGAATAATCAGGGAAACTTCCAGAACAATCAATGTGGTTTTCAAAACATGCAGAACGATAATCAAGGCATGTAAGAGTGGAAAGTTAGGAGACCTCCTCCTATATGCTGGACATGTGGTATGTCAGGGCACTTTGCTCGCACATGTAGAAGTCAAGGATTCATGCAGAATGGGCAATTCTCAAGAGGGGAGACCACAAACCCGCATGCATATTTGCAGCAGAATGGAGATGGGTTTGCTCAGAATCAGATAGTGCAGCAAACACAAGAGCCAAGAATTCAACAAGACTTTCAAACACAGCAGGCAACAATGAATCTGCCACAGTGATGTCACAGCAGTCACTTATGCAGATACAGCAAAGCACACGCACGGGACAGTTAATGACTCCTAGGATAGGGGGTGTCACTGTCGAAGGAGGTAATCCTTTTACAGGTACGGGATAAGAATGTATCGATAATAGGACAGCTCACTGGGAAACTTGATGTGTTCGATACTATCAGTGACGCCCAATCTTCAAGAGGAACCGAGGTTTGACGTCAATATAGGAGGCAAATATTTTGCTTTCTTAGTAGGCACGGGTGTAACACGTTCATGTATACAAGAGGGGACATTTTCGATGTCTGGAAATGCCTTGAATACTCAAGGTTTCACAGGAGCTACATGTAGTGTTCCTTTTACTGACCAATTGCCAGTCTCTATAGGAGAGTGTGACATGTCTGTGCCATTGTTATATTCAAGGCAGACACCTGTCAATATATTAGGTCGAGATCTAATGACCAAATTGAACATGACCATTTCATTCACTTATAAAGGCATAGTGTGTTCAACACCAGGAACGCATTATTTAAACATGAGTGAATATATTATGGCATTTGCAGGACAAATGGCCATACGAGGAGTACTGCTAGAACCAGAAGTGTTTCACTATGGGGTACGTATTCTGTTAACATGGCTATCAGGTTTTGTTTTTTATTCATGCCAAAGATGCCCATGGATGAAAAGGAAGGGCGAGTCTTCCCTTTAGAATTACAAGCAGCCATACGTGCGAGGAGAAATGGCTTTGCTTGATGGGAATGATTATGACAGTAGACAATGGTACACAGTGATTGCTATTGGGGAAGGTTAAAGATTGACTGATGTCATTGATGAGGATATGTTTGGAGACCATCCGTCAGATGACAAAGTAGTATTTCAGATGAGCATTACTTACTGGGTAAGAGCAATTAAACATTAGGTTCCTCAGAAAATGATGTTAGCACAGAAATGCCCCGAGTAGTTCGAGGAAGACATGGCGAGAGTGCCAGTTGCATTATAGACAACAGGCCCCTATGACATAGGCCTATTGAAGGGGGTTGGAGACGTGAAGATTAAATTGAACCCAGGATCAATTTTACCTAGAGCAGGGCAGTATCCAATGTCTCGAGAGGCCGATGAAGGTATTTTTAAGACGATATACGCTATGAAGGTACAGGGCATCCTAGTGACATCAGAGTCACTGTGTAATACCACAATTTATCCTGTGAAGAAAGGGAACGGGGGTGATGGCGTCTAGTGCTAGACCTTCGCCCGATTAACCAGATTGGAGAGGCCGAGTTCCCTCTAGTTCCTAATCCTGCAACACTCTTATGTAATATCCCTGTCAAGGCATGACATTTTACTGTGATCGACTTGAAAAATGCGTTTTTCTCAATCCCATTGCATAAAAATTTGCAAGATCTGATGTCATTTACGCTCAGACAAACTTGTCTGAAAAGTACTCGCCTACCCCAGGGGTACTGTGAGTCTCCGTCAATTTTCAATAGAGACCTGCAGATGGACTTAAGCATTATTGATTTGGTAAGTGTTGTGTTGCAGTAAGTGGATGGCATATTGGTCTGTAGCACCTCAGAGGAAGAGTGTAGACGTGATTCAGTTCAGCGGATGATTATTCTTGAAGACAAAGCATATGATGTAGACAAGGAGAAATTGCAGTATTGTCAAAAAGAAGTACTGTACATAGTCCAGTTAATTTCAGATGAGGGAAAGAAAGTTACTCCTGAGAGGGCTGAGGCTATTTTGAAAACAGTAAATCCACTCACGATAAAGCACATGCAGAGATTTTTGGGACTGTGTAACTATGCAAGAGCATGGGTCTTTGATTACAGTTCAGACATAAGGCCCTTGTTGCAAGCTCTGAAGAAAGCACAGGCAAATCTGGAAACATTGTCTGGACTGAGGAGATGGAAGAAGGGTTTGATCAGATGAAAAAGGCAATTTGCACAGCTCCAGTTTTAGGGATTCCTAATTATGCTGAGGAATTCTTTTTGTTCTCGCACATGAATGGCACTGTTATGACAGCTGTACTCACGCAGAGAACCACAGTGGGGTACAAGCCCCTTGCACATTACAGTGGGATTCTAGACCCAGTAATGAGGGGTCACTCTCCGTTCGAACAGTCTTTGGCAGCCGCTGCGTTTGCCATTGAGAAGGCTGCTAGCACAGTGATGGGGTGTTCCAGGACATTATTTGTTGAACATGCATTGTTTGCTATTTATGAAACACCTAAAGGCACGTTGACTTCTTAAAGAGCTTCTGCTTACGAGGTTGTCATATCAAATTCAGCAATTAAAATAGTCAGATGCAAAATAGTTAATCCTGCCATGTTTGTAGCAGAACCACTGGCAGAGGACGAGCATGCACATGATTGCCCAAACTATGAGGAATTCTATGATGAACTCCCGAGGGTGAAGGAAAATGCTTTGGCAGCTGGGGAGATTCTCTTTATTGACAGTTCTTCTAGAATCGATCAAAATGATAGACAAAGATATACAGGTGCACCTGTAGTGAAGCACATGGCCAATGGAGAGTGTGAGTTATTGATAAGTGCATGACTACTGTCTCACTTTTCGGCACAGGCTGCAGAATTAGTGGCGCTGATTATCGCGCTCGAGAGACCGGTAGACCAGGAAGTAATGGTGTACAGTGACTTCACCTATGTAACATCAACAGTGCATGCAGGAATAGCACGTTGGAAAAGAAGGGGCTACATCAGAGCGGACGGCACTCCAGTGCAGCCCGCAGCCTTATTGGATACTTATTAAACACTACAACTCCCAGTAGCCATCTCAGTTGTTAAATGCGCAGCACACACTAAAAGAGCAGACTTTATCTCGCGTGGAAATAAAAAGGCAGATGAGGAAGCAAAATGAATTGCATGTTCAGATATTATTATGTTGTTTGATATGCCTGATATGAATGAAAGCATGGTGGTGATGATGAGTGTGATTGAGTGTTATAATAACTTGTCTAGGACTCAGTTGGTAGAGATTCAAGGGGAAGCGCCTCAAGATGAGAAAGACTTGTGGACGCAGAGGGGGTTTTCTTAAACCCCTCTGAAGCATTGTGGCGACAAGACAGCACTGGTAAACTGGTGATGCCTGTAGCCTTGTTAAGGGTGGCGTTGGAACAGGTACACTACCCTGTGCATGTTACTAGAGAGAGCCTTGCTGCAACTATTGCAGAGGATTAGTTTATTCCAAATATAGTAGAACACATTGCATTTTATGCAGTAAATTGTATCATATGTCAAAAGTTTACTGCTGGGCACACACTGCACACAATCAGAGGAGTTATCACAAGACCTAATGGTCTTTTTAGGATTTGCATATTGACTATGTCGACATGCTGCAAGTATATAATGGATACAGATATATGATTGCAGTGGTATGTCCCTTTTCGAGGTGGATTGAGGTTGGTCCATGTGCATACCCAGACTCCACCTGTGCAGCAATATTTTTTAGTACGAGAAGTATTTCCTAGATGGGGAATATGTGAAGTATTGAGTTCAGATAATCATTTTGTTAATGAAGAACAAATAACCTTGTTGCTTAGCATAAAGCACAAGTTTTCATTGGCGTATCACCGGCAAGCGAACTTGGCCTGTGAGAGACTCAACGTCTTGCTTAAAGAGAGAATAGCCAAATTGAAGCTTACCTTGAAGAAAGGATGGTTGCATTGTCTACCACTAGCATTGTATGCATTGAGAAATCAACCAGGTTCAGACCACCCTCTTACCCCCATGAAATAGTGACAGGGAGGCGATTGAGGACACCTCTGACACCTCTGTCTAGAACTAGAAGTGATGACCAGACAACAGCAGAATTGTTAGGAAAGGAGTTACGTGATTACTTAACATGCATGACCTCAAGTATCTCTGTCATTTCAGATCAGCTGAAGCAGAAGGGGTGTGGGGCAGCTCAGAACACAGAAGGAGATGGTACAACAACCAGAGTTAAATAATTATGTCTTCACTAACTTTTCCCCAGTGATTTGATCCTAATTCGTAATTTCCCAAGGAAGTGGCATGAGCCGTGTTTCAATGGCCCCTTCATAGTGGAAGACGTGACACCGTCTATAGTCAAGGGCCAAGGCAGACACGCTTGGATATTTCTTGGAGACGTGAACGTCTATGCTGGAGAACCCCTTTCACCCCCACCCCTGTCAGAAGCAAGCATCAGCGAAGAACCACAGCATGTGCAGACTAGGTCTATGATGAGGAAGATGGACACAGAAGCTGTTATATAAACAGACAAACCACATATTGGACTGTGGCTTACTGTCGGGACACTCTTTTCAGTGACTAAAAAAGGAGTTAAGGGAAGCTATTTGTTCTTGAGCCACAGGAGTTTGTTGACATTGGACTGATGTTGATCATAAAGGAGAGCATGCCAGCATTGGAGTTGCTTTCCGATGACTGGAAGAGGGAACAGTTCCCTGATTCCTTTCTCACTGAATTTCTTTTCGGAGGTGACCATGGTGGTGCCCAATGATAACGTTTCACGGATCGTTCTTGCAGTTATCTTGTTTAATCTGCGCGCATACCCTGCGCTTGTGGGGAGAACTACTAGCGTTCATCTGTTCCTGCAAGATCCTAAGAATGGTCCAATCGTGAGGAGATTGCTCGCAGCTATTATTGAGCAAATCCTTCAGCTTCCTGAGTACAGTGGGGAAAACACAAATGTCCCTATCAACGGATAATGCGCATCAACTGGTCAGCTTGGTGTTCTATTATCCGACTGAGGAATGCGCGCATCTCGTTGGGAGACAAACTGATGTCCGAATGTTCCTGAGGGATTTGAGGAATAATACTGCACTTAATGAAATACTAAGAGACATAATTACGCAGGTGAACCTTTATTTTGAGAGAACACTAAGAACTGAATGAGACGTTTGAAGAGGAAGATAAAGAATGTACTGGTTAAAGTACTTTGTTTCATGCTGGAGGAGAATCTTCATGTCTTCTGGTAAAAGGCCAATTAGTGGTCTTCACAGGGAACATTTGTTCATCATCGTATAAATCAGCCAGCTGAACTTGATCGAGGGAACATGTGGAGCTGACTCAGCAGCTTCCAGTGTATTACGTAATGATGCCCGATTGAAGTTTATTTTTCCTTCCTTAAAAAAGAGTAAAAACGGGCAGCATCAATAGTAATATCATTATGGCACATCATGAGAGACGTCCATGATTTGTAAGAATCTATTTTTGTAAATAGTCTTACTTATGTGTAATTTACACTTGCATTTTGTTCATAGTAATGCTGCTTTCACTTACAGTACGCACTGCTTACTGTTTAGATCCAAATAGAGTACAGATTCCTGTGTATTCTCCTATTCAGAAGGAGGGTACAGATGTGGCAACTACTAAGCAACCAAGACCCTATGCAATCATCCCTATTCCAGTAGACAGTGTAAAATTGCCTGGGTTTATGACGAATATCACCAGACATCTTTCTTTAGGAAAAGGTCTTGTGGAGATTGTTCTTGAGCACCAGAAACAGGCTCGAAAGGAGAGACAAAGGAAGAGATTGTCTAGGAGTGAACCTACACGGGTAGCACATGTAAAAACACCCAGTCCACTGACAAATGTTACTATGTTTGGTCCAGTAAGGAAGAGTTATGCTGACATGTTTCAGGAGATAATTATAGAGGCTCATAAGAAAAGAACAAGACCTAAGAGAAATACTAGGGAGGATGATCATGAGCTAAATGATTACCTGGATAGTACAGCACACTTGGGGAATAACATATGGTATCAGCATATGACAGAAGTGGAAAGGAGGGCCTTCAAGGAGAAATGCACTCCTGCCTTATAGCATGGGGAAGTCTAGCATCTTCATATCTATTGAAATAGATGTCCTGACTGCACATTGCATATCACACCTGGCATTCTGTCGTACAAGAGGCCAGCTCATGGGTCGAACAGCCCATCTCAAATGGGCAACTGAATGGACGGATCCAGACGAAGATGACTATGTCCAAGATACAAAGACAAGGCTAAGAGATCATACTAAGAATCACGTGATCAGATACCAAAAGCCTGGAGTGAAAGGAGCTGGAATCAGATGGGGAGTAAATAAATGACTTGAGAGTCCAGGAAAATCTGCAGAAGACATTCGTAAATGGAAAAACAGAGGCCAAATGCAGATTTGGGCAACAGTGTTATCACCAGATGGTTGGAAATAAGGTGTAGTGATCTGCAGAGACTGGATAATAATGGGTCACTACCAGCCAACTATTGAGAATGCACAAATGCTGTGTAAGCCTTTATGGTCAAAACCTGCTAAACTACTGACCTGGGTCGAAGACAGAGGAGGACCCTTGCAGATAGTGCCTTTGGAGAGTACAAAGCTGTGCTTCAGAAACAATGGCACAAGAAAAGTTGGAGAGAATCAGAACTGTGGTCAAATCTTTGAACCAAAAGGAATGAACATTGGGACAGCAGTGATCATGGATCACTATTGGGCTTGTAGATCTAGAGCGTAAATGAAGTTACCCAAGATTGGGGAGGAGTGTGCTCACTAGTGAATGTTCATGTTACAGCGTTGGTGATTCCTAAAAGTTATTTGAACCTTGACAGTTCCCAAAAGTAGATGCTCACGTGAGGAAAAGGAGATCTTTGGAGCTGATTAATCGAATGAAGAGGGAGCACTATTTCTCTGCCAAGTCAATAGAAGCATTCCGTATGAGCACAGACTGTTAGCCAGACTTTGTCGGTATTCACATTGATCTTCATGCTGAGAATCCAGGTTGGAGCAAATACCAAATGGCTGCAGATTACCAGATGGGAATTGCTGCAGACAGTCAACACTACACTAAAGGGATTCAATGCTATCAGAGAAGAGATGAGAGCCATACGACTAATGACTCTTCAGAAAAGATACATCCTGGATATGATTACAGCTATGGATGGAGGTCTTAGTGCAAAAATCGGAGAATCATATTGCACGTTCATGCTTTCTCATGATGACAAAAATGGCACCTTGACAGAGGCCATAGAAATGCTGACAAAAAATACACGTCCAGATGATACACAAAGTAGAAGACATTGCTTATGACAGCTGGTTTGGATCACTCTTTTCATGGGTTCTACAATGGATGACAGACATGTTCAAGCTCCTTGGAGCCCTGACCATGTTGGTATTGCTTGGATTTTGTGTGATCAAGATAACAATCACACAATGCAAGAAGACAGCAAAGAAAGCCATAGGGAGGAAAATCATGATTGATGTTAAATCAGGATGGAAGGCCTGAGACTTGACAGATAAAGAAATCAGAGACCTTGTGAAGGCCAGCATCCATGCACCTGAGGGAACGAAGTTCCTGTATCCAAAGAACCATAAGAAGTATGTGCGAAAGTGGATGTAGTGCAGCCCAAGTGGACAGTGCATGCCTATGACTTGGAACAAGGATGAACATGTGAAATCAGCTGGATGCCTGAAGGGAGTCATAAAGATATGGATCCCAAAGAAGCATTTCTTCAGACAACGATGTCTAGATATGAAGGATGATGGGAGAGTGGTCAATGAATCGCACAGAGGAGGAGTGTAGAGAAGGAGCCAAGTCCCCCACTTCAACCACTTTGTCCATATTGCCTATATGTTGGGAACCAGAGTGTGAGACATGTGCGGTGCCAGTGAAAATACTGATACCGAACAGAATCCTGGAAGCAAAGTTCCCATTGAGAAAGCCATACCTGCATACACGACAGTATGATAGCCATTTGAATGAAATCCCAGAAGAAGCAGGACCAATGAATGAACGGGAAGAATGGTGACATCACTACCATCAACATCGTTCACATGAAGCAGGCTCACATACATGGAAGAGATGCAGGGACAAGAGAATGCAGATATTCTATAAGGTATCAAGAAAGTATCAAAGATAAGTGACATCTTGGGATCAAGATGAAGAAATGTATGCCACAGAAATTATGAAGATATCAAGTTATTTTGCACGTGTACAGATGCAAAGAAACACAAGCAGACGAAATATTCTTGAGGCTAGCTTTATTTTGAATAGATTGAGTCATGCAACAACATATACTTATATAGAAGCGAATAAAGAATTGATGTTTCCACTACGTATTATAGCATAGCTGGGCTTAAAAAGGAAGGCCTCTTTTCTAGTGTGTCACAGTTGGAAAAGCAATTGAATTACAGAAGCAGATCTCAGAAAGGCAAGGCTGGATGAGCCCCAAGAAGCGATGGTCTTATCAGGCTGGGGTGACCAGACATTGGATACAAATCGTGTGAAAGAACAAAACTCCTGTTCAGAAGACATGGATAAAAACAAGGAAGACGTCAGACGTCTATTAGAAAATAGCATTTTAAATGCTCTGGAGCTCGATTTTGTGGTCTTCAGTCACATGGACGGATGAAGTTGGACGAACATGACGACCACACCTATGCATGAGGGCAGAGCGTACCTTCACTCCCCTGAATTCTCCAGAGCAAAAGAACAGTCCCAAGGAAAAGTTCAACTCCTTAATTGACAGCAGACCACAGAGGTGATGATAGATGAATATGTTAATTGGTGGGAAGCTATGGTTAAGACTAGCTCACCAGCACCTGGAAGACCAGCCTGCATGCTGCTAACATAGGTGGAAAAGTACTGACGGAGTTTAGAGTGCCAATGAATTGTAGGGGGCAGCATGATTAAGGGTCCTATAGTTTGTGTAACCAATGGGACGTTGTGTATTTAGTGACGTTCATAGTGACCTGTTTAAGGGGAGGGCTTAGTTACCGCACCTCATGTTAAGAAACCAATCACTTTCTCTCACTCTCTTAGACTAGTATGGATTGTATGCTTAGATGTTCCTTAAGAACCCATCACAATAGCCACTAGGTTTTTGTAGTTTGCCACGTAGGATGACGTTAGTAAATAAGTAGGTTGACAAAAGAATGCTTTTTTTAAAATGCATTGAGAGACCATACACTGAGATGTCCGTTGATGTCCTCCGTTGTACTCCCTGTTTTAGATAATTGATATTAAAACAGTTATCTTTTTGCCAACTACCTGAGTCGTTTTGATTATTGATGTTTGAGTAACTTCTGCATCCCCATCCATCTCAAGGGTATTGCTACCGCCTCTTAAAGGGCTGGGGTCTTCCAGTTCAAACTCTTGACACTTACAGTGTTTTTCCATTACACCTCAAACAGGAGTTTACTTCTTTCTCATGTTCATGTAGCTTCTCAAGAAGATAACCAGACTCACAGCAGCCCCGACTCTTGATACTGGGCCAGCCGGCCTTTCTTGAATTCTCCTTCGCCATCAGTTATTTTCACCTCAGAATACCAGAATACCTCCTGAAGAAACTACAACAGATCCAAAATACAGCAGCCAGACTACTCCTCAAACTATCCAGAAGAGACCACATCACACCTGCCCTAAAAACACTACACTGGCTCCCAGCAAAACATTGCATCCTCTTCAAAACAATGTGCATAACGCACAGGGCAATCAGTGGACAAGGAGCAGAATTCCTACAAAAGAAAATAAAAATCTACAAGCCAACGAGACTCCTCAGGTCAAGCAACAAAATCCGCCTGGAACTAAAACCATACATTAAGAAAAAACTTGGAGGCACCTCCTTCTACCACTTAGCTGCAAACACCTGGAGCAACATCCCAAAAGAAATAACAAACACCAAAGATCACCTAAAATTCAGGAAATTACTAAAAACCTGGCTCTTCAACACCACAGACTCAAACTGAAAACCGAAACAACAGAAAGGAAAAAGGATGGCTAAACTTAAGAGGGCACTGACAACTCCCAGAACCGAGTAAGAAACTCCCACAACACCTAGATAGGTGACGCCAAGTAAAATAGAACACAAGCGACACCCATAAAGACAAAATCAACAACCACAGCCAATCCCGCCCAACTTCCTCACTTACCCCTTAGCTGCTACCAGATACCACAATGTTATAGAATTGTCAAAATATTACCAATCACCACACTAACTGACTTGTGGACATTAGCAGGTACACTGGCAATATGAGTGGGAAAGGAAGACAGATAAGGTTATGAAGGAAGTTGATGAAGTGGAGGCCTGATGTGAAAGGGACCATGAATACCAGAGAAACCCAGATCAGGACAGAGGTGCAGAAATGCTCCCACACCCCATCTGGGGAGATTACGCAAACCCAGCACCTCAATTCAAGATAGAAATGCCAACTGTAACAATTTCCCCCTCTGCATACACCTCTCAAACTCCAAACCAAACACAACCACAAACCTACAGCACAACAAACCGCACAAACTTCACTACATTGCAACAACAAAACAAAAAACACACATAGACTCGCGCAACAGTACACGACGACTACCGGCCGCAAACACACCAGGCCCAGCTAACGGAACCACCGGGCTGAGGCCGCCAACAGCACATCACTGCTTTCTTGCACTTTTCCAGCTTCCCCCCACTAACTCACACTCCCTTCCTCTTTCAGAGCCGCCAGAGCACCAGGGGACCACTACGGTGGTGATAGCGCGCGGTACAAATGTCCTTTAACATTAACTGTGCCACACTTCAAGCAATTCCCATTCACAGGCTTTAACTTTGCTAAAGTGCCATTGTGGAACATTCAGATTCTATATATTTCCTATGTATATACACTTGCACATCGCAGCAATCTATTTATTACATAGCCAGCCTCAGGATTACTTTGTCTGCTTGCGTTACAGCATCTGTAAAATTGTAAAATGACTTTGCATTTCTTCAGTGTTTCTTCGCACTTCATCCTTAAATCCTATAGAATGTCTATATTCTTTGTTCATTTGTGTCTTTCCTGGGTGCGTCAATTCTGCTTCGCATGACATCACCAGTCTTCTTCTTATCCTTCTTCACACTTCTTCCGAGACCTTCTCCAGAAGACCATTATTTCTTTGTGAATGCATATAGGGTTTTCTGAAAGGATACCTTGTTTCAAGGATTCTTTGCAGTATAGGCATCCTCACTGGTACTGAACATGTCACAATTCCGGTTCCCAACATATAGGCAACATGGGGGCAGAACGTCTGGTGGGGGGGTTTGGCTCTTCCTCTACATTAGGTTCCCCCAATTTGTCTCAATTGAGTCACATCCCACTCCTAACCCCACATGTAAGGAAGGCATGGTATCAAACCGTGAAGGCAGACACAAGTGATTACAGTTCAAGGGTGTATTTTGAACTTCAAATGGGTTGGTTGAACGCTTATTTATACCTAAATCTAAGGATGGGAGCAAGCTACAACCATCAAATAATAAATAATGCAGTACTAGTGGAGTCGCTGTCAAAATAAAAGGGCCTATATAATAAACCTATTGGCAATCCTTACTGCTGAATACAAATGGTGTGGTATAACAATGTATGCAAAAGAAAAGTGTTCAAGAAAGAATATGTCGGGATGGCTGAGAAGTTGGCTTCCCTTCCCCATGTTTTCAGCAGGGGGCAAGGCAGCACATGCAAGTTTTGCACACACATTGGCTTCTTGGCCACGAGGTAACAGTTCAAAACATAGGCATCGGGGTCCTCTGCCAAAGTCTCTCTCCCAATGATATTCTCTTATTGCAGAGGCCTGATGTAACAAACAAAACACAAAAGTTCCTTTCCACTGTCAGGGTTTTCACATTCACAAGTTCACAACTGGTCTCCCTCGTTCGTGCTCGGACCACGGATCCCCCACATTTGGGCTCAGACACCTTGTTCACAATTGGTGCCCCTCGTTCGAGCTCGAACCACAGATCCCCCTTGTTCAGGCTCAAACCCTCTTGACATATGAATCGAAGACTATCGAATGTGCGCTGGATTTTGCTTCAACCATTGCAGGACCACTTTGATTTACTTCACACATTTGTTCTCATCAATCTACTACTTTTGTTTCTCTTGGTGGGATACCTTACAGAGACTTTCGATTAAGTACCCACGCAGTGTCGGACCACTCTGTCAAAGGTATTGTGTCTTTCCTTCTCAAGTTCAAACATTCATCAGCAGTATAGCTTTACTTGCGTCTTTCATCACACATGTTTAACAATGATCCTTCCAGCGCTTGTTATACAATGTTGCCGCTTGCAACCTTGACTTCAACACAGACAGGTATTGTATCCTTCTCCCCAACTCACTGGCTGTGTTGATCTATTTGTTGTTTCTTTGCTCATGGAGCCTAGAACAATACCCCAGCATTTTCTGCTCTTCCCCGCCTTGGCCAGTTGCGAAGGAGGGCCTTCGGTATCTCTGACACACAATGCAGGATTCTTCAGTCTGGTTTTTCAGTCTTATGCTTTTTGCCTAGAAGGATTCTTGAAAGTAATGGCATCTTGCCCAAAAGTGCTTCCCTTCTTACGAACCCTCCTTTGTTTGCAGTCTTTCTCCACTCGTTCAGCTGCCGCTCGATACTGCTGTACTTGTGTGTGCTTTACCTCGCTCAGAGTGGGCTCTCATGCTCCGTCTTTTATCCATATGGGGATGTTCAGGTGTGAGTGATTGTTAGTAATTGCCTGACCTTGCCTGACCATATTAGTGGGACATGTCAGGTACACAGCTCAGGTGTGAGTCTGTTTTCTCCCAGAGCGGGCTGTCCGTGTGAAAGTGTTCGTGCAGGAAAGGAGTTTTCATACATCCTACCTGGGAAGAGAGGGATACCGTGTCTCACCACCAGGCGTCCCACTGCCACTCCCCGAAGACCCCTCGCCCAGGCGATCCTCCCACACTGGTCCACCCCCAGTGTCTGGATCCAAAAGCGATGGCCGTGCCCTGGCCACCTGAGAGAGAGATCCGGGGGGACTAGCTAGTGAGACACCTTCTGGTTTCTCACAAAACCTGCAGAGCTAGTGGCTCTCATACTGGCATTGGAGCAGAGCAAAAACCAGAAAGTAACAGTGTACACAGATTCAGCCTACATGACGTCTAGAGTCCACTCTGGACTGTCACGCTGGCTGAGGAGGGGCTTCCAACGTTCTGACGGCACATTGGTGCAGCACATGATCTTATTGGGTAAATTGATAGAGTTGCTCTGATTCGCAATAGGCATAGTGGTCGTGAAGTACCAGGCCCACAGGAGGGGGGAGGAACCTGACTCCACGGGCAACGTGGCAGCAGATGCTGAAGCAAAGTGTGCTGCATATTTTGGGGACATCCTATATATGGATACCCCATCCCAAGCATGTAATCATGCACGAACTGTGGTTCTGAAGGAAGGCTACAATGCATTACCAATGACACAAATAATGGAATTGCAAGGGAATGCGCTAAAAGAGGAAAAAGAGTTGTGGGTGAAAAGGGGGTTTCTATATCCCCTTCAGACGCTCTATGGCATGGGTGCACAACATACAGCCCACGGGCCAAGTGTGGCCCGTGATGCTGCTGGATGCGGCCTGGCAGGGTTGAAGACTTTCCCAATGGAAGGCGGCCCGCAAGCAGCAATGGTCGCCCTCCATTAAGAAAGTCTTTGTTTTCCTTGCAGGGCCGTGAAAACGACTGCCCCTCATTGGCTCAGTCAACACACACTACGTGACTCCTGTGAGTCACGTAGTGTGTGTGTATGCTGCACCAATGGGGGGCCAGCAGTGTGGCTGACGTGGCCAATAAGGCTTGATGCCGGAAGGCATTTCAGCCTTGCCACGCCAGCCAGACAAGAAGTCATCCCCCCTGCCTGCCTGAATGTCTTCCCTTTGCCCTGCAGCTTGCTCGCCCGCCCAGTGAGTTCATAAAAAAAATGCTTTGTGGACGACAGCCGGGCGGGCGGGCAGCAGCATGGCAGCTCGCCCCATGATTCAACCAGTGCTGGATCCCGTCCTGCCAGGCTTTACCAAGCCCCCAGCTTCACCGAGGGAAGCTGGGGCTCGGTGACCTAATCTGCCCTGGGATCCTTGCTCCTTTTCCCAGCTGCGTGTTTCATTCTTCTGTCCTTAAGGGGTGGGGGCCATCACTGTTGAAAGCAGTCATTCCACAATGCTGGGCACAGTAGGACTGAGCTATAAATAACAATAAACGCTTGGTTGTCATTGGATTCCTTCAGTCAGTATGATAGCTCAGTGAGTTAAGCGCCTGTCTCTGGAATCGGTGTGCAGCCTTCCATATGGCTCGCTTAGTGAGATGAGCCCTTGCCTCTGATGGCTGTGTGAAACCAGCAGTCCCAGATCAAATCCCAGCAGGGCAAACCCAGCCATTTATCCTTCTGAGATGGATACATTCAGTAACATTAAACTGTTAAAAAGAACGTTCACTGTTACAGCACTTAGAAATAGAAGAGATCTATCATGAAGCACTATATGCACAAATGTAATCTTTAAGGAATTGATTGTGACATGCTCACGTTTTTGAGGGACTTCCCCTGTACAGAGTGATATATTTACCAATGTCGTGTTTGGGGTGAAAGACCTGGAAGATATCAGTAATCTAGATGCCTGTGGGTGATGAGGCTTTTAGTCAGTTGATGATCTTGGTTAGTTAAGTCCTGAAGGTGGGGGTGAACTCCTGGAAGGCTGCTATACACAGGTCTTCTGCAGAGTCATCACTAGCTGAGGGAGTTGTAATGGACCATGAAACTACTGGGTGCAGAACAAGGTGGCCTCTGGGATCAAACACCTCTATTGCTGCAGAGAATTCTGTACTTGGCTGAGTGGAGATTGGGTAACTTGGAGGTGTTTCCAAACTCACAAATGCTGTTTGCATTTACTCGTTTTCTTTGCGTGCCTATTTATTTGTGTTTTTAACTCATATTTCTAAAGAAGTTATATTCTTATCACACCACTTAATCACAAATAAATGCTTTGGCTGTGCTGACAGCTGTTATTAGGAAATGTAACTGTGGGTTTATGGGTGCCAACATTTGATTTTCACCAAAGGGGCAGAGATACCCCCCACCTCTGCCCCTTTGATTATAAGCAAGTGAGCAGCCCAACCCATGCCCTGGCCAAACATATTTTAAAGCACTATTCATAAGGAATTGCAAAAAGTCATACAATTTATAGGAACTTCATTTTAGCAACAGTCTGTCAACCTGCTGAGCTACCCTGATAGCCTTCTACTTTAGGGCGGGTCTACGAATCCCTTAATGTACCAAAAATCCCTGCATTACCAACCATACTATTATGGTGTATGCTTGTGAGTTTGTGTGCTGAGTTGGGGGTGGGGGGTTCGGGTCTGTATGGGTGCATGGTGTATGCTTGTGGGTTTGTGTGCTGAGTTGGGAGTGGGGGGTTCGGGTCTGTATGGGTGCATGGTGTATGCTTGTGGGTTTGTGTGCTGAGTTGGAGGGTGAGGGTTTGGGTCTGCATGGGTGCATGGTGTGTGCTTGTGGGTTTGTGTGCTGAGTTGGGGGTGGGGGGTTCGGGTCTGTATGGGTGCATGGTATATGCTTGTGAGTTTGTGTGCTGAGTTGGGGTGGAGGGTTCGGGTCTGTATGGGTGCATGGTGTATGCTTGTGGGTTTGTGTGCTGAGTTGGGGGTGGGGGTTCGGATCTGTATGGGTGCATGGTGTATGCTTGTGAGTTTGTGTGCTGAGTGGGGGGGTGGGGGTTCGGGTCTGTATGAGTGCATGGTGTATACTTGTTAGTTTGTATGCAGGGGTGGGTGGGTTGGGGTCTGTATGAGTATGTATGCATGATGCATGCTTGGTGGCATACAGCATAGTGTTTGGTTGGGGGGTGGGGGCCATGGGGGATAGTGTTTGGTTGAGGAGTGGGGGCCATGGGGCATAGTGTTTGCTTGAGGGGTGGGTTCCTTGGGGCAAAGTGTTTGCTTGAGGGGTGGGTGTCTTGGGGCATAGTGTTTGCTTGAGGGGTGGGTGTCTTGGGGCATAGTGTTTGCTTGAGTGGTGGGTGTCTTGGGGCATAGTGTTTGGTTGAGGGGTGGGAGCCATGGGGCATAGAGTTTGGTTGAGGGGTGGGTGTTATGGGGCATAGTGTCACACTCCAAGAGTGAACCCAAAAATAAAGCTAAAACAGGCACAGTTAGGAGATGTACATCTTTTGCTTTTTGTGGAAACCTGACTCAACGAAGGCCATACTCCTCTTGGGCAATCCAAACAGCAAAGTATAGCAGTCCAAAATAATGGAATGTCCAATCAAGTGTCAATAAAATATATATAATTTAATTAAACAGACGATATGCAATAACTTAATCGAAATAAGTAACAATGGAAAATCTGTAGTACAAAATATAAGTTTGAAATACAAATAAAAATCATTACACCTCAAAAACATATTCTTTTTCCATGTGTTTAATAAAAATTGGGGGTTGAAAAAGCCTCCTGCGACGCCCCACCGCGCCTACCGCCCCACCCACATTTACTTTTCGGCCCACTATAGCAATCATGTAAGGTACTTTCACCCCTCTGTCAAAATCAGTTGTGCACCCCTGCCTTATGGTGACAGGAAAGCATGGGTAAAGTATGGATGCCATTATCATTGTTACACACAGCACTGACACAACTACACCATCCTATCCATATTGGGAAGGATGTACTTGCTGCTCACATTGGAGAATATTGGTTTTGTCCCAACCTGGCGGAACATGTGGCAGAGTTTATGACCAATTGTATTATCTGTAAAACCTTTGCAGCAGGCCATACATTGAGGGCAGTGAGAGGAGACATACCTCATCCACTGGGTCCATTCCAACTCCTTCTTGCCGACTATGTTGACATGCTCCAATATGCCAAGTATGCCAGGGCTACCGCTACATGCTATTTGTTGTGTGGCCATTTTCCCAATGGATCGAAGCCAGTCCCTGTTCCCATCCTGATGCCCTGAGAGCAGCAAAATTCCTGGTTAGAGACATTTTCCAAAGATGGGGGGTGTGATCTGACAACGGCCCTCATTTCGCCAATGAGATGTTCCAGCACATTGCAACATTACTAGGGATTCAACACAAATTCTCTTGTGCGTATCACCCATAAGCGTACAGTGTGTGCGAGCGCCTCAATGGGCTGCTCAAGGAAACCATTGCCAAAATAAAAGTAACCCTGAATAAATGTTTGCTCCTTTGTTTACCTTTAGCTCTGTTCGCATCGCGCGACAAACCAGCTTAACCCCACACGAGTTGGTAACCAGGCAGCGCATGCAGATTCCCCTGGCGCCTCCCACTAGGGCTTTAAAAGATGCAGAACCTGTATCCAATATATTGGGGAAATAAATGGATGATTTCACTCATGCCTTGATGGTTAGTGCGTCTTTTATTTCTCGTTACTGCAGGCACGACGGGAGAGGTCCAGGAAGAACGAAGAAGATAACAACACAGAGATCAATGAAAATAGCCTCAAGCCACCACCTATTTACCCATTCGAATCATTATTATTACAGAACTTTACCCAGACCTGGTACAAGCCCAGGTTCATGGGACCTCCCACCGTTGAGGAGGCAACTGATAGGGCAGTTAAAATTAGAGGGAAGAAGGCCTAGAACTTCCTTGGGGAGGTGAAGCTCGGGCAACGGCCTGTCCTAGCAGCAATGAAGAGGGGGCCAAAATTGTGCAAGATGAAGATCAAGAAGATCAACAAAGAGTATTACAGCCCAGCAGGGGCCAACCAATAATTACTCACTCTAGAGAGAGAGAGATAGGGAAAGGACTTCCTACATATCCAGAGTGGGGGGCACACTGTCTATTTTGACACAGTTATTCATCGTGGAAGTAGTGACTGATTTCTTCCATGTCCCATGATTCCCCAGGACCCTCATCCTATGACCTATCAAGGCCAATTTGTCCATTTTTTTTAGAAGGTCCGAATGAGAACGAAGACCATCTCCCCGGTTATTCTTTCATGATTTCCTGATCCACTTGCCTCAAACATACCCATGTCCTTGCTGAGGAAGTGCCTTAGTACTTGAGATATTCTGGGACCCTAGAATCTGTATTGTGTGGGAACGGCTATTCTTTATTGCACTTGCACAGTATTACACCCGCAGAGCTTGAGCTAGCACGTATTAACAACATAACGCATTTCTAGCGAATTCCAGGCGGTTCATCATTATCTTCAAAGCCACACAAGAGTGTGAAGCAGAGTAAGTTATGAGTATCATTATTAAAAGTATGATAATGATCATTTGTGTTCTCTTTTCTCTCTCCATCTTTACCCTCACTTTTTGGTGAATGTCATTTGTTATAACGGAACAAGCTGTGACCCCTACTAACGTAACCCCAATTCCAGCAGGTATGGCTACCAAGTCCGGTCAGGCGATAAGCACTGCCAAACTAGTAAAGAGATGTAGACGCAGTGCTGATGTAGATATAGGAGGGGTTGATTCCTATCTAACCGATACAGCTCGAGTATCTAATAACATGTGGTACAAGCACATGACTAAGGTAGGCAAACAAACCACTGGTGAGAGCTGCTACTTCTACTAGAGAGTAGAATAAGAGATAAGAGATAAGAGCCCCTATGCCATGCGTGCCTCCAGAAAGTTTGTGGCAAATGACATTCCAGCAACAAGAGCACAGTGTCTTATGTACCTATCAATGTGTACCACCAGAGAAAGGTCCCAAGGGAAGATGGCAACCTTAAGGTGGATGTCTCCCCTATGAAGATAACTATATTAAAACACTAGAACTGGAAAAAGGACCAGGCTATATAATAAATAACTGAAGGCCCACAAAGGGGGAGACAAGAACCATAACATTAAAGGAACTGTGCTGTCCCAAGAAGGGACCAGCAGAAATAGGGGGATAACCAGGATGCTGGGAAAGACCACAGATGCTTGTGTATCGGCAAGCATACACAGGTGAAGGATGGAGAGCAAAGCACATACACTCCTAACACTTCCAGTACGTATAGTGCAGGAAGCAAATGACAAGTGCCTAAAGGAATGGGAAGCAAGTGCAAAGCTACTAACATGGGTAGACAATGAGGCTGGGCCCATGCCCATAGTACCACTCAAAGGAGCAGTACTGTTTCCAGAACGATGGTGCAGTAAACGTTGAAGAAAATAAGGAATGCAAGCAGACAATAAAAGCTTCAGGCATGAAGGTTGGAACAGCAGTACTAACGGATCATTATTGGGCGTGCGGACCCAAGGCATATGAGAAGCTACCACCCAACTGGGAGGGGTGTGCTCACTGGTACACAACAACACACCAGCATTAGTAGTACCACAGAAGGTTATCAAATTGGGCGAGTTTCCTAAAATAGACTCCAACAGAATGAAGAAGAGATCTGTAGAGCTAACAATGGTGAAGAGAGGAAACTATATGTCGTCAGCAATGGGGGACTCTCTAGATGAGGTACCACCTGATCGTAGATTGTTCAGCAGGATGGAAATGTTCTTTGCCTCAATTGTTCCTGCAGTATAGACCTACACAAACACAAATTGGCTCCAGATCATGAGGTGGGAACTGATGCAGACAATAAACCCACCCGTTAAGGGCTTCAACGCTATAAAAAAAGAGCTCTGAGTAGTAGGGTTAATGGCTCTCCAAAATCAATATGTTCTGGATCTCCTCACAGCCATGGTGGGAGTAGTGTGCGCCAATTTTGTGTCTTCTTGCTGTACATTTGTTCTGGAAAATGTCAAAAGACAACAGGACACTTACTGAAGAGGTTAACAGATTATCACAAATGCATGCCAAAATGGAAGCAGAAGCAACCAATGTACGAAACGATGAAGGCTGGCTATCATACATCTTCTCATGGATACCAACATGGATGGCCAATGTACTGAAGGTATTACTTGCAGCATTAGTAATAGTGTTAGTGACGCTCTGCGTCATTAGAACACCTATCACACAGAGAACACCTATCACACAGTGCCGAAAAGACTGTAGGCATGAAGGTACTGGTAGAAACAGCTTCTGAAGATGACAAGATAATGGTAGCTCGGGACACCCTAAGAGCACAGATAACAGGTTGTCCACTGTTCCCAACTGGAGTAGTGTTCGATGACCCTGACGACTCCATAGGCTATTGGGGAAAAAGGGTTTGGCGCAACACTGGAGAAGATTGTTGTTAAGTGACATGGAGTTTGGATGACCATACAAGATTTTATGGACACCTAGGGGGAGTGACGAAGATTTGGCTCCCGAAATTGAAGGTGAACAGGTTTAGGGAAGTGGTTGACAGGTTGACCAGAGGGAGAACTGAAGAGGGGGTCCCTGGAACGGCCCTCATGTCCCCTGTGCGAATGTCAGCCCGAAGAATTAGAAATGGATGATTTAACTAGCTTTTAAGCCAACCACCAGGCGCACCATTGTATCCCACATATTCCTAGAGATATTCTCTCAGGCGACCCTTTAAACCATATCCAGTCGATGGCTTCGAGGAGACAGGTGTCTCATCGATGGATCAGGTTGACTGATGACAAAGTCCAGCCATGATGATGCCACTAGTGACAACATGACATAGCAGCATTAGTCATGAAGCAAATTTGCATTCCTGCCTTAAGATATGCAGACACACACATGTATAGACAAAGAATATACTTACACCTTCTATAGATAGAGGACAGATACATGTACATACTGTCAAAAGCCTTTCCTTTTCCCTATTCAAATGCAGAAACACAAGAAAGCCAAGCATACATGGACCCAGCTTTCAACCGCTTTACCGCACCTAACCATAAGGAGCTAGAAGGACGTATAAGGAACCTATAGGGCTCTACAACTACTAATCTCTAAAGAAGATATTAGAAGGTATAGGGAAAGCACGACTGTAGTGAATTTGCATGAAGCCATAGGCCCCAAACATGGAAGAAGATATGCAGGATCTGCAGTACAAAGCACAGAGACAGTGTTTGCAGCCAAGGGCAAGGGCGTGTGGAAAATTCCTGATTCCCGAGGCGGTGAGCCACCTGCGAAATACAGAATAAAATCCTCAATAAATGCAGACAGAAAGGCTTAGTTTTGTGGTCCTGGCACACGTGACCCAGCCGAGCCGAACAATGGCTATTTACTCATGGTGAGAAGAGGAGCTGTTCCCAGCGAAGCAGACAAAATTGATACAAGCGTTGTCCACCAAAAACTGCAACCTGCAGGCAATCTCTCAAGCTAGGTGATGATATCAGTGGCAACAGTTGAAAAGGTACACTGAGCGATATGAAACAGGGTCCCAGGCCTGGGGGTGACCTGCTCCAGCCAATCCAGATGCTCAGATCATGGGGTGGTGTATAATGTTGCACGTGCCAATGGTCTTCGTGCGAAACTGCAACAAAGTAATATATCGTTTTTGGGGAAGTCTTGGGCGAAGCCACCTGTCATGGTAAACCAATGGGATAACTAACATTTGGGACTTCTGTAGGTAATACTGCCCAAGCTACCCAATGGGGATGTCCCTTAGGTTTTGGGGATGTTGTTAATGTTTACACATCAGCACAATACAAAACTGGGTGACACGGGTGCAGGCGCTGAGATTGCCAGAGATGTGTGATTTCCTGGATGATCCCTGTCTGTTGGAGAATAAAGAACAGTTTAATTTGCCCCCTGGCTGAGTTCTCTGTTATTGCCGGGGGGAAGGTTTCGGCTGGGCCCCAGATAGTCTGCCAACTTGTGATATTCATGGTGCAAACACTGGCATACTATTACAAACAAGTTGAACAGAATTCACGTGAGCCCCATCTGTCTTTGATAGGGCCCCGACCAGCGCTGTGTGATTCTGGATTAGGCACTGGTGCCGCACCTCTGTCACTCACTAACAGAAAGTAATTGACTGACACTTTGCAAGACACTTGACTTTGTGTGAGCTGGCGGCGCCCTTTATTTGCTGTTCCCCTGTGTGACTGCAACACTTGATCGCCCCTTGAGCTGGCTCTGGTTCTTATATCTGGAAGATTGCCCTAATCACGGAGCATTCCCGGGGTACTCATTGAAATTAATGTCTTCGTGGTTCTCCCTCATCAACGCCACCTCTTTCTTTCCATTTTTCATGCGTTTCCTTTCCCTCGCTCACCGTCTTACATTCTCCTAGTATCACTTTAAATGCCTCACTCCATCTTTCTCTTCAACCCTCGCTTCCTATCCTTTCCCATTGTTTCTCTCCAAACCTCTTTACCTCAACCTTCAATTTTCTTTTTTCCTTGTCTCATGTCTTTTCTCCTCTTCCACTCACCCAAACAGTTCCATTTTTTATGTCCACAATCTCTTCCTCTAGTTTTTTCTCAAAGTCGCACCCTCCTTGCAGCCCTGCTTTTTCCGCTTCTTGTTCTCTCTGCAGTTCACTCTTGCGCCGCTCGTCTGCTCATGTTTCCTCTCTGTCTTGCTGAAGAAGAATTATTCCGCTCGCGAGAAGCGGCCTGTTTTACTTACTTCAAGGTCTCCGCCGGCAAACTGACCCTTTCACCGCAGCCCCATGAAAGGCTTCAAAACAAACACTATTCATTTTGACAGCGAGGCTGAAAAATATCCCGGCCCTGGCTCCTTCACCGCGCACTGATGTCATGGCTGTGCGCAGACTGCTCCCGCCCCTGCCAGCACAAGTCTGCTCCTTCAAGGCTACCGCTCACATTTGGCACGTTACAGTTAACCCCTTTTAACCTCGAGGCGTTGAAGTTACAAGGACGTGCATGTCAACAAGTGAACATTTAGGCGTATTCTTTGGTTAAAAAAAAGAGCTTTTTTGTATTTGTTCGACGGCCTCTATTGGACGGACGGTTCACGAGGGAACATCTTAAAGTCGTAGAATAAGTGGAACATTTTACCCAAAAATGTCTTCCCCCTCAATTAGTTCAGGTGGCATATGTGTCAAAGTAACATTATTTTGGTTTATCTTAATAGAGCAGAGTACTCCCTCTACTTAGTTAAGTTTTACCCCCAAAATGCCTGTTATATATGGACACCCCAGATAGGGTGACCAGATGTCCTGGTTTTGCCGTCAGTGGCGCAGAATTGGGTGCTCTGCCCGCCTTTCTGAAGATTATTTTTCCATTGGAAAATGCAGTGGTCCCGGTTTTTGGTAGTAGGTCTTCATGGCTGGCAGCCAGGAATGCACAATCTCGCACAGAAGAAATGCTGGATTTTATGGATGAAGGTAGTGGTAGTTTGCGATAGGTTAATTGTAATATGTGTGTATTCTGCAGCGGAATTTCCGTCAGTAACACTTAAACCTCCTTCTCCTCCAACCGCCACTGTAATGTAGTAGGTTGACAGCCACTTACAAGAGTTAGTCCTACCTTTATGTTAGTTGCCCTGTCACTGTTTTTTACTTTTTAAATCTGTCACCCTAACCCCAGAGAGCCAGTCATACTGGGACATGGTAGTCTGCATAAGTATGCAATAAAAATGAACAGATAAAAATACTGAAAAAAGGAAGACAGAGTGAAGTAAAGGAGCTTACCCATGAGTAATCAAGTCTCCTTGTTTTTTGACCCATTCCCTGTAGCACTGAGGCTGTAACGAGACAGTATGCCTTTGAATGCATTTGCAAACAGAAAATCTTATCTTTGTGTTCTTCTGCAGAAAAATGTTTTTTTATCAACCATCATATAAAAACTTAAAAGCAAAAGACATCAAATCTAGGTTCTCTTGCACCAATCCAGAGAGAGTGCCAGAAGTCGAGTGGCTGCCCTATGCATGTTTGATAAACGCCGTCCCTGTGCGTTTGTGAAAAAAAGGTAAGCATATTCCATATCCAGGGACAGATTTCCATGCAGGTGCATCATCAGGCCGGACTGCATTTTGAAGTGCATTGTCTCTATATACCTGTCGGTCCCTGAGGAGGAATCCACAGCACGACTTCAAAACCAAGAAGACGAGAGGATTCCAATGTATTGTTCATCTGTAGATAGTGGGATCATAACCTTGTTCAAAATAAAACCCATCATTTCCTCCCAGAGACTGTAGTGTCCCAGAACGCTCGGGGACCGGCCGGCGTTCCAGAGACAATGTGGCACAAGACACCGAGTCGCGGTCAACACGTCCTCTTTATTTCTCACAGAACACGGAACTAACATTTCCCCTTTACGTCTGCTTCCCCAACCCCAACATCACTTCCCTTCAACGCGGGCCAACCCACCCAACGCTGAGGGACAGTGAGGTCGCGTCCCCTCGCGACATGACAGAGACCATTCTTTCTGAGAGGATTTCTAGGAGAAGTTAAGAAAATAGCCCTCATCTCCACTATCAGGATCAACTGTTCCCAAATAGAATAAACCCAGTGCTGCAGAAACCTTTGTGTTTTGTATTGTTTTGGAACTCCGATCATCTTTCCACTGAAGTAGCCATGAATGTTGATCGGTGTAACAGAATGCCATCTGGTGAGGGTGGGATGGCCTGAGCTTTTTTGATTTTAAGATATACAATGATGTTGGCAATTATTTTTCTGAAAGTTGTTGTTGCCAATTAGAAACCCCTTCCATAATGTTACATTTCAAAAAGCATAGCATACCCTCGCAAATTTGCTGTGACTGTCTACTGTCATCCCCTTTAGCTACACTGGACAGCACGGCAGGTTCAAAGGTCACATTTGTATTCCTGAAAACAGCTGCTGGAATCCCAGGTTCCAACAGGCAGAGGTGGCTTTTATAACTGCATGCCACTCTGGTTCGAAATATAATAATTCTGTGTTCCAGAAGCCTGGTGGCAGTTAATAAAAACGAAATATAAGCCATGCCTGGTTTTGAAATGATGGCTACTGGATTACACAGAGACATAGGTCTTGGTGTTTACTAAGATGCCTGGGCTGGCTGAATAACTATGTGGGTCCCTTCAAAGAAGTCCACCCATTTATCGCCATAAAATGTGTATCACATCCTGCAGAGAGAAGGAACGCTCCTTGGGGCCATCGGTGGGAACGATGCTATAAAGGCATTCTTGTCGTGACATTGGCCATGTCTGACCAGAGTGCAGATTACAGCAGTTCTTTTGATAGAGAAATGGGATGGAGTTAGAAAATCCCAGGAGAGAGCTTCAGTCCACAGAGGAGTTCCCAAATCTTGGATTTTGCAACGGCTTACAAGCTTCCTGTGGCCCTCTCCATTTCCTGCAGACAGATCACTCAGGGTATGATATAAGAAGGCAAAGGACATTTATTACATCAGCCCGGATTGGACTTTTAATAACAGGCTTTCTATGGGCCAATCCACTGTAACAGATTGACTTCATAAGAGGGGGGGAGCCCCTCTTTTTTATTTATGGATCTCTGGACGGTTGTTGAGGAGGGTTTTCCCTGGAGCTCTACTTGGGGTACAGTCTACTCCAAAGTACTCTGCCATAAAGGCGAAAACAGAGAGCTTCAAGGAAGAGGCAAGTTATCCTCTCCTACTATACCAAGGGAATAGTTGGAATGACCAGCTGGTTGGATAAGGCCTACTGCAACTGAGACCAATGGTACCCAAGACTTGATCACTGGAGAAAATCTCTACAAGTGCTCTCTACAAACCTTCCTTGTTGGGAAAGACTTAGCAAATGCCACACCTTTCCCCAGAGACCTTGGAATGGCTCTCCCAGCAACCCCAAAGCACCCCAATACCAGTTTTCTGCCTCAGTATGCTTTTTGAGCAGGCTTCACCGTGCTTGACTCAATTTGAGTCACCACAGGACATATGCTGCTACCTTTGAACTCTAAGTGCTTTGAAAAACTTGCCTGCTGTGTAGTTAAAATGTAGTAGGATGAAATGAGGAGTCAAGAGAATGTCAAGTTGCAAAGTATGTTAGTGGCTCGCTCCCACTTTACATTTTGCAGGTACACACGCTCGCAGTCACACGCAAACATACAACATCTTCTCTCTCATTCATCCATGCATTCATAGAGCATTCAGCCAACTACTTGTATACACTCATACAAAAAAACAAACACAAGCATACACATGCACATACATACAAACACATTACATATACCTAAATCATACTTCACTTACCTGCTCGTACCCTCTGCACACTGCCGTCCCACTGAAACAGATGGCCCGCCGCTCTTCTTCAAAGTGTGAGCATGCTGACTGACAGGAGAGAAGTTTTTTTGTGTATGCTATTAGTGTATTAATGAGGGGTGACAGGACCAGATTTCCTACACCCCTCCCGGCCCCTCATTAATGCAACCTACATTTATGCAAGCACTGAGGGGTTCGCATTACAAAAAAATATGTTGCATGGGTACGCGCATCTGCTCAGAGAAAACAAGCACAGTGCCATGTGCAAATAAAGCACACGGGTAGACTGTGCTCTCTGGCACTGGCAGTCAAGTAAGGGAGCAACGCGCTGCCCCCATACAGAAGGGTCACCATTGGATACAGCCACACAGTTGCTAATGGCAGCACAATCTTTGTTTATGTTACTCTGCACAAAAAGCTAATTTAAAGGTTGGCACAAGGTGATCAAGGTTGAAACAGAGCTCTGATAAAGGGTTGCAAGTTTAATTAGGAGGGAAACACCAAGCTGTGCGGATATCAATTAGGAGGTATACGGAGTGATTTGTGAGATGTCTAAGTTTGCTGCTTTCTTGTAAGAATACTATTATGCTAGTTGGAAAGTAGGAAAACCTTAATGAAGTTATACATTCTTTTGCCATGCTCGTTGACTCCAGTATACAACTTGATGCACTCGGAGCGGAGGAGATATGGGATCGTTATCTGTCTGAAGTTTTTTGTTGATATAAGGTCCCGTATTCACCTCACAGCTGCTGCAATTAAATATCTGCCTAACTAACCTCACCTAAATTGAAGTCAGAGTCCAATTTTTTCATCATCAGGGCTTTTCGAGTCCTCTCGCCGTTGACTCGAAGCCAATTATCTCGACTCAACTTGACCACCAGCTCAACTCTGTGAAACCAACTGTCTTGCTGCATCTTGACCACCAGCAGAATCCAATGGATACATCATCTCTTCCTGATCCAGCAAAAGCATCTTCTCAATGCCGTATCGACCGCCAACTCAACCTGCTGGAAGACATCACGTCAACCCGTCTCAATCAGCTACTCAATCTACTGGTAGCCCCCGCTCAAATCATCTTGATGCCAATGCAGTATTGGGAAGCCTGACTCGAACGTCTCAACTCCCGGCTTGGATGCAGTCAAGCATCCAGTAGCCTAGATCAACACTGTTGAGACCCAAGTACAAGCATTACAAGGTCTTCAAAGTGGTTCTGTCCCCTTGTCCTGCCTTGAAAGGCCGCAGTGATTGATAAGTGTCCCTTCATCACCATTTTCAAACCCATGTTCATTAACTTTGACATTGACTGCTGGAATCATTGCCTGAGAATCACTGTCTATAAATCCAGAGTACTCCTGCATTCTGAACGTCTGCTTTTCTCTGTGTTTTCTGCTTTTCAGTGTGTTTTCTCTTACAGGGGTGAGACAGTAGGGTTTTTATAAGTTGTGTGCATTTTGTTAGTTGAATATAGAGCCTTTGTTAGACCTTCTTTTATTTTCGCACAACAGTACAATTGTTTTTCGGTTTGCTTCTGTACCAGCTCACACCTCTCCTGAAGAGTGTAGCCTGCCCTCAGCCTGTTTTACCCTTAGAAGGAAGGAAGTATACCTATTGAGCTGTGCCATTTTCACCCTTATGGTTGGGATCACTTCTGGTTTAGTAATATTGTAGGGCTGCGTTTAGGTTTTATTTGATACTCATCTCTGTACTCCTGCAGAGCAGTAGCCATTTAGACACAATTGGCCCTAAGGGGAGAACCAGTCTGGGACTTTTCTGATTCCCCTCTATGTGTCCTAACATCCAAGCTCCCTCGTGAATGAATGCCAGCCCCTGGTGAAGCAGTCTCCTGGGGGTCTGAAACATGGAAGGACATCTAGCATATTCAGTTTCTTCAAGTTATCCTGTTGAACCTGAGCATGTTAGACCAAACAAGCTGTTTCCCGAGAGTGGACAATTCAGAGCAATTGATTTTTGTCCGTGTTCAGCTTTTTATATCCATGGAGTTAAAGCGTCTTAACAGCCGCTCCTAAGGAGCCTAGTGCTAGAGCCAAGGATCTAGCAGCAGGCACCTTAGTGGCGGCTGCGAGACATTTTAACTCCAAGGATCTGACTACATCAATGGAGGAGTCTTACAAAAGAGCGTTTGCTTCTCCATATTAACTATGAGATGAGCACAGTTCGTGCCTTTTTGCATTCTAGCCACTAGACATGGGACATCTTTAGCCCGGGGCTATGCTTCCTAAACCAGCTCTTAGGTTAAAGTTCCAGACTCATCATTAACTTCTTTGTAGAGCATGGCCATTTTTCCAAATAAGCCTGGAAGCTTGGAGTACAGATGAAGAGACTTTAGTAACTCTTCTTTCGTCTTTAGCCAGGATATGCATCTTGGGCTTGAACCTGGTAATGAGGAGTATGCATGCATCCTATTAGTATCTACTAATCAGATGCCTTTTGCTTGTTTGCTCTCTGGAACAAACTGAACAGCCCCATTCAAGGATTTGTACTAAGGCTGGACTGATTCTCTTCTATCTGCAATTCTAGCACTAGGTAACCCTCTCTCCCCCTGCATATTATTTTGCCCCTAGGAGACAACGAGAGCAGCTACAAACTGGCATTGCCTCTCTTGAGCTAATTCAACTGATCCTTTTCCCCATTTGCATCAGCCATTGCCTGTCCCATATCATTTCAATGTGATTGCATAATGCTGGCAATGGGGAAGGAATTATAACATGACCCATCTTCTTCTACTCAACGTCCTTATGGAAAATGTGGCACTTGCCCAATGTGTGGATATGCTGAAAGAGCACAAACCACCAAATTCAAAAACGGAAAGGACTTCATCATCAATGAACATATTAACTGACATACTAAATGTGTAGTGTATGCTATCCTTTGCACCTGTGAAACAAATCTATATAGGCAGCACAATAAGAGAACTCCGGACTAGAATCAGAAAACATCGGGACACAATAGGTACACAAGATCAGAAGCTCCCACTGGCGTCCCACTGGCAAGCAAACCACCAACTTGATGACAAAAAGAAAATACGTTTCGTTGGACTACAAACTGCTGTATGTGGAATCAGAGGCAGGAATCGGCAACGCAAACTGAGACAACAGGAAGCACGAATGATCTGTAGATTCAGATGTGTAACAAATTGTCTGAACACAGATCATGAATTCAATGTGTTCTTATAAATATGTATGACCATGCAACCTCTAACCATGCCCAACCTTTAAACCATACCACGGGACTAGGAGGACCAATGCTACTTGGGACCATCATGCCTGTGGACTAATAACAGGCCACACACCAAAACATCGGACCATCATCCCGGTAGACTCAAAATAGCCAGACATCCTAATATGAGGTCTGTCCTGCAATATGTGTTTACACATATACCAGTCTGTGTGTTAACAAATTTAGAATCTCGAAATACAAGATTCGCCTAAACTCATAGACCATCATCTCAGTAGACTTAAAATAACCAGACACCTCAATATGAGGCCAGTCATGCAATATATGGCTACATATATGCCACTCCTTGTGTTAACGACATTAGAATCTCTAAATACAATATTTACCTAAACTCATATTATGTCATTCTTGCCAAGTATGGACTTACATGGTTCCTTCTAGAAAATTAAGTATTAGAACATTATGGGTATACATACACATATATTCCCAAACAGACTTTATTGAAAGATTATATGTGAAACAATAGTGTATTAGAGGTCGCTCAAATAACGGTGTATAACTCCACGCATATGCAGGAATTAACTCCCGGTACTGTCCAGACAATAATTTCAGCCACTTCGCAATGAGCAGGTGCACATATAAAGTGAGCCTAGTTAACAACTAACACGCATGCGCACGGAGTAGCGGCTCAGAAGTGAATTGCTGCACTAGATAGGGACATATATGCCCATATCCGCTGTTCCCATTCCACGGAGGACAGGTACACAGCGGCAGAACACTGCCACACAGGTATGTCGCCTTGCCCTTACATTAAGCTTCACATGCTTGTGCACCACATTTCACTGCCACACAGGTATGTCGCCTTGCCCTTACATTAAGCTTCACATGCTTGTGCACCACATTTCACTGCCACACAGGTATGTCGCCTTGCCCTTACATTAAGCTTCACATGCTTGTGCACCACATTTCACTGCCACACAGGTATGTCGCCTTGCCCTTACATTAAGCTTCACATGCTTGTGCACCACATTTCACTGCCACACAGGTATGTCGCCTTGCCCTTACATTAAGCTTCACATGCTTGTGCACCACATTTCTGTGTTCAAATTCTTATAAAACACTGGGCAACTCTGCCACACTGGTAAACCAACCAATTTTAGTTAAATATGATAGCAACAGTGTCAACGCTGCACCAAGCTCTACATTCATTCTCCTAACACATGCTCCCCGCATGCAAACACCCACTCGTCAGTGACCCATGTTATGTCTAAACATTGCTGGGGCACACGCAGTAACTAACCCCCTCACTACCCGGTACGCGGTAGATAGCTGACCACCAGCTAACTAGGAGGGACTTGCAGAGCAAACAACCGAGCCTCCTGGGAATAATACATTTTTTGAAAGTCCTACAGAATAGCAACGCATCAACCGGTCGCATAATGCACTAACCATACATGGCACTGCACAAGCCCAGCATGATTAAGAACCTACTAGGTGCAGGACTCACTACTCACACCTCAATTTGGATAGGTAGCACCCCACGTCAGGATCTCACAGTGACTGAATACTAGACAATAAGAACAAAAACGTTTTTTTATGCAAACAGCAATACACTAAGCAATTGCACTGGCGGGACCCAATTCTCCCACCAACACCAGAACAGGCTTGTCCTCTCAATGGGATTCAGCAGATATCCAAAGTCAGACATAACTATTTGCACACCCGACCTTGCAACAGACAACATTTAAACATGTGTGTACGAGCGCGATCCAAATAAAATATCATATCATATTGGCGGGCAGAATTTTCTAAATCCAATCAGTTTTTTTCCATAGCAAATAGCCCTACCGGGCTTTTGATTTACCACGCTCCCAAGACGTGGCATAAAACAAACACACCTAGATAAAGCCTCAACCCAACAAATACAACCTCATGCAGCTCAAACAGGCAGAGATTTTACTAAATGAGCCCCTAGACTACAGGTGAACTAACACCAATACCTCTCTTCTTCCTTCCTCTTCCTTCCCATGGTTTTGTTATCCTACTCTCATGTTATCAATTGATCCATATAAATGCTAACAATACTTTTAAATAATGCTAATGTATGTGACAAACATGTGCAACATGTAAATACGAACCAATGGAACACTAATGAATGTACTACTTTAATGTCCACTCCTTGTCACTTTCCCTATATGTCACTAATTCACTTATACACCTGTCTGTAAATTTACTAGCCTTGAAAAGGACCCCTGAGGGACTGAAACACGTGTCGGCTGACCACTTGTAAAAACAAAATAAACCTCACTGAAGTCAAACCATATGTGTAAATATGAAAGCAATCTAAAACCAGTAGAAGGTAACCGGGTAAAAACCATTTTCATTTCCAAGAAGAGGTGTGGGCAGCATCTCTACCGACCCGTAGCGATGCAGCTAGGCAAACCTAGACACCAGTAGAAAGGACCAAAATTAATGGACTGAAGCGCAAGTGATATGATATGTCATTTTATTTGTGTCGCGCTCATACACAAGTGTTTCAGAGCGTGATGAGGCAAGGGAGGGGAACAAGGGAGGACAATACAACGATCTTATTAGGCCCAGTGACATTGAGAACGGGCAACTGCAGGGGAAAACGAAAGGGGGAAAGTGCAAGGGAGAGGGGACGAGTGGAAAGTGCTGATCAAGGGATAAAACAACAACTGGTAGTGCAGCCAGCAAGGTGGCAGTGCAAGGTTGAAGTGCAGACAAGGGGATTCTGATAAGTGCAGGTAAGGGGACTGTAGGGTTACAGGTACAAGGGTTGTCCGGAGACAGTGGGGGTGTGTGGCTGGGTGGGCAGGGACCTAGGCCCGAAAAATAGAGGGTAACCTGATGCCCGGTGCCAAAGCAGACTGATCAGCAGGGGAGAGGAAGAGCGAAGGCAGAAGCAAAGAGGAAGGTCTTGAGGTGCTTCCGAAACCGAAGATGATTCTCCTCAAAGTCAAGTGGAAACTAGGATCGAGTGTCCAACCCTCTTTTTATATCATTAGTTTATTCAAGATGTTGAGTACCTCTTTTCCTTCAAAACCAATTTTCTAGGCAGTCGTAGTATTGAGAAAGACATTTCTAGCAAGGTATTCCCTTTCTCTGTATTGGGCATTTCTTATTACTTCTCCCACAGTCCTAACACTATAGGGCCACCCTTCTGTTAAATATACATTGGACTACAGTTCCTCATATAATTCCCCTTCATTAAGCAGATTGTCTCTAGGTTTCCTGCTCTGCATTTCCCCTCTTGTCCGCTCATTCCTCCTCATGTCTCTGCCATGCTACCATGTACTGTCATGTGTTCTCTTCTGGGCTCTGTGTAGGTTCCTCCTCAAATCCTCTTCTTCCTCTCTTTCTGAAAGATTCTCTGCGGCAGAGACTTGCTCTGGACCTCTGGCGCTTTTCGCATACACACTTCTTTGCTCTGGTATTATGCTTGTCCTTACGTTGGCAGTGGCTTGGGTCTTGCAGTGAAGCCCTCACTTCTGGTTATTTGGTCTGTGTATTTCAGCAGAGTCAAGGCCGATGTGGGCCAAAAATACTGTTCTTCAATCTGAACTTCCCTTCCTGGATCTCTGCCAACTGCCTAGGGCAGTGGCAAGGGCCCCCTTGCTCTGCAGCAGCTTCCAGATGTCAACCTCAAATGCCATCCCATCCCACCACTGTGGCTTGCCTCCTCAGACTCCTCTGCCTCATAGCCACCACATTCTTCCACAAGCCACTCCTCACAACAAATCTCAATAAATTGCCATTCTTAAAGTGCTAAACACCATGCAAGACTTTGCATATGGAATTGACAGTGAAAACAGACTTTGAACTCAGAGGTTTTAGAGTTCAAAAGAAGGGCAGTTTGCCACACTACGTAGAAAGTTCCTCCTACCATGAATGTTCAGCAGGAGTTGCACTCTATATCCTTCAAATTACCACCAAGGGTATTATCTCTGATCCTTCCAAAGGTTCTCTAATCTCTCTGCATTCTGTAATTACTAACAGTTCATTCTCAACCTTCAGATTAGCACTGAATGACTGAATGACTCCAAAACAGAGCTGCTTATTGTTGGTGCAGAGTAAAGACTAGCAAAGCTCACTGTTGACTTCAGCAATTTTGCTAATGCGGTTGTGTCATCCCAATGGCAACAAAGGTTAAAACGTTGGAAGTTTATTTTGAAGCCTCTCTTACGATGAAGGCCTACACAGACAATGTTGTCTCTACCACTGCATACTTTCTGAAACTGTTGTGCCGTGTTTGCCCTTTCTTTTCCGAAGAGGGGTGTGCTTGTTGGCCTCGTGCCATTGTTGGAGCTAAGATTGACTACTGTGATATGTAAGTCGCAGATGCTTCAAAATAGTGCAGCTAGAATTGTGAACCAAATTAAACGTAGGGGTCATGTTACAGAGGCTTGTTGCGCCTTACATTGCCTGTCAGTGAAGGAGCTATTTACCTCCTTTAGAGTTCTTACTCTTGCCAATAAATGCTTGTATGGGAAGAGTCGACCCTATTTAAATTCTAGGCTGACTCTTAAATCTTGTGCTCGGACATTGAGCCCTAGCAACACCAATTTGTTGACTATGCCTCAAGTCAAACTTGGAAGAGCCGGCAGACTGGCTTTTGATTCAACAGCTCCTCATTTTTAGAATAAAATCTTCCCCCAGACCTCAGAGAAATATGCTCCCTTCCTCTCCTTAAGAAGATGCTTAATACTCACTTTTTTAATTTAATCGCTGCTGGACTTGCTGAAGGCTGTCTTAATGGCCTGTCCTTGACTACCTCTGCTGGCTTGTTCAGTTTTTGACTCATGAATTTACTCTTGGGCTGGAACTGTTCTTAGTTTTTCTTCATGTATGACTCTTATTGTTGTCTAGATTCATGCGCGCTTTAATGCCTATGGGCCCTTGGCACGTTACAAATGTACAAAATCAAACCAAAAACACGCTGATCGCAGGGTTTTGCAGTACTGCGGCATCTTCATGCAAGTGTAAATTTTTTCTGTTCTTGTGAAGTGAATATTTTCCCTTTTTTTGTTGCTTTCTCATATTGGCCGTGTCATAGTATTCTCCATGGAAATGGCACAGTATAAATTAACTAAACATAACATAGTAAATTGGTGGCATCCATTGACATCAATGCTGGAATTTCTAGTCCTTCCTGCTTCTCCCCGTTGACGGCGCTCATGCAACACGAACGTATTGTGATATAGTGATACATCCCCAGGTTGAGCAGGTTGAAACCCAAACTTTTTTTCTAATAGATGTATTTTCTTTATTCCATGCAGACATTTTTTCCCCATCTCCCCACAATGCTGTGCATTCCAGTTTTGGTTCGGTTCTTCGAGTCGTGTTTCAGAATCCTCATTGGTGGTGTTCGTAACTTGTTTGGGATGCAGGGATGAAACATTGTTTTGAAACCGTATTCCCTCTAAGACAATTTAAACTTTTCCAATCTGTATACCCTGGAATTGCTAGTCAATGTGCTTGATATCTTCCTTGGAAAAAATATACAAGGATATTTAAACTTCTTTGTCCCCCTCCCCCTTCATTGGCCACTGTATCAGGTGAGTTCTGAAGCACAGCTTTTAGGCAATGGCAGCACCTAATGGTTTCCTTGGTTACTCTTATAACGCCACAATTTTCTAAATGTGTCCAGTGATACGCAAGTATCATGACCTATTGGCACATTCTCTGTTTTTCTAAATTCTTGTCACATTAAGATGATTTTAAACATTGTCTATTTATGCCTGAAGGAATGTTTCTGAAAGGTAATAGATTAACAGAAAGCCTAGTTGAGTTAAACAAAGTTTTGAAAATCTCTAGTGATTCAAAATTTTGACAACAGTTCATAAAGAAATTCAATAGATCATTTTGCTTTTTTGAGAATACAAGGGTCTTCTCCTTTTTATTGATTTTTTCTGTGATGGCCCAACGCGTTTCGAGATTCATATTCTCTTCATCAGGGGCTTAAATTTTCAACATAATTTTCACAAGCATCTATAAAGAACTTATATAGAAAGGAAATTACATGAGTGTCATGCTGATTCAAAAGAATGTTTTTATGACATTTTTCATTCAAATAAAAGTTTTTTATCCAATTTCAGATTTTTTTTCTTTTTAAAAAAAACACAAGTAAATTTTTAGCAAGAATAGTCAAGAGATAGACAAGTCCCTAGTGTCCTTGGATGTCTGATGATACTGAACTGTAAAATAATTTTGGTAATAGACACTTATTGGTATCGGGAAGAAGTTTTAGTATGGGCAGGGTTGTGCTAAAAAATGGCGGTTTAAACACAATGTGTGACCAGTAACATAATACTCAAATTAGATGTGGTGTTTTTAGCAACTGCCTAATCTATGACCATTGTGGATATATATGATGTAAGCATTCTGGGAGAAACTCACCCCTCTTCTAAAGGTCTGAAGAAGTGGCTCTATTACAGGTGAGGGAAAGGGGTTCCCAAGTAGTTTCTTTACTGAAGTGATATCTGTACCGAATATTAGCTGGTTCTTGTCTCCTAGGGGAGAATGTGCATATTAGAATCTGAGGAACTAGTTTAGAACATGGGCATAAGGAGGTAACCCCTTTATAGACTTACCAATTAAGAGTATCGAAATGGTCCAGTAGCGGAGATGCAGTCCGGAAGCGCTGCTTTCCGACCGCATCTACCGCAAGTGTGTTTATATATGTAAAAGTGGTCTGCATGACGTCACTTGCACATGCGCGATGTCAATCGCGCATGCGTGCGTGGCGCCAAAGTTGATGACGTCACTCGCGGTTGTGCGCGCAGCGTCATAATGACGGAAAGTAATACAAATTGTAGTTTCTGAGGCCATAGGGTTGACATTTGTACAAGTAAATGGCTGCGCCACCATAAGTGACGTACAAAATTACAACGTGGTTACTGTGCGTAAAAAAAGAGGACCTTGACATACTGAGGTTGTAATATGATGTATCTTAGGATTTAAAGTAAAAGGCGGAGATTTATTTCAAAAAATTTGATTTTTTAGAAAAACCGGGAATAGATATATTTGTAAGAAAAAAAAGAGCGCCTGTTAGTGAAGAAGAGGCTAATATGGTCTAACTTGGCTTAATGCAAGAATGGAAATTTTTGCAATTAAGGTCGGCTTCTGATGTTCGAGGTAGCTATAGAGCAATATTGGTGTTATATATGTTAAAGGCATGGAGTGTAAAGTGTATTTTAACAACATAATAGAATAATCATTATCTGCCCCATAACAGTTGGGTGTACATTCATTTCCAGATTTCATAATATATGTGGAATCAAAAACAGTATCTAACCACCATAATGTATAGTAAAAGCATGAAATACAGGGCATACTTTAGTAGCAAAGTAAAATGTTAGTCATCTAACCCATGATCGCCGGGTGTACAATCTTGTCTAGATTTTTGGTAATAGTATCCAACTACCAACATATGGTTTAGATTACTAACTATTTTCGATCTTAAAAACATGACGGAAACGAACAGGAATTAAGAAATGGCCCTTATGACTCTTAGATGTATGTTTACAGGAACGGTCCTAAGTAATATTCTTCATTTAGACCCAAAGGGGTCATCGCATCAAGTTTGTTTATCCAAAACAATTCCCTTTGTGCTAGCAATTTGGGTAAGTTAGCTCCCCGGCTGAATGGGCGTATAACTTCCAGTATTGCGAATCTCATTCAGGAGACGTTATGTCTCATATCTCGAAAGTGTCTGAAGACCAGTGAATTTGTGTTTTTTGTCCTGATACACAATTTGTGTTCCGTCCATCTATCTTTGGCTCCCCTGTTTGTCTTTCCAACATAATATTTACCACAAGGGCAGCGTATTGCATAGATAACATTTTTTGGATCACATGTTGCAAAGTTCTTTAGAAAGATCTTTTTGCCTGTCTGTGAATGGCGGATATGGTCACCTTTGATCAGATTGTTACAGTGTTGACAGTGTACACAGGCAAAGGTGCCAGCTTTTGGTTTGCTTAATGTCCTCTGTGATGTCGGTTTCACTCTTTCAGCTCTTATTAGTTGATCTCTGACATTTTTTCCACGTTTATATGCCATCATTGGTGGATCTGGAAATAGATGTGAAAGAGTTTCATCGGATTTGATTAGTTCCCAATTTTTGTAGATTATTCTTTTTATTTGGAAACTCTGGCTTGAATATCTAAGCGTATGTATTAGATTTCTATTTTCCGTCTTTTGATCACCTTGTAGGAGAGTGTTTCTATCCTGAGCTTCAGTCCGAGTGATAGCTTTGTTGATTGTTTCTGGAGGAAATCCTCTATCTAGAAATCTTTTTCTCATGATGTTATATTCATCCTATAATGTATTAGTCTCAGAGGTTATCCTTTTGACCCGTAAGAGCTGGCTATAGGATAGATTGTCTTTCAAGTGTTTTGGATAGTGACTCGCATGGTGTAGGCAGCTATTGACATCTGTAGGTTTTCGGAAGATTTTTGTTTTAAGATTTGTGCCAGTATATTCCACTGTGACATCCAGGAAATTCACAGAGGGTTTGCCAATTTCTATTGTGAACCCTATTATTGGGTTACAGGTGTTCAAGTAGTTCCAAAAATTCAAGAGTTCTGTCTCCGTGCATTTCCAAATACCAAATATATCATCGATATATCTCAACCAAATCTCAATTTTGTTTTTCCAAGTGGGGTTGTCTAGTACAAATGTTTTCTCGTAGTGATACATGAAGATGTTTGCACGGGATGGGGCCACTGAGAACCCCATAGAGGTACAGGATGTTTGAAGGAAGTATTGTCCATTGTACCTAAAGTAGTTATTGTACAAAATGATATGGAGCAGTTCCAAAGTGAAAACATTTTGGATGTTGACTTCTCTGTGTGACAATAGGAACCATTCCATAGCTTCAATGCCTTCCGAGTGCGGGATGGAGGTGTATAGGCTGTTCACGTCCATTGTAAAGAGAAGTAGATTCTCCCCGGGCAGTTGTAATGAATGTAAGATTCTCAAAAAGTGGGTGGTATCCTTAAGATATGTTTCGATGGGTTGACCTAATGGTTGGAGATCAGTGTCCAGGTTGATGGCGAGAGGTTGAAAAATACTGTCCGTTCCTGCAACAATTGGACGGAAGGGTGGATCATTGGCATTTTTATTAATTTTTGGCAGTCTGTAAAAGACTGGGGTGACTGGATTTTTCTGGATTAGATATTCTGCTGTTTTCTCTGAGATCCAGTTCATGGTCTCTGCTTTATCTACTGTTGTTTGGATGATTGATATAATCCCCAATCCTGGGTCATTGTTGAGTGGTTTATAGGTACAGGCATCTTCCAAGAGTTTCAAACATCCCTTTTCATAGAGTGAGGTGTCCATTAGAAAAAGGGCAACTCCTTTGTCCACTTGTTTGAGAGTGAGGGTATTGTCCTCTGCCAACTGCTTTATGATCCTGAGTTGATGTTTCCTAATGTTACATTTGTTCGAGGGAACATATTTAAGTCATTTTAAATCATTCGTAGTTTTCTGTTTGAACAGATTTATAAGTGGGTGGTTCACCTGAGGGTGGAAGGTACTCTTATTTTTCATCTCCAAATATCTTGGTGTCTCCTTGTGTTGTAGGTTATCCTCAATGTTATCAAAGAATACCTTCAGCTCCATCTTCCTTATTAATTTGAACAAATTGACTTCCTCCTCAAAAAAAGAGGTTGAGTTGGTAGGTATGAAGAAAATTCCCAAATTTAATGTTTCAATTTGTGCAGTTGTTAATTGTTTGGATGAGATATTAATGACAAGGTGTTTATCTATTTCTTTTTCTGACGTAGTTTTCTTCTGTCCTCGTCTTGTTTTGCGTTTCCTAAAAAAGGACGTGGTTGAGTGTTGGTTGTAGCTTCTGTACTCGGATCTTCAAGATGTACATATATAACAACACTATTGCTCTATAGCTAACTCGAACATCAGAAGCCGACCTTAATTGTAAAAATGTCCATTCTTGCATTAAGCCAAGTTAGACCATATTAGCCTCTTCTTCACTAACAGGCGCTCTTTTTTTCTTACAAATATATCTATTCCCGGTTTTTCTAAAAAGTCGCATTTTTTTAAATAAATCTCCGCCTTTTACTTTAAATCCTAAGATACATCATATTACAACCTCGGTATGCCAAGGTCCTCTTTTTTTACGCACAGTAACCACGTTGTAATTTTGTACGTCACTTATGGTGGCGCAGCCATTTACTTGTACAAATGTCAACCCTATGGCCTCAGAAACTACAATTTGTATTACTTTTCATCACTATGACGCCGCGCGCGCAACCGCGAGTGACGTCATCAACTTTGGCACCACGCACGCATGCGCGATTGACATCGCGCATGCGCAAGTGACGTCATGCAGACCACTTTTACATATATAAACACACTCGCGGTAGATGAGGTCGGAAAGCAGCACTTCCGGACCGCATCTCCGCTACTGGACCATTTCGATACTCCTAATTGGTAAGTCTATACAGGGGTTACCTCCTTATGCCCATGTTCTTAACCAGTTCCTCAGATTCTAATATGCACATTCTCCCCTAGGAGACAAGAACCAGCTAATATTCGGTACAGATGTCACTTCAGTAAAGAAACTACTTGGGAACCTCTTTCCCTCACCTGTAACAGAGCCACTTCTTCAGACCGTTAGAAGAGGTGTGAGTTTCTCCCAAAATGCTTACATCATGTATATCCACAATGGTCATAGATTATGCAGTTGCTAAAAACACCACATCTAATTTGAGTATTATGTTACTGGTCACACAGTGTGTTTAAACCGCCATTTTTTAGCACAACCCTGCCCATACTAAAACTTCTTCCCGATACCAATAATTGTCTATTACCAAAGTTATTTCACAGTTCAGTATCATCAGACATCCAAGGACACTAGGGACTTGTTGTCTATCTCTTGACTATTCTTGCTAAAAATGTACTTGTGTTTTTTTAAAAAAGAAAAAAAATCTGAAATTGGATAAAAAACTTTTATTTGAATGAAAAATGTCATAAAAACATTCCTTTGAAATCCGCATGACACTCATGTAATTTCCTTTCTATATATGTTCTTTATAGATGGTTGTGAAAATGATGTTGAAAATGTAAGCCCCTGATGAAGAGAATATGAATCTCGAAACGCGTTGGGCCATCACTGAAAAAATCAATAAAAAGGAGAAGACCCTTGTATTCTCAAAAGGCAAAATGATCTATTGAATTTCTTTATGAACTGTTGTCAAAATTTTGAATCACTAGCGATTTTCAAAACTTTGTTTAACTCAACTAGGCTTTATGCCATCTAGAAAGTGTGCAGGGGACGCAGTTTTCCCTAATTTGGATTTCTTTTTGTTCTCTACTGTATTCCGGCCCAGATACCAAGACCGAGTCCTTCTCCCCTGCACCTTGAATCCTACTAAAACACACCCTATGAATTAGAATATTTACATAGAATTGCTATTTGAATACTGGTGTGCAAGTGTACTTTTGTGTTTAGGTAATAGATTAACTGCAGATTTCAAGCAGTAAAATGTCTTACCCAGCTGTGCCTCCGGATTCTTCATTTCCAAGCCATATAGTATGCAAGCACATGGACCTGAATTAAAGTACTTAGCCATCCTCCTTTTATTTTACTTTAGTATTCAAAATGTGAACAACAGCAGTTTTGTGTTATTATTGTTTTGTAGATAAAAGGTGAACACCAGTAGTAATATTCTAATAGATGTATTTTATTGGGATAATGTTTGGGCTATTCTAATACATACAATTATATGCAGATATACAATGTATACAATATTATAAATATCTGATTAGGAGTGTTTACTGCGCTGGCCAAAAATGTTGACTTTTTTTCCCACCCCCATTCATCAGCATGTATATGTGGGGGATGGGGTCCAGTAAATATTGAATGTTGGGGGGTGTATGGAGGTTTGCGGGGGTCCCCCCCTGCATATTTATGCTATGAAAAGTGGGTAAAAGAAAAGTTGGCTTTTTCAGCCAGCGCAATAAACTGGGCGAGGTAATCACATAGATCCTTTACTGTGCCGGCTGAAAATGCAGACCTTTTTTCCAAACCCATTCACAGCATATATATGTGGGGATGGGGTACAGTAAATCATTAATGTTGGGGGAGTATGGGGGTTCTCCCCATGCATATATATGCTGTGAAAAGGGGGTAAACTAAAAGTCAGCATTTTCGTCCGGCGAGGTAAACTTGGCAAAGTGGCCGACAATGACAACATTTTCTTTTCAACCCCCATTTCTTAAAGGCTAGCTATGTAGTGAATAGATTGTGGCGATGCGCCAACGTATATGCATAGGAATGTATGGACTATGGATGATTCCACAACGCAATTTTAGCAGAGCTAAATCCAGTGAAAAGAAAGGCTTTCAGTGTGTCACAGTTGGAAAAGCAATCGACATTCAGAGGTGAATCGAAGAAAGACTTGGTTGGCCCAGCATCAGGAAGTTAAGGCCACCATGAATTTGAATGTTCATGCAGTAGTTACAGAATGTGTGAAAAGAACAAACTCCTGTTTGAGATGAGGAGTGAGTACATTGAAGACGTCAGAGGTTCATCATTTAATAGTGTTTTAAATGCAGAAAGACTCTGAAACATGGTCTGCACTCACATGGTTGGATTAAAAGTAGATACTGGGACGAGCAGTACCAAAACCAAGAGACAGGGTATGCCTGTAATCTTATTCTCAGGCGCAGAGAACATTTCCAAGGTCAATGTTCAAAGGGCTAATTGACTGGCAGACGGCAAGAGTGATGATAGATGACAGGCTAATTGGTGGGAAGCTATGGTTATGACCAGCCCACCAGCACCTGGATGCCAGCCTGCGTGCTGCTTGCGTGGGTGGAATATTACAGATGAGTACATGGGTGCCAACCAATTATTTGATGACGATCGTAGTGACCTGCACTAGAGGAGGGCTTAGTTGCCCCACCTAATTTGTGCCGGTGTTTGCAGGTGGGCAACACCGGCACGGGTACTCAGTTTTTAAGATTTAATTAAATGAATGCAATTTAAAATTCTGACTCTGCGTGCTCCGTCCAGTAATCATCCTCTGGCTGCGGACACACTGACAGCTTGTTTTTTCTTGCTACACAGGGGGTGTGTGTCAGGACCTGACCCAGGTGCCTGCTGGCCTGCAGTGCCTGCCGACGTGAAGCCTTGAGGTCAGCAGGTCACTGGGTCGGTCACATAGCCATGAGCGTTACTGACTGCCGGGCCTGCATGTGCCAGCCAGGCTGGTGGTGCAGACTCTGTAAGTCTGAGACCACACCTGGCACTGGCTTGTGCGGGCAGGCAGTGGGAAGCACAAATAGCACACAGCAACCGAAGTCTGAGTCCAGTAGTCCTCCTGTCCGTTTCCAGCTCCCAGCAGACTCGGGCTGTAGCCTGTAGCTGTGTGGGGTCAAGGTGAGCTGAGACTGAGTGAGAGTTTTCAAGTGTTTTTGGAGAGATGAATGTTACAAGCTGCTGTGATAATACTTGCAGGGCTCAGATGGTGCTGAGTCAGGGCAACAATCCTGTAATGGGGTGCAAATATGTGAGCGGAGCAAAGGGATTTGGTCAGATATGGGGGTTCTGAGAGGGAAGAAAGTGGCATGGACAGGAGCACTGTCTGAAGGGCAGCGCAAGAGCAAGGTATGCCTGTCAGACCGCCCGAGGGTCTGGCTTTCGTACCTATAACCTTTGACCTCGCTCACAGCCCTCTAAGCCTGTTAATACTGTAGTACACTGGATACAAGTGTGAAGACTGTCTCCCTCCCCCCGCATAGACAGGTGGTTTCAGGCCCCTGAGCCCCTACAGGAAAATACTGTTGAAGGTGTGGAGTGACAACAACCTGTGGGCCATTGATTCTGGGGGCTAGGAAGCTGCCAGAAATAGTCTCTAGCCTCGCCTGTGTTTGCTTGGTAATTATTGTCCCCGAAGTACACCGCAGGATCAGCAAATGTGTGACTGTGTTGGGCCGTGGGGGGCATTGACACTCAGTGTGACGGCCCCACCTGCTGTCACTCGCTGCACCTCAAGTAGAGCACGCTTTTTGTGTTAAAAACAGGGTATTGCAACTCCTCTACAGACATAGGGCCTCATTACGAATGTGGCGGAAAGCCAGAGGCTTGCTTCCTTCTACGCATTGCTTTAGATTTCCCCCGTCGCTCCCACCATCCAGGACATCTGGGATCCACCTGCTGGGGAAAGCTCGCTTGGGGCTTAAGCCCACTGGCAGCTGTGCTTTTTTGTTCCTTCCGCAGGTGAGCGACCTCGCTTTCACTCACTGGTACTCCGTGTATCAGCCCCGTAAGGAATGTTTGCGGGCAAATGAAGGATACACATTTGTTACCTGCAGCTTGCGCACAGATTGCTGCAGGAGGTGCATCAACCAACTCAAGTACCTTAGAAATTCTATTCCAGTTTTATATTCTCTAGGCTTGCTTCCTTGAAGATGGTGGAAAATAAGGGTTGGTATGAGAAATATAATACTGGAGGGGAAAGCAGAATACATGTAACAGGGTTCCCATGACATGACTTCTACTGCTAAAGTGGGGGGTGGCGTGATGCAAGGCTTTTAAGGAATGCTGACTGCTGTCATTGCTCCACTCGAACACCTCCTTTAAAATACGCCTAAATGCCAATGGATGGCTAAGTGAAGCAATTCCAACAGAAAGAGGTGTAAAATAAGGCTGCCCATTGGCCCCGACCATTTTCAACTTATCCAGCTCCGATCTAAACAAATCAATGGAAAAGATCAGATGTTTCCCGCCGTCAATATAGGGGGTAAAGGGCCCCTGTCGATTATATGCCGACGATCTGGTCGTCTTGGACCAAACCGCCATCGACTTACAGAGACAGCTGCAGGCCCTAATGGAATACGCATCTGGAAATAATCTACAAATTAACATCACAAAAACCAAGATCTTGCAACCAAAGAAGGAAAATCCTGCAAAGAGGAAACATGGCCGTTGGTTCTTGGGGAAGGATGAACTAGAATCTGTCAAATCCTTCAAAGATCTAGGGATGTGCATTTCGGGCAGCAAGGTGGAAACACACTTGGGCCCTCATTACGACCCAGCCGGTACGGGGTAAACGGTGCCGTAAAAGGTGCCGGCGACGTTTACCCCGTACCGCCTCATTACGAGGTCCCCTCGCGGGTCAAACCAGGCGTGCTTACCGGGTCCCACGAGGGGAAGAGGGAGCAAACAACGGGCCAACTCGTAATGGCCCGTTGTTTTCTCCCTCTCCCATTTCCATTCAGCCTTATGGGGGCTACCACCGAGGTCGTTATGAGGGCCTTGGATTTTGAAGTTTCTATTAACTACTTGGACATGGGGATTGTGCTGATGTACGTAAATAGGCAGTTTTAGATTGGCAGATACCAGATAGTGGTCGCTCCAAATGCAGGGCGTGGTTCTGCAGTCTTGCAGGGATACATTCTATCCACATAACCAGTCCAACTGGTTACCCTGAGGGGTAGTGGGAGCCTCATTGAAAACTTTAAAGTCCAGGTTGTTCAGCGCTTTTTCCAAAGCCATGGCTCCTTTATCCTTCTTATTCCCTCGCCAGAGGTAAAAGTCACCCATAACAACAGTGGACAGCATTCCGTTGAGAAATCCGAAACCAGACCCGGAGGTCTGTAGATGACCACCAAATTAAGGGAGTTGTTGGGGGAGAACACCAATTTGAGGTGCAGTGCTTCACACCCGCTACAGCTTAGAGTCACCTTAAAGAGTTTAAGGCTGTCCTTTGCGATGATTGCCACCCCACCTCCTCGACCCTGCTGCCTATTCTCCATGTAGATGGTGTAACCTTCTGGTACAGCCTGCTCACAAGTAGGCCCCACTGGGTCTGAAAGCCAGGTTTCTGTAAGGCAAAGAATGTCGAAGTCATTAGAGGTAATCATGTCTTTGACATTGTGTGCATGTTTTGTCAAATAACGTGTATTAAGAAGACCAATATTTAGATGCAAATACTTCTGTGGTAAATCAATTGTAGAGTTACCCTCTAAGACGTTATTTTCAGTCCCCCCCTGTAAATCCACTTGCCTTGCAGCATCTGATGTACACATATTTCTAGGTCAGGCTTACCTAAGGCTCCAAGTACCCGGCGGCACAAGACACCGAAAATAAAAGGGGGGTGGTGAAGCTGAAGCTCACCGAAGTGAACCGGAGTAAACGCGCCTGACTTCGTGTTAAGTAGCACAAAGAACTACAAGAGTTCTGGGAGTTGTAGTTCAGAGTAACTAGCACTCCTGCAGCAAGTGAGGCACACAAAACGGCTCACTAACACCATGGATTCACATACATTGTTTAATTCACATTCACATACACTGTCCTAAACTAGTAACAATCGAATTTAGCAGAGATTTAATATTAAAATGAATTAAAACCATTCAGTATTAAACAATTCTGCAAGTAAAATAACTAATACAACGTATAAAAAGTCTAAAAGCAGGCGGACAGATAAAAATCACAACTTCCGCTTTACTGATGGAATTCTTATGTCTTTACCTGGCAGGATTTTAAAAAAGCAATCAATCAACATTGGACTGGATCACAACATCTGATGAAATAAATAACCACACGCTTTTCTATGATTCAGCAATTGAGCCTAGGTGCAGAGGAATCTTGCCGAATACCAGAGAAAATTCCCAGATCCTCTGTACAGGGCAGACTTCATGAGAATTCGGATGAACCTGCTCAAAGCCAGCGAAGGGATATTGACCTGGGCAGATAGGAGGCTAAGGAATTCTGACTGCAGATTCTGGAAAACTGTTGGCCAGATGCAAAACCTTCGGCATCTATTTAGAGAAGGCAAAGCTTTAACCACGCTCAGAACCAAACATTTTGGTCTGTTTCTTAAAGACTTTGCAAACATGACTTCTGAGGTGTGGTAGCCGATACTGCTATGAGGGAAGAAAATCGGCTTCTCACTGGCAGCTGTAAAATTCCTAAGAGAAACCCTCAACCTAATGAAGGAGGACTTCTAAATAAAAAATTAGTAAAAGAAGTTGGGTCTTTCCTGTAAACTGGGAAAAGAAGTACTTGGTCCTCAGGACCCTAGACTCACTCATTGTATATTGTGTGATGAATTTTGCAAAGGTTTTAATTGAAAATAATAGGCAATACAAAATAAAAAATAGTGGTATCACCTCTGGACTTTCGGGTCACTGAAGTAAGCCCCCTTTTGCTGCATGTGTCCTATTTGCCTTTTCCCGTAATGTGCACATCTCAGAATGTAATAGGGAAGCATCCTGGCCTCCCTTAACATTTGGGGTATCTCTTTTTAGAGCGAACAGATTAGGTGATTTCATCTATTATATGTTATGGCGTTTCTATTTGCTTCATTTTTAGGAGAGTCTACGATCGTGTGTGACTGCAGCGCTGAGTGGTGTCCTGGAAGGTACCCACTCATGCAGCTTGAGTTTTGAGATCACTCTCTGCGGGTCTAGTCTATGGCAGAAGTGCGCAGCTACTCGCAGAGAGAGAATTACTCCTCATTTGGGATAATGTACTGACAGAGCCAGATCAAGAAGCTATGTCGCCTCCTGCAAACTGCCTGTTGGCACCCTCCCTCCTTGTCGACAGCCCCACCAGTGCTGCCTGTGCCACCGGCCCTTCCCGGCTGGTGGTGCCCCAGCTGACGGGCTAGCACTGCCTTGATATATAGAGCCATGCAAGTTGTGCTTCAATACTCATTTATAGGTACATGGCTCATTATTATAATGTTTGAGAGCAGACATGAATTAACTTTGTCAATTAACAAACTCCATATCACATACATGTCATAGCAGGACATATACATATGTGAAACAAATATGAAGCTAATTTATTATTAAGGTCCCAAACACACATACAAATCACCATCTAAAAATGACAATTTGTAATGGGCATTCTTCACTTTCATTAGAGGTCAGCACTGATTTCGCAGACCTTTGGCAAATAAAAATCACAGTAAGTCCTCAAAAATAGGTCGATACTGTCTGATGCCTGTGCCTAAGCAAATCTATCTAACCAACTGCAGAAAGAAAGTTATCCACAATGTATTGGGCATATCCGAGTTACCAGCATATATTTGAACAAAACATGAACATAAACAAATTAAAAGTGATGTGTTTAACATGCATAGTTCAAATATGCATCATCCAAAACAAGCACTGCCAAAGCCCACAGTTTTGGCGTTTTTCATAGGCAATTGGTGCGCATTTGCCAGACACGGCTATCATGGTACTACCTGGCCATATGGCGGCTGGAAAGATGTGTTTACCTGGGCATATGATAATAGTGGTTGGAAAATGCCTATGTTGTACTATACACAAGCCAAAAATATTGGCTTTGCAAATTATTATTTTTTTAAGAAAACATCAGTGCAAGGTACAGATATAAATTTAGTGGCTGACGGCATACTTGGTTAAGGCATTTTTATTACACCAGTAGAGCATCTACAGCTGCAATTAAGTCATTAACTCTCAGCAAACTGTTAGAAATTACACTGGGAGCCCAAAGTTTAATGTTACTGCTTGCTAAGACTGGCTCAAAGAGATGGTTTTCAGTGGTGAGGGCTGTGGAGTGCAGGTAGTGAGTGGGAATGGCCATAGGAATTAGCTTAGCCACGGGCCGTGAATGGGTGAGTAAAAAACCAGACAACACCCACAGGCTTTGAGTCCTTCCTAATACATCATCTCCCTCCTAGATATACTAGATATACTTCAATGCAATAGTTTTGTCTGAGCGCCAACACTAAAAATAAAAATACATACCAATCAGCCTGATTTGAAATGAGCTGGCACGTTAAATGGAGGCATAAAAGCGAGTCACTATGTTTTTACACCTCCATTTACTGCACCTCTTTATTTTGGAGTGCTGTCAAGAGAAAGGAGGGGACATAAGACCTCTGCCACGCTGGCCTCGTCCATCTCATGAGGGCACCTCGTTGTATGCCTGCACGAGATTTATATGCAAGTTTACAACGAATAGATCCCTATGGAATCTGCCTAGGTTTTGCACCTGGTCTCGACCAGGTGGATTCCATACGAACCCATTAGCATAGCTCGCCTGCAAAGCGTATTTGCTGGCAGCATTTACTTCTCCAAGAGATGGAGTGGAAAATGGGAAGGGTGAAAGCACGTTTCGCACACTTTCGCTCTTTCCCTGTCCCCCTCCGCCTCGTGGACTTTTAACTCGACAGTAGGGGACCCTGCAGTACGCATGCGCTAGTGATGGCGGTCCTCTGCGTGCAATTTACGATTTTCATACATTGAGACTGAATATCGACTAACAGCTCTAACACATAGAGGATGGGTATATATCAACAGATAATTATGTTTTATTTAAAATGTGCAATGTGGCAATACTTTTGTTTAACACTGAAATCAGAATTGTATATTATATTTTATAAAGATGCAGTATATATTCCCTTAATTATCTATAATAAATATTCACAGTGACTAGTTACCTAAAACTGGCCTGCATAGGTAGACCCCAAGGGCAAAATAGTCCTGCTAGCTTTTACGCTGTTGTTTTAGCTTAATGGCAATACAGGAGCAGTACAGGGTTCATACAGGTCTTCATGCTGGATTCCTCCTGCTTTTAAGCAACTTAATTATGTTATGTTATGTGATAGGATCTTGTACCACGCACTGGTGCCACCTGCGTGGTCTCTTGGCACTCTGACGGATCTGCAAGGAGGGTGTCGTGGGGTTTGTTACTAGTTCTGAGCTGGAGAAGAGCAAGAGAGCTGGGATGTGCTGTTGGCAGCTTCAGTTTGGAGAAACCGGTCACTGAGCATAGGTGCGTTTTCGGTTGGTAGGCGTCATGTGGTGTTGCAGTGAGACTGTATGGCTTGTTTCCTTGTTAGGGTGTTGCTATATAGTTGCTATTATTATCAATTTCAATGATACTCAATTCATCATTCTCAGAAATATGATGGTCTGAATCAGATCTGCTATGATTGGAATTTGGAAAGTGCAGGCTCGCCCCACATCAGAGGGGAGTGCTTAATGCATAAGCTATCCATGCATGAGGATCCAGATGTGGATTTGGAAATGTAGCATCTCACGCAGGAATCAATCCTTCAAGATGCAAGCAGGAAATAAGGGGTGCAGGGATTTCATACACCGTACACTTTTACCACCATTTTTTCCAATCCGCAGGATTTGAATTAATTTGTCAGGAGGAGTTGGGGAGTTTAGCAGACTTAACACGTCAGCCTCGTTTTCCCACTCGGGCTTACAAATGTGCCTGTATGTGATTTTCATTGGGATGGCATTGCAATAAAAGTGATATTTTCACCTTGTAAAAGCAGGTGGATTCAGCTAAAAACCCATTGCAAATGCCCCCTGCAATCGTCAATACAGGCAAGTACACAAAAAAATAATTGTGAAAGGAAGGAACACAAAAAAGTAAGGCATAAAGGTGATTTTGTCACTGTTTTACACTTTACCAGTATGTAATTGAAAGGATTAAACGTGCATGGAGGAACCCTTTTACACAGATGTGCAAACAGAAGTTGTCCCCTCAGTACAATTTAGGTTTTAAAGGAAAATAACCAAGAGAGAATGACCATTCTATGAAACGGCAGAGTAGAACCAAATGCAACGCGGTGGAGTCCCTTCTTCTATTTACTTTCTACATTAACCCCTTATGTCCCATCACTTCCTTTAGGCTATATCCCTCTGCCAACTTAACAGACCCCAGTTAAGCATAACTAAGTCATTTCTCCATTCAGCCATGTCGGGAAGAATATTCAGGACACAAGTTCTGTGACGATGAAGAGTTGGACTAAGAGTAATAAAGATTACCGTAAGTAATCCCTGCATTACCTCCACATCGCTCTACTTCATCCGACTACTGACTTGTGAAGTATCAACTGGATGTGCTGTATACCTCATTGCCAAAAGCACCTGCCCCTTCCCTGTGTAGACTTAGGGGATAGTGCTGGCTAAACGTGTTATGGTTGGCCCAAATGGCAACCCTGCGAATGTCTTCAATAGACACAATCTGGGCCTTTGCCCAGCAGGCAGCCACTGCCCTTGTGGATCTTCCTTGAACTCCTAGAAGGGAAGGAGTGACAGAGGACTGATAACTAAGCCAAGGATGTGGTTTCCTGCACCCATCGACTAATTGTAGGAACCGAAGCCCTGAACCCAGGCCAAGTCCTCCCGAAAGGTGACAAAAAGACCATAAGGTTTACTGATGAGTTTCGAGAGTTGCAAACCAATTTACACTGCCTTCCTACAGTCTAGGTGACTCCGGAGAACTTACTCCAGAGAGGCAAGACTGAATAAAAAGGCAGGGTGAACCACCTCCTGTGTCATATACAAATTGTAAACCACCTTGAGGGAATGCAGGATCACAGCAAATAAATAATGCTTCCTCCTGAATTAACAAATATGGGGGTCTAAAGTTGGTGCACATATTTCCCCTAATCATCTGACCAAAGCGATTGCCACCAAATGGGACTTCAGAGTAGATGGTCTTTTATCCTTCTTTATAGACTCTGCAATCTATGGGACAACTCCTCTTTTTGTAGTGTCTCCTGCTCGATTTGCATACCCCTAGGAGGGGACAGACCTTTAAGCTTGAAGTACCAGGACAGGATATCTCGGAAGGAAAAATACTCGTGAAACAGCTTGGTCCAGAAGTTGGGGAAACCATCCCCTTCACGAACAAAAGAGAATGACCAGTATGACCGCTTCCCCTGTATCCCTGATCTTTAATAACACCCTTGAGACCCAGGGGAGAGGAGGAAATGGGTACAGAAGCGATTGCAAATGTCCCCCATGCATCCTGACACACGAATTGGGAACGGAACCTGAGAGTCTTTGTGTTCCAAAGAGAGGCAAACAGGTCTAGCCACAAGGTCCCAACCTTTTTGAAAATGGAGAGGGAGACTTTCTCCTGAATTTCCTGTCCCCTAAATGGGAAGACCCTGCTGAGTCTGTCTGCCTTTGCATTGTCCAGGTCCCTCATCTGAGCAGCCCGGAGAGACAGAAGGTTCTTCTCCACCCAAAACCCAGCCTTTTTCCTAGTAGGCCTAAGGACTTGGATTGGGAGCCCTCTTGATTCTTGATATAGGAGACCACTGTCGAGCTGTCAGTCTGTAAAAAGAACAGCTCTCCCTCGCATGTCTCGGGAAAAAGGCTACATGGCCGAAAATGCAGCCACTAACTCCCTCCAGTTGAAGGACTGGGATGCTTCCCTGTCTCACCACTCTTCTTGAAGGGACTGGTTTCTCGATCCTACACCCCAAGCCTTCATGCTGGTGTCGGTGGTAAGAATGGTCGGCCAGTACTGGGTTAACTGGAGTCCCTTCAGAAGGTTGCATGGTTGTAACCACTACTGCAATTCTGTCCTCAGACTAGTGGTCAACGGAATCCACATCTCAAAGTCCTGGTTGTTCTCTTTCCAATACTGATGAATATGGTACAGTCAGCAGTTTATGTGGAGGTGAGCTGAGGTTTAAAGGAAAAAGGCCATTTGAGCCAGTGTTCTGAAGAATTCTCTGACCCACCTGCTAAAGGTTGACAACAGAGTACAAAGTGCCCTTGCCAACAGGAGAAGGGACCTCCCCGCTGGGTCCAGATTTGGACCTGAATAAATTAGAGAGCCTGAGATGGAGACAGTTGTGTCTTGTCCCATTTAAGGAGCAATCCTATTTCCTCCAGGGTTCTGAAAGTCAGATGTGCATGATGGTTTAATATAGACCTCATTGATGCTTTGATGACACTGTCCTCCAGGTAGGGAAATACTTCGATACACTGTAGATGCTGAATCTCCGCCACTGTAACCATGATCTTTTTGAAGACTGTGGTAGCTGACTTTAGTCCAAAAGGGCAGGCACTGAACTGGTAGTGACTCCCTCCACTGAGAACACCAGGAATTGTTGATGTTGTTTCCAGAACGACGTATCGAAATACGCATAAGATCCAAGGCCGCTAGGAAATCCTCCTCCTGGATCAAGGCAATCACTCTCTCAAGGCACTTCAACTTGAAATGATTAATCATAATGGAGAGGTTCAGAGCTTTCAGATCTATTATCACCTGAATCTTTCCCCCTGGTTTGGGAACCAGGAATACTATTAAATAAGTTCCCTGACCTCTTTCCTTCCAGGAGACTAACCTGATGGTCTTCTTCTGGAGTAAGTCCCGGATGGCTAGATGCATTGTTGTTTTTGTGATCTTGTTTCTGGGTTGGGGGCTCTTGACAACTCCTGAAGGGTTCAGAATGGTCGTTAACTCTATTCGGTACCCCCCTCTCACAGTCCGATTAGCCCATCCTTGGACTGCTGGACACTCTCACCAAAACCACCTCAGACAACCTCAAACAGGACTGGTGTCAGGACTTATGCTTTCTGAGGGGTGGGTGGGTGCCTGTTCCTTGAAACCCATCTAGGTCTTTCCCTTTCGTGTGTGTGGGTGGTATACCCCTAAGGCTGAGAATTTCTGCTGGAAGAGTGCTGGGGCTTAGGCTTGGAGTCCGTTTTCTTTTTGTGCTTGTCTGCATGAAAGACCTTGCGGATTTCTGCCTCCTGGGTATGTCCAACAAATGGGATTTTCATGGCAACCATTTTCTGATGGGAGTCTGTGTGTCAGGCCTGCAATAATGGATCCCATAGCCATAGCGGGGGCTTTCACTTCCTCATAGGCCTAATCTAACAGAAATTTAAAGTATATTCTGACTGACTGAAGGAGCAGTGCCTGATCTGCTCCATCCTGCAATACCTTTCAGACAGATTAAAGCCCTCCAAGCACTGTTTCTGCTGTGTAGGAGGAATATGTGGCACCACAGGCACGAGTTTCTCTTCTCCCTGTAGGGGATACAGCTCAGCCAGGAATCTAGGTAATGCAACCCTGTCTGGTTCCCTTCATTCATACATGATCTCTTCATTGTCCCCAGGTAGGAGTGGAAGACTGGTCTTCAAAGCTTTCTTAATCTGAGGTTGGTAGATTCTAGCAGTCTTTTCTGTAGAAGGGGGGATCTGGAGTAGAAAAGCCATATAGTTGGCCCCCTAGATAAACAGAGATTACTTTTATGGGTATTTCCCCCTCTGATCACTATCCCTAGAGCTAGGTACTCAGAAGATGAGGACACGGAAGTGGAGGAAGAGGATGAATCTGTAGGAGGGAAGGCACTGTGTTTCGCCTTCTGCCACTTTATTCCTGCATGTCCTTTTTAAAGATCTTCAAAAGTCTCATCACAGATAACCAAGCTTTTTCCTTCCTGGGGCTTTCTGGTGAGGTGGAAATGAGGAGGTAATGTCAATATGACACCTCTTTTCAGTGGGTTTCCCAGTGGATACAAAAGCAGAAAGCGCCAATGTAGTTTCTTTGAACAATCACTTGCGCTCCCTCTGGTGTGAGTGTTTGTGTTTGAATGTAGCATGCACATGAAAGAGAATGTTAGTGTGTGACGTGATGGAATGAGTGTTGAAGGGAGAGAAGGTTGATGATGGATGGTGGAGGCAGCGCAGGGTCGTTGGCTACAAGATCTAAGGAGCCCTTAAACTTACCACTGGCTCTGTGTGTTCTTCAAAATCCGATACAACATTTTGGCGATGAGGCCAACGACCGTTACTGGACCCGCGCAACACACTCACTAGACTGGTGTTACATGAAGCTCCCTCCGGTTGATCAGGCTGCAGCAAGTGAAGCTCAAGTAAGGCACAGCGTTATGCGGCTTAGTGCAGCAGCCGCTAACATTAGTTTATGAATAAGTAGCAAAGTACCTTATCAATTAAGCACAGCTCCAACAACCAGGACAACATTAGAGGAAAAGGCCTAAAGGTGGGAGAACGTGCCACCATTTTGAATATATTAAAGTCAGAGGCCAGGCAGAGATCAGCATTCATACTGAAGTTCTTCTTCTTGACAGTACAAGAAAATAAATGTTTTGAAAAAGAAAGGAAGACATTAATGTTTTAATACAAGCAACACAGTGCTAGAGGAAAGTGTCAACAAAAATATTTTTTTCCCTCTCAATTTCGTTATCTTAAAGGCATGGTCTAATAACATTTTTTATTGTCCCTACGGGTCGGCCATGTTTTTTGAAGCCTAAGTGGCTCGATTTTAGAAAACTTTCCTATGGACCTTACCCGAGTTTTCGTCCATTAAACGCACGCGAAAACAAACACCAGGGAGCCGCCATTTTCTGATAATCCTATCTTTTCCCCCATCGCCCTGGCTGACCTGCTTTTGCGGCACTAAATCAATTCCCCCGCCCCTGATCCTGACATTATCAAAACATTCATATTCCCCGCCTCTCTCCGTGACGTTACTGTGCTGCGTAGGCAAACGCGCCCAGTCGTCTTCTACGCGACTCCACACAGAACCCGGAAACCAACACAGACCATCTCACAACACAGCGCGCCACAATTCGGAATATGAAACTGTACTTTAAAATCAAACAGCAACACGGTACATTTGGTAAAGTACATTTATTTTACATTAAATGTTCAGAGAATATTCAGCAATTGCCATATGAACTCCGAAAGCCATTTATTTTCTTTTATCTGTATCTGCCATGGTACACAGGGTGTTGCTTTTCATTAAATGAAGCACTTTGGAAGCACGGTGAACCGCAAGGCTGTTCCATCAACTAGGCACTAGTCCATCGTAAAGCTTGATATGTTGCTTCTAGCCACTAGTACAGCGTAAGGGCATGTGGGCCCTTGGCGATCGTCCCATAAAATTGTCAGTGTGCTCCAGTTGTTCACACGAAGCTGCAGGTGTCTACTGTAAAAGCCATCTGCTGGTGTCTCAAACCGATGGCAGTAGCAGAAGGGGAGCAAATACCTGTTATCAAAACAAAAAAATTATAATTAGTCTCGCCAGCCGATCTTCATTAATATTACTTATTTTATTTATTACAGCCGATCAGAAACTATTTGCTTGCAAGGATAGTTCAATGGAGTATGTTCGGCTCTAAAAGCAATGCGAAAAGTAAAGAAATAAATCGACGCCAACACACAATGATAAACGACAGTTAGTCTACATGCGTGAGGAATGATATGATATATGATATGGCATTTGTAACGCGCCTATACTCAAGTGTTTCTAGGCGCGACGAGGCAGGTGGGGAACAAGGGCAGACAGACAACGATCCTACTAGGCCAGGTGTCTTTCTGATCGCGCATGGGGAGGGTGGACAGGGGGGGTAAAAGTGCTGTACATGGTTAGTTGAATACAAATTAAATAATAGGGCCAGCTGGTGGCAAGTGCAAGGTAAATGCCGGGAGAAGGGGCTGAAGGATACAGAGACAGTCCCGTAGTGCAGGTAGGCAGTGCAGGGAAAAGTGGCTGGGCCAAGGACCGGGATCGGTGAGACCAGTGGACCTGCATGCCCATGTGCCCACTACGAACACGTTTTACTTGCTTTTCCTAGCTCTTCATTCATTCATTTATTCATGCATCCATTCATTAAATCTTCATTCCGGTATAAAAGCGTGTAAAGATTTACTTACATTATATTTGAAATTTCCATTGTGTCTCTTCGTAATGCAGTCTGTAAAACGGACCGTGCTCTTGACAACGATTTTTCGTATACTGAACTAAAATGAAACTCGGTCTAGTTTCTGAATTTTCTGCCTTATCGTCTCTTACGTTATTGCGCACCCCCTTCAAATGTAGTTCTTTCAGCATGGTCCCTGTCTCAAGGTCAAAAAACAATAGACCCTTATACTTCCAGTGCGACTTGTGGGCCTCATCTGGGCGCTGTCCTTTGCATTCTTTATCTGCAACATCACGTAGTATAGGCATCTGTGAGAACTTGAAGTTTAGAATCCGTCTACGTAGTGCGCCTCAATGTGCAAATGCGAACTGGCTTCTCTCCCAAATGCCACGGCCCACTTGGCTGGCGCGTTCTAAGTGCCCCAATTTTGTCCCCGTTGTCTGCGAGCTTTGCAGCCCAAATTGAGACATTTTATTTTTTGGCGGAAGGTCAGGGAAAGTATAAAGTACCACAGGAGTTGAGTTAAAAGTGAAATTTATTGTTTGTTTGTTTGTTTTATTATTTGCAATATGCAAGCCTCCCCTCCGTTAACAGTGCGCAGCATTTACATGAGATGAGACATGAGAAAAATATATACATACACATATGTGAGGTGAATAGAGAGAATTCAAAGATGACACCCAGCTTGTTCGCCACCCATGATGGTGAAGGTAGGGGTTAGGTTTACAGGTACACTGTACAATAACATTTATTTACAAAAAGACAATCGTATTGCAATTATTTAAACCGGGATTTGTACTTCACAATCAGCTGTGCTTCGGGTGGGCATGGCACAGTCGCAATGTTCGGTGGCAATGGATCACTGCTCTGCACAGAAACGTCCAAAATTCCATATCTGTGCTTCTCTAACACAGCAACAATAAGGCCTTTCACAAAGTCGAACTGCATTTCATCATAGACTGGTTTGATCATCCATTGCTTACTTCGTTTTGAAAACACCTTAGTGTAGCGAGGCATCCTTACTTTACCCCTATTCCTAGATTGTTCACGTCCGACATTGCTGTTATGGGCCAAGACCGCTAGTAGAGTGCGATGTTTCATGCCCCGAAATCTAAAATGCAAGCGCTTTGGCCTGTACTTTAGGCACATATTGTGGAACACCTCCAAATCTCCTGTGTGACAGAATTATGTCAGTCCTCTCAAATCTCTTGATAGAGTTTTGTCGAAAACAATCTTCTCAATGGATTTGTGTGTCGGTGAAGATGGAATCAACCACTTCTTCTTCCGTGCCTCCTTGGGGACAAAGGGCCATGTTCACATTGGTGGAAATGTTGATTTGCTGTCCAGCGGTGAACGTTGGTACAGTGGTGCATCAGTGACCGCCATTTTTCAAGTAGTATTTCCACTGACCCCTCACAAGTTTTTGAGCTCCACCAAAGATGGTTAGTGATAGAATGTGACCACTGCAAAATACTTTCAAAACCTTTTTTTTCCCTGCAGCCGAGATTTTCTTATTGATTGATTTAGCAAGATGCCATACGTCAAATTGATGTTTAATATGTGGGAACTGCTCTCTCATTGTCTTGGCAATTGAAACATGTCTATCCTTGGCTATGAGGTCGATGTGCATTCCCCTTGATTGTAGATATTCCACTGATTTTATAAATCCTAGTTTCTCCATGGCCACTGACGATGTACATTGTGTTACCTGCACGACCACCGAACTCACAATTTTCTTACTATCCATGTCCTGAAAGTGGTAGGTGCAGTACTTGGCAGAAAATCCAGGGCTGTCGCACTGTCCATCGCCGGCTAGCCTGAATCGTTTGCCTTCGAATGTACTTGCTAGAGACAATTTTTCAATTTTCCAAGCATCACTAATGGCCGGAAACAGATAATCACGTTGGTATATGTAGTACAGCGCTTTAGAAATGAAATGGAGTCCCACAAACTGAAAGAAAGCCTCTAACTTTCTAAAACTGGAGCCACTAAAAAGTGATGCAGCTGCACACAGTAGATTGCCTGCTGGCAGTTTCCCCAGCATCGCTTGTGCAGACCATGAGAACCTATGATTTAATCTACAGGCGGCATTTATTTTGACGTTACTGCCTATTATTTGACGAGTCACATTAATCAATGGCTTCCCACATACTTTCCCTCTAATGGAATGCACACATTTCAGCATACTTATAATTTCCATCAAACAACTGTCGAATACAATGTATTTGCTCTCTTTCATTAGACTGTCATCCTGCGTCAACGTTGTTTCGGCCTGTGACGTTGTGGAGATTTCAATACATTGGAAAGTAATATCGCTGATATCAAGTTCTGATGCGTCTATGGATGCTGCGGCTGGTTCATTCTCTGTCATTTTGAAATCTATTACTTCAACATTGATGGGAGAACACAACAATGTCGACAGGTTTTTTGGTGGCAAATTTTTGGCTGGTGTAGATTGTGTAAATTGATCTGCAACTACTTCAGAGCTATCTTCAATACATTCAATAACATCTTCTTGTGGTGGTGTGGTCGCACTGTAGCTATGGTCCAATGCAACTTTGCTGTAGTCTCCAAACACAGTTAATTCATGTTCTGGCCATTGGACATGAGCATCTCGAGCCTGAACACGCCTCGCCTCAATTAATAGTTCCTCCATAGTGTACACTGTCTGGCAAGCCACATCTCTCATTCGCTTCACTGTCTGTGTGTGTATAGTTCTGACACCCACGGGTAACTGGAGGAGAGATTGGAAAAGGGATGTTCAGTTTAAACACAAGATGGAGTGTAGTAGAATTGACTGGAAAAAAACATAAAATAGTCCCCCAGCACAAACTTTTTTTAAAGTTATGAACTGTTTGTAACTAACCTTTTTTTCTTTTTTTTTCTTTGCAACTTTTTTGACTCAACCTTTAACATCTGCACGCTGTAGCTCCGATTCGTTTTCGCATGTCCTCCCTTCCTCTTGCGCTGCAACGACTATATTTTCTGTATCCGCATAGACAGCATGGAATGAGGCTCCATCGTCTCCCTGAAACATAGTACTTTCATTACTATGTATCAAAATATTGTTAGCATAAAACACACGTGAGGACGAACACACAGGTACATCTCAATAGCCAAACACGATTTAAACATTGTGTGCAACAATCAAACAACAAGTATTCGACCAGTGATGATCTATTTCGATGGAACTGTCAGTATCCATACCTCTGGCTCTGCATGGACTGCCATGAATGATTGTATTGGAGAGGAGGCATCCGCATCTCCCTGAAACACAGTACTTGCATTAGTATGCTTTTCAATATTGGAAACACAACACACACTTGGGGTCGACGGCACAGGTACATATAAAGAGATAACCACAAATGATGCATTGTCCAAAAGAATCAAGGAAAATCCAAATATGATCACATTTTATCGACTTATTTCAACGATTCCTTTACATCTGCATCATCTAAATGAGATGTTGTGATTGTGGTGGAAGCTCCGTTGTCTCCCTGAAACACAGTACTTGCGTAAATAGGGAAGAAAGTATAGCAAATGGAATCACGTTATATGATCACGCATGATGGAGCTGTCATTATCCATACCTCGTGCTACTGAAGAATATCTATGAATGTTGCAAATGTAGTGTGCACTTCCGAAAGCTGTTGCGCCGATTCGTATACGCATGGTCCCGCTTCCACTTCCCCTGGAATTACTTGAATGTCAGGCTCTGCATCAAGTGCAGGGGTTGACGCTCCATCAACTGCCTGAAACATAGTACTTGCATTAGTGAGGATTACAATAGTGAAAACATAACACACACCTGGGGTCGACAGCACAGGTACATATCAACGGCTAACCACGAATGAAACATTGTGTAGAACAATCAAACGACAAGAATTCCAGCTCTGATGATGACGCTCGATGGAGCTGTCAGTATCCATACCTCCTGCTGTTGAAGAACATCTAGAAATGTTGTAGATGTGGCGGACGCTTCAGCATCTCCCTGAAAGACAGTACTTGCATTAGTATGGATAACACTAATTATAACTGAAAACAAACACCAGTGGACGATAACTAAGGTGTATATCAATTGGAAAGCACTAACAAAACATTCGGTAAAATGATTACACGATAAAATAAAAATATGACTTGACATGCATAAAACAAGTCTGTAGCGGATTAGCCTAGTAAGATTACCTGATACGCGCTAGAAGTGGTTGATAACTGCGACCACGTCAAGGATGTAGAATGTTCTTGCTTCAGATTCAAGGGATAGTCAAGAATTTGTAAAGGTAAATTAATGATTGATAATGAAATGCCAATATGAAAAATAGCCATGTAAGGCGACAGAATACTTGTAAAATGCTCAATACAGCACAGTTCCCTGTTCCCATATATATACATTGCGTTTGTGGGTTATGAAATCGAAAAAGAATATATTGGTAAATGTCATTATTCAAAAAACTATACACTCATATCAATATCGAAATTATTACAAGGGATAGAACACCTACAATATCAATTAATCCGTTCGGATACCTACACACTACCACAAGGCCTAAAGCTAAATCCGGACATTTGACTCACCGGTGGCGGTATGTGGACGAATAGAGTGGGAATAGCGTTTTCGAGCAATTTCCATGTTGTTCGCCGTTTATTCTTCTTTGTTACCCAAGATGTTGTGTACATGTCCAAGGAAAAGTGCCGGCTGCAGATGCGGTATCGATCACCCCTCTTGTCCTGTAAGACTTGTTGGACTCTACTTTCCAGCTCATCCAGTGGATATCCGCAATGTCTGACCCATTCTCTTATTCGATCAACAGTTTTCGGGAATACATGCATTTTAGTGCCTTCAGATTTTGCATGGGTCTTCGAAGGGCAACCGCTAATCGAACAGGCAGGCATTGTTGATGAATCTGAAAAGTAAATATCAACATTATTATACAATCTTCAAGAATAAAGATTTGATACAAAAGTAAATGAATCATACAATGATCAATGCAAGGTTTGTTTTGGTCGCAGGAACTATACCAGTTCATTATGTGCGGCTTAGTATTTGCATAAGTTACAGAAATGTATAAATGATGTGACTAAAATCTGAACATGTGACTCATCCCTTGGATGTTCTGTATTGCACGAGAAGGAAACATGCTTACATTATAGACTGGACCCCCGAAGGATGCAATTCGATGACAATAGACACAGATGAAAATAAATAGATCTATTGATAGCATAGCAATGGAAACTCAAGTCAATAGCAATGAGACCAATGAACATAGCACTATTGTGTACTCAAATCGCAAATAGATAGAAATTTAAAAATGTGCGAAATATGACTAGGATACATGGCCTTACCTTGACCAACAAACAGTTGGATTCAGCAAGCAGAGCAGTATGTTGCAGGAGAATAGGTGGGTGGCCACAGGTAGCACACTGATGGGTTTGCTCTAAGCGGTCACAGAAGTTCACGGATAGCACGACGACGAGCAGATTAGCGTAGATCTCAGTGGTTGCCAGGTAACACGTTCAGGAGTTGACTTGCAAAGCACAAAGATGTTCTCATGAGACATATCAAGTGGTTTATAAAGTATTAGAAACAGGGGTGTGTTTGTGAATGAATGACGTATGTATGTCGTGGTTTTAGGGGGGCGGCCTGCTTCAAGGGGAGGCCTGGCTGGAGACACGGGGTCAGAGGAGGCCATGTGACCGATGGCCCCTTGGTGTGGGATACCTTTTGAAGTGTACATGTACTTTGGCACCTTGGCCTTTCGCGCCCCTGACAGCCCCCCATGCCAGCGCTCCTCCACTGGCGCGAACCGCCTTTGATAGAGGGGGGTGGGATGGATGGGCCTGGGGCTTGCAGATAAGGCACAGGAAGACTGCTAAATGGAGACACACTTATGTGGATTGCAGGGGGGCGGCCTGCTTCAAGGGGAGGCCTGGCTGGAGACACGGGGTCTGAGGAGGCCATGTGACCGATGGCCCCTTGGCGTGGGATACCTTTTGAAGTGTACATGTAGTTTGGCATCTTGGCCTTTCGCGCCCCTGACAGCGCGCATCCACTGGCGCGAACCGCCTTTGATAGAGGGTGGGTGGGATGGATGGGCCTGGGGCGTGCAGATAAGGCACAGGAAGACTGCTGAATGGAGACACACTTATGTGGATTGCAGGGGGGCGGCTTGCTTCAAGGGGAGGCCTGGCTGGAGACACGGGGTCTGAGGAGGCCATGTGACCGATGGCCCCTTGGCGTGGGATACCTTTTGAAGTGTACATGTACTTTGGCACCTTGGCCTTTCGCACCCCTGACAGCGCGCATCCACTGGCGCGAACCGCCTTTGATAGAGGGTGGGTGGGATGGATGGGCCTGGGGCGTGCAGATAAGGCACAGGAAGACTGCTGAATGGAGACACACTTATGTGGATTGCAGGGGGGCGGTCTGCTTCAAGGGGAGGCCTGGCTGGAGACACGGGGTCTGAGGAGGTCATGTGACCGATGGCCCCTTGGCGTGGGATACCTTTTGAAGTGTACATGTACTTTGGCACCTTGGCCTTTCGCGCCCCTGACAGCCCCCCATGCCAGCGCTCATCCACTGGCGCAAACCGCCGTTGATAGAAGGGGGTGGGATGGATGGGCCTGGGGCGTGCAGATAAGGCACAGGAAGACTGCTGAATGGAGACACACTTATGTGGATTGCAGGGGGGCGGCTTGCTTCAAGGGGAGGCCTGGCTGGAGACACGGGGTCTGAGGAGGCCATGTGACCGATGGCCCCTTGGCGTGGGATACCTTTTGAAGTGTACATGTACTTTGGCACCTTGGCCTTTCGCGCCCCTGACAGCGCGCATCCACTGGCGCGAACCGCCTTTGATAGAGGGTGGGTGGGATGGATGGGCCTGGGGCGTGCAGATAAGGCACAGGAAGACTGCTGAATGGAGACACACTTATGTGGATTGCAGGGGGGCGGCCTGCTTCAAGGGGAGGCCTGGCTGGAGACACGGGGTCTGAGGAGGCCATGTAACTGATGGCCCCTTGGCGTGGGATACCTTTTGAAGTGTACATGTAGTTTGGCACCTTGGCCTTTCGCGCCCCTGACAGCCCCCCATGCCAGCGCTCATCCACTGGCGCGAACCGCCTTTATATCAATATATAGTATATCGTCTTTATATCAATGATAGTATATCGTTGCTTATCAATAACAAATGCCACATACCGGAGATTCTTGTGAGCACAGACCCACACTTCAACCGGTGTATTATAGTGGTCAAGACCCTAAGGCCTGTATAATCCATTGGTAATTGTTAGTATATATATATGTGTGACTTTTATAGAGACATAACCCACTGAAAGACTTTGAACAAGTGTTATTTAGTGCATGCATTATCGAGAATATGTTATGTTAGCTTAGATAGATAGTGACCACCCTGCTTCACAGCGACCAGACCTTCACCCATTCGGAGCACAGATGTCTGACATCCATCCTTGAATGGAGACACACTTGATTCATTTAAAAAATCGAAACAACCGTTGTTAAAATATATGTGGTGTTTTATTTTGTATCTTATTTTCATGACACAAAAATACAAGACTTTAAAGAATATACAGGTCAGGTTGCAGCACAGCGAGAGAAAATCCCCTGTACTAACCGCTGTCACTCGGGAACGTTTCTCTAATGACACGAACGGCACAGGCGGGTATCACTCTTCGAACGCGGTGTCCAAGCCTCCCGTGGAGCCACCATGTAAAGGAACGATAGGCCACCAGCCTGCACCACCTGTGAAAAGGAATGAAACAAACTGTTTTTAAATGACCAAGATAAGTTTAATAAACGTTTGTTGTCAATGACAATTCTTGTAACTAATAGCATTCTGCACGGACAAATGCTATCTAGACAATGCACACTATTGAACGACTTACATGCGTTACAATGATATATAGATGTAATTTTGGATATAGTAGAAGAACATGAAATAGGAGTGACATGACAAGCAGAGTATACTTACTCGTTACTCGGATTACGAGGACGAACAGTTGCGCCAAGTTCATGCATAAGCACTATCATTATTCTCAACACGGCCCGTGTGAGGCAGGCTGCCCTGAAGTCTGGCAGCTCGGTGATGCATTGCGGTCGTGGCTCGCCTTCCGAAATGTAGGCCAGGCATCCCGAGTTTTCTCGGCAGCAGCAGTTCTCGTCCTCAGTTGGCATTAGCTCGCACCGATTGCATGTGCACTAGGTGGAGACGCCGTCCATTCGACTAGGCCCAGGCTCTTCATCTGTTGATTCGTCCTGCCAACTGCCGTCCGAATCCCCATCGTTTTCGCATGCTTCCCTTTCCAGTAGTTCCTCCTTGGTATACTCGGGCTCGTACATGTAGGGCATTATTGTAGCCATTGTGTGTTAAACAAACTAAAATAATTTATAGCGGTGGTACTGGTATCTGTTCACACGGGCTACAAGCGGCGAAGGTAGCTGACCAGAGCACTGTAACGAGTCACAGAATACTCAAAGTAACACAGAGAGAGGAATGGAATCGAAAATCTGCTGCTGTGTGTTGTGAAACGGTCTGTTTATACTTATTGAGGAAAGAGGCGTCCTGCCATTTCCATGGCGACACGTCATTAGCTGAAGCGCAGCGAATGTTGACACAAGACGTGCTTTGGCGTTGGGAAATGGGCGGTACGAGTCTGCTGATGACAGGCTCAGGGGCAGGGGAATTGATTTAGTGCCGCAAAAGCAGGTCAGCCAGGGCGATGGGGGAAAAGATAGGATTATCAGAAAATGGCGGCTCCCTGGTGCTTGTTTTCGCGTGCGTTTAATGGACGAAAACCCGGGTAAGGTCCATAGGAAAGTTTTCTAAAATCGAGCCACTTAGGCTTAAAAAAACATGGCCGACCCATAGGGACAATAAACATTTTTACTAGACCATGCCTTTAAGGAACTTATGCTACAAAAATGCAAGGAATAACAGTGCACCCTCCAGAAAGTATTTTACCGAATCCTGGTCAGCGTAGCGTTTTGTGGCCAGAATGGAGGGAATATTGGAAAAACTATATAAAGATTGTTGAACAGGATGGATTGTCTCCACAGAAGAGGAAGCTACTGTTATTGCATGCGTTAGGGCTTGAAGGCCAGCACAAGTATAGGGAGTTGCCGTAATTGACATGGGATGAAGCTGGTGACATAGATGAATATGAGAGGGTTTAAGGCAATTGGATAAATATTATGCCACAGTGGTGAATGTTGCAATCAATAGATACAATTTGTACACTATGTCGCACAAAGAGGATGAAACGGTAGAGGAGTATGTATCAGCCCTAAAGAAGCTAGCTCACACTTGCCGTTTCGGTGCATGCATCACGCTGAATGAACTGATTAGAGATCAGATTATCATCCACACCAAAGATCCCTTATTTCAGGACAGGTTGTGGATGGTGGGTAACCCCTCATTGTCAGAGGCTGTGGCAGTTACAAAGAGGGTTGAACACATGCATCTTTGTCCGAAGGATATTAAGAATAGGAAGATGGAATTTATACAAGCTCAAACCATTAGTAAGAGTCAAACCAAGCAAGCTCAAGACTCTGGAGATCTTTCCACTGTGAATGTTGTGAGGAATAAAAGAGATAAAGAAGAGGCTGAGGAAGCAAGTGGAATACGTGATAAATAGAAAGATCAGGATCATACAGAATAAAAGAGGGGCATGAAGAAAACTTGGTTCAAGAATGAAAGCAGAGATGAGGATAAGTGTTTTAAGTGTGGCAAAGGACATTATGCTAGTTCAAGGAACTGTCCGGCCATTAATCAGATGTGTGCAATTTGCAGAATGAGAGAGTGTTTTGCAGTGGTCTGTAGGAATAAGAAAAAGGTGTTGGTTTTACAGGAAAACACAGATTCAAAAGAGGAATGTGTAGTAGTGGTTTGTGAACCATCTGGTGGAGAACTAAAATGCCCCAGATGGGACATTTTGATACAGAATTGGAAGCTATCACTCATGCTGGAAAGTTGCTCTCCATACACCATAATCACAGCCAAAAATTGAGATATGAAGGGTTGATGGCGAAAATTAATTACCCGGACATTAGGAACCATGGAGGTTTCAAGGGGTCCAGGAATCACATCACAGGCTGGTTCAGAAGTATTGTACAGTTCAAGGGTCGTCAAGCATAAATCAAAGTTTATGTCGCAAGGAAAGGTGTGAATGTTCTTGGCTGGAGAGATCAAGCTGCATCGAAGATAAGATTGTATCCCTGTGAAGAAGAACTGGTGCTTTTAGAGAAGAGCAACAATGTATCTATGGAAAAGAGTGTGGAAAAGGAACCTGGTGATGTGTTTCAGAAAGAGTTGGGGTTGTTGAAGAATTGCGCTCATGATATAGTTTTGAAACCTGTAGCAAATTCCGTTGCGCATACCAAGGCCAGACCAATTCCGTTTGCCTTGGTGGAAAAAGTAGAACAAGAACTTAATAAACTTGAGAAGGAAGAAGTCATAGAATGGATCGAATTGTCTCAATGGGTGAGCCCTATTGTTGTTGCTGTAAAGAAGAATGGGAAGCTGAGAATTTGTGTAGATCTCAGGGATTTAAATAAGAATATATTGGTGGACAAATATCCATTACCTATAATATCGGAGATGTTGAACTGCATTGAAGGAGAGGACGTATTTACTATGCTAGATTTCTCAAATGCTTACTATCAGATCATTCTCACAGAATATTGCAGAGATGTAACTGCCTTCATTACACTGTTCGGCTTGTACCGCAATAAGAGAATGCCTTTCGGTTTAGCTTCAGCTGCTGCGGTTTTCAAAAGAGTCATGACTCAAGTGCTGAAAGAACTAAAGGGGACATTAGTTTATCAGGATGATATTATAGTGTTTGGAAAAGGGGAATGTGAGCATGACGAAAGGTTGCAGAAAGTCCTGTTGAGATTGAATGAGAAGGGCTTGAAGCTGGAAAAGAGTAAGTGTAAGTTTAAGGAGCTTGAAGTGGAGTACTTAGGCCATGTAGTTAGTGGGATGGGTTATAGGCCCAAGGTTGATGCCATGAGAGCCATCACAAATGCCTGGGAAGAAGAATCTAGCTGCCGATTTTCTTTTAAGATTGACTCTTAGTGTTGAGGAAGTTGGGTAGGCTGAAGAAGTGGAGATCTGTTGCAGTAGTTTTGGAGGCGATTCCTAGGGAGAAATGGATTCAGGAGATACAGAGGATGAGGTTTTGTGCAAAGTCATAAAGTATACAGTGAAAGGTTGGCCTAACAAGAAATTGGTAGATGAGAGATGTCTTCCGTTTTGGGGGGTTAAGATTGAGTGTTCTATGGAGGATGAGTTGTTGCTGACGTGAGACAAGTTGATACCACCCCAGAGTCTTAGAGAAGGGTTGATTGAGAGTGCGCATCAGGGGCATTCAGGAGCCACTGGCACCAAACGAAATGTTAGATCTAAATATTGGTGGCCTGGTGTGGATCTCAAGGTGGAAAGGTTTTTGAGATGTTGTTGGCCTTGTCAGAATTCGGACAAGAGTTGTAAGGTGGAGAGATCTGAGCCCATTGTCATGAGTATGCCAGAGCAACCATGGGAACAAATTGGAGTTGACATTGTGGGTCCATTTGGTTGTTTGGGCAAGGGAAATTGGTTCTTGATTGTTATGGTGGATTATTGTTGGAGGTGGCTTGAGATTAAGATGTTGCGTAATGTAGGGATTAATGTGGTCATCAGGTTTATGCAACATGTTTTTAGAAGGGAAGGTTATCCCAAGATGATCATTAGTGACAATGGTGTGCAGTTTAGGAGTAATGAGATGATGAAGTATGCCAGGTCGGTTGGTATTGAGTGGAGATTTTCAGCTAATTATCATCCACAAACCAATGGGTTAGTGAAAAGGTGCAATAAAGTGGTTGTAGAAGCTGTTGAACAAGCCATTAGAAACAATATGTCTATTGAAAAAGCTTTAGAGGAAATGTTGTGGAGTTGTAGGACATCTGTTAGAGCTGATTTGGGGAAGTCTCCATTTGAGTTGATGAGAGGCAGAGAGCCCAACACAGTGTTAAATCCTGTTTGGGTAAACCGGAAGAAATCAAGAGTTGAGTGTGGTAATAAGTTGGAGTATACAAGGTGTAACCATCCGTTGCAAGTATGGGTGGCGCCTGGTTATTTTGTAAGGATAAAGAAGGGACGAATGGTGAGAAAGGGGGAATCAAAGTACACCAAGCCTGTTAGGGTTATAGAAGTGTTAAAAAATGCTGTTAGGATTCAATATGGATCCATATGGAATTTGGATCGAGTGAGTTTGGGTGTTGAAGGTTGTGAGGAAGGAGAGCGAAATGGTAATGAGTTGTTTGAGTGGGATGTTATGGAAGAGTGCTGGAGGAGAGGAGAGAATAGTAACAGAAGGTCATAACAATGCTGGTGAAATGGGTGTCTTGAGAGGAAGAATCAGGAGACCCTTGGTTGGTCAAGAGACTATTTCATGAAGTAATGGTGAAGAATTGATTCTCAATAGGTTTAGAATAATTTACAAGTTTTATTGAATTGTTATCTATTTTGTCTCAAAAGCTTTGTTGTTTGTTATTGTTAGGTTGGGAGGCAGATGTGTAGTGTCTTTGAACATTCACCTGCGCTCCCTCCAGTGTGAGTGTTTGTATTTGAATGTAGAGTGAGAATGAAAGGGAATGTTGGTGTGTGACGTGATGGAATGAGTGTTGAAGGCAGAGGTTGGAGAGAGGCGGTTGATGATGGATGGCAGAGGGAGCGCAGGGTCATTGGCTACAAGATTAAACAAGCACTTAAACTTACCATCTGCGTGTTCTTCGAAACCCGATACAACAACCAACCATAGAGGCACTAGGTGTGACTTGGAACAAGAATCAGGAGTAATATATAGAAACAAAATGCACGCCTTCAAACCACCCTACTCCACTGAAAATGAAGCCCTACCCCAACTCCTTACCTGTGCCCTGAACCGTGTCCAGGGCTCGTTCCCTCCTGGCGGGTGGAGCTACTCCACAGACACCCCTCGATGGACACCTGAACCCGGAACTACCTCCCCAGCTTTGCTGTGGCATAGTTTCGGTACGTAACAAGCTGATATCAGGAGGCCACGCCCAAAGCTCGGCAGGAGCGTGGCCTCAGGAATCCCCTCAACTGGGAGCCCCTCGTTCTGCAGCGGTCCCAAGAGCCCAGTCTGGAGAAGACCTACTAAGCAATGAATGGAAGGACTGCGGTCAGGCTCTCCATCGTTGCCCCTTCCAGCTCAGCAAGAAGAGGAAGAAGCGTACCCAAGGATGTTAAGTCCATGCTAGAGGCAGGACAGTTTTTTAATTGGTGTCTGTCAGGTTGTGGGAGGGTTATAGCCTCAAGCTAGGGGTGGGACATAAGGGGTCAAGGTTGAAAAAAATAGAAGAAGGGTTCTTGGGGGAGGTGGGTTACCTCACAAGTAAGTACTGAGATGAGGAAGAGGAATGTGGAGGTAATGGTCATACTTCTATCAGGTTCTATGTAGCATTTTGTTTCCACTTTGTTAAAAGTCCAACGGGCCAACCGAGAGACTGTCTGTTCATCCATTGCTCATATCACTTTGGAGTCCACGAGAATGGCACCACAAACCTTTCCAAGATGGCAGCCATGTAATTACTAGTGTTGCTTGTATGCTTATGCGATTCGTCACCGAAATATTTAATTGAATAGTCTTTGAATAAACTCTGAACGTTCTAATTTGGTACGTGTGTTAATTATTCATGACAGGTGAAGTGTACATTTCGTTTTGGATCTGAATAATTCAGGTATTTTGTAAAGTCTATAAATGATCTTTGCCAATGTTTGTTTCTTTATGTATTGGAGATTTGCAAAGTGCCACGCCCTCTTGACAGCTGATTAAGTTGATTCCCCATAAATGCGCTGCTCTTGGACAGCCTTGAAAACATCTGCACTGTCACAGTAGTCATTGGAAGATGAGGACTATGAATGTGAGTTCCCGGAAGTCGATCGAAAGCCATCTGGGATCCTTCTGAATATGTATTAATCAGAGTAATCGAAGAATACATCGTAGAATGGGTATTTAGAAAAGTTTTCAAGTTAACTAGTTTGAAAGCCATCAAATTAAATATGTAGTGTTGTTTTTCCTTAAAATATGCGACAAATCATCTTTTTTTTTCAAATGGCGCCCGATACATGATTTGTGTTAGGCTATTTCCGTGCAGATTTGTGGTATAGTTTTGCCTGTGTAAATACAATTACAGGGATGGTACAATCTTTTTTAAATTCGAATTTGCGTGCCCTTCAATTGTCCATGGACCGTCATATTGTCAGATTATTTTTGTGGTTTACTTCTGTGCTGGAAATTGATACAATTCAATGGGGGGATCTCCCCCCTCCACTTCGTGTGTGGGGGCCAGATTGTCAGTGGTGTGGGTGGGACTGGGAGGCAAATCTAAAAGTTGACTGATGTGTGTGCCCTGAATATAGGATGCTGGCTGCTTTGAATAAAAACAAAATGCATTTTGGGAACATAAGAATGACCACCAAACATGCCTGTGCTAGTAATTCAGACGTTAATTCCTTCTGGGCATGCAATGCACCCTTGGTAAGGTGATCATTATTTCTGTCAGAATAGTCACCCTGACAATAAAATGTGTGCACTGGAAACCCTGAGACATATATACACCTTTAGACAGTTTAATTGCTTAAGTTTGGGCTGCTGACCAAAGAACGACTTTCAGATAGTCAGTCAGTCAGGGACAGAGAGCTTCCTCAACTTGGGAGGCAGAGTGGGCCTCTTATCTACACTGAACGGTGCTCTAAAATGCAGCTTTGTCTTGTCCCGGCCCAATTCCTCCCCTGGTTTACCCAGAAGCAGAGCTAGTTCCACAGTTATAGGGGCAAATGTGCTTGTTCTGACCCTTAAGTGTTAAGGGCATGTATCTATGTTTGTCCTTAATTCCCATAAGAATTCATTTTAGGCTCTACCCACTCCTGCAGTTAAGTGGAATTTTAAACGCAAACAGTGGGTTTGTAAGTGTCTCTAATGTCCACATTAAATTGGTGCTTTCTCCAGCATGGGGTCTGGCATGGATTCACATGCTTATGAATATTACCCTTCGTCAGGCCGGGAATCCTCAGTAAAATAGAAAGCAGTCTTTCACCCATTAACCAATCACTGAAGCCCGAGTAATGCTGCACTCATCCAATGACGACCGTCTCCCTAAGCCCCGCCCCGGTGGCCATCAGATTTGTACTGCACTCTTCAGTGCCTGGGGTCCCCTCGAGTTGCTATTTTCCTATCTGTGAGATTTTTCATTGGATAAATGGTTCTATTTTTGTCCGCATCTCTCTTGTCCACTGACCATTGGTCAGTGCCGGCAGCGAGGATCCATTGCCTTTGAAGACGTTACAGTTCAGAAGGCCTAGTTGAGGCCTACTTCATGCCTCACCATGTTGGAAGAAGGCAAGAGGAGTCTGTTTAACCTCTGCACCAGATGTGGGTTGAGGAACATCTACGTTGAAGACCGGCAACTAGGGGCCTCTATTGTCTGCATCCTGACCATGATGAGGACAGATGCGAGATCTGCCGAGGTTGCCACGCCAAGACAAAGTGGGACCGTTACCGCAGGTTGGTGGCATGGCTGAAGGAAGCAATGGCTCCAGGTGCAGCCTCCGGGCACACACAGGTCCTCTCCAGGTCCAGACCACCTTTAGAGCGTTCTTCCTCGGGGAAGAGGTCGAGATCTGCAGAGGATGTTCCTTCACAGAATGTCCACAGAACATGCTGCTGATCCAACACGGGCCGCTGCTACTGCGGGTTGTAGTTAGCAGCACACATGCTCCCCTTCGCCTTCACGGTCCACGGTGAGCCTGCCAGTGGGTGTGTGTCATCGAAACATGGCCCTTTGTCGAAGGATAGACCGATGAAACACTTACAAGGAGGGTTCTCAGAGGCCCTTGTCAATGCCTACGTCCAAGGCTCGCCAGAGGCGACACCGTCAGTGCCTCACAAGCAGAGACCCCATCAGTGAGACCACCATCTACTACGGTTGGGACCCTGTCAATGGCTGCCCCGTCGATTGTAAAGGACCGGTGGGGGGTGTCTGTACTTCTGCTCCCTATATGGTAGAAGAGAGGCACAGAAGACCCCAGCCAAGATTCTCTAGTACGGTAGCAATGGACGAGCAATCAAGGCCTAGCTTCTCAGGAGGTGATGCAGGCTGGTTCTTAAGTACAGTGTAGTCCCCAAGCCCCCACAAAGGAATGTCCACACACTGTATTGGTTAGAACACAGTCTTTATATAATCAATATTCAAGGGTATGTACACTTATCATAATAACTCACTTTGTACTTAGGAAAATCAACAATGGCAAATATATACAATTCTAAAGTGGTACCACCCTTTGTATTAGATCTTATTAAAGTGCATCAACAATACTGTAACAATGTCACACAGATCAATAGAGAGAGGAGAGAAAATAAGATGGTTGAGCAATAGGCAGAATACTGGCCCCTACCACTAGACACAGTTCTGTGTGGAGATCCCCCCACCTGGGCAACCTGTAAAATAAAGATATAGCACAAGCCCAGTCCATATATTGTTCTGCAAGTCTTATTCCCTCCTATAATGTTTTTACCCCCCCAATGTACCTGGTGGAGTCGAGTTCTTCGAAGAGGCGTCGACAGATCCTTCTTGAGCGACCCCCTTTCAAGCGAGAGTCATGGATCGTCGAGAGGCGTCGAGAAGCGTCGAGGAACTCGGTGTTCGGCGGCGGGGAATCGACAGCCCTTCTTGAATGCCTTCCCTTTCAAGCGGGAGACACGGGACGTCGAACGTCCGTCGACAAACAGGGTAGAACGGCGTCGATGAGGCGGCAGCTTCGTCCGAGCGGTGCTCGTCGGCGTCGGAGCGTCGGCGTCCTGCAAGGCAGAGGCGTGCGGGGCACCTCGGTGACAATAGTTCTGGACCGCAAAGATTGTGGAGACGGAGGCCCAGCAAGGGCGTCGAGTCGTTCGAGTCTTTGTGGTCTTCGGGTGGCGGGAAACCCACCGGCAGGTTTCTCGTCGGCGCGTTGGTCGTCCTCGACTTTCTCTGGCAGGATAAAGTGGTCGACGGTGCAGACGAGGGAGTCCTTCGATTCGAATGTTCTTAGGCAAGGGAGCGGGCGGCTTCGGTCGTCGGCGGCACGGCGTCAAGTGGTTCCCATGGCTGGGAAACACAACTTCGACGGGCCTCCAGCGGTTACACAAACCTGCGAACCCTGGTCGACGGCAATGGACTTCGACGGCGTCGACGTCCGGGTGCTTCACTTCGATCTCCTTGGCGATCCCGTCTCGGGTCGGCAGCCTTTTGAGGGTCTGTCTTCCAGGGCCCCCCAAGCGAAGATGGAGCGGTGCTCAATGGTCCCTCGGAGCACGGGAAGAGGGCGCCTTACCAGGTCCTCTCTCGGGTCAGTCTTCGACGATTTCGGCAGCCTTCGGATCGGTCGAAGCAAATGCAGCAGCAAGTCTTCTTCTTCCAGCTGGACGTCGAGGATCAGCAGTTCCAGTTACTCTTAGAGTGGAGACTCAACTCCAGAATGCTTCTGAACAATTACCAGTGGTGAGAGGTCCCCAGATATACTATTCTGTCTCTCATCCACACTGCTGGCACACACTCAGCAGCCAATCATACAGAAGGGCATTCATGCAGTCAGTCAGCCAATCAGGCACACAGTGCATTCAGGCCACACTCCTCCCTTTCAGACACTCACAACAAGGAATGTGGATTGGGACAAGTACCCAGCCATTCAACACTACACACTGCATTCAGGCCAGTTTCGGGCAGGGCTGTCTCAGTCTTTGTCTCTCATGCCAGAAACCAGACAACCACAACAAGGAGTGTATATTGGTCACACACTCCATTCACCCAGGCCCCACCCACAGGAGGTACCCACAACATACAGTCACTGGGAAGGCTCCTGTCAGTCTAGCTGGGCCTTCACAACAACACCATATATGGAACTTCCACCCAACAGCCAGTCAGGGGGAAGGGACAGAGTCAGGGCTTCCCAGGACTTTGGGAAACAAGGTAACAGGCAATAGAAAGCAAGAGGCCACAGGGGCCATCTTGTTTCCTATCAGGAATCAACTGATCCCAATGGCAGGGCCTGGGTATCCCAAAATGGAGGACACCCAGAGCACCTGTCAAATTCAGCATGGAGCTGCCACCAGCCCATACCCTGCTCTGTGGGCCACCCACAGGTGCCAAAAATCATACACTAGGGACACAGGGTTGTACCCCTACCCATGGGTGCCATAAGGGTATCCCATGGGTCTGTTCACCAAACCAAAAGAGAGAGCTGTACTGCCAGGAGTCCCACATGGACTCCTGGGCAGAAAACATGACAGAACACACGATAAAAAGCAGTAAAGGACAAGGATTCAGAGGCCCTTTCCCTCTGATGCATTTCCAGCATCACAGTCACCCCCCCCAGACTGAGGTGGAGGGTGTCTCATCTCCCACGGGATAGACACCCTCATCCAGACGGTCAACATACCTTCTGGAAAGGCCATCTGCATTATCGTGACTCTTCCCTGGTCTGTGCTCTATGGTGAAGTCTAGCCCTTGCAGGCTAATGGACCACCTGAGCAATTTCGGATTCTCACCCTTCATCTGCATAAGCCACTTCAGGGGCTTATGATCTGTTTGGACCTTGAAGGTAGACCCCGTAAGGTAGGGCCTAAAACGCCTAAGGCTCCAAACTATGCTAAAACACTCCTTTTCAACGGTAGCCCACCTAAGTTCTCTACCCTTGAGTTGTCTACTGATGAATATGATAGGATGTTTTCTCCCTTTGTCATCTAACTGGGACAAGACAGCTCCAATTCCGGTGTCGCAGGCATCCGTCTGGACGATAAAGGGTCGGCTGTAGTCAGGCGCACACAACACAGGTGCCCTACACAGACTTTCTTTCAAGCCATCAAAGGCCCTCTGACAGTCTTCGGTCCAATTAACCTTCGTAGGCTGTTTGGGTGAAGTTAGAGCTGTCAGGGGTGCAGCTATGGTTCCATAGTCTGCCATGAAATTGCGATAGTACCCAGTGAGGCCCAAAAAGGCTCTCACCTGGGTTTGAGTAGTGGGAGTCTCCCAGTTCTGTACATCCTGTACTTTACTGGAGAGAGGTTGGATTTGACCCCCTCCTACCTCATGACCAAGATAGGTAACTTTCCCCTGAGCTATCTGGCACTTGGTGGCCTTGATAGTGAGGTTAGCCCTTTTCAAGGCCTGCAACACCTTATCCAGATGTGTCAAATGCTCTTCCCAGGTGGAACTGTAGACGGCAATGTCGTCTAAGTAAGCCACACAAAAGGCTTCCAGCCCACTGAGCGCATGGTTGACCAATCTCTGGAAGGTGGCAGGGGCATTCTTCAACCCAAAAGGCATGACCCTAAACTGGTAGAGTCCCTCAGGTGTTGAGAAGGCCGTCTTTTCCTTGGCATGGTCCGGCAGAGCTATTTGCCAATAGCCTGAGGTAAGGTCAAAGGTGCTCACAAATTTGGCAGCACCTATGGTGTCCACGAGCTCATCAGCCCTGGGCAATGGGTGCGCGTCAGTTTTGGTGACGGCATTGACTCCTCGGTAGTCCACACAGAACCTCCAATCCTTGGTACCCGCCTGGGAACTTGCCTTGGGGACAAGGACCACTGGACTGGACCAGGGACTGGTTGAGGGTTCAATAACACCCAGATCCAACATCTTGGCGACCTCAGCCTGGATGTGGTCCTTGACGGTATCTGACATACGGTAGCACCTGCTTTTGACAGGCACACTGTCACCAGTGTCAATTTCATGCCTACACCACGGTGTAAGGCCTGGCGTCAGTGAAAACAGAGAGGCATACTGTTGGAGCAAAGACCTGCAGGCCCTCTGTTGCTCTGTTGTCAAATCCGGAGAGAGATTTACTCCCTCCACTGAGCCATCCTGAGGGTTGCTATGCAGCAAATCAGGAAGGGGCTCACTCTCATCCTCTTGAGACTTCTGCTCGCCGGTGGAAAGGTTTGAGCCTGTTGACATGGAATATCTGAGGGGCTACCCCAGAGGCTCCCATGTCAACCAGATAATTGACTTCGCCCATCTTGGAGATGATCCTGAAGGGTCCAGTCCACTTGTCTGCCAAAGCTCTAGGCTTGGTAGGCTCCATCACAAGGATTTCCTGTCCCGGAGTCCAATCCACTTGCGAGGCTTTAAGGTCATGCCAGTACTTATTCAATTCCTGGCTGGCCTTGAGATTTGCTGTTGCCTGACCCATCATCTGTGTCATCCTCCGTCTGAGGCCTAACACATAGTCCCCCACTTGCTTGGCGAGACCGGGAGGGGTGGCTTCCAAGCCTTCTCGGATCAAGGCGAGGGGCCCCCTCACGGGATGTCCAAAGAGTAACTCAAAGGGGCTGAAACCAACACCCTCTTGAGGTACCTGTCTGTAAGCAAACAGCAGGCATGGCAGGAGGAGATCCCATTTCCTCCTTAGGGGTTCTTCCAAAGCCCCTAGCATGCCCTTGCGAGTTTTATTAAATCTCTCAACCAGACCATTGGTCTGGGGGTGGTAAGAGGTGGAGAACTTGTAGGTTACCCCGCACTCTTGGTTTTCATGTAACTAGACATGAAGTTGGATCCTCTGTCAGAGACAACCTCCTTGAGGAATCCAACATGGGTGAAAATGCCCAGGAGAGCCCTGGCAACCACCTTGGCAGTAACAGTCTGAAGGGGTATTGCCTCAGGGTACCTGGTGGCATGATCTACCAAGACCAGGATGCACCGATGTCCACCTGAAGTGGGAGGGTCAAGGGGACCGACGATGTCGATGCCCACCCTCTCAAATGGTGTGCCAACCACTGGCAATGGCTGCAGTGGGGCAATGACACTGCCTCCAGTCTTGCCAGACAACTGACAAGTTGGGCAGGTCCTGCAGTGGGACTCCACCTCTACTCCCATCCGTGGCCAGTAGAAATGGGCAGAGAGCCTCTGCTTAGTCTTCTTGGTCCCAAGATGACCAGCCAAGGGCACCTCATGCGCCAACTGCAGTAGGAAGGGCCTGTAAACCTGGGGTACCACCAACCTCTTGAGGGCACCAGGTTCAGGCTTAGTGGGCTCACTAACAAGGAGCTCACCCTCCCAATAAATCCGGAATGTCCTAGGCACTTCTCCTAGTGCCTGGGACAGGGCCTGTTTCCTCAGTCCCTCGAGAGAGTGGCACTCTCTCTGTCCCTTACAGAAGTCTGCCCGGGAGGGTCCCCCTTCAGCTAACAAGCATTGAAGGTCGGGATGATTGTAACGCTCACCTGATTCTCGCAGAGGCGCCGGTCTTGACTGGGCGACTACCGTATATTCAAAGGTGATGTGTAGCACCCGGTTGGCTCTTTGGGCTGGACCTCTGTGCACTGTATGCCTGACGTGTAGAGTAAGATGTCTGCAGATAGAAAATATGGGGTTAATGAACTGGGGTTATTGGGGTGTCCCTATCTCTTTCCTCTTCTCCTCTCCTGTAGACCCCCAAAGGTTAACGCTCTCACCTTAGGTAAGTGAATGCCGAGCTCTCCATCTGCCTCGGGGCAGGGTGCTGTAACCAGTTTCTTCACTGGATAGGTAGCGCAGGCCTCTTGACTTCAGAGGACTGCTGTCCGTCGTTTACTGCACGAACGGTAAGTTTCGAGACATTCAAATGTCTTTAAAGTCTTTAGTAATGATGTCTCTTGTTTTGCAGGGTTCCGGCGATGGCGGATGACGGGCTGAAGTGAGTTGAAGATGGAGCCCGTGTGATGAATAGAAGCGCCTGGAAGCACGTAAGTAAGCGCTTGTTGCCTGCTTCACTATGCGCTCTGTCTTTTTATTTTGCAGGTACGAGTTCGGAGCGGCTGCAGGGTGCCGGAATACCCACTGGATTAGATGTGGAAAGGAGTAATGGCACGTGAGTATTAAAGTTCCCCAATGTCTTTAAACGCACCTTGTTTTGTCTTTCAGATGCGGGATGCAGCGCCGAAGGCCTCCGGAGCGTGCGAAGAGTTGGTAAACTTTTGTCTTTCAGATGCCGGAATGCAGTGTGAAGACCTCCGGAGCGCACGAAGAGTAGGTAAGCCTTTGCTTTTCAGATGCCGGAATGCTAACCTGTTCTTTCTTGTCTTTATAGGTGTTGCTGAAGACTGGATTCAGGATGGTAAGCCTTTGCCTTTCAGATGCCGGAATGCTAACCTGTTCTTTCTTGTCTTTATAGGTGTTGCTGAAGACTGGATTCAGGATGGTAAGCCTTTTTCCTTAGGCCCAGGACCGGATGCAGAAGACACGATGAGCGTTCTGCTGCAGAGGTTGCAGAATAACGCAAAGCAAGATTCATCCACCGGGTGTGGTTTAAATAGCCTCCTGTAGTGCTTAGGTGTCTCCTTCCACAGCCACGCCTAAGTAAGAAAAGAGTTCCTGGTAAGAAAAGAGTTCCTGCCTTCCAGAAGAGTTCCAGTGTTCTGAATCTAGGGAGTGGCTCCAGCCCCACCCAACAGGAAAAGTAGTTCCAAACAGAAGAGGATCAGAGGCTCAACTGGCAGGCAAGTAAGCAGCATGGTCTGCTGAAGGTAAGTCCACCCAAGCATTATGAGTCCGGCGCTTCCAGCTCTGGGACTGGGCATATTTATGAGCCTGGTGCCACTGGCGCCAGGACTGGGTCCAAAAGGTCCCAATTGGGACTGGTTGGCACTCGGAACCTGGGTTATGGATCTGCTTCCAAGGGAGTTGGGAAAACCCTGACCTTTTGGAAGCAGAGATCATGACAGTACCCCCCCTCAAGGCCCCTCCCAAACCGGGCTTCTCCGGGGGTTTTGGCTTGTCAGGAAATGTTCGGTGAAATCTTTTGATTAGGCGAGGAGCGTGGACATATTCAGCAGGTTCCCAGGATCTCTCTTGGGGGCCGTAGCCTTTCCAGTCAATTAGGTAGAATAGTTTAGATTTGGAGATCTTGGAGTCCAGAATGCTTTTGACTTCAAACTCGAGTTCTCCATCCACTAGGATAGGTTTTGGAGATTTGGTTAGTCGGGTTTGAGGTTGCACGGGTTTTAATAGAGAGACGTGGAAGACCGGATGTATCTTCATGTGCGGGGGCAAGTCCAACTTGACCGCTACTGGGTTTACTATGGTAGTGATGGAATAGGGACCAAGGTATCTTGGGTTGAATGTGCGTGGCCCTTTTAGAGATAGATATTTGGTGGATAACCAGACTTGATCCCCTACTTGATAGTGAGGGGCTTCCTTCCGATGTTGATCTGCTCCTTTCTTGTATTGTTCTTTAGCCCTTTGAAGGTGAGAAACAGCTTCCTTAAAGGCTTGGGTGATTGTAGAATGCAGGTAGTCTACTGCTGGTGTTTCAAGATCTTGGAGGGGATCCAACTCCGAGGTTCGAGGGTGACTGCCGTACAAAAGAAAAAACGGGGTTTTCCCAGTTCCCGAATGGACAGAGTTATTTTAGGCATACTCGGCTATCCAAAGGATATCTTTCCAAGTTTTTTCAGTTTGTTGCAGCATGCAGCGTAAATACTGTTCCAGAGTTTGATTGGTCCTCTCGGTTTGTCCGTCGGTCTGAGGGTGGTGACTGGTCGATAGTCTCACATCAATTTGAGCCGACCGACAGCAACTTCGCCAAAAATGAGAAATAAATTGACTACCTCGATCCGAAATTAGAACCAAAGGAAAACCGTGCAGTCGGACGATGTTTTCGAGAAATTCTCGGGCCAGAGTTGCTGCTGTTGGCAAGCCTTTGAGCGGAATGAAATGCGCCATCTTGGAGAATAAGTCCACGATTACTAGAATCGTATTGTATCCGGAGCATGGAGGTAGATCGGTGATGAAGTCCATAGAAAGCGTATGCCAAGGGCGAGGTGGGATGTCAATAGGGCGTAAGAGGCCTGCTGGTCTTTCCTTTTGACTCTTGTTTTGGGCGCATACTCCACAGGACATTATAAAGTCTCTGATATCTTTTTTCCAAGACGGCCACCAGAAGTAGCGCTTGATCTTTTCTGAGGTCTTGGCTATACCGGGTTGACCTTCCATTAAAGAGTCGTGATAACAAGAGATTACTTTTTTCTGTAAATCTGTGCTGGGTAGGTATAATCGTTCTTGGAAATACAATAAGTTGTCCTTTACTGCAAAGTCCTTTCCCTGCAGATGCCAATTCTGTATGTCTGCTGGAGTTACAAGTTGCCTGGCTTTATCCTTAACTTCCTCTATGGATTCTGTGGCGATTACACCCAGAATTCTTTGTTCGGGAATGATTGGTACAGGTTTAGGGTTGACCAAGTGTTCTTCCACTCCCATCCGAGAAAGGGCATCGGCTTTACCGTTCTTTGTACCAGGTCGATAGGTAATTATGAAGTGAAACTCGGCAAAGAATAATGCCCAACGGAGTTGTCTGGAGGATTGGGCTTTTGCGGTCTTCAAATATTGCAGGTTTCGGTGATCCGTAATCACAGTAACGGTGTGTCGGGCCCCCAGCAGATAATGCCGCCAAGCCTTAAAGGCAGACTTGATAGCCAGAAGTTCCTTGTCAGTAATCGTGTAATTGGTTTCAGGAGGCGAGAATTTGCGGGACCAAAATGCCACGGGATGCAACTGATTGGTTACCGGGTCCTTTTGTGATAGAACTGCCCCCATGGCAAGGCTTGAAGCATCAGTTTCCACGATGTAGGGGAGTTCGGGGCGAGGGTGTTTTAAGATTGGTGCAGAGATAAATTTAGTCTTCAAATCCTGGAAAGCTTGTTCCGCCTCGGTAGACCATTCAAAACGTTTGTTTTTCTTTAACAAGGCAGTGATGGGCTGGACTATTCGAGAGAATTCGGGGATAAACCTGCGGTAAAAGTTAGCGAAGCCTAACATGCTTTGCACACCTTTTACGGAGGATGGTGATGGCCATTTGAGAACTGCATCGACCTTCTTTGAATCCATACGCACTCCGCCAGGTGATAATATGAATCCCAAGAATTCAACTTCAGTCACGTTGAAAACACATTTTTCCAACTTAGCGAAAAGTTTGTGTTGACGCAATCTTTCGAGGACCATTTTCACGTGTTTCCGATGTTCAGATTCCGATGAAGAATAAACGAGGATGTCGTCAATGTAAACAACAACACATACATCTATGAGCTCTCTGAGGACATCGTTCATAAAATATTGAAAGGCGGCCGGGGCATTGCAAAGTCCGAAGGGCATGACCTGATATTCAAATAGCCCATACTTGGTGCGGAAGGCCGTCTTCCATTCATCGCCCTCTTTTACTCGTACCAAGTGGTAAGCTCCTCTAAGATCCAGCTTTGTATATATGCATGCTTTTCTGACTTGGTCTAGGAGTTCAGGGATCAAAGGTAACGGATATCTATTCTTAACGGTGATCTGGTTCAGGGAGCGATAATCGATACAAGTTCTAAGGTCTCCTTCCTTTTTTGGAACGAAGAACAAAGCTGAAGAAGCAGGGGACTTGGAAGGACGAATAAACCCATTTGCCAGGTATTGATCCAGGTATTGTCGAAGGTGAAGGTTCTCAGGCTCGGTGAGGGCATAAATTCTACTACAAGGAGGAGTAGATCCAGGTATCAGGTCTATCTGGCAGTCATAAGACCTATGAGGAGGTAGAGAGTTAGCCTGATCCTTCCGGAAAACATCTTGGTATTCTAGGTATTCGGGAGGTAACTGGGGAGTCTCTGAAGAAATTGCGGCCAGTGCAACACCAGGTGGAGGGTGACAAGTAGAGACACATTCTGGAAACTGGACCGTTCTTGCTCGCCAATCGATCAGAGGATTGTGTTTCTCTAACCAAGGTATTCCTAGAATAATCTGAAACTGAGGGGCCTTGATCACATCGAACACGATCTTCTCATGGTGTCCATCTTGACTTACTAGCGTCACCTCTTGAGTGGTATGCGTTACTGGCCCGGAGGCTATCTCCGTACCATCCACCGTAGTAATGACGTCCTTTACAGCCTTGGGACAAAGAGTTAGATTCATCCTCAAAACCATTTCATGATCCACATAATTGCCGATGGCACCGCTGTCGACGTAAGCTTCAATTGCATGTAATCGATCCGGATTATCAGGGCTAATGAGGACCATAGGTATCACGAAATGCGAGGTCACGGAACTGGTTTTCACGCTCGGCAAGAGGACCTCTATTCTTGTCGGGCGAGGTCGTTTCCCTGCTCAGAGTTTGTAACTTTGGTAACTGCAGCTCCTACTGCCTTCTTGGCAGGTTTCACCGGACAGTCTCGAAGAAAGTGCCCTGAGTTTCCGCAATATAGGCATAATTGCAACTGTTTCCTCCTTTCCCGCTCCCTTTGTGTTAGAGGACCTTTCAGACCCCCTATTTGCATGGGTTGCCCGGAGTCTACTCCTTTGGAAGGAGTTGGCGGTTTGGAAAATACTCGAGCATCAAACTTGGAACGATCGGCCTTCCTGTTCTGCAGCCTGTGATCTATTTGAACGACCAAGTCTATATAATCCGAACAGTCTTGTGGGGGATTCACTACTTGGGCTAAAACGTCTTTGAGCTCTCCACGTAGACCTCTATAAAACAGCGTAATCCTTTTGTCCTCAGGCCATTGAGTTTCCACTATTAGTCTATTGAAAGATGCAATATAAGCCAAAAGGTCTTGATTACCCTGTCGCAACGAAAGAAGCTCATTGTCCAAGGCCTGCCCCTGTGAATGTCTTGCGAACAGTTTTTCCATACTAAGCTGAAAGGCTTGAAAATCATGGAGAACCGTATCATCTTGATTAACTAGAGGGATCGACCAGTCTGCCGCATTGCCACTAAGGTACGAAAGTACAAAAGCTACTTTTGCTTGATCAGTTGGAAAGGCTGCTGGCCGGCATAAGAAGTGCAACCGGCACTGATTGATAAATACTGCAAACCTCTTTGGGTCACCAGAAAATCGTTCGGGCGGAGCCAGAGGTACGTTCCCAGGTAGGTTGATCTGCACTGGATTCATAGAGGATGTTGAAGGAAGATTTGCCCCTGATGCGGGTAACGGGGTCTGTCCGGCTTGTGACTGTAGCACTTGTCTAGCAAGATTGTCTGTTCTCTCCTTGGAAATAATTAGTTCCCTTCTTAGAGCATTCGTTTCCTGACGAGCTGCATGCACTTCTGCCCTTAGTTCCCCAAGTAACCGGGCTAGGGGGTCAGTATCCGAGGTTTCCATAGCGCCTGGGCGAGAGTTTTGCGGTAGGCTTTGCGTTCTGTAACGCTCACCTGATTCTCGCAGAGGCGCCGGTCTTGACTGGGCGACTACCGTATCTTCAAAGGTGATGTGTAGCACCCGGTTGGCTCTTTGGGCTGGACCTCTGTGCACTGTATGCCTGACGTGTAGAGTAAGATGTCTGCAGATAGAAAATATGGGGTTAATGAACTGGGGTTATTGGGGTGTCCCTATCTCTTTCCTCTTCTCCTCTCCTGTAGACCCCCAAAGGTTAACGCTCTCACCTTAGGTAAGTGAATGCCGAGCTCTCCATCTGCCTCGGGGCAGGGTGCTGTAACCAGTTTCTTCACTGGATAGGTAGCGCAGGCCTCTTGACTTCAGAGGACTGCTGTCCGTCGTTTACTGCACGAACGGTAAGTTTCGAGTCATTCAAATGTCTTTAAAGTCTTTAGTAATGATGTCTCTTGTTTTGCAGGGTTCCGGCGATGGCGGATGACGGGCTGAAGTGAGTTGAAGATGGAGCCCGTGTGATGAATAGAAGCGCCTGGAAGCACGTAAGTAAGCGCTTGTTGCCTGCTTCACTATGCGCTCTAACTGTCTTTTTATTTTGCAGGTACAAGTTCGGAGCGGCTGCAGGGTGCCGGAATACCCACTGGATTAGATGTGGAAAGGAGTAATGGCACGTGAGTATTAAAGTTCCCCAATGTCTTTAAACGCACGTTTTGTCTTTCAGATGCGGGATGCAGCGCCGAAGGCCTCCGGAGCGTGCGAAGAGTTGGTAAACTTTTGTCTTTCAGATGCCGGAATGCAGTGTGAAGACCTCCGGAGCGCACGAAGAGTAGGTAAGCCTTTGCCTTTCAGATGCCGGAATGCTAACCTGTTCTTTCTTGTCTTTATAGGTGTTGCTGAAGACTGGATTCAGGATGGTAAGCCTTTGCCTTTCAGATGCCGGAATGCTAACCTGTTCTTTCTTGTCTTTATAGGTGTTGCTGAAGACTGGATTCAGGATGGTAAGCCTTTTTCCTTAGGCCCAGGACCGGATGCAGAAGACACGATGAGCGTTCTGCTGCAGAGGTTGCAGAATAACGCAAAGCAAGATTCATCCACCGGGTGTGGTTTAAATAGCCTCCTGTAGTGCTTAGGTGTCTCCTTCCACAGCCACGCCTAAGTAAGAAAAGAGTTCCTGGTAAGAAAAGAGTTCCTGCCTTCCAGAAGAGTTCCAGTGTTCTGAATCTAGGGAGTGGCTCCAGCCCCACCCAACAGGAAAAGTAGTTCCAAACAGAAGAGGATCAGAGGCTCAACTGGCAGGCAAGTAAGCAGCATGGTCTGCTGAAGGTAAGTCCACCCAAGCATTATGAGCCCGGCGCTTCCAGCGCTGGGACTGGGCATATTTATGAGCCTGGTGCCACTGGCGCCAGGACTGGGTCCAAAAGGTCCCAATTGGGACTGGTTGGCACTCGGAACCTGGGTTATGGATCTGCTTCCAAGGGAGTTGGGAAAACCCTGACCTTTTGGAAGCAGAGATCATGACAATGATCCTCCGGGTTGAGAACCTCTCCCACAGGAGAGTCTCCTGTCTCTTCTCCCACAGGAGTTGAGTTTGGGTTTTCCACTGGACCCAGCCCGTCCGGAGCATGGATCCCAATGGGTACTGTCGGATCAGCAGGAAGAGAAGGTGTTCCCTCCACAGAGGTGGTCTTCTTGGTCTTCCTTCTTCTTGCCTTAGGCCTCGCCTTTGGCTCGGGTACCTGACCCACAGCCAGACCCGGTGTCACCTGTGACCTAGTGACTGCAGCAGCAGTCATGGGAAGACCATCCGAGATCAACCCCAACTCAACTAGATCATTTCCTAACAGAATGTTAGCAGGGACATTGTCCTGAACCAGGACAGGAAGCTTTGCTGTCTTGTCTCCAATCATGAGTGTGACTAAGGCTACAGGCGATACTTTGGGAGGCCCACCAGCTAACCTGGTGGTTCTCAGAGGAGCACCTACATAGTCCTCTGGCTTGAGCAGGGTCCTGTCCACCACTGTCATGCTTGCCCCAGTGTCTCTCAAACCAGTAGAAGGCTGGCCATTCAAGAGGACACTTCTCAAAAACCTACGGGTGTTCTGTGGGATAGTCGCCAGTACTTCTGCATACTGGTCCCAGGCCCCAAGGGACACTAAGGAAATCTCAACCGGAGCACCAAATGTGATCCCGGTAGAGGAGGGGAGAACAGTGGCCTCCACCTCAGACACGGGGTAAGGGTAGGTCAGGCTGACAGCCTGTACTCCAAGTGCCTTACCTTTACACTTGGAGTCACCCCTTTTGTGATCCAGAGCCCCACAGTCCCAACAAGCGCCAGGAGTGCGGGGTACAGTACTGGAACCACTGGGAGCCTGCTTTGCAGCGGGTGGACCACTACTCTTATTCCCACCCACAGATGACTTATCCCCACTAGATTTTTGGGTCTTGGGAGAGGAAGGTTTAGGTTTACCCGACTGTGACTGCTTGTGGGACTCCTCAGCTTTCTGAGAGGCCCCCTTTTCTTTGTCCTTGTCCTTCCCACTGGAGTCCTTAGGGGACACCCGGTGGGAGACCCACTTGTCAGCCAACCTAGCCAGCTTAAAGGGGTCCAAAATGTTCTGGTCAGCCACATACTGACGCAGCTCTGGTGAACAGGCTTCAGAAAAATGCTCAAAAACAAGAGGTGGGACAATTCAACAAAAGTCTTAACCTTGTATCCATCGATCCACCCCATCATGTTCATGTGCGCAGCACTCACCCAGTCAACCCAAGACACATTCTCTCTTTTCTTAAAATCCCTGAACCTTCTAAGGTATTGGGTAGGTGTCTTGCCAAACTTGGCAATCAAAGCAGACTTCATACACTCATACTGACCCCTTTCTTCCACACTCAGCTTCAGAATACAGTCATATCCAGTTTGAGGCACTCTGCTTAACAAACACTTAGCCCAATCTCTTTTATCAACATCATGAATCGCACAAGCCATTTCAAATGCTTCAATCCATTGGAGGATATCTGAACCCTCCACAAATACACCAACCGAATCTTTCATAAACTTGGTGGCTGGGGACCTGACACTCTCACTGGTTTTAGCTGAAGTCTCCACTCTAGCTTTCTCTAGCTGGATTCTCTGACATTCAGTGTCCTGGCTCTTGAGTTCAAGGTCCTTATTTCTGAGTTCAAGATCCCTATTCTTGAGCTCCACTTGTTGAGCCAACTCCTCTTTCTTAAGTTCAGCATCTATTTCCAACTTGCGGTATTCAAAGGCCAATTTCATCCTTAATAACTCAAGCTCCAAGGAATTGCTGGGGTTTGGAACAGAGGCAGCAGGAATGGCGGCATTCCCAGAAACAGATTCAGCAGAAACCCCAGGGGCAGAGTCCTCATTGGTTGCATTCCCCCCCTCATCAAGAGTTTCACCATCAGTCTGGTAGTCCACCAGGGCAGCTATCAGCTCAGCCCTAGAGTTATCCACAAAGTCTAACTCCCTGGCTTCACAAGCACTCTGGAGAGCCTCCAAGCTCATCCGAGTCAATTTGCCATTTGCAATAGACTCCATTGTTTGTAATGCAGTTATCTTGTACACAACTAAACCTTAATTTAATAAAGTGCAGATATCCTTTGTAAGTGGCACGGTTATACACTGATTATTAAAACCATAAGCATCCCACCGCTTGCCACCAGCTGTAAAGGACCGGTGGGGGGTGTCTGTACTTCTGCTCCCTATATGGTAGAAGAGAGGCACAGAAGACCCCAGCCAAGATTCTCTAGTACGGTAGCAATGGACAAGCAATCAAGGCCTAGCTTCTCAGGAGGTGATGCAGGCTGGTTCTTAAGTACAGTGTAGTCCCCAAGCCCCCACAAAGGAATGTCCACACACTGTATTGGTTAGAACACAGTCTTTATATAATCAATATTCAAGGGTATGTACACTTATCATAATAACTCACTTTGTACTTAGGAAAATCAACAATGGCAAATATATACAATTCTAAAGTGGTACCACCCTTTGTATTAGATCTTATTAAAGTGCATCAACAATACTGTAACAATGTCACACAGATCAATAGAGTGAAACCAGCAATAGAGAGAGGAGAGAAAATAAGATGGTTGAGCAATAGGCAGAATACTGGCCCCTACCACTAGACACAGTTCTGTGTGGAGATCCCCCCACCTGGGCAACCTGTAAAATAAAGATATAGCACAAGCCCAGTCCATATATTGTTCTGCAAGTCTTATTCCCTCCTATAATGTTTTTACCCCCCCAATGTACCTGGTGGAGTCGAGTTCTTCGAAGAGGCGTCGACAGATCCTTCTTGAGCGACCCCCTTTCAAGCGGGAGTCACGGATCGTCGAGAAGCGTTGAGGAACTCGGCGTTCGGCGGCGGGGAATCGACGGCCCTTCTTGAATGCCTTCCCTTTCAAGTGGGAGACACGGGGCGTCAGACGTCCGTCGACAAACAGGGTAGAACGGCGTCCATGAGGCGGCAGCTTTGTCCGAGCGGTGCTCGTCGGCGTCGGAGCGTCGGCGTCCTGCAAGGCAGAGGCGTGCGGGGCACCTCGGTGACAATAGTTCTGGACCGCAAAGATTGTGGAGACGGAGGCCCAGCAAGAGCGTCGAGTCGTTCGAGTCTTTGTGGTCTTCGGGTGGCGAGAAACCCACCGGCAGGTTTCTCGTCGGCGCGTTGGTCGTCCTCGACTTTCTCCGGCAGGATAAAGCGGTCGACGGTGCGGACGAGGGAGTCCTTCGATTCGAATGTTCTTAGGCAAGGGAGCGGGCGGCTCCGGTCGTCGGCGGCACGGCGTCAAGTGGTTCCCACGGCTGGGCAACAAAACTTTGACGGGCCTCCAGCGGTTACACAAACCTGCAAACCCTGGTCGACGGCAATGGACTTCGACGGCGTCGACGTCCGGGTGCTTCACTTCGATCTCCTCGGCGATCCCGTCTCGGGTCGGCAGCCTTTCGAGGGTCTGTCTTCCAGGGTGCTTCGGGGAAGATGGAGCGGTGCTCGATGGTCCCTCGGAGCACGGGAAGAGGGCGCCTTACCAGGTCCTCTCTCGGGTCAGTCTTCGACGATTTCGGCAGCCTTCGGATCAGTCAAAGCAAATGCAGCAGCAAGTCTTCTTGGACGTCGAGGATCAGCAGTTCCAGTTACTCTTAGAGTGGAGACTCAACTCCAGAATGCTTCTGAACAATTACCAGTGGTGAGAGGTCCCCAGATATACTATTCTGTCTCTCATCCACACTGCTGGCACACACTCAGCAGCCAATCATACAGAAGGGCATTCATGCAGTCAGTCAGCCAATCAGGCACACAGTGCATTCAGGCCACACTCCTCCCTTTCAGACACTCACAACAAGGAATGTGGATTGGGACAAGTACCCAGCCATTCAACACTACACACTGCATTCAGGCCAGTTTCGGGCAGGGCTGTCTCAGTCTTTGTCTCTCATGCCAGAAACCAGACAACCACAACAAGGAGTGTATATTGGTCACACACTCCATTCATCCAGTTCCCACCCACAGGAGGTACCCACAACATACAGTCACTGGGAAGGCTCCAGTCAGTCTAGCTGGGCCTTCACAACAACACCATATATGGAACTTCCACCCAACAGCCAGTCAGGGGGAAGGGACAGAGTCAGGGCTTCCCAGGACTTTGGGAAACAAGGTAACAGGCAATAGAAAGCAAGAGGCCACAGGGGCCATCTTGTTTCCTATCAGGAATCAACTGATCCCAATGGCAGGGCCTGGGTATCCCAAAATGGAGGACACCCAGAGCACCTGTCAAATTCAGCATGGAGCTGCCACCAGCCCATACCCTGCTCTGTGGGCCACCCACAGGTGCCCAAAAACATACACTAGGGGCACAGGGTTGTACCCCTACCCATGGGTGCCATAAGGGTATCCCATGGGTCTGTTCACCAAACCAAAAGAGAGAGCTGTACTACCAGGAGTCCCACATGGACTCCTGGGCAGAAAACATGACAGAACACACGATAAACAGCGAGGATCCATTGCCTTTGAAGACGTTACAGTTCAGAAGGCCTAGTTGAGGCCTACTTCATGCCTCACCATGTCGGAAGAAGGCAAGAGGAGTCTGTTTAATCTCTGCACCAGATGTGGGTTGAGGAACATCTACGTTGAAGACCGGCAACTAGGGGCCTCTATTGTCTGCATCCTGACCATGATGAGGACAGATGCGAGATCTGCCGAGGTTGCCACGCCAAGACAAAGCGGGACCGTTACCGCAGGTTGGTGGCATGGCTGAAGGAAGCAATGGCTCCAGGTGCAGCCTCTGGGCACACACAGGTCCTCTCCAGGTCCAGACCACCTTTAGAGCGTTCTTCCTCGGGGAAGAGGTCGAGATCTGCAGAGGATGTTCCTTCACAGAATGTCCACAGAACATGCTGCTGATCCAACACGGGCCGCTGCTACTGCGGGTTGTAGTTAGCAGCACACATGCTCCCCTTCGCCTTCACGGTCCACGGTGAGCCTGCCAGTGGGTGTGTGTCATCGAAACATGGCCCTTTGTCGAAGGATAGACCGATGAAACACTTACAAGGAGGGTTCTCAGAGGCCCTTGTCAATGCCTACGTCCAAGGCTCGCCAGAGGCGACACCGTCAGTGCCTCACAAGCAGAGACCCCATCAGTGAGACCACCATCTACTACGGTTGGGACCCTGTCAATGGCTGCCCCGTCGATGACCGTTGCGTCAGCCCCATCGATGATCCCATCAACGACTGTCCTGTCAACGACTTCGACAACGTCAATGTAGAAAACTGCCTTGACCACGACTACCCAGTCTGTAAAGGCTCCAATTGTCTCTTCTTACCTGAACGAGATGGGAATGTCAAGGGAACTGTTGTCACTGATGGATTTTCTCCCCAGACCTAGGGTGGGTCTAAAGGAGGTAGCAAGGGATCCTGTCATGGCAATCTACCCAAGTTCGAACAAAGAGTCTTCAGGAAGGCTGCTGGTCAGACCAGGGAGGAGAACACCTATGGGTGAGGAGACTTCCTTGTGGAACATCAGTGCCATCCCTGGTGGTCCCTCAACAGGGCCCTAGAGACATGTCTCTGGATATTCTGATGACCCTGCACACTTTAGTGTCAGAAATAGAACAGCGGCTCCCGCCCCCAATGGCTCCGGCATGGTGCTCCGCTAGGCACAGCCCACCACAACCTCAGCACTGACCCTACCCTGCAGGTCTGAAGTGCCCTCCAACACTGAGGTGGCCAATGCCACCACCCTACTCCAGCTGTACCAGTGGTGGACCCACTCCATACAGACACTGGAACAGTCACAGATACAGGCACTACAGAGACAGATGAGTTTGATGACTTTTTGCCATCAGATGAAGAATCGCTGGGTGCCGACATTCCCCCCTGTGCATCGCCTCCAGATGCGGTGGGTTCCTTCCACTCCATGCTTTCAAGGGCATCTACCCTCTTCAACTTAGTGCCCAAGGAAAAGAAAAGGGTGGGATTTAATTACCAGAGACGCACTTCATCGAGGAAGACCGTAACGTCCAAACCCCTGCTGGACAATGTTTGGGAAGAAGGCCTGGCTCCCATGAAGACCCTAAGCTCTACACCAGCCAAACGGGACAGAGATGAGAAAAAATACAGGGTGTCTTACTCGGCCCCTAAATGCCTCCAATTGCAGCCATCCCCGGACTCTGTAGTTTCAGCCACCGCCAGATCCATGGTTCCCCCTGACCAGGAGGGGAAAAAGCAGGACGGAATGGGCTAGCGTATCATTTGTACCACTGCCTCAATGATGAAGGCCGCCAATGCCCTGGCCATGCTGGCTCATTATGACAGGGAGTTGTGGTTCAAGCTGGGCCCGATCCTGGAATTCTTGCCTGATGACAAAAATTCTCAGGATTTATCCGTATTTCAGGAGGGCGAGGTGGCCTCTGACCATGCCATCACAGTGGCGTTGGATGTCACAGACTCAGGTTTTCATCAGATGGGAAACAGAGTGGCACTCAGATGCCAGGGCTGTCTCTGTCTAAAGGCCACACATTTCAGACCAGATGTCCAGGCAAAGGTGGTGGATATGCCCTTTGATGGGGATAACCTCTTTGGCAAGGTGGTGGACGAAACGCGGCAAGCAATAAAAAGGGACACTGAAACAGCTCGATCATTGGGGACTTGGCAACAGTGACGGTCTTTGTCATTTTGATTCTCCGATGGAAGTTCAACAGATCAACTAAGGGATACACATCCACTTCATACCGTCAACCCTCCCGCACCACCTCCCAAGAGATATACAGTGTCCGGTTAGAGGCCTTCAGCAGAGGGTCACAGCATTGTCATTGTCCGTAAACCAGGACACAGGCGCCCCAGTAAGCCTGACCCAGCTCAGGGCCAGGACCCCACTTTTGCACCCCGTTGGGGGACCATCTGACACACTTCGTCAATGAGTTGAAGAACATCACCACCGATGAGTGGGTGCTGGACACCGAAAACAGGTGTCCTCACATTCCCCCTGTGGCAAGAAAAGAGCTGCTGCGAGAGGTGCAGGTCAAGTTAAGAAAAGGGACAGTAGAACCCATCCCGCTGTGCCCTCGGGGCTACGGAGTGTACTCCAGATACTTTCTAGTCTGGAAGAAATCAGGGAGGTGGCGTCCGATCCTAGACTTGTGACGCCTCAGATAATACTTGAAGTCCCAAACATTCAAGAGGGTGACGTTGCAGCAAATGCTTGGTGAGCTGGAAGAAGGCAATTTCCTAGCGATGTTGGATGTCCATGTCACCATGAATCCAAAACATTGGTATTCTTGTACTTTGTAGTCCTGGGTCCTCACTATCAGTTCAAGGCCCTGCCTTTTGGCTTGAAATCGGCGCCGAGGGTATTCACAAAGTGCCAAGTCCCGGTGGCAGTGCACCGGCATCTCAAGGGTATACACTTCTATCCATACCTGGACGACTGGCTCATCTAGTCTCCCTCTCAGGCCCTGGTGATGCAGTATACCAGGGAGTCCACATGCCTTCTGACGGCGCTTGGATTCTCCATCAACTATCAGAAGTCCTGCTCGGTGCCATCGCAGAACGCTCTGGTTCTGGGTGCCTGCCTCAACACAGTGACATCTCTGGTGTTTCCCTCTGAGGAGAGAGTGTCAGCTTCTTTGCGACAGCAGCAAACACGAAGTTCCAGGCTTTCACCTGCAGGTTTTCCCAGCTGGCGAGCCTGGCAGATGTGTTTTCGTTCACATGGGTGGGCCTCTTACTGTATGCAATCCCTCCAATAGCTGTGCTGCTACATGTGATCAACACCCTCAAATGCTGTCGCAGCAACACAATACTGATCGCCCCGGCATGGCCTCGCCTGATCCGGCTGCCTTCTCTTACCAGCCTCCTCTCCAGAGAAGGCAGAACGATACTGCACCACGACCCAGCATCACTGAACCTCATGGCTTGGCTCCTGCACACCTAGAGTTTGGACATTATGACATTCCTCTAGAAATCAGGAAGGTCCTGGCCAAGGTTAGGGCATCCTCTAGACTATCGTGCTACTGCCACAAATTGAAATGCTTAACTGTGTGGTGCAGGGTACAAAAGATTACACAGAATATTACACCTCTGTGTGTCACGGACCCTCAGCTCCTGTCGACCCTGTTGTCTTTTAGCCAATGCAGGATTGGCTCACTCCTCCATCAATGGGCATCTGGGCGGCCATTTCCCAGTACACTCGGTCATCGGGCAGGCCATTGCTGTGGTGTCACAGGCTCGTCAAGGAGTTTCTGAAGGACTTCTCCACCAGTAAAGGCTCCTGCCCCAGCTTGGGAGCTCAATTTCGTTCTTACTATACTCATGGGGCCTCCATTCCAACCTTTTCTCCAGGCACCTCTAAAGTTTCTCTCTTGGAAGACAGATTTTCTAGCGGCCATCACCTCGGCCAGGCGGGTAGGGGAGATGCAGGCTCTTTCTCGCAAATGCCCATATATGTCTTTCCATGCTACGAGGGTGGTACTGCGGACGCACCCCACCTTTATGTGGAAGGTTCCTTCTGAATGTCATCTCAGCAAACCCTTGGTGCTTCCAATCTTCTTCCCAAATCCTTCTTCGGCTGCTGAAAGGTCGCTGCATATGCTGGACGTTGCTCATGCCTTGAAGTTCTATGTGGCACGCACAAACATGTCCTGGAACTAAATAAAATTGGCATTCAGATTTCTACTGCAACGTTACTGCTTTAAGTAAAAGTGGGATTATGGCTGCAAAGCTTCTGCTTCTTCAATGTTATTAACGTTTTGTGAACTTGCCAAGCCTGCTAACAAAGCAAAGCATATGATATAATACATTTCCCTAATTGTTTGCAACCTTATCTTGAATTGACTCTATTCTTGAATCAGCAAGTTTTTAATCACAAAGGCACGTTTGAACTGTCTTCATATTAATTCGGTGACTGGTGCATAGACTGATAATTGCTGCTATGACTGTGCCTGTCCCTTTTGTCGTTCTGACATTGAGACGCTCACGCATGTATTGTTTTGTCTTCCGTATAGGCCTATTAGCATATTGACCATATGACCTGTACTTGGATTTTACCAATGCAGGCCAGCTGTTTCGTATGTATGGATAGCTCCTTCGATATCTAGATCTTAGACTCTTATGCACTGTTGTTTCGGTTGCGTGTTGTTGTTAATATGATGATTAATTAATATGCTGTCTCTGCTCGCCATTATTTTATTTCATGACGTTACTACATTTGAATTGTTCAACTTGTTACTTACTGTGGCTGTTCTGTTCATTGTGGTGCACTTTAATAGGGCAAGCAGCACAAAATAAAATGTACTGATTGACTGACAGGAAAACGTGTAATGAACTGTTTAATAAAATGATCAGCGCACACTCTTCCTTAGGTCTATTTCCCTTTCAGTCTTTGAGAGAGTACCTTTTCCCAATGGCAGCATGGGAATACAAAATCTCTTACATCTACCACCCGAAAAGAGTAGACCAGGCATGCTGTGCAGGGGCAACCACTCAGTTTCAGTTTCAACAAATAAATGTGAGAAGTTCAGTGCACCAAAAAATTTGACGATACCTAAATAAATGGGAGAGTTTTGATTACTTTTCTGAGTTCAAAGAACCTAAAAAAACAAGAATCTATAAGGGGAAACAGGGGCTTTAAGATTCGTATTACCTAGCCACACTCTAGCCCCAACCCATTAAGTCAGAGCTGAGCTTTTGCTAGCACCTCCAGACTTCCTATAACTTGCTTTAGCTTTCTGTGGCTGCTGAAATGCTCGCTTTTGTACATGCTTCATGAAGGGTTACTGGTGCAGTTCTGCGTCACCCTACTACCAGAAGGCTGCGTGGAAGTCAAGCCAATGCTCCGTATGGAGAAACAGAACACATATTCTAGTTGAAGCGGGAGTGCAGGTGTTGAAAGCAAATTGCACCACTGGCAATAACATTTTGCACTGTGGGCATATAAGTATCAGAGACTTATTTCTTCTTAGTGTTTGGCCATTTGACTGCTGATGGAAACCTACATAAAACTTCATCTCCATCTCCAATATTTGATTAAATCCTTAACAAAATCAATGAATGAATCAGTTCCCCTGTCACTTAGCAGAGCAGTAGGGATTCCAGGGAGTCAATACAATTCTTTAACAAACACTTGTGACAATATTCATGGAGATGAAACTAAGCCAAAGAAAGACCATGGACCATCTTTAGCTGTTTCATTCACAGATACTCGAAGTCCATAAATAAAACAAAGTATGCTATGTTTTTTAATGAGCTAGACAAGGCAACAACAGCCGAAAGTCTTGACGTTGAAGACTTGGCAAAGCTATAGAGCCAATAAGAATTAACGCAAGCTCGCCAGCAACTTTAAGCAACAAGTTACTGAACACCAATAAATATACCAAGAAGGTGATTTTCTGCTCATTAGTTCAGGGCCCTGTGAAGAAGGGAAAGGAATGCTTACTCACTTGAATGTGATCACTTTTGTTTTACAAGAGAGGCAGCACACAGTTAAAGAACATGTTGGTGAATTTTTATATATTTTGTTATCAAAGCAATGTCTTTTTTTGTGAGATGGTAAAAATGGTCTTCCGAAAGGACAATTTCGCAGAGCTGTTGCTCTGCCATTATGAACCATTGTAAGTAGGTGTGTCCTTAAAGAATCAAAAGAAAGAGTAAATATCAGACATACACCACAGCCCACAAGCGATGGAGGCCACTGATTTGTGATGGTATTAAGATAACCCCTATGTGCTAGTGTATCAGCTACTTTACAGTCCTGATGAAGTGGCAGGATTTCCCCAAACCCACTCAGCACAGAATACCTCCTGATGACCTCCTCTTATAGTCTGTTGCTCTTTCCACCCACACACCCCTAAAGCACAGTTACATATGCTCCCAACTCACTGAAAATATTAACTGTTTTCTACTATCCTAAACCATATGCTATCATACATTATGTAGCCATCTAATGTATGATTATAATCAATACTAATGCACAGCACTGTATTGCTTCCTGAATCTATGTTTGGACTCAATAAATACCCAAAATAAAATAAGAAACAGCCAACATTGCAGCTCATCAGTTTTGAACCGGCTCCCAACCAACCTCCTTGGAAAGAGATAGCCCAATATAAGAGCTTCACTTTCTTGGCATTTATCCACTTTAAAGTTTTGGGATATGTTGGGGTTTGGACGTTGCTCTAAATTTCTTCAGTACCCTTACAATGTGGTAGCATTCTTTCTCAATGTATGCCTGTGAAATAATGCCATCTGATGAGGGTGGGATAGCACAAACCGTTTAGATTTTTAATTAACATAAAATGATTCTGGTAAATCTATTTCCGAAAGGGAGGTCTGCTAATCAGAGCCACCTCTCACAAATGTCCTCATTATTTGACACATTTTTGACCATATAGAGAAAAAGAAGGAAACACTTTTAACACTCTGTTGGTAGTGCAGTCTATTCATATTCCACCACCAGTGATGTGAAGACGGAAGGCATCCAAGACAAAGGAAAACTCTCTCCCCTAGCCATCCCCAGGTAACAGTGGGGGTGACTACGGCTGGGTGAAATCGTGAAATTCCATTCCGCCAGCCGCGAAAGCAAAATCTGTAAAATTTCAATCAGTTTCACTGCAATCCACCATTCTGCCACCCATGCATATTGAAAAGAGCAGCGCAACATTTGTCATGCCGTCTCCCAAACCGAAATGAGCCATGCAAAGTTTCTCAGGCGACTGCGCTCCTCCAACATGAATTGAAAAGAGCGCCACAATGTTTCTCATGCCATTGCACGAACCTAGTACGAGTTGAACGAAAAAGCTGTACAAAGTTTCTCGTGCCACTGCACAAGCCTAGCAAGAATTGAAAAGAGTGTCACAAAGTTTCTCGTGCCACTCCACAAACCTAAAACAAATTGAACAAAAAAGCTGTGCAAAGTTTCTCGTGCCACTACACAAACCTAGCATGAATCGAAAAGAGCGACACAAAGTTTCTGGCATTGCTGCATGAACCTAACACAAATCAAAAAGAGCGGCACAAGGTTTCTCATGCCACTGGGGGAGCTTACCACACATCTAACAAAAAGCTGTGCAAAGTTTCTTGTGCTGCGGCCCAAACAAAGCAGAGTAAAAACAAACATGCAAAGTTTCTCATGCCACAACATGAAACTTGTACGGTCTAAACAAGCTAGTTCAGAGTTTCTCGTGTCTCTGGGGGAAACTATCATGGATTGTGGAAAACCATGTGAAGTTTCTTGTGCTGCTGCACAAAACTACCATGGAACAAAAAAGACCTGCATGAAGTTTCTCGTACCGATGCACGAAACTAGTATGGATCAAAAAAAGACCTGCAAGAAGGTTCTCGTGACGCTGTATGAACCTATCATGAAAAAATGCTCAAAGTTTCCTGTGTCGCTGCAGGAAAGTAACACAGATCGTAAAAAAAGACCCCATGCAAAGTTTCTCGTCACATGGAAATAACATGGGAACGAAACACCAAGCACCACGCAAAATCGCACAGAACCGGCCAAAATTTCAGTGGTGGCAGAATCGTTATGCTATTTAAATGGAACGGGCAGAAGCGGATTCCAGTAGAGATCCTGCACTTTTTGCTTTGCAGTTGAAAATTTCACTCACAGCTTTGGATGACTACTGCTGGACCAAAGCCTCACTGCTAGTTGCCCCGGAAAAAGCTTCTGTCCCTTGTAGGGACCACCAAAGCTCCCTGGAGTGGGAGTAGAGAACAGAAGGACTCAACTTTTGTAGAGCCCCTGGATTGTGACTCTCAGCGAGCCAGAAGCACAGAATAAGCTGGAATCCTGTTTCACCACTTCAAGACACCTATCGGCGGAATCGACTGCACTTGACAACGTTGGTCATTCACGACCCATGTGCTGCTTTTGGTACTCTACACAAAACTCGAACCGCATAACGCATATCAATCCACCTTGGTGTCAGCTCAATCCTTTGCATTTGACTGCTTCGAGCAACCTGACTGCAGACTCAACCTTCATGAGAGCAACTGATTTGAGTAACGACACTGCCAGCAGGAAGTCATCATAATCCCCACCGCGAATGCTGATTTGACCCAGCATAAGACAATGTCACTCCACCAACTCAACCGCTGGCCAAACTACTGTAAGAAATCATCTCTCTGTCTCAACCACCAACTGCACCATTGAACTGCCTCAGCGCTGACTCACAGAGGGATTGCATCAACTTAAAATGTCTCGGCATCGACTTGGCTACAGCTAAAGAAGTCCAGCTCAATGTTGTCAAGCCCCCAAAGACACAGATACAGTTTCTCTGTACAGGCCCTGCCACAATGGTAAGTTTTGGACTTTAGTGACTTTTAAGTCCCCCTTCTTTATCTTTTTCTTCCATGACACAACCCTTGAGAAGTGTTATTGTTGTCAGTTAATTGCATGAACACCTCTGCTCATCTACTGAGAATGCCCTTTCCCAGAAGTCTTCCTTTGCACGGGTGAGGTTTTGTAGTTAGTTGATTGCATTTTTATTGTTTAATTAAAAGTCTGTTTTCATAGAACGTTGATTGGACATCATTTTATTTTGGAAGCATTATACTTGAGTTCATTGGGTTGCTACTATTATCAGTTCACACCCCTCATGAAGATACAGCCTACTCTCTTGCCCAGTTTACCAAAGTGGTGAAGTAGATATACATTTTGGGCTGTGCCTGTTTCACCTTCAAAACTGGGATTGTAGAGAAGGAGCCAAGTGCCCCCACCTCAACCACTTCGCCCATATCACCTATATGTTGGGACCCAGAGGGTGAGACACTTGCGGTACCAGTGAAAATACTGATACTGAGGAGAGTCCTGGGGGAAAGGTTCCCATTGAGAAAGCCATACCTGCATATGAGACAGTATGATGGCCATTTGAATGAAATCCCAGAAGAAGCAGAGCAAATGAATGGAAGAGAAGAATGGTAACGTTACCACCACCACATGACGCAAGCTGACATACATAGAAAAGATGCAGAGACAAGAGAATGAAGATATTCTATAAGGCACCGAGAAAGTATCAAAGATAAGTGACATGCTGTGGTCAAGATTAAGAAACTTATGCTACAGAAATGAAGATATCCAGTTATTTTACACGTGTACAGATGCAAAGAAATGCAAGCAGACAAAGTAGTCTTGAGGCTAGCTTTATAGTGAATAGATCACGGCATATGCCAGCATATATATATATTGAAGTGAGTAAAGAATGTATGTTTCCACTACGTATTATAGCAGAGCTGGACCAAAAAAGAAAAGCCTCTTTTCCAGTGTCTCACAGTTAAAAACAAGGGAACTAATTAACAGGAAGGCAAGGCTGGATGAGCCCCAAGAAGCCAAGGTCGTATCAGGCTGGGGTGAGCAGACATTGGATACATATTGTGTAAAAGAATGAAACTAGTGTTCCAAAGATATGGACAAAAACAAGGAAGACATCAGAGGTCTATTAGAAAATAGTACTTTAAATGCACTAGAACTCGATTTTGTGGTCTTCAATCACGTGGAAGGATGAAGTTGGATGAACATGACGACGACACCTACGCATGAGGGCAGACCGTGCCGTCACTCCCCTGAATTCTCCAGCGCAAAAGAACACTCCCAAGGACAAGTTCAAAGCCTTAATTGACAGCAGACCACTGAGGTGATGATAGATGAATATGCTAATTGGTGGGAAGCTATGGTTAAGAGTAGTTCACCAACAGCTGGAAGACCAGCCTGCGTGCTGCTGATGTAGGTGGAAAAGTACTGACGGAGGTTAGAGTGCCAATGAATTGTAGGGGGCCGTGTGATTAAGGGTCCTATAGTTTGTGTAACTAATGGGATGTCATGTATTTAGTGACGTTCATAGTGACCTGTTTAAGGGGAGGTCTAAGTTGCCCCACCTGATGTTAATAAGCCTATCACTTTTATTTTCTCTCGCACACTAGTATGGATCCTATACTTAGATGTTCCCTTAGAACCTATCACAATAGCCAATAGATATTTATAGTTTTCCACGTAGGGTGATGATAGTAAATCCATAGGTTGACGTCATGAATGACAATTTTTTGCTATAAAGGAATGCTTTTTTTTAAGATGCATTGAGAGACCATACGCTGAGACGTCCGTTGATGTCTGTTGCACTCCCTGTTTTAGATAATTGATATTAAAACAGTTATCTTTTTGTCACCTACCTGAGTTGTTTCGATTATTGATGGTTGAGTAACTTCTGCATCCCCATCCATCTCAAGGGTATTGCTATCTCGTCTTAAAGGCTGGGGTCTTCCAGTTCAGGATCATTGTTGGTTTAGTATCACTAGTGTGGTGCTGAGTAGGGAATTTAGTCACTACTAATTGCTGTACTCCTACAGAGCAGTAGTCATTTCATCTCAATGTCACATTCTTTTCTCTTGGAGTAAGCTGCTTACTAACGAAGGACGAGACTGGATTCTTTGTATGCTCCTCGTTTGGCTGGGCTAGAACCTTCCTTCCCGCACGTCAGATGAGTCCCTGTGGACAATAAACACGTGTTCAAAACCTGGTGCCCAGGATATAAGTTACCCACACAATTCCTTTTTCAAACTGCCAAAAGCCTCTTGATAATTGTCATTCCATTTGGCAGTCTTTGAAGCCAATGCATCCAGGGGTCCCCCTGTAGTGCAATAGTGGTCTATAAAGTAGCTGTGATACCTACAAAGGTTCCCACATGGGTCCACATTTTGGGCAGCTCCTAGTTATAATTATAATAATTGTGCTTTTATAACGCGCTTAATATCAGAGATTGGTTTCTAAGCGCAGGCTCGGGATTCGAACCTGTGTTTTACGCCATTGTCTTGCTTCCAAGACAAACGCGTTGCCCCTGAGCTATCCCCCCTCACCAACAGGAAACAGACCCAGTATTTGTTCAAGAAAGCTTGTGTTCCATCATGTAGAGGATGAGTCTTGCCTCCACCCATCTTTAGCCCCAAAACAATGACAAGCATTGTCCCACCTGGCACTCCGTTGCATCATTGGTGAGCTTGGCCTGTGAGAAGGCCTGCCGCACATTCCTAATATGGAGCATGACGTCATCCCAATTGGTGCGCTGCACAGCTGTGTTGTGAATGAAGGTAGCACAGACGTTGTCCCAGCCATCAAAGGCCTCATTTACAAGCCCCTTGAAGAAGATATGGACATCCTTAAGATAAAACATCATTTTTTACTGGTAGTGGTCTCCTGAGGCCGAGAATGAGGACCTCTTTTTGGCACCATTGGTGATGTCCTCTCCCGAATTGTATTAGTGTAGGGTGCCCTACTTTAAGTATTTCTCAAGGGAACTATACAACTGAAATTGGCAACCATTGTCCCTCATCTGGTCTTGCCCTGTTGTTGATAAGTATAGTATTTGAGTATGATATTCGGTAGGCCGCCCTCATGAATTGTTTTAATTTAATTTAAAACTTTAAATTCGCTTGTTTGACAAGCGTTTTCTTAGAAATGCATAAAGTAGGAGTGAGAAAGATGTTAGTCTCCTTTGTATGCTATTTGACATAACTGGATGTTGGATTTGGCCTCTGAATTTCTATAATCACAATTATTCAACCACAAGAAAATGTGTTTTGCCACAAAAATCCATTGCTGCATAAAAATATGTGGCCCCTTTTTACCTGTCATCCTGAAGGTGTGAACTGGGCTATGCTGTGTTTTGTTTTCAAACCATACCAATTGGTCCCACATTGTATGTAAGGGCCATGTGGCGATTCCTATGAGAGAACATATTTCCTCTCTCTATGTCAACAACCAAGCATTGATGTTCAACCTGACAATCCAAAAGAAAAACGAACACCATTAAAAACTCGTCGGTTCATGTAATCAAACAATAAAAATGGTTTCCTGGGGCCACGCGTAATATCTTAAAGAGGCCACATGTCTCTGAGAGGGTTCATTAATCCGAGGCAGCATACCGAGTTTCGCTGTGAATCAGTATTTAGTTATGGATGGATGAGCCAATTATTATTGAAGGGATTGACTTTGTAATTTAACAAACACCATACCACCTGTCTGACATAACAGCCACACATATTAAATAGTCATAAAATAAGAAAATGTTAAACAATATGTGTGTATTTATACTAAGATAAAATACACACACCAAGCGAACATGGGTTTAATACATTAAGTGCATATATATCTCGGAGTGTTTTTGCACGCTGCTCCCTGTGGTGTAGGTGCTGCACCATGAACCAGTGCCTGCTAGGTACCAGGACGCACATTCGTGAGCAGCATGTGATGACTCCATTCGTCAACCTGCAATTACATGGAAGCAGCCTGAGCTCCTGCGACAGAGAGCAGCCAGCATAAGGACAGGGGTATCCCCTGCAGCTGAGCGGCAAAGATGGCGAACAACAGAAGGCCGCGACAAACCTCTTCATGGAGGCCAGTTGGAGAGTGTGAAGTGGGAGAGGGGTCCTCACCGGCGCACAGTCGGTCTGCATATAGCATGGGCCATGAGGCTGAGAAAGAGGTAGGGACACTGGGAGGACCAGGGGAAAGGTGGCTTCCTGGGGCATCTAGAATGATCCAGCAGTGCTGTGGCTAGGACTCCATGATAACGACAGGGTTATAATGTCATTGATTACTGACATCAATCCTAATGTGGAGTTGGTTACACGTATACCTGTTGAACGCGTGATTGCAAACATTTACATACAAACAGATATTAGCTTATAAAATGTAATTATTTATATGTGTTTCTATGGCACTTTATGCTGTGTGACAGACATTTCTGTAGGCCAATCAGTGAAAAGGAGATGAGGGGTTGAAGTTAATGAGCCCAATGTGACTAATGCTGGGGTACTTTCACAGCTAGACGCAAAATCGCTTTCCCCACCTGGTAGGAAAGCATAAAGACTAGAGCAATTCCAATGAAGTGATTATAGGAGGCAGGAGCAGGGCTCAACGAGTGACGTGCATTGCTGTAACCGCACATATGAACTCCATCTGCCATTTATAGTCCTGTTTAACAGGCCATAAAATCCTGAAACATATATGTTGGACTATGTTGGTCTTCAGACCTTTCTGCAGTATCAGGTGGTCCTGTTGCAGTGGGTCGCGCTTCTTGCAAGTCTCAGGGCCCGCTGGTCTTAAAGCCGTGCAGACATACTGCATGCTTTACTGTCATATATCTCTGGTCGTGGGATATTCATAGCAATGCTCATATATTGGGAACCCGCAAGGGCAGTAGGTTCTGTGAGTAATGCGCATCTTCTTAAATGTAGTACTTTGCCCCACTCGGGACAGTGGAGGGACTGGAGCACCTGGGGACAGTGGAGGGACTGAAGCATCTGGAGACAGTGGAGGGACTGAAGCACCTGTGGACAGTGGAGGGATTGAAGCACCTGGGGACGGTGGAGGGACCGAAGCACCTGGGGACAGTGGAGGGACTGAAGCATCTGGAGACAGTGGAGGGACTGAAGCACCTGGGGACAGTGGAGGGACTGAAGCATCTGGAGACAGTGGAGGGACTGAAGCATCTGGAGACAGTGGAGGGACTGAAGCACCTGTGGACAGTGGAGGGATTGAAGCACCTGGGGACAGTGGAGGGACCGAAGCACCTGGGGACAGTGGAGGGACTGAAGCATCTGGAGACAGTGGAGGGACTGAAGCACCTGGGGACAGTGGAGGGACCGAAGCATCTGGAGACAGTGGAGGGACTGAAGCATCTGGAGACAGTGGAGGGACTGAAGCACCCGTGGACAGTGGAGGGATTGAAGCACCTGGGGACAGTGGAGGGACCGAAGCACCTGGGGACAGTGGAGGGACTGAAGCATCTGGAGACAGTGGAGGGATTGAAGCACCTGGGGACAGTGGAGGGACCGAAGCACCTGGGGACAGTGGAGGGACTGAAGCATCTGGAGACAGTGGAGGGATTGAAGCACCTGGGGACAGTGGAGGGACCGAAGCACCTGGGGACGGTGGAGGGACTGAAGCATCTGGAGACAGTGGAGGGACTGAAGCACCTGGGGACAGTGGAGGGACTGAAGCATCTGGAGACGGCGGAGGGACTGAAGCACCTGGAGACAGTGGAGGGACTGAAGCACCTGGGGACAGTGGAGGGACTGAAGTGAAATCGTTTCGTGTTTGTTTCCTGCTAAAAACTCCTAAAGCTTAAAAAAGTTCATCTAGCTATATCTGCTATTTGTTGTGCGTTGATACTAGTATACTAGTATCATGCCTTAACTGCCTTAACTGAATTTTCTGAAAGGTTTCTGACAAGTTTTTCAGCAAGTGCATAGCTCAAAGAAAGAAATCACACATTTTCTTTTGATCACTAACATTTGAATATATCTAGAATCGCCATACATGTTTTGATTAACTTTTTTAATAAAACTGGTTGAGCTAATCTACACAAAGTAATTTGGGTGTGCCAGCATGAAAGTGAGGTGTTTATGTTTCATTTCCCACAATGTACACCTAACACAGATTTTCAAGTTGTATTACTAGTAACGGCCTTGAAAATGTTGGGGTAGGCGTTTTAATTACCAACACCGAAAAGAGGTTTACACTACGTAAATTGTACTAGGCCATGGTGCAGCTGGATTAAATTCAATGTTGCAACTAAATATGTGTTAAATGTAATTAGAAGAATTGAAATGAGTGTTACTTTGTGTTTTAGCTGGACACATTTTAGAGTCTCAGTAGGCAGCAACAGAGTATGAGTAGCAGGGATACAATGTATTGTGCAAAGTACAATTTGTAGAGCTGGGAAGTATGTAGTAGGGAGCATTATGCACGCAAGAGAGGTGTTAATTGGAGGGGAAACTAACATTTGGGAATTCAACAATCGTTTAGATTGCAGACACATTTAGGGCATTGGGAAATATGGGGTTCATTGTGGTAACATGGAGACATCTCAGGATGCAGGTTTCACCTACTTGGATGTCTTAGTAGGCCGCAGAGTCCCTGGATTCCCTGGGGTGTTTTTTTGCTTGGTTTCGAGAGCTGGATGACTTAGGTCACAGAAGGGGGTAGGAAGCGAACTTCATAAGGGCAGTTATGATAACATTACAAAGGGCTGAAAAAAATGGAATAGAAAGCAATGTGTTAGATTTCTATGGGCAGATTGGGTACTTAGATGCAAAGTGTAATTTCCCTGGGAGCACAAAGGCTTGTTTTTTGATGACCAGAAAAGTCTGGGTTAAATGGGGGATTGAATTGAGAGTTGATGGTTTGTGAGCTTTCAGGGAAATAAGTAGAATGTATGCTGAAGGCAGTATGACTTGAGATGGAGTTGATGGTTTGTGAGCTTTCAGTGAAATAAGTAGAATGTATGCTGAAGGCAGTATGACTTGAGATGGCAGTTGCAAATAGGATTATGTGAAAGAATGCAGGGGAAATGGTATGGGACACCTGGAGCATCTGGGACGATAAGGATTTGTACTGCTGCTTCAAAGGCATGCTTATGTATTACTCTCCCTCCCCATGCCTTAAAGTGTTTATAGAAAGCCTTGCACAGTCACCATTAGGGTCCATTGGTTAATGTCACATGGCCTGAATAATAAACTGAGTTATTCATGAATGATAAATGTTTTATGTGGAGTATGTCATAATGGACTATGAAAGAAGATCACATGTAAGAGGGTTTTACTTTGTAAATGTATCCAATGGGGTTTTAAAGCTATAGGGATTAAATTACTTTGTATTAGAGTTAGCCAACGGAGGGTTGTGAGATGACTTTGAAACAAAATATGTGTGATTATACACATTGTCTAACTGGGTATATAAACTGTAACTTTGTTATCATTCAGAGAGAATCGGGTTAGTTTTCAGCTCCAAGGAACTGCCTAGCCCCTCCTGATCGTTAGCATTCAATAAACTTGCTTTACTGGCAAAAGTGCATTTGTTTCTTCACAGAAAGTGTTCTTTTGCATTGGACTGTCGAGTCACTTTCTTTCAAACGTTCACATAAGGAGTAAAAGCAAGGAGTATACACCTTACGATTAAAGCACCACCCAATTACTCTGTGCACGTCATTTTCACTTCCGAACTCCCACAGAAACAAAATGGAGTTCCAGAGTAGAAAGACTTGGTCTGGAGTATTCTGAAGCTGGCTCAAAAGTCCTGCCCCAAAGCCTGCTGTGAAATCTGGAAGCATCTACCCCCCGATTCCTGCAGCCCCTGTCCTCCCTGTACCCAACCCCCTTATATATGAAGCCTCCTGACTCCTGATCTCTGCAGCCCCCCTAATTTTTGTTTCCCAGGATCCCTGATCTTTGCTGTGCCCTGCACCCCTGATTTCTGGTGTCCCCTGTCCAAGATCTCTGCATTCTCCTGCCCCCGTGATTTATGCTGCTCCCTGACCTCTATTTCTGCCACACCCTGCCTCTCTGATCGCTGCTGCACCTGACCCCCTGATTACTTCAGCACCCTGTACACCTGATTTCTCCAGCTCCCTGGCCCCCTGACTGTTGCTTCCCCCATGAACAGGTGACACCTCCTGTTTGGCACTTGCAACACCCACTGAAAAAGTGCTCCCCCCCTCTTTGGCCATTGATATACCCACTGGACAGGTGATAACCCATGTTTAGCTCCTGCTACCACCCCCAGTGCCGCCCTGACTTATGTGTCCCCTCACCCTTTACACATTCCCAGGCCCTGGTCCTGGCACCACCATCCAGTAAAGGCCACCTCCAACCTCCCTTGCTTTCCCCAGAGTTGCCTCCTCCACGTCTTCTCTCTCCACCATAAATCCCCAGTCATTGCTCAGTTCTCTGCTCCTGTGGCCACTAGCCATCTCTTTTCCTGACTAGTAGACCACCTTGCCTGCCCCACAATACTGGGAGCATGCAACAGCAATACTTTACAAAGTTCTCAAATGAGGAGCTTAAGGTCCTGGCGGAGGGAGTTATTATGGATGTGGCACACCTTGTTAATTCTGAGCATCAGAATATCGTACCACACCAGTAACACAAACTTAGGAAGGTCATGTTGCAAAGAGTAAATACGGTTGCAACAAAACTTCCCCGGATGGTCCTGATCCAGAAGTGCCAGCAGGATCTGAAGAGGCATACCCATAAGATGGTCACCAGACTTCATAGCGAGTGCCTGGCACACCACTGCCAACCCTGGAACTGCAGCCATGATAGGAGCAGGCACTGACTGTTAGTGTCTGCATCCTTGAGGGGAGGTGTAGAGAATGGGGCAGAAGGTTAATCCACCACATGCAGGGAACACAATCCACATGGGTAAAGTGTGTGAGTGGGCACAACCTTCAATTCCTGCCAAAAATGCCACAAGCTCTCAAGACAAACCCCACCCCTCTGGGGTTATCAAATGGAAAAGTGACATTAACAACATATGATCCCCAAAACACATATACACACACACATACATTGTATAGTGACAGTGATTCCCAAGGGCTTTGAGGGTGAACAGATGCATGCACTAAATAATGGGGTGTTGGCAGGGCCAATATGCATTTAGCATGGGGTGCACCAACAATACCAGGAGCAAAATGCATTGCTGTGGCCTCAGTGGCCAGCATATGTACTGCTGTGTCAGGTACAGTTCAGACATTCACGGTGGGAGTCACTTCCTTCGGAATTACATAGAATCCTCAAACTTCAGAACGCAGGAAAATACAGCCTGCATTCATAAGTACTAATGCATCAAATGCTGTGTGGAAGTCACATGCATGTGTGTGTTCAAGACATTTGCTTGGCAGAGCATAGGGTGTTGTCAAGCAATGTTCAGTTTGTCACATGACATACACTGAACTCAGAACAGCAAAATGTGCTTCAGCAGACGCAAAACATGTCATAAATCTGTTGCCTACCCAAAATTTCAATAATCTGTTGCCATAACCCATGTGGTCATGCATGCTTCTACAGTCCGTTGATGTAGAATTAAAGGCACATTGATTTTGAAATGGATGACATGTGCTATATTCTCATCCCACACTCAATAACAAATACAAGATGTTGTTCATGCACTTCATGCACTGTATATGTGAAATGGTTGAATGGCCATATCAACAAAATGATGCTATCATTTACCTGGACAATACTCACCCTCCTTGCATGGTTTAGGGCTAAGGTGTCTGATACATGCATCAGCTTCCCTATCTTGTGCATTCAACATTAGCACATAAACCTATGCAGCTCTCTCTTAACACTATGGCCCTCATTACGAGGCTGCTGGTAGTAGCAGCGGCCTACCTCCAACCTCGAATTATCTGCTGGTAGGGGCATCAACTACTGGCACCTTATTTCCGGACCGGCCCACACGTAATGAGGGCCTATGCCTTTAACAAATTGAACTGTCTGGCTTATTACACAGAGCAGGTGCTGGGGGATTTATAAGGAAGAAGCGACCCATCAAATGTCCATGCCTGAGTAGACACATGGGAGAAAAGAAAAACAAAAGATGAATGTCGTGTCCAGTCACTGCAGCTTTGTAGGAAGATGACAGTTTTGGATACTGCTGCAAAAGGTGCCAACGTAAATGTGTAACCCTGGTCTCATTTGTATGCAGAGCAAGGCATTGCAGGGCGTTTTGTAGGTGAATTGAAGTACATGGATCGGGAGTACCATTTCCACTCACCGTCCATGCCTCCTCTGCCTTGAAAAAACCCACAGGCCATCTGCCTGCATGCTAGTACCATAGAGGAAAAACCTATGGTTACCATGGAATCACCCTGCCTTTGACGCTAGACGAAAGTAGGGCGACATCACAGAATTCCATTGCAAATGCTTGCTAGAATGCATACATGTCAGTTGGCATGTACAATATTAGCACCATGAAATGCAAGAGGAGGGTGTCAATGCCGCTATTTTGCACTTTGCAGAGAAAATGAAAACAAAATCACAGAGCGGACCTATTTGCATGTATGTGCAGATGTAAATCGACAACTCTTTGCCATGTACTCAAAATTTGACAGTACACACAGAAACAAGGATTGATTGATGCCAGCAAGTTGAGGTGGAACAGTCTCATTCATTTAGGATAGCGTGGAACAAAAATGGATTGCTAAGACATACCTTTTCCAGTCCAAATGTGTGGATGCATCCGCTAGAATAATGTGGCAATAAGCCACGAGACAGTGGGCCAATACCGCCCCAGGTAATGCCCCCAGGGCTGTAGTTACAGGCCCGAGCGTAGCGATATTGACCTGCTGTCGAGGGGCTTGTAGCCATGAGTACCCGGCCCGTTAGACCGGGGTACTAATGGCATTTTCTTCTGTTCCGAAACAGAAAAATAAAAAAATAAAAAATTTGAAATAAATGGCCACCGGGAAAGGGAAAACGTCAATTTTCCCTTTCCATGGTGGTCATCGGGAGCGGACGCGCTGGGCACAGAAGTGTTCCCAGCGCGTTCACTCCCGAGAAAAAGAAAAAAGAAGGTAACTGCGGTTGGGAGGGTGGGGATGGGATAGTTTGCAGGGGAAGCGGTGGAAGGAAAAAACAAAACTTACCTGAGTCCCTTGCGGGGGACAAAGGCAGCCTCCATCCTTGGGGAGGCTCGGAGTGGGGATTGCCCCGTTTCGTGCCTCCTCATTGGCTAAGGGGTTGTCACACCCTCTGCCGGGAACAAAGGCAGGCACGGGAATACCGTGTGGTGTGGCTCGGAAAAGAGCCAATCCATGTGTAGTATTTCCCGTGGACAGCGCGTGCCGGGTAATAATGTATTGTTATTATTAGGTTTTTTCACTTCATCAGTTCACCACCATAGTAGTCTCAAGGTGTATAAACCTTGTCCAAGTTAAGGTGCATTACGTCCCAGTCATGGACAGCAGTACCCTAGTCCGGATTGACCAGAAAAAGTTGTCATATAACAAGAGAGAGATGTGCTGATGTAAAATCTGGTGTGGAGCGTGAGAAGGTGTGTAAGCGGGTGATAGAAAGTTGGAGATTGCTGTATTGTAAATATGCATGCAAAATCTGTGTGTGTGAGGGGCTAGAGATGTGCTTGGGCGATTCTAAATATATTGTGGGCATGGTTGATCAGGGTTATCCAAATGGATGGCCATGTCTTTTTAAATGTCGAGATAAATAGATTGCCCAAGAACGAGGACAAATGTCATATCTATATGTTGCCCAAGGAGATGGGTCAAGAAATGCATAGGGCGCTGTGCATTCATAGCCAGTGTTTTACGTGGGCCTTCAGTACAACCCTGCTTGGCATACATCCATGTGCCTTGTGCCACCATGCATTGCACACATTGTTATAGCACAGCAACAACCATATGCACAAAGTCTGTCATATTTACGATCTAGGGATTCACATACCCAATCCTGTGAATCGCCATTACTCCATCAAGTGGACAATATACAGTGCACACCAATGTGATGCCCACATGTGTTATAAATGCCTATCATGCTCACATTTCTCCATGTACCTCCCATGCTGACATTCTGTCCTTTTCCACAGGCGAATCAGATAATACAGTTGAGGAAGAGGATGTGCAGGAATATGATGACAACAGGGATGACACCATGGAGTCGGATAATCATCCTGGCCATTGACACAGGAGGAGTCTGAAGCTCTACTGGACACTGTGGCACCATCAGCTGACATAATTGAGCCACATCCCTCCCTCCTATCTAAGTAAACCCTGGATAGTCCCCAGTGAGTCTACCCCCCCCCACCCCAACTCTTGTCCCCATTGCACCTGCCCCTTTGGCTGCCGTCTCTTGGTGGACATCACTAAGAGACTGTCAGCCATTGAGCAGGCCCAGGCAAGTGGGAGGGAGATGCTGGAGACCTCCTTACATCTTGACTTTATGTTGGAGATGGCCAATAGTCCATGGAGTATATGTGTCATGAATTGGAGGCAACAAAATGGCTGAGGGCATATTTGCTCATGGATGTATGAGCAGCAAGGCAAGAGGCTGCGACGAATGCTTAGCCTGCCGAGAGCAGGCATCTGCTGCTACATCTGCAGAACGTGTGCTAAAGCAATGGAGAATTCTTGGCTTGCCTGGTAGCAGGCAGCTGCACTGTCATTAGTGGCCTATTCTGGGACCAGAAAAGGGTGCCCGACTGGTCCAAGAGCAGATCTGTGCTGGTGGAGCGCCTGAGCCAGAGGCCTATGCTAGGGCAGAAGGATAGCAGATTGGCCTGACAGCAAGACCTCTGCTTGTGCTGCCTGTAGTGGCCTATGCTGGAGGGAGGGAGAGTGATCGATTGGCCTGAGATCTGGTCTCCATCACAGCTGACCTTTTTGCAATGCTGCCAGTGGTTCCTCTGCTGCAGTGCTCCTTTCGGCCTGCAAACATGGTGCTCTCTGCCACCCTTTGGTGGAGGCCAGCCTGTTTCATGACCAGCGTCTCATCCTGTCAGTGCCTTCTCCACCCTCCGACATCTAATAAAGAGGACTTACAGGAGGAGCAGCTACACCGGGATAGGTGAACCATCCTCCCATTTCCTTGCTATTCTTACCCATCCCATGTATGAATTACATTTCTGTTTTTGATGTTGCTGTCGGGATTATTTTGCATCCTGTTTCAACCTGGACTTGTTGGACCTCACCTTGGATTACTCACTCCTGGATGGCACTTTGGACTTTTGTTTTTTATATGACTCTGGACATTTAATTTCTAGGACACTGGATGGACATGACTGATTGTCCTAAAATGTTCCTGACCACAAATGGTGCAGCCGGAAATGAAACATCCTACCTGGTTCAATAAATCCACAGTTTCCAAGAGTTGTGTTGCTTGTTCTTTGGTGGTGTTTGAGCCGGAGTGGCGGGAGGTGGTATCTGCCAACATTTCTAGTGATGCTCTCACCTCCATATTAAGAAGTTATTGATGATTCCTCCAGGAAGCACAAGCTATTAATGTTGCCCTTGTGCTGACTATGTCCTGAAGGCTGTCTGTCATGGCCATTGCCATCATCATGGGAGTCAGCATCTTCATTGCCATCATCGGGCATGGTCATGTTGCATATAATGGCTATATTGTGGAACATACAGCTCATAGTCAGACTTTTCCTGAGGGCATCATACAAAAATGTCGCCCTCATTTGTGCGCCCCCACAGTCACTGTGACTTCACTGTGTCCCCCGCTCTTCCTGGGTGCAGTAATGGGGGTCAGGGGTTGCGGGGGTGTCCCCCGCATACCATTTCGGAAAGCGGGGGACACGTAAAAAAAAGAAAAAGAAAAAAAAGCACTCTGCGGCGTCAGCTCCAACCCACGTTAGTGGGAAGAGCGACACCGCAGGGATCACAGAGTGCGGGCGGCACACGCAGAAGTTTGCCGCCCTAAAGGTAAGTGGGGTGGGGGGTTGGGAGGGGTAATGCAGGCGATGGGAAGCGGGCACAGTGATCCATATGATCATTGCACCGCGCCGTAACTGCCGTCGGCATTTTCGGCGTCGCAGTTGCGGGCGGCGCTGTGATAACATAGATCCTTTCTGAGTGGTATATGAAAGTACCACCAGACAGCAAAGCAATTTTTCAGTAGGCAAAATGCACGATCCAAGATGGTGTGCGTGTTCATTGTTGTTGTATCACTGTTGTCTTTGATTTCCAGGCCTGCACAGTGGCGTCATCTGCCAAGGTCTAGCAAGACCTGGCTACTGGAAAGAATGGATTATACTCTTGTAACCGAGTGGTTGTTTTAGATAGAACATGATTTCTATGCAATAGACTTGTATCATAATTCTTGGTGTTGTTTCATGCTACAAGGTGTTACGCATTTCCAACATACCTGATTGGAAGACAGGGGACATCTGTCAGGATCCGTGGGAAGCTGTTCATGTGCCACTGGTGCATGCATTTTGAGTTCAGGTGGGGGATGCTATGTGGCATGACTGGGTTCAGCATCTGTGAGATTGGCTGTGGCTCACTATGTCCAAATGCATGGCTCTGCATTCTTCCCATGGCAAGCCTGAATGGGATGCACGTCCTTACTTCTTCTGCATTCACTGTGTCATACATTTACTCGAAAGGCAAAGGGTCAAATTTTGCTCTTCATAACTTTCCGTCTTCTGCCTTTTACTTCTTTTCAGAGACCATTTCAGATAGTTTCTGCGATCCTACAGTTTGGGCTGATGTTTTGGTTTGGTCTTTACTGCTTTGTTTTCTCCCCATGAGTTTCTCATTGTCCATTGTTCGTTCTGTTTCTGTTTTATGTTATGTGCATGGACACCTACGGGCTTAGGCGCTCTATAAATGCATAAATAAAAAATAAATAGAAGGGATGATGATACCGTTGAATGAGATTGACGCGTGCTACACCTTACCAAGAGGGGAATTATGGTACTATCTACAGTTAAGCCAACGAGTGTGGGGCTCACATCTGCAGGGATAATCTGGGGTTATCCCATCCTTTCTGTCGGAGGCCTTGTTTGGAGATTATGGTTAAGACAACGTTGTGAGTGGATGGGACCCTCACGTAATTCAATGTCTGCTCAGTATGTATTGATGGGTTCTATGTCTGTTTGTTGACAGGTACCTTTTCGATGGAATGTTTACTGGAAAAATTCCAGCGGTAAAAGTCACCATTTGTTTTCCTATTTGGGGGGCAACACCCTCCATGCCCCCCTTCCCTATATTGTAAACCCTGCCCATTTTATCCCCTTACCTCACTCTATATTTAAATTAGATTTTTCAATGTTATTTTTTCAATAGCAATTCCATCGAAAATACATCTGTCGGCCGAACAGCGGTATGCTTTAGATGATTTGCACCTTTCCTTCTTCTTCAATAAATTCAGATTGTTGATGTCCTAACACTACGTATATGCACCATGGTTGAAGAATGAAATATGTTCCCTTTGGGGGTGGGGGATGGGTGGGTGACGGACAGGAAACCAACAACTCTGGTTCTTAGAAAAGGTATCCTACAATTTTGACTATGGCTAATGGTATTCTACTTATGTTGTTCTATTTTGGTTAATTGTTAAATTGCATACTTCTCATATTAAATTCTGTATACAAGTTGGTAAAAAATGAACACACATATGAAGTGGAAAAAAACAAAAGCGTTTGGACCTCAATAGAAGATCATTCTTGCAGGTATCGTCTGCACCATAGGTTCCCTCCATGTGGATCAGAGGCATGGATGCCACTGTGAACACAAGTGGCCAAAAGAGGGATGGAGACTTCAAGGACAGGCACGGTCAGCCTGAGGGCAGGGCGGGCCGGGTGTCGAGTCCGGGGACCATTAATCCCCAAGGCGCCATTAACCCCCCTGCCTTGGCAGTTCAGGGGAGTCTTTCAAGGGCTCTCCCGAGCTTGTGTAGCGGGAGAAGGCCCGGCAGGCGCCCTATTGTTATTTAATGCACCCGCAGCAGGGGGGCATATTTAATAACAATATGGTGCTGATGCAAAATTCCCAGAAGAGAGACCTCGAAAAAAACACTAGTCTGAGGTTGTGCCATGTTAGCTTTTTACTCGTAAAACAGCAGCTATTATGATGTATTCACTTAGAGGTGGATCTGTACTGTGGATTTGGCTCGACTGGGACCTGGAGGAGGGGTTTGGGTAGTTTGGATGGGCTGCAAAAATAAAAGTTAGTCTACAGTCGAGCTGTTTTGAATCAGTATTCAGGCAGGAATCATTAGCATGTGGTAACCATTTTGATACTAAGCCTCTAATAATCATAGAGCCGATTGGATAATAGATTCAGAGGTAATTGGCTGTTTCCGAATGTGTATGTATTGTGAAACCCAGAAATGTAATTGCTAATAACCTCAGACTTGCATAACGGATTTGGCTGATAATTTGCAAACAAAAGGTTTGCTTCCAACCTCCATCCCCCAGACTGGGACTGTAAACTTTGGGAAAGATTAATTAAAATATGAAAATTTCATTAAGATAGCAAATAAATGGTTTTGGCCTACCCCCATTCATTTAGCCCTAGAGAAAAAGTCTAAATTTCTGCGCAGTGCACAGCAAAAAACGCTGGGCGGCATTGGACCAACAACTTGGGCAAGAAGCATTGACACAATTTCCCAAAGGGGCCTGGGGTTACTCCATCCAGTAGTTATTCAAATATGTGATGGACAAGGGGGTGCCCCAAAAAACATTTTTCCCATGGTGATTTGCAGCAGAGGATTTTCAGAAATGAAAAAGCTGCCATTTTATAACTGTGGGAATACCGCATGCAACCCAAGGTATAAACGTGGGAAAAACAGAATACTCCATCAGGAATTAAAGTGTTTCACACAAAACAACAAGTGTTTAGGGGGAATGGGAAAGGGCTAGAAAGGGGAAAAACGATATCAGGGGCCTGGGGGGAGCAATGCAAGAGGTCATGGAAACTTGGTGAGTGCCTGGGAGGGCAGGGAAGAGTTTTTGATTTTGCGCATGTGTTTTTCGATAACCGTGGTTATGTTTGAGCGTTTACAGATAACAGCGGTTATCTGTAGTACATTGCTATTATAGGGGCAATACTAACCGTGGACATGGTAAAAAAAATAGTACAAAAAGAGAGAGAGAGTTTTAAAAAAAGTATTAATTTGAAAAAGGAACATTTTACAGCTACAGTGAGGTGGGGAGCAATGGGTGTGGCTGGAGGCTATGTCTAGTGGGCTACTTTAAGGAGCCTAATTGTGAAATATGGAAATTGTGGCCATGGCTAGTGGGCCCCAATGAAACCCATTGGGCCAAGATGTCATGGGGCCAAAGTTGAAGGCCATGGCTAGTGTGCCCAAAAGAAACCTAGCGGTGTGGCCACATGAAGGCTGTGGCCACTGGCCATGGCCAAATGCCATAGCTAATGTGCCCAAAAGAAACCTAGTAGTGTGGCCATGGCAGGAGGCCATGGCTAGTGGGTCCTTTTAGGAAACCTATTGGAGCAACATGTAGAGTGGTCACGGCCGATGGCCGTGGCCTATGGGACTCTAAAGAAATCTAGTGGTGTGGCCATGGCCAAAGGCCATGTCTGGTGGTCCCCAATGCTAGTGAGCTTCAAATAAAACTAGTGGGGTGGCCACAGCCGAAGGACATGACTAGTGGGCTACAAAGAAAGTTATTGGTGGAACATGTACCATGTCCATGGCTGAAGGCCGGGGCCCATGGTCACGGCTGAAGCCTTGTCTAGTGAGTGGGAAAGAAAGGTAGTCTTTTAAAAGAGGCTTTGTGCCAGAAGGGAATGTAGAGGTGGAGCATGTATAATCGGCTGTGGCCTCCTAGTGGGTCCAAAAGAAACCTGTTAGGGGAACATGTACAGTGGACACAGCGGAAGGCAATGGCTAGCGGTCTGTAAAAAAACAATGGTATAACAAAACTCTTGAAAGCTTTTCATGACTTCCTACATCCGCTGAATTTCAAGGTTTTGATGCATTAAATCGGCGCAACTTAACTGCACCTTAACTAATGTTTTTTCTGAATGTTTTTATATATATATATATATATATATATATATATATATATATATATATATATTTGCGGCAAGAGCGGCGGCTTGGTCCAGTAAGCATGCTTTTGTAAATTTGGTGTAAATCTTGCCGGTAAATCCAAAAAACATGTGATATCTGGGTCCGGTCCGCTGACCCACTTCCTTATTCAGTCGGCAGACACCCCCCTTGATCAATTAGGGTCCGGCGTGATGTCAGTGGACATTGGACAGGCCCGTTGATTGGATGGGGAAAAACATGAGCTGCATCAGATATTTTTAAACAGTCGCCATGTTGGATTCGCGGACAGCCACCATTGTCCATAGACATTGCGGTAAAACATTTTAAAAAACACAACATTGCACCTGTCAAACTTACAAAACAATCTTTGGGGAGGTGAGACGTGATGAGGATGGGATGGGATATGACCATAAAAAGCCAAAAAACAAGTGTTTTTTCATCTTTAAAGTTCGGGGACAGCCCTGTGATGTTTGTAAACATCTCAGATGTTCAGAAGCATTCATACATATTTTTGCATTACAGGGTTGCTGAAAAGCAGTTTTTGGATGGCTTTTAACTTTGGCGCCACTCAATGAAACTGCATGAGAGTTTCTGACATCATTCTGCATCAGACTTTGAATGGTCCTACAAAGGCTGGTGCTGTTTTGCCAAGAGCCAACAAAATTAGAGGGGGGTTCCAAAATATTTGGAAGGCTTATAAATTTGGTGCCATTTTACAAATCTGCACAAAGGTTTGCATAGAGATTTAAGACCCAGATTTTAATGTTTCTGTAGAGTGTGGTTGGACTTTGTGAATAGGGGGCAACATTAGAAGGGGGTTTGAACATTTTTATTTGGCTTATAACTCTGTTGCCGTTTGATGAATGTACACAAAAGATTTTAGAAAGATTATGGACCCAACCTCGAATGTTTGTGCAAAGTTTGAATGGATTTGGCGCTAAGTTATATGACTATTTAATATACATACATTTTGACACTTTTCAAAAAATAAAACATGGACGGATTTGCAGCAAAGACATGCAAGAAGCATTGGCAAGGACCTAAAAGCATGATTTTGCATATTTGTCCGTGGTTTATTTTTTTTAAAGCGTCATAATGTAGGTATAAAAAATAGTGATATACCTTTGGTGACTGAGGTATACCCTGTGGCCATGGGAAGTGACCATATTATCTGAGTCATGGCCTGTGGCCATGGGCAGTGACGAGGGACTGGCAATGGGGTTAAAGTGGGCATGGCCACCAGAGATTGGCTATGTGGTAACGTTTTTCTAAAATCAGGATAGGTTTCAATGGGAAAAAGAATTCTGCCTGTGGCTAAAATTCTGCCTGTGTCTATAGCCCAAAGTGCTGCACAGGATTGCATCAACAGATCACTGTGACTACAGCTGCATACACTCCGAGACAATGCTAATCAGCAGATAATTACAGAGCACACTGAGTCAGGAGCCCACACGGTCACCAGGCCACCCCTTCAAATCATTAACTACCCTTATTTGTGATCATACTGGGACAAGATATGGGGATTGCATGCCGGACTCATTTCTACAAACTTGCAGCAATGACTGGCCCACAATCCACATGCCTTGAGAAAGACCCTAGAGAGTCTAAACACGTGTCGGATGACTTCTAAAAAAAAATGCACCAACAATGGTTTTCAACACTGCTTTATTACGACAACAGTTACTTATTGAATAACCCAGCAATCAGGTAAACAGGGCTCACTCTCCTATTTGAAACCTAACATTTGAAGAAGTAAAGGCACCTTCACAGAAGAACCCCATCACCAGCAGCTGGGTAATCAGTTTAAAGTACTAGATGAAGCGCAGTGATCTACCCATTCTACCGCTGTGCAATTACTTGATAATCGTGTACTCTGATTTGATTATTGGGGCACACAGGATGGCCGATGCCCTAGGTTCGAATGGGAACAAATATTCTGCTTCTGGCTACAGCATGAAGTGCAGTACTGAATTACAACAAACCTGCGTGAAGAGCATCGGCAAGGATCTGAAAGCATGCTTTTGCAAATCTGTTTTGTGTTTTATTTTTCCAAAGTGTCCAAATGTAAGCACAAAAAACAGTGATATAAGATTGGTGCATTGAAAATGGGACAATGGCAAAGGAGCATCAGCAAAGACCTGAAGATGCTTTTGCAAATCTGTCCTGTGTTTTGCGTTATGCAAGTGTCGAAACAAAAGTACAAAAAATAGTCATATAAACTCTCTGCCACGGCCAGTGGGCCTGGGCCTCAGCAAGGACAAATATCTACTCTGATTTGCCTATCGGGGTATGGGTCATGGCCGAAGCCCATGCCCCATGGACTGTGGAGACTGGCCCTGCAAGCCATGATCATTGGCCAGTGGTTACATTATGAGGGTATAGTAGACACTGAACTAGGATGCCAGATAGGTGTTGTGGATAACGGGGGTGGTTTGGTGGGCCTGGGGTCATGGTCGAACCTCATGCAATTGAACAATTACTTGCATCCCCAACATGCGCTGCTGATAACGACACACATAAGTATGCGTTGCAAAAAATATGTTTGTTAAAGGAGATTTATAGTTCGTTCATATATGTTGAGAGGAATTATTAAATTATGTTTGTTAAAGAAGGTTTATAGTTCTTTCATATATGTTAAAAGAGGAATTACTAATAACTTATATACAGCGATGTAACATTATGAAATATTTTCACTTATAAAAACCTCTTAAATTGACAGAAAAAACATTGTTAAAGGGACATTACGGTTCAGATGTACCCCACCCTTGGGACTCTACTGCCCCAGCAGTTAGCTAGCGGCCTCCTACCTTAGCATCCCTTGGCACTTCCATCCTGAGCTCCATGAGCACCTCTCCCTCCGTCCTGCCCCTTTTATTTATGCACTTCTCTCACTGCACAATATATATGTGCATTTATAGGAGCAATATGTACAATTTGTTGGTATAAGTATGGGAAATGCAGATACAACAGATTTGTAAACCATTGTTTAGTGGCAGTTGGTGGGTGGAAGTTTAATATGTTGATAGGCTATATGTCGAATTTTTTTAAGTGATGGGTGGATATATGTATGAATGGTTTAAGGCAGGCAATGTGGGAGTGTTACAAACATAACAGTAACAAGAATAGAAGGGCTGTCTTTTGTGATATTGTGCATGTACATTCTGGGTTTTCTAATAAGGCATGGGCTAGACAGGGGATTGCGGAGACTGTGCATAGACATAAAGGCAATGGATTATGGTATTTGTTGTATACCAGAGAAAAGAATTTCAGAAAGAAAATTGTTTCTGTGCTTTTTTTCTTTTTCTCTAGTACACAATTGTCCATTATTTCCATTAGCATAGTAGAAAATGGGAGACCCTTATTGAATCTAACTACTTTACAGAAAAATGTAAAGTAGATGGAGTCTATAAGCTTATTTTTTGTTTGTTTTTTTTTAACTGTGAAAAGGTGGTTCCTAAAGGAACCTTTTTCAATGTTTTTTGTTGTTGCAGTAGAGGCCAGAAAGTAAGTTGGGGAGGGAAATGAGGGACGGGGCACCAGCCACAGATATGGAAGGGCAGGTGGACAGGGGAAGATATTGAGCATGTGTTACATCTAAGGTAGGGGGCAGTGTTTCTCATGCTCCTTGATTACAGCTTCAAAAGCACTTTGAAATTGCTCTCCCCTGCAGAGTGTTGTGTTGCAGTATATACAGAGTACTGTTGTCTATGAAAGATATTGTCATGATCTCTGCTTCCAAAAGGTCAGGGTTTTCCCAACTCCCTTGGAAGCAGATCCATAACCCAGGTTCCGAGTGCCAAACAGTCCCAATTGGGACCTTTTGGACCCAGTCCTGGCGCCAGTGGCACCAGGCTCATAAATATGCCCAGTCCCAGCGCTGGAAGCGCCGGGCTCATAATGCTTGGGTGGACTTACCTGCAGCAGACCATGCTGCTTACTTGCCTGCCAGTTGAGTCTCTGATCCTCTTCTGTTTGGAACTACTTTTCCTGTTGGGTTGGGCAGGAGCCACTCCCTAGATTCAGAACACTGGAACTCTTCTGTAAAGCAGGAACTCTTTTCTTACCTAGGCGTGGCTGTGGAAGGAGACACCTAAGCACTACAGGAGGCTATTTAAACCACACCCGATGGATGAATCTTGCTTTGCATTATTCTGCATCCTCAGCAGCAGAACGCTCATCGTGTCTTCTGCATCTGATTCTGGGCCTAAGGAAAAAGGCTTACCATTCTGAATCCAGTCTTCAGCTACACCTATAAAGACAAGAAAGAACAGGTTATCATTACGGTCTTCAGTGACAGCTCTTCACTTACCTGGTCCATCGGCTGTCACCAACGCCTCGCGCTGCATTCCGGCATCTGAAAGACAAAGGCTTACCTACTCTTCGTGCGCTCCGGAGGTCTTCACACTGCATTCCGGCATCTGAAAGACAAAAGCTTACCAACTCTTCGCACGCTCCGGAGGCCTTCGGCGCTGCATCCCGCATCTGAAAGACAAAACAAGGTGCGTTTAAAGACATTGGGGAACTTTAATACTCACGTGCCATTACTCCTTTCCACATCTAACCCAGTGGGTATTCCGGCACCCTGCAGCCGCCCCGAACTTGTACCTGCAAAATAAAAAGACAGTTAGAGCGCATCGTGAAGCAGGCAACAAGCGCTTACTTACGTGCTTCCAGGCGCTTCTATTCATCACACGGGCTCCATCTTCAACTCACTTCAGCCCGCCGTCCGCCATCGCCGGAACCCTGCAAAACAAGAGACATCATTACTAAAGACTTTAAAGACATTAGAATTACTCGAAACTTACCGTTCGTGCAGTAAACGACGGACAGCAGTCCTCTGAAGTCAAGAGGCCTGCTCCCCTTATCCAGTGAAGAAACTGGTTACAGCACCCTGCCTCGAGGCAGATGGAGAGCACGGCGTTCACTTACCTAAGGTGAGAGCGTTAACCTTTGGGGTTCTACAGGAGAAGAGAAAGGGAAGAAGAGAGAGACATTCAATAACCCAGTTCATTAATCCCACATTTTCTATCTGCAGACATCTTACCCTTCGAGCCAGGCATATAGTGCACAGAGGTCCAGCCCAAAGAGCCAGCCGTGTGTTACACATCACCTTTGAAGATACGATATACGCCCAGTCAAGACCGGCGCCTCTACGGGAATCAGGTGAGCGTTACAGAACGCAAAGCCTACCACAAAACTCCCGTCCAGGCGCTATGGAAACCTCGGATACCGACCAGCTAGCCCAGTTACTTGGGGAACTAAGGGCAGAAGTGCATGCAGCCCGTCAGGAAACGAACGCTCTAAGAAGGGAACTGATTATTTCCAAGGAGCGAACAGATGATCTCGCTAGACAATTGCTACAGTCACAAGCCGGACAGACCCCGTTACCCACATCTCGGGGAAATCTTCCTTCTACATCCTCTATGAATCCAGTGCAGATCAACCTACCTGGGAATGTACCTCTGGCTCCGCCCGAACGATTTTCTGGTGACCCAAAGAGGTTTGCAGTATTTATCAATCAGTGCCGGTTGCATTTCTTATGCCGGCCAGCAGCCTTTCCAACTGATCAAGCTAAAGTAGCTTTCGTGCTTTCGTACCTTAGTGGCAATGCGGCAGACTGGTCGATCCCTCTAGTAAATCAAGATGATCCGGTCCTCCATGATTTTCAAGCTTTTCAGCTCAGTATGGAAAAACTGTTCGCAAGACATTCACAGGGGCAGGCCTTGGACAATGAGCTTCTTTCGTTGCGACAAGGTAATCAAGACCTTTTGGCTTATATTGCGTCTTTCAACAGACTGATAGTGGAAACTCACTGGCCTGAGGACAAAAGGATTACGCTGTTTTATAGAGGTCTACGTGGAGAGCTCAAAGATGTGTTAGCCCAAGTAGTGAATCCCCCACAAGATTGTTCGGACTATATAGACTTAGTCGTTCAAATAGATCACAGACTGCAGAACAGGAAGGCCGATCGTTCCAAGTTTGATGCTCGAGTATTTTCCAAACCGCCAACTCCTTCCAAAGGAGTAGACTCCGGGGAACCCATGCAAATAGGGGGTCTGAAAGGTCCTCTAACACAAAAGGAGCGGGAAAGGAGAAAACAGTTGCAATTATGCCTCTATTGCGGAAACTCAGGGCACTTTCTTCGAGACTGTCCGGTGAAACCTGCCAAGAAGGCAGTAGGAGCTGCAGTTACCAAAGTTACAAACTCTGAGCAAGGAAACGACCTCGCCCGACAAGAATAGAGGTCCTCTTGCCGAGCGTGAAAACCAGTGCCGTGACCTCGCATTTCGTGATACCTATGGTCCTCATTAGCCCTGATAATCCGGATCGATTACATGCAATTGAAGCTTACGTCGACAGCGGTGCCATCGGCAATTATGTGGATCATGAAATGGTTTTGAGGATGAATCTAACTCTTTGTCCCAAGGCTGTAAAGGACGTCATTACTACGGTGGATGGTACGGAGATAGCCTCCGGGCCAGTAACGCATACCACTCAAGAAGTGACGCTAGTAAGTCAAGATGGACACCATGAGAAGATTGTGTTCGATGTGATCAAGGCCCCTCAGTTTCAGATTATTCTAGGAATACCTTGGTTAGAGAAACACAATCCTCTGATCGATTGGCGAGCAAGAACGGTCCAGTTTCCAGAATGTGTCTCTACTTGTCACCCTCCACCTGGTGTTGCACTGGCAGCAATTTCTTCAGAGACTCCCCAGTTACCTCCCGAATACCTAGAATACCAAGATGTTTTCCGGAAGGATCAGGCTAACTCTCTACCTCCTCATAGGTCTTATGACTGCCAGATCGACCTGATACCTGGATCTACTCCTCCTTGTAGTAGAATTTATGCCCTCACCGAGCCTGAGAACCTTCACCTTTCGACAATACCTGGATCAATACCTGGCAAATGGGTTTATTCGTCCTTCCAAGTCCCCTGCTTCTTCAGCTTTGTTCTTCGTTCCAAAAAAGGAAGGAGACCTTAGAACTTGTATAGATTATCGCTCCCTGAACCAGATCACCGTTAAGAATAGATATCCATTACCTTTGATCCCTGAACTCCTGGACCAAGTCAGAAAAGCATGCATATATACAAAGTTGGATCTTAGAGGAGCTTACCACTTGGTACGAGTAAAAGAGGGCGATGAATGGAAGACGGCCTTCCGCACCAAGTATGGGCTATTTGAATATCAGGTCATGCCCTTCGGACTTTGTAATGCCCCGGCCGCCTTTCAATATTTTATGAACGATGTCCTCAGAGAGCTCATAGATGTGTGTGTTGTTGTTTACATTGACGACATCCTCGTTTATTCTTCATCGGAATCTGAACCTCGGAAACACGTGAAAATGGTCCTCGAAAGATTGCGTCAACACAAACTTTTCGCTAAGTTGGAAAAATGTGTTTTCAACGTGACTGAAGTTGAATTCTTGGGATTCATATTATCACCTGGCGGAGTGCGTATGGATTCAAAGAAGGTCGATGCAGTTCTCAAATGGCCATTACCATCCTCCGTAAAAGGTGTGCAAAGCATGTTAGGCTTCGCTAACTTTTACCGCAGGTTTATCCCCGAATTCTCTCGAATAGTCCAGCCCATCACTGCCTTGTTAAAGAAAAACAAACGTTTTGAATGGTCTACCGAGGCGGAACAAGCTTTCCAGGATTTGAAGACTAAATTTATCTCTGCACCAATCTTAAAACACCCTCGCCCCGAACTCCCCTACATCGTGGAAACTGATGCTTCAAGCCTTGCCATGGGGGCAGTTCTATCACAAAAGGACCTGGTAACCAATCAGTTGCATCCCGTGGCATTTTGGTCCCGCAAATTCTCGCCTCCTGAAATCAATTACACGATTACTGACAAGGAACTTCTGGCTATCAAGTCTGCCTTTAAGGCTTGGCGGCATTATCTGCTGGGGGGCCGACACACCGTTACTGTGATTACGGATCACCGAAACCTGCAATATTTGAAAACCGCAAAAGCCCAATCCTCTAGACAACTCCGTTGGGCATTATTCTTTGCCGAGTTTGACTTCATAATTACCTATCGACCTGGTACAAAAAACGGTAAAGCTGATGCCCTTTCTCGGATGGGAGTGGAAGAACACTTGATCAACCCTAAACCTGTACCAATCATTCCCGAACAAAGAATTCTGGGTGTAATCGCCACAGAATCCATAGAGGAAGTTAAGGATAAAGCCAGGCAACTTGTAACTCCAGCAGACATACAGAATTGGCATCTGCAGGGAAAGGACTTTGCAGTAAAGGACAACTTATTGTATTTCCAAGAACGATTATACCTACCCAGCACAGATTTACAGAAAAAAGTAATCTCTTGTTATCACGATTCTTTAATGGAAGGACATCCCGGTATGGCCAAGACCTCAGAAAAGATCAAGCGCTACTTCTGGTGGCCGTCTTGGAAAAAAGATATCAGAGACTTTATAATGTCCTGTGGAGTATGCGCCCAAAACAAGAGTCAAAAGGAAAGACCAGCAGGCCTCTTACGCCCTATTGACATCCCACCTCGCCCTTGGCATACGCTTTCTATGGACTTCATCACCGAACTACCTCCATGCTCCGGATACAATACGATTCTAGTAATCGTGGACTTATTCTCCAAGATGGCGCATTTCATTCCGCTCAAAGGCTTGCCAACAGCAGCAACTCTGGCCCGAGAATTTCTCGAAAACATCGTCCGACTGCACGGTTTTCCTTCGGTTCTAATTTCGGATCGAGGTAGTCAATTTATTTCTCATTTTTGGCGAAGTTGCTGTCGGTCGGCTCAAATTGATGTGAGACTATCGACCAGTCACCACCCTCAGACCGACGGACAAACCAAGAGGACCAATCAAACTCTGGAACAGTATTTACGCTGCATGCTGCAACAAACTGAAAAAACTTGGAAAGACATCCTTTGGATAGCCGAATATGCCTACAATAACTCTGTCCATTCGGGAACTGGGAAAACCCCGTTTTTTCTTTTGTACGGCAGTCACCCTCGAACCTCGGAGTTGGATCCCCTCCAAGATCTTGAAACACCAGCAGTAGACTACCTGCATTCTACAATCACCCAAGCCTTTAAAGAAGCTGTTTCTCACCTTCAAAGGGCTAAAGAACAATACAAGAAAGGAGCAGATCAACATCGGAAGGAAGCCCCTCAATATCAAGTAGGGGATCAAGTCTGGTTATCCACCAAATATCTACCTCTAAAAGGGCCACGCACATTCAACCCAAGATACCTTGGTCCCTATTCCATCACTACCATAGTAAACCCAGTAGCGGTCAAGTTGGACTTGCCCCCGCACATGAAGATACATCCGGTCTTCCACGTCTCTCTATTAAAACCCGTGCAACCTCAAACCCGACTCGAGTTTGAAGTCAAAAGCATTCTGGACTCCAAGATCTCCAAATCTAAACTATTCTACCTAATTGACTGGAAAGGCTACGGCCCCCAAGAGAGATCCTGGGAACCTGCTGAATATGTCCACGCTCCTCGCCTAATCAAAAGATTTCACCGAACATTTCCTGACAAGCCAAAACCCCCGGAGAAGCCTGGTTTGGGAGGGGCGTTGAGGGGGGGTACTGTCATGATCTCTGCTTCCAAAAGGTCAGGGTTTTCCCAACTCCCTTGGAAGCAGATCCATAACCCAGGTTCCGAGTGCCAACCAGTCCCAATTGGGACCTTTTGGACCCAGTCCTGGCGCCAGTGGCACCAGGCTCATAAATATGCCCAGTCCCAGCGCTGGAAGCGCCGGGCTCATAATGCTTGGGTGGACTTACCTGCAGCAGACCATGCTGCTTACTAGCCTGCCAGTTGAGTCTCTGATCCTCTTCTGTTTGGAACTACTTTTCCTGTTGGGTTGGGCAGGAGCCACTCCCTAGATTCAGAACACTGGAACTCTTCTGGAAAGCAGGAACTCTTTTCTTACCTAGGCGTGGCTGTGGAAGGAGACACCTAAGCACTACAGGAGGCTATTTAAACCACACCCGATGGATGAATCTTGCTTTGCGTTATTCTGCATCCTCAGCAGCAGAACGCTCATCGTGTCTTCTGCATCTGATCCTGGGCCTAAGGAAAAAGGCTTACCATTCTGAATCCAGTCTTCAGCTACACCTATAAAGACAAGAAAGAACAGGTTAGCATTACGGTCTTCAGTGACAGCTCTTCACTTACCTGGTCCATCGGCTGTCACCAACGCCTCGCGCTGCATTCCGGCATCTGAAAGACAAAGGCTTACCTACTCTTCGTGCGCTCCGGAGGTCTTCACACTGCATTCCGGCATCTGAAAGACAAAAGCTTACCAACTCTTCGCACGCTCCGGAGGCCTTCGGCGCTGCATGCCGCATCTGAAAGACAAAACAAGGTGCGTTTAAAGACATTGGGGAACTTTAATACTCACGTGCCATTACTCCTTTCCACATCTAACCCAGTGGGTATTCCGGCACCCTGCAGCCGCCCCGAACTTGTACCTGCAAAATAAAAAGACAGTTAGAGCGCATCGTGAAGCAGGCAACAAGCGCTTACTTACGTGCTTCCAGGCGCTTCTATTCATCACACGGGCTCCATCTTCAACTCACTTCAGCCCGCCGTCCGCCATCGCCGGAACCCTGCAAAACAAGAGACATCATTACTAAAGACTTTAAAGACATTAGAATTACTCGAAACTTACCGTTCGTGCAGTAAACGACGGACAGCAGTCCTCTGAAGTCAAGAGGCCTGCTCCCCTTATCCAGTGAAGAAACTGGTTACAGCACCCTGCCTCGAGGCAGATGGAGAGCACGGCGTTCACTTACCTAAGGTGAGAGCGTTAACCTTTGGGGTTCTACAGGAGAAGAGAAAGGGAAGAAGAGAGAGACATTCAATAACCCAGTTCATTAATCCCACATTTTCTATCTGCAGACATCTTACCCTTCGAGCCAGGCATATAGTGCACAGAGGTCCAGCCCAAAGAGCCAGCCGTGTGTTACACAACATCTTTGAAGATACGGTATACGCCCAGTCAAGACCGGCGCCTCTACGGGAATCAGGTGAGCGTTACAGATATGGATCAATAGCCTCTTTTATCGCTTGAAAGGTAGCTGGTGGATTTTCTGTCCCACAAAAGTAAGCTGTGCGGTTACAGTATTGGGTGAGGAATATGAGGTAGAGGAAAACAGCCTACTATTTCATAAGAAAGCAACAGCCTTTCTGAAAGCATTGTTGTGGTTGAATTTGATGTGGCTCTGGGCGCTAGAGGTAGGCACTTACTCTAGCTCATCTTCCTGGTCCTCTGCATTGTCTTTTGAAGTATTGTGCTTCTTTCGTTATGTAGGTCCTCCAGCTGGTGGTGGTGGTGGTGGCTCTTGAGGAGGAGGGATGGCAATAGCTGATGCCATTTTTAAGATCAATAGCCATTTTGCTGATATTCTTCCAAGTATGTGCTGTGTGCTAGATTGTTAATGGATAATGAATAGGAATAGGTGCAGGGGCTGTGCAAGGGTACATTTTGAGCTTCAAAGTTCCTAGATGAGCTGGAAAATGCAGTTCCAAACTGTTCACGAATCATGAACCCGTTTGCGAAGTGCGGATGCGTCCGTGAATACATCATCATGACCTCTGAAAAACTTTGTTAAAGGGACGTTATGGTTAAGTTGTACTGATAAAAACCTATGAAATTCAATGAAAAAACTTTGTTAAAGAGACATTATGGTTACAAGTAAAAGCAAAGACCCCAGAAGTTCTCCAGTTATGGTAAGCTAAGCAATCATAACTCACTCCAACACCGTACACTGCTAAGACAAACACCCAGTACATGAAAGATGACATCACAAATGTCATTGATGATATCACTGATGACTTCACATATAAAAATAATTATATACATGATTTGTTCAGGGGAGGTAGGTTGGTTGTAGGGGAGTAATTTGCTAAATCCTTGAAGTTAGCATATGGGTTATAATGGCATCCATACAAAAGTGCACGCTTTGGAGTAATTCCATCTACATCAATAGTAAATATCCCATTCTTAAAATGATAAATATATATCAATGTCTATGTAGATATTTAAATGAGTAGAGCACTTTTACTTATGCTCTGTACAGAATATTAAACAAAAACGGTCACAGATAAATGAGATAATCGATGCGAGCAGCATCACAATTGTCAACAATCATGAGCAAGTGAAAGCGAGAAGAGACTTATTTCTGCTTTTACGCCTTGGCCAAACGAAGTTGCTTGGAGGGGACGCATGTTTCGCTCTCATGCGCTCTTTAAAGCCTGGTTTGATCACCATACCTGACAAATTCTGTGACCATACTGCAAAAACATAATTGAAAAGTGTATGCCCTGGATCAAAGCATAAAACATTTAATTTTAAGGAAAAGGAAAACAATATTATCTTGCTCATAGAATAGGTGGTGGGCATGTTTAGTCGTTTGTAAACTGTGCCTGCAAGGACATCAATGTAGCACCAATGTACCACGAGTAAAGCAGAGATCATCGGGTATTAACACCCGGTGGGGGCAGCCAATCAGGTTCCACGCATCACAGGCTAAAACCCGCAATCTCAGCTTTTGTTCCTTGGAACCTGCGGGTTGCCTTCTCTGCCACGGGCCACTACCTTCTACCGACCCTTTTCCTTCTCTTAAAAAAAAATGTATTCCAGCCCCACTTACCCAATTGACTTTGTGCAGGTCTGTAACTCGGGCCGCCGGGCCATGACCCCCCTTTGCAGCCCTTTCAGTGGGGTGCTAACGATATATTCATGTGTGAATATGAAGAAGTACGAAGGTTGGAAGAACCGTTTCAGCGTTTCAGTATTGCTGCAGAGGCTTATATAATGCATCTATCAACTCCTGTGGGTCTTGCCCTTATGAAATGGAAGGATTCTGGCTATCCAAGATGTCCGGCTCATAGTGATACAATATTTGCTGAATGTAGCAGGATCTGTTTGCACTAATAGATTGCATTTCTCAGCACACTGTTTTCAGACTCATGGCCCAAAACAAAGTCATGGATGCCTGGAAATTGGGGAAGGGTATGGTTGTGAAGGGAGATGTCTCTGGGTTGTTCTGTACTGATGTGCAAATTATCTCAATCTTGGAAACATAGATGGAAAGCAGGGCTTCGCTGTGTTGAGGCGCGGCAAAGGGGCAGATTGGCAATGTCGTTCAGGATCAAACATTTGATAAACGTTATTATTTCCATTTAGAATGATGGACATTTCATAGCACAGATTTGCATTATTTGAATACCCTTTTAGATAAAGTGGGCCCAAAGCACAAAGTTTTGCAATGGAATAAATCAGAGAATGCCCTAAGTCTCTCAAATTTGACACTGCTACTTATTATTATTATATATTATTTATTCATAAACCCAAAACTGAAGCTAATCTGGATCTGTCTGGAGAATATTTCAGATGTACATATGCAAGTGCAGTATATCAAGGTTTGCTAAGGGGCATCTCACAGACGCTCCAGACACCTCTGGATTTGGTCTAGCTTTAGGCTTCTGGAGGTCTGAGGTAACAGGAGCAAATCAGACATGCTCAGGGCATCTCCTAATTTGCCCCAGTGCAAATGTTTGTGAATCGGCCCCTGTATATGGAGGGTATTTTTTAACATTTGGACATTTAGTTATTCATTTTGCTCATGTCACATCCGGTGATGTGATTTCCTGTGATTTGACTGGAAGAGTGCAACAAAATGTGACATCACTTCCTGCGGTGTCACTGAATTCAAACATGTTAATCAATGCTTACAACTAGGAACTTAGAAATAGACAAGATGAAGGGATGTCAAGACAGCACATCAAATCATCGAAAGAAGACCTGCAGCCTTGGCTCATAGCCACAAGTTGGTTTGTATAAACTACAGTGTCCACAAGGTGGCCGACCTTTAACATGCATAAAGATGTCAAAAGAGCCAGATTTAGGTTCCCCCTCGAGGCATTTTTTACCCCTCGAGGGCAAGAGAAAATCCATTTCACCAGAAGAAGAAGCAGTGAAGTATTTTTTGGCTTTTCATAAGAGCCACCTGGAAACACCTATTTTTCCAGGGAAGCGAACACTAATCAGGAAGCAGGTTTTTTAATCTAAATTTTGCGCAGTGTGCCCAAGATCATCCTTTCCTACCCCAGTTTCCACACCAATGCAGAGGTAACCATATCTTCACTGTGCTCTTCACTGGCTGTGTGGCATCCTGAGTGGGGGAAGGGGTGCGATGAAGCACATGAGACGGCCTGCCAGTTGGGCTCAAGCTGTTACAGACCTCAAAGGAGATACATCTGGTGTCTCACCGCTACAGTTGAAATAAGGCATTGAGGCACCTTCGCACCATAGAAAACCCAAGGATTTGACATGATCCGTTTCCAAGTTTGAGTCTTGAACCAATTGATGCTTGCTTAAAAGCACTGTATTTTCTCCAGTTTAAAAAACTCGACCATCTCGGCACCAACTTGACCAACAGAAAAGCACACAGATGCCTGGCTCGACCCTGTACAGTCACATGGTGGATATTTGAAGTTATAGCTAGTTGTTCTGCCCACCTGGACTGGTTTTAGAGGCTAAAGTGGCAATTAAGACCCCATTCCATCAATACCTTTTTAAAGAACATATACTTAAACTTGAACATTGTGGCAAAGACAACTGCCTACATACCCCTGTCTTCATACCTAGAGTTCCCCTTTCGAATCATTAGTGCTGCAGATATACATTTACACAGATGCATTCTGGGACATACAAATCCTGGAATCTATTTTAGAAAACAAGTGTATTGTGGGATTTGGGGCCCAGTACTTGAACAGTTAACATGTTTTTGCTCTGTAAGACTCATAGATGTCTTGAGTTACAAACAAAATGTTTGGTGCACAGATATTAGTGCCTTGCATTGCACCGTCATCCACTGCAGCCTTGATTAATAAACACTACATGCACTCTGCCCTTTTGGAATAAGCCAAAGGCGCAGCCACACTCTGCACACATCTGCCGTAACATACAACTCGAAGGACACTTTGCACAACATTTCTACCATAAGAATGTAGCTACCTTTCACGACAAAAATTAGAACTGTAGCTACACACATAACTGACTATCCTCTTGTTTATTTTTATTAATACAGTGTTTTAGTTTACAAAACTTTTCACACTTACAAAATTAAAATACATATTCATATATAACAATAAAAACTCCTCTACGTTTCCTCAAATTCAGATTAAAATAAAATTCAAAACAACTTAATTCTTCACAGTACTCGTTAACAGAAGATTCCAACTTACTAAACATAAAACAATGAGATGTTATGATTGGAAATCCTGTTAGAAGCATTGCTTAAGAACATACACTGTCTACAATGGGCCTCGTATAATCATATAAGGTGTTGCTACTTTCAATGTGTCTATCAACATAACGCTAAGTTTCGATCATTTTCATAGCACTTCATTTTCTGCACAAGTTCCTCTTCGATTTTGAATAGAAGTCTGGCCAAAGCACACATGAAAGCAATGTGAGGATTGTTCATACATTTACACCATAGCATTTCACGTGAAGATACAGCGTTTCCAATGTTTTTGTCCCCCAGAAACGTACGTCTCTCTTTGTCAAATTGACTGCAATAAATAATCAGATGTTTTATGGTTTCCTTTTGTGGAGCTATCTTACAGAAGCGACAAATATCTGAATTAAAATGCATCCACTGACTAACGCATTATTTAGAATGAAGTTGATTCAAGCGAAAACGCATGTACATGTCCCGTACTTTAATATCAGGGAAGCACTCCACATACATCAGCCTAGGAACCCTTTTGTGTGTGTGTAAGGCAAACTCTTTATACAACAGGTAGGAGACAATTCTTTCATGGGCATCAACCCAATTCATTTGATACAACATTTTTTTGGAATAACCCACTCTCATTATCAGATCCTCTTTGGTGATATTAATGCGTAGAAGGGCAGGATCCATTTTTTTTAAACAAACTATTGAATCAGGATTGTCTGAAGCCAGCATCCTGGCAAACTCCACATAGTTGGAATTTCTAAGGGGATTCAACATTTTACCATAAGCATTGATTTGACGCCACAAAAAGCGTGAAGACAAGCTTGACAAACCTATTTCTATACGTATGCATGAATTTGGAACTGATTTGGCAAAATTTAACACCTGTTTCCTAATGCGCCCTTGTACAGAATTGAATAACTCATCGATGTTGTGCAAACATAGATCCAAATTATACAAGATTATCAGTTCAATCTTTAAAAGATAGAATTTAAGAGCGGATGTAGAGAAAATTAGCAATATTTTTGATGGATTATTTTTAATAGTGAAATCAAAGGTCTGACTTTGGCTGTTAAAAAATCACTCTAATATTTTTTGGAAAAATCGTTGGTAATATCAAAACCCAGGTATTTCAGCATGGAAATTCTATCCAGTTTGTGATTGTTGAAAGTTCATGAATAGCGAGGAATGTTTTTAGAGCCTGACAGTATTAGAATCTTAGATTTACCTACGTTTACCCGTAAGTTATGGTGGGTTGCAAAAATGGAAAACGCCTGTAGTTTATTTTTGAGCCCCAATGGTGTTTTATCAAAAATTAAAATATCATCAGCATATGCTAGCCAGTGTATTTAAAGATGGCCAAGTTTGACTGGATAGCACAATGTTTGTTCCCAAAGTGTTTCAATATCAACTAGATAAAGATTAAAGAGTGTGGATGCAAGGCTACAGCCTTGCTTTACCCCCGTACAGGTAAGAATTTCATGAATAACATCACCCTGCCTATTGATACGGATCTTGAAATATGTTTCGGTATGTAACAGGGCCAATAGCTGAATGATATTTTCAGGGAAACCAAGTTTTCTTAGCTTACACCACAGCATGTCGCAAATAACGCAATCTAATGCTGAGCACAAGTCTAAGGAGGCCATATAAATGTTGCCTACTTGATTTTTTTTACAGAAATACAACATATGAGATAAAATAATTGCATTGATAGATGTGCCCATTTGTTTTCGAAAACCGGTTTGATTCTGAGATAGAATATCATGTGATTTTATAAATTGTTCCATCTCATTCAGAAGAAGAATGCAAAAAACTTTGTACGAACAGTCCATAAGGGCTATTGGCCTGTAGTTTACTGGATCCGCCGGATTTCCCTTTTTATATATAGGCACAATCAGGGCGATGTGCCACGATTGAGGAATGGAACCTCTGTTGAAGATCTTTTCAAACTTTAGAAACAAAATTTTGCCCAGAATGCAGGATAAGCCTTAAAAGCACAGGCTGGAATACTATCTGGACCAGATGCCATAGAATAATTAAGTTTGCCTATTGCCCAAATAATATCATCAATTGACCAGCAAAAACGAGGTAATGTATATATTTTTTTGTGGTAAATTGTTGCAAGGAAAAGGTCCTTGGGAGTTTGAAATTTTTAACAATGAACATGGACCAAGTGTTGGCGGAGATTACATTGGGTAGAGCCGTCTCATTTACACTTCGTCCAGGATTTTTAAACATCTGCCAGACAGATTTTGTGTTATGTTTACATAAGTGATTTACTATTTTTTGATTGTCATGTAGATGCATTAGATGACGATGTCTTCTACAATTATTGCTAAACATGCGTACAATTTGCTTTTTAATGGCCATGTATTCATTAATAGAAAGCTTTTGTGCCGCTAAATGTCTCAAGTCACTGTGTTTTTGCTTCTTGAGTACAGCTATATATGAATCGAAGTGATGCAGGTGAGTTTTCTGCTTGTTTAAGTACCTTTCAGATAACCAGATTAAAGTGTCTCTCATAATACCAGTGTTACGATTTTCCAGATGGACAAAATCTTGCACTCTATAGCCAATACTAGGATCATATAAAGCTAGTCGGTTTAATCTTTCAACCAGTTTAAGACATACATATTTGTTCCATCGAATCGTGCCCGGGAGACGCTCTATTTCTACCAGGGCCAATTCTGGAACGTTTGACAACTGCATCCAAGGTAATTATAATTTAATTGAAATAAGACAGTGATCACTGAGACCCAAGTCCATGGAATTACTTAGGGAACATAGATTTAACAAACTCTCAGATATGACAAAGAAATCAATTGTGGAAAAAAAATTGTCCCTATGCCAAGTATATTGTAGAGTGTCTTCGTACATTCTTACAACCTTCATGTGCCGAACCCGGAAAAACTCCTTCCATCGCAAACCAAGTATGATGGATTTTTTTTGATTATTTGAAAATGTGAGTGTATGATTGTCATGTAGGTCGCACAGACAACTTGCATTAAAATCGCCTCCAACAATAACGCCCTCATACTTGTTACTTAATACAGCATTTTCAAAAATTGAACTCATCCATATTATGTTTAAGTGGATAAAAATATAGATTAATGAGCATAAGAATTTCTTTCTTTCCCGCATTCAATTCTATGTCTATGGCAAGAATATTAGTCGACAAATATGAAACCATACAGTTGGCGTTGATCCTATTGTTGACCAGAATAGCCAAGCCACCTGACGGACGACCCAAACCACACTATGTTGCAGGACTAGAAATAACACAGTATCCACCAACAGACATCTGTTTAGTAAACATTGTCTCCTGCAAAAGAATAATAACTGGATCGCTAAACGTGAGCTTTGACTTAAGTGCTGAAAAGAAATTATGGTACCCACAAACATTCCAGGAAAATACCTGGATACTATTAAAACTACCGCGACAGGTTCACCACGGTGCTGTTCGTTACAGCATTAACTAGGTTGCCTATCCATGACCAATCCTTTATATTTGATGCAATAGCTGCTAATTGAACAATGGCATCCTATGAAGCAGTGGATGATACAACATTTCCAGTGATACCAGAAGAGGTATCATGTTGGGGTAACACATAATTCAGAAAATGAACAGCCCGCTTTTCATCCTGCAATAAATGCATTTGCAGCCCCAATTGAACAAATTCTGTTTTGAAATGCCAAATCTTTTTTAAGATGATAGATGAGGAAATCTTACATATTATTCTGCCATGGTTAACATCAGTCAGTTTCACCCACTCAACATCATTTGAATTCAAAAGTCTTAACATAGGAATTTTATGAAAGGTTTTGAAAATAAATTCTCGATTCAGTCGTGCCTTTCCATGTGTATTAGGATCACTACTCCAACCCAATACAGTAGCAGGATTCAGTATCGCTGAAGCCTCAACTTCACATGAATAGAAATCCCCCTCACTCTCTCCTTTTTTTGCGATTTCCTCCGCGGTTCCATCCGTGTCTATCAGACGATCTAGGGTGGGGCAACTGCATTTGCATGTGCATCCATGCAACCCATATTAGAGTCTCCCTTTGTCCCCAAAATAAGAGGTTTAACCTCCTTTGTATTAAGCTCATGAATGGGACCTTTAGGTTGACCTAAATAGCCTTGTGACAATGTTACAGGGTTTGAGCCATTAGCCTGACTTGGATTTTTCGTGGAGACCACTTTGATGGGATAGAAGAAGGACAGCTGTGTTTGCTTACACCCTGCATTTAATGCCGGGCTGATATGTTTAGGGAGTAAGCCAGTTGTTTTTCCTTCTTCATTGCACCCCACCTTGTCATTACCTTTTCCCTGCTGCTGTTTTGGAATTTGTTTATTTTTAACTTTATTAGCTTTTTTCTTTTTGTTATTGCGCTCTGGATTAGCATTTTCCTGTGGAAGCTGCAGCGCTGATTTACTTTCAGCATTTAATTGATCCAGGTCTACCACTCCTTCATCCACGCTACGAGCATCATTCTCAGATTCCACATCCTCATGTGCGTTACTTTGGTGCTTTAAGATTTGCACATTGTTTTTTGATTTTTTTAATTATTTTGTTTTTGTAGGCAAGTGAGACTTTTTGCATTTTGTATGCGTTTTTGCACCTTTAGTTGTAAACGTCTCTGCTTACGAGACATGAAGGGTACTTTTCTTGTGCTCGTATCCTCTGTGTCTGAACCACTGCCCACACTGACCTTTTGTGCAATTTCTTCAAGAGCCGCCTCATTCTGCTGGTGTTCGAGCACATGAACAAGAGCAGAAAGACTATCCACCAGTACTGCAGAAGATGGATTTTGTTCCAATGGTAGACCAATATGATTAGCCAAACGTGCTAAGTCAACAGCAATTTTAAAGAACATCTTCTCCATTCCGCTGTACTTTTCAACTTGTGTGCATTGAGTATATTCGTTGGCGTCATTTTTATTAATGAATCCAACCTCTTTCTGTTCAGTGACTGCTTGTGAGAAGGATCGGGTCAAAAATAGAGCGGCATTCCCTCCAATTTCTGTTTGTGAACCCTTCACATTGGTGTCATGGCAATTTGTTTGAGAGGCATTATCACGGGTGACGTCCTTAGATGCATTAGTAGTAGGAATCACCTTGTTTAGAGTACCACATAGCATTCCTTCAATCTTACTAATGCATGCTAAGATCTCCATATTTGATTGTTTTAGAGCTCTTATTTCCAAATGAGTCAACTCATGTCCCTTGTCTAGGAGATTAAGGATTCTACTTATAACAGGAAACTGAGAATCCATCTTCTCCGATGAATGGGCAACAGGAGAATGCCCTGAAAAGGTATTGAGTGCAGGCTCATAGTTTAACCTAGGCGGGGTAGTTAACTCTACAGGGCTAGAACACACACCTCTCTCTGGAGTATTTGTGTGAGCAATCTTTTCAGGGGCCCCTTCAGTCTCTATTTGGAACATAGCCATCCTAAAAGCTTCTAACTGAGCAATTGTCGATGGACTCAAGTTCAAGTCCTCCTCAAGACTATCCTCTTACACACACCCTCCAGAGTATTTCCCTAGTGTACATCTCTCCACCCATACACATGCCAATTAGACATGGGTGGCTAGCAAGGACTCGGCCGAGCCCTCTTAATCTTTAATGGCCATTACACACACACGCTTACTAGCACCTCTTAACTTTCTCATATTTCGGACTTCGGTCCCTATGAGGGATTTCAACCGGCAGCGCGTTGAGGCCATACACATAGTGAAAGGCACTATACAAATGACGAAATGAAATGAAAAGAAATAAGAATAAGTACACCAGTTCTTATCGGTGTAGTGTGTACTATGATTGGTGTTCAAATTATACTTTTTTATTTGTACGGGGATTTGTGACTGAACGCGTTGTTTCATTGTCCACCACCTTTCTCGTCCCTTCTCTCTTACTGGGTATCTCCACAGGGGCTATTGCTAAACCTGGGAAAGAGCGGGATCGGGATGAAACAGGTAAGAGGTGTGGCGAAGTATCCCAAACTTAAGGAGTGCTTCGCTTTACTACTGAAGGGGTTATCCTGCATGGTGTTAGCACAATGTACATGTGCCTGCTGATGCCTGTCTCAACCCATTCACTTGTGCCCTTGCTTGGGAGTCCAACTACCCATGGCAATTGGCTGAGGGAGCATGGCAAGGAACCTATGCATAGTTCAGGGATGGCAGCTATGGTGGGCTCTGTGGAGACAGCACTCAGGCACAAAAGGGTCTCCCTCCTCCTCATCCTTTACTCCTCCTCCCTCGGCAAACAATGTTTTTCTTTTGGCTTCCATTACCACCTCTTCGCTGAGGACACCCAGATCTTCTTCTCATTTCCCTTCTGCACCCCTGACATCTGAGAACGCATCACTAAGGGCCTCTCTCGTACCCACAGCTGGACAGCTTTACACTGCATGATGAACCCATAATCTGCCTAGATCCTCTCCCACTTTGGCACCCCCCTTACTTATCTCTCAGTAACTTATCTCCATCACCGGCCCGCTCTGGATGCCTCCCACTTCCACCCCATCTCACCTCTGGCGTCGCATCATTGGAATCTCCCACCCCCACCACTGAAGCAATCCAATCCACTGAAATAATCTAAATCAGACTCAGACTCCACTTGCTAACCTGTATAGGGTTATCCTTTAACCCCATAAATGCTGGCTGCTAGCCCTAAAGTATAACCTAAAGTCTCACCTTTAACACCTGGATCGCTACCACCTGTACGAGTGCAACTATTTAAAAACACCCTGAACATGGAATGTCTCCATTATCTGTACTTTTCTTTTGCAAACCACTTTTTGAAATAACCATCCTTATTAAATGATACCCCATTAACTAATTAGTCCTCCTGATTAACATTGCAATGCAATCACAGATGGAAAATTCTGTTTTATTTTCTTCTCTTGTACTGTGGAAAGGAATGTGCACTGCAAAGATGAATGGGCTGTCTTTTCCATTCAGAGAGGTTATTGTTCGTGCGGGAAGCAAGAAGAGATACATATAATCTATTGTTAGGGATTGGACAGAGAGGTCAGAACTCTTGAAGTTGCTGAAAACGTCAGAAAAAGGGTAGATTTAGTTTTGAATGACAAGCAGGAGACATAAATAGAGGTGAGAGAAAAGGTTGTGGTTCTTCTTGTAGCTGGCTGTCGAGGGAAAGCGATCAGAGGGAAGCACTGAGCTTATCCGACATTGAAGGCTGCAGGGACTCCAAGGCCGATGTTCAGGGGCGTGAGAAAGCAGTGTGGAAGAAGTAACACTTCAGTACAGATAACCCACAACAGAAAGGGAGTTTTCCAGAAAAAGCGCAGAAACCTCATAATTCAATGTAAGTAGTTGTAAAACATGAGGAGTGTGGACGATTGACTGCGGTTCCCATCAGTTAGTACAGGGGGTTATTTTTAAAACAAAATGTTCGATGTTTTCTTTTACACATGCTCAATGACAAAGGACAGAAGATAATGTTACAAATATTTTCCATGTACTGCAATGAATGTTTATATTTCTTCTCTTAGGTAACCACGGCAAGGTTGATGCACTGGTAATAATTGGCAAATGTATTGTTGTGAAATGAATTATGCTTTTATTGTAAGGGACATGATTTTAAAATACTCATAAAAAGTGGTAAAAACAGAATTGGGGTAAGATTTTCTTATGTCTCTGGTGATTATTCTCTAGCTGAGGGGAGGTAATTAGGAAGCGCTTTAGTGCTTACACCATAGTGGTAAAATATTTACCACCGGTGGTAAAGTAGGAAATAAAAGGAGAAAAACCATAAAAGCAAGCCAGAAAACAGGTGTGTTGGTGTGAGTGTGTTTAGCTGTGCATGCTTGGAGCTCGACAGAACCATTCAACACGATAGGCTGATGTCGTATATAAGTAATCAGCACAATATGTGGCAATATTTTGTTCCTAATAAATGTACATGCATATGGACAACCCTAAAACAGAGCATAATTATAAAAGGGGGAAGGTTTGTCTCATCGTATAGGGCAGTGCTATGGAAATTCTCACCACTAATTTATCACAACACTAAGGTATTGTCAGTTTACCGCCAATTTACCACTATACTAAAATACTGCCAAGTTAGGTAAGAGCTCTATGACAAAACCCCTTACAGGCTGAGAGGAGTGGGGAAGGGAATGCTACCATCCAAAACCAAGGTTTGTTGGCCACCAGAATTGTAGTTTCAGGTATAGGTGCTCCAAATGTGGAAAGCAGTACTCATTATTTAATTGCTATGGAGAGGTGGCTATAGTTGCCTGGGATGCCTTTTTATTGATATATTCTGGTTTGTACAAAACCTATACAATGAATCAAACCATAATTCATAAATACAGATCAGTACAGAGTTAATACAATCATAATAGGAATTAATGATACAATCCTGGTCTCCTAAAAAAAACTCCAATTAATATTCTTTGCATAACATCCACAACCCATCAAAGTAGCATGTTTTATGCACATTCTAGTCAAATTCAATCTCAAATCAGCCCAAGTAAAAACCCTTGCCCATAGCTTGCCACCATTTGAATGTTTAGTGAAACCACAACACTGCCATACTGTGCACGAAGCCACAGAATCTGTCATAACATGATGCATAATTTCCACATAGTGTCCATTTCTATGGATCCAAATGTAGGGTTCTCCAAGGGAATTTTCTGATACTATGTTTTAAAAGATGCTCACTTCTTAAATAAATTCTGCATCTAATAGGGCATTAAAATATATCAGGAAGATTCTGGAGTATTGCTGTCTGGAACTATTGCATCTGGTAGAAGACTCTATAGTGCAGTTGACCCAAGTGGTCCTGCGGCTGGCACGTGGAGATATCCTCAGTGTAGTGATACAACGCTGAGATGCATCAGCAGGAGGAGGAGGAGCGAGAATGCCTTGGACTTGATTCTGGGTGTGATTAATAAGTACTTGGTGTAGGGCATTGACACGGTCTGTGCCAAGATTAGTGTTAGAGGGTTGGGCAGAAGAGAGGAGTGGGGGAAGGACAGGCTATAGCGCAATAGTGTTGGCATTGTTTGCAGGTTGCTGTCCGAGCTTGCTGTTATGCACTATGGGGGATATTAGGGTTCCATGTTTGGAGCAGCGTGGAAGTTGATGCTCTCTAGTGCCATCAGGGTGTCAGAACTCTGGGGCAAAAAGAATATCTATGGACTGGCTGTGGTGGTTGGGGGGGGTAGGTTGCTCCTTCTCATTGTAACACCAAAAGAGGACCAGATGTGGGAGGGGGAACTTTTGCAACTAGCTTGTGGGTAGGATTGGGAGTTTTGCGGTACAATGAGGCTAAGAGGTAAGGCTCTAGGGTGTTGTTGATGCATGCAGAAACCTAACCCTTTAAAAGCACACAGATATTGGGGTTTGTAATAGTCGGGGCTTAAGAAGAAGAGGTTTGAGCCCACACAATCAGGATAAAGAAGACTTCAAGGGGATCAGGTTGGAGAGAGGTAACATGAGATTAGGCAGGAGACATTCCGCTAAGTACCCGGATATGTGCGGATTGCAATGGCTGGAAGTACGTGGAAGGACATCAATGTAGATGCCTAGCCATATAGCGCAACACATGGCAGAAAAGCACAAGAATAAGATCTTTATTGTAGTGGACACCATTCCTTTTGGGGAGAGCCACTTGGTATTGGACACGTGATTGTCCCTGATTAATGCCTGAACTTGTGGTGAAATTGCAGGGGATCCAATTGGTCTGAAATGTGGTGCTCCAGAAGGTAAGAATGGGAAGCAGCATCACATGGCTCATATAAAACCAAAAAAATGTTGCACAGTTCCACCATTGCAAAGGGATTGTGTGCCCCGTGGCACAAGGAGATCCAGATTAATATCCCAGCTTTGTTCAGACAAGGTGGGTTTCAATTCTTCTAAGTATGTTGATGGATTTCCTGAACCCGTTTTTTTGAAGATCTCCGGATCCTTGGTGGTGGGCTCAGGGAAAGTATTCTGGAGAAGGTTCCTTCTAGAAGCACCAAGTTCAGAGTTGTCAAGTGTCTAATTGGACTGGATTTTGGAAAGAGATTGTTTATTTAAATACTGATATTCTACGGTTGTGTCAGGATATGCAAGATAACCTGAGCAGCTTTTACAGGATGGAGAAAAGGAAAAGAACCACAGTCGGGTTGCTGCTTAAGAGTAAAAAAACCTTCATGAGAGCGAGGGCATTATTAGGACTGGGCTGGGGTGAGTGAGTGACCAAGGGGTGGTTTGTTGTATTCTAGAGGTAGCAGAGGGTTTAGTATACTGTATGTGCTAATTAGGTTTTAGTGCTCAGTTCATTTAGCGAGGTGTTAAATCTTGGATTCACAATGTAGCAGCCTTGGTGTATGGTGAATGACTCAGTGTTCCTTTTGCACTGTCTCTCAGAAGGAAGGACCAGAGTCTGGGGAGCCAACCTCACCAGACTCCAGGGATGGGATGTTCAGAGAGCTGGGCACAGGGTGTTACATCATGGTCAGCATGCCACAGTGGGTGGCCGATGATACAGAGCAGATAGAGGAGCTACTATGGGCTTCTGCAGCCGCCCGTTAAGCCCACCCTCCCATTCCCATTTCAGAGGTTGGCTGGGGCAGAGCTGACCTAGGGAGCCTATTGGTGCATCAGGGCTGCCCATGTGGGATAGTTGGCTTTTGGGGTAGTTGTGTAGTTGTCACTAAGTGTAGCAAGTTTATGAAAGCATCCGTGTTTTTAGATGTCTGTGGTTAACAGTACAGAATTTTGAGGAGTGGTTGTTCAGATAGTCCAGTTGTAGAGTTCAGTCAGAATATGGCAGATACACATTAAGATGTTTACAAGAGAATGAAAAGGGTAAGAATCAGATCAGGGAGGCTGGATAGTAGTATAAAGACCCCAGCAGGGGGTCTAGGTACTATTAAATCAGTCAATGATGGTGGTTTATGGAGTTCCAAGGATGTTGGAGGGGAATAGGGTCATGTGGTTATTAGTTGCATTTTAGGGCTAATTAGTTTTGTTAGGTGTGTAAGGTATGTTGCAGCCTTTTTCACAAACAGACTCAGAGAGTGAATCTTGGGGCGCTTCTGTCCTCAAAGCACTCTGATTTCAATTCCTGTAGGTATTGTCCGCAGTTACTTTACCAGCCTTTAAAACATTTTGATTCTAACTGCTCTAGGTAATGTGCCAGTTACTTTACCAGCCTTGAACATACTCTGGTTCCTGCTCTTCTAGGTATTGTTTGCGGGTACTTTACCAGCCTTCAGAACACTCTGGATCCTGCTCCTCTAGGTATTGTTCGCAGTTACTTTACCTGCCTTGACAACACTCTGATTCCATTTCCTTTAGGTAAGTTGTCTACTCGGTTTACCAGCCTGGAAAACAACACTCTGGTTCCTGCTCCTCTAGGTATTGTCAACAGTTACTTTACCAGCCTAGAAAACAGTCTGGTTCCTGCTCCTCTAGGTATGGTCAACAGTTACTTTACCAGCCTTTACAACACTCCGATTCCATTTCCTTTAGGTAAGTTGTCTACTCGGTTTACCAGCCTGGAAAACAACACTCTGGTTCCTGCTCCTCTAGGTATTGTCAACAGTTACTTTACCAGCCTAGAAAACAGTCTGGTTCCTGCTCCTCTAGGTATGATCAACAGTTACTTTACCAGCCTTTACAACACTCTGATTTCATTTCCTTTAGGTAAGTTGGTACTCGGTTTACCAGCCTTGAAAACAGCATTCTGACTCCAGCTACTATACCTTATCAGCCTTGAAAACAGTCAGGTTCCTGCTCCCCTAGGCATTGTCTGCAGTTACTTCACCCGTCTCGAAAATATTGTGATTCTGTTTCCTTTAAGGTGCGCACTCGGTTTACAGCCTTGAAAACACTCTGCTACCAACTGGTCTAGTTAGTGTGCTAGTTACTTTGTCGTCTTGAAAACACGCGTTTTCCTGCTCATCTATGTATTGTCAGCAGTTACTTTACCAGCCTTGAAAACACCTTTATCAGCTTTCAAATCACTCAAATTCCATAAGGTGAACACTTACTTTACCAGCCTTGAAAACACCCTGCTTAAAAACAGCTCTAGGTATTGTCTGTAGTTACTTTAGTTACGGTCGAACTGGCCCATAAAATTCTCTAGGGCACTAATAGAAAAGTGGCCCACAGTTGTAAATGGCTATTCATTCATTCTGTGACACTGTTTGAAAAGTACCCAAGGGGGGTGTTTTTTTTAATCAAAATTGGTCAAAACTATTAGCTGCATGGTGAAGTTACTCATCAAACTGGCCCATATTGGCTAAAAGAGTGGCCCACTTTGACCAACAAAACGGGCCCACACTAGCATTTTAGGTTTTTGGGTTTTTGGTTCGGCCATGGGCCTATTGCCCTGTAGTGCAGACCTAGCCTGCTGTTATGCTGCTAAAAAGCATGGCTCTGGTTGAGCGGTTTGTCTCCATCTGAAGCACTGTGGTCTTAGTTGCTGCTAGCCCGCTCCCTCCCCTCTGGTACTTTCCTCTTCGCCTCGCCTAGCTTCACCTGCTGGTTTGCCATTCATGTGGAATAATAGCACTTTAACCACCACAAACAGTGCCGCAAAGTACCGCACAGCCTGCTCCCCGCATCATAATTACACAGATCGCATGGCACTGTGGGAAGGAAGGCCGCGTGGGACCACGCGCCCTCTCTTCTTGTGCTCCCCATTAGTATTCTAATAGCAGTCACAGCATCATCTGGGCCAGCTTGGCACACAGGCTGGCAGCTGAACGTTCCTCCTTCCTGCCTATAAACTGCAGGTTTTGTAGTGCAGTTGCTGTTAAAATATCTAGATTTTGTCGATCCTGCACACTTTTTTTCAGTGGGCAAATGGACATTTGTTCAGATTTAAGCACTGAAATTCAATCACAGCTGAGTCACACAGTTCTATAGTGGACCCCGGCGCGGTTGGCATTGATGTTTTGTGAGTGCATATCATGTTTCATAAAGCCCCAGGCTTTCCCTAATGGGCAGAGCAAGTCATCTTGAATTCTCGTAGACGATGGTGATGTTACTTTTACACCAATACTAAATGAAGCTCGTTAGGAGTGGTGATCCGATTGCTCGCAGGAGTCGCCTGGAAGCCCTACCAGAGGATTATGGGACTAGTGAGGATTAAACACGCTCTGGAGTTTGGCCAGGGTGATTAAGATGGGAAACATGGCGCCTCTGCAGGATTTTTTACAGGAACCCCTATTTTGTTATAGGGTAATGGGGCTTGTTGGTGCACCTGACATACATACATGTACAGATATTTCTGGGAGGGGAAGGCTAAACACGTGTGGTCGGTAAGGCTGCCATTTCATTCAATATGCCAACCTTGTTACTCAACCTTTTGATATCGGTAGGTCTAGGGCTACAACATCATTCTTTTTAACATTTCAATTTAACAATCACAGAGTGGCCTTCAAGTCACCACCCATCAACTCTGATGGAGATCTCTTTGCCCTGCAGTGCAGCACTCCATCTACACAATCCACACTTCCGACTGCACACATCAACACAGCGGCGGAGCCAACTAGCATTTTTCCATCCTCCCTGCTAACCCAACCCACCCCCTTCTCTTTCAGATCCACGAGAGTTGACGAATGCAGGAGAGGATGCAAAATGCAGCAGTCTGTGACTTAAATCCCTGTAACAGAATATAACGCCCAGTTCCTGCATCCCTAAGCGAGACATCACAATCACTGTATGGCAATACTGGTTGCATGTGGGTCAAGAACTGCAGTACAGCAGGCAGGCCACATGTAGAGTTCCCCGGTGTCACATTTTCCTGAATGCTGGTGTAAATAGTTTTGGCTGGTTCCTTTCTAACATCCCGGTGATATCTACTGGACAAGAGTGGGCAGCTGGGAGGAGGACAACCTAGATGATCCATTGGGTACAATCAGTCTGTAGTGCCTTCTTAGCACCCTGGGGTCTTATTCCTTAAAATGATGGAGCACAAGGGCTTCCTCATTAGTGGGTCCGGGACTGTATGTGGGATTCTCCTGGTGATCCGCATGCCACACATTAAGGTTATGGACTCTTTGACTACATGCAGATAAGTGATACATGTAGGTATTCTTTGGTGATGTATATTGCACTCACCATTGAAAGCTGCTTCAGGCATTTCCTTTGCATTCTTCCACTCCCAGGGTGATCCAGTGAGACCCACACCACTGCTCCCCGATTGGAAACCATTTATGAGTGTGTACATTTCTACTCTTGGTCCTACACCGGCCATGTCCAACGCCTGTGGATCCTTTGCACCAGCCAGCCCCCCTGGTGCTTCAGAAACAACTTGTATTAAAAGCCATGTGGCAGGGAAAAGAGACTGAGCACTGATGCTGGACTTCTCTGCCACATTTGGCAGCATTATGCAAAGTGCCGGCATGGCAGCCTAGGACTGCCAACACCTCTACACCTTTGCAGGTCCCCTGACTAATGGAAGCCGGCATTGATAGCCAGCAGACCGGGTGGCCCGTCACAGTAGATTTGGGTGAGGACTGCCCAAATGGACACCTAGGAGTGCAACTTCTGTGTCTACACATAAGAGGGTGGCAAAGTCCCACCACAATCCCCAGTGGAAGCAGAGCTCTTTGATATTTACAGGAGCCCTCTACAAATGAAAAAATAAGTGTTGGAAAGGTCAAATATAACATGTTTAATTTATTTTTAAATTATTGTATTTATTTTTTAAGTAAACCTTACACTTTTATAATACAACACATGTGATACAACCAATAGAATTCCACATGCTTACAATTCATCATATTAACATTTACCAATAAGGAAAGCGCAAAGGATTTCTAAGATACCAACATTGCATTAAGGAATCTAAGGGTTTCCAAAGTCAGAGATTTCTGTTTTCTACATAAAGTGAAGTTTCAAATTTGTTCTTTGCTAGAAATACTCTGGCAAAAGAACCTCTAGAAATATCGCTCTCTTATGATGTTACACAACTGGGAACATTCCACGCAGAGATGATATAAAGATTCTATCTTCATGGGATTCTTACAGTAGAGACCAGTTTTCATCAATTCGGCATCTCTGGATCCAGGCGCAAGAATCTCTCTTGTATACAGATAATTTAGCCAAAATTGCAAAAATTGGGTTCTTGTCTTATAATTAGGGAATTTGGCACTATTTTTTCTTCTTTTGCTATGTCTTGGAATAATTTAAATTTCGTGATGAAGTCTCCCATTAACACCCATTCTTAATCCCAGCATTTCCTTCTTCACCTTTATTTGGTTAGCAAATAGCAACTCATGATTGGCACCAATGTCCTCCAGGATTCTTCTAGAATCCTGGATGAATCCATTAAAGATTCTGGACGACCTTATGAGTTTTGTATTATAAAAGTGTACGGTTTAATTTTAACTTTTGCACTAAATAAAAGAATGCATGCTTAATGTTGGTTGTGGCAAAATGTTGTTGGTCAGTCCATCACAGGTTACAGTCTACAAGAACAAGTAGCATATTCAAGCATAAGCGATGACCTAAAGAATTCCCAGGCTGGCGTGCCCCAAATAAGGAGTGATCTAGGTCTCAGCACAGAGATGCCGTTTTGCAAGGTTTATAGTGATAAAATCGAAAACAAACAAGTCGAATGTCAAAATGTGGAAAAAAAAATATGGAAAAAAAAGTCGCATTTTTTTATGATGTTTTTTATTCGAAATGGGGTGTTCCCCCCTCAACCCCCCCTTTTTTTTACCCATTTTTTTTTATTCCCGGACCCCAAAATAAATATATAATTAAAAAAGAGGGAATTCAACTTTTTTTTTTTCGACATTTATTTTTCAACATTATTGTCATTCGACTTTTTTTTTCGACATTTTGACTGACCACCGTTTTGCATTGAATACAGCAGTCTCACCCTCTCATCCTGTGTGCTCCCTAAAACAGTCACACTCAACATATGGCATCCAACGTTATCAATTGGGCATATTCCTGAAGAAAGAAGATAACTATTGCAGAGCTTCTTCCTGCACCTCTAACTCAGGCATTTGAGCAGAAACACAGGCTTCCCTTAATTGACGGTTACTATTGATTAGGACTCCTAGAGCTCGGCGGTGTGCACTAGATGGGCCTTGTTTATGTCTCAGGACTTGCCTTCTGAATGCCCCCATTTATTAGATGTTACTGTCTTGGAAATGCAAGTCATGGATCACACCTTTAGTGTACAAATATGACTAACTCTCGCTTCTTCTGATACCCCCGAGACCATTTCCTTTGACATTATCCACCTACTTTGTACAAGTGCTGTGATAGCTAAATGCAATAAATAAATAAACTAAGAATCAATCAAATCAAGGCCAAGTCTGATAGTCGGTTCCTAGATATGGGCTTATCCCAGGACTTGAATGGTCTTTGTGGTGCCTCTTCCACCTGGAAGGAAGTTGTATGTCACTGCTTTTCAGCTTCATCCTGCGCCTTGGTAGGATTATGATGTGAAACCGCTGCCCTGTGAGCATTTCTGACTGAGTGAAAAATCCACAATAACATATGTCCAGTTCTCCAACCAATACGGCATTTTATGGAGACATTCATAGGCCCAACTTGAATAAAAATAGTACGAGTTGTAAGTATTGCTCCGTGGAAGAACAATTCGAAAATTAGAAGCTGCATTGGTAGACTGGATGTCAGGGTAGAAGTGCAAGATTTGAAAAATATGGAAGCTATATTAAAAATATATTTCTTCATGGAAAGGACAGAAAATGCATGCAAAAGCATTCTAGTACAAGTAGAGGAATTGGAGCATTTTGTGAAATCTAAAAGGATTCATGTGGAAAAAGGCGCACAGGGATACAGATTAAGATGTGGACAATTGTTTAATGCACAACCCTCATGCCAAGAGTAGGTAAAACAGGGGTACATTAAATGGGCATCGTGGTCCTTTTCTGTCCACGTTTCTATTGTTTTTTCCCTCCATCAATGCTTCTCTGTGAAAAATAAAATTCCACATTTGCTGCCCATGGCTTTTTGTTTTTTGTTCCCAAGGAGGGCAGAGAATTGCAGACTGGCATCGATTATTAACATTTAAAAAGTGTCAGGTTTAGGAATATGTATCGAGGGCTAGGGCTGGTCTCACCAGCTCATCAAATAGTACAATTTAGAGAGAATTGACAAACATGCAAAAAATCACCTCAAAATGCCTTACTGGATCACAGTAGATCTATCTATAGAAAATTGTATTACACATGGATTGAGCAATCTAAATCTTTTAAGTTGACGAATGCAGGACACCATTCCAGTGTAGCAACCTAAGCAGTTAATAATGCCATTTGGGCTCTGTACTGATGTACCATCAGCTGTAATTTAATGATAAACATGTTGAAAGACATAGCTGATAGCGTCGCCATTGTGTACCCAGTAAACAATGTCAGTGTTATGATATGCAACAAAATTGAATTAAAAGACATTTGTTCCAATGTTCAGTAGAACTGAAAGATTACCCTTGCTTGTCTGCACATCAAACAGGTTTCTGCAATGCAACATCAAGGTTTGTCACCTCAGAATAAAGGTACACACATTTGCAAGTTTTCATTGAAGGAGGCCCACTTTTTAGCTTCACAGAGTCAAAGCTATGACCAATGTCGTGATCTAAAGGCAGTGGCACTTTAAAAGCTGCTTTGCCGGGCGAAGGCAGACATCTTTCAAGGATGTGCAATGGTGAAGGGCTACAGATGCACCACAGTCCAGAGCTGGGCGAGATTAATATATTCACTATGATGGGTGAGCTGCTGAGGGAGAGACATATTTCAACTTCTTTATGTTCTTGATTGTTTTTCACTGCCAGGTAAGGAAGGCAAATCCACAGCCCACAGCCGAATGCCACTGTCCCACATAGGATGGACCCTTTGATTTTGGTTGTGTGGAAGTTTGATAAATGATCATGTTAGCACTAAAGAATGATTTCCTGAATCATGACACCCCCGCCCCCTGCACACCTTCGTGTTGTAATGGTCAAAAGCAATCAAACATTCAAATTAATAGTTTAACAATTTAAATAACAAATCTCAGTAAAACCAATTTAAAGCACACATTTCTTTGACAGATGAAGCTTCTTTAATGGTGGAGAACAATGCTCAATGCGTTTCGAGGGATATCCCCTTCTTCAGGAGCAAAACTGAAAATACAACAAGTAGTGTAACATTTTAAATTAACATTTTAAGCATAACAGACAATATCTCAATCTTGAAAATGTTAGAAAGACCTCCTAGGCCTAATAACATGTGTATGTACAATAGTAGAAAGTCTGGTTGGTGTCCCAATGATAGAAAAACACAAACAAAGAATCAAGGAAAAGACTGAGGAAGACATAACCATCAACGTAAAATAAAAAACTAAAGTGAGTAAACGTGTAGACACAGTAAGGATGCTGTGTAAATATAAGACTGCAGATAAGTGTTGACCAGTGCTCGCATATCAACCCCATAACCAGAGTGCTACCAGTGACAAATAACTAAGTGAGCACTCAGCGGAACAATACTAGTGCACAGCCACATGCTACTACCCAAACTCCTAAGAAAGCATGCTGAACATACCCTAAAGAAGACAGAACTAGAGTACCGTTCACTAATAAACAATGCACCACGAACCACCACTAAGAGAGAAAATTAACCATAAGTCCAATCGCAAATGGAATCTTGCATACTTAAGAAGGATGAGATTTGATAGACATAAATAACATACCTAGTCAACGTGGGTTCAAAAAGAGCGAGAGACCTTCAGTGGAATGGGTTTTCTATGGAGTCAAAGGCTACATTAAATGTAAGGAAATGCAATGCAGTCCCTTAAATGAGCACTGAACACAATGAATATTAACAAAATAAAAAAGGGATCAAAACGGCACTCATCCCCTGGGTCAGGCGCAGTCCCAATGAGACAGACAATATATTTCAATTATACTTGTAGATTTAAGCAAATTAGGGGCCAGAAAAGTGCAGATACATCTGCATAAATATGACCTTAAATGTATCAAGAAACCTTGAACTGACTTTCTGGATAATTTGATATAATTACTGAACAAAATGGAAAATGAAAAATGTTGTCAACCCTCTGCCGACTAACAACTTCCATTTGTAAGACGTCTACCAATAAAGAAGTATGACTCACCCCTTGAGTGAAATGTCCTTGTTAATGAAAGAACTACTGATATTAAAGATGACCCTGGTAAGCTTATCTCTAAATTAGAGAGACCTATCAGAAGAGAGATCTGATGAAATTACATACTACCATCTGGTTGAATACTATTAAGCACAGAAAATTCCACAGGGATTAAGGGTATATCTGCAACCCATCGCCTGGAGACTGACCTTGGGTGGTAGTGGTGCATGCTATAAATCAACATAACATTGTGTAAAGACAGGACTGACTTTGTAAAAAGAATGGGATCAGATCTTGAATTTGTGATCGTTGGATCATATCCTGTTGACTATAGAGGAACTCTCGAAATCCCTGCCTAGTATTTCATGTGAAATTACTGAACTAAAAACACAATTGAATCATTTGAAAACAGACTCAGAATTGAAGTGTATTCTGGACGATATTGACCAGAAGTTCTCTTCATATCAGAACGATATTGAACAAAGAAAACTGAGAAAGTTCAAAAGGGACGCGTTTCACTATATGAATGATATAGTATACACCTGGCAAGGATTTTATGCTTAGAGGTCCAATAACAGACCAAATAGATTTTATCAAACACGCACTGAGTCAGATCCAAGCAGTGCTAGTAGTTGTGGGAATAGTACAGAAGCTGAGTCTTCAACGTCAGCAAGTGCATCATCTGATCCTTTACCCACTGATGTGATTCCTCCATCTACTTCATCTAGGTTAGCTACTTCACCGGTCCCATCAGAAAGGGTTTCTTTTTAGATCAAAGAATAAATCAAGATGAGGAAAAAAGACCACTATGTCCACGTCTGAAGTAGTATCTGAACAGAATATTGTAGTCAACATTTTGAGTAAAACTTTATCACCACAACAATTTACACTACTTAATTTGGGCTTATCATTTGTTCCGACATCTAATACTGGCATATTTCCATTGAAGATCAGTCCGTATAAATTGTTGCGGAAAATGCTTCTGCAAATGTTCTTTGATCTATTACCACAGACGGAGGAAGAGTCTATCTCTTTTGACTTTCTGGAAATCCGTCTTAAGAGTGTATTTAATCTTACATTTAATAACAGTGCTCTCAATTTGTTTGAAAGTAAGATGTTGCAAGAGATACAAAGAGTCCATTTTCAGAAGAAATTGCCCTGAAACATTAAGAATAAGCAGCTACTGTTGATTGCAAAATTGGCGAAAGATTTGACGATAAAACCAGCTGATATGGGTGGGGCAATTGTTGTAATCGATACATCACTTTACCATTCTAGTTGTTTAGCATTACATGAAGATGAGCCTACCTATAATAAGCTGGATGGTGATCCACTATATGCAATTAACACTTTGTTTCAAAACCATTTTACAAGTGGCAGTTGGTAACAAATGGCTAAGTGACAAAACTAAAGATTTGTTGACCAATCCATTTCCCATAACTCCCTTCTTCTGCGGGTTACCTAAAATTCCTAAACATCTCAGACATCTCCCTTTCTGATCCATTGTGGCAGGGACTCAGAGTGTGTTTGACACTCTGGCTATTTATCTCAATACAATTCTACAACCTCTTGTTCAAAGTACTTAGGCATATTTACAGGATACAACACTGTTTGAACTGTGTCAATGAGCTTATTAACTTTGATGAGAATTGGATTCTCTTTTTGATGGATGTCTGCAGTCAGTACACATCCATTGCACATAACAAAGCAGGCATAAAGTTACAAAGCAGACATGAAGCAGTCGAAATTGATTCTTTTAGAATCAGATGATGTGAGAGTGTTTGAATGTGATCAATCCACGTGTGATATTCACATTAGAACTAGCTCTCAGGAATTACATTTCCTTGATGTTCAACTCCATATTTTAGATGGCCAATTGATAGCCACAGGGATCACAAACCTACTGATGTTAACAACCTGTGACACTTCGGGAGCTTTCATCCCAGATCTATGACAAAAAGTCTTCCCTACAGCCAGTTACTGATGCTAAAAAGGATTTATTCAGATACAGTAACATTTAAACAGGAAAATTAAAATCTTAAAAAGAGATTTAGGGGTGGAAGATATCCCGATGTAACTTTGGCAGAAGCAGTACAGAGAGTCCATTTGGTTGAGAGAGAATCTTTATTTACGACAGGGTCAGAATAGCAAAGAAATCCCATTATTATACATCTCTAAATTCTCTAGACAAAGCACCTACATCTAACCCATCCTTAAGAAAAAGTGGAAATACTTACACCATGATTCCCAATTATTGAAATTGTTTCCAAAACCACAGACGATGCCCTTTAAACAGCGAAGAAACTTTAGAGACAGACTAGTACTGGCAGAGAGGACTCTACATACACGCAAGAGGGGCACATTTCTGTGACTCTCCTGCAGTAATTGTAATAATATCATCAAAGGGGGCTCTGTCTCCCATACATGCATGTGTCAGAAGATTGCACTGAGCAATTATGCTACTATGTCAGGGGTTATTTACTGCATTAAATGCCCATGTGGCTTGTTATATATAGGCCAAACATCCAGGCTTGAACACAAGTCTAATATTTGCACTAACAACTTTAAATGCCCTGTTGCGTGACACTTTCTAGAGAAACAGCAGAACATCTCTCAGATTAGATTTATGATTTTGGAAGTAGTCAGGGCCTCAAGCAGAGGGGGTGATAAATTACCCGACTCACACAACGTGAGATGTTTTGGATGCATTTGTTGGATACAGTGCACCCAAAAGGTCTTAAGGAGGACTTCAGTATACAATGTTTTGTTTCAGTCACTTAATAAAATATCCTGTCTAAATATTGTGAACATTTTGTGGTGTGGAGCCTTAGTGGTCTGACAATGATTTTAATGTACTCTTTCTATCACATGCAACGTTTAGCATACATACCTCTCTTTGCTTATTGTATGAAAATATAATACATATGGCACCATGAATATGTCATTGTGTTTGTTTGTTATATGAAAATATAATGTACATGTGGCCATCAGCTTTGGTTCCTAAGTGCAGAGCATAGGCTAATTTTAAATGGGTTAGCAGTCATCAATGTGTTTAATACGTTCAGCTGGACAGTAGGTTCCTCTATGTCCAGCATGTCTACTGCACATTCTTTATGCAAACAATACTCTACGGTGATCAAATATGTATTTATTTATGTGCTGGTCTTTAATTTTATATATTTTAGTTACAAACCTTTTGCTAGATGGGATATATTAACTGCCATCTCTAATTTCTGTGAGTTTTCATTACTTATATGTAAATATCAGTTAATATTCTATATACAGGATGATTTTTATGTTGTAATGGTTGATGCCCTAATTAGATCGATCTATATGTATTTCTTAGTCTGTATTTTTATTTATGTTCTCTTTTCCTTAACTGTCCTTTATAAACTTTCTATTAAATGTATTTTGGATATTCACCTTCTTTCGGGTGTAGTTGTTATCTATTCTTTTCGCAGTCTTGGACCGATCAGTCCTTCATATCTCCTCTCCTTTACGGGTTGAGTTGTGTATTTTGACATGCTGGACTGTTTTCCGCGCTCATTCATTTAAAATGCTCCTTGAGTTAGTGTAGTGTGTTTTTGACTTTTAGTGCACAACACTTTTGTCATATGTCATCTATATCACAGGATCAGACCACTTTCAGATGACTTAGACTTTCGAATCTACGTGGATTTCTTTACAGACCTCCACAGGACCACTTCGACTAAACGCTCAAGGTTCAACTTTCACTTTCCCCTTCTCTAGGAGTTAATTTTGCTTACTTCGCTTTTGCAGTTCATTCGCTTTATCATTACAAACAATGCATCTTTCAGGGAGACTTTCGAGTAGGCTAATTTCTTTCGCCGGACCACTCTGTTACTCTGTATTGCTGATTTTACAGCTGTCCTTACTTCAAAGTTAAAGTTCATTGACAGGTCTGCCTTTCTTCGCGTCTCATCCACACACATGCAGCCTTCACTTGCGATATGATGTTGACACTTCAAACTATCTTTATCACACACCAGTCTCTCAGGTCGCTTGCCAACTCACCGGCTGTGTGTGTTTCTTTCTTGGTTTTATGATTTCCAATTCACGAGTCAAGGTTAGTACCAGAGGCTTGGCCTCACCGCCCCAACTCTGCCGTTCACCCGGGAGGGTCGCTGGCGTCCTTGAAACACAATGCAACCTTCTGATGTGGGATCCGGCCTTCTCCAGGTGTCTTTTGCGGCCTGTCAGAAGAAACGACCTCCAGTAGGGACCTCTTGGGTTTTTCGACCAGGTGCTCTCATCCCTTGCTCCGTCGCTCTGCTTCAGTAGGTTTGCCTTCGCCCCAGAAGTTCTGTTGGTACTCGTTTTCCGCCTTGCTCAGAGTGTGTCTTTAGGTTCTGCCTTTTATCCGTGTGAGCAGAGCTAACTGGTATCAGGTGCATGAAATGAAAGTCAGGTGCCTGACTTTGCCTAACCCAATTAATGGGACATCTCCAGTCCGATGTATGAGAGTTAGTCTTATTACTCTCAGTCACACTTTTCCACAGCCCAGTGTTCATTTAACAATTGGGGCAGTTGGGACCTCAGGGAATCCTAAAAAATAGGATTGGTTAGATGAACAAAAAGGGGGGAATACTGCATCTCACCATCAGCTTCCTCACCCCCACTCCCAAACACCCCTCACCCAGGTAAGTGATCCTGCCACACTGGTCCACCCCCAGGGTCTGGATCGAAAGGCGATGGCCGTGCCCTGGCCACCTGAGAGAGAGATCCCGGGACAAGCTGGTGAGACACCATCTGGTTTCTCACACAACACACAAGACTCTGCCTGCAAGTGTAGAAGCCATCTGGAGCAATGTGACTGTCTCCTGGAGGCACATGTGACTGTCTGGGGGGTTCATTTTCAATAGAAAACACATTTTACTGGCCACATCCTGCTTTGCCAGTGGACCCTGTTGACCAACTGAGAAGCCTGCTGCAAAACAAAGCTTCCCGTGCCTACAACCCCCGGGACTCTGCTTGAAAGGCTGAAAGCTATCCCGGAGCACCGTATTTGGCTCCTATAGGGACATGTAACTATCAGGAGGTTTGTTTTCAATAATGTTTTTTTCTTGCCCACATGCTGCTTTTCCAGGGGACCCTGTTCACTATTTAAGGGTCCCGCCTGAAAAACAAAGCTAACTGCGCCTTCAACACCCAGGACTCTGCCTGAAAGCATGTAAACTATCTGGAGCACCATGCCTGGATCCAAGACGGACATGCTACTATCTGGAGGCTTGTTTTCAATAAATATTTTTTCTTGGTGACATCCTGCTTTGCCAAAGGAACGTGTGCACCCTCTCTGGGCCACCTATAAGTGTAAACGTCATCTAGAGCACTGTGCTTGGCTCCCAGAGGAACATGTGACTCATTGCCTCCTTTATACAGTCTCCTTAGGTGTCTAGACCAGGTGACTGTATGCAAGGGCCAAAAGCAAGGTGCAGTTCCCTGTTTGTTCCTGTTGGGGCCAGAAAGGCCCTAGGGTCAGAACCTGTGCTCAAGCCAGGACTTTGCCAAGCTCACCTTTTACCTGACTTCTGCTTCATCACATAGGGATCCTTCCACCGTTGACTACCCTTTCACCAAAAAACTTCTGTAACCTCACAGGATCAAAGGACATTTCTGTATTGGACCTGTTAACTGTTTGATTGCCTATAGCCCCTTTCCAGCCCAATTCAGAACCTATACCTGCTACTTCTCAGCCAACCTTCTACCCCTTCCCTTTCCGTTTACCCATCTACCCTCTCTCTTTTAGGCTGCAATCTTTGTCCACTGTCTTCACTTGCTTATTTCTTCTATCATTCAGCATGCATCTTGCCCTTGCACCATTCCTGCCTCTACTCACTTTTCTCCTTTCTGTATCTCGTAGCCTTTAGCCTAAACTTTGTATAACTACTGCATCACTCTCAGGCCTCCCCATCTTCCTCCTTCACCCCTGGACACATACCCCTCAAATAAGAAGCCTGCGTTCTCCCAGTATCTTCAACCTCATCTATCCCCCTCGCCTACTGCATAACACCTGCTCATCTCCCCACCTCCTATCACTCTTTAACTTGGACTCTGGCAGGCACAATCCTATTTACAACAAGTCTCCATACATCAGTGACCACTTCATCCCTTTTCACACTCAACTTTCACTTCTTGCTAGCACAGAAATCTGGATTTCTCCTCATGGGTCTGCTAGCTCTCCACAGTGATTTTGCTACCTTCCCCCACTCCCCTGACCTCCTGGGAAGTTTAGTGGTGTGGGGCACCTTATCAATAAGACCCTCAACACTGCCCCTCTACTCTGTCTGACATCAACTGTTCCTCTTTTGAATATGCCACAATTCAACTCCTCTCTCCTTCTCCTCTCACTGTTCTGGCTCTCTATCGACCCCCTGGTCCTCTCATCTCCTTCTTACTTGATCGGACCTTTTTCCTTGAGTCAATTCATACTGACATCCCCATTGTCATGCTGGGGTACCTCAACCTCCCCAAGCCCGCTGCAGCTGCTTGCTTTGAACTTAACTCCCTCCTATCTCACCACTCCCTCCACAACCAGTCCTACTCACTCTGGTGGGAACTCTCTTGACCTTCTATTTCTCTCTAATCCACTCTCTTCCTCTGGCCTCTCGATTCACTCCTCACCCTCTGATCACTCCATTGTTCACTTTAACTTCTCGGCCCCTCCACCTTTTGCTCCTCATGTCCCCTATCCAATGACTAATAGGAAAGCCAGGCAGGGCTTTCGTGCCCCTTACCTTGATGATATGAGGACTTCTCTCCTGTCTCTTTCCCCTATTCATGCCTCTTCAATTGACTGTGATTTCTCTGACTTTCATTATGTACTTATGATTCCATTTGCCCAACGCTAACCTGCTTGCACATCCACACCTTCACATTCCTATCCTCATCCTTGGATGACCTCTGAAATCAAGACCCTCAAAACAAACATGCTATGCCTACCCTGCTCCAAGCCTACACAAATTCCCTTGCTGCACTAACCTCTTCACTGGCCTTTTCCAAATCCTCCTACTTCACAAACCTACTCTCTTCCATTCGCATTTACCCCTGCAAACTTTCATTTCCCTCCAATCTTTGCTCACACCTCTGAAGTCAATATCCATCACCTCATCCCTTCCTGCTAATAACCTTGTTCATTACATTTCCGCTGAAAGCTCTTAAATTCTTGACACTCTATAGCCCTCATATTTCCTCCTCCACAACCATCCTTCTTTTTCATTTCTTTTATTTGTTGCATTTGGTTTATTCAAAACCTTTACGAAAGAGAAACATCTTCACAGAAATTGAAGCAGTGACAAATACATATGTAGAGGAGATCCCAAATAAAGCCTGCACTCCCATCGCCCATTTTGAAGTACCAGGAACGTTCACACCAAAATATGTGACGGATGATGAGCAAATAAACCAGCAGAGAGCCACAGTAGGGCTCTGCCCAGTACCCATCAGAAGAGCAACACCTATTCAAGTACCAATAACTAGACAACCATGGACTGTAAGGTATCCATTGAGAAAACCCTACCAACAAATGAAACAAAATGAAGATTGCCTAAGTACCGTCCCGGAAGAAACCAAAAAGGTCTTAATGGAAGACGAATGGTGATGTCACGAGATCCCGGACGGACTTACAACTAGAGCAAATGACGAACCAAGAATGACACAAAGAGACGAAACGCCATGAGTAAAGAGATCGTGAGCTTAAAGTGATAGAAAGCTATCAAAGTGTAAGAGAGTTAAGCTGTAAGCAGGATGAAGATATTCAACCAGCTAACGTCTGTGCATATGCTTGAAACCGCAAGAAAGCTAAGAAAACAGTGCGGCTTGCTATGCTAAGTAGAAGAATAGCACGGCAAGCATTATTGTACATAATCTATCTCAAAACAAAGCACATTATTATAAGTGTGATTCCACTTTACACGAAAAACAGAATCAACTCAGGTTACTAGAGGCCAAATAAGACAAGATTCATATTCTAGCAAAATGAGAAGAGACGGCTGAATCGAAACTCAGCAGAACAAACAGTTGTTACATCTAATTGAAACTTAAGAACAGAATATCCTGTCTCTGAAAGGTCAAGATAAGGAAGCGTAGGCAGGTGGCAAGCCAAATAAGAATTAAATACACGAATTGAGAGAACCTAGGAAAATTCACGGTGTGTCCGCATCACATGACCATCCGAGCGAGGAGAAGCACGAGTTCACACCTACGCTTGGCGTCCGCCCAGACAGAGATATCAGAAATTTTCCAGACACAAGATGCAGTTTCGAGGCCAAACACAGTAAAATAATTGACACATTGTTGTTGAAGTGATGATTGATTGTAGCCATAATTGGAGGAAGGCCGGGTAGCTGAGGGGGCACCCTGCACCTGGCTGACCATTCTGCGTGCTGCTAAGTAAAGTGGAAATGTATGCATGGGGTTGGTGCCAACCCAATCACAATGGACCAAATATTCTAGGGTCCTATAGTAGTAGAACCAATGAGACGTCATACTTTTAGTGACCTCTACAGTAGTCATTTTGAAGGAAGGGCTTAGACGCCCACCTGACAGTATTTACCCAATCACCTCACTCTGTTACCATATACAGATATAGCACCTATATTAAAGTTACGTTTTCCTAACCAATAGAATTGCATATTAACTTTTGGGTAGTAGACATCAACAATGACGTGTTTTCAGTATAAATGCTACGATTTTTATGAAGTTCTTTGGAGTTGAAGCGAGACGGACTATCGCATCACTGCTGATTGCCATGACTCCCTGTTTTTTGTACTTGTCATTAAACAGACTCCCTTTGCCAAACCATTGAGTTGTCCTTATATATTGGTGTTGGAGTAATAAATCTGCACTCCCATCCATCTCGAGGTGTAGCTATCTCATCTTAAAGTACTCTCAGAGCAAACCTCGGCTATATGGGCCGGCCGGGGGTCTCCTGAGTACACATCAATTATAAAAAGCTTCTTAAATACAATCGATAAAAATGTTCGTTACATTTACATTATCATAACGCAATTCGTAAAATTAAAGTTGTCTTGATAAGAACATCTTACAGTTGTGCATTAATTGTGGCTAAAAAAACAAGTGAGAGCTATAACTGAGGTTTCAGTTTCACCCAACATGAGACGCAGCCAGAAAAGATTTCTTGAAAACTCTGATTCTTCAAGGTTGTCACATCCATAAACCTATCCTATTGGAATCAAAAGGGGAACAGCTGGTTACAAGCTGTCTCAGAGTTACCAGAATATGAGAACTGTGACAAAATCGGCAGCACAACATCCCTACTTGAGCCCTAGTTACAACCCAATGTTTTGTGTGTTTTCTGGTTGCGAAGTGATTGAATTTAAAATGCATGTAAAGTGCTTGTGCATAATTGCAAGGGAAACACAGTAGGTAGGGACTTAAATATTCCCATTTATGAATAAAACATGCATACTCTTTATGAAGCTTATAGCCACTCAATAGATCAATGGTCTTGGACCAATCATTGTTGAAAGGTTTCCTTTTGACACTCCCTGGACAACTATTAAGTTCCTCTTTGGTTGCGTCAATATCGGGTAATAGGGATTGTATTTTTAATCTATACTTCAAGATTGACTCAGGTGTATTATCTTCCATCAGTTTTTTTTAAATCCTCATATAAGGAATAAACTGGAGGATTTAGCATTTTAGAGTAATTAAGTAAAAGTCTCCGGAGCAGTTGGAATGATAAAGATACCAGAACCAGCTCATGTCTCATTATGGCATTTGGTAACAAATAGGAGAAACCCAGCACGTCTTTCCACAATCAACCCTGCAAACTATTGAGGTAATCCCCCAGATCAAGAACACAAATGTCTAACCCATGTAGTAGGATGGGTTCAACCTTGGAGACATAGTACTTGATCAATGGCAGCATAGAACGTTTGCAAAGCTTGTTATGAAGGCATTTCATCTGTGACACCAAAGGTCGCACTTTGCTGGCAGGTGATTCTTTCCACATTCTGACAGAAGTCGAATTACACAAGTTATACCCCAAGTAAAGCATGTTCATGGTATGTTCAATTCATTTGGGGCACAGACACTAAGTCATATTTTTAACTTTTTTAGATCTCGAAAACACCACAATGTTAGATTTGTGTCCATTGGCCTTTAAATTGTTAAGTTTAGCATAGTGCATATTAGGTTTGGCTTGTAATCCAATAGGATAATTCTTTCAAGATAAGAGTCAAAGAAATCTTCTGACAGAAGGCATCTGTCAATACTATCGCCCTATAGTTTGAGGCGACCGAAGGGTCACCTTTTTTAAGAATAGGCACTAATAAATGCTCGTGACCCGGTGCTTGGAATACTATTAGTGCAAAAGATTGTAACACATTTTTGAATAGAGGACCATAGTATGGGATCTCTTTTTATGACACAGGCTGGTATGCCGTCAGGGCCGGCCGCTCTTGATGAATTTATTTTATTTATAGCCCAGACAATATCCTCTTTAGTCCATGGATGTTATCCCATTAAGGAAAGTCCCTCGCAGGGATCATTGATTGCACAAAATAATGGCCGCAGTTCATATTTGTTGGTAAATAATTTGACCCATGCTTCCTTCGTCATAGAGCAATCAAAGGTACCTTTCTCCTTCCCAGTTATTGTTTTCATGGATGACAAAAGGCTTTGCTGTGATGATTACAAAGATGCCGAATCATAGCTTGGTTATCACTGAGATATATTTCGACTCTCAGTGACTTAACCATGTTTCTATGAGTTCGACAAATACGTATTTTTTCAACTAAATATTGGGCATTTGAGAGTCCCGGGGTTTCTAGTCCTATTATTTTTCTGTTTTTAAGTCGTTTGGATTCAGCCACCAGTTGATTATAAGCATGTCTCAAAGGTCCAATATTTGTGAGTTTCGCCTGGGCCACACATGTTTTACGACATTTGACAATGGTTTCAGTAATAGTTTCCGCAAGGTCCTTACCATTTATTTTTTGGGAATTCAAAACATTTATGTTTTGAAAATTATTCCTCAACAGATTCATAAATGATCTACTACCATCCTTCTGGTCACTACCTTTCCCCTCTTCATCTTCTAAGCTTGACTACTCATTCTATACCTCTCGGATTTAAGTAGCACCCACCCTTCGCAATGCCCTCCCAGCTTGCGCTCCTTTTGAACCTTTCGCTCCCCACTTGATCAAACAATTAGTCTCAATCACCTTCTGAACCCTATTACCTCTTTTTCTCTGCTGGACCCTTCCCTACCTCCTTCAAATCTGCAATTTTCTTACCCCTATTGAAGAAATCCTCTGCTGACCCAAATGTCCCAGCAAACTATCACCCAGTTTTTCTCCTTCCCCGTTATTTAAAAGTCTTTGTGCAGGTTGTCGTTGACTAGATCACTAAGTAAATTAAGGATAATGACCTTGGAAATCCACTTCAATCTGGCTGTCATAATAAACACTTCACCGGAACTGCACTCATGCATGTATCCAACTTTCTCTGTAATTTCCACCACTCCAAAGTCTCTTTTGACCTTTCTGCCTCTTTCAACACTGTCGACTGCTCCTCTCTCCTCCTCATTCTCCAGGAAATTGGGTTTTCAAAAGCTACTCCTGCTTAATCACCTCTCATCTAGAAGGTTGATCCTTTCAAATGTGTTGGAACTCCCAAACCCCTGACCTCACCCCTCTCCCTGTTGGGGTTCCCAAGGATCAGTCTTTGGACCTCTGCTCTTCGCTCTCTATAGCTCTGCCCTAGGAAGACTTATCTCATCCTTTGAGTTTCACTAGCACCTTTTTGCTGATGACACTCAAATATTGTTTTCATTTTCCTTGCTCATCGAACCCATCTAAGAATGGATTAGGCACTTTCTTAGTGCAATTCGTCACTGAATAGCTCACCACTGACTCATGCTGAACTCTTCTCGCCTGACCTTCTTGCTTCAACATCGAAATGTCACAGTACGGGAATTCTCTTTGACGACTACGACTACATGCAACAATTCATCACTACCACTGTCTCTGTCGTATTAACATCCTCATCACTCAGAAAATGCATACTTTTCTTACTAACCACCCTACAAAAACTGTAATCTCCACTCTCATGCTCAGCAAAGGTGCATACTGCTCAAGCTACTCCCTGCCCTTCCTATCTACACCTTCCTACCTCTAGACAAAGTGCTCAACTGTGCTACCCGTACTCGCTACAACCTACCTAGATCCTCCCCCACTTCTACCTACCGACAACATTCTGGTTGGCTCTCCATGGACAACCGCTCTCTTTTCAAGTTCATTCTAGTAGTGTACAAAGCTATAAAGGCTCTAGCTCCTCGGTACCTGTCTGACATTATCTCAAATTACTCACCATGTCATTCCCTCTGATCCTCCTCTGCACTCACCTACCCGATACCCTCACTGTACTCTCACGTCTGCACTTTTTCCCTACTCACCCTGTTCCTCTCGAACCCACTGCCCATAAAAATCAAAACCAGCACAACTATGGAGTTTTGCTTAAAATTCAGCTATTGAGGTGAAGGACTGCCCCACTCCCAGGACACATTGGGAGTGACTCTGTTTGAGGACCAAAGCCTACTGCTCTGCCTGCAAACCTTTCTAGGCTGGAAGAGTAGAGACTGAAAGGACTCACCTTGTCCTAGAGCCCCCTATTGTGGGTCGCAAAGCATCGGGAGACCAAAAACAGCCAGGGTCTCTGGTTTAATCACCCCAAACTGATCGAACTACATTCGAGCCATGTCCACCACATTCGAACCAGAAAGATCTGCCGCTGCAGCCTTTGGCACTCACTTGAACTTCAAACCACCATTGCTCGCATCATCAAACCAGTTCAATGATGCATCGCTCCAGTAGAGCCCCATCACCTGTCCAGCTTGAACATGAGTGTAATGCGCAGACGACGTTGAACCACTGCATCGAACCAAGCATTGAACTGCCAGAACTTTGCATCAAAGCTCAATTTGTACTGTAGAGCATTGTGCCTTTGTAACCCAAACCAGCAATACTCATCTTTTCGAACCACGCTTGATCATCAAACCACTTATGGTGATCCATTTGACCTGCATCGCTCAATGCTGCCTCAAACCTCCCAGAGCTTCTACTTGATCCCAACTCAGCGCCTCGATGCCTTTTAACATAGTTTGACCCACAAACACAACCTCCCAAAGCCTGGTTCGACACTGCTGAACCGCTTAACTTTGGAATGAGGTACTTTCAAGTGACAATGCCACCCAGGTCCACCTTTTGGTGCCTTAGAGACTGGTGACGTCCCTTATGCACCTATTTCCAGCAAGTCATATCCTTTTGAACACAATGTTGCATTTCTTGCCTGTTTTTCTTTCCAGACAAAGTATCCAGAGTTCTTATACATTTCTTTTTCTATATCTTCAGTCTTCTTTAACAGGGGTGGATTTTGAGAGTATTTGTAATAGTTGTAAAATTGATTTGTTTAATTAAAGTATACATTTTTATAGAACCTTCATTGGACATGCTTTTATTTTTGAAATGTTGTACTATTGCTGTTTGGGTTGCTGCTGTCTCATATTCACACCGCTTCTGTATAGCCTTGACTTTGTCAACGTTAGTACAATAGTAGAAGGAGGTTTATCTGCCTGCTTTACCATTATGATGGTGATTACGGTTGATTTGTAGAAGTGTGGGGGATGAGTAGGTTGTTGGCCACTACTTATTCTTGTACTCCGATGAAGTAGAAGTTATTTTGTCACAGTGTGTGATGGTATTATTCTGTCACATATTCAATAATGTTTGAAGACTCTTGATTGTTGTTGCAGCAGACAGCTGTGTTTCACGTGCCGTGAGCTTTCAGTTGTACTCTAACTGTCTCACAACAGTACATGGTCACGTCTTCTTTCTACCAATGACAATGCCTCTGTAACCAGGGAGTCACAGGGGCACTGCCTGGGGTAGCAAGGCAATTGCCAGGGGTCATAGTTGCTACCTATTGTGACATCCATGTAGTCAACACAACAGTGCCTTTACTCCATGCATTCTGTTATGAGCACCAGCACCTTGGATCCTTTTAGATAGAGTATACTGTTTCACTATGTACTCGTGCAAAGATGATTTTTTTCAGTCCATCAATGTATGCCTGCATTTTGTGTTCCCCTTTTACTTATTAAGATATCTAAACAGGGGAGGCTCCTCTAAAATGGGTGACAGGGCTCTGACCTGCCCATTGCCCATTATGGATGAACTGAAGCCAGCACAGGAAAGCACTCAAAACCGTTCATGGGCTGGCTTTAACTGTCAAAGGGAAACACAGTTTTGCTTTGGCAGTTTACGTTCCCCAGCACAAATGTCCAATGAGCCATGCAAGGCCGGGGCGTTTGCTTCCCCAGCCTTGCACGGCCTCTTGGGGATGAAGGCGGGAGAACTACATACTTAATTGTGCCTAGGGGGGCTTCTGCGCCTTCCCGCAAATGTAGGCCGCCCTGGGCAGTCTTTAGGAGGTGCTCTTGCCCCCCACCCCGTGCTTGCCCTCAGGAACCGGAAGCTCTCTCTGCTGCCTGGTTCCTGTTAATGCTGAGCTGGAGCCGAAGTGCATCTGTGGAAGATGGACTCGGCACTGGGGCTGAAGTAAAGGAGAATGTGTTTTTGTAATGTATACAGGTATGTGTGTGTGCGGGCATGTGAGTGTCTCTATCTATAAGTGTGCCCACATGAATTAGAGAGTGGCTGTTGTATGTGTTCGTGAGTGAATGGAGAAAAGAATCAACGTATGAATGCTTGTTTTAATGAGAGAAATGGTTGAATGAATGAACTAATGTGTAGGAGTGCCTGCGTTTTCCAGGGGGAGGGGCTGCCTCTGATTATGCATGGGCATTTGTATTTTTATTTGTATTTTATTGAATTTATACAGCCCTTTACTCCAAAGTGCTTTACATGAGAACAAGTAACATACAGCAAGCGTAAGATGACAATTGAACCACAACCTGAAAACAGTATAATTAACAACTTACAATATTGCAGAGGTGAGGAGGGTGTACGGAGGGGAGAGGTGTGCTAGGGAGTAGTAGATGTTAGAGGAGATAAAAACGGGGAAAGAGGGAATGCAAGAATGTGAGGGAAGAAGATAGGAAAAAGTGAGACTAGAAGCGAGCAGGGGGAAGGGAGGAAGGAGGTAGATGGGAAAGAGAGGGAAGGAAGAGTAAGAGGTGAGAGTAGAGGGTAAGGGAGGAGGAAAGGAATCGTGGCATGTTAGGGAGGTGAGTGGAAGAGATACGATTTTAGAGAAGAGCAAAAAGAAGGGTAGGAGGGAGAAGGGTCGATGTAAAGGGGGAGGCGGTTCCAGTGGAAGGGAGCAACGAGTTGGAAGGAGCGGAAGTGGGAGGGGGCCCAGGGTGGAGGAGGAGGAGAGAGTAGGAAAAGATTAGCAGAACGGGGAGAACGAGAAGGGGTATTGAAGGAAAGAATGGAGGATAGGTGGGTGGGGGCAAGACCATGGAGGGATTTGAAAACAAGACAGAGGAACTTGAACTTGAGCTGGGAGTGAAAAGAGAGCCAGCCTAGAGAGGTGAGGGAGGAGGAGATGGAATCAAGAGGTGAGAGAAGGAATAGGGAGCGGATAGCAGAGTGGTAGATGGATTTAAGGGGGGGAGAGATGAGAGGAGGGGAGTCCAAAGAGAAAGGAGGAACAGTTGAAGAGTCTGGAGAAGATGATGGCGGTAATTCAAGGTTTAGTGGCGTGAAAAGTAAGGAGGGGTCGAATTTTACGAATGTTGTAGAGGTGAAAGCGACAGGGTTTAGCAGTAAGAGAAATGTGGTGAGAGAGAGGTGAGGGTCAATATGGAGACCAAGGTTACGGGCATGAAGAGAGAAGGAGTGCTGGGAGGGGGAAAAGAGAATGAAGGGGGGAGGGGAGGGAGTGGGAACAGTGTTAGCCGGAAAAAAAAGTAGTTCAGTTTTATCAGCATTCCGAGTAAGGAAGTGTGAGGACATCCAGGATTTAATACCAGAAAGGCAAGAAGAGAGTTTATCATGAATGTCAGGAGAGGAGGAGGAAAATGAGAGGAAGAGCTGGGTGTCATCCGCATAGAAATGATGCGAGATACCAAAAGATGAGATAATAGGAGCTAAGAATGAGGTGTAGAGCGAGAAAAGAAAGGGGCCAAGGACAGAACCTTGGGGAACGCCGTGGTTGAGGGGAAAAGTGGGGCAGGAGGAGCCACCCCAGGAGACAGAATAGGTGCGGTTAGAAAGATAAGAGGAAAGCCAATTAAGAACGTTGTCCTTGAAGCCAAATGATGAGAGGGAGTTGAGGAGAAGAGGGTGGTCGACAGTATCAAAAGCAGCGGAAAGGTCAAGGAGAATAAGAATGGAGGAGTGCTTTGAGTAGCGTGCAGAGAAGAGAGAGTTAAGAACAGAGGTGAGGGCAGTTTCTGTGAAGCCGGATTGGGTGGAGGGAAGGAGTGAGTGATTAGAGATGAAGGAAGCGAGTTGAGAATAGACAATACACTCAAGAAGTTTAGAAAGGAAGGGTAATAGAGAGATGGGATGATAATTGGAGGCAAGATGGGGGTTAGCAGAAGGTTTTTTGAGAATAGGGCCGATAGTAGCGTGTTTAAAAGGAGAAGGAAAAGTGGAAGTTGAGAGGCAAATGTTGAAGAAGGAGGTGAGGTAGGGTATGAGGAGGGGGTAGATGTTAGGGATGAGGGGAGAGGGAATAGGGTCAGAGGGAGAAGCAGTAGGATGAGTTTTGGATAGGAGTATAGTTACATCAGAATGTGTGACAGGAGAGAAAGAGGACAAAGCGAAGGTAGGGGGGAAGGAGGAGAAGGAGGAGAGTAGGAGGGGGAGAAGAGGATGGTTTGACAGAGATTGAGGACTTCACTAGAAAAGGAGGAGGCAAGATCAGTAGCAGTGAGAGAAGAGGTAGTGGAGGGATCAGGAGTAGATGGAGAGAGAAGTCGGGTTAAAGTTTGAAAGATGCAGCGAGGGAGAGAGGAATGTGACTGGAGAAGGTCAGAGTAGTAGGTGCGTTTTGCAGAGTTGAGGCATGAGTCGTAGAGGGTATGATAAGAGAAGTAAGTAGATTGGGTAGAGGGTTGAGGGTGTTTGAGCCACAGACGTTCATGGCACCTCAGGAGGCGGCGCATAGAGGAGAGATGAGATGAAAGCCAGGGTTGAGCAGGTTTGTGAGAAGGGCAAAATGGTGAGAGGAGGTAGAGAAGATCGAGAGTAGTAGAGAGGGAGGAAGTTAAGAGGGAGGAGGCTTCAGAGGCGGAGATGGAGGAGAAGTGGGAGAGGGGGAGAGAGGAGAGGGATGCAAGAAATAGGGAGGGGTTAAAGTCGCATAGGTCAGGCCGGAGAAAAGAGTTAGAGGATTGAGGCGGATGAGGAGGGGGAGGGAGGGGAGAGGGAAAATGAAAGTAGAGAATGATCAGATAGGTAGGTGGGAAGGGAGGAGATGCGGGAGGCAGTGAAGGAGGAAGAAAAGATGAGAACAATAGTAAAGCCAGATTGGTGGGTGGGAGGGGAGGAGAGAGAGGAGGTAGGAGTCAAGGATGGAGAAGAGAGGAGAGGAAGGAGGGTTGGAAGAGAGGTGGATATTGAAGTCACCAAGTACAAGTAGTGGAGTGGGACTGGGGGAGATAAGGCTGAGGAAATGGTCAATATCCTCATAAAAGGAGCAGACTGGAACAGGGGGGCGGTAGATGATGAGGAAAGAGATTGCATGAGGAGAATTAAAGATTTTGAACATGAATTCAAAGGAAGGGAAAGAGGGTAGAGAAGTAGGGGATGGAGAAGAGGTGAAGTGTGGGCAAAAGAGGAGGCCAAGTCCACCTCCACAGCCAGTAGAGCGGGGAATATGTTCAAAGGAGGAAGAGGAGGAGGTGAGGGAGGCACACACAGAGGTATTGTGAGGCAGGATCCAGGTTTCAGTGATGCAGAGGAATTGAAGGTTAAAGTGTAGGAAAGGGTCAAGGACAGCAGAGATTTTGTTACAGATCGATCTGGTGTTCCAGAGGGTGACATCAAAGGCATTAGAGGTGATCATGAGAGGAGGATAGATAAGGTTGCAGCGGTGAGATGAGGTATTGGGGAGAGGGATAGAATGGGTGTGGGTGGAGAGGGGAAGATTGAGAGAGGAGATGGCCATTAGAAGAATGTAGAGCATTGTGAGGGGGGAAAAGGTAGGGGGAGAGGGGGAAGGGAGAGTAGCAATATTGAGGGAGAGAAGGAAGCATAACAGGGAGAGTGATTAGAGTATGTCTGGGACGAGAGGCACCTAGAGGGAGTATGCATGAGAAGTAGAGCAGTGGGTGGGGGAGGATAAGGGGGAAGGGAGAGGGAAGAGAAAGGGGACACGCACTGAAAGTAGTAGTACTATGGGGCGAGGGGGTGGGGGCTTAGCCGGAAGTAGGTGAGAACACAGCCCACAGGTAATGAGGGGGTGGAGATCACTGAAGCCTGCAGCAGAAGGAATAGGTAACGGGAAGTAGGAGCAGTAGGTGTAGAAGTGGAAGCACAGTGGTCAGTGAAAGGAAGGCAGGCCAAGGCAGTGGAGGAGAACTCTACAGCACACAGTGGAGAGAGCCGGCCAGAGAGTAGCTGGAGCAGCGGGTGTAGGAGCGGAGGCACAGCAGTTCGTCAAAGGAGAAGGAGAGCAAGTCAATGGAGGGGAACGTTGCAGACTGAAGTAGAGGAGGTCATCCAGAGAGCTGTTGGAGCCGTGGAGTAGAAGTAGAGGCGTCGTGGTCCAATGTAGGTGAAGCAGGCCTCCAGTGGGTGATGTCCGTGAGAGATGAGGGGCACAGGAAGAACAGGCACGTAAGTCACGCTAGGCAGCGGGAGGGGGGTAACAGAAGCCTGAGGTGGATGGAGGAGAAGTCAATGTCAAAGGAGGAGAACGTTGCAGTCCGCATTAGATGGAACCAGCCAAACAGAATCCTGCAGTGGATGGAGAAGAGCACTGCAGTCCGCAGTGGAGAGAGGCCAGGGAGCATCAGGAGCTGAGGGTGTTAGTCGGAGGTGCTGGGATCTGGAATGGGTGGAGCTGGCCGCTGGGAGCAAGCGGCTCGTAAGAGCAAGAGCACAGGCACTGTAATTTAGGAGGAGCCACAGACCTACAATGCTACATGAGCAGCCAGCCACGGAAGTGAAAGGCAGGGCTCTGTGGACCACAGGGCAGAGCAGGCCACAGGAGGCGAGCAGACGAGTCCGCAGGCAGCCAAATAGGTGAGAACGCAGCTGACGAAGCAGGTCCGAGGACGGCAAGAGCCACAGGGGCACAGTGGGTCACAGACAGAGCAGGCAGGAAGAGGCGAGAGAGTGAGCCCACAATGCTGAGGCATGTCCGAGGATGGAAGGAGAAGTAAGGGCACAGCAAGTCAAAGATGAGGGAGCAGGCATCGGGAGAGGAGCGGGTGAGCCCGAAGTAGTAGAAGCAGGCCTGAGGACGGCTGGGGCCGCAAGGGCACAGAGGTCCACAAATGAAGAGCAGGCAGCAGGAGGCGAGCAGGTGAGCACGCAGGCAGTAGGAGGTGAGCAGATGAGCCTGCACTAAGCAGCAGAGGAAGCAGGCCTGAGGACAGCAGGAGCCTTTGGGCGCGGAGGTCCACAATTGTAAAGGCCGGCAGTGGGAGGTGAGCAGGTGAGCCCGCAGCAAGTAGGAGGCAGCGGAAGAGTCCACGGTGGACGAAGCAGGCCCGCGGACAGCAGGAGCATGGGCGCTGAGGTGAGGGAGCTGCGGCACGCCACAGGTGGAGTCAATGGAGAGTTACGGAGCAGCTGGACTCGGAGGAGAGAGGCAAGGTGGAGAGGTCCACAATGTGGAGCAGGAGGTGAGTGGATGAGCCCGCACTTAGCAGGAGGCAAGCAGATGAGCCCTCAGAAGATGAAGCAGACCCGCGGTCGGCGGGAGCATGGGCGCCGAGGTGGAGGAGCTGCAGCCCGTCACTGGCGGAGCCGTTCGGCGGGCAATGGAGCAGCTGGGTTCAGCCCACACTTAGCAGAAGGCAGGCAGATAAGCCATTAGAGGATGAAGCAGGCCAGCGGTCGGCGGGAGGACGGGCACCGAGGTGAAGGAGCTGCAGCCCTTCACTGGTGGAGCCCTTTGGCAGATACTGGAGCAGCTGGACACAGAGGTCTCGGCCCGTCACAGGTGGAGCCGTCCGTTCGGTGTGTACTGGAGCAGTTGGCCTCGGAGGAGAGAGGCAGGGCGGAAGGTCCACGATGACGGAGCAGGTGCCAGGAGGCGAGCGGGTGAGCCAAAGGGGCAATGGCAACTAGAGTCGCCTGGGGCTGATACCGGGAGTGACAAGGATCAACAGCCGTAGGACCGCTGGAAGAAGGAAGGAGAGGATGCAGTCGCCATTTTGAAAAAATCCTCGAGGCGGGAGGCGAGATTGAAGGAGGCCAAAGAGTGCTTGAGAGAAGATGAATCCAAGAAAATAAGCGTCTAGGTAAGGCACAAGATGTTAATTAGGTGAGAAGGGCTGAAGCGAAGTAGAAGTTGTTGATTATACAGCTCTCAGGACGTAAGATTCAGCCTGATGAAGGGAGACGTCGGATCAGACATCCGATGCTTGAACGCCCCCTGCTGGTAGTAATAGAGGGGGTAATAGATAGGTGCTGATAGATAATAGGTAATAGGTATAGGTAATAGGTAATAGGTATAGGTATAGGTAACAGACAGGGGGTGATAGGGGGTAATAGATAGGGGGTTATCTATAAGGTAATAGAGGGCGTGGTCAAGGGGGATGAAACTGCAATGTAATATCCTGGCATATCCCCCCGCCCCCCACACCCACACAGTGGGGCTGAGAGGGTGTGCCAGGATATGACATTGCATGTTTCATGGCTACCAAGAATAAAGCAAACATGATTCATGTTTGATTTGCTCGTTATGCCAACTTTGATATTAAGTGGCAAGACCTGTCTATGTTGGTGGGCCAGTCTGAGCAACTAAACATATATCCAGACTGGTCCATCAACATAGGCCAGTCTTGCCATGTAAGGGAAAAGTGAGAGAGAGGGAACAAAGTGAGAAAAGATGAATGAGAGACAATGATATTTGCAAGAAGGTTTCTGTAGTGACATGGGCTTGGAGGTGGGGAGAATGCTGCAACATTATGGGGTGGGGTGGCAGATTTATAGGCAGATGTTATAGTCACCCTAATTCCCTGGGCAAGATAGTGTAATCTTTTTTTTTAACAGAAAGTGCTCTGGCCAACCTGGCAAAACAACATGGTGGCCCTTCCCCTCTCTCTCATTTTCTCTTCCCAATCTGGTACGGACCAGGGGTGGCTCATCCAAAATGGATGAGGGGTTACCCTTACCCAATGTGGAAGAGCCGTGGTTTAAACTGTCAAAGGAAAACACAGTTCCCTTTTTCACAGTTTATGTTCCCCAGTACACGTGTCCAATGGGCATGCGAGGCTGGGAGTGTTTTGCTTCAACTGCCTTACATAACCCATTGGATATGCATGTTGGGGAACTGCACGTGTGAATGTGTGGGGGGGGGGTGCTCCTGTGCCTCCCTGCACATCCAGACTCATTGTGGCGCTCTGGCTTTTTCACACATGTGCAGGAACCAGGACACACTCTCATGCTTCCTGGTTCCTGTTCTTGTGCACAGAAAAACGGAGGGCCCTTGTCACTGGAGGTGGTGTTGCGGGCATGGCAGGAGTAGAATCCGGACCGGGGATGAAGGTAGGTGTACAAAGAATATGTTGTGAATGTTGTTATGTATGTATGCAGGTGTGAATAAGCTAGTGTGTGGTGTATGAGTGTGCATGTGAATGCTGTTTGAATGCTGTTTCAATGTGGGAGGGAATGCTGCATGAATGTGTGTTTAAATAAGCAAGTTAATACTCTGTGAATGCATGTTTGAATGAGCAAGTGAATGTGCCTGTGCTTGTGTTGGGTACCGGCCAGGATGCTAATTTGGAGAACCGGGTGGGGGGGGGGGGCTTAGGGTTTTTTTTATACTGGGTATCAATGATAAAGCAAGCATGATACATATTATTATGTGGTTAGAATGGCATGTTGGTGGACTCAGTCTAGCCTTTTCTTACTGTGGCATGAATTTTTGTTATGGGCAGCTATGATAAAGTAAGCATGATAAATGCTATCACGTGGCTAGCCTGGCGTTTTGGTGCAGCCAGTCTAGCCCTTTCTCACTGTGGCATGAAATGTATTTCTAGGCATCTATGATACTGTAAGCATGATAAGCATTATTGCGTGTCTAGACTGCCATTCTGATACAGCCAGTAACGAGATTTTTTTCCTGTGCTATAACATTTTGACGGGGTATTTATCTTTGGCAAAGCAAGAATGATAAGTTTTATTATGTGGCTAGATTGGCATTTTGGTACAGCCAGTCTAGCCATTTCTTACTGTGCTATAACATTTTTACTGGGAGTTTATCTTTGTTAAAGCAAACATGATAAGTGTTATTACATGTCAGACATGTTTTATTATTGTGGTATGGCATTTTTAATGGCAAAGCCTACAGAAGTATGTTATTACGTGTGGATACAGGCACACATTGAAAAAGATGGCTTGCACATATTTTCTTATAATATCATTACTAGCATTATCTGAAAAGCAAACATGAGTATTTTCTTATATGGGAATGCTCCCATATATGTGAAACCAGCATGGAAATGTATGGGCACAGCCAGCGTGAAAATATTTTTATACTGCCAAATACTGTGGGGAAAGGTATCATGAAAATGCATTGGGACATGCTACTGTGCACTGTTGGTGACTTTCATCGATTGGATATTTTCATTTGTTACCATATAAAACCGATTGCAAACTGTTGGCTTTTTAACCGATTTTACACAGAAAGTGTGCTGTATAAGACACCATTTTACCCAATTATGCTAAAAAACGTTTTCGGGTTTGCGAACCCCCTGCGCACAACCCTCCTTGGTTGGTCCGGGCTCGCTCGCTACGCTCGGTCGCTCACTTATATTTGTGACAATTCAAAAACTCACCAGCTGCCACTGGTGCGGACAAACCAATCAGGGCATAGGAGTGGCCAATGACTAAGCTATGTACCATTAGGACCAAAAAAGGAAAAGGCTGCAGAGAACCGGGAAGGGCATCAGTTGGCGGTGCAAGGAAGTGCAATTAGAGGCCCCATTCGGTCAAGCTGTTCTAGGTTTTCAGCAAAAAAGCAGTGTTGCACACCATTACCAGGACCTTCATCATCAAGCTCAAGACACCTTTTGGTTTGCCAGGAGGCCGTAGCCATCTAGAGGCTCAGACTGAGGTCAGAACTGGGACACTCATGAAAATCACATTTGGCACTGAATTCACTCAAAGGTTCTGTCCTAAAATACTGCCGGCCTGTATTCCTTGTTTCAGCCTTTCTGTGCAGTCTCTGTTATTTGATGTGATGTAGGCTTGTGCAGTGGTGCCATAAAGATTACAGTCTCGGCTAGGAACACCAGTCCCACCCTGTGGTTATTTCACTGTCACGGGAGTAAGATCTTTCATACCTGTAATTAGCAGGCAGATTGTCTGAGAAATATGAGCACAGGCCGAAAGGGAATGAGATATTCATGCTGGTTATTTTTGGGGTTATCAGAGTGCAGGTCAGCATGAGTAAGCAGGTGGGGATGCCACGTGTAAAAATAACAAGTCAGGAAGTGCCAGCCAAGATCAATCTTACATTCCCACATTGGAGTTTTGGTAGCTAAATAAACAATAATGATTTACCATCACACTGCTACTTTAAAGTAATCCATTTCTCCATCGTAATCTCAGATTTTATTATTTACTTTTCTTTGTTTCTTTTTTGTCCTCAATTGAGGGCATGGGCTTATCTGCCTACATTTCCCAATCAAGGAGGTTTAGTGATAATGAAAAGTTCCCTGTGCCCTAAGAAGTTCCATGTGAAAAAGTATTTTTGAAAAACTTCTTCCTGAATAACTAAGCCTGGGCGAACTTTCTCAAAAGTGGTCCACGGCTCCCACAAATCTTAAAGTGAGATTTACATAGATTTGCAAGTTCCCGTGTATTTTTCTTCGAGGCCAAATCTGCCGAGTCCCCTTTAAGAGGCATACATTTTCAGGGAAGTTCAAGAGATGTTTGGGCAGGTGTGTACTGATTTGGAGATTCGAAGGACAAAATATAAAAAAAGAACTTAAAACCTTTCAGAAAGGGAGAGAAAGGGAAAGAGGCAAAGGGAAAGGTGGCTGTGGATGGGTGGACGGGTTAGCAAGAGGAAATTGATTCCTACGAATGTTATCCAAGTAGGACAGTACATTAAACTCTGCAGTGATATATGTCAGTAGAATTATACACCTTCTGCGGAGCTCTATGTGTAACTTGCAGGTTTCATGTTTGAAACTGGATAAGGACAGCTCAGCCGTTCATCCTTCTAAAGTTAACATGTGTAAAGTTGAAGTGGTGACTATTAAGATTGCATGTCCTATCAGCAGTCAGTCACGTGTCTGGCATGACTGGGCCTGCTTATCACCATTCAGAGTTCTACACATTGTGCATTATTCAGGTTTAAAGTGTTACAATACAGGGAAGTCACAAAAGGCATGAACTTCTGAAAAGCCTATAGTGCTGGGGAATGTTCATTCATGCGTTAGGGGTGCATACAGTTTCATCCGGCTTAGTTTGCTTCCATGAGAACTACTGAGAATATTTATTTAATAACAGGGAGAGTTCCTGGATTCAGGTAAATGACCTTGCAAAGGCCAGTAGGTTTGAGGCAGAGTCGGTCACATGTCAAGCATTCATTATGTACACTCTGGCGTTCGTTAAAGGAATACTACTTAGGCAGTTAGTGATGCATTATTATTTCTGAACCTGGAAAAAACACAGCATATATCTACATTAAAAGGCCTATGGGTGCAGGGAGCTCTGTACATGTTCCCGGCACTAATCTATGCAAGGGGGAGGGTAAGCGCATCATCTGTGCTGCAGCACCGCCCCCTGGAAATAGACAGGTCATTTTTGTGAATAAGGTGACCTGTACATATTTTAAAAGAATGGACATTTTTTAAAAAAAAACACCCTCTGCGCATTTTTATGTGAATGACCTATTTCCGTTTTTAATGATTTCTTTAGGCATTTTTTGGGCAGCTGTAAACAAAGTGTTAATTTTGATTTCCATATTGAAGAAAAAGCCAGGGGAAAGTCATTAGCCACTTAGACAGTTGGCTCTCTTTCCGCACGTGGAAGGAAAGGCTCTGAGTGTCTGACTTATTCCATATACTGTATACTCGGCTTGCTTTGAACATGTGCTTGCAGGGCAAGGTCTGATCCCTTCAACCCAGTGTTTACAGGACCATTTCATTAGCATTCGTTGTCATAAGCTTAACCAAAATCTGTCAACCAAATCCCTTAAAAGTTCATCCAAACCAAAATCACCTGAATACAGTGAAAATGTGAGTAATTAGGCGTTAGGATCAATTTATTTGCCTAGGCTTAGCAATAACGGGGTCGATTCATGGAATTAATGTGTGCAGAAAATTCCCGCGCAGAGGTGCCAAAACGTGCGATTCGCAGTAAAAGTGCGAAAATCGCAGTGCAAGTGCGAAAATCGCAGGGAAACCAGCGCACATCGATTCATGGAAGTCCGTGCGCGAGAAAAACATTGGATGTGCGCTGAAAATGTGCGCCGCGCACGCCGGCGCACAGGTCATCCAACAGCGTGCGCCACGGCCACTGCGAAATCGCACATAGCGCGGCGCACATCACAAAAGTAGGCGGAACACGGGCCGTAACACTCGGAATGGGGAACAACGCATGAAAATATGGGCGTCACGGGGGAAGTACAGGAGGCAAGTGCGCGGAACGCCCACACGCTCGCCTACAACCCGTATTCATGGAATCGAATAGGGCAAACCAGCGCACGGTCAAAGACGCGCACAGGGCCAAACAAGTACGCCACAAGAAAGCAGGCGGTAGCGTCCCTGTGCCTGAAAAAAATGTGCACCAAAATGTGTGATAACAAAAAGCACCCATATACAACCATGATGAATGGCCCATACAGTGGCCCTATAGGACAAATGAGGTGCAAAGGGGTACCGACAAACACGGACACCCGCTGTGTGAAAAATAGCGTGTGCGTGTGTTCCTGGGTGCGCGGGAAGTTCCACACGCGATTGGCCTGGGTACGTGTACTTTGGGATGCGCAGGAAGTTCCACACGCGATTGGCCTGGGTACGTGTACTTCGGGGTGCGCGGGAAGTCCCACACGTAATTGGCCTGGGTACGTGTACTTCGGGGTGCGCGGGAAGTCCCACACGCGATTAGCCTAGGTACGTGTACTACGGGGTGCGCGGGAAGTTCCACACACGATTAGCATGGGTACGTGTGTTTCGGGGTGCACGGGAAGTTCCACACGCGATTGGCCTGGGTACGTGTACTTCGGGGTGCGCGGGAAGTTCCACACGCGATTGGCCTGGGTACGTGTACTTCGGGATGCGTGGGAAGTTCCACACGCGATTGGCCTGGGTACGTGTACTTCGGGGTGCGCGGGAAGTCCCACACGCGATTAGCCTGGGTACGTGTACTACGGGGTGCGCGGTAAGTCCCACACACGATTAGCCTGGGTACGTGTACTACGGGGTGCGTGGGAAGTTCCACACGCGATTGGCCTGGGTACGTGTACTTCGGGGTGCGCGGGAAGTCCCACACGCGATTAGCCTGGGTACGTTTACTACGGGGTGCGCGGGAAGTTCCACACGCTATTAGCCTGGGTACGTGTGTTTCGGGGTGCACGGGAAGTTCCACACGAGATTGGCCTGGGTACGTGTACTTCGGGATGCGCGGGAAGTACCACACGCGATTGGCCTGGGTATGTGTACTTCGGGTGCGTGGGAAGTTCCACACGCGATTGGCCTGGGTACGTGTATTCTGAGGTGCGCGGGAAGATTCACACGCGATTTCAGCAGGGTACGTGTATTTCGGTGGTGCCGGGGAATGCTACACGTGATCTGGCCGTGTGGGTCCTCCCAGGTGTTCCCTCTACACCTTCCACGGCCCCTGCAGGCAGCCCACACCACAGGGGACTACCCTGCACCCCTGCTCATGTCCCACAGGCAACCCAGCCACCATGGCCATGCCCCCCAGCCAACCCACATGTCACCTTGCACTACTGATCACAAACACATGTCTCCCAGCACCCCCACCCCCAGCATCCAGGGGCACCCTCCACCAGGCCACCACTCATGTCCCCCTGCACCCCCACCCCCCAGCAGTGCAGGTGCAGCCTCCACCAGGCCCCCACTCATGTCTACCACCACCCCCACCCCCCAGCCACCAGGGGCACCCTCCACCAGGCCCCCACTCATGTCTCCCACCACCCCCACCCCCCAGCAGTGCAGGGGCAGCCTCCACCAGGCCCCCACTCATGTCCCCCTGCACCCCCACCCCCCAGCAGTGCAGGGGCAGCCTCCACAAGGCCCCCACTCATGTCCCCCTGCACCCCCACCCCCCAGCAGTGCAGGGGCAGCCTCCACCAGGCCCCCACTCATGTCCCCCTGCACCCCCACCCCCCAGCATCCAGGGGCACCCTCCACCAGGCCCCCACACATGTCTACTACCACCCCCACCCGCCAGCATCCAGGGGCACCCTCCACCAGGCCCCCACTCATGTCTACCACCACCCCCACCCCCCAGCATCCAGGGGCACCCTCCACCAGGCCCCCACTCATGTCTCCCACCTCCCCCACCCCCCAGCCACCAGGGGCACCCTCCACAAGGCCCCCACTCATGTCTACCACCACCCCCATCCCCCAGCCACCAGGGGCACCCTCCACCAGGCCCCCACTCATGTCTCCCACCACCCCCACCCCCCAGCAGTGCAGGGGCAGCCTCCACCAGGCCCCCACTCATGTCTCCCATCACCCCCACCCCCCAGCAGTGCAGGGGCAGCCTCCACCAGGCCCCCACTCATGTCTACCATCACCCCCACCCCCCAGCATCCAGGGGCAGCCTCCACCAGGCCCCCACTCATGTCTACCATCACCCCCACCCCCCAGCAGTGCAGGGGCAGCCTCCACCAGGCCCCCACTCATGTCCAACACATGTCTCCCATCACCCCCACCCCCCAGCAGTGCAGGGGCACCCTCCACCAGCCCCCCACTCATGTCCCCCAGCCAACATGTCACCACAATGTAGATCCCTGGCCCTTATGGTCAGCCTCCAAATGCCAAGCACCCACCCGAGTATTGCATCCACCCACTTAGAAATGGCAAAAACATGATAGAACCCCAATTGCAAGGTTGGAAATGAACACATGTCCCTCACATACACCCAATGGGTGTCAGTGAATGTCAAAACCCATATTATGATATGCATGAAACCAATGAGATGATACTTACTACACATTGAACTTTGAAGAAAAAATATGTATTAAAAGCAACATAAATTGAATCAAAAATAAACAAACAATAATAGAAATTTAAAAAAAACAGCAGGTCCGTGAAATAATGCAAAACCACAAATCATAATGCAAAGGAAAGGTGTCCAAAGTCACAGTCCACAAAAGTAAATCCAATGGAAAATTAAAATCGAAAGCCATTGCTCCATGGGGAAATCATAATAAAATTGAAAATCCAAAAGTCAACTATGTACAGATAAACAATCCAGGGTTCATGATCCCAACCGAAGAAATGAAACCTATCTAATAACACTACCTAATAAAAATAACTATATACAAAAATGTGGCCCATTGTCCATAAGGTCCAAAAAAATGCTAAACCAAAGGAAACCTAACACTAACTATAGAACTATTTACAAGGGCAGCGGGCTAGTCTGACGGCTCACTTCTGGATGTTCCGGGCCAGGGCATCATCGAACTCCTACTCAATGTCCCGGAGGCGGTCCTCCTCCATGGCCCCGAGGGTCCGCAGGGCCGTCCACATGTTCACCCCAAACTCCCTGCGGATTGCCTCGAGGCACTCGGCCCGCCTCAGGGCCCTCCGCATGGAGTTCTCCGCCCTGACCATCGTGAGCCGTGCCTCTTCCGCCCGCTGCCGCTCCGCATCTATGGCGTGGCCCAACCGCTGCCACACGGAAGACACTTCCTGTCCTGGGTCCTCCTGCCCTCTGGCCGATGCCTGCCCCTCCGATGTGGAAGGCCCCGAGCCATCATGGCTCCCACCACGTTGCTGCTGCTGCTGCGCCTCTGCCCGTGCACTGCCTCCTGCTGCCTGCACATCCTCCACTGGCTGGGGTGCAGTCGTTGATGTGGCCACCCCTGCTGGACGTCCGACTCCCGACTGTGGCAGGGATGCCTCCTCCACCAGCCTGGCCGCACCGTCAGAGGCATCTCACAGGGCACCCAGGTGACTGATGGGTGGGAAGATGGCACGGAGGACGACTGGCGCATAGGGGGTTCAGTTGAGGAGGGGTTCGTAGCAAGCCCCATCAAATGGAGGAATCCGGCCTGGGTGATCTGTCCCAGTAGGCCGACGCGGTCAACGAGCCATTCGAGATGACGTGCAGTCTCCTCATGAAAAGACTGCAAGTCACCTCGCATGGCCCGTTGACGCAACGCCACACCAGTCAGGACAGGCTCAACCCGGACCCGGATAGCCACGTCCGCAGGCAGAGAAAGGCCAGTTGTCGTGAGCTCATCCCCTGCCTGAAAACGGGTCTGGACGTAGGCATCCCTGCTGGTGCAAGATGATGTAGTGACAGGATCAGGGACAGGATTGCACACAGGCACCTCCGCAGCGACCTGTGCTGCCTTCTGTCCCTGGTCCTGCACTGCACCACTAGCACCAGTGGAATCCCCACCTCCAGACCCTGTCTCTGTTGCTTGCATGGCCTCCTCCTCCACCAAACCCCCCACCAACCTGGATGACTCCGTGCCATCTTCCCCCGTTGGGCCCTGTGGGGTCCCAGCTGCCCCTTCTGCTGCCGAGGAGTCCAACTCCGACCTCCGCCTCTTGAACCTCCCACCGGCAGCTGCGGCCTGGAACGCGGCTCTGGACTCCTCACTCCCCGACGAGATCACAACCTGGGAGGGGAGCCGGGCCTTGCATCTCCGGCTGGCGGTGCGATCCCCGCCGCTATGCTCCACAGCACCTTCTCCGCCCTCTTCATCAGTTGACGCTGCAGACAGGGAGAAATAAAACACAGGCATCAGGGCACTGTACAATGGACACATACACACATGATAGTTGCACATGAGTGGCATTGGCAAACCTCAGACATGGCATCACAATCGGCAACACACATGTCATTTCAACTTGCACATATGACCCATACCACAGCCACATCGCAACTGCCAGCACCATCCATACACATACAACAGCATGAGCAGGCAAAGGTGAGCCAGACATCACATGCAACACAGGGAGTGCACTACACATACACGCATACCACCACACTTGCATGCATGTGTACACCTCAGCCAACTGTCGCAGTGTTCCGATGGGCATCCATGTCACATCTGCCAATCAGGCTTCCACATCCCGCTGTCACATGCATCCATGTTGCATCACTGTTGCACCCTTGTCAAATACACACACATGCACATGTACACAGTGCTGATACATGCAGCTGAAAACAACATACATGCGTGACAACACGAACATGCCCACTTACATACACATTCATCCAAACATGTGTGCCCACACAACTGCATTTGGCATGCAAGCCTACACACACAAGCACCATCCATGTCTCACACATGACAGCCCTCGCATGTGTTAGCCTCACGGTCCTGTACACCCCCACCCATACTCGGCCCCATACAAACAGATGTGCAACCGGCACACTACTGGCACATCACCACACGCACAGCTTACAATCATGATGCATGTACACTTACAGCTCGACTCCAGACGGGTCTGCCTCTCAAGGACCTGGACGTGGAGCGCTGGGGATATGCGTTCCAGGACCCTCATCTGATCTTCCGACAAGTGGCCCCGGCGCCCCTTAGCATCCGCTGCCTTCAATAGGCGCCGGGCCTTGTTCAGGGTCCTGGACCTGAAGTCCTCCCAGCGCTTCTTGACATGTTGGAAGTCGCGGACTGCCACCCCCTCCGCGTTGATGGCAGTCACGATGTCCGTCCAGATCCGAGTCCGTCCTTCCTTGTCGGCGCGCACACTTCCGTAGAGGGCATCATACTGCCCCAGGACTTGCTTCACCAGGACACCAACTTCCCTGGCACTGAAGCTGGTGCCCCTCTGCCTCTCTAGCCGGGGGGTGTCAGTGGTGCCAGATGTTGCAGTGCCCGACATGACAACCCCAGAGGCAGGAGTGGGTGGGCAACTGGGTCCTGGGGCTGGGCTGTGGAGCAATGAAATCCCAGTCGGGAGTCTTCGGTTCCAGCAGGGGTGGTCACAGCAACAGCAACCCTGGCTGATGTGTAGGCAGCAAATGGCAGGGCACGTGGGCAGCAGGCAGTCAGGCAGCAGCAGATGGCAGGTGGGAGCGTGCTCGGGGCTCTGGGGGGCAGTAATTCGGCCTTCTGGGCAGGAGCGTGGTCTTCCGTGTGCTAACGCGTGGCCAGCTTGATACGGAGTGATTTTGCACGTGAAAATCTTGCACGTCTACGTGTAAATCGAGGAAAGGCCCTTAGCGCGTATGCACGTCAGCACGCATCGGCCTGAGGGCAGGAGGACCCAGGACGGGAAGTGTCTTCCGTGTGGCAGCGGTTGGGCCACGCCATACATGCGGAGCGGCAGCGGGCGGGAGTGGCACGGCTCACGATGGTCAGGGCGGAGAACTCCATGCGGAGGGCCCTGAGGCGGGACGAGTGCCTCGAGGCAATCCGCAGGGAGTTTGGGGTGAACATGTGGACGGCCCTGCGGACCCTCGGGGCCATGGAGGAGGACCGCCTCAGGGACATTGAGCAGGAGTTCGATGATGCCCTGGCTCGGAACATCCCGAAGTGAGCCGTCGGACTAGCCCGCTGCCCTTGTAAATAGTTCTATAGTTAGTGTTAGGTTTCCTTTGGTTTAGCATTTTTTTTGGACCTTTTGGACAATGGGCCACATTTTTGTATATAGTTATTTTTTTTAGGTAGTGTTATTAGATAGGTTTCATTTCTTCGTTTGGGATCATGGACCCTGGATTGTTTATCTGTACATAGTTGACTTTTGGATTTTCAATTTTTATTAAGATTTCCCCATGGAGCAATGGCTTTCGATTTTAATTTTCCATTGGATTTACTTTTGTGGACTGTGACTTTGGACACCTTTCCTTTGCATTATGATTTGTGGTTTTGCATTATTTCACGGACCTGCTGTTTTTTTTAAATTTCTATTATTGTTTGTTTATTTTTTAATTCAATTTATGTTGCTTTTAATACATATTTTTTCTTCAAAGTTCAATGTGTAGTATCATCTCATTGGTTTCATGCATATCATGATATGGGTTTTGACATTCACTGACACCCATTGGGTGTATGTGAGGGACATGTGTTCATTTCCAACCTTGCAATTGGGGTTCTATCATGTTTTTGCCATTTCTAAGTGGGTGGATGCAATACTCGGGTGGGTGTTTGGCATTTGGAGGCTGACCATAAGGGCCAGGGATTTACATTGTGGTGACATGTTGGCTGGGGGACATGAGTGGGGGCCTGGTGGAGGGTGCCCCTGCACTTCTGGGGGAGGGGGTGATGGGAGACATGAGTTGGACATGAGTGGGGGCCTGGTGGAGGCTGCCCCTGCACTGCTGGGGGGTGGGGGTGATGGTAGACATGAGTGGGGGCCTGGTGGAGGCTGCCCCTGGATGCTGGGGGGTGGGGGTGATGGTAGACATGAGTGGGGGCCTGGTGGAGGCTGCCCCTGCACTGCTGGGGGGTGGGGGTGATGGGAGACATGAGTGGGGGCCTGGTGGAGGCTGCCCCTGCACTGCTGGGGTGGGGGTGGTGGGAGACATGAGTGGGGGCCTGGTGGAGGGTGCCCCTGGTGTCTGGGGGGTGGGGGTGGTGGTAGACATGGTGGGGGCCTGGTGGAGGGTGCCCCTGGTGGCTGGGGGGTGGTGGGAGACATGAGTTGGGGCCTGGTGGAGGGTGCCCCTGGATGCTGGGGGTGGGGGTGGTGGTGGACATGAGTGGGGGCCTGGTGGAGGGTGCCCCTGGATGCTGGGGGGTGGGGGTGGTAGTAGACATGTGTGGGGGCCTGGTGGAGGGTGCCCCTGGATGCTGGGGGGTGGGGGTGCAGGGGGACATGAGTGGGGGCCTTGTGGAGGCTGCCCCTGCACTGCTGGGGGGTGGGGGTGCAGGGGGACATGAGTGGGGGCCTGGTGGAGGCTGCCCCTGCACTGCTGGGGGGTGGGGGTGGTGGGAGACATGAGTGGGGGCCTGGTGGAGGGTGCCCCTGGTGGCTGGGGGGTGGGGTGGTGGTAGACATGAGTGGGGGCCTGGTGGAGGCTGCATCTGCACTGCTGGGGGGTGGGGGTGCAGGGGGACATGAGTGGGGGCCTGGTGGAGGGTGCCCCTCGATGCTGGGGGGTGGGGGTGCTGGGAGACATGTGTTTGTGATCAGTAGTGCAAAGTGACATGTGGGTTGGCTGGGGGACATGAGTGGGGGCCTGGTGGAGTGTGCCCCTGCACTGCTGGGGGGTGGGGGTGATGGGAGACATGAGTTGGACATGAGTGGGGGCCTGGTGGAGGCTGCCCCTGCACTGCTGGGGGGTGGGGGTGATGGGAGACATGAGTGGGGGCCTGGTGGAGGCTGCCCCTGCACTGCTGGGGGGTGGGGGGGTGGGAGACATGAGTGGGGACTGGTGGAGGCTGCCCCTGCACTGCTGAGGGGTGGGGGTGATGGGAGACATGAGTGGGGGCCTGGTGGAGGCTGCCCCTGCACTGCTGGGGGGTGGGGGTGGTGGGAGACATGAGTGGGGGCCTGGTGGAGGCTGCCCCTGCACTGCTGGGGGGTGGGGTGCAGGGAGACATGAGTTGGACATGAGTGGGGGCCTGGTGGAGGCTGCCCCTGGTGGCTGGGGGGTGGGGGTGGTGGGAGACATGAGTGGGGGCCTGGTGGAGGCTGCCCCTGGTGGCTGGGGGGTGGGGGTGGTGGGAGACATGAGTGGGGGCCTGGTGGAGGCTGCCCCTGGTGGCTGGGGGTGCAGGGGGACATGCGTTGGTGGGCAGTAGTGCAAGGTGACATGTGGGTTGGCTGGGGGGCATGGCCATGGTGGATGAGGTGCCTGCGGGACATGTGCAGGGTAGGCCCCTGTGGTGTGGGCCACCTCCAGGGGCCGTGGAGGGTGTAGAGGGAACCCCTGGGAGGACCCACACGTGCAATTCACGTGTTCTGCTCCCCGCGCACCCCTGGAATACACGTACCCTGATGGAATTGCGTGTGATACTTCCTGCGCACCCCTGAAATACACGTACCCTGCTGCTTTTGCGTGTGATACTTCCCGCGCACCCCTGGAATACACGTACCCTGATGGAATCGCGTGTGATACTTCCCGCGCACCCCTAAAATACACGTACCCTGCTGCTTTTGCGTGTGATACTTCCCGCACACTCCTGAAATACACGTACCCTGCTGCTTTTGCGTGTGATACTTCCCGCGCACCCCTGGAATACACGTACCCTGCTGTTTTTGCATGTGATACTTCCCGCGCACCCCTGGAATACACGTACCCTGCTGTTTTTGCGTGTGATACTTCCCGCGCACCCCTGGAATACACGTGCCCTGATGGAATCGCGTGTGTTACTTCCCACGCACCCCTGATGTACACGTACCCAGGACAATCGCGTGTGGGACTTCCCGCGAACCACTGAAATACACGTTCCCCGCTTGGCGTTTGCTGTTTGCCAGCCCTGTGAACTGGTCCAGGGTTAGTGCAGCCCTTTGCGATGATTTGGGGATTTTTAAGGCTTTTCCTTGCGCGAGGGTGTTCTTGGCGGCGTAACTGGCGCTGCTGCAGGGTCGCTGCGCCACTCTGCGCCACGGCTGGTTTCGGAGGCTAAAATCCTTGAATACGCTGTGCGATGAAAAGGATTTTTTCGCACGCGGCTGGCGCAGTGTATCGCACGGGGACACTGTGCGCCAGCCGCGTGCGCCATTTTTGTGCAAATTTCTATGAATTACCCTGTAAATCTCAATTTGGTCGGCTTATGTATGGTTATTTTGGTTTCTCCTTTGGTTTTTAAATCCTGTAAGCCGCTGCACTACGACCCCCCCCTCCCCCCGCCCTATCCAGGTTTTTAACCCATCGCCTTCGTTCAACAAATCTTTTAAGTCAACCTTATTGAGGCAGATGTTTGAGAGAGATTTTTGGCAGGTTATTCTCACTTTACCGCCAGCAGCCTGTTGGAAAGGGACTATGTCCAACTGTACTTAATAATAACATACTTGCCAACATTCTGTGACCAAAAATATGTAGGTATTTCCAAGTTCCAAAAATAATAATTCCCATAACAATGACATCGCAGGAAAATACAAAACATACAAACAACACAAAATGGAAAGATGTTGAAATGTTAAAAATATATCATTCTGAATGGTAACAACACCAAATTGTCGGCAGATGCTGTGTGATGGTCTTACACTCCGCCACTTGCCTTCACTGATGGTTCACCCAAGAGTTCTCACGGCAAGAGTGCAGGACAGAGTCGAGTAGCTGTCTGGTCAGTGGATTGGTTTGAATCCAATCAAAGTGATCACCTACTAGTCCACTGTATAGACAGACTAATGAATGTGTTGCATGCTTTGTCCTGCAGCTTGCCTTAGAGTCACATAAATTACCTGCCACTGTAAAAAGCAGTAGGATCTGTCACTGAAATCTGTAGGCGCTAGGACTGCTTCAAAAGCAGTAGCCTACTGCCTACATCTGTAGGGTTGGCAAGGATGTAATAATGCAGCCGGTAGCCTGATGTAATGTGTCAGAGCTTGACTGTACTCGAAAACGCAGCCTGCAGATGCAAGGGCGTCCACGAGACCTGCAGTCTGCAGTACTAACTCTTAACATGTCTGTCATGCGTAGGATCCCGTGTGCAAAGATACCCTCTGCGCGTTGTAGCATCGCATTTTGAAAGCGACGACACTGTAAACAGCTTTGCCGGGTCACACGTAGCTTCCCGCCACAGAAGAGATTCCGTCGCATGCCTGTTTTGATCATTTTGTATCAAGCGATGTGTGCTCACGGTGCCATGACAACATGCTGCATTACCTCGAAATTAAACTCACAATTACAAAACGTCAGCAGTAGACATCCTACCTGCACCAAATGTAAATGCAAACATACAGGGAGTGAGGGTATTGAGATTTTTCTAAATGAATGCTGAGATTTCTATCCAGCCGTAGATGAATGATTTCATTGGCCCAGTTGTTAACATTCTGGCAACCCCTCACCTGTTCTTTGGTTAGTCTCACTGGGAGTAACTCGGGGCGACCAAAACAATTGTTGGAGCTTATTTAATTCTTAGATGGAAACTTTAAAAAAATGAATCTGACAATATTGACGTATTGGGTATCATTGCCCCCTTGACCGCTTGGAGTTCATTATTCGGGCTGTCATCATCTGGTACCTGCCCAGTGGGAAATCTATGCAGATCTATTCAGGAAACCACACATTTCACAAAGGTTTGAGTCCGGCTTGTTTCACTGAAGGAAACTTAACGCCTGCTCCCTATTTTGAGAACATAAGCTACTGATGGTAAACACGTGTGTGTGCTTGTGATTAGACTTCAACAACAGTGTTTGTCTAGGGCTGCCAGACAAACAGCCCTCACGAATAATGCCCGCAAAATGTGGGCGCAGGAAAAGAAGGCTGGTGTAGGTCAGAAAATATGACCACTTAACACTGGATCGACTTCACT